>NW_028225192.1:0-2965259 GCF_052327205.1 Somniosus microcephalus
AGGGTGAATCAGAAGAAGTAGAAGGAGAAGGAGAAGGTGAAGTCTGGAGGGTGAATCAGAAGAAGTAGAAGAAGGAGAAGGAGAAGGTGAAGTCTGGAGGGTGAATCAGAAGAAGCAGAAGAAGGAGAAGGAGAAGCTGAAGTCTGGAGGGTGAATCAGAAGAAGCAGAAGAAGGAGAAGGAGAAGATGAAGTCTGGAGGGTGAATCAGAAGAAGTAGAAGAATGAGAAGGAGAAGGTGAGGTCTGGAGGGTGAATCAGAAGAAGCAGAAGAAGGAGAAGGAGAAGGTGAAGTCTGGAGGGTGAATCAGAAGAAGCAGAAGAAGGAGAAGGAGAAGGTGAAGTCTGGAGGGTGAATCAGAAGAAGCAGAAGAAGGAGAAGGAGAAGGTGAAGTCAGGAGGGTGAATCAGAAGAAGCAGAAGAAGGAGAAGGAGAAGGTGAAGTTAGGAGGGTGAATCAGAAGAAGCAGAAGAAGGAGAAGGAGAAGGTGAAGTCAGGGGGTGAAGCAGAAGAAGTAGAAGAAGGAGAAGGAGAAGGTGAAGTCAGGAGGGTGAAGCAGAAGAAGCAGAAGAAGGAGAAGGAGAAGGTGAAGTCTGGAGGGCGCAGCAGAAGAAGCAGAAGAAGGAGAAGGAGAAGGTGAAGTCTGGAGGGTGAAGCAGAAGAAGCAGAAGAAGGAGAAGGAGAAGGTGAAGTCTGGAGGGTGAAGCAGAAGAAGCAGAAGAAGGAGAAGGAGAAGGTGAAGTCTGGAGGGCGAAGCAGAAGAAGCAGAAGAAGGAGAAGGAGAAGGTGAAGTCTGGAGGGTGAAGCAGAAGAAGCAGAAGAAGGAGAAGGAGAAGGTGAAGTCTGGAGGGTGAATTAGAAGAAGTAGAAGAAGGAGAAGGAGAAGGTGAAGTCAGGAGGGTGAAGCAGAAGAAGCAGAAGCAGGAGAAGGAGAAGGTGAAGTCTGGAGGGTGAAGCAGAAGAAGCAGAAGAAGGAGAAGGAGAAGGTGAAGTCTGGAGGGTGAAGCAGAAGAAGCAGAAGAAGGAGAAGGAGAAGGCGAAGTCAGGAGGGTGAAGCAGAAGAAGCAGAAGCAGGAGAAGGAGAAGGTGAAGTCTGGAGGGTGAATCAGAAGAAGTAGAAGAAGGAGAAGGAGAAGGTGAAGTCTGGAGGGTGAATCAGAAGAAGTAGAAGAAGGAGAAGGAGAAGGTGAAGTCTGGAGGGTGATTCAGAAGAAGCAGAAGAAGGAGAAGGAGAAGGTGAAGTCTGGAGGGAGAAGCAGAAGAAGTAGAAGAAGGAGAAGGAGAAGGTGAAGTCTGGAGTGTGAATCAGAAGAAGTAGAAGAAGGAGAAGGAGAAGGTGAAGTTTGGAGGGTGAATCAGTAGAAGTAGAAGAAGGAGAAGGAGAAGGTGAAGTCTGGAGGGTGAATCAGAAGAAGCAGAAGAAGGAGAAGGAGAAGGAGAAGTCTGGAGGGTGAATCAGAAGAAGTAGAAGAAGGAGAAGGAGAAGGTGTAGTCTGGAGGGTGAATCAGAAGAAGTAGACGAAGGAGAAGGAGAATGTGAAGTCTGGAGGGTGAATCAGAAGAAGCAGAAGCAGGAGAAGGAGAAGGTGAAGTCTGGAGGGTGAATCAGAAGAAGTAGAAGAAGGAGAAGGAGAAGGTGAAGTCTGGAGGGTGAATCAGAAGAAGCAGAAGAAGGAGAAGGAGAAGGTGAATTCTGGAGGGTGAATCAGAAGAAGCAGAAGAAGGAGAAGGTGAAGTCTGGAGGGTGAATCAGAAGAAGCAGAAGAAGGAGAAGGAGAAGGTGAAGTCTGGAGGGTGAATCAGAAGAAGCAGAAGAAGTAGAAGGAGAAGGTGAAGTCTGGAGGGTGAATCAGAAGAAGTAGAAGAAGGAGAAGGAGAAGGTGAAGTCTGGAGGGTGAATCAGAAGAAGCAGAAGAAGGAGAAGGAGAAGGTGAAGTCAGGAGGGTGAATCAGAAGAAGCAGAAGAAGGAGAAGGAGAAGGTGAAGTCTGGAGGGTGAATCAGAAGAAGCAGAAGAAGGAGAAGGAGAAAGTGAAGACTGGAGGGTGAATCAGAAGAAGTAGAAGAAGGAGAAGGAGAAGGTGAAGTCTGGAGGGTGAACCACAAGATGTAGAAGAAGGAGAAGGAGAAGGCGAAGTTTGGAGGGTGAATCAGAAAAAGCAGAAGAAGGGGAAGGAGAAGGTGAATTCTGGAGGGTGAATCAGAAGAAGCAGAAGAAGGAGAAGGAGAAGATGAAGTCCGGAGGGTGAATCAGAAGAAGTATAAAAAGGAGAAGAAGAAGGTGAGGTCTGGAGGGTGAATCAGAAGAAGCAGAAGAAGGAGAAGGAGAAGGTGAAGTCTGAAGGCTGAATCAGAAGAAGCAGAAGAAGGAGAAGGAGAAGGTGAAGGCTGGAGGGTGAATCAGGAGAAGCAGAAGAAGGAGAAGGAGAAGGTGAAGTCTGGAGGGTGAATCAGAAGAAGCAGAAGAAAGAGAAGGAGATGGTGATGTCTGGAGGGTGAAGCAGAAGAAGCAGAAGAAGGAGAAGGAGAAGGTGAAGACTGGAGGGTGAATCAGAAGAAGTAGAAGAAGGAGAAGGAGAAGGTGAAGTCTGGAGGGTGAATCAGAAGAAGTAGAAGAAGGCGAAGGAGAAGGTGAAGTCTGGAGGGTGAATCAGAAGAAGCAGAAGAAGGAGAAGGAGAAGGTGAAGTCTGGAGGGTGAATCAGAAGAAGCAGAAGAAGGAGAAGGAGGAGATGAAGTCTGGAGGGTGAATCAGAAGAAGTAGAAGAAGGAGAAGGAGAAGGTGAGGTCTGGAGGGTGAATCAGAAGAAGCAGAAGAAGGAGAAGGAGAAGGTGAAGTCTGGAGGGTGAATCAGAAGAAGCAGAAGAAGGAGAAGGAGAAGGTGAAGTCTGGAGGGTGAATCAGAAGAAGCAGAAGAAGGAGAAGGAGAAGGTGAAGTCAGGAGGGTGAATCAGAAGAAGCAGAAGAAGGAGAAGGAGAAGGTGAAGTTAGGAGGGTGAATCAGAAGAAGCAGAAGAAGGAGAAGGAGAAGGTGTAGTCAGGGGGGTGAAGCAGAAGAAGTAGAAGAAGGAGAAGGAGAAGATGAAGTCTGGAGGGTGAATCAGAAGAAGTAGAAGAAGGAGAAGGAGAAGGTGAGGTCTGGAGGGTGAATCAGAAGAAGCAGCAGAAGGAGAAGGAGAAGGTGAAGTCTGGAGGGTGAATCCGAAGAAGTAGAAGAAGGAGAAGGAGAAGGTGAAGTCAGGAGGGTGAAGCAGAAGAAGCAGAAGAAGGAGAAGGAGAAGGTGAAGTCTGGAGGGTGAAGCAGAAGAAGCAGAAGATGGAGAAGGAGAAGGTGAAGTCTGGAGGGCGAAGCAGAAGAAGCAGAAGAAGGAGAAGGAGAAGGTGAAGTCTGGAGGGTGAAGCAGAAGAAGCAGAAGAAGGAGAAGGAGAAGGTGAAGTCTGGAGGGTGAATCAGGAGAAGTAGAAGAAGGAGAAGGAGAAGGTGAAGTCAGGAGGGTGAAGCAGAAGAAGCAGAAGAAGGAGAAGGAGAAGGTGAAGTCCGGAGGGTGAAGCAGAAGAAGCAGAAGAAGGAGAAGGAGAAGGTGAAGTCTGGAGGGTGAAGCAGAAGAAGCAGAAGAAGGAGAAGGAGAAGGTGAAGTCAGGAGGGTGAATCAGAAGAAGTAGAAGAAGGAGAAGGAGAAGGTGAAGTCTGGAGGGTGAATCAGAAGAAGTAGAAGATGGAGAAGGAGAAGGTGAAGTCTGGAGGGTGAATCAGAAGAAGTAGAAGAAGGAGAAGGAGAAGGTGAAGTCTGGAGGGTGAATCAGAAGAAGCAGAAGAAGGAGAAGGAGAAGGTGAAGTCTGGAGGGAGAAGCAGAAGAAGTAGAAGAAGGAGAAGGAGAAGGTGAAGTCTGGAGGGTGAATCAGAAGAAGAAGAAGAAGGAGAAGGAGAAGGTGAAGTCTGGAGGGTGAATCAGTAGAAGTAGAAGAAGGAGAAGGAGAAGGTGAAGTCTGGAGGGTGAATCAGAAGAAGCAGAAGAATGAGAAGGAGAAGGTGAAGTCTGGAGGGTGAATCAGAAGAAGTAGAAGAAGGAGAAGGAGATGGTGTAGTCTGGAGGGTGAATCAGAAGAAGTAGACGAAGGAGAAGGTGAAGGTGAAGTCTGGAGGGTGAATCAGAAGAAGCAGAAGAAGGAGAAGGAGAAGGTGAAGTCAGGGGGGTGAAGCAGAAGAAGTAGAAGAAGGAGAAGGAGAAGGTGAAGTCAGGAGGGTGAAGCAGAAGAAGCAGAAGAAGGAGAAGGAGAAGGTGAAGTCTGGAGGGCGCAGCAGAAAAAGCAAAAGAAGGAGAAGGAGAAGGTGAAGTCTGAAGGGCGAAGCAGAAGAAGCAGAAGAAGGAGAAGGAGAAGGTGAAGTCTGGAGGGTGAAGAAGAAGAAGCAGAAGAAGGAGAAGGAGAAGGTGAAGTCTGGAGGGTGAATCAGGAGAAGTAGAAGAAGGAGAAGGAGAAGGTGAAGTCAGGAGGGTGAAGCAGAAGAAGCAGAACAAGGAGAAGGAGAAGGTGAAGTCAGGAGGGTGAAGCAGAAGAAGCAGAAGAAGGAGAAGGAGAAGGTGAAGTCTGGAGGGTGAAGCAGAAGAAGCAGAAGTAGGAGAAGGAGAAGGTGAAGTCAGGAGGGTGAATCAGAAGAAGTAGAAGAAGGAGAAGGAGAAGGTGAAGTCTGGAGGGTGAATCAGAAGAAGTAGAAGACGGAGAAGGAGAAGGTGAAGTCTGGAGGGTGAATCAGAAGAAGTAGAAGAAGGAGAAGGAGAAGGTGAAGTCTGGAGGGTGAATCAGAAGAAGCAGAAGAAGGAGAAGGAGAAGGTGAAGTCTGGAGGGAGAAGCAGAAGAAGTAGAAGAAGGAGAAGGAGAAGGTGAAGTCTGGAGGGTGAATCAGAAGAAGAAGAAGAAGGAGAAGGAGAAGGTGAAGTCTGGAGGGTGAATCAGTAGAAGTAGAAGAAGGAGAAGGAGAAGGTGAAGTCTGGAGGGTGAATCAGAAGAAGCAGAAGAAGGAGAAGGAGAAGGTGAAGTCTGGAGGGTGAATCAGAAGAAGTAGAAGAAGGAGAAGGAGATGGTGTAGTCTGGAGGGTGAATCAGAAGAAGTAGACGAAGGAGAAGGAGAAGGTGAAGTCTGGAGGGTGAATCAGAAGAAGCAGAAGAAGGAGAAGGAGAAGGTGAAGTCTAGTGGGTGAATCAGAAGAAGTAGAAGAAGGAGAAGGAGAAGGTGAAGTCTGGAGGGTGAATCAGAAGAAGCAGAAGAAGGAGAAGGAGAAGGTGAAGTCAGGAGGGTGAATCAGAAGAAGCAGAAGAAGGAGAAGGAGAAGGTGAAGTCTGGAGGGTGAATCAGAAGAAGCAGAAGAAGGAGAAGGAGAAGTTGAAGACTGGAGGGTGAATCAGAAGAAGTAGAAGAAGGAGAAGGAGAAGGTGAAGTCTGGAGGGTGAATCAGAAGAAGTAGAAGAAGGAGAAGGAGAAGGTGTAGTCTGGAGGGTGAATCAGAAGAAGTAGACGAAGGAGAAGGAGAAGGTGAAGTCTGGAGGGTGAATCAGAAGAAGCAGAAGAAGGAGAACGAGAAGGTGAAGTCTGGAGGGTGAATCAGAAGAAGTAGAAGAAGGAGAAGGAGAAGGTGAAGTCTGGAGGGTGAATCAGAAGAAGCAGAAGAAGGAGAATGAGAAGGTGAAGTCAGGAGGGTGAATCAGAAGAAGCAGAAGAAGGAGAAGGAGAAGGTGAAGTCTGGAGGGTGAATCAGAAGAAGCAGAAGAAGGAGAAGGAGGAGGTGAAGACTGGAGGGTGAATCAGAAAAAGTAGAAGAAGGAGAAGGAGAAGGTGAAGTCTGGAGGGTGAATCAGAAGAAGTAGAAGAAGGAGAAGGAGAAGGCGAAGTCTGGAGGGTGAATCAGAAGAAGCAGAAAAAGGAGAAGGAGAAGGTGAAGTCTGGAGGGTGAATCAGAAGAAGCAGAAGAAGGAGGAGGAGAAGATGAAGTCTGGAGGGTGAATCAGAAGAAGTAGAAGAAGGAGAAGGAGAAGGTGAGGTCTGGAGGGTGAATCAGAAGAAGCAGAAGAAGGAGAAGGATATGGTGAAGTCTGAAGGGTGAATCAGAAGAAGCAGAAGAAGGAGAAGTAAAAGGTGAAGTCTGGAGGGTGAATCAGAAGAAGCAGAAGAAGGAGAAGGAGAAGGTGAAGTCTGGAGGGTGAATCAGAGGAAGCAGAAGAAGGAGAAGGAGAAGGTGAAGTCTGGAGGGTGAATCAGAAGAAGCAGAAGAAGGAGAAGGAGAAGGTGAAGTCTGGAGGGTGAATCAGAAGAAGCAGAAGAAGGAGAAGGAGAAGATGAAGTCTGGAGGGTGAATCAGAAGAAGTAGAAGAAGGAGTAGGAGAAGGAGAAGTCTGGAGGGTGAATCAGAAGAAGCAGAAGAAGGAGAAGGAGATGGTGAAGTCTGGAGGGTGAATCAGAAGAAGCAGAAGAAGGAGAAGGAGAAGGTGAAGTCTGGAGGGTGAATCAGAAGAAGTAGAAGACGGAGAAGGAGAAGGTGAAGTCTGGAGGCTGGAGGGTGAAGCAGAAGAAGTAGAAGAAGGAGAAGGAGAAGGTGAAGTCAGGAGGGTGAATCAGAAGAGGTAGAAGAAGGAGAAGGTGAAGGTGAAGTCAGGAGGGTGAATCAGAAGAAGCAGAAGAAGGAGAAGGAGAAGGTGAAGTCTGGAGAGTGAATCAGAAGAATCAGAAGAAGGAGAAGGAGAAGGTGAAGTCTGGAGGGTGAATCAGAAGAAGCTGAAGAAAGAGAAGGAGAAGGTGAAGTCTGGAGGGTGAAGCAGAAGAAGCAGAAGATGGAAAAGTAGAAGGTGAAGTCTGGAGGGCGAAGCAGAAGAAGCAGAAGAAGGAGAAGGAGAAGGTGAAGTCTGGAGGGTGAAGCAGAAGAAGCAGAAGAAGGAGAAGGAGAAGGTGATGTCTGGAGGGTGAATCAGGAGAAGTAGAAGAAGGAGAAGGAGAAGGTGAAGTCAGGAGGGTGAAGCAGAAGAAGCAGAAGAAGGAGAAGGAGAAGGTGAAGTCTGGAGGGTGAAGCAGAAGAAGAAGAAGATGGAGAAGGAGAAGGTGAAGTCTGGAGGGAGAAGCAGAAGAAGCAGAAGAAGGAGAAGGAGAAGGTGAAGTATGGAGGGTGAAGCAGAAGAAGCAGAAGAAGGAGAAGGAGAAGGTGAAGTCCGGAGGGTGAATCAGGAGAAGTAGAAGAAGGAGAAGGAGAAGGTGAAGTCAGGAGGGTGAAGCAGAAGAAGCAGAACAAGGAGAAGGAGAAGGTGAAGTCAGGAGGGTGAAGCAGAAGAAGCAGAAGAAGGAGAAGGAGAAGGTGAAGTCTGGAGGGTGAAGTAGAAGAAGCAGAAGAAGGAGAAGGAGAAGGTGAAGTCAGGAGGGTGAATCAGAAGAAGTAGAAGAAGGAGAAGGAGAAGGTGAAGTCTGGAGGGTGAATCAGAAGAAGTAGAAGATGGAGAAGGAGAAGGTGAAGTCTGGAGGGTGAATCAGAAGAAGTAGAAGAAGGAGAAGGAGAAGGTGAAGTCTGGAGGGTGAATCAGAAGAAGCAGAAGAAGGAGAAGGAGAAGGTGAAGTCTGGAGGGAGAAGCAGAAGAAGTAGAAGAAGGAGAAGGAGAAGGTGATGTCTGGAGGGTGAATCAGAAGAAGAAGAAGAAGGAGAAGGAGAAGGTGATGTCTGGAGGGTGAATCAGTAGAAGTAGAAGAAGGAGAAGGAGAAGGTGAAGTCTGGAGGGTGAATCAGAAGAAGCAGAAGAAGGAGAAGAAGAAGGTGAAGTCTGGAGGGTGAATCAGAAGAAGTAGAAGAAGGAGAAGGAGATGGTGTAGTCTGGAGGGTGAATCAGAAGAAGTAGACGAAGGAGAAGGAGAAGGTGAAGTCTGGAGGGTGAATCAGAAGAAGCAGAAGAAGGAGAAGGAGAAGGTGAAGTCTAGAGGGTGAATCAGAAGAAGTAGAAGAAGGAGAAGGAGAAGGTGAAGTCTGGATGGTGAATCGGAAGAAGCAGAAGAAGGAGAAGGAGAAGGTGAAGTCAGGAGGGTGAATCAGAAGAAGCAGAAGAAGGAGAAGGAGAAGGTGAAGTCTGGAGGGTGAATCAGAAGAAGCAGAAGAAGGAGAAGGAGAAGTTGAAGACTGAAGGGTGAATCAGAAGAAGTTGAAGAAGGAGAAGGAGAAGGTGAAGTCTGGAGGGTGAATCAGAAGAAGTAGAAGAAGGAGAAGGAGAAGGTGTAGCCTGGAGGGTGAATCAGAAGAAGTAGACGAAGGAGAAGGAGAAGGTGAAGTCTGGAGGGTGAATCAGAAGAAGCAGAAGAAGGAGAACGAGAAGGTGAAGTCTGGAGGGTGAATCAGAAGAAGTAGAAGAAGGAGAAGGAGAAGGTGAAGTCTGGAGGGTGAATCAGAAGAAGCAGAAGAAGGAGAATGAGAAGGTGAAGTCAGGAGGGTGAATCAGAAGAAGCAGAAGAAGGAGAAGGAGAAGGTGAAGTCTGGAGGGTGAATCAGAAGAAGCAGAAGAAGGAGAAGGAGGAGGTGAAGACTGGAGGGTGAATCAGAAAAAGTAGAAGAAGGAGAAGGAGAAGGTGAAGTCTGGAGGGTGAATCAGAATAAGTAGAAGAAGGAGAAGGAGAAGGCGAAGTCTGGAGGGTGAATCAGAAGAAGCAGAAAAAGGAGAAGGAGAAGGTGAAGTCTGGAGGGTGAATCAGAAGGAGGAGGAGAAGATGAAGTCTGGAGGGTGAATCAGAAGAAGTAGAAGAAGGAGAAGGAGAAGGTGATGTCTGGAGGGTGAATCAGAAGAAGCAGAAGAAGGAGAATGATATGGTGAAGTCTGAAGGGTGAATCAGAAGAAGCAGAAGAAGGAGAAGTAAAAGGTGAAGTCTGGAGGGTGAATCAGAAGAAGCAGAAGAAGGAGAAGGAGAAGGTGAAGTCTGGAGGGTGAATCAGAAGAAGCAGAAGAAGGAGAAGGAGAAGGTGAAGTCTGGAGGGTGAATCAGAAGAAGTAGAAGAAGGAGAAGGAGAAGGTGAAGTCTGGAGGGTGAATCAGAAGAAGTAGAAGAAGGAGAAGGAGAAGGTGAAGTCTGGAGGGTGAATCAGAAGAAGCAGAAGAAGGAGAAGGAGACGGTGAAGTCTGGAGGGAGAATCAGAAGAAGCAGAAGAAGGAGAAGGAGAAGATGAAGTCTGGAGGGTGAATCAGAAGAAGTAGAAGAAGGAGTAGGAGAAGGAGAAGTCTGCAGGGTGAATCAGAAAAAGCAGAAGAAGGAGAAGGAGAAGATGAAGTCTGGAGGGTGAATCAGAAGAAGTAGAAGAAGGAGTAGGAGAAGGAGAAGTCTGCAGGGTGAATCAGAAAAAGCAGAAGAAGGAGAAGGAGAAGGTGAAGTCTGGAGGGTGAATCAGAAGAAGCAGAAGAAGGAGAAGGAGAAGTTGAAGACTGGAGGGTGAATCAGAAGAAGCAGAAGAAGGAGAAGGAGAAGGTGAAGTCTGGAGGGTGAATCAGAAGAAGCTGAAGAAAGAGAAGGAGAAGGTGAAGTCTGGAGGGTGAAGCAGAAGAAGCAGAAGAAGGAGAAGGAGAAGGTGAAGACTGGAGGGTGAATCAGAAGAAGTAGAAGAAGGAGAAGGAGAAGGTGAAGTCTGGAGGGTGAATCAGAAGAAGTAGAAGAAGGAGTAGGAGAAGGTGAAGTCTGGAGGGTGAATCAGAAGAATGAGAAGAAGGAGAAGGAGAAGGTGAAGTCTGGAGGGTGAATCAGAAGAAGCAGAAGAAGGAGAAGGAGAAGGTGAAGTCAGGAGGGTGAATCAGAAGAAGCAGAAGAAGGAGAAGGAGAAGGTGAAGTTAGGAGGGTGAATCAGAAGAAGCAGAAGAAGGAGAAGGAGAAGGTGAAGTCAGGGGGGTGAAGCAGAAGAAGTAGAAGAAGGAGAAGGAGAAGGTGAAGTCTGGAGGGTGAATCAGAAGAAGCAGAAGAAGGAGAAGGAGAAGGTGAAGTCAGGAGGGTGAATCAGAAGAAGCAGAAGAAGGAGAAGGAGAAGGTGAAGTCTGGAGGGTGAATCAGAAGAAGCAGAAGAAGGAGAAGGAGAAGTTGAAGACTGGAGGGTGAATCAGAAGAAGTAGAAGAAGGAGAAGGATAAGGTGAAGTCTGGAGGGTGAATCAGAAGAAGTAGAAGAAGGAGAAGGAGAAGGTGTAGTCTGGAGGGTGAATCAGAAGAAGCAGAAGAAGGAGAAGGAGAAGGTGAAGTCTGGAGGGTGAATCAGAAGAAGCAGAAGAAGGAGAAGGAGAAGTTGAAGACTGGAGGGTGAATCAGAAGAAGTAGAAGAAGGAGAAGGATAAGGTGAAGTCTGGAGGGTGAATCAGAAGAAGTAGAAGAAGGAGAAGGAGAAGGTGTAGTCTGGAGGGTGAATCAGAAGAAGTAGACGAAGGAGAAGGAGAAGGTGAAGTCTGGAGGGTGAATCAGAAGAAGCAGAAGAAGGAGAACGAGAAGGTGAAGTCTGGAGGGTGAATCAGAAGAAGTAGAAGAAGGAGAAGGAGAAGGTGAAGTCTGGAGGGTGAATCAGAAGAAGCAGAAGAAGGAGAATGAGAAGGTGAAGTCAGGAGGGTGAATCAGAAGAAGCAGAAGAAGGAGAAGGAGAAGGTGAAGTCTGGAGGGTGAATCAGAAGAAGCAGAAGAAGGAGAAGGAGGAGGTGAAGACTGGAGGGTGAATCAGAAAAAGTAGAAGAAGGAGAAGGAGAAGGTGAAGTCTGGAGGGTGAATCAGAAGAAGTAGAAGAAGGAGAAGGAGAAGGCGAAGTCTGGAGGGTGAATCAGAAGAAGCAGAAAAAGGAGAAGGAGAAGGTGAAGTCTGGAGGGTGAATCAGAAGAAGCAGAAGAAGGAGGAGGAGAAGATGAAGTCTGGAGGGTGAATCAGAAGAAGTAGAAGAAGGAGAAGGAGAAGGTGATGTCTGGAGGGTGAATCAGAAGAAGCAGAAGAAGGAGAATGATATGGTGAAGTCTGAAGGGTGAATCAGAAGAAGCAGAAGAAGGAGAAGTAAAAGTTGAAGTCTGGAGGGTGAATCAGAAGAAGCAGAAGAAGGAGAAGGAGAAGGTGAAGTCTGGAGGGTGAATCAGAAGAAGCAGAAGAAGGAGAAGGAGAAGGTGAAGTCTGGAGGGTGAATCAGAAGAAGTAGAAGAAGGAGAAGGAGAAGGTGAAGTCTGGAGGGTGAATCAGAAGAAGTAGAAGAAGGAGAAGGAGAAGGTGAAGTCTGGAGGGTGAATCAGAAGAAGCAGAAGAAGGAGAAGGAGACGGTGAAGTCTGGAGGGTGAATCAGAAGAAGCAGAAGAAGTAGAAGGAGAAGATGAAGTCTGGAGGGTGAATCAGAAGAAGTAGAAGAAGGAGTAGGAGAAGGAGAAGTCTGCAGGGTGAATCAGAAAAAGCAGAAGAAGGAGAAGGAGATGGTGAAGTCTGGAGTGTGAATCAGAAGAAGCAGAAGAAGGAGAAGGAGAAGGTGAAGTCTGGAGGGTGAATCAGAAGAAGCAGAAGAAGGAGAAGGAGAAGGTGAAGTCTGGAGGGTGAATCAGAAGAAGTAGAAGACGGAGAAGGAGAAGGTGAAGTCTGGAGGCTGGAGGGTGAAGCAGAAGAAGTAGAAGAAGGAGAAGGAGAAGGTGAAGTCAGGAGGGTGAATCAGAAGAGGTAGAAGAAGGAGAAGGTGTAGGTGAAGTCAGGAGGGTGAATCAGAAGAAGCAGAAGAAGGAGAAGGAGAAGGTGAAGTCTGGAGAGTGAATCAGAAGAATCAGAAGAAGGAGAAGGAGAAGGTGAAGTCTGGAGGGTGAATCAGAAGAAGCTGAAGAAAGAGAAGGAGAAGGTGAAGTCTGGAGGGTGAAGCAGAAGAAGCAGAAGAAGGAGAAGGAGAAGGTGAAGACTGGAGGGTGAATCAGAAGAAGTAGAAGAAGGAGAAGGAGAAGGTGAAGTCTGGAGGGTGAATCAGAAGAAGTAGAAGAAGGAGTAGGAGAAGGTGAAGTCTGGAGGGTGAATCAGAAGAATGAGAAGAAGGAGAAGGAGAAGGTGAAGTCTGGAGGGTGAATCAGAAGAAGCAGAAGAAGGAGAAGGTGAAGTCTGGAGGGTGAATCAGAAGAAGCAGAAGAAGGAGAAGGAGAAGGTGAAGTTAGGAGGGTGAATCAGAAGAAGCAGAAGAAGGAGAAGGAGAAGGTGAAGTCAGGGGGGTGAAGCAGAAGAAGTAGAAGAAGGAGAAGGAGAAGGTGAAGTCTGGAGGGTGAATCAGAAGAAGCAGAAGAAGGAGAAGGAGAAGGTGAAGTCAGGAGGGTGAATCAGAAGAAGCAGAAGAAGGAGAAGGAGAAGGTGAAGTCTGGAGGGTGAATCAGAAGAAGCAGAAGAAGGAGAAGGAGAAGTTGAAGACTGGAGGGTGAATCAGAAGAAGTAGAAGAAGGAGAAGGAGAAGGTGAAGTCTGGAGGGTGAATCAGAAGAAGTAGAAGAAGGAGAAGGAGAAGGTGTAGTCTGGAGGGTGAATCAGAAGAAGTAGACAAAGGAGAAGGAGAAGGTGAAGTCTGGAGGGTGAATCAGAAGAAGCAGAAGAAGGAGAACGAGAAGGTGAAGTCTGGAGGGTGAATCAGAAGAAGTAGAAGAAGGAGAAGGAGAAGGTGAAGTCTGGAGGGTGAATCAGAAGAAGCAGAAGAAGGAGAATGAGAAGGTGAAGTCAGGAGGGTGAATCAGAAGAAGCAGAAGAAGGAGAAGGAGAAGGTGAAGTCTGGAGGGTGAATCAGAAGAAGCAGAAGAAGGAGAAGGAGGAGGTGAAGACTGGAGGGTGAATCAGAAAAAGTAGAAGAAGGAGAAGGAGAAGGTGAAGTCTGGAGGGTGAATCAGAAGAAGTAGAAGAAGGAGAAGGAGAAGGCGAAGTCTGGAGGGTGAATCAGAAGAAGCAGAAAAAGGAGAAGGAGAAGGTGAAGTCTGGAGAGTGAATCAGAAGAAGCAGAAGAAGGAGGAGGAGAAGATGAAGTCTGGAGGGTGAATCAGAAGAAGTAGAAGAAGGAGAAGGAGAAGGTGAGGTCTGGAGGGTGAATCAGAAGAAGCAGAAGAAGGAGAAGGATATGGTGAAGTCTGAAGGGTGAATCAGAAGAAGCAGAAGAAGGAGAAGTAAAAGGTGAAGTCTGGAGGGTGAATCAGAAGAAGCAGAAGAAGGAGAAGGAGAAGGTGAAGTCTGGAGGGTGAATCAGAAGAAGCAGAAGAAGGAGAAGGAGAAGGTGAAGTCTGGAGGGTGAATCAGAAGAAGTAGAAGAAGGAGAAGGAGAAGGTGAAGTCTGGAGGGTGAATCAGAAGAAGTAGAAGAAGGAGAAGGAGAAGGTGAAGTCTGGAGGGTGAATCAGAAGAAGCAGAAGAAGAAGAAGGAGAAGGTGAACTCTGGAGGGTGAATCAGAAGAAGCAGAAGAAGGAGAAGGAGAAGATGAAGTCTGGAGGGTGAATCAGAAGAAGTAGAAGAAGGAGTAGGAGAAGGAGAAGTCTGGAGGGTTAATCAGAAGAAGCAGAAGAAGGAGAAGGAGATGGTGAAGTCTGGAGGGTGAATCAGAAGAAGCAGAAGAAGGAGAAGGAGAAGGTGAAGTCTGGAGGGTGAATCAGAAGAAGCAGAAGAAGGAGAAGGAGAAGGTGAAGTCTGGAGGGTGAATCAGAAGAAGTAGAAGACGGAGAAGGAGAAGGTGAAGTCTGGAGGCTGGAGGGTGAAGCAGAAGAAGTAGAAGAAGGAGAAGGAGAAGGTGAAGTCAGGAGGGTGAATCAGAAGAGGTAGAAGATGGAGAAGGTGAAGGTGCAGTCAGGAGGGTGAATCAGAAGAAGCAGAAGAAGGAGAAGGAGAAGGTGAAGTCTGGAGAGTGAATCAGAAGAATCAGAAGAAGGAGAAGGAGAAGGTGAAGTCTGGAGGGTGAATCAGAAGAAGCTGAAAAAAGAGAAGGAGAAGGTGAAGTCTGGAGGGTGAAGCAGAAGAAGCAGAAGATGGAGAAGGAGAAGGTGAAGTCTGGAGGGCGAAGCAGAAGAAGGAGAGTGAGAAGGTGAAGTCTGGAGGGTGAAGCAGAAGAAGCAGAAGAAGGAGAAGGAGAAGGTGAAGTCTGGAGGGTGAATCAGGAGAAGTAGAAGAAGGAGAAGGAGAAGGTGAAGTCAGGAGGGTGAAGCAGAAGAAGCAGAAGAAGGAGAAGGAGAAGGTGAAGTCTGGAGGGTGAAGCAGAAGAAGCAGAAGATGGAGAAGGAGAAGGTGAAGTCTGGAGGGCGAAGCAGAAGAAGCAGAAGAAGGAGAAGGAGAAGGTAAAGTCTGGAGGGTGAATCAGAAGAAGGAGAAGAAGGAGAAGGAGAAGGTGAAGTCTGGAGGGTGAATCAGAAGAAGCAGAAGAAGGAGAATGAGAAGGTGAAGTCAGGAGGGTGAATCAGAAGAAGCAGAAGAAGGAGAAGAAGAAGGTGAAGTCTGGAGGGTGAATCAGAAGAAGCAGAAGAAGGAGAAGGAGGAGGTGAAGACTGGAGGGTGAATCAGAAAAAGTAGAAGAAGGAGAAGGAGAAGGTGAAGTCTGGAGGGTGAATCAGAAGAAGCAGAAGAAGGAGAAGGAGGAGGTGAAGACTGGAGGGTGAATCAGAAAAAGTAGAAGAAGGAGAAGGATAAGGTGTAGTCTGGAGGGTGAATCAGAAGAAGCAGAAGAAGGAGGAGGAGAAGATGAAGTCTGGAGGGTGAATCAGAAGAAGTAGAAGAAGGAGAAGGAGAAGGTGAGGTCTGGAGGGTGAATCAGAAGAAGCAGAAGAAGGAGAAGGATATGGTGAAGTCTGAAGGGTGAATCAGAAGAAGGAGAAGTAAAAGGTGAAGTCTGGAGGGTGAATCAGAAGAAGCAGAAGAAGGAGAAGGAGAAGGTGAAGTCTGGAGGGTGAATCAGAAGAAGCAGAAGAAGGAGAAGGAGAAGGTGAAGTCTGGAGGGTGAATCAGAAGAAGTAGAAGTAGAAGAAGGAGAAGGAGAAGGTGAAGTCTGGAGGGTGAATCAGAAGAAGCAGAAGAAGGAGAAGGAGAAGGTGAAGTCTGGAGGGTGAATCAGAAGAAGCAGAAGAAGGAGAAGGAGAAGATGAAGTCTGGAGGGTGAATCAGAAGAAGTAGAAGAAGGAGTAGGAGAAGGAGAAGTCTGGAGGGTGAATCAGAAGAAGCAGAAGAAGGAGAAGGAGATGGTGAAGTCTGGAGGGTGAATCAGAAGAAGCAGAAGAAGGAGAAGGAGAAGGTGAAGTCTGGAGGGTGAATCAGAAGAAGCAGAAGAAGGAGAAGGAGAAGGTGAAGTCTGGAGGCTGGAGGGTGAAGCAGAAGAAGTGGAAGAAGGAGAAGGAGAAGGTGAAGTCAGGAGGGTGAATCAGAAGAGGTAGAAGATGGAGAAGGTGAAGGTGAAGTCAGGAGGGTGAATCAGAAGAAGCAGAAGAAGGAGAAGGAGAAGGTGAAGTCTGGAGAGTGAATCAGAAGAATCAGAAGAAGGAGAAGGAGAAGGTGAAGTCTGGAGGGTGAATCAGAAGAAGCTGAAAAAAGAGAAGGAGAAGCTGAAGTCTGGAGGGTGAAGCAGAAGAAGCAGAAGATGGAGAAGGAGAAGGTGAAGTCTGGAGGGCGAAGCAGAAGAAGCAGAAGAAGGAGAAGGAGAAGGTGAAGTCTGGAGGGTGAAGCAGAAGAAGCAGAAGAAGGAGAAGGAGAAGGTGAAGTCTGGAGGGTGAATCAGAAGAAGTAGAAGAAGGAGAAGGAGATGGTGTAGTCTGGAGGGGGAATCAGAAGAAGTAGACGAAGGAGAAGGAGAAGGTGAAGTCTGGAGGGTGAATCAGAAGAAGCAGAAGAAGGAGAAGGAGAAGGTGAAGTTAGGAGGGTGAATCAGAAGAAGCAGAAGAAGGAGAAGGAGAAGGTGAAGTCAGGGGGGTGAAGCAGAAGAAGTAGAAGAAGGAGAAGGAGAAGGTGAAGTCTGGAGGGTGAATCAGAAGAAGCAGAAGAAGGAGAAGGAGAAGGTGAAGTCTGGAGGGTGAATCAGAAGAAGTAGAAGACGGAGAAGGAGAAGGTGAAGTCTGGAGGCTGGAGGGTGAAGCAGAAGAAGTAGAACAAGGAGAAGGAGAAGGTGAAGTCAGGAGGGTGAATCAGAAGAGGTAGAAGAAGGAGAAGGTGTAGCTGAAGTCAGGAGGGTGAATCAGAAGAAGCAGAAGAAGGAGAAGGAGAAGGTGAAGTCTGGAGAGTGAATCAGAAGAATCAGAAGAAGGAGAAGGAGAAGGTGAAGTCTGGAGGGTGAATCAGAAGAAGCTGAAGAAAGAGAAGGAGAAGGTGAAGTCTGGAGGGTGAAGCAGAAGAAGCAGAAGAAGGAGAAGGAGAAGGTGAAGACTGGAGGGTGAATCAGAAGAAGTAGAAGAAGGAGAAGGAGAAGGTGAAGTCTGGAGGGTGAATCAGAAGAAGTAGAAGAAGGAGTAGGAGAAGGTGAAGTCTGGAGGGTGAATCAGAAGAATGAGAAGAAGGAGAAGGAGAAGGTGAAGTCTGGAGGGTGAATCAGAAGAAGCAGAAGAAGGAGAAGGAGAAGGTGAAGTCTGGAGGGTGAATCAGAAGAAGCAGAAGAAGGAGAAGGAGAAGGTGAAGTTAGGAGGGTGAATCAGAAGAAGCAGAAGAAGGAGAAGGAGAAGGTGAAGTCAGGGGGGTGAAGCAGAAGAAGTAGAAGAAGGAGAAGGAGAAGGTGAAGTCTGGAGGGTGAATCAGAAGAAGCAGAAGAAGGAGAAGGAGAAGGTGAAGTCAGGAGGGTGAATCAGAAGAAGCAGAAGAAGGAGAAGGAGAAGGTGAAGTCTGGAGGGTGAATCAGAAGAAGCAGAAGAAGGAGAAGGAGAAGTTGAAGACTGGAGGGTGAATCAGAAGAAGTAGAAGAAGGAGAAGGAGAAGGTGAAGTCTGGAGGGTGAATCAGAAGAAGTAGAAGAAGGAGAAGGAGAAGGTGTAGTCTGGAGGGTGAATCAGAAGAAGTAGACAAAGGAGAAGGAGAAGGTGAAGTCTGGAGGGTGAATCAGAAGAAGCAGAAGAAGGAGAACGAGAAGGTGAAGTCTGGAGGGTGAATCAGAAGAAGTAGAAGAAGGAGAAGGAGAAGGTGAAGTCTGGAGGGTGAATCAGAAGAAGCAGAAGAAGGAGAATGAGAAGGTGAAGTCAGGAGGGTGAATCAGAAGAAGCAGAAGAAGGAGAAGGAGAAGGTGAAGTCTGGAGGGTGAATCAGAAGAAGCAGAAGAAGGAGAAGGAGGAGGTGAAGACTGGAGGGTGAATCAGAAAAAGTAGAAGAAGGAGAAGGAGAAGGTGAAGTCTGGAGGGTGAATCAGAAGAAGTAGAAGAAGGAGAAGGAGAAGGCGAAGTCTGGAGGGTGAATCAGAAGAAGCAGAAAAAGGAGAAGGAGAAGGTGAAGTCTGGAGAGTGAATCAGAAGAAGCAGAAGAAGGAGGAGGAGAAGATGAAGTCTGGAGGGTGAATCAGAAGAAGTAGAAGAAGGAGAAGGAGAAGGTGAGGTCTGGAGGGTGAATCAGAAGAAGCAGAAGAAGGAGAAGGATATGGTGAAGTCTGAAGGGTGAATCAGAAGAAGCAGAAGAAGGAGAAGTAAAAGGTGAAGTCTGGAGGGTGAATCAGAAGAAGCAGAAGAAGGAGAAGGAGAAGGTGAAGTCTGGAGGGTGAATCAGAAGAAGCAGAAGAAGGAGAAGGAGAAGGTGAAGTCTGGAGGGTGAATCAGAAGAAGTAGAAGAAGGAGAAGGAGAAGGTGAAGTCTGGAGGGTGAATCAGAAGAAGTAGAAGAAGGAGAAGGAGAAGGTGAAGTCTGGAGGGTGAATCAGAAGAAGCAGAAGAAGAAGAAGGAGAAGGTGAAGTCTGGAGGGTGAATCAGAAGAAGCAGAAGAAGGAGAAGGAGAAGATGAAGTCTGGAGGGTGAATCAGAAGAAGTAGAAGAAGGAGTAGGAGAAGGAGAAGTCTGGAGGGTTAATCAGAAGAAGCAGAAGAAGGAGAAGGAGATGGTGAAGTCTGGAGGGTGAATCAGAAGAAGCAGAAGAAGGAGAAGGAGAAGGTGAAGTCTGGAGGGTGAATCAGAAGAAGCAGAAGAAGGAGAAGGAGAAGGTGAAGTCTGGAGGGTGAATCAGAAGAAGTAGAAGACGGAGAAGGAGAAGGTGAAGTCTGGAGGCTGGAGGGTGAAGCAGAAGAAGTAGAAGAAGGAGAAGGAGAAGGTGAAGTCAGGAGGGTGAATCAGAAGAGGTAGAAGATGGAGAAGGTGAAGGTGCAGTCAGGAGGGTGAATCAGAAGAAGCAGAAGAAGGAGAAGGAGAAGGTGAAGTCTGGAGAGTGAATCAGAAGAATCAGAAGAAGGAGAAGGAGAAGGTGAAGTCTGGAGGGTGAATCAGAAGAAGCTGAAAAAAGAGAAGGAGAAGGTGAAGTCTGGAGGGTGAAGCAGAAGAAGCAGAAGATGGAGAAGGAGAAGGTGAAGTCTGGAGGGCGAAGCAGAAGAAGGAGAGTGAGAAGGTGAAGTCTGGAGGGTGAAGCAGAAGAAGCAGAAGAAGGAGAAGGAGAAGGTGAAGTCTGGAGGGTGAATCAGGAGAAGTAGAAGAAGGAGAAGGAGAAGGTGAAGTCAGGAGGGTGAAGCAGAAGAAGCAGAAGAAGGAGAAGGAGAAGGTGAAGTCTGGAGGGTGAAGCAGAAGAAGCAGAAGATGGAGAAGGAGAAGGTGAAGTCTGGAGGGCGAAGCAGAAGAAGCAGAAGAAGGAGAAGGAGAAGGTGAAGTCTGGAGGGTGAATCAGAAGAAGGAGAAGAAGGAGAAGGAGAAGGTGAAGTCTGGAGGGTGAATCAGAAGAAGCAGAAGAAGGAGAATGAGAAGGTGAAGTCAGGAGGGTGAATCAGAAGAAGCAGAAGAAGGAGAAGAAGAAGGTGAAGTCTGGAGGGTGAATCAGAAGAAGCAGAAGAAGGAGAAGGAGGAGGTGAAGACTGGAGGGTGAATCAGAAAAAGTAGAAGAAGGAGAAGGAGAAGGTGAAGTCTGGAGGGTGAATCAGAAGAAGCAGAAGAAGGAGAAGGAGGAGGTGAAGACTGGAGGGTGAATCAGAAAAAGTAGAAGAAGGAGAAGGATAAGGTGTAGTCTGGAGGGTGAATCAGAAGAAGCAGAAGAAGGAGGAGGAGAAGATGAAGTCTGGAGGGTGAATCAGAAGAAGTAGAAGAAGGAGAAGGAGAAGGTGAGGTCTGGAGGGTGAATCAGAAGAAGCAGAAGAAGGAGAAGGATATGGTGAAGTCTGAAGGGTGAATCAGAAGAAGGAGAAGTAAAAGGTGAAGTCTGGAGGGTGAATCAGAAGAAGCAGAAGAAGGAGAAGGAGAAGGTGAAGTCTGGAGGGTGAATCAGAAGAAGCAGAAGAAGGAGAAGGAGAAGGTGAAGTCTGGAGGGTGAATCAGAAGAAGTAGAAGTAGAAGAAGGAGAAGGAGAAGGTGAAGTCTGGAGGGTGAATCAGAAGAAGCAGAAGAAGGAGAAGGAGAAGGTGAAGTCTGGAGGGTGAATCAGAAGAAGCAGAAGAAGGAGAAGGAGAAGATGAAGTCTGGAGGGTGAATCAGAAGAAGTAGAAGAAGGAGTAGGAGAAGGAGAAGTCTGGAGGGTGAATCAGAAGAAGCAGAAGAAGGAGAAGGAGATGGTGAAGTCTGGAGGGTGAATCAGAAGAAGCAGAAGAAGGAGAAGGAGAAGGTGAAGTCTGGAGGGTGAATCAGAAGAAGCAGAAGAAGGAGAAGGAGAAGGTGAAGTCTGGAGGCTGGAGGGTGAAGCAGAAGAAGTGGAAGAAGGAGAAGGAGAAGGTGAAGTCAGGAGGGTGAATCAGAAGAGGTAGAAGATGGAGAAGGTGAAGGTGAAGTCAGGAGGGTGAATCAGAAGAAGCAGAAGAAGGAGAAGGAGAAGGTGAAGTCTGGAGAGTGAATCAGAAGAATCAGAAGAAGGAGAAGGAGAAGGTGAAGTCTGGAGGGTGAATCAGAAGAAGCTGAAAAAAGAGAAGGAGAAGCTGAAGTCTGGAGGGTGAAGCAGAAGAAGCAGAAGATGGAGAAGGAGAAGGTGAAGTCTGGAGGGCGAAGCAGAAGAAGCAGAAGAAGGAGAAGGAGAAGGTGAAGTCTGGAGGGTGAAGCAGAAGAAGCAGAAGAAGGAGAAGGAGAAGGTGAAGTCTGGAGGGTGAATCAGAAGAAGTAGAAGAAGGAGAAGGAGATGGTGTAGTCTGGAGGGGGAATCAGAAGAAGTAGACGAAGGAGAAGGAGAAGGTGAAGTCTGGAGGGTGAATCAGAAGAAGCAGAAGAAGGAGAAGGAGAAGGTGAAGTCAGGAGGGTGAGTCAGAAGAAGCAGAAAAAGGAGAAGGAGAAGGTGAAGTCTGGAGGGTGAATCAGAAGAAGCAGAAGAAGGAGAAGGAGAAGTTGAAGACTGTAGGGTGAATCAGAAGAAGTAGAAGAAGGAGAAGGAGAAGGTGAAGTCTGGAGGGTGAATCAGAAGAAGTAGAAGAAGGAGAAGGAGAAGGTGTAGTCTGGAGGGTGAATCAGAAGAAGTAGACGAAGGAGAAGGAGAAGGTGAAGTCTGGAGGGTGAATCAGAAGAAGCAGAAGAAGGAGAACGAGAAGGTGAAGTCTGGAGGGTGAATCAGAAGAAGTAGAAGAAGGAGAAGGAGAAGGTGAAGTCTGGAGGGTGAATCAGAAGAAGCAGAAGAAGGAGAATGAGAATGTGAAGTCAGGAGGGTGAATCAGAAGAAGCAGAAGAAGGAGAAGGAGAAGGTGAAGTCTGGAGGGTGAATCAGAAGAAGCAGAAGAAGGAGAAGGAGGAGGTGAAGACTGGAGGGTGAACCAGAAAAAGTAGAATAAGGAGAAGGAGAAGGTGAAGTCTGGAGGGTGAATCAGAATAAGTACAAGAAGGAGAAGGAGAAGGCGAAGTCTGGAGGGTGAATCAGAAGAAGTACAAGAAGGAGAAGGAGAAGGCGAAGTCTGGAGGGTGAATCAGAAGAAGCAGAAAAAGGAGAAGGAGAAGGTGAAGTCTGGAGGGTGAATCAGAAGAAGCAGAAGAAGGAGGAGGAGAAGATGAAGTCTGGAGGGTGAATCAGAAGAAGTAGAAGAAGGAGAAGGAGAAGGTGATGTCTGGAGGGTGAATCAGAAGAAGCAGAAGAAGGAGAAGGATATGGTGAAGTCTGAAGGGTGAATCAGAAGAAGCAGAAGAAGGAGAAGTAAAAGGTGAAGTCTGGAGGGTGAATCAGAAGAAGCAGAAGAAGGAGAAGGAGAAGGTGAAGTCTGGAGGGTGAATCAGAAGAAGCAGAAGAAGGAGAAGGAGAAGGTGAAGTCTGGAGGGTGAATCAGAAGAAGTAGAAGAAGGAGAAGGAGAAGGTGAAATCTGGAGGGTGAATCAGAAGAAGTAGAAGAAGGAGAAGGAGAAGGTGAAGTCTGGAGGGTGAATCAGAAGAAGCAGAAGAAGGAGAAGGAGAAGGTGAAGTCTGGAGGGTGAATCAGAAGAAGCAGAAGAAGGAGAAGGAGAAGATGAAGTCTGGAGGGTGAATCAGAAGAAGTAGAAGAAGGAGTAGGAGAGGGAGAAGTCTGCAGGGTGAATCAGAAGAAGCAGAAGAAGGAGAAGGAGATGGTGAAGTCTGGAGGGTGAATCAGAAGAAGCAGAAGAAGGAGAAGGAGAAGGTGAAGTCTGGAGGGTGAATCAGAAGAAGCAGAAGAAGGAGAAGGAGAAGGTGAAGTCTGGAGGGTGAATCAGAAGAAGTAGAAGACAGAGAAGGAGAAGGTGAAGTCTGGAGGCTGGAGGGTGAAGCAGAAGAAGTAGAAGAAGGAGAAGGAGAAGGTGAAGTCAGGAGGGTGAATCAGAAGAGGTAGAAGAAGGAGAAGGTGAAGGTGAAGTCAGGAGGGTGAATCAGAAGAAGCAGAAGAAGGAGAAGGAGAAGGTGAAGTCTGGAGAGTGAATCAGAAGAATCAGAAGAAGGAGAAGGAGAAGGTGAAGTCTGGAGGGTGAATCAGAAGAAGCTGAAGAAGGAGAAGGAGAAGGTGAAGTCTGGAGGGTGAAGCAGAAGAAGCAGATGAAGGAGAAGGAGAAGGTGAAGACTGGAGGGTGAATCAGAAGAAGTAGAAGAAGGAGAAGGAGAAGGTGAAGTCTGGAGGGTGAATCAGTAGAAGTAGAAGAAGGAGTAGGAGAAGGTGAAGTCTGGAGGGTGAATCAGAAGAATGAGAAGAAGGAGAAGGAGAAGGTGAAGTCTGGAGGGTGTATCAGAAGAAGCAGAAGAAGGAGAAGGAGAAGGTGAAGTCAGGAGGGTGAATCAGAAGAAGCAGAATAAGGAGAAGGAGAAGGTGAAGTTAGGAGGGTGAATCAGAAGAAGCAGAAGAAGGAGAAGGAGAAGGTGAAGTCAGGGGGGTGAAGCAGAAGAAGTAGAAGAAGGAGAAGGAGAAGGTGAAGTCTGGAGGGTGAATCAGAAGAAGCAGAAGAAGGAGAAGGTGAAGGTGAAGTCTGGAGGGTGAATCAGAAGAAGCAGAAGAAGGAGAAGGAGAAGATGAAGTCTGGAGGGTGAATCAGAAGAAGTAGATGAAGGAGAAGGAGAAGGTGAGGTCTGGAGGGTGAATCAGAAGAAGCAGAAGAAGGAGAAGGAGAAGGTGAAGTCTGAAGGGTGAATCAGAAGAAGCAGAAGAAGGAGAAGGAGAAGGTGAAGTCTGGAGGGTGAATCAGAAGAAGCAAAAGAAGGAGAAGGAGAAGGTGAAGTCTGGAGGGTGAATCAGAAGAAGTAGAAGAAGGAGAAGGAGAAGGTGAAGTCTGGAGGGTGAATCAGAAGAAGTAGAAGAAGGAGAAGGAGAAGGTGAAGTCTGGAGGGTGAATCAGAAGAAGCAGAAGAAGGAGAAGGGGAAGGTGAAGTCTGGAGGGTGAATCGGAAGAAGCAGAAGAAGGAGAAGGAGAAGATGAAGTCTGGAGGGTGAATCAGAAGAATTAGAAGAAGGAGAAGGAGAAGGTGAAGTCTGGAGGGTGAATCAGAAGAAGCAGAAGAAGGAGAAGGAGAAGATGAAGTCTGGAGGGTGAATCAGAAGAAGTAGAAGAAGGAGTAGGAGAAGGAGAAGTCTGCAGGGTGAATCAGAAGAAGCAGAAGAAGGAGAAGGAGATGGTGAAGTCTGGAGGGTGAATCAGAAGAAGCAGAAGAAGGAGAAGGAGAAGGTGAAGTCTGGAGGGTGAATCAGAAGAAGCAGAAGAAGGAGAAGGAGAAGGTGAAGTCTGGAGGGTGAATCAGAAGAAGTAGAAGACAGAGAAGGAGAAGGTGAAGTCTGGAGGCTGGAGGGTGAAGCAGAAGAAGTAGAAGAAGGAGAAGGAGAAGGTGAAGTCAGGAGGGTGAATCAGAAGAGGTAGAAGAAGGAGAAGGTGAAGGTGAAGTCAGGAGGGTGAATCAGAAGAAGCAGAAGAAGGAGAAGGAGAAGGTGAAGTCTGGAGAGTGAATCAGAAGAATCAGAAGAAGGAGAAGGAGAAGGTGAAGTCTGGAGGGTGAATCAGAAGAAGCTGAAGAAGGAGAAGGAGAAGGTGAAGTCTGGAGGGTGAAGCAGAAGAAGCAGATGAAGGAGAAGGAGAAGGTGAAGACTGGAGGGTGAATCAGAAGAAGTAGAAGAAGGAGAAGGAGAAGGTGAAGTCTGGAGGGTGAATCAGTAGAAGTAGAAGAAGGAGTAGGAGAAGGTGAAGTCTGGAGGGTGAATCAGAAGAATGAGAAGAAGGAGAAGGAGAAGGTGAAGTCTGGAGGGTGTATCAGAAGAAGCAGAAGAAGGAGAAGGAGAAGGTGAAGTCAGGAGGGTGAATCAGAAGAAGCAGAATAAGGAGAAGGAGAAGGTGAAGTTAGGAGGGTGAATCAGAAGAAGCAGAAGAAGGAGAAGGAGAAGGTGAAGTCAGGGGGGTGAAGCAGAAGAAGTAGAAGAAGGAGAAGGAGAAGGTGAAGTCTGGAGGGTGAATCAGAAGAAGCAGAAGAAGGAGAAGGTGAAGGTGAAGTCTGGAGGGTGAATCAGAAGAAGCAGAAGAAGGAGAAGGAGAAGATGAAGTCTGGAGGGTGAATCAGAAGAAGTAGATGAAGGAGAAGGAGAAGGTGAGGTCTGGAGGGTGAATCAGAAGAAGCAGAAGAAGGAGAAGGAGAAGGTGAAGTCTGAAGGGTGAATCAGAAGAAGCAGAAGAAGGAGAAGGAGAAGGTGAAGTCTGGAGGGTGAATCAGAAGAAGCAAAAGAAGGAGAAGGAGAAGGTGAAGTCTGGAGGGTGAATCAGAAGAAGTAGAAGAAGGAGAAGGAGAAGGTGAAGTCTGGAGGGTGAATCAGAAGAAGTAGAAGAAGGAGAAGGAGAAGGTGAAGTCTGGAGGGTGAATCAGAAGAAGCAGAAGAAGGAGAAGGGGAAGGTGAAGTCTGGAGGGTGAATCGGAAGAAGCAGAAGAAGGAGAAGGAGAAGATGAAGTCTGGAGGGTGAATCAGAAGAATTAGAAGAAGGAGAAGGAGAAGGTGAAGTCTGGAGGGTGAATCAGAAGATGCAGAAGAAGGAGAAGGAGAAGGTGAAGTCTGGAGGGTGAATCAGAAGAAGCAGAAGAAGGAGGAGGAGAAGGTGAAGTCTGGAGGGTGAATCAGAAGAAGCATTATAAGGAGAAGGAGAAGGTGAAGTCTGGAGGGTGAATCAGAGGAAGCAGAAGAAGGAGAAGGAGAAGGTGAAGTCTGGAGGGTGAATCAGAAGAAGTAGAAGAAGGAGAAGGAGAAGGTGAAGTCTGGAGGGTGAAGCAGAAGAAGTAGAAGAAGGAGAAGGAGAAGGTGAAGTCAGGAGGGTGAATCAGAAGAAGTAGAAGAAGGAGAAGGAGAAGGTGAAGTCAGGAGGGTGAATCAGAAGAAGCAGAAGAAGGAGAAGGAGAAGGTGAAGTCTGGAGGGTGAATCAGAAGAATCAGAAGAAGGAAAAGGAGAAGGTGAAGTCTGGAGGGTGAATCAGGAGAAGCAGAAGAAAGAGAAGGAGAAGGAGAAGTCTGGAGGGTGAAGCAGAAGAAGCAGAAGAAGGAGAAGCAGAAGGTGAAGACTGGAGGGTGAATCAGAAGAAGTAGAAGAAGGAGAAGGAGAAGGTGAAGTCTGGAGGATGAATCAGCAGAAGTAGAAGAAGGAGAAGGAGAAGGTGAAGTCTGGAGGGTGAATCAGAAGAAGCAGAAGAAGGAGAAGGAGAAGGTGAGGTCTGGAGGGTGAATCAGAAGAAGCAGAAGAAGGCGAAGGAGAAGATGAAGTCTGAAGGTTGAATCAGAAGAAGAAGAAGAAGGAGAAGGAGAAGGTGAGGTCTGGAGGGTGAATCAGAAGAAGCAGAAGAAGGAGAAGGAGAAGGTGAAGTCTGGAAGGTGAATCAGAAGAAGCAGAAGAAGAAGAAGGAGAAGGTGAAGTCTGGAGGGTGAATCAGAAGAAGCAGAAGAAGGAGAAGGAGAAGGTGAAGTCTGGAGGGTGAATCAGAAGAAGCAGAAGAAGGAGAATGAGAATGTGAAGTCAGGAGGGTGAATCAGAAGAAGCAGAAGAAGGAGAAGGAGAAGGTGAAGTCTGGAGGGTGAATCAGAAGAAGCAGAAGAAGGAGAAGGAGGAGGTGAAGACTGGAGGGTGAACCAGAAAAAGTAGAATAAGGAGAAGGAGAAGGTGAAGTCTGGAGGGTGAATCAGAATAAGTACAAGAAGGAGAAGGAGAAGGCGAAGTCTGGAGGGTGAATCAGAAGAAGTACAAGAAGGAGAAGGAGAAGGCGAAGTCTGGAGGGTGAATCAGAAGAAGCAGAAAAAGGAGAAGGAGAAGGTGAAGTCTGGAGGGTGAATCAGAAGAAGCAGAAGAAGGAGGAGGAGAAGATGAAGTCTGGAGGGTGAATCAGAAGAAGTAGAAGAAGGAGAAGGAGAAGGTGATGTCTGGAGGGTGAATCAGAAGAAGCAGAAGAAGGAGAAGGATATGGTGAAGTCTGAAGGGTGAATCAGAAGAAGCAGAAGAAGGAGAAGTAAAAGGTGAAGTCTGGAGGGTGAATCAGAAGAAGCAGAAGAAGGAGAAGGAGAAGGTGAAGTCTGGAGGGTGAATCAGAAGAAGCAGAAGAAGGAGAAGGAGAAGGTGAAGTCTGGAGGGTGAATCAGAAGAAGTAGAAGAAGGAGAAGGAGAAGGTGAAATCTGGAGGGTGAATCAGAAGAAGTAGAAGAAGGAGAAGGAGAAGGTGAAGTCTGGAGGGTGAATCAGAAGAAGCAGAAGAAGGAGAAGGAGAAGGTGAAGTCTGGAGGGTGAATCAGAAGAAGCAGAAGAAGGAGAAGGAGAAGATGAAGTCTGGAGGGTGAATCAGAAGAAGTAGAAGAAGGAGTAGGAGAGGGAGAAGTCTGCAGGGTGAATCAGAAGAAGCAGAAGAAGGAGAAGGAGATGGTGAAGTCTGGAGGGTGAATCAGAAGAAGCAGAAGAAGGAGAAGGAGAAGGTGAAGTCTGGAGGGTGAATCAGAAGAAGCAGAAGAAGGAGAAGGAGAAGGTGAAGTCTGGAGGGTGAATCAGAAGAAGTAGAAGACAGAGAAGGAGAAGGTGAAGTCTGGAGGCTGGAGGGTGAAGCAGAAGAAGTAGAAGAAGGAGAAGGAGAAGGTGAAGTCAGGAGGGTGAATCAGAAGAGGTAGAAGAAGGAGAAGGTGAAGGTGAAGTCAGGAGGGTGAATCAGAAGAAGCAGAAGAAGGAGAAGGAGAAGGTGAAGTCTGGAGAGTGAATCAGAAGAATCAGAAGAAGGAGAAGGAGAAGGTGAAGTCTGGAGGGTGAATCAGAAGAAGCTGAAGAAGGAGAAGGAGAAGGTGAAGTCTGGAGGGTGAAGCAGAAGAAGCAGATGAAGGAGAAGGAGAAGGTGAAGACTGGAGGGTGAATCAGAAGAAGTAGAAGAAGGAGAAGGAGAAGGTGAAGTCTGGAGGGTGAATCAGTAGAAGTAGAAGAAGGAGTAGGAGAAGGTGAAGTCTGGAGGGTGAATCAGAAGAATGAGAAGAAGGAGAAGGAGAAGGTGAAGTCTGGAGGGTGTATCAGAAGAAGCAGAAGAAGGAGAAGGAGAAGGTGAAGTCAGGAGGGTGAATCAGAAGAAGCAGAATAAGGAGAAGGAGAAGGTGAAGTTAGGAGGGTGAATCAGAAGAAGCAGAAGAAGGAGAAGGAGAAGGTGAAGTCAGGGGGGTGAAGCAGAAGAAGTAGAAGAAGGAGAAGGAGAAGGTGAAGTCTGGAGGGTGAATCAGAAGAAGCAGAAGAAGGAGAAGGTGAAGGTGAAGTCTGGAGGGTGAATCAGAAGAAGCAGAAGAAGGAGAAGGAGAAGATGAAGTCTGGAGGGTGAATCAGAAGAAGTAGATGAAGGAGAAGGAGAAGGTGAGGTCTGGAGGGTGAATCAGAAGAAGCAGAAGAAGGAGAAGGAGAAGGTGAAGTCTGAAGGGTGAATCAGAAGAAGCAGAAGAAGGAGAAGGAGAAGGTGAAGTCTGGAGGGTGAATCAGAAGAAGCAAAAGAAGGAGAAGGAGAAGGTGAAGTCTGGAGGGTGAATCAGAAGAAGTAGAAGAAGGAGAAGGAGAAGGTGAAGTCTGGAGGGTGAATCAGAAGAAGTAGAAGAAGGAGAAGGAGAAGGTGAAGTCTGGAGGGTGAATCAGAAGAAGCAGAAGAAGGAGAAGGGGAAGGTGAAGTCTGGAGGGTGAATCGGAAGAAGCAGAAGAAGGAGAAGGAGAAGATGAAGTCTGGAGGGTGAATCAGAAGAATTAGAAGAAGGAGAAGGAGAAGGTGAAGTCTGGAGGGTGAATCAGAAGAAGCAGAAGAAGGAGAAGGAGAAGATGAAGTCTGGAGGGTGAATCAGAAGAAGTAGAAGAAGGAGTAGGAGAAGGAGAAGTCTGCAGGGTGAATCAGAAGAAGCAGAAGAAGGAGAAGGAGATGGTGAAGTCTGGAGGGTGAATCAGAAGAAGCAGAAGAAGGAGAAGGAGAAGGTGAAGTCTGGAGGGTGAATCAGAAGAAGCAGAAGAAGGAGAAGGAGAAGGTGAAGTCTGGAGGGTGAATCAGAAGAAGTAGAAGACAGAGAAGGAGAAGGTGAAGTCTGGAGGCTGGAGGGTGAAGCAGAAGAAGTAGAAGAAGGAGAAGGAGAAGGTGAAGTCAGGAGGGTGAATCAGAAGAGGTAGAAGAAGGAGAAGGTGAAGGTGAAGTCAGGAGGGTGAATCAGAAGAAGCAGAAGAAGGAGAAGGAGAAGGTGAAGTCTGGAGAGTGAATCAGAAGAATCAGAAGAAGGAGAAGGAGAAGGTGAAGTCTGGAGGGTGAATCAGAAGAAGCTGAAGAAGGAGAAGGAGAAGGTGAAGTCTGGAGGGTGAAGCAGAAGAAGCAGATGAAGGAGAAGGAGAAGGTGAAGACTGGAGGGTGAATCAGAAGAAGTAGAAGAAGGAGAAGGAGAAGGTGAAGTCTGGAGGGTGAATCAGTAGAAGTAGAAGAAGGAGTAGGAGAAGGTGAAGTCTGGAGGGTGAATCAGAAGAATGAGAAGAAGGAGAAGGAGAAGGTGAAGTCTGGAGGGTGTATCAGAAGAAGCAGAAGAAGGAGAAGGAGAAGGTGAAGTCAGGAGGGTGAATCAGAAGAAGCAGAATAAGGAGAAGGAGAAGGTGAAGTTAGGAGGGTGAATCAGAAGAAGCAGAAGAAGGAGAAGGAGAAGGTGAAGTCAGGGGGGTGAAGCAGAAGAAGTAGAAGAAGGAGAAGGAGAAGGTGAAGTCTGGAGGGTGAATCAGAAGAAGCAGAAGAAGGAGAAGGTGAAGGTGAAGTCTGGAGGGTGAATCAGAAGAAGCAGAAGAAGGAGAAGGAGAAGATGAAGTCTGGAGGGTGAATCAGAAGAAGTAGATGAAGGAGAAGGAGAAGGTGAGGTCTGGAGGGTGAATCAGAAGAAGCAGAAGAAGGAGAAGGAGAAGGTGAAGTCTGAAGGGTGAATCAGAAGAAGCAGAAGAAGGAGAAGGAGAAGGTGAAGTCTGGAGGGTGAATCAGAAGAAGCAAAAGAAGGAGAAGGAGAAGGTGAAGTCTGGAGGGTGAATCAGAAGAAGTAGAAGAAGGAGAAGGAGAAGGTGAAGTCTGGAGGGTGAATCAGAAGAAGTAGAAGAAGGAGAAGGAGAAGGTGAAGTCTGGAGGGTGAATCAGAAGAAGCAGAAGAAGGAGAAGGGGAAGGTGAAGTCTGGAGGGTGAATCGGAAGAAGCAGAAGAAGGAGAAGGAGAAGATGAAGTCTGGAGGGTGAATCAGAAGAATTAGAAGAAGGAGAAGGAGAAGGTGAAGTCTGGAGGGTGAATCAGAAGATGCAGAAGAAGGAGAAGGAGAAGGTGAAGTCTGGAGGGTGAATCAGAAGAAGCAGAAGAAGGAGGAGGAGAAGGTGAAGTCTGGAGGGTGAATCAGAAGAAGCATTATAAGGAGAAGGAGAAGGTGAAGTCTGGAGGGTGAATCAGAGGAAGCAGAAGAAGGAGAAGGAGAAGGTGAAGTCTGGAGGGTGAATCAGAAGAAGTAGAAGAAGGAGAAGGAGAAGGTGAAGTCTGGAGGGTGAAGCAGAAGAAGTAGAAGAAGGAGAAGGAGAAGGTGAAGTCAGGAGGGTGAATCAGAAGAAGTAGAAGAAGGAGAAGGAGAAGGTGAAGTCAGGAGGGTGAATCAGAAGAAGCAGAAGAAGGAGAAGGAGAAGGTGAAGTCTGGAGGGTGAATCAGAAGAATCAGAAGAAGGAAAAGGAGAAGGTGAAGTCTGGAGGGTGAATCAGGAGAAGCAGAAGAAAGAGAAGGAGAAGGAGAAGTCTGGAGGGTGAAGCAGAAGAAGCAGAAGAAGGAGAAGCAGAAGGTGAAGACTGGAGGGTGAATCAGAAGAAGTAGAAGAAGGAGAAGGAGAAGGTGAAGTCTGGAGGATGAATCAGCAGAAGTAGAAGAAGGAGAAGGAGAAGGTGAAGTCTGGAGGGTGAATCAGAAGAAGCAGAAGAAGGAGAAGGAGAAGGTGAGGTCTGGAGGGTGAATCAGAAGAAGCAGAAGAAGGCGAAGGAGAAGATGAAGTCTGAAGGTTGAATCAGAAGAAGAAGAAGAAGGAGAAGGAGAAGGTGAGGTCTGGAGGGTGAATCAGAAGAAGCAGAAGAAGGAGAAGGAGAAGGTGAAGTCTGGAAGGTGAATCAGAAGAAGCAGAAGAAGAAGAAGGAGAAGGTGAAGTCTGGAGGGTGAATCAGAAGAAGCAGAAGAAGGAGAAGGAGAAGGTGAAGTCAGGAGTGTGAATCAGAAGAAGCAGAAGAAGGAGAACGAGAAGGTGAAGTTAGGAGGGTGAATCAGAAGAAGCAGAAGAAGGAGAAGGAGAAGGTGAAGTCAGGGGGGTGAAGCAGAAGAAGTCGAAGAAGGAGAAGGAGAAGGTGAAGTCAGGAGGGTGAAGCAGAAGAAGCAGAAGAAGGAGAAGGAGAAGGTGAAGTCTGGAGGGCGCAGCAGAAGAAGCAGAAGAAGGAGAAGGAGAAGGTGAAGTCTGGAGGGTGAAGCAGAAGAAGCAGAAGAAGGAGAAGGAGAAGGTGAAGTCTGGAGGGTGAATGAGAAGAAGTAGAAGAAGGAGAAGGAGAAGGTGAAGTCAGGAGGGTGAAGCAGAAGAAGCAGAAGAAGGAGAAGGAGAAGGTGAAGTCTGGAGGGTGAAGCAGAAGAAGGAGAAGGAGAAGGTGAAGTCTGGAGGGTGAAGCAGAAGAAGCAGAAGAAGGAGAAGGAGAATGTGAAGTCTGGAGGGCGAAGCAGAAGAAGGAGAAGGAGAAGGTGAAGTCTGGAGGGTGAAGCAGAAGAAGGAGAAGGAGAAGGTGAAGTCTGGAGGTTGAATCAGAAGAAGTAGAAGAAGGAGTAGGAGAAGGTGAAGTCAGGAGGGTGAAGCAGAAGAAGCAGAAGAAGGAGAAGGAGAAGGTGAAGTCTGGAGGGTGAAGCAGAAGAAGCAGAAGAAGGAGAAGGAGAAGGTGAAGTCTGGAGGGTGAAGCAGAAGAAGCAGAAGAAGGAGAAGGAGAAGGTGAAGTCAGGAGGGTGAATCAAAAGAAGTAGAAGAAGGAGAAGGAGATGGTGAAGTCTGGAGGGTGAATCAGAAGAAGTAGAAGAAGGAGAAGGAGAAGGTGAAGTCTGGAGGGTGAATCAGAAGAAGTAGAAGAAGGAGAAGGAGAAGGTGAAGTCTGGAGGGTGAATCAGAAGAAGCAGAACAAGGAGAAGAGAAGGTGAAGTCTGGAGGGAGAAGCAGAAGAAGTAGAAGAAGGAGAAGGAGAAGGTGAAGTCTGGAGGGTGAATCAGAAGAAGTAGAAGAAGTAGAAGGAGAAGGTGAAGTCTGGAGGGTGAATCAGAAGAAGTAGAAGAAGGAGAAGGAGAAGGTGAAGTCTGGAGGGTGAATCAGAAGAAGCAGAAGAAGGAGAAGGAGAAGGTGAAGTCTGGAGGGTGAATCAGAAGAAGTAGAAGAAGGAGAAGGAGAAGGTGTAGTCTGGAAGGTGAATCAGAAGAAGTAGACGAAGGAGCAGGAGAAGGTGAAGTCTGGAGGGTGAATCAGAAGAAGCAGAATAAGGAGAAGGTGAAGTCTGGAGAGTGAATCAGTAGAAGTAGAAGAAGGAGAAGGAGAAGGTGAAGTCTGGAGGGTGAATCAGAAGAAGCAGAAGAAGGAGAAGGAGTAGGTGAAGTCTGGAGGGTGAATCAGAAGAAGTAGAAGAAGGAGAAGGAGATGGTGTAGTCTGGAGGGTGAATCAGAAGAAGTAGACGAAGGAGAAGGAGAAGGTGAAGTCTGGAGGGTGAATCAGAAGAAGCAAAAGAAGGAGAAGGAGAAGGTGAAGTCTAGAGGGTGAATCAGAAGAAGTAGAAGAAGGAGAAGGAGAAGGTGAAGTCTGGAGGGTGAATCAGAAGAAGCAGAAGAAGGAGAAGGAGAAGGTGAAGTCAGGAGGGTGAATCAGAAGAAGCAGAAGAAGGAGAAGGAGAAGGTGAAGTCTGGAGGGTGAATCAGAAGAAGCAGAAGAAGGAGAAGGAGAAGTTGAAGACTGGAGGGTGAATCAGAAGAAGTAGAAGAAGGAGAAGGAGAAGGTGAAGTCTGGAGGGTGAATCAGAAGAAGTAGAAGAAGGAGAATGAGAAGGTGTAGTCTGGAGGGTGAATCAGAAGAAGTAGACGAAGGAGAAGGAGAAGGTGAAGTCTGGAGGGTGAATCAGAAGAAGCAGAAGAAGGAGAACGAGAAGGTGAAGTCTGGAGGGTGAATCAGAAGAAGTAGAAGAAGGAGAAGGAGAAGGTGAAGTCAGGAGGGTGAATCAGAAGAAGCAGAAGAAGGAGAAGGAGAAGGTGAAGTCTGGAGGGTGAATCAGAAGAAGCAGAAGAAGGAGAAGGAGGAGGTGAAGACTGGAGGGTGAATCAGAAAAAGTAGAAGAAGGAGAAGGAGAAGGTGAAGTCTGGAGGGTGAATCAGAAGAAGTAGAAGAAGGAGAAGGAGAAGGCGAAGTCTGGAGGGTGAATCAGAAGAAGCAGAAAAAGGAGAAGGAGAAGGTGAAGTCTGGAGGGTGAATCAGAAGAAGCAGAAGAAGGAGGAGGAGAAGATGAAGTCTGGAGGGTGAATCAGAAGAAGTAGAAGAAGGAGAAGGAGAAGGTGATGTCTGGAGGGTGAATCAGAAGAAGCAGAAGATGGAGAATGATATGGTGAAGTCTGAAGGGTGAATCAGAAGAAGCAGAAGAAGGAGAAGTAAAAGGTGAAGTCTGGAGGGTGAATCAGAAGAAGCAGAAGAAGGAGAAGGAGAAGGTGAAGTCTGGAGGGTGAATCAGAAGAAGCAGAAGAAGGAGAAGGAGAAGGTGAAATCTGGAGGGTGAATCAGAAGAAGTAGAAGAAGGAGAAGGAGAAGGTGAAGTCTGGAGGGTGAATCAGAAGAAGTAGAAGAAGGAGAAGGAGAAGGTGAAGTCTGGAGGGCGAAGCAGAAGAAGGAGAAGGAGAAGGTGAAGTCTGGAGGGTGAAGCAGAAGAAGCAGAAGAAGGAGAAGGAGAAGGTGAAGTCTGGAGGGTGAATCAGAAGAAGTAGAAGAAGGAGTAGGAGAAGGTGAAGTCAGGAGGGTGAAGCAGAAGAAGCAGAAGAAGGAGAAGGAGAAGGTGAAGTCTGGAGGGTGAAGCAGAAGAAGCAGAAGAAGGAGAAGGAGAAGGTGAAGTCTGGAGGGTGAAGCAGAAGAAGCAGAAGAAGGAGAAGGAGAAGGTGAAATCAGGAGGGTGAATCAAAAGAAGTAGAAGAAGGAGAACGAGATGGTGAAGTCTGGAGGGTGAACCGGAAGAAGTAGAAGAAGGAGAAGGAGAAGGTGAAGTCTGGAGGGTGAATCAGAAGAAGTAGAAGAAGGAGAAGGAGAAGGTGAAGTCTAGAGGGTGAATCAGAAGAAGCAGAAGAAGGAGAAGAGAAGGTGAAGTCTGGAGGGAGAAGCAGAAGAAGTAGAAGAAGGAGAAGGAGAAGGTGAAGTCTGGAGGGTGAATCAGAAGAAGTAGAAGAAGGAGAAGGTGAAGTCTGGAGGGTGAATCAGAAGAAGTAGAAGAAGGAGAAGGAGAAGGTGAAGTCTGGAGGGTGAATCAGAAGAAGCAGAAGAAGGAGAAGGAGAAGGTGAAGTCTGGAGGGTGAATCAGAAGAAGTAGAAGAAGGAGAAGGAGAAGGTGTAGTCTGGAAGGTGAATCAGAAGAAGTAGACGAAGGAGAAGGAGAAGGTGAAGTCTGGAGGGTGAATCAGAAGAAGCAGAAGAAGGAGAAGGTGAAGTCTGGAGAGTGAATCAGTAGAAGTAGAAGAAGGAGAAGGAGAAGGTGAAGTCTGGAGGGTGAATCAGAAGAAGCAGAAGAAGGAGAAGGAGAAGGTGAAGTCTGGAGGGTGAATCAGAAGAAGTAGAAGAAGGAGAAGGAGATGGTGTAGTCTGGAGGGTGAATCAGAAGAAGTAGACGAAGGAGAAGGAGAAGGTGAAGTCTGGAGGGTGAATCAGAAGAAGCAGAAGAAGGAGAAGGAGAAGGTGAAGTCTAGAGGGTGAATCAGAAGAAGTAGAAGAAGGAGAAGGAGAAGGTGAAGTCAGGAGGGTGAATCAGAAGAAGCAGAAGAAGGAGAAGGAGAAGGTGAAGTCTGGAGGGTGAATCAGAAGAAGCAGAAGAAGGAGAAGGAGAAGTTGAAGACTGGAGGGTGAATCAGAAGAAGTAGAAGAAGGAGAAGGAGAAGGTGAAGTCTGGAGGGTGAATCAGAAGAAGCAGAAGAAGGAGAAGGAGAAGGTGAAGTCTGGAGGGTGAATCAGAAGAAGTAGAAGAAGGAGAAGGAGAAGGTGAAGTCTGGATGGTGAATCAGAAGAAGCAGAAGAAGGAGAAGGAGAAGGTGAAGTCTAGAGGGTGAATCAGAAGAAGTAGAAGAAGGAGAAGGAGAAGGTGAAGTCAGGAGGGTGAATCAGAAGAAGCAGAAGAAGGAGAAGGAGAAGGTGAAGTCTGGAGGGTGAATCAGAAGAAGCAGAAGAAGGAGAAGGAGAAGTTGAAGACTGGAGGGTGAATCAGAAGAAGTAGAAGAAGGAGAAGGAGAAGGTGAAGTCTGGAGGGTGAATCAGAAGAAGCAGAAGAAGGAGAAGGAGAAGGTGAAGTCTGGAGGGTGAATCAGAAGAAGTAGAAGAAGGAGAAGGAGAAGGTGTAGTCTGGAAGGTGAATCAGAAGAAGTAGACGAAGGAGAAGGAGAAGGTGAAGTCTGGAGGGTGAATCAGAAGAAGCAGAAGAAGGAGAAGGTGAAGTCTGGAGAGTGAATCAGTAGAAGTAGAAGAAGGAGAAGGAGAAGGTGAAGTCTGGAGGGTGAATCAGAAGAAGCAGAAGAAGGAGAAGGAGAAGGTGAAGTCTGGAGGGTGAATCAGAAGAAGTAGAAGAAGGAGAAGGAGATGGTGTAGTCTGGAGGGTGAATCAGAAGAAGTAGACGAAGGAGAAGGAGAAGGTGAAGTCTGGAGGGTGAATCAGAAGAAGCAGAAGAAGGAGAAGGAGAAGGTGAAGTCTAGAGGGTGAATCAGAAGAAGTAGAAGAAGGAGAAGGAGAAGGTGAAGTCTGGAGGGAGAATCAGAAGAAGCAGAAGAAGGAGAAGGAGAAGGTGAAGTCAGGAGGGTGAATCAGAAGAAGCAGAAGAAGGAGAAGGAGAAGGTGAAGTCTGGAGGGTGAATCAGAAGAAGCAGAAGAAGGAGAAGGAGAATTTGAAGACTGGAGGGTGAATCAGAAGAAGTAGAAGAAGGAGAAGGAGAAGGTGAAGTCTGGAGGGTGAATCAGAAGAAGTAGAAGAAGGAGAATGAGAAGGTGTAGTCTGGAGGGTGAATCAGAAGAAGTAGACGAAGGAGAAGGAGAAGGTGACGTCTGGAGGGTGAATCAGAAGAAGCAGAAGAAGGAGAACGAGAAGGTGAAGTCTGGAGGGTGAATCAGAAGAAGTAGAAGAAGGAGAAGGAGAAGGTGAAGTCTGGAGGGTGAATCAGAAGAAGCAGAAGAAGGAGAATGAGAAGGTGAAGACTGGAGGGTGAATCAGAAAAAGTAGAAGACGGAGAAGGAGAAGGTGAAGTCTGGAGGGTGAATCAGAAGAAGTAGAAGAAGGAGAAGGAGAAGGTGAAGTCTGGAGGGTGAATCAGAAGAAGCAAAAGAAGGAGAAGGAGGAGGTGAAGACTGGAGGGTGAATCAGAAAAAGTAGAAGACGGAGAAGGAGAAGGTGAAGTCTGGAGGCTGGAGGGTGAAGCAGAAGAAGAAGAAGAAGGAGAAGGAGAAGGTGAAGTCAGGAGGGTGAATCAGAAGAGGTAGAAGAAGGAGAAGGAGAAGGTGAAGTCTGGAGGGTGAATCAGAAGAAGCAGAAGAAGGAGAAGGAGAAGGTGAAGTCTGGAGGGTGAATCAGAAGAAGTAGAAGAAGGAGAAGGAGAAGGTGTAGTCTGGAAGGTGAATCAGAAGAAGTAGACGAAGGAGAAGGAGAAGGTGAAGTCTGGAGGGTGAATCAGAAGAAGCAGAAGAAGGAGAAGGTGAAGTCTGGAGAGTGAATCAGTAGAAGTAGAAGAAGGAGAAGGAGAAGGTGAAGTCTGGAGGGTGAATCAGAAGAAGCAGAAGAAGGAGAAGGAGAAGGTGAAGTCTGGAGGGTGAATCAGAAGAAGTAGAAGAAGGAGAAGGAGATGGTGTAGTCTGGAGGGTGAATCAGAAGAAGTAGACGAAGGAGAAGGAGAAGGTGAAGTCTGGAGGGTGAATCAGAAGAAGCAGAAGAAGGAGAAGGAGAAGGTGAAGTCTAGAGGGTGAATCAGAAGAAGTAGAAGAAGGAGAAGGAGAAGGTGAAGTCTGGAGGGAGAATCAGAAGAAGCAGAAGAAGGAGAAGGAGAAGGTGAAGTCAGGAGGGTGAATCAGAAGAAGCAGAAGAAGGAGAAGGAGAAGGTGAAGTCTGGAGGGTGAATCAGAAGAAGCAGAAGAAGGAGAAGGAGAATTTGAAGACTGGAGGGTGAATCAGAAGAAGTAGAAGAAGGAGAAGGAGAAGGTGAAGTCTGGAGGGTGAATCAGAAGAAGTAGAAGAAGGAGAATGAGAAGGTGTAGTCTGGAGGGTGAATCAGAAGAAGTAGACGAAGGAGAAGGAGAAGGTGAAGTCTGGAGGGTGAATCAGAAGAAGCAGAAGAAGGAGAACGAGAAGGTGAAGTCTGGAGGGTGAATCAGAAGAAGTAGAAGAAGGAGAAGGAGAAGGTGAAGTCTGGAGGGTGAATCAGAAGAAGCAGAAGAAGGAGAATGAGAAGGTGAAGACTGGAGGGTGAATCAGAAAAAGTAGAAGACGGAGAAGGAGAAGGTGAAGTCTGGAGGGTGAATCAGAAGAAGTAGAAGAAGGAGAAGGAGAAGGTGAAGTCTGGAGGGTGAATCAGAAGAAGCAAAAGAAGGAGAAGGAGGAGGTGAAGACTGGAGGGTGAATCAGAAAAAGTAGAAGACGGAGAAGGAGAAGGTGAAGTCTGGAGGCTGGAGGGTGAAGCAGAAGAAGAAGAAGAAGGAGAAGGAGAAGGTGAAGTCAGGAGGGTGAATCAGAAGAGGTAGAAGAAGGAGAAGGAGAAGGTGAAGTCAGGAGGGTGAATCAGAAGAGGTAGAAGAAGGAGAAGGAGAAGGTGAAGTCAGGAGGGTGAATCAGAAGAAGCAGAAGAAGGAGAAGGAGAAGGTGAAGTCTGGAGAGTGAATCAGAAGAATCAGAAGAAGGAGAAGGAGAAGGTGAAGTCTGGAGGGTGAATCAGAAGAAGCTGAAGAAAGAGAAGGAGAAGGTGAAGTCTGGAGGGTGAAGCAGAAGAAGCAGAAGAAGGAGAAGGAGAAGGTGAAGACTGGAGGGTGAATCAGAAGAAGTAGAAGAAGGAGAAGGAGAAGGTGAAGTCTGGAGGGTGAATCAGAAGAAGTAGAAGAAGGAGTAGGAGAAGGTGAAGTCTGGAGGGTGAATCAGAAGAATGAGAAGAAGGAGAAGGAGAAGGTGAAGTCTGGAGGGTGAATCAGAAGAAGCAGAAGAAGGAGAAGGAGAAGGTGAAGTCAGGAGGGTGAATCAGAAGAAGCAGAAGAAGGAGAAGGAGAAGGTGAAGTTAGGAGGGTGAATCAGAAGAAGCAGAAGAAGGAGAAGGAGAAGGTGAAGTCAGGGGGGTGAAGCAGAAGAAGTAGAAGAAGGAGAAGGAGAAGGTGAAGTCTGGAGGGTGAATCAGAAGAAGCAGAAGAAGGAGAAGGAGAAGGTGAAGTCTGGAGGGTGAATCAGAAGAAGTAGAAGAAGGAGAAGGAGAAGGTGTAGTCTGGAAGGTGAATCAGAAGAAGTAGACGAAGGAGAAGGGGAAGGTGAAGTCTGGAGGGTGAATCAGAAGAAGCAGAAGAAGGAGAAGGTGAAGTCTGGAGAGTGAATCAGTAGAAGTAGAAGAAGGAGAAGGAGAAGGTGAAGTCTGGAGGGTGAATCAGAAGAAGCAGAAGAAGGAGAAGGAGAAGGGGAAGTCTGGAGGGTGAATCAGAAGAAGTAGAAGAAGGAGAAGGAGATGGTGTAGTCTGGAGGGTGAATCAGAAGAAGTAGACGAAGGAGAAGGAGAAGGTGAAGTCTGGAGGGTGAATCAGAAGAAGCAGAAGAAGGAGAAGGAGAAGGTGAAGTCTAGAGGGTGAATCAGAAGAAGTAGAAGAAGGAGAAGGAGAAGGTGAAGTCTGGAGGGAGAATCAGAAGAAGCAGAAGAAGGAGAAGGAGAAGGTGAAGTCAGGAGGGTGAATCAGAAGAAGCAGAAGAAGGAGAAGGAGAAGGTGAAGTCTGGAGGGTGAATCAGAAGAAGCAGAAGAAGGAGAAGGAGAATTTGAAGACTGGAGGGTGAATCAGAAGAAGTAGAAGAAGGAGAAGGAGAAGGTGAAGTCTGGAGGGTGAATCAGAAGAAGTAGAAGAAGGAGAATGAGAAGGTGTAGTCTGGAGGGTGAATCAGAAGAAGTAGACGAAGGAGAAGGAGAAGGTGAAGTCTGGAGGGTGAATCAGAAGAAGCAGAAGAAGGAGAACGAGAAGGTGAAGTCTGGAGGGTGAATCAGAAGAAGTAGAAGAAGGAGAAGGAGAAGGTGAAGTCTGGAGGGTGAATCAGAAGAAGCAGAAGAAGGAGAATGAGAAGGTGAAGACTGGAGGGTGAATCAGAAAAAGTAGAAGACGGAGAAGGAGAAGGTGAAGTCTGGAGGGTGAATCAGAAGAAGTAGAAGAAGGAGAAGGAGAAGGTGAAGTCTGGAGGGTGAATCAGAAGAAGCAGAAGAAGGAGAAGGAGGAGGTGAAGACTGGAGGGTGAATCAGAAAAAGTAGAAGACGGAGAAGGAGAAGGTGAAGTCTGGAGGCTGGAGGGTGAAGCAGAAGAAGTAGAAGAAGGAGAAGGAGAAGGTGAAGTCAGGAGGGTGAATCAGAAGAGGTAGAAGAAGGAGAAGGAGAAGGTGAAGTCAGGAGGGTGAATCAGAAGAGGTAGAAGAAGGAGAAGGAGAAGGTGAAGTCAGGAGGGTGAATCAGAAGAAGCAGAAGAAGGAGAAGGAGAAGGTGAAGTCTGGAGAGTGAATCAGAAGAATCAGAAGAAGGAGAAGGAGAAGGTGAAGTCTGGAGGGTGAATCAGAAGAAGCTGAAGAAAGAGAAGGAGAAGGTGAAGTCTGGAGGGTGAAGCAGAAGAAGCAGAAGAAGGAGAAGGAGAAGGTGAAGACTGGAGGGTGAATCAGAAGAAGTAGAAGAAGGAGAAGGAGAAGGTGAAGTCTGGAGGGTGAATCAGAAGAAGTAGAAGAAGGAGTAGGAGAAGGTGAAGTCTGGAGGGTGAATCAGAAGAATGAGAAGAAGGAGAAGGAGAAGGTGAAGTCTGGAGGGTGAATCAGAAGAAGCAGAAGAAGGAGAAGGAGAAGGTGAAGTCAGGAGGGTGAATCAGAAGAAGCAGAAGAAGGAGAAGGAGAAGGTGAAGTTAGGAGGATGAATCAGAAGAAGCAGAAGAAGGAGAAGGAGAAGGTGAAGTCAGGGGGGAGAAGCAGAAGAAGTAGAAGAAGGAGAAGGAGAAGGTGAAGTCTGGAGGGTGAATCAGAAGAAGCAGAAGAAGGAGAAGGAGAAGGTGAAGTCTGGAGGGTGAATCAGAAGAAGCAGAAGAAGGAGAAGGAGAAGATGAAGTCTGGAGGGTGAATCAGAAGAAGTAGAAGAAGGAGAAGGAGAAGGTGAAGACTGGAGGGTGAATCAGAAGAAGCAGAAGAAGGAGAAGGAGAAGGTGAAGTCTGGAGGGTGAATCAGAAGAAGTAGAAGAAGGAGAAGGAGAAGCTGAAGTCTGGAGGGTGAATCAGAAGAAGTAGAAGAAGGAGAAGGAGAAGGTGAAGTCTGGAGGGTGAATCAGAAGAAGCAGAAGAAGGAGAAGGAGAAGGTGAAGTCTGGAGGGTGAATTAGAAGAAGCAGAAGAAGGAGAAGGAGAAGGTGAAGTCAGGAGGGTGAATCAGAAGAAGCAGAAGAAGGAGAAGGAGAAGGTGAAGACTGGAGGGTGAATCAGAAGAAGCAGAAGAAGGAGAAGGAGAAGGTGAAGTCTGGAGGGTGAATCAGAAGAAGCAGAAGAAGGAGAAGGAGAAGGTGAAGTCTGGAGGGTGAATCAGAAGAAGCAGAATAAGGAGAAGGTGAAGGTGAAGTCTGGAGGGTGAATCAGAAGAAGCATTATAAGGAGAAGGAGAAGGTGAAGTCTGGAGGGTGAAGCAGAAGAAGTAGAAGAAGGAGAAGGAGAAGGTGAAGTCTGGAGGGTGAATCAGAAGAAGCAGAAGAAGGAGAAGGAGAAGGTGAAGTCTGGAGGGTGAATCAGAAGAAGTAGAAGAAGGAGAAGGAGAAGGTGAAGTCTGGAGGGTGAATCAGAAGAAGCAGAAGAAGGAGAAGGAGAAGGTGAAGTCTGGAGGGTGAATTAGAAGAAGCAGAAGAAGGAGAAGGAGAAGGTGAAGTCAGGAGGGTGAATCAGAAGAAGCAGAAGAAGGAGAAGGAGAAGGTGAAGACTGGAGGGTGAATCAGAAGAAGCAGAAGAAGGAGAAGGAGAAGGTGAAGTCTGGAGGGTGAATCAGAAGAAGCAGAAGAAGGAGAAGGAGAAGGTGAAGTCTGGAGGGTGAATCAGAAGAAGCAGAATAAGGAGAAGGAGAAGGTGAAGTCTGGAGGGTGAATCAGAAGAAGCAGAAGAAGGAGAAGAAGAAGGTGAAGTCTGGAGGGTGAAGCAGAAGAAGTAGAAGAAGGAGAAGGAGAAGGTGAAGTCTGGAGGGTAAATCAGAAGAAGCAGAAGAAGGAGAAGGAGAAGGTGAAGTCTGGAGGGTGAAGCAGAAGAAGTAGAAGAAGGAGAAGGAGAAGGTGAAGTCTGGAGGGCGAAGCAGAAGAAGCAGAAGAAGGGGAAGGAGAAGGTGAAGTCTGGAGGGTGAAGCAGAAGAAGCAGAAGAAGGAGAAGGAGAAGGTGAAGTCTGGAGGGTGAATCAGAAGAAGTAGAAGAAGGAGAAGGAGAAGGTGAAGTCAGGAGGGTGAAGCAGAAGAAGCAGAAGAAGGAGGAGAAGGTAAAGTCTGGAGGGTGAAGCAGAAGAAGCAGAAGAAGGAGAAGGAGAAGGTGAAGTCTGGAGGGTGAAGCAGAAGAAGCAGAAGAAGGAGAAGGAGAAGGTGAAGTCAGGAGGGTGAAGCAGAAGAAGCAGAAGAAGGAGAAGGAGAACGTGAAGTCAGGAGGGTGAATCAGAAGAAGTAGAAGAAGGAGAAGGAGAAGGTGAAGTCTGGAGGGTGAATCAGAAGAAGTAGAAGAAGGAGAAGGAGAAGCTGAAGTCTGGAGGGTGAATCAGAAGAAGTAGAAGAAGGAGAAGGAGAAGGTGAAGTCTGGAGGGTGAATCAGAAGAAGCAGTAGAAGTAGAAGGAGAAGGTGAAGTCTGGAGGGAGAAGCAGAAGAAGTAGAAGAAGGAGAAGGTGAAGTCTGGAGGGTGAAGCAGAAGAAGCAGAAGAAGGAGAAGGAGAAGGTGAAGTCAGGAGGGTGAAGCAGAAGAAGCAGAAGAAGGAGAAGGAGAACGTGAAGTCAGGAGGGTGAATCAGAAGAAGTAGAAGAAGGAGAAGGAGAAGGTGAAGTCTGGAGGGTGAATCAGAAGCAGCAGAAGAAGGAGAAGGAGAAGGTGAAGTCAGGAGGGTGAAGCAGAAGAAGCAGAAGAAGGAGAAGGAGAACGTGAAGTCAGGAGGGTGAATCAGAAGAAGTAGAAGAAGGAGAAGGAGAAGGTGAAGTCTGGAGGGTGAATCAGAAGCAGCAGAAGAAGGAGAAGGAGAAGTTGAAGTCTGGAGGGTGAATCAGAAGGAGTAGAAGAAGGAGAAGGAGAAGGTGAAGTCTGGAGGGTGAATCAGAAGAAGCAGAAGAAGGAGAAGGAGAAGGTGAAGACTGGAGGGTGAATCAGAAGAAGCAGAAGAAGGAGAAGGAGAAGGTGAAGTCTGGAGGGTGAATCAGAAGAAGCAGAAGAAGGAGAAGGAGAAGGTGAAGTCTGGAGGGTGAATCAGAAGAAGCAGAATAAGGAGAAGGAGAAGGTGAAGTCTGGAGGGTGAATCAGAAGAAGCAGAAGAAGGAGAAGGAGAAGGTGAAGTCTGGAGGGTGAATCAGAAGAAGTAGAAGAAGGAGAAGGAGAAGGTGAAGTCTGGAGGGTGAAGCAGAAGAAGTAGAAGAAGGAGAAGGAGAAGGTGAAGTCTGGAGGGTGAATCAGAAGAAGCAGAAGAAAGAGAAGGAGAAGGTGAAGTCTGGAGGGTGAATCAGAAGAAGTAGAAGAAGGAGAAGGAGAAGGTGAAGTCTGGAGGGTGAATCAGAAGAAGTAGAAGAAGGAGAAGGAGAAGGTGAAGTCTGGAGGGTGAATCAGAAGAAGCAGAAGAAGGAGAAGGAGAAGGTGAAGTCTGGAGGGTGAATCGGAAGAAGCAGAAGAAGGAGAAGGAGAAGATGAAGTCTGGAGGGTGAATCAGAAGAAGTAGAAGAAGGAGAAGGAGAAGGTGAAGTCTGGAGGGTGAATCAGAAGATGCAGAAGAAGGAGAAGGAGAAGGTGAAGTCTGGAGGGTGAATCAGAAGAAGCAGAAGAAGGAGGAGGAGAAGGTGAAGTCTGGAGGGTGAATCAGAAGAAGCATTATAAGGAGAAGGAGAAGGTGAAGTCTGGAGGGTGAATCAGAAGAAGCAGAAGAAGGAGAAGGAGAAGGTGAAGTCTGGAGGGCGAATCAGAAGAAGTAGAAGAAGGAGAAGGAGAAGGTGAAGTCTGGAGGGTGAAGCAGAAGAAGTAGAAGAAGGAGAAGGAGAAGGTGAAGTCAGGAGGGTGAATCAGAAGAAGTAGAAGAAGGAGAAGGAGAAGGTGAAGTCAGGAGGGTGAATCAGAAGAAGCAGAAGAAGGAGAAGGAGAAGATGAAGTCTGGAGGGTGAATCAGAAGAATCAGAAGAAGGAGAAGGAGAAGGTGAAGTCTGGAGGGTGAATCAGAAGAAGCAGAAGAAAGAGAAGGAGAGGGTGAAGTCTGGAGGGTGAAGCAGAAGAAGCAGAAGAAGGAGAAGCAGAAGGTGAAGACTGGAGGGTGAATCAGAAGAAGTAGAAGAAGGAGAAGGAGAAGGTGAAGTCTGGAGGATGAATCAGAAGAAGTAGAAGAAGGAGAAGGAGAAGGTGAAGTCTGGAGGGTGAATCAGAAGAAGCAGAAGAAGGAGAAGGAGAAGGTGAGGTCTGGAGGGTGAATCAGAAGAAGCAGAAGAAGGCGAAGGAGAAGATGAAATCTGAAGGGTGAATCAGAAGAAGTAGAAGAAGGAGAAGGAGAAGGTGAGGTCTGGAGGGTGAATCAGAAGAAGCAGAAGAAGGAGAAGGAGAAGGTGAAGTCTGGAAGGTGAATCAGAAGAAGCAGAAGAAGGAGAAGGAGAAGGTGAAGTCTGGAGGGTGAATCAGAAGAAGCAGAAGAAGGAGAAGGAGAAGGTTAAGTCAGGAGGGTGAATCAGAAGAAGCAGAAGAAGGAGAAGGAGAAGGTGAAGTTAGGAGGGTGAATCAGAAGAAGCAGAAGAAGGAGAAGGAGAAGGTGAAGTCACGGGGGTGAAGCAGAAGAAGTAGAAGAAGGAGACGGAGAAGATGAAGTCAGGAGGGTGAAGCAGAAGAAGCAGAAGAAGGAGAAGGAGAAGGTGAAGTCTGGAGGGCGCAGCAGAAGAAGCAGAAGAAGGAGAAGGAGAAGGTGAAGTCTGGAGGGTGAAGCAGAAGAAGCAGAAGAAGGAGAAGGAGAAGGTGAAGTCTGGAGGGTGAATCAGAAGAAGTAGAAGAAGGAGAAGGAGATGGTGAAGTCAGGAGGGTGAAGCAGAAGAAGCAGAAGAAGGAGAAGGAGAAGGTGAAGTCTGGAGGGTGAAGCAGAAGAAGCAGAAGAAGGAGAAGGAGAATGTGAAGTCTGGAGGGCGAAGCAGAAGAAGGAGAAGGAGATGGTGAAGTCTGGAGGGTGAAGCAGAAGAAGCAGAAGAAGGAGAAGAAGAAGGTGAAGTCTGGAGGGTGAATCAGAAGAAGTAGAAGAAGGAGTAGGAGAAGGTGAAGTCAGGAGGGTGAAGCAGAAGAAGCAGAAGAAGGAGAAGGAGAAGGTGAAGTCTGGAGGGTGAAGCAGAAGAAGCAGAAGAAGGAGAAGGAGAAGGTGAAGTCTGGAGGGTGAAGCAGAAGAAGCAGAAGAAGGAGAAGGAGAAGGTGAAGTCAGGAGGGTGAATCAAAAGAAGTAGAAGAAGGAGAAGGAGATGGTGAAGTCTGGAGGGTGAATCAGAAGAAGTAGAAGAAGGAGAAGGAGAAGGTGAAGTCTGGAGGGTGAATCAGAAGAAGTAGAAGAAGGAGAAGGAGAAGGTGAAGTCTGGAGGGTGAATCAGAAGAAGCAGAAGAAGGAGAAGAGAAGGTGAAGTCTGGAGGGAGAAGCAGAAGAAGTAGAAGAAGGAGAAGGAGAAGGAGAAGGTGAATTGTGGAGGGTGAATCAGAAGAAGTAGAAGAAGGAGAAGGTGAAGTCTGGAGGGTGAATCAGAAGAAGTAGAAGAAGGAGAAGGAGAAGGTGAAGTCTGGAGGGTGAATCAGAAGAAGCAGAAGAAGGAGAAGGAGAAGATGAAGTCTGGAGGGTGAATCAGAAGAAGTAGAAGAAGGAGAACGAGAAGGTGTAGTCTGGAAGGTGAATCAGAAGAAGTAGACGAAGGAGAAGGAGAAGGTGAAGTCTGGAGGGTGAATCAGAAGAAGCAGAAGAAGGAGAAGGAGAAGGTGAAGTCTGGAGAGTGAATCAGTAGAAGTAGAAGAAGGAGAACGAGAAGGTGAAGTCTGGAGGGTGAATCAGAAGAAGCAGAAGAAGGAGAAGGAGAAGGTGAAGTCTGGAGGGTGAATCAGAAGAAGTAGAAGAAGGAGATGAAGATGGTGTAGTCTGGAGGGTGAATCAGAAGAAGTAGACGAAGGAGAAGGAGAAGGTGAAGTCTGGAGGGTGAATCAGAAGAAGCAGAAGAAGGAGAAGGAGAAGGTGAAGTCTAGAGGGTGAATCAGAAGAAGTAGAAGAAGGAGATGGAGAAGGTGAACTCTGGAGGGTGAATCAGAAGAAGCAGAAGAAGGAGAAGGAGAAGGTGAAGTCAGGAGGGTGAATCAGAAGAAGCAGAAGAAGGAGAAGGAGAAGGTGAAGTCTGGAGGGTGAATCAGAAGAAGCAGAAGAAGGAGAAGGAGAAGTTGAAGACTGGAGGGTGAATCAGAAGAAGTAGAAGAAGGAGAAGGAGAAGGTGAAGTGTGGAGGGTGAATCAGAAGAAGTAGAAGAAGGAGAAGGAGAAGGTGTAGTCTGGACGGTGAATCAGAAGAAGTAGACGAAGGAGAAGGAGAAGGTGAAGTCTGGAGGGTGAATCAGAAGAAGTAGAAGAAGGAGAAGGAGAAGGTGAAGTCAGGAGGGTGAATCAGAAGAAGCAGAAGAAGGAGAAGGAGAAGATGAAGTCTGGAGGGTGAATCAGAAGAATCAGAAGAAGGAGAAGGAGAAGGTGAAGTCTGGAGGGTGAATCAGAAGAAGCAGAAGAAAGAGAAGGAGAGGGTGAAGTCTGGAGGGTGAAGCAGAAGAAGCAGAAGAAGGAGAAGCAGAAGGTGAAGACTGGAGGGTGAATCAGAAGAAGTAGAAGAAGGAGAAGGAGAAGGTGAAGTCTGGAGGATGAATCAGAAGAAGTAGAAGAAGGAGAAGGAGAAGGTGAAGTCTGGAGGGTGAATCAGAAGAAGCAGAAGAAGGAGAAGGAGAAGGTGAGGTCTGGAGGGTGAATCAGAAGAAGCAGAAGAAGGCGAAGGAGAAGATGAAATCTGAAGGGTGAATCAGAAGAAGTAGAAGAAGGAGAAGGAGAAGGTGAGGTCTGGAGGGTGAATCAGAAGAAGCAGAAGAAGGAGAAGGAGAAGGTGAAGTCTGGAAGGTGAATCAGAAGAAGCAGAAGAAGGAGAAGGAGAAGGTGAAGTCTGGAGGGTGAATCAGAAGAAGCAGAAGAAGGAGAAGGAGAAGGTTAAGTCAGGAGGGTGAATCAGAAGAAGCAGAAGAAGGAGAAGGAGAAGGTGAAGTTAGGAGGGTGAATCAGAAGAAGCAGAAGAAGGAGAAGGAGAAGGTGAAGTCACGGGGGTGAAGCAGAAGAAGTAGAAGAAGGAGACGGAGAAGATGAAGTCAGGAGGGTGAAGCAGAAGAAGCAGAAGAAGGAGAAGGAGAAGGTGAAGTCTGGAGGGCGCAGCAGAAGAAGCAGAAGAAGGAGAAGGAGAAGGTGAAGTCTGGAGGGTGAAGCAGAAGAAGCAGAAGAAGGAGAAGGAGAAGGTGAAGTCTGGAGGGTGAATCAGAAGAAGTAGAAGAAGGAGAAGGAGATGGTGAAGTCAGGAGGGTGAAGCAGAAGAAGCAGAAGAAGGAGAAGGAGAAGGTGAAGTCTGGAGGGTGAAGCAGAAGAAGCAGAAGAAGGAGAAGGAGAATGTGAAGTCTGGAGGGCGAAGCAGAAGAAGGAGAAGGAGATGGTGAAGTCTGGAGGGTGAAGCAGAAGAAGCAGAAGAAGGAGAAGAAGAAGGTGAAGTCTGGAGGGTGAATCAGAAGAAGTAGAAGAAGGAGTAGGAGAAGGTGAAGTCAGGAGGGTGAAGCAGAAGAAGCAGAAGAAGGAGAAGGAGAAGGTGAAGTCTGGAGGGTGAAGCAGAAGAAGCAGAAGAAGGAGAAGGAGAAGGTGAAGTCTGGAGGGTGAAGCAGAAGAAGCAGAAGAAGGAGAAGGAGAAGGTGAAGTCAGGAGGGTGAATCAAAAGAAGTAGAAGAAGGAGAAGGAGATGGTGAAGTCTGGAGGGTGAATCAGAAGAAGTAGAAGAAGGAGAAGGAGAAGGTGAAGTCTGGAGGGTGAATCAGAAGAAGTAGAAGAAGGAGAAGGAGAAGGTGAAGTCTGGAGGGTGAATCAGAAGAAGCAGAAGAAGGAGAAGAGAAGGTGAAGTCTGGAGGGAGAAGCAGAAGAAGTAGAAGAAGGAGAAGGAGAAGGAGAAGGTGAATTGTGGAGGGTGAATCAGAAGAAGTAGAAGAAGGAGAAGGTGAAGTCTGGAGGGTGAATCAGAAGAAGTAGAAGAAGGAGAAGGAGAAGGTGAAGTCTGGAGGGTGAATCAGAAGAAGCAGAAGAAGGAGAAGGAGAAGATGAAGTCTGGAGGGTGAATCAGAAGAAGTAGAAGAAGGAGAACGAGAAGGTGTAGTCTGGAAGGTGAATCAGAAGAAGTAGACGAAGGAGAAGGAGAAGGTGAAGTCTGGAGGGTGAATTAGAAGAAGCAGAAGAAGGAGAAGGAGAAGGTGAAGTCTGGAGAGTGAATCAGTAGAAGTAGAAGAAGGAGAACGAGAAGGTGAAGTCTGGAGGGTGAATCAGAAGAAGCAGAAGAAGGAGAAGGAGAAGGTGAAGTCTGGAGGGTGAATCAGAAGAAGTAGAAGAAGGAGATGAAGATGGTGTAGTCTGGAGGGTGAATCAGAAGAAGTAGACGAAGGAGAAGGAGAAGGTGAAGTCTGGAGGGTGAATCAGAAGAAGCAGAAGAAGGAGAAGGAGAAGGTGAAGTCTAGAGGGTGAATCAGAAGAAGTAGAAGAAGGAGATGGAGAAGGTGAACTCTGGAGGGTGAATCAGAAGAAGCAGAAGAAGGAGAAGGAGAAGGTGAAGTCAGGAGGGTGAATCAGAAGAAGCAGAAGAAGGAGAAGGAGAAGGTGAAGTCTGGAGGGTGAATCAGAAGAAGCAGAAGAAGGAGAAGGAGAAGTTGAAGACTGGAGGGTGAATCAGAAGAAGTAGAAGAAGGAGAAGGAGAAGGTGAAGTGTGGAGGGTGAATCAGAAGAAGTAGAAGAAGGAGAAGGAGAAGGTGTAGTCTGGACGGTGAATCAGAAGAAGTAGACGAAGGAGAAGGAGAAGGTGAAGTCTGGAGGGTGAATCAGAAGAAGCAGAAGAAGGAGAACGAGAAGGTGAAGTCTGGAGGGTGAATCAGAAGAAGTAGAAGAAGGAGAAGGAGAAGGTGAAGTCTGGAGGGTGAATCAGAAGAAGCAGAAGAAGGAGAAGGAGAAGGTGAAGTCTAGAGGGTGAATCAGAAGAAGTAGAAGAAGGAGATGGAGAAGGTGAACTCTGGAGGGTGAATCAGAAGAAGCAGAAGAAGGAGAAGGAGAAGGTGAAGTCAGGAGGGTGAATCAGAAGAAGCAGAAGAAGGAGAAGGAGAAGGTGAAGTCTGGAGGGTGAATCAGAAGAAGCAGAAGAAGGAGAAGGAGAAGTTGAAGACTGGAGGGTGAATCAGAAGAAGTAGAAGAAGGAGAAGGAGAAGGTGAAGTGTGGAGGGTGAATCAGAAGAAGTAGAAGAAGGAGAAGGAGAAGGTGTAGTCTGGACGGTGAATCAGAAGAAGTAGACGAAGGAGAAGGAGAAGGTGAAGTCTGGAGGGTGAATCAGAAGAAGCAGAAGAAGGAGAACGAGAAGGTGAAGTCTGGAGGGTGAATCAGAAGAAGTAGAAGAAGGAGAAGGAGAAGGTGAAGTCTGGAGGGTGAATCAGAAGAAGCAGAAGAAGGAGAATGAGAAGGTGAAGTCAGGAGGGTGAATCAGAAGAAGCAGAAGAAGGATAAGGAGAAGGTGAAGTCTGGAGGTTGAATCAGAAGAAGCAGAAGAAGGAGAAGGAGGAGGTGAAGACTGGAGGGTGAATCAGAAAAAGTAGAAGAAGGAGAAGGAGAAGGTGAAGTCTGGAGGGTGAATCAGAAGAAGTAGAAGAAGGAGAAGGAGAAGGCAAAGTCTGGAGGGTGAATCAGAAGAAGCAGAAAAAGGAGAAGGAGAAGGTGAAGTCTGGAGGGTGAATCAGAAGAAGCAGAAGAAGGATGAGGAGAAGATGAAGTCTGGAGGGTGAATCAGAAGAAGCAGAAGAAGGAGAAGGATATGGTGAAGTCTGAAGGGTGAATCAGAAGAAGCAGAAGAAGGAGAAGTAAAAGGTGAAGTCTGGAGGGTGAATCAGAAGAAGCAGAAGAAGGAGAAGGAGAAGGTGAAGTCTGGAGGGTGAATCAGAAGAAGCAGAAGAAGGAGAAGGAGAAGGTGAAGTCTGGAGGGTGAATCAGAAGAAGTAGAAGAAGGAGAAGGAGAAGGTGAAGTCTGGAGGGTGAATCAGAAGAAGTAGAAGAAGGAGAAGGAGAAGGTGAAGTCTGGAGGGTGAATCAGACGAAGCAGAAGAAGGAGAAGGAGAAGGTGAAGTCTGGAGGGTGAATCAGAAGAAGTAGAAGAAGGAGAAGGAGAAGGTGAAGTCTGGAGGGTGAATCAGAAGAAGTAGAAGAAGGAGAAGGAGAAGGTGAAGTCTGGAGGGTGAATCAGAAGAAGCAGAAGAAGGAGAAGGAGAAGGTGAAGTCTGGAGGGTGAATCAGAAGAAGCAGAAGAAGGAGAAGGAGAAGATGAAGTCTGGATGGTGAATCAGAAGAAGTGGAAGAAGGAGTAGGAGAAGGAGAAGTCTGGAGGGTGAATCAGAAGAAGCAGAAGAAGGAGAAGGAGATGGTGAAGTCTGGAGGGTTAATCAGAAGAAGCAGAAGTAGGAGAAGGAGAAGGTGAAGTCTGGACGGTGAATCAGAAGAAGCAGAAGAAGGAGAAGGAGAAGGTGAAGTCTGGAGGGTGAATCAGAAGAAGTAGAAGACGGAGAAGGAGAAGGTGAATTCTGGAGGCTGGAGGGTGAAGCAGAAGAAGTAGAAGAAGGAGAAGGAGAAGGTGAAGTCAGGAGGGTGAATCAGAAGAGGTAGAAGAAGGAGAAGGAGAAGGTGAAGTCAGGAGGGTGAATCAGAAGAAGCAGAAGAAGGAGAAGGAGACGGTGAAGTCTGGAGAGTGAATCAGAAAAATCAGAAGAAGGAGAAGGAGAAGGTGAAGTCTGGAGGGTGAATCAGAAGAAGCTGAAGAAAGAGAAGGAGAAGGTGAAGTCTGGAGGGTGAAGCAGAAGAAGCAGAGGAAGGAGAAGGAGAAGGTGAAGACTGGAGGGTGAATCAGAAGAAGTAGAAGAAGGAGAAGGAGAAGGTGAAGTCTGGAGGGTGAATCAGAAGAAGTAGAAGAAGGAGTAGGAGAAGGTGAAGTCTGGAGGGTGAATCAGAAGAATGAGAAGAAGGAGAAGGAGAAGGTGAAGTCTGGAGGGTGAATCAGAAGAAGCAGAAGAAGGAGAAGGAGAAGGTGAAGTCAGGAGGTTGAATCAGAAGAAGCAGAAGAAGGAGAAGGAGAAGGTGAAGTTAGGAGGGTGAATCAGAAGAAGCAGAAGAAGGAGAAGGAGAAGGTGAAGTCAGGGGGGTGAAGCAGAAGAAGTAGAAGAAGGAGAAGGAGAAGGTGAAGTCTGGAGGGTGAATCAGAAGAAGCAGAAGAAGGAGAAGGAGAAGGTGAAGTCTGGAGGGTGAATCAGAAGAAGCAGAAGAAGGAGAAGGAGAAGATGAAGTCTGGAGGGTGAATCAGAAGAAGTAGATGAAGGAGAAGGAGAAGGTGAGGTCTGGAGGGTGAATCAGAAGAAGCAGAAGAAGGAGAAGGAGAAGGTGAAATCTGAAGGGTGAATCAGAAGAAGCAGAAGAAGGAGAAGGAGAAGGTGAAGTCTGGAGGGTGAATCAGAAGAAGCAGAAGAAGGAGAAGGAGAAGGTGAAGTCTGGAGGGTGAATCAGAAGAAGCAGAAGAAGGAGAAGGAGAAGGTGAAGTCTGGAGGGTGAATCAGAAGAAGTAGAAGAAGGAGAAGGAGAAGGTGAAGTCTGGAGGGTGAATCAGAAGAAGTAGAAGAAGGAGAAGGAGAAGGTGAAGTCTGGAGGGTGAATCAGAAGAAGCAGAAGAAGGAGAAGGAGAAGGTGAAGTCTGGAGGGTGAATCGGAAGAAGCAGAAGAAGGAGAAGTAGAAGATGAAGTCTGGAGGGTGAATCAGAAGAAGTAGAAGAAGGAGTAGGAGAAGGAGAAGTCTGGAGGGTGAATCAGAAGAAGCAGAAGAAGGAGAAGGAGATGGTGAAGTCTGGAGGGTGAATCAGAAGAAGCAGAAGAAGGAGAAGGAGAAGGTGAAGTCTGGAGGGTGAATCAGAAGAAGCAGAAGAAGGAGAAGGTGAAGTCTGGAGGGTGAATCAGAAGAAGTAGAAGACGGAGAAGGAGAAGGTGAAGTCTGGAGGCTGGAGGGTGAAGCAGAAGAAGTAGAAGAAGGAGAAGGAGAAGGTGAAGTCAGGAGGGTGAATCAGAAGAGGTAGAAGAAGGAGAAGGAGAAGGTGAAGTCAGGAGGGTGAATCAGAAGAAGCAGAAGAAGGAGAAGGAGAAGGTGAAGTCTGGAGAGTGAATCAGAAGAATCAGAAGAAGGAGAAGGAGAATGTGAAGTCTGGAGGGTGAATCAGAAGAAGCTGAAGAAAGAGAAGGAGAAGGTGAAGTCTGGAGGGTGAAGCAGAAGAAGCAGAAGAAGGAGAAGGAGAAGGTGAAGACTGGAGGGTGAATCAGAAGAAGTAGAAGAAGGAGAAGGAGAAGGTGAAGTCTGGAGGGTGAATCAGAAGAAGTAGAAGAAGGAGTAGGAGAAGGTGAAGTCTGGAGGGTGAATCAGAAGAATGAGAAGAAGGAGAAGGAGAAGGTGAAGTCTGGACGGTAAATCAGAAGAAGCAGAATAAGGAGAAGGAGAAGGTGAAGTCAGGAGGGTGAATCAGAAGAAGCAGAAGAAGGAGAAGGAGAAGGTGAAGTTAGGAGGGTGAATCAGAAGAAGCAGAAGAAGGAGAAGGAGAAGGTGAAGTCAGGGGGGTGAAGCAGAAGAAGTAGAAGAAGGAGAAGGAGAAGGTGAAGTCTGGAGGGTGAATCAGAAGAAGCAGAAGAAGGAGAAGGAGAAGGTGAAGTCTGGAGGGTGAATCAGAAGAAGCAGAAGAAGGAGAAGGAGAAGATGAAGTCTGGAGGGTGAATCAGAAGAAGTAGATGAAGGAGAAGGAGAAGGTGAGGTCTGGAGGGTGAATCAGAAGAAGCAGAAGAAGGAGAAGGAGAAGGTGAAGTCTGAAGGGTGAATCAGAAGAAGCAGAAGAAGGAGAAGGAGAAGGTGAAGTCTGGAGGGTGAATCAGAAGAAGCAGAAGAAGGAGAAGGAGAAGGTGAAGTCTGGAGGGTGAATCAGAAGAAGCAGAAGAAGGAGAAGGAGAAGGTGAAGTCTGGAGGGTGAATCAGAAGATCCAGAAGAAGGAGAAGGAGAAGGTGAAGTCTGGAGGGTGAATCAGAAGAAGCAGAAGAAGGAGAAGGAGAAGGTGAAGTCTGGAGGGTGAATCAGAAGAAGCATTATAAGGAGAAGGAGAAGGTGAAGTCTGGAGGGTGAATCAGAAGAAGCAGAAGAAAGAGAAGGAGAAAGTGAAGTCTGGAGGGTGAAGCAGAAGAAACGGAAGAAGGAGAAGGAGAAGGTGAAGACTGGAGGGTGAATCAGAAGAAGTAGAAGAAGGAGAAGGAGAAGGTGAAGTCTGGAGGATGAATCAGAAGAAGTAGAAGAAGGAGAAGGAAAAGATGAAGTCTGGAGGGTGAATCAGAAGAAGTAGAAGAAGGAGAAGGTGAGGTCTGGAGGGTGAATCAGAAGAATCAGAAGAAGGAGAAGGAGAAGGTGAAGTCTGGAGGGTGAATCAGAAGAAGTAGAAGAAGGAGTAGGAGAAGGAGAAGTCTGGAGGGTGAATCAGAAGAAGCAGAAGAAGGAGAAGGAGATGGTGAAGTCTGGAGGGTGAATCAGAAGAAGCAGAAGAAGGAGAAGGAGAAGGTGAAGTCTGGAGGGTGAATCAGAAGAAGCAGAAGAAGGAGAAGTTGAAGTCTGGAGGGTGAATCAGAAGAAGTAGAAGACGGAGAAGGAGAAGGTGAAGTCTGGAGGCTGGAGGGTGAAGCAGAAGAAGTAGAAGAAGGAGAAGGAGAAGGTGAAGTCAGGAGGGTGAATCAGAAGAGGTAGAAGAAGGAGAAGGAGAAGGTGAAGTCAGGAGGGTGAATCAGAAGAAGCAGAAGAAGGAGAAGGAGAAGGTGAAGTCTGGAGAGTGAATCAGAAGAATCAGAAGAAGGAGAAGGAGAATGTGAAGTCTGGAGGGTGAATCAGAAGAAGCTGAAGAAAGAGAAGGAGAAGGTGAAGTCTGGAGGGTGAAGCAGAAGAAGCAGAAGAAGGAGAAGGAGAAGGTGAAGACTGGAGGGTGAATCAGAAGAAGTAGAAGAAGGAGAAGGAGAAGGTGAAGTCTGGAGGGTGAATCAGAAGAAGTAGAAGAAGGAGTAGGAGAAGGTGAAGTCTGGAGGGTGAATCAGAAGAATGAGAAGAAGGAGAAGGAGAAGGTGAAGTCTGGAGGGTGAATCAGAAGAAGCAGAATAAGGAGAAGGAGAAGGTGAAGTCAGGAGGGTGAATCAGAAGAAGCAGAAGAAGGAGAAGGAGAAGGTGAAGTTAGGAGGGTGAATCAGAAGAAGCAGAAGAAGGAGAAGGAGAAGGTGAAGTCAGGGGGGTGAAGCAGAAGAAGTAGAAGAAGGAGAAGGAGAAGGTGAAGTCTGGAGGGTGAATCAGAAGAAGCAGAAGAAGGAGAAGGAGAAGGTGAAGTCTGGAGGGTGAATCAGAAGAAGCAGAAGAAGGAGAAGGAGAAGATGAAGTCTGGAGGGTGAATCAGAAGAAGTAGATGAAGGAGAAGGAGAAGGTGAGGTCTGGAGGGTGAATCAGAAGAAGCAGAAGAAGGAGAAGGAGAAGGTGAAGTCTGAAGGGTGAATCAGAAGAAGCAGAAGAAGGAGAAGGAGAAGGTGAAGTCTGGAGGGTGAATCAGAAGAAGCAGAAGAAGGAGAAGGAGAAGGTGAAGTCTGGAGGGTTAATCAGAAGAAGCAGAAGAAGGAGAAGGAGAAGGTGAAGTCTGGAGGGTGAATCAGAAGATCCAGAAGAAGGAGAAGGAGAAGTTGAAGTCTGGAGGGTGAATCAGAAGAAGCAGAAGAAGGAGAAGGAGAAGGTGAAGTCTGGAGGGTGAATCAGAAGAAGCATTATAAGGAGAAGGAGAAGGTGAAGTCTGGAGGGTGAATCAGAAGAAGCAGAAGAAAGAGAAGGAGAAAGTGAAGTCTGGAGGGTGAAGCAGAAGAAACGGAAGAAGGAGAAGGAGAAGGTGAAGACTGGAGGGTGAATCAGAAGAAGTAGAAGAAGGAGAAGGAGAAGGTGAAGTCTGGAGGATGAATCAGAAGAAGTAGAAGAAGGAGAAGGAAAATATGAAGTCTGGAGGGTGAATCAGAAGAAGTAGAAGAAGGAGAAGGTGAGGTCTGGAGGGTGAATCAGAAGAATCAGAAGAAGGAGAAGGAGAAGGTGAAGTCTGGAGGGTGAATCAGAAGAAGCAGAAGAAGGAGAAGGAGAAGGTGAAGTCTGGAGGGTGAATCAGAAGAAGCAGAAGAAGGAGAAGGAGAAGGTGAAGTCTGGAGGGTGAATTCGAAGAAGCAGAAGAAGGAGAAGGAGAAGGTGAAGTCAGGAGGGTGAATCAGAAGAAGCAGAAGAAGGAGAAGGAGAAGGTAAAGTTAGGAGGGTGAATCAGAAGAAGCAGAAGAAGGAGAAGGAGCAGGTGAAGTCAGGGGGGTGAAGCAGAAGAAGTAGAAGAAGGAGAAGGAGAAGGTGAAGTCAGGAGGGTGAAGCAGCAGAAGCAGAAGAAGGAGAAGGAGAAGGTGAAGTCTGGAGGGCGCAGCAGAAGAAGCAGAAGAAGGAGAAGGAGAAGGTGAAGTCTGGAGGGTGAAGCAGAAGAAGCAGAAGAAGGAGAAGGAGAAGGTGAAGTCTGGAGGGTGAATCAGAAGAAGTAGAAGGAGGAGAAGGAGAAGGTGAAGTTAGGAGAGTGAAGCAGAAGAAGCAGAAGAAGGAGAAGGAGAAGGTGAAGTCTGGAGGGTGAAGCAGAAGAAGCAGAAGAAGGAGAAGGAGAAGGTGAAGTCTGGAGGGCGAAGCAGAAGAAGCAGAAGAAGGGGAAGGAGAAGGTGAAGTCTGGAGGGTGAAGCAGAAGAAGCAGAAGAAGGAGAAGGAGAAGGTGAAGTCCGGAGGGTGAATCAGAAGAAGTAGAAGAAGGAGAAGGAGAAGGTGAAGTCAGGAGGGTGAAGCAGAAGAAGCAGAGGAAGGAGAAGGAGAAGGTAAAGTCTGGAGGTTGAAGCAGAAGAAGCAGAAGAAGGAGAAGGAGAAGGTGAAGTCTGGAGGGTGAAGCAGAAGAAGCAGAAGAAGGAGAAGGAGAACGTGAAGTCAGGAGGGTGAATCAGAAGAAGGAGAAGAAGGAGAAGGAGAAGGTGAAGTCTGGAGGGTGAATCAGAAGAAGTAGAAGAAGGAGAAGGAGAAGCTGAAGTCTGGAGGGTGAATCAGAAGAAGTAGAAGAAGGAGAAGGAGAAGGTGAAGTCTGGAGGGTGAATCAGAAGAAGCAGAAGAAGGAGAAGGAGAAGGTGAAGTCTGGAGGGAGAAGCAGAAGAAGTAGAAGAAGGAGAAGGAGAAGGTGAAGTCTGGAGGGTGAATCAGAAGAAGTAGAAGAAGGAGAAGGTGAAGTCTGGAGGGTGAATCAGAAGAAGTAGAAGAAGGAGAAGGAGAAGGTGAAGTCTGGAGGGTGAATCAGAAGAAGCAGAAGAAGGAGAAGGAGAAGGTGAAGTCTGGAGGGTGAATCAGAAGAAGTAGAAGAAGGAGAAGGAGAAGGTGTAGTCTGGAGGGTGAATCAGAAGAAGTAGACGAAGGAGAAGGAGAAGGTGAAGTCTGGAGGGTGAATCAGAAGAAGCAGAAGAAGGAGAAGGAGAAGGTGAAGTCTGGAGGGTGAATCAGAAGAAGTAGAAGAAGGAGAAGGAGAAGGTGAAGTCTGGAGGGTGAATCAGAAGAAGCAGAAGAAGGAGAAGGAGAAGGTGAAGTCTGCAGGGTGAATCAGAAGAAGCAGAAGAAGGAGAAGGAGAAGGTGAAGTCTGGAGGGTGAATCAGAAGAAGCAGAATAAGGAGAAGGAGAAGGTGAAGTCTGGAGGGTGAATCAGAAGAAGCAGAAGAAGGAGAAGGAGAAGGTGAAGTCTGGAGGGTGAATCAGAAGGAGTAGAAGAAGGAGAAGGAGAAGGTGAAGTCTGGAGGGTGAATCAGAAGAAGCAGAAGAAGGAGAAGGAGAAGGTGAAGTCTGGAGGGTGAATCAGAAGAAGCAGAAGAAGGAGAAGGAGAAGGTGAAGTCTGGAGGGTGAACCAGAAGAAGTAGAAGAAGGAGAAGGAGAAGGTAAAGTCTGGAGGTTGAAGCAGAAGAAGTAGAAGAAGGAGAAGGAGAAGGTGAAGTCTGGAGGGTGAATCAGAAGAAGCAAAAGAAAGAGAAGGAGAAGGTGAAGTCTGGAGGGTGAATCAGAAGAAGTAGATGAAGGAGAAGGAGAAGGTGAAGTCTGGAGGGTGAATCAGAATAATCAGAAGAAGGAGAAGGAGAAGGTGAAGTCTGGAGGGTGAATCAGAAGAAGCAGAAGAAAGAGAAGGAGAAGGTGAAGTCTGGAGGGTGAATCAGAAGAAGTAGAAGAAGGAGAAGGAGAAGGTGAAGTCTGGAGGGTGAATCAGAAAAAGCAGAAGAAGGAGAATGAGAAGGTGAAGTCTGGAGGGTGAATCAGAAGAAGCAGAAGAAGGAGAAGGAGAAGGTGAAGTCTGGAGGGTGAATCAGAAGAAGCAGAAGAAGGAGAAGGAGAAGGTGAAGTCTGGAGGGTGAATCAGAAGAAGCAGAAGAAGGAGAAGGAGAAGGTGAAGTCTGGAGGATGAATCAGAAGAAGCAGAAAAAGGAGAAGGAGAAGGTGAAGTCTGAAGGGTGAATCAGAAGAAGTCGAAGAAGGAGAAGGAGAAGGTGAAGTCTGGAGGGTGAAGCAGAAGAAGTAGAAGAAGGAGAAGGAGAAGGGGAATTCAGGAGGGTGAATCAGAAGAAGTAGAAGAAGGAGAAGGAGAAGGTGAAGTCAGGATGGTGAATCAGAAGAAGCAGAAGAAGGAGAAGGAGAAGGTGAAGTCTGGAGGGTGAATCAGAAGAATCAGAAGAAGGAGAAGGTGAAGTCTGGAGGGTGAATCAGAAGAAGCAGAAGAAAGAGAAGGAGAAGGTGAAGTCTGGAGGGTGAAGCAGAAGAAACAGAAGAAGGAGAAGGAGAAGGTGAAGACTGGAGGGTGAATCAGAAGAAGTAGAAGAAGGAGAAGGAGAAGGTGAAGTCTGGAGGGTGAATCAGAAGAAGTAGAAGAAGGAGAAGGAGAAGGTGAAGTCTGGAGGGTGAATCAGAAGAAGCAGAAGAAGGAGAAGGAGAAGGTGAAGTCTGGAGGGTGAATCAGAAGAAGCAGAAGAAGGAGAAGGAGAAGATGAAGTCTGGAGGGTGAATCAGAAGAAGTAGAAGAAGGAGAAGGAGAAGATGAGGTCTGGAGGGTGAATCAGAAGAAGCAGAAGAAGGAGAAGGAGAAGGTGAAGTCTGGAGGGTGAATCAGAAGAAGCAGAAGAAGCAGAAGGAGAAGGTGAAGTCTGGAGGGTGAATCAGCAGAAGCAGAAGAAGGAGAAGGAGAAGGTGAAGTCAGGAGGGTGAATCAGAAGAAGCAGAAGAAGGAGAAGGAGAAGGTGAAGTTAGGAGGGTGAATCAGAAGAAGCAGAAGAAGGAGAAGGAGCAGGTGAAGTCAGGGGGATGAAGCAGAAGAAGTAGAAGAAGGAGAAGGAGAAGGTGAAGTCAGGACGGTGAAGCAGAAGAAGCAGAAGAAGGAGAAGGAGAAGGTGAAGTCTGGGGGGTGAATCAGAAGAAGTAGAAGAAGGAGAAGGAGAAGGTCAAGTCTGGAGGGTGAATCAGAAGAAGTAGAATAAGGAGAAGGAGAAGGTGAAGTCTGGAGGGTGAAGCAGAAGAAGTAGAAGAAGGAGAAGGAGAAGGTGAAGTCAGGAGGGTGAATCAGAAGAAGTAGAAGAAGGAGAAGGAGAAGGTGAAGTCAGGAGGGTGAATCAGAAGAAGCAGAAGAAGGAGAAGGAGAAGGTGAAGTCTGGAGGGTGAATCAGAAGAATCAGAAGAAGGAGAAGGAGAAGGTGAAGTCTGGAGGGTGAATCAGAAGAAGCTGAAGAAAGAGAAGGAGAAGGTGAAGTCTGGAGGGTGAAGCAGAAGAAGCAGAAGAAGGAGAAGGAGAAGGTGAAGACTGGAGGGTGAATCAGAAGAAGTAGAAGAAGGAGAAGGAGAAGGTGAAGTCTGGAGGGTGAATCAGAAGAAGTAGAAGAAGGAGTAGGAGAAGGTGAAGTCTGGAGGGTGAATCAGAAGAATGAGAAGAAGGAGAAGGAGAAGGTGAAGTCTGGTGGGTGAATCAGAAGAAGCAGAAGAAGGAGAAGGAGAAGGTGAAGTCAGGAGGGTGAATCAGAAGAAGCAGAAGAAGGAGAAGGAGAAGGTGAAGTTAGGAGGGTGAATAAGAAGAAGCAGAAGAAGGAGAAGGAGAAGGTGAAGTCAGGGGGGTGAAGCAGAAGAAGTAGAAGAAGGAGAAGGAGAAGGTGAAGTCTGGAGGGTGAATCAGAAGAAGCAGAAGAAGGAGAAGGAGAAGGTGAAGTCTGGAGGGTGAATCAGAAGAAGCAGAAGAAGGAGAAGGAGAAGATGAAGTCTGGAGGGTGAATCAGAAGAAGTAGATGAAGGAGAAGGAGAAGGTGAGGTCTGGAGGGTGACTCAGAAGAAGCAGAAGAAGGAGAAGGAGAAGGTGAAGTCTGAAGGGTGAATCAGAAGAAGCAGAAGAAGGAGAAGGAGAAGGTGAAGTCTGGAGGGTGAATCAGAAGAAGCAGAAGAAGGAGAAGGAGAAGGTGAAGTCTGGAGGGTGAATCAGAAGAAGCAGAAGAAGGAGAAGGAGAAGGTGAAGTCTGGAGGGTGAATCAGAAGAAGCAGAAGAAGGAGAAGGAGAAGGTGAAGTCGGGAGGGTGAATCAGAAGAAGCATTATAAGGAGAAGGAGAAGGTGAAGTCTGGAGGGTGAATCAGAAGAAGCAGAAGAAAGAGAAGGAGAAAGTGAAGTCTGGAGGGTGAAGCAGAAGAAACGGAAGAAGGAGAAGGAGAAGGTGAAGACTGGAGGGTGAATCAGAAGAAGTAGAAGAAGGAGAAGGAGAAGGTGAAGTCTGGAGGATGAATCAGAAGAAGTAGAAGAAGGAGAAGGAAAAGATGAAGTCTGGAGGGTGAATCAGAAGAAGTAGAAGAAGGAGAAGGTGAGGTCTGGAGGGTGAATCAGAAGAATCAGAAGAAGGAGAAGGAGAAGGTGAAGTCTGGAGGGTGAATCAGAAGAAGCAGAAGAAGGAGAAGGAGAAGGTGAAGTCTGGAGGGTGAATCAGAAGAAGCAGAAGAAGGAGAAGGAGAAGGTGAAGTCTGGAGGGTGAATTAGAAGAAGCAGAAGAAGGAGAAGGAGAAGGTGAAGTCAGGAGGGTGAATCAGAAGAAGCAGAAGAAGGAGAAGGAGAAGGTAAAGTTAGGAGGGTGAATCAGAAGAAGCAGAAGAAGGAGAAGGAGCAGGTGAAGTCAGGGGGGTGAAGCAGAAGAAGTAGAAGAAGGAGAAGGAGAAGGTGAAGTCAGGAGGGTGAAGCAGCAGAAGCAGAAGAAGGAGAAGGAGAAGGTGAAGTCTGGAGGGCGCAGCAGAAGAAGCAGAAGAAGGAGAAGGAGAAGGTGAAGTCTGGAGGGTGAAGCAGAAGAAGCAGAAGAAGGAGAAGGAGAAGGTGAAGTCTGGAGGGTGAATCAGAAGAAGTAGAAGGAGGAGAAGGAGAAGGTGAAGTTAGGAGAGTGAAGCAGAAGAAGCAGAAGAAGGAGAAGGAGAAGGTGAAGTCTGGAGGGTGAATCAGAAGAAGTAGAAGAAGGAGAAGGAGAAGGTGAAGTCAGGAGGGTGAAGCAGAAGAAGCAGAGGAAGGAGAAGGAGAAGGTAAAGTCTGGAGGTTGAAGCAGAAGAAGCAGAAGAAGGAGAAGGAGAAGGTGAAGTCTGGAGGGAGAAGCAGAAGAAGCAGAAGAAGGAGAAGGAGAACGTGAATTCAGGAGGGTGAATCAGAAGAAGGAGAAGAAGGAGAAGGAGAAGGTGAAGTCTGGAGGGTGAATCAGAAGAAGTAGAAGAAGGAGAAGGAGAAGCTGAAGTCTGGAGGGTGAATCAGAAGAAGTAGAAGAAGGAGAAGGAGAAGGTGAAGTCTGGAGGGTGAATCAGAAGAAGCAGAAGAAGGAGAAGGAGAAGGTGAAGTCTGGAGGGAGAAGCAGAAGAAGTAGAAGAAGGAGAAGGAGAAGGTGAAGTCTGGAGGGTGAATCAGAAGAAGTAGAAGAAGGAGAAGGTGAAGTCTGGAGGGTGAATCAGAAGAAGCAGAAGAAGGAGAAGGAGAAGGTGAAGTCTGGAGGGTGAATCAGAAGAAGCAGAAGAAGGAGAAGGAGAAGGTGAAGTCTGGAGGGTGAATCAGAAGAAGCAGAAGAAGGAGAAGGAGAAGGTGAAGTCTGGAGGGTGAATCAGAAGAAGCAGAATAAGGAGAAGGAGAAGGTGAAGTCTGGAGGGTGAATCAGAAGAAGCAGAAGAAGGAGAAGGAGAAGGTGAAGTCTGGAGGGTGAATCAGAAGAAGCAGAAGAAGGAGAAGGAGAAGGTGAAGTCTGGAGGGTGAATCAGAAGAAGCAGAAGAAGGAGAAGGAGAAGGTGAAGTCTGGAGGGTGAATCAGAAGAAGCAGAATAAGGAGAAGGAGAAGGTGAAGTCTGGAGGGTGAATCAGAAGAAGCAGAAGAAGGAGAAGGAGAAGGTGAAGTCTGGAGGGTGAATCAGAAGGAGTAGAAGAAGGAGAAGGAGAAGGTGAAGTCTGGAGGGTGAATCAGAAGAAGCAGAAGAAGGAGAAGGAGAAGGTGAAGTCTGGAGGGTGAATCAGAAGAAGCAGAAGAAGGAGAAGGAGAAGGTGAAGTCTGGAGGGTGAATCAGAAGAAGCAGAAGAAGGAGAAGGAGAAGGTGAAGTCTGGAGGGTGAATCAGAAGAAGCATTATAAGGAGAAGGAGAAGGTGAAGTCTGGAGGGTGAATCAGAAGAAGCAGAAGAAAGAGAAGGAGAAAGTGAAGTCTGGAGGGTGAAGCAGAAGAAACGGAAGAAGGAGAAGGAGAAGGTGAAGACTGGAGGGTGAATCAGAAGAAGTAGAAGAAGGAGAAGGAGAAGGTGAAGTCTGGAGGATGAATCAGAAGAAGTAGAAGAAGGAGAAGGAAAAGATGAAGTCTGGAGGGTGAATCAGAAGAAGTAGAAGAAGGAGAAGGTGAGGTCTGGAGGGTGAATCAGAAGAATTAGAAGAAGGAGAAGGAGAAGGTGAAGTCTGGAGGGTGAATCAGAAGAAGCAGAAGAAGGAGAAGGAGAAGGTGAAGTCTGGAGGGTGAATCAGAAGAAGCAGAAGAAGGAGAAGGAGAAGGTGAAGTCTGGAGGGTGAATTAGAAGAAGCAGAAGAAGGAGAAGGAGAAGGTGAAGTCAGGAGGGTGAATCAGAAGAAGCAGAAGAAGGAGAAGGAGAAGGTAAAGTTAGGAGGGTGAATCAGAAGAAGCAGAAGAAGGAGAAGGAGCAGGTGAAGTCAGGGGGGTGAAGCAGAAGAAGTAGAAGAAGGAGAAGGAGAAGGTGAAGTCAGGAGGGTGAAGCAGCAGAAGCAGAAGAAGGAGAAGGAGAAGGTGAAGTCTGGAGGGCGCAGCAGAAGAAGCAGAAGAAGGAGAAGGAGAAGGTGAAGTCTGGAGGGTGAAGCAGAAGAAGCAGAAGAAGGAGAAGGAGAAGGTGAAGTCTGGAGGGTGAATCAGAAGAAGTAGAAGGAGGAGAAGGAGAAGGTGAAGTTAGGAGAGTGAAGCAGAAGAAGCAGAAGAAGGAGAAGGAGAAGGTGAAGTCTGGAGGGTGAATCAGAAGAAGTAGAAGAAGGAGAAGGAGAAGGTGAAGTCAGGAGGGTGAAGCAGAAGAAGCAGAGGAAGGAGAAGGAGAAGGTAAAGTCTGGAGGTTGAAGCAGAAGAAGCAGAAGAAGGAGAAGGAGAAGGTGAAGTCTGGAGGGTGAAGCAGAAGAAGCAGAAGAAGGAGAAGGAGAACGTGTATTCAGGAGGGTGAATCAGAAGAAGGAGAAGAAGGAGAAGGAGAAGGTGAAGTCTGGAGGGTGAATCAGAAGAAGTAGAAGAAGGAGAAGGAGAAGCTGAAGTCTGGAGGGTGAATCAGAAGAAGTAGAAGAAGGAGAAGGAGAAGGTGAAGTCTGGAGGGTGAATCAGAAGAAGCAGAAGAAGGAGAAGGAGAAGGTGAAGTCTGGAGGGAGAAGCAGAAGAAGTAGAAGAAGGAGAAGGAGAAGGTGAAGTCTGGAGGGTGAATCAGAAGAAGTAGAAGAAGGAGAAGGTGAAGTCTGGAGGGTGAATCAGAAGAAGTAGAAGAAGGAGAAGGAGAAGGTGAAGTCTGGAGGGTGAATCAGAAGAAGCAGAAGAAGGAGAAGGAGAAGGTGAAGTCTGGAGGGTGAATCAGAAGAAGTAGAAGTAGGAGAAGGAGAAGGTGTAGTCTGGAGGGTGAATCAGAACAAGTAGACGAAGGAGAAGGAGAAGGTGAAGTCTGGAGGGTGAATCAGAAGAAGCAGAAGAAGGAGAAGGAGAAGGTGAAGTCTGGAGGGTGAATCAGAAGAAGTAGAAGAAGGAGAAGGAGAAGGTGAAGTCTGGAGGGTGAATCAGAAGAAGCAGAAGAAGGAGAAGGAGAAGGTGAAGTCTGCAGGGTGAATCAGAAGAAGCAGAAGAAGGAGAAGGAGAAGGTGAAGTCTGGAGGGTGAATCAGAAGAAGCAGAATAAGGAGAAGGAGAAGGTGAAGTCTGGAGGGTGAATCAGAAGAAGCAGAAGAAGGAGAAGGAGAAGGTGAAGTCTGGAGGGTGAATCAGAAGGAGTAGAAGAAGGAGAAGGAGAAGGTGAAGTCTGGAGGGTGAATCAGAAGAAGCAGAAGAAGGAGAAGGAGAAGGTGAAGTCTGGAGGGTGAATCAGAAGAAGCAGAAGAAGGAGAAGGAGAAGGTGAAGTCTGGAGGGTGAACCAGAAGAAGTAGAAGAAGGAGAAGGAGAAGGTGAAGTCTGGAGGTTGAAGCAGAAGAAGTAGAAGAAGGAGAAGGAGAAGGTGAAGTCTGGAGGGTGAATCAGAAGAAGCAAAAGAAAGAGAAGGAGAAGGTGAAGTCTGGAGGGTGAATCAGAAGAAGTAGAAGAAGGAGAAGGAGAAGGTGAAGTCTGGAGGGTGAATCAGAATAATCAAAAGAAGGAGAAGGAGAAGGTGAAGTCTGGAGGGTGAATCAGAAGAAGCAGAAGAAAGAGAAGGAGAAGGTGAAGTCTGGAGGGTGAATCAGAAGAAGTAGAAGAAGGAGAAGGAGAAGGTGAAGTCTGGAGGGTGAATCAGAAAAAGCAGAAGAAGGAGAAGGAGAAGGTGAAGTCTGGAGGGTGAATCAGAAGAAGCAGAAGAAGGAGAAGGAGAAGGTGAAGTCTGGAGGGTGAATCAGAAGAAGCAGAAGAAGGAGAAGGAGAAGGTGAAGTCTGGAGGGTGAATCAGAAGAAGCAGAAGAAGGAGAAGGAGAAGGTGAAGTCTGGAGGATGAATCAGAAGAAGCAGAAAAAGGAGAAGGAGAAGGTGAAGTCTGAAGGGTGAATCAGAAGAAGTCGAAGAAGGAGAAGGAGAAGGTGAAGTCTGGAGGGTGAAGCAGAAGAAGTAGAAGAAGGAGAAGGAGAAGGGGAAGTCAGGAGGGTGAATCAGAAGAAGTAGAAGAAGGAGAAGGAGAAGGTGAAGTCAGGAGGGTGAATCAGAAGAAGCAGAAGAATCAGAAGGAGAAGGTGAAGTCTGGAGGGTGAATCAGAAGAATCAGAAGAAGGAGAAGGAGAAGGTGAAGTCTGGAGGGTGAATCAGAAGAAGTAGAAGAAGGAGAAGGAGAAGGTGAAGTCTGGAGGGTGAATCAGAAGAAGCAGAAGAATGAGAAGGAGAAGGTGAAGTCTGGAGGGTGAATCAGAAGAAGCAGAAGAAGGAGAAGGAGAAGATGAAGTCTGGAGGGTGAATCAGAAGAAGTAGAAGAAGGAGAAGGAGAAGGTGAGGTCTGGAGGGTGAATCAGAAGAAGCAGAAGAAGGAGAAGGAGAAGGTGAAGTCTGGAGGGAGAATCAGAAGAAGCAGAAGAAGGAGAAGGAGAAGGTGAAGTCTGGAGGGTGAATCAGAAGAAGCAGAAGAAGGAGAAGGAGAAGGTGAATTCAGGAGGGTGAATCAGAAGAAGCAGAAGAAGGAGAAGGAGAAGGTGAAGTTAGGAGGGTAAATCAGAAGAAGCAGAAGAAGGAGAAGGAGCAGGTGATGTCAGGGGGATGAAGCAGAAGAAGTAGAAGAAGGAGAAGGAGAAGGTGAAGTCAGGACGGTGAAGCAGAAGAAGCAGAAGAAGGAGAAGGAGAAGGTGAAGTCTGGGGGGTGAATCAGAAGAAGTAGAAGAAGGAGAAGGAGAAGGTCAAGTCTGGAGGGTGAATCAGAAGAAGTAGAATAAGGAGAAGGAGAAGGTGAAGTCTGGTGGGTGAAGCAGAAGAAGTAGAAGAAGGAGAAGGAGAAGGTGAAGTCAGGAGGGTGAATCAGAAGAAGTAGAAGAAGGAGAAGGAGAAGGTGAAGTCAGGAGGGTGAATCAGAAGAAGCAGAAGAAGGAGAAGGAGAAGGTGAAGTCTGGAGGGTGAATCAGAAGAATCAGAAGAAGGAGAAGGAGAAGATGAAGTCTGGAGGGTGAATCAGAAGAAGCAGAAGAAAGAGAAGGAGAAGGTGAAGTCTGGAGGGTGAAGCAGAAGAAGTAGAAGAAGGAGAAGGAGAAGGTGAAGTCAGGAGGGTGAATCAGAAGAAGTAGAAGAAGGAGAAGGAGAAGATGAAGTCAGGAGGGTGAATCAGAAGAAGCAGAAGAAGGAGAAAGAGAAGGTGAAGTCTGGAGGGTGAATCAGAAGAATCAGAGGAAGGAGAAGGAGAAGGTGAAGTCTGGAGGGTGAATCAGAAGAAGCAGAGGAAGGAGAAGGAGAAGGTGAAGTCTGGAGGGTGAATCAGAAGAAGCAGAATAAGGAGAAGGAGAAGATGAAGTCTGGAGGGTGAATCAGAAGAAGTAGAAGAAGGAGAAGGTGAAGTCTGGAGGGTGAAGCAGAAGAAGTAGAAGAAGGAGAAGGAGAAGGTGAAGTCAGGAGGGTGAATCAGAAGAAGTAGAAGAAGAAGAAGTAGAAGGTGAAGTCTGGAGGGTGAATCAGAAGAAGCAGAAGAAAGAGAAGGAGAAGGTGAAGTCTGGAGGGTGAAGCAGAAGAAGTAGAAGAAGGAGAAGGAGAAGGTGAAGTCAGGAGGGTGAATCAGAAGAAGTAGAAGAAGGAGAAGGAGAAGATGAAGTCAGGAGGGTGAATCAGAAGAAGCAGAAGAAGGAGAAAGAGAAGGTGAAGTCTGGAGGGTGAATCAGAAGAATCAGAGGAAGGAGAAGGAGAAGGTGAAGTCTGGAGGGTGAATCAGAAGAAGCAGAGGAAGGAGAAGGAGAAGGTGAAGTCTGGAGGGTGAATCAGAAGAAGCAGAATAAGGAGAAGGAGAAGGTGAAGTCTGGAGGGTGAATCAGAAGAAGCAGAATAAGGAGAAGGAGAAGGTGAAGTCTGGAGGGTGAATCAGAAGAAGCAGAAGAAGGAGAAGGAGAAGATGAAGTCTGGAGGGTGAATCAGAAGAAGTAGAAGAAGGAGAAGGTGAAGTCTGGAGGGTGAAGCAGAAGAAGTAGAAGAAGGAGAAGGAGAAGGTGAAGTCAGGAGGGTGAATCAGAAGAAGTAGAAGAAGAAGAAGGAGAAGGTGAAGTCAGAAGGGTGAATCAGAAGAAGCAGAAGAAGGAGAAGGAGAAGGTGAAGTCTGGAGGGTGAATCAGAAGAATCAGAAGAAGGAGAAGGAGAAGGTGAAGTCTGGAGGGTGAATCAGAAGAAGCAGAAGAAAGAGAAGGAGAAGGTGAAGTCTGGAGGGTGAAGCAGAAGAAACAGAAGAAGGAGAAGGAGAAGGTGAAGTCTGGAGGGTGAATCAGAAGAAGTAGAAGAAGGAGAAGGAGAAGGTGAGGTCTGGAGGGTGAATCAGAAGAAGCAGAAGAAGGAGAAGGAGAAGGTGAAGTCTGGAGGGAGAATCAGAAGAAGCAGAAGAAGGAGAAGGAGAAGGTGAAGTCTGGAGGGTGAATCAGAAGAAGCAGAAGAAGGAGAAGGAGAAGGTGAAGTCAGGAGGGTGAATCAGAAGAAGCAGAAGAAGGAGAAGGAGAAGGTGAAGTTAGGAGGGAAAATCAGAAGAAGCAGAAGAAGGAGAAGGAGCAGGTGATGTCAGGGGGATGAAGCAGAAGAAGTAGAAGAAGGAGAAGGAGAAGGTGAAGTCAGGACGGTGAAGCAGAAGAAGCAGAAGAAGGAGAAGGAGAAGGTGAAGTCTGGGGGGTGAATCAGAAGAAGTAGAAGAAGGAGAAGGAGAAGGTCAAGTCTGGAGGGTGAATCAGAAGAAGTAGAATAAGGAGAAGGAGAAGGTGAAGTCTGGTGGGTGAAGCAGAAGAAGTAGAAGAAGGAGAAGGAGAAGGTGAAGTCAGGAGGGTGAATCAGAAGAAGTAGAAGAAGGAGAAGGAGAAGGTGAAGTCAGGAGGGTGAATCAGAAGAAGCAGAAGAAGGAGAAGGAGAAGGTGAAGTCTGGAGGGTGAATCAGAAGAATCAGAAGAAGGAGAAGGAGAAGGTGAAGTCTGGAGGGTGAATCAGAAGAAGCAGAAGAAAGAGAAGGAGAAGGTGAAGTCTGGAGGGTGAAGCAGAAGAAGTAGAAGAAGGAGAAGGAGAAGGTGAAGTCAGGAGGGTGAATCAGAAGAAGTAGAAGAAGGAGAAGGAGAAGGTGAAGTCAGGAGGGTGAATCAGAAGAAGCAGAAGAAGGAGAAGGAGAAGGTGAAGTCTGGAGGGTGAATCAGAAGAATCAGAAGAAGGAGAAGGAGAAGATGAAGTCTGGAGGGTGAATCAGAAGAAGCAGAAGAAAGAGAAGGAGAAGGTGAAGTCTGGAGGGTGAAGCAGAAGAAGTAGAAGAAGGAGAAGGAGAAGGTGAAGTCAGGAGGGTGAATCAGAAGAAGTAGAAGAAGGAGAAGGAGAAGATGAAGTCAGGAGGGTGAATCAGAAGAAGCAGAAGAAGGAGAAAGAGAAGGTGAAGTCTGGAGGGTGAATCAGAAGAATCAGAGGAAGGAGAAGGAGAAGGTGAAGTCTGGAGGGTGAATCAGAAGAAGCAGAGGAAGGAGAAGGAGAAGGTGAAGTCTGGAGGGTGAATCAGAAGAAGCAGAATAAGGAGAAGGAGAAGATGAAGTCTGGAGGGTGAATCAGAAGAAGTAGAAGAAGGAGAAGGTGAAGTCTGGAGGGTGAAGCAGAAGAAGTAGAAGAAGGAGAAGGAGAAGGTGAAGTCAGGAGGGTGAATCAGAAGAAGTAGAAGAAGAAGAAGTAGAAGGTGAAGTCTGGAGGGTGAATCAGAAGAAGCAGAAGAAAGAGAAGGAGAAGGTGAAGTCTGGAGGGTGAAGCAGAAGAAGTAGAAGAAGGAGAAGGAGAAGGTGAAGTCAGGAGGGTGAATCAGAAGAAGTAGAAGAAGGAGAAGGAGAAGATGAAGTCAGGAGGGTGAATCAGAAGAAGCAGAAGAAGGAGAAAGAGAAGGTGAAGTCTGGAGGGTGAATCAGAAGAATCAGAGGAAGGAGAAGGAGAAGGTGAAGTCTGGAGGGTGAATCAGAAGAAGCAGAGGAAGGAGAAGGAGAAGGTGAAGTCTGGAGGGTGAATCAGAAGAAGCAGAATAAGGAGAAGGAGAAGGTGAAGTCTGGAGGGTGAATCAGAAGAAGCAGAATAAGGAGAAGGAGAAGGTGAAGTCTGGAGGGTGAATCAGAAGAAGCAGAAGAAGGAGAAGGAGAAGATGAAGTCTGGAGGGTGAATCAGAAGAAGTAGAAGAAGGAGAAGGTGAAGTCTGGAGGGTGAAGCAGAAGAAGTAGAAGAAGGAGAAGGAGAAGGTGAAGTCAGGAGGGTGAATCAGAAGAAGTAGAAGAAGAAGAAGGAGAAGGTGAAGTCAGAAGGGTGAATCAGAAGAAGCAGAAGAAGGAGAAGGAGAAGGTGAAGTCTGGAGGGTGAATCAGAAGAATCAGAAGAAGGAGAAGGAGAAGGTGAAGTCTGGAGGGTGAATCAGAAGAAGCAGAAGAAAGAGAAGGAGAAGGTGAAGTCTGGAGGGTGAAGCAGAAGAAACAGAAGAAGGAGAAGGAGAAGGTGAAGTCTGGAGGGTGAATCAGAAGAAGTAGAAGAAGGAGAAGGAGAAGGTGAGGTCTGGAGGGTGAATCAGAAGAAGCAGAAGAAGGAGAAGGAGAAGGTGAAGTCTGGAGGGAGAATCAGAAGAAGCAGAAGAAGGAGAAGGAGAAGGTGAAGTCTGGAGGGTGAATCAGAAGAAGCAGAAGAAGGAGAAGGAGAAGGTGAAGTCAGGAGGGTGAATCAGAAGAAGCAGAAGAAGGAGAAGGAGAAGGTGAAGTTAGGAGGGAAAATCAGAAGAAGCAGAAGAAGGAGAAGGAGCAGGTGATGTCAGGGGGATGAAGCAGAAGAAGTAGAAGAAGGAGAAGGAGAAGGTGAAGTCAGGACGGTGAAGCAGAAAAGCAGAAGAAGGAGAAGGAGAAGGTGAAGTCTGGGGGGTGAATCAGAAGAAGTAGAAGAAGGAGAAGGAGAAGGTCAAGTCTGGAGGGTGAATCAGAAGAAGTAGAATAAGGAGAAGGAGAAGGTGAAGTCTGGTGGGTGAAGCAGAAGAAGGAGAAGAAGGAGAAGGAGAAGGTGAAGTCAGGAGGGTGAATCAGAAGAAGTAGAAGAAGGAGAAGGAGAAGGTGAAGTCAGGAGGGTGAATCAGAAGAAGCAGAAGAAGGAGAAGGAGAAGGTGAAGTCTGGAGGGTGAATCAGAAGAATCAGAAGAAGGAGAAGGAGAAGGTGAAGTCTGGAGGGTGAATCAGAAGAAGCAGAAGAAAGAGAAGGAGAAGGTGAAGTCTGGAGGGTGAAGCAGAAGAAGTAGAAGAAGGAGAAGGAGAAGGTGAAGTCAGGAGGGTGAATCAGAAGAAGTAGAAGAAGGAGAAGGAGAAGATGAAGTCAGGAGGGTGAATCAGAAGAAGCAGAAGAAGGAGAAAGAGAAGGTGAAGTCTGGAGGGTGAATCAGAAGAATCAGAGGAAGGAGAAGGAGAAGGTGAAGTCTGGAGGGTGAATCAGAAGAAGCAGAGGAAGGAGAAGGAGAAGGTGAAGTCTGGAGGGTGAATCAGAAGAAGCAGAATAAGGAGAAGGAGAAGGTGAAGTCTGGAGGGTGAATCAGAAGAAGCAGAATAAGGAGAAGGAGAAGGTGAAGTCTGGAGGGTGAATCAGAAGAAGCAGAAGAAGGAGAAGGAGAAGATGAAGTCTGGAGGGTGAATCAGAAGAAGTAGAAGAAGGAGAAGGTGAAGTCTGGAGGGTGAAGCAGAAGAAGTAGAAGAAGGAGAAGGAGAAGGTGAAGTCAGGAGGGTGAATCAGAAGAAGTAGAAGAAGAAGAAGGAGAAGGTGAAGTCAGGAGGGTGAATCAGAAGAAGCAGAAGAAGGAGAAGGAGAAGGTGAAGTCTGGAGGGTGAATCAGAAGAATCAGAAGAAGGAGAAGGAGAAGGTGAAGTCTGGAGGGTGAATCAGAAGAAGCAGAAGAAAGAGAAGGAGAAGGTGAAGTCTGGAGGGTGAAGCAGAAGAAACAGAAGAAGGAGAAGGAGAAGGTGAAGACTGGAGGGTGAATCAGAAGAAGTAGAAGAAGGAGAAGGAGAAGGTGAAGTCTGGAGGGTGAATCAGAAGAAGTGGAAGAAGGAGAAGGAGAAGGTGAAGTCTGGAGGGTGAATCAGAAGAAGCAGAAGAAGGAGAAGGAGAAGGTGAAGTCTGGAGGGTGAATCAGAAGAAGCAGAAGAAGGAGAAGGAGAAGATGAAGTCTGGAGGGTGAATCAGAAGAAGTAGAAGAAGGAGAAGGAGAAGGTGAATTCTGGAGGGTGAATCAGAAGTAGTAGAAGAAGGAGAAGGAGAAGGAGAAGTCTGGACGGTGAATCAGAAGAAACAGAAGAAGGAGAAGGAGAAGGTGAAGTCTGGAGGGTGAATCAGAAGAAGTAGAAGAAGGAGAAGGAGAAGGTGTAGTCTGGAGGGTGAATCAGAAGAAGTAGAAGAAGGAGAAGGAGAAGGTGAAGTCTGGAGGGTGAATCAGAAGAAGCAGAAGAAGGAGAAGGAGAAGGTGAAGTCTGGAGGGTGAATCAGAAGAAGCAGAAGAAGGAGAAGGAGAAGGTGAAGTCTGGAGGGTGAATCAGAAGAAGCAGAATAAGGAGAAGGAGAAGGTGAAGTCTGGAGGGTGAATCAGAAGAAGCAGAAAAAGGAGAAGGAGAAGGTGAAGTCTGAAGGGTGAATCAGAAGAAGTAGAAGAAGGAGAAGGAGAAGGTGAAGACTGGAGGGTGAAGCAGAAGAAGTAGAAGAAGGAGAAGGAGAAGGTGAAGTCAGGAGGGTGAATCAGAAGAATCAGAAGAAGGAGAAGGGGAAGGTGAAGTCTGGAGGGTGAATCAGAAGAAGCAGAAGAAGGAGAAGGAGAAGGTGAAGTCTGGAGGGTGAATCAGAAGAATCAGAAGAAGGAGAAGGGGAAGGTGAAGTCTGGAGGCTGAATCAGAAGAAGCAGAAGAAAGAGAAGGAGAAGGTGAAGTCTGGAGGGTGAAGCAGAAGAAACAGAAGAAGGAGAAGGAGAAGGTGAAGACTGGAGGGTGAATCAGAAGAAGTAGAAGAAGGAGAAGGAGAAGGTGAAGTCTGGAGGGTGAATCAGAAGAAGTAGAAGAAGGAGAAGGAGAAGGTGAAGTCTGGAGGCTGAATCAGAAGAAGCAGAATAAGGAGAAGGAGAAGGTGAAGTCTGGAGGGTGAATCAGAAGAAGCAGAAGAAGGAGAAGGAGAAGATGAAGTCTGGAGGGTGAATCAGAAGAAGTAGAAGAAGGAGAAGGAGAAGGTGAGGTCTGGAGGGTGAATCAGAAGAAGCAGAAGAAGGAGAAGGAGAAGGTGAAGTCTGGAGGGTGAATCAGAAGAAGCAGAAGAAGGAGAAGGAGAAGGTGAAGTCTGGAGGGTGAATCAGAAGAAGCAGAAGAAGGAGAAGGAGAAGGTGAAGTCAGGAGGGTGAATCAGAAGAAGCAGAAGAAGGAGAAGGAGAAGGTGAAGTTAGGAGGGTGAATCAGAAGAAGCAGAAGAAGGAGAAGGAGCAGGTGATGTCAGGGGGATGAAGCAGAAGAAGTAGAAGAAGGAGAAGGAGAAGGTGAAGTCAGGACGGTGAAGCAGAAGAAGCAGAAGAAGGAGAAGGAGAAGGTGAAGTCTGGAGGGTGAATCAGAAGAAGTAGAAGAAGAAGAAGGAGAAGGTCAAGTCTGGAGGGTGAATCAGAAGAAGTAGAAGCAGGAGAAGGAGAAGGTGAAGTCTGGAGGGTGAAGCAGAAGAAGTAGAAGAAGGAGAAGGAGAAGGTGAAGTCAGGAGGGTGAATCAGAAGAAGTAGAAGAAGGAGAAGGAGAAGGTGAAGTCAGGAGGGTGAATCAGAAGAAGCAGAAGAAGGAGAAGAAGAAGGTGAAGTCTGGAGGGTGAATCAGAAGAATCAGAAGAAGGAGACGGAGAAGGTGAAGTCTGGAGGGTGAATCAGAAGAAGCAGAAGAAAGAGAAGGAGAAGGTGAAGTCTGGAGGGTGAATCAGAAGAAGTAGAAGAAGGAGAAGGAGAAGGTAAAGTCTGGAGTGTGAATCAGAAGAAGCAGAAGAAGGAGAAGGAGAAGGTGAAGTCTGGAGGGTGAATCAGAAGAAGCAGAATAAGGAGAAGGAGAAGGTGAAGTCTGGAGGGTGAATCAGAAGAAGCAGAAGAAGGAGAAGGAGAAGGTGAAGTCTGGAGGGTGAATCAGAAGAAGTAGAAGAAGGAGAAGGAGAAGGTGAAGTCTGGAGGGTGAAGCAGAAGAAGTAGAAGAAGGAGAAGGAGAAGGTGAAGTCAGGAGGGTGAATCAGAAGAAGTAGAAGAAGGAGAAGGAGAAGGTGAAGTCAGGAGGGTGAATCAGAAGAAGCAGAAGAAGGAGAAGGAGAAGGTGAAGTCTGGAGGGTGAATCAGAAGAATCAGAAGAAGGAGAAGGAGAAGGTGAAGTCTGGAGGGTGAATCAGAAGAAGCAGAGGAAGGAGAAGGAGAAGGTGAAGTCTGGAGGGTGAATCAGAAGAAGCAGAATAAGGAGAAGGAGAAGGTGAAGTCTGGAGGGTGAATCAGAAGAAGCAGAATAAGGAGAAGGAGAAGGTGAAGTCTGGAGGGTGAATCAGAAGAAGCAGAAGAAGGAGAAGGAGAAGATGAAGTCTGGAGGGTGAAGCAGAAGAAGAAGAAGAAGGAGAAGGAGAAGGTGAAGTCTGGAGGGTGAAGCAGAAGAAGTAGAAGAAGGAGAAGGAGAAGGTGAAGTCAGGAGGGTGAATCAGAAGAAGTAGAAGAAGGAGAAGGAGAAGGTGAAGTCAGGAGGGTGAATCAGAAGAACCAGAAGAAGGAGAAGGAGAAGGTGAAGTCTGGAGGGTGAATCAGAAGAATCAGAAGAAGGAGAAGGAGAAGGTGAAGTCTGGAGGGTGAATCAGAAGAAGCAGAAGAAAGAGAAGGAGAAGGTGAAGTCTGGAGGGTGAAGCAGAAGAAACAGAAGAAGGAGAAGGAGAAGGTGAAGACTGGAGGGTGAATCAGAAGAAGTAGAAGAAGGAGAAGGAGAAGGTGAAGTCTAGAGGGTGAATCAGAAGAAGTAGAAGAAGGAGAAGGAGAAGGTGAAGTCTGGAGGGTGAATCAGAAGAAGCAGAAGAAGGAGAAGGAGAAGGTGAAGTCTGGAGGGTGAATCAGAAGAAGCAGAAGAAGGAGAAGGAGAAGATGAATTCTGGAGGGTGAATCAGAAGAAGTAGAAGAAGGAGAAGGAGAAGGTGAAGTCTGGAGGGTGAATCAGAAGTAGTAGAAGAAGGAGAAGGAGAAGGTGAAGTCTGGACGGTGAATCAGAAGAAACAGAAGAAGGAGAAGGAGAAGGTGAAGTCTGGAGGGTGAATCAGAAGAAGTAGAAGAAGGAGAAGGAGAAGGTGTAGTCTGGAGGGTGAATCAGAAGAAGTAGACGAAGGAGAAGGAGAAGGTGAAGTCTGGAGGGTGAATCAGAAGTAGTAGAAGAAGGAGAAGGAGAAGGTGAAGTCTGGACGGTGAATCAGAAGAAGTAGAAGAAGGAGAAGGAGAAGGTGAAGTCAGGAGGGTGAATCAGAAGCAGCAGAAGAAGGAGAAGGAGAAGGTGAAGTCTGGAGGGTGAATCAGAAGAATCAGAAGAAGGAGAAGGAGAAGGTGAAGTCTGGAGGGTGAATCAGAAGAAGCAGAAGAAGGAGAAGGAGAAGGTGAAGTCTGGAGGGTGAATCAGAAGAAGCAGAAGAAGGAGAAGGAGAAGGTGAAGTCAGGAGGGTGAATCAGAAGAAGCAGAAGACGGAGAAGGAGCAGGTGATGTCAGCGGGATGAAGCAGGCAGAAGAAGTAGAAGAAGGAGAAGGAGAAGGTGAAGTCAGGACGGTGAAGCAGAAGAAGCAGAAGAAGGAGAAGGAGAATGAGAAGTCTGGAGGGTGAATCAGAATAAGTAGAAGAAGGAGAAGGAGAAGGTCAAGTCTGGAGGGTGAATCAGAAGAAGTAGAAGAAGGAGAAGGAGAAGGTGAAGTCTGGAGGGTGAAGCAGAAGAAGTAGAAGAAGGAGAAGGAGAAGTTGAAGTCAGGAGGGTGAATCAGAAGAGGTAGAAGAAGGAGAAGGAGAAGGTGAAGTCAGGAGGGTGAATCAGAAGAAGCAGAAAAAGGAGATGGAGAAGGTGAAGTCTGAAGGGTGAATCAGAAGAAGTAGAAGAAGGAGAAGGAGAAGGTGAAGTCTGGAGGGTGAAGCAGAAGAAGTAGAAGAAGGAGAAGGAGAAGGTGAAGTCAGGAGGGTGAATCAGAAGAAGTAGAAGAAGGAGAAGGAGAAGGTGAAGTCAGGAGGGTGAATCAGAAGAAGCAGAAGAAGGAGAAGGAGAAGGTGACGTCTGGAGGGTGAATCAGAAGAATCAGAAGAAGGAGAAGGAGAAGGTGAAGTCTGGAGGGTGAATCAGACGAAGCAGAAGAAAGAGAAGGAGAAGGTGAAGTCTGGAGGGTGAAGCAGAATAAACAGAAGAATGAGAAGGAGAAGGTGAAGACTGGAGGGTGAATCAGAAGAAGTAGAAGAAGGAGAAGGAGAAGGTGAAGTCTGGAGGGTGAATCAGAAGAAGTAGAAGAAGGAGAAGGAGAAGGTGAAGTCTGGAGGGTGAATCAGAAGAAGCAGAAGAAGGAGAAGGAGAAGGTGAAGTCTGGAGGGTGAATCAGAAGAAGCAGTAGAAGGAGAAGGAACAGATGAAGTCTGGAGGGTGAATCAGAAGAAGTAGAAGAAGGAGAAGGAGAAGGTGAGGTCTTTAGGGTGAATCAGAAGAAGCAGAAGAAGGAGAAGGAGAAGGTGAAGTCTGGAGGGTGAATCAGAAGAAGCAGAAGAAGGAGAAGGAGAAGGTGAAGTCTGGAGGGTGAATCAGAAGAAGCAGAAGAAGGAGAAGGAGAAGGTGAAGTCAGGAGGGTGAATCAGAAGAAGGAGAAGGAGAAGGTGAAGTTAGGAGGGTGAATCAGAAGAAGCAGAAGAAGGAGAAGGAGCAGGTGATGTCAGGGGGATGAAGCAGAAGAAGTAGAAGAAGGAGAAGGAGAAGGTGAAGTCAGGACGGTGAAGCAGAAGAAGCAGAAGAAGGAGAAGGAGAAGGTGAAGTCTGGAGGGTGAATCAGAAGAAGTAGAAGAAGGAGAAGGAGAAGGTCAAGTCTGGAGGGTGAATCAGAAGAAGTAGAAGAAGGAGAAGGAGAAGGTGAAGTCTGGAGGGTGAAGCAGAGGAAGTAGAAGAAGGAGAAGGAGAAGGTGAAGTCAGGAGGGTGAATCAGAAGAAGTAGAAGAAGGAGAAGAAGAAGGTGAAGTCAGGAGGGTGAATCAGAAGAATCAGAAGAAGGAGAAGGAGAAGTTGAAGTCTGGAGGGTGAATCAGATGAAGCAGAAGAAAGAGAAGGAGAAGGTGAAGTCTGGAGGGTGTATCAGAAGAAGTAGAAGAAGGAGAAGGAGAAGGTGAAGTCTGGAGTGTGAATCAGAAGAAGCAGAAGAAGGAGAAGGAGAAGGTGAAGTCTGGAGGGTGAATCAGAAGAAGCAGAATAAGGAGAAGGAGAAGGTGAAGTCTGGAGGGTGAATCAGAAGAAGCAGAAGAAGGAGAAGGAGAAGGTGAAGTCTGGAGGGTGAATCAGAAGAAGTAGAAGAAGGAGAAGAAGAAGGTGAAGTCTGGAGGGTGAAGCAGAAGAAGTAGAAGAAGGAGAAGGAGAAGGTGAAGTTAGGAGGGTGAATCAGAAGAAGTAGAAGAAGGAGAAGGAGAAGGTGAAGTCAGGAGGGTGAATCAGAAGAAGCAGAAGAAGGAGAAGGAGAAGGTGAAGTCTGGAGGGTGAATCAGAAGATTCAGAAGAAGGAGAAGGAGAAGGTGAAGTCTGGAGGGTGAATCAGAAGAAGCAGAGGAAGGAGAAGGAGAAGGTGAAGTCTGGAGGGTGAATCAGAAGAAGCAGAATAAGGAGAAGGAGAAGGTGAAGTCTGGAGGGTGAATCAGAAGAAGCAGAATAAGGAGAAGGAGAAGGTGAAGTCTGGAGGGTGAATCAGAAGAAGCAGAAGAAGGAGAAGGAGAAGATGAAGTCTGGAGGGTGAATCAGAAGAAGTAGAAGAAGGAGAAGGAGAAGGTGAAGTCTGGAGGGTGAAGCAGAAGAAGTAGAAGAAGGAGAAGGAGAAGGTGAAGTCAGGAGGGTGAATCAGAAGAAGCAGAAGAAGGAGAAGGAGAAGGTGAAGTCTGGAGGGTGAATCAGAAGAAGCAGAAGAAGGAGAAGGAGAAGGTGAAGTCTGGAGGGTGAATCAGAAGAAGCAGAAGAAAGAGAAGGAGAAGGTGAAGTCTGGAGGGTGAAGCAGAAGAAACAGAAGAAGGAGAAGGAGAAGGTGAAGACTGGCGGGTGAATCAGAAGAAGTAGAAGAAGGAGAAGGAGAAGGTGAAGTCTGGAGGGTGAATCAGAAGAAGTAGAAGAAGGAGAAGGAGAAGGTGAAGTCTGGAGGGTGAATCAGAAGAAGCAGAAGAAGGAGAAGGAGAAGGTGAAGTCTGGAGGGTGAATCAGAAGAAGCAGAAGAAGGAGAAGGAGAAGATGAAGTCTGGAGGGTGAATCAGAAGAAGTAGAAGAAGGAGAAGGAGAAGTTGAAGTCTGGAGGGTGAATCAGAAGTAGTAGAAGAAGGAGAGGGAGAAGGTGAAGTCTGGACGGTGAATCAGAAGAAACAGAAGAAGGAGAAGGAGAAGGTGAAGTCTGGTGGGTGAATCAGAAGAAGTAGAAGAAGGAGATGGAGAAGGATTAGTCTGGAGGGTCAATCAGAAGAAGTAGACGAAGGAGAAGGAGAAGGTGAAGTCTGGAGGGTGAATCAGAAGAAGCAGAAGAAGGAAATGGAGAAGGTGAAGTCTGGAGGGTGAATCAGAAGAAGTAGAAGAAGGAGAAGGAGAAGGTGAAGTCTGGAGGGTGAATCAGAAGAAGCAGAAGAAGGAGAAGGAGAAGGTGAAGTCTGGAGGGTGAATCAGAAGAAGCAGAAGAAGGAGAAGGAGAAGGTGAAGTCTGGAGGGTGAAGCAGAAGAAGTAGAAGAAGGAGAAGGAGAAGGTGAAGTCAGGAGGGTGAATCAGAAGAAGTAGAAGAAGGAGAAGGAGAAGGTGAGGTCAGGAGGGTGAATCAGAAGAAGCAGAAGAAGGAGAAGGAGAAGGTGAAGTCTGGAGGGTGAATCAGAAGAATCAGAAGAAGGAGAAGGAGAAGGTGAAGTCTGGAGGGTGAATCAGAAGAAGCAGAAGAAGGAGAAGGAGAAGCTGAAGTCTGGAGGGTGAATCAGAAGAAGCAGAAGAAGGAGAAGGAGAAGGTGAAGTTAGGAGGGTGAATCAGAAGAAGCAGAAGAAGGAGAAGTAGCAGGTGATGTCAGCGGGATGAAGCAGAAGAAGTAGAAGAAGGAGAAGGAGAAGGTGAAGTCAGGACGGTGAAGCAGAAGAAGCAGAAGAAGGAGAAGGAGAAGGTGAAGTCTGGAGGGTGAATCAGAATAAGTAGAAGAAGGAGAAGGAGAAGGTCAAGTCTGGAGGGTGAATCAGAAGAAGTAGAAGAAGGAGAAGGAGAAGGTGAAGTCTGGAGGGTGAAGCAGAAGAAGTAGAAGAAGGAGAAGGAGAAGGTGAAGTCAGGAGGGTGAATCAGAAGAAGTAGAAGAAGGAGAAGGAGAAGGTGAAGTCAGGAGGGTGAATCAGAAGAAGCAGAAGAAGGAGAAGGAGAAGGTGAAGTCTGGAGGGTGAATCAGAAGAATCAGAAGAAGGAGAAGGAGAAGGTGAAGTCTGGAGGGTGAATCAGAAGAAGCAGAAGAAGGAGAAGGAGAAGGTGAAGTCAGGAGGGTGAATCAGAAGAAGCAGAAAAAGGAGAAGGAGAAGGTGAAGTCTGAAGGGTGAATCAGAAGAAGTAGAAGAAGGAGAAGGAGAAGGTGAAGTCTGGAGGGTGAAGCAGAAGAAGTAGAAGAAGGAGAAGGAGAAGGTGAAGTCAGGAGGGTGAATCAGAAGAAGTAGAAGAAGGAGAAGGAGAAGGTGAAGTCAGGAGGGTGAATCAGAAGAAGCAGAAGAAGGAGAAGGAGAAGGTGACGTCTGGAGGGTGAATCAGAAGAATCAGAAGAAGGAGAAGGAGAAGGTGAAGTCTGGAGGGTGAATCAGAAGAAGCAGATTAAAGAGAAGGAGAAGGTGAAGTCTGGAGGGTGAAGCAGAAGAAACAGAAGAAGGAGAAGGAGAAGGTGAAGACTGGAGGGTGAATCAGAAGAAGTAGAAGAAGGAGAAGGAGAAGGTGAAGTCTGGAGGGTGAATCAGAAGAAGTAGAAGAAGGAGAAGGAGAAGGTGAAGTCTGGAGGGTGAATCAGAAGAAGCAGAAGAAGGAGAAGGAGAAGGTGAAGTCTGGAGGGTGAATCAGAAGAAGCAGTAGAAGGAGAAGGAACAGATGAAGTCTGGAGGGTGAATCAGAAGAAGTAGAAGAAGGAGAAGGAGAAGGTGAGGTCTTTAGGGTGAATCAGAAGAAGCAGAAGAAGGAGAAGGAGAAGGTGAAGTCTGGAGGGTGAATCAGAAGAAGCAGAAGAAGGAGAAGGAGAAGGTGAAGTCTGGAGGGTGAATCAGAAGAAGCAGAAGAAGGAGAAGGAGAAGGTGAAGTCAGGAGGGTGAATCAGAAGAAGGAGAAGGAGAAGGTGAAGTTAGGAGGGTGAATCAGAAGAAGCAGAAGAAGGAGAAGGAGCAGGTGATGTCAGGGGGATGAAGCAGAAGAAGTAGAAGAAGGAGAAGGAGAAGGTGAAGTCAGGACGGTGAAGCAGAAGAAGCAGAAGAAGGAGAAGGAGAAGGTGAAGTCTGGAGGGTGAATCAGAAGAAGTAGAAGAAGGAGAAGGAGAAGGTCAAGTCTGGAGGGTGAATCAGAAGAAGTAGAAGAAGGAGAAGGAGAAGGTGAAGTCTGGAGGGTGAAGCAGAAGAAGTAGAAGAAGGAGAAGGAGAAGGTGAAGACAGGAGGGTGAATCAGAAGAAGTAGAAGAAGGAGAAGAAGAAGGTGAAGTCAGGAGGGTGAATCAGAAGAATCAGAAGAAGGAGAAGGAGAAGTTGAAGTCTGGAGGGTGAATCAGATGAAGCAGAAGAAAGAGAAGGAGAAGGTGAAGTCTGTAGGGTGTATCAGAAGAAGTAGAAGAAGGAGAAGGAGAAGGTGAAGTCTGGAGTGTGAATCAGAAGAAGCAGAAGAAGGAGAAGGAGAAGGTGAAGTCTGGAGGGTGAATCAGAAGAAGCAGAATAAGGAGAAGGAGAAGGTGAAGTCTGGAGGGTGAATCAGAAGAAGCAGAAGAAGGAGAAGGAGAAGGTGAAGTCTGGAGGGTGAATCAGAAGAAGTAGAAGAAGGAGAAGAAGAAGGTGAAGTCTGGAGGGTGAAGCAGAAGAAGTAGAAGAAGGAGAAGGAGAAGGTGAAGTTAGGAGGGTGAATCAGAAGAAGTAGAAGAAGGAGAAGGAGAAGGTGAAGTCAGGAGGGTGAATCAGAAGAAGCAGAAGAAGGAGAAGGAGAAGGTGAAGTCTGGAGGGTGAATCAGAAGAATCAGAAGAAGGAGAAGGAGAAGGTGAAGTCTGGAGGGTGAATCAGAAGAAGCAGAGGAAGGAGAAGGAGAAGGTGAAGTCTGGAGGGTGAATCAGAAGAAGCAGAATAAGGAGAAGGAGAAGGTGAAGTCTGGAGGGTGAATCAGAAGAAGCAGAATAAGGAGAAGGAGAAGGTGAAGTCTGGAGGGTGAATCAGAAGAAGCAGAAGAAGGAGAAGGAGAAGATGAAGTCTGGAGGGTGAATCAGAAGAAGTAGAAGAAGGAGAAGGAGAAGGTGAAGTCTGGAGGGTGAAGCAGAAGAAGTAGAAGAAGGAGAAGGAGAAGGTGAAGTCAGGAGGGTGAATCAGAAGAACCAGAAGAAGGAGAAGGAGAAGGTGAAGTCTGGAGGGTGAATCAGAAGAATCAGAAGAAGGAGAAGGAGTAGGTGAAGTCTGGAGGGTGAATCAGAAGAAGCAGAAGAAAGAGAAGGAGAAGGTGAAGTCTGGAGGGTGAAGCAGAAGAAACAGAAGAAGGAGAAGGAGAAGGTGAAGACTGGAGGGTGAATCAGAAGAAGTAGAAGAAGGAGAAGGAGAAGGTGAAGACTGGAGGGTGAATCAGAAGAAGTAGAAGAAGGAGAAGGAGAAGGTGAAGTCTGGAGGGTGAATCAGAAGAAGCAGAAGAAGGAGAAGGAGAAGGTGAAGTCTGGAGGGTGAATCAGAAGAAGCAGAAGAAGGAGAAGGAGAAGATGAAGTCTGGAGGGTGAATCAGAAGAAGTAGAAGAAGGAGAAGGAGAAGGTGAAGTCTGGAGGGTGAATCAGAAGTAGTAGAAGAAGGAGAGGGAGAAGGTGAAGTCTGGACGGTGAAACAGAAGAAACAGAAGAAGAAGAAGGAGAAGGTGAAGTCTGGTGGGTGAATCAGAAGAAGTAGAAGAAGGAGATGGAGAAGGATTAGTCTGGAGGGTCAATCAGAAGAAGTAGACGAAGGAGAAGGAGAAGGTGAAGTCTGGAGGGTGAATCAGAAGAAGCAGAAGAAGGAAATGGAGAAGGTGAAGTCTGGAGGGTGAATCAGAAGAAGTAGAAGAAGGAGAAGGAGAAGGTGAAGTCTGGAGGGTGAATCAGAAGAAGCAGAAGAAGGAGAAGGAGAAGGTGAAGTCTGGAGGGTGAATCAGAAGAAGCAGAAGAAGGAGAAGGAGAAGGTGAAGTCTGGAGGGTGAAGCAGAAGAAGTAGAAGAAGGAGAAGGAGAAGGTGAAGTCAGGAGGGTGAATCAGAAGAAGTAGAAGAAGGAGAAGGAGAAGGTGAGGTCAGGAGGGTGAATCAGAAGAAGCAGAAGAAGGAGAAGGAGAAGGTGAAGTCTGGAGGGTGAATCAGAAGAATCAGAAGAAGGAGTATGAGAAGGTGAAGTCTGGAGGGTGAATCAGAAGAAGCAGAAGAAGGAGAAGGAGAAGCTGAAGTCTGGAGGGTGAATCAGAAGAAGCAGAAGAAGGAGAAGGAGAAGGTGAAGTCAGGAGGGTGAATCAGAAGAAGCAGAAGAAGGAGAAGGAGAAGGTGAAGTTAGGAGGGTGAATCAGAAGAAGCAGAAGAAGGAGAAGGAGCAGGTGATGTCAGCGGGATGAAGCAGAAGAAGTAGAAGAAGGAGAAGGAGAAGGTGAAGTCAGGACGGTGAAGCAGAAGAAGCAGAAGAAGGAGAAGGAGAAGGTGAAGTCTGGAGGGTGAATCAGAATAAGTAGAAGAAGGAGAAGGAGAAGGTCAAGTCTGGAGGGTGAATCAGAAGAAGTAGAAGAAGGAGAAGGAGAAGGTGAAGTCTGGAGGGTGAAGCAGAAGAAGTAGAAGAAGGAGAAGGAGAAGGTGAAGTCAGGAGGGTGAATCAGAAGAAGTAGAAGAAGGAGAAGGAGAAGGTGAAGTCAGGAGGGTGAATCAGAAGAAGCAGAAGAAGGAGAAGGAGAAGGTGAAGTCTGGAGGGTGAATCAGAAGAATCAGAAGAAGGAGAAGGAGAAGGTGAAGTCTGGAGGGTGAATCAGAAGAAGCAGAAGAAAGAGAAGGAGAAGGTGAAGTCTGGAGGGTGAATCAGAAGAAGCAGAAGAAGGAGAAGGAGAAGGTGAAGTCAGGAGGGTGAATCAGAAGAAGCAGAAGAAGGAGAAGGAGAAGGTGAAGTTAGGAGGGTGAATCAGAAGAAGCAGAAGAAGGAGAAGGAGCAGGTGATGTCAGGGGGATGAAGCAGAAGAAGTAGAAGAAGGAGAAGGAGAAGGTGAAGTCAGGACGGTGAAGCAGAAGAAGCAGAAGAAGGAGAAGGAGAAGGTGAAGTCTGGAGGGTGAATCAGAAGAAGTAGAAGAAGGAGAAGGAGAAGGTGAAGTCTGGAGGGTGAAGCAGAAGAAGTAGAAGAAGGAGAAGGAGAAGGTGAAGTCAGGAGGGTGAATCAGAAGAAGTAGAAGAAGGAGAAGGAGAAGGTGAAGTCAGGAGGGTGAATCAGAAGAAGCAGAAGAAGGAGAAGGAGAAGGTGAAGTCTGGAGGGTGAATCAGAAGAAGCAGAAGAAGGAGAAGGAGAAGATGAAATCTGGAGGGTGAATCAGAAGAAGTAGAAGAAGGAGAAGGAGAAGGTGAGGTCTTGAGGGTGAATCAGAAGAAGTAGAAAAAGGAGAAGGAGAAGGTGAAGTCTGGAGGGTGAATCAGAAGAAGCAGAAGAAGGAGAAGGAGAAGGTGAAGTCTGGAGGGTGAATCAGAAGAAGCAGAAGAAGGAGAAGGAGAAGATGAAGTCTGGAGGGTGAATCAGAAGAAGCAGAAGAAGGAGAAGGAGAAGATGAAATCTGGAGGGTGAATCAGAAGAAGCAGAAGAAAGAGAAGGAGAAGGTGAAGTCTGGAGGGTGAATCAGAAGAAGTAGAAGAAGGAGAAGGAGAAGGTGAAGTCTGGAGGGTGAATCAGAAGAAGCAGAAGAAGGAGAAGGAGAAGGTGAAGTCTGGAGGGTGAATCAGAAGAAGCAGAAGAAGGAGAAGGAGAAGGTGAAGTCTGGAGGGTGAATCAGAAGAAGCAGAAGAAGGAGAAGGAGAAGTTGAAGTCTGGAGGGTGAATCAGAAGAAGCAGAATAAGGAGAAGTGAAGGTGAAGTATGGAGGGTGAATCAGAAGAAGCAGAAGAAGGAGAAGGAGAAGGTGATGTCTGGAGGGTGAATCAGAAGAAGTAGAAGAAGGAGAAGGAGAAGGTGAAGTCAGGAGGGTGAATCAGAAGAAGGAGAAGGAGAAGGTGAAGTTAGGAGGGTGAATCAGAAGAAGCAGAAGAAGGAGAAGGAGCAGGTGATGTCAGGGGGATGAAGCAGAAGAAGTAGAAGAAGGAGAAGGAGAAGGTGAAGTCAGGACGGTGAAGCAGAAGAAGCAGAAGAAGGAGAAGGAGAAGGTGAAGTCTGGAGGGTGAATCAGAAGAAGTAGAAGAAGGAGAAGGAGAAGGTCAAGTCTGGAGGGTGAATCAGAAGAAGTAGAAGAAGGAGAAGGAGAAGGTGAAGTCTGGAGGGTGAAGCAGAAGAAGTAGAAGAAGGAGAAGGAGAAGGTGAAGTCAGGAGGGTGAATCAGAAGAAGTAGAAGAAGGAGAAGAAGAAGGTGAAGTCAGGAGGGTGAATCAGAAGAATCAGAAGAAGGAGAAGGAGAAGTTGAAGTCTGGAGGGTGAATCAGATGAAGCAGAAGAAAGAGAAGGAGAAGGTGAAGTCTGGAGGGTGTATCAGAAGAAGTAGAAGAAGGAGAAGGAGAAGGTGAAGTCTGGAGTGTGAATCAGAAGAAGCAGAAGAAGGAGAAGGAGAAGGTGAAGTCTGGAGGGTGAATCAGAAGAAGCAGAATAAGGAGAAGGAGAAGGTGAAGTCTGGAGGGTGAATCAGAAGAAGCAGAAGAAGGAGAAGGAGAAGGTGAAGTCTGGAGGGTGAATCAGAAGAAGTAGAAGAAGGAGAAGAAGAAGGTGAAGTCTGGAGGGTGAAGCAGAAGAAGTAGAAGAAGGAGAAGGAGAAGGTGAAGTTAGGAGGGTGAATCAGAAGAAGTAGAAGAAGGAGAAGGAGAAGGTGAAGTCAGGAGGGTGAATCAGAAGAAGCAGAAGAAGGAGAAGGAGAAGGTGAAGTCTGGAGGGTGAATCAGAAGAATCAGAAGAAGGAGAAGGAGAAGGTGAAGTCTGGAGGGTGAATCAGAAGAAGCAGAGGAACGAGAAGGAGAAGGTGAAGTCTGGAGGGTGAATCAGAAGAAGCAGAATAAGGAGAAGGAGAAGGTGAAGTCTGGAGGGTGAATCAGAAGAAGCAGAATAAGGAGAAGGAGAAGGTGAAGTCTGGAGGGTGAATCAGAAGAAGCAGAAGAAGGAGAAGGAGAAGATGAAGTCTGGAGGGTGAATCAGAAGAAGTAGAAGAAGGAGAAGGAGAAGGTGAAGTCTGGAGGGTGAAGCAGAAGAAGTAGAAGAAGGAGAAGGAGAAGGTGAAGTCAGGAGGGTGAATCAGAAGAAGCAGAAGAAGGAGAAGGAGAAGGTGAAGTCTGGAGGGTGAATCAGAAGAATCAGAAGAAGGAGAAGGAGAAGGTGAAGTCTGGAGGGTGAATCAGAAGAAGCAGAAGAAAGAGAAGGAGAAGGTGAAGTCTGGAGGGTGAAGCAGAAGAAACAGAAGAAGGAGAAGGAGAAGGTGAAGACTGGAGGGTGAATCAGAAGAAGTAGAAGAAGGAGAAGGAGAAGGTGAAGTCTGGAGGGTGAATCAGAAGAAGTAGAAGAAGGAGAAGGAGAAGGTGAAGTCTGGAGGGTGAATCAGAAGAAGCAGAAGAAGGAGAAGGAGAAGGTGAAGTCTGGAGGGTGAAGCAGAAGAAGCAGAAGAAGGAGAAGGAGAAGATGAAGTCTGGAGGGTGAATCAGAAGAAGTAGAAGAAGGAGAAGGAGAAGGTGAAGTCTGGAGGGTGAATCAGAAGTAGTAGAAGAAGGAGAGGGAGAAGGTGAAGTCTGGACGGTGAATCAGAAGAAACAGAAGAAGGAGAAGGAGAAGGTGAAGTCTGGTGGGTGAATCAGAAGAAGTAGAAGAAGGAGATGGAGAAGGATTAGTCTGGAGGGTCAATCAGAAGAAGTAGACGAAGGAGAAGGAGAAGGTGAAGTCTGGAGGGTGAATCAGAAGAAGCAGAAGAAGGAAATGGAGAAGGTGAAGTCTGGAGGGTGAATCAGAAGAAGTAGAAGAAGGAGAAGGAGAAGGTGAAGTCTGGAGGGTGAATCAGAAGAAGCAGAAGAAGGAGAAGGAGAAGGTGAAGTCTGGAGGGTGAATCAGAAGAAGCAGAAGAAGGAGAAGGAGAAGGTGAAGTCAGGAGGGTGAATCAGAAGAAGCAGAAGAAGGAGAAGGAACAGGTGATGTCAGCGGGATGAAGCAGAAGAAGTAGAAGAAGGAGAAGGAGAAGGTGAAGTCAGGAGGGTGAATCAGAAGAAGTAGAAGAAGGAGAAGGAGAAGGTGAAGTCAGGAGGGTGAATCAGAAGAAGCAGAAGAAGGAGAAGGAGAAGGTGAAGTCTGGAGGGTGAATCAGAAGAATCAGAAGAAGGAGAAGGAGAAGGTGAAGTCTGGAGGGTGAATCAGAAGAAGCAGAAGAAAGAGAAGGAGAAGGTGAAGTCTGGAGGGTGAATCAGAAGAAGCAGAAGAAGGAGAAGGAGAAGGTGAAGTCAGGAGGGTGAATCAGAAGAAGCAGAAGAAGGAGAAGGAGAAGGTGAAGTTAGGAGGGTGAATCAGAAGAAGCAGAAGAAGGAGAAGGAGCAGGTGATGTCAGGGGGATGAAGCAGAAGAAGTAGAAGAAGGAGAAGGAGAAGGTGAAGTCAGGACGGTGAAGCAGAAGAAGCAGAAGAAGGAGAAGTAGAAGGTGAAGTCTGGAGGGTGAATCAGAAGAAGTAGAAGAAGGAGAAGGAGAAGGTGAAGTCTGGAGGGTGAAGCAGAAGAAGTAGAAGAAGGAGAAGGAGAAGGTGAAGTCAGGAGGGTGAATCAGAAGAAGTAGAAGAAGGAGAAGGAGAAGGTGAAGTCAGGAGGGTGAATCAGAAGAAGCAGAAGAAGGAGAAGGAGAAGGTGAAGTCTGGAGGGTGAATCAGAAGAAGCAGAAGAAGGAGAAGGAGAAGATGAAATCTGGAGGGTGAATCAGAAGAAGTAGAAGAAGGAGAAGGAGAAGGTGAGGTCTTGAGGGTGAATCAGAAGAAGTAGAAAAAGGAGAAGGAGAAGGTGAAGTCTGGAGGGTGAATCAGAAGAAGCAGAAGAAGGAGAAGGAGAAGGTGAAGTCTGGAGGGTGAATCAGAAGAAGCAGAAGAAGGAGAAGGAGAAGGTGAAGTCTGGAGGGTGAATCAGAAGAAGCAGAAGAAGGAGAAGGAGAAGATGAAATCTGGAGGGTGAATCAGAAGAAGCAGAAGAAAGAGAAGGAGAAGGTGAAGTCTGGAGGGTGAATCAGAAGAAGTAGAAGAAGGAGAAGGAGAAGGTGAAGTCTGGAGGGTGAATCAGAAGAAGCAGAAGAAGGAGAAGGAGAAGGTGAAGTCTGGAGGGTGAATCAGAAGAAGCAGAAGAAGGAGAAGGAGAAGGTGAAGTCTGGAGGGTGAATCAGAAGAAGCAGAAGAAGGAGAAGGAGAAGTTGAAGTCTGGAGGGTGAATCAGAAGAAGCAGAATAAGGAGAAGTGAAGGTGAAGTATGGAGGGTGAATCAGAAGAAGCAGAAGAAGGAGAAGGAGAAGGTGATGTCTGGAGGGTGAATCAGAAGAAGTAGAAGAAGGAGAAGGAGAAGGTGAAGTCTGGAGGGTGAAGCAGAAGAAGTAGAAGAAGGAGAAGGAGAAGATGAAGTCAGGAGGGTGAATCAGAAGAAGTAGAAGAAGGAGAAGGAGAAGGTGAAGTCAGGAGGGTGAATCAGAAGAAGTAGAAGAAGGAGAAGGAGAAGGTGAAGTCTGGAGGGTCAATCAGAAGAAGTAGACGAAGGAGAAGGAGAAGGTGAAGTCTGGAGGGTGAATCAGAAGAAGCAGAAGAAGGAAATGGAGAAGGTGAAGTCTGGAGGGTGAATCAGAAGAAGTAGAAGAAGGAGAAGGAGAAGGTGAAGTCTGGAGGGTGAATCAGAAGAAGCAGAAGAAGGAGAAGGAGAAGGTGAAGTCTGGAGGGTGAATCAGAATAAGTAGAAGAAGGAGAAGGAGAAGGTCAAGTCTGGAGGGTGAATCAGAAGAAGTAGAAGAAGGAGAAGGAGAAGGTGAAGTCTGGAGGGTGAAGCAGAAGAAGTAGAAGAAGGAGAAGGAGAAGGTGAAGTCAGGAGGGTGAATCAGAAGAAGTAGAAGAAGGAGAAGAAGAAGATGAAGTCAGGAGGGTGAATCAGAAGAAGCAGAAGAAGGAGAAGGAGAAGGTGAAGTCTGGAGGGTGAATCAGAAGAATCAGAAGAAGGAGAAGGAGAAGGTGAAGTCTGGAGGGTGAATCAGATGAAGCAGAAGAAAGAGAAGGAGAAGGTGAAGTCTGGAGGGTGAATCAGAAGAAGCAGAAGAAGGAGAATGAGAAGGTGAAGTCAGGAGGGTGAATCAGAAGAAGCAGAAGAAGGAGAAGGAGAAGGTGAAGTTAGGAGGGTGAATCAGAAGAAGCAGAAGAAGGAGAAGGAGCAGGTGATGTCAGGGGGATGAAGCAGAAGAAGTAGAAGAAGGAGAAGGAGAAGGTGAAGTCAGGACGGTGAAGCAGAAGAAGCAGAAGAAGGAGAAGGAGAAGGTGAAGTCTGGAGGGTGAATCAGAAGAAGTAGAAGAAGGAGAAGGAGAAGGTGAAGTCTGGAGGGTGAAGCAGAAGAAGTAGAAGAAGGAGAAGGAGAAGGTGAAGTCAGGAGTGTGAATCAGAAGAAGTAGAAGAAGGAGAAGGAGAAGGTGAAGTCAGGAGGGTGAATCAGAAGAAGCAGAAGAAGGAGAAGGAGAAGGTGAAGTCTGGAGGGTGAATCAGAAGAAGCAGAAGAAGGAGAAGGAGAAGATGAAATCTGGAGGGTGAATCAGAAGAAGTAGAAGAAGGAGAAGGAGAAGGTGAGGTCTTGAGGGTGAATCAGAAGAAGTAGAAGAAGGAGAAGGAGAAGGTGAAGTCTGGAGGGTGAATCAGAAGAAGCAGAAGAAGGAGAAGGAGAAGGTGAAGTCTGGAGGGTGAATCAGAAGAAGCAGAAGAAGGAGAAAGAGAAGGTGAAGTCTGGAGGGTGAATCAGAAGAAGCAGAAGAAGGAGAAGGAGAAGATGAAATCTGGAGGGTGAATCAGAAGAAGCAGAAGAAAGAGAAGGAGAAGGTGAAGTCTGGAGGGTGAATCAGAAGAAGTAGAAGAAGGAGAAGGAGAAGGTGAAGTCTGGAGGGTGAATCAGAAGAAGCAGAAGAAGGAGAAGGAGAAGGTGAAGTCTGGAGGGTGAATCAGAAGAAGCAGAAGAAGGAGAAGGAGAAGGTGAAGTCTGGAGGGTGAATCAGAAGAAGCAGAAGAAGGAGAAGGAGAAGTTGAAGTCTGGAGGGTGAATCAGAAGAAGCAGAATAAGGAGAAGTGAAGGTGAAGTATGGAGGGTGAATCAGAAGAAGCAGAAGAAGGTGAAGGAGAAGGTGACGTCTGGAGGGTGAATCAGAAGAAGTAGAAGAAGGAGAAGGAGAAGGTGAAGTCTGGAGGGTGAAGCAGAAGAAGTAGAAGAAGGAGAAGGAGAAGGTGAAGTCAGGAGGGTGAATCAGAAGAAGTAGAAGAAGGAGAAGGAGAAGGTGAAGTCAGGAGGGTGAATCAGAAGAAGCAGAAGAAGGAGAAGGAGAAGGTGAAGTCTGGAGGGTGAATCAGAAGAAGCAGAATCAGGAGAAGGAGAAGGTGAAGTCTGGAGGGTGAATCAGAAGAAGCAGAATAAGGAGAAGGAGAAGGTGAAGTCTGGAGGGTGAATCAGAAGAAGCAGAAGAAGGAGAAGGAGAAGATGAAGTCTGGAGGGTGAATCAGAAGAAGTAGAAGAAGGAGAAGGAGAAGGTGAAGTCTGGAGGGTGAAGCAGAAGAAGTAGAAGAAGGAGAAGGAGAAGGTGAAGTCAGGAGGGTGAATCAGAAGAAGTAGAAGAAGGAGAAGGAGAAGGTGTGGTCTGGAGGGTCAATCAGAAGAAGTAGACGAAGGAGAAGGAGAAGGTGAAGTCTGGAGGGTGAATCAGAAGAAGCAGAAGAAGGAAATGGAGAAGGTGAAGTCTGGAGGGTGAATCAGAAGAAGTAGAAGAAGGAGAAGGAGAAGGTGAAGTCTGGAGGGTGAATCAGAAGAAGCAGAAGAAGGAGAAGGAGAAGGTGAAGTCTGGAGGGCGAATCAGAAGAAGCAGAAGAAGGAGAAGGAGAAGTCTGGAGGGTGAATCAGAAGAAGCAGAAGAAGGAGAAGGAGAAGGTGAAGTCTGGAGGGTGAATCAGAAGAAGCAGAAGAAGGAGAAGGAGAAGGTGAAGTCTGGAGGGTGAATCAGAAGAAGCAGAAGAAGGAGAAGGAGAAGGTGAAGTCTGGAGGGTGAAGCAGAAGAAGTAGAAGAAGGAGAAGGAGAAGGTGAAGTCAGGAGGGTGAATCAGAAGAAGTAGAAGAAGGAGAAGGAGAAGGTGAGGTCAGGAGGGTGAATCAGAAGAAGCAGAAGAAGGAGAAGGAGAAGGTGAAGTCTGGAGGGTGAATCAGAAGAATCAGAAGAAGGAGTAGGAGAAGGTGAAGTCTGGAGGGTGAATCAGAAGAAGCAGAAGAAGGAGAAGGAGAAGCTGAAGTCTGGAGGGTGAATCAGAAGAAGCAGAAGAAGGAGAAGGAGAAGGTGAAGTCAGGAGGGTGAATCAGAAGAAGCAGAAGAAGGAGAAGGAGAAGGTGAAGTTAGGAGGGTGAATCAGAAGAAGCAGAAGAAGGAGAAGGAGCAGGTGATGTCAGCGGGATGAAGCAGAAGAAGTAGAAGAAGGAGAAGGAGAAGGTGAAGTCAGGAGGGTGAATCAGAAGAAGTAGAAGAAGGAGAAGGAGAAGGTGAAGTCAGGAGGGTGAATCAGAAGAAGCAGAAGAAGGAGAAGGAGAAGGTGAAGTCTGGAGGGTGAATCAGAAGAATCAGAAGAAGGAGAAGGAGAAGGTGAAGTCTGGAGGGTGAATCAGAAGAAGCAGAAGAAAGAGAAGGAGAAGGTGAAGTCTGGAGGGTGAATCAGAAGAAGCAGAAGAAGGAGAAGGAGAAGGTGAAGTCAGGAGGGTGAATCAGAAGAAGCAGAAGAAGGAGAAGGAGAAGGTGAAGTTAGGAGGGTGAATCAGAAGAAGCAGAAGAAGGAGAAGGAGCAGGTGATGTCAGGGGGATGAAGCAGAAGAAGTAGAAGAAGGAGAAGGAGAAGGTGAAGTCAGGACGGTGAAGCAGAAGAAGCAGAAGAAGGAGAAGTAGAAGGTGAAGTCTGGAGGGTGAATCAGAAGAAGTAGAAGAAGGAGAAGGAGAAGGTGAAGTCTGGAGGGTGAAGCAGAAGAAGTAGAAGAAGGAGAAGGAGAAGGTGAAGTCAGGAGGGTGAATCAGAAGAAGTAGAAGAAGGAGAAGGAGAAGGTGAAGTCAGGAGGGTGAATCAGAAGAAGCAGAAGAAGGAGAAGGAGAAGGTGAAGTCTGGAGGGTGAATCAGAAGAAGCAGAAGAAGGAGAAGGAGAAGATGAAATCTGGAGGGTGAATCAGAAGAAGTAGAAGAAGGAGAAGGAGAAGGTGAGGTCTTGAGGGTGAATCAGAAGAAGTAGAAAAAGGAGAAGGAGAAGGTGAAGTCTGGAGGGTGAATCAGAAGAAGCAGAAGAAGGAGAAGGAGAAGGTGAAGTATGGAGGGTGAATCAGAAGAAGCAGAAGAAGGAGAAGGAGAAGGTGAAGTCTGGAGGGTGAATCAGAAGAAGCAGAAGAAGGAGAAGGAGAAGATGAAATCTGGAGGGTGAATCAGAAGAAGCAGAAGAAAGAGAAGGAGAAGGTGAAGTCTGGAGGGTGAATCAGAAGAAGTAGAAGAAGGAGAAGGAGAAGGTGAAGTCTGGAGGGTGAATCAGAAGAAGCAGAAGAAGGAGAAGGAGAAGGTGAAGTCTGGAGGGTGAATCAGAAGAAGCAGAAGAAGGAGAAGGAGAAGGTGAAGTCTGGAGGGTGAATCAGAAGAAGCAGAAGAAGGAGAAGGAGAAGTTGAAGTCTGGAGGGTGAATCAGAAGAAGCAGAATAAGGAGAAGTGAAGGTGAAGTATGGAGGGTGAATCAGAAGAAGCAGAAGAAGGAGAAGGAGAAGGTGATGTCTGGAGGGTGAATCAGAAGAAGCAGAAGAAGGAGAAGGAGAAGGTGAAGTCTGGAGGGTGAATCAGAAGAATCAGAAGAAGGAGAAGGAGAAGGTGAAGTCTGGAGGGTGAATCAGATGAAGCAGAAGAAAGAGAAGGAGAAGGTGAAGTCTGGAGGGTGAATCAGAAGAAGCAGAAGAAGGAGAATGAGAAGGTGAAGTCAGGAGGGTGAATCAGAAGAAGCAGAAGAAGGAGAAGGAGAAGGTGAAGTTAGGAGGGTGAATCAGAAGAAGCAGAAGAAGGAGAAGGAGCAGGTGATGTCAGGGGGATGAAGCAGAAGAAGTAGAAGAAGGAGAAGGAGAAGGTGAAGTCAGGACGGTGAAGCAGAAGAAGCAGAAGAAGGAGAAGGAGAAGGTGAAGTCTGGAGGGTCAATCAGAAGAAGTAGACGAAGGAGAAGGAGAAGGTGAAGTCTGGAGGGTGAATCAGAAGAAGCAGAAGAAGGAAATGGAGAAGGTGAAGTCTGGAGGGTGAATCAGAAGAAGTAGAAGAAGGAGAAGGAGAAGGTGAAGTCTGGAGGGTGAATCAGAAGAAGCAGAAGAAGGAGAAGGAGAAGGTGAAGTCTGGAGGGTGAATCAGAATAAGTAGAAGAAGGAGAAGGAGAAGGTCAAGTCTGGAGGGTGAATCAGAAGAAGTAGAAGAAGGAGAAGGAGAAGGTGAAGTCTGGAGGGTGAAGCAGAAGAAGTAGAAGAAGGAGAAGGAGAAGGTGAAGTCAGGAGGGTGAATCAGAAGAAGTAGAAGAAGGAGAAGAAGAAGATGAAGTCAGGAGGGTGAATCAGAAGAAGCAGAAGAAGGAGAAGGAGAAGGTGAAGTCTGGAGGGTGAATCAGAAGAATCAGAAGAAGGAGAAGGAGAAGGTGAAGTCTGGAGGGTGAATCAGATGAAGCAGAAGAAAGAGAAGGAGAAGGTGAAGTCTGGAGGGTGAATCAGAAGAAGCAGAAGAAGGAGAATGAGAAGGTGAAGTCAGGAGGGTGAATCAGAAGAAGCAGAAGAAGGAGAAGGAGAAGGTGAAGTTAGGAGGGTGAATCAGAAGAAGCAGAAGAAGGAGAAGGAGCAGGTGATGTCAGGGGGATGAAGCAGAAGAAGTAGAAGAAGGAGAAGGAGAAGGTGAAGTCAGGACGGTGAAGCAGAAGAAGCAGAAGAAGGAGAAGGAGAAGGTGAAGTCTGGAGGGTGAATCAGAAGAAGTAGAAGAAGGAGAAGGAGAAGGTGAAGTCTGGAGGGTGGAGCAGAAGAAGTAGAAGAAGGAGAAGGAGAAGGTGAAGTCAGGAGTGTGAATCAGAAGAAGTAGAAGAAGGAGAAGGAGAAGGTGAAGTCAGGAGGGTGAATCAGAAGAAGCAGAAGAAGGAGAAGGAGAAGGTGAAGTCTGGAGGGTGAATCAGAAGAAGCAGAAGAAGGAGAAGGAGAAGATGAAATCTGGAGGGTGAATCAGAAGAAGTAGAAGAAGGAGAAGGAGAAGGTGAGGTCTTGAGGGTGAATCAGAAGAAGTAGAAGAAGGAGAAGGAGAAGGTGAAGTCTGGAGGGTGAATCAGAAGAAGCAGAAGAAGGAGAAGGAGAAGGTGAAGTCTGGAGGGTGAATCAGAAGAAGCAGAAGAAGGAGAAAGAGAAGGTGAAGTCTGGAGGGTGAATCAGAAGAAGCAGAAGAAGGAGAAGGAGAAGATGAAATCTGGAGGGTGAATCAGAAGAAGCAGAAGAAAGAGAAGGAGAAGGTGAAGTCTGGAGGGTGAATCAGAAGAAGTAGAAGAAGGAGAAGGAGAAGGTGAAGTCTGGAGGGTGAATCAGAAGAAGCAGAAGAAGGAGAAGGAGAAGGTGAAGTCTGGAGGGTGAATCAGAAGAAGCAGAAGAAGGAGAAGGAGAAGGTGAAGTCTGGAGGGTGAATCAGAAGAAGCAGAAGAAGGAGAAGGAGAAGTTGAAGTCTGGAGGGTGAATCAGAAGAAGCAGAATAAGGAGAAGTGAAGGTGAAGTATGGAGGGTGAATCAGAAGAAGCAGAAGAAGGTGAAGGAGAAGGTGACGTCTGGAGGGTGAATCAGAAGAAGTAGAAGAAGGAGAAGGAGAAGGTGAAGTCTGGAGGGTGAAGCAGAAGAAGTAGAAGAAGGAGAAGGAGAAGGTGAAGTCAGGAGGGTGAATCAGAAGAAGTAGAAGAAGGAGAAGGAGAAGGTGAAGTCAGGAGGGTGAATCAGAAGAAGCAGAAGAAGGAGAAGGAGAAGGTGAAGTCTGGAGGGTGAATCAGAAGAAGCAGAATCAGGAGAAGGAGAAGGTGAAGTCTGGAGGGTGAATCAGAAGAAGCAGAATAAGGAGAAGGAGAAGGTGAAGTCTGGAGGGTGAATCAGAAGAAGCAGAAGAAGGAGAAGGAGAAGATGAAGTCTGGAGGGTGAATCAGAAGAAGTAGAAGAAGGAGAAGGAGAAGGTGAAGTCTGGAGGGTGAAGCAGAAGAAGTAGAAGAAGGAGAAGGAGAAGGTGAAGTCAGGAGGGTGAATCAGAAGAAGTAGAAGAAGGAGAAGGAGAAGGTGTGGTCTGGAGGGTCAATCAGAAGAAGTAGACGAAGGAGAAGGAGAAGGTGAAGTCTGGAGGGTGAATCAGAAGAAGCAGAAGAAGGAAATGGAGAAGGTGAAGTCTGGAGGGTGAATCAGAAGAAGTAGAAGAAGGAGAAGGAGAAGGTGAAGTCTGGAGGGTGAATCAGAAGAAGCAGAAGAAGGAGAAGGAGAAGGTGAAGTCTGGAGGGCGAATCAGAAGAAGCAGAAGAAGGAGAAGGAGAAGTCTGGAGGGTGAATCAGAAGAAGCAGAAGAAGGAGAAGGAGAAGGTGAAGTCTGGAGGGTGAAGCAGAAGAAGTAGAAGAAGGAGAAGGAGAAGGTGAAGTCAGGAGGGTGAATCAGAAGAAGTAGAAGAAGGAGAAGGAGAAGGTGAGGTCGGGAGGGTGAATCAGAAGAAGCAGAAGAAGGAGAAGGAGAAGGTGAAGTCTGGAGGGTGAATCAGAAGAATCAGAAGAAGGAGAAGGAGAAGGTGAAGTCTGGAGGGTGAATCAGAAGAAGCAGAAGAAGGAGAAGGAGAAGGTGAAGTCTGGAGGGTGAATCAGAAGAAGCAGAAGAAGGAGAAGGAGAAGGTGAAGTCAGGAGGGTGAATCAGAAGAAGCAGAAGAAGGAGAAGGAGAAGGTGAAGTTAGGAGGGTGAATCAGAAGAAGCAGAAGAAGGAGAAGGAGCAGGTGATGTCAGCGGGATGAAGCAGAAGAAGTAGAAGAAGGAGAAGGAGAAGGTGAAGTCAGGACGGTGAAGCAGAAGAAGCAGAAGAAGGAGAAGGAGAAGGTGAACTCTGGAGGGTGAATCAGAATAAGTAGAAGGAGGAGAAGGAGAAGGTCAAGTCTGGAGGGTGAATCAGAAGAAGTAGAAGAAGGAGAAGGAGAAGGTGAAGTCTGGAGGGTGAAGCAGAAGAAGTAGAAGAAGGAGAAGGAGAAGGTGAAGTCAGGAGGGTGAATCAGAAGAAGTAGAAGAAGGAGAAGGAGAAGGTGAAGTCAGGAGGGTGAATCAGAAGAAGCAGAAGAAGGAGAAGGAGAAGGTGAAGTCTGGAGGGTGAATCAGAAGAATCAGAAGAAGGAGAAGGAGAAGGTGAAGTCTGGAGGGTGAATCAGAAGAAGCAGAAGAAAGAGAAGGAGAAGGTGAAGTCTGGAGGGTGAATCAGAAGAAGCAGAAGAAGGAGAAGGAGAAGGTGAAGTCAGGAGGGTGAATCAGAAGAAGCAGAAGAAGGAGAAGGAGAAGGTGAAGTTAGGAGGGTGAATCAGAAGAAGCAGAAGAAGGAGAAGGAGCAGGTGATGTCAGGGGGATGAAGCAGAAGAAGTAGAAGAAGGAGAAGGAGAAGGTGAAGTCAGGACGGTGAAGCAGAAGAAGCAGAAGAAGGAGAAGGAGAAGGTGAAGTCTGGAGGGTGAATCAGAAGAAGTAGAAGAAGGAGAAGGAGAAGGTCAAGTCTGGAGGGTGAATCAGAAGAAGTAGAAGAAGGAGAAGGAGAAGGTGAAGTCTGGAGGGTGAAGCAGAAGAAGTAGAAGAAGGAGAAGGAGAAGGTGAAGTCAGGAGGGTGAATCAGAAGAAGTAGAAGAAGGAGAAGGAGAAGGTGAAGTCAGGAGGGTGAATCAGAAGAAGCAGAAGAAGGAGAAGGAGAAGGTGAAGTCTGGAGGGTGAATCAGAAGAAGCAGAAGAAGGAGAAGGAGAAGATGAAATCTGGAGGGTGAATCAGAAGAAGTAGAAGAAGGAGAAGGAGAAGGTGAGGTCTGGAGGGTGAATCAGAAGAAGTAGAAGAAGGAGAAGGAGAAGGTGAAGTCTGGAGGGTGAATCAGAAGAAGCAGAAGAAGGAGAAGGAGAAGGTGAAGTCTGGAGGGTGAATCAGAAGAAGCAGAAGAACGAGAAGGAGAAGATGAAATCTGGAGGGTGAATCAGTAGAAGCAGAAGAAAGAGAAGGAGAAGGTGAAGTCTGGAGGGTGAATCGGAAGAAGTAGAAGAAGGAGAAGGAGAAGGTGAAGTCTGGAGGGTGAATCAGAAGAAGCAGAAGAAGGAGAAGGAGAAGGTGAAGTCTGGAGGGTGAATCAGAAGAAGCAGAAGAAGGAGAAGGAGAAGGTGAAGTCTGGAGGGTGAATCAGAAGAAGCAGAAGAAGGAGAAGGAGAAGTTGAAGTCTGGAGGGTGAATCAGAAGAAGCAGAATAAGGAGAAGTGAAGGTGAAGTATGGAGGGTGAATCAGAAGAAGCAGAAGAAGGAGAAGGAGAAGGTGAAGTCTGGAGGGTGAATCAGAAGAATTAGAAGAAGGAGAAGGAGAAGGTGACGTCTGGAGGGTGAAGCAGAAGAAGGAGAAGAAGGAGAAGGAGAAGGTGAAGTCAGGAGGGTGAATCAGAAGAAGTAGAAGAAGGAGAAGGAGAAGGTGAAGTCAGGAGGGTGAATCAGAAGAAGCAGAAGAAGGAGAAGGAGAAGGTGAAGTCTGGAGGGTGAATCAGAAGAAGCAGAATCAGGAGAAGGAGAAGGTGAAGTCTGGAGGGTGAATCAGAAGAAGCAGAATAAGGAGAAGGAGAAGGTGAAGTCTGGAGGGTGAATCAGAAGAAGCAGAAGAAGGAGAAGGAGAAGATGAAGTCTGGAGGGTGAATCAGAAGAAGTAGAAGAAGGAGAAGGAGAAGGTGAAGTCTGGAGGGTGAAGCAGAAGAAGTAGAAGAAGGAAAAGGATAAGGTGAAGTCAGGAGGGTGAATCAGAAGAAGTAGAAGAAGGAGAAGGAGAAGGTGAAGTCAGGAGGGTGAATCAGAAGAAGCAGAAGAAGGAGAAGGAGAAGGTGAAGTCCGGAGGGTGAATCAGAAGAATCAGAAGAAGGAGAAGGAGAAGGTGAAGTCTGGAGGGTGAATCAGAAGAAGCAGAAGAATGAGAAGGAGAAGGTGAAGTCTGGAGGGTGAAGCAGAAGAAACAGAAGAAGGAGAAGGAGAAGGTGAAGACTGGAGGGTGAATCAGAAGAAGTGGAAGAAGGAGAAGGAGAAGGTGAAGTCTGGAGGGTGAATCAGAAGAAGTAGAAGAAGGAGAAGGAGAAGGTGAAGTCTGGAGGGTGAATCAGAAGAAGCAGAAGAAGGAGAAGGAGAAGGTGAAGTCTGGAGGGTGAATCAGAAGAAGCAGAAGAAGGAGAAGGAGAAGATGAAGTCTGGAGGGTGAATCAGAAGAAGTAGAAGAAGGAGAAGGAGAAGGTGAAGTCTGGAGGGTGAATCAGAAGTAGTAGAAGAAGGAGAAGGAGAAGGTGAAGTCTGGACGGTGAATCAGAAGAAACAGAAGAAGGAGAAGGAGAAGGTGAAGTCTGGAGGGTGAATCAGAAGAAGTAGAAGAAGGAGAAGGAGAAGGTGTAGTCTGGAGGGTGAATCAGAAGAAGTAGACGAAGGAGAAGGAGAAGGTGAAGTCTGGAGGGTGAATCAGAAGAAGCAGAAGAAGGAGATGGAGAAGGTGAAGTCTGGAGGGTGAATCAGAAGAAGTAGAAGAAGGAGAAGGAGAAGGTGAAGTCTGGAGGGTGAATCAGAAGAAGCAGAAGAAGGAGAAGGAGAAGGTGAAGTCTGGAGGGTGAATCAGAAGAAGCAGAAGAAGGAGAAGGAGAAGGAGAAGTCTGGAGGGTGAATCAGAAGAAGCAGAATAAGGAGAAGGAGAAGGTGAAGTCTGGAGGGTGAATCAGAAGAAGCAGAAGAAGGAGAAGGAGAAGGTGAAGTCTGGAGGGTGAATCAGAAGAAGTAGAAGAAGGAGAAGGAGAAGGTGAAGTCTGGAGGGTGAATCAGAAGAAGTAGAAGAAGGAGAAGGAGAAGGTGAAGTCTGGAGGTTGAATCAGAAGAAGTAGAAGAAGTAGAAGGAGAAGGTGAAGTCTGGAGGGTGAAGCAGAAGAAGTAGAAGAAGGAGAAGGAGAAGGTGAAGTCAGGAGGGTGAATCAGAAGAAGTAGAAGAAGGAGATGGAGAAGGTGAAGTCAGGAGGGTGAATCAGAAGAAGCAGAAGAAGGAGAAGGTGAAGTCTGGAGGGTGAATCAGAAGAATCAGAAGAAGGAGAAGGAGAATGTGAAGTCTGGAGGGTGAATCAGAAAAAGCAGAAGAAAGAGAAGGAGATGGTGAAGTCTGGAGGGTGAATCAGAAGAAGTAGAAGAAGGAGAAGGAGAAGGTGAAGTCTGGAGGGTGAATCAGAAGAAGCAGAGGAAGGAGAAGGAGAAGGTGAAGTCTGGAGGGTGAATCAGAGGAAGCAGAAGAAGTAGAAGGAGAAGGTGAAGTCTGGAGGGTGAATCAGAACAAGCAGAAAAAGGAGAAGGAGAAGGTGAAGTCTGGAGGGTGAATGAGAAGAAGCAGAATAAGGAGAAGGAGAAGGTGAAGTCTGGAGGGTGAAGCAGAAGAAGCAGAAGAAGGAGAAGGAGAAGGTGAAGTCTGGAGGGTGAATCAGAAGAAGTAGAAGAAGGAGAAGGAGATGGTGAAGTCTGGAGGGTGAAGCAGAAGAAGGAGAAGGAGAAGGTGAAGTCAGGAGGGTGAATCAGAAGAAGTAGAAGAAGGAGAAGGAGAAGGTGAAATCAGGAGGGTGAATCAGAAGAAGCAGAAGAAGGAGAAGGAGAAGGTGAAGTCTGTAGGGTGAATCAGAAGAATCAGAAGAAGGAGAAGGAGAAGGTGAAGTCTGGAGGGTGAATCAGAAGAAGCAGAAGAAAGAGAAGGAGAAGGTGAAGTCTGGAGGGTGAAGCAGAAGATACAGAAGAAGGAGAAGGAGAAGGTGAAGACTGGAGGGTGAATCAGAAGAAGTAGAAGAAGGAGAAGGAGAAGGTGAAGTCTGGAGGGTGAATCAGAAGAAGTAGAAGAAGGAGAAGGAGAAGGTGAAGTCTGGAGGGTGAATCAGAAGAAGCAGAAGAAGGAGAAGGAGAAGGTGAAGTCTGGAGGGTGAATCAGAAGAAGCAGAAGAAGGAGAAGGAGAAGATGAAGTCTGGAGGGTGAATCAGAAGAAGTAGAAGAAGGAGAAGGAGAAGGTGAGGTCTGGAGGGTGAATCAGAAGAAGCAGAAGAAGGAGAAGAAGAAGGTGAAGTCTGGAGGGTGAATCAGAAGAAGCAGAAGAAGGAGAAGGAGAAGGTGAAGTCTGGAGGGTGAATCAGAAGAAACAGAAGAAGGAGAAGGAGAAGGTGAAGTCTGGAGGGGGAATCAGAAGAAGTAGAAGAAGGAGAAGGAGAAGGTGTAGTCTGGAGGGTGAATCAGAAGAAGCAGAAGAAGGAGAAGGAGAAGGAGAAGTCTGGAGGGTGAATCAGAAGAAGCAGAAAAAGGAGAAGGAGAAGGTGAAGTCTGGAGGGTGAATCAGAAGAAGCAGAAGAAGGAGAAGGAGAAGGTGAAGTCAGGAGGGTGAATCAGAAGAAGCAGAAGAAGGAGAAGGAGAAGGTGAAGTTAGGAGGGTGAATCAGAAGAAGCAGAAGAAGGGGAAGGAGCAGGTGATGTCAGGGGGATGAAGCAGAAGAAGTAGAAGAAGGAGAAGGAGAAGGTGAAGTCAGGACGGTGAAGCAGAAGAAGCAGAAGAAGGAGAAGGAGAAGGTGAAGTCTGGAGGGTGAATCAGAAGAAGTAGAAGAAGGAAAAGGAGAAGGTCAAGTCTGGAGGGTGAATCAGAAGAAGTAGAAGAAGGAGAAGGAGAAGGTGAAGTCTGGAGGGTGAAGCAGAAGAAGTAGAAGAAGGAGAAGGAGAAGGTGAAGTCAGGAGGGTGAATCAAAAGAAGTAGAAGAAGGAGAAGGAGAAGGTGAAGTCAGGAGGGTGAATCAGAAGAAGCAGAAGAAGGAGAAGGAGAAGGTGAAGTCTGGAGGGTGAATCAGAAGAATCAGAAGAAGGAGAAGGAGAAGGTCAAGTCAGGAGGGTGAATCAGAAGAAGCAGAAGAAGGAGAAGGAGAAGGTGAAGTTAGGAGGGTGAATCAGAAGAAGCAGAAGAAGGAGAAGGAGCAGGTGATGTCAGGGGGATGAAGCAGAAGAAGTAGAAGAAGGAGAAGGAGAAGGTGAAGTCAGGACGGTGAAGCAGAAGAAGCAGAAGAAGGAGAAGGAGAAGGTGAAGTCTGGAGGGTGAATCAGAAGAAGTAGAAGAAGGAAAAGGAGAAGGTCAAGTCTGGAGGGTGAATCAGAAGAAGTAGAAGAAGGAGAAGGAGAAGGTGAAGTCTGGAGGGTGAAGCAGAAGAAGTAGAAGAAGGAGAAGGAGAAGGTGAAGTCAGGAGGGTGAATCAAAAGAAGTAGAAGAAGGAGAAGGAGAAGGTGAAGTCAGGAGGGTGAATTAGAAGAAGTAGAAGAAGGAGAAGGAGAAGGTGAAATCAGAAGGGTGAATCAGAAGAATCAGAAGAAGGAGAAGGAGAAGGTGAAGTCTGCAGGGTGAATCAGAAGAATCAGAAGAAGGAGAAGGAGAAGGTGAAGTCTGGAGGGTGAATCAGAAGAAGCAGAAGAAAGAGAAGGAGAAGGTGAAGTCTGGAGGGTGAAGCAGAAGTTACAGAAGAAGGAGAAGGAGAAGGTGAAGACTGGAGGGTGAATCAGAAGAAGTAGAAGAAGGAGAAGGAGAAGGTGAAGTCTGGAGGGTGAATCAGAAGAAGTAGAAGAAGGAGAAGGAGAAGGTGAAGTCTGGAGGGTGAATCAGAAGAAGCAGAAGAAGGAGAAGGAGAAGGTGAAGTCTGGAGGGTGAATCAGAAGAAGCAGAAGAAGGAGAAGGAGAAGATGAAGTCTGGAGGGTGAATCAGAAGAAGTAGAAGAAGGAGAAGGAGAAGGTGAGGTCTGGAGGGTGAATCAGAAGAAGCAGAAGAAGGAGAAGGAGAAGGTGAAGTCTGGAGGGTGAATCAGAAGAAACAGAAGAAGGAGAAGGAGAAGGTGAAGTCTGGAGGGTGAATCAGAAGAAACAGAAGAAGGAGATGGAGAAGGTGAAGTCTGGAGGGGGAATCAGAAGAAGTAGAAGAAGGAGAAGGAGAAGGTGTAGTCTGGAGGGTGAATCAGAAGAAGCAGAAGAAGGAGAAGGAGAAGGTGAAGTCTGGAGGGTGAATCAGAAGAAGCAGAAAAAGGAGAAGGAGAAGGTGAAGTCTGGAGGGTGAATCAGAAGAAGCAGAAGAAGGAGAAGGAGAAGGTGAAGTCAGGAGGGTGAATCAGAAGAAGCAGAAGAAGGAGAAGGAGAAGGTGAAGTTAGGAGGGTGAATCAGAAGAAGCAGAAGAAGGAGAAGGAGCAGGTGATGTCAGGGGGATGAAGCAGAAGAAGTAGAAGAAGGAGAAGGAGAAGGTGAAGTCAGGACGGTGAAGCAGAAGAAGCAGAAGAAGGAGAAGGAGAAGGTGAAGTCTGGAGGGTGAATCAGAAGACGTAGAAGAAGGAAAAGGAGAAGGTCAAGTCTGGAGGGTGAATCAGAAGAAGTAGAAGAAGGAGAAGGAGAAGGTGAAGTCTGGAGGGTGAAGCAGAAGAAGTAGAAGAAGGAGAAGGAGAAGGTGAAGTCAGGAGGGTGAATCAAAAGAAGCAGAAGAAGGAGAAGGAAAAGGTGAAGTCAGGAGGGTGAATCAGAAGAAGCAGAAGAAGGAGAAGGAGAAGGTGAAGTCTGGAGGGTGAATCAGAAGAATCAGAAGAAGGAGAAGGAGAAGGTGAAGTCTGGAGGGTGAATCAGAAGAAGCAGAAGAAAGAGAAGGAGAAGGTGAAGTCTGGAGGGTGAATCAGAAGAAGCAGAGGAAGGAGAAGGAGAAGGTGAAGTCTGGAGGGTGAATCAGAAGAAGCAGAATAAGGAGAAGGAGAAGGTGAAGTCTGGAGGGTGAATCAGAAGAAGCAGAATAAGGAGAAGGAGAAGGTGAAGTCTGGAGGGTGAATCAGAAGAAGCAGAAGAAGGAGAAGGAGAAGGTGAAGTCTGGAGGGTGAATCAGAAGAAGTAGAAGAAGGAGAAGGAGAAGGTGAAGTCTGGAGGGTGAAGCAGAAGAAGTAGAAGAAGGAGAAGGAGAAGGTGAAGTCAGGTGGGTGAATCAGAAGAAGTAGAAGAAGGAGAAGGAGAAGGTGAAGTCAGGAGAGTGAATCAGAAGAAACAGAAGAAGGAGAAGGAGAAGGTGAAGTCTGGAGGGTGAATCAGAAGAATCAGAAGAAGGAGAAGGAGAAGGTGAAGTCTGGAGGGTGAATCAGAAGAAGCAGAAGAAAGAGAAGGAGAAGGTGAAGTCTGGAGGGTGAAGCAGAAGAAACAGAAGAAGGAGAAGGAGAAGGTGAAGACTGGAGGGTGAATCAGAAGAAGTAGAAGAAGGAGAAGGAGAAGGTGAAGTCTGGAGGGTGAATCAGAAGAAGTAGAAGAAGGAGAAGGAGAAGGTGAAGTCTGGAGGGTGAATCAGAAGAAGCAGAAGAAGGAGAAGGAGAAGGTGAAGTCTGGAGGGTGAATCAGAAGAAGCAGAAGAAGGAGAAGGAGAAGATGAAGTCTGGAGGGTGAATCAGAAGAAGTAGAAGAAGGAGAAGGAGAAGGTGAAGTCTGGAGGGTGAATCAGAAGTAGTAGAAGAAGGAGAAGGAGAAGGTGAAGTCTGGAGGGTGAATCAGAAGAAACAGAAGAAGGAGAAGGAGAAGGTGAAGTCTGGAGGGTGAATCAGAAGAAGTAGAAGAAGGAGAAGGAGAAGGTGTAGTCTGGAGGGTGAATCAGAAGAAGTAGACGAAGGAGAAGGAGAAGGTGAAGTCTGGAGGGTGAATCAGAAGAAGCAGAAGAAGGAGATGGAGAAGGTGAAGTCTGGAGGGTGAATCAGAAGAAGGAGAAGAAGGAGAAGGAGAAGGTGAAGTCTGGAGGGTGAATCAGAAGAAGCAGAAGAAGGAGAAGGAGAAGATGAAGTCTGGAGGGTGAATCAGAAGAAGTAGAAGAAGGAGAAGGAGAAGGTGAGGTCTGGAGGGTGAATCAGAAGAAGCAGAAGAAGGAGAAGGAGAAGGTGAAGTCTGGAGGGTGAATCAGAAGAAGTAGAAGAAGGAGAAGGAGAAGGTGAAGTCTGGAGGGTGAATCAGAAGAAGCAGAAGAAGGAGAAGGAGAAGGTGAAGTCTGGAGGGTGAATCAGAAGAAGCAGAAGAAGGAGAAGGAGAAGGTGAAGTCTGGAGGGTGAATCAGAAGAAGCAGAAGAAGGAGAAGGAGAAGTTGAAGTCTGGAGGGTGAATCAGAAGAAGCAGAATAAGGAGAAGTGAAGGTGAAGTATGGAGGGTGAATCAGAAGAAGCAGAAGAAGGTGAAGGAGAAGGTGACGTCTGGAGGGTGAATCAGAAGAAGTAGAAGAAGGAGAAGGAGAAGGTGAAGTCTGGAGGGTGAAGCAGAAGAAGTAGAAGAAGGAGAAGGAGAAGGTGAAGTCAGGAGGGTGAATCAGAAGAAGTAGAAGAAGGAGAAGGAGAAGGTGAAGTCAGGAGGGTGAATCAGAAGAAGCAGAAGAAGGAGAAGGAGAAGGTGAAGTCTGGAGGGTGAATCAGAAGAAGCAGAATCAGGAGAAGGAGAAGGTGAAGTCTGGAGGGTGAATCAGAAGAAGCAGAATAAGGAGAAGGAGAAGGTGAAGTCTGGAGGGTGAATCAGAAGAAGCAGAAGAAGGAGAAGGAGAAGATGAAGTCTGGAGGGTGAATCAGAAGAAGTAGAAGAAGGAGAAGGAGAAGGTGAAGTCTGGAGGGTGAAGCAGAAGAAGTAGAAGAAGGAGAAGGAGAAGGTGAAGTCAGGAGGGTGAATCAGAAGAAGTAGAAGAAGGAGAAGGAGAAGGTGTGGTCTGGAGGGTCAATCAGAAGAAGTAGACGAAGGAGAAGGAGAAGGTGAAGTCTGGAGGGTGAATCAGAAGAAGCAGAAGAAGGAAATGGAGAAGGTGAAGTCTGGAGGGTGAATCAGAAGAAGTAGAAGAAGGAGAAGGAGAAGGTGAAGTCTGGAGGGTGAATCAGAAGAAGCAGAAGAAGGAGAAGGAGAAGGTGAAGTCTGGAGGGCGAATCAGAAGAAGCAGAAGAAGGAGAAGGAGAAGTCTGGAGGGTGAATCAGAAGAAGCAGAAGAAGGAGAAGGAGAAGGTGAAGTCTGGAGGGTGAAGCAGAAGAAGTAGAAGAAGGAGAAGGAGAAGGTGAAGTCAGGAGGGTGAATCAGAAGAAGTAGAAGAAGGAGAAGGAGAAGGTGAGGTCGGGAGGGTGAATCAGAAGAAGCAGAAGAAGGAGAAGGAGAAGGTGAAGTCTGGAGGGTGAATCAGAAGAATCAGAAGAAGGAGAAGGAGAAGGTGAAGTCTGGAGGGTGAATCAGAAGAAGCAGAAGAAGGAGAAGGAGAAGGTGAAGTCTGGAGGGTGAATCAGAAGAAGCAGAAGAAGGAGAAGGAGAAGGTGAAGTCAGGAGGGTGAATCAGAAGAAGCAGAAGAAGGAGAAGGAGAAGGTGAAGTTAGGAGGGTGAATCAGAAGAAGCAGAAGAAGGAGAAGGAGCAGGTGATGTCAGCGGGATGAAGCAGAAGAAGTAGAAGAAGGAGAAGGAGAAGGTGAAGTCAGGACGGTGAAGCAGAAGAAGCAGAAGAAGGAGAAGGAGAAGGTGAACTCTGGAGGGTGAATCAGAATAAGTAGAAGGAGGAGAAGGAGAAGGTCAAGTCTGGAGGGTGAATCAGAAGAAGTAGAAGAAGGAGAAGGAGAAGGTGAAGTCTGGAGGGTGAAGCAGAAGAAGTAGAAGAAGGAGAAGGAGAAGGTGAAGTCAGGAGGGTGAATCAGAAGAAGTAGAAGAAGGAGAAGGAGAAGGTGAAGTCAGGAGGGTGAATCAGAAGAAGCAGAAGAAGGAGAAGGAGAAGGTGAAGTCTGGAGGGTGAATCAGAAGAATCAGAAGAAGGAGAAGGAGAAGGTGAAGTCTGGAGGGTGAATCAGAAGAAGCAGAAGAAAGAGAAGGAGAAGGTGAAGTCTGGAGGGTGAATCAGAAGAAGCAGAAGAAGGAGAAGGAGAAGGTGAAGTCAGGAGGGTGAATCAGAAGAAGCAGAAGAAGGAGAAGGAGAAGGTGAAGTTAGGAGGGTGAATCAGAAGAAGCAGAAGAAGGAGAAGGAGCAGGTGATGTCAGGGGGATGAAGCAGAAGAAGTAGAAGAAGGAGAAGGAGAAGGTGAAGTCAGGACGGTGAAGCAGAAGAAGCAGAAGAAGGAGAAGGAGAAGGTGAAGTCTGGAGGGTGAATCAGAAGAAGTAGAAGAAGGAGAAGGAGAAGGTCAAGTCTGGAGGGTGAATCAGAAGAAGTAGAAGAAGGAGAAGGAGAAGGTGAAGTCTGGAGGGTGAAGCAGAAGAAGTAGAAGAAGGAGAAGGAGAAGGTGAAGTCAGGAGGGTGAATCAGAAGAAGTAGAAGAAGGAGAAGGAGAAGGTGAAGTCAGGAGGGTGAATCAGAAGAAGCAGAAGAAGGAGAAGGAGAAGGTGAAGTCTGGAGGGTGAATCAGAAGAAGCAGAAGAAGGAGAAGGAGAAGATGAAATCTGGAGGGTGAATCAGAAGAAGTAGAAGAAGGAGAAGGAGAAGGTGAGGTCTGGAGGGTGAATCAGAAGAAGTAGAAGAAGGAGAAGGAGAAGGTGAAGTCTGGAGGGTGAATCAGAAGAAGCAGAAGAAGGAGAAGGAGAAGGTGAAGTCTGGAGGGTGAATCAGAAGAAGCAGAAGAACGAGAAGGAGAAGATGAAATCTGGAGGGTGAATCAGTAGAAGCAGAAGAAAGAGAAGGAGAAGGTGAAGTCTGGAGGGTGAATCGGAAGAAGTAGAAGAAGGAGAAGGAGAAGGTGAAGTCTGGAGGGTGAATCAGAAGAAGCAGAAGAAGGAGAAGGAGAAGGTGAAGTCTGGAGGGTGAATCAGAAGAAGCAGAAGAAGGAGAAGGAGAAGGTGAAGTCTGGAGGGTGAATCAGAAGAAGCAGAAGAAGGAGAAGGAGAAGTTGAAGTCTGGAGGGTGAATCAGAAGAAGCAGAATAAGGAGAAGTGAAGGTGAAGTATGGAGGGTGAATCAGAAGAAGCAGAAGAAGGAGAAGGAGAAGGTGAAGTCTGGAGGGTGAATCAGAAGAATTAGAAGAAGGAGAAGGAGAAGGTGACGTCTGGAGGGTGAAGCAGAAGAAGGAGAAGAAGGAGAAGGAGAAGGTGAAGTCAGGAGGGTGAATCAGAAGAAGTAGAAGAAGGAGAAGGAGAAGGTGAAGTCAGGAGGGTGAATCAGAAGAAGCAGAAGAAGGAGAAGGAGAAGGTGAAGTCTGGAGGGTGAATCAGAAGAAGCAGAATCAGGAGAAGGAGAAGGTGAAGTCTGGAGGGTGAATCAGAAGAAGCAGAATAAGGAGAAGGAGAAGGTGAAGTCTGGAGGGTGAATCAGAAGAAGCAGAAGAAGGAGAAGGAGAAGATGAAGTCTGGAGGGTGAATCAGAAGAAGTAGAAGAAGGAGAAGGAGAAGGTGAAGTCTGGAGGGTGAAGCAGAAGAAGTAGAAGAAGGAAAAGGATAAGGTGAAGTCAGGAGGGTGAATCAGAAGAAGTAGAAGAAGGAGAAGGAGAAGGTGAAGTCAGGAGGGTGAATCAGAAGAAGCAGAAGAAGGAGAAGGAGAAGGTGAAGTCCGGAGGGTGAATCAGAAGAATCAGAAGAAGGAGAAGGAGAAGGTGAAGTCTGGAGGGTGAATCAGAAGAAGCAGAAGAATGAGAAGGAGAAGGTGAAGTCTGGAGGGTGAAGCAGAAGAAACAGAAGAAGGAGAAGGAGAAGGTGAAGACTGGAGGGTGAATCAGAAGAAGTGGAAGAAGGAGAAGGAGAAGGTGAAGTCTGGAGGGTGAATCAGAAGAAGTAGAAGAAGGAGAAGGAGAAGGTGAAGTCTGGAGGGTGAATCAGAAGAAGCAGAAGAAGGAGAAGGAGAAGGTGAAGTCTGGAGGGTGAATCAGAAGAAGCAGAAGAAGGAGAAGGAGAAGATGAAGTCTGGAGGGTGAATCAGAAGAAGTAGAAGAAGGAGAAGGAGAAGGTGAAGTCTGGAGGGTGAATCAGAAGTAGTAGAAGAAGGAGAAGGAGAAGGTGAAGTCTGGACGGTGAATCAGAAGAAACAGAAGAAGGAGAAGGAGAAGGTGAAGTCTGGAGGGTGAATCAGAAGAAGTAGAAGAAGGAGAAGGAGAAGGTGTAGTCTGGAGGGTGAATCAGAAGAAGTAGACGAAGGAGAAGGAGAAGGTGAAGTCTGGAGGGTGAATCAGAAGAAGCAGAAGAAGGAGATGGAGAAGGTGAAGTCTGGAGGGTGAATCAGAAGAAGTAGAAGAAGGAGAAGGAGAAGGTGAAGTCTGGAGGGTGAATCAGAAGAAGCAGAAGAAGGAGAAGGAGAAGGTGAAGTCTGGAGGGTGAATCAGAAGAAGTAGAAGAAGGAGAAGGAGAAGGTGAAGTCTGGAGGGTGAATCAGAAGAAGTAGAAGAAGGAGAAGGAGAAGGTGAAGTCTGGAGGTTGAATCAGAAGAAGTAGAAGAAGGAGAAGGAGAAGGTGAAGTCTGGAGGGTGAAGCAGAAGAAGTAGAAGAAGGAGAAGGAGAAGGTGAAGTCAGGAGGGTGAATCAGAAGAAGTAGAAGAAGGAGATGGAGAAGGTGAAGTCAGGAGGGTGAATCAGAAGAAGCAGAAGAAGGAGAAGGTGAAGTCTGGAGGGTGAATCAGAAGAATCAGAAGAAGGAGAAGGAGAATGTGAAGTCTGGAGGGTGAATCAGAAAAAGCAGAAGAAAGAGAAGGAGATGGTGAAGTCTGGAGGGTGAATCAGAAGAAGTAGAAGAAGGAGAAGGAGAAGGTGAAGTCTGGAGGGTGAATCAGAAGAAGCAGAGGAAGGAGAAGGAGAAGGTGAAGTCTGGAGGGTGAATCAGAGGAAGCAGAAGAAGTAGAAGGAGAAGGTGAAGTCTGGAGGGTGAATCAGAACAAGCAGAAAAAGGAGAAGGAGAAGGTGAAGTCTGGAGGGTGAATGAGAAGAAGCAGAATAAGGAGAAGGAGAAGGTGAAGTCTGGAGGGTGAAGCAGAAGAAGCAGAAGAAGGAGAAGGAGAAGGTGAAGTCTGGAGGGTGAATCAGAAGAAGTAGAAGAAGGAGAAGGAGATGGTGAAGTCTGGAGGGTGAAGCAGAAGAAGGAGAAGGAGAAGGTGAAGTCAGGAGGGTGAATCAGAAGAAGTAGAAGAAGGAGAAGGAGAAGGTGAAATCAGGAGGGTGAATCAGAAGAAGCAGAAGAAGGAGAAGGAGAAGGTGAAGTCTGTAGGGTGAATCAGAAGAATCAGAAGAAGGAGAAGGAGAAGGTGAAGTCTGGAGGGTGAATCAGAAGAAGCAGAAGAAAGAGAAGGAGAAGGTGAAGTCTGGAGGGTGAAGCAGAAGATACAGAAGAAGGAGAAGGAGAAGGTGAAGACTGGAGGGTGAATCAGAAGAAGTAGAAGAAGGAGAAGGAGAAGGTGAAGTCTGGAGGGTGAATCAGAAGAAGTAGAAGAAGGAGAAGGAGAAGGTGAAGTCTGGAGGGTGAATCAGAAGAAGCAGAAGAAGGAGAAGGAGAAGGTGAAGTCTGGAGGGTGAATCAGAAGAAGCAGAAGAAGGAGAAGGAGAAGATGAAGTCTGGAGGGTGAATCAGAAGAAGTAGAAGAAGGAGAAGGAGAAGGTGAGGTCTGGAGGGTGAATCAGAAGAAGCAGAAGAAGGAGAAGAAGAAGGTGAAGTCTGGAGGGTGAATCAGAAGAAGCAGAAGAAGGAGAAGGAGAAGGTGAAGTCTGGAGGGTGAATCAGAAGAAACAGAAGAAGGAGAAGGAGAAGGTGAAGTCTGGAGGGGGAATCAGAAGAAGTAGAAGAAGGAGAAGGAGAAGGTGTAGTCTGGAGGGTGAATCAGAAGAAGCAGAAGAAGGAGAAGGAGAAGGAGAAGTCTGGAGGGTGAATCAGAAGAAGCAGAAAAAGGAGAAGGAGAAGGTGAAGTCTGGAGGGTGAATCAGAAGAAGCAGAAGAAGGAGAAGGAGAAGGTGAAGTCAGGAGGGTGAATCAGAAGAAGCAGAAGAAGGAGAAGGAGAAGGTGAAGTTAGGAGGGTGAATCAGAAGAAGCAGAAGAAGGGGAAGGAGCAGGTGATGTCAGGGGGATGAAGCAGAAGAAGTAGAAGAAGGAGAAGGAGAAGGTGAAGTCAGGACGGTGAAGCAGAAGAAGCAGAAGAAGGAGAAGGAGAAGGTGAAGTCTGGAGGGTGAATCAGAAGAAGTAGAAGAAGGAAAAGGAGAAGGTCAAGTCTGGAGGGTGAATCAGAAGAAGTAGAAGAAGGAGAAGGAGAAGGTGAAGTCTGGAGGGTGAAGCAGAAGAAGTAGAAGAAGGAGAAGGAGAAGGTGAAGTCAGGAGGGTGAATCAAAAGAAGTAGAAGAAGGAGAAGGAGAAGGTGAAGTCAGGAGGGTGAATCAGAAGAAGCAGAAGAAGGAGAAGGAGAAGGTGAAGTCTGGAGGGTGAATCAGAAGAATCAGAAGAAGGAGAAGGAGAAGGTCAAGTCAGGAGGGTGAATCAGAAGAAGCAGAAGAAGGAGAAGGAGAAGGTGAAGTTAGGAGGGTGAATCAGAAGAAGCAGAAGAAGGAGAAGGAGCAGGTGATGTCAGGGGGATGAAGCAGAAGAAGTAGAAGAAGGAGAAGGAGAAGGTGAAGTCAGGACGGTGAAGCAGAAGAAGCAGAAGAAGGAGAAGGAGAAGGTGAAGTCTGGAGGGTGAATCAGAAGAAGTAGAAGAAGGAAAAGGAGAAGGTCAAGTCTGGAGGGTGAATCAGAAGAAGTAGAAGAAGGAGAAGGAGAAGGTGAAGTCTGGAGGGTGAAGCAGAAGAAGTAGAAGAAGGAGAAGGAGAAGGTGAAGTCAGGAGGGTGAATCAAAAGAAGTAGAAGAAGGAGAAGGAGAAGGTGAAGTCAGGAGGGTGAATTAGAAGAAGTAGAAGAAGGAGAAGGAGAAGGTGAAATCAGGAGGGTGAATCAGAAGAATCAGAAGAAGGAGAAGGAGAAGGTGAAGTCTGCAGGGTGAATCAGAAGAATCAGAAGAAGGAGAAGGAGAAGGTGAAGTCTGGAGGGTGAATCAGAAGAAGCAGAAGAAAGAGAAGGAGAAGGTGAAGTCTGGAGGGTGAAGCAGAAGTTACAGAAGAAGGAGAAGGAGAAGGTGAAGACTGGAGGGTGAATCAGAAGAAGTAGAAGAAGGAGAAGGAGAAGGTGAAGTCTGGAGGGTGAATCAGAAGAAGTAGAAGAAGGAGAAGGAGAAGGTGAAGTCTGGAGGGTGAATCAGAAGAAGCAGAAGAAGGAGAAGGAGAAGGTGAAGTCTGGAGGGTGAATCAGAAGAAGCAGAAGAAGGAGAAGGAGAAGATGAAGTCTGGAGGGTGAATCAGAAGAAGTAGAAGAAGGAGAAGGAGAAGGTGAGGTCTGGAGGGTGAATCAGAAGAAGCAGAAGAAGGAGAAGGAGAAGGTGAAGTCTGGAGGGTGAATCAGAAGAAACAGAAGAAGGAGAAGGAGAAGGTGAAGTCTGGAGGGTGAATCAGAAGAAACAGAAGAAGGAGATGGAGAAGGTGAAGTCTGGAGGGGGAATCAGAAGAAGTAGAAGAAGGAGAAGGAGAAGGTGTAGTCTGGAGGGTGAATCAGAAGAAGCAGAAGAAGGAGAAGGAGAAGGTGAAGTCTGGAGGGTGAATCAGAAGAAGCAGAAAAAGGAGAAGGAGAAGGTGAAGTCTGGAGGGTGAATCAGAAGAAGCAGAAGAAGGAGAAGGAGAAGGTGAAGTCAGGAGGGTGAATCAGAAGAAGCAGAAGAAGGAGAAGGAGAAGGTGAAGTTAGGAGGGTGAATCAGAAGAAGCAGAAGAAGGAGAAGGAGCAGGTGATGTCAGGGGGATGAAGCAGAAGAAGTAGAAGAAGGAGAAGGAGAAGGTGAAGTCAGGACGGTGAAGCAGAAGAAGCAGAAGAAGGAGAAGGAGAAGGTGAAGTCTGGAGGGTGAATCAGAAGACGTAGAAGAAGGAAAAGGAGAAGGTCAAGTCTGGAGGGTGAATCAGAAGAAGTAGAAGAAGGAGAAGGAGAAGGTGAAGTCTGGAGGGTGAAGCAGAAGAAGTAGAAGAAGGAGAAGGAGAAGGTGAAGTCAGGAGGGTGAATCAAAAGAAGCAGAAGAAGGAGAAGGAGAAGGTGAAGTCAGGAGGGTGAATCAGAAGAAGCAGAAGAAGGAGAAGGAGAAGGTGAAGTCTGGAGGGTGAATCAGAAGAATCAGAAGAAGGAGAAGGAGAAGGTGAAGTCTGGAGGGTGAATCAGAAGAAGCAGAAGAAAGAGAAGGAGAAGGTGAAGTCTGGAGGGTGAATCAGAAGAAGCAGAGGAAGGAGAAGGAGAAGGTGAAGTCTGGAGGGTGAATCAGAAGAAGCAGAATAAGGAGAAGGAGAAGGTGAAGTCTGGAGGGTGAATCAGAAGAAGCAGAATAAGGAGAAGGAGAAGGTGAAGTCTGGAGGGTGAATCAGAAGAAGCAGAAGAAGGAGAAGGAGAAGGTGAAGTCTGGAGGGTGAATCAGAAGAAGTAGAAGAAGGAGAAGGAGAAGGTGAAGTCTGGAGGGTGAAGCAGAAGAAGTAGAAGAAGGAGAAGGAGAAGGTGAAGTCAGGTGGGTGAATCAGAAGAAGTAGAAGAAGGAGAAGGAGAAGGTGAAGTCAGGAGAGTGAATCAGAAGAAACAGAAGAAGGAGAAGGAGAAGGTGAAGTCTGGAGGGTGAATCAGAAGAATCAGAAGAAGGAGAAGGAGAAGGTGAAGTCTGGAGGGTGAATCAGAAGAAGCAGAAGAAAGAGAAGGAGAAGGTGAAGTCTGGAGGGTGAAGCAGAAGAAACAGAAGAAGGAGAAGGAGAAGGTGAAGACTGGAGGGTGAATCAGAAGAAGTAGAAGAAGGAGAAGGAGAAGGTGAAGTCTGGAGGGTGAATCAGAAGAAGTAGAAGAAGGAGAAGGAGAAGGTGAAGTCTGGAGGGTGAATCAGAAGAAGCAGAAGAAGGAGAAGGAGAAGGTGAAGTCTGGAGGGTGAATCAGAAGAAGCAGAAGAAGGAGAAGGAGAAGATGAAGTCTGGAGGGTGAATCAGAAGAAGTAGAAGAAGGAGAAGGAGAAGGTGAAGTCTGGAGGGTGAATCAGAAGTAGTAGAAGAAGGAGAAGGAGAAGGTGAAGTCTGGAGGGTGAATCAGAAGAAACAGAAGAAGGAGAAGGAGAAGGTGAAGTCTGGAGGGTGAATCAGAAGAAGTAGAAGAAGGAGAAGGAGAAGGTGTAGTCTGGAGGGTGAATCAGAAGAAGTAGACGAAGGAGAAGGAGAAGGTGAAGTCTGGAGGGTGAATCAGAAGAAGCAGAAGAAGGAGATGGAGAAGGTGAAGTCTGGAGGGTGAATCAGAAGAAGGAGAAGAAGGAGAAGGAGAAGGTGAAGTCTGGAGGGTGAATCAGAAGAAGCAGAAGAAGGAGAAGGAGAAGATGAAGTCTGGAGGGTGAATCAGAAGAAGTAGAAGAAGGAGAAGGAGAAGGTGAGGTCTGGAGGGTGAATCAGAAGAAGCAGAAGAAGGAGAAGGAGAAGGTGAAGTCTGGAGGGTGAATCAGAAGAAACAGAAGAAGGAGAAGGAGAAGGTGAAGTCTGGAGGGTGAATCAGAAGAAACAGAAGAAGGAGATGGAGAAGGTGAAGTCTGGAGGGGGAATCAGAAGAAGTAGAAGAAGGAGAAGGAGAAGGTGTAGTCTGGAGGGTGAATCAGAAGAAGCAGAAGAAGGAGAAGGAGAAGGTGAAGTCTGGAGGGTGAATCAGAAGAAGCAGAAAAAGGAGAAGGAGAAGGTGAAGTCTGGAGGGTGAATCAGAAGAAGCAGAAGAAGGAGAAGGAGAAGGTGAAGTCAGGAGGGTGAATCAGAAGAAGCAGAAGAAGGAGAAGGAGAAGGTGAAGTTAGGACGGTGAATCAGAAGAAGCAGAAGAAGGAGAAGGAGCAGGTGATGTCAGGGGGATGAAGCAGAAGAAGTAGAAGAAGGAGAAGGAGAAGGTGAAGTCAGGACGGTGAAGCAGAAGAAGCAGAAGAAGGAGAAGGAGAAGGTGAAGTCTGGAGGGTGAATCAGAAGACGTAGAAGAAGGAAAAGGAGAAGGTCAAGTCTGGAGGGTGAATCAGAAGAAGTAGAAGAAGGAGAAGGAGAAGGTGAAGTCTGGAGGGTGAAGCAGAAGAAGTAGAAGAAGGAGAAGGAGAAGGTGAAGTCAGGAGGGTGAATCAAAAGAAGTAGAAGAAGGAGAAGGAGAAGGTGAAGTCAGGAGGGTGAATCAGAAGAAGCAGAAGAAGGAGAAGGAGAAGGTGAAGTCTGGAGGGTGAATCAGAAGAATCAGAAGAAGGAGAAGGAGAAGGTGAAGTCTGGAGGGTGAATCAGAAGAAGCAGAAGAAAGAGAAGGAGAAGGTGAAGTCTGGAGGGTGAATCAGAAGAAGTAGAAGAAGGAGAAGGAGAAGGTGAAGTCTGGAGGGTGAATCAGAAGAAGCAGAAGAAGGAGAAGGAGAAGGTGAAGTCTGGAGGGTGAATCAGAAGAAGCAGAAGAAGGAGAAGGAGAAGGTGAAGTCTGCAGGGTGAATCAGAAGAAGCAGAAGAAGGAGAAGGAGAAGGTGAAGTCTGGAGGGTGAATCAGAAGAAGCAGAATAAGGAGAAGGAGAAGGTGAAGTCTGGAGGGTGAATCAGAAGAAGCAGAAGAAGGAGAAGGAGAAGGTGAAGTCTGGAGGGTGAATCAGAAGAAGTAGAAGAAGGATAAGGAGAAGTTGAAGTCTGGAGGGTGAAGCAGAAGAATTAGAAGATGGAGAAGGAGAAGGTGAAGTCAGGAGGGTGAATCAGAAGAAGTAGAAGAAGGAGAAGGAGAAGGTGAAGTCAGGAGGGTGAATCGGAAGAAGCAGAAGATGGAGAAGGAGAAGGTGAAGTCTGGAGGGTGAATCAGAAGAATCAGAAGAAGGAGAAGGAGAAGGTGAAGTCTGGAGGGTGAATCAGAAGAAGCAGAGGAAGGAGAAGGAGAAGGTGAAGTCTGGAGGGTGAATCAGAAGAAGCAGAATAAGGAGAAGGAGAAGGTGAAGTCTGGAGGGTGAATCAGAAGAAGCAGAATAAGGAGAAGGAGAAGGTGAAGTCTGGAGGGTGAATCAGAAGAAGCAGAAGAAGGAGAAGGAGAAGGTGAAGTCTGGAGGGTGAATCAGAAGAAGTAGAAGAAGGAGAAGGAGAAGGTGAAGTCTGGAGGGTGAAGCAGAAGAAGTAGAAGAAGGAGAAGGAGAAGGTGAAGTCAGGTGGGTGAATCAGAAGAAGTAGAAGAAGGAGAAGGAGAAGGTGAAGTCAGGAGAGTGAATCAGAAGAAACAGAAGAAGGAGAAGGAGAAGGTGAAGTCTGGAGGGTGAATCAGAAGAATCAGAAGAAGGAGAAGGAGAAGGTGAAGTCTGGAGGGTGAATCAGAAGAAGCAGAAGAAAGAGAAGGAGAAGGTGAAGTCTGGAGGGTGAAGCAGAAGAAACAGAAGAAGGAGAAGGAGAAGGTGAAGACTGGAGGGTGAATCAGAAGAAGTAGAAGAAGGAGAAGGAGAAGGTGAAGTCTGGAGGGTGAATCAGAAGAAGTAGAAGAAGGAGAAGGAGAAGGTGAAGTCTGGAGGGTGAATCAGAAGAAGCAGAAGAAGGAGAAGGAGAAGGTGAAGTCTGGAGGGTGAATCAGAAGAAGCAGAAGAAGGAGAAGGAGAAGATGAAGTCTGGAGGGTGAATCAGAAGAAGTAGAAGAAGGAGAAGGAGAAGGTGAAGTCTGGAGGGTGAATCAGAAGTAGTAGAAGAAGGAGAAGGAGAAGGTGAAGTCTGGAGGGTGAATCAGAAGAAACAGAAGAAGGAGAAGGAGAAGGTGAATTCTGGAGGGTGAATCAGAAGAAGTAGAAGAAGGAGAAGGAGAAGGTGTAGTCTGGAGGGTGAATCAGAAGAAGTAGACGAAGGAGAAGGAGAAGGTGAAGTCTGGAGGGTGAATCAGAAGAAGCAGAAGAAGGAGATGGAGAAGGTGAAGTCTGGAGGGTGAATCAGAAGAAGTAGAAGAAGGAGAAGGAGAAGGTGAAGTCTGGAGGGTGAATCAGAAGAAGCAGAAGAAGGAGAAGGAGAAGGTGAAGTCTGGAGGGTGAATCAGAAGAAGCAGAAGAAGGAGAAGGAGAAGGTGAAGTCTGGAGGGTGATTCAGAAGAAGCAGAATAAGGAGAAGGAGAAGGTGAAGTCTGGAGGGTGAATCAGAAGAAGCAGAAGAAGGAGAAGGAGAAGGTGAAGTCTGGAGGGTGAATCAGAAGAAGTAGAAGAAGGAGAAGGAGAAGGTGAAGTCTGGAGGGTGAATCAGAAGAAGGAGAAGAAGGAGAAGGAGAAGGTGAAGTCTGGAGGGTGAATCAGAAGAAGTAGAAGAAGGAGAAGGAGAAGCTGAAGTCTGGAGGGTGAAGCAGAAGAAGTAGAAGAAGGAGAAGGAGAAGGTGAAGTCAGGAGGGTGAATCAGAAGATGTAGAAGAAGGAGAAGGAGAAGGTGAAGTCAGGAGGGTGAATCAGAAGATGCAGAAGAAGGAGAAGGAGAAGGTGAAGTCTGGAGGGTGAATCAGAAGAATCAGAAGAAGGAGAAGGAGAAGGTGAAGTCTGGAGGGTGAATCAGAAGAAGCAGAAGAAAGAGAAGGAGAAGGTGAAGTCTGGAGGGTGAATCAGAAGAAGTAGAAGAAGGAGAAGGAGAAGGTGAAGTCTGGAGGGTGAATCAGAAGAAGCAGAAGAAGGAGAAGGAGAAGGTGAAGTCTGGAGGGTGAATCAGAAGAAGTAGACGAAGGAGAAGGAGAAGGTGAAGTCTGGAGGGTGAATCAGAAGAAGCAGAAGAAGGAGATGGAGAAGGTGAAGTCTGGAGGGTGAATCAGAAGAAGTAGAAGAAGGAGAAGGAGAAGGTGAAGTCTGGAGGGTGTTTCAGAAGAAGCAGAATAAGGAGAAGGAGAAGGTGAAGTCTGGAGGGTGAAACAGAAGAAGCAGAAGAAGGAGAAGGAGAAGGTGAAGTCTGGAGGGTGAATCAGAAGAAGTAGAAGAAGGAGAAGGAGAAGGTGAAGTCTGGAGGGTGAATCAGAAGAAGTAGAATAAGGAGAAGGAGAAGGTGAAGTCTGGAGGGTGAAGCAGAAGAAGTAGAAGAAGGAGAAGGAGAAGGTGAAGTCAGGAGGGTGAATCAGAAGATGTAGAAGAAGGAGAAGGAGAAGGTGAAGTCAGGAGGGTGAATCAGAAGAAGCAGAAGAAGGAGAAGGAGAAGGTGAAGTCTGGAGGGTGAATCAGAAGAAGTAGAAGAAGGAGAAGGAGAAGGTGAAGTCTGGAGGGTGAATCAGAAGAAGCAGAAGAAGGAGAAGGAGAAGGTGAAGTCTGGAGGGTGAATCAGAAGAAGCAGAATAAGGAGAAGGAGAAGGTGAAGTCTGGAGGGTGAATCAGAAGAAGTAGAAGAAGGAGAAGGAGAAGGTGTAGTCTGGAGGGTGAAGCAGAAGAAGTAGAAGAAGGAGTAGGAGAAGGTGAAGTCTGCAGGGTGAATCAGAAGAAGCAGAAGAAGGAGAAGGAGAAGGTGAAGTCTGGAGGGTGAATCAGAAGAAGTAGAAGAAGGAGAAGGAGAAGGTGAAGTCTGGAGGGTGAATCAGAAGAAGCAGAAGAAGGAGAAGGAGAAGGTGAAGTCTGGAGGGTGAATTAGAAGAAGCAGAAGAAGGAGAAGGTGAAGTCTGCAGGGTGAATCAGAAGAAGCAGAAGAAGGAGAAGGAGAAGGTGAAGTCTGGAGGGTGAATCAGAAGAAGCAGAATAAGGAGAAGGAGAAGGTGAAGTCTGGAGGGTGAATCAGAAGAAGCAGAAGAAGGAGAAGGAGAAGGTGAAGTCTGGAGGGTGAATCAGAAGGAGTAGAAGAAGGAGAAGGAGAAGGTGAAGTCTGGGGGGTGAATCAGAAGAAGCAGAAGAAGGAGAAGGAGAAGGTGAAGTCTGGAGGGTGAATCAGAAGAAGCAGAAGAAGGAGAAGGAGAAGGTGAATTCTGGAGGATGAATCAGAAGAAGCAGAAGAAGGAGAAGGAGAAGATGAAGTCTGGAGGGTGAATCAGAAGAAGCAGTATAAGGAGAAGGAGAAGGTGAAGTCTGGAGGGTGAATCAGAAGAAGCAGAAGAAGGAAAAGGAGAAGGTGAAGTCTGGAGGGTGAATCAGAAGAAGTAGAAGAAGGAGAAGGAGAAGGTGAAGTCTGGAGGGTGAAGCAGAAGAAGTAGAAGAAGGAGAAGGAGAAGGTGTAGTCTGGAGGGTGAAGCAGAAGAAGTAGAAGAAGGAGTAGGAGAAGGTGAAGTCTGCAGGGTGAATCAGAAGAAGCAGAAGAAGGAGAAGGAGAAGGTGAAGTCTGGAGGGTGAATCAGAAGAAGTAGAAGAAGGAGAAGGAGAAGGTGAAGTCTGGAGGGTGAATCAGAAGAAGCAGAAGAAGGAGAAGGAGAAGGTGAAGTCTGGAGGGTGAATCAGAAGAAGCAGAAGAAGGAGAAGGTGAAGTCTGCAGGGTGAATCAGAAGAAGCAGAAGAAGGAGAAGGAGAAGGTGAAGTCTGGAGGGTGAATCAGAAGAAGCAGAAGAAGGAGAAGGAGAAGGTGAAGTCTGGAGGGTGAATCAGAAGGAGTAGAAGAAGGAGAAGGAGAAGGTGAAGTCTGGGGGGTGAATCAGAAGAAGCAGAAGAAGGAGAAGGAGAAGGTGAAGTCTGGAGGGTGAATCAGAAGAAGCAGAAGAAGGAGAAGGAGAAGGTGAAGTCTGGAGGGTGAATCAGAAGAAGCAGAAGAAGGAGAAGGAGAAGATGAAGTCTGCAGGGTGAATCAGAAGAAGCAGTATAAGGAGAAGGAGAAGGTGAAGTCTGGAGGGTGAATCAGAAGAAGCAGAAGAAGGAAAAGGAGAAGGTGAAGTCTGGAGGGTGAATCAGAAGAAGTAGAAGAAGGAGAAGGAGAAGGTGAAGTCTGGAGGGTGAAGCAGAAGAAGTAGAAGAAGGAGAAGGAGAAGGTGAAGTCAGGAGGGTGAATCAGAAGAAGTAGAAGAAGGAGAAGGAGAAGGTGAAGTCAGGAGGGTGAATCAGATGAAGCAGAAGAAGGAGAAGGAGAAGGTGAAGTCTGGAGGGTGAATCAGAAGAATCAGAAGAAGGAGAAGGAGAAGGTGAAGTCTGAAGGGTGAATCAGAAGAAGCAGAAGAAAGAGAAGAAGAAGGTGAAGTCTGGAGGGTGAAGCAGAAGAAACAGAAGAAGGAGAAGGAGAAGGTGAAGTCTGGAGGGTGAAGCAGAAGAAGCAGAAGAAGGAGCAGGAGAAGGTGAAGTCTGGAAGGTGAAGCAGAAGAAGCAGAAGAAGGAGAAGGAGAAGGTGAAGTCAGGAGGGTGAATCAGAAGAATTAGAAGAAGGAGAATGAGAAGGTGAAGTCTGGAGGGTGAATCAGAAGAAGCAGAAGAAGGAGAAGGTGAAGGTGAAGTCTGGAGGGTGAATCAGAAGAAGCAGAAGAAGGAGAAGGAGAAGATGAAGTCTGGAGGGTGAATCAGAAGAAGTAGAAGAAGGAGAAGGAGAAGGTGAGGTCTGGAGGGTCAATCAGAAGAAGCAGAAGAAGGAGAAGCAGAAGGTGAAGTCTGGAGGGTGAATCAGAAGAAGCAGAAGAAGGACAAGGAGAAGGTGAAGTCTGGAGGGTGAATTAGAAGAAGCAGAAGAAGGAGAAGGAGAAGGTGAAGTCAGGAGGGTGAATCAGAAGAAGCAGAAGAAGGAGAAGGAGAAGGTAATGTTAGAAGGGTGAATCAGAAGAAGCAGAAGAAGGAGAAGGAGCAGGTGAAGTCAGGGGGGTGAAGCAGAAGAAGTAGAAGAAGGAGAAGGAGAAGGTGAAGTCAGGAAGGTGAAGCAGAAGAAGCAGAAGAAGGAGAAGGAGAAGGTGAAGTCTGGAGGGCGCAGCAGAAGAAGCAGAAGAAGGAGAAGGAGAAGGTGAAGTCTGGAGGGTGAAGAAGAAGAAGCAGAAGAAGGAGAAGGAGAAGGTGAAGTCTGGAGGGTGAATCAGAAGAAGTAGAAGAAGGTGAAGGAGAAGGTGAAGTCAGGAGAGTGAAGCAGACGAAGCAGAAGAAGGAGAAGGAGAAAGTGAAGTCTGGAGGGTGAAGCAGAAGAATCAGAAGAAGGAGAAGGAGAAGGTGAAGTCTGGAGGGTGAATCAGAAGAAGCAGAAGAAAGAGAAGGAGAAGGTGAAGTCTGGAGGGTGAATCAGAAGAAGTAGAAGAAGGAGAAGGAGAAGGTGAAGTCTGGAGGGTGAATCAGAAGAAGCAGAAGAAGGAGAAGGAGAAGGTGAAGTCTGGAGGGTGAATCAGAAGAAGTAGACGAAGGAGAAGGAGAAGGTGAAGTCTGGAGGGTGAATCAGAAGAAGCAGAAGAAGGAGATGGAGAAGGTGAAGTCTGGAGGGTGAATCAGAAGAAGTAGAAGAAGGAGAAGGAGAAGGTGAAGTCTGGAGGGTGAATCAGAAGAAGCAGAAGAAGGAGAAGGAGAAGGTGAAGTCTGGAGGGTGAATCAGAAGAAGCAGAAGAAGGAGAAGGAGAAGGTGAAGTCTGGAGGGTGATTCAGAAGAAGCATAATAAGGAGAAGGAGAAGGTGAAGTCTGGAGGGTGAAACAGAAGAAGCAGAAGAAGGAGAAGGAGAAGGTGAAGTCTGGAGGGTGAATCAGAAGAAGTAGAAGAAGGAGAAGGAGAAGGTGAAGTCTGGAGGGTGAATCAGAAGAAGTAGAAGAAGGAGAAGGAGAAGGTGAAGTCTGGAGGGTGAATCAGAAGAAGTAGAAGAAGGAGAAGGAGAAGGTGAAGTCTGGAGGGTGAAGCAGAAGAAGTAGAAGAAGGAGAAGGAGAAGGTGAAGTCAGGAGGGTGAATCAGAAGATGTAGAAGAAGGAGAAGGAGAAGGTGAAGTCAGGAGGGTGAATCAGAAGAAGCAGAAGAAGGAGAAGGAGAAGGTGAAGTCTGGAGGGTGAATCAGAAGAAGTAGAAGAAGGAGAAGGAGAAGGTGAAGTCTGGAGGGTGAATCAGAAGAAGCAGAAGAAGGAGAAGGAGAAGGTGAAGTCTGGAGGGTGAATCAGAAGAAGCAGAAGAAGGAGAAGGAAAAGGTGAAGTCTGGAGGGTGAATCAGAAGAAGCAGAATAAGGAGAAGGAGGAGGTGAAGTCTGGAGGGTGAATCAGAAGAAGCAGAAGAAGGAGAAGGAGAAGGTGAAGTCTGGAGGGTGAATCAGAAGAAGTAGAAGAAGGAGAAGGAGAAGGTATAGTCTGGAGGGTGAAGCAGAAGAAGTAGAAGAAGGAGAAGGAGAAGGTGAAGTCTGGAGGGTCAATCAGAAGAAGCAGAAGAAGGAGAAGGAGAAGGTGAAGTCTGGAGGGTGAATCAGAAGAAGCAGAATAAGGAGAAGGAGAAGGTGAAGTCTGGAGGGTGAATCAGAAGAAGCAGAAGAAGGAGAAGGAGAAGGTGAAGTCTGGAGGATGAATCAGAAGAAGCAGAAGAAGGAGAAGGAGAAGGTGAAGTCTGGAGGGTGAATCAGAAGAAGCAGAAGAAGGAGAAGGAGAAGGTGAAGTCTGGAGGGTGAATCAGAAGAAGCAGAATAAGGAGAAGGAGAAGGTGAAGTCTGGAGGGTGAATCAGAAGAAGCAGAAGAAGGAGAAGGAGAAGGTGAAGTCTGGAGGGTGAATCAGAAGAAGTAGAAGAAGGAGAAGGAGAAGGTGAAGTCTGGAGGGTGAAGCAGAAGAAGTAGAAGAAGGAGAAGGAGAAGGTGAAGTCAGGAGGGTGAATCAGAAGAAGTAGAAGAAGGAGAAGGAGAAGGTGAAGTCAGGAGGGTGAATCAGAAGAAGCAGAAGAAGGAGAAGGAGAAGGTGAAGTCTGGAGGGTGAATCAGAAGAATCAGAAGAAGGAGAAGGAGAAGGTGAAGTCTGGAGGGTGAATCAGAAGAAGCAGAAGAAAGAGAAGAAGAAGGTGAAGTCTGGAGGGTGAAGCAGAAGAAACAGAAGAAGGAGAAGGAGAAGGTGAAGACTGGAGGGTGAATCTGAAGAAGTATAAGAAGGAGAAGGAGAAGGTGAAGTCTGGAGGGTGAATCAGAAGAAGTAGAAGAAGGAGAAGGAGAAGGTGAAGTCTGGAGGGTGAATCAGAAGAAGCAGAAGAAGGAGAAGGAGAAGGTGAAGTCTGGAGGGTGAATCAGAAGAAGCAGAAGAAGGAGAAGGAGAAGATGAAGTCTGGAGGGTGAATCAGAAGAAGCAGAAGAAGGAGAAGGAGAAGGTGAAGTCTGGAGGGTGAATCAGAAGAAGCAGAAGAAGGAGAAGGAGAAGGTGAAGTCTGGAGGGTGAATCAGAAGAAGCAGAAGAAGGAGAAGGAGAAGGTGAAGTCAGGAGGGTGAATCAGAAGAAGCAGAAGAAGGAGAAGGAGAAGGTGTAGTTAGGAGGGTGAATCAGAAGAAGCAGAAGAAGGAGAAGGAGCAGGTGAAGTCAGGGGGGTGAAGCAGAAGAAGTAGAAGAAGGAGAAGGAGAAGGTGAAGTCAGGACGGTGAAGCAGAAGAAGCAGAAGAAGGAGAAGGAGAAGGTGAAGTCTGGAGGGCGCAGCAGAAGAAGCAGAGGAAGGAGAAGGAGAAGCTGAAGTCTGGAGGGTGAAGCAGAAGAAGCAGAAGAAGGAGAAGGAGAAGGTGAAGTCTGGAGGGTGAATCAGAAGAAGTAGAAGAAGGAGAAGGAGAAGGTGAAGTCAGGAGAGTGAAGCAAAAGAAGCAGAAGATGGAGAAGGAGAAGGTGAAGTCTGGAGGGCGAAGCAGAAGAAGCAGAAGAAGGAGAAGGAGAAGGTGAAGTCTGGAGGGTGAAGCAGAAGAAGCAGAAGAAGGAGAAGGAGAAGGTGAAGTCTGGAGGGTGAATCAGAAGAAGTAGAAGAAGGAGAAGGAGAAGGTGAAGTCAGGAGGGTGAAGCAGAAGAAGCAGAAGAAGGAGAAGGAGAAGGTGAAGTCTGGAGGGTGAAGCAGAAGAAGCAGAAGAAGGAGCAGGAGAAGGTGAAGTCTGGAGGGTGAAGCAGAAGAAGCAGAAGAAGGAGAAGGAGAAGGTGAAGTCAGGATGGTGAATCAGAAGAAGTAGAAGAAGGAGAAGGAGAAGGTGAAGTCTGGAGGGTGAATCAGAAGAAGCAGAAGAAGGAGAAGGAGAAGGTGAAGTCAGGAGGGTGAATCAGAAGAAGCAGAAGAAGGAGAAGGAGAAGGTGAAGTCTGGAGGGTGAATCAGAAGAAGTAGAAGAAGGAGAAGGAGAAGGTGAAGTCTGGAGGGTGAATCAGAAGAAGCAGAAGAAGGAGAAGGAGAAGGTGAAGTCTGGAGGGTGAATCAGAAGAAGCAGAAGAAGGAGAAGGAAAAGGTGAAGTCTGGAGGGTGAATCAGAAGAAGCAGAATAAGGAGAAGGAGGAGGTGAAGTCTGGAGGGTGAATCAGAAGAAGCAGAAGAAGGAGAAGGAGAAGGTGAAGTCTGGAGGGTGAATCAGAAGAAGTAGAAGAAGGAGAAGGAGAAGGTATAGTCTGGAGGGTGAAGCAGAAGAAGTAGAAGAAGGAGAAGGAGAAGGTGAAGTCTGGAGGGTGAATCAGAAGAAGCAGAAGAAGGAGAAGGAGAAGTTGAAGTCTGGAGGGTGAATCAGAAGAAGCAGAATAAGGAGAAGGAGAAGGTGAAGTCTGGAGGGTGAATCAGAAGAAGCAGAAGAAGGAGAAGGAGAAGGTGAAGTCTGGAGGGTGAATCAGAAGAAGCAGAAGAAGGAGAAGGAGAAGGTGAAGTCTGGAGGGTGAATCAGAAGAAGCAGAAGAAGGAGAAGGAGAAGGTGAAGTCTGGAGGGTGAATCAGAAGAAGCAGAATAAGGAGAAGGAGAAGGTGAAGTCTGGAGGGTGAATCAGAAGAAGCAGAAGAAGGAGAAGGAGAAGGTGAAGTCTGGAGGGTGAATCAGAAGAAGTAGAAGAAGGAGAAGGAGAAGGTGAAGTCTGGAGGGTGAAGCAGAAGAAGTAGAAGAAGGAGAAGGAGAAGGTGAAGTCAGGAGGGTGAATCAGAAGAAGTAGAAGAAGGAGAAGGAGAAGGTGAAGTCAGGAGGGTGAATCAGAAGAAGCAGAAGAAGGAGAAGGAGAAGGTGAAGTCTGGAGGGTGAATCAGAAGAATCAGAAGAAGGAGAAGGAGAAGGTGAAGTCTGGAGGGTGAATCAGAAGAAGCAGAAGAAAGAGAAGAAGAAGGTGAAGTCTGGAGGGTGAAGCAGAAGAAACAGAAGAAGGAGAAGGAGAAGGTGAAGACTGGAGGGTGAATCTGAAGAAGTATAAGAAGGAGAAGGAGAAGGTGAAGTCTGGAGGGTGAATCAGAAGAAGTAGAAGAAGGAGAAGGAGAAGGTGAAGTCTGGAGGGTGAATCAGAAGAAGCAGAAGAAGGAGAAGGAGAAGGTGAAGTCTGGAGGGTGAATCAGAAGAAGCAGAAGAAGGAGAAGGAGAAGATGAAGTCTGGAGGGTGAATCAGAAGAAGCAGAAGAAGGAGAAGGAGAAGGTGAAGTCTGGAGGGTGAATCAGAAGAAGCAGAAGAAGGAGAAGGAGAAGGTGAAGTCTGGAGGGTGAATCAGAAGAAGCAGAAGAAGGAGAAGGAGAAGGTGAAGTCAGGAGGGTGAATCAGAAGAAGCAGAAAAAGGAGAAGGAGAAGGTGTAGTTAGGAGGGTGAATCAGAAGAAGCAGAAGAAGGAGAAGGAGCAGGTGAAGTCAGGGGGGTGAAGCAGAAGAAGTAGAAGAAGGAGAAGGAGAAGGTGAAGTCAGGACGGTGAAGCAGAAGAAGCAGAAGAAGGAGAAGGAGAAGGTGAAGTCTGGAGGGCGCAGCAGAAGAAGCAGAGGAAGGAGAAGGAGAAGCTGAAGTCTGGAGGGTGAAGCAGAAGAAGCAGAAGAAGGAGAAGGAGAAGGTGAAGTCTGGAGGGTGAATCAGAAGAAGTAGAAGAAGGAGAAGGAGAAGGTGAAGTCAGGAGAGTGAAGCAAAAGAAGCAGAAGATGGAGAAGGAGAAGGTGAAGTCTGGAGGGCGAAGCAGAAGAAGCAGAAGAAGGAGAAGGAGAAGGTGAAGTCTGGAGGGTGAAGCAGAAGAAGCAGAAGAAGGAGAAGGAGAAGGTGAAGTCTGGAGGGTGAATCAGAAGAAGTAGAAGAAGGAGAAGGAGAAGGTGAAGTCAGGAGGGTGAAGCAGAAGAAGCAGAAGAAGGAGAAGGAGAAGGTGAAGTCAGGATGGTGAATCAGAAGAAGTAGAAGAAGGAGAAGGAGAAGGTGAAGTCTGGAGGGTGAATCAGAAGAAGCAGAAGAAGGAGAAGGAGAAGGTGAAGTCAGGAGGGTGAATCAGAAGAAGCAGAAGAAGGAGAAGGAGAAGGTGAAGTCTGGAGGGTGAATCAGAAGAAGTAGAAGAAGGAGAAGGAGAAGGTGAAGTCTGGAGGGTGAATCAGAAGAAGCAGAAGAAGGAGAAGGAGAAGGTGAAGTCTGGAGGGTGAATCAGAAGAAGCAGAAGAAGGAGAAGGAAAAGGTGAAGTCTGGAGGGTGAATCAGAAGAAGCAGAATAAGGAGAAGGAGGAGGTGAAGTCTGGAGGGTGAATCAGAAGAAGCAGAAGAAGGAGAAGGAGAAGGTGAAGTCTGGAGGGTGAATCAGAAGAAGTAGAAGAAGGAGAAGGAGAAGGTATAGTCTGGAGGGTGAAGCAGAAGAAGTAGAAGAAGGAGAAGGAGAAGGTGAAGTCTGGAGGGTGAATCAGAAGAAGCAGAAGAAGGAGAAGGAGAAGTTGAAGTCTGGAGGGTGAATCAGAAGAAGCAGAATAAGGAGAAGGAGAAGGTGAAGTCTGGAGGGTGAATCAGAAGAAGCAGAAGAAGGAGAAGGAGAAGGTGAAGTCTGGAGGGTGAATCAGAAGAAGCAGAAGAAGGAGAAGGAGAAGGTGAAGTCTGGAGGGTGAATCAGAAGAAGCAGAAGAAGGAGAAGGAGAAGGTGAAGTCTGGAGGGTGAATCAGAAGAAGCAGAATAAGGAGAAGGAGAAGGTGAAGTCTGGAGGGTGAATCAGAAGAAGCAGAAGAAGGAGAAGGAGAAGGTGAAGTCTGGAGGGTGAATCAGAAGAAGTAGAAGAAGGAGAAGGAGAAGGTGAAGTCTGGAGGGTGAAGCAGAAGAAGTAGAAGAAGGAGAAGGAGAAGGTGAAGTCAGGAGGGTGAATCAGAAGAAGTAGAAGAAGGAGAAGGAGAAGGTGAAGTCAGGAGGGTGAATCAGAAGAAGCAGAAGAAGGAGAAGGAGAAGGTGAAGTCTGGAGGGTGAATCAGAAGAATCAGAAGAAGGAGAAGGAGAAGGTGAAGTCTGGAGGGTGAATCAGAAGAAGCAGAAGAAAGAGAAGAAGAAGGTGAAGTCTGGAGGGTGAAGCAGAAGAAACAGAAGAAGGAGAAGGAGAAGGTGAAGACTGGAGGGTGAATCTGAAGAAGTATAAGAAGGAGAAGGAGAAGGTGAAGTCTGGAGGGTGAATCAGAAGAAGTAGAAGAAGGAGAAGGAGAAGGTGAAGTCTGGAGGGTGAATCAGAAGAAGCAGAAGAAGGAGAAGGAGAAGGTGAAGTCTGGAGGGTGAATCAGAAGAAGCAGAAGAAGGAGAAGGAGAAGATGAAGTCTGGAGGGTGAATCAGAAGAAGCAGAAGAAGGAGAAGGAGAAGGTGAAGTCTGGAGGGTGAATCAGAAGAAGCAGAAGAAGGAGAAGGAGAAGGTGAAGTCTGGAGGGTGAATCAGAAGAAGCAGAAGAAGGAGAAGGAGAAGGTGAAGTCAGGAGGGTGAATCAGAAGAAGCAGAAAAAGGAGAAGGAGAAGGTGTAGTTAGGAGGGTGAATCAGAAGAAGCAGAAGAAGGAGAAGGAGCAGGTGAAGTCAGGGGGGTGAAGCAGAAGAAGTAGAAGAAGGAGAAGGAGAAGGTGAAGTCAGGACGGTGAAGCAGAAGAAGCAGAAGAAGGAGAAGGAGAAGGTGAAGTCTGGAGGGCGCAGCAGAAGAAGCAGAGGAAGGAGAAGGAGAAGCTGAAGTCTGGAGGGTGAAGCAGAAGAAGCAGAAGAAGGAGAAGGAGAAGGTGAAGTCTGGAGGGTGAATCAGAAGAAGTAGAAGAAGGAGAAGGAGAAGGTGAAGTCAGGAGAGTGAAGCAAAAGAAGCAGAAGATGGAGAAGGAGAAGGTGAAGTCTGGAGGGCGAAGCAGAAGAAGCAGAAGAAGGAGAAGGAGAAGGTGAAGTCTGGAGGGTGAAGCAGAAGAAGCAGAAGAAGGAGAAGGAGAAGGTGAAGTCTGGAGGGTGAATCAGAAGAAGTAGAAGAAGGAGAAGGAGAAGGTGAAGTCAGGAGGGTGAAGCAGAAGAAGCAGAAGAAGGAGAAGGAGAAGGTGAAGTCTGGAGGGTGAAGCAGAAGAAGCAGAAGAAGGAGCAGGAGAAGGTGAAGTCTGGAGGGTGAAGCAGAAGAAGCAGAAGAAGGAGAAGGAGAAGGTGAAGTCAGGATGGTGAATCAGAAGAAGTAGAAGAAGGAGAAGGAGAAGGTGAAGTCTGGAGGGTGAATCAGAAGAAGCAGAAGAAGGAGAAGGAGAAGGTGAAGTCTGGAGGGTGAATCAGAAGAAGCAGAAGAAGGAGAAGGAGAAGATGAAGTCTGGAGGGTGAATCAGAAGAAGTAGAAGAAGGAGAAGGAGAAGGTGAGGTCTGGAGGGTCAATCAGAAGAAGCAGAACAAGGAGAAGGAGAAGGTGAAGTCTGGAGGGTGAATCAGAAGAAGCAGAAGAAGGACAAGGAGAAGGTGAAGTCTGGAGGGTGAATTAGAAGAAGCAGAAAAGGAGAAGGAGAAGGTGAAGTCAGGAGGGTGAATCAGAAGAAGCAGAAGAAGGAGAAGGAGAAGGTAAAGTTAGGAGGGTGAATCAGAAGAAGCAGAAGAAGGAGAAGGAGCAGGTGAAGTCAGGGAGGTGAAGCAGAAGAAGTAGAAGAAGGAGAAGGAGAAGGTGAAGTCAGGAGGGTGAAGCAGAAGAAGCAGAAGAAGGAGAAGGAGAAGGTGAAGTCTGGAGGGCGCAGCAGAAGAAGCAGAAGAAGGAGAAGGAGAAGGTGAAGTCTGGAGGGTGAAGCAGAAGAAGCAGAAGAAGGAGAAGGAGAAGGTGAAGTCTGGAGGGTGAATCAGAAGAAGTAGAAGAAGGTGAAGGAGAAGGTGAAGTCAGGAGAGTGAAGCAGAAGAAGCAGAAGAAGGAGAAGGAGAAGGTGAAGTCTGGAGGGTGAAGCAGAAGAAGCAGAAGAAGGAGAAGGAGAAGGTGATGTCTGGAGGGCGAAGCAGAAGAAGCAGAAGAAGGAGAAGGAGAAGGTGAAGTCTGGAGGGTGAAGCAGAAGAAGCAGAAGAAGGAGAAGGAGAAGGTGAAGTCTGGAGGGTGAATCAGAAGAAGTAGAAGAAGGAGAAGGAGAAGGTGAAGTCAGGAGGGTGAAGCAGAAGAAGCAGAAGAAGGAGAAGGAGAAGGTGAAGTCAGGAGGGTGAATCGGAAGAAGTAGAAGAAGGAGAAGGAGAAGGTGAAGTCTGGAGGGTGAATCAGAAGAAGGAGAAGAAGGAGAAGGAGAAGGTGAAGTCTGGAGGGTGAATCAGAAGAAGTAGAAGAAGGAGAATGAGAAGGTGAAGTCTGGAGGGTGAATCAGAAGAAGCAGAAGAAGGAGAAGGAGAAGGTGGAGTCTGGAGGGAGAAGCAGAAGAAGTAGAAGAAGGAGAAGGAGAAGGTGAAGTCTGGAGGGTGAATCAGAAGAAGTAGAAGAAGGAGAAGGAGAAGGTGAAGTCTGGAGGGTGAATCAGAAGAAGTAGAAGAAGGAGAAGGAGAAGGTGAAGTCTGGAGGGTGAATCAGAAGAAGCAGAAGAAGGAGAAGGAGAAGGTGAAGTCTGGAGGGTGAATCAGAAGAAGCAGAAGAAGGAGAAGGAGAAGGTGAAGTCAGGAGGGTGAATCAGAAGAAGCAGAAGAAGGAGAAGGAGAAGGTGTAGTTAGGAGGGTGAATCAGAAGAAGCAGAAGAAGGAGAAGGAGCAGGTGAAGTCAGGGGGGTGAAGCAGAAGAAGTAGAAGAAGGAGAAGGAGAAGGTGAAGTCAGGACGGTGAAGCAGAAGAAGCAGAAGAAGGAGAAGGAGAAGGTGAAGTCTGGAGGGCGCAGCAGAAGAAGCAGAGGAAGGAGAAGGAGAAGCTGAAGTCTGGAGGGTGAAGCAGAAGAAGCAGAAGAAGGAGAAGGAGAAGGTGAAGTCTGGAGGGTGAATCAGAAGAAGTAGAAGAAGGAGAAGGAGAAGGTGAAGTCAGGAGAGTGAAGCAAAAGAAGCAGAAGATGGAGAAGGAGAAGGTGAAGTCTGGAGGGCGAAGCAGAAGAAGCAGAAGAAGGAGAAGGAGAAGGTGAAGTCTGGAGGGTGAAGCAGAAGAAGCAGAAGAAGGAGAAGGAGAAGGTGAAGTCTGGAGGGTGAATCAGAAGAAGTAGAAGAAGGAGAAGGAGAAGGTGAAGTCAGGAGGGTGAAGCAGAAGAAGCAGAAGAAGGAGAAGGAGAAGGTGAAGTCTGGAGGGTGAAGCAGAAGAAGCAGAAGAAGGAGCAGGAGAAGGTGAAGTCTGGAGGGTGAAGCAGAAGAAGCAGAAGAAGGAGAAGGAGAAGGTGAAGTCAGGATGGTGAATCAGAAGAAGTAGAAGAAGGAGAAGGAGAAGGTGAAGTCTGGAGGGTGAATCAGAAGAAGCAGAAGAAGGAGAAGGAGAAGGTGAAGTCTGGAGGGTGAATCAGAAGAAGCAGAAGAAGGAGAAGGAGAAGATGAAGTCTGGAGGGTGAATCAGAAGAAGTAGAAGAAGGAGAAGGAGAAGGTGAGGTCTGGAGGGTCAATCAGAAGAAGCAGAAGAAGGAGAAGGAGAAGGTGAAGTCTGGAGGGTGAATCAGAAGAAGCAGAAGAAGGACAAGGAGAAGGTGAAGTCTGGAGGGTGAATTAGAAGAAGCAGAAAAGGAGAAGGAGAAGGTGAAGTCAGGAGGGTGAATCAGAAGAAGCAGAAGAAGGAGAAGGAGAAGGTAAAGTTAGGAGGGTGAATCAGAAGAAGCAGAAGAAGGAGAAGGAGCAGGTGAAGTCAGGGAGGTGAAGCAGAAGAAGTAGAAGAAGGAGAAGGAGAAGGTGAAGTCAGGAGGGTGAAGCAGAAGAAGCAGAAGAAGGAGAAGGAGAAGGTGAAGTCTGGAGGGCGCAGCAGAAGAAGCAGAAGAAGGAGAAGGAGAAGGTGAAGTCTGGAGGGTGAAGCAGAAGAAGCAGAAGAAGGAGAAGGAGAAGGTGAAGTCTGGAGGGTGAATCAGAAGAAGTAGAAGAAGGTGAAGGAGAAGGTGAAGTCAGGAGAGTGAAGCAGAAGAAGCAGAAGAAGGAGAAGGAGAAGGTGAAGTCTGGAGGGTGAAGCAGAAGAAGCAGAAGAAGGAGAAGGAGAAGGTGATGTCTGGAGGGCGAAGCAGAAGAAGCAGAAGAAGGAGAAGGAGAAGGTGAAGTCTGGAGGGTGAAGCAGAAGAAGCAGAAGAAGGAGAAGGAGAAGGTGAAGTCTGGAGGGTGAATCAGAAGAAGTAGAAGAAGGAGAAGGAGAAGGTGAAGTCAGGAGGGTGAAGCAGAAGAAGCAGAAGAAGGAGAAGGAGAAGGTGAAGTCAGGAGGGTGAATCGGAAGAAGTAGAAGAAGGAGAAGGAGAAGGTGAAGTCTGGAGGGTGAATCAGAAGAAGGAGAAGAAGGAGAAGGAGAAGGTGAAGTCTGGAGGGTGAATCAGAAGAAGTAGAAGAAGGAGAATGAGAAGGTGAAGTCTGGAGGGTGAATCAGAAGAAGCAGAAGAAGGAGAAGGAGAAGGTGGAGTCTGGAGGGAGAAGCAGAAGAAGTAGAAGAAGGAGAAGGAGAAGGTGAAGTCTGGAGGGTGAATCAGAAGAAGTAGAAGAAGGAGAAGGAGAAGGTGAAGTCTGGAGGGTGAATCAGAAGAAGTAGAAGAAGGAGAAGGAGAAGGTGAAGTCTGGAGGGTGAATCAGAAGAAACAGAAGAAGGAGAAGGAGAAGGTGAAGTCTGGAGGGTGAATCAGAAGAAGTAGAAGAAGGAGAAGGAGCAGGTGTTGTCTGGAGGGTGAATCAGAAGAAGTAGACGAAGGAGGAGGAGAAGGTGAAGTCAGGAGGGTGAATCAGAAGAAGCAGAAGAAGGAGAAGGAGAAGGTGAAGTCAGGAGGGTGAATCAGAAGAAGCAGAAGAAGGAGAAGGAGAAGGTGAAGTCTGGAGGGTGAATCAGAAGAAGTAGAAGAAGGAGAAGGAGAAGGTGAAGTCTGGAGGGTGAAACAGAAGAAGCAGAAGAAGGAGAAGGAGAAGGTGAAGTCTGGAGGGTGAATCAGAAGAAGTAGAAGAAGGAGAAGGAGAAGGTGAAGTCTGGAGGGTGAATCAGAAGAAGTAGAAGAAGGAGAAGGAGAAGGTGAAGTCTGGAGGGTGAAGCAGAAGAAGTAGAAGAAGGAGAAGGAGAAGGTGAAGTCAGGAGGGTGAATCAGAAGATGTAGAAGAAGGAGAAGGAGAAGGTGAAGTCAGGAGGGTGAATCAGAAGAAGCAGAAGAAGGAGAAGGAGAAGGTGAAGTCTGGAGGGTGAATCAGAAGAAGTAGAAGAAGGAGAAGGAGAAGGTGAAGTCTGGAGGGTGAATCAGAAGAAGCAGAAGAAGGAGAAGGAGAAGGTGAAGTCTGGAGGGTGAATCAGAAGAAGCAGAAGAAGGAGAAGGAGAAGATGAAGTCTGGAGGGTGAATCAGAAGAAGCAGAAGAAGGAGAAGGAGAAGGTGAAGTCAGGAGGGTGAATCAGAAGAAGCAGAAGAAGGAGAAGGAGAAGGTGTAGTTAGGAGGGTGAATCAGAAGAAGCAGAAGAAGGAGAAGGAGCAGGTGAAGTCAGGGGGGTGAAGCAGAAGAAGTAGAAGAAGGAGAAGGAGAAGGTGAAGTCAGGACGGTGAAGCAGAAGAAGCAGAAGAAGGAGAAGGAGAAGGTGAAGTCTGGAGGGCGCAGCAGAAGAAGCAGAGGAAGGAGAAGGAGAAGCTGAAGTCTGGAGGGTGAAGCAGAAGAAGCAGAAGAAGGAGAAGGAGAAGGTGAAGTCTGGAGGGTGAATCAGAAGAAGTAGAAGAAGGAGAAGGAGAAGGTGAAGTCAGGAGAGTGAAGCAAAAGAAGCAGAAGATGGAGAAGGAGAAGGTGAAGTCTGGAGGGCGAAGCAGAAGAAGCAGAAGAAGGAGAAGGAGAAGGTGAAGTCTGGAGGGTGAAGCAGAAGAAGCAGAAGAAGGAGAAGGAGAAGGTGAAGTCTGGAGGGTGAATCAGAAGAAGTAGAAGAAGGAGAAGGAGAAGGTGAAGTCAGGAGGGTGAAGCAGAAGAAGCAGAAGAAGGAGAAGGAGAAGGTGAAGTCTGGAGGGTGAAGCAGAAGAAGCAGAAGAAGGAGCAGGAGAAGGTGAAGTCTGGAGGGTGAAGCAGAAGAAGCAGAAGAAGGAGAAGGAGAAGGTGAAGTCAGGATGGTGAATCAGAAGAAGTAGAAGAAGGAGAAGGAGAAGGTGAAGTCTGGAGGGTGAATCAGAAGAAGCAGAAGAAGGAGAAGGAGAAGGTGAAGTCTGGAGGGTGAATCAGAAGAAGCAGAAGAAGGAGAAGGAGAAGATGAAGTCTGGAGGGTGAATCAGAAGAAGTAGAAGAAGGAGAAGGAGAAGGTGAGTTCTGGAGGGTCAATCAGAAGAAGCAGAAGAAGGAGAAGGAGAAGGTGAAGTCTGGAGGGTGAATCAGAAGAAGCAGAAGAAGGACAAGGAGAAGGTGAAGTCTGGAGGGTGAATTAGAAGAAGCAGAAAAGGAGAAGGAGAAGGTGAAGTCAGGAGGGTGAATCAGAAGAAGCAGAAGAAGGAGAAGGAGAAGGTAAAGTTAGGAGGGTGAATCAGAAGAAGCAGAAGAAGGAGAAGGAGCAGGTGAAGTCAGGGAGGTGAAGCAGAAGAAGTAGAAGAAGGAGAAGGAGAAGGTGAAGTCAGGAGGGTGAAGCAGAAGAAGCAGAAGAAGGAGAAGGAGAAGGTGAAGTCTGGAGGGCGCAGCAGAAGAAGCAGAAGAAGGAGAAGGAGAAGGTGAAGTCTGGAGGGTGAAGCAGAAGAAGCAGAAGAAGGAGAAGGAGAAGGTGAAGTCTGGAGGGTGAATCAGAAGAAGTAGAAGAAGGTGAAGGAGAAGGTGAAGTCAGGAGAGTGAAGCAGAAGAAGCAGAAGAAGGAGAAGGAGAAGGTGAAGTCTGGAGGGTGAAGCAGAAGAAGCAGAAGAAGGAGAAGGAGAAGGTGATGTCTGGAGGGCGAAGCAGAAGAAGCAGAAGAAGGAGAAGGAGAAGGTGAAGTCTGGAGGGTGAAGCAGAAGAAGCAGAAGAAGGAGAAGGAGAAGGTGAAGTCTGGAGGGTGAATCAGAAGAAGTAGAAGAAGGAGAAGGAGAAGGTGAAGTCAGGAGGGTGAAGCAGAAGAAGCAGAAGAAGGAGAAGGAGAAGGTGAAGTCAGGAGGGTGAATCGGAAGAAGTAGAAGAAGGAGAAGGAGAAGGTGAAGTCTGGAGGGTGAATCAGAAGAAGGAGAAGAAGGAGAAGGAGAAGGTGAAGTCTGGAGGGTGAATCAGAAGAAGTAGAAGAAGGAGAATGAGAAGGTGAAGTCTGGAGGGTGAATCAGAAGAAGCAGAAGAAGGAGAAGGAGAAGGTGGAGTCTGGAGGGAGAAGCAGAAGAAGTAGAAGAAGGAGAAGGAGAAGGTGAAGTCTGGAGGGTGAATCAGAAGAAGTAGAAGAAGGAGAAGGAGAAGGTGAAGTCTGGAGGGTGAATCAGAAGAAGTAGAAGAAGGAGAAGGAGAAGGTGAAGTCTGGAGGGTGAATCAGAAGAAACAGAAGAAGGAGAAGGAGAAGGTGAAGTCTGGAGGGTGAATCAGAAGAAGTAGAAGAAGGAGAAGGAGCAGGTGTTGTCTGGAGGGTGAATCAGAAGAAGTAGACGAAGGAGAAGGAGAAGGTGAAGTCAGGAGGGTGAATCAGAAGAAGCAGAAGAAGGAGAAGGAGAAGGTGAAGTCAGGAGGGTGAATCAGAAGAAGCAGAAGAAGGAGAAGGAGAAGGTGAAGTCTGGAGGGTGAATCAGAAGAAGTAGAAGAAGGAGAAGGAGAAGGTGAAGTCTGGAGGGTGAAACAGAAGAAGCAGAAGAAGGAGAAGGAGAAGGTGAAGTCTGGAGGGTGAATCAGAAGAAGTAGAAGAAGGAGAAGGAGAAGGTGAAGTCTGGAGGGTGAATCAGAAGAAGTAGAAGAAGGAGAAGGAGAAGGTGAAGTCTGGAGGGTGAAGCAGAAGAAGTAGAAGAAGGAGAAGGAGAAGGTGAAGTCAGGAGGGTGAATCAGAAGATGTAGAAGAAGGAGAAGGAGAAGGTGAAGTCAGGAGGGTGAATCAGAAGAAGCAGAAGAAGGAGAAGGAGAAGGTGAAGTCTGGAGGGTGAATCAGAAGAAGTAGAAGAAGGAGAAGGAGAAGGTGAAGTCTGGAGGGTGAATCAGAAGAAGCAGAAGAAGGAGAAGGAGAAGGTGAAGTCTGGAGGGTGAATCAGAAGAAGCAGAAGAAGGAGAAGGAGAAGGTGAAGTCTGGAGGGTGAATCAGAAGAAGCAGAATAAGGAGAAGGAGAAGGTGAAGTCTGGAGGGTGAATCAGAAGAAGCAGAAGAAGGAGAAGGAGAAGGTGAAGTCTGGAGGGTGAATCAGAAGAAGTAGAAGAAGGAGAAGGAGAAGGTATAGTCTGGAGGGTGAAGCAGAAGAAGTAGAAGAAGGAGAAGGAGAAGGTGAAGTCTGGAGGGTGAATCAGAAGAAGCAGAAGAAGGAGAAGGAGAAGGTGAAGTCTGGAGGGTGAATCAGAAGAAGTAGAAGAAGGAGAAGGAGAAGGTGAAGTCTGGAGGGTGAATCAGAAGAAGCAGAAGAAGGAGAAGGAGAAGGTGAAGTCTGGAGGGTGAATCAGAAGAAGCAGAAGAAGGAGAAGGAGAAGGTGAAGTCTGCAGGGTGAATCAGAAGAAGCAGAAGAAGGAGAAGGAGAAGGTGAAGTCTGGAGGGTGAATCAGAAGAAGCAGAATAAGGAGAAGGAGAAGGTGAAGTCTGGAGGGTGAATCAGAAGAAGCAGAAGAAGTAGAAGGAGAAGGTGAAGTCTGGAGGGTGAATCAGAAGGAGTAGAAGAAGGAGAAGGAGAAGGTGAAGTCTGGAGGGTGAATCAGAAGAAGCAGAAGAAGGAGAAGGAGAAGGTGAAGTCTGGAGGGTGAATCAGAAGAAGCAGAAGAAGGAGAAGGAGAAGGTGAAGTCTGGAGGGTGAATCAGAAGAAGCAGAAGAAGGAGAAGGAGAAGGTGAAGTCTGGAGGGTGAATCAGAAGAAGCAGAATAAGGAGAAGGAGAAGGTGAAGTCTGGAGGGTGAATCAGAAGAAGCAGAAGAAGGAGAAGGAGAAGGTGAAGTCTGGAGGGTGAATCAGAAGAAGTAGAAGAAGGAGAAGGAGAAGGTGAAGTCTGGAGGGTGAAGCAGAAGAAGTAGAAGAAGGAGAAGGAGAAGGTGAAGTCAGGAGGGTGAATCAGAAGAAGCAGAAGAAGGAGAAGGAGAAGGTGAAGTCAGGAGGGTGAATCAGAAGAAGCAGAAGAAGGAGAAGGAGAAGGTGTAGTTAGGAGGGTGAATCAGAAGAAGCAGAAGAAGGAGAAGGAGCAGGTGAAGTCAGGGGGGTGAAGCAGAAGAAGTAGAAGAAGGAGAAGGAGAAGGTGAAGTCAGGACGGTGAAGCAGAAGAAGCAGAAGAAGGAGAAGGAGAAGGTGAAGTCTGGAGGGCGCAGCAGAAGAAGCAGAGGAAGGAGAAGGAGAAGCTGAAGTCTGGAGGGTGAAGCAGAAGAAGCAGAAGAAGGAGAAGGAGAAGGTGAAGTCTGGAGGGTGAATCAGAAGAAGTAGAAGAAGGAGAAGGAGAAGGTGAAGTCAGGAGAGTGAAGCAAAAGAAGCAGAAGATGGAGAAGGAGAAGGTGAAGTCTGGAGGGCGAAGCAGAAGAAGCAGAAGAAGGAGAAGGAGAAGGTGAAGTCTGGAGGGTGAAGCAGAAGAAGCAGAAGAAGGAGAAGGAGAAGGTGAAGTCTGGAGGGTGAATCAGAAGAAGTAGAAGAAGGAGAAGGAGAAGGTGAAGTCAGGAGGGTGAAGCAGAAGAAGCAGAAGAAGGAGAAGGAGAAGGTGAAGTCTGGAGGGTGAAGCAGAAGAAGCAGAAGAAGGAGCAGGAGAAGGTGAAGTCTGGAGGGTGAAGCAGAAGAAGCAGAAGAAGGAGAAGGAGAAGGTGAAGTCAGGATGGTGAATCAGAAGAAGTAGAAGAAGGAGAAGGAGAAGGTGAAGTCTGGAGGGTGAATCAGAAGAAGCAGAAGAAGGAGAAGGAGAAGGTGAAGTCTGGAGGGTGAATCAGAAGAAGCAGAAGAAGGAGAAGGAGAAGATGAAGTCTGGAGGGTGAATCAGAAGAAGTAGAAGAAGGAGAAGGAGAAGGTGAGGTCTGGAGGGTCAATCAGAAGAAGCAGAAGAAGGAGAAGGAGAAGGTGAAGTCTGGAGGGTGAATCAGAAGAAGCAGAAGAAGGACAAGGAGAAGGTGAAGTCTGGAGGGTGAATTAGAAGAAGCAGAAAAGGAGAAGGAGAAGGTGAAGTCAGGAGGGTGAATCAGAAGAAGCAGAAGAAGGAGAAGGAGAAGGTAAAGTTAGGAGGGTGAATCAGAAGAAGCAGAAGAAGGAGAAGGAGCAGGTGAAGTCAGGGAGGTGAAGCAGAAGAAGTAGAAGAAGGAGAAGGAGAAGGTGAAGTCAGGAGGGTGAAGCAGAAGAAGCAGAAGAAGGAGAAGGAGAAGGTGAAGTCTGGAGGGCGCAGCAGAAGAAGCAGAAGAAGGAGAAGGAGAAGGTGAAGTCTGGAGGGTGAAGCAGAAGAAGCAGAAGAAGGAGAAGGAGAAGGTGAAGTCTGGAGGGTGAATCAGAAGAAGTAGAAGAAGGTGAAGGAGAAGGTGAAGTCAGGAGAGTGAAGCAGAAGAAGCAGAAGAAGGAGAAGGAGAAGGTGAAGTCTGGAGGGTGAAGCAGAAGAAGCAGAAGAAGGAGAAGGAGAAGGTGATGTCTGGAGGGCGAAGCAGAAGAAGCAGAAGAAGGAGAAGGAGAAGGTGAAGTCTGGAGGGTGAAGCAGAAGAAGCAGAAGAAGGAGAAGGAGAAGGTGAATTCTGGAGGGTGAATCAGAAGAAGTAGAAGAAGGAGAAGGAGAAGGTGAAGTCAGGAGGGTGAAGCAGAAGAAGCAGAAGAAGGAGAAGGAGAAGGTGAAGTCAGGAGGGTGAATCGGAAGAAGTAGAAGAAGGAGAAGGAGAAGGTGAAGTCTGGAGGGTGAATCAGAAGAAGGAGAAGAAGGAGAAGGAGAAGGTGAAGTCTGGAGGGTGAATCAGAAGAAGTAGAAGAAGGAGAATGAGAAGGTGAAGTCTGGAGGGTGAATCAGAAGAAGCAGAAGAAGGAGAAGGAGAAGGTGGAGTCTGGAGGGAGAAGCAGAAGAAGTAGAAGAAGGAGAAGGAGAAGGTGAAGTCTGGAGGGTGAATCAGAAGAAGTAGAAGAAGGAGAAGGAGAAGGTGAAGTCTGGAGGGTGAATCAGAAGAAGTAGAAGAAGGAGAAGGAGAAGGTGAAGTCTGGAGGGTGAATCAGAAGAAACAGAAGAAGGAGAAGGAGAAGGTGAAGTCTGGAGGGTGAATCAGAAGAAGTAGAAGAAGGAGAAGGAGCAGGTGTTGTCTGGAGGGTGAATCAGAAGAAGTAGACGAAGGAGAAGGAGAAGGTGAAGTCAGGAGGGTGAATCAGAAGAAGCAGAAGAAGGAGAAGGAGAAGGTGAAGTCAGGAGGGTGAATCAGAAGAAGCAGAAGAAGGAGAAGGAGAAGGTGAAGTCTGGAGGGTGAATCAGAAGAAGTAGAAGAAGGAGAAGGAGAAGGTGAAGTCTGGAGGGTGAAACAGAAGAAGCAGAAGAAGGAGAAGGAGAAGGTGAAGTCTGGAGGGTGAATCAGAAGAAGTAGAAGAAGGAGAAGGAGAAGGTGAAGTCTGGAGGGTGAATCAGAAGAAGTAGAAGAAGGAGAAGGAGAAGGTGAAGTCTGGAGGGTGAAGCAGAAGAAGTAGAAGAAGGAGAAGGAGAAGGTGAAGTCAGGAGGGTGAATCAGAAGATGTAGAAGAAGGAGAAGGAGAAGGTGAAGTCAGGAGGGTGAATCAGAAGAAGCAGAAGAAGGAGAAGGAGAAGGTGAAGTCTGGAGGGTGAATCAGAAGAAGTAGAAGAAGGAGAAGGAGAAGGTGAAGTCTGGAGGGTGAATCAGAAGAAGCAGAAGAAGGAGAAGGAGAAGGTGAAGTCTGGAGGGTGAATCAGAAGAAGCAGAAGAAGGAGAAGGAGAAGGTGAAGTCTGGAGGGTGAATCAGAAGAAGCAGAATAAGGAGAAGGAGAAGGTGAAGTCTGGAGGGTGAATCAGAAGAAGCAGAAGAAGGAGAAGGAGAAGGTGAAGTCTGGAGGGTGAATCAGAAGAAGTAGAAGAAGGAGAAGGAGAAGGTATAGTCTGGAGGGTGAAGCAGAAGAAGTAGAAGAAGGAGAAGGAGAAGGTGAAGTCTGGAGGGTGAATCAGAAGAAGCAGAAGAAGGAGAAGGAGAAGGTGAAGTCTGGAGGGTGAATCAGAAGAAGTAGAAGAAGGAGAAGGAGAAGGTGAAGTCTGGAGGGTGAATCAGAAGAAGCAGAAGAAGGAGAAGGAGAAGGTGAAGTCTGGAGGGTGAATCAGAAGAAGCAGAAGAAGGAGAAGGAGAAGGTGAAGTCTGCAGGGTGAATCAGAAGAAGCAGAAGAAGGAGAAGGAGAAGGTGAAGTCTGGAGGGTGAATCAGAAGAAGCAGAATAAGGAGAAGGAGAAGGTGAAGTCTGGAGGGTGAATCAGAAGAAGCAGAAGAAGTAGAAGGAGAAGGTGAAGTCTGGAGGGTGAATCAGAAGGAGTAGAAGAAGGAGAAGGAGAAGGTGAAGTCTGGAGGGTGAATCAGAAGAAGCAGAAGAAGGAGAAGGAGAAGGTGAAGTCTGGAGGGTGAATCAGAAGAAGCAGAAGAAGGAGAAGGAGAAGGTGAAGTCTGGAGGGTGAATCAGAAGAAGCAGAAGAAGGAGAAGGAGAAGGTGAAGTCTGGAGGGTGAATCAGAAGAAGCAGAATAAGGAGAAGGAGAAGGTGAAGTCTGGAGGGTGAATCAGAAGAAGCAGAAGAAGGAGAAGGAGAAGGTGAAGTCTGGAGGGTGAATCAGAAGAAGTAGAAGAAGGAGAAGGAGAAGGTGAAGTCTGGAGGGTGAAGCAGAAGAAGTAGAAGAAGGAGAAGGAGAAGGTGAAGTCAGGAGGGTGAATCAGAAGAAGTAGAAGAAGGAGAAGGAGAAGGTGAAGTCAGGAGGGTGAATCAGAAGAAGCAGAAGAAGGAGAAGGAGAAGGTGAAGTCTGGAGGGTGAATCAGAAGAATCAGAAGAAGGAGAAGTAGAAGGTGAAGTCTGGAGGGTGAATCAGAAGAAGCAGAAGAAAGAGAAGAAGAAGGTGAAGTCTGGAGGGTGAAGCAGAAGAAACAGAAGAAGGAGAAGGAGAAGTTGAAGACTGGAGGGTGAATCTGAAGAAGTATAAGAAGCAGAAGGAGAAGGTGAAGTCTGGAGGGTGAATCTGAAGAAGTATAAGAAGGAGAAGGAGAAGGTGAAGTCTGGAGGGTGAATCAGAAGAAGCAGAAGAAGGAGAAGGAGAAGGTGAAGTCTGGAGGGTGAATCAGAAGAAGCAGAAGAAGGAGAAGGAGAAGATGAAGTCTGGAGGGTGAATCAGAAGAAGCAGAAGAAGGAGAAGGAGAAGGTGAAGTCTGGAGGGTGAATCAGAAGAAGCAGAAGAAGGAGAAGGAGAAGGTGAAGTCTGGAGGGTGAATCAGAAGAAGCAGAAGAAGGAGAAGGAGAAGGTGAAGTCAGGAGGGTGAATCAGAAGAAGCAGAAGAAGGAGAAGGAGAAGGTGTAGTTAGGAGGGTGAATCAGAAGAAGCAGAAGAAGGAGAAGGAGCAGGTGAAGTCAGGGGGGTGAAGCAGAAGAAGTAGAAGAAGGAGAAGGAGAAGGTGAAGTCAGGACGGTGAAGCAGAAGAAGCAGAAGAAGGAGAAGGAGAAGGTGAAGTCTGGAGGGTGAAGCAGAAGAAGCAGAAGAAGGAGAAGGAGAAGGTGAAGTCTGGAGGGTGAATCAGAAGAAGTAGAAGAAGGAGAAGGAGAAGGTGAAGTCAGGAGGGTGAAGCAGAAGAAGCAGAAGAAGGAGAAGGAGAAGGTGAAGTCTGGAGGGTGAAGCAGAAGAAGCAGAAGAAGGAGCAGGAGAAGGTGAAGTCTGGAGGGTGAAGCAGAAGAAGCAGAAGAAGGAGAAGGAGAAGGTGAAGTCAGGATGGTGAATCAGAAGAAGTAGAAGAAGGAGAAGGAGAAGGTGAAGTCTGGAGGGTGAATCAGAAGAAGCAGAAGAAGGAGAAGGAGAAGGTGAAGTCTGGAGGGTGAATCAGAAGAAGCAGAAGAAGGAGAAGGAGAAGATGAAGTCTGGAGGGTGAATCAGAAGAAGTAGAAGAAGGAGAAGGAGAAGGTGAGGTCTGGAGGGTCAATCAGAAGAAGCAGAAGAAGGAGAAGGAGAAGGTGAAGTCTGGAGGGTGAATCAGAAGAAGCAGAAGAAGGACAAGGAGAAGGTGAAGTCTGGAGGGTGAATTAGAAGAAGCAGAAAAGGAGAAGGAGAAGGTGAAGTCAGGAGGGTGAATCAGAAGAAGCAGAAGAAGGAGAAGGAGAAGGTAAAGTTAGGAGGGTGAATCAGAAGAAGCAGAAGAAGGAGAAGGAGCAGGTGAAGTCAGGGAGGTGAAGCAGAAGAAGTAGAAGAAGGAGAATGAGAAGGTGAAGTCAGGAGGGTGAAGCAGAAGAAGCAGAAGAAGGAGAAGGAGAAGGTGAAGTCTGGAGGGCGCAGCAGAAGAAGCAGAAGAAGGAGAAGGAGAAGGTGAAGTCTGGAGGGTGAAGCAGAAGAAGCAGAAGAAGGAGAAGGAGAAGGTGAAGTCTGGAGGGTGAATCAGAAGAAGTAGAAGAAGGTGAAGGAGAAGGTGAAGTCAGGAGAGTGAAGCAGAAGAAGCAGAAGAAGGAGAAGGAGAAGGTGAAGTCTGGAGGGTGAAGCAGAAGAAGCAGAAGAAGGAGAAGGAGAAGGTGATGTCTGGAGGGCGAAGCAGAAGAAGCAGAAGAAGGAGAAGGAGAAGGTGAAGTCTGGAGGGTGAAGCAGAAGAAGCAGAAGAAGGAGAAGGAGAAGGTGAAGTCTGGAGGGTGAATCAGAAGAAGTAGAAGAAGGAGAAGGAGAAGGTGAAGTCAGGAGGGTGAAGCAGAAGAAGCAGAAGAAGGAGAAGGAGAAGGTGAAGTCAGGAGGGTGAATCGGAAGAAGTAGAAGAAGGAGAAGGAGAAGGTGAAGTCTGGAGGGTGAATCAGAAGAAGGAGAAGAAGGAGAAGGAGAAGGTGAAGTCTGGAGGGTGAATCAGAAGAAGTAGAAGAAGGAGAATGAGAAGGTGAAGTCTGGAGGGTGAATCAGAAGAAGCAGAAGAAGGAGAAGGAGAAGGTGGAGTCTGGAGGGAGAAGCAGAAGAAGTAGAAGAAGGAGAAGGAGAAGGTGAAGTCTGGAGGGTGAATCAGAAGAAGTAGAAGAAGGAGAAGGAGAAGGTGAAGTCTGGAGGGTGAATCAGAAGAAGTAGAAGAAGGAGAAGGAGAAGGTGAAGTCTGGAGGGTGAATCAGAAGAAACAGAAGAAGGAGAAGGAGAAGGTGAAGTCTGGAGGGTGAATCAGAAGAAGTAGAAGAAGGAGAAGGAGCAGGTGTTGTCTGGAGGGTGAATCAGAAGAAGTAGACGAAGGAGAAGGAGAAGGTGAAGTCAGGAGGGTGAATCAGAAGAAGCAGAAGAAGGAGAAGGAGAAGGTGAAGTCAGGAGGGTGAATCAGAAGAAGCAGAAGAAGGAGAAGGAGAAGGTGAAGTCTGGAGGGTGAATCAGAAGAAGTAGAAGAAGGAGAAGGAGAAGGTGAAGTCTGGAGGGTGAAACAGAAGAAGCAGAAGAAGGAGAAGGAGAAGGTGAAGTCTGGAGGGTGAATCAGAAGAAGTAGAAGAAGGAGAAGGAGAAGGTGAAGTCTGGAGGGTGAATCAGAAGAAGTAGAAGAAGGAGAAGGAGAAGGTGAAGTCTGGAGGGTGAAGCAGAAGAAGTAGAAGAAGGAGAAGGAGAAGGTGAAGTCAGGAGGGTGAATCAGAAGATGTAGAAGAAGGAGAAGGAGAAGGTGAAGTCAGGAGGGTGAATCAGAAGAAGCAGAAGAAGGAGAAGGAGAAGGTGAAGTCTGGAGGGTGAATCAGAAGAAGTAGAAGAAGGAGAAGGAGAAGGTGAAGTCTGGAGGGTGAATCAGAAGAAGCAGAAGAAGGAGAAGGAGAAGGTGAAGTCTGGAGGGTGAATCAGAAGAAGCAGAAGAAGGAGAAGGAGAAGGTGAAGTCTGGAGGGTGAATCAGAAGAAGCAGAATAAGGAGAAGGAGAAGGTGAAGTCTGGAGGGTGAATCAGAAGAAGCAGAAGAAGGAGAAGGAGAAGGTGAAGTCTGGAGGGTGAATCAGAAGAAGTAGAAGAAGGAGAAGGAGAAGGTATAGTCTGGAGGGTGAAGCAGAAGAAGTAGAAGAAGGAGAAGGAGAAGGTGAAGTCTGGAGGGTGAATCAGAAGAAGCAGAAGAAGGAGAAGGAGAAGGTGAAGTCTGGAGGGTGAATCAGAAGAAGTAGAAGAAGGAGAAGGAGAAGGTGAAGTCTGGAGGGTGAATCAGAAGAAGCAGAAGAAGGAGAAGGAGAAGGTGAAGTCTGGAGGGTGAATCAGAAGAAGCAGAAGAAGGAGAAGGAGAAGGTGAAGTCTGCAGGGTGAATCAGAAGAAGCAGAAGAAGGAGAAGGAGAAGGTGAAGTCTGGAGGGTGAATCAGAAGAAGCAGAATAAGGAGAAGGAGAAGGTGAAGTCTGGAGGGTGAATCAGAAGAAGCAGAAGAAGTAGAAGGAGAAGGTGAAGTCTGGAGGGTGAATCAGAAGGAGTAGAAGAAGGAGAAGGAGAAGGTGAAGTCTGGAGGGTGAATCAGAAGAAGCAGAAGAAGGAGAAGGAGAAGGTGAAGTCTGGAGGGTGAATCAGAAGAAGCAGAAGAAGGAGAAGGAGAAGGTGAAGTCTGGAGGGTGAATCAGAAGAAGCAGAAGAAGGAGAAGGAGAAGGTGAAGTCTGGAGGGTGAATCAGAAGAAGCAGAATAAGGAGAAGGAGAAGGTGAAGTCTGGAGGGTGAATCAGAAGAAGCAGAAGAAGGAGAAGGAGAAGGTGAAGTCTGGAGGGTGAATCAGAAGAAGTAGAAGAAGGAGAAGGAGAAGGTGAAGTCTGGAGGGTGAAGCAGAAGAAGTAGAAGAAGGAGAAGGAGAAGGTGAAGTCAGGAGGGTGAATCAGAAGAAGTAGAAGAAGGAGAAGGAGAAGGTGAAGTCAGGAGGGTGAATCAGAAGAAGCAGAAGAAGGAGAAGGAGAAGGTGAAGTCTGGAGGGTGAATCAGAAGAATCAGAAGAAGGAGAAGTAGAAGGTGAAGTCTGGAGGGTGAATCAGAAGAAGCAGAAGAAAGAGAAGAAGAAGGTGAAGTCTGGAGGGTGAAGCAGAAGAAACAGAAGAAGGAGAAGGAGAAGTTGAAGACTGGAGGGTGAATCTGAAAAAGTATAAGAAGCAGAAGGAGAAGGTGAAGTCTGGAGGGTGAATCTGAAGAAGTATAAGAAGGAGAAGGAGAAGGTGAAGTCTGGAGGGTGAATCAGAAGAAGCAGAAGAAGGAGAAGGAGAAGGTGAAGTCTGGAGGGTGAATCAGAAGAAGCAGAAGAAGGAGAAGGAGAAGATGAAGTCTGGAGGGTGAATCAGAAGAAGCAGAAGAAGGAGAAGGAGAAGGTGAAGTCTGGAGGGTGAATCAGAAGAAGCAGAAGAAGGAGAAGGAGAAGGTGAAGTCTGGAGGGTGAATCAGAAGAAGCAGAAGAAGGAGAAGGAGAAGGTGAAGTCAGGAGGGTGAATCAGAAGAAGCAGAAGAAGGAGAAGGAGAAGGTGTAGTTAGGAGGGTGAATCAGAAGAAGCAGAAGAAGGAGAAGGAGCAGGTGAAGTCAGGGGGGTGAAGCAGAAGAAGTAGAAGAAGGAGAAGGAGAAGGTGAAGTCAGGACGGTGAAGCAGAAGAAGCAGAAGAAGGAGAAGGAGAAGGTGAAGTCTGGAGGGCGCAGCAGAAGAAGCAGAAGAAGGAGAAGGAGAAGCTGAAGTCTGGAGGGTGAAGCAGAAGAAGCAAAAGAAGGAGAAGGAGAAGGTGAAGTCTGGAGGGTGAATCAGAAGAAGTAGAAGAAGGAGAAGGAGAAGGTGAAGTCAGGAGAGTGAAGCAAAAGAAGCAGAAGATGGAGAAGGAGAAGGTGAAGTCTGGAGGGCGAAGCAGAAGAAGCAGAAGAAGGAGAAGGAGAAGGTGAAGTCTGGAGGGTGAAGCAGAAGAAGCAGAAGAAGGAGAAGGAGAAGGTGAAGTCTGGAGGGTGAATCAGAAGAAGTAGAAGAAGGAGAAGGAGAAGGTGAAGTCAGGAGGGTGAAGCAGAAGAAGCAGAAGAAGGAGACGGAGAAGGTGAAGTCTGGAGGGTGAAGCAGAAGAAGCAGAAGAAGGAGCAGGAGAAGGTGAAGTCTGGAGGGTGAAGCAGAAGAAGCAGAAGAAGGAGAAGGAGAAGGTGAAGTCAGGATGGTGAATCAGAAGAAGTAGAAGAAGGAGAAGGAGAAGGTGAAGTCTGGAGGGTGAATCAGAAGAAGCAGAAGAAGGAGAAGGAGAAGGTGAAGTCTGGAGGGTGAATCAGAAGAAGCAGAAGAAGGAGAAGGAGAAGATGAAGTCTGGAGGGTGAATCAGAAGAAGTAGAAGAAGGAGAAGGAGAAGGTGAGGTCTGGAGGGTCAATCAGAAGAAGCAGAAGAAGGAGAAGGAGAAGGTGAAGTCTGGAGGGTGAATCAGAAGAAGCAGAAGAAGGACAAGGAGAAGGTGAAGTCTGGAGGGTGAATTAGAAGAAGCAGAAGAAGGAGAAGGAGAAGGTGAAGTCAGGAGGGTGAATCAGAAGAAGCAGAAGAAGGAGAAGGAGAAGGTAAAGTTAGGAGGGTGAATCAGAAGAAGCAGAAGAAGGAGAAGGAGCAGGTGAAGTCAGGGAGGTGAAGCAGAAGAAGTAGAAGAAGGAGAAGGAGAAGGTGAAGTCAGGAGGGTGAAGCAGAAGAAGCACAAGAAGGAGAAGGAGAAGGTGAAGTCTGGAGGGCGCAGCAGAAGAAGCAGAAGAAGGAGAAGGAGAAGGTGTAGTCTGGAGGGTGAAGCAGAAGAAGCAGAAGAAGGAGAAGGAGAAGGTGAAGTCTGGAGGGTGAATCAGAAGAAGTAGAAGAAGGTGAAGGAGAAGGTGAAGTCAGGAGAGTGAAGCAGAAGAAGCAGAAGAAGGAGAAGGAGAAGGTGAAGTCTGGAGGGTGAAGCAGAAGAAGCAGAAGAAGGAGAAGGAGAAGGTGATGTCTGGAGGGCGAAGCAGAAGAAGCAGAAGAAGGAGAAGGAGAAGGTGAAGTCTGGAGGGTGAAGCAGAAGAAGCAGAAGAAGGAGAAGGAGAAGGTGAAGTCTGGAGGGTGAATCAGAAGAAGTAGAAGAAGGAGAAGGAGAAGGTGAAGTCAGGAGGGTGAAGCAGAAGAAGCAGAAGAAGGAGAAGGAGAAGGTGAAGTCAGGAGGGTGAATCGGAAGAAGTAGAAGAAGGAGAAGGAGAAGGTGAAGTCTGGAGGGTGAATCAGAAGAAGGAGAAGAAGGAGAAGGAGAAGGTGAAGTCTGGAGGGTGAATCAGAAGAAGTAGAAGAAGGAGAATGAGAAGGTGAAGTCTGGAGGGTGAATCAGAAGAAGCAGAAGAAGGAGAAGGAGAAGATGGAGTCTGGAGGGAGAAGCAGAAGAAGTAGAAGAAGGAGAAGGAGAAGGTGAAGTCTGGAGGGTGAATCAGAAGAAGTAGAAGAAGGAGAAGGAGAAGGTGAAGTCTGGAGGGTGAATCAGAAGAAGTAGAAGAAGGAGAAGGAGAAGGTGAAGTCTGGAGGGTGAATCAGAAGAAACAGAAGAAGGAGAAGGAGAAGGTGAAGTCTGGAGGGTGAATCAGAAGAAGTAGAAGAAGGAGAAGGAGCAGGTGTAGTCTGGAGGGTGAATCAGAAGAAGTAGACGAAGGAGAAGGAGAAGGTGAAGTCTGGAGGGTGAATCAGAAGAAGCAGAAGAAGGAGAAGGAGAAGGTGAAGTCTGGAGGGTGAATCAGAAGAAGTAGAAGAAGGAGAAGGGGAAGGTGAAGTCTGGAGGGTGAATCAGAAGAAGCAGAAGAAGGAGAAGGAGAAGGTGAAGTCTGGAGGGTGAATCAGAAGAAGCAGAAGAAGGAGAAGGAGAAGGTGAAGTCTGGAGGGTGAAACAGAAGAAGCAGAATAAGGAGAAGGAGAAGGTGAAGTCAGGAGGGTGAATCAGAAGAAGCAGAAGAAGGAGAAGGAGAAGGTGAAGTAAGGAGGGTGAATCAGAAGAAGCAGAAGAAGGAGAAGGAGAAGGTGAAGTCTGGAGTGTGAAGCAAAAGAAGGAGAAGGAGAAGGTGAAGTCTGGAGGGTGAATCAGAAGAAGTAGAAGAAGGAGAAGGAGAAGGTGAAGTCTGGAGGGTGAAGCAGAAGAAGTAGAAGAAGGAGAAGGAGAAGGTGAAGTCAGGAGGGTGAATCAGAAGAAGTAGAAGAAGGAGAAAGAGAAGGTGAAGTCAGGAGGGTGAATCAGAAGAAGCAGAAGAAGGAGAATGAGAAGGTGAAGTCTGGAGGGTGAATCAGAAGAATCAGAAGAAGGAGAAGGAGAAGGTGAAGTCTGGAGGGTGAATCAGAAGAAGCAGAAGAAAGAGAAGGAGAAGGTGAAGTCTGGAGGGTGAAGCAGAATAAACAGAAGAAGGAGAAGGAGAAGGTGAAGACTGGAGGGTGAATCTGAAGAAGCAGAAGAAGGAGAAGGAGAAGGTGAAGTCTGGAGGGTGAATCAGAAGAAGTAGAAGAAGGAGAAGGAGAAGGTGAAGTCTGGAGGGTGAATCAGAAGAAGCAGAAGAAGGAGAAGGAGAAGATGAAGTCTGGAGGGTGAATCAGAAGAAGCAGAAGAAGGAGAAGGAGAAGGTGAAGTCTGGAGGGTGAATCAGAAGAAGCAGAAGAAGGAGAAGGAGAAGGTGAAGTTTGGAGGGTGAAGCAGAAGAAGTAGAAGAAGGAGAAGGAGAAGGTGAAGTCAGGAGGGTGAATCAGAAGAAGTAGAAGAAGGAGAAATAGAAGGTGAAGTCAGGAGGGTGAATCAGAAGAATCAGAAGAAGGAGAAGGAGAAGGTGAAGTCTGGAGGGTGAATCAGAAGAAGCAAAAGAAGGAGAAGGAGAAGGTGAAGTCTGGAGGGTGAATCAGAAGAAGTAGAAGAAGGAGAAGGAGAAGGTGAAGTCTGGAGGGTGAATCAGAAGAAGCAGAAGAAGGAGAAGGAGAAGATGAAGTCTGGAGGGTGAATCAGAAGAAGCAGAAGAAGGAGAAGGAGAAGGTGAAGTCTGGAGGGTGAATCAGAAGAAGCAGAAGAAGGAGAAGGAGAAGGTGAAGTTTGGAGGGTGAATCAGAAGAATCAGAAGAAGGAGAATGAGAAGGTGAAGTCTGGAGGGTGAATCAGAAGAAGCAGAAGAAGGAGAAGGAGAAGGTGAAGTCTGGCGGGCGCAGCAGAAGAAGCAGAAGAAGAAGGTGAAGGTGAAGTCTGGAGGGTGAAGCAGAAGAAGCAGAAGAAGGAGAAGGAGAAGGTGAAGTTAGGAGGGTGAATCAGAAGAAGCAGAAGAAGGAGAAGGAGAAGGTGAAGTCAGGGGGGTGAAGCAGAAAAAGTAGAAGAAGGAGAAGGAGAAGGCGAAGTCAGGAAGGTGAAGCAGAAGAAGCAGAAGAAGGAGAAGGAGAAGGTGAAGTCTGGCGCCCGCAGCAGAAGAAGCAGAAGAAGAAGGTGAAGGTGAAGTCTGGAGGGTGAAGCAGAAGAAGCAGAAGAAGGAGAAGGAGAAGGTGAAGTCTGGAGGGTGAATCAGAAGAAGTAGAAGAAGGAGAAGGAGAAGGTGAAGTCAGGAGGGTGAAGCAGAAGAAGCAGAAGAAGGAGAAGGAGAAGGTGAAGTCTGGAGGGTGAAGCAGAAGAAGCAGAAGAAGGAGCAGGAGAAGGTGAAGTCTGGAGGGCGAAGCAGAAGAAGTAGAAGAAGGAGAAGGAGAAGGTGAAGTCTGGATGGTGAAGCAGAAGAAGCAGAAGAAGGAGAAATAGAAGGTGAAGTCTGGAGGGTGAATCTAAGAAGTAGAAGAAGGAGAAGGAGAAGGTGAAGTCAGGAGGGTGAAGCAGAAGAAGCAGAAGAAGGAGAAGGAGAAGGTGAAGTCTGGAGGGTGAAACAGAAGAAGCAGAAGAAGGAGAAGGAGAAGGTGAAGTCTGGAGGGTGAAGCAGAAGAAGCAGAAGAAGGAGAAGGAGAAGGTGAAGTCAGGAGGGTGAATCAGAAGAAGTAGAAGAAGGAGAAGGAGAAGGTGAAGTCTGGAGGGTGAATCAGAAGAAGTAGAAGAAGGAGAAGGAGAAGGTGAAGTCTGGAGGTTGAATCAGAAGAAGTAGAAGAAGAAGAAGAAGGGGAAGTCTGGAGGGTGAATCAGAAGAAGCAGAAGAAGGAGAAGGAGAAGGTGAAGTCTGGAGGGAGAAGCAGAAGAAGTAGAAGAAGAAGGAGAAGGTGAAATCTGGAGGGTGAATAAGAAGAAGTAGAAGAAGGAGAAGGAGAAGGTGAAGTCTGGAGGGTGAATCAGAAGAAGTAGAAGAAGGAGAAGGAGAAGGTGAAGTCTGGAGGGTGAATCAGAAGAAGCAGAAGAAGGAGAAGGAGAAGGTGGAGTCTGGAGGCTGAATCAGAAGAAGTAGAAGAAGGAGAAGGAGAAGGTGTAGTCTGGAGAGTGAATCAGAAGAAGTAGACGAAGGAGAAGGAGAAGGTGAAGTCTGGAGGGTGAATCAGAAAAAGCAGAATAAGGAGAAGGAGAAGGCGAAGTCTGGAGGGTGAATCAGAAGAAGTAGAAGAAGGAGAAGGAGAAGGTGAAGTCTGGAGGGTGAATCAGAAGAAGCAGAAGAAGGAGAAGGAGAAGGTGAAGTCTGGAGGGTGAATCTGAAGAAGCAGAAGAAGGAGAAGGAGAAGATGAAGTCTGGAGGGTGAATCAGAAGAAGCAGAAGAAGGAGAAGGAGAAGGTGAAGTCTGGAGGGTGAATCAGAAGAAGCAGAAGAAGTAGAAGGAGAAGGTGAAGTCTGGAGGGTGAATCAGAAGAAGTAGAAGAAGGAGAAGGAGAAGGTGAAGTCTGGAGGGTGAATCAGAAGAAGCAGAAGAAGGAGAAGGAGAAGGTGAAGTCAGGAGGGTGAATCAGAAGAAGCAGAAGCAGGAGAAGGAGAAGGTGAAGACTGGAGGGTGAATCAGAAGAAGTAGAAGAAGCAGAAGGAGAAGGTGAAGTCTGGAGGGTGAATCAGAAGAAGTAGAAGAAGGAGAAGGAGATGGTGAGGTCTGGAGGGTGAATCAGAAGAAGCAGAAGAAGGAGAAGGAGAAGGTGAAGTCTGGAGGGTGAATCAGAAGAAGCAGAAGAAGGAGAAGGAGAAGGTGAAGACTGGCGGGTGAATCAGAAGAAGTAGAAGAAGGAGAAGGAGAAGATGAAGTCTGGAGGGTGAATCAGAAGAAGTAGAAGAAGGAGAAGGAGAAGGTGAAGTCTGGAGGGTGAATCAGAAGAAGCAGAAGAAGGGGAAGGAGAAGGTGAAGTCTGAAGAGTGAATCAGAAGAAGCAGAAGAAGGAGAAGGAGAAGGTGAAGTCTGGAGGGTGAATCAGAAGAAGCAGAATAAGGAGAAGGAGAAGGTGAAGTCTGGAGGGTGAATCAGAAGAAGCAGAAGAAGGAGAAGGAGAAGGTGAAGTCTGGAGGGTGAATCAGAAGAAGTAGAAGAAGGAGAAGGAGAAGGTGAAGTCTGGAGGGTGAAGCAGAAGAAGTAGAAGAAGGAGAAGGAGAAGGTGAAGTCATGAGGGTGAATCAGAAGAAGTAGAAGAAGGAGAAGGAGAAGGTGAAGTCAGGAGGGTGAATCAGAAGAAGCAGAAGAAGGAGAAGGAGAAGGTGAAGTCTGGAGTGTGAATCAGAAGAATCAGAAGAAGGAGAAGGAGAAGGTGAAGTCTGGAGGGTGAATCAGAAGAAGCAGAAGAAAGAGAAGGAGAAGGTGAAGTCTAGAGGGTGAAGCAGAAGAAGCAGAAGAAGGAGAAGTAGAAGGTGAAGACTGGAGAATGAATCAGAAGAAGTAGAAGAAGGAGAAGGAGAAGGTGAATTCTGGAGGGTGAATCAGAAGAGGTAGAAGAAGGAGAAGGAGAAGGTGAAGTCTGGAGGGTGAATCAGAAGAAGTAGAAGAAGGAGAAGGAGATGGTGAAGTCTGGAGGGTGAATCAGAAGAAGTAGAAGAAGGAGAAGGAGAATGTGAAGTCAGGAGGGTGAATCAGAAGAAGCAGAAGAAGGAGAAGGAGAAGGTGAAGTTAGGAGGGTGAATCAGAAGAAGCAGAAGAAGGAGAAGGAGAAGGTGATGTCAGGGTGGTGAAGCAGAAAAAGTAGAAGAAGGAGAAGGAGAAGGCGAAGTCAGGAAGGTGAAGCAGAAGAAGCAGAAGAAGGAGAAGGAGGAGGTGAAGTCTGGCGGGCGCAGCAGAAGAAGCAGAAGAAGGAGAAGGTGAAGGTGAAGTCTGGAGGGTGAAGCAGAAGAAGCAGAAGAAGGAGAAGGAGAAGGTGAAGTCTGGAGGGTGAATCAGAAGAAGTAGAAGAAGAAGGAGAAGGTGAAATCTGGAGGGTGAATAAGAAGAAGTAGAAGAAGGAGAAGGAGAAGGTGAAGTCTGGAGAGTGAATCAGAAGAAGTAGAAGAAGGAGAAGGAGAAGGTGAAGTCTGGAGGGTGAATCAGAAGAAGCAGAAGAAGGAGAAGGAGAAGGTGGAGTCTGGAGGCTGAATCAGAAGAAGTAGAAGAAGGAGAAGGAGAAGGTGTAGTCTGGAGAGTGAATCAGAAGAAGTAGACGAAGGAGAAGGAGAAGGTGAAGTCTGGAGGGTGAATCAGAAAAAGCAGAAGAAGGAGAAGGAGAAGGCGAAGTCTGGAGGGTGAATTAGAAGAAGTAGAAGAAGGAGAAGGAGAAGGTGAAGTCTGGAGGGTGAATCAGAAGAAGCAGAAGAAGGAGAAGGAGAAGGTGAAGTCTGGAGGGTGAATCTGAAGAAGCAGAAGAAGGAGAAGGTGAAGTCTGGAGGGTGAATCAGAAGAAGCAGAAGAAGGAGAAGGAGAAGGTGAAGTCTGGAGGGTGAATCAGAAGAAGCAGAAGAAGTAGAAGGAGAAGGTGAAGTCTGGAGGGTGAATCAGAAGAAGTAGAAGAAGGAGAAGGAGAAGGTGAAGTCTGGAGGGTGAATCAGAAGAAGCAGAAGAAGGAGAAGGAGAAGGTGAAGTCAGGAGTGTGAATCAGAAGAAGCAGAAGCAGGAGAAGGAGAAGGTGAAGACTGGAGGGTGAATCAGAAGAAGGAGAAGAAGCAGAAGGAGAAGGTGAAGTCTGGAGGGTGAATCAGAAGAAGTAGAAGAAGGAGACGGAGATGGTGAGGTCTGGAGGGTGAATCAGAAGAAGCAGAAGAAGGAGAAGGAGAAGGTGAAGTCTGGAGGGTGAATCAGAAGAAGCAGAAGAAGGAGAAGGAGAAGGTGAAGACTGGCGGGTGAATCAGAAGAAGTAGAAGAAGGAGAAGGAGAAGATGAAGTCTGGAGGGTGAATCAGAAGAAGTAGAAGAAGGAGAAGGAGAAGGTGAGGTCTGGAGGGTGAATCAGAAGAAGCAGAAGAAGGAGAAGGAGAAGGTGAAGTCTGGAGGGTGAATCAGAAGAAGCAGAAGAAGGAGAAGGAGAAGGTGAAGTCTGGAGGGTGAATCAGAAGAAGCAGAAGAAGGAGAAGGAGAAGGTGAAGTCAGGAGGGTGAATCAGAAGAAGCAGAAGAAGGAGAAGGAGAAGGTGAAGTTAGGAGGGTGAATCAGAAGAAGTAGAGGAAGGAGAAGGAGAAGGTGAAGTCTGGAGGGTGAATCAGAAGAAGTAGAAGAAGGAGAAGGAGAAGGTGAAGTCAGGAGGGTGAAGCAGAAGAAGCAGAAGAAGGAGAAGGAGAAGGTGAAATCTGGAGGGTGAAGCAGAAGAAGCAGAAGAAGGAGAAGGAGAAGGTGAAGTCTGGAGGGCGAAGCAGAAGAAGCAGAAGAAGGAGAAGGAGAAGGTGAAGTCTGGAGGGTGAAGCAGAAGAAGCAGAAGAAGGAGAAGGAGAAGGTGAAGTCTGGAGGGTGAATCACAAGAAGTAGAAGAAGGAGAAGGAGAAGGTGAAGTAAGGAGGGTGAAGCAGAAGAAGCAGAAGAAGGAGAAGGAGAAGGTGAAGTCTGGAGGGTGAAGCAGAAGAAGCAGAAGAAGGAGAAGGAGAAGGTGAAGTCTGGAGGGTGAAGCAGAAGAAGCAGAAGAAGGAGAAGGAGAAGGTGAAGTCAGGAGGGTGAATCAGAAGAAGTAGAAGAAGGAAAAGGAGAAGGTGAAGTCTGGAGGGTGAATCAGAAGAAGTAGAAGAAGGAGAAGGAGAAGGTGAAGTCTGGAGGGTGAATCAGAAGAAGTGGAAGAAGGAGAAGGAGAAGGTGAAGTCTGGAGGATGAATCAGAAGAAGCAGAAGAAGGAGAAGGAGAAGGTGAAGTCTGGAGGGAGAAGCAGAAGAAGTAGAAGAAGGAGAAGGAGAAGGTGAAGTCTGGATTGTGAATCAGAAGAAGTAGAAGAAGGAGAAGGAGAAGGTGAAGTCTGGAGGGTGAATCAGAAGAAGCAGAATAAGGAGAAGGAGAAGGTGAAGTCTGGAGGGTGAATCAGAAGAAGCAGAAGAAGGAGAAGGAGAAGGTGAAGTCTGGAGGGTGAATCAGAAGAAGTAGAAGAAGGAGAAGGAGAAGGTGAAGTCTGGAGCGTGAAGCAGAAGAAGTAGAAGAAGGAGAAGGAGAAGGTGAAGTCTGGAGGGCGAAGCAGAAGAAGCAGAAGAAGGAGAAGGAGAAAGTGAAGTCTGGAGGGTGAAGCAGAAGAAGCAGAAGAAGGAGAAGGAGAAGGTGAAGTCTGGAGGGTGAATCAGAAGAAGTAGAAGAAGGAGAAGGAGAAGGTGAAGTAAGGAGGGTGAAGCAGAAGAAGCAGAAGAAGGAGAAGGAGAAGGTGAAGTCTGGAGGGTGAAGCAGAAGAAGCAGAAGAAGGAGAAGGAGGAGGTGAAGTCTGGAGGGTGAATCAGAAGAAGCAGAAGAAGGAGAAGGAGAAGGTGAAGTCTGGAGGGTGAATCAGAAGAAGTTGAAGAAGGAGAAGGAGAAGGTGAAGTCTGGAGGGTGAATCAGAAGAAACAGAATAAGGAGAAGGAGAAGGTGAAGTCTGGAGGGTGAATCAGAAGAAGCAGAAGAAGGAGAAGGAGAAGGTGAAGTCTGGAGGGTGAATCAGAAGAAGTAGAAGAAGGAGAAGGAGAAGGTGAAGTCTGGAGGGTGAAGCGGAAGAAGTAGAAGAAGGAGAAGGAGAAGGCGAAGTCTGGAGGGTGAATCAGAAGAAGCAGAAGAAGGAGAAGGAGAAGGTGAAGTCTGGAGGGTGAATCAGAAGAAGTAGAAGAAGGAGAAGGAGAAGGCGAAGTCTGGAGTGTGAATCAGAAGAAGTTGAAGAAGGAGAAGGAGAAGGTGAAGACTGGAGGTTGAATCAGAAGAAGTAGAAGAAGGAGAAGGAGAAGGTGAAGTCTGGAGGGTGAATCAGAAGAAGTAGAAGAAGGAGAAGGAGAAGGCGAAGTCTGGAGGGTGAATCAGAAGAAGCAGAAGAAGGAGAAGGAGAAGGTGAAGTCTGGAGGGTGAATCAGAAGAAGCAGAAGAAGGAGAAGGAGAAGATGAAGTCTGGAGGGTGAATCAGAAGAATTAGAAGAAGGAGAAGGAGAAGTTGAGGTCTGGAGGGTGAATCAGAAGAAGCAGAAGAAGAGAAGGAGAAGGTGAAGTCTGGAGGGTGTATCAGAAGAAGCAGAAGAAGGAGAAGGAGAAGGTGAAGTCTGGAGGGTGAATCAGAAGAAGCAGAAGAAGGAGAAGGAGAAGGTGAAGTCTGGAGGGTGAATCAGAAGAAGTCGAAGAAGGAGAAGGAAAAGGTGAAGTCTGGAGGGTGAATCAGAAGAAGTAGAACAAGGAGAAGGAGAAGTTGAAGTCTGGAGGGTGAATCAGAAGAAGCAGAAGAAGGAGAAGATGAAGTCTGGAGGGTGAATCAGAATAAGGAGAAGAAGGAGAAGGAGAAGGTGAAGTCTGGAGGGTGAATCAGAAGAAGCAGAAGAAGGGGAAGGAGAAGGTGAAGTCTGAAGAGTGAATCAGAAGAAGCAGAATAAGGAGAAGGAGAAGGTGAAGTCTGGAGGGTGAATCAGAAGAAGCAGAAGAAGGAGAAGGAGAAGGTGAAGTCTGGAGGGTGAATCAGAAGAAGTAGAAGAAGGAGAAGGAGAAGGTGAAGTCTGGAGGGTGAATCAGAAGAAGTAGAACAAGGAGAAGGAGAAGTTGAAGTCTGGAGGGTGAATCAGAAGAAGCAGAAGAAGGAGAAGATGAAGTCTGAAGGGTGAATCAGAATAAGTAGAAGAAGGAGAAGGAGAAGGTGAAGTCTGGAGGGTGAATCAGAAGAAGCAGAAGAAGGGGAAGGAGAAGGTGAAGTCTGAAGAGTGAATCAGAAGAAGCAGAATAAGGAGAAGGAGAAGGTGAAGTCTGGAGGGTGAATCAGAAGAAGCAGAAGAAGGAGAAGGAGAAGGTGAAGTCTGGAGGGTGAATCAGAAGAAGTAGAAGAAGGAGAAGGAGAAAGTGAAGTCTGGAGGGTGAAGCAGAAGAAGTAGAAGAAGGAGAAGGAGAAGGTGAAGTCATGAGGGTGAATCAGACGAAGTAGAAGAAGGAGAAGGAGAAGGTGAAGTCAGGAGGGTGAATCAGAAGAAGCAGAAGAAGGAGAAGGAGAAGGTGAAGTCTGGAGTGTGAATCAGAAGAATCAGAAGAAGGAGAAGGAGAAGGTGAAGTCTGGAGGGTGAATCAGAAGAAGCAGTAGAAAGAGAAGGAGAAGGTGAAGTCTAGAGGGTGAAGCAGAAGAAGCAGAAGAAGGAGAAGTAGAAGGTGAAGACTGGAGGGTGAATCAGAAGAAGTAGAAGAAGGAGAAGGAGAAGGTAAAGTCTGGAGGGTGAATCAGAAGAGGTAGAAGAAGGAGAAGGAGAAGGTGAAGTCTGGAGGGTGTATCAGAAGAAGTAGAAGAAGGAGAAGGAGATGGTGAAGTCTGGAGGGTGAATCAGAAGAAGTAGAAGAAGGAGAAGGAGAAGGTGAAGTCAGGAGGGTGAATCAGAAGAAGCAGAAGAAGGAGAAGGAGAAGGTGAAGTTAGGAGGGTGAATCAGAAGAAGCAGAAGAAGGAGAAGGAGAAGGTGAAGTCAGGGGGGTGAAGCAGAAAAAGTAGAAGAAGGAGAAGGAGAAGGCGAAGTCAGGAAGGTGAAGCAGAAGAAGCAGAAGAAGGAGAAGGAGAAGGTGAAGTCTGGCGGGCGCAGCAGAAGAAGCAGAAGAAGGAGAAGATGAAGGTGAAGTCTGGAGGGTGAAGCAGAAGAAGCAGAAGAAGGAGAAGGAGAAGGTGAAGTCTGGAGGGTGAATCAGAAGAAGTAGAAGAAGGAGAAGGAGAAGGTGAAGTCAGGAGGGTGAAGCAGAAGAAGCAGAAGAAGGAGAAGGAGAAGGTGAAGTCTGGAGGGTGAAGCAGAAGAAGCAGAAGAAGGAGAAGGAGAAGGTGAAGTCTGGAGGGCGAAGCAGAAGAAGTAGAAGAAGGAGAAGGAGAAGGTGAAGTCTGGATGGTGAAGCAGAAGAAGCAGAAGAAGGAGAAGGAGAAGGTGAAGTCAGGAGGGTGAAGCAGAAGAAGCAGAAGAAGGAGAAGGAGAAGGTGAAGTCTGGAGGGTGAAACAGAAGAAGCAGAAGAAGGGTAAGGAGAAGGTGAAGTCTGGAGGGTGAAGCAGAAGAAGCAGAAGAAGGAGAAGGAGAAGGTGAAGTCAGGAGGGTGAATCAGAAGAAGTAGAAGAAGGAGAAGGAGAAGGTGAAGTCTGGAGGGTGAATCAGAAGAAGTAGAAGAAGGAGAAGGAGAAGGTGAAGTCTGGAGGTTGAATCAGAAGAAGTAGAAGAAGAAGAAGGAGAAGGGGAAGTCTGGAGGGTGAATCAGAAGAAGCAGAAGAAGGAGAAGGAGAAGGTGAAGTCTGGAGGGTGAATCAGAAGAAACAGAATAAGGAGAAGGAGTAGGTGAAGTCTGGAGGGTGAATCAGAAGAAGCAGAAGAAGGAGAAGGAGAAGGTGAAGTCTGGAGGGTGAATCAGAAGAAGTAGAAGAAGGAGAAGGAGAAGGTGAAGTCTGGAGGGTGAAGCGGAAGAAGTAGAAGAAGGAGAAGGAGAAGGCGAAGTCTGGAGGGTGAATCAGAAGAAGCAGAAGAAGGAGAAGGAGAAGGTGAAGTCTGGAGGGTGAATCAGAAGAAGCAGAAGAAGGAGAAGGAGAAGATGAAGTCTGGAGGGTGAATCAGAAGAATTAGAAGAAGGAGAAGGAGAAGTTGAGGTCTGGAGGGTGAATCAGAAGAAGCAGAAGAAGGAGAAGGAGAAGGTGAAGTCTGAAGGGTGAACCAGAAGAAGCAGAAGAAGGAGAAGGAGAAGGTGAAGTCTGGAGGGTGTATCAGAAGAAGCAGAAGAAGGAGAAGGAGAAGGTGAAGTCTGGAGGGTGAATCAGAAGAAGCAGAAGAAGGAGAAGGAGAAGATGAAGTCTGGAGGGTGAATCAGAAGAATTAGAAGAAGGAGAAGGAGAAGTTGAGGTCTGGAGGGTGAATCAGAAGAAGCAGAAGAAGGAGAAGGAGAAGGTGAAGTCTGAAGGGTGAACCAGAAGAAGCAGAAGAAGGAGAAGGAGAAGGTGAAGTCTGGAGGGTGTATCAGAAGAAGCAGAAGAAGGAGAAGGAGAAGGTGAAGTCTGGAGGGTGAATCAGAAGAAGCAGAAGAAGGAGAAGGAGAAGGTGAAGTCTGGAGGGTGAATCAGAAGAAGTAGAAGAAGGAGAAGGAGAAGGTGAAGTCTGGAGGGTGAATCAGAAGAAGTAGAACAAGGAGAAGGAGAAGTTGAAGTCTGGAGGGTGAATCAGAAGAAGCAGAAGATGGAGAAGGAGAAGGTGAAGTCTGGAGGGTGAATCAGAAGAAGCAGAAGAAGGAGAAGGAGAAGATGAAGTCTGGAGGGTGAATCAGAATAAGTAGAAGAAGGAGAAGGAGAAGGTGAAGTCTGGAGGGTGAATCAGAAGAAGCAGAAGAAGGGGAAGGAGAAGGTGAAGTCTGAAGAGTGAATCAGAAGAAGCAGAAGAAGGAGAAGGAGAAGGTGAAGTCTGGAGGGTGAATCAGAAGAAGCAGAATAAGGAGAAGGAGAAGGTGAAGTCTGGAGGGTGAATCAGAAGAAGCAGAAGAAGGAGAAGGAGAAGGTGAAGTCTGGAGGGTGAATCAGAAGAAGTAGAAGAAGGAGAAGGAGAAGGTGAAGTCTGGAGGGTGAAGCAGAAGAAGTAGAAGAAGGAGAAGGAGAAGGTGAAGTCATGAGGGTGAATCAGAAGAAGTAGAAGAAGGAGAAAGAGAAGGTGAAGTCAGGAGGGTGAATCAGAAGAAGCAGAAGAAGGAGAAGGAGAAGGTGAAGTCTGGAGTGTGAATCAGAAGAATCAGAAGAAGGAAAAGGAGAAGGTGAAGTCTGGAGGGTGAATCAGAAGAAGCAGAAGAAAGAGAAGGAGAAGGTGAAGTCTAGAGGGAGAAGTAGAAGAAGCAGAAGAAGGAGAAGTAGAAGGTGAAGACTGGAGGGTGAATCAGAAGAAGTAAAAGAAGGAGAAGGAGAAGGTGAAGTCTGGAGGGTGAATCAGAAGAGGTAGAAGAAGGAGAAGGAGAAGGTGAAGTCTGGAGGGTGAATCAGAAGAAGTAGAAGAAGGAGAAGGAGATGGTGAAATCTGGAGGGTGAATCAGAAGAAGTAGAAGAAGGAGAAGGAGAAGGTGAAGTCAGGAGGGTGAATCAGAAGAAGCAGGAGAAGGAGAAGGAGAAGGTGAAGTTAGGAGGGTGAATCAGAAGAAGCAGAAGAAGGAGAAGGAGAAGGTGAAGTCAGGGGGGTGAAGCAGAAAAAGTAGAAGAAGGAGAAGGAGAAGGCGAAGTCAGGAAGGTGAAGCAGAAGAAGCAGAAGAAGGAGAAGGAGAAGGTGAAGTCTGGCGGGCGCAGCAGAAGAAGCAGAAGAAGAAGGTGAAGGTGAAGTCTGGAGGGTGAAGCAGAAGAAGCAGAAGAAGGAGAAGGAGAAGGTGAAGTCTGGAGGGTGAATCAGAAGAAGTAGAAGAAGGAGAAGGAGAAGGTGAAGTCAGGAGGGTGAAGCAGAAGAAGCAGAAGAAGGAGAAGGAGAAGGTGAAGTCTGGAGGGTGAAGCAGAAGAAGCAGAAGAAGGAGCAGGAGAAGGTGAAGTCTGGAGGGCGAAGCAGAAGAAGTAGAAGAAGGAGAAGGAGAAGGTGAAGTCTGGATGGTGAAGCAGAAGAAGCAGAAGAAGGAGAAATAGAAGGTGAAGTCTGGAGGGTGAATCTAAGAAGTAGAAGAAGGAGAAGGAGAAGGTGAAGTCAGGAGGGTGAAGCAGAAGAAGCAGAAGAAGGAGAAGGAGAAGGTGAAGTTTGGAGGGTGAAACAGAAGAAGCAGAAGAAGGAGAAGGAGAAGGTGAAGTCTGGAGGGTGAAGCAGAAGAAGCAGAAGAAGGAGAAGGAGAAGGTGAAGTCAGGAGGGTGAATCAGAAGAAGTAGAAGAAGGAGAAGGAGAAGGTGAAGTCTGGAGGGTGAATCAGAAGAAGTAGAAGAAGGAGAAGGAGAAGGTGAAGTCTGGAGGTTGAATCAGAAGAAGTAGAAGAAGAAGAAGGAGAAGGGGAAGTCTGGAGGGTGAATCAGAAGAAGCAGAAGAAGGAGAAGGAGAAGGTGAAGTCAGGAGGGTGAATCAGAAGAAGCAGAAGAAGGGGAAGGAGAAGGTGAAGTCTGAAGAGTGAATCAGAAGAAGCAGAAGAAGGAGAAGGAGAAGGTGAAGTCTGGAGGGTGAATCAGAAGAAGCAGAATAAGGAGAAGGAGAAGGTGAAGTCTGGAGGGTGAATCAGAAGAAGCAGAAGAAGGAGAAGGAGAAGGTGAAGTCTGGAGGGTGAATCAGGAGAAGTAGAAGAAGGAGAAGGAGAAGGTGAAGTCTGGAGGGTGAAGCAGAAGAAGTAGAAGAAGGAGAAGGAGAAGGTGAAGTCATGAGGGTGAATCAGAAGAAGTAGAAGAAGGAGAAAGAGAAGGTGAAGTCAGGAGGGTGAATCAGAAGAAGCAGAAGAAGGAGAAGGAGAAGGTGAAGTCTGGAGTGTGAATCAGAAGAATCAGAAGAAGGAAAAGGAGAAGGTGAAGTCTGGAGGGTGAATCAGAAGAAGCAGAAGAAAGAGAAGCAGAAGGTGAAGTCTAGAGGGAGAAGTAGAAGAAGCAGAAGAAGGAGAAGTAGAAGGTGAAGACTGGAGGGTGAATCAGAAGAAGTAAAAGAAGGAGAAGGAGAAGGTGAAGTCTGGAGGGTGAATCAGAAGAGGTAGAAGAAGGAGAAGGAGAAGGTGAAGTCTGGAGGGTGAATCAGAAGAAGTAGAAGAAGGAGAAGGAGATGGTGAAGTCTGGAGGGTGAATCAGAAGAAGTAGAAGAAGGAGAAGGAGAAGGTGAAGTCAGGAGGGTGAATCAGAAGAAGCAGGAGAAGGAGAAGGAGAAGGTGAAGTTAGGAGGGTGAATCAGAAGAAGCAGAAGAAGGAGAAGGAGAAGGTGAAGTCAGGGGGGTGAAGCAGAAAAAGTAGAAGAAGGAGAAGGAGAAGGCGAAGTCAGGAAGGTGAAGCAGAAGAAGCAGAAGAAGGAGAAGGAGAAGGTGAAGTCTGGCGGGCGCAGCAGAAGAAGCAGAAGAAGAAGGTGAAGGTGAAGTCTGGAGGGTGAAGCAGAAGAAGCAGAAGAAGGAGAAGGAGAAGGTGAAGTCTGGAGGGTGAATCAGAAGAAGTAGAAGAAGGAGAAGGAGAAGGTGAAGTCAGGAGGGTGAAGCAGAAGAAGCAGAAGAAGGAGAAGGAGAAGGTGAAGTCTGGAGGGTGAAGCAGAAGAAGCAGAAGAAGGAGCAGGAGAAGGTGAAGTCTGGAGGGCGAAGCAGAAGAAGTAGAAGAAGGAGAAGGAGAAGGTGAAGTCTGGATGGTGAAGCAGAAGAAGCAGAAGAAGGAGAAATAGAAGGTGAAGTCTGGAGGGTGAATCTAAGAAGTAGAAGAAGGAGAAGGAGAAGGTGAAGTCAGGAGGGTGAAGCAGAAGAAGCAGAAGAAGGAGAAGGAGAAGGTGAAGTCTGGAGGGTGAAACAGAAGAAGCAGAAGAAGGAGAAGGAGAAGGTGAAGTCTGGAGGGTGAAGCAGAAGAAGCAGAAGAAGGAGAAGGAGAAGGTGAAGTCAGGAGGGTGAATCAGAAGAAGTAGAAGAAGGAGAAGGAGAAGGTGAAGTCTGGAGGGTGAATCAGAAGAAGTAGAAGAAGGAGAAGGAGAAGGTGAAGTCTGGAGGTTGAATCAGAAGAAGTAGAAGAAGAAGAAGGAGAAGGGGAAGTCTGGAGGGTGAATCAGAAGAAGCAGAAGAAGGAGAAGGAGAAGGTGAAGTCTGGAGGGAGAAGCAGAAGAAGTAGAAGAAGAAGGAGAAGGTGAAATCTGGAGGGTGAATAAGAAGAAGTAGAAGAAGGAGAAGGAGAAGGTGAAGTCTGGAGGGTGAATCAGAAGAAGTAGAAGAAGGAGAAGGAGAAGGTGAAGTCTGGAGGGTGAATCAGAAGAAGCAGAAGAAGGAGAAGGAGAAGGTGGAGTCTGGAGGCTGAATCAGAAGAAGTAGAAGAAGGAGAAGGAGAAGGTGTAGTCTGGAGAGTGAATCAGAAGAAGTAGACGAAGGAGAAGGAGAAGGTGAAGTCTGGAGGGTGAATCAGAAAAAGCAGAAGAAGGAGAAGGAGAAGGCGAAGTCTGGAGGGTGAATCAGAAGAAGTAGAAGAAGGAGAAGGAGAAGGTGAAGTCTGGAGGGTGAATCAGAAGAAGCAGAAGAAGGAGAAGGAGAAGGTGAAGTCTGGAGGGTGAATCTGAAGAAGCAGAAGAAGGAGAAGGAGAAGATGAAGTCTGGAGGGTGAATCAGAAGAAGCAGAAGAAGGAGAAGGAGAAGGTGAAGTCTGGAGGGTGAATCAGAAGAAGCAGAAGAAGTAGAAGGAGAAGGTGAAGTCTGGAGGTTGAATCAGAAGAAGTAGAAGAAGGAGAAGGAGAAGGTGAAGTCTGGAGGGTGAATCAGAAGAAGCAGAAGAAGGAGAAGGAGAAGGTGAAGTCAGGAGGGTGAATCAGAAGAAGCAGAAGCAGGAGAAGGAGAAGGTGAAGACTGGAGGGTGAATCAGAAGAAGTAGAAGAAGCAGAAGGAGAAGGTGAAGTCTGGAGGGTGAATCAGAAGAAGTAGAAGAAGGAGAAGGAGATGGTGAGGTCTGGAGGGTGAATCAGAAGAAGCAGAAGAAGGAGAAGGAGAAGGTGAAGTCTGGAGGGTGAATCAGAAGAAGCAGAAGAAGGAGAAGGAGAAGGTGAAGACTGGCGGGTGAATCAGAAGAAGTAGAAGAAGGAGAAGGAGAAGATGAAGTCTGGAGGGTGAATCAGAAGAAGTAGAAGAAGGAGAAGGAGAAGGTGAAGTCTGGAGGGTGAATCAGAAGAAGCAGAAGAAGGGGAAGGAGAAGGTGAAGTCTGAAGAGTGAATCAGAAGAAGCAGAAGAAGGAGAAGGAGAAGGTGAAGTCTGGAGGGTGAATCAGAAGAAGCAGAATAAGGAGAAGGAGAAGGTGAAGTCTGGAGGGTGAATCAGAAGAAGCAGAAGAAGGAGAAGGAGAAGGTGAAGTCTGGAGGGTGAATCAGAAGAAGTAGAAGAAGGAGAAGGAGAAGGTGAAGTCTGGAGGGTGAAGCAGAAGAAGTAGAAGAAGGAGAAGGAGAAGGTGAAGTCATGAGGGTGAATCAGAAGAAGTAGAAGAAGGAGAAGGAGAAGGTGAAGTCAGGAGGGTGAATCAGAAGAAGCAGAAGAAGGAGAAGGAGAAGGTGAAGTCTGGAGTGTGAATCAGAAGAATCAGAAGAAGGAGAAGGAGAAGGTGAAGTCTGGAGGGTGAATCAGAAGAAGCAGAAGAAAGAGAAGGAGAAGGTGAAGTCTAGAGGGTGAAGCAGAAGAAGCAGAAGAAGGAGAAGGAGAAGGTGAAGTCTGGAGGGTGAATCAGAAGAGGTAGAAGAAGGAGAAGGAGAAGGTGAAGTCTGGAGGGTGAATCAGAAGAAGTAGAAGAAGGAGAAGGAGATGGTGAAGTCTGGAGGGTGAATCAGAAGAAGTAGAAGAAGGAGAAGGAGAATGTGAAGTCAGGAGGGTGAATCAGAAGAAGCAGAAGAAGGAGAAGGAGAAGGTGAAGTTAGGAGGGTGAATCAGAAGAAGCAGAAGAAGGAGAAGGAGAAGGTGATGTCAGGGTGGTGAAGCAGAAAAAGTAGAAGAAGGAGAAGGAGAAGGCGAAGTCAGGAAGGTGAAGCAGAAGAAGCAGAAGAAGGAGAAGGAGGAGGTGAAGTCTGGCGGGCGCAGCAGAAGAAGCAGAAGAAGGAGAAGGTGAAGGTGAAGTCTGGAGGGTGAAGCAGAAGAAGCAGAAGAAGGAGAAGGAGAAGGTGAAGTCTGGAGGGTGAATCAGAAGAAGTAGAAGAAGGAGAAGGAGAAGGTGAAGTCAGGAGGGTGAAGCAGAAGAAGCAGAAGAAGGAGAAGGAGAAGGTGAAGTCTGGAGGGTGAAGCAGAAGAAGCAGAAGAAGGAGAAGGAGAAGGTGAAGTCTGGCGGGCGAAGCAGAAGAAGTAGAAGAAGGAGAAGGAGAAGGTGAAGTCTGGATGGTGAAGCAGAAGTAGCAGAAGAAGGAGAAGGAGAAGGTGAAGTCTGGAGGGTGAATCAGAAGAAGTAGAAGAAGGAGAAGGAGAAGGTGAAGTCAGGAGGGTGAAGCAGAAGAAGCAGAAGAAGGAGAAGGAGAAGGTGAAGTCTGGAGGGTGAAACAGAAGAAGCAGAAGAAGGAGAAGGAGAAGGTGAAGTCTGGAGGGTGAAGCAGAAGAAGCAGAAGAAGGAGAAGGAGAAGGTGAAGTCAGGAGGGTGAATCAGAAGAAGTAGAAGAAGGAGAAGGAGAAGGTGAAGTCTGGAGGGTGAATCAGAAGAAGTAGAAGAAGGAGAAGGAGAAGGTGAAGTCTGGAGGTTGAATCAGAAGAAGTAGAAGAAGAAGAAGGAGAAGGGGAAGTCTGGAGGGTGAATCAGAAGAAGCAGAAGAAGGAGAAGGAGAAGGTGAAGTCTGGAGGGAGAAGCAGAAGAAGTAGAAGAAGAAGGAGAAGGTGAAATCTGGAGGCTGAATAAGAAGAAGTAGAAGAAGGAGAAGGAGAAGGTGAAGTCTGGAGGGTGAATCAGAAGAAGTAGAAGAAGGAGAAGGAGAAGGTGAAGTCTGGAGGGTGAATCAGAAGAAGCAGAAGAAGGAGAAGGAGAAGGTGGAGTCTGGAGGCTGAATCAGAAGAAGTAGAAGAAGGAGAAGGAGAAGGTGTAGTCTGGAGAGTGAATCAGAAGAAGTAGACGAAGGAGAAGGAGAAGGTGAAGTCTGGAGGGTGAATCAGAAAAAGCAGAAGAAGGAGAAGGAGAAGGCGAAGTCTGGAGGGTGAATCAGAAGAAGTAGAAGAAGGAGAAGGAGAAGGTGAAGTCTGGAGGGTGAAGCGGAAGAAGTAGAAGAAGGAGAAGGAGAAGGCGAAGTCTGGAGGGTGAATCAGAAGAAGCAGAAGAAGGAGAAGGAGAAGGTGAAGTCTGGAGGGTGAATCAGAAGAAGCAGAAGAAGGAGAAGGAGAAGATGAAGTCTGGAGGGTGAATCAGAAGAATTAGAAGAAGGAGAAGGAGAAGTTGAGGTCTGGAGGGTGAATCAGAAGAAGCAGAAGAAGGAGAAGGAGAAGGTGAAGTCTGAAGGGTGAACCAGAAGAAGCAGAAGAAGGAGAAGGAGAAGGTGAAGTCTGGAGGGTGTATCAGAAGAAGCAGAAGAAGGAGAAGGAGAAGGTGAAGTCTGGAGGGTGAATCAGAAGAAGCAGAAGAAGGAGAAGGAGAAGATGAAGTCTGGAGGGTGAATCAGAAGAATTAGAAGAAGGAGAAGGAGAAGTTGAGGTCTGGAGGGTGAATCAGAAGAAGCAGAAGAAGGAGAAGGAGAAGGTGAAGTCTGAAGGGTGAACCAGAAGAAGCAGAAGAAGGAGAAGGAGAAGGTGAAGTCTGGAGGGTGAATCAGAAGAAGCAGAAGAAGGAGAAGGAGAAGGTGAAGTCTGGAGGGTGAATCAGAAGAATTAGAAGAAGGAGAAGGAGAAGTTGAGGTCTGGAGGGTGAATCAGAAGAAGCAGAAGAAGGAGAAGGAGAAGGTGAAGTCTGAAGGGTGAACCAGAAGAAGCAGAAGAAGGAGAAGGAGAAGGTGAAGTCTGGAGGGTGTATCAGAAGAAGCAGAAGAAGGAGAAGGAGAAGGTGAAGTCTGGAGGGTGAATCAGAAGAAGCAGAAGAAGGAGAAGGAGAAGATGAAGTCTGGAGGGTGAATCAGAAGAATTAGAAGAAGGAGAAGGAGAAGTTGAGGTCTGGAGGGTGAATCAGAAGAAGCAGAAGAAGGAGAAGGAGAAGGTGAAGTCTGAAGGGTGAACCAGAAGAAGCAGAAGAAGGAGAAGGAGAAGGTGAAGTCTGGAGGGTGTATCAGAAGAAGCAGAAGAAGGAGAAGGAGAAGGTGAAGTCTGGAGGGTGAATCAGAAGAAGCAGAAGAAGGAGAAGGAGAAGGTGAAGTCTGGAGGGTGAATCAGAAGAAGTAGAAGAAGGAGAAGGAGAAGGTGAAGTCTGGAGGGTGAATCAGAAGAAGTAGAACAAGGAGAAGGAGAAGTTGAAGTCTGGAGGGTGAATCAGAAGAAGCAGAAGATGGAGAAGGAGAAGGTGAAGTCTGGAGGGTGAATCAGAAGAAGCAGAAGAAGGAGAAGGAGAAGATGAAGTCTGGAGGGTGAATCAGAATAAGTAGAAGAAGGAGAAGGAGAAGGTGAAGTCTGGAGGGTGAATCAGAAGAAGCAGAAGAAGGGGAAGGAGAAGGTGAAGTCTGAAGAGTGAATCAGAAGAAGCAGAAGACGGAGAAGGAGAAGGTGAAGTCTGGAGGGTGAATCAGAAGAAGCAGAATAAGGAGAAGGAGAAGGTGAAGTCTGGAGGGTGAATCAGAAGAAGCAGAAGAAGGAGAAGGAGAAGGTGAAGTCTGGAGGGTGAATCAGAAGAAGTAGAAGAAGGAGAAGGAGAAGGTGAAGTCTGGAGGGTGAAGCAGAAGAAGTAGAAGAAGGAGAAGGAGAAGGTGAAGTCATGAGGGTGAATCAGAAGAAGTAGAAGAAGGAGAAAGAGAAGGTGAAGTCAGGAGGGTGAATCAGAAGAAGCAGAAGAAGGAGAAGGAGAAGGTGAAGTCTGGAGTGTGAATCAGAAGAATCAGAAGAAGGAAAAGGAGAAGGTGAAGTCTGGAGGGTGAATCAGAAGAAGCAGAAGAAAGAGAAGGAGAAGGTGAAGTCTAGAGGGAGAAGCAGAAGAAGCAGAAGAAGGAGAAGTAGAAGGTGAAGACTGGAGGGTGAATCAGAAGAAGTAAAAGAAGGAGAAGGAGAAGGTGAAGTCTGGAGGGTGAATCAGAAGAGGTAGAAGAAGGAGAAGGAGAAAGTGAAGTCTGGAGGGTGAATCAGAAGAAGTAGAAGAAGGAGAAGGAGAAGGTGAAGTCTGGAGGGTGAATCAGAAGAAGCAGAATAAGGAGAAGGAGAAGGTGAAGTCTGGAGGGTGAATCAGAAGAAGTAGAAGAAGGAGAAGGAGAAGGTGAAGTCTGGAGTGTGAATCAGAAGAATCAGAAGAAGGAGAAGGAGAAGGTGAAGTCTGGAGGGTGAAGCAGAAGAAGCAGAAGAAGGAGAAGGAGAAGGTGAAGTCTGGAGGGTGAAGCAGAAGAAGCAGAAGAAGGAGCAGGAGAAGGTGAAGTCTGGAGGGCGAAGCAGAAGAAGTAGAAGAAGGAGAAGGAGAAGGTGAAGTCTGGATGGTGAAGCAGAAGAAGCAGAAGAAGGAGAAATAGAAGGTGAAGTCTGGAGGGTGAATCTAAGAAGTAGAAGAAGGAGAAGGAGAAGGTGAAGTCAGGAGGGTGAAGCAGAAGAAGCAGAAGAAGGAGAAGGAGAAGGTGAAGTCTGGAGGGTGAAACAGAAGAAGCAGAAGAAGGAGAAGGAGAAGGTGAAGTCTGGAGGGTGAAGCAGAAGAAGCAGAAGAAGGAGAAGGAGAAGGTGAAGTCAGGAGGGTGAATCAGAAGAAGTAGAAGAAGGAGAAGGAGAAGGTGAAGTCTGGAGGGTGAATCAGAAGAAGTAGAAGAAGGAGAAGGAGAAGGTGAAGTCTGGAGGTTGAATCAGAAGAAGTAGAAGAAGAAGAAGGAGAAGGGGAAGTCTGGAGGGTGAATCAGAAGAAGCAGAAGAAGGAGAAGGAGAAGGTGAAGTCTGGAGGGAGAAGCAGAAGAAGTAGAAGAAGAAGGAGAAGGTGAAATCTGGAGGGTGAATAAGAAGAAGTAGAAGAAGGAGAAGGAGAAGGTGAAGTCTGGAGGGTGAATCAGAAGAAGTAGAAGAAGGAGAAGGAGAAGGTGAAGTCTGGAGGGTGAATCAGAAGAAGCAGAAGAAGGAGAAGGAGAAGGTGGAGTCTGGAGGCTGAATCAGAAGAAGTAGAAGAAGGAGAAGGAGAAGGTGTAGTCTGGAGAGTGAATCAGAAGAAGTAGACGAAGGAGAAGGAGAAGGTGAAGTCTGGAGGGTGAATCAGAAAAAGCAGAAGAAGGAGAAGGAGAAGGCGAAGTCTGGAGGGTGAATCAGAAGAAGTAGAAGAAGGAGAAGGAGAAGGTGAAGTCTGGAGGGTGAATCAGAAGAAGCAGAAGAAGGAGAAGGAGAAGGTGAAGTCTGGAGGGTGAATCTGAAGAAGCAGAAGAAGGAGAAGGAGAAGATGAAGTCTGGAGGGTGAATCAGAAGAAGCAGAAGAAGGAGAAGGAGAAGGTGAAGTCTGGAGGGTGAATCAGAAGAAGCAGAAGAAGTAGAAGGAGAAGGTGAAGTCTGGAGGGTGAATCAGAAGAAGTAGAAGAAGGACAAGGAGAAGGTGAAGTCTGGAGGGTGAATCAGAAGAAGCAGAAGAAGGAGAAGGAGAAGGTGAAGTCAGGAGGGTGAATCAGAAGAAGCAGAAGCAGGAGAAGGAGAAGGTGAAGACTGGAGGGTGAATCAGAAGAAGTAGAAGAAGCAGAAGGAGAAGGTGAAGTCTGGAGGGTGAATCAGAAGAAGTAGAAGAAGGAGAAGGAGATGGTGAGGTCTGGAGGGTGAATCAGAAGAAGCAGAAGAAGGAGAAGGAGAAGGTGAAGTCTGGAGGGTGAATCAGAAGAAGCAGAAGAAGGAGAAGGAGAAGGTGAAGACTGGCGGGTGAATCAGAAGAAGTAGAAGAAGGAGAAGGAGAAGATGAAGTCTGGAGGGTGAATCAGAAGAAGTAGAAGAAGGAGAAGGAGAAGGTGAAGTCTGGAGGGTGAATCAGAAGAAGCAGAAGAAGGGGAAGGAGAAGGTGAAGTCTGAAGAGTGAATCAGAAGAAGCAGAAGAAGGAGAAGGAGAAGGTGAAGTCTGGAGGGTGAATCAGAAGAAGCAGAATAAGGAGAAGGAGAAGGTGAAGTCTGGAGGGTGAATCAGAAGAAGCAGAAGAAGGAGAAGGAGAAGGTGAAGTCTGGAGGCTGAATCAGAAGAAGTAGAAGAAGGAGAAGGAGAAGGTGAAGTCTGGAGGGTGAAGCAGAAGAAGTAGAAGAAGGAGAAGGAGAAGGTGAAGTCATGAGGGTGAATCAGAAGAAGTAGAAGAAGGAGAAGGAGAAGGTGAAGTCAGGAGGGTGAATCAGAAGAAGCAGAAGAAGGAGAAGGAGAAGGTGAAGTCTGGAGTGTGAATCAGAAGAATCAGAAGAAGGAGAAGGAGAAGGTGAAGTCTGGAGGGTGAATCAGAAGAAGCAGAAGAAAGAGAAGGAGAAGGTGAAGTCTAGAGGGTGAAGCAGAAGAAGCAGAAGAAGGAGAAGTAGAAGGTGAAGACTGGAGGGTGAATCAGAAGAAGTAGAAGAAGGAGAAGGAGAAGGTGAAGTCTGGAGGGTGAATCAGAAGAGGTAGAAGAAGGAGAAGGAGAAGGTGAAGTCTGGAGGGTGAATCAGAAGAAGTAGAAGAAGGAGAAGGAGATGGTGAAGTCTGGAGGGTGAATCAGAAGAAGTAGAAGAAGGAGAAGGAGAATGTGAAGTCAGGAGGGTGAATCAGAAGAAGCAGAAGAAGGAGAAGGAGAAGGTGAAGTTAGGAGGGTGAATCAGAAGAAGCAGAAGAAGGAGAAGGAGAAGGTGATGTCAGGGTGGTGAAGCAGAAAAAGTAGAAGAAGGAGAAGGAGAAGGCGAAGTCAGGAAGGTGAAGCAGAAGAAGCAGAAGAAGGAGAAGGAGGAGGTGAAGTCTGGCGGGCGCAGCAGAAGAAGCAGAAGAAGGAGAAGGTGAAGGTGAAGTCTGGAGGGTGAAGCAGAAGAAGCAGAAGAAGGAGAAGGAGAAGGTGAAGTCTGGAGGGTGAATCAGAAGAAGTAGAAGAAGGAGAAGGAGAAGGTGAAGTCAGGAGGGTGAAGCAGAAGAAGCAGAAGAAGGAGAAGGAGAAGGTGAAGTCTGGAGGGTGAAGCAGAAGAAGCAGAAGAAGGAGAAGGAGAAGGTGAAGTCTGGCGGGCGAAGCAGAAGAAGTAGAAGAAGGAGAAGGAGAAGGTGAAGTCTGGATGGTGAAGCAGAAGTAGCAGAAGAAGGAGAAGGAGAAGGTGAAGTCTGGAGGGTGAATCAGAAGAAGTAGAAGAAGGAGAAGGAGAAGGTGAAGTCAGGAGGGTGAAGCAGAAGAAGCAGAAGAAGGAGAAGGAGAAGGTGAAGTCTGGAGGGTGAAACAGAAGAAGCAGAAGAAGGAGAAGGAGAAGGTGAAGTCTGGAGGGTGAAGCAGAAGAAGCAGAAGAAGGAGAAGGAGAAGGTGAAGTCAGGAGGGTGAATCAGAAGAAGTAGAAGAAGGAGAAGGAGAAGGTGAAGTCTGGAGGGTGAATCAGAAGAAGTAGAAGAAGGAGAAGGAGAAGGTGAAGTCTGGAGGTTGAATCAGAAGAAGTAGAAGAAGAAGAAGGAGAAGGGGAAGTCTGGTGGGTGAATCAGAAGAAGCAGAAGAAGGAGAAGGAGAAGGTGAAGTCTGGAGGGAGAAGCAGAAGAAGTAGAAGAAGAAGGAGAAGGTGAAATCTGGAGGGTGAATAAGAAGAAGTAGAAGAAGGAGAAGGAGAAGGTGAAGTCTGGAGGGTGAATCAGAAGAAGTAGAAGAAGGAGAAGGAGAAGGTGAAGTCTGGAGGGTGAATCAGAAGAAGCAGAAGAAGGAGAAGGAGAAGGTGGAGTCTGGAGGCTGAATCAGAAGAAGTAGAAGAAGGAGAAGGAGAAGGTGTAGTCTGGAGAGTGAATCAGAAGAAGTAGACGAAGGAGAATGAGAAGGTGAAGTCTGGAGGGTGAATCAGAAAAAGCAGAAGAAGGAGAAGGAGAAGGCGAAGTCTGGAGGGTGAATCAGAAGAAGTAGAAGAAGGAGAAGGAGAAGGTGAAGTCTGGAGGGTGAAGCGGAAGAAGTAGAAGAAGGAGCAGGAGAAGGCGAAGTCTGGAGGGTGAATCAGAAGAAGCAGAAGAAGGAGAAGGAGAAGGTGAAGTCTGGAGGGTGAATCAGAAGAAGCAGAAGAAGGAGAAGGAGAAGATGAAGTCTGGAGGGTGAATCAGAAGAATTAGAAGAAGGAGAAGGAGAAGTTGAGGTCTGGAGGGTGAATCAGAAGAAGCAGAAGAAGGAGAAGGAGAAGGTGAAGTCTGAAGGGTGAACCAGAAGAAGCAGAAGAAGGAGAAGGAGAAGGTGAAGTCTGGAGGATGTATCAGAAGAAGCAGAAGAAGGAGAAGGAGAAGGTGAAGTCTGGAGGGTGAATCAGAAGAAGCAGAAGAAGGAGAAGGAGAAGATGAAGTCTGGAGGGTGAATCAGAAGAATTAGAAGAAGGAGAAGGAGAAGTTGAGGTCTGGAGGGTGAATCAGAAGAAGCAGAAGAAGGAGAAGGAGAAGGTGAAGTCTGAAGGGTGAACCAGAAGAAGCAGAAGAAGGAGAAGGAGAAGGTGAAGTCTGGAGGGTGTATCAGAAGAAGCAGAAGAAGGAGAAGGAGAAGGTGAAGTCTGGAGGGTGAATCAGAAGAAGCAGAAGAAGGAGAAGGAGAAGGTGAAGTCTGGAGGGTGAATCAGAAGAAGTAGAAGAAGGAGAAGGAGAAGGTGAAGTCTGGAGGGTGAATCAGAAGAAGTAGAACAAGGAGAAGGAGAAGTTGAAGTCTGGAGGGTGAATCAGAAGAAGCAGAAGATGGAGAAGGAGAAGGTGAAGTCTGGAGGGTGAATCAGAAGAAGCAGAAGAAGGAGAAGGAGAAGATGAAGTCTGGAGGGTGAATCAGAATAAGTAGAAGAAGGAGAAGGAGAAGGTGAAGTCTGGAGGGTGAATCAGAAGAAGCAGAAGAAGGGGAAGGAGAAGGTGAAGTCTGAAGAGTGAATCAGAAGAAGCAGAAGAAGGAGAAGGAGAAGGTGAAGTCTGGAGGGTGAATCAGAAGAAGCAGAATAAGGAGAAGGAGAAGGTGAAGTCTGGAGGGTGAATCAGAAGAAGCAGAAGAAGGAGAAGGAGAAGGTGAAGTCTGGAGGGTGAATCAGAAGAAGTAGAAGAAGGAGAAGGAGAAGGTGAAGTCTGGAGGGTGAAGCAGAAGAAGTAGAAGAAGGAGAAGGAGAAGGTGAAGTCATGAGGGTGAATCAGAAGAAGTAGAAGAAGGAGAAAGAGAAGGTGAAGTCAGGAGGGTGAATCAGAAGAAGCAGAAGAAGGAGAAGGAGAAGGTGAAGTCTGGAGTGTGAATCAGAAGAATCAGAAGAAGGAAAAGGAGAAGGTGAAGTCTGGAGGGTGAATCAGAAGAAGCAGAAGAAAGAGAAGGAGAAGGTGAAGTCTAGAGGGAGAAGCAGAAGAAGCAGAAGAAGGAGAAGTAGAAGGTGAAGACTGGAGGGTGAATCAGAAGAAGTAAAAGAAGGAGAAGGAGAAGGTGAAGTCTGGAGGGTGAATCAGAAGAGGTAGAAGAAGGAGAAGGAGAAGGTGAAGTCTGGAGGGTGAATCAGAAGAAGTAGAAGAAGGAGAAGGAGATGGTGAAGTCTGGAGGGTGAATCAGAAGAAGTAGAAGAAGGAGAAGGAGAAGGTGAAGTCAGGAGGGTGAATCAGAAGAAGCAGGAGAAGGAGAAGGAGAAGGTGAAGTTAGGAGGGTGAATCAGAAGAAGCAGAAGAAGGAGAAGGAGAAGGTGAAGTCAGGGGGGTGAAGCAGAAAAAGTAGAAGAAGGAGAAGGAGAAGGCGAAGTCAGGAAGGTGAAGCAGAAGAAGCAGAAGAAGGAGAAGGAGAAGGTGAAGTCTGGCGGGCGCAGCAGAAGAAGCAGAAGAAGAAGGTGAAGGTGAAGTCTGGAGGGTGAAGCAGAAGAAGCAGAAGAAGGAGAAGGAGAAGGTGAAGTCTGGAGGGTGAATCAGAAGAAGTAGAAGAAGGAGAAGGAGAAGGTGAAGTCAGGAGGGTGAAGCAGAAGAAGCAGAAGAAGGAGAAGGAGAAGGTGAAGTCTGGAGGGTGAAGCAGAAGAAGCAGAAGAAGGAGCAGGAGAAGGTGAAGTCTGGAGGGCGAAGCAGAAGAAGTAGAAGAAGGAGAAGGAGAAGGTGAAGTCTGGATGGTGAAGCAGAAGAAGCAGAAGAAGGAGAAATAGAAGGTGAAGTCTGGAGGGTGAATCTAAGAAGTAGAAGAAGGAGAAGGAGAAGGTGAAGTCAGGAGGGTGAAGCAGAAGAAGCAGAAGAAGGAGAAGGAGAAGGTGAAGTCTGGAGGGTGAAACAGAAGAAGCAGAGGAAGGAGAAGGAGAAGGTGAAGTCTGGAGGGTGAAGCAGAAGAAGCAGAAGAAGGAGAAGGAGAAGGTGAAGTCAGGAGGGTGAATCAGAAGAAGTAGAAGAAGGAGAAGGAGAAGGTGAAGTCTGGAGGGTGAATCAGAAGAAGTAGAAGAAGGAGAAGGAGAAGGTGAAGTCTGGAGGTTGAATCAGAAGAAGTAGAAGAAGAAGAAGGAGAAGGGGAAGTCTGGAGGGTGAATCAGAAGAAGCAGAAGAAGGAGAAGGAGAAGGTGAAGTCTGGAGGGAGAAGCAGAAGAAGTAGAAGAAGAAGGAGAAGGTGAAATCTGGAGGGTGAATAAGAAGAAGTAGAAGAAGGAGAAGGAGAAGGTGAAGTCTGGAGGGTGAATCAGAAGAAGTAGAAGAAGGAGAAGGAGAAGGTGAAGTCTGGAGGGTGAATCAGAAGAAGCAGAAGAAGGAGAAGGAGAAGGTGGAGTCTGGAGGCTGAATCAGAAGAAGTAGAAGAAGGAGAAGGAGAAGGTGTAGTCTGGAGAGTGAATCAGAAGAAGTAGACGAAGGAGAAGGTGAAGTCTGGAGGGTGAATCAGAAAAAGCAGAAGAAGGAGAAGGAGAAGGCGAAGTCTGGAGGGTGAATCAGAAGAAGTAGAAGAAGGAGAAGGAGAAGGTGAAGTCTGGAGGGTGAATCAGAAGAAGCAGAAGAAGGAGAAGGAGAAGGTGAAGTCTGGAGGGTGAATCTGAAGAAGCAGAAGAAGGAGAAGGAGAAGATGAAGTCTGGAGGGTGAATCAGAAGAAGCAGAAGAAGGAGAAGGAGAAGGTGAAGTCTGGAGGGTGAATCAGAAGAAGCAGAAGAAGTAGAAGGAGAAGGTGAAGTCTGGAGGGTGAATCAGAAGAAGTAGAAGAAGGAGAAGGAGAAGGTGAAGTCTGGAGGGTGAATCAGAAGAAGCAGAAGAAGGAGAAGGAGAAGGTGAAGTCAGGAGGGTGAATCAGAAGAAGCAGAAGCAGGAGAAGGAGAAGGTGAAGACTGGAGGGTGAATCAGAAGAAGTAGAAGAAGCAGAAGGAGAAGGTGAAGTCTGGAGGGTGAATCAGAAGAAGTAGAAGAAGGAGAAGGAGATGGTGAGGTCTGGAGGGTGAATCAGAAGAAGCAGAAGAAGGAGAAGGAGAAGGTGAAGTCTGGAGGGTGAATCAGAAGAAGCAGAAGAAGGAGAAGGAGAAGGTGAAGACTGGCGGGTGAATCAGAAGAAGTAGAAGAAGGAGAAGGAGAAGATGAAGTCTGGAGGGTGAATCAGAAGAAGTAGAAGAAGGAGAAGGAGAAGGTGAAGTCTGGAGGGTGAATCAGAAGAAGCAGAAGAAGGGGAAGGAGAAGGTGAAGTCTGAAGAGTGAATCAGAAGAAGCAGAAGAAGGAGAAGGAGAAGGTGAAGTCTGGAGGGTGAATCAGAAGAAGCAGAATAAGGAGAAGGAGAAGGTGAAGTCTGGAGGGTGAATCAGAAGAAGCAGAAGAAGGAGAAGGAGAAGGTGAAGTCAGGGGGGTGAAGCAGAAAAAGTAGAAGAAGGAGAAGGAGAAGGCGAAGTCAGGAAGGTGAAGCAGAAGAAGCAGAAGAAGGAGAAGGAGAAGGTGAAGTCTGGCGGGCGCAGCAGAAGAAGCAGAAGAAGAAGGTGAAGGTGAAGTCTGGAGGGTGAAGCAGAAGAAGCAGAAGAAGGAGAAGGAGAAGGTGAAGTTAGGAGGGTGAATCAGAAGAAGCAGAAGAAGGAGAAGGAGAAGGTGAAGTCAGGGGGGTGAAGCAGAAAAAGTAGAAGAAGGAGAAGGAGAAGGCGAAGTCAGGAAGGTGAAGCAGAAGAAGCAGAAGAAGGAGAAGGAGAAGGTGAAGTCTGGCGGCCGCAGCAGAAGAAGCAGAAGAAGAAGGTGAAGGTGAAGTCTGGAGGGTGAAGCAGAAGAAGCAGAAGAAGGAGAAGGAGAAGGTGAAGTCTGGAGGGTGAATCAGAAGAAGTAGAAGAAGGAGAAGGAGAAGGTGAAGTCAGGAGGGTGAAGCAGAAGAAGCAGAAGAAGGAGAAGGAGAAGGTGAAGTCTGGAGGGTGAAGCAGAAGAAGCAGAAGAAGGAGCAGGAGAAGGTGAAGTCTGGAGGGCGAAGCAGAAGAAGTAGAAGAAGGAGAAGGAGAAGGTGAAGTCTGGATGGTGAAGCAGAAGAAGCAGAAGAAGGAGAAATAAAAGGTGAAGTCTGGAGGGTGAATCTAAGAAGTAGAAGAAGGAGAAGGAGAAGGTGAAGTCAGGAGGGTGAAGCAGAAGAAGCAGAAGAAGGAGAAGGAGAAGGTGAAGTCTGGAGGGTGAAACAGAAGAAGCAGAAGAAGGAGAAGGAGAAGGTGAAGTCTGGAGGGTGAAGCAGAAGAAGCAGAAGAAGGAGAAGGAGAAGGTGAAGTCAGGAGGGTGAATCAGAAGAAGTAGAAGAAGGAGAAGGAGAAGGTGAAGTCTGGAGGGTGAATCAGAAGAAGTAGAAGAAGGAGAAGGAGAAGGTGAAGTCTGGAGGTTGAATCAGAAGAAGTAGAAGAAGAAGAAGGAGAAGGGGAAGTCTGGAGGGTGAATCAGAAGAAGCAGAAGAAGGAGAAGGAGAAGGTGAAGTCTGGAGGGAGAAGCAGAAGAAGTAGAAGAAGAAGGAGAAGGTGAAATCTGGAGGGTGAATAAGAAGAAGTAGAAGAAGGAGAAGGAGAAGGTGAAGTCTGGAGGGTGAATCAGAAGAAGTAGAAGAAGGAGAAGGAGAAGGTGAAGTCTGGAGGGTGAATCAGAAGAAGCAGAAGAAGGAGAAGGAGAAGGTGGAGTCTGGAGGCTGAATCAGAAGAAGTAGAAGAAGGAGAAGGAGAAGGTGTAGTCTGGAGAGTGAATCAGAAGAAGTAGACGAAGGAGAAGGAGAAGGTGAAGTCTGGAGGGTGAATCAGAAAAAGCAGAAGAAGGAGAAGGAGAAGGCGAAGTCTGGAGGGTGAATCAGAAGAAGTAGAAGAAGGAGAAGGAGAAGGTGAAGTCTGGAGGGTGAATCAGAAGAAGCAGAAGAAGGAGAAGGAGAAGGTGAAGTCTGGAGGGTGAATCTGAAGAAGCAGAAGAAGGAGAAGGAGAAGATGAAGTCTGGAGGGTGAATCAGAAGAAGCAGAAGAAGGAGAAGGAGAAGGTGAAGTCTGGAGGGTGAATCAGAAGAAGCAGAAGAAGTAGAAGGAGAAGGTGAAGTCTGGAGGGTGAATCAGAAGAAGTAGAAGAAGGAGAAGGAGAAGGTGAAGTCTGGAGGGTGAATCAGAAGAAGCAGAAGAAGGAGAAGGAGAAGGTGAAGTCAGGAGGGTGAATCAGAAGAAGCAGAAGCAGGAGAAGGAGAAGGTGAAGACTGGAGGGTGAATCAGAAGAAGTAGAAGAAGCAGAAGGAGAAGGTGAAGTCTGGAGGGTGAATCAGAAGAAGTAGAAGAAGGAGAAGGAGATGGTGAGGTCTGGAGGGTGAATCAGAAGAAGCAGAAGAAGGAGAAGGAGAAGGTGAAGTCTGGAGGGTGAATCAGAAGAAGCAGAAGAAGGAGAAGGAGAAGGTGAAGACTGGCGGGTGAATCAGAAGAAGTAGAAGAAGGAGAAGGAGAAGATGAAGTCTGGAGGGTGAATCAGAAGAAGTAGAAGAAGGAGAAGGAGAAGGTGAAGTCTGGAGGGTGAATCAGAAGAAGCAGAAGAAGGGGAAGGAGAAGGTGAAGTCTGAAGAGTGAATCAGAAGAAGCAGAAGAAGGAGAAGGAGAAGGTGAAGTCAGGAGGGTGAATCAGAAGAAGCAGAATAAGGAGAAGGAGAAGGTGAAGTCTGGAGGGTGAATCAGAAGAAGCAGAAGAAGGAGAAGGAGAAGGTGAAGTCTGGAGGGTGAATCAGAAGAAGTAGAAGAAGGAGAAGGAGAAGGTGAAGTCTGGAGGGTGAAGCAGAAGAAGTAGAAGAAGGAGAAGGAGAAGGTGAAGTCATGAGGGTGAATCAGAAGAAGTAGAAGAAGGAGAAGGAGAAGGTGAAGTCAGGAGGGTGAATCAGAAGAAGCAGAAGAAGGAGAAGGAGAAGGTGAAGTCTGGAGTGTGAATCAGAAGAATCAGAAGAAGGAGAAGGAGAAGGTGAAGTCTGGAGGGTGAATCAGAAGAAGCAGAAGAAAGAGAAGGAGAAGGTGAAGTCTAGAGGGTGAAGCAGAAGAAGCAGAAGAAGGAGAAGTAGAAGGTGAAGACTGGAGGGTGAATCAGAAGAAGTAGAAGAAGGAGAAGGAGAAGGTGAAGTCTGGAGGGTGAATCAGAAGAGGTAGAAGAAGGAGAAGGAGAAGGTGAAGTCTGGAGGGTGAATCAGAAGAAGTAGAAGAAGGAGAAGGAGATGGTGAAGTCTGGAGGGTGAATCAGAAGAAGTAGAAGAAGGAGAAGGAGAATGTGAAGTCAGGAGGGTGAATCAGAAGAAGCAGAAGAAGGAGAAGGAGAAGGTGAAGTTAGGAGGGTGAATCAGAAGAAGCAGAAGAAGGAGAAGGAGAAGGTGATGTCAGGGTGGTGAAGCAGAAAAAGTAGAAGAAGGAGAAGGAGAAGGCGAAGTCAGGAAGGTGAAGCAGAAGAAGCAGAAGAAGGAGAAGGAGAAGGTGAAGTCTGGAGGGTGAATCAGAAGAAGTAGAAGAAGGAGAAGGAGAAGGTGAAGTCAGGAGGGTGAAGCAGAAGAAGCAGAAGAAGGAGAAGGAGAAGGTGAAGTCTGGAGGGTGAAGCAGAAGAAGCAGAAGAAGGAGAAGGAGAAGGTGAAGTCTGGCGGGCGAAGCAGAAGAAGTAGAAGAAGGAGAAGGAGAAGGTGAAGTCTGGATGGTGAAGCAGAAGTAGCAGAAGAAGGAGAAGGAGAAGGTGAAGTCTGGAGGGTGAATCAGAAGAAGTAGAAGAAGGAGAAGGAGAAGGTGAAGTCAGGAGGGTGAAGCAGAAGAAGCAGAAGAAGGAGAAGGAGAAGGTGAAGTCTGGAGGGTGAAACAGAAGAAGCAGAAGAAGGAGAAGGAGAAGGTGAAGTCTGGAGGGTGAAGCAGAAGAAGCAGAAGAAGGAGAAGGAGAAGGTGAAGTCAGGAGGGTGAATCAGAAGAAGTAGAAGAAGGAGAAGGAGAAGGTGAAGTCTGGAGGGTGAATCAGAAGAAGTAGAAGAAGGAGAAGGAGAAGGTGAAGTCTGGAGGTTGAATCAGTAGAAGTAGAAGAAGAAGAAGGAGAAGGGGAAGTCTGGAGGGTGAATCAGAAGAAGCAGAAGAAGGAGAAGGAGAAGGTGAAGTCTGGAGGGAGAAGCAGAAGAAGTAGAAGAAGAAGGAGAAGGTGAAATCTGGAGGGTGAATAAGAAGAAGTAGAAGAAGGAGAAGGAGAAGGTGAAGTCTGGAGGGTGAATCAGAAGAAGTAGAAGAAGGAGAAGGAGAAGGTGAAGTCTGGAGGGTGAATCAGAAGAAGCAGAAGAAGGAGAAGGAGAAGGTGGAGTCTGGAGGCTGAATCAGAAGAAGTAGAAGAAGGAGAAGGAGAAGGTGTAGTCTGGAGAGTGAATCAGAAGAAGTAGACGAAGGAGAAGGAGAAGGTGAAGTCTGGAGGGTGAATCAGAAAAAGCAGAAGAAGGAGAAGGAGAAGGCGAAGTCTGGAGGGTGAATCAGAAGAAGTAGAAGAAGGAGAAGGAGAAGGTGAAGTCTGGAGGGTGAATCAGAAGAAGCAGAAGAAGGAGAAGGAGAAGGTGAAGTCTGGAGGGTGAATCTGAAGAAGCAGAAGAAGGAGAAGGAGAAGGTGAAGTCTGGAGGGTGAATCAGAAGAAGCAGAAGAAGGAGAAGGAGAAGGTGAAGTCTGGAGGGTGAATCAGAAGAAGCAGAAGAAGTAGAAGGAGAAGGTGAAGTCTGGAGGGTGAATCAGAAGAAGTAGAAGAAGGAGAAGGAGAAGGTGAAGTCTGGAGGGTGAATCAGAAGAAGCAGAAGAAGGAGAAGGAGAAGGTGAAGTCAGGAGGGTGCATCAGAAGAAGCAGAAGCAGGAGAAGGAGAAGGTGAAGACTGGAGGGTGAATCAGAAGAAGTAGAAGAAGCAGAAGGAGAAGGTGAAGTCTGGAGGGTGAATCAGAAGAAGTAGAAGAAGGAGAAGGAGATGGTGAGCTCTGGAGGGTGAATCAGAAGAAGCAGAAGAAGGAGAAGGAGAAGGTGAAGTCTGGAGGGTGAATCAGAAGAAGCAGAAGAAGGAGAAGGAGAACGTGAAGACTGGCGGGTGAATCAGAAGAAGTAGAAGAAGGAGAAGGAGAAGATGAAGTCCGGAGGGTGAATCAGAAGAAGTAGAAGAAGGAGAAGGAGAAGGTGAGGTCTGGAGGGTGAATCAGAAGAAGCAGAAGAAGGAGAAGGAGAAGGTGAAGTCTGGAGGGTGAATCAGAAGAAGCAGAAGAAGGAGAAGGAGAAGGTGAAGTCTGGAGGGTGAATCAGAAGAAGCAGAAGAAGGAGAAGGAGCAGGTGAAGTCAGGAGGGTGAATCAGAAGAAGCAGAAGAAGGAGAAGGAGAAGGTGAAGTTAGGAGGGTGAATCAGAAGAAGCAGAAGAAGGAGAAGGAGAAGGTGAAGTCAGGGGGGTGAAGCAGAAGAAGTAGAAGAAGGAGAAGGAGAAGGTGAAGTCAGGAGGGTGAAGCAGAAGAAGCAGAAGAAGGAGAAGGAGAAGGTGAAGTCTGGCGGGCGCAGGAGAAGAAGCAGAAGAAGGAGAAGGAGAAGGTGAAGTCTGGAGGGTGAAGCAGAAGAAGCAGAAGAAGTAGAAGGAGAAGGTGAAGTCTGGAGGGTGAATCAGAAGAAGTAGAAGAAGGAGAAGGAGAAGGTGAAGTCATGAGGGAGAAGCAGAAGAAGCAGAAGAAGGAGACGGAGAAGGTGATGTCTGGAGGGTGAAGCAGAAGAAGCAGAAGAAGGAGAAGGAGAAGGTGAAGTCTGGAGGGCGAAGCAGAAGAAGCAGAAGAAGGAGAAAGAGAAGGTGACGTCTGGAGGGTGAAGAAGAAGAAGCAGAAGAAGGAGAAGGAGAAGGTGAAGTCTGGAGGGTGAATCAGAAGAAGTAGAAGAAGGAGAAGGAGAAGGTGAAGTCTGGAGGGTGAATCAGAAGAAGTAGAAGAAGGAGAAGGAGAAGGTGAAGTCAGGAGGGTGAAGCAGAAGAAGCAGAAGAAGGAGAAGGAGAAGGTGAAGTCTGGAGGGTGAAGCAGAAGAAGCAGAAGAAGGAGAAGGAGAAGGTGAAGTCAGGAGGGTGAATCAGAAGAAGTAGAAGAAGGAGAAGGAGAAGGTGAAGTCTGGAGGGTGAATCAGAAGAAGTAGAAGAAGGAGAAGGAGAAGGTGAAGTCTGGAGGGAGAAGCAGAAGAAGTAGAAGAAGGAGAAGGAGAAGGTGAAGTCTGGAGGGTGACTCAGAAGAAGTAGAAGAAGGAGAAGGAGAAGGTGACGTCTGGAGGGTGAATCAGAAGAAGTAGAAGAAGGAGAAGGAGAAGGTGTAGTCTGGAGGGTGAATCAGAAGAAGTCGACGAAGGAGAAGGAGAAGGTGAAGTCTGGAGGGTGAATCAGAAGAAGCAGAAGCAGGAGAAGGAGAAGGTGAAGTCTGGAGGGTGAATCAGAAGAAGTAGAAGAAGGAGAAGGAGAAGGTGAAGTCTGGAGGGTGAATCAGAAGAAGCAGAAGAAGGAGAAGGAGAAGGTGAAGTCTGGAGGGTGAATCAGAAGAAGCAGAAGAAGGAGAAGGAGAAGGTGAAGTCTGGAGGGTGAATCAGAAGAAGCAGAAGAAGGAGAAGGAGAAGGTGAAGTCTGGAGGGTGAATCAGAAGAAGCAGAAGAAGTAGAAGGAGAAGGTGAAGTCTGGAGGGTGAATCAGAAGAAGGAGAAGAAGGAGAAGGAGAAGGTGAAGTCTGGAGGGTGAACCAGAAGAAGCAGAAGAAGGAGAAGGAGAAGGTGAAGTCAGGAGGGTGAATCAGAAGAAGCAGAAGAAGGAGAAGGAGAAGGTGAAGTCTGGAGGGTGAATCAGAAGAAGCAGAAGAAGGCGAAGGAGAAGGTGAAGACTGGAGGGTGAATCAGAATAAGTAGAAGAAGGAGAAGGAGATGGTGAAGTCTGGAGGGTGAATCAGAAGAAGTAGAAGAAGCAGAAGGAGAAGGCGAAGTCTGGGGGGTGAATCAGAAGAAGCAGAAGAAGGAGAAGGAGAAGGTTAAGTCTGGAGGGTGAATCAGAAGAAGCAGAAGAAGGAGAAGGAGAAGGTGAAGTCTGGAGGGTGAATCATAAGAAGTAGAAGAAGGAGAAGGAGAAGGTGAGGTCTGGAGGGTGAATCAGAAGAAGCAGAAGAAGGAGAAGGAGAAGGTGAAGTCTGAAGGGTGAATCAGAAGAAGCAGAAGATGGAGAAGGAGAAGGTGAAGTCTGGAGGGTGAATCAGAAGAAGCAGAAGAAGGAGAAGGAGAAGGTGAAGTCTGGAGGGTGAATCAGAAGATGCAGAAGAAGGAGAAGGAGAAGGTGAAGTCTGGAGGGTGAATCAGAAGAAGTAGAAGAAGGAGAAGGAGAAAGTGAAGTCTGGAGGGTGAATCAGAAGAAGTAGAAGAAGGAGAAGGAGAAGGACAAGTCTGGAGGGTGAATCAGAAGAAGCAGAAGAAGGAGAAGGAGAAGGTGAAGTCTGGAGGGTGAATCAGAAGAAGCAGAAGAAGGAGAATGAGAAGATGAAGTCTGGAGGGTGTATCAGAAGAAGTAGAAGAAGGAGAAGGAGAAGGTGAAGTCTGGAGGGTGAATCAGAAGAAGCAGAAGAAGGAGAAGGAGAAGGTGAAGTCTGGAGGGTGAATCAGAAGAAGCAGAAGAAGGAGAAGGAGAAGGTGAAGTCTGGAGGGTGAATCAGAAGAAGCAGAATAAGGAGAAGGAGAAGGTGAAGTCTGGAGGGTGAATCAGGAGAAGCAGAAGAAGGAGAAGGAGAAGGTGAAGTCAGGAGGGTGAATCAGAAGAAGTAGAAGAAGGAGAAGGAGAAGGTGAAGTCTGGAGGGTGAAGCAGAAGAAGTAGAAGAAGGAGAAGGAGAAGGTGAAGTCAGGAGGGTGAATCAGAAGAAGTAGAAGAAGGAGAAGGAGAAGGTGAAGTCTGGAGGGTGAATCAGAAGAAGTAGAAGAAGGAGAAGGAGAAGGTGAGGTCTGGAGGGTGAATCAGAAGAAGCAGAAGAAGGAGAAGGAGAAGATGAAGTCTGGAGGGTGAATCAGAAGAAGCAGAAGAAGGAGAAGGAGAAGGTGAAGTCAGGAGGGTGAATCAGAAGAAGCAGAGGAAGGAGAAGGAGAAGGTAAAGTTAGGATGGTGAATCAGAAGAAGCAGAAGAAGGAGAAGGAGAAGGTGAAGTCAGGGGGGTGAAGCAGAAGAAGTAGAAGAAGGAGAAGGAGATGGTGAAGTCAGGAGGGTGAAGCAGAAGAAGCAGAAGAAGGAGAAGGAGAAGGTGAAGTCTGGAGGGTGAAGCAGAAGAAACAGAAGAAGGAGAAGGAGATGGTGAAGTCTGGAGGGCGAAGCAGAAGAAGCAGAAGAAGGAGAAGGTGAAGGTGAAGTCTGGAGGGTGAAGCAGAAGAAGCAGAAGAAGGAGAAGGAGAAGGTGAAGTCTGGAGGGTGAATCAGAAGAAGTAGAAGAAGGAGAAGGAGAAGGTGAAGTCAGGAGGGTGAAGCAGAAGAAGGAGACGGAGAAGGTGAAGTCTGGAGGGTGAAGCAGAAGAAGCAAAAGAAGGAGAAGGAGAAGGTGAAGTATGGAGGGTGAAGCAGAAGAAGCAGAAGAAGGAGAAGGAGAAGGTGAAGTCAGGAGGGTGAATCAGACGAAGTAGAAGAAGGAGAAGGAGAAGGTGAAGTCTGGAGGGTGAATCAGAAGAAGTAGAAGAAGGAGAAGGAGAAGGTGAAGTCTGGAGGGTGAATCAGAAGAAGTAGAAGAAGGAGAAGGAGAAGGTGAAGTCTGGAGGGTGAATCAGAAGAAGCAGAAGAAGGAGAAGGAGAAGGTGAAGTCTGGAGGGAGAAGCAGAAGAAGTAGAAGAAGGAGAAGGAGAAGGTGAAGTCTGGAGGGTGAATCAGAAGAAGTAGAAGAAGGAGAAGGAGAAGGTAAAGTCTGGAGGGTGAATCAGAAGAAGTAGAAGAAGGAAAAGGAGAAGGTAAAGTCTGGAGAGTGAATCAGAAGAAGCAGAAGAAGGAGAAGGAGAAGGTGAAGTCTGGAGGGTGAATCAGAAGAAGTAGAAGAAGGAGAAGGAGAAGGTGTAGTTTGGAGGGTGAATCAGGAGAAGTAGACGAAGGAGAAGGAGAAGGTGAAGTCTGGAGGGTGAATCAGAAGAAGCAGAAGAAGGAGAAGGAGAAGGTGAAGTCTGGAGGGTGAATCAGAAGAAGTAGAAGAAGCAGAAGGAGAAGGTGAAGTCTGGAGGGTGAATCAGAAGAAGCAGAAGAAGGAGAAGGAGAAGGTGAAGTCTGGAGGGTGAATCAGAAGAAGCAGAGGAAGGAGAAGGAGAAGGTGAAGTATGGAGGGTGAATCAGAAGAAGCAGAAGAAGGAGAAGGAGAAGGTGAAGTCTGGAGTGTGAATCAGAAGAAGCAGAAGAAGTAGAAGGAGAAGGTGAAGTCTGGAGGGTGAATCAGAAGAAGTAGAAGAAGGAGAAGGAGAAGGTGAAGTCTGGAGGGTGAATCAGAAGAAGCAGAAGAAGGAGAAGGAGAAGGTGAAGTCAGGAGGGTGAATCAGAAGAAGCAGAAGAAGGAGAAGGAGAAGGTGAAGTCTGGAGGGTGAATCAGAAGAAGCAGAAGAAGGAGAAGGAGAAGGTGAAGACTGGAGGGTGAATCAGAAGAAGTAGAAGAAGGAGAAGGAGAAGGTGAAGTCTGGAGGGTGAATCAGAAGAAGTAGAAGAAGGAGAAGGAGAAGGCGAAGTCTGGAGGGTGAATCAGAAGAAGCAGAAGAAGGAGAAGGAGAAGATGAAATCTGGAGGGTGAATCAGAAGAAGCAGAAGAAGGAGAAGGAGAAGATGAAGTCTGGAGGGTGAATCAGAAGAAGTAGAAGAAGGAGAAGGAGAAGGTGAGATCTGGAGGGTGAATCAGAAGAAGCAGAAGAAGGAGAAGGAGAAGGTGAAGTCTGAAGGGTGAATCAGAAGAAGCAGAAAAAGGAGAAGGAGAAGGTGAAGTCTGGAGGGTGAATCAGAAGAAGCAGAAGAAGGAGAAGTAGAAGCTGAAGTCTGGAGGGTGAATCAGAAGAAGCAGAAGAAGGAGAAGGAGAAGGTGAAGTCCGGAGGGTGAATCAGAAGAAGTAGAAGAAGGAGAGGAGAAGGTGAAGTCTGGAGGGTGAATCAGAAGAAGTAGAAGAAGGAGAAGGAGAAGGTGAAGTCTGGAGGGTGAATCAGAAGAAGCAGAAGAAGGAGAAGGAGAAGGTGAAGTCTGGAGGGTGAATCAGAAGAAGCAGAAGAAGGAGAAGGAGAAGATGAAGTCTGGAGGGTGAATCAGAAGAAGTAGAAGAAGGAGAAGGAGAAGGTGAAGTCTGGAGGGTGAATCAGAAGAAGCAGAAGAGGGAGAAGGAGAAGGTGAAGTCTGGAGGGTGAATCAGAAGAAGCAGAAGAAGGAGAAGGAGAAGGTGAAGTCTGGAGGGTGAATCAGAAGAAGCAGAATAAGGAGAAGGAGAAGGTGAAGTCTGGAGGGTGAATCAGAAGAAGCAGAAGAAGGAGAAGGAGAAGGTGAAGTCTGGAGGGTGAATCAGAAGAAGTAGAAGAAGGAGAAGGAGAAGGTGAAGTCTGGAGGGTGAAGCAGAAGAAGTAGAAGAAGGAGAAGGAGAAGGTGAAGTCAGGAGGGTGAATCAGAAGAAGTAGAAGAAGGAGAAGGAGAAGGTGAAGTCAGGAGGGTGAACCAGAAGAAGCAGAAGAAGGAGAAGGAGAAGGTGAAGTCTGGAGGGTGAACCAGAAGAATCAGAAGAAGGAGAAGGAGAAGGTGAAGTCTGGAGGGTGAATCAGAAGAAGCAGAAGAAAGAGAAGGAGAAGGTGAAGTCTGGAGGGTGAAGCAGAAGAAGCAGGAGAAGGAGAAGGAGAAGGTGAAGACTGGAGGGTGAATCAGAAGAAGTAGAAGAAGGAGAAGAAGAAGGTGAAGTCTGGAGGGTGAATCAGAAGAAGTAGAAGAAGGAGAAGGAGAAGGTGAAGTCTGGAGGGTGAATCAGAAGAAGCAGAAGAAGGAGAAGGAGAAGGTGAAGTCTGGAGGGTGAATCAGAAGAAGTAGAAGAAGGAGAAGGAGAAGGTGAGGTCTGGAGGGTGAATCAGAAGAAGCAGAAGAAGGAGAAGGAGAAGGTGAAGTCAGGGGGGTGAAGCAGAAGAAGTAGAAGAAGGAGAAGGAGAAGGTGAAGTCAGGAGGGTGAAGCAGAAGAAGCAGAAGAAGGAGAAGGAGAAGGTCAAGTCTGGAGGGCGCAGCAGAAGAAGCAGAAGAAGGAGAAGGAGAAGGTGAAGTCTGGAGGGTGAAGCCGTAGAAGCAGAAGAAGGAGAAGGAGAAGGTGAAGTCTGGAGGGTGAATCAGAAGAAGTAGAAGAAGGAGAAGGAGAAGGTGAAGTCAGGAGGGTGAATCAGAAGAAGTAGAAGAAGGAGAAGGAGAAGGTGAAGTCAGGAGGGTGAACCAGAAGAAGCAGAAGAAGGAGAAGGAGAAGGTGAAGTCTGGAGGGTGAACCAGAAGAATCAGAAGAAGGAGAAGGAGAAGGTGAAGTCTGGAGGGTGAATCAGAAGAAGCAGAAGAAAGAGAAGGAGAAGGTGAAGTCTGGAGGGTGAAGCAGAAGAAGCAGAAGAAGGAGAAGGAGAAGGTGAAGACTGGAGGGTGAATCAGAAGAAGTAGAAGAAGGAGAAGAAGAAGGTGAAGTCTGGAGGGTGAATCAGAAGAAGTAGAAGAAGGAGAAGTAGAAGGTGAAGTCTGGAGGGTGGATCAGAAGAAGCAGAAGAAGGAGAAGGAGAAGGTGAGGTCAGGAGGGTGAATCAGAAGAAGCAGAAGAAGGAGAAGGAGAAGGTGAAGTTAGGAGGGTGAATCAGAAGAAGCAGAAGAAGGAGAAGGAGAAGGTGAAGTCAGGGGGGTGAAGCAGAAGAAGTAGAAGAAGGAGAAGGAGAAGGTGAAGTCAGGAGGGTGAAGCAGAAGAAGCAGAAGAAGGAGAAGGAGAAGGTCAAGTCTGGAGGGCGCAGCAGAAGAAGCAGAAGAAGGAGAAGGAGAAGGTGAAGTCTGGAGTGTGAAGCCGTAGAATCAGAAGAAGGAGAAGGAGAAGGTGAAGTCTGGAGGGTGAATCAGAAGAAGTAGAAGAAGGAGAAGGAGAAGGTGAAGTCAGGAGGGTGAAGCAGAAGAAGCAGAAGAAGGAGAAGGAGAAGGTGAAGTCTGGAGGGTGAAGCAGAAGAAGCAGAAGAAGGAGAAGGAGAAGGTGAAGTCTGGAGGGCGAAGCAGAAGAAGCAGAAGAAGGAGAAGGAGAAGGTGAATTCTGGAGGGTGAAGCAGAAAAAGCAGATGAAGGACAAGGAGAAGGTGAAGTCTGGAGGGTGAATCAGAAGAAGTAGAAGAAGGAGTAGCAGAAGGTGAAGTCAGGAGGGTGAAGCAGAAGAAGCAGAAGAAGGATAAGGAGAAGGTGAAGTCTGGAGGGTGAAGCAGAAGAAGCAGAAGAAGGAGAAGGAGAAGGTGAAGTCTGGAGGGTGAAGCAGAAGAAGCAGAAGAAGGAGAAGGAGAAGGTGAAGTGAGGAGGGTGAATCAGAAGAATCAGAAGAAGGAGAAGGAGAAGGTGAAGTCTGGAGGGTGAATCAGAAGAAGTAGAAGAAGGAGAAGGAGAAGGTGAAGTCTGGAGGGTGAATCAGAAAAAGTAGAAGAAGGAGAAGGAGAAGGTGAAGTCTGGAGGGTGAATCAGAAGAAGCAGAAGAAGGAGAAGGAGAAGTTGAAGTCTGGAGGGAGAAGCAGAAGAAGTAGAAGAAGGAGAAGGAGAAGGTGAAGTCTGGAGGGTGAATCAGAAGAAGTAGAAGAAGGAGAAGGAGAAGGTGAAGTTTGGAGTGTGAATCAGAAGAAGTAGAAGAAGGAGAAGGAGAAGGTGAAGTCTGGAGGGTGAATCAGAAGAAGCAGAAGAAGGAGAAGGAGAAGGTGAAGTCTGGAGGGTGAATCAGAAGAAGTAGAAGAAGGAGAAGGAGAAGGTGTAGTCTGGAGGGTGAATCAGAAGAAGTAGACGAAGGAGAAGGAGAAGGTGAAGTCTGGAGGGTGAATCAGAAGAAGCAGAAGCAGGAGAAGGAGAAGGTGAAGTCTGGAGGGTGAAACAGAAGAAGTAGAAGAAGGAGAAGGAGAAGGTAAAGTCTGGAGGGTGAATCAGAAGAAGCAGAAGAAGGAGAAGGAGAAGGTGAATTCTGGAGGTTGAATCAGAAGTAGCAGAAGAAGGAGAAGGAGAAGGTGAAGTCTGGAGGGTGAATCAGAAGAAGCAGAAGAAGGAGAAGGAGAAGGTGAAGTCTGGAGGGTGAATCAGAAGAAGCAGAAGAAGTAGAAGGAGAAGGTGAATTCTGGAGGGTGAATCAGAAGAAGTAGAAGAAGGAGAAGGAGAAGGTGAAGTCTGGAGGGTGAATCAGAAGAAGCAGAAGAAGGAGAAGGAGAAGGTGAAGTCAGGAGGGTGAATCAGAAGAAGCGGAAGAAGGAGAAGGAGAAGGTGAATTCTGGAGGGTGAATCAGAAGAAGCAGAAGAAGGAGAAGGAGAAGGTGAAGACTGGAGGGTGAATCAGAAGAAGTAGAAGAAAGAGAAGGAGAAGGTGAAGTCTGGAGGGTGAATCAGAAGAAGTAGAAGAAGGAGAAGGAGAAGGTGAAGTCTGGAGGGTGAATCAGAAGAAGTAGAAGAAGGAGAAGGCGAAGTCTGGAGGGTGAATCAGAAGAAGCAGAAGAAGGAGAAGGAGAAGGTGATGCCTGGAGGGTGAAGCAGAAGAAGCAGAAGAAGGAGAAGGAGAAGGTGAAGTCTGGAGGGCGAAGCAGAAGAAGCAGAAGAAGGAGAAAGAGAAAGTGACGTCTGGAGGGTGAAGAAGAAGAAGCAGAAGAAGGAGAAGGAGAAGGTGAAGTCTGGAGGGTGAATCAGAAGAAGTAGAAGAAGGAGAAGGAGAAGGTGAAGTCTGGAGGGTGAATCAGAAGAAGTAGAAGAAGGAGAAGGAGAAGGTGAAGTCAGGAGGGTGAAGCAGAAGAAGCAGAAGAAGGAGAAGGAGAAGGTGAATTCTGGAGGGTGAAGCAGAAGAAGCAGAAGAAGGAGAAGGAGAAGGTGAAGTCTGGAGGGTGAAGCAGAAGAAGCAGAAGAAGGAGAAGGAGAAGGTGAAGTCTGGAGGGAGAAGCAGAAGAAGTAGAAGAAGGAGAAGGAGAAGGTGAAGTCTGGAGGGTGAATCAGAAGAAGTAGAAGAAGGAGAAGGAGAAGGTGACGTCTGGAGGGTGAATCAGAAGAAGTAGAAGATAGAGAAGGAGAAGGTGAAGTCTGGAGGGTGAATCAGAAGAAGCAGAAGAAGGAGAAGGAGAAGGAGAAGTCTGGAGGGTGAATCAGAAGAAGTAGAAGAAGGAGAAGGAGAAGGTGTAGTCTGGAGGGTGAATCAGAAGAAGTAGACGAAGGAGAAGGAGAAGGTGAAGTCTGGAGGGTGAATCAGAAGAAGTAGAAGAAGGAGAAGGAGAAGGTGAAGTCTGGAGGGTGAATCAGAAGAAGCAGAAGAAGGAGAAGGAGAAGGTGAAGTCTGGAGGGTGAATCAGAAGAAGCAGAAGAAGGAGAAGGAGAAGGTGAAGTCTGGAGGGTGAATCAGAAGAAGCAGAAGAAGGAGAAAGAGAAGGTGAAGTCTGGAGGGTGAATCAGAAGAAGCAGAAGAAGTAGAAGGAGAAGGTGAGGTCTGGAGGGTGAATCAGAAGAAGGAGAAGAAGGAGAAGGAGAAGGTGAAGTCTGGAGGGTGAATCAGAAGAAGCAGAAGAAGGAGAAGGAGAAGGTGAAGTCAGGAGGGTGAATCAGAAGAAGCAGAAGAAGGAGAAGGAGAAGGTGAAGTCTGGAGGGTGAATCAGAAGAAGCAGAAGAAGGCGAAGGAGAAGGTGAAGACTGGAGGGTGAATCAGAATAAGTAGAAGAAGGAGAAGGAGATGGTGAAGTCTGGAGGGTGAATCAGAAGAAGTAGAAGAAGCAGAAGGAGAAGGCGAAGTCTGGAGGGTGAATCAGAAGAAGCAGAAGAAGGAGAAGGAGAAGGTTAAGTCTGGAGGGTGAATCAGAAGAAGCAGAAGAAGGAGAAGGAGAAGGTGAAGTCTGGAGGGTGAATCATAAGAAGTAGAAGAAGGAGAAGGAGAAGGTGAGGTCTGGAGGGTGAATCAGAAGAAGCAGAAGAAGGAGAAGGAGAAGGTGAAGTCTGAAGGGTGAATCAGAAGAAGCAGAAGATGGAGAAGGAGAAGGTGAAGTCTGGAGGGTGAATCAGAAGAAGCAGAAGAAGGAGAAGGAGAAGGTGAAGTCTGGAGGGTGAATCAGAAGATGCAGAAGAAGGAGAAGGAGAAGGTGAAGTCTGGAGGGTGAATCAGTAGAAGTAGAAGAAGGAGAAGGAGAAGGTGAAGTCTGGAGGGTGAATCAGAAGAAGTAGAAGAAGGAGAAGGAGAAGGACAAGTCTGGAGGGTGAATCAGAAGAAGCAGAAGAAGGAGAAGGAGAAGGTGAAGTCTGGAGGGTGAATCAGAAGAAGCAGAAGAAGGAGAATGAGAAGATGAAGTCTGGAGGGTGTATCAGAAGAAGTAGAAGAAGGAGAAGGAGAAGGTGAAGTCTGGAGGGTGAATCAGAAGAAGCAGAAGAAGGAGAAGGAGAAGGTGAAGTCTGGAGGGTGAATCAGAAGAAGCAGAAGAAGGAGAAGGAGAAGGTGAAGTCTGGAGGGTGAATCAGAAGAAGCAGAATAAGGAGAAGGAGAAGGTGAAGTCTGGAGGGTGAATCAGGAGAAGCAGAAGAAGGAGAAGGAGAAGGTGAAGTCTGGAGGGTGAATCAGAAGAAGTAGAAGAAGGAGAAGGATAAGGTGAAGTCTGGAGGGTGAAGCAGAAGAAGTAGAAGAAGGAGAAGGAGAAGGTGAAGTCAGGAGGGTGAATCAGAAGAAGTAGAAGAAGGAGAAGGAGTAGGTGAAGTCTGGAGGGTGAATCAGAAGAAGCAGAAGAAGGAGAAGGAGAAGGTGAAGTCTGGAGGGTGAAAATAGAAGAAGCAAAAGAATGAGAAGGAGAAGATGAAGTCTGGAGGGTGAATCAGAAGAAGTAGAAGAAGGAGAAGGAGAAGGTGAGGTCTGGAGGGTGAATCAGAAGAAGCAGAAGAAGGAGAAGGAGAAGATGAAGTCTGGAGTGTGAATCAGAAGAAGCAGAAGAAGGAGAAGGAGAAGGTGAAGTCTGGAGGGTAAATCAGAAGAAGCAGAAGAAGGAGAAGGAGAAGATGAAGTCAGGAGGGTGAATCAGAAGAAGCAGAAGAAGGAGAAGGAGAAGGTGAAGTTAGGAGGGTGAATCAGAAGAAGCAGAAGAAGGAGAAGGAGAAGGTGAAGTCAGGGGGGTGAAGCAGAAGAAGTAGAAGAAGGAGAAGGAGATGGTGAAGTCAGGAGGATGAAGCAGAAGAAGCAGAAGAAGGAGAAGGAGAAGGTGAAGTCTGGAGGGTGAAGCAGAAGAAACAGAAGAAGGAGAAGGAGAAGGTGAAGTCTGGAGGGCGAAGCAGAAGAAGCAGAAGAAGGAGAAGGTGAAGGTGAAGTCTGGAGGGTGAAGCAGAAGAAGCAGAAGAAGGAGAAGGAGAAGGTGAAGTCTGGAGGGTGAATCAGAAGAAGTAGAAGAAGGAGAAGGAGAAGGTGAAGTCAGGAGGGTGAAGCAGAAGAAGGAGACGGAGAAGGTGAAGTCTGGAGGGTGAAGCAGAAGAAGCAGAAGAAGGAGAAGGAGAAGGTGAAGTCTGGAGGGTGAAGCAGAAGAAGCAGAAGAAGGAGAAGGAGAAGGTGAAGTCAGGAGGGTGAATCAGAAGAAGTAGAAGAAGGAGAAGGAGAAGGTGAAGTCTGGAGGGTGAATCAGAAGAAGTAGAAGAAGGAGAAGGAGAAGGTGAAGTCTGGAGGGTGAATCAGAAGAAGTAGAAGAAGGAGAAGGAGAAGGTGACGTCTGGAGGTTGAATCAGAAGAAGCAGAAGAAGGAGAAGGAGAAGGTGAAGTCTGGAGGGAGAAGCAGAAGAAGCAGAAGAAGGAGAAGGAGGAGATGAAGTCTGGAGGGTGAATCAGAAGAAGTAGAAGAAGGAGAAGGAGAAGGTGAGATCTGGAGGGTGAATCAGAAGAAGCAGAAGAAGGAGAAGGAGAAGGTGAAGTCTGAAGGGTGAATCAGAAGAAGCAGAAAAAGGAGAAGGAGAAGGTGAAGTCTGGAGGGTGAATCAGAAGAACCAGAAGAAGGAGAAGGAGAAGGTGAAGTCTGGAGGGTGAATCAGAAGAAACAGAAGAAGGAGAAGGAGAAGGTGAAGTCCGGAGGGTGAATCAGAAGAAGTAGAAGAAGGAGAAGGAGAAGGTGAAGTCTGGAGGGTGAATCAGAAGAAGTAGAAGAAGGAGAAGGAGAAGGTGAAGTCTGGAGGGTGAATCAGAAGAAGCAGAAGAAGGAGAAGGAGAAGGTGAAGTCTGGAGGGTGAATCAGAAGAAGCAGAAGAAGGAGAAGGAGAAGATGAAGTCTGGAGGGTGAAGCAGAAGAAGGAGACGGAGAAGGTGAAGTCTGGAGGGTGAAGCAGAAGAAGCAGAAGAAGGAGAAGGAGAAGGTGAAGTCTGGAGGGTGAAGCAGAAGAAGCAGAAGAAGGAGAAGGAGAAGGTGAAGTCAGGAGGGTGAATCAGAAGAAGTAGAAGAAGGAGAAGGAGAAGGTGAAGTCTGGAGGGTGAATCAGAAGAAGTAGAAGAAGGAGAAGGAGAAGGTGAAGTCTGGAGGGTGAATCAGAAGAAGTAGAAGAAGGAGAAGGAGAAGGTGAAGTCTGGAGGGTGAATCAGAAGAAGCAGAAGAAGGAGAAGGAGAAGGTGAAGTCTGGAGGGAGAAGCAGAAGAAGTAGAAGAAGGAGAAGGAGAATGTAAAGTCTGGAGGGTGAATCAGAAGAAGTAGAAGAAGGAGAAGGAGAAGGTAAAGTCTGGAGGGTGAATCAGAAGAAGTAGAAGAAGGAAAAGGAGAAGGTGAAGTCTGGAGGGTGAATCAGAAGAAGCAGAAGAAGGAGAAGGAGAAAGTGAAGTCTGGAGGGTGAATCAGAAGAAGTAGAAGAAGGAGAAGGAGAAGGTGTAGTTTGGAGGGTGAATCAGGAGAAGTAGACGAAGGAGAAGGAGAAGGTGAAGTCTGGAGGGTGAATCAGAAGAAGCAGAAGAAGGAGAAGGAGAAGGTGAAGTCTGGAGGGTGAATCAGAAGAAGCAGAAGAAGCAGAAGGAGAAGGTGAAGTCTGGAGGGTGAATCAGAAGAAGCAGAAGAAGGAGAAGGAGAAGGTGAAGTCTGGAGGGTGAATCAGAAGAAGCAGAAGAAGGAGAAGGAGAAGGTGAAGTATGGAGGGTGAATCAGAAGAAGCAGAAGAAGGAGAAGGAGAAGGTGAAGTCTGGAGGGTGAATCAGAAGAAGCAGAAGAAGTAGAAGGAGAAGGTGAAGTCTGGAGGGTGAATCAGAAGAAGTAGAAGAAGGAGAAGGAGAAGGTGAAGTCTGGAGGGTGAATCAGAAGAAGCAGAAGAAGGAGAAGGAGAAGGTGAAGTCAGGAGGGTGAATCAGAAGAAGCAGAAGAAGGAGAAGGAGAAGGTGAAGTCTGGAGGGTGAATCAGAAGAAGCAGAAGAAGGAGAAGGAGAAGGTGAAGACTGGAGGGTGAATCAGAAGAAGTAGAAGAAGGAGAAGGAGAAGGTGAAGTCTGGAGGGTGAATCAGAAGAAGTAGAAGAAGGAGAAGGAGAAGGCGAAGTCCGGACGGTGAATCAGAAGAAGCAGAAGAAGGAGAAGGAGAAGGTGAAATCTTGAGGGTGAATCAGAAGAAGCAGAAGAAGGAGAAGGAGAAGATGAAGTCTGGAGGTTGAATCAGAAGAAGTAGAAGAAGGAGAAGGAGAAGGTGAGATCTGGAGGGTGAATCAGAAGAAGCAGAAGAAGGAGAAGGAGAAGGTGAAGTCTGAAGGGTGAATCAGAAGAAGCAGAAAAAGGAGAAGGAGAAGGTGAAGTCTGGAGGGTGAATCAGAAGAAGCAGAAGAAGGAGAAGGAGAAGGTGAAGTCTGGAGGGTGAATCAGAAGAAGCAGAAGAAGAAGAAGGAGAAGGTGAAGTCCGGAGGGTGAATCAGAAGAAGTAGAAGAAGGAGAAGGAGAAGGTGAGGTCTGGAGGGTGAATCAGAAGAAGTAGAAGAAGGAGAAGGAGAAGGTGAAGTCTGGAGGGTGAATCAGAAGAAGCAGAAGAAGGAGAAGGAGAAGGTGAAGTCAGGAGGGTGAATCAGAAGAAGCAGAAGAAGGAGAAGGAGAAGGTGAAGTCTGGAGGGTGAATCAGAAGAAGCAGAAGAAGGAGAAGGAGAAGGTGAAGTCAGGAGGGTGAATCAGAAGAAGCAGAAGAAGGAGAAGGAGAAGGTGAAGTCTGGAGGGTGAATCAGAAGAAGCAGAAGAAGGAGAAGGAGAAGGTGAAGACTGGAGGGTGAATCAGAAGAAGTAGAAGAAGGAGAAGGAGAAGGTGAAGTCTGGAGGGTGAATCAGAAGAAGTAGAAGAAGGAGAAGGAGAAGGCGAAGTCCGGACGGTGAATCAGAAGAAGCAGAAGAAGGAGAAGGAGAAGGTGAAATCTTGAGGGTGAATCAGAAGAAGCAGAAGAAGGAGAAGGAGAAGATGAAGTCTGGAGGGTGAATCAGAAGAAGTAGAAGAAGGAGAAGGAGAAGGTGAGATCTGGAGGGTGAATCAGAAGAAGCAGAAGAAGGAGAAGGAGAAGGTGAAGTCTGGAGGGTGAATCAGAAGAAGCAGAAGAAGGAGAAGGAGAAGATGAAGTCTGGAGGGTGAATCAGAAGAAGTAGAAGAAGGAGAAGGAGAAGGTGAAGTCTGGAGGGTGAATCAGAAGAAGCAGAAGAAGGAGAAGGAGAAGGTGAAGTCTGGAGGGTGAATCAGAAGAAGCAGAAGAAGGAGAAGGAGAAGGTGAAGTCTGGAGGGTGAATCAGAAGAAGCAGAAGAAGGAGAAGGAGAAGGTGAAGTCTGGAGGGTGAATCAGAAGAAGCAGAAGAAGGAGAAGGAGAAGGTGAAGTCTGGAGGGTGAATCAGAAGAAGCAGAATAAGGAGAAGGAGAAGGTGAAGTCTGGAGGGTGAATCAGAAGAAGCAGAAGAAGGAGAAGGAGAAGGTGAAGTCTGGAGGGTGAATCAGAAGAAGTAGAAGAAGGAGAAGGAGAAGGTGAAGTCTGGAGGGTGAAGCAGAAGAAGTAGAAGAAGGAGAAGGAGAAGGTGAAGTCAGGAGGGTGAATCAGAAGAAGTAGAAGACGGAGAAGGAGAAGGTGAAGTCAGGAGGGTGAATCAGAAGAAGCAGAAGAAGGAGAAGGAGAAGGTGAAGTCTGGAGGGTAAACCAGAAGAATCAGAAGAAGGAGAAGGAGAAGGTGAAGTCTGGAGGGTGAATCAGAAGAAGCAGAAGAAAGAGAAGGAGAAGGTGAAGTCTAGAGGGTGAATCAGAAGAAGTAGAAGAAGGAGAAGGAGAAGGTGAAGTCTGGAGGGTGAATCAGAAGAAGTAGAAGAAGGAGAAGGAGAAGGCGAAGTCCGGACGGTGAATCAGAAGAAGCAGAAGAAGGAGAAGGAGAAGGTGAAATCTTGAGGGTGAATCAGAAGAAGCAGAAGAAGGAGAAGGAGAAGTTGAAGTCTGGAGGGTGAATCAGAAGAAGTAGAAGAAGGAGAAGGAGAAGGTGAGATCTGGAGGGTGAATCAGAAGAAGCAGAAGAAGGAGAAGGAGAAGGTGAAGTCTGGAGGGTGAATCAGAAGAAGCAGAAGAAGGAGAAGGAGAAGATGAAGTCTGGAGGGTGAATCAGAAGAAGTAGAAGAAGGAGAAGGAGAAGGTGAAGTCTGGAGGGTGAATCAGAAGAAGCAGAAGAAGGAGAAGGAGAAGGTGAAGTCTGGAGGGTGAATCAGAAGAAGCAGAAGAAGGAGAAGGAGAAGGTGAAGTCTGGAGGGTGAATCAGAAGAAGCAGAAGAAGGAGAAGGAGAAGGTGAAGTCTGGAGGGTGAATCAGAAGAAGCAGAAGAAGGAGAAGGAGAAGGTGAAGTCTGGAGGGTGAATCAGAAGAAGCAGAATAAGGAGAAGGAGAAGGTGAAGTCTGGAGGGTGAATCAGAAGAAGCAGAAGAAGGAGAAGGAGAAGGTGAAGTCTGGAGGGTGAATCAGAAGAAGTAGAAGAAGGAGAAGGTGAAGTCTGGAGGGTGAAGCAGAAGAAGTAGAAGAAGGAGAAGGAGAAGGTGAAGTCAGGAGGGTGAATCAGAAGAAGTAGAAGAAGGAGAAGGAGAAGGTGAAGTCAGGAGGGTGAATCAGAAGAAGCAGAAGAAGGAGAAGGAGAAGGTGAAGTCTGGAGGGTAAACCAGAAGAATCAGAAGAAGGAGAAGGAGAAGGTGAAGTCTGGAGGGTGAATCAGAAGAAGCAGAAGAAAGAGAAGGAGAAGGTGAAGTCTGGAGGGTGAAGCAGAAGAAGCAGAAGAAGGAGAAGGAGAAGGTGAAGACTGGAGGGTGAATCAGAAGAAGTAGAAGAAGGAGAAGAAGAAGGTGAAGTCTGGAGGGTGAATCAGAAGAATAGAAGAAGGAGAAGGAGAAGGTGAAGTCTAGAGGGTGAATCAGAAGAAGCAGAAGAAGGAGAAGGAGAAGGTGAAGTCTGGAGGGTGAATCAGAAGAAGCAGAAGAAGGAGAAGGAGAAGATGAAGTCTGGAGGGTGAATCAGAAGAAGTAGAAGAAGGAGAAGGTGAGGTCTGGAGGGTGAATCAGAAGAAGCAGAAGAAGGAGAAGTAGAAGGTGAAGTCTGGAGGGTGGATCAGAAGAAGCAGAAGAAGGAGAAGGAGAAGGTGAAGTCAGGAGGGTGAATCAGAAGAAGCAGAAGAAGGAGAAGGAGAAGGTGAAGTTAGGAGGGTGAATCAGAAGAAGCAGAAGAAGGAGAAGGAGAAGGTGAAGTCAGGGGGGTGAAGCAGAAGAAGTAGAAGAAGGAGAAGGAGAAGGTGAAGTCAGGAGGGTGAAGCAGAAGAAGCAGAAGAAGGAGAAGGAGAAGGTCAAGTCTGGAGGGCGCAGCAGAAGAAGCAGAAGAAGGAGAAGGAGAAGGTGAAATCTGGAGGGTGAAGCCGTAGAAGCAGAAGAAGGAGAAGGAGAAGGTGAAGTCTGGAGGGTGAATCAGAAGAAGTAGAAGAAGGAGAAGGAGAAGGTGAAGTCAGGAGGGTGAAGCAGAAGAAGCAGAAGAAGGAGAAGGAGAAGGTGAAGTCTGGAGGGTGAAGCAGAAGAAGCAGAAGAAGGAGAAGGAGAAGGTGAAGTCTGGAGGGCGAAGCAGAAGAAGCAGAAGAAGGAGAAGGAGAAGGTGAATTCTGGAGGCTGAAGCAGAAAAAGCAGATGAAGGAGAAGGAGAAGGTGAAGTCTGGAGGGTGAATCAGAAGAAGTAGAAGAAGGAGTAGCAGAAGGTGAAGTCAGGAGGGTGAAGCAGAAGAAGCAGAAGAAGGAGAAGGAGAAGGTGAAGTCTGGAGAGTGAAGCAGAAGAAGCAGAAGAAGGAGAAGGAGAAGGTGAAGTCTGGAGGGTGAAGCAGAAGAAGCAGAAGAAGGAGAAGGATAAGGTGAAGTCTGGAGGGTGAATCAGAAGAAGCAGAAGAAGGAGAAGGAGAAGGTGAAGTATGGAGGGTGAATCAGAAGAAGCAGAAGAAGGAGAAGGAGAAGGTGAAGTCTGGAGGGTGAATCAGAAGAAGCAGAAGAAGTAGAAGGAGAAGGTGAAGTCTGGAGGGTGAATCAGAAGAAGTAGAAGAAGGAGAAGGAGAAGGTGAAGTCTGGAGGGTGAATCAGAAGAAGCAGAAGAAGGAGAAGGAGAAGGTGAAGTCAGGAGGCTGAATCAGAAGAAGCAGAAGTAGGAGAAGGAGAAGGTGAAGTCTGGATGGTGAATCAGAAGAAGCAGAAGAAGGAGAAGGAGAAGGTGAAGACTGGAGGGTGAATCAGAAGAAGTAGAAGAATGAGAAGGAGAAGGTGAAGTCTGGAGGGTGAATCAGAAGAAGTAGAAGAAGGAGAAGGAGAAGGCGAAGTCTGGAGGGTGAATCAGAAGAAGCAGAAGAAGGAGAAGGAGAAGGTGAAATCTGGAGGGTGAATCAGAAGAAGCAGAAGAAGGAGAAGGAGAATATGAAGTCTGGAGGGTGAATCAGAAGAAGTAGAAGAAGGAGAAGGAGAAGGTGAGATCTGGAGGGTGAATCAGAAGAAGCAGAAGAAGGAGAAGGAGAAGGTGAAGTCTGAAGGGTGAATCAGAAGAAGCAGAAAAAGGAGAAGGAGAAGGTGAAGTCTGGAGGGTGAATCAGAAGAAGCAGAAGAAGGAGAAGGAGAAGGTGAAGTCTGGAGGGTGAATCAGAAGAAGCAGAAGAAGGAGAAGGAGAAGGTGAAGTCCGGAGGGTGAATCAGAAGAAGTAGAAGAAGGAGAAGGAGAAGGTGAAGTCTGGAGGGTGAATCAGAAGAAGTAGAAGAAGGAGAAGGAGAAGGTGAAGTCTGGAGGGTGAATCAGAAGAAGCAGAAGAAGGAGAAGGAGAAGGTGAAGTCAGGAGGGTGAATCAGAAGAAGCAGAAGAAGGAGAAGGAGAAGGTGAAGTCTGGAGGGTGAATCAGAAGAAGCAGAAGAAGGAGAAGGAGAAGGTGAAGACTGGAGGGTGAATCAGAAGAAGTAGAAGAAGGAGAAGGAGAAGGTGAAGTCTGGAGGGTGAATCAGAAGAAGTAGAAGAAGGAGAAGGAGAAGGCGAAGTCTGGAGGGTGAATCAGAAGAAGCAGAAGAAGGAGAAGGAGAAGGTGAAATCTGGAGGGTGAATCAGAAGAAGCAGAAGAAGGAGAAGGAGAAGATGAAGTCTGGAGGGTGAATCAGAAGAAGTAGAAGAAGGAGAAGGAGAAGGTGAGATCTGGAGGGTGAATCAGAAGAAGCAGAAGAAGGAGAAGGAGAAGGTGAAGTCTGAAGGGTGAATCAGAAGAAGCAGAAAAAGGAGAAGGAGAAGGTGAAGTCTGGAGGGTGAATCAGAAGAAGCAGAAGAAGGAGAAGGAGAAGCTGAAGTCTGGAGGGTGAATCAGAAGAAGCAGCAGAAGGAGAAGGAGAAGGTGAAGTCTGGAGGGTGAATCAGAAGAAGTAGAAGAAGGAGAAGGAGAAGGTGAAGTCTGGAGGGTGAATCAGAAGAAGTAGAAGAAGGAGAAGGAGAAGGTGAAGTCTGGAGGGTGAATCAGAAGAAGCAGAAGAAGGAGAAGGAGAAGGTGAAGTCTGGAGGGTGAATCAGAAGAAGCAGAAGAAGGAGAAGGAGAAGGTGAAGTCCGGAGGGTGAATCAGAAGAAGTAGAAGAAGGAGAAGGAGAAGGTGAAGTCTGGAGGGTGAATCAGAAGAAGTAGAAGAAGGAGAAGGAGAAGGTGAAGTCTGGAGGGTGAATCAGAAGAAGCAGAAGAAGGAGAAGGAGAAGGTGAAGTCAGGAGGGTGAATCAGAAGAAGCAGAAGAAGGAGAAGGAGAAGGTGAAGTCTGGAGGGTGAATCAGAAGAAGCAGAAGAAGGAGAAGGAGAAGGTGAAGACTGGAGGGTGAATCAGAAGAAGTAGAAGAAGGAGAAGGAGAAGGTGAAGTCTGGAGGGTGAATCAGAAGAAGTAGAAGAAGGAGAAGGAGAAGGCGAAGTCTGGAGGGTGAATCAGAAGAAGCAGAAGAAGGAGAAGGAGAAGGAGAAATCTGGAGGGTGAATCAGAAGAAGCAGAAGAAGGAGAAGGAGAAGATGAAGTCTGGAGGGTGAATCAGAAGAAGTAGAGGAAGGAGAAGGAGAAGGTGAGATCTGGAGGGTGAATCAGAAGAAGCAGAAGAAGGAGAAGGTGAAGTCTGAAGGGTGAATCAGAAGAAGCAGAAAAAGGAGAAGGAGAAGGTGAAGTCTGGAGGGTGAATCAGAAGAAGCAGAAGAAGGAGAAGGAGAAGGTGAAGTCTGGAGGGTGAATCAGAAGAAGCAGAAGAAGGAGAAGGAGAAGGTGAAGTCCGGAGGGTGAATCAGAAGAAGTAGAAGAAGGAGAAGGAGAAGGTGAAGTCTGGAGGGTGAATCAGAAGAAGTAGAAGAAGGAGAAGGAGAAGGTGAAGTCTGGAGGGTGAATCAGAAGAAGCAGAAGAAGGAGAAGGAGAAGGAGAAGTCTGGAGGGTGAATCAGAAGAAGCAGAAGAAGGAGAAGGAGAAGATGAAGTCTGGAGGGTGAATCAGAAGAAGTAGAAGAAGGAGAAGGAGAAGGTGAAGTCTGGAGGGTGAATCAGAAGAAGCAGAAGAAGGAGAAGGAGAAGGTGAAGTCTGGAGGGTGAATCAGAAGAAGCAGAAGAAGGAGAAGGAGAAGGTGAAGTCTGGAGGGTGAATCAGAAGAAGCAGAATAAGGAGAAGGAGAAGGTGAAGTCTGGAGGGTGAATCAGAAGAAGCAGAAGAAGGAGAAGGAGAAGGTGAAGTCTGGAGGGTGAATCAGAAGAAGTAGAAGAAGGAGAAGGAGAAGGTGAAGTCTGGAGGGTGAAGCAGAAGAAGTAGAAGAAGGAGAAGGAGAAGGTGAAGTCAGGAGGGTGAATCAGAAGAAGTAGAAGAAGGAGAAGGAGAAGGTGAAGTCAGGAGGGTGAATCAGAAGAAGCAGAAGAAGGAGAAGGAGAAGGTGAAGTCTGGAGGGTAAACCAGAAGAATCAGAAGAAGGAGAAGGAGAAGGTGAAGTCTGGAGGGTGAATCAGAAGAAGCAGAAGAAAGAGAAGGAGAAGGTGAAGTCTGGAGGGTGAAGCAGAAGAAGCAGAAGAAGGAGAAGGAGAAGGTGAAGACTGGAGGGTGAATCAGAAGAAGTAGAAGAAGGAGAAGAAGAAGGTGAAGTCTGGTGGGTGAATCAGAAGAATAGAAGAAGGAGAAGGAGAAGGTGAAGTCTAGAGGGTGAATCAGAAGAAGCAGAAGAAGGAGAAGGAGAAGGTGAAGTCTGGAGGGTGAATCAGAAGAAGCAGAAGAAGGAGAAGGAGAAGATGAAGTCTGGAGGGTGAATCAGAAGAAGTAGAAGAAGGAGAAGGAGAAGGTGAGGTCTGGAGGGTGAATCAGAAGAAGCAGAAGAAGGAGAAGTAGAAGGTGAAGTCTGGAGGGTGGATCAGAAGAAGCAGAAGAAGGAGAAGGAGAAGGTGAAGTCAGGAGGGTGAATCAGAAGAAGCAGAAGAAGGAGAAGGAGAAGGTGAAGTTAGGAGGGTGAATCAGAAGAAGCAGAAGAAGGAGAAGGAGAAGGTGAAGTCAGGGGGGGGAAACAGAAGAAGTAGAAGAAGGAGAAGGAGAAGGTGAAGTCAGGAGGGTGAAGCAGAAGAAGCAGAAGAAGGAGAAGGAGAAGGTGAAGTCTGGAGAGTGAAGCAGAAGAAGCAGAAGAAGGAGAAGGAGAAGGTGAAGTCTGGAGGGTGAAGCCGTAGAAGCAGAAGAAGGAGAAGGAGAAGGTGAAGTCTGGAGGGTGAATCAGAAGAAGTAGAAGAAGGAGAAGGAGAAGGTGAAGTCAGGAGGGTGAAGCAGAAGAAGCAGAAGAAGGAGAAGGAGAAGGTGAAGTCTGGAGGGTGAAGCAGAAGAAGCAGAAGAAGGAGAAGGAGAAGGTGAAGTCTGGAGGGCGAAGCAGAAGAAGCAGAAGAAGGAGAAGGAGAAGGTGAATTCTGGAGGCTGAAGCAGAAAAAGCAGATGAAGGAGAAGGTGAAGTCTGGAGGGTGAATCAGAAGAAGTAGAAGAAGGAGTAGCAGAAGGTGAAGTCAGGAGGGTGAAGCAGAAGAAGCAGAAGAAGGAGAAGGAGAAGGTGAAGTCTGGAGAGTGAAGCAGAAGAAGCAGAAGAAGGAGAAGGAGAAGGTGAAGTCTGGAGGGTGAAGCAGAAGAAGCAGAAGAAGGAGAAGGATAAGGTGAAGTCTGGAGGGTGAATCAGAAGAAGCAGAAGAAGGAGAAGGAGAAGGTGAAGTATGGAGGGTGAATCAGAAGAAGCAGAAGAAGGAGAAGGAGAAGGTGAAGTCTGGAGGGTGAATCAGAAGAAGCAGAAGAAGTAGAAGGAGAAGGTGAAGTCTGGAGGGTGAATCAGAAGAAGTAGAAGAAGGAGAAGGAGAAGGTGAAGTCTGGAGGGTGAATCAGAAGAAGCAGAAGAAGGAGAAGGAGAAGGTGAAGTCTGGAGGGTGAATCAGAAGAAGCAGAAGAAGGAGAAGGAGAAGGTGAAGTCTGGAGGGTGAATCAGAAGAAGCAGAAGAAGGAGAAGGAGAAGGTGAAGTCTGGAGGGTGAATCAGAAGAAGCAGAAGAAGGAGAAGGAGAAGGTGAAGTCTGGAGGGTGAATCAGAAGAAGCAGAATAAGGAGAAGGAGAAGGTGAAGTCTGGAGGGTGAATCAGAAGAAGCAGAAGAAGGAGAAGGAGAAGGTGAAGTCTGGAGGGTGAATCAGAAGAAGTAGAAGAAGGAGAAGGAGAAGGTGAAGTCTGGAGGGTGAAGCAGAAGAAGTAGAAGAAGGAGAAGGAGAAGGTGAAGTCAGGAGGGTGAATCAGAAGAAGTAGAAGAAGGAGAAGGAGAAGGTGAAGTCAGGAGGGTGAATCAGAAGAAGCAGAAGAAGGAGAAGGAGAAGGTGAAGTCTGGAGGGTAAACCAGAAGAATCAGAAGAAGGAGAAGGAGAAGGTGAAGTCTGGAGGGTGAATCAGAAGAAGCAGAAGAAAGAGAAGGAGAAGGTGAAGTCTGGAGGGTGAAGCAGAAGAAGCAGAAGAAGGAGAAGGAGAAGGTGAAGACTGGAGGGTGAATCAGAAGAAGTAGAAGAAGGAGAAGAAGAAGGTGAAGTCTGGAGGGTGAATCAGAAGAATAGAAGAAGGAGAAGGAGAAGGTGAAGTCTAGAGGGTGAATCAGAAGAAGCAGAAGAAGGAGAAGGAGAAGGTGAAGTCTGGAGGGTGAATCAGAAGAAGCAGAAGAAGGAGAAGGAGAAGATGAAGTCTGGAGGGTGAATCAGAAGAAGTAGAAGAAGGAGAAGGAGAAGGTGAGGTCTGGAGGGTGAATCAGAAGAAGCAGAAGAAGGAGAAGTAGAAGGTGAAGTCTGGAGGGTGGATCAGAAGAAGCAGAAGAAGGAGAAGGAGAAGGTGAAGTCAGGAGGGTGAATCAGAAGAAGCAGAAGAAGGAGAAGGAGAAGGTGAAGTTAGGAGGGTGAATCAGAAGAAGCAGAAGAAGGAGAAGGAGAAGGTGAAGTCAGGGGGGTGAAGCAGAAGAAGTAGAAGAAGGAGAAGGAGAAGGTGAAGTCAGGAGGGTGAAGCAGAAGAAGCAGAAGAAGGAGAAGGAGAAGGTCAAGTCTGGAGGGCGCAGCAGAAGAAGCAGAAGAAGGAGAAGGAGAAGGTGAAATCTGGAGGGTGAAGCCGTAGAAGCAGAAGAAGGAGAAGGAGAAGGTGAAGTCTGGAGGGTGAATCAGAAGAAGTAGAAGAAGGAGAAGGAGAAGGTGAAGTCAGGAGGGTGAAGCAGAAGAAGCAGAAGAAGGAGAAGGAGAAGGTGAAGTCTGGAGGGTGAAGCAGAAGAAGCAGAAGAAGGAGAAGGAGAAGGTGAAGTCTGGAGGGCGAAGCAGAAGAAGCAGAAGAAGGAGAAGGAGAAGGTGAATTCTGGAGGCTGAAGCAGAAAAAGCAGATGAAGGAGAAGGAGAAGGTGAAGTCTGGAGGGTGAATCAGAAGAAGTAGAAGAAGGAGTAGCAGAAGGTGAAGTCAGGAGGGTGAAGCAGAAGAAGCAGAAGAAGGAGAAGGAGAAGGTGAAGTCTGGAGAGTGAAGCAGAAGAAGCAGAAGAAGGAGAAGGAGAAGGTGAAGTCTGGAGGGTGAAGCAGAAGAAGCAGAAGAAGGAGAAGGATAAGGTGAAGTCTGGAGGGTGAATCAGAAGAAGCAGAAGAAGGAGAAGGAGAAGGTGAAGTATGGAGGGTGAATCAGAAGAAGCAGAAGAAGGAGAAGGAGAAGGTGAAGTCTGGAGGGTGAATCAGAAGAAGCAGAAGAAGTAGAAGGAGAAGGTGAAGTCTGGAGGGTGAATCAGAAGAAGTAGAAGAAGGAGAAGGAGAAGGTGAAGTCTGGAGGGTGAATCAGAAGAAGCAGAAGAAGGAGAAGGAGAAGGTGAAGTCAGGAGGCTGAATCAGAAGAAGCAGAAGTAGGAGAAGGAGAAGGTGAAGTCTGGATGGTGAATCAGAAGAAGCAGAAGAAGGAGAAGGAGAAGGTGAAGACTGGAGGGTGAATCAGAAGAAGTAGAAGAAGGAGAAGGAGAAGGTGAAGTCTGGAGGGTGAATCAGAAGAAGTAGAAGAAGGAGAAGGAGAAGGCGAAGTCTGGAGGGTGAATCAGAAGAAGTAGAAGAAGGAGAAGGAGAAGGTGAAATCTGGAGGGTGAATCAGAAGAAGCAGAAGAAGGAGAAGGAGAATATGAAGTCTGGAGGGTGAATCAGAAGAAGTAGAAGAAGGAGAAGGAGAAGGTGAGATCTGGAGGGTGAATCAGAAGAAGCAGAAGAAGGAGAAGGAGAAGGTGAAGTCTGAAGGGTGAATCAGAAGAAGCAGAAAAAGGAGAAGGAGAAGGTGAAGTCTGGAGGGTGAATCAGAAGAAGCAGAAGAAGGAGAAGGAGAAGGTGAAGTCTGGAGGGTGAATCAGAAGAAGCAGAAGAAGGAGAAGGAGAAGGTGAAGTCCGGAGGGTGAATCAGAAGAAGTAGAAGAAGGAGAAGGAGAAGGTGAAGTCTGGAGGGTGAATCAGAAGAAGTAGAAGAAGGAGAAGGAGAAGTTGAAGTCTGGAGGGTGAATCAGAAGAAGCAGAAGAAGGAGAAGGAGAAGGTGAAGTCAGGAGGGTGAATCAGAAGAAGCAGAAGAAGGAGAAGGAGAAGGTGAAGTCTGGAGGGTGAATCAGAAGAAGCAGAAGAAGGAGAAGGAGAAGGTGAAGACTGGAGGGTGAATCAGAAGAAGTAGAAGAAGGAGAAGGAGAAGGTGAAGTCTGGAGGGTGAATCAGAAGAAGTAGAAGAAGGAGAAGGAGAAGGCGAAGTCTGGAGGGTGAATCAGAAGAAGCAGAAGAAGGAGAAGGAGAAGGTGAAATCTGGAGGGTGAATCAGAAGAAGCAGAAGAAGGAGAAGGAGAAGATGAAGTCTGGAGGGTGAATCAGAAGAAGTAGAAGAAGGAGAAGGAGAAGGTGAGATCTGGAGGGTGAATCAGAAGAAGCAGAAGAAGGAGAAGGAGAAGGTGAAGTCTGAAGGGTGAATCAGAAGAAGCAGAAAAAGGAGAAGGAGAAGGTGAAGTCTGGAGGGTGAATCAGAAGAAGCAGAAGAAGGAGAAGGAGAAGCTGAAGTCTGGAGGATGAATCAGAAGAAGCAGCAGAAGGAGAAGGAGAAGGTGAAGTCTGGAGGGTGAATCAGAAGAAGTAGAAGAAGGAGAAGGAGAAGGTGAAGTCTGGAGGGTGAATCAGAAGAAGTAGAAGAAGGAGAAGGAGAAGGTGAAGTCTGGAGGGTGAATCAGAAGAAGCAGAAGAAGGAGAAGGAGAAGGTGAAGTCTGGAGGGTGAATCAGAAGAAGCAGAAGAAGGAGAAGGAGAAGGTGAAGTCCGGAGGGTGAATCAGAAGAAGTAGAAGAAGGAGAAGGAGAAGGTGAAGTCTGGAGGGTGAATCAGAAGAAGTAGAAGAAGGAGAAGGAGAAGGTGAAGTCTGGAGGGTGAATCAGAAGAAGCAGAAGAAGGAGAAGGAGAAGGTGAAGTCAGGAGGGTGAATCAGAAGAAGCAGAAGAAGGAGAAGGAGAAGGTGAAGTCTGGAGGGTGAATCAGAAGAAGCAGAAGAAGGAGAAGGAGAAGGTGAAGACTGGAGGGTGAATCAGAAGAAGTAGAAGAAGGAGAAGGAGAAGGTGAAGTCTGGAGGGTGAATCAGAAGAAGTAGAAGAAGGAGAAGGAGAAGGCGAAGTCTGGAGGGTGAATCAGAAGAAGCAGAAGAAGGAGAAGGAGAAGGAGAAATCTGGAGGGTGAATCAGAAGAAGCAGAAGAAGGAGAAGGAGAAGATGAAGTCTGGAGGGTGAATCAGAAGAAGTAGAAGAAGGAGAAGGAGAAGGTGAGATCTGGAGGGTGAATCAGAAGAAGCAGAAGAAGGAGAAGGAGAAGGTGAAGTCTGAAGGGTGAATCAGAAGAAGCAGAAAAAGGAGAAGGAGAAGGTGAAGTCTGGAGGGTGAATCAGAAGAAGCAGAAGAAGGAGAAGGAGAAGGTGAAGTCTGGAGGGTGAATCAGAAGAAGCAGAAGAAGGAGAAGGAGAAGGTGAAGTCCGGAGGGTGAATCAGAAGAAGTAGAAGAAGGAGAAGGAGAAGGTGAAGTCTGGAGGGTGAATCAGAAGAAGTAGAAGAAGGAGAAGGAGAAGGTGAAGTCTGGAGGGTGAATCAGAAGAAGCAGAAGAAGGAGAAGGAGAAGGAGAAGTCTGGAGGGTGAATCAGAAGAAGCAGAAGAAGGAGAAGGAGAAGATGAAGTCTGGAGGGTGAATCAGAAGAAGTAGAAGAAGGAGAAGGAGAAGGTGAAGTCTGGAGGGTGAATCAGAAGAAGCAGAAGAAGGAGAAGGAGAAGGTGAAGTCTGGAGGGTGAATCAGAAGAAGCAGAAGAAGGAGAAGGAGAAGGTGAAGTCTGGAGGGTGAATCAGAAGAAGCAGAATAAGGAGAAGGAGAAGGTGAAGTCTGGAGGGTGAATCAGAAGAAGCAGAAGAAGGAGAAGGAGAAGGTGAAGTCTGGAGGGTGAATCAGAAGAAGTAGAAGAAGGAGAAGGAGAAGGTGAAGTCTGGAGGGTGAAGCAGAAGAAGTAGAAGAAGGAGAAGGAGAAGGTGAAGTCAGGAGGGTGAATCAGAAGAAGTAGAAGAAGGAGAAGGAGAAGGTGAAGTCAGGAGGGTGAATCAGAAGAAGCAGAAGAAGGAGAAGGAGAAGGTGAAGTCTGGAGGGTAAACCAGAAGAATCAGAAGAAGGAGAAGGAGAAGGTGAAGTCTGGAGGGTGAATCAGAAGAAGCAGAAGAAAGAGAAGGAGAAGGTGAAGTCTGGAGGGTGAAGCAGAAGAAGCAGAAGAAGGAGAAGGAGAAGGTGAAGACTGGAGGGTGAATCAGAAGAAGTAGAAGAAGGAGAAGAAGAAGGTGAAGTCTGGTGGGTGAATCAGAAGAATAGAAGAAGGAGAAGGAGAAGGTGAAGTCTAGAGGGTGAATCAGAAGAAGCAGAAGAAGGAGAAGGAGAAGGTGAAGTCTGGAGGGTGAATCAGAAGAAGCAGAAGAAGGAGAAGGAGAAGATGAAGTCTGGAGGGTGAATCAGAAGAAGTAGAAGAAGGAGAAGGAGAAGGTGAGGTCTGGAGGGTGAATCAGAAGAAGCAGAAGAAGGAGAAGTAGAAGGTGAAGTCTGGAGGGTGGATCAGAAGAAGCAGAAGAAGGAGAAGGAGAAGGTGAAGTCAGGAGGGTGAATCAGAAGAAGCAGAAGAAGGAGAAGGAGAAGGTGAAGTTAGGAGGGTGAATCAGAAGAAGCAGAAGAAGGAGAAGGAGAAGGTGAAGTCAGGGGGGGGAAACAGAAGAAGTAGAAGAAGGAGAAGGAGAAGGTGAAGTCAGGAGGGTGAAGCAGAAGAAGCAGAAGAAGGAGAAGGAGAAGGTGAAGTCTGGAGAGTGAAGCAGAAGAAGCAGAAGAAGGAGAAGGAGAAGGTGAAGTCTGGAGGGTGAAGCCGTAGAAGCAGAAGAAGGAGAAGGAGAAGGTGAAGTCTGGAGGGTGAATCAGAAGAAGTAGAAGAAGGAGAAGGAGAAGGTGAAGTCAGGAGGGTGAAGCAGAAGAAGCAGAAGAAGGAGAAGGAGAAGGTGAAGTCTGGAGGGTGAAGCAGAAGAAGCAGAAGAAGGAGAAGGAGAAGGTGAAGTCTGGAGGGCGAAGCAGAAGAAGCAGAAGAAGGAGAAGGAGAAGGTGAATTCTGGAGGCTGAAGCAGAAAAAGCAGATGAAGGAGAAGGAGAAGGTGAAGTCTGGAGGGTGAATCAGAAGAAGTAGAAGAAGGAGTAGCAGAAGGTGAAGTCAGGAGGGTGAAGCAGAAGAAGCAGAAGAAGGAGAAGGAGAAGGTGAAGTCTGGAGAGTGAAGCAGAAGAAGCAGAAGAAGGAGAAGGAGAAGGTGAAGTCTGGAGGGTGAAGCAGAAGAAGCAGAAGAAGGAGAAGGATAAGGTGAAGTCTGGAGGGTGAATCAGAAGAAGCAGAAGAAGGAGAAGGAGAAGGTGAAGTATGGAGGGTGAATCAGAAGAAGCAGAAGAAGGAGAAGGAGAAGGTGAAGTCTGGAGGGTGAATCAGAAGAAGCAGAAGAAGTAGAAGGAGAAGGTGAAGTCTGGAGGGTGAATCAGAAGAAGTAGAAGAAGGAGAAGGAGAAGGTGAAGTCTGGAGGGTGAATCAGAAGAAGCAGAAGAAGGAGAAGGAGAAGGTGAAGTCTGGAGGGTGAATCAGAAGAAGCAGAAGAAGGAGAAGGAGAAGGTGAAGTCTGGAGGGTGAATCAGAAGAAGCAGAAGAAGGAGAAGGAGAAGGTGAAGTCTGGAGGGTGAATCAGAAGAAGCAGAAGAAGGAGAAGGAGAAGGTGAAGTCTGGAGGGTGAATCAGAAGAAGCAGAATAAGGAGAAGGAGAAGGTGAAGTCTGGAGGGTGAATCAGAAGAAGCAGAAGAAGGAGAAGGAGAAGGTGAAGTCTGGAGGGTGAATCAGAAGAAGTAGAAGAAGGAGAAGGAGAAGGTGAAGTCTGGAGGGTGAAGCAGAAGAAGTAGAAGAAGGAGAAGGAGAAGGTGAAGTCAGGAGGGTGAATCAGAAGAAGTAGAAGAAGGAGAAGGAGAAGGTGAAGTCAGGAGGGTGAATCAGAAGAAGCAGAAGAAGGAGAAGGAGAAGGTGAAGTCTGGAGGGTAAACCAGAAGAATCAGAAGAAGGAGAAGGAGAAGGTGAAGTCTGGAGGGTGAATCAGAAGAAGCAGAAGAAAGAGAAGGAGAAGGTGAAGTCTGGAGGGTGAAGCAGAAGAAGCAGAAGAAGGAGAAGGAGAAGGTGAAGACTGGAGGGTGAATCAGAAGAAGTAGAAGAAGGAGAAGAAGAAGGTGAAGTCTGGAGGGTGAATCAGAAGAATAGAAGAAGGAGAAGGAGAAGGTGAAGTCTAGAGGGTGAATCAGAAGAAGCAGAAGAAGGAGAAGGAGAAGGTGAAGTCTGGAGGGTGAATCAGAAGAAGCAGAAGAAGGAGAAGGAGAAGATGAAGTCTGGAGGGTGAATCAGAAGAAGTAGAAGAAGGAGAAGGAGAAGGTGAGGTCTGGAGGGTGAATCAGAAGAAGCAGAAGAAGGAGAAGTAGAAGGTGAAGTCTGGAGGGTGGATCAGAAGAAGCAGAAGAAGGAGAAGGAGAAGGTGAAGTCAGGAGGGTGAATCAGAAGAAGCAGAAGAAGGAGAAGGAGAAGGTGAAGTTAGGAGGGTGAATCAGAAGAAGCAGAAGAAGGAGAAGGAGAAGGTGAAGTCAGGGGGGTGAAGCAGAAGAAGTAGAAGAAGGAGAAGGAGAAGGTGAAGTCAGGAGGGTGAAGCAGAAGAAGCAGAAGAAGGAGAAGGAGAAGGTCAAGTCTGGAGGGCGCAGCAGAAGAAGCAGAAGAAGGAGAAGGAGAAGGTGAAATCTGGAGGGTGAAGCCGTAGAAGCAGAAGAAGGAGAAGGAGAAGGTGAAGTCTGGAGGGTGAATCAGAAGAAGTAGAAGAAGGAGAAGGAGAAGGTGAAGTCAGGAGGGTGAAGCAGAAGAAGCAGAAGAAGGAGAAGGAGAAGGTGAAGTCTGGAGGGTGAAGCAGAAGAAGCAGAAGAAGGAGAAGGAGAAGGTGAAGTCTGGAGGGCGAAGCAGAAGAAGCAGAAGAAGGAGAAGGAGAAGGTGAATTCTGGAGGCTGAAGCAGAAAAAGCAGATGAAGGAGAAGGAGAAGGTGAAGTCTGGAGGGTGAATCAGAAGAAGTAGAAGAAGGAGTAGCAGAAGGTGAAGTCAGGAGGGTGAAGCAGAAGAAGCAGAAGAAGGAGAAGGATAAGGTGAAGTCTGGAGGGTGAATCAGAAGAAGCAGAAGAAGGAGAAGGAGAAGGTGAAGTATGGAGGGTGAATCAGAAGAAGCAGAAGAAGGAGAAGGAGAAGGTGAAGTCTGGAGGGTGAATCAGAAGAAGCAGAAGAAGTAGAAGGAGAAGGTGAAGTCTGGAGGGTGAATCAGAAGAAGTAGAAGAAGGAGAAGGAGAAGGTGAAGTCTGGAGGGTGAATCAGAAGAAGCAGAAGAAGGAGAAGGAGAAGGTGAAGTCAGGAGGCTGAATCAGAAGAAGCAGAAGTAGGAGAAGGAGAAGGTGAAGTCTGGATGGTGAATCAGAAGAAGCAGAAGAAGGAGAAGGAGAAGGTGAAGACTGGAGGGTGAATCAGAAGAAGTAGAAGAAGGAGAAGGAGAAGGTGAAGTCTGGAGGGTGAATCAGAAGAAGTAGAAGAAGGAGAAGGAGAAGGCGAAGTCTGGAGGGTGAATCAGAAGAAGTAGAAGAAGGAGAAGGAGAAGGTGAAATCTGGAGGGTGAATCAGAAGAAGCAGAAGAAGGAGAAGGAGAATATGAAGTCTGGAGGGTGAATCAGAAGAAGTAGAAGAAGGAGAAGGAGAAGGTGAGATCTGGAGGGTGAATCAGAAGAAGCAGAAGAAGGAGAAGGAGAAGGTGAAGTCTGAAGGGTGAATCAGAAGAAGCAGAAAAAGGAGAAGGAGAAGGTGAAGTCTGGAGGGTGAATCAGAAGAAGCAGAAGAAGGAGAAGGAGAAGGTGAAGTCTGGAGGGTGAATCAGAAGAAGCAGAAGAAGGAGAAGGAGAAGGTGAAGTCCGGAGGGTGAATCAGAAGAAGTAGAAGAAGGAGAAGGAGAAGGTGAAGTCTGGAGGGTGAATCAGAAGAAGTAGAAGAAGGAGAAGGAGAAGGTGAAGTCTGGAGGGTGAATCAGAAGAAGCAGAAGAAGGAGAAGGAGAAGGTGAAGTCAGGAGGGTGAATCAGAAGAAGCAGAAGAAGGAGAAGGAGAAGGTGAAGTCTGGAGGGTGAATCAGAAGAAGCAGAAGAAGGAGAAGGAGAAGGTGAAGACTGGAGGGTGAATCAGAAGAAGTAGAAGAAGGAGAAGGAGAAGGTGAAGTCTGGAGGGTGAATCAGAAGAAGTAGAAGAAGGAGAAGGAGAAGGCGAAGTCTGGAGGGTGAATCAGAAGAAGCAGAAGAAGGAGAAGGAGAAGGTGAAATCTGGAGGGTGAATCAGAAGAAGCAGAAGAAGGAGAAGGAGAAGATGAAGTCTGGAGGGTGAATCAGAAGAAGTAGAAGAAGGAGAAGGAGAAGGTGAGATCTGGAGGGTGAATCAGAAGAAGCAGAAGAAGGAGAAGGAGAAGGTGAAGTCTGAAGGGTGAATCAGAAGAAGCAGAAAAAGGAGAAGGAGAAGGTGAAGTCTGGAGGGTGAATCAGAAGAAGCAGAAGAAGGAGAAGGAGAAGCTGAAGTCTGGAGGATGAATCAGAAGAAGCAGCAGAAGGAGAAGGAGAAGGTGAAGTCTGGAGGGTGAATCAGAAGAAGTAGAAGAAGGAGAAGGAGAAGGTGAAGTCTGGAGGGTGAATCAGAAGAAGTAGAAGAAGGAGAAGGAGAAGGTGAAGTCTGGAGGGTGAATCAGAAGAAGCAGAAGAAGGAGAAGGAGAAGGTGAAGTCTGGAGGGTGAATCAGAAGAAGCAGAAGAAGGAGAAGGAGAAGGTGAAGTCCGGAGGGTGAATCAGAAGAAGTAGAAGAAGGAGAAGGAGAAGGTGAAGTCTGGAGGGTGAATCAGAAGAAGTAGAAGAAGGAGAAGGAGAAGGTGAAGTCTGGAGGGTGAATCAGAAGAAGCAGAAGAAGGAGAAGGAGAAGGTGAAGTCAGGAGGGTGAATCAGAAGAAGCAGAAGAAGGAGAAGGAGAAGGTGAAGTCTGGAGGGTGAATCAGAAGAAGCAGAAGAAGGAGAAGGAGAAGGTGAAGACTGGAGGGTGAATCAGAAGAAGTAGAAGAAGGAGAAGGAGAAGGTGAAGTCTGGAGGGTGAATCAGAAGAAGTAGAAGAAGGAGAAGGAGAAGGCGAAGTCTGGAGGGTGAATCAGAAGAAGCAGAAGAAGGAGAAGGAGAAGGAGAAATCTGGAGGGTGAATCAGAAGAAGCAGAAGAAGGAGAAGGAGAAGATGAAGTCTGGAGGGTGAATCAGAAGAAGTAGAAGAAGGAGAAGGAGAAGGTGAGATCTGGAGGGTGAATCAGAAGAAGCAGAAGAAGGAGAAGGAGAAGGTGAAGTCTGAAGGGTGAATCAGAAGAAGCAGAAAAAGGAGAAGGAGAAGGTGAAGTCTGGAGGGTGAATCAGAAGAAGCAGAAGAAGGAGAAGGAGAAGGTGAAGTCTGGAGGGTGAATCAGAAGAAGCAGAAGAAGGAGAAGGAGAAGGTGAAGTCCGGAGGGTGAATCAGAAGAAGTAGAAGAAGGAGAAGGAGAAGGTGAAGTCTGGAGGGTGAATCAGAAGAAGTAGAAGAAGGAGAAGGAGAAGGTGAAGTCTGGAGGGTGAATCAGAAGAAGCAGAAGAAGGAGAAGGAGAAGGTGAAGTCTGGAGGGTGAATCAGAAGAAGCAGAAGAAGGAGAAGGAGAAGATGAAGTCTGGAGGGTGAATCAGAAGAAGTAGAAGAAGGAGAAGGAGAAGGTGAAGTCTGGAGGGTGAATCAGAAGAAGCAGAAGAAGGAGAAGGAGAAGGTGAAGTCTGGAGGGTGAATCAGAAGAAGCAGAAGAAGGAGAAGGAGAAGGTGAAGTCTGGAGGGTGAATCAGAAGAAGCAGAATAAGGAGAAGGAGAAGGTGAAGTCTGGAGGGTGAATCAGAAGAAGCAGAAGAAGGAGAAGGAGAAGGTGAAGTCTGGAGGGTGAATCAGAAGAAGTAGAAGAAGGAGAAGGAGAAGGTGAAGTCTGGAGGGTGAAGCAGAAGAAGTAGAAGAAGGAGAAGGAGAAGGTGAAGTCAGGAGGGTGAATCAGAAGAAGTAGAAGAAGGAGAAGGAGAAGGTGAAGTCAGGAGGGTGAATCAGAAGAAGCAGAAGAAGGAGAAGGAGAAGGTGAAGTCTGGAGGGTAAACCAGAAGAATCAGAAGAAGGAGAAGGAGAAGGTGAAGTCTGGAGGGTGAATCAGAAGAAGCAGAAGAAAGAGAAGGAGAAGGTGAAGTCTGGAGGGTGAAGCAGAAGAAGCAGAAGAAGGAGAAGGAGAAGGTGAAGACTGGAGGGTGAATCAGAAGAAGTAGAAGAAGGAGAAGAAGAAGGTGAAGTCTGGTGGGTGAATCAGAAGAATAGAAGAAGGAGAAGGAGAAGGTGAAGTCTAGAGGGTGAATCAGAAGAAGCAGAAGAAGGAGAAGGAGAAGGTGAAGTCTGGAGGGTGAATCAGAAGAAGCAGAAGAAGGAGAAGGAGAAGATGAAGTCTGGAGGGTGAATCAGAAGAAGTAGAAGAAGGAGAAGGAGAAGGTGAGGTCTGGAGGATGAATCAGAAGAAGCAGAAGAAGGAGAAGTAGAAGGTGAAGTCTGGAGGGTGGATCAGAAGAAGCAGAAGAAGGAGAAGGAGAAGGTGAAGTCAGGAGGGTGAATCAGAAGAAGCAGAAGAAGGAGAAGGAGAAGGTGAAGTTAGGAGGGTGAATCAGAAGAAGCAGAAGAAGGAGAAGGAGAAGGTGAAGTCAGGGGGGTGAAGCAGAAGAAGTAGAAGAAGGAGAAGGAGAAGGTGAAGTCAGGAGGGTGAAGCAGAAGAAGCAGAAGAAGGAGAAGGAGAAGGTGAAGTCTGGAGAGTGAAGCAGAAGAAGCAGAAGAAGGAGAAGGAGAAGGTGAAGTCTGGAGGGTGAAGCCGTAGAAGCAGAAGAAGGAGAAGGAGAAGGTGAAGTCTGGAGGGTGAATCAGAAGAAGTAGAAGAAGGAGAAGGAGAAGGTGAAGTCAGGAGGGTGAAGCAGAAGAAGCAGAAGAAGGAGAAGGAGAAGGTGAAGTCTGGAGGGTGAAGCAGAAGAAGCAGAAGAAGGAGAAGGAGAAGGTGAAGTCTGGAGGGCGAAGCAGAAGAAGCAGAAGAAGGAGAAGGAGAAGGTGAATTCTGGAGGCTGAAGCAGAAAAAGCAGATGAAGGAGAAGGAGAAGGTGAAGTCTGGAGGGTGAAGCAGAAGAAGCAGAAGAAGGAGAAGGAGAAGGTGAAGTCTGGAGGGCGAAGCAGAAGAAGCAGAAGAAGGAGAAGGAGAAGGTGAATTCTGGAGGCTGAATCAGAAGAAGCAGAAGAAGGAGAAGGAGAAGGTGAAGTCTGGAGGGTGAATCAGAAGAAGCAGAAGAAGGAGAAGGAGAAGATGAAGTCTGGAGGGTGAATCAGAAGAAGTAGAAGAAGGAGAAGGAGAAGGTGAAGTCTGGAGGGTGAATCAGAAGAAGCAGAAGAAGGAGAAGGAGAAGGTGAAGTCTGGAGGGTGAATCAGAAGAAGCAGAAGAAGGAGAAGGAGAAGGTGAAGTCTGGAGGGTGAATCAGAAGAAGCAGAATAAGGAGAAGGAGAAGGTGAAGTCTGGAGGGTGAATCAGAAGAAGCAGAAGAAGGAGAAGGAGAAGGTGAAGTCTGGAGGGTGAATCAGAAGAAGTAGAAGAAGGAGAAGGAGAAGGTGAAGTCTGGAGGGTGAAGCAGAAGAAGTAGAAGAAGGAGAAGGAGAAGGTGAAGTCAGGAGGGTGAATCAGAAGAAGTAGAAGAAGGAGAAGGAGAAGGTGAAGTCAGGAGGGTGAATCAGAAGAAGCAGAAGAAGGAGAAGGAGAAGGTGAAGTCTGGAGGGTAAACCAGAAGAATCAGAAGAAGGAGAAGGAGAAGGTGAAGTCTGGAGGGTGAATCAGAAGAAGCAGAAGAAAGAGAAGGAGAAGGTGAAGTCTGGAGGGTGAAGCAGAAGAAGCAGAAGAAGGAGAAGGAGAAGGTGAAGACTGGAGGGTGAATCAGAAGAAGTAGAAGAAGGAGAAGAAGAAGGTGAAGTCTGGTGGGTGAATCAGAAGAATAGAAGAAGGAGAAGGAGAAGGTGAAGTCTAGAGGGTGAATCAGAAGAAGCAGAAGAAGGAGAAGGAGAAGGTGAAGTCTGGAGGGTGAATCAGAAGAAGCAGAAGAAGGAGAAGGAGAAGATGAAGTCTGGAGGGTGAATCAGAAGAAGTAGAAGAAGGAGAAGGAGAAGGTGAGGTCTGGAGGATGAATCAGAAGAAGCAGAAGAAGGAGAAGTAGAAGGTGAAGTCTGGAGGGTGGATCAGAAGAAGCAGAAGAAGGAGAAGGAGAAGGTGAAGTCAGGAGGGTGAATCAGAAGAAGCAGAAGAAGGAGAAGGAGAAGGTGAAGTTAGGAGGGTGAATCAGAAGAAGCAGAAGAAGGAGAAGGAGAAGGTGAAGTCAGGGGGGTGAAGCAGAAGAAGTAGAAGAAGGAGAAGGAGAAGGTGAAGTCAGGAGGGTGAAGCAGAAGAAGCAGAAGAAGGAGAAGGAGAAGGTGAAGTCTGGAGAGTGAAGCAGAAGAAGCAGAAGAAGGAGAAGGAGAAGGTGAAGTCTGGAGGGTGAAGCCGTAGAAGCAGAAGAAGGAGAAGGAGAAGGTGAAGTCTGGAGGGTGAATCAGAAGAAGTAGAAGAAGGAGAAGGAGAAGGTGAAGTCAGGAGGGTGAAGCAGAAGAAGCAGAAGAAGGAGAAGGAGAAGGTGAAGTCTGGAGGGTGAAGCAGAAGAAGCAGAAGAAGGAGAAGGAGAAGGTGAAGTCTGGAGGGCGAAGCAGAAGAAGCAGAAGAAGGAGAAGGAGAAGGTGAATTCTGGAGGCTGAAGCAGAAAAAGCAGATGAAGGAGAAGGAGAAGGTGAAGTCTGGAGGGTGAATCAGAAGAAGTAGAAGAAGGAGTAGCAGAAGGTGAAGTCAGGAGGGTGAAGCAGAAGAAGCAGAAGAAGGAGAAGGAGAAGGTGAAGTCTGGAGAGTGAAGCAGAAGAAGCAGAAGAAGGAGAAGGAGAAGGTGAAGTCTGGAGGGTGAAGCAGAAGAAGCAGAAGAAGGAGAAGGATAAGGTGAAGTCTGGAGGGTGAATCAGAAGAAGCAGAAGAAGGAGAAGGAGAAGGTGAAGTATGGAGGGTGAATCAGAAGAAGCAGAAGAAGGAGAAGGAGAAGGTGAAGTCTGGAGGGTGAATCAGAAGAAGCAGAAGAAGTAGAAGGAGAAGGTGAAGTCTGGAGGGTGAATCAGAAGAAGTAGAAGAAGGAGAAGGAGAAGGTGAAGTCTGGAGGGTGAATCAGAAGAAGCAGAAGAAGGAGAAGGAGAAGGTGAAGTCAGGAGGCTGAATCAGAAGAAGCAGAAGTAGGAGAAGGAGAAGGTGAAGTCTGGATGGTGAATCAGAAGAAGCAGAAGAAGGAGAAGGAGAAGGTGAAGACTGGAGGGTGAATCAGAAGAAGTAGAAGAAGGAGAAGGAGAAGGTGAAGTCTGGAGGGTGAATCAGAAGAAGTAGAAGAAGGAGAAGGAGAAGGCGAAGTCTGGAGGGTGAATCTGAAGAAGCAGAAGAAGGAGAAGGAGAAGGTGAAATCTGGAGGGTGAATCAGAAGAAGCAGAAGAAGGAGAAGGAGAATATGAAGTCTGGAGGGTGAATCAGAAGAAGTAGAAGAAGGAGAAGGAGCAGGTGAGATCTGGAGGGTGAATCAGAAGAAGCAGAAGAAGGAGAAGGAGAAGGTGAAGTCTGAAGGATGAATCAGAAGAAGCAGAAAAAGGAGAAGGAGAAGGTGAAGTCTGGAGGGTGAATCAGAAGAAGCAGAAGAAGGAGAAGGAGAAGGTGAAGTCTGGAGGGTGAATCAGAAGAAGCAGAAGAAGGAGAAGGAGAAGGTGAAGTCCGGAGGGTGAATCAGAAGAAGTAGAAGAAGGAGAAGGAGAAGGTGAAGTCTGGAGGGTGAATCAGAAGAAGTAGAAGAAGGAGAAGGAGAAGGTGAAGTCTGGAGGGTGAATCAGAAGAAGCAGAAGAAGGAGAAGGAGAAGGTGAAGTCAGGAGGGTGAATCAGAAGAAGCAGAAGAAGGAGAAGGAGAAGGTGAAGTCTGCAGGGTGAATCAGAAGAAGCAGAAGAAGGAGAAGGAGAAGGTGAAGTCTGGAGGGTGAATCAGAAGAAGCAGAATAAGGAGAAGGAGAAGGTGAAGTCTGGAGGGTGAATCAGAAGAAGCAGAAGAAGGAGAAGGAGAAGGTGAAGTCTGGAGGGTGAATCAGAAGGAGTAGAAGAAGGAGAAGGAGAAGGTGAAGTCTGGAGGGTGAATCAGAAGAAGCAGAAGAAGGAGAAGGAGAAGGTGAAGTCTGGAGGGTGAATCAGAAGAAGCAGAAGAAGGAGAAGGTGGAGTCTGGATGGTGAATCAGAAGAAGTAGAAGAAGGAGAAGGAGAAGGTAAAGTCTGGAGGTTGAAGCAGAAGAAGTAGAAGAAGGAGAAGTAGAAGGTGAAGTCTGGAGGGTGAATCAGAAGAAGCAGAAGAAGGAGAAGGAGAAGGTGAAGACTGGAGGGTGAATCAGAAGAAGTAGAAGAAGGAGAAGGAGAAGGTGAAGTCTGGAGGGTGAATCAGAAGAAGTAGAAGAAGGAGAAGGAGAAGGTGAAGTCAGGAGGGTGAAGCAGAAGAAGCAGAAGAAGGAGAAGGAGAAGGTGAAGTCTGGAGAGTGAAGCAGAAGAAGCAGAAGAAGGAGAAGGAGAAGGTGAAGTCTGGAGGATGAAGCAGAAGAAGCAGAAGAAGGAGAAGGATAAGGTGAAGTCTGGAGGGTGAATCAGAAGAAGCAGAAGAAGGAGAAGGAGAAGGTGAAGTATGGAGGGTGAATCAGAAGAAGCAGAAGAAGGAGAAGGAGAAGGTGAAGTCTGGAGGGTGAATCAGAAGAAGCAGAAGAAGTAGAAGGAGAAGGTGAAGTCTGGAGGGTGAATCAGAAGAAGCAGAAGAAGGAGAAGGAGAAGGTGAAGTCTGGAGGGTGAATCAGAAGAAGCAGAAGAAGGAGAAGGAGAAGGTGAAGTCAGGAGGCTGAATCAGAAGAAGCAGAAGTAGGAGAAGGAGAAGGTGAAGTCTGGATGGTGAATCAGAAGAAGCAGAAGAAGGAGAAGGAGAAGGTGAAGACTGGAGGGTGAATCAGAAGAAGTAGAAGAAGGAGAAGGAGAAGGTGAAGTCTGGAGGGTGAATCAGAAGAAGTAGAAGAAGGAGAAGGAGAAGGCGAAGTCTGGAGGGTGAATCAGAAGAAGCAGAAGAAGGAGAAGGAGAAGGTGAAATCTGGAGGGTGAATCAGAAGAAGCAGAAGAAGGAGAAGGAGAATATGAAGTCTGGAGGGTGAATCAGAAGAAGTAGAAGAAGGAGAAGGAGAAGGTGAGATCTGGAGGGTGAATCAGAAGAAGCAGAAGAAGGAGAAGGAGAAGGTGAAGTCTGAAGGATGAATCAGAAGAAGCAGAAAAAGGAGAAGGAGAAGGTGAAGTCTGGAGGGTGAATCAGAAGAAGCAGAAGAAGGAGAAGGAGAAGGTGAAGTCTGGAGGGTGAATCAGAAGAAGCAGAAGAAGGAGAAGGAGAAGGTGAAGTCCGGAGGGTGAATCAGAAGAAGTAGAAGAAGGAGAAGGAGAAGGTGAAGTCTGGAGGGTGAATCAGAAGAAGTAGAAGAAGGAGAAGGAGAAGGTGAAGTCTGGAGGGTGAATCAGAAGAAGCAGAAGAAGGAGAAGGAGAAGGTGAAGTCAGGAGGGTGAATCAGAAGAAGCAGAAGAAGGAGAAGTAGAAGGTGAAGTCTGGAGGGTGAATCAGAAGAAGCAGAAGAAGGAGAAGGAGAAGGTGAAGACTGGAGGGTGAATCAGAAGAAGTAGAAGAAGGAGAAGGAGAAGGTGAAGTCTGGAGGGTGAATCAGAAGAAGTAGAAGAAGGAGAAGGCGAAGTCTGGAGGGTGAATCAGAAGAAGCAGAAGAAGGAGAAGGAGAAGGTGAAGTCAGGAGGGTGAATCAGAAGAAGTAGAAGAAGGAGAAGGAGAAGGTGAAGTCTGGAGGGTGAATCAGAAGAAGCAGAAGAAGGAGAAGGAGAAGGTGAAGTCAGGAGGGTGAATCAGAAGAAGCAGAAGAAGGAGAAGGAGAAGGTGAAGTCTGCAGGGTGAATCAGAAGAAGCAGAAGAAGGAGAAGGAGAAGGTGAAGTCTGGAGGGTGAATCAGAAGAAGCAGAATAAGGAGAAGGAGAAGGTGAAGTCTGGAGGGTGAATCAGAAGAAGCAGAAGAAGGAGAAGGAGAAGGTGAAGTCTGGAGGGTGAATCAGAAGGAGTAGAAGAAGGAGAAGGAGAAGGTGAAGTCTGGAGGGTGAATCAGAAGAAGCAGAAGAAGGAGAAGGAGAAGGTGAAGTCTGGAGGGTGAATCAGAAGAAGCAGAAGAAGGAGAAGGAGAAGGTGAAGTCTGGATGGTGAATCAGAAGAAGTAGAAGAAGGAGAAGGAGAAGGTAAAGTCTGGAGGTTGAAGCAGAAGAAGTAGAAGAAGGAGAAGTAGAAGGTGAAGTCTGGAGGGTGAATCAGAAGAAGCAGAAGAAGGAGAAGGAGAAGGTGAAGACTGGAGGGTGAATCAGAAGAAGTAGAAGAAGGAGAAGGAGAAGGTGAAGTCTGGAGGGTGAATCAGAAGAAGTAGAAGAAGGAGAAGGAGAAGGTGAAGTCAGGAGGGTGAAGCAGAAGAAGCAGAAGAAGGAGAAGGAGAAGGTGAAGTCTGGAGAGTGAAGCAGAAGAAGCAGAAGAAGGAGAAGGAGAAGGTGAAGTCTGGAGGATGAAGCAGAAGAAGCAGAAGAAGGAGAAGGATAAGGTGAAGTCTGGAGGGTGAATCAGAAGAAGCAGAAGAAGGAGAAGGAGGAGGTGAAGTATGGAGGGTGAATCAGAAGAAGCAGAAGAAGGAGAAGGAGAAGGTGAAGTCTGGAGGGTGAATCAGAAGAAGCAGAAGAAGTAGAAGGAGAAGGTGAAGTCTGGAGGGTGAATCAGAAGAAGCAGAAGAAGGAGAAGGAGAAGGTGAAGTCTGGAGGGTGAATCAGAAGAAGCAGAAGAAGGAGAAGGAGAAGGTGAAGTCAGGAGGCTGAATCAGAAGAAGCAGAAGTAGGAGAAGGAGAAGGTGAAGTCTGGATGGTGAATCAGAAGAAGCAGAAGAAGGAGAAGGAGAAGGTGAAGACTGGAGGGTGAATCAGAAGAAGTAGAAGAAGGAGAAGGAGAAGGTGAAGTCTGGAGGGTGAATCAGAAGAAGTAGAAGAAGGAGAAGGAGAAGGCGAAGTCTGGAGGGTGAATCAGAAGAAGCAGAAGAAGGAGAAGGAGAAGGTGAAATCTGGAGGGTGAATCAGAAGAAGCAGAAGAAGGAGAAGGAGAAGGTGAAGTCTGAAGGATGAATCAGAAGAAGCAGAAAAAGGAGAAGGAGAAGGTGAAGTCTGGAGGGTGAATCAGAAGAAGCAGAAGAAGGAGAAGGAGAAGGTGAAGTCTGGAGGGTGAATCAGAAGAAGCAGAAGAAGGAGAAGGAGAAGGTGAAGTCCGGAGGGTGAATCAGAAGAAGTAGAAGAAGGAGAAGGAGAAGGTGAAGTCTGGAGGGTGAATCAGAAGAAGTAGAAGAAGGAGAAGGAGAAGGTGAAGTCTGGAGGGTGAATCAGAAGAAGCAGAAGAAGGAGAAGGAGAAGGTGAAGTCAGGAGGGTGAATCAGAAGAAGCAGAAGAAGGAGAAGTAGAAGGTGAAGTCTGGAGGGTGAATCAGAAGAAGCAGAAGAAGGAGAAGGAGAAGGTGAAGACTGGAGGGTGAATCAGAAGAAGTAGAAGAAGGAGAAGGAGAAGGTGAAGTCTGGAGGGTGAATCAGAAGAAGTAGAAGAAGGAGAAGGCGAAGTCTGGAGGGTGAATCAGAAGAAGCAGAAGAAGGAGAAGGAGAAGGTGAAGTCAGGAGGGTGAATCAGAAGAAGTAGAAGAAGGAGAAGGAGAAGGTGAAGTCTGGAGGGTGAATCAGAAGAAGCAGAAGAAGGAGAAGGAGAAGGTGAAGTCAGGAGGGTGAATCAGAAGAAGCAGAAGAAGGAGAAGGAGAAGGTGAAGTCTGCAGGGTGAATCAGAAGAAGCAGAAGAAGGAGAAGGAGAAGGTGAAGTCTGGAGGGTGAATCAGAAGAAGCAGAATAAGGAGAAGGAGAAGGTGAAGTCTGGAGGGTGAATCAGAAGAAGCAGAAGAAGGAGAAGGAGAAGGTGAAGTCTGGAGGGTGAATCAGAAGGAGTAGAAGAAGGAGAAGGAGAAGGTGAAGTCTGGAGGGTGAATCAGAAGAAGCAGAAGAAGGAGAAGGAGAAGGTGAAGTCTGGAGGGTGAATCAGAAGAAGCAGAAGAAGGAGAAGGAGAAGGTGAAGTCTGGATGGTGAATCAGAAGAAGTAGAAGAAGGAGAAGGAGAAGGTAAAGTCTGGAGGTTGAAGCAGAAGAAGTAGAAGAAGGAGAAGTAGAAGGTGAAGTCTGGAGGGTGAATCAGAAGAAGCAGAAGAAGGAGAAGGAGAAGGTGAAGACTGGAGGGTGAATCAGAAGAAGTAGAAGAAGGAGAAGGAGAAGGTGAAGTCTGGAGGGTGAATCAGAAGAAGTAGAAGAAGGAGAAGGAGAAGGTGAAGTCAGGAGGGTGAAGCAGAAGAAGCAGAAGAAGGAGAAGGAGAAGGTGAAGTCTGGAGAGTGAAGCAGAAGAAGCAGAAGAAGGAGAAGGAGAAGGTGAAGTCTGGAGGATGAAGCAGAAGAAGCAGAAGAAGGAGAAGGATAAGGTGAAGTCTGGAGGGTGAATCAGAAGAAGCAGAAGAAGGAGAAGGAGGAGGTGAAGTATGGAGGGTGAATCAGAAGAAGCAGAAGAAGGAGAAGGAGAAGGTGAAGTCTGGAGGGTGAATCAGAAGAAGCAGAAGAAGTAGAAGGAGAAGGTGAAGTCTGGAGGGTGAATCAGAAGAAGCAGAAGAAGGAGAAGGAGAAGGTGAAGTCTGGAGGGTGAATCAGAAGAAGCAGAAGAAGGAGAAGGAGAAGGTGAAGTCAGGAGGCTGAATCAGAAGAAGCAGAAGTAGGAGAAGGAGAAGGTGAAGTCTGGATGGTGAATCAGAAGAAGCAGAAGAAGGAGAAGGAGAAGGTGAAGACTGGAGGGTGAATCAGAAGAAGTAGAAGAAGGAGAAGGAGAAGGTGAAGTCTGGAGGGTGAATCAGAAGAAGTAGAAGAAGGAGAAGGAGAAGGCGAAGTCTGGAGGGTGAATCAGAAGAAGCAGAAGAAGGAGAAGGAGAAGGTGAAATCTGGAGGGTGAATCAGAAGAAGCAGAAGAAGGAGAAGGAGAATATGAAGTCTGGAGGGTGAATCAGAAGAAGTAGAAGAAGGAGAAGGAGAAGGTGAGATCTGGAGGGTGAATCAGAAGAAGCAGAAGAAGGAGAAGGAGAAGGTGAAGTCTGAAGGATGAATCAGAAGAAGCAGAAAAAGGAGAAGGAGAAGGTGAAGTCTGGAGGGTGAATCAGAAGAAGCAGAAGAAGGAGAAGGAGAAGGTGAAGTCTGGAGGGTGAATCAGAAGAAGCAGAAGAAGGAGAAGGAGAAGGTGAAGTCCGGAGGGTGAATCAGAAGAAGTAGAAGAAGGAGAAGGAGAAGGTGAAGTCTGGAGGGTGAATCAGAAGAAGTAGAAGAAGGAGAAGGAGAAGGTGAAGTCTGGAGGGTGAATCAGAAGAAGCAGAAGAAGGAGAAGGAGAAGGTGAAGTCAGGAGGGTGAATCAGAAGAAGCAGAAGAAGGAGAAGTAGAAGGTGAAGTCTGGAGGGTGAATCAGAAGAAGCAGAAGAAGGAGAAGGAGAAGGTGAAGACTGGAGGGTGAATCAGAAGAAGTAGAAGAAGGAGAAGGAGAAGGTGAAGTCTGGAGGGTGAATCAGAAGAAGTAGAAGAAGGAGAAGGCGAAGTCTGGAGGGTGAATCAGAAGAAGCAGAAGAAGGAGAAGGAGAAGGTGAAATCTGGAGGGTGAATCAGAAGAAGCAGAAGAAGGAGAAGGAGAAGATGAAGTCTGGAGGGTGAATCAGAAGAAGTAGAAGAAGGAGAAGGAGAAGGTGAGATCTGGAGGGTGAATCAGAAGAAGCAGAAGAAGGAGAAGGAGAAGGTGAAGTCTGAAGGGTGAATCAGAAGAAGCAGAAAAAGGAGAAGGAGAAAGTGAAGTCTGGAGGGTGAATCAGAAGAAGCAGAAGAAGGAGAAGGAGAAGGTGAAGTCTGGAGGGTGAATCAGAAGAAGCAGCAGAAGGAGAAGGAGAAGGTGAAGTCCGGAGGGTGAATCAGAAGAAGTAGAAGAAGGAGAAGGAGAAGGTGAAGTCTGGAGGGTGAATCAGAAGAAGTAGAAGAAGGAGAAGGAGAAGGTGATGTCTGGAGGGTGAATCAGAAGAAGCAGAAGAAGGAGAAGGAGAAGGTGAAGTCTGGAGGGTGAATCAGAAGAAGCAGAAGAAGGAGAAGGAGAAGATGAAGTCTGGAGGGTGAATCAGAAGAAGTAGAAGAAGGAGAAGGAGAAGGTGAAGTCTGGAGGGTGAATCAGAAGAAGCAGAAGAAGGAGAAGGAGAAGGTGAAGTCTGGAGGGTGAATCAGAAGAAGCAGAAGAAGGAGAAGGAGAAGGTGAAGTCTGGAGGGTGAATCAGAAGAAGCAGAATAAGGAGAAGGAGAAGTTGAAGTCTGGAGGGTGAATCAGAAGAAGCAGAAGAAGGAGAACGAGAAGGTGAAGTCTGGAGGGTGAATCAGAAGAAGTAGAAGAAGGAGAAGGAGAAGGTGAAGTCTGGAGGGTGAATCAGAAGAAGCAGAAGAAGGAGAAGGAGAAGGTGAAGTCAGGAGGCTGAATCAGAAGAAGCAGAAGTAGGAGAAGGAGAAGGTGAAGTCTGGATGGTGAATCAGAAGAAGCAGAAGAAGGAGAAGGAGAAGGTGAAGACTGGAGGGTGAATCAGAAGAAGTAGAAGAAGGAGAAGGAGAAGGTGAAGTCTGGAGGGTGAATCAGAAGAAGTAGAAGAAGGAGAAGGAGAAGGTGAAGTCTGGAGGATGAAGCAGAAGAAGCAGAAGAAGGAGAAGGAGAAGGTGAAGTCAGGAGGGTGAATCAGAAGAAGTAGAAGAAGGAGAAGGAGAAGGTGAAGTCTGGAGGATGAAGCAGAAGAAGCAGAAGAAGGAGAAGGAGAAGGTGAAGTCAGGAGGGTGAAGCAGAAGAAGCAGAAGAAGGAGAAGGAGAAGGTGAAGTCTGGAGAGTGAAGCAGAAGAAGCACAAGAAGGAGAAGGAGAAGGTGAAGTCTGGAGGATGAAGCAGAAGAAGCAGAAGAAGGAGAAGGATAAGGTGAAGTCTGGAGGGTGAATCAGAAGAAGCAGAAGAAGGAGAAGGAGAAGGTGAAGTATGGAGGGTGAATCAGAAGAAGCAGAAGAAGGAGAAGGAGAAGGTGAAGTCTGGAGGGTGAATCAGAAGAAGCAGAAGAAGTAGAAGGAGAAGGTGAAGTCTGGAGGGTGAATCAGAAGAAGCAGAAGAAGGAGAAGGAGAAGGTGAAGTCTGGAGGGTGAATCAGAAGAAGCAGAAGAAGGAGAAGGAGAAGGTGAAGTCAGGAGGCTGAATCAGAAGAAGCAGAAGTAGGAGAAGGAGAAGGTGAAGTCTGGATGGTGAATCAGAAGAAGCAGAAGAAGGAGAAGGAGAAGGTGAAGACTGGAGGGTGAATCAGAAGAAGTAGAAGAAGGAGAAGGAGAAGGTGAAGTCTGGAGGGTGAATCAGAAGAAGTAGAAGAAGGAGAAGGAGAAGGCGAAGTCTGGAGGGTGAATCAGAAGAAGCAGAAGAAGGAGAAGGAGAAGGTGAAATCTGGAGGGTGAATCAGAAGAAGCAGAAGAAGGAGAAGGAGAATATGAAGTCTGGAGGGTGAATCAGAAGAAGTAGAAGAAGGAGAAGGAGAAGGTGAGATCTGGAGGGTGAATCAGAAGAAGCAGAAGAAGGAGAAGGAGAAGGTGAAGTCTGAAGGATGAATCAGAAGAAGCAGAAAAAGGAGAAGGAGAAGGTGAAGTCTGGAGGGTGAATCAGAAGAAGCAGAAGAAGGAGAAGGAGAAGGTGAAGTCTGGAGGGTGAATCAGAAGAAGCAGAAGAAGGAGAAGGAGAAGGTGAAGTCCGGAGGGTGAATCAGAAGAAGTAGAAGAAGGAGAAGGAGAAGGTGAAGTCTGGAGGGTGAATCAGAAGAAGTAGAAGAAGGAGAAGGAGAAGGTGAAGTCTGGAGGGTGAATCAGAAGAAGCAGAAGAAGGAGAAGGAGAAGGTGAAGTCAGGAGGGTGAATCAGAAGAAGCAGAAGAAGGAGAAGTAGAAGGTGAAGTCTGGAGGGTGAATCAGAAGAAGCAGAAGAAGGAGAAGGAGAAGGTGAAGACTGGAGGGTGAATCAGAAGAAGTAGAAGAAGGAGAAGGAGAAGGTGAAGTCTGGAGGGTGAATCAGAAGAAGTAGAAGAAGGAGAAGGCGAAGTCTGGAGGGTGAATCAGAAGAAGTAGAAGAAGGAGAAGGCGAAGTCTGGAGGGTGAATCAGAAGAAGCAGAAGAAGGAGAACGAGAAGGTGAAGTCTGGAGGGTGAATCAGAAGAAGTAGAAGAAGGAGAAGGAGAAGGTGAAGTCTGGAGGGTGAATCAGAAGAAGCAGAAGAAGGAGAAGGAGAAGATGAAGTCAGGAGGCTGAATCAGAAGAAGCAGAAGTAGGAGAAGGAGAAGGTGAAGTCTGGATGGTGAATCAGAAGAAGCAGAAGAAGGAGAAGGAGAAGGTGAAGACTGGAGGGTGAATCAGAAGAAGTAGAAGAAGGAGAAGGAGAAGGTGAAGTCTGGAGGGTGAATCAGAAGAAGTAGAAGAAGGAGAAGGAGAAGGTGAAGTCTGGAGGATGAAGCAGAAGAAGCAGAAGAAGGAGAAGGAGAAGGTGAAGTCAGGAGGGTGAATCAGAAGAAGTAGAAGAAGGAGAAGGAGAAGGTGAAGTCTGGAGGATGAAGCAGAAGAAGCAGAAGAAGGAGAAGGAGAAGGTGAAGTCAGGAGGGTGAAGCAGAAGAAGCAGAAGAAGGAGAAGGAGAAGGTGAAGTCTGGAGAGTGAAGCAGAAGAAGCAGAAGAAGGAGAAGGAGAAGGTGAAGTCTGGAGGATGAAGCAGAAGAAGCAGAAGAAGGAGAAGGATAAGGTGAAGTCTGGAGGGTGAATCAGAAGAAGCAGAAGAAGGAGAAGGAGAAGGTGAAGTATGGAGGGTGAATCAGAAGAAGCAGAAGAAGGAGAAGGAGAAGGTGAAGTCTGGAGGGTGAATCAGAAGAAGCAGAAGAAGTAGAAGGAGAAGGTGAAGTCTGGAGGGTGAATCAGAAGAAGCAGAAGAAGGAGAAGGAGAAGGTGAAGTCTGGAGGGTGAATCAGAAGAAGCAGAAGAAGGAGAAGGAGAAGGTGAAGTCAGGAGGCTGAATCAGAAGAAGCAGAAGTAGGAGAAGGAGAAGGTGAAGTCTGGATGGTGAATCAGAAGAAGCAGAAGAAGGAGAAGGAGAAGGTGAAGACTGGAGGGTGAATCAGAAGAAGTAGAAGAAGGAGAAGGAGAAGGTGAAGTCTGGAGGGTGAATCAGAAGAAGTAGAAGAAGGAGAAGGAGAAGGCGAAGTCTGGAGGGTGAATCAGAAGAAGTAGAAGAAGGAGAAGGAGAAGGCGAAGTCTGGAGGGTGAATCAGAAGAAGTAGAAGAAGGAGAAGGAGAAGGCGAAGTCTGGAGGGTGAATCAGAAGAAGCAGAAGAAGGAGAAGGAGAAGGTGAAATCTGGAGGGTGAATCAGAAGAAGCAGAAGAAGGAGAAGGAGAATATGAAGTCTGGAGGGTGAATCAGAAGAAGTAGAAGAAGGAGAAGGAGAAGGTGAGATCTGGAGGGTGAATCAGAAGAAGCAGAAGAAGGAGAAGGAGAAGGTGAAGTCTGGATGGTGAATCAGAAGAAGCAGAAGAAGGAGAAGGAGAAGGTGAAGACTGGAGGGTGAATCAGAAGAAGTAGAAGAAGGAGAAGGAGAAGGTGAAGTCTGGAGGGTGAATCAGAAGAAGTAGAAGAAGGAGAAGGAGAAGGCGAAGTCTGGAGGGTGAATCAGAAGAAGTAGAAGAAGGAGAAGGAGAAGGCGAAGTCTGGAGGGTGAATCAGAAGAAGTAGAAGAAGGAGAAGGAGAAGGCGAAGTCTGGAGGGTGAATCAGAAGAAGCAGAAGAAGGAGAAGGAGAAGGTGAAATCTGGAGGGTGAATCAGAAGAAGCAGAAGAAGGAGAAGGAGAATATGAAGTCTGGAGGGTGAATCAGAAGAAGTAGAAGAAGGAGAAGGAGAAGGTGAGATCTGGAGGGTGAATCAGAAGAAGCAGAAGAAGGAGAAGGAGAAGGTGAAGTCTGAAGGATGAATCAGAAGAAGCAGAAAAAGGAGAAGGAGAAGGTGAAGTCTGGAGGGTGAATCAGAAGAAGCAGAAGAAGGAGAAGGAGAAGGTGAAGTCTGGAGGGTGAATCAGAAGAAGCAGAAGAAGGAGAAGGAGAAGGTGAAGTCCGGAGGGTGAATCAGAAGAAGTAGAAGAAGGAGAAGGAGAAGGTGAAGTATGGAGGGTGAATCAGAAGAAGCAGAAGAAGGAGAAGGAGAAGGTGAAGTCTGGAGGGTGAATCAGAAGAAGCAGAAGAAGTAGAAGGAGAAGGTGAAGTCTGGAGGGTGAATCAGAAGAAGCAGAAGAAGGAGAAGGAGAAGGTGAAGTCTGGAGGGTGAATCAGAAGAAGTAGAAGAAGGAGAAGGAGAAGGCGAAGTCTGGAGGGTGAATCAGAAGAAGTAGAAGAAGGAGAAGGAGAAGGCGAAGTCTGGAGGGTGAATCAGAAGAAGTAGAAGAAGGAGAAGGAGAAGGCGAAGTCTGGAGGGTGAATCAGAAGAAGCAGAAGAAGGAGAAGGAGAAGGTGAAATCTGGAGGGTGAATCAGAAGAAGCAGAAGAAGGAGAAGGAGAATATGAAGTCTGGAGGGTGAATCAGAAGAAGTAGAAGAAGGAGAAGGAGAAGGTGAGATCTGGAGGGTGAATCAGAAGAAGCAGAAGAAGGAGAAGGAGAAGGTGAAATCTGGAGGGTGAATCAGAAGAAGTAGAAGAAGGAGAAGGAGAAGGCGAAGTCTGGAGGGTGAATCAGAAGAAGTAGAAGAAGGAGAAGGAGAAGGCGAAGTCTGGAGGGTGAATCAGAAGAAGCAGAAGAAGGAGAAGGAGAAGGTGAAATCTGGAGGGTGAATCAGAAGAAGCAGAAGAAGGAGAAGGAGAATATGAAGTCTGGAGGGTGAATCAGAAGAAGTAGAAGAAGGAGAAGGAGAAGGTGAGATCTGGAGGGTGAATCAGAAGAAGCAGAAGAAGGAGAAGGAGAAGGTGAAGTCTGAAGGATGAATCAGAAGAAGCAGAAAAAGGAGAAGGAGAAGGTGAAGTCTGGAGGGTGAATCAGAAGAAGCAGAAGAAGGAGAAGGAGAAGGTGAAGTCTGGAGGGTGAATCAGAAGAAGCAGAAGAAGGAGAAGGAGAAGGTGAAGTCCGGAGGGTGAATCAGAAGAAGTAGAAGAAGGAGAAGGAGAAGGTGAAGTATGGAGGGTGAATCAGAAGAAGCAGAAGAAGGAGAAGGAGAAGGTGAAGTCTGGAGGGTGAATCAGAAGAAGCAGAAGAAGTAGAAGGAGAAGGTGAAGTCTGGAGGGTGAATCAGAAGAAGCAGAAGAAGGAGAAGGAGAAGGTGAAGTCTGGAGGGTGAATCAGAAGAAGCAGAAGAAGGAGAAGGAGAAGGTGAAGTCAGGAGGCTGAATCAGAAGAAGCAGAAGTAGGAGAAGGAGAAGGTGAAGTCTGGATGGTGAATCAGAAGAAGCAGAAGAAGGAGAAGGAGAAGGTGAAGACTGGAGGGTGAATCAGAAGAAGTAGAAGAAGGAGAAGGAGAAGGTGAAGTCTGGAGGGTGAATCAGAAGAAGTAGAAGAAGGAGAAGGAGAAGGCGAAGTCTGGAGGGTGAATCAGAAGAAGTAGAAGAAGGAGAAGGAGAAGGCGAAGTCTGGAGGGTGAATCAGAAGAAGTAGAAGAAGGAGAAGGAGAAGGCGAAGTCTGGAGGGTGAATCAGAAGAAGCAGAAGAAGGAGAAGGAGAAGGTGAAATCTGGAGGGTGAATCAGAAGAAGCAGAAGAAGGAGAAGGAGAATATGAAGTCTGGAGGGTGAATCAGAAGAAGTAGAAGAAGGAGAAGGAGAAGGTGAGATCTGGAGGGTGAATCAGAAGAAGCAGAAGAAGGAGAAGGAGAAGGTGAAGTCTGAAGGATGAATCAGAAGAAGCAGAAAAAGGAGAAGGAGAAGGTGAAGTCTGGAGGGTGAATCAGAAGAAGCAGAAGAAGGAGAAGGAGAAGGTGAAGTCTGGAGGGTGAATCAGAAGAAGCAGAAGAAGGAGAAGGAGAAGGTGAAGTCCGGAGGGTGAATCAGAAGAAGTAGAAGAAGGAGAAGGAGAAGGTGAAGTCTGGAGGGTGAATCAGAAGAAGTAGAAGAAGGAGAAGGAGAAGGTGAAGTCTGGAGGGTGAATCAGAAGAAGCAGAAGAAGGAGAAGGAGAAGGTGAAGTCAGGAGGGTGAATCAGAAGAAGCAGAAGAAGGAGAAGTAGAAGGTGAAGTCTGGAGGGTGAATCAGAAGAAGCAGAAGAAGGAGAAGGAGAAGGTGAAGACTGGAGGGTGAATCAGAAGAAGTAGAAGAAGGAGAAGGAGAAGGTGAAGTCTGGAGGGTGAATCAGAAGAAGTAGAAGAAGGAGAAGGCGAAGTCTGGAGGGTGAATCAGAAGAAGCAGAAGAAGGAGAAGGAGAAGGTGAAATCTGGAGGGTGAATCAGAAGAAGCAGAAGAAGGAGAAGGAGAAGATGAAGTCTGGAGGGTGAATCAGAAGAAGTAGAAGAAGGAGAAGGAGAAGGTGAGATCTGGAGGGTGAATCAGAAGAAGCAGAAGAAGGAGAAGGAGAAGGTGAAGTCTGAAGGGTGAATCAGAAGAAGCAGAAAAAGGAGAAGGAGAAGGTGAAGTCTGGAGGGTGAATCAGAAGAAGCAGAAGAAGGAGAAGGAGAAGGTGAAGTCTGGAGGGTGAATCAGAAGAAGCAGCAGAAGGAGAAGGAGAAGGTGAAGTCCGGAGGGTGAATCAGAAGAAGTAGAAGAAGGAGAAGGAGAAGGTGAAGTCTGGAGGGTGAATCAGAAGAAGTAGAAGAAGGAGAAGGAGAAGGTGAAGTCTGGAGGGTGAATCAGAAGAAGCAGAAGAAGGAGAAGGAGAAGGTGAAGTCTGGAGGGTGAATCAGAAGAAGCAGAAGAAGGAGAAGGAGAAGATGAAGTCTGGAGGGTGAATCAGAAGAAGTAGAAGAAGGAGAAGGAGAAGGTGAAGTCTGGAGTGTGAATCAGAAGAAGCAGAAGAAGGAGAAGGAGAAGGTGAAGTCTGGAGGGTGAATCAGAAGAAGCAGAAGAAGGAGAAGGAGAAGGTGAAGTCTGGAGGGTGAATCAGAAGAAGCAGAATAAGGAGAAGGAGAAGTTGAAGTCTGGAGGGTGAATCAGAAGAAGCAGAAGAAGGAGAACGAGAAGGTGAAGTCTGGAGGGTGAATCAGAAGAAGTAGAAGAAGGAGAAGGAGAAGGTGAAGTCTGGAGGGTGAATCAGAAGAAGCAGAAGAAGGAGAAGGAGAAGGTGAAGTCAGGAGGCTGAATCAGAAGAAGCAGAAGTAGGAGAAGGAGAAGGTGAAGTCTGGATGGTGAATCAGAAGAAGCAGAAGAAGGAGAAGGAGAAGGTGAAGACTGGAGGGTGAATCAGAAGAAGTAGAAGAAGGAGAAGGAGAAGGTGAAGTCTGGAGGGTGAATCAGAAGAAGTAGAAGAAGGAGAAGGAGAAGGCGAAGTCTGGAGGGTGAATCAGAAGAAGCAGAAGAAGGAGAAGGAGAAGGTGAAATCTGGAGGGTGAATCAGAAGAAGCAGAAGAAGGAGAAGGAGAATATGAAGTCTGGAGGGTGAATCAGAAGAAGTAGAAGAAGGAGAAGGAGAAGGTGAGATCTGGAGGGTGAATCAGAAGAAGCAGAAGAAGGAGAAGGAGAAGGTGAAGTCTGAAGGATGAATCAGAAGAAGCAGAAAAAGGAGAAGGAGAAGGTGAAGTCTGGAGGGTGAATCAGAAGAAGCAGAAGAAGGAGAAGGAGAAGGTGAAGTCTGGAGGGTGAATCAGAAGAAGCAGAAGAAGGAGAAGGAGAAGGTGAAGTCCGGAGGGTGAATCAGAAGAAGTAGAAGAAGGAGAAGGAGAAGGTGAAGTCTGGAGGGTGAATCAGAAGAAGTAGAAGAAGGAGAAGGAGAAGGTGAAGTCTGGAGGGTGAATCAGAAGAAGCAGAAGAAGGAGAAGGAGAAGGTGAAGTCAGGAGGGTGAATCAGAAGAAGCAGAAGAAGGAGAAGTAGAAGGTGAAGTCTGGAGGGTGAATCAGAAGAAGCAGAAGAAGGAGAAGGAGAAGGTGAAGACTGGAGGGTGAATCAGAAGAAGTAGAAGAAGGAGAAGGAGAAGGTGAAGTCTGGAGGGTGAATCAGAAGAAGTAGAAGAAGGAGAAGGCGAAGTCTGGAGGGTGAATCAGAAGAAGCAGAAGAAGGAGAAGGAGAAGGTGAAATCTGGAGGGTGAATCAGAAGAAGCAGAAGAAGGAGAAGGAGAAGATGAAGTCTGGAGGGTGAATCAGAAGAAGTAGAAGAAGGAGAAGGAGAAGGTGAGATCTGGAGGGTGAATCAGAAGAAGCAGAAGAAGGAGAAGGAGAAGGTGAAGTCTGAAGGGTGAATCAGAAGAAGCAGAAAAAGGAGAAGGAGAAGGTGAAGTCTGGAGGGTGAATCAGAAGAAGCAGAAGAAGGAGAAGGAGAAGGTGAAGTCTGGAGGGTGAATCAGAAGAAGCAGCAGAAGGAGAAGGAGAAGGTGAAGTCCGGAGGGTGAATCAGAAGAAGTAGAAGAAGGAGAAGGAGAAGGTGAAGTCTGGAGGGTGAATCAGAAGAAGTAGAAGAAGGAGAAGGAGAAGGTGAAGTCTGGAGGGTGAATCAGAAGAAGCAGAAGAAGGAGAAGGAGAAGGTGAAGTCTGGAGGGTGAATCAGAAGAAGCAGAAGAAGGAGAAGGAGAAGATGAAGTCTGGAGGGTGAATCAGAAGAAGTAGAAGAAGGAGAAGGAGAAGGTGAAGTCTGGAGGGTGAATCAGAAGAAGCAGAAGAAGGAGAAGGAGAAGGTGAAGTCTGGAGGGTGAATCAGAAGAAGCAGAAGAAGGAGAAGGAGAAGGTGAAGTCTGGAGGGTGAATCAGAAGAAGCAGAATAAGGAGAAGGAGAAGTTGAAGTCTGGAGGGTGAATCAGAAGAAGTAGAAGAAGGAGAAGGAGAAGGTGAAGTCTGGAGGGTGAAGCAGAAGAAGTAGAAGGAGGAGAAGGAGAAGGTGAAGTCAGGAGGGTGAATCAGAAGAAGTAGAAGAAGGAGAAGGAGAAGGTGAAGTCAGGAGGGTGAATCAGAAGAAGCAGAAGAAGGAGAAGGAGAAGGTGAAGTCTGGAGGGTAAACCAGAAGAATCAGAAGAAGGAGAAGGAGAAGGTGAAGTCTGGAGGGTGAATCAGAAGAAGCAGAAGAAAGAGAAGGAGAAGGTGAAGTCTGGAGGGTGAAGCAGAAGAAGCAGAAGAAGGAGAAGGAGAAGGTGAAGACTGGAGGGTGAATCAGAAGAAGTAGAAGTAGGAGAAGAAGAAGGTGAAGTCTGGAGGGTGAATCAGAAGAATAGAAGAAGGAGAAGGAGAAGGTGAAGTCTGGAGGGTGAATCAGAAGAAGCAGAAGAAGGAGAAGGAGAAGGTGAAGTCTGGAGGGTGAATCAGAAGAAGCAGAAGAAGGAGAAGGAGAAGATGAAGTCTGGAGGGTGAATCAGAAGAAGTAGAAGAAGGAGAAGGAGAAGTTGAGGTCTGGAGGGTGAATCAGAAGAAGCAGAAGAAGGAGAAGTAGAAGGTGAAGTCTGGAGGGTGGATCAGAAGAAGCAGAAGAAGGAGAAGGAGAAGGTGAAGTCAGGAGGGTGAATCAGAAGAAGCAGAAGAAGGAGAAGGAGAAGGTGAAGATAGGAGGGTGAATCAGAAGAAGCAGAAGAAGGAGAAGGAGAAGGTGAAGTCAGGGGGGTGAAGCAGAAGAAGTAGAATAAGGAGAAGGAGAAGGTGAAGTCAGGAGGGTGAAGCAGAAGAAGCAGAAGAAGGAGAAGGAGAAGGTCAAGTCTGGAGGGCGCAGCAGAAGAAGCAGAAGAAGGAGAAGGAGAAGGTGAAGTCTGGAGGGGGAAGCCGTAGAAGCAGAAGAAGGAGAAGGAGAAGGTGAAGTCTGGAGGGTGAATCAGAAGAAGTAGAAGAAGGAGAAGGAGAAGGTGAAGTCAGGAGGGTGAAGCAGAAGAAGCAGAAGAAGGAGAAGGAGAAGGTGAAGTCTGGAGGGTGAAGCAGAAGAAGCAGAAGAAGGAGAAGGAGAAGGTGAAGTCTGGAGGGCGAAGCAGAAGAAGCAGAAGAAGGAGAAGGAGAAGGTGAATTCTGGAGGCTGAAGCAGAAAAAGCAGATGAAGGAGAAGGAGAAGGTGAAGTCTGGAGGGTGAATCAGAAGAAGTAGAAGAAGGAGTAGCAGAAGGTGAAGTCAGGAGGGTGAAGCAGAAGAAGCAGAAGAAGCAGAAGGAGAAGGTGAAGTCTGGAGAGTGAAGCAGAAGAAGCAGAAGAAGGAGAAGGAGAAGGTGAAGTCTGGAGGGTGAAGCAGAAGAAGCAGAAGAAGGAGAAGGATAAGGTGAAGTCAGGAGGGTGAATCAGAAGAAGTAGAAGAAGGAGAAGGAGAAGGTAAAGTCTGGAGGGTGAATCAGAAGAAGTAGAAGAAGGAGAAGGAGAAGGTGAAGTCTGGAGGGTGAATCAGAAGAAGTAGAAGAAGGAGAAGGAGAAGATGAAGTCTGGAGGGTGAATCAGAAGAAGCAGAAGAAGGAGAAGGAGAAGGTGAAGTCTGGAGGGAGAAGCAGAAGAAGTAGAAGAAGGAGAAGGAGAAGGTGAGGTCTGGAGGGTGAATCAGAAGAAGTAGAAGAAGGAGAAGGAGAAGGTGAAGTTTGTAGTGTGAATCAGAAGAAGTAGAAGAAGGAGAATGAGAAGGTGAAGTCTGGAGGGTGAATCAGAAGAAGCAGAAGAAGGAGAAGGAGAAGGTGAAGTCTGGAGGGTGAATCAGAAGATGTAGAAGAAGGAGAAGGAGAAGGTGTAGTCTGGAGGGTGAAACAGAAGAAGTAGACGAAGGAGAAGGAGAAGGTGAAGTCTGGAGGGTGAATCAGAAGAAGCAGAAGCAGGAGAAGGAGAAGGTGAAGTCTGGAGGGTGAAACAGAAGAAGTAGAAGAAGGAGAAGGAGAAGGTGAAGTCTGGAGGGTGAATCAGAAGAAGCAGAAGAAGGAGAAGGAGAATGTGAATTCTGGAGGTTGAATCAGAAGTAGCAGAAGAAGGAGAAGGAGAAGGTGAAGTCTGGAGGGTGAATCAGAAGAAGCAGAAGAAGGAGAAGGAGAAGGTGAAGTCTGGAGGGTGAATCAGAAGAAGCAGAAGAGGTAGAAGGAGAAGGTGAAGTCTGGAGGGTGAATCAGAAGAAGTAGAAGAAGGAGAAGGAGAAGGTGAAGTCTGGAGGGTGAATCAGAAGAAGCAGAAGAAGGAGAAGGAGAAGGTGAAGTCAGGAGGGTGAATCAGAAGAAGCAGAAGAAGGAGAAGGAGAAGGTGAAGTCTGGAGGGTGAATCAGAAGAAGCAGAAGAAGGAGAAGGAGAAGGTGAAGACTGGAGGGTGAATCAGAAGAAGTAGAAGAAGGAGAAGGAGAAGGTGAAGTCTGGAGGGTGAATCAGAAGAAGTAGAAGAAGGAGAAGGCGAAGTCTGGAGGGTGAATCAGAAGAAGCAGAAGAAGGAGAAGGAGAAGGTGAAGTCTGGAGGGTGAATCAGAAGAAGCACAAGAAGGAGAAGGAGAAGATGAAGTCTGGAGGGTGAATCAGAAGATGTATAAGAAGGAGAAGGTGAAGTCTGGAGGGTGAATCAGAAGAAGCAGAAGAAGGAGAAGGTGAAGTCTGGAGGGTGAATCAGAAGAAGTAGAAGACGGAGAAGGAGAAGGTGAAGTCTGGAGGCTGGAGGGTGAAGCAGAAGAAGTAGAAGAAGGAGAAGGAGAAGGTGAAGTCAGGAGGGTGAATCAGAAGAAGCAGAAGAAGGAGAAGGAGAAGGTGAAGTCTGGAGGGTGAATCAGAAGAAGCAGAAGAAGGAGAAGGAGAAGGTGAAGTTAGGAGGGTGAATCAGAAGAAGCAGAAGAAGGAGAAGGAGAAGGTGAAGTCAGGGGGGAGAAGCAGAAGAAGTAGAAGAAGGAGAAGGTGAAGTCTGGAGGGTGAATCAGAAGAAGCAGAAGAAGGAGAAGGAGAAGGTGAAGTCTGGAGGGTGAATCAGAAGAAGCAGAAGAAGGAGAAGGAGAAGATGAAGTCTGGAGGGTGAATCAGAAGAAGTAGATGAAGGAGAAGGAGAAGGTGATGTCTGGAGGGTGAATCAGAAGAAGCAGAAAAGGAGAAGGAGAAGGTGAAGTCTGGAGGGTGAATCAGAAGAAGCAGAAGAAGGAGAAGGAGAAGGTGAAGACTGGAGGGTGAATCAGAAGAAGTAGAAGAAGGAGAAGGAGAAGGTGAAGTCTGGAGGGTGAATCAGAAGAAGTAGAAGAAGGAGAAGGCGAAGTCTGGAGGGTGAATCAGAAGAAGCAGAAGAAGGAGAAGGAGAAGGTGAAATCTGGAGGGTGAATCAGAAGAAGCAGAAGAAGGAGAAGGAGAAGATGAAGTCTGGAGGGTGAATCAGAAGAAGTAGAAGAAGGAGAAGGAGAAGGTGAGATCTGGAGGGTGAATCAGAAGAAGCAGAAGAAGGAGAAGGAGAAGGTGAAGTCTGAAGGGTGAATCAGAAGAAGCAGAAAAAGGAGAAGGAGAAGGTGAAGTCTGGAGGGTGAATCAGAAGAAGCAGAAGAAGGAGAAGGAGAAGGTGAAGTCTGGAGGGTGAATCAGAAGAAGCAGCAGAAGGAGAAGGAGAAGGTGAAGTCCGGAGGGTGAATCAGAAGAAGTAGAAGAAGGAGAAGGAGAAGGTGAAGTCTGGAGGGTGAATCAGAAGAAGTAGAAGAAGGAGAAGGAGAAGGTGAAGTCTGGAGGGTGAATCAGAAGAAGCAGAAGAAGGAGAAGGAGAAGGTGAAGTCTGGAGGGTGAATCAGAAGAAGCAGAAGAAGGAGAAGGAGAAGATGAAGTCTGGAGGGTGAATCAGAAGAAGTAGAAGAAGGAGAAGGAGAAGGTGAAGTCTGGAGGGTGAATCAGAAGAAGCAGAAGAAGGAGAAGGAGAAGGTGAAGTCTGGAGGGTGAATCAGAAGAAGCAGAAGAAGGAGAAGGAGAAGGTGAAGTCTGGAGGGTGAATCAGAAGAAGCAGAATAAGGAGAAGGAGAAGTTGAAGTCTGGAGGGTGAATCAGAAGAAGCAGAAGAAGGAGAACGAGAAGGTGAAGTCTGGAGGGTGAATCAGAAGAAGTAGAAGAAGGAGAAGGAGAAGGTGAAGTCTGGAGGGTGAAGCAGAAGAAGTAGAAGGAGGAGAAGGAGAAGGTGAAGTCAGGAGGGTGAATCAGAAGAAGTAGAAGAAGGAGAAGGAGAAGGTGAAGTCAGGAGGGTGAATCAGAAGAAGCAGAAGAAGGAGAAGGAGAAGGTGAAGTCTGGAGGGTAAACCAGAAGAATCAGAAGAAGGAGAAGGAGAAGGTGAAGTCTGGAGGGTGAATCAGAAGAAGCAGAAGAAAGAGAAGGAGAAGGTGAAGTCTGGAGGGTGAAGCAGAAGAAGCAGAAGAAGGAGAAGGAGAAGGTGAAGAGTGGAGGGTGCATCAGAAGAAGTAGAAGTAGGAGAAGAAGAAGGTGAAGTCTGGAGGGTGAATCAGAAGAATAGAAGAAGGAGAAGGAGAAGGTGAAGTCTGGAGGGTGAATCAGAAGAAGCAGAAGAAGGAGAAGGAGAAGGTGAAGTCTGGAGGGTGAATCAGAAGAAGCAGAAGAAGGAGAAGGAGAAGATGAAGTCTGGAGGGTGAATCAGAAGAAGTAGAAGAAGGAGAAGGAGAAGTTGAGGTCTGGAGGGTGAATCAGAAGAAGCAGAAGAAGGAGAAGTAGAAGGTGAAGTCTGGAGGGTGGATCAGAAGAAGCAGAAGAAGGAGAAGGAGAAGGTGAAGTCAGGAGGGTGAATCAGAAGAAGCAGAAGAAGGAGAAGGAGAAGGTGAAGATAGGAGGGTGAATCAGAAGAAGCAGAAGAAGGAGAAGGAGAAGGTGAAGTCAGGGGGGTGAAGCAGAAGAAGTAGAATAAGGAGAAGGAGAAGGTGAAGTCAGGAGGGTGAAGCAGAAGAAGCAGAAGAAGGAGAAGGAGAAGGTCAAGTCTGGAGGGCGCAGCAGAAGAAGCAGAAGAAGGAGAAGGAGAAGGTGAAGTCTGGAGGGGGAAGCCGTAGAAGCAGAAGAAGGAGAAGGAGAAGGTGAAGTCTGGAGGGTGAATCAGAAGAAGTAGAAGAAGGAGAAGGAGAAGGTGAAGTCAGGAGGGTGAAGCAGAAGAAGCAGAAGAAGGAGAAGGAGAAGGTGAATTCTGGAGGCTGAAGCAGAAAAAGCAGATGAAGGAGAAGGAGAAGGTGAAGTCTGGAGGGTGAATCAGAAGAAGTAGAAGAAGGAGTAGCAGAAGGTGAAGTCAGGAGGGTCAAGCAGAAGAAGCAGAAGAAGCAGAAGGAGAAGGTGAAGTCTGGAGAGTGAAGCAGAAGAAGCAGAAGAAGGAGAAGGAGAAGGTGAAGTCTGGAGGGTGAAGCAGAAGAAGCAGAAGAAGGAGAAGGATAAGGTGAAGTCAGGAGGGTGAATCAGAAGAAGTAGAAGAAGGAGAAGGAGAAGGTAAAGTCTGGAGGGTGAATCAGAAGAAGTAGAAGAAGGAGAAGGAGAAGGTGAAGTCTGGAGGGTGAATCAGAAGAAGTAGAAGAAGGAGAAGGAGAAGATGAAGTCTGGAGGGTGAATCAGAAGAAGCAGAAGAAGGAGAAGGAGAAGGTGAAGTCTGGAGGGAGAAGCAGAAGAAGTAGAAGAAGGAGAAGGAGAAGGTGAGGTCTGGAGGGTGAATCAGAAGAAGTAGAAGAAGGAGAAGGAGAAGGTGAAGTTTGTAGTGTGAATCAGAAGAAGTAGAAGAAGGAGAATGAGAAGGTGAAGTCTGGAGGGTGAATCAGAAGAAGCAGAAGAAGGAGAAGGTGAAGTCTGGAGGGTGAATCAGAAGATGTAGAAGAAGGAGAAGGAGAAGGTGTAGTCTGGAGGGTGAATCAGAAGAAGTAGACGAAGGAGAAGGAGAAGGTGAAGTCTGGAGGGTGAATCAGAAGAAGCAGAAGCAGGAGAAGGAGAAGGTGAAGTCTGGAGGGTGAAACAGAAGAAGTAGAAGAAGGAGAAGGAGAAGGTGAAGTCTGGAGGGTGAATCAGAAGAAGCAGAAGAAGGAGAAGGAGAATGTGAATTCTGGAGGTTGTATCAGAAGTAGCAGAAGAAGGAGAAGGAGAAGGTGAAGTCTGGAGAGTGAATCAGAAGAAGCAGAAGAAGGAGAAGGAGAAGGTGAAGTCTGGAGGGTGAATCAGAAGAAGCAGAAGAGGTAGAAGGAGAAGGTGAAGTCTGGAGGGTGAATCAGAAGAAGTAGAAGAAGGAGAAGGAGAAGGTGAAGTCTGGAGGGTGAATCAGAAGAAGCAGAAGAAGGAGAAGGAGAAGGTGAAGTCAGGAGGGTGAATCAGAAGAAGCAGAAGAAGGAGAAGGAGAAGGTGAAGTCTGGAGGGTGAATCAGAAGAAGCAGAAGAAGGAGAAGGAGAAGGTGAAGACTGGAGGGTGAATCAGAAGAAGTAGAAGAAGGAGAAGGAGAAGGTGAAGTCTGGAGGGTGAATCAGAAGAAGTAGAAGAAGGAGAAGGCGAAGTCTGGAGGGTGAATCAGAAGAAGCAGAAGAAGGAGAAGGAGAAGGTGAAGTCTGGAGGGTGAATCAGAAGAAGCACAAGAAGGAGAAGGAGAAGATGAAGTCTGGAGGGTGAATCAGAAGATGTATAAGAAGGAGAAGGGGAAGGTGAGGTCTGGAGGGTGAATCAGAAGAAGCAGAAGAAGGAGAAGGAGAAGGTGAAGTCTGAAGGGTGAATCGGAAGAAGCAGAAGAAGGAGAAGGAGAAGGTGAAGTCTGGAGGGTGAATCAGAAGAAGCAGAAGAAGGAGAAGGTGAAGTCTGGAGGGTGAATCAGAAGAAGTAGAAGACGGAGAAGGAGAAGGTGAAGTCTGGAGGCTGGAGGGTGAAGCAGAAGAAATAGAAGAAGGAGAAGGAGAAGGTGAAGTCAGGAGGGTGAATCAGAAGAAGCAGAAGAAGGAGAAGGAGAAGGTGAAGTCTGGAGGGTGAATCAGAAGAAGCAGAAGAAGGAGAAGGAGAAGGTGAAGTTAGGAGGGTGAATCAGAAGAAGCAGAAGAAGGAGAAGGAGAAGGTGAAGTCAGGGGGGAGAAGCAGAAGAAGTAGAAGAAGGAGAAGGTGAAGTCTGGAGGGTGAATCAGAAGAAGCAGAAGAAGGAGAAGGAGAAGGTGAAGTCTGGAGGGTGAATCAGAAGAAGCAGAAGAAGGAGAAGGAGAAGATGAAGTCTGGAGGGTGAATCAGAAGAAGTAGATGAAGGAGAAGGAGAAGGTGATGTCTGGAGGGTGAATCAGAAGAAGCAGAAAAGGAGAAGGAGAAGGTGAAGTCTGAAGGGTGAATCAGAAGAAGCAGAAGAAGGAGAAGGAGAAGGTGAAGTCTGGAGGGTGAATCAGAAGAAGCAGAAGAAGGAGAAGGAGAAGGTGAAGTCTGGAGGGTGAATCAGAAGAAGCAGAAGAAGGAGAAGGAGAAGGTGAAGTCTGGAGGGTGAATCAGAAGAAGCAGAAGAAGGAGAAGGAGAAGGTGAAGTCTGGAGGGTGAATCAGAAGAAGCAGAAGAAGGAGGAGGAGAAGGTGAAGTCTGGAGGGTGAATCAGAAGAAGCATTATAAGGAGAAGGAGAAGGTGAAGTCTGGAGGGTGAATCAGAAGAAGCAGAAGAAAGAGAAGGAGAAAGTGAAGTCTGGAGGGTGAAGCAGAAGAAACAGAAGAAGAAGAAGGAGAAGGTGAAGACTGGAGGGTGAATCAGAAGAAGTAGAAGAAGGAGAAGGAGAAGGTGAAGTCTGGAGGATGAATCAGAAGAAGTAGAAGAAGGAGAAGGAAAAGGTGAAGTCTGGAGGGTGAATCAGAAGAAGCAGAAGAAGGAGAAGGTGAGGTCTGGAGGGTGAATCAGAAGAATCAGAAGAAGGAGAAGGAGAAGGTGAAGTCTGGAGGGTGAATCAGAAGAAGCAGAAGAAGGAGAAGGAGAAGGTGAAGTCTGGAGGGTGAATCAGAAGAAGCAGAAGAAGGAGAAGGAGAAGGTGAAGTCAGGAGGGTGAATCAGAAGAAGCAGAAGAAGGAGAAGGAGAAGGTGAAGTTAGGAGGGTGAATCAGAAGAAGCAGAAGAAGGAGAAGGAGAAGGTGAAGTCTGGAGGGTGAATCAGAAGAAGCAGAAGAAGGAGAAGGAGAAGGTGAAGTCTGGAGGGTGAATTAGAAGAAGCAGAAGAAGGAGAAGGAGCAGGTGAAGTCAGGGGGGTGAAGCAGAAGAAGTAGAAGAAGGAGAAGGAGAAGGTGAAGTCAGGAGGGTGAAGCAGAAGAAGCAGAAGAAGGAGAAGGAGAAGGTGAAGACTGGAGGGCGCAGCAGAAGAAGCAGAAGAAGGAGAAGGAGAAGGTGAAGTCTGGAGGGTGAAGCAGAAGAAGCAGAAGAAGGAGAAGGAGAAGGTGAAGTCTGGAGGGTGGATCAGAAGAAGTAGAAGGAGGAGAAGGAGAAGGTGAAGTTAGGAGAGTGAAGCAGAAGAAGCAGAAGAAGGAGAAGGAGAAGGTGAAGTCTGGAGGGTGAAGCAGAAGAAGCAGAAGAAGGAGAAGGAGAAGGTGAAGTCTGGAGGGCGAAGCAGAAGAAGCAGAAGAAGGGGAAGGAGAAGGTGAAGTCTGGAGGGTGAAGCAGAAGAAGCAGAAGAAGGAGAAGGAGAAGGTGAAGTCTGGAGGGTGAATCAGAAGAAGTAGAAGAAGGAGAAGGAGAAGGTGAAGTCAGGAGGGTGAAGCAGAAGAAGCAGAGGAAGGAGAAGGAGAAGGTAAAGTCTGGAGGGTGAAGCAGAAGAAGCAGAAGAAGGAGAAGGAGAAGGTGAAGTCTGGAGGGTGAAGCAGAAGAAGCAGAAGAAGGAGAAGGAGAACGTGAAGTCAGGAGGGTGAATCAGAAGAGGAGAAGAAGGAGAAGGTGAAGTCTGGAGGGTGAATCAGAAGAAGTAGAAGAAGGAGAAGGAGAATCTGAAGTCTGGAGGGTGAATCAGAAGAAGTAGAAGAAGGAGAAGGAGAAGGTGAAGTCTGGAGGGTGAATCAGAAGAAGCAGAAGAAGGAGAAGGAGAAGGTGAAGTCTGGAGGGAGAAGCAGAAGAAGTAGAAGAAGGAGAAGGAGAAGGTGAAGTCTGGAGGGTGAATCAGAAGAAGTAGAAGAAGGAGAAGATGCAGTCTGGAGGGTGAATCAGAAGAAGTAGAAGAAGGAGAAGGAGAAGGTGAAGTCTGGAGGGTGAATCAGAAGAAGCAGAAGAAGGAGAAGGAGAAGGTGAAGTCTGGAGGGTGAATCAGAAGAAGTAGAAGAAGGAGAAGGAGAAGGTGTAGTCTGGAGGGTGAATCAGAAGAAGTAGACGAAGGAGAAGGAGAAGGTGAAGTCTGGAGGGTGAATCAGAAGAAGCAGAAGAAGGAGAAGGAGAAGGTGAAGTCTGGAGGGTGAATCAGAAGAAGTAGAAGAAGGAGAAGGAGAAGGTGAAGTCTGGAGGGTGAATCAGAAGAAGCAGAAGAAGGAGAAGGAGAAGGTGAAGTCTGCAGGGTGAATCAGAAGAAGCAGAAGAAGGAGAAGGAGAAGGTGAAGTCTGGAGGGTGAATAAGAAGAAGCAGAATAAGGAGAAGGAGAAGGTGAAGTCTGGAGGGTGAATCAGAAGAAGCAGAAGAAGGAGAAGGAGAAGGTGAAGTCTGGAGGGTGAATCAGAAGGAGTAGAAGAAGGAGAAGGAGAAGGTGAAGTCTGGAGGGTGAATCAGAAGAAGCAGAAGAAGGAGAAGGAGAAGGTGAAGTCTGGAGGGTGAATCAGAAGAAGCAGAAGAAGGAGAAGGAGAAGGTGAAGTCTGGATGGTGAATCAGAAGAAGTAGAAGAAGGAGAAGGAGAAGGTAAAGTCTGGAGGTTGAAGCAGAAGAAGTAGAAGAAGGAGAAGGAGAAGGTGAAGTCTGGAGGGTGAATCAGAAGAAGCAGAAGAAAGAGAAGGAGAAGGTGAAGTCTGGAGGGTGAATCAGAAGAAGTAGAAGAAGGAGAAGGAGAAGGTGAAGTCTGGAGGGTGAATCAGAATAATCAGAAGAAGGAGAAGGAGAAGGTGAAGTCTGGAGGGTGAATCAGAAGAAGCAGAAGAAAGAGAAGGAGAAGGTGAAGTCTGGAGGGTGAATCAGAAGAAGTAGAAGAAGGAGAAGGAGAAGGTGAAGTCTGGAGGGTGAATCAGAAAAAGCAGAAAAAGGAGAAGGAGAAGGTGAAGTCTGGAGGGTGAATCAGAAGAAGCAGAAGAAGGAGAAGGAGAAGGTGAAGTCTGGAGGGTGAATCAGAAGAAGCAGAAGAAGGAGAAGGAGAAGGTGAAGTCTGGAGGGTGAATCAGAAGAAGCAGAAGAAGGAGAAGGAGACGGTGAAGTCTGGAGGATGAATCAGAAGAAGCAGAAAAAGGAGAAGGAGAAGATGAAGTCTGAAGGGTGAATCAGAAGAAGTCGAAGAAGGAGAAGGAGAAGGTGAAGTCTGGAGGGTGAAGCAGAAGAAGTAGAAGAAGGAGAAGGAGAAGGTGAAGTCAGGAGGGTGAATCAGAAGAAGTAGAAGAAGGGGAAGGAGAAGGTGAAGTCAGGAGGGTGAATCAGAAGAAGCAGAAGAGGGAGAAGGAGAAGGTGAAGTCTGGAGGGTGAATCAGAAGAATCAGAAGAAGGAGAAGGAGAAGGTGAAGTCTGGAGGGTGAATCAGAAGAAGCAGAAGAAAGAGAAGGAGAAGGTGAAGTCTGGAGGGTGAAGCAGAAGAAACAGAAGAAGGAGAAGGAGAAGGTGAAGACTGGAGGGTGAATCAGAAGAAGTAGAAGAAGGAGAAGGAGAAGGTGAAGTCTGGAGGGTGAATCAGAATAATCAGAAGAAGGAGAAGGAGAAGGTGAAGTCTGGAGGGTCAATCAGAAGAAGCAGAAGAAAGAGAAGGAGAAGGTGAAGTCTGGAGGGTGAATCAGAAGAAGTAGAAGAAGGAGAAGGAGAAGGTGAAGTCTGGAGGGTGAATCAGAAAAAGCAGAAGAAGGAGAAGGAGAAGGTGAAGTCTGGAGGGTGAATCAGAAGAAGCAGAAGAAGGAGAAGGAGAAGGTGAAGTCTGGAGGGTGAATCAGAAGAAGCAGAAGAAGGAGAAGGAGAAGGTGAAGTCTGGAGGGTGAATCAGAAGAAGCAGAAGAAGGAGAAGGAGAAGGTGAAGTCTGGAGGATGAATCAGAAGAAGCAGAAAAAGGAGAAGGAGAAGATGAAGTCTGAAGGGTGAATCAGAAGAAGTCGAAGAAGGAGAAGGAGAAGGTGAAGTCTGGAGGGTGAAGCAGAAGAAGTAGAAGAAGGAGAAGGAGAAGGTGAAGTCAGGAGGGTGAATCAGAAGAAGTAGAAGAAGGGGAAGGAGAAGGTGAAGTCAGGAGGGTGAATCAGAAGAGGCAGAAGAAGGAGAAGGAGAAGGTGAAGTCTGGAGGGTGAATCAGAAGAATCAGAAGAAGGAGAAGGAGAAGGTGAAGTCTGGAGGGTGAATCAGAAGAAGCAGAAGAAAGAGAAGGAGAAGGTGAAGTCTGGAGGGGGAAGCAGAAGAAACAGAAGAAGGAGAAGGAGAAGGTGAAGACTGGAGGGTGAATCAGAAGAAGTAGAAGAAGGAGAAGGAGAAGGTGAAGTCTGGAGGGTGAATCAGAAGAAGTAGAAGAAGGAGAAGGAGAAGGTGAAGTCTGGAGGGTGAATCAGAAGAAGCAGAAGAAGGAGAAGGAGAAGGTGAAGTCTGGAGGGTGAATCAGAAGAAGCAGAAGAAGGAGAAGGAGAAGATGAAGTCTGGAGGGTGAATCAGAAGAAGTAGAAGAAGGAGAAGGAGAAGGTGAGGTCTGGAGGGTGAATCAGAAGAAGCAGAAGAAGGAGAAGGAGAAGGTGAAGTCTGGAGGGTGAATCAGAAGAAGCAGAAGAAGGAGAAGGAGAAGGTGAAGTCTGGAGGGTGAATCAGAAGAAGCAGAAGAAGGAGAAGGAGAAGGTGAAGTCAGGAGGGTGAATCGGAAGAAGCAGAAGAAGGAGAAGGAGAAGGTGAAGTTAGGAGTGTGAATCAGAAGAAGCAGAAGAAGGAGAAGGAGCAGGTGATGTCAGGGGGATGAAGCAGAAGAAGTAGAAGAAGGAGAAGGAGAAGGTGAAGTCAGGACGGTGAAGCAGAAGAAGCAGAAGAAGGAGAAGGAGAAGGTGAAGTCTGGAGGGTGAATCAGAAGAAGTAGAAGAAGGAGAAGGAGAAGGTCAAGTCTGGAGGGTGAATCAGAAGAAGTAGAATAAGGAGAAGGAGAAGGTGAAGTCTGGAGGGTGAAGCAGAAGAAGTAGAAGAAGGAGAAGGAGAAGGTGAAGTCAGGAGGGTGAATCAGAAGAAGTAGAAGAAGGAGAAGGAGAAGGTGAAGTCAGGAGGGTGAATCAGAAGAAGCAGAAGAAGGAGAAGGAGAAGGTGAAGTCTGGAGGGTGAATCAGAAGAATCAGAAGAAGGAGAAGGAGAAGGTGAAGTCTGGAGGGTGAATCAGAAGAAGCAGAAGAAAGAGAAGGAGAAGGTGAAGTCTGGAGGGTGAATCAGAAGAAGTAGAAGAAGGAGAAGGAGAAGGTGAAGTCTGGAGTGTGAATCAGAAGAAGCAGAAGAAGGAGAAGGAGAAGGTGAAGTCTGGAGGGTGAATCAGAAGAAGCAGAATAAGGAGAAGGAGAAGGTGAAGTCTGGAGGGTGAATCAGAAGAAGCAGAAGAAGGAGAAGGAGAAGGTGAAGTCTGGAGGGTAAATCAGAAGAAGTAGAAGAAGGAGAAGGAGAAGGTGAAGTCTGGAGGGTGAAGCAGAAGAAGTAGAAGAAGGAGAAGGAGAAGGTGAAGTCAGGAGGGTGAATCAGAAGAAGTAGAAGAAGGAGAAGGAGAAGGTGAAGTCAGGAGGGTGAATCAGAAGAAGCAGAAGAAGGAGAAAGAGAAGGTGAAGTCTGGAGGGTGAATCAGAAGAATCAGAGGAAGGAGAAGGAGAAGGTGAAGTCTGGAGGGTGAATCAGAAGAAGCAGAGGAAGGAGAAGGAGAAGGTGAAGTCTGGAGGGTGAATCAGAAGAAGCAGAATAAGGAGAAGTAGAAGGTGAAGTCTGGAGGGTGAATCAGAAGAAGCAGAATAAGGAGAAGGAGAAGGTGAAGTCTGGAGGGTGAATCAGAAGAAGCAGAAGAAGGAGAAGGAGAAGATGAAATCTGGAGGGTGAATCAGAAGAAATAGAAGAAGGAGAAGGAGAAGGTGAAGTCTGGAGGGTGAAGCAGAAGAAGTAGAAGAAGGAGAAGGAGAAGGTGAAGTCAGGAGGGTGAATCAGAAGAAGTAGAAGAAGAAGAAGGAGAAGGTGAAGTCAGGAGGGTGAATCAGAAGAAGCAGAAGAAGGAGAAGGAGAAGGTGAAGTCTGGTGGGTGAATCAGAAGAATCAGAAGAAGGAGAAGGAGAAGGTGAAGTCTGGAGGGTGAATCAGAAGAAGCAGAAGAAAGAGAAGGAGAAGGTGAAGTCTGGAGGGTGAAGCAGAAGAAACAGAAGAAGGAGAAGGAGAAGGTGAAGACTGGAGGGTGAATCAGAAGAAGTAGAAGAAGGAGAAGGAGAAGGTGAAGTCTGGAGGGTGAATCAGAAGAAGTAGAAGAAGGAGAAGGAGAAGGTGAAGTCTGGAGGGTGAATCAGAAGAAGCAGAAGAAGGAGAAGGAGAAGGTGAAGTCTGGAGGGTGAATCAGAAGAAGCAGAAGAAGGAGAAGGAGAAGATGAAGTCTGGAGGGTGAATCAGAAGAAGTTGAAGAAGGAGAAGGAGAAGGTGAATTCTGGAGGGTGAATCAGAAGTAGTAGAAGAAGGAGAAGGAGAAGGTGAAGTCTGGACGGTGAATCAGAAGAAACAGAAGAAGGAGAAGGAGAAGGTGAAGTCTGGAGGGTGAATCAGAAGAAGTAGAAGAAGGAGAAGGAGAAGGTGTAGTCTGGAGGGTGAATCAGAAGAAGTAGAAGAAGGAGAAGGAGAAGGTGAAGTCTGGAGGGTGAATCAGAAGAAGCAGAAGAAGGAGAAGGAGAAGGTGAAGTCTGGAGGGTGAATCAGAAGAAGCAGAAGAAGGAGAAGGAGAAGGTGAAGTCTGGAGGATGAATCAGAAGAAGCAGAATAAGGAGAAGGAGAAGGTGAAGTCTGGAGGGTGAATCAGAAGAAGCAGAAAAAGGAGAAGGAGAAGGTGAAGTCTGAAGGGTGAATCAGAAGAAGTAGAAGAAGGAGAAGGAGAAGGTGAAGTCTGGAGGGTGAAGCAGAAGAAGTAGAAGAAGTAGAAGGAGAAGGTGAAGTCAGGAGGGTGAATCAGAAGAAGTAGAAGAAGGAGAAGGAGAAGGTGAAGTCAGGAGGGTGAATCATAAGAAGCAGAAGAAGGAGAAGGAGAAGGTGAAGTCTGGAGGGTGAATCAGAAGAATCAGAAGAAGGAGAAGGAGAAGGTGAAGTCTGGAGGGTGAATCAGAAGAAGCAGAAGAAAGAGAAGGAGAAGGTGAAGTCTGGAGGGTGAAGCAGAAGAAACAGAAGAAGGAGAAGGAGAAGGTGAAGACTGGAGGGTGAATCAGAAGAAGTAGAAGAAGGAGAAGGAGAAGGTGAAGTCTGGAGGGTGAATCAGAAGAAGTAGAAGAAGGAGAAGGAGAAGGTGAAGTCTGGAGGGTGAATCAGAAGAAGCAGAAGAAGGAGAAGGAGAAGGTGAAGTCTGGAGGGTGAATCAGAAGAAGCAGAAGAAGGAGAAGGAGAAGATGAAGTCTGGAGGGTGAATCAGAAGAAGTAGAAGAAGGAGAAGGAGAAGGTGAGGTCTGGAGGGTGAATCAGAAGAAGCAGAAGAAGGAGAAGGAGAAGGTGAAGTCTGGAGGGTGAATCAGAAGAAGCAGAAGAAGGAGAAGGAGAAGGTGAAGTCTGGAGGGTGAATCAGAAGAAGCAGAAGAAGGAGAAGGAGAAGGTGAAGTCAGGAGGGTGAATCAGAAGAAGCAGAAGAAGGAGAAGGAGAAGGTGAAGTTAGGAGGGTGAATCAGAAGAAGCAGAAGAGGGAGAAGGAGCAGGTGATGTCAGGGGGATGAAGCAGAAGAAGTAGAAGAAGGAGAAGGAGAAGGTGAAGTCAGGTCGGTGAAGCAGAAGAAGCAGAAGAAGGAGAAGGAGAAGGTGAAGTCTGGAGGGTGAATCAGAAGAAGAAGAAGAAGGAGAAGGAGAAGGTCAAGTCTGGAGGGTGAATCAGAAGAAGTAGAAGAAGGAGAAGGAGAAGGTGAAGTCTGGAGGGTGAAGCAGAAGAAGTAGAAGAAGGAGAAGGAGAAGGTGAAGTCAGGAGGGTGAATCAGAAGAAGTAGAAGAAGGAGAAGGAGATGGTGAAGTCAGGAGGATGAATCAGAAGAAGCAGAAGAAGGAGAAGAAGAAGGTGAAATCTGGAGGGTGAATCAGAAGAATCAGAAGAAGGAGAAGGAGAAGGTGAAGTCTGGAGGGTGAATCAGAAGTAGCAGAAGAAAGAGAAGGAGAAGGTGAAGTCTGGAGGATGATTCAGAAGAAGTAGAAGAAGGAGAAGGTTAAGGTGAAGTCTGGAGTGTGAATCAGAAGAAGCAGAAGAAGGAGAAGGAGAAGGTGAAGTCTGGAGGGTGAATCAGAAGAAGCAGAATAAGGAGAAGGAGAAGGTGAAGTCTGGAGGGTGAATCAGAAGAAGCAGAAGAAGGAGAAGGAGAAGGTGAAGCCTGGAGGGTGAATCAGAAGAAGTAGAAGAAGGAGAAGGAGAAGGTGAAGTCTGGAGGGTGAAGCAGAAGAAGTAGAAGAAGGAGAAGGTGAAGTCAGGAGGGTGAATCAGAAGAAGTAGAAGAAGGAGAAGGAGAAGGTGAAGTCAGGAGGGTGAATCAGAAGAAGGAGAAGAAGGAGAAGGAGAAGGTGAAGTCTGGAGGGTGAATCAGAAGAATCAGAAGAAGGAGAAGGAGAAGGTGAAGTCTGGAGGGTGAATCAGAAGAAGCAGAGGAAGGAGAAGGAGAAGGTGAAGTCTGGAGGGTGAATCAGAAGAAGCAGAATAAGGAGAAGGAGAAGGTGAAGTCTGGAGGGTGAATCAGAAGAAGCAGAATAAGGAGAAGGAGAAGGTGAAGTCTGGAGGGTGAATCAGAAGAAGCAGAAGAAGGAGAAGGAGAAGATGAAGTCTGGAGGGTGAAGCAGAAGAAGTAGAAGAAGGAGAAGGAGAAGGTGAAGTCTGGAGGGTGAAGCAGAAGAAGTAGAAGAAGGAGAAGGAGAAGGTGAAGTCAGGAGGGTGAATCAGAAGAAGTAGAAGAAGGAGAAGGAGAAGGTGAAGTCCGGAGGGTGAATCAGAAGAAGCAGAAGAAGGAGAAGGAGAAGGTGAAGTCTGGAGGGTGAATCAGAAGAATCAGAAGAAGGAGAAGGAGAAGGTGAAGTCTGGAGGGTGAATCAGAAGAAGCAGAAGAAAGAGAAGGAGAAGGTGAAGTCTGGAGGGTGAAGCAGAAGAAACAGAAGAAGGAGAAGGAGAAGGTGAAGACTGGAGGGTGAATCAGAAGAAGTAGAAGAAGGAGAAGGAGAAGGTGAGGTCTGGAGGGTGAATCAGAAGAAGCAGAAGAAGGAGAAGTAGAAGGTGAAGTCTGGAGGGTGGATCAGAAGAAGCAGAAGAAGGAGAAGGAGAAGGTGAAGTCAGGAGGGTGAATCAGAAGAAGCAGAAGAAGGAGAAGGAGAAGGTGAAGTTAGGAGGGTGAATCAGAAGAAGCAGAAGAAGGAGAAGGAGAAGGTGAAGTCAGGGGGGTGAAGCAGAAGAAGTAGAAGAAGGAGAAGGAGAAGGTGAAGTCAGGAGGGTGAAGCAGAAGAAGCAGAAGAAGGAGAAGGAGAAGGTCAAGTCTGGAGGTCGCAGCAGAAGAAGCAGAAGAAGGAGAAGGAGAAGGTGAAATCTGGAGGGTGAAGCCGTAGAAGCAGAAGAAGGAGAAGGAGAAGGTGAAGTCTGGAGGGTGAATCAGAAGAAGTAGAAGAAGGAGAAGGAGAAGGTGAAGTCAGGAGGGTGAAGCAGAAGAAGCAGAAGAAGGAGAAGGAGAAGGTGAAGTCTGGAGGGTGAAGCAGAAGAAGCAGAAGAAGGAGAAGGAGAAGGTGAAGTCTGGAGGGCGAAGCAGAAGAAGCAGAAGAAGGAGAAGGAGAAGGTGAATTCTGGAGGCTGAAGCAGAAAAAGCAGATGAAGGAGAAGGAGAAGGTGAAGTCTGGAGGGTGAATCAGAAGAAGTAGAAGAAGGAGTAGCAGAAGGTGAAGTCAGGAGGGTGAAGCAGAAGAAGCAGAAGAAGGAGAAGGAGAAGGTGAAGTCTGGAGAGTGAAGCAGAAGAAGCAGAAGAAGGAGAAGGAGAAGGTGAAGTCTGGAGGGTGAAGCAGAAGAAGCAGAAGAAGGAGAAGGATAAGGTGAAGTCTGGAGGGTGAATCAGAAGAAGCAGAAGAAGGAGAAGGAGAAGGTGAAGTATGGAGGGTGAATCGGAAGAAGCAGAAGAAGGAGAAGGAGAAGGTGAAGTCTGGAGGGTGAATCAGAAGAAGCAGAAGAAGTAGAAGGAGAAGGTGAAGTCTGGAGGGTGAATCAGAAGAAGTAGAAGAAGGAGAAGGAGAAGGTGAAGTCTGGAGGGTGAATCAGAAGAAGCAGAAGAAGGAGAAGGAGAAGGTGAAGTCAGGAGGCTGAATCAGAAGAAGCAGAAGTAGGAGAAGGAGAAGGTGAAGTCTGGATGGTGAATCAGAAGAAGCAGAAGAAGGAGAAGGAGAAGGTGAAGACTGGAGGGTGAATCAGAAGAAGTAGAAGAAGGAGAAGGAGAAGGTGAAGTCTGGAGGGTGAATCAGAAGAAGTAGAAGAAGGAGAAGGAGAAGGCGAAGTCTGGAGGGTGAATCAGAAGAAGCAGAAGAAGGAGAAGGAGAAGGTGAAATCTGGAGGGTGAATCAGAAGAAGCAGAAGAAGGAGAAGGAGAATATGAAGTCTGGAGGGTGAATCAGAAGAAGTAGAAGAAGGAGAAGGAGAAGGTGAGATCTGGAGGGTGAATCAGAAGAAGCAGAAGAAGGAGAAGGAGAAGGTGAAGTCTGAAGGGTGAATCAGAAGAAGCAGAAAAAGGAGAAGGAGAAGGTGAAGTCTGGAGGGTGAATCAGAAGAAGCAGAAGAAGGAGAAGGAGAAGGTGAAGTCTGGAGGGTGAATCAGAAGAAGCAGAAGAAGGAGAAGGAGAAGGTGAAGTCCGGAGGGTGAATCAGAAGAAGTAGAAGAAGGAGAAGGAGAAGGTGAAGTCTGGAGGGTGAATCAGAAGAAGTAGAAGAAGGAGAAGGAGAAGGTGAAGTCTGGAGGGTGAATCAGAAGAAGCAGAAGAAGGAGAAGGAGAAGGTGAAGTCAGGAGGGTGAATCAGAAGAAGCAGAAGAAGGAGAAGGAGAAGGTGAAGTCTGGAGGGTGAATCAGAAGAAGCAGAAGAAGGAGAAGGAGAAGGTGAAGACTGGAGGGTGAATCAGAAGAAGTAGAAGAAGGAGAAGGAGAAGGTGAAGTCTGGAGGGTGAATCAGAAGAAGTAGAAGAAGGAGAAGGAGAAGGCGAAGTCTGGAGGGTGAATCAGAAGAAGCAGAAGAAGGAGAAGGAGAAGGTGAAATCTGGAGGGTGAATCAGAAGAAGCAGAAGAAGGAGAAGGAGAAGATGAAGTCTGGAGGGTGAATCAGAAGAAGTAGAAGAAGGAGAAGGAGAAGGTGAGATCTGGAGGGTGAATCAGAAGAAGCAGAAGAAGGAGAAGGAGAAGGTGAAGTCTGAAGGGTGAATCAGAAGAAGCAGAAAAAGGAGAAGGAGAAGGTGAAGTCTGGAGGGTGAATCAGAAGAAGCAGAAGAAGGAGAAGGAGAAGCTGAAGTCTGGAGGGTGAATCAGAAGAAGCAGCAGAAGGAGAAGGAGAAGGTGAAGTCTGGAGGGTGAATCAGAAGAAGTAGAAGAAGGAGAAGGAGAAGGTGTAGTCTGGAGGGTGAATCAGAAGAAGTAGAAGAAGGAGAAGGAGAAGGTGAAGTCTGGAGGGTGAATCAGAAGAAGCAGAAGAAGGAGAAGGAGAAGGTGAAGTCTGGAGGGTGAATCAGAAGAAGCAGAAGAAGGAGAAGGAGAAGGTGAAGTCCGGAGGGTGAATCAGAAGAAGTAGAAGAAGGAGAAGGAGAAGGTGAAGTCTGCAGGGTGAATCAGAAGAAGTAGAAGAAGGAGAAGGAGAAGGTGAAGTCTGGAGGGTGAATCAGAAGAAGCAGAAGAAGGAGAAGGAGAAGGTGAAGTCAGGAGGGTGAATCAGAAGAAGCAGAAGAAGGAGAAGGAGAAGGTGAAGTCTGGAGGGTGAATCAGAAGAAGCAGAAGAAGGAGAAGGAGAAGGTGAAGACTGGAGGGTGAATCAGAAGAAGTAGAAGAAGGAGAAGGAGAAGGTGAAGTCTGGAGGGTGAATCAGAAGAAGTAGAAGAAGGAGAAGGAGAAGGCGAAGTCTGGAGGGTGAATCAGAAGAAGCAGAAGAAGGAGAAGGAGAAGGAGAAATCTGGAGGGTGAATCAGAAGAAGCAGAAGAAGGAGAAGGAGAAGATGAAGTCTGGAGGGTGAATCAGAAGAAGTAGAAGAAGGAGAAGGAGAAGGTGAGATCTGGAGGGTGAATCAGAAGAAGCAGAAGAAGGAGAAGGAGAAGGTGAAGTCTGAAGGGTGAATCAGAAGAAGCAGAAAAAGGAGAAGGAGAAGATGAAGTCTGGAGGGTGAATCAGAAGAAGTAGAAGAAGGAGAAGGAGAAGGTGAGATCTGGAGGGTGAATCAGAAGAAGCAGAAGAAGGAGAAGGAGAAGGTGAAGTCTGAAGGGTGAATCAGAAGAAGCAGAAAAAGGAGAAGGAGAAGGTGAAGTCTGGAGGGTGAATCAGAAGAAGCAGAAGAAGGAGAAGGAGAAGCTGAAGTCTGGAGGGTGAATCAGAAGAAGCAGCAGAAGGAGAAGGAGAAGGTGAAGTCTGGAGGGTGAATCAGAAGAAGTAGAAGAAGGAGAAGGAGAAGGTGTAGTCTGGAGGGTGAATCAGAAGAAGTAGAAGAAGGAGAAGGAGAAGGTGAAGTCTGGAGGGTGAATCAGAAGAAGCAGAAGAAGGAGAAGGAGAAGGTGAAGTCTGGAGGGTGAATCAGAAGAAGCAGAAGAAGGAGAAGGAGAAGGTGAAGTCCGGAGGGTGAATCAGAAGAAGTAGAAGAAGGAGAAGGAGAAGGTGAAGTCTGCAGGGTGAATCAGAAGAAGTAGAAGAAGGAGAAGGAGAATGTGAAGTCTGGAGGGTGAATCAGAAGAAGCAGAAGAAGGAGAAGGAGAAGGTGAAGTCAGGAGGGTGAATCAGAAGAAGCAGAAGAAGGAGAAGGAGAAGGTGAAGTCTGGAGGGTGAATCAGAAGAAGCAGAAGAAGGAGAAGGAGAAGGTGAAGACTGGAGGGTGAATCAGAAGAAGTAGAAGAAGGAGAAGGAGAAGGTGAAGTCTGGAGGGTGAATCAGAAGAAGTAGAAGAAGGAGAAGGAGAAGGCGAAGTCTGGAGGGTGAATCAGAAGAAGCAGAAGAAGGAGAAGGAGAAGGAGAAATCTGGAGGGTGAATCAGAAGAAGCAGAAGAAGGAGAAGGAGAAGATGAAGTCTGGAGGGTGAATCAGAAGAAGTAGAAGAAGGAGAAGGAGAAGGTGAGATCTGGAGGGTGAATCAGAAGAAGCAGAAGAAGGAGAAGGAGAAGGTGAAGTCTGAAGGGTGAATCAGAAGAAGCAGAAAAAGGAGAAGGAGAAGGTGAAGTCTGGAGGGTGAATCAGAAGAAGCAGAAGAAGGAGAAGGAGAAGGTGAAGTCTGGAGGGGGAATCAGAAGAAGCAGAAGAAGGAGAAGGAGAAGGTGAAGTCCGGAGGGTGAATCAGAAGAAGTAGAAGAAGGAGAAGGAGAAGGTGAAGTCTGGAGGGTGAATCAGAAGAAGTAGAAGAAGGAGAAGGAGAAGGTGAAGTCTGGAGGGTGAATCAGAAGAAGCAGAAGAAGGAGAAGGAGAAGGTGAAGTCTGGAGGGTGAATCAGAAGAAGCAGAAGAAGGAGAAGGAGAAGATGAAGTCTGGAGGGTGAATCAGAAGAAGTAAAAGAAGGAGAAGGAGAAGGTGAAGTCTGGAGGGTGAATCAGAAGAAGCAGAAGAAGGAGAAGGAGAAGGTGAAGTCTGGAGGGTGAATCAGAAGAAGCAGAAGAAGGAGAAGGAGAAGGTGAAGTCTGGAGGGTGAATCAGAAGAAGCAGAATAAGGAGAAGGAGAAGGTGAAGTCTGGAGGGTGAATCAGAAGAAGCAGAAGAAGGAGAAGGAGAAGGTGAAGTCTGGAGGGTGAATCAGAAGAAGTAGAAGAAGGAGAAGGAGAAGGTGAAGTCTGGAGGGTGAAGCAGAAGAAGTAGAAGAAGGAGAAGGAGAAGGTGAAGTCAGGAGGGTGAATCAGAAGAAGTAGAAGAAGGAGAAGGAGAAGGTGAAGTCAGGAGGGTGAATCAGAAGAAGCAGAAGAAGGAGAAGGAGAAGGTGAAGTCTGGAGGGTAAACCAGAAGAATCAGAAGAAGGAGAAGGAGAAGGTGAAGTCTGGAGGGTGAATCAGAAGAAGCAGAAGAAAGAGAAGGAGAAGGTGAAGTCTGGAGGGTGAAGCAGAAGAAGCAGAAGAAGGAGAAGGAGAAGGTGAAGACTGGAGGGTGAATCAGAAGAAGTAGAAGAAGGAGAAGAAGAAGGTGAAGTCTGGTGGGTGAATCAGAAGAATAGAAGAAGGAGAAGGAGAAGGTGAAGTCTAGAGGGTGAATCAGAAGAAGCAGAAGAAGGAGAAGGAGAAGGTGAAGTCTGGAGGGTGAATCAGAAGAAGCAGAAGAAGGAGAAGGAGAAGATGAAGTCTGGAGGGTGAATCAGAAGAAGTAGAAGAAGGAGAAGGAGAAGGTGAGGTCTGGAGGGTGAATCAGAAGAAGCAGAAGAAGGAGAAGTAGAAGGTGAAGTCTGGAGGGTGGATCAGAAGAAGCAGAAGAAGGAGAAGGAGAAGGTGAAGTCAGGAGGGTGAATCAGAAGAAGCAGAAGAAGGAGAAGGAGAAGGTGAAGTTAGGAGGGTGAATCAGAAGAAGCAGAAGAAGGAGAAGGAGAAGGTGAAGTCAGGGGGGTGAAGCAGAAGAAGTAGAAGAAGGAGAAGGAGAAGGTGAAGTCAGGAGGGTGAAGCAGAAGAAGCAGAAGAAGGAGAAGGAGAAGGTGAAGTCTGGAGAGTGAAGCAGAAGAAGCAGAAGAAGGAGAAGGAGAAGGTGAAGTCTGGAGGGTGAAGCCGTAGAAGCAGAAGAAGGAGAAGGAGAAGGTGAAGTCTGGAGGGTGAATCAGAAGAAGTAGAAGAAGGAGAAGGAGAAGGTGAAGTCAGGAGGGTGAAGCAGAAGAAGCAGAAGAAGGAGAAGGAGAAGGTGAAGTCTGGAGGGTGAAGCAGAAGAAGCAGAAGAAGGAGAAGGAGAAGGTGAAGTCTGGAGGGCGAAGCAGAAGAAGCAGAAGAAGGAGAAGGAGAAGGTGAATTCTGGAGGCTGAAGCAGAAAAAGCAGATGAAGGAGAAGGAGAAGGTGAAGTCTGGAGGGTGAATCAGAAGAAGTAGAAGAAGGAGTAGCAGAAGGTGAAGTCAGGAGGGTGAAGCAGAAGAAGCAGAAGAAGGAGAAGGAGAAGGTGAAGTCTGGAGAGTGAAGCAGAAGAAGCAGAAGAAGGAGAAGGAGAAGGTGAAGTCTGGAGGGTGAAGCAGAAGAAGCAGAAGAAGGAGAAGGATAAGGTGAAGTCTGGAGGGTGAATCAGAAGAAGCAGAAGAAGGAGAAGGAGAAGGTGAAGTATGGAGGGTGAATCAGAAGAAGCAGAAGAAGGAGAAGGTGAAGTCTGGAGGGTGAATCAGAGGAAGCAGAAGAAGTAGAAGGAGAAGGTGAAGTCTGGAGGGTGAATCAGAAGAAGTAGAAGAAGGAGAAGGAGAAGGTGAAGTCTGGAGGGTGAATCAGAAGAAGCAGAAGAAGGAGAAGGAGAAGTTGAAGTCAGGAGGCTGAATCAGAAGAAGCAGAAGTAGGAGAAGGAGAAGGTGAAGTCTGGATGGTGAATCAGAAGAAGCAGAAGAAGGAGAAGGAGAAGGTGAAGACTGGAGGGTGAATCAGAAGAAGTAGAAGAAGGAGAAGGAGAAGGTGAAGTCTGGAGGGTGAATCAGAAGAAGTAGAAGAAGGAGAAGGAGAAGGCGAAGTCTGGAGGGTGAATCAGAAGAAGCAGAAGAAGGAGAAGGAGAAGGTGAAATCTGGAGGGTGAATCAGAAGAAGCAGAAGAAGGAGAAGGAGAATATGAAGTCTGGAGGATGAATCAGAAGAAGTAGAAGAAGGAGAAGGAGCAGGTGAGATCTGGAGGGTGAATCAGAAGAAGCAGAAGAAGGAGAAGGAGAAGGTGAAGTCTGAAGGATGAATCAGAAGAAGCAGAAAAAGGAGAAGGAGAAGGTGAAGTCTGGAGGGTGAATCAGAAGAAGCAGAAGAAGGAGAAGGAGAAGGTGAAGTCTGGAGGGTGAATCAGAAGAAGCAGAAGAAGGAGAAGGAGAAGGTGAAGTCCGGAGGGTGAATCAGAAGAAGTAGAAGAAGGAGAAGGAGAAGGTGAAGTCTGGAGGGTGAATCAGAAGAAGTAGAAGAAGGAGAAGGAGAAGGTGAAGTCTGGAGGGTGAATCAGAAGAAGCAGAAGAAGGAGAAGGAGAAGGTGAAGTCAGGAGGGTGAATCAGAAGAAGCAGAAGAAGGAGAAGTAGAAGGTGAAGTCTGGAGGGTGAATCAGAAGAAGCAGAAGAAGGAGAAGGAGAAGGTGAAGACTGGAGGGTGAATCAGAAGAAGTAGAAGAAGGAGAAGGAGAAGGTGAAGTCTGGAGGGTGAATCAGAAGAAGTAGAAGAAGGAGAAGGAGAAGGTGAAGTCAGGAGGGTGAAGCAGAAGAAGCAGAAGAAGAAGAAGGAGAAGGTGAAGTCTGGAGAGTGAAGCAGAAGAAGCAGAAGAAGGAGAAGGAGAAGGTGAAGTCTGGAGGGTGAAGCAGAAGAAGCAGAAGAAGGAGAAGGATAAGGTGAAGTCTGGAGGGTGAATCAGAAGAAGCAGAAGAAGGAGAAGGAGAAGGTGAAGTATGGAGGGTGAATCAGAAGAAGCAGAAGAAGGAGAAGGAGAAGGTGAAGTCTGGAGGGTGAATCAGAAGAAGCAGAAGAAGTAGAAGGAGAAGGTGAAGTCTGGAGGGTGAATCAGAAGAAGTAGAAGAAGGAGAAGGAGAAGGTGAAGTCTGGAGGGTGAATCAGAAGAAGCAGAAGAAGGAGAAGGAGAAGGTGAAGTCAGGAGGCTGAATCAGAAGAAGCAGAAGTAGGAGAAGGAGAAGGTGAAGTCTGGATGGTGAATCAGAAGAAGCAGAAGAAGGAGAAGGAGAAGGTGAAGACTGGAGGGTGAATCAGAAGAAGTAGAAGAAGGAGAAGGAGAAGGTGAAGTCTGGAGGGTGAATCAGAAGAAGTAGAAGAAGGAGAAGGAGAAGGCGAAGTCTGGAGGGTGAATCAGAAGAAGCAGAAGAAGGAGAAGGAGAAGGTGAAATCTGGAGGGTGAATCAGAAGAAGCAGAAGAAGGAGAAGGAGAATATGAAGTCTGGAGGGTGAATCAGAAGAAGTAGAAGAAGGAGAAGGAGCAGGTGAGATCTGGAGGGTGAATCAGAAGAAGCAGAAGAAGGAGAAGGAGAAGGTGAAGTCTGAAGGATGAATCAGAAGAAGCAGAAAAAGGAGAAGGAGAAGGTGAAGTCTGGAGGGTGAATCAGAAGAAGCAGAAGAAGGAGAAGGAGAAGGTGAAGTCTGGAGGGTGAATCAGAAGAAGCAGAAGAAGGAGAAGGAGAAGGTGAAGTCCGGAGGGTGAATCAGAAGAAGTAGAAGAAGGAGAAGGAGAAGGTGAAGTCTGGAGGGTGAATCAGAAGAAGTAGAAGAAGGAGAAGGAGAAGGTGAAGTCTGGAGGGTGAATCAGAAGAAGCAGAAGAAGGAGAAGGAGAAGGTGAAGTCAGGAGGGTGAATCAGAAGAAGCAGAAGAAGGAGAAGTAGAAGGTGAAGTCTGGAGGGTGAATCAGAAGAAGCAGAAGAAGGAGAAGGAGAAGGTGAAGACTGGAGGGTGAATCAGAAGAAGTAGAAGAAGGAGAAGGAGAAGGTGAAGTCTGGAGGGTGAATCAGAAGAAGTAGAAGAAGGAGAAGGAGAAGGTGAAGTCAGGAGGGTGAAGCAGAAGAAGCAGAAGAAGGAGAAGGAGAAGGTGAAGTCTGGAGAGTGAAGCAGAAGAAGCAGAAGAAGGAGAAGGAGAAGGTGAAGTCTGGAGGGTGAAGCAGAAGAAGCAGAAGAAGGAGAAGGATAAGGTGAAGTCTGGAGGGTGAATCAGAAGAAGCAGAAGAAGGAGAAGGAGAAGGTGAAGTATGGAGGGTGAATCAGAAGAAGCAGAAGAAGGAGAAGGAGAAGGTGAAGTCTGGAGGGTGAATCAGAAGAAGCAGAAGAAGTAGAAGGAGAAGGTGAAGTCTGGAGGGTGAATCAGAAGAAGTAGAAGAAGGAGAAGGAGAAGGTGAAGTCTGGAGGGTGAATCAGAAGAAGCAGAAGAAGGAGAAGGAGAAGGTGAAGTCAGGAGGCTGAATCAGAAGAAGCAGAAGTAGGAGAAGGAGAAGGTGAAGTCTGGATGGTGAATCAGAAGAAGCAGAAGAAGGAGAAGGAGAAGGTGAAGACTGGAGGGTGAATCAGAAGAAGTAGAAGAAGGAGAAGGAGAAGGTGAAGTCTGGAGGGTGAATCAGAAGAAGTAGAAGAAGGAGAAGGAGAAGGCGAAGTCTGGAGGGTGAATCAGAAGAAGCAGAAGAAGGAGAAGGAGAAGGTGAAATCTGGAGGGTGAATCAGAAGAAGCAGAAGAAGGAGAAGGAGAATATGAAGTCTGGAGTGTGAATCAGAAGAAGTAGAAGAAGGAGAAGGAGAAGGTGAGATCTGGAGGGTGAATCAGAAGAAGCAGAAGAAGGAGAAGGAGAAGGTGAAGTCTGAAGGATGAATCAGAAGAAGCAGAAAAAGGAGAAGGAGAAGGTGAAGTCTGGAGGGTGAATCAGAAGAAGCAGAAGAAGGAGAAGGAGAAGGTGAAGTCTGGAGGGTGAATCAGAAGAAGCAGAAGAAGGAGAAGGAGAAGGTGAAGTCCGGAGGGTGAATCAGAAGAAGTAGAAGAAGGAGAAGGAGAAGGTGAAGTCTGGAGGGTGAATCAGAAGAAGTAGAAGAAGGAGAAGGAGAAGGTGAAGTCTGGAGGGTGAATCAGAAGAAGCAGAAGAAGGAGAAGGAGAAGGTGAAGTCAGGAGGGTGAATCAGAAGAAGCAGAAGAAGGAGAAGTAGAAGGTGAAGTCTGGAGGGTGAATCAGAAGAAGCAGAAGAAGGAGAAGGAGAAGGTGAAGACTGGAGGGTGAATCAGAAGAAGTAGAAGAAGGAGAAGGAGAAGGTGAAGTCTGGAGGGTGAATCAGAAGAAGTAGAAGAAGGAGAAGGCGAAGTCTGGAGGGTGAATCAGAAGAAGCAGAAGAAGGAGAAGGTGAAATCTGGAGGGTGAATCAGAAGAAGCAGAAGAAGGAGAAGGAGAAGATGAAGTCTGGAGGGTGAATCAGAAGAAGTAGAAGAAGGAGAAGGAGAAGGTGAGATCTGGAGGGTGAATCAGAAGAAGCAGAAGAAGGAGAAGGAGAAGGTGAAGTCTGAAGGGTGAATCAGAAGAAGCAGAAAAAGGAGAAGGAGAAGGTGAAGTCTGGAGGGTGAATCAGAAGAAGCAGAAGAAGGAGAAGGAGAAGGTGAAGTCTGGAGGGTGAATCAGAAGAAGCAGCAGAAGGAGAAGGAGAAGGTGAAGTCCGGAGGGTGAATCAGAAGAAGTAGAAGAAGGAGAAGGAGAAGGTGAAGTCTGGAGGGTGAATCAGAAGAAGTAGAAGAAGGAGAAGGAGAAGGTGAAGTCTGGAGGGTGAATCAGAAGAAGCAGAAGAAGGAGAAGGAGAAGGTGAAGTCTGGAGGGTGAATCAGAAGAAGCAGAAGAAGGAGAAGGAGAAGGTGAAGTCTGGAGGGTGAATCAGAAGAAGCAGAATAAGGAGAAGGAGAAGTTGAAGTCTGGAGGGTGAATCAGAAGAAGCAGAAGAAGGAGAACGAGAAGGTGAAGTCTGGAGGGTGAATCAGAAGAAGTAGAAGAAGGAGAAGGAGAAGGTGAAGTCTGGAGGGTGAAGCAGAAGAAGTAGAAGGAGGAGAAGGAGAAGGTGAAGTCAGGAGGGTGAATCAGAAGAAGTAGAAGAAGGAGAAGGAGAAGGTGAAGTCAGGAGGGTGAATCAGAAGAAGCAGAAGAAGGAGAAGGAGAAGGTGAAGTCTGGAGGGTAAACCAGAAGAATCAGAAGAAGGAGAAGGAGAAGGTGAAGTCTGGAGGGTGAATCAGAAGAAGCAGAAGAAAGAGAAGGAGAAGGTGAAGTCTGGAGGGTGAAGCAGAAGAAGCAGAAGAAGGAGAAGGAGAAGGTGAAGACTGGAGGGTGAATCAGAAGAAGTAGAAGTAGGAGAAGAAGAAGGTGAAGTCTGGAGGGTGAATCAGAAGAATAGAAGAAGGAGAAGGAGAAGGTGAAGTCTGGAGGGTGAATCAGAAGAAGCAGAAGAAGGAGAAGGAGAAGGTGAAGTCTGGAGGGTGAATCAGAAGAAGCAGAAGAAGGAGAAGGAGAAGATGAAGTCTGGAGGGTGAATCAGAAGAAGTAGAAGAAGGAGAAGGAGAAGTTGAGGTCTGGAGGGTGAATCAGAAGAAGCAGAAGAAGGAGAAGTAGAAGGTGAAGTCTGGAGGGTGGATCAGAAGAAGCAGAAGAAGGAGAAGGAGAAGGTGAAGTCAGGAGGGTGAATCAGAAGAAGCAGAAGAAGGAGAAGGAGAAGGTGAAGATAGGAGGGTGAATCAGAAGAAGCAGAAGAAGGAGAAGGAGAAGGTGAAGTCAGGGGGGTGAAGCAGAAGAAGTAGAATAAGGAGAAGGAGAAGGTGAAGTCAGGAGGGTGAAGCAGAAGAAGCAGAAGAAGGAGAAGGAGAAGGTCAAGTCTGGAGGGCGCAGCAGAAGAAGCAGAAGAAGGAGAAGGAGAAGGTGAAGTCTGGAGGGGGAAGCCGTAGAAGCAGAAGAAGGAGAAGGAGAAGGTGAAGTCTGGAGGGTGAATCAGAAGAAGTAGAAGAAGGAGAAGGAGAAGGTGAAGTCTGGAGGGTGAAGCAGAAGAAACAGAAGAAGGAGAAGGAGATGGTGAAGACTGGAGGGTGAATCAGAAGAAGTAGAAGAAGGAGAAGGAGAAGGTGAAGTCTGGAGGGTGAATCAGAAGAAGTAGAAGAAGGAGAAGGAGAAGGTGAAGTCTGGAGGGTGAATCAGAAGAAGTAGAAGAAGGAGAAGGAGAAGATGAAGTCTGGAGGGTGAATCAGAAGAAGCAGAAGAAGGAGAAGGAGAAGGTGAAGTCTGGAGGGAGAAGCAGAAGAAGTAGAAGAAGGAGAAGGAGAAGGTGAGGTCTGGAGGGTGAATCAGAAGAAGTAGAAGAAGGAGAAGGAGAAGGTGAAGTTTGTAGTGTGAATCAGAAGAAGTAGAAGAAGGAGAATGAGAAGGTGAAGTCTGGAGGGTGAATCAGAAGAAGCAGAAGAAGGAGAAGGAGAAGGTGAAGTCTGGAGGGTGAATCAGAAGATGTAGAAGAAGGAGAAGGAGAAGGTGTAGTCTGGAGGGTGAATCAGAAGAAGTAGACGAAGGAGAAGGAGAAGGTGAAGTCTGGAGGGTGAATCAGAAGAAGCAGAAGCAGGAGAAGGAGAAGGTGAAGTCTGGAGGGTGAAACAGAAGAAGTAGAAGAAGGAGAAGGAGAAGGTGAAGTCTGGAGGGTGAATCAGAAGAAGCAGAAGAAGGAGAAGGAGAATGTGAATTCTGGAGGTTGAATCAGAAGTAGCAGAAGAAGGAGAAGGAGAAGGTGAAGTCTGGAGGGTGAATCAGAAGAAGCAGAAGAAGGAGAAGGAGAAGGTGAAGTCTGGAGGGTGAATCAGAAGAAGCAGAAGAGGTAGAAGGAGAAGGTGAAGTCTGGAGGGTGAATCAGAAGAAGTAGAAGAAGGAGAAGGAGAAGGTGAAGTCTGGAGGGTGAATCAGAAGAAGCAGAAGAAGGAGAAGGAGAAGGTGAAGTCAGGAGGGTGAATCAGAAGAAGCAGAAGAAGGAGAAGGAGAAGGTGAAGTCTGGAGGGTGAATCAGAAGAAGCAGAAGAAGGAGAAGGAGAAGGTGAAGACTGGAGGGTGAATCAGAAGAAGTAGAAGAAGGAGAAGGAGAAGGTGAAGTTTGGAGGGTGAATCAGAAGAAGTAGAAGAAGGAGAAGGCGAAGTCTGGAGGGTGAATCAGAAGAAGCAGAAGAAGGAGAAGGAGAAGGTGAAGTCTGGAGGGTGAATCAGAAGAAGCACAAGAAGGAGAAGGAGAAGATGAAGTCTGGAGGGTGAATCAGAAGATGTATAAGAAGGAGAAGGGGAAGGTGAGGTCTGGAGGGTGAATCAGAAGAAGCAGAAGAAGGAGAAGGAGAAGGTGAAGTCTGAAGGGTGAATCGGAAGAAGCAGAAGAAGGAGAAGGAGAAGGTGAAGTCTGGAGGGTGAATCAGAAGAAGCAGAAGAAGGAGAAGGTGAAGTCTGGAGGGTGAATCAGAAGAAGTAGAAGACGGAGAAGGAGAAGGTGAAGTCTGGAGGCTGGAGGGTGAAGCAGAAGAAGTAGAAGAAGGAGAAGGAGAATGTGAAGTCAGGAGGGTGAATCAGAAGAAGCAGAAGAAGGAGAAGGAGAAGGTGAAGTCTGGAGGGTGAATCAGAAGAAGCAGAAGAAGGAGAAGGAGAAGGTGAAGTCTGGAGGGTGAATCAGAAGAAGCAGAAGAAGGAGAAGGAGAAGATGAAGTCTGGAGGGTGAATCAGAAGAAGTAGATGAAGGAGAAGGAGAAGGTGATGTCTGGAGGGTGAATCAGAAGAAGCAGAAAAGGAGAAGGAGAAGGTGAAGTCTGGAGGGTGAATCAGAAGAAGTAGAAGAAGGAGAAGGAGAAGGTGAAGTCTGGAGGGTGAAGCAGAAGAAACAGAAGAAGGAGAAGGAGATGGTGAAGACTGGAGGGTGAATCAGAAGAAGTAGAAGAAGGAGAAGGAGAAGGTGAAGTCTGGAGGGTGAATCAGAAGAAGTAGAAGAAGGAGAAGGAGAAGGTGAAGTCTGGAGGGTGAATCAGAAGAAGTAGAAGAAGGAGAAGGAGAAGATGAAGTCTGGAGGGTGAATCAGAAGAAGCAGAAGAAGGAGAAGGAGAAGGTGAAGTCTGGAGGGAGAAGCAGAAGAAGTAGAAGAAGGAGAAGGAGAAGGTGAGGTCTGGAGGGTGAATCAGAAGAAGTAGAAGAAGGAGAAGGAGAAGGTGAAGTTTGTAGTGTGAATCAGAAGAAGTAGAAGAAGGAGAATGAGAAGGTGAAGTCTGGAGGGTGAATCAGAAGAAGCAGAAGAAGGAGAAGGAGAAGGTGAAGTCTGGAGGGTGAATCAGAAGATGTAGAAGAAGGAGAAGGAGAAGGTGTAGTCTGGAGGGTGAATCAGAAGAAGTAGACGAAGGAGAAGGAGAAGGTGAAGTCTGGAGGGTGAATCAGAAGAAGCAGAAGCAGGAGAAGGAGAAGGTGAAGTCTGGAGGGTGAAACAGAAGAAGTAGAAGAAGGAGAAGGAGAAGGTGAAGTCTGGAGGGTGAATCAGAAGAAGCAGAAGAAGGAGAAGGAGAATGTGAATTCTGGAGGTTGAATCAGAAGTAGCAGAAGAAGGAGAAGGAGAAGGTGAAGTCTGGAGGGTGAATCAGAAGAAGCAGAAGAAGGAGAAGGAGAAGGTGAAGTCTGGAGGGTGAATCAGAAGAAGCAGAAGAGGTAGAAGGAGAAGGTGAAGTCTGGAGGGTGAATCAGAAGAAGTAGAAGAAGGAGAAGGAGAAGGTGAAGTCTGGAGGGTGAATCAGAAGAAGCAGAAGAAGGAGAAGGAGAAGGTGAAGTCAGGAGGGTGAATCAGAAGAAGCAGAAGAAGGAGAAGGAGAAGGTGAAGTCTGGAGGGTGAATCAGAAGAAGCAGAAGAAGGAGAAGGAGAAGGTGAAGACTGGAGGGTGAATCAGAAGAAGTAGAAGAAGGAGAAGGAGAAGGTGAAGTTTGGAGGGTGAATCAGAAGAAGTAGAAGAAGGAGAAGGCGAAGTCTGGAGGGTGAATCAGAAGAAGCAGAAGAAGGAGAAGGAGAAGGTGAAGTCTGGAGGGTGAATCAGAAGAAGCACAAGAAGGAGAAGGAGAAGATGAAGTCTGGAGGGTGAATCAGAAGATGTATAAGAAGGAGAAGGGGAAGGTGAGGTCTGGAGGGTGAATCAGAAGAAGCAGAAGAAGGAGAAGGAGAAGGTGAAGTCTGAAGGGTGAATCGGAAGAAGCAGAAGAAGGAGAAGGAGAAGGTGAAGTCTGGAGGGTGAATCAGAAGAAGCAGAAGAAGGAGAAGGTGAAGTCTGGAGGGTGAATCAGAAGAAGTAGAAGACGGAGAAGGAGAAGGTGAAGTCTGGAGGCTGGAGGGTGAAGCAGAAGAAGTAGAAGAAGGAGAAGGAGAATGTGAAGTCAGGAGGGTGAATCAGAAGAAGCAGAAGAAGGAGAAGGAGAAGGTGAAGTCTGGAGGGTGAATCAGAAGAAGCAGAAGAAGGAGAAGGAGAAGGTGAAGTCTGGAGGGTGAATCAGAAGAAGCAGAAGAAGGAGAAGGAGAAGATGAAGTCTGGAGGGTGAATCAGAAGAAGTAGATGAAGGAGAAGGAGAAGGTGATGTCTGGAGGGTGAATCAGAAGAAGCAGAAAAGGAGAAGGAGAAGGTGAAGTCTGAAGGGTGAATCAGAAGAAGCAGAAGAAGGAGAAGGAGAAGGTGAAGTCTGGAGGGTGAATCAGAAGAAGCAGAAGAAGGAGAAGGAGAAGGTGAAGTCTGGAGGGTGAATCAGAAGAAGCAGAAGAAGGAGAAGGTGAAGTCTGGAGGGTGAATCAGAAGAAGCAGAAGAAGGAGAAGGAGAAGGTGAAGTCTGGAGGGTGAATCAGAAGAAGCAGAAGAAGGAGGAGGAGAAGGTGAAGTCTGGAGGGTGAATCAGAAGAAGCATTATAAGGAGAAGGAGAAGGTGAAGTCTGGAGGGTGAATCAGAAGAAGCAGAAGAAAGAGAAGGAGAAAGTGAAGTCTGGAGGGTGAAGCAGAAGAAACAGAAGAAGAAGAAGGAGAAGGTGAAGACTGGAGGGTGAATCAGAAGAAGTAGAAGAAGGAGAAGGAGAAGGTGAAGTCTGGAGGATGAATCAGAAGAAGTAGAAGAAGGAGAAGGAAAAGGTGAAGTCTGGAGGGTGAATCAGAAGAAGCAGAAGAAGGAGAAGGTGAGGTCTGGAGGGTGAATCAGAAGAATCAGAAGAAGGAGAAGGAGAAGGTGAAGTCTGGAGGGTGAATCAGAAGAAGCAGAAGAAGGAGAAGGAGAAGGTGAAGTCTGGAGGGTGAATCAGAAGAAGCAGAAGAAGGAGAAGGAGAAGGTGAAGTCAGGAGGGTGAATCAGAAGAAGCAGAAGAAGGAGAAGGAGAAGGTGAAGTTAGGAGGGTGAATCAGAAGAAGCAGAAGAAGGAGAAGGAGAAGGTGAAGTCTGGAGGGTGAATCAGAAGAAGCAGAAGAAGGAGAAGGAGAAGGTGAAGTCTGGAGGGTGAATTAGAAGAAGCAGAAGAAGGAGAAGGAGCAGGTGAAGTCAGGGGGGTGAAGCAGAAGAAGTAGAAGAAGGAGAAGGAGAAGGTGAAGTCAGGAGGGTGAAGCAGAAGAAGCAGAAGAAGGAGAAGTAGAAGGTGAAGACTGGAGGGCGCAGCAGAAGAAGCAGAAGAAGGAGAAGGAGAAGGTGAAGTCTGGAGGGTGAAGCAGAAGAAGCAGAAGAAGGAGAAGGAGAAGGTGAAGTCTGGAGGGTGGATCAGAAGAAGTAGAAGGAGGAGAAGGAGAAGGTGAAGTTAGGAGAGTGAAGCAGAAGAAGCAGAAGAAGGAGAAGGAGAAGGTGAAGTCTGGAGGGTGAAGCAGAAGAAGCAGAAGAAGGAGAAGGAGAAGGTGAAGTCTGGAGGGCGAAGCAGAAGAAGCAGAAGAAGGGGAAGGAGAAGGTGAAGTCTGGAGGGTGAAGCAGAAGAAGCAGAAGAAGGAGAAGGAGAAGGTGAAGTCTGGAGGGTGAATCAGAAGAAGTAGAAGAAGGAGAAGGAGAAGGTGAAGTCAGGAGGGTGAAGCAGAAGAAGCAGAGGAAGGAGAAGGAGAAGGTAAAGTCTGGAGGATGAAGCAGAAGAAGCAGAAGAAGGAGAAGGAGAAGGTGAAGTCTGGAGGGTGAAGCAGAAGAAGCAGAAGAAGGAGAAGGAGAACGTGAAGTCAGGAGGGTGAATCAGAAGAAGGAGAAGAAGGAGAAGGTGAAGTCTGGAGGGTGAATCAGAAGAAGTAGAAGAAGGAGAAGGAGAAGCTGAAGTCTGGAGGGTGAATCAGAAGAAGTAGAAGAAGGAGAAGGAGAAGGTGAAGTCTGGAGGGTGAATCAGAAGAAGCAGAAGAAGGAGAAGGAGAAGGTGAAGTCTGGAGGGAGAAGCAGAAGAAGTAGAAGAAGGAGAAGGAGAAGGTGAAGTCTGGAGGGTGAATCAGAAGAAGTAGAAGAAGGAGAAGATGCAGTCTGGAGGGTGAATCAGAAGAAGTAGAAGAAGGAGAAGGAGAAGGTGAAGTCTGGAGGGTGAATCAGAAGAAGCAGAAGAAGGAGAAGGAGAAGGTGAAGTCTGGAGGGTGAATCAGAAGAAGTAGAAGAAGGAGAAGGAGAAGGTGTAGTCTGGAGGGTGAATCAGAAGAAGTAGACGAAGGAGAAGGAGAAGGTGAAGTCTGGAGGGTGAATCAGAAGAAGCAGAAGAAGGAGAAGGAGAAGGTGAAGTCTGGAGGGTGAATCAGAAGAAGCAGAAGAAGGAGAAGGAGAAGGTGAAGTCTGGAGGGTGAATCAGAAGAAGCAGAAGAAGGAGAAGGAGAAGGTGAAGTCTGGAGGGTGAATCAGAAGGAGTAGAAGAAGGAGAAGGAGAAGGTGAAGTCTGGAGGGTGAATCAGAAGAAGCAGAAGAAGGAGAAGGAGAAGGTGAAGTCTGGAGGGTGAATCAGAAGAAGCAGAAGAAGGAGAAGGAGAAGGTGAAGTCTGGATGGTGAATCAGAAGAAGTAGAAGAAGGAGAAGGAGAAGGTAAAGTCTGGAGGTTGAAGCAGAAGAAGTAGAAGAAGGAGAAGGAGAAGGTGAAGTCTGGAGGGTGAATCAGAAGAAGCAGAAGAAAGAGAAGGAGAAGGTGAAGTCTGGAGGGTGAATCAGAAGAAGTAGAAGAAGGAGAAGGAGAAGGTGAAGTCTGGAGGGTGAATCAGAATAATCAGAAGAAGGAGAAGGAGAAGGTGAAGTCTGGAGGGTGAATCAGAAGAAGCAGAAGAAAGAGAAGGAGAAGGTGAAGTCTGGAGGGTGAATCAGAAGAAATAGAAGAAGGAGAAGGAGAAGGTGAAGTCTGGAGGGTGAATCAGAAAAAGCAGAAGAAGGAGAAGGAGAAGGTGAAGTCTGGAGGGTGAATCAGAAGAAGCAGAAGAAGGAGAAGGAGAAGGTGAAGTCTGGAGGGTGAATCAGAAGAAGCAGAAGAAGGAGAAGGAGAAGGTGAAGTCTGGAGGGTGAATCAGAAGAAGCAGAAGAAGGAGAAGGAGAAGGTGAAGTCTGGAGGATGAATCAGAAGAAGCAGAAAAAGGAGAAGGAGAAGATGAAGTCTGAAGGGTGAATCAGAAGAAGTCGAAGAAGGAGAAGGAGAAGGTGAAGTCTGGAGGGTGAAGCAGAAGAAGTAGAAGAAGGAGAAGGAGAAGGTGAAGTCAGGAGGGTGAATCAGAAGAAGTAGAAGAAGGGGAAGGAGAAGGTGAAGTCAGGAGGGTGAATCAGAAGAAGCAGAAGAGGGAGAAGGAGAAGGTGAAGTCTGGAGGGTGAATCAGAAGAATCAGAAGAAGGAGAAGGAGAAGGTGAAGTCTGGAGGGTGAATCAGAAGAAGCAGAAGAAAGAGAAGGAGAAGGTGAAGTCTGGAGGGTGAAGCAGAAGAAACAGAAGAAGGAGAAGGAGAAGGTGAAGACTGGAGGGTGAATCAGAAGAAGTAGAAGAAGGAGAAGGAGAAGGTGAAGTCTGAAGGGTGAATCAGAATAATCAGAAGAAGGAGAAGGAGAAGGTGAAGTCTGGAGGGTGAATCAGAAGAAGCAGAAGAAAGAGAAGGAGAAGGTGAAGTCTGGAGGGTGAATCAGAAGAAGTAGAAGAAGGAGAAGGAGAAGGTGAAGTCTGGAGGGTGAATCAGAAAAAGCAGAAGAAGGAGAAGGAGAAGGTGAAGTCTGGAGGTTGAATCAGAAGAAGCAGAAGAAGGAGAAGGAGAAGGTGAAGTCTGGAGGGTGAATCAGAAGAAGCAGAAGAAGGAGAAGGAGAAGGTGAAGTCTGGAGGGTGAATCAGAAGAAGCAGAAGAAGGAGAAGGAGAAGGTGAAGTCTGGAGGATGAATCAGAAGAAGCAGAAAAAGGAGAAGGAGAAGATGAAGTCTGAAGGGTGAATCAGAAGAAGTCGAAGAAGGAGAAGGAGAAGGTGAAGTCTGGAGGTTGAAGCAGAAGAAGTAGAAGAAGGAGAAGGAGAAGGTGAAGTCAGGAGGGTGAATCAGAAGAAGTAGAAGAAGGGGAAGGAGAAGGTGAAGTCAGGAGGGTGAATCAGAAGAGGCAGAAGAAGGAGAAGGAGAAGGTGAAGTCTGGAGGGTGAATCAGAAGAATCAGAAGAAGGAGAAGGAGAAGGTGAAGTCTGGAGGGTGAATCAGAAGAAGCAGAAGAAAGAGAAGGAGAAGGTGAAGTCTGGAGGGTGAAGCAGAAGAAACAGCAGAAGGAGAAGGAGAAGGTGAAGACTGGAGGGTGAATCAGAAGAAGTAGAAGAAGGAGAAGGAGAAGGTGAAGTCTGGAGGGTGAATCAGAAGAAGTAGAAGAAGGAGAAGGAGAAGGTGAAGTCTGGAGGGTGAATCAGAAGAAGCAGAAGAAGGAGAAGGAGAAGGTGAAGTCTGGAGGGTGAATCAGAAGAAGCAGAAGAAGGAGAAGGAGAAGATGAAGTCTGGAGGGTGAATCAGAAGAAGTAGAAGAAGGAGAAGGAGAAGGTGAGGTCTGGAGGGTGAATCAGAAGAAGCAGAAGAAGGAGAAGGAGAAGGTGAAGTCTGGAGGGTGAATCAGAAGAAGCAGAAGAAGGAGAAGGAGAAGGTGAAGTCAGGAGGGTGAATCGGAAGAAGCAGAAGAAGGAGAAGGAGAAGGTGAAGTTAGGAGTGTGAATCAGAAGAAGCAGAAGAAGGAGAAGGAGCAGGTGATGTCAGGGGGATGAAGCAGAAGAAGTAGAAGAAGGAGAAGGAGAAGGTGAAGTCAGGACGGTGAAGCAGAAGAAGCAGAAGAAGGAGAAGGAGAAGGTGAAGTCTGGAGGGTGAATCAGAAGAAGTAGAAGAAGGAGAAGGAGAAGGTGAAGTCTGGAGGGTGAAGCAGAAGAAGTAGAAGAAGGAAAAGGAGAAGGTGAAGTCAGGAGGGTGAATCAGAAGAAGTAGAAGAAGGAGAAGTAGAAGGGGAAGTCTGAAGGTGGATCAGAAGAAGCAGAAGAAGGAGAAGGAGAAGGTGAAGTCAGGAGGGTGAATCAGAAGAAGCAGAAGAAGGAGAAGGAGAAGGTGAAGATAGGAGGGTGAATCAGAAGAAGCAGAAGAAGGAGAAGGAGAAGGTGAAGTCAGGGGGGTGAAGCAGAAGAAGTAGAATAAGGAGAAGTAGAAGGTGAAGTCAGGAGGGTGAAGCAGAAGAAGCAGAAGAAGGAGAAGGAGAAGGTCAAGTCTGGAGGGCGCAGCAGAAGAAGCAGAAGAAGGAGAAGGAGAAGGTGAAGTCTGGAGGGGGAAGCCGTAGAAGCAGAAGAAGGAGAAGGAGAAGGTGAAGTCTGGAGGGTGAATCAGAAGAAGTAGAAGAAGGAGAAGGAGAAGGTGAAGTCAGGAGGGTGAAGCAGAAGAAGCAGAAGAAGGAGAAGGAGAAGGTGAAGTCTGGAGGGTGAAGCAGAAGAAGCAGAAGAAGGAGAAGGAGAAGGTGAAGTCTGGAGGGCGAAGCAGAAGAAGCAGAAGAAGGAGAAGGAGAAGGTGAATTCTGGAGGCTGAAGCAGAAAAAGCAGATGAAGGAGAAGGAGAAGGTGAAGTCTGGAGGGTGAATCAGAAGAAGTAGAAGAAGGAGTAGCAGAAGGTGAAGTCAGGAGGGTGAAGCAGAAGAAGCAGAAGAAGCAGAAGGAGAAGGTGAAGTCTGGAGAGTGAAGCAGAAGAAGCAGAAGGAGAAGGAGAAGGTGAAGTCTGGAGGGTGAAGCAGAAGAAGCAGAAGAAGGAGAAGGATAAGGTGAAGTCAGGAGGGTGAATCAGAAGAAGTAGAAGAAGGAGAAGGAGAAGGTGAAGTCTGGAGGGTGAATCAGAAGAAGTAGAAGAAGGAGAAGGAGAAGGTGAAGTCTGGAGGGTGAATCAGAAGAAGTAGAAGAAGGAGAAGGAGAAGATGAAGTCTGGAGGGTGAATCAGAAGAAGCAGAAGAAGGAGAAGGAGAAGGTGAAGTCTGGAGGGAGAAGCAGAAGAAGTAGAAGAAGGAGAAGGAGAAGGTGAGGTCTGGAGGGTGAATCAGAAGAAGTAGAAGAAGGAGAAGGAGAAGGTGAAGTTTGTAGTGTGAATCAGAAGAAGTAGAAGAAGGAGAATGAGAAGGTGAAGTCTGGAGGGTGAATCAGAAGAAGTAGAATAAGGAGAAGGAGAAGGTGAAGTCTGGAGGGTGAAGCAGAAGAAGTAGAAGAAGGAGAAGGAGAAGGTGAAGTCAGGAGGGTGAATCAGAAGAAGTAGAAGAAGGAGAAGTAGAAGGTGAAGTCTGAAGGTGGATCAGAAGAAGCAGAAGAAGGAGAAGGAGAAGGTGAAGTCAGGAGGGTGAATCAGAAGAAGCAGAAGAAGGAGAAGGAGAAGGTGAAGATAGGAGGGTGAATCAGAAGAAGCAGAAGAAGGAGAAGGAGAAGGTGAAGTCAGGGGGGTGAAGCAGAAGAAGTAGAATAAGGAGAAGGAGAAGGTGAAGTCAGGAGGGTGAAGCAGAAGAAGCAGAAGAAGGAGAAGGAGAAGGTCAAGTCTGGAGGGCGCAGCAGAAGAAGCAGAAGAAGGAGAAGGAGAAGGTGAAGTCTGGAGGGGGAAGCCGTAGAAGCAGAAGAAGGAGAAGGAGAAGGTGAAGTCTGGAGGGTGAATCAGAAGAAGTAGAAGAAGGAGAAGGAGAAGGTGAAGTCAGGAGGGTGAAGCAGAAGAAGCAGAAGAAGGAGAAGGAGAAGGTGAAGTCTGGAGGGTGAAGCAGAAGAAGCAGAAGAAGGAGAAGGAGAAGGTGAAGTCTGGAGGGCGAAGCAGAAGAAGCAGAAGAAGGAGAAGGAGAAGGTGAATTCTGGAGGCTGAAGCAGAAAAAGCAGATGAAGGAGAAGGAGAAGGTGAAGTCTGGAGGGTGAATCAGAAGAAGTAGAAGAAGGAGTAGCAGAAGGTGAAGTCAGGAGGGTGAAGCAGAAGAAGCAGAAGAAGCAGAAGGAGAAGGTGAAGTCTGGAGAGTGAAGCAGAAGAAGCAGAAGAAGGAGAAGGAGAAGGTGAAGTCTGGAGGGTGAAGCAGAAGAAGCAGAAGAAGGAGAAGGATAAGGTGAAGTCAGGAGGGTGAATCAGAAGAAGTAGAAGAAGGAGAAGGAGAAGGTGAAGTCTGGAGGGTGAATCAGAAGAAGTAGAAGAAGGAGAAGGAGAAGGTGAAGTCTGGAGGGTGAATCAGAAGAAGTAGAAGAAGGAGAAGGAGAAGATGAAGTCTGGAGGGTGAATCAGAAGAAGCAGAAGAAGGAGAAGGAGAAGGTGAAGTCTGGAGGGAGAAGCAGAAGAAGTAGAAGAAGGAGAAGGAGAAGGTGAGGTCTGGAGGGTGAATCAGAAGAAGTAGAAGAAGGAGAAGGAGAAGGTGAAGTTTGTAGTGTGAATCAGAAGAAGTAGAAGAAGGAGAATGAGAAGGTGAAGTCTGGAGGGTGAATCAGAAGAAGCAGAAGAAGGAGAAGGAGAAGGTGAAGTCTGGAGGGTGAATCAGAAGATGTAGAAGAAGGAGAAGGAGAAGGTGTAGTCTGGAGGGTGAATCAGAAGAAGTAGACGAAGGAGAAGGAGAAGGTGAAGTCTGGAGGGTGAATCAGAAGAAGCAGAAGCAGGAGAAGGAGAAGGTGAAGTCTGGAGGGAGAAACAGAAGAAGTAGAAGAAGGAGAAGGAGAAGGTGAAGTCTGGAGGGTGAATCAGAAGAAGCAGAAGAAGGAGAAGGAGAATGTGAATTCTGGAGGTTGAATCAGAAGTAGCAGAAGAAGGAGAAGGAGAAGGTGAAGTCTGGAGGGTGAATCAGAAGAAGCAGAAGAAGGAGAAGGAGAAGGTGAAGTCTGGAGGGTGAATCAGAAGAAGCAGAAGAAGGAGAAGGAGAAGGTGAAGACTGGAGGGTGAATCAGAAGAAGTAGAAGAAGGAGAAGGAGAAGGTGAAGTCTGGAGGGTGAATCAGAAGAAGTAGAAGAAGGAGAAGGCGAAGTCTGGAGGGTGAATCAGAAGAAGCAGAAGAAGGAGAAGGAGAAGGTGAAGTCTGGAGGGTGAATCAGAAGAAGCACAAGAAGGAGAAGGAGAAGATGAAGTCTGGAGGGTGAATCAGAAGATGTATAAGAAGGAGAAGGGGAAGGTGAGGTCTGGAGGGTGAATCAGAAGAAGCAGAAGAAGGAGAAGGAGAAGGTGAAGTCTGAAGGGTGAATCGGAAGAAGCAGAAGAAGGAGAAGGAGAAGGTGAAGTCTGGAGGGTGAATCAGAAGAAGCAGAAGAAGGAGAAGGTGAAATCTGGAGGGTGAATCAGAAGAAGTAGAAGACGGAGAAGGAGAAGGTGAAGTCTGGAGGCTGGAGGGTGAAGCAGAAGAAGTAGAAGAAGGAGAAGGAGAAGGTGAAGTCAGGAGGGTGAATCAGAAGAAGCAGAAGAAGGAGAAGGAGAAGGTGAAGTCTGGAGGGTGAATCAGAAGAAGCAGAAGAAGGAGAAGGAGAAGGTGAAGTTAGGAGGGTGAATCAGAAGAAGCAGTAGAAGGAGAAGGAGAAGGTGAAGTCAGGGGGGAGAAGCAGAAGAAGTAGAAGAAGGAGAAGGTGAAGTCTGGAGGGTGAATCAGAAGAAGCAGAAGAAGGAGAAGGAGAAGGTGAAGTCTGGAGGGTGAATCAGAAGAAGCAGAAGAAGGAGAAGGAGAAGATGAAGTCTGGAGGGTGAATCAGAAGAAGTAGATGAAGGAGAAGGAGAAGGTGATGTCTGGAGGGTCAATCAGAAGAAGCAGAAAAGGAGAAGGAGAAGGTGAAGTCTGAAGGGTGAATCAGAAGAAGCAGAAGAAGGAGAAGGAGAAGGTGAAGTCTGGAGGGTGAATCAGAAGAAGCAGAAGAAGGAGAAGGAGAAGGTGAAGTCTGGAGGGTGAATCAGAAGAAGCAGAAGAAGGAGAAGGAGAAGGTGAAGTCTGGAGGGTGAATCAGAAGAAGCAGAAGAAGGAGAAGGAGAAGGTGAAGTCTGGAGGGTGAATCAGAAGAAGCAGAAGAAGGAGGAGGAGAAGGTGAAGTCTGGAGGGTGAATCAGAAGAAGCATTATAAGGAGAAGGAGAAGGTGAAGTCTGGAGGGTGAATCAGAAGAAGCAGAAGAAAGAGAAGGAGAAAGTGAAGTCTGGAGGGTGAAGCAGAAGAAACAGAAGAAGAAGAAGGAGAAGGTGAAGACTGGAGGGTGAATCAGAAGAAGTAGAAGAAGGAGAAGGAGAAGGTGAAGTCTGGAGGATGAATCAGAAGAAGTAGAAGAAGGAGAAGGAAAAGGTGAAGTCTGGAGGGTGAATCAGAAGAAGCAGAAGAAGGAGAAGGTGAGGTCTGGAGGGTGAATCAGAAGAATCAGAAGAAGGAGAAGGAGAAGGTGAAGTCTGGAGGGTGAATCAGAAGAAGCAGAAGAAGGAGAAGGAGAAGGTGAAGTCTGGAGGGTGAATCAGAAGAAGCAGAAGAAGGAGAAGGAGAAGGTGAACTCAGGAGGGTGAATCAGAAGAAGCAGAAGAAGGAGAAGGAGAAGGTGAAGTTAGGAGGGTGAATCAGAAGAAGCAGAAGAAGGAGAAGGAGAAGGTGAAGTCTGGAGGGTGAATCAGAAGAAGCAGAAGAAGGAGAAGGAGAAGGTGAAGTCTGGAGGGTGAATTAGAAGAAGCAGAAGAAGGAGAAGGAGCAGGTGAAGTCAGGGGGGTGAAGCAGAAGAAGTAGAAGAAGGAGAAGGAGAAGGTGAAGTCAGGAGGGTGAAGCAGAAGAAGCAGAAGAAGGAGAAGGAGAAGGTGAAGACTGGAGGGCTCAGCAGAAGAAGCAGAAGAAGGAGAAGGAGAAGGTGAAGTCTGGAGGGTGAAGCAGAAGAAGCAGAAGAAGGAGAAGGAGAAGGTGAAGTCTGGAGGGTGGATCAGAAGAAGTAGAAGGAGGAGAAGGAGAAGGTGAAGTTAGGAGAGTGAAGCAGAAGAAGCAGAAGAAGGAGAAGGAGAAGGTGAAGTCTGGAGGGTGAAGCAGAAGAAGCAGAAGAAGGAGAAGGAGAAGGTGAAGTCTGGAGGGCGAAGCAGAAGAAGCAGAAGAAGGGGAAGGAGAAGGTGAAGTCTGGAGGGTGAAGCAGAAGAAGCAGAAGAAGGAGAAGGAGAAGGTGAAGTCTGGAGGGTGAATCAGAAGAAGTAGAAGAAGGAGAAGGAGAAGGTGAAGTCAGGAGGGTGAAGCAGAAGAAGCAGAGGAAGGAGAAGGAGAAGGTAAAGTCTGGAGGGTGAAGCAGAAGAAGCAGAAGAAGGAGAAGGAGAAGGTGAAGTCTGGAGGGTGAAGCAGAAGAAGCAGAAGAAGGAGAAGGAGAACGTGAAGTCAGGAGGGTGAATCAGAAGAAGGAGAAGAAGGAGAAGGTGAAGTCTGGAGGGTGAATCAGAAGAAGTAGAAGAAGGAGAAGGAGAAGCTGAAGTCTGGAGGGTGAATCAGAAGAAGTAGAAGAAGGAGAAGGAGAAGGTGAAGTCTGGAGGGTGAATCAGAAGAAGCAGAAGAAGGAGAAGGAGAAGGTGAAGTCTGGAGGGAGAAGCAGAAGAAGTAGAAGAAGGAGAAGGAGAAGGAGAAGTCTGGAGGGTGAATCTGAAGAAGTAGAAGAAGGAGAAGATGCAGTCTGGAGGGTGAATCAGAAGAAGTAGAAGAAGGAGAAGGAGAAGGTGAAGTCTGGAGGGTGAATCAGAAGAAGCAGAAGAAGGAGAAGGAGAAGGTGAAGTCTGGAGGGTGAATCAGAAGAAGTAGAAGAAGGAGAAGGAGAAGGTGTAGTCTGGAGGGTGAATCAGAAGAAGTAGACGAAGGAGAAGGAGAAGGTGAAGTCTGGAGGGTGAATCAGAAGAAGCAGAAGAAGGAGAAGGAGAAGGTGAAGTCTGGAGGGTGAATCAGAAGAAGTAGAAGAAGGAGAAGGAGAAGGTGAAGTCTGGAGGGTGAATCAGAAGAAGCAGAAGAAGGAGAAGGAGAAGGTGAAGTCTGCAGGGTGAATCAGAAGAAGCAGAAGAAGGAGAAGGAGAAGGTGAAGTCTGGAGGGTGAATCAGAAGAAGCAGAAAAAGGAGAAGGAGAAGGTGAAGTCTGGAGGGTGAATCAGAAGAAGCAGAAGAAGGAGAAGGAGAAGGTGAAGTCTGGAGGGTGAATCAGAAGGAGTAGAAGAAGGAGAAGGAGAAGGTGAAGTCTGGAGGGTGAATCAGAAGAAGCAGAAGAAGGAGAAGGAGAAGGTGAAGTCTGGAGGGTGAATCAGAAGAAGCAGAAGAAGGAGAAGGAGAAGGTGAAGTCTGGATGGTGAATCAGAAGAAGTAGAAGAAGGAGAAGGAGAAGGTAAAGTCTGGAGGTTGAAGCAGAAGAAGTAGAAGAAGGAGAAGGAGAAGGTGAAGTCTGGAGGGTGAATCAGAAGAAGCAGAAGAAAGAGAAGGAGAAGGTGAAGTCTGGAGGGTGAATCAGAAGAAGTAGAAGAAGGAGAAGGAGAAGGTGAAGTCTGGAGGGTGAATCAGAATAATCAGAAGAAGGAGAAGGAGAAGGTGAAGTCTGGAGGGTGAATCAGAAGAAGCAGAAGAAAGAGAAGGAGAAGGTGAAGTCTGGAGGGTGAATCAGAAGAAGTAGAAGAAGGAGAAGGAGAAGGTGAAGTCTGGAGGGTGAATCAGAAAAAGCAGAAGAAGGAGAAGGAGAAGGTGAAGTCTGGAGGGTGAATCAGAAGAAGCAGAAGAAGGAGAAGGAGAAGGTGAAGTCTGGAGGGTGAATCAGAAGAAGCAGAAGAAGGAGAAGGAGAAGGTGAAGTCTGGAGGGTGAATCAGAAGAAGCAGAAGAAGGAGAAGGAGAAGGTGAAGTCTGGAGAATGAATCAGAAGAAGCAGAAAAAGGAGAAGGAGAAGATGAAGTCTGAAGGGTGAATCAGAAGAAGTCGAAGAAGGAGAAGGAGAAGGTGAAGTCTGGAGGGTGAAGCAGAAGAAGTAGAAGAAGGAGAAGGAGAAGGTGAAGTCAGGAGGGTGAATCAGAAGAAGTAGAAGAAGGGGAAGGAGAAGGTGAAGTCAGGAGGGTGAATCAGAAGAAGCAGAAGAGGGAGAAGGAGAAGGTGAAGTCTGGAGGGTGAATCAGAAGAATCAGAAGAAGGAGAAGGTGAAGTCTGGAGGGTGAATCAGAAGAAGCAGAAGAAAGAGAAGGAGAAGGTGAAGTCTGGAGGGTGAAGCAGAAGAAACAGAAGAAGGAGAAGGAGAAGGTGAAGACTGGAGGGTGAATCAGAAGAAGTAGAAGAAGGAGAAGGAGAAGGTGAAGTCTGGAGGGTGAATCAGAATAATCAGAAGAAGGAGAAGGAGAAGGTGAAGTCTGGAGGGTGAATCAGAAGAAGCAGAAGAAAGAGAAGGAGAAGGTGAAGTCTGGAGGGTGAATCAGAAGAAGTAGAAGAAGGAGAAGGAGAAGGTGAAGTCTGGAGGGTGAATCAGAAAAAGCAGAAGAAGGAGAAGGAGAAGGTGAAGTCTGGAGGTTGAATCAGAAGAAGCAGAAGAAGGAGAAGGAGAAGGTGAAGTCTGGAGGGTGAATCAGAAGAAGCAGAAGAAGGAGAAGGAGAAGGTGAAGTCTGGAGGGTGAATCAGAAGAAGCAGAAGAAGGAGAAGGAGAAGGTGAAGTCTGGAGGATGAATCAGAAGAAGCAGAAAAAGGAGAAGGAGAAGATGAAGTCTGAAGGGTGAATCAGAAGAAGTCGAAGAAGGAGAAGGAGAAGGTGAAGTCTGGAGGGTGAAGCAGAAGAAGTAGAAGAAGGAGAAGGAGAAGGTGAAGTCAGGAGGGTGAATCAGAAGAAGTAGAAGAAGGGGAAGGAGAAGGTGAAGTCAGGAGGGTGAATCAGAAGAGGCAGAAGAAGGAGAAGGAGAAGGTGAAGTCTGGAGGGTGAATCAGAAGAAGCAGAAGAAGGAGAAGGAGAAGGTGAAGTCTGGAGGGTGAATCAGAAGAAGCAGAAGAAGGAGAAGGAGAAGGTGAAGTCTGGATGGTGAATCAGAAGAAGTAGAAGAAGGAGAAGGAGAAGGTAAAGTCTGGAGGTTGAAGCAGAAGAAGTAGAAGAAGGAGAAGGAGAAGGTGAAGTCTGGAGGGTGAATCAGAAGAAGCAGAAGAAAGAGAAGGAGAAGGTGAAGTCTGGAGGGTGAATCAGAAGAAGTAGAAGAAGGAGAAGGAGAAGGTGAAGTCTGGAGGGTGAATCAGAATAATCAGAAGAAGGAGAAGGAGAAGGTGAAGTCTGGAGGGTGAATCAGAAGAAGCAGAAGAAAGAGAAGGAGAAGGTGAAGTCTGGAGGGTGAATCAGAAGAAGTAGAAGAAGGAGAAGGAGAAGGTGAAGTCTGGAGGGTGAATCAGAAAAAGCAGAAGAAGGAGAAGGAGAAGGTGAAGTCTGGAGGGTGAATCAGAAGAAGCAGAAGAAGGAGAAGGAGAAGGTGAAGTCTGGAGGGTGAATCAGAAGAAGCAGAAGAAGGAGAAGGAGAAGGTGAAGTCTGGAGGGTGAATCAGAAGAAGCAGAAGAAGGAGAAGGAGAAGGTGAAGTCTGGAGAATGAATCAGAAGAAGCAGAAAAAGGAGAAGGAGAAGATGAAGTCTGAAGGGTGAATCAGAAGAAGTCGAAGAAGGAGAAGGAGAAGGTGAAGTCTGGAGGGTGAAGCAGAAGAAGTAGAAGAAGGAGAAGGAGAAGGTGAAGTCAGGAGGGTGAATCAGAAGAAGTAGAAGAAGGGGAAGGAGAAGGTGAAGTCAGGAGGGTGAATCAGAAGAAGCAGAAGAGGGAGAAGGAGAAGGTGAAGTCTGGAGGGTGAATCAGAAGAATCAGAAGAAGGAGAAGGTGAAGTCTGGAGGGTGAATCAGAAGAAGCAGAAGAAAGAGAAGGAGAAGGTGAAGTCTGGAGGGTGAAGCAGAAGAAACAGAAGAAGGAGAAGGAGAAGGTGAAGACTGGAGGGTGAATCAGAAGAAGTAGAAGAAGGAGAAGGAGAAGGTGAAGTCTGGAGGGTGAATCAGAATAATCAGAAGAAGGAGAAGGAGAAGGTGAAGTCTGGAGGGTGAATCAGAAGAAGCAGAAGAAAGAGAAGGAGAAGGTGAAGTCTGGAGGGTGAATCAGAAGAAGTAGAAGAAGGAGAAGGAGAAGGTGAAGTCTGGAGGGTGAATCAGAAAAAGCAGAAGAAGGAGAAGGAGAAGGTGAAGTCTGGAGGTTGAATCAGAAGAAGCAGAAGAAGGAGAAGGAGAAGGTGAAGTCTGGAGGGTGAATCAGAAGAAGCAGAAGAAGGAGAAGGAGAAGGTGAAGTCTGGAGGGTGAATCAGAAGAAGCAGAAGAAGGAGAAGGAGAAGGTGAAGTCTGGAGGATGAATCAGAAGAAGCAGAAAAAGGAGAAGGAGAAGATGAAGTCTGAAGGGTGAATCAGAAGAAGTCGAAGAAGGAGAAGGAGAAGGTGAAGTCTGGAGGGTGAAGCAGAAGAAGTAGAAGAAGGAGAAGGAGAAGGTGAAGTCAGGAGGGTGAATCAGAAGAAGTAGAAGAAGGGGAAGGAGAAGGTGAAGTCAGGAGGGTGAATCAGAAGAGGCAGAAGAAGGAGAAGGAGAAGGTGAAGTCTGGAGGGTGAATCAGAAGAATCAGAAGAAGGAGAAGGAGAAGGTGAAGTCTGGAGGGTGAATCAGAAGAAGCAGAAGAAAGAGAAGGAGAAGGTGAAGTCTGGAGAGTGAAGCAGAAGAAACAGAAGAAGGAGAAGGAGAAGGTGAAGACTGGAGGGTGAATCAGAAGAAGTAGAAGAAGGAGAAGGAGAAGGTGAAGTCTGGAGGGTGAATCAGAAGAAGTAGGAGAAGGAGAAGGAGAAGGTGAAGTCTGGAGGGTGAATCAGAAGAAGCAGAAGAAGGAGAAGGAGAAGGTGAAGTCTGGAGGGTGAATCAGAAGAAACAGAAGAAGGAGAAGGAGAAGATGAAGTCTGGAGGGTGAATCAGAAGAAGTAGAAGAAGGAGAAGGAGAAGGTGAGGTCTGGAGGGTGAATCAGAAGAAGCAGAAGAAGGAGAAGGAGAAGGTGAAGTCTGGAGGGTGAATCAGAAGAAGCAGAAGAAGGAGAAGGAGAAGGTGAAGTCTGGAGGGTGAATCAGAAGAAGCAGAAGAAGGAGAAGGAGAAGGTGAAGTCAGGAGGGTGAATCGGAAGAAGCAGAAGAAGGAGAAGGAGAAGGTGAAGTTAGGAGTGTGAATCAGAAGAAGCAGAAGAAGGAGAAGGAGCAGGTGATGTCAGGGGGATGAAGCAGAAGAAGTAGAAGAAGGAGAAGGAGAAGGTGAAGTCAGGACGGTGAAGCAGAAGAAGCAGAAGAAGGAGAAGGAGAAGGTGAAGTCTGGAGGGTGAATCAGAAGAAGTAGAAGAAGGAGAAGGAGAAGGTCAAGTCTGGAGGGTGAATCAGAAGAAGTAGAATAAGGAGAAGGAGAAGGTGAAGTCTGGAGGGTGAAGCAGAATAAGTAGAAGAAGGAGAAGGAGAAGGTGAAGTCAGGAGGGTGAATCAGAAGAATTAGAAGAAGGAGAAGGAGAAGGTGAAGTCAGGAGAGTGAATCAGAAGAAGCAGAAGAAGGAGAAGGAGAAGGTGAAGTCTGGAGGGTGAATCAGAAGAATCAGAAGAAGGAGAAGGAGAAGGTGAAGTCTGGAGGGTGAATCAGAAGAAGCAGAAGAAAGAGAAGGAGAAGGTGAAGTCTGGAGGGTGAATCAGAAGAAGTAGAAGAAGGAGAAGGAGAAGGTGAAGTCTGGAGTGTGAATCAGAAGAAGCAGAAGAAGGAGAAGGAGAAGGTGAAGTCTGGAGGGTGAATCAGAAGAAGCAGAATAAGGAGAAGGAGAAGGTGAAGTCTGGAGGGTGAATCAGAAGAAGCAGAAGAAGGAGAAGGAGAAGGTGAAGTCTGGAGGGTGAATCAGAAGAAGTAGAAGAAGGAGAAGGAGAAGGTGAAGTCTGGAGGGTGAAGCAGAAGAAGTAGAAGAAGGAGAAGGAGAAGGTGAAGTCAGGAGGGTGAATCAGAAGAAGTAGAAGAAGGAGAAGGAGAAGGTGAAGTCAGGAGGGTGAATCAGAAGAAGCAGAAGAAGGAGAAAGAGAAGGTGAAGTCTGGAGGGTGAATCAGAGGAAGGAGAAGGAGAAGGTGAAGTCTGGAGGGTGAATCAGAAGAAGCAGAGGAAGGAGAAGGAGAAGGTGAAGTCTGGAGGGTGAATCAGAAGAAGCAGAATAAGGAGAAGGAGAAGGTGAAGTCTGGAGGGTGAATCAGAAGAAGCAGAATAAGGAGAAGGAGAAGGTGAAGTCTGGAGGGTGAATCAGAAGAAGCAGAAGAAGGAGAAGGAGAAGATGAAATCTGGAGGGTGAATCAGAAGAAATAGAAGAAGGAGAAGGAGAAGGTGAAGTCTGGAGGGTGAAGCAGAAGAAGTAGAAGAAGGAGAAGGAGAAGGTGAAGTCAGGAGGGTGAATCAGAAGAAGTAGAAGAAGAAGAAGGAGAAGGTGAAGTCAGGAGGGTGAATCAGAAGAAGCAGAAGAAGGAGAAGGAGAAGGTGAAGTCTGGTGGGTGAATCAGAAGAATCAGAAGAAGGAGAAGGAGAAGGTGAAGTCTGGAGGGTGAATCAGAAGAAGCAGAAGAAAGAGAAGGAGAAGGTGAAGTCTGGAGGGTGAAGCAGAAGAAACAGAAGAAGGAGAAGGAGAAGGTGAAGACTGGAGGGTGAATCAGAAGAAGTAGAAGAAGGAGAAGGAGAAGGTGAAGTCTGGAGGGTGAATCAGAAGAAGTAGAAGAAGGAGAAGGAGAAGGTGAAGTCTGGAGGGTGAATCAGAAGAAGCAGAAGAAGGAGAAGGAGAAGGTGAAGTCTGGAGGGTGAATCAGAAGAAGCAGAAGAAGGAGAAGGAGAAGATGAAGTCTGGAGGGTGAATCAGAAGAAGTTGAAGAAGGAGAAGGAGAAGGTGAATTCTGGAGGGTGAATCAGAAGTAGTAGAAGAAGGAGAAGGAGAAGGTGAAGTCTGGACGGTGAATCAGAAGAAACAGAAGAAGGAGAAGGAGAAGGTGAAGTCTGGAGGGTGAATCAGAAGAAGTAGAAGAAGGAGAAGGAGAAGGTGTAGTCTGGAGGGTGAATCAGAAGAAGTAGAAGAAGGAGAAGGAGAAGGTGAAGTCTGGAGGGTGAATCAGAAGAAGCAGAAGAAGGAGAAGGAGAAGGTGAAGTCTGGAGGGTGAATCAGAAGAAGCAGAAGAAGGAGAAGGAGAAGGTGAAGTCTGGAGGATGAATCAGAAGAAGCAGAATAAGGAGAAGGAGAAGGTGAAGTCTGGAGGGTGAATCAGAAGAAGCAGAAAAAGGAGAAGGAGAAGGTGAAGTCTGAAGGGTGAATCAGAAGAAGTAGAAGAAGGAGAAGGAGAAGGTGAAGTCTGGAGGGTGAAGCAGAAGAAGTAGAAGAAGTAGAAGGAGAAGGTGAAGTCAGGAGGGTGAATCAGAAGAAGTAGAAGAAGGAGAAGGAGAAGGTGAAGTCAGGAGGGTGAATCATAAGAAGCAGAAGAAGGAGAAGGAGAAGGTGAAGTCTGGAGGGTGAATCAGAAGAATCAGAAGAAGGAGAAGGAGAAGGTGAAGTCTGGAGGGTGAATCAGAAGATGCAGAAGAAAGAGAAGGAGAAGGTGAAGTCTGGAGGGTGAAGCAGAAGAAACAGAAGAAGGAGAAGGAGAAGGTGAAGACTGGAGGGTGAATCAGAAGAAGTAGAAGAAGGAGAAGGAGAAGGTGAAGTCTGGAGGGTGAATCAGAAGAAGTAGAAGAAGGAGAAGGAGAAGGTGAAGTCTGGAGGGTGAATCAGAAGAAGCAGAAGAAGGAGAAGGAGAAGGTGAAGTCTGGAGGGTGAATCAGAAGAAGCAGAAGAAGGAGAAGGAGAAGATGAAGTCTGGAGGGTGAATCAGAAGAAGTAGAAGAAGGAGAAGGAGAAGGTGAGGTCTGGAGGGTGAATCAGAAGAAGCAGAAGAAGGAGAAGGAGAAGGTGAAGTCTGGAGGGTGAATCAGAAGAAGCAGAAGAAGGAGAAGGAGAAGGTGAAGTCTGGAGGGTGAATCAGAAGAAGCAGAAGAAGGAGAAGGAGAAGGTGAAGTCAGGAGGGTGAATCAGAAGAAGCAGAAGAAGGAGAAGGAGAAGGTGAAGTTAGGAGGGTGAATCAGAAGAAGCAGAAGAAGGAGAAGGAGCAGGTGATGTCAGGGGGATGAAGCAGAAGAAGTAGAAGAAGGAGAAGGAGAAGGTGAAGTCAGGACGGTGAAGCAGAAGAAGCAGAAGAAGGAGAAGGAGAAGGTGAAGTCTGGAGGGTGAATCAGAAGAAGAAGAAGAAGGAGAAGGAGAAGGTCAAGTCTGGAGGGTGAATCAGAAGAAGTAGAAGAAGGAGAAGGAGAAGGTGAAGTCTGGAGGGTGAAGCAGAAGAAGTAGAAGAAGGAGAAGGAGAAGGTGAAGTCAGGAGGGTGAATCAGAAGAAGTAGAAGAAGGAGAAGGAGAAGGTGAAGTCAGGAGGATGAATCAGAAGAAGCAGAAGAAGGAGAAGAAGAAGGTGAAGTCTGGAGGGTGAATCAGAAGAATCAGAAGAAGGAGAAGGAGAAGGTGAAGTCTGGAGGGTGAATCAGAAGAAGAAGAAGAAGGAGAAGGAGAAGGTCAAGTCTGGAGGGTGAATCAGAAGAAGTAGAAGAAGGAGAAGGAGAAGGTGAAGTCTGGAGGGTGAAGCAGAAGAAGTAGAAGAAGGAGAAGGAGAAGGTGAAGTCAGGAGGGTGAATCAGAAGAAGTAGAAGAAGGAGAAGGAGAAGGTGAAGTCAGGAGGATGAATCAGAAGAAGCAGAAGAAGGAGAAGGAGAAGGTGAAGTCTGGAGGGTGAATCAGAAGAAGCAGAAGAAGGAGAAGGAGAAGATGAAGTCTGGAGGGTGAATCAGAAGAAGTTGAAGAAGGAGAAGGAGAAGGTGAATTCTGGAGGGTGAATCAGAAGTAGTAGAAGAAGGAGAAGGAGAAGGTGAAGTCTGGACGGTGAATCAGAAGAAACAGAAGAAGGAGAAGGAGAAGGTGAAGTCTGGAGGGTGAATCAGAAGAAGTAGAAGAAGGAGAAGGAGAAGGTGTAGTCTGGAGGGTGAATCAGAAGAAGTAGAAGAAGGAGAAGGAGAAGGTGAAGTCTGGAGGGTGAATCAGAAGAAGCAGAAGAAGGAGAAGGAGAAGGTGAAGTCTGGAGGGTGAATCAGAAGAAGCAGAAGAAGGAGAAGGAGAAGGTGAAGTCTGGAGGATGAATCAGAAGAAGCAGAATAAGGAGAAGGAGAAGGTGAAGTCTGGAGGGTGAATCAGAAGAAGCAGAAAAAGGAGAAGGAGAAGGTGAAGTCTGAAGGGTGAATCAGAAGAAGTAGAAGAAGGAGAAGGAGAAGGTGAAGTCTGGAGGGTGAAGCAGAAGAAGTAGAAGAAGTAGAAGGAGAAGGTGAAGTCAGGAGGGTGAATCAGAAGAAGTAGAAGAAGGAGAAGGAGAAGGTGAAGTCAGGAGGGTGAATCATAAGAAGCAGAAGAAGGAGAAGGAGAAGGTGAAGTCTGGAGGGTGAATCAGAAGAATCAGAAGAAGGAGAAGGAGAAGGTGAAGTCTGGAGGGTGAATCAGAAGAAGCAGAAGAAAGAGAAGGAGAAGGTGAAGTCTGGAGGGTGAAGCAGAAGAAACAGAAGAAGGAGAAGGAGAAGGTGAAGACTGGAGGGTGAATCAGAAGAAGTAGAAGAAGGAGAAGGAGAAGGTGAAGTCTGGAGGGTGAATCAGAAGAAGTAGAAGAAGGAGAAGGAGAAGGTGAAGTCTGGAGGGTGAATCAGAAGAAGCAGAAGAAGGAGAAGGAGAAGGTGAAGTCTGGAGGGTGAATCAGAAGAAGCAGAAGAAGGAGAAGGAGAAGATGAAGTCTGGAGGGTGAATCAGAAGAAGTAGAAGAAGGAGAAGGAGAAGGTGAGGTCTGGAGGGTGAATCAGAAGAAGCAGAAGAAGGAGAAGGAGAAGGTGAAGTCTGGAGGGTGAATCAGAAGAAGCAGAAGAAGGAGAAGGAGAAGGTGAAGTCTGGAGGGTGAATCAGAAGAAGCAGAAGAAGGAGAAGGAGAAGGTGAAGTCAGGAGGGTGAATCAGAAGAAGCAGAAGAAGGAGAAGGAGAAGGTGAAGTTAGGAGGGTGAATCAGAAGAAGCAGAAGAAGGAGAAGGAGCAGGTGATGTCAGGGGGATGAAGCAGAAGAAGTAGAAGAAGGAGAAGGAGAAGGTGAAGTCAGGACGGTGAAGCAGAAGAAGCAGAAGAAGGAGAAGGAGAAGGTGAAGTCTGGAGGGTGAATCAGAAGAAGAAGAAGAAGGAGAAGGAGAAGGTCAAGTCTGGAGGGTGAATCAGAAGAAGTAGAAGAAGGAGAAGGAGAAGGTGAAGTCTGGAGGGTGAAGCAGAAGAAGTAGAAGAAGGAGAAGGAGAAGGTGAAGTCAGGAGGGTGAATCAGAAGAAGTAGAAGAAGGAGAAGGAGAAGGTGAAGTCAGGAGGATGAATCAGAAGAAGCAGAAGAAGGAGAAGAAGAAGGTGAAGTCTGGAGGGTGAATCAGAAGAATCAGAAGAAGGAGAAGGAGAAGGTGAAGTCTGGAGGGTGAATCAGAATTAGCAGAAGAAAGAGAAGGAGAAGGTGAAGTCTGGAGGGTGATTCAGAAGAAGTAGAAGAAGGAGAAGGAGAAGGTGAAGTCTGGAGTGTGAATCAGAAGAAGCAGAAGAAGGAGAAGGAGAAGGTGAAGTCTGGAGGGTGAATCAGAAGAAGCAGAATAAGGAGAAGGAGAAGGTGAAGTCTGGAGGGTGAATCAGAAGAAGCAGAAGAAGGAGAAGGAGAAGGTGAAGCCTGGAGGGTGAATCAGAAGAAGTAGAAGAAGGAGAAGGAGAAGGTGAAGTCTGGAGGGTGAAGCAGAAGAAGTAGAAGAAGGAGAAGGTGAAGTCAGGAGGGTGAATCAGAAGAAGTAGAAGAAGGAGAAGGAGAAGGTGAAGTCAGGAGGGTGAATCAGAAGAAGGAGAAGAAGGAGAAGGAGAAGGTGAAGTCTGGAGGGTGAATCAGAAGAATCAGAAGAAGGAGAAGGAGAAGGTGAAGTCTGGAGGATGAATCAGAAGAAGCAGAGGAAGGAGAAGGAGAAGGTGAAGTCTGGAGGGTGAATCAGAAGAACAGAATAAGGAGAAGGAGAAGGTGAAGTCTGGAGGGTGAATCAGAAGAAGCAGAATAAGGAGAAGGAGAAGGTGAAGTCTGGAGGGTGAATCAGAAGAAGCAGAAGAAGGAGAAGGAGAAGATGAAGTCTGGAGGGTGAAGCAGAAGAAGTAGAAGAAGGAGAAGGAGAAGGTGAAGTCTGGAGGGTGAAGCAGAAGAAGTAGAAGAAGGAGAAGGAGAAGGTGAAGTCAGGAGGGTGAATCAGAAGAAGTAGAAGAAGGAGAAGGAGAAGGTGAAGTCCGGAGGGTGAATCAGAAGAAGCAGAAGAAGGAGAAGGAGAAGGTGAAGTCTGGAGGGTGAATCAGAAGAATCAGAAGAAGGAGAAGGAGAAGGTGAAGTCTGGAGGGTGAATCAGAAGAAGCAGAAGAAAGAGAAGGAGAAGGTGAAGTCTGGAGGGTGAAGCAGAAGAAACAGAAGAAGGAGAAGGAGAAGGTGAAGACTGGAGGGTGAATCAGAAGAAGTAGAAGAAGGAGAAGGAGAAGGTGAAGTCTGGAGGGTGAATCAGAAGAAGTAGAAGAAGGAGAAGGAGAAGGTGAAGTCTGGAGGGTGAATCAGAAGAAGCAGAAGAAGGAGAAGGAGAAGGTGAAGTCTGGAGGGTGAATCAGAAGAAGCAGAAGAAGGAGAAGGAGAAGATGAAGTCTGGAGGGTGAATCAGAAGAAGTAGAAGAAGGAGAAGGAGAAGGTGAAGTCTGGAGGGTGAATCAGAAGCAGTAGAAGAAGGAGAAGGAGAAGGTGAAGTCTGGACGGTGAATCAGAAGAAACAGAAGAAGGAGAAGGAGAAGGTGAAGTCTGGAGGGTGAATCAGAAGAAGTAGAAGAAGGAGAAGGAGAAGGTGTAGTCTGGAGGGTGAATCAGAAGAAGTAGACGAAGGAGAAGGAGAAGGTGAAGTCTGGAGGGTGAATCAGAAGAAGCAGAAGAAGGAAATGGAGAAGGTGAAGTCTGGAGGGTGAATCAGAAGAAGGAGAAGAAGGAGAAGGAGAAGGTGAAGTCTGGAGGGTGAATCAGAAGAAGCAGAAGAAGGAGAAGGAGAAGGTGAAGTCTGGAGGGTGAATCAGAAGAAGCAGAAGAAGGAGAAGGAGAAGGAGAAGTCTGGAGGGTGAATCAGAAGAAGCAGAAGAAGGAGAAGGAGAAGGTGAAGTCTGGAGGGTGAAGCAGAAGAAGTAGAAGAAGGAGAAGGAGAAGGTGAAGTCAGGAGGGTGAATCAGAAGAAGTAGAAGAAGGAGAAGGAGAAGGTGAAGTCAGGAGGGTGAATCAGAAGAAGCAGAAGAAGGAGAAGGAGAAGGTGAAGTCTGGAGGGTGAATCAGAAGAATCAGAAGAAGGAGAAGGAGAAGGTGAAGTCTGGAGGGTGAATCAGAAGAAGCAGAAGAAGGAGAAGGAGAAGGTGAAGTCTGGAGGGTGAATCAGAAGAAGCAGAAAAAGGAGAAGGAGAAGGTGAAGTCAGGAGGGTGAATCAGAAGAAGCAGAAGACGGAGAAGGAGAAGGTGAAGTTAGGAGGGTGAATCAGAAGAAGCAGAAGAAGGAGAAGGAGCAGGTGATGTCAGCGGGATGAAGCAGAAGAAGTAGAAGAAGGAGAAGGAGAAGGTGAAGTCAGGACGGTGAAGCAGAAGAAGCAGAAGAAGGAGAAGGAGAATGTGAAGTCTGGAGGGTGAATCAGAATAAGTAGAAGAAGGAGAAGGAGAAGGTCAAGTCTGGAGGGTGAATCAGAAGAAGTAGAAGAAGGAGAAGGAGAAGGTGAAGTCTGGAGGGTGAAGCAGAAGAAGTAGAAGAAGGAGAAGGAGAAGTTGAAGTTAGGAGGGTGAATCAGAAGAAGTAGAAGAAGGAGAAGGAGAAGGTGAAGTCAGGAGGGTGAATCAGAAGAAGCAGAAGAAGGAGAAGGAGAAGGTGAAGTCTGGAGGGTGAATCAGAAGAAGTAGAAGAAGGAGAAGGAGAAGGTATTGTCTGGAGGGTGAATCAGAAGAAGTAGACGAAGGAGAAGGAGAAGGTGAAGTCTGGAGGGTGAATCAGAAGAAGCAGAAGAAGGAGAAGGAGAAGGTGAAGTCTGGAGGGTGAATCAGAAGAAGCAGAATAAGGAGAAGGAGAAGGTGAAGTCTGGAGGGTGAATCAGAAGAAGCAGAAAAAGGAGAAGGAGAAGGTGAAGTCTGAAGGGTGAATCAGAAGAAGTAGAAGAAGGAGAAGGAGAAGGTGAAGTCTGGAGGGTGAAGCAGAAGAAGTAGAAGAAGGAGAAGGAGAAGGTGAAGTCAGGAGGGTGAATCAGAAGAAGTAGAAGAAGGAGAAGGAGAAGGTGAAGTCAGGAGGGTGAATCAGAAGAAGCAGAAGAAGGAGAAGGAGAAGGTGACGTCTGGAGGGTGAATCAGAAGAATCAGAAGAAGGAGAAGGAGAAGGTGAAGTCTGGAGGGTGAATCAGAAGAAGCAGAAGAAGGAGAAGGAGAAGGTGAAGTCTGGAGGGTGAATCAGAAGAAGCAGAAGAAGGAGAAGGAGAAGGTGAAGTCTGGAGGGTGAATCAGAAGAAGCAGAATAAGGAGAAGAAGAAGGTGAAGTCTGGAGGGTGAATCAGAAGAAGCAGAAAAAGGAGAAGGAGAAGGTGAAGTCTGAAGGGTGAATCAGAAGAAGTAGAAGAAGGAGAAGGAGAAGGTGAAGTCTGGTGGGTGAAGCAGAAGAAGTAGAAGAAGGAGAAGGAGAAGGTGAAGTCAGGAGGGTGAATCAGAAGAAGTAGAAGAAGGAGAAGGAGAAGGTGAAGTCAGGAGGGTGAATCAGAAGAAGCAGAAGAAGGAGAAGGAGAAGGTGACGCCTGGAGGGTGAATCAGAAGAATCAGAAGAAGGAGAAGGAGAAGGTGAAGTCTGGAGGGTGAATCAGAAGAAGCAGAAGAAAGAGAAGGAGAAGGTGAAGTCTGGAGGGTGAAGCAGAAGAAACAGAAGAAGGAGAAGGAGAAGGTGAAGACTGGAGGGTGAATCAGAAGAAGTAGAAGAAGGAGAAGGAGAAGGTGAAGTCTGGAGGGTGAATCAGAAGAAGTAGAAGAAGGAGAAGGAGAAGGTGAAGTCTGGAGGGTGAATCAGAAGAAGCAGAAGAAGGAGAAGGAGAAGGTGAAGTCTGGAGGGTGAATCAGGAGAAGCAGAAGAAGGAGAAGGAACAGATGAAGTCTGGAGGGTGAATCAGAAGAAGTAGAAGAAGGAGAAGGAGTAGGTGATGTCTGGAGGGTGAATCAGAAGAAGCAGAAGAAGGAGAAGGAGAAGGTGAAGTCTGGAGGGTGAATCAGAAGAAGCAGAAGAAGGAGAAGGAGAAGGTGAAGTCTGGAGGGTGAATCAGAAGAAGCAGAAGAAGGAGAAGGAGAAGGTGAAGTCTGGAGGGTGAATCAGAAGAATCAGAAGAAGGAGAAGGAGAAGGTGAAGTCTGGAGGGTGAATCAGAAGAAGCAGAAGAAGGAGAAGGAGAAGGTGAAGTCTGGAGGGTGAATCAGAAGAAGCAGAAAAAGGAGAAGGAGAAGGTGAAGTCAGGAGGGTGAATCAGAAGAAGCAGAAGACGGAGAAGGAGAAGGTGAAGTTAGGAGGGTGAATCAGAAGAAGCAGAAGAAGGAGAAGGAGCAGGTGATGTCAGCGGGATGAAGCAGAAGAAGTAGAAGAAGGAGAAGGAGAAGGTGAAGTCAGGACGGTGAAGCAGAAGAAGCAGAAGAAGGAGAAGGAGAATGTGAAGTCTGGAGGGTGAATCAGAATAAGTAGAAGAAGGAGAAGGAGAAGGTCAAGTCTGGAGGGTGAATCAGAAGAAGTAGAAGAAGGAGAAGGAGAAGGTGAAGTCTGGAGGGTGAAGCAGAAGAAGTAGAAGAAGGAGAAGGAGAAGTTGAAGTTAGGAGGGTGAATCAGAAGAAGTAGAAGAAGGAGAAGGAGAAGGTGAAGTCAGGAGGGTGAATCAGAAGAAGCAGAAGAAGGAGAAGGAGAAGGTGAAGTCTGGAGGGTGAATCAGAAGAAGTAGAAGAAGGAGAAGGAGAAGGTATTGTCTGGAGGGTGAATCAGAAGAAGTAGACGAAGGAGAAGGAGAAGGTGAAGTCTGGAGGGTGAATCAGAAGAAGCAGAAGAAGGAGAAGGAGAAGGTGAAGTCTGGAGGGTGAATCAGAAGAAGCAGAATAAGGAGAAGGAGAAGGTGAAGTCTGGAGGGTGAATCAGAAGAAGCAGAAAAAGGAGAAGGAGAAGGTGAAGTCTGAAGGGTGAATCAGAAGAAGTAGAAGAAGGAGAAGGAGAAGGTGAAGTCTGGAGGGTGAAGCAGAAGAAGTAGAAGAAGGAGAAGGAGAAGGTGAAGTCAGGAGGGTGAATCAGAAGAAGTAGAAGAAGGAGAAGGAGAAGGTGAAGTCAGGAGGGTGAATCAGAAGAAGCAGAAGAAGGAGAAGGAGAAGGTGACGTCTGGAGGGTGAATCAGAAGAATCAGAAGAAGGAGAAGGAGAAGGTGAAGTCTGGAGGGTGAATCAGAAGAAGCAGAAGAAGGAGAAGGAGAAGGTGAAGTCTGGAGGGTGAATCAGAAGAAGCAGAAGAAGGAGAAGGAGAAGGTGAAGTCTGGAGGGTGAATCAGAAGAAGCAGAATAAGGAGAAGAAGAAGGTGAAGTCTGGAGGGTGAATCAGAAGAAGCAGAAAAAGGAGAAGGAGAAGGTGAAGTCTGAAGGGTGAATCAGAAGAAGAAGAAGAAGGAGAAGGAGAAGGTGAAGTCTGGTGGGTGAAGCAGAAGAAGTAGAAGAAGGAGAAGGAGAAGGTGAAGTCAGGAGGGTGAATCAGAAGAAGTAGAAGAAGGAGAAGGAGAAGGTGAAGTCAGGAGGGTGAATCAGAAGAAGCAGAAGAAGGAGAAGGAGAAGGTGACGTCTGGAGGGTGAATCAGAAGAATCAGAAGAAGGAGAAGGAGAAGGTGAAGTCAGGAGGGTGAATCAGAAGAAGTAGAAGAAGGAGAAGGAGAAGGTGAAGTCAGGAGGGTGAATCAGAAGAAGCAGAAGAAGGAGAAGGAGAAGGTGACGTCTGGAGGGTGAATCAGAAGAAGCAGAAGAAGGAGAAGGAGAAGGTGACGCCTGGAGGGTGAATCAGAAGAATCAGAAGAAGGAGAAGGAGAAGGTGAAGTCTGGAGGGTGAATCAGAAGAAGCAGAAGAAAGAGAAGGAGAAGGTGAAGTCTGGAGGGTGAAGCAGAAGAAACAGAAGAAGGAGAAGGAGAAGGTGAAGACTGGAGGGTGAATCAGAAGAAGTAGAAGAAGGAGAAGGAGAAGGTGAAGTCTGGAGGGTGAATCAGAAGAAGTAGAAGAAGGAGAAGGAGAAGGTGAAGTCTGGAGGGTGAATCAGAAGAAGCAGAAGAAGGAGAAGGAGAAGGTGAAGTCTGGAGGGTGAATCAGGAGAAGCAGAAGAAGGAGAAGGAACAGATGAAGTCTGGAGGGTGAATCAGAAGAAGTAGAAGAAGGAGAAGGAGTAGGTGATGTCTGGAGGGTGAATCAGAAGAAGCAGAAGAAGGAGAAGGAGAAGGTGAAGTCTGGAGGGTGAATCAGAAGAAGCAGAAGAAGGAGAAGGAGAAGGTGAAGTCTGGAGGGTGAATCAGAAGAAGCAGAAGAAGGAGAAGGAGAAGGTGAAGTCAGGAGGGTGAATCAGAAGAAGCAGAAGAAGGAGAAGGAGAAGGTGAAGTTAGGAGGGTGAATCAGAAGAAGCAGAAGAAGGAGAAGGAGCAGGTGATGTCAGGGGGATGAAGCAGAAGAAGTAGAAGAAGGAGAAGGAGAAGGTGAAGTCAGGACGGTGAAGCAGAAGAAGCAGAAGAAGGAGAAGGAGAAGGTGAAATCTGGAGGGTGAATCAGAAGAAGTAGAAGAAGGAGAAGGAGAAGGTCAAGTCTGGAGGGTGAATCAGAAGAAGTAGAAGAAGGAGAAGGAGAAGGTGAAGTCTGGAGGGTGAAGCAGAAGAAGTAGAAGAAGGAGAAGGAGAAGGTGAAGTCAGGAGGGTGAATCAGAAGAAGTAGAAGAAGGAGAAGGAGAAGGTGAAGTCAGGAGGGTGAATCAGAAGAAGCAGAAGAAGGAGAAGAAGAAGGTGAAGTCTGGAGGGTGAATCAGAAGAATCAGAAGAAGGAGAAGGAGAAGGTGAAGTCTGGAGGGTGAATCAGATGAAGCAGAAGAAAGAGAAGGAGAAGGTGAAGTCTGGAGGGTGAATCAGAAGAAGTAGAAGAAGGAGAAGGAGAAGGTGAAGTCTGGAGTGTGAATCAGAAGAAGCAGAAGAAGGAGAAGGAGAAGGTGAAGTCTGGAGAGTGAATCAGAAGAAGCAGAATAAGGAGAAGGAGAAGGTGAAGTCTGGAGGGTGAATCAGAAGAAGCAGAAGAAGGGGAAGGAGAAGGTGAAGTCTGGAGGGTGAATCAGAAGAAGTAGAAGAAGGAGAAGGAGAAGGTGAAGTCTGGAGGGTGAAGCAGAAGAAGTAGAAGAAGGAGAAGGAGAAGGTGAAGTCAGGAGGGTGAATCAGAAGAAGTAGAAGAAGGAGAAGGAGAAGGTGAAGTCAGGAGGGTGAATCAGAAGAAGCAGAAGAAGGAGAAGGAGAAGGTGAAGTCAGGAGGGTGAATCAGAAGAAGCAGAAGAAGGAGAAGGAGAAGGTGAAGTCTGGAGGGTGAATCAGAAGAATCAGAAGAAGGAGAAGGAGAAGGTGAAGTCTGGAGGGTGAATCAGAAGAAGCAGAAGAAAGAGAAGGAGAAGGTGAAGTCTGGAGGGTGAAGCAGAAGAAACAGAAGAAGGAGAAGGAGAAGGTGAAGACTGGAGGGTGAATCAGAAGAAGTAGAAGAAGGAGAAGGAGAAGGTGAAGTCTGGAGGGTGAATCAGAAGAAGTAGAAGAAGGAGAAGGAGAAGGTGAAGTCTGGAGGGTGAATCAGAAGAAGCAGAAGAAGGAGAAGGAGAAGGTGAAGTCTGGAGGGTGAATCAGAAGAAGCAGAAGAAGGAGAAGGAGAAGATGAAGTCTGGAGGGTGAATCAGAAGAAGTAGAAGAAGGAGAAGGAGAAGGTGAAGTCTGGAGGGTGAATCAGAAGTAGTAGAAGAAGGAGAAGGAGAAGGTGAAGTCTGGACGGTGAATCAGAAGAAACAGAAGAAGGAGAAGGAGAAGGTGAAGTCTGGAGGGTGAATCAGAAGAAGTAGAAGAAGGAGAAGGAGAAGGTGTAGTCTGGAGGGTCAATCAGAAGAAGTAGACGAAGGAGAAGGAGAAGGTGAAGTCTGGAGGGTGAATCAGAAGAAGCAGAAGAAGGAAATGGAGAAGGTGAAGTCTGGAGGGTGAATCAGAAGAAGTAGAAGAAGGAGAAGGAGAAGGTGAAGTCTGGAGGGTGAATCAGAAGAAGCAGAAGAAGGAGAAGGAGAAGGTGAAGTCTGGAGGGTGAATCAGAAGAAGCAGAAGAAGGAGAAGGAGAAGGTGAAGTCTGGAGGGTGAAGCAGAAGAAGTAGAAGAAGGAGAAGGAGAAGGTGAAGTCAGGAGGGTGAATCAGAAGAAGTAGAAGAAGGAGAAGGAGAAGGTGAGGTCAGGAGGGTGAATCAGAAGAAGCAGAAGAAGGAGAAGGAGAAGGTGAAGTCTGGAGGGTGAATCAGAAGAATCAGAAGAAGGAGAAGGAGAAGGTGAAGTCTGGAGGGTGAATAAGAAGAAGCAGAAGAAGGAGAAGGAGAAGGTGAAGTCTGGAGGGTGAATCAGAAGAAGCAGAAGAAGGAGAAGGAGAAGGTGAAGTCAGGAGGGTGAATCAGAAGAAGCAGAAGAAGGAGATGGAGAAGGTGAAGTTAGGAGGGTGAATCAGAAGAAGCAGAAGAAGGAGAAGGAGCAGGTGATGTCAGCGGGATGAAGCAGAAGAAGTAGAAGAAGGAGAAGGAGAAGGTGAAGTCAGGATGGTGAAACAGAAGTAGCAGAAGAAGGAGAAGGAGAAGGTGAAGTCTGGAGGGTGAATCAGAATAAGTAGAAGAAGGAGAAGGAGAAGGTCAAGTCTGGAGGGTGAATCAGAAGAAGTAGAAGAAGGAGAAGGAGAAGGTGAAGTCTGGAGGGTGAAGCAGAAGAAGTAGAAGAAGGAGAAGGAGAAGGTGAAGTCAGGAGGGTGATTCAGAAGAAGTAGATGAAGGAGAAGGAGAAGGTGAAGTCAGGAGGGTGAATCAGAAGAAGCAGAAGAAGGAGAAGGAGAAGGTGAAGTCTGGAGGATGAATCAGAAGAAGCAGAATAAGGAGAAGGAGAAGGTGAAGTCTGGAGGATGAATCAGAAGAAGCAGAATAAGGAGAAGGAGAAGGTGAAGTCTGGAGGGTGAATCAGAAGAAGTAGAAGAAGGAGAAGGAGAAGGTGAAGTCTGGAGGGTGAATCAGAAGAAGTAGAAGAAGGAGAAGGAGAAGGTGAAGTCTGGAGGGTGAATCAGAAGAAGCAGAAGAAGGAGAAGGAGAAGGTGAAGTCTGGAGGGTGAATCAGAAGAAGCAGAAGAAGGAGAAGGAGAAGGTGAAGTCTGGAGGATGAATCAGAAGAAGCAGAATAAGGAGAAGGAGAAGGTGAAGTCTGGAGGGTGAATCAGAAGAAGCAGAAAAAGGAGAAGGAGAAGGTGAAGTCTGAAGGGTGAATCAGAAGAAGTAGAAGAAGGAGAAGGAGAAGGTGAAGTCTGGAGGGTGAAGCAGAAGAAGTAGAAGAAGTAGAAGGAGAAGGTGAAGTCAGGAGGGTGAATCAGAAGAAGTAGAAGAAGGAGAAGGAGAAGGTGAAGTCAGGAGGGTGAATCATAAGAAGCAGAAGAAGGAGAAGGAGAAGGTGAAGTCTGGAGGGTGAATCAGAAGAATCAGAAGAAGGAGAAGGAGAAGGTGAAGTCTGGAGGGTGAATCAGAAGATGCAGAAGAAAGAGAAGGAGAAGGTGAAGTCTGGAGGGTGAAGCAGAAGAAACAGAAGAAGGAGAAGGAGAAGGTGAAGACTGGAGGGTGAATCAGAAGAAGTAGAAGAAGGAGAAGGAGAAGGTGAAGTCTGGAGGGTGAATCAGAAGAAGTAGAAGAAGGAGAAGGAGAAGGTGAAGTCTGGAGGGTGAATCAGAAGAAGCAGAAGAAGGAGAAGGAGAAGGTGAAGTCTGGAGGGTGAATCAGAAGAAGCAGAAGAAGGAGAAGGAGAAGATGAAGTCTGGAGGGTGAATCAGAAGAAGTAGAAGAAGGAGAAGGAGAAGGTGAGGTCTGGAGGGTGAATCAGAAGAAGCAGAAGAAGGAGAAGGAGAAGGTGAAGTCTGGAGGGTGAATCAGAAGAAGCAGAAGAAGGAGAAGGAGAAGGTGAAGTCTGGAGGGTGAATCAGAAGAAGCAGAAGAAGGAGAAGGAGAAGGTGAAGTCAGGAGGGTGAATCAGAAGAAGCAGAAGAAGGAGAAGGAGAAGGTGAAGTTAGGAGGGTGAATCAGAAGAAGCAGAAGAAGGAGAAGGAGCAGGTGATGTCAGGGGGATGAAGCAGAAGAAGTAGAAGAAGGAGAAGGAGAAGGTGAAGTCAGGACGGTGAAGCAGAAGAAGCAGAAGAAGGAGAAGGAGAAGGTGAAGTCTGGAGGGTGAATCAGAAGAAGAAGAAGAAGGAGAAGGAGAAGGTCAAGTCTGGAGGGTGAATCAGAAGAAGTAGAAGAAGGAGAAGGAGAAGGTGAAGTCTGGAGGGTGAAGCAGAAGAAGTAGAAGAAGGAGAAGGAGAAGGTGAAGTCAGGAGGGTGAATCAGAAGAAGTAGAAGAAGGAGAAGGAGAAGGTGAAGTCAGGAGGATGAATCAGAAGAAGCAGAAGAAGGAGAAGAAGAAGGTGAAGTCTGGAGGGTGAATCAGAAGAATCAGAAGAAGGAGAAGGAGAAGGTGAAGTCTGGAGGGTGAATCAGAAGAAGAAGAAGAAGGAGAAGGAGAAGGTCAAGTCTGGAGGGTGAATCAGAAGAAGTAGAAGAAGGAGAAGGAGAAGGTGAAGTCTGGAGGGTGAAGCAGAAGAAGTAGAAGAAGGAGAAGGAGAAGGTGAAGTCAGGAGGGTGAATCAGAAGAAGTAGAAGAAGGAGAAGGAGAAGGTGAAGTCAGGAGGATGAATCAGAAGAAGCAGAAGAAGGAGAAGGAGAAGGTGAAGTCTGGAGGGTGAATCAGAAGAAGCAGAAGAAGGAGAAGGAGAAGATGAAGTCTGGAGGGTGAATCAGAAGAAGTTGAAGAAGGAGAAGGAGAAGGTGAATTCTGGAGGGTGAATCAGAAGTAGTAGAAGAAGGAGAAGGAGAAGGTGAAGTCTGGACGGTGAATCAGAAGAAACAGAAGAAGGAGAAGGAGAAGGTGAAGTCTGGAGGGTGAATCAGAAGAAGTAGAAGAAGGAGAAGGAGAAGGTGTAGTCTGGAGGGTGAATCAGAAGAAGTAGAAGAAGGAGAAGGAGAAGGTGAAGTCTGGAGGGTGAATCAGAAGAAGCAGAAGAAGGAGAAGGAGAAGGTGAAGTCTGGAGGGTGAATCAGAAGAAGCAGAAGAAGGAGAAGGAGAAGGTGAAGTCTGGAGGATGAATCAGAAGAAGCAGAATAAGGAGAAGGAGAAGGTGAAGTCTGGAGGGTGAATCAGAAGAAGCAGAAAAAGGAGAAGGAGAAGGTGAAGTCTGAAGGGTGAATCAGAAGAAGTAGAAGAAGGAGAAGGAGAAGGTGAAGTCTGGAGGGTGAAGCAGAAGAAGTAGAAGAAGTAGAAGGAGAAGGTGAAGTCAGGAGGGTGAATCAGAAGAAGTAGAAGAAGGAGAAGGAGAAGGTGAAGTCAGGAGGGTGAATCATAAGAAGCAGAAGAAGGAGAAGGAGAAGGTGAAGTCTGGAGGGTGAATCAGAAGAATCAGAAGAAGGAGAAGGAGAAGGTGAAGTCTGGAGGGTGAATCAGAAGAAGCAGAAGAAAGAGAAGGAGAAGGTGAAGTCTGGAGGGTGAAGCAGAAGAAACAGAAGAAGGAGAAGGAGAAGGTGAAGACTGGAGGGTGAATCAGAAGAAGTAGAAGAAGGAGAAGGAGAAGGTGAAGTCTGGAGGGTGAATCAGAAGAAGTAGAAGAAGGAGAAGGAGAAGGTGAAGTCTGGAGGGTGAATCAGAAGAAGCAGAAGAAGGAGAAGGAGAAGGTGAAGTCTGGAGGGTGAATCAGAAGAAGCAGAAGAAGGAGAAGGAGAAGATGAAGTCTGGAGGGTGAATCAGAAGAAGTAGAAGAAGGAGAAGGAGAAGGTGAGGTCTGGAGGGTGAATCAGAAGAAGCAGAAGAAGGAGAAGGAGAAGGTGAAGTCTGGAGGGTGAATCAGAAGAAGCAGAAGAAGGAGAAGGAGAAGGTGAAGTCTGGAGGGTGAATCAGAAGAAGCAGAAGAAGGAGAAGGAGAAGGTGAAGTCAGGAGGGTGAATCAGAAGAAGCAGAAGAAGGAGAAGGAGAAGGTGAAGTTAGGAGGGTGAATCAGAAGAAGCAGAAGAAGGAGAAGGAGCAGGTGATGTCAGGGGGATGAAGCAGAAGAAGTAGAAGAAGGAGAAGGAGAAGGTGAAGTCAGGACGGTGAAGCAGAAGAAGCAGAAGAAGGAGAAGGAGAAGGTGAAGTCTGGAGGGTGAATCAGAAGAAGAAGAAGAAGGAGAAGGAGAAGGTCAAGTCTGGAGGGTGAATCAGAAGAAGTAGAAGAAGGAGAAGGAGAAGGTGAAGTCTGGAGGGTGAAGCAGAAGAAGTAGAAGAAGGAGAAGGAGAAGGTGAAGTCAGGAGGGTGAATCAGAAGAAGTAGAAGAAGGAGAAGGAGAAGGTGAAGTCAGGAGGATGAATCAGAAGAAGCAGAAGAAGGAGAAGAAGAAGGTGAAGTCTGGAGGGTGAATCAGAAGAATCAGAAGAAGGAGAAGGAGAAGGTGAAGTCTGGAGGGTGAATCAGAATTAGCAGAAGAAAGAGAAGGAGAAGGTGAAGTCTGGAGGGTGATTCAGAAGAAGTAGAAGAAGGAGAAGGAGAAGGTGAAGTCTGGAGTGTGAATCAGAAGAAGCAGAAGAAGGAGAAGGAGAAGGTGAAGTCTGGAGGGTGAATCAGAAGAAGCAGAATAAGGAGAAGGAGAAGGTGAAGTCTGGAGGGTGAATCAGAAGAAGCAGAAGAAGGAGAAGGAGAAGGTGAAGCCTGGAGGGTGAATCAGAAGAAGTAGAAGAAGGAGAAGGAGAAGGTGAAGTCTGGAGGGTGAAGCAGAAGAAGTAGAAGAAGGAGAAGGTGAAGTCAGGAGGGTGAATCAGAAGAAGTAGAAGAAGGAGAAGGAGAAGGTGAAGTCAGGAGGGTGAATCAGAAGAAGGAGAAGAAGGAGAAGGAGAAGGTGAAGTCTGGAGGGTGAATCAGAAGAATCAGAAGAAGGAGAAGGAGAAGGTGAAGTCTGGAGGATGAATCAGAAGAAGCAGAGGAAGGAGAAGGAGAAGGTGAAGTCTGGAGGGTGAATCAGAAGAACAGAATAAGGAGAAGGAGAAGGTGAAGTCTGGAGGGTGAATCAGAAGAAGCAGAATAAGGAGAAGGAGAAGGTGAAGTCTGGAGGGTGAATCAGAAGAAGCAGAAGAAGGAGAAGGAGAAGATGAAGTCTGGAGGGTGAAGCAGAAGAAGTAGAAGAAGGAGAAGGAGAAGGTGAAGTCTGGAGGGTGAAGCAGAAGAAGTAGAAGAAGGAGAAGGAGAAGGTGAAGTCAGGAGGGTGAATCAGAAGAAGTAGAAGAAGGAGAAGGAGAAGGTGAAGTCCGGAGGGTGAATCAGAAGAAGCAGAAGAAGGAGAAGGAGAAGGTGAAGTCTGGAGGGTGAATCAGAAGAATCAGAAGAAGGAGAAGGAGAAGGTGAAGTCTGGAGGGTGAATCAGAAGAAGCAGAAGAAAGAGAAGGAGAAGGTGAAGTCTGGAGGGTGAAGCAGAAGAAACAGAAGAAGGAGAAGGAGAAGGTGAAGACTGGAGGGTGAATCAGAAGAAGTAGAAGAAGGAGAAGGAGAAGGTGAAGTCTGGAGGGTGAATCAGAAGAAGTAGAAGAAGGAGAAGGAGAAGGTGAAGTCTGGAGGGTGAATCAGAAGAAGCAGAAGAAGGAGAAGGAGAAGGTGAAGTCTGGAGGGTGAATCAGAAGAAGCAGAAGAAGGAGAAGGAGAAGATGAAGTCTGGAGGGTGAATCAGAAGAAGTAGAAGAAGGAGAAGGAGAAGGTGAAGTCTGGAGGGTGAATCAGAAGCAGTAGAAGAAGGAGAAGGAGAAGGTGAAGTCTGGACGGTGAATCAGAAGAAACAGAAGAAGGAGAAGGAGAAGGTGAAGTCTGGAGGGTGAATCAGAAGAAGTAGAAGAAGGAGAAGGAGAAGGTGTAGTCTGGAGGGTGAATCAGAAGAAGTAGACGAAGGAGAAGGAGAAGGTGAAGTCTGGAGGGTGAATCAGAAGAAGCAGAAGAAGGAAATGGAGAAGGTGAAGTCTGGAGGGTGAATCAGAAGAAGGAGAAGAAGGAGAAGGAGAAGGTGAAGTCTGGAGGGTGAATCAGAAGAAGCAGAAGAAGGAGAAGGAGAAGGTGAAGTCTGGAGGGTGAATCAGAAGAAGCAGAAGAAGGAGAAGGAGAAGGAGAAGTCTGGAGGGTGAATCAGAAGAAGCAGAAGAAGGAGAAGGAGAAGGTGAAGTCTGGAGGGTGAAGCAGAAGAAGTAGAAGAAGGAGAAGGAGAAGGTGAAGTCAGGAGGGTGAATCAGAAGAAGTAGAAGAAGGAGAAGGAGAAGGTGAAGTCAGGAGGGTGAATCAGAAGAAGCAGAAGAAGGAGAAGGAGAAGGTGAAGTCTGGAGGGTGAATCAGAAGAATCAGAAGAAGGAGAAGGAGAAGGTGAAGTCTGGAGGGTGAATCAGAAGAAGCAGAAGAAGGAGAAGGAGAAGGTGAAGTCTGGAGGGTGAATCAGAAGAAGCAGAAAAAGGAGAAGGAGAAGGTGAAGTCAGGAGGGTGAATCAGAAGAAGCAGAAGACGGAGAAGGAGAAGGTGAAGTTAGGAGGGTGAATCAGAAGAAGCAGAAGAAGGAGAAGGAGCAGGTGATGTCAGCGGGATGAAGCAGAAGAAGTAGAAGAAGGAGAAGGAGAAGGTGAAGTCAGGACGGTGAAGCAGAAGAAGCAGAAGAAGGAGAAGGAGAATGTGAAGTCTGGAGGGTGAATCAGAATAAGTAGAAGAAGGAGAAGGAGAAGGTCAAGTCTGGAGGGTGAATCAGAAGAAGTAGAAGAAGGAGAAGGAGAAGGTGAAGTCTGGAGGGTGAAGCAGAAGAAGTAGAAGAAGGAGAAGGAGAAGTTGAAGTTAGGAGGGTGAATCAGAAGAAGTAGAAGAAGGAGAAGGAGAAGGTGAAGTCAGGAGGGTGAATCAGAAGAAGCAGAAGAAGGAGAAGGAGAAGGTGAAGTCTGGAGGGTGAATCAGAAGAAGTAGAAGAAGGAGAAGGAGAAGGTATTGTCTGGAGGGTGAATCAGAAGAAGTAGACGAAGGAGAAGGAGAAGGTGAAGTCTGGAGGGTGAATCAGAAGAAGCAGAAGAAGGAGAAGGAGAAGGTGAAGTCTGGAGGGTGAATCAGAAGAAGCAGAATAAGGAGAAGGAGAAGGTGAAGTCTGGAGGGTGAATCAGAAGAAGCAGAAAAAGGAGAAGGAGAAGGTGAAGTCTGAAGGGTGAATCAGAAGAAGTAGAAGAAGGAGAAGGAGAAGGTGAAGTCTGGAGGGTGAAGCAGAAGAAGTAGAAGAAGGAGAAGGAGAAGGTGAAGTCAGGAGGGTGAATCAGAAGAAGTAGAAGAAGGAGAAGGAGAAGGTGAAGTCAGGAGGGTGAATCAGAAGAAGCAGAAGAAGGAGAAGGAGAAGGTGACGTCTGGAGGGTGAATCAGAAGAATCAGAAGAAGGAGAAGGAGAAGGTGAAGTCTGGAGGGTGAATCAGAAGAAGCAGAAGAAGGAGAAGGAGAAGGTGAAGTCTGGAGGGTGAATCAGAAGAAGCAGAAGAAGGAGAAGGAGAAGGTGAAGTCTGGAGGGTGAATCAGAAGAAGCAGAATAAGGAGAAGAAGAAGGTGAAGTCTGGAGGGTGAATCAGAAGAAGCAGAAAAAGGAGAAGGAGAAGGTGAAGTCTGAAGGGTGAATCAGAAGAAGTAGAAGAAGGAGAAGGAGAAGGTGAAGTCTGGTGGGTGAAGCAGAAGAAGTAGAAGAAGGAGAAGGAGAAGGTGAAGTCAGGAGGGTGAATCAGAAGAAGTAGAAGAAGGAGAAGGAGAAGGTGAAGTCAGGAGGGTGAATCAGAAGAAGCAGAAGAAGGAGAAGGAGAAGGTGACGCCTGGAGGGTGAATCAGAAGAATCAGAAGAAGGAGAAGGAGAAGGTGAAGTCTGGAGGGTGAATCAGAAGAAGCAGAAGAAAGAGAAGGAGAAGGTGAAGTCTGGAGGGTGAAGCAGAAGAAACAGAAGAAGGAGAAGGAGAAGGTGAAGACTGGAGGGTGAATCAGAAGAAGTAGAAGAAGGAGAAGGAGAAGGTGAAGTCTGGAGGGTGAATCAGAAGAAGTAGAAGAAGGAGAAGGAGAAGGTGAAGTCTGGAGGGTGAATCAGAAGAAGCAGAAGAAGGAGAAGGAGAAGGTGAAGTCTGGAGGGTGAATCAGGAGAAGCAGAAGAAGGAGAAGGAACAGATGAAGTCTGGAGGGTGAATCAGAAGAAGTAGAAGAAGGAGAAGGAGTAGGTGATGTCTGGAGGGTGAATCAGAAGAAGCAGAAGAAGGAGAAGGAGAAGGTGAAGTCTGGAGGGTGAATCAGAAGAAGCAGAAGAAGGAGAAGGAGAAGGTGAAGTCTGGAGGGTGAATCAGAAGAAGCAGAAGAAGGAGAAGGAGAAGGTGAAGTCTGGAGGGTGAATCAGAAGAATCAGAAGAAGGAGAAGGAGAAGGTGAAGTCTGGAGGGTGAATCAGAAGAAGCAGAAGAAGGAGAAGGAGAAGGTGAAGTCTGGAGGGTGAATCAGAAGAAGCAGAAAAAGGAGAAGGAGAAGGTGAAGTCAGGAGGGTGAATCAGAAGAAGCAGAAGACGGAGAAGGAGAAGGTGAAGTTAGGAGGGTGAATCAGAAGAAGCAGAAGAAGGAGAAGGAGCAGGTGATGTCAGCGGGATGAAGCAGAAGAAGTAGAAGAAGGAGAAGGAGAAGGTGAAGTCAGGACGGTGAAGCAGAAGAAGCAGAAGAAGGAGAAGGAGAATGTGAAGTCTGGAGGGTGAATCAGAATAAGTAGAAGAAGGAGAAGGAGAAGGTCAAGTCTGGAGGGTGAATCAGAAGAAGTAGAAGAAGGAGAAGGAGAAGGTGAAGTCTGGAGGGTGAAGCAGAAGAAGTAGAAGAAGGAGAAGGAGAAGTTGAAGTTAGGAGGGTGAATCAGAAGAAGTAGAAGAAGGAGAAGGAGAAGGTGAAGTCAGGAGGGTGAATCAGAAGAAGCAGAAGAAGGAGAAGGAGAAGGTGAAGTCTGGAGGGTGAATCAGAAGAAGTAGAAGAAGGAGAAGGAGAAGGTATTGTCTGGAGGGTGAATCAGAAGAAGTAGACGAAGGAGAAGGAGAAGGTGAAGTCTGGAGGGTGAATCAGAAGAAGCAGAAGAAGGAGAAGGAGAAGGTGAAGTCTGGAGGGTGAATCAGAAGAAGCAGAATAAGGAGAAGGAGAAGGTGAAGTCTGGAGGGTGAATCAGAAGAAGCAGAAAAAGGAGAAGGAGAAGGTGAAGTCTGAAGGGTGAATCAGAAGAAGTAGAAGAAGGAGAAGGAGAAGGTGAAGTCTGGAGGGTGAAGCAGAAGAAGTAGAAGAAGGAGAAGGAGAAGGTGAAGTCAGGAGGGTGAATCAGAAGAAGTAGAAGAAGGAGAAGGAGAAGGTGAAGTCAGGAGGGTGAATCAGAAGAAGCAGAAGAAGGAGAAGGAGAAGGTGACGTCTGGAGGGTGAATCAGAAGAATCAGAAGAAGGAGAAGGAGAAGGTGAAGTCTGGAGGGTGAATCAGAAGAAGCAGAAGAAGGAGAAGGAGAAGGTGAAGTCTGGAGGGTGAATCAGAAGAAGCAGAAGAAGGAGAAGGAGAAGGTGAAGTCTGGAGGGTGAATCAGAAGAAGCAGAATAAGGAGAAGAAGAAGGTGAAGTCTGGAGGGTGAATCAGAAGAAGCAGAAAAAGGAGAAGGAGAAGGTGAAGTCTGAAGGGTGAATCAGAAGAAGTAGAAGAAGGAGAAGGAGAAGGTGAAGTCTGGTGGGTGAAGCAGAAGAAGTAGAAGAAGGAGAAGGAGAAGGTGAAGTCAGGAGGGTGAATCAGAAGAAGTAGAAGAAGGAGAAGGAGAAGGTGAAGTCAGGAGGGTGAATCAGAAGAAGCAGAAGAAGGAGAAGGAGAAGGTGACGTCTGGAGGGTGAATCAGAAGAATCAGAAGAAGGAGAAGGAGAAGGTGAAGTCAGGAGGGTGAATCAGAAGAAGTAGAAGAAGGAGAAGGAGAAGGTGAAGTCAGGAGGGTGAATCAGAAGAAGCAGAAGAAGGAGAAGGAGAAGGTGACGTCTGGAGGGTGAATCAGAAGAAGCAGAAGAAGGAGAAGGAGAAGGTGACGCCTGGAGGGTGAATCAGAAGAATCAGAAGAAGGAGAAGGAGAAGGTGAAGTCTGGAGGGTGAATCAGAAGAAGCAGAAGAAAGAGAAGGAGAAGGTGAAGTCTGGAGGGTGAAGCAGAAGAAACAGAAGAAGGAGAAGGAGAAGGTGAAGACTGGAGGGTGAATCAGAAGAAGTAGAAGAAGGAGAAGGAGAAGGTGAAGTCTGGAGGGTGAATCAGAAGAAGTAGAAGAAGGAGAAGGAGAAGGTGAAGTCTGGAGGGTGAATCAGAAGAAGCAGAAGAAGGAGAAGGAGAAGGTGAAGTCTGGAGGGTGAATCAGGAGAAGCAGAAGAAGGAGAAGGAACAGATGAAGTCTGGAGGGTGAATCAGAAGAAGTAGAAGAAGGAGAAGGAGTAGGTGATGTCTGGAGGGTGAATCAGAAGAAGCAGAAGAAGGAGAAGGAGAAGGTGAAGTCTGGAGGGTGAATCAGAAGAAGCAGAAGAAGGAGAAGGAGAAGGTGAAGTCTGGAGGGTGAATCAGAAGAAGCAGAAGAAGGAGAAGGAGAAGGTGAAGTCAGGAGGGTGAATCAGAAGAAGCAGAAGAAGGAGAAGGAGAAGGTGAAGTTAGGAGGGTGAATCAGAAGAAGCAGAAGAAGGAGAAGGAGCAGGTGATGTCAGGGGGATGAAGCAGAAGAAGTAGAAGAAGGAGAAGGAGAAGGTGAAGTCAGGACGGTGAAGCAGAAGAAGCAGAAGAAGGAGAAGGAGAAGGTGAAATCTGGAGGGTGAATCAGAAGAAGTAGAAGAAGGAGAAGGAGAAGGTCAAGTCTGGAGGGTGAATCAGAAGAAGTAGAAGAAGGAGAAGGAGAAGGTGAAGTCTGGAGGGTGAAGCAGAAGAAGTAGAAGAAGGAGAAGGAGAAGGTGAAGTCAGGAGGGTGAATCAGAAGAAGTAGAAGAAGGAGAAGGAGAAGGTGAAGTCAGGAGGGTGAATCAGAAGAAGCAGAAGAAGGAGAAGAAGAAGGTGAAGTCTGGAGGGTGAATCAGAAGAATCAGAAGAAGGAGAAGGAGAAGGTGAAGTCTGGAGGGTGAATCAGATGAAGCAGAAGAAAGAGAAGGAGAAGGTGAAGTCTGGAGGGTGAATCAGAAGAAGTAGAAGAAGGAGAAGGAGAAGGTGAAGTCTGGAGTGTGAATCAGAAGAAGCAGAAGAAGGAGAAGGAGAAGGTGAAGTCTGGAGAGTGAATCAGAAGAAGCAGAATAAGGAGAAGGAGAAGGTGAAGTCTGGAGGGTGAATCAGAAGAAGCAGAAGAAGGGGAAGGAGAAGGTGAAGTCTGGAGGGTGAATCAGAAGAAGTAGAAGAAGGAGAAGGAGAAGGTGAAGTCTGGAGGGTGAAGCAGAAGAAGTAGAAGAAGGAGAAGGAGAAGGTGAAGTCAGGAGGGTGAATCAGAAGAAGTAGAAGAAGGAGAAGGAGAAGGTGAAGTCAGGAGGGTGAATCAGAAGAAGCAGAAGAAGGAGAAGGAGAAGGTGAAGTCAGGAGGGTGAATCAGAAGAAGCAGAAGAAGGAGAAGGAGAAGGTGAAGTCTGGAGGGTGAATCAGAAGAATCAGAAGAAGGAGAAGGAGAAGGTGAAGTCTGGAGGGTGAATCAGAAGAAGCAGAAGAAAGAGAAGGAGAAGGTGAAGTCTGGAGGGTGAAGCAGAAGAAACAGAAGAAGGAGAAGGAGAAGGTGAAGACTGGAGGGTGAATCAGAAGAAGTAGAAGAAGGAGAAGGAGAAGGTGAAGTCTGGAGGGTGAATCAGAAGAAGTAGAAGAAGGAGAAGGAGAAGGTGAAGTCTGGAGGGTGAATCAGAAGAAGCAGAAGAAGGAGAAGGAGAAGGTGAAGTCTGGAGGGTGAATCAGAAGAAGCAGAAGAAGGAGAAGGAGAAGATGAAGTCTGGAGGGTGAATCAGAAGAAGTAGAAGAAGGAGAAGGAGAAGGTGAAGTCTGGAGGGTGAATCAGAAGTAGTAGAAGAAGGAGAAGGAGAAGGTGAAGTCTGGACGGTGAATCAGAAGAAACAGAAGAAGGAGAAGGAGAAGGTGAAGTCTGGAGGGTGAATCAGAAGAAGTAGAAGAAGGAGAAGGAGAAGGTGTAGTCTGGAGGGTCAATCAGAAGAAGTAGACGAAGGAGAAGGAGAAGGTGAAGTCTGGAGGGTGAATCAGAAGAAGCAGAAGAAGGAAATGGAGAAGGTGAAGTCTGGAGGGTGAATCAGAAGAAGTAGAAGAAGGAGAAGGAGAAGGTGAAGTCTGGAGGGTGAATCAGAAGAAGCAGAAGAAGGAGAAGGAGAAGGTGAAGTCTGGAGGGTGAATCAGAAGAAGCAGAAGAAGGAGAAGGAGAAGGTGAAGTCTGGAGGGTGAAGCAGAAGAAGTAGAAGAAGGAGAAGGAGAAGGTGAAGTCAGGAGGGTGAATCAGAAGAAGTAGAAGAAGGAGAAGGAGAAGGTGAGGTCAGGAGGGTGAATCAGAAGAAGCAGAAGAAGGAGAAGGAGAAGGTGAAGTCTGGAGGGTGAATCAGAAGAATCAGAAGAAGGAGAAGGAGAAGGTGAAGTCTGGAGGGTGAATAAGAAGAAGCAGAAGAAGGAGAAGGAGAAGGTGAAGTCTGGAGGGTGAATCAGAAGAAGCAGAAGAAGGAGAAGGAGAAGGTGAAGTCAGGAGGGTGAATCAGAAGAAGCAGAAGAAGGAGATGGAGAAGGTGAAGTTAGGAGGGTGAATCAGAAGAAGCAGAAGAAGGAGAAGGAGCAGGTGATGTCAGCGGGATGAAGCAGAAGAAGTAGAAGAAGGAGAAGGAGAAGGTGAAGTCAGGATGGTGAAACAGAAGTAGCAGAAGAAGGAGAAGGAGAAGGTGAAGTCTGGAGGGTGAATCAGAATAAGTAGAAGAAGGAGAAGGAGAAGGTCAAGTCTGGAGGGTGAATCAGAAGAAGTAGAAGAAGGAGAAGGAGAAGGTGAAGTCTGGAGGGTGAAGCAGAAGAAGTAGAAGAAGGAGAAGGAGAAGGTGAAGTCAGGAGGGTGATTCAGAAGAAGTAGATGAAGGAGAAGGAGAAGGTGAAGTCAGGAGGGTGAATCAGAAGAAGCAGAAGAAGGAGAAGGAGAAGGTGAAGTCTGGAGGGTGAATCAGAAGAATCAGAAGAAGGAGAAGGAGAAGGTGAAGTCTGGAGGGTGAATCAGAAGAAGCAGAAGAAAGAGAAGGAGAAGGTGAAGTCTGGAGGGTGAATCAGAAGAAGCAGAAGAAGGAGAAGGAGAAGGTGAAGTCAGGAGGGTGAATCAGAAGAAGCAGAAGAAGTAGAAGGAGAAGGTGAAGTTAGGAGGGTGAATCAGAAGAAGCAGAAGAAGGAGAAGGAGCAGGTGATGTCAGGGGGATGAAGCAGAAGAAGTAGAAGAAGGAGAAGGTGAAGTCAGGACGGTGAAGCAGAAGAAGCAGAAGAAGGAGAAGGAGAAGGTGAAGTCTGGAGGGTGAATCAGAAGAAGTAGAAGAAGGAGAAGGAGAAGGTCAAGTCTGGAGGGTGAATCAGAAGAAGTAGAAGAAGGAGAAGGAGAAGGTGAAGTCTGGAGGGTGAAGCAGAAGAAGTAGAAGAAGGAGAAGGAGAAGGTGAAGTCAGGAGGGTGAATCAGAAGAAGTAGAAGAAGGAGAAGGAGAAGGTGAAGTCAGGAGGGTGAATCAGAAGAAGCAGAAGAAGGAGAAGGAGAAGGTGAAGTCTGGAGGGTGAATCAGAAGAAGCAGAAGAAGGAGAAGGAGAAGATGAAATCTGGAGGGTGAATCAGAAGAAGTAGAAGAAGGAGAAGGAGAAGGTGAGGTCTAGAGGGTGAATCAGAAGAAGTAGAAGAAGGAGAAGGAGAAGGTGAAGTCTGGAGGGTGAATCAGAAGAAGCAGAAGAAGGAGAAGGAGAAGGTGAAGTCTGGAGGGTGAATCAGAAGAAGCAGAAGAAGGAGAAGGAGAAGGTGAAGTCTGGAGGGTGAATCAGAAGAAGCAGAAGAAGGAGAAGGAGAAGATGAAATCTGGAGGGTGAATCAGAAGAAGCAGAAGAAAGAGAAGGAGAAGGTGAAGTCTGGAGGGTGAATCAGAAGAAGTAGAAGAAGGAGAAGGAGAAGGTGTAGTCTGGAGGGTGAATCAGAAGAAGCAGAAGAAGGAGAAGGAGAAGGTGAAGTCTGGAGGGTGAATCAGAAGAAGCAGAAGAAGGAGAAGGAGAAGGTGAAGTCTGGAGGGTGAATCAGAAGAAGCAGAAGAAGGAGAAGGAGAAGTTGAAGTCTGGAGGGTGAATCAGAAGAAGCAGAATAAGGAGAAGTGAAGGTGAAGTATGGAGGGTGAATCAGAAGAAGCAGAAGAAGGAGAAGGAGAAGGTGAAGTCTGGAGGGTGAATCAGAAGAAGTAGAAGAAGGAGAATGAGAAGGTGAAGTCTGGAGGGTGAAGCAGAAGAAGTAGAAGAAGGAGAAGGAGAAGGTGAAGTCTGGAGGGTGAATCAGAAGAAGCAGAATCAGGAGAAGGAGAAGGTGAAGTCTGGAGGGTGAATCAGAAGAAGCAGAATAAGGAGAAGGAGAAGGTGAAGTCTGGAGAGTGAATCAGAAGAAGCAGAATAAGGAGAAGAAGAAGGTGAAGTCTGGAGGGTGAATCAGAAGAAGCAGAAGAAGAAGAAGGAGAAGATGAAGTCTGGAGGGTGAATCAGAAGAAGTAGAAGAAGGAGAAGGAGAAGTTGAAGTCTGGAGGGTGAAGCAGAAGAAGTAGAAGAAGGAGAAGGAGAAGGTGAAGTCAGGAGGGTGAATCAGAAGAAGTAGAAGAAGGAGAAGGAGAAGGTGTAGTCTGGAGGGTCAATCAGAAGAAGTAGACGAAGGAGAAGGAGAAGGTGAAGTCTGGAGGGTGAATCAGAAGAAGCAGAAGAAGGAAATGGAGAAGGTGAAGTCTGGAGGGTGAATCAGAAGAAGTAGAAGAAGGAGAAGGAGAAGGTGAAGTCTGGAGGGTGAATCAGAAGAAGCAGAAGAAGGAGAAGGAGAAGGTGAAGTCTGGAGGGTGAATCAGAAGAAGCAGAAGAAGGAGAAGGAGAAGTCTGGAGGGTAAATCAGAAGAAGCAGAAGAAGGAGAAGGAGAAAGTGAAGTCTGGAGGGTGAAGTAGAAGAAGTAGAAGAAGGAGAAGGAGAAGGTGAAGTCAGGAGGGTGAATCAGAAGAAGTAGAAGAAGGAGAAGGAGAAGGTGAGGTCAGGAGGGTGAATCAGAAGAAGCAGAAGAAGGAGAAGGAGAAGGTGAAGTCTGGAGGGTGAATCAGAAGAATCAGAAGAAGGAGAAGGAGAAGGTGAAGTCTGGAGGGTGAATCAGAAGAAGCAGAAGAAGGAGAAGAAGAAGGTGAAGTCTGGAGGGTGAATCAGAAGAAGCAGAAGAAGGAGAAGGAGAAGGTGAAGTCAGGAGGGTGAATCAGAAGAAGCAGAAGAAGGAGAAGGAGAAGGTGAAGTTAGGAGGGTGAATCAGAAGAAGCAGAAGAAGGAGAAGGAGTAGGTGATGTCAGCGGGATGAAGCAGAAGAAGTAGAAGAAGGAGAAGGAGAAGGTGAAGTCAGGACGGTGAAGCAGAAGAAGCAGAAGAAGGAGAAGGAGAAGGTGAAGTCTGGAGGGTGAATCAGAATAAATAGAAGAAGGAGAAGGAGAAGGTCAAGTCTGGAGGGTGAATCAGAAGAAGTAGAAGAAGGAGAAGGAGAAGGTGAAGTCCGGAGGGTGAAGCAGAAGAAGTAGAAGAAGGAGAAGGAGAAGGTGAAGTCAGGAGGGTGAATCAGAAGAAGTAGATGAAGGAGAAGGAGAAGGTGAAGTCTGGAGGGTGAATCAGAAGAATCAGAAGAAGGAGAAGGAGAAGGTGAAGTCTGGAGGGTGAATCAGAAGAAGCAGAAGAAAGAGAAGGAGAAGGTGAAGTCTGGAGGGTGAATCAGAAGAAGCAGAAGAAGGAGAAGGAGAAGGTGAAGTCAGGAGGGTGAATCAGAAGAAGCAGAAGAAGGAGAAGGAGAAGGTGAAGTTAGGAGGGTGAATCAGAAGAAGCAGAAGAAGGAGAAGGAGCAGGTGATGTCAGGGGGATGAAGCAGAAGAAGTAGAAGAAGGAGAAGGAGAAGGTGAAGTCTGTAGGGTGAAGCAGAAGAAGCAGAAGAAGGAGAAGGAGAAGGTGAAGTCTGGAGGGTGAATCAGAAGAAGTAGAAGAAGGAGAAGGAGAAGGTCAAGTCTGGAGGGTGAATCAGAAGAAGTAGAAGAAGGAGAAGGAGAAGGTGAAGTCTGGAGGGTGAAGCAGAAGAAGTAGAAGAAGTAGAAGGAGAAGGTGAAGTCAGGAGGGTGAATCAGAAGAAGTAGAAGAAGGAGAAGGAGAAGGTGAAGTCAGGAGGGTGAATCAGAAGAAGCAGAAGAAGGAGAAGGAGAAGGTGAAGTCTGGAGGGTGAATCAGAAGAAGCAGAAGAAGGAGAAGGAGAAGTTGAAATCTGGAGGGTGAATCAGAAGAAGTAGAAGAAGGAAAAGGAGAAGGTGAGGTCTGGAGGGTGAATCAGAAGAAGCAGAAGAAAGAGAAGGAGAAGGTGAAGTCTGGAGGGTGAATCAGAAGAAGTAGAAGAAGGAGAAGGAGAAGGTGAAGTCTGGAAGGTGAATCAGAAGAAGCAGAAGAAGGAGAAGGAGAAGGTGAAGTCTGGAGGGTGAATCAGAAGAAGCAGAAGAAGGAGAAGGAGAAGGTGAAGTCTGGAGGGTGAATCAGAAGAAGCAGAAGAAGGAGAAGGAGAAGTTGAAGTCTGGAGGGTGAATCAGAAGAAGCAGAATAAGGAGAAGTGAAGGTGAAGTATGGAGGGTGAATCAGAAGAAGCAGAAGAAGGAGAAGGAGAAGGTGAAGTCTGGAGGGTGAATCAGAAGAAGTAGAAGAAGGAGAAGGAGAAGGTGAAGTCTGGAGGGTGAAGCAGAAGAAGTAGAAGAAGGAGAAGGAGAAGGTGAAGTCAGGAGGGTGAATCAGAAGAAGTAGAAGAAGGAGAAGGAGAAGGTGAAGTCAGGAGGGTGAATCAGAAGAAGCAGAAGAAGGAGAAGGAGAAGGTGAAGTCTGGAGGGTGAATCAGAAGAAGCAGAATCAGGAGAAGGAGAAGGTGAAGTCTGGAGGGTGAATCAGAAGAAGCAGAATAAGGAGAAGGAGAAGGTGAAGTCTGGAGGGTGAATCAGAAGAAGCAGAAGAAGGAGAAGGAGAAGATGAAGTCTGGAGGGTGAATCAGAAGAAGTAGAAGAAGGAGAAGGAGAAGGTGAAGTCTGGAGGGTGAAGCAGAAGAAGTAGAAGAAGGAGAAGGAGAAGGTGAAGTCAGGAGGGTGAATCAGAAGAAGTAGAAGAAGGAGAAGGAGAAGGTGAAGTCAGGAGGGTGAATCAGAAGAAGCAGAAGAAGGAGAAGGAGAAGGTGAAGTCTGGAGGGTGAATCAGAAGAATCAGAAGAAGGAGAAGGAGAAGGTGAAGTCTGGAGGGTGAATCAGAAGAAGCAGAAGAAAGAGAAGGAGAAGGTGAAGTCTGGAGGGTGAAGCAGAAGAAAAAGAAGAAGGAGAAGGAGAAGGTGAAGACTGGAGGGTGAATCAGAAGAAGTGGAAGAAGGAGAAGGAGAAGGTGAAGTCTGGAGGGTGAATCAGAAGAAGTAGAAGAAGGAGAAGGAGAAGGTGAAGTCTGGAGGGTGAATCAGAAGAAGCAGAAGAAGGAGAAGGAGAAGGTGAAGTCTGGAGGGTGAATCAGAAGAAGCAGAAGAAGGAGAAGGAGAAGATGAAGTCTGGAGGGTGAATCAGAAGAAGTAGAAGAAGGAGAAGGAGAAGGTGAAGTCTGGAGGGTGAATCAGAAGTAGTAGAAGAAGGAGAAGGAGAAGGTGAAGTCTGGACGGTGAATCAGAAGAAACAGAAGAAGGAGAAGGAGAAGGTGAAGTCTGGAGGGTGAATCAGAAGAAGTAGAAGAAGGAGAAGGAGAAGGTGCAGTCTGGAGGGTGAATCAGAAGAAGTAGACGAAGGAGAAGGAGAAGGTGAAGTCTGGAGGGTGAATCAGAAGAAGCAGAAGAAGGAGATGGAGAAGGTGAAGTCTGGAGGGTGAATCAGAAGAAGTAGAAGAAGGAGAAGGAGAAGGTGAAGTCTGGAGGGTGAATCAGAAGAAGCAGAAGAAGGAGAAGGAGAAGGTGAAGTCTGGAGGGTGAATCAGAAGAAGCAGAAGAAGGAGAAGGAGAAGGAGAAGTCTGGAGGGTGAATCAGAAGAAGCAGAATAAGGAGAAGGAGAAGGTGAAGTCTGGAGGGTGAATCAGAAGAAGCAGAAGAAGGAGAGGGAGAAGGTGAAGTCTGGAGGGTGAATCAGAAGAAGTAGAAGAAGGAGAAGGAGAAGGTGAAGTCTGGAGGGTGAATCAGAAGAAGTAGAAGAAGGAGAAGGAGAAGGTGAAATCTGGAGGTTGAATCAGAAGAAGTAGAAGAAGGAGAAGGAGAAGGTGAAGTCTGGAGGGTGAAGCAGAAGAAGTAGAAGAAGGAGAAGGAGAATGTGAAGTCAGGAGGGTGAATCAGAAGAAGTAGAAGAAGGAGAAGGAGAAGGTGAAGTCAGGAGGGTGAATCAGAAGAAGCAGAAGAAGGAGAAGGTGAAGTCTGGAGGGTGAATCAGAAGAATCAGAAGAAGGAGAAGGAGAATGTGAAGTCTGGAGGGTGAATCAGAAGAAGCAGAAGAAAGAGAAGGAGATGGTGAAGTCTGGAGGGTGAATCAGAAAAAGTAGAAGAAGGAGAAGGAGAAGGTGAAGTCTGAAGGGTGAATCAGAAGAAGCAGAGGAAGGAGAAGGAGAAGGTGAAGTCTGGAGGGTGAATCAGAAGAAGCAGAAGAAGTAGAAGGAGAAGGTGAAGTCTGGAGGGTGAATCAGAAGAAGCAGAAGAAGGAGAAGGAGAAGGTGAAGTCTGGAGGGTGAATGAGAAGAAGCAGAATAAGGAGAAGGAGAAGGTGAAGTCTGGAGGGTGAATCAGAAGAAGCAGAAGAAGGAGAAGGAGAAGGTGAAGTCTGGAGGGTGAATCAGAAGAAGTAGAAGAAGGAGAAGGAGAAGGTGAAGTCTGCAGGGTGAAGCAGAAGAAGGAGAAGGAGAAGGTGAAGTCAGGAGGGTGAATCAGAAGAAGTAGAAGAAGGAGAAGGAGAAGGTGAAATCAGGAGGGTGAATCAGAAGTAGCAGAAGAAGGAGAAGGAGAAGGTGAAGTCTGTAGGGTGAATCAGAAGAATCAGAAGAAGGAGAAGGAGAAGGTGAAGTCTGGAGGGTGAATCAGAAGAAGCAGAAGAAAGAGAAGGAGAAGGTGAAGTCTGGAGGGTGAAGCAGAAGAAACAGAAGAAGGAGAAGGAGAAGGTGAAGACTGGAGGGTGAATCAGAAGAAGTAGAAGAAGGAGAAGGAGAAGGTGAAGTCTGGAGGGTGAATCAGAAGAAGTAGAAGAAGGAGAAGGAGAAGGTGAAGTCTGGAGGGTGAATCAGAAGAAGCAGAAGAAGGAGAAGGAGAAGGTGAAGTCTGGATGGTGAATCAGAAGAAGCAGAAGAAGGAGAAGGAGAAGATGAAGTCTGGAGGGTGAATCAGAAGAAGTAGAAGAAGGAGAAGAAGAAGGTGAGGTCTGGAGGGTGAATCAGAAGAAGCAGAAGAAGGAGAAGGAGAAGGTGAAGTCTGGAGGGTGAATCAGAAGAAGCAGAAGAAGGAGAAGGAGAAGGTGAAGTCTGGCGGGTGAATCAGAAGAAACAGAAGAAGGAGAAGAAGAAGGTGAAGTCTGGAGGGTGAATCAGAAGAAGTAGAAGAAGGAGAAGGAGAAGGTGTAGTCTGGAGGGTGAATCAGAAGAAGCAGAAGAAGGAGAAGGAGAAGGTGAAGTCTGGAGGGTGAATCAGAAGAAGCAGAAGAAGGAGAAGGAGAAGGTGAAGTCCGGAGGGTGAATCAGAAGAAGCAGAAGAAGGGGAAGGAGAAGGTGAAGTCAGGAGGGTGAATCAGAAGAAGCAGAAGAAGGAGAAGGAGAAGGTGAAGTTAGGAGGGTGAATCAGAAGAAGCAGAAGAAGGAGAAGGAGCAGGTGATGTCAGGGGGATGAAGCAGAAGAAGTAGAAGAAGGAGAAGGAGAAGGTGAAGTCAGGACGGTGAAGCAGAAGAAGCAGAAGAAGGAGAAGGAGAAGGTGAAGTCTGGAGGGTGAATCAGAAGAAGTAGAAGAAGGAAAAGGAGAAGGTCAAGTCTGGAGGGTGAATCAGAAGAAGTAGAAGAAGGGGAAGGAGAAGGTGAAGTCTGGAGGGTGAATCAGAAGAAGCAGAAGAAGGAGAAGGAGAAGGTGAAGTCTGCAGGGTGAATCAGAAGAAGCAGAAGAAGGAGAAGGAGAAGGTGAAGTCTGGAGGGTGAATCAGAAGAAGCAGAAGAAGGAGAAGGAGAAGGTGAAGTCTGGAGGGTGAATCAGAAGAAGCAGAAGAAGGAGAAGGAGAAGGTGAAGTCTGGAGGGTGAATCAGAAGAAGTAGAAGAAGGAGAAGGAGAAGTTGAAGTCTGGAGGGTGAAGCAGAAGAATTAGAAGATGGAGAAGGAGAGGGTGAAGTCAGGAGGGTGAATCAGAAGAAGTAGAAGAAGGAGAAGGAGAAGGTGAAGTCAGGAGGGTGAATCGGAAGAAGCAGAAGATGGAGAAGAAGAAGGTGATGTCTGGAGGGTGAATCAGAAGAATCAGAAGAAGGAGAAGGAGAAGGTGAAGTCTGGAGGGTGAATCAGAAGAAGCAGAGGAAGGAGAAGGAGAAGGTAAAGTCTGGAGGGTGAATCAGAAGAAGCAGAATAAGGAGAAGGAGAAGGTGAAGTCTGGAGGGTGAATCAGAAGAAGCAGAATAAGGAGAAGGAGAAGGCGAAGTCTGGAGGGTGAATCAGAAGAAGCAGAAGAAGGAGAAGGAGAAGGTGAAGTCTGGAGGGTGAATCAGAAGAAGTAGAAGAAGGAGAAGGAGAAGGTGAAGTCTGGAGGGTGAAGCAGAAGAAGTAGAAGAAGGAGAAGGAGAAGGTGAAGTCAGGTGGGTGAATCAGAAGAAGTAGAAGAAGGAGAAGGAGAAGGTGAAGTCAGGAGGGTGAATCAGAAGAAGCAGAAGAAGGAGAAGGAGAAGGTGAAGTCTGGAGGGTGAATCAGAAGAATCAGAAGAAGGAGAAGGAGAAGGTGAAGTCTGGAGGGTGAATCAGAAGAAGCAGAAGAAAGAGAAGGAGAAGGTGAAGTCTGGAGGGTGAAGCAGAAGAAACAGAAGAAGGAGAAGGAGAAGGTGAAGACTGGAGGGTGAATCAGAAGAAGTAGAAGAAGGAGAAGGAGAAGGTGAAGTCTGGAGGGTGAATCAGAAGAAGTAGAAGAAGGAGAAGGAGAAGGTGAAGTCTGAAGGGTGAATCAGAAGAAGCAGAAGAAGGAGAAGGAGAAGGTGAAGTCTGGAGGGTGAATCAGAAGAAGCAGAAGAAGGAGAAGGAGAAGATGAAGTCTGGAGGGTGAATCAGAAGAAGTAGAAGAAGGAGAAGGAGAAGGTGAAGTCTGGAGGGTGAATCAGAAGTAGTAGAAGAAGGAGAAGGAGAAGGTGAAGTCTGGAGGGTGAATCAGAAGAAGCAGAAGAAGGAGATGGAGAAGGTGAAGTCTGGAGGGTGAATCAGAAGAAGTAGAAGAAGGAGAAGGAGAAGGTGAAGTCTGGAGGGTGAATCAGAAGAAGCAGAAGAAGGTGAAGGAGAAGGTGAAGTCTGGAGGGTGAATCAGAAGAAGGAGAAGGAGAAGGTGAAGTCTGGAGGGTGATTCAGAAGAAGCAGAATAAGGAGAAGGAGAAGGTGAAGTCTGGAGGGTGAATCAGAAGAAGCAGAAGAAGGAGAAGGAGAAGGTGAAGTCTGGAGGGTGAATCAGAAGAAGTAGAAGAAGGAGAAGGAGAAGGTGAAGTCTGGAGGGTGAATCAGAAGAAGTAGAAGAAGGAGAAGGAGAAGGTGAAGTCTGGAGGGTGAATCAGAAGAAGTAGAAGAAGGAGAAGGAGAAGCTGAAGTCTGGAGGGTGAAGCAGAAGAAGTAGAAGAAGGAGAAGGAGAAGGTGAAGTGAGGAGGGTGAATCAGAAGATGTAGAAGAAGGAGAAGGAGAAGGTGAAGTCAGGAGGGTGAATCAGAAGAAGCAGAAGAAGGAGAAGGAGAATGTGATGTCTGGAGGGTGAATCAGAAGAATCAGAAGAAGGAGAAGGAGAAGGTGAAGTCTGGAGGGTGAATCAGAAGAAGCAGAAGAAAGAGAAGGAGAAGGTGAAGTCTGGAGGGTGAATCAGAAGAAGTAGAAGAAGGAGAAGGAGAAGGTGAAGTCTGGAGGGTGAATCAGAAGAAGCAGAAGAAGGAGAAGGAGAAGGTGTAGTCTGGAGGGTGAATCAGAAGAAGTAGACGAAGGAGAAGGAGAAGGTGAAGTCTGGAGGGTGAATCAGAAGAAGCAGAAGAAGGAGATGGAGAAGGTGAAGTCTGGAGGGTGAATCAGAAGAAGCAGAAGAAGGAGAAGGAGAAGGTGAAGTCTGGAGGGTGAATCAGAAGAAGTAGAAGAAGGAGAAGGAGAAGGTGAAGTCTGGAGGGTGAAGCAGAAGAAGTAGAAGAAGGAGAAGGAGAAGGTGAAGTCAGGTGGGTGAATCAGAAGAAGTAGAAGAAGGAGAAGGAGAAGGTGAAGTCAGGAGGGTGAATCAGAAGAAGCAGAAGAAGGAGAAGGAGAAGGTGAAGTCTGGAGGGTGAATCAGAAAAATCAGAAGAAGGAGAAGGAGAAGGTGAAGTCTGGAGGGTGAATCAGAAGAAGCAGAAGAAAGAGAAGGAGAAGGTGAAGTCTGGAGGGTGAAGCAAAAGAAACAGAAGAAGGAGAAGGAGAAGGTGAAGACTGGAGGGTGAATCAGAAGAAGTAGAAGAAGGAGAAGGAGAAGGTGAAGTCTGGAGGGTGAATCAGAAGAAGTAGAAGAAGGAGAAGGAGAAGGTGAAGTCTGGAGGGTGAATCAGAAGAAGCAGAAGAAGGAGAAGGAGAAGGTGAAGTCTGGAGGGTGAATCAGAAGAAGCAGAAGAAGGAGAAGGAGAAGATGAAGTCTGGAGGTTGAATCAGAAGAAGTAGAAGAAGGAGAAGGAGAAGGTGAACTCTGGAGGGTGAATCAGAAGTAGTAGAAGAAGGAGAAGGAGAAGGTGAAGTCTGGAGGGTGAATCAGAAGAAACAGAAGAAGGAGAAGGAGAAGGTGAAGTCTGGAGGGTGAATCAGAAGAAGTAGAAGAAGGAGAAGGAGAAGGTGTTGACTGGAGGGTGAATCAGAAGAAGTAGACGAAGGAGAAGGAGAAGGTGAAGTCTGGAGGGTGAATCAGAAGAAGCAGAAGAAGGAGATGGAGAAGGTGAAGTCTGGAGGGTGAATCAGAAGAAGTAGAAGAAGGAGAAGGAGAAGGTGAAGTCTGGAGGGTGAATCAGAAGAAGCAGAAGAAGGAGAAGGAGAAGGTGAAGTCTGGAGGGTGAATCAGAAGAAGCAGAAGAAGGAGAAGGAGAAGGTGAAGGCTGGAGGGTGATTCAGAAGAAGCAGAATAAGGAGAAGGGGAAGGTGAAGTCTGGAGGGTGAATCAGAAGAAGCAGAAGAAGGAGAAGGAGAAGGTGAAGTCTGGAGGGTGAAACAGAAGAAGTAGAAGAAGGAGAAGGAGAAGGTGAAGTCTGGAGGGCGAATCAGAAGAAGTAGAAGAAGGAGAAGGAGAAGGTGAAGTCTGGAGGGTGAATCAGAAGAAGTAGAAGAAGGAGAAGGAGAAGGTGAAGTCTGGAGGGTGAATCAGAAGAAGCAGAAGAAGGAGAAGGAGAAGGTGAAGTCTGGAGGGTGAATCAGAAGAAGCAGAAGAAGGAGAAGGAGAAGGTGAAGTCTGGAGGGTGATTCAGAAGAAGCAGAATAAGGAGAAGGAGAAGGTGAAGTCTGGAGGGTGAATCAGAAGAAGCAGAAGAAGGAGAAGGAGAAGGTGAAGTCTGGAGGGCGAATCAGAAGAAGGAGAAGAAGGAGAAGGAGAAGGTGAAGTCTGGAGGGTGAATCAGAAGAAGTAGAAGAAGGAGAAGGAGAAGGTGAAGTCTGGAGGGTGAATCAGAAGAAGTAGCAGAAGGAGAAGGAGAAGCTGAAGTCTGGAGGGTGAAGCAGAAGAAGTAGAAGAAGGAGAAGGAGAAGTTGAAGTCAGGAGGGTGAATCAGAAGATGTAGAAGAAGGAGAAGGAGAAGGTAAAGTCAGGAGGGTGAATCAGAAGAAGCAGAAGAAGGAGAAGGAGAAGGTGAAGTCTGGAGGGTGAATCAGAAGAATCAGAAGAAGGAGAAGGAGAAGGTGAAGTCTGGAGGGTGAATCAGAAGAAGCAGAAGAAAGAGAAGGAGAAGGTGAAGTCTGGAGGGTGAATCAGAAGAAGTAGAAGAAGGAGAAGGAGAAGGTGAAGTCTGGAGGGTGTATCAGAAGAAGCAGAAGAAGGAGAAGGAGAAGGTGAAGTCTGGAGGGTGAATCAGAGGAAGTAGAGGAAGGAGAAGGAGAAGGTGAAGTCTGGAGGGTGAATCAGAAGAAGCAGAAGAAGGAGATGGAGAAGGTGAAGTCTGGAGGGTGAATCAGAAGAAGCAGAAGAAGGAGAAGGAGAAGGTGAAGTCTGGAGGGTGAATCAGAAGAAGTAGAAGAAGGAGAAGGAGAAGGTGAAGTCTGGAGGGTGAAGCAGAAGAAGTAGAAGAAGGAGAAGGAGAAGGTGAAGTCAGGTGGGTGAATCAGAAGAAGTAGAAGAAGGAGAAGGAGAAGGTGAAGTCAGGAGGGTGAATCAGAAGAAGCAGAAGAAGGAGAAGGAGAAGGTGAAGTCTGGAGGGTGAATCAGAAGAATCAGAAGAAGGAGAAGGAGAAGGTGAAGTCTGGAGGGTGAATCAGAAGAAGCAGAAGAAAGAGAAGGAGAAGGTGAAGTCTGGAGGGTGAAGCAGAAGAAACAGAAGAAGGAGAAGGAGAAGGTGAAGACTGGAAGGTGAATCAGAAGAAGTAGAAGAAGGAGAAGGAGAAGGTGAAGTCTGGAGGGCGAATCAGAAGAAGTAGAAGAAGGAGAAGGAGAAGGTAAAGTCTGGAGGGTGAATCAGAAGAAGCAGAAGAAGGAGAAGGAGAAGGTGAAGTCTGGAGGGTGAATCAGAAGAAGCAGAAGAAGGAGAAGGAGAAGATGAAGTCTGGAGGTTGAATCAGAAGATGTAGAAGAAGGAGAAGGAGAAGGTGAAGTCTCAAGGGTGAATCAGAAGTAGTAGAAGAAGGAGAAGGAGAAGGTGAAGTCTGGAGGGTGAATCAGAAGAAACAGAAGAAGGAGAAGGAGAAGGTGAAGTCTGGAGGGTGAATCAGAAGAAGTAGAAGAAGGAGAAGGAGAAGGTGTAGTCTGGAGGGTGAATCAGAAGAAGTAGACGAAGGAGAAGGAGAAGGTGAAGTCTGGAGGGTGAATCAGAAGAAGCAGAAGAAGGAGATGGAGAAGGTGAAGTCTGGAGGGTGAATCAGAAGAAGTAGAAGAAGGAGAAGGAGAAGGTGAAGTCTGGAGGGTGAATCAGAAGAAGCAGAAGAAGGAGAAGGAGAAGGTGAAGTCTGGAGGGTGAATCAGAAGAAGCAGAAGAAGGAGAAGGAGAAGGTGAAGTCTGGAGGGTGATTCAGAAGAAGCAGAATAAGGAGAAGGAGAAGGTGAAGTCTGGAGGGTGAATCAGAAGAAGCAGAAGAAGGAGAAGGAGAAGGTCAAGTCTGGAGGGTGAATCAGAAGAAGTAGAAGAAGGAGAAGGAGAAGGTGAAGTCTGGAGGGTGAATCAGAAGAAGTAGAAGAAGGAGAAGGAGAAGGTGAAGTCTGGAGGGTGAATCAGAAGAAGTAGAAGAAGGAGAAGGAGAAGCTGAAGTCTGGAGGGTGAAGCAGAAGAAGTAGAAGAAGGAGAAGGAGAAGGTGAAGTCAGGAGGGTGAATCAGAAGATGTAGAAGAAGGAGAAGGAGAAGGTGAAGTCAGGAGGGTGAATCAGAAGAAGCATAAGAAGGAGAAGGAGAAGGTGAAGTCTGGAGGGTGAATCAGAAGAATCAGAAGAAGGAGAAGGAGAAGGTGAAGTCTGGAGGGTGAATCAGAAGAAGCAGAAGAAAGAGAAGGAGAAGGTGAAGTCTGGAGGGTGAATCAGAAGAAGTAGAAGAAGGAGAAGGAGAAGGTGAAGTCTGGAGGGTGAATCAGAAGAAGCAGAAGAAGGAGAAGGAGAAGGTGAAGTCTGGAGGGTGAATCAGAAGAAGTAGACGAAGGAGAAGGAGAAGGTGAAGTCTGGAGGGTGAATCAGAAGAAGTAGACGAAGGAGAAGGAGAAGGTGAAGTCTGGAGGGTGAATCAGAAGAAGCAGAAGAAGGAGATGGAGAAGGTGAAGTCTGGAGGGTGAATCAGAAGAAGTAGAAGAAGGAGAAGGAGAAGGTGAAGTCTGGAGGGTGAATCAGAAGAAGCAGAAGAAGGAGAAGGAGAAGGTGAAGTCTGGAGGGTGAATCAGAAGAAGCAGAAGAAGGAGAAGGAGAAGGTGAAGTCTGGAGGGTGATTCAGAAGAAGCAGAATAAGGAGAAGGAGAAGGTGAAGTCTGGAGGGTGAAACAGAAGAAGCAGAAGAAGGAGAAGGAGAAGGTGAAGTCTGGAGGGTGAATCAGAAGAAGTAGAAGAAGGAGAAGGAGAAGGTGAAGTCTGGAGGGTGAATCAGAAGAAGTAGAAGAAGGAGAAGGAGAAGGTGAAGTCTGGAGGGTGAATCAGAAGAAGTAGAAGAAGGAGAAGGAGAAGGTGAAGTCTGGAGGGTGAAGCAGAAGAAGTAGAAGAAGGAGAAGGAGAAGGTGAAGTCAGGAGGGTGAATCAGAAGATGTAGAAGAAGGAGAAGGAGAAGATGAAGTCAGGAGGGTGAATCAGAAGAAGCAGAAGAAGGAGAAGGAGAAGGTGAAGTCTGGAGGGTGAATCAGAAGAAGTAGAAGAAGGAGAAGGAGAAGGTGAAGTCTGGAGGGTGAATCAGAAGAAGCAGAAGAAGGAGAAGGAGAAGGTGAAGTCTGGAGGGTGAATCAGAAGAAGCAGAAGAAGGAGAAGGAGAAGGTGAAGTCTGGACGGTGAATCAGAAGAAGGAGAAGGAGAAGGTGAAGTCTGGAGGGTGAATCAGAAGAAGCAGAAGAAGGAGAAGGAGAAGGTGAAGTCTGGAGGGTGAATCAGAAGAAGTAGAAGAAGGAGAAGGAGAAGGTGTAGTCTGGAGGGTGAAGCAGAAGAAGTAGAAGAAGGAGAAGGAGAAGGTGAAGTCTGGAGGGTGAATCAGAAGAAGCAGAAGAAGGAGAAGGAGAAGGTGAAGTCTGGAGGGTGAATCAGAAGAAGTAGAAGAAGGAGAAGGAGAAGGTGAAGTTTGGAGGGTGAATCAGAAGAAGCAGAAGAAGGAGAAGGAGAAGGTGAAGTCTGGAGGGTGAATCAGAAGAAGCAGAAGAAGGAGAAGGAGAAGGTGAAGTCTGCAGGGTGAATCAGAAGAAGCAGAAGAAGGAGAAGGAGAAGGTGAAGTCTGGAGGGTGAATCAGAAGAAGCAGAAGAAGGAGAAGGAGAAGGTGAAGTCTGAAGGGTGAATCAGAAGAAGCAGAAGAAGGAGAAGGAGAAGGTGAAGTCTGGAGGGTGAATCAGAAGAAGCAGAAGAAGGAGAAGGAGAAGATGAAATCTGGAGGGTGAATCAGAAGAAGCAGAAGAAAGAGAAGGAGAAGGTGATGTCTGGAGGGTGAATCAGAAGAAGTAGAAGAAGGAGAAGGAGAAGGTGAAGTGTGGAGGGTGAATCAGAAGAAGCAGAAGAAGGAGAAGGAGAAGGTGAAGTCTGGAGGGTGAATCAGAAGAAGCAGAAGAAGGAGAAGGAGAAGGTGAAGTCTGGAGGGTGAATCAGAAGAAGCAGAAGAAGTAGAAGGAGAAGTTGAAGTCTGGAGGGTGAATCAGAAGAAGCAGAATAAGGAGAAATGAAGGTGAAGTATGGAGGGTGAATCAGAAGAAGCAGAAGAAGGAGAAGGAGAAGGTGAAGTCTGGAGGGTGAATCAGAAGAAGTAGAAGAAGGAGAAGGAGAAGGTGAAGTCTGGAGGGTGAAGCAGAAGAAGTAGAAGAAGGAGAAGGAGAAGGTGAAGTCAGGAGGGTGAATCGGAAGAAGTAGAAGAAGGAGAAGGAGAAGGTGAAGTCAGGAGGGTGAATCAGAAGAAGCAGAAGAAGGAGAAGGAGAAGGTGAAGTCTGGAGGGTGAATCAGAAGAAGCAGAATCAGGAGAAGGAGAAGGTGAAGTCTGGAGGGTGAATCAGAAGAAGCAGAATAAGGAGAAGGAGAAGGTGAAGTCTGGAGGGTGAATCAGAAGAAGCAGAAGAAGGAGAAGGAGAAGATGAAGTCTGGAGGGTGAATCAGAAGAAGTAGAAGAAGGAGAAGGAGAAGGTGAAGTCTGGAGGGTGAAGCAGAAGAAGTAGAAGAAGGAGAAGGAGAAGGTGAAGTCAGGAGGGTGAATCAGAAGAAGTAGAAGAAGGAGAAGGAGAAGGTGAAGTCAGGAGGGTGAATCAGAAGAAGCAGAAGAAGGAGAAGGAGAAGGTGAAGTCTGGAGGGTGAATCAGAAGAATCAGAAGAAGGAGAAGGAGAAGGTGAAGTCTGGAGGGTGAATCAGAAGAAGCAGAAGAAAGAGAAGGAGAAGGTGAAGTCTGGAGGGTGAAGCAGAAGAAAAAGAAGAAGGAGAAGGAGAAGGTGAAGACTGGAGGGTGAATCAGAAGAAGTGGAAGAAGGAGAAGGAGAAGGTGAAGTCTGGAGGGTGAATCAGAAGAAGTAGAAGAAGGAGAAGGAGAAGGTGAAGTCTGGAGGGTGAATCAGAAGAAGCAGAAGAAGGAGAAGGAGAAGGTGAAGTCTGGAGGGTGAATCAGAAGAAGCAGAAGAAGGAGAAGGAGAAGATGAAGTCTGGAGGGTGAATCAGAAGAAGTAGAAGAAGGAGAAGGAGAAGGTGAAGTCTGGAGGGTGAATCAGAAGTAGTAGAAGAAGGAGAAGGAGAAGGTGAAGTCTGGACGGTGAATCAGAAGAAACAGAAGAAGGAGAAGGAGAAGGTGAAGTCTGGAGGGTGAATCAGAAGAAGTAGAAGAAGGAGAAGGAGAAGGTGTAGTCTGGAGGGTGAATCAGAAGAAGTAGACGAAGGAGAAGGAGAAGGTGAAGTCTGGAGGGTGAATCAGAAGAAGCAGAAGAAGGAGATGGAGAAGGTGAAGTCTGGAGGGTGAATCAGAAGAAGTAGAAGAAGGAGAAGGAGAAGGTGAAGTCTGGAGGGTGAATCAGAAGAAGCAGAAGAAGGAGAAGGAGAAGGTGAAGTCTGGAGGGTGAATCAGAAGAAGCAGAAGAAGGAGAAGGAGAAGGAGAAGTCTGGAGGGTGAATCAGAAGAAGCAGAATAAGGAGAAGGAGAAGGTGAAGTCTGGAGGGTGAATCAGAAGAAGCAGAAGAAGGAGAGGGAGAAGGTGAAGTCTGGAGGGTGAATCAGAAGAAGTAGAAGAAGGAGAAGGAGAAGGTGAAGTCTGGAGGGTGAATCAGAAGAAGTAGAAGAAGGAGAAGGAGAAGGTGAAGTCTGGAGGTTGAATCAGAAGAAGTAGAAGAAGGAGAAGGAGAAGGTGAAGTCTGGAGGGTGAAGCAGAAGAAGTAGAAGAAGGAGAAGGAGAATGTGAAGTCAGGAGGGTGAATCAGAAGAAGTAGAAGAAGGAGAAGGAGAAGGTGAAGTCAGGAGGGTGAATCAGAAGAAGCAGAAGAAGGAGAAGGTGAAGTCTGGAGGGTGAATCAGAAGAATCAGAAGAAGGAGAAGGAGAATGTGAAGTCTGGAGGGTGAATCAGAAGAAGCAGAAGAAAGAGAAGGAGATGGTGAAGTCTGGAGGGTGAATCAGAAAAAGTAGAAGAAGGAGAAGGAGAAGGTGAAGTCTGGAGGGTGAATCAGAAGAAGCAGAGGAAGGAGAAGGAGAAGGTGAAGTCTGGAGGGTGAATCAGAAGAAGCAGAAGAAGTAGAAGGAGAAGGTGAAGTCTGGAGGGTGAATCAGAAGAAGCAGAAGAAGGAGAAGGAGAAGGTGAAGTCTGGAGGGTGAATGAGAAGAAGCAGAATAAGGAGAAGGAGAAGGTGAAGTCTGGAGGGTGAATCAGAAGAAGCAGAAGAAGGAGAAGGAGAAGGTGAAGTCTGGAGGGTGAATCAGAAGAAGTAGAAGAAGGAGAAGGAGAAGGTGAAGTCTGGAGGGTGAAGCAGAAGAAGGAGAAGGAGAAGGTGAAGTCAGGAGGGTGAATCAGAAGAAGTAGAAGAAGGAGAAGGAGAAGGTGAAATCAGGAGGGTGAATCAGAAGTAGCAGAAGAAGGAGAAGGAGAAGGTGAAGTCTGTAGGGTGAATCAGAAGAATCAGAAGAAGGAGAAGGAGAAGGTGAAGTCTGGAGGGTGAATCAGAAGAAGCAGAAGAAAGAGAAGGAGAAGGTGAAGTCTGGAGGGTGAAGCAGAAGAAACAGAAGAAGGAGAAGGGGAAGGTGAAGACTGGAGGGTGAATCAGAAGAAGTAGAAGAAGGAGAAGGAGAAGGTGAAGTCTGGAGGGTGAATCAGAAGAAGTAGAAGAAGGAGAAGGAGAAGGTGAAGTCTGGAGGGTGAATCAGAAGAAGCAGAAGAAGGAGAAGGAGAAGGTGAAGTCTGGAGGGTGAATCAGAAGAAGCAGAAGAAGGAGAAGGAGAAGATGAAGTCTGGAGGGTGAATCAGAAGAAGTAGAAGAAGGAGAAGAAGAAGGTGAGGTCTGGAGGGTGAATCAGAAGAAGCAGAAGAAGGAGAAGGAGAAGGTGAAGTCTGGAGGGTGAATCAGAAGAAGCAGAAGAAGGAGAAGGAGAAGGTGAAGTCTGGCGGGTGAATCAGAAGAAACAGAAGAAGGAGAAGGAGAAGGTGAAGTCTGGAGGGTGAATCAGAAGAAGTAGAAGAAGGAGAAGGAGAAGGTGTAGTCTGGAGGGTGAATCAGAAGAAGCAGAAGAAGGAGAAGGAGAAGGTGAAGTCTGGAGGGTGAATCAGAAGAAGCAGAAGAAGGAGAAGGAGAAGGTGAAGTCCGGAGGGTGAATCAGAAGAAGCAGAAGAAGGAGAAGGAGAAGGTGAAGTCAGGAGGGTGAATCAGAAGAAGCAGAAGAAGGAGAAGGAGAAGGTGAAGTTAGGAGGGTGAATCAGAAGAAGCAGAAGAAGGAGAAGGAGCAGGTGATGTCAGGGGGATGAAGCAGAAGAAGTAGAAGAAGGAGAAGGAGAAGGTGAAGTCAGGACGGTGAAGCAGAAGAAGCAGAAGAAGGAGAAGGAGAAGGTGAAGTCTGGAGGGTGAATCAGAAGAAGTAGAAGAAGGAAAAGGAGAAGGTCAAGTCTGGAGGGTGAATCAGAAGAAGTAGAAGAAGGGGAAGGAGAAGGTGAAGTCTGGAGGGTGAATCAGAAGAAGCAGAAGAAGGAGAAGGAGAAGGTGAAGTCTGCAGGGTGAATCAGAAGAAGGAGAAGAAGGAGAAGGAGAAGGTGAAGTCTGGAGGGTGAATCAGAAGAAGCAGAATAAGGAGAAGGAGAAGGTGAAGTCTGGAGGGTGAATCAGAAGAAGCAGAAGAAGGAGAAGGAGAAGGTGAAGTCTGGAGGGTGAATCAGAAGAAGTAGAAGAAGGAGAAGGAGAAGTTGAAGTCTGGAGGGTGAAGCAGAAGAATTAGAAGATGGAGAAGGAGAGGGTGAAGTCAGGAGGGTGAATCAGAAGAAGTAGAAGAAGGAGAAGGAGAAGGTGAAGTCAGGAGGGTGAATCGGAAGAAGCAGAAGATGGAGAAGAAGAAGGTGAAGTCTGGAGGGTGAATCAGAAGAATCAGAAGAAGGAGAAGGAGAAGGTGAAGTCTGGAGGGTGAATCAGAAGAAGCAGAGGAAGGAGAAGGAGAAGGTAAAGTCTGGAGGGTGAATCAGAAGAAGCAGAATAAGGAGAAGGAGAAGGTGAAGTCTGGAGGGTGAATCAGAAGAAGCAGAATAAGGAGAAGGAGAAGGTGATGTCTGGAGGGTGAATCAGAAGAAGCAGAAGAAGGAGAAGGAGAAGGTGAAGTCTGGAGGGTGAATCAGAAGAAGTAGAAGAAGGAGAAGGAGAAGGTGAAGTCTGGAGGGTGAAGCAGAAGAAGTAGAAGAAGGAGAAGGAGAAGGTGAAGTCAGGTGGGTGAATCAGAAGAAGTAGAAGAAGGAGAAGGAGAAGGTGAAGTCAGGAGGGTGAATCAGAAGAAGCAGAAGAAGGAGAAGGAGAAGGTGAAGTCTGGAGGGTGAATCAGAAGAATCAGAAGAAGGAGAAGGAGAAGGTGAAGTCTGGAGGGTGAATCAGAAGAAGTAGAAGAAGGAGAAGGAGAAGCTGAAGTCTGGAGGGTGAAACAGAAGAAGTAGAAGAAGGAGAAGGAGAAGTTGAAGTCAGGAGGGTGAATCAGAAGATGTAGAAGAAGGAGAAGGAGAAGGTGAAGTCAGGAGGGTGAATCAGAAGAAGCAGAAGAAGGAGAAGGAGAAGGTGAAGTCTGGAGGGTGAATCAGAAGAATCAGAAGAAGGAGAAGGAGAAGGTGAAGTCTGGAGGGTGAATCAGAAGAAGCAGAAGAAAGAGAAGGAGAAGGTGAAGTCTGGAGGGTGAATCAGAAGAAGTAGAAGAAGGAGAAGGAGAAGGTGAAGTCTGGAGGGTGTATCAGAAGAAGCAGAAGAAGGAGAAGGAGAAGGTGAAGTCTGGAGGGTGAATCAGAAGAAGTAGAGGAAGCAGAAGGAGAAGGTGAAGTCTGGAGGGTGAATCAGAAGAAGCAGAAGAAGGAGATGGAGAAGGTGAAGTCTGGAGGGTGAATCAGAAGAAGCAGAAGAAGGAGAAGGAGAAGGTGAAGTCTGGAGGGTGAATCAGAAGAAGTAGAAGAAGGAGAAGGAGAAGGTGAAGTCTGGAGGGTGAAGCAGAAGAAGTAGAAGAAGGAGAAGGAGAAGGTGAAGTCAGGTGGGTGAATCAGAAGAAGTAGAAGAAGGAGAAGGAGAAGGTGAAGTCAGGAGGGTGAATCAGAAGAAGCAGAAGAAGGAGAAGGAGAAGGTGAAGTCTGGAGGGTGAATCAGAAGAATCAGAAGAAGGAGAAGGAGAAGGTGAAGTCTGGAGGGTGAATCAGAAGAAGCAGAAGAAAGAGTAGGAGAAGGTGAAGTCTGGAGGGTGAAGCAGAAGAAACAGAAGAAGGAGAAGGAGAAGGTGAAGACTGGAAGGTGAATCAGAAGAAGTAGAAGAAGGAGAAGGAGAAGGTGAAGTCTGGAGGGCGAATCAGAAGAAGTAGAAGAAGGAGAAGGAGAAGGTAAAGTCTGGAGGGTGAATCAGAAGAAGCAGAAGAAGGAGAAGGAGAAGGTGAAGTCTGGAGGGTGAATCAGAAGAAGCAGAAGAAGGAGAAGGAGAAGATGAAGTCTGGAGGTTGAATCAGAAGAAGTAGAAGAAGGAGAAGGAGAAGGTGAAGTCTGGAGTGTGAATCAGAAGTAGTAGAAGAAGGAGAAGGAGAAGGTGAAGTCTGGAGGGTGAATCAGAAGAAACAGAAGAAGGAGAAGGAGAAGGTGAAGTCTGGAGGGTGAATCAGAAGAAGTAGAAGAAGGAGAAGGAGAAGGTGTAGTCTGGAGGGTGAATCAGAAGAAGTAGACGAAGGAGAAGGAGCAGGTGAAGTCTGGAGGGTGAATCAGAAGAAGCAGAAGGAGGAGATGGAGAAGGTGAAGTCTGGAGGGTGAATCAGAAGAAGTAGAAGAAGGAGAAGGAGAAGGTGAAGTCTGGAGGGTGAATCAGAAGAAGCAGAAGAAGGAGAAGGAGAAGGTGAAGTCTGGAGGGTGAATCAGAAGAAGCAGAAGAAGGAGAAGGAGAAGGTGAAGTCTGGAGGGTGATTCAGAAGAAGCAGAATAAGGAGAAGGAGAAGGTGAAGTCTGGAGGGTGAATCAGAAGAAGCAGAAGAAGGAGAAGGAGAAGGTCAAGTCTGGAGGGTGAATCAGAAGAAGTAGAAGAAGGAGAAGGAGAAGGTGAAGTCTGGAGGGTGAATCAGAAGAAGTAGAAGAAGGAGAAGGAGAAGGTGAAGTCTGGAGGGTGAATCAGAAGAAGTAGAAGAAGGAGAAGGAGAAGCTGAAGTCTGGAGGGTGAAGCAGAAGAAGTAGAAGAAGGAGAAGGAGAAGGTGAAGTCAGGAGGGTGAATCAGAAGATGTAGAAGAAGGAGAAGGAGAAGGTGAAGTCAGGAGGGTGAATCAGAAGAAGCATAAGAAGGAGAAGGAGAAGGTGAAGTCTGGAGGGTGAATCAGAAGAATCAGAAGAAGGAGAAGGAGAAGGTGAAGTCTGGAGGGTGAATCAGAAGAAGCAGAAGAAAGAGAAGGAGCAGGTGAAGTCTGGAGGGTGAATCAGAAGAAGTAGAAGAAGGAGAAGGAGAAGGTGAAGTCTGGAGGGTGAATCAGAAGAAACAGAAGAAGGAGAAGGAGAAGGTGAAGTCTGGAGGTTGAATCAGAAGAAGTAGACGAAGGAGAAGGAGAAGGTGAAGTCTGGAGGGTGAATCAGAAGAAGTAGACGAAGGAGAAGGAGAAGGTGAAGTCTGGAGGGTGAATCAGAAGAAGCAGAAGAAGGAGATGGAGAAGGTGAAGTCTGGAGGGTGAATCAGAAGAAGTAGAAGAAGGAGAAGGAGAAGGTGAAGTCTGGAGGGTGAATCAGAAGAAGCAGAAGAAGGAGAAGGAGAAGGTGAAGTCTGGAGGGTGAATCAGAAGAAGCAGAAGAAGGAGAAGGAGAAGGTGAAGTCTGGAGGGTGATTCAGAAGAAGCAGAATAAGGAGAAGGAGAAGGTGAAGTCTGGAGGGTGAAACAGAAGAAGCAGAAGAAGGAGAAGGAGAAGGTGAAGTCTGGAGGGTGAATCAGAAGAAGTAGAAGAAGGAGAAGGAGAAGGTGAAGTCTGGAGGGTGAATCAGAAGAAGTAGAAGAAGGAGAAGGAGAAGGTGAAGTCTGGAGGGTGAATCAGAAGAAGTAGAAGAAGGAGAAGGAGAAGGTGAAGTCTGGAGGGTGAAGCAGAAGAAGTAGAAGAAGGAGAAGGAGAAGGTGAAGTCAGGAGGGTGAATCAGAAGATGTAGAAGAAGGAGAAGGAGAAGATGAAGTCAGGAGGGTGAATCAGAAGAAGCAGAAGAAGGAGAAGGAGAAGGTGAAGTCTGGAGGGTGAATCAGAAGAAGTAGAAGAAGGAGAAGGAGAAGGTGAAGTCTGGAGGGTGAATCAGAAGAAGCAGAAGAAGGAGAAGGAGAAGGTGAAGTCTGGAGGGTGAATCAGAAGAAGCAGAAGAAGGAGAAGGAGAAGGTGAAGTCTGGACGGTGAATCAGAAGAAGCAGAATAAGGAGAAGGAGAAGGTGAAGTCTGGAGGGTGAATCAGAAGAAGCAGAAGAAGGAGAAGGAGAAGGTGAAGTCTGGAGGGTGAATCAGAAGAAGTAGAAGAAGGAGAAGGAGAAGGTGTAGTCTGGAGGGTGAAGCAGAAGAAGTAGAAGAAGGAGAAGGAGAAGGTGAAGTCTGGAGGGTGAATCAGAAGAAGCAGAAGAAGGAGAAGGAGAAGGTGAAGTCTGGAGGGTGAATCAGAAGAAGTAGAAGAAGGAGAAGGAGAAGGTGAAGTCTGGAGGGTGAATCAGAAGAAGCAGAAGAAGGAGAAGGAGAAGGTGAATTCTGGAGGGTGAATCAGAAGAAGCAGAAGAAGGAGAAGGAGAAGGTGAAGTCTGCAGGGTGAATCAGAAGAAGCAGAAGAAGGAGAAGGAGAAGGTGAAGTCTGGAGGGTGAATCAGAAGAAGCAGAAGAAGGAGAAGGAGAAGGTGAAGTCTGAAGGGTGAATCAGAAGAAGCAGAAGAAGGAGAAGGAGAAGGTGAAGTCTGGAGGGTGAATCAGAAGAAGCAGAAGAAGGAGAAGGAGAAGATGAAATCTGGAGGGTGAATCAGAAGAAGCAGAAGAAAGAGAAGGAGAAGGTGAAGTCTGGAGGGTGAATCAGAAGAAGTAGAAGAAGGAGAAGGAGAAGGTGAAGTCTGGAGGTTGAATCAGAAGAAGCAGAAGAAGGAGAAGGAGAAGGTGAAGTCTGGAGGGTGAATCAGAAGAAGCAGAAGAAGGAGAAGGAGAAGGTGAAGTCTGGAGCGTGAATCAGAAGAAGCAGAAGAAGGAGAAGGAGAAGTTGAAGTCTGGAGGGTGAATCAGAAGAAGCAGAATAAGGAGAAGTGAAGGTGAAGTATGGAGGGTGAATCAGAAGAAGCAGAAGAAGGAGAAGGAGAAGGTGAAGTCTGGAGGGTGAATCAGAAGAAGTAGAAGAAGGAGAAGGAGAAGGTGAAGTCTGGAGGGTGAAGCAGAAGAAGTAGAAGAAGGAGAAGGAGAAGGTGAAGTCAGGAGGGTGAATCAGAAGAAGCAGAAGAAGGAGAAGGAGAAGGTGAAGTCTGGAGGGTGAATCAGAAGAAGCAGAATCAGGAGAAGGAGAAGGTGAAGTCTGGAGGGTGAATCAGAAGAAGCAGAATAAGGAGAAGGAGAAGGTGAAGTCTGGAGGGTGAATCAGAAGAAGCAGAAGAAGGAGAAGGAGAAGATGAAGTCTGGAGGGTGAATCAGAAGAAGTAGAAGAAGGAGAAGGAGAAGGTGAAGTCTGGAGGGTGAAGCAGAAGAAGTAGAAGAAGGAGAAGGAGAAGGTGAAGTCAGGAGGGTGAATCAGAAGAAGTAGAAGAAGGAGAAGGAGAAGGTGAAGTCAGGAGGGTGAATGAGAAGAAGCAGAAGAAGGAGAAGGAGAAGGTGAAGTCTGGAGGGTGAATCAGAAGAATCAGAAGAAGGAGAAGGAGAAGGTGAAGTCTGGAGGGTGAATCAGAAGAAGCAGAAGAAAGAGAAGGAGAAGGTGAAGTCTGGAGGGTGAAGCAGAAGAAAAAGAAGAAGGAGAAGGAGAAGGTGAAGACTGGAGGGTGAATCAGAAGAAGTGGAAGAAGGAGAAGGAGAAGGTGAAGTCTGGAGGGTGAATCAGAAGAAGTAGAAGAAGGAGAAGGAGAAGGTGAAGTCTGGAGGGTGAATCAGAAGAAGCAGAAGAAGGAGAAGGAGAAGGTGAAGTCTGGAGGGTGAATCAGAAGAAGCAGAAGAAGGAGAAGGAGAAGATGAAGTCTGGAGGGTGAATCAGAAGAAGTAGAAGAAGGAGAAGGAGAAGGTGTAGTCTGGAGGGTGAATCAGAAGAAGTAGACGAAGGAGAAGGAGAAGGTGAAGTCTGGACGGTGAATCAGAAGAAACAGAAGAAGGAGAAGGAGAAGGTGAAGTCTGGAGGGTGAATCAGAAGAAGTAGAAGAAGGAGAAGGAGAAGGTGAAGTCTGGAGGGTGAATGAGAAGAAGTAGAAGAAGGAGAAGGAGAAGGTGTAGTCTGGAGGGTGAATCAGAAGAAGTAGACGAAGGAGAAGGAGAAGGTGAAGTCTGGAGGGTGAATCAGAAGAAGCAGAAGAAGGAGATGGAGAAGGTGAAGTCTGGAGGGTGAATCAGAAGAAGTAGAAGAAGGAGAAGGAGAAGGTGAAGTCTGGAGGGTGAATCAGAAGAAGCAGAAGAAGGAGAAGGAGAAGGTGAAGTCTGGAGGGTGAATCAGAAGAAGCAGAAGAAGGAGAAGGAGAAGGAGAAGTCTGGAGGGTGAATCAGAAGAAGCAGAATAAGGAGAAGGAGAAGGTAAAGTCTGGAGGGTGAATCAGAAGAAGCAGAAGAAGGAGAGGGAGAAGGTGAAGTCTGGAGGGTGAATCAGAAGAAGTAGAAGAAGGAGAAGGAGAAGGTGAAGTCTGGAGGGTGAATCAGAAGAAGTAGAAGAAGGAGAAGGAGAAGGTGAGGTCTGGAGGTTGAATCAGAAGAAGTAGAAGAAGGAGAAGGAGAAGGTGAAGTCTGGAGGGTGAAGCAGAAGAAGTAGAAGAAGGAGAAGGAGAATGTGAAGTCAGGAGGGTGAATCAGAAGAAGTAGAAGAAGGAGAAGGAGAAGGTGAAGTCAGGAGGGTGAATCAGAAGAAGCAGAAGAAGGAGAAGGTGAAGTCTGGAGGGTGAATCAGAAGAATCAGAAGAAGGAGAAGGAGAATGTGAAGTCTGGAGGGTGAATCAGAAGAAGCAGAAGAAAGAGAAGGAGAAGGTGAAGTCTGGAGGGTGAAGCAGAAGAAGGAGAAGGAGAAGGTGAAGTCAGGAGGGTGAATCAGAAGAAGTAGAAGAAGGAGAAGGAGAAGGTGAAATCAGGAGGGTGAATCAGAAGTAGCAGAAGAAGGAGAAGGAGAAGGTGAAGTCTGTAGGGTGAATCAGAAGAATCAGAAGAAGGAGAAGGAGAAGGTGAAGTCTGGAGGGTGAATCAGAAGAAGCAGAAGAAAGAGAAGGAGAAGGTGAAGTCTGGAGGGTGAAGCAGAAGAAACAGAAGAAGGAGAAGGGGAAGGTGAAGACTGGAGGGTGAATCAGAAGAAGTAGAAGAAGGAGAAGGAGAAGGTGAAGTCTGGAGGGTGAATCAGAAGAAGTAGAAGAAGGAGAAGGAGAAGGTGAAGTCTGGAGGGTGAATCAGAAGAAGCAGAAGAAGGAGAAGGAGAAGGTGAAGTCTGGAGGGTGAATCAGAAGAAGCAGAAGAAGGAGAAGGAGAAGATGAAGTCTGGAGGGTGAATCAGAAGAAGTAGAAGAAGGAGAAGAAGAAGGTGAGGTCTGGAGGGTGAATCAGAAGAAGCAGAAGAAGGAGAAGGAGAAGGTGAAGTCTGGAGGGTGAATCAGAAGAAGCAGAAGAAGGAGAAGGAGAAGGTGAAGTCTGGCGGGTGAATCAGAAGAAACAGAAGAAGGAGAAGGAGAAGGTGAAGTCTGGAGGGTGAATCAGAAGAAGTAGAAGAAGGAGAAGGAGAAGGTGTAGTCTGGAGGGTGAATCAGAAGAAGCAGAAGAAGGAGAAGGAGAAGGTGAAGTCTGGAGGGTGAATCAGAAGAAGCAGAAAAAGGAGAAGGAGAAGGTGAAGTCCGGAGGGTGAATCAGAAGAAGCAGAAGAAGGAGAAGGAGAAGGTGAAGTCAGGAGGGTGAATCAGAAGAAGCAGAAGAAGGAGAAGGAGAAGGTGAAGTTAGGAGGGTGAATCAGAAGAAGCAGAAGAAGGAGAAGGAGCAGGTGATGTCAGGGGGATGAAGCAGAAGAAGTAGAAGAAGGAGAAGGAGAAGGTGAAGTCAGGACGGTGAAGCAGAAGAAGCAGAAGAAGGAGAAGGAGAAGGTGAAGTCTGGAGGGTGAATCAGAAGAAGTAGAAGAAGGAAAAGGAGAAGGTCAAGTCTGGAGGGTGAATCAGAAGAAGTAGAAGAAGGGGAAGGAGAAGGTGAAGTCTGGAGGGTGAATCAGAAGAAGCAGAAGAAGGAGAAGGAGAAGGTGAAGTCTGCAGGGTGAATCAGAAGAAGCAGAAGAAGGAGAAGGAGAAGGTGAAGCCTGGAGGGCGCAGCAGAAGAAGCAGAAGAAGGAGAAGGAGAAGGTGAAGTCTGGAGTGTGAAGCAGAAGAAGCAGAAGAAGGAGAAGGAGAAGGTGAAGTCTGGAGGGCGCAGCAGAAGAAGCAGAAGAAGGAGAATGAGAAGGTGAAGTCTGGAGGGTGAATCAGAAGAAGTAGAAGAAGGAGAAGGAGAAGTTGAAGTCTGGAGGGTGAATCAGAAGAAGCAGAAGAAGGAGAAGGAGAAGGTGAAGTCTGGAGGGTGAATCAGACGAAGTAGAAGAAGGAGAAGGAGAAGGTGTCGTCTGGAGGGTGAATCAGAAGAAGTAGACGAAGGAGAAGGAGAAGGTGAAGTCTGGAGGGTGAATCAGAAGAAGCAGAAGAAGGAGAAGGAGAAGGTGAAGTCAGGAGGGTGAATCAGAAGATGTAGAAGAAGGAGAAGGAGAAGGTGAAGTCAGGAGGGTGAATCAGAAGAAGCAGAAGAAGGAGAAGGAGAAGGTGAAGTCTGGAGGGTGAATCAGAAGAAGCAGAATAAGGAGAAGGAGAAGGTTAAGTCTGGAGGGTGAATCAGAAGAAGCAGAAGAAGGAGAAGGAGAAGGTGAAGTCTGGAGGGTGAATCAGAAGAAGTAGAAGAAGGAGAAGGAGAAGGTGAAGTCTGGAGGGTGAAGCAGAAGAAGTAGAAGAAGGAGAAGGAGAAGGTGAAGTCAGGAGGGTGAATCGGAAGAAGTAGAAGAAGGAGAAGGAGAAGGTGAAGTCAGGAGGGTGAATCAGAAGAAGCAGAAGAAGGAGATAGAGAAGGTGAAGTCTGGAGGGTGAATCGGAAGAATCAGAAGAAGGAGAAGGAGAAGGTGAAGTCTGGAGGGTGAAGCAGAAGAAGCAGAAGAAAGAGAAGGAGAAGGTGAAGTCTGGAGGGTGAAGCAGAAGAAACAGAAGAAGGAGAAGGAGAAGGTGAAGACTGGAGGGTGAATCAGAAGAAGTAGAAGAAGGAGAAGGAGAAGGTGAAGTCTGGAGGGTGAATCAGAAGAAGTAGAAGAAGGAGAAGGAGAAGGTGAAGTCTGGAGGGAGAATCAGAAGAAGCAGAAGAAGGAGAAGGAGAAGGTGAAGTCTGGAGGATGAATCAGAAGAAGCAGAAGAAGGAGAAGGAGAAGGTGAAGTCTGGAGGGCGCAGCAGAAGAAGCAGAAGAAGGAGAATGAGAAGGTGAAGTCTGGAGGGTGAATCAGAAGAAGCAGAAGAAGGAGAAGGAGAAGGTGAAGTCTGGAGGTTGAATCAGAAGAAGTAGAAGAAGGAGAAGGAGAAGGTGAAGTCTGGAGGGTGAAGCAGAAGAAGTAGAAGAAGGAGAAGGAGAAGGTGAAGTCAGGAGGGTGAATCAGAAGAAGTAGAAGAAGGAGAAGGAGAAGGTGAAGTCAGGAGGGTGAATCAGAAGAAGCAGAAGAAGGAGAAGGAGATGGTGAAGTCTGGAGGGTGAATCAGAAGAATCAGAAGAAGGAGAAGGAGAAGGTGAAGTCTGGAGGGTGAATCAGAAGAAGCAGAAGAAAGAGAAGGAGAAGGTGAAGTCTGGAGGGTGAAGCAGAAGAAACAGAAGAAGGAGAAGGAGAAGGTGAAGACTGGAGGGTGAATCAGAAGAAGTAGAAGAAGGAGAAGGAGAAGGTGAAGTCTGGAGGGTGAATCAGAAGAAGTAGAAGAAGGAGAAGGAGAAGTTGAAGTCTGGAGGGTGAATCAGAAGAAGCAGAAGAAGGAGAAGGAGAAGGTGAAGTCTGGAGGGTGAATCAGAAGAAGCAGAAGAAGGAGAAGGAGAAGATGAAGTCTGGAGGGTGAATCAGAAGAAGCAGAAGAAGGAGAAGGAGAAGGTGAAGTCTGGAGGGTGAATCAGAAGAAGTAGAAGAAGGAGAAGGAGAACATGAAGTCTGGAGGGTGAATCAGAAGAAACAGAAGAAGGAGAAGGAGAAGGTGAAGTCTGGAGGGTGAATCAGAAGAAGTAGAAGAAGGAGAAGGAGAAGGTGTAGTCTGGAGGGTGAATCAGAAGAAGTAGAAGAAGGAGAAGGAGAAGGTGAAGTCTGGAGGGTGAATCAGAAGAAGCAGAAGAAGGAGAAGGAGAAGGTGAAGTATGGAGGGTGAATCAGATGAAGTAGAAGAAGGAGAAGGAGAAGGTGAAGTCTGGAGGGTGAATCGGAAGAAGCAGAAGAAGGAGAAGGAGAAGGTGAAGTCTGGAGGGCGCAGCAGAAGAAGCAGAAGAAGGAGAATGAGAAGGTGAAGTCTGGAGGGTGAATCAGAAGAAGCAGAAGAAGGAGAAGGAGAAGGTGAAGTCTGGAGGTTGAATCAGAAGAAGTAGAAGAAGGAGAAGGAGAAGGTGAAGTCTGGAGGGTGAAGCAGAAGAAGTAGAAGAAGGAGAAGGAGAAGGTGAAGTCAGGAGGGTGAATCAGAAGAAGTAGAAGAAGGAGAAGGAGAAGGTGAAGTCAGGAGGGTGAATCAGAAGAAGCAGAAGAAGGAGAAGGAGATGGTGAAGTCTGGAGGGTGAATCAGAAGAATCAGAAGAAGGAGAAGGAGAAGGTGAAGTCTGGAGGGTGAATCAGAAGAAGCAGAAGAAAGAGAAGGAGAAGGTGAAGTCTGGAGGGTGAAGCAGAAGAAACAGAAGAAGGAGAAGGAGAAGGTGAAGACTGGAGGGTGAATCAGAAGAAGTAGAAGAAGGAGAAGGAGAAGGTGAAGTCTGGAGGGTGAATCAGAAGAAGTAGAAGAAGGAGAAGGAGAAGTTGAAGTCTGGAGGGTGAATCAGAAGAAGCAGAAGAAGGAGAAGGAGAAGGTGAAGTCTGGAGGGTGAATCAGAAGAAGCAGAAGAAGGAGAAGGAGAAGATGAAGTCTGGAGGGTGAATCAGAAGAAGCAGAAGAAGGAGAAGGAGAAGGTGAAGTCTGGAGGGTGAATCAGAAGAAGTAGAAGAAGGAGAAGGAGAACATGAAGTCTGGAGGGTGAATCAGAAGAAACAGAAGAAGGAGAAGGAGAAGGTGAAGTCTGGAGGGTGAATCAGAAGAAGTAGAAGAAGGAGAAGGAGAAGGTGTAGTCTGGAGGGTGAATCAGAAGAAGTAGACGAAGGAGAAGGAGAAGGTGAAGTCTGGAGGGTGAATCAGAAGAAGCAGAAGAAGGAGAAGGAGAAGGTGAAGTATGGAGGGTGAATCAGATGAAGTAGAAGAAGGAGAAGGAGAAGGTGAAGTCTGGAGGGTGAATCGGAAGAAGCAGAAGAAGGAGAAGGAGAAGGTGAAGTATGGAGGGTGAATCAGAAGAAGCAGAAGAAGGAGAAGGAGAAGGTGAAGTCTGGAGGGTGAATCAGAAGAAGTAGAAGAAGGAGAAGGAGAAGTTGAAGTCTGGAGGGTGAAGCAGAGGAAGTAGAAGATGGAGAAGGAGAAGGTGAAGTCAGGAGGGTGAATCAGAAGATGTAGAAGAAGGAGAAGGAGAAGGTGAAGTCTGGAGTGTGAATCAGAAGAAGCAGAATAAGGAGAAGGAGATGGTTAAGTCTGGAGGGTGAATCAGAAGAAGCAGAAGAAGGAGAAGGAGAAGGTGAAGTCTGGAGGGTGAATCAGAAGAAGTAGAAGAAGGAGAAGGAGAAGGTGAAGTCTGGAGGGTGAAGCAGAAGAAGTAGAAGAAGGAGAAGGAGAAGGTGAAGTCAGGAGGGTGAATCAGAAGAAGTAGAAGAAGGAGAAGGAGAAGGTGAAGTCAGGAGGGTGAATCAGAAGAAGCAGAAGAAGGAGATAGAGAAGGTTAAGTCTGGAGGGTGAATCAGAAGAATCAGAAGAAGGAGAAGGAGAAGGTGAAGTCTGGAGGGTGAAGCAGATGAAGCAGAAGAAAGAGAAGGAGAAGGTGAAGTCTGGAGGGTGAAGCAGAAGAAACAGAAGAAGGAGAAGACTGGAGGGTGAATCAGAAGAAGTAGAAGAAGGAGAAGGAGAAGGTGAAGTCTGCAGGGTGAATCAGAAGAAGTAGAAGAAGGAGAAGGAGAAGGTGAAGTCTGGAGGGTGAATCAGAAGAAGCAGAAGAAGGAGAAGGAGAAGGTGAAGTCTGGAGGGTGAATCAGAAGAAGCAGAAGAAGGAGAAGGAGAAGATGAAGTCTGGAGGGTGAATCAGAAGAAGTAGAAGAAGGAGAAGGAGAAGGTGAGGTCTGGAGGGTGAATCAGAAGAAGCAGAAGAAGGAGAAGGAGAAGGTGAAGTCTGGAGGGTGAATCAGAAGAAGCAGAAGAAGGAGAAGGAGAAGGTGAAGTCTGGAAGGTGAATCAGAAGAAGCAGAAGAAGGAGAAGGAGAAGGTGAAGTCAGGAGGGTGAATCAGAAGAAGCAGAATAAGGAGAAGGAGAAGGTGAAGTTAGGAGGGTGAATCAGAAGAAGCAGAAGAAGGAGAAGGAGCAGGTGAAGTCAGGGGGGTGTAGCAGAAGAAGTAGAAGAAGGAGAAGGAGAAGGTGAAGTCAGGACGGTGAAGCAGAAGAAGCAGAAGAAGGAGAAGGAGAAGGTGAAGCCTGGAGGGCGCAGCAGAAGAAGCAGAAGAAGGAGTAGGAGAAGGTGAAGTCTGGAGTGTGAAGCAGAAGAAGCAGAAGAAGGAGAAGGAGAAGGTGAAGTCTGGAGGGCGCAGCAGAAGAAGGAGAAGAAGGAGAATGAGAAGGTGAAGTCTGGAGGGTGAATCAGAAGAAGCAGAAGAAGGAGAAGGAGAAGGTGAAGTCTGGAGGTTGAATCAGAAGAAGTAGAAGAAGGAGAAGGAGAAGGTGAAGTCTGGAGGGTGAAGCAGAAGAAGTAGAAGAAGGAGAAGGAGAAGGTGAAGTCAGGAGGGTGAATCAGAAGAAGTAGAAGAAGGAGAAGGAGAAGGTGAAGTCAGGAGGGTGAATCAGAAGAAGCAGAAGAAGGAGAAGGAGAAGGTGAAGTCTGGAGGGTGAATCAGAAGAATCAGAAGAAGGAGAAGGAGAAGGTGAAGTCTGGAGGGTGAATCAGAAGAAGCAGAAGAAAGAGAAGGAGAAGGTGAAGTCTGGAGGGTGAAGCAGAAGAAACAGAAGAAGGAGAAGGAGAAGGTGAAGACTGGAGGGTGAATCAGAAGAAGTAGAAGAAGGAGAAGGAGAAGGTGAAGTCTGGAGGGTGAATCAGAAGAAGTAGAAGAAGGAGAAGGAGAAGTTGAAGTCTGGAGGGTGAATCAGAAGAAGCAGAAGAAGGAGAAGGAGAAGGTGAAGTCTGGAGGGTGAATCAGAAGAAGCAGAAGAAGGAGAAGGAGAAGATGAAGTCTGGAGGGTGAATCAGAAGAAGTAGAAGAAGGAGAAGGAGAAGGTGAAGTCTGGAGGGTGGATCAGAAGAAGTAGAAGAAGGAGAAGGAGAAGATGAAGTCTGGAGGGTGAATCAGAAGAAACAGAAGAAGGAGAAGGAGAAGGTGAAGTCTGGAGGGTGAATCAGAAGAAGTAGTAGAAGGAGAAGGAGAAGGTGTAGTCTGGAGGGTGAATCAGAAGAAGTAGACGAAGGAGAAGGAGAAGGTGAAGTCTGGAGGGTGAATCAGAAGAAGCAGAAGAAGGAGAAGGAGAAGGTGAAGTCTGGAGGGTGAATCAGATGAAGTAGAAGAAGGAGAAGGAGAAGGTGAAGTCTGGAGGGTGAATCAGAAGAAGCAGAAGAAGGAGAAGGAGAAGGTGAAGGCTGGAGGGTGAATCAGAAGAAGCAGAAGAAGGAGAAGGAGAAGGTGAAGTCTGGAGGGTGAATCAGAAGAAGTAGAAGAAGGAGAAGGAGAAGTTGAAGTCTGGAGGGTGAAGCAGAGGAAGTAGAAGATGGAGAAGGAGAAGGTGAAGTCAGGAGGGTGAATCAGAAGAAGTAGAAGAAGGAGAAGGAGAAGGTGAAGTCAGGAGGGTGAATCAGAAGAAGCAGAAGATGGAGAAGGAGAAGGTGAAGTCTGGAGGGTGAATCAGAAGAATCAGAAGAAGGAGAAGGAGAAGGTGAAGTCTGGAGGGTGAATCAGAAGAAGCAGAGGAAGGAGAAGGAGAAGGTGAAGTCTGGAGGGTGAATCAGAAGAAGCAGAATAAGGAGAAGGAGAAGGTGAAGTCTGGAGGGTGAATCAGAAGAAGCAGAATAAGGAGAAGGAGAAGGTGAAGTCTGGAGGGTGAATCAGAAGAAGCAGAAGAAGGAGAAGGAGAAGGTGAAGTCTGGAGGGTGAATCAGAAGAAGCAGAAGAAGGAGAAGGAGAAGGTGAAGTCTGGAGGGTGAAGCAGAAGAAGGAGAAGAAGGAGAAGGAGAAGGTGAAGTCTGGAGGGTGAATCAGAAGAAGTAGAAGAAGGAGAAGGAGAAGGTGAAGTCAGGAGGGTGAATCAGAAGAAGCAGAAGAAGGAGAAGGAGAAGGTGAAGTCTGGAGGGTGAATCAGAAGAATCAGAAGAAGGAGAAGGAGAAGGTGAAGTCTGGAGGGTGAATCAGAAGAAGCAGAAGAAAGAGAAGGAGAAGGTGAAGTCTGGAGGGTGAAGCAGAAGAAACAGAAGAAGGAGAAGGAGAAGGTGAAGACTGGAGGGTGAATCAGAAGAAGTAGAAGAAGGAGAAGGAGAAGGTGAAGTCTGGAGGGTGAATCAGAAGAAGTAGAAGAAGGAGAAGGAGAAGGTGAAGTCTGGAGGGTGAATCAGAAGAAGCAGAAGAAGGAGAAGGAGAAGGTGAAGTCTGGAGGGTGAATAAGAAGAAGCAGAAGAAGGAGAAGGAGAAGATGAAGTCTGGAGGGTGAATCGGAAGAAGTAGAAGAAGGAGAAGGAGAAGGTGAAGTCTGGAGGGTGAATCAGAAGAAGTAGAAGAAGGAGAAGGAGAAGTTGAAGTCTGGAGGGTGAATCAGAAGAAGCAGAAGAAGGAGAAGGAGAAGGTGAAGTCTGGAGGGTGAATCAGAAGAAGCAGAAGAAGGAGAAGGAGAAGATGAAGTCTGGAGGGTGAATCAGAAGAAGTAGAAGAAGGAGAAGGAGAAGGTGAAGTCTGGAGGGTGAATCAGAAGAAGTAGAAGAAGGAGAAGGAGAAGATGAAGTCTGGAGGGTGAATCAGAAGAAGAAGAAGAAGGAGAAGGAGAAGGTGTAGTCTGGAGGGTGAATCAGACGAAGTAGACGAAGGAGAAGGAGAAGGTGAAGTCTGGAGGGTGAATCAGAAGAAGCAGAAGAAGGAGAAGGAGAAGGTGAAGTCTGGAGGGTGAATCAGAAGAAGCAGAAGAAGGAGAAGGAGAAGATGAAGTCTGGAGGGTGAATCAGAAGAAGTAGAAGAAGGAGAAGGAGAAGGTGAAGTCTGGAGGGTGAATCAGAAGAAACAGAAGAAGGAGAAGGAGAAGGTGAAGTCTGGAGGGTGAATCAGAAGAAGAAGAAGAAGGAGAAGGAGAAGGTGTAGTCTGGAGGGTGAATCAGAAGAAGTAGACGAAGGAGAAGGAGAAGGTGAAGTCTGGAGGGTGAATCAGAAGAAGCAGAAGAAGGAGAAGGAGAAGGTGAAGTCTGGAGGGTGAATCAGAAGAAGTAGAAGAAGGAGAAGGAGAAGGTGAAGTCTGGAGGGTGAATCAGAAGAAGCAGAAGAAGGAGAAGGAGAAGGTGAAGTCTGGAGGGTGAATCAGAAGAAGCAGAAGAAGGAGAAGGTGAAGTCTGGAGGGTGAATCAGAAGAAGTAGAAGAAGGAGAAGGAGAAGTTGAAGTCTGGAGGGTGAAGCAGAAGAAGTAGAAGAAGGAGAAGGAGAAGGTGAAGTCAGGAGGGTGAATCAGAAGAAGTAGAAGAAGGAGAAGGAGAAGGTGAAGTCAGGAGGGTGAATAAGAAGAAGCAGAAGAAGGAGATAGAGAAGGTGAAGTCTGGAGGGTGAATCAGAAGAATCAGAAGAAGGAGAAGGAGAAGGATAAGTCTGGAGGGTGAAGCAGAAGAAGCAGAAGAAAGAGAAGGAGAAGGTGAAGTCTGGAGGGTGAAGCAGAAGAAACAGAAGAAGGAGAAGGAGAAGGTGAAGACTGGAGGGTGAATCAGAAGAAGTAGAAGAAGGAGAAGGAGAAGGTGAAGTCTGGAGGGTGAATCAGAAGAAGTAGAAGAAGGAGAAGGAGAAGGTGAAGTCTGGAGGGTGAATCAGAAGAAGCAGAAGAAGGAGAAGGAGAAGGTGAAGACTGGAGGGTGAATCAGAAGAAGCAGAAGAAGGAGAAGGAGAAGATGAAGTCTGGAGGGTGAATCAGAAGAAGTAGAAGAAGGAGAAGGAGAAGGTGAGGTCTGGAGGGTGAATCAGAAGAAGCAGAAGAAGGAGAAGGAGAAGGTGAAGTCTGGAGGGTGAATCAGAAGAAGCAGAAGAAGGAGAAGGAGAAGGTGAAGTCTGGAGGGTGAATCAGAAGAAGCAGAAGAAGGAGAAGGAGAAGGTGAAGTCAGGAGGGTGAATCAGAAGAAGCAGAAGAAGGAGAAGGAGAAGGTGAAGTTAGGAGGGTGAATCAGAAGAAGCAGAAGAAGGAGAAGGAGCAGGTGAAGTCAGGGGGGTGTAGCAGAAGAAGTAGAAGAAGGAGAAGGAGAAGGTGAAGTCAGGACGGTGAAGCAGAAGAAGCAGAAGAAGGAGAAGGAGAAGGTGAAGCCTGGAGGGCGCAGCAGAAGAAGCAGAAGAAGGAGAAGGAGAAGGTGAAGTCTGGAGTGTGAAGCAGAAGAAGCAGAAGAAGGAGAAGAAGAAGGTGAAGTCTGGAGGGCGCAGCAGAAGAAGCAGAAGAAGGAGAATGAGAAGGTGAAGTCTGGAGGGTGAATCAGAAGAAGCAGAAGAAGGAGAAGGAGAAGGTGAAGTCTGGAGGTTGAATCAGAAGAAGTAGAAGAAGGAGAAGGAGAAGTTGAAGTCTGGAGGGTGAAGCAGAAGAAGTAGAAGAAGGAGAAGGAGAAGGTGAAGTCAGGAGGGTGAATCAGAAGAAGTAGAAGAAGGAGAAGGAGAAGGTGAAGTCAGGAGGGTGAATCAGAAGAAGCAGAAGAAGGAGAAGGAGAAGGTGAAGTCTGGAGGGTGAATCAGAAGAATCAGAAGAAGGAGAAGGAGAAGGTGAAGTCTGGAGGGTGAATCAGAAGAAGCAGAAGAAAGAGAAGGAGAAGGTGAAGTCTGGAGGGTGAAGCAGAAGAAACAGAAGAAGGAGAAGGAGAAGGTGAAGACTGGAGGGTGAATCAGAAGAAGTAGAAGAAGGAGAAGGAGAAGGTGAAGTCTGGAGGGTGTATCAGAAGAAGTAGAAGAAGGAGAAGGAGAAGTTGAAGTCTGGAGGGAGAATCAAAAGAAGCAGAAGAAGGAGAAGGAGAAGGTGAAGTCTGGAGGGTGAATCAGAAGAAGCAGAAGAAGGAGAAGGAGAAGATGAAGTCTGGAGGGTGAATTAGAAGAAGTAGAAGAAGGAGAAGGAGAAGGTGAAGTCTGGAGGGTGAATCAGAAGAAGTAGAAGAAGGAGAAGGAGAAGATGAAGTCTGGAGGGTGAATCAGAAGAAACAGAAGAAGGAGAAGGAGAAGGTGAAGTCTGGAGGGTGAATCAGAAGAAGTAGAAGAAGGAGAAGGAGAAGGTGTAGTCTGGAGGGTGAATCAGAAGAAGTAGACGAAGGAGAAGGAGAAGGTGAAGTCTGGAGGGTGAATCAGAAGAAGCAGAAGAAGGAGAAGGAGAAGGTGAAGTCTGGAGGGTGAATCAGATGAAGTAGAAGAAGGAGAAGGAGAAGGTGAAGTCTGGAGGGTGAATCAGAAGAAGCAGAAGAAGGAGAAGGAGAAGGTGAAGTCTGGAGGGTGAATCAGAAGAAGCAGAAGAAGGAGAAGGAGAAGGTGAAGTCTGGAGGGTGAATCAGAAGAAGTAGAAGAAGGAGAAGGAGAAGTTGAAGTCTGGAGGGTGAAGCAGAAGAAGTAGAAGATGGAGAAGGAGAAGGTGAAGTCAGGAGGGTGAATCAGAAGAAGTAGAAGAAGGAGAAGGAGAAGGTGAAGTCAGGAGGGTGAATCAGAAGAAGCAGAAGATGGAGAAGGAGAAGGTGAAGTCTGGAGGGTGAATCAGAAGAATCAGAAGAAGGAGAAGGAGAAGGTGAAGTCTGGAGGGTGAATCAGAAGAAGCAGAGGAAGGAGAAGGAGAAGGTGAAGTCTGGAGGGTGAATCAGAAGAAGCAGAATAAGGAGAAGGAGAAGGTGAAGTCTGGAGTGTGAATCAGAAGAAGCAGAATAAGGAGAAGGAGAAGGTGAAGTCTGGAGGGTGAATCAGAAGAAGCAGAAGAAGGAGAAGGAGAAGGTGAAGTCTGGAGGGTGAATCAGAAGAAGCAGAAGAAGGAGAAGGAGAAGGTGAAGTCTGGAGGGTGAAGCAGAAGAAGTAGAAGAAGGAGAAGGAGAAGGTGAAGTCAGGAGGGTGAATCAGAAGAAGTAGAAGAAGGAGAAGGAGAAGGTGAAGTCAGGAGGGTGAATCAGAAGAAGCAGAAGAAGGAGAAGGAGAAGGTGAAGTCTGGAGGGTGAATCAGAAGAATCAGAAGAAGGAGAAGGAGAAGGTGAAGTCTGGAGGGTGAATCAGAAGAAGCAGAAGAAAGAGAAGAAGAAGGTGAAGTCTGGAGGGTGAAGCAGAAGAAACAGAAGAAGGAGAAGGAGAAGGTGAAGACTGGAGGGTGAATCAGAAGAAGTAGAAGAAGGAGAAGGAGAAGGTGAAGTCTGGAGGGTGAATCAGAAGAAGTAGAAGAAGGAGAAGGAGAAGGTGAAGTCTGGAGGGTGAATCAGAAGAAGCAGAAGAAGGAGAAGGAGAAGGTGAAGTCTGGAGGGTGAATCAGAAGAAGCAGAAGAAGGAGAAGGAGAAGATGAAGTCTGGAGGGTGAATCGGAAGAAGTAGAAGAAGGAGAAGGAGAAGGTGAAGTCTGGAGGGTGAATCAGAAGAAGTAGAAGAAGGAGAAGGAGAAGTTGAAGTCTGGAGGGTGAATCAGAAGAAGCAGAAGAAGGAGAAGGAGAAGGTGAAGTCTGGAGGGTGAATCAGAAGAAGCAGAAGAAGGAGAAGGAGAAGATGAAGTCTGGAGGGTGAATCAGAAGAAGTAGAAGAAGGAGAAGGAGAAGGTGAAGTCTGGAGGGTGAATCAGAAGAAGTAGAAGAAGGAGAAGGAGAAGATGAAGTCTGGAGGGTGAATCAGAAGAAACAGAAGAAGGAGGAGGAGAAGGTGAAGTCTGGAGGGTGAAGCAGAAGAAGTAGAAGATGGAGAAGGAGAAGGTGAAGTCAGGAGGGTGAATCAGAAGAAGTAGAAGAAGGAGAAGGAGAAGGTGAAGTCAGGAGGGTGAATCAGAAGAAGCAGAAGATGGAGAAGGAGAAGGTGAAGTCTGGAGGGTGAATCAGAAGAATCAGAAGAAGGAGAAGGAGAAGGTGAAGTCTGGAGGGTGAATCAGAAGAAGCAAAGGAAGGAGAAGGAGAAGGTGAAGTCTGGAGGGTGAATCAGAAGAAGCAGAATAAGGAGAAGGAGAAGGTGAAGTCTGGAGGGTGAATCAGAAGAAGCAGAATAAGGAGAAGGAGAAGGTGAAGTCTGGAGGTTGAATCAGAAGAAGTAGAAGAAGGAGAAGGAGAAGGTGAAGTCTGGAGGGTGAAGCAGAAGAAGTAGAAGAAGGAGAAGGAGAAGCTGAAGTCAGGAGGGTGAATCAGAAGAAGTAGAAGAAGGAGAAGGAGAAGGTGAAGTCAGGAGGGTGAATCAGAAGAAGCAGAAGAAGGAGAAGGAGAAGCTGAAGTCCGGAGGGTGAATCAGAAGAATCAGAAGAAGGAGAAGGAGAAGGTGAAGTCTGGAGGGTGAATCAGAAGAAGCAGAAGAAAGAGAAGGAGAAGGTGAAGTCTGGAGGGTGAAGCAGAAGAAACAGAAGAAGGAGAAGGAGAAGGTGAAGACTGGAGGGTGAATCAGAAGAAGTAGAAGAAGGAGAAGGAGAAGGTGAAGTCTGGAGGGTGAATCAGAAGAAGTAGAAGAAGGAGTAGGAGAAGGTGAGGTCTGGAGGGTGAATCAGAAGAAGCAGAAGAAGGAGAAGGAGAAGGTGAAGTCTGGAGGGTGAATCAGAAGAAGCAGAAGAAGGAGAAGGAGAAGGTGAAGCCTGGAGGGTGAATCAGAAGAAGCAGAAGAAGGAGAAGGAGAAGGTGAAGTCTGGAGGGTGATTCAGAAGAAGCAGAATAAGGAGAAGGAGAAGGTGATGTCTGGAGGGTGAATCTGAAGAAGCAGAAGAAGGAGAAGGAGAAGGTGAAGTCTGGAGGGTGAATCAGAAGAAGTAGAAGAAGGAGAAGGAGAAGGTGAAGTCTGGAGGGTGAATCAGAAGAAGTAGAAGAAGGAGAAGGAGAAGGTGAAGTCTGTAGGGTGAATCAGAAGAAGTAGAAGAAGGAGAAGGAGAAGGTGAAGTCTGGAGGGGGAAGCAGAAGAAGCAGAAGAAGGAGAAGGAGAAGGTGAAGTCAGGAGGGTGAATCAGAAGATGTAGAAGAAGGAGAAGGAGAAGGTGAAGTCAGGAGGGTGAATCAGAAGAAGCAGAAGAAGGAGAAGGAGAAGGTGAAGTCTGGAGGGTGAATCAGAAGAATCAGAAGAAGGAGAAGGAGAAGGTGAAGTCTGGAGGGTGAATCAGAAGAAGTAGAAGAAGGAGAAGGAGAAGGTGAAGTCTGGAGGGTGAATCACAAGAAGCAGAAGAAGGAGAAGGAGAAGGTGAAGTCTGGAGGGTGAATCAGAAGAAGTAGACGAAGGAGAAGGAGAAGGTGAAGTCTGGAGGGTGAATCAGAAGAAGCAGAAGAAGGAGATGGAGAAGGTGAAGTCTGGAGGGTGAATCAGAAGAAGTAGAAGAAGGAGAAGGTGAAGGTGAAGTCTGGAGGGTGAATCAGAAGAAGCAGAAGAAGGAGAAGGAGAAGGTGAAGTCTGGAGGGTGAATCAGAAGAAGCAGAAGAAGGAGAAGGAGAAGGTGAAGTCTGGAGGGTGAATCAGAAGAAGTAGAAGAAGGAGAAGGAGAAGGTGAAGTCTGGAGGTTGAAGCAGAAGAAGTAGAAGAAGGAGAAGGAGAAGGTGAAGTCAGGAGGGTGAATCAGAAGATGTAGAAGAAGGAGAAGGAGAAGGTGAAGTCAGGAGGGTGAATCAGAAGAAGCAGAAGAAGGAGAAGGAGAAGGTGAAGTCTGGAGGGTGAATCAGAAGAAGTAGAAGAAGGAGAAGGAGAAGGTGAAGTCTGGAGGGCGAATCAGAAGAAGCAGAAGAAGGAGAAGGAGAAGGTGAAGTCTGGAGGGTGAATCAGAAGAAGCAGAAGAAGGAGAAGGAGAAGGTGAAGTCTGGAGGGTGAATCAGAAAAAGCAGAAGAAGGAGAAGGAGAAGGTGAAGTCTGGAGGGTGAATCAGAAGAAGCAGAATAAGGAGAAGGAGAAGGTGAAGTCTGGAGGGTGAATCAGAAGAAGCAGAAGAAGGAGAAGGAGAAGGTGAAGTCTGGAGGGTGAATCAGAAGAAGTAGAAGAAGGAGAAGGAGAAGGTGAAGTCTGGAGGGTGAAGCAGAAGAAGTAGAAGAAGGAGAAGGAGAAGGTGAAGTCAGGAGAGTGAATCAGAAGAAGTAGAAGAAGGAGAAGGAGAAGGTGAAGTCAGGAGGGTGAATCAGAAGAAGCAGAAGAAGGAGATAGAGAAGGTGAAGTCTGGAGGGTGAATCAGAAGAATCAGAAGAAGGAGAAGGAGAAGGTGAAGTCTGGAGGGTGAAGCAGAAGAAGCAGAAGAAAGAGAAGGAGAAGGTGAAGTCTGGAGGGTGAAGCAGAAGAAACAGAAGAAGGAGAAGGAGAAGGTGAAGACTGGAGGGTGAATCATAAGAAGTAGAAGAAGGAGAAGGAGAAGGTGAAGTCTGGAGGGTGAATCAGAAGAAGTAGAAGAAGGAGAAGGAGAAGGTGAAGTCTGGAGGGTGAATCAGAAGAAGCAGAAGAAGGAAAAGGAGAAGGTGAAGTCTGGAGGGTGAATCAGAAGAAGCAGAAGAAGGAGAAGGAGAAGATGAAGTCTGGAGGGTGAATCAGAAGAAGTAGAAGAAGGAGAAGGAGAAGGTGAGGTCTGGAGGGAGAATCAGAAGAAGCAGAAGAAGGAGAAGGAGAAGGTGAAGTCTGGAGGGTGAATCAGAAGAAGCAGAAGAAGGAGAAGGAGAAGGTGAAGTCTGGAGGGTGAATCAGAAGAAGCAGAAGAAGGAGAAGGAGAAGGTGAAGTCAGGAGGGTGAATCAGAAGAAGCAGAAGAAGGAGAAGGAGAAGGTGAACTCAGGAGAGTGAAGCAGAAGAATCAGAAGAAGGAGAAGGAGAAGGTGAAGTCTGGAGGGTGAATCAGAAGAAGCAAAGGAAGGAGAAGGAGAAGGTGAAGTCTGGAGGGTGAATCAGAAGAAGCAGAATAAGGAGAAGGAGAAGGTGAAGTCTGGAGGGTGAATCAGAAGAAGCAGAATAAGGAGAAGGAGAAGTTGAAGTCTGGAGGGTGAATCAGAAGAAGCAGAATAAGGAGAAGGAGAAGGTGAAGTCTGGAGGGTGAATCAGAAGAAGCAGAAGAAGGAGAAGGAGAAGGTGAAGTCTGGAGGGTGAATCAGAAGAAGTAGAAGAAGGAGAAGGAGAAGGTGAAGTCTGGAGGGTGAAGCAGAAGAAGTAGAAGAAGGAGAAGGAGAAGGTGAAGTCTGGAGGGTGAATCAGAAGAAGCAGAAGAAGGAGAAGGAGAAGGTGAAGCCTGGAGGGTGAATCAGAAGAAGCAGAAGAAGGAGAAGGAGAAGGTGAAGTCTGGAGGGTGATTCAGAAGAAGCAGAATAAGGAGAAGGAGAAGGTGATGTCTGGAGGGTGAATCTGAAGAAGCAGAAGAAGGAGAAGGAGAAGGTGAAGTCTGGAGGGTGAATCAGAAGAAGTAGAAGAAGGAGAAGGAGAAGGTGAAGTCTGGAGGGTGAATCAGAAGAAGTAGAAGAAGGAGAAGGAGAAGGTGAAGTCTGTAGGGTGAATCAGAAGAAGTAGAAGAAGGAGAAGGAGAAGGTGAAGTCTGGAGGGGGAAGCAGAAGAAGCAGAAGAAGGAGAAGGAGAAGGTGAAGTCAGGAGGGTGAATCAGAAGATGTAGAAGAAGGAGAAGGAGAAGGTGAAGTCAGGAGGGTGAATCAGAAGAAGCAGAAGAAGGAGAAGGAGAAGGTGAAGTCTGGAGGGTGAATCAGAAGAATCAGAAGAAGGAGAAGGAGAAGGTGAAGTCTGGAGGGTGAATCAGAAGAAGTAGAAGAAGGAGAAGGAGAAGGTGAAGTCTGGAGGGTGAATCACAAGAAGCAGAAGAAGGAGAAGGAGAAGGTGAAGTCTGGAGGGTGAATCAGAAGAAGTAGACGAAGGAGAAGGAGAAGGTGAAGTCTGGAGGGTGAATCAGAAGAAGCAGAAGAAGGAGATGGAGAAGGTGAAGTCTGGAGGGTGAATCAGAAGAAGCAAAGGAAGGAGAAGGAGAAGGTGAAGTCTGGAGGGTGAATCAGAAGAAGCAGAATAAGGAGAAGGAGAAGGTGAAGTCTGGAGGGTGAATCAGAAGAAGCAAAGGAAGGAGAAGGAGAAGGTGAAGTCTGGAGGGTGAATCAGAAGAAGCAGAATAAGGAGAAGGAGAAGGTGAAGTCTGGAGGGTGAATCAGAAGAAGTAGAAGAAGGAGAAGGAGAAGGTGAAGTCTGTAGGGTGAATCAGAAGAAGTAGAAGAAGGAGAAGGAGAAGGTGAAGTCTGGAGGGGGAAGCAGAAGAAGCAGAAGAAGGAGAAGGAGAAGGTGAAGTCAGGAGGGTGAATCAGAAGATGTAGAAGAAGGAGAAGGAGAAGGTGAAGTCAGGAGGGTGAATCAGAAGAAGCAGAAGAAGGAGAAGGAGAAGGTGAAGTCTGGAGGGTGAATCAGAAGAATCAGAAGAAGGAGAAGGAGAAGGTGAAGTCTGGAGGGTGAATCACAAGAAGCAGAAGAAGGAGAAGGAGAAGGTGAAGTCTGGAGGGTGAATCAGAAGAAGTAGACGAAGGAGAAGGAGAAGGTGAAGTCTGGAGGGTGAATCAGAAGAAGCAGAAGAAGGAGATGGAGAAGGTGAAGTCTGGAGGGTGAATCAGAAGAAGTAGAAGAAGGAGAAGGTGAAGGTGAAGTCTGGAGGGTGAATCAGAAGAAGCAGAAGAAGGAGAAGGAGAAGGTGAAGTCTGGAGGGTGAATCAGAAGAAGCAGAAGAAGGAGAAGGAGAAGGTGAAGTCTGGAGGGTGAATCAGAAGAAGTAGAAGAAGGAGAAGGAGAAGGTGAAGTCTGGAGGTTGAAGCAGAAGAAGTAGAAGAAGGAGAAGGAGAAGGTGAAGTCAGGAGGGTGAATCAGAAGATGTAGAAGAAGGAGAAGGAGAAGGTGAAGTCAGGAGGGTGAATCAGAAGAAGCAGAAGAAGGAGAAGGAGAAGGTGAAGTCTGGAGGGTGAATCAGAAGAAGTAGAAGAAGGAGAAGGAGAAGGTGAAGTCTGGAGGGTGAATCAGAAGAAGCAGAAGAAGGAGAAGGAGAAGGTGAAGTCTGGAGGGTGAATCAGAAGAAGCAGAAGAAGGAGAAGGAGAAGGTGAAGTCTGGAGGGTGAATCAGAAATAGCAGAAGAAGGAGAAGGAGAAGGTGAAGTCTGGAGGGTGAATCAGAAGAAGCAGAATAAGGAGAAGGAGAAGGTGAAGTCTGGAGGGTGAATCAGAAGAAGCAGAAGAAGGAGAAGGAGAAGGTGAAGTCTGGAGGGTGAATCAGAAGAAGTAGAAGAAGGAGAAGGAGAAGGTGAAGTCTGGAGGGTGAAGCAGAAGAAGTAGAAGAAGGAGAAGGAGAAGGTGAAGTCAGGAGAGTGAATCAGAAGAAGTAGAAGAAGGAGAAGGAGAAGGTGAAGTCAGGAGGGTGAATCAGAAGAAGCAGAAGAAGGAGATAGAGAAGGTGAAGTCTGGAGGGTGAATCAGAAGAATCAGAAGAAGGAGAAGGAGAAGGTGAAGTCTGGAGGGTGAAGCAGAAGAAGCAGAAGAAAGAGAAGGAGAAGGTGAAGTCTGGAGGGTGAAGCAGAAGAAACAGAAGAAGGAGAAGGAGAAGGTGAAGACTGGAGGGTGAATCATAAGAAGTAGAAGAAGGAGAAGGAGAAGGTGAAGTCTGGAGGGTGAATCAGAAGAAGTAGAAGAAGGAGAAGGAGAAGGTGAAGTCTGGAGGGTGAATCAGAAGAAGCAGAAGAAGGAGAAGGAGAAGGTGAAGTCTGGAGGGTGAATCAGAAGAAGCAGAAGAAGGAGAAGGAGAAGATGAAGTCTGGAGGGTGAATCAGAAGAAGTAGAAGAAGGAGAAGGAGAAGGTGAGGTCTGGAGGGAGAATCAGAAGAAGCAGAAGAAGGAGAAGGAGAAGGTGAAGTCTGGAGGGTGAATCAGAAGAAGCAGAAGAAGGAGAAGGAGAAGGTGAAGTCTGGAGGGTGAATCAGAAGAAGCAGAAGAAGGAGAAGGAGAAGGTGAAGTCAGGAGGGTGAATCAGAAGAAGCAGAAGAAGGAGAAGGAGAAGGTGAACTCAGGAGAGTGAAGCAGAAGAATCAGAAGAAGGAGAAGGAGAAGGTGAAGTCTGGAGGGTGAATCAGAAGAAGCAAAGGAAGGAGAAGGAGAAGGTGAAGTCTGGAGGGTGAATCAGAAGAAGCAGAATAAGGAGAAGGAGAAGGTGAAGTCTGGAGGGTGAATCAGAAGAAGCAGAATAAGGAGAAGGAGAAGTTGAAGTCTGGAGGGTGAATCAGAAGAAGCAGAATAAGGAGAAGGAGAAGGTGAAGTCTGGAGGGTGAATCAGAAGAAGCAGAAGAAGGAGAAGGAGAAGGTGAAGTCTGGAGGGTGAATCAGAAGAAGTAGAAGAAGGAGAAGGAGAAGGTGAAGTCTGGAGGGTGAAGCAGAAGAAGTAGAAGAAGGAGAAGGAGAAGGTGAAGTCAGGAGGGTGAATCAGAAGAAGCAGAAGAAGGAGAAGGAGAAGGTGAAGTCAGGAGAGTGAATCAGAAGAAGCAGAAGAAGGAGAAGGAGAAGGTGAAGTCTGGAGGGTGAATCAGAAGAATCAGAAGAAGGAGAAGGAGAAGGTGAAGTCTGGAGGGTGAATCAGAAGAAGCAGAAGAAAGAGAAGGAGAAGGTGAAGTCTGGAGGGTGAAGCAGAAGAAACAGAAGAAGGAGAAGGAGAAGGTGAAGACTGGAGGGTGAATCAGAAGAAGTAGAAGAAGGAGAAGGAGAAGGTGAAGTCTGGAGTGTGAATCAGAAGAAGTAGAAGTAGGAGAAGGAGAAGATGAAGTCTGGAGGGTGAATCAGAAGAAACAGAAGAAGGAGGAGGAGAAGGTGAAGTCTGGAGGGTGAATCAGAAGAAATAGAAGAAGGAGAAGGAGAAGGTGTAGTCTGGAGGGTGAATCAGAAGAAGTAGACGAAGGAGAAGGAGAAGGTGAAGTCTGGAGTGTGAATCAGAAGAAGCAGAAGAAGGAGAAGGAGAAGGTGAAGTCTGGAGGGTGAATCAGAAGAAGTAGAAGAAGGAGAAGGAGAAGGTGAAGTCTGGAGGGTGAATCAGAAGAAGCAGAAGAAGGAGAAGGAGAAGGTGAAGTCTGGAGGGTGAATCAGAAGAAGCAGAAGAAGGAGAAGGAGAAGGTGAAGTCTGGAGGGTGAATCAGAAGAAGTAGAAGAAGGAGAAGGAGAAGTTGAAGTCTGGAGGGTGAAGCAGAAGAAGTACAAGATGGAGAAGGAGAAGGTGAAGTCAGGAGGGTGAATCAGAAGAAGTAGAAGAAGGAGAAGGAGAAGGTGAAGTCAGGAGGGTGAATCAGAAGAAGCAGAAGATGGAGAAGGAGAAGGTGAAGTCTGGAGGGTGAATCAGAAGAATCAGAAGAAGGAGAAGGAGAAGGTGAAGTCTGGAGGGTGAATCAGAAGAAGCAAAGGAAGGAGAAGGAGAAGGTGAAGTCTGGAGGGTGAATCAGAAGAAGCAGAATAAGGAGAAGGAGAAGGTGAAGTCTGGAGGGTGAATCAGAAGAAGTAGAAGAAGGAGAAGGAGAAGGTGAAGTCTGGAGGGTGAAGCAGAAGAAGTAGAAGAAGGAGAAGGAGAAGCTGAAGTCAGGAGGGTGAATCAGAAGAAGTAGAAGAAGGAGAAGGAGAAGGTGAAGTCAGGAGGGTGAATCAGAAGAAGCAGAAGAAGGAGAAGGAGTAGGTGAAGTCTGGAGGGTGAATCAGAAGAATCAGAAGAAGGAGAAGGAGAAGGTGAAGTCTGGAGGGTGAATCAGAAGAAGCAGAAGAAAGAGAAGGAGAAGATGAAGTCTGGAGGGTGAAGCAGAAGAAACAGAAGAAGGAGAAGGAGAAGGTGAAGACTGGAGGGTGCATCAGAAGAAGTAGAAGAAGGAGAAGGAGAAGGTGAAGTCTGGAGGGTGAATCAGAAGAAGTAGAAGAAGGAGAAGGAGAAGGTGAAGTCTGGAGGGTGAATCAGAAGAAGCAGAAGAAGGAGAAGGAGAAGGTGAAGTCTGGAGGGTGAATCAGAAGAAGCAGAAGAAGGAGAAGGAGAAGATGAAGTCTGGAGGGTGAATCAGAAGAAGTAGAAGAAGGAGAAGGAGAAGTTGAAGTCTGGAGGGTGAATCAAAAGTAGTAGAAGAAGGAGAAGGGGAAGGTGAAGTCTGGAGGGTGAATCAGAAGAAACAGAAGAAGGAGAAGGAGAAGGTGAAGTCTGGAGGGTGAATCAGAAGAAGTAGAAGAAGGAGAAGGAGAAGGTGTAGTCTGGAGGGTGAATCAGAAGAAGTAGACGAAGGAGAAGGAGAAGGTGAAGTCTGGAGGGTGAATCAGAAGAAGCAGAAGAAGGAGATGGAGAAGGTGAAGTCTGGAGGGTGAATCAGTAGAAGTAGAAGAAGGAGAAGGAGAAGGTGAAGTCTGGAGGGTGAATCAGAAGAAGCAGAAGAAGGAGAAGGAGAAGGTGAAGTCTGGAGGGTGATTCAGAAGAAGCAGAATAAGGAGAAGGAGAAGGTGATGTCTGGAGGGTGAATCAGAAGAAGCAGAAGAAGGAGAAGGAGAAGGTGAAGTCTGGAGGGTGAATCAGAAGAAGTAGAAGAAGGAGAAGGAGAAGCTGAAGTCTGGAGGGTGAATCAGAAGAAGTAGAAGAAGGAGAAGGAGAAGGTGAAGTCTGGAGGGTGAATCAGAAGAAGTAGAAGAAGGAGAAAGAGAAGGTGAAGTCTGGAGGGGGAAGCAGAAGAAGTAGAAGAAGGAGAAGGAGAAGGTGAAGTCAGCAGGGTGAATCAGAAGATGTAGAAGAAGGAGAAGGAGAAGGTGAAGTCAGGAGGGTGAATCAGAAGAAGCAGAAGAAGGAGAAGGAGAAGGTGAAGTCTGGAGGGTGAATCAGAAGAATCAGAAGAAGGAGAAGGAGAAGGTGAAGTCTGGAGGGTGAATCAGAAGAAGTAGAAGAAGGAGAAGGAGAAGGTGAAGTCTGGAGGGTGAATCAGAAGAAGCAGAAGAAGGAGAAGGAGAAGGTGAAGTCTGGAGGGTGAATCAGAAGAAGTAGACGAAGGAGAAGGAGAAGGTGAAGTCTGGAGGGTGAATCAGAAGAAGCAGAAGAAGGAGATGGAGAAGGTGAAGTCTGGAGGGTGAATCAGAAGAAGTAGAAGAAGGAGAAGGTGAAGGTGAAGTCTGGAGGGTGAATCAGAAGAAGCAGAAGAAGGAGAAGGAGAAGGTGAAGTCTGGAGGGTGAATCAGAAGAAGCAGAAGAAGGAGAAGGAGAAGGTGAAGTCTGGAGGGTGATTCAGAAGAAGCAGAATAAGGAGAAGGAGAAGGTGAAGTCTGGAGGGTGAATAAGAAGAAGCAGAAGAAGGAGAAGTAGAAGGTGAAGTCTGGAGGGTGAATCAGAAGAAGTAGAAGAAGGAGAAGGAGAAGGTGAAGTCTGGAGGGTGAATCAGAAGAAGTAGAAGAAGGAGAAGGAGAAGGTGAAGTCTGGAGGGTGAATCAGAAGAAGTAGAAGAAGGAGAAGGAGAAGGTGAAGTCTGGAGGGTGAAGCAGAAGAAGTAGAAGAAGGAGAAGGAGAAGGTGAAGTCAGGAGGGTGAATCAGAAGATGTAGAAGAAGGAGAAGGAGAAGGTGAAGTCAGGAGGGTGAATCAGAAGAAGCAGAAGAAGGAGAAGGAGAAGGTGAAGTCTGGAGGGTGAATCAGAAGAAGTAGAAGAAGGAGAAGGTGAAGTCTGGAGGGTGAATCAGAAGAAGCAGAAGAAGGAGAAGGAGAAGGTGAAGTCTGGAGGGTGAATCAGAAGAAGCAGAAGAAGGAGAAGGAGAAGGTGAAGTCTGGAGGGTGAATCAGAAGAAGCAGAAGAAGGAGAAGGAGAAGGTGAAGTCTGGAGGGTGAATCAGAAGAAGCAGAATAAGGAGAAGGAGAAGGTGAAGTCTGGAGGGTGAATCAGAAGAAGCAGAAGAAGGAGAAGGAGAAGGTGAAGTCTGGAGGGAGAATCAGAAGAAGTAGAAGAAGGAGAAGGAGAAGGTGAAGTCTGGAGGGTGAAGCAGAAGAAGTAGAAGAAGGAGAAGGAGAAGGTGAAGTCAGGAGGGTGAATCAGAAGAAGTAGAAGAAGGAGAAGGAGAAGGTGAAGTCTGGAGGGTGAATCAGAAGAAGTAGAAGAAGGAGAAGGAGAAGGTGAAGTCTGGAGGGTGAATCAGAAGAAGCAGAAGAAGGAGAAGGAGAAGGTGAAGTCTGGAGGGTGAATCAGAAGAAGCAGAAGAAGGAGAAGGAGAAGGTGAAGTCTGGAGGGTGAATCAGAAGAAGCAGAAGAAGGAGAAGGAGAAGGTGAAGTCTGGAGGGTGAATCAGAAGAAGCAGAAGAAGGAGAAGGAGAAGGTGAAGTCAGGAGGGTGAATCAGAAGAAGCAGAAGAAGGAGAAGGAGCAGGTGAAGTCAGGGGGGTGTAGCAGAAGAAGTAGAAGAAGGAGAAGGAGAAGGTGAAGTCAGGACGGTGAAGCAGAAGAAGCAGAAGAAGGAGAATGAGAAGGTGAAGTCTGGAGGGTGAATCAGAAGAAGCAGAAGAAGGAGAAGGAGAAGGTGAAGTCTGGAGGGTGAATCAGAAGAAGTAGAAGAAGGAGAAGGAGAAGGTGAAGTCTGGAGGGTGAAGCAGAAGAAGTAGAAGAAGGAGAAGGAGAAGGTGAAGTCAGGAGGGTGAATCAGAAGAAGTAGAAGAAGGAGAAGGAGAAGGTGAAGTCAGGAGGGTGAATCAGAAGAAGCAGAAGAAGGAGAAGGAGAAGGTGAAGTCTGGAGGGTGAATCAGAAGAATCAGAAGAAGGAGAAGGAGAAGGTGAAGTCTGGAGGGTGAATCAGAAGAAGCAAAAGAAGGAGAAGGAGAAGGTGAAGTCTGGAGGGTGAAGCAGAAGAAGCAGAAGAAAGAGAAGGAGAAGGTGAAGTCTGGAGGGTGAAGCAGAAGAAACAGAAGAAGGAGAAGGAGAAGGTGAAGACTGGAGGGTGAATCAGAAGAAGTAGAAGAAGGAGAAGGAGAAGGTGAAGTCTGGAGGGTGAATCAGAAGAAGTAGAAGAAGGAGAAGGAGAAGGTGAAGTCTGGAGGGTGAATCAGAAGAAGCAGAAGAAGGAGAAGGAGAAGGTGAAGTCTGGAGGGTGAATCAGAAGAAGCAGAAGAAGGAGAAGGAGAAGATGAAGTCTGGAGGGTGAATCAGAAGAAGTAGAAGAAGGAGAAGGAGAAGGTGAAGTCTGGAGGGTGAATCAGAAGAAGCAGAAGAAGGAGAAGGAGAAGGTGAAGTCTGGAGGGTGAATCAGAAGAAGCAGAAGAAGGAGAAGGAGAAGATGAAGTCTGGAGGGTGAATCAGAAGAAGTAGAAGAAGGAGAAGGAGAAGTTGAAGTCTGGAGGGTGAATCAGAAGTAGTAGAAGAAGGAGAAGGAGAAGGTGAAGTCTGGAGGGTGAATCAGAAGAAACAGAAGAAGGAGAAGGAGAAGGTGAAGTCTGGAGGGTGAATCAGAAGAAGTAGAAGAAGGAGAAGGAGAAGGTGTAGTCTGGAGGGTGAATCAGAAGAAGTAGACGAAGGAGAAGGAGAAGGTGAAGTCTGGAGGGTGAATCAGAAGAAGCAGAAGAAGGAGATGGAGAAGGTGAAGTCTGGAGGGTGAATCAGTAGAAGTAGAAGAAGGAGAAGGAGAAGGTGAAGTCTGGAGGGTGAATCAGAAGAAGCAGAAGAAGGAGAAGGAGAAGGTGAAGTCTGGAGGGTGATTCAGAAGAAGCAGAATAAGGAGAAGGAGAAGGTGATGTCTGGAGGGTGAATCAGAAGAAGCAGAAGAAGGAGAAGGAGAAGGTGAAGTCTGGAGGGTGAATCAGAAGAAGTAGAAGAAGGAGAAGGAGAAGCTGAAGTCTGGAGGGTGAATCAGAAGAAGTAGAAGAAGGAGAAGGAGAAGGTGAAGTCTGGAGGGTGAATCAGAAGAAGTAGAAGAAGGAGAAGGAGAAGGTGAAGTCTGGAGGGGGAAGCAGAAGAAGTAGAAGAAGGAGAAGGAGAAGGTGAAGTCAGGAGGGTGAATCAGAAGATGTAGAAGAAGGAGAAGGAGAAGGTGAAGTCAGGAGGGTGAATCAGAAGAAGCAGAAGAAGGAGAAGGAGAAGGTGAAGTCTGGAGGGTGAATCAGAAGAATCAGAAGAAGGAGAAGGAGAAGGTGAAGTCTGGAGGGTGAATCAGAAGAAGTAGAAGAAGGAGAAGGAGAAGGTGAAGTCTGGAGGGTGAATCAGAAGAAGTAGAAGAAGGAGAAGGAGAAGGTGAAGTCTGGAGGGTGAATCAGAAGAAGTAGACGAAGGAGAAGGAGAAGGTGAAGTCTGGAGGGTGAATCAGAAGAAGCAGAAGAAGGAGATGGAGAAGGTGAAGTCTGGAGGGTGAATCAGAAGAAGTAGAAGAAGGAGAAGGTGAAGGTGAAGTCTGGAGGGTGAATCAGAAGAAGCAGAAGAAGGAGAAGGAGAAGGTGAAGTCTGGAGGGTGAATCAGAAGAAGCAGAAGAAGGAGAAGGAGAAGGTGAAGTCTGGAGGGTGATTCAGAAGAAGCAGAATAAGGAGAAGGAGAAGGTGAAGTCTGGAGGGTGAATCAGAAGAAGCAGAAGAAGGAGAAGTAGAAGGTGAAGTCTGGAGGGTGAATCAGAAGAAGTAGAAGAAGGAGAAGGAGAAGGTGAAGTCTGGAGGGTGAATCAGAAGAAGTAGAAGAAGGAGAAGGAGAAGGTGAATTCTGGAGGGTGAATCAGAAGAAGTAGAAGAAGGAGAAGGAGAAGGTGAAGTCTGGAGGGTGAAGCAGAAGAAGTAGAAGAAGGAGAAGGAGAAGGTGAAGTCAGGAGGGTGAATCAGAAGATGTAGAAGAAGGAGAAGGAGAAGGTGAAGTCAGGAGGGTGAATCAGAAGAAGCAGAAGAAGGAGAAGGAGAAGGTGAAGTCTGGAGGGTGAATCAGAAGAAGTAGAAGAAGGAGAAGGTGAAGTCTGGAGGGTGAATCAGAAGAAGCAGAAGAAGGAGAAGGAGAAGGTGAAGTCTGGATGGTGAATCAGAAGAAGCAGAAGAAGGAGAAGGAGAAGGTGAAGTCTGGAGGGTGAATCAGAAGAAGCAGAAGAAGGAGAAGGAGAAGGTGAAGTCTGGAGGGTGAATCAGAAGAAGCAGAATAAGGAGAAGGAGAAGGTGAAGTCTGGAGGGTGAATCAGAAGAAGCAGAAGAAGGAGAAGGAGAAGGTGAAGTCTGGAGGGAGAATCAGAAGAAGTAGAAGAAGGAGAAGGAGAAGGTGAAGTCTGGAGGGTGAAGCACAAGAAGTAGAAGAAGGAGAAGGAGAAGGTGAAGTCAGGAGGGTGAATCAGAAGAAGTAGAAGAAGGAGAAGGAGAAGGTGAAGTCTGGAGGGTGAATCAGAAGAAGTAGAAGAAGGAGAAGGAGAAGGTGAAGTCTGGAGGGTGAATCAGAAGAAGCAGAAGAAGGAGAAGGAGAAGGTGAAGTCTGGAGGGTGAATCAGAAGAAGCAGAAGAAGGAGAAGGAGAAGGTGAAGTCTGGAGGGTGAATCAGAAGAAGCAGAAGAAGGAGAAGGAGAAGGTGAAGTCTGGAGGGTGAATCAGAAGAAGCAGAAGAAGGAGAAGGAGAAGGTGAAGTCAGGAGGGTGAATCAGAAGAAGCAGAAGAAGGAGAAGGAGCAGGTGAAGTCAGGGGGGTGTAGCAGAAGAAGTAGAAGAAGGAGAAGGAGAAGGTGAAGTCAGGACGGTGAAGCAGAAGAAGCAGAAGAAGGAGAAGGAGAAGGTGAAGCCTGGAGGGCGCAGCAGAAGAAGCAGAAGAAGGAGAAGGAGAAGGTGAAGTCTGGAGTGTGAAGCAGAAGAAGCAGAAGAAGGAGAAGGAGAAGGTGAAGTCTGGAGGGCGCAGCAGAAGAAGCAGAAGAAGGAGAATGAGAAGGTGAAGTCTGGAGGGTGAATCAGAAGAAGCAGAAGAAGGAGAAGGAGAAGGTGAAGTCTGGAGGGTGAATCAGAAGAAGTAGAAGAAGGAGAAGGAGAAGGTGAAGTCTGGAGGGTGAAGCAGAAGAAGTAGAAGAAGGAGAAGGAGAAGGTGAAGTCAGGAGGGTGAATCAGAAGAAGTAGAAGAAGGAGAAGGAGAAGGTGAAGTCAGGAGGGTGAATCAGAAGAAGCAGAAGAAGGAGAAGGAGAAGGTGAAGTCTGGAGGGTGAATCAGAAGAATCAGAAGAAGGAGAAGGAGAAGGTGAAGTCTGGAGGGTGAATCAGAAGAAGCAAAAGAAGGAGAAGGAGAAGGTGAAGTCTGGAGGGTGAAGCAGAAGAAGCAGAAGAAAGAGAAGGAGAAGGTGAAGTCTGGAGGGTGAAGCAGAAGAAACAGAAGAAGGAGAAGGAGAAGGTGAAGACTGGAGGGTGAATCAGAAGAAGTAGAAGAAGGAGAAGGAGAAGGTGAAGTCTGGAGGGTGAATCAGAAGAAGTAGAAGAAGGAGAAGGAGAAGGTGAAGTCTGGAGGGTGAATCAGAAGAAGCAGAAGAAGGAGAAGGAGAAGGTGAAGTCTGGAGGGTGAATCAGAAGAAGCAGAAGAAGGAGAAGGAGAAGATGAAGTCTGGAGGGTGAATCAGAAGAAGTAGAAGAAGGAGAAGGAGAAGGTGAGGTCTGGAGGGTGAATCAGAAGAAGCAGAAGAAGGAGAAGGAGAAGGTGAAGTCTGGAGTGTGAATCAGAAGAAGCAGAAGAAGGAGAAGGAGAAGGTGAAGTCTGGAGGGTGAATCAGAAGAAGCAGAAGAAGGAGAAGGAGAAGGTGAAGTCAGGAGGGTGAATCAGAAGAAGCAGAAGAAGGAGAAGGAGTAGGTGAAGTCTGGAGGGTGAATCAGAAGAAGTAGAAGAAGGAGAAGGAGAAGGTGTAGTCAGGAGAGTGAAGCAGAAGAATCAGAAGAAGGAGAAGGAGAAGGTGAAGTCTGGAGGGTGAATCAGAAGAAGCAAAGGAAGGAGAAGGAGAAGGTGAAGTCTGGAGGGTGAATCAGAAGAAGCAGAATAAGGAGAAGGAGAAGGTGAAGTCTGGAGGGTGAATCAGAAGAAGCAGAATAAGGAGAAGGAGAAGTTGAAGTCTGGAGGGTGAATCAGAAGAAGCAGAATAAGGAGAAGGAGAAGGTGAAGTCTGGAGGGTGAATCAGAAGAAGCAGAAGAAGGAGAAGGAGAAGGTGAAGTCTGGAGGGTGAATTAGAAGAAGTATAAGAAGGAGAAGGAGAAGGTGAAGTCTGGAGGGTGAAGCAGAAGAAGTAGAAGAAGGAGAAGGAGAAGGTGAAGTCAGGAGGGTGAATCAGAAGAAGTAGAAGAAGGAGAAGGAGAAGGTGAAGTCAGGAGGGTGAATCAGAAGAAGCAGAAGAAGGAGAAGGAGAAGGTGAAGTCTGGAGGGTGAATCAGAAGAATCAGAAGAAGGAGAAGGAGAAGGTGAAGTCTGGAGGGTGAATCAGAAGAAGCAGAAGAAAGAGAAGGAGAAGGTGAAGTCTGGAGGGTGAAGCAGAAGAAACAGAAGAAGGAGAAGGAGAAGGTGAAGACTGGAGGGTGAATCAGAAGAAGTAGAAGAAGGAGAAGGAGAAGGTGTAGTCTGGAGGGTGAATCAGAAGAAGTAGAAGTAGGAGAAGGAGAAGATGAAGTCTGGAGGGTGAATCAGAAGAAACAGAAGAAGGAGGAGGAGAAGGTGAAGTCTGGAGGGTGAATCAGAAGAAGTAGAAGAAGGAGAAGGAGAAGGTGTTGTCTGGAGGGTGAATCAGAAGAAGTAGACGAAGGAAAAGGAGAAGGTGAAGTCTGGAGGGTGAATCAGAAGAAGCAGAAGAAGGAGAAGGAGAAGGTGAAGTCTGGAGGGTGAATCAGAAGAAGTAGAAGAAGGAGAAGGAGAAGGTGAAGTCTGGAGGGTGAATCAGAAGAAGCAGAAGACGGAGAAGGAGAAGGTGAAGTCTGGAGGGTGAATCAGAAGAAGCAGAAGAAGGAGAAGGAGAAGGTGAAGTCTGGAGGGTGAATCAGAAGAAGTAGAAGAAGGAGAAGGAGAAGTTGAAGTCTGGAGGGTGAAGCAGAAGAAGTACAAGATGGAGAAGGAGAAGGTGAAGTCAGGAGGGTGAATCAGAAGAAGTAGAAGAAGGAGAAGGAGAAGGTGAAGTCAGGAGGGTGAATCAGAAGAAGCAGAAGATGGAGAAGGAGAAGGTGAAGTCTGGAGGGTGAATCAGAAGAATCAGAAGAAGGAGAAGGAGAAGGTGAAGTCTGGAGGGTGAATCAGAAGAAGCAAAGGAAGGAGAAGGAGAAGGTGAAGTCTGGAGGGTGAATCAGAAGAAGCAGAATAAGGAGAAGGAGAAGGTGAAGTCTGGAGGGTGAATCAGAAGAAGCAGAATAAGGAGAAGGAGAAGGTGAAGTCTGGAGGGTGAATCAGAAGAAGTAGAAGAAGGAGAAGGAGAAGGTGAAGTCTGGAGGGTGAAGCAGAAGAAGTAGAAGAAGGAGAAGGAGAAGCTGAAGTCAGGAGGGTGAATCAGAAGAAGTAGAAGAAGGAGAAGGAGAAGGTGAAGTCAGGAGGGTGAATCAGAAGAATCAGAAGAAGGAGAAGGAGTAGGTGAAGTCTGGAGGGTGAATCAGAAGAATCAGAAGAAGGAGAAGGAGAAGGTGAAGGCTGGAGGGTGAATCAGAAGAAGCAGAAGAAGGAGAAGGAGAAGATGAAGTCTGGAGGGTGAATCAGAAGAAGTAGAAGAAGGAGAAGGAGAAGGTGAAGTCTGGAGGGTGAATCAGAAGTAGTAGAAGAAGGAGAAGGAGAAGGTGAAGTCTGGAGGGTGAATCAGAAGAAACAGAAGAAGGAGAAGGAGAAGGTGAAGTCTGGAGGGTGAATCAGAAGAAGTAGAAGAAGGAGAAGGAGAAGGTGTAGTCTGGAGGGTGAATCAGAAGAAGTAGACGAAGGAGAAGGAGAAGGTGAAGTCTGGAGGGTGAATCAGAAGAAGCAGAAGAAGGAGATGGAGAAGGTGAAGTCTGGAGGGTGAATCAGAAGAAGTAGAAGAAGGAGAAGGAGAAGGTGAAGTCTGGAGGGTGAATCAGAAGAAGCAGAAGAAGGAGAAGGAGAAGGTGAAGTCTGGAGGGTGATTCAGAAGAAGCAGAATAAGGAGAAGGAGAAGGTGATGTCTGGAGGGTGAATCAGAAGAAGCAGAAGAAGGAGAAGGAGAAGGTGAAGTCTGGAGGGTGAATCAGAAGAAGTAGAAGAAGGAGAAGGAGAAGGTGAAGTCTGGAGGGTGAATCAGAAGAAGTAGAAGAAGGAGAAGGAGAAGGTGAAGTCTGGAGGGTGAATCAGAAGAAGTAGAAGAAGGAGAAGGAGAAGGTGAAGTCTGGAGGGGGAAGCAGAAGAAGTAGAAGAAGGAGAAGGAGAAGGTGAAGTCAGGAGGGTGAATCAGAAGATGTAGAAGAAGGAGAAGGAGAAGTTGAAGTCAGGAGGGTGAATCAGAAGAAGCAGAAGAAGGAGAAGGAGAAGGTGAAGTCTGGAGGGTGAATCAGAAGAATCAGAAGAAGGAGAAGGAGAAGGTGAAGTCTGGAGGGTGAATCAGAAGAAGTAGAAGAAGGAGAAGGAGAAGGTGAAGTCTGGAGGGTGAATCAGAAGAAGCAGAAGAAGGAGAAGGAGAAGGTGAAGTCTGGAGGGTGAATCAGAAGAAGTAGACGAAGGAGAAGGAGAAGGTGAAGTCTGGAGGGTGAATCAGAAGAAGCAGAAGAAGGAGATGGAGAAGGTGAAGTCTGGAGGGTGAATCAGAAGAAGTAGAAGAAGGAGAAGGTGAAGGTGAAGTCTGGAGGGTGAATCAGAAGAAGCAGAAGAAGGAGAAGGAGAAGGTGAAGTCTGGAGGGTGAATCAGAAGAAGCAGAAGAAGGAGAAGGAGAAGGTGAAGTCTGGAGGGTGATTCAGAAGAAGCAGAATAAGGAGAAGGAGAAGGTGAAGTCTGGAGGGTGAATCAGAAGAAGCAGAAGAAGGAGAAGTAGAAGGTGAAGTCTGGAGGGTGAATCAGAAGAAGTAGAAGAAGGAGAAGGAGAAGGTGAAGTCTGGAGGGTGAATCAGAAGAAGTAGAAGAAGGAGAAGGGGAAGGTGAAGTCTGGAGGGTGAATCAGAAGAAGTAGAAGAAGGAGAAGGAGAAGGTGAAGTCTGGAGGGTGAAGCAGAAGAAGTAGAAGAAGGAGAAGGAGAAGGTGAAGTCAGGAGGGTGAATCAGAAGATGTAGAAGAAGGAGAAGGAGAAGGTGAAGTCAGGAGGGTGAATCAGAAGAAGCAGAAGAAGGAGAAGGAGAAGGTGAAGTCTGGAGGGTGAATCAGAAGAAGTAGAAGAAGGAGAAGGTGAAGTCTGGAGGGTGAATCAGAAGAAGCAGAAGAAGGAGAAGGAGAAGGTGAAGTCTGGAGGGTGAATCAGAAGAAGCAGAAGAAGGAGAAGGAGAAGGTGAAGTCTGGAGGGTGAATCAGAAGAAGCAGAAGAAGGAGAAGGAGAAGGTGAAGTCTGGAGGGTGAATCAGAAGAAGCAGAATAAGGAGAAGGAGAAGGTGAAGTCTGGAGGGTGAATCAGAAGAAGCAGAAGAAGGAGAAGGAGAAGGTGAAGTCTGGAGGGAGAATCAGAAGAAGTAGAAGAAGGAGAAGGAGAAGGTGAAGTCTGGAGGGTGAAGCAGAAGAAGTAGAAGAAGGAGAAGGAGAAGGTGAAGTCAGGAGGGTGAATCAGAAGAAGTAGAAGAAGGAGAAGGAGAAGGTGAAGTCAGGAGGGTGAATCAGAAGAAGCAGAAGAAGGAGATAGAGAAGGTGAAGTCTGGGGGGTGAATCAGAAGAAGTAGAAGAAGGAGAAGGAGAAGGTGAAGTCTGGAGGGTGAAGCAGAAGAAGCAGAAGAAAGAGAAGGAGAAGGTGAAGTCTGGAGGGTGAAGCAGAAGAAACAGAAGAAGGAGAAGGAGAAGGTGAAGACTGGAGGGTGAATCAGAAGAAGTAGAAGAAGGAGAAGGAGAAGGTGAAGTCTGGAGGGTGAATCAGAAGAAGTAGAAGAAGGAGAAGGAGAAGGTGAAGTCTGGAGGGTGAATCAGAAGAAGCAGAAGAAGGAGAAGGAGAAGGTGAAGTCTGGAGGGTGAATCAGAAGAAGCAGAAGAAGGAGAAGGAGAAGGTGAAGTCTGGAGGGTGAATCAGAAGAAGCAGAAGAAGGAGAAGGAGAAGGTGAAGTCTGGAGGGTGAATCAGAAGAAGCAGAAGAAGGAGAAGGAGAAGGTGAAGTCAGGAGGGTGAATCAGAAGAAGCAGAAGAAGGAGAAGGAGCAGGTGAAGTCAGGGGGGTGTAGCAGAAGAAGTAGAAGAAGGAGAAGGAGAAGGTGAAGTCAGGACGGTGAAGCAGAAGAAGCAGAAGAAGGAGAAGGAGAAGGTGAAGCCTGGAGGGCGCAGCAGAAGAAGCAGAAGAAGGAGAAGGAGAAGGTGAAGTCTGGAGTGTGAAGCAGAAGAAGCAGAAGAAGGAGAAGGAGAAGGTGAAGTCTGGAGGGCGCAGCAGAAGAAGCAGAAGAAGGAGAATGAGAAGGTGAAGTCTGGAGGGTGAATCAGAAGAAGCAGAAGAAGGAGAAGGAGAAGGTGAAACCTGGAGGGTGAATCAGAAGAAGTAGAAGAAGGAGAAGGAGAAGGTGAAGTCTGGAGGGTGAAGCAGAAGAAGTAGAAGAAGGAGAAGGAGAAGGTGAAGTCAGGAGGGTGAATCAGAAGAAGTAGAAGAAGGAGAAGGAGAAGGTGAAGTCAGGAGGGTGAATCAGAAGAAGCAGAAGAAGGAGAAGGAGAAGGTGAAGTCTGGAGGGTGAATCAGAAGAATCAGAAGAAGGAGAAGGAGAAGGTGAAGTCTGGAGGGTGAATCAGAAGAAGCAAAAGAAAGAGAAGGAGAAGGTGAAGTCTGGAGGGTGAAGCAGAAGAAACAGAAGAAGGAGAAGGAGAAGGTGAAGACTGGAGGGTGAATAAGAAGAAGTAGAAGAAGGAGAAGGAGAAGGTGAAGTCTGGAGGGTGAATCAGAAGAAGTAGAAGAAGGAGAAGGAGAAGTTGAAGTCTGGAGGGTGAATCAGAAGAAGCAGAAGAATGAGAAGGAGAAGGTGAAGTCTGGAGGGTGAATCAGAAGAAGCAGAAGAAGGAGAAGGAGAAGATGAAGTCCGGAGGGTGAATCAGAAGAAGTAGAAGAAGGAGAAGGAGAAGGTGAAGTCTGGAGGGTGAATCAGAAGAAGTAGAAGAAGGAGAAGGAGAAGATGAAGTCTGGAGGGTGAATCAGAAGAAACAGAAGAAGGAGAAGGAGAAGGTGAAGTCTGGAGGGTGAATCAGAAGAAGTAGAAGAAGGAGAAGGAGAAGGTGTCGTCTGGAGGGTGAATCAGAAGAAGTAGACGAAGGAGAAGGAGAAGGTGAAGTCTGGAGGGTGAATCAGAAGAAGCAGAAGAAGGAGAAGGAGAAGGTTAAGTCTGGAGGGTGAATCAGAAGAAGTAGAAGAAGGAGAAGGAGAAGGTGAAGTCTGGAGGGTGAATCAGAAGAAGCAGAAGAAGGAGAAGGAGAAGGTGAAGTCTGGAGGGTGAATCAGAAGAAGCAGAAGAAGGAGAAGGAGAAGGTGAAGTCTGGAGGTGAATCAGAAGAAGCAGAATAAGGAGAAGGAGAAGGTGAAGTCTGGAGGGTGAATCAGAAGAAGCAGAAGAAGGAGAAGGAGAAGGTGAAGTCTGGAGGGTGAATCAGAAGAAGTAGAAGAAGGAGAAGGAGAAGATGAAGTCTGGAGGGTGAATCAGAAGAAGTAGAAGAAGGAGAAGGAGAAGGTGAAGTCTGGAGGGTGAATCAGAAGAAGTAGAAGAAGGAGAAGGAGAAGGTGAAGTCAGGAGGGTGAATCAGAAGAAGCAGAAGAAGGAGAAGGAGAAGGTGAAGTCTGGAGGGTGAATCAGAAGAAGTAGAAGAAGGAGAAGGAGAAGGTGTAGTCTGGAGGGAGAATCAGAAGAAGTAGAAGAAGGAGAAGGAGAAGGTGAAGTCTGGAGGGTGAATCAGAAGAAGCAGAATAAGGAGAAGGAGAAGGTGAAGTCTGGAGGGTGAATCAGAAGAAGCTGAAGAAGGAGAAGGAGAAGGTGAAGTCTGGAGGGTGAATCAGAAGAAGTAGAAGAAGGAGAAGGAGAAGATGAAGTCTGGAGGGTGAATCAGAAGAAGTAGAAGAAGGAGAAGGAGAAGGTGAAGTCTGGAGGGTGAATCAGAAGAAGTAGAAGAAGGAGAAGGAGAAGGTGAAGTCTGGAGGGTGAATCAGAAGAAGTAGAAGAAGGAGAAGGAGAAGATGAAGTCTGGAGGGTGAATCAGAAGAAGTAGAAGAAGGAGAAGGAGAAGGTGAAGTTAGGAGGGTGAATCAGAAGAAGCAGAAGAAGGAGAAGGAGCAGGTGAAGTCAGGGGGGTGTAGCAGAAGAAGTAGAAGAAGGAGAAGGAGAAGGTGAAGTCAGGACGGTGAAGCAGAAGAAGCAGAAGAAGGAGAAGGAGAAGGTGAAGCCTGGAGGGCGCAGCAGAAGAAGCAGAAGAAGGAGAAGGAGAAGGTGAAGTCTGGAGTGTGAAGCAGAAGAAGCAGAAGAAGGAGAAGGAGAAGGTGAAGTCTGGAGGGCGCAGCAGAAGAAGCAGAAGAAGGAGAATGAGAAGGTGAAGTCTGGAGGTTGAATCAGAAGAAGCAGAAGAAGGAGAAGGAGAAGGTGAAGTCTGGAGGGTGAATCAGAAGAAGTAGAAGAAGGAGAAGGAGAAGGTGAAGTCTGGAGGGTGAAGCAGAAGAAGTAGAAGAAGGAGAAGCAGAAGGTGAAGTCAGGAGGGTGAATCGGAAGAAGTAGAAGAAGGAGAAGGAGAAGGTGAAGTCAGGAGGTTGAATCAGAAGAAGCAGAAGAAGGAGAAGGAGAATGTGAAGTCTGGAGGGTGAATCAGAAGAAGTAGAAGAAGGAGAAGGAGAAGGTGAAGTCTGGAGGGTGAATCAGAAGAAGCAGAAGAAGGAGAAGGAGAAGGTGAAGTCTGGAGGGTGAATCAGAAGAAGCAGAAGAAGGAGAAGGAGAAGGTGAAGTCTGGAGGGTGAATCAGAAGAAGCAGAAGAAGGAGAAGGAGAAGGTAAAGTCTGGAGGGTGAATCAGAAGAAGCAGAATAAGGAGAAGGAGAAGGTGAAGTCTGGAGGGTGAATCAGAAGAAGCAGAAGAAGGAGAAGGAGAAGGTGAAGTCTGGAGGGTGAATCAGAAGAAGTAGAAGAAGGAGAAGGAGAAGGTGAAGTCTGGAGGGTGAAGCAGAAGAAGTAGAAGAAGGAGAAGGAGAAGGTGAAGTCAGGAGGGTGAATCAGAAGAAGTAGAAGAAGGAGAAGGAGAAGGTGAAGTCAGGAGGGTGAATCAGAAGAAGCAGAAGAAGGAGATAGAGAAGGTGAAGTCTGGAGGGTGAATCAGAAGAATCAGAAGAAGGAGAAGGAGAAGGTGAAGTCTGGAGGGTGAAGCAGTAGAAGCAGAAGAAAGAGAAGGAGAAGGTGAAGTCTGGAGGGTGAAGCAGAAGAAACAGAAGAAGGAGAAGGAGAAGGTGAAGACTGGAGGGTGAATCAGAAGAAGTCGAAGAAGGAGAAGGAGAAGGTGAAGTCTGGAGGGTGAATCAGAAGAAGTAGAAGAAGGAGAAGGAGAAGGTGAAGTCTGGAGGGTGAATCAGAAGAAGCAGAAGAAGGAGAAGGAGAAGGTGAAGTCTGGAGGGTGAATCAGAAGAAGCAGAAGAAGGAGAAGGAGAAGATGAAGTCTGGAGGGTGAATCAGAAGAAGTAGAAGAAGGAGAAGGAGAAGGTGAGGTCTGGAGGGTGAATCAGAAGAAGCAGAAGAAGGAGAAGGAGAAGGTGAAGTCTGGAGGGTGAATCAGAAGAAGCAGAAGAAGGAGAAGGAGAAGGTGAAGTCTGGAGGGTGAATCAGAAGAAGCAGAAGAAGGAGAAGGAGAAGGTGAAGTCAGGAGGGTGAATCAGAAGAAGCAGAAGAAGGAGAAGGAGAAGGTGAATTTAGGAGGGTGAATCAGAAGAAGCAGAAAAAGGAGAAGGAGCAGGTGAAGTCAAGGGGGTGTAGCAGAAGAAGTAGAAGAAGGAGAAGGAGAAGGTGAAGTCAGGACGGTGAAGCAGAAGAAGGAGAAGGAGAAGGTGAAGTCTGGAGGGTGAATCAGAAGAATCAGAAGAAGGAGAAGGAGAAGGTGAGGTCTGGAGGGTGAAGCAGTAGAAGCAGAAGAAAGAGAAGGAGAAGGTGAAGTCTGGAGGGTGAAGCAGAAGAAACAGAAGAAGGAGAAGGAGAAGGTGAAGACTGGAGGGTGAATCAGAAGAAGTCGAAGAAGGAGAAGGAGAAGGTGAAGTCTGGAGGGTGAATCAGAAGAAGTAGAAGAAGGAGAAGGAGAAGGTGAAGTCTGGAGGGTGAATCAGAAGAAGCAGAAGAAGGAGAAGGAGAAGGTGAAGTCTGGAGGGTGAATCAGAAGAAGCAGAAGAAGGAGAAGGAGAAGATGAAGTCTGGAGGGTGAATCAGAAGAAGTAGAAGAAGGAGAAGGAGAAGGTGAGGTCTGGAGGGTGAATCAGAAGAAGCAGAAGAAGGAGAAGGAGAAGGTGAAGTCTGGAGGGTGAATCAGAAGAAGCAGAAGAAGGAGAAGGAGAAGGTGAAGTCTGGAGGGTGAATCAGAAGAAGCAGAAGAAGGAGAAGGAGAAGGTGAAGTCAGGAGGGTGAATCAGAAGAAGCAGAAGAAGGAGAAGGAGAAGGTGAATTTAGGAGGGTGAATCAGAAGAAGCAGAAAAAGGAGAAGGAGCAGGTGAAGTCAAGGGGGTGTAGCAGAAGAAGTAGAAGAAGGAGAAGGAGAAGGTGAAGTCAGGACGGTGAAGCAGAAGAAGGAGAAGGAGAAGGTGAAGCCTGGAGGGCGCAGCAGAAGAAGCAGAAGAAGGAGAAGGAGAAGGTGAAGTCTGGAGTGTGAAGCAGAAGAAGCAGAAGAAGGAGAAGGAGAAGGTGAAGTCTGGAGGGCGCAGCAGAAGAAGCAGAAGAAGGAGAAGGAGAAGGTGAAGTCTGGAGTGTGAAGCAGAAGAAGCAGAAGAAGGAGAAGGAGAAGGTGAAGTCTGGAGGGCGCAGCATAAGAAGCAGAAGAAGGAGAATGAGAAGGTGAAGTCTGGAGGGTGAATCAGAAGAAGCAGAAGAAGGAGAAGGAGAAGGTGAAGTCTGGAGGGTGAATCAGAAGAAGTAGAAGAAGGAGAAGGAGAAGGTGAAGTCTGGAGGGTGAAGCAGAAGAAGTAGAAGAAGGAGAAGGAGAAGGTGAAGTCAGGAGGGTGAATCAGAAGAAGTAGAAGAAGGAGAAGGAGAAGGTGAAGTCAGGAGGGTGAATCAGAAGAAGCAGAAGATGGAGAAGGAGAAGGTGAAGTCTGGAGGGTGAATCAGAAGAATCAGAAGAAGGAGAAGGAGAAGGTGAAGTCTGGAGGGTGAATCAGAAGAAGCAGTAGAAAGAGAAGGAGAAGGTGAAGTCTGGAGGGTGAAGCAGAAGAAACAGAAAAAGGAGAAGGAGAAGGTGAAGACTGGAGGGTGAATCAGAAGAAGTAGAAGAAGGAGAAGGAGAAGGTGAAGTCTGGAGGGTGAATCAGAAGAAGTAGACGAAGGAGAAGGAGAAGGTGAAGTCTGGAGGGTGAATCAGAAGAAGTAGAAGAAGGAGAAGGAGAAGGTGTAGTCTGGAGGGTGAATCAGAAGAAGTAGACGAAGGAGAAGGAGAAGGTGAAGTCTGGAGGGTGAATCAGAAGAAGCAGAAGAAGGAGAAGGAGAAGGTGAAGTCTGGAGGGTGAATCAGAAGAAGTAGAAGAAGGAGAAGGAGAAGGTGAAGTCTGGAGGGTGAATCAGAAGAAGCAGAAGAAGGAGAAGGAGAAGGTGAAGTCTGGAGGGTGAATCAGAAGAAGCAGAAGAAGGAGAAGGAGAAGGTGAAGTCTGGAGGGTGAATCAGAAGAAGCAGAATAAGGAGAAGGAGAAGGTGAAGTCTGGAGGGTGAATCAGAAGAAGCAGAAGAAGGAGAAGGAGAAGGTGAAGTCTGGAGGGTGAATTAGAAGAAGTAGAAGAAGGAGAAGGAGAAGGTGAAGTCTGGAGGGTGAATCAGAAGAAGTATAAGAAGGAGAAGGAGAAGGTGAAGTCTGGAGGGTGAATCAGAAGAAGTAGAAGAAGGACAAGGAGAAGGTGAAGTCTGGAGGGTGAAGCAGAAGAAGTAGATGAAGGAGAAGGAGAAGGTGAAGTCAGGAGGGTGAATCAGAAGAAGTAGAAGAAGGAGAAGGAGAAGGTGAGTTCTGGAGGGTGAATCAGAAGAAGCAGAAGAAGGAGAAGGAGAAGGTGAAGTCTGGAGGGTGAATCAGAAGAATCAGAAGAAGGAGAAGGAGAAGGTGAAGTCTGGAGGGTGAATCAGAAGAATCAGAAGAAAGAGAAGGAGAAGGTGAAGTCTGGAGGGTGAAGCAGAAGAAACAGAAGAAGGAGAAGGAGAAGGTGTAGACTGGAGAGTGAATCAGAAGAAGTAGAAGAAGGAGAAGGAGAAGGTGAAGTCTGGAGGGTGAATCAGAAGAAGTAGAAGAAGGACAAGGAGAAGGTGAAGTCTGGAGGGTGAATCAGAAGAAGTAGAAGAAGGAGAAGGAGAAGGTGAAGTCAGGAGGGTGAATCAGAAGAAGCAGAAGAAGGAGAAGGAGAAGGTGAAGTCTGGAGGGTGAATCAGAAGAAGTAGAAGAAGGAGAAGGAGAAGGTGTAGTCTGGAGGGAGAATCAGAAGAAGTAGAAGAAGGAGAAGGTGAAGTCTGGAGGGTGAATCAGAAGAAGCAGAATAAGGAGAAGGAGAAGGTGAAGTCTGGAGGGTGAATCAGAAGAAGCTGAAGAAGGAGAAGGAGAAGGTGAAGTCTGGAGGGTGAATCAGAAGAAGTAGAAGAAGGAGAAGGAGAAGATGAAGTCTGGAGGGTGAATCAGAAGAAGTAGAAGAAGGAGAAGGAGAAGGTGAAGTCTGGAGGGTGAATCAGAAGAAGTAGAAGAAGGAGAAGGAGAAGGTGAAGTCTGGAGGGTGAATCAGAAGAAGTAGAAGAAGGAGAAGGAGAAGATGAAGTCTGGAGGGTGAATCAGAAGAAGTAGAAGAAGGAGAAGGAGAAGGTGAAGTTAGGAGGGTGAATCAGAAGAAGCAGAAGAAGGAGAAGGAGCAGGTGAAGTCAGGGGGGTGTAGCAGAAGAAGTAGAAGAAGGAGAAGGAGAAGGTGAAGTCAGGACGGTGAAGCAGAAGAAGCAGAAGAAGGAGAAGGAGAAGGTGAAGTCTGGAGGGCGCAGCAGAAGAAGCAGAAGAAGGAGAAGGAGAAGGTGAAGTCTGGAGTGTGAAGCAGAAGAAGCAGAAGAAGGAGAAGGAGAAGGTGAAGTCTGGAGGGCGCAGCAGAAGAAGCAGAAGAAGGAGAATGAGAAGGTGAAGTCTGGAGGTTGAATCAGAAGAAGCAGAAGAAGGAGAGGAGAAGGTGAAGTCTGGAGGGTGAATCAGAAGAAGTAGAAGAAGGAGAAGGAGAAGGTGAAGTCTGGAGGGTGAAGCAGAAGAAGTAGAAGAAGGAGAAGCAGAAGGTGAAGTCAGGAGGGTGAATCGGAAGAAGTAGAAGAAGGAGAAGGAGAAGGTGAAGTCAGGAGGTTGAATCAGAAGAAGCAGAAGAAGGAGAAGGAGAATGTGAAGTCTGGAGGGTGAATCAGAAGAAGTAGAAGAAGGAGAAGGAGAAGGTGAACTCTGGAGGGTGAATCAGAAGAAGCAGAAGAAGGAGAAGGAGAAGGTGAAGTCTGGAGGGTGAATCAGAAGAAGCAGAAGAAGGAGAAGGAGAAGGTGAAGTCTGGAGGGTGAATCAGAAGAAGCAGAAGAAGGAGAAGGAGAAGGTAAAGTCTGGAGGGTGAATCAGAAGAAGCAGAATAAGGAGAAGGAGAAGGTGAAGTCTGGAGGGTGAATCAGAAGAAGCAGAAGAAGGAGAAGGAGAAGGTGAAGTCTGGAGGGTGAATCAGAAGAAGTAGAAGAAGGAGAAGGAGAAGGTGAAGTCTGGAGGGTGAAGCAGAAGAAGTAGAAGAAGGAGAAGGAGAAGGTGAAGTCAGGAGGGTGAATCAGAAGAAGTAGAAGAAGGAGAAGGAGAAGGTGAAGTCAGGAGGGTGAATCAGAAGAAGCAGAAGAAGGAGATAGAGAAGGTGAAGTCTGGAGGGTGAATCAGAAGAATCAGAAGAAGGAGAAGGAGAAGGTGAAGTCTGGAGGGTGAAGCAGTAGAAGCAGAAGAAAGAGAAGGAGAAGGTGAAGTCTGGAGGGTGAAGCAGAAGAAACAGAAGAAGGAGAAGGAGAAGGTGAAGACTGGAGGGTGAATCAGAAGAAGTCGAAGAAGGAGAAGGAGAAGGTGAAGTCTGGAGGGTGAATCAGAAGAAGTAGAAGAAGGAGAAGGAGAAGGTGAAGTCTGGAGGGTGAATCAGAAGAAGCAGAAGAAGGAGAAGGAGAAGGTGAAGTCTGGAGGGTGAATCAGAAGAAGCAGAAGAAGGAGAAGGAGAAGATGAAGTCTGGAGGGTGAATCAGAAGAAGTAGAAGAAGGAGAAGGAGAAGGTGAGGTCTGGAGGGTGAATCAGAAGAAGCAGAAGAAGGAGAAGGAGAAGGTGAAGTCTGGAGGGTGAATCAGAAGAAGCAGAAGAAGGAGAAGGAGAAGGTGAAGTCTGGAGGGTGAATCAGAAGAAGCAGAAGAAGGAGAAGGAGAAGGTGAAGTCAGGAGGGTGAATCAGAAGAAGCAGAAGAAGGAGAAGGAGAAGGTGAATTTAGGAGGGTGAATCAGAAGAAGCAGAAAAAGGAGAAGGAGCAGGTGAAGTCAAGGGGGTGTAGCAGAAGAAGTAGAAGAAGGAGAAGGAGAAGGTGAAGTCAGGACGGTGAAGCAGAAGAAGGAGAAGGAGAAGGTGAAGCCTGGAGGGCGCAGCAGAAGAAGCAGAAGAAGGAGAAGGAGAAGGTGAAGTCTGGAGTGTGAAGCAGAAGAAGCAGAAGAAGGAGAAGGAGAAGGTGAAGTCTGGAGGGCGCAGCAGAAGAAGCAGAAGAAGGAGAAGGAGAAGGTGAAGTCTGGAGTGTGAAGCAGAAGAAGCAGAAGAAGGAGAAGGAGAAGGTGAAGTCTGGAGGGCGCAGCATAAGAAGCAGAAGAAGGAGAATGAGAAGGTGAAGTCTGGAGGGTGAATCAGAAGAAGCAGAAGAAGGAGAAGGAGAAGGTGAAGTCTGGAGGGTGAATCAGAAGAAGTAGAAGAAGGAGAAGGAGAAGGTGAAGTCTGGAGGGTGAAGCAGAAGAAGTAGAAGAAGGAGAAGGAGAAGGTGAAGTCAGGAGGGTGAATCAGAAGAAGTAGAAGAAGGAGAAGGAGAAGGTGAAGTCAGGAGGGTGAATCAGAAGAAGCAGAAGATGGAGAAGGAGAAGGTGAAGTCTGGAGGGTGAATCAGAAGAATCAGAAGAAGGAGAAGGAGAAGGTGAAGTCTGGAGGGTGAATCAGAAGAAGCAGTAGAAAGAGAAGGAGAAGGTGAAGTCTGGAGGGTGAAGCAGAAGAAACAGAAAAAGGAGAAGGAGAAGGTGAAGACTGGAGGGTGAATCAGAAGAAGTAGAAGAAGGAGAAGGAGAAGGTGAAGTCTGGAGGGTGAATCAGAAGAAGTAGACGAAGGAGAAGGAGAAGGTGAAGTCTGGAGGGTGAATCAGAAGAAGTAGAAGAAGGAGAAGGAGAAGGTGTAGTCTGGAGGGTGAATCAGAAGAAGTAGACGAAGGAGAAGGAGAAGGTGAAGTCTGGAGGGTGAATCAGAAGAAGCAGAAGAAGGAGAAGGAGAAGGTGAAGTCTGGAGGGTGAATCAGAAGAAGTAGAAGAAGGAGAAGGAGAAGGTGAAGTCTGGAGGGTGAATCAGAAGAAGCAGAAGAAGGAGAAGGAGAAGGTGAAGTCTGGAGGGTGAATCAGAAGAAGCAGAAGAAGGAGAAGGAGAAGGTGAAGTCTGGAGGGTGAATCAGAAGAAGCAGAATAAGGAGAAGGAGAAGGTGAAGTCTGGAGGGTGAATCAGAAGAAGCAGAAGAAGGAGAAGGAGAAGGTGAAGTCTGGAGGGTGAATTAGAAGAAGTAGAAGAAGGAGAAGGAGAAGGTGAAGTCTGGAGGGTGAATCAGAAGAAGTATAAGAAGGAGAAGGAGAAGGTGAAGTCTGGAGGGTGAATCAGAAGAAGTAGAAGAAGGACAAGGAGAAGGTGATGTCTGGAGGGTGAAGCAGAAGAAGTAGATGAAGGAGAAGGAGAAGGTGAAGTCAGGAGGGTGAATCAGAAGAAGTAGAAGAAGGAGAAGGAGAAGGTGAGTTCTGGAGGGTGAATCAGAAGAAGCAGAAGAAGGAGAAGGAGAAGGTGAAGTCTGGAGGGTGAATCAGAAGAATCAGAAGAAGGAGAAGGAGAAGGTGAAGTCTGGAGGGTGAATCAGAAGAAGCAGAAGAAAGAGAAGGAGAAGGTGAAGTCTGGAGGGTGAAGCAGAAGAAACAGAAGAAGGAGAAGGAGAAGGTGTAGACTGGAGAGTGAATCAGAAGAAGTAGAAGAAGGAGAAGGAGAAGGTGAAGTCTGGAGGGTGAATCAGAAGAAGTAGAAGAAGGACAAGGAGAAGGTGAAGTCTGGAGGGTGAATTAGAAGAAGTAGAAGAAGGAGAAGGAGAAGGTGAAGTCTGGAGGGTGAATCAGAAGAAGTAGAAGAAGGAGAAGGAGAAGGTGAAGTCTGGAGGGTGAATCAGAAGAAGCAGAAGAAGGAGAAGGAGAAGGTGAAGTCTGGAGGGTGAATCAGAAGAAGGAGAAGAAGGAGAAGGAGAAGATGAAGTCTGGAGGGTGAATCAGAAGAAGTAGAAGAAGGAGAAGGAGAAGGTGAAGTCTGGAGGCTGAATCAGAAGAAGTAGAAGAAGGAGAAGGAGAAGGTGAAGTCTGGAGGGTGAATCAGAAGAAGCAGAAGAAGGAGAAGGAGAAGATGAAGTCTGGAGGGTGAATCAGAGGAAGTAGAAGAAGGAGAAGGAGAAGGTGAAGTCTGGAGGGTGAATCAGAAGAAGTAGAAGAAGGAGAAGGAGAAGGTGAAGTCTGGAGGGTGAATCAGAAGAAGAAGGAGAAGGAGAAGATGAAGTCTGGAGGGTGAATCAGAAGAAGTAGAAGAAGGAGAAGGAGAAGGTGAAGTTAGGAGGGTGAATCAGAAGAAGCAGAAGAAGGAGAAGGAGCAGGTGAACTCAGGGGGGTGTAGCAGAAGAAGTAGAAGAAGGAGAAGGAGAAGGTGAAGTCAGGACGGTGAAGCAGAAGAAGCAGAAGAAGGAGAAGGAGAAGGTGAAGCCTGGAGGGCGCAGCAGAAGAAGCAGAAGAAGGAGAAGGAGAAGGTGAAGTCTGGAGTGTGAAGCAGAAGAAGCAGAAGAAGGAGAAGGAGAAGGTGAAGTCTGGAGGGCGCAGCAGAAGAAGCAGAAGAAGGAGAATGAGAAGGTGAAGTCTGGAGGTTGAATCAGAAGAAGCAGAAGAAGGAGAAGGAGAAGGTGAAGTCTGGAGGGTGAATCAGAAGAAGTAGAAGAAGGAGAAGGAGAAGGTGAAGTCTGGAGGGTGAAGCAGAAGAAGTAGAATAAGGAGAAGCAGAAGGTGAAGTCAGGAGGGTGAATCAGAAGAAGTAGAAGAAGGAGAAGGAGAAGGTGAAGTCAGGAGGTTGAATCAGAAGAAGCAGAAGAAGGAGAAGGAGAATGTGAAGTCTGGAGGGTGAATCAGAAGAAGTAGAAGAAGGAGAAGGAGAAGGTGAAGTCTGGAGGGTGAATCAGAAGAAGCAGAAGAAGGAGAAGGAGAAGGTGAAGTCTGGAGGGTGAATCAGAAGAAGCAGAAGAAGGAGAAGGAGAAGGTGAAGTCTGGAGGGTGAATCAGAAGAAGCAGAAGAAGGAGAAGGAGAAGGTAAAGTCTGGAGGGTGAATCAGAAGAAGCAGAATAAGGAGAAGGAGAAGGTGAAGTCTGGAGGGTGAATCAGAAGAAGCAGAAGAAGGAGAAGGAGAAGGTGAAGTCTGGAGGGTGAATCAGAAGAAGTAGAAGAAGGAGAAGGAGAAGGTGAAGTCTGGAGGGTGAAGCAGAAGAAGTAGAAGAAGGAGAAGGAGAAGGTGAAGTCTGGAGGGTGAATCAGAAGAATCAGAAGAAGGAGAAGGAGAAGGTGAAGTCTGGAGGGTGAATCAGAAGAAGCAGAAGAAAGAGAAGGAGAAGGTGAAGTCTGGAGGGTGAAGCAGAAGAAACAGAAGAAGGAGAAGGAGAAGGTGTAGACTGGAGAGTGAATCAGAAGAAGTAGAAGAAGGAGAAGGAGAAGGTGAAGTCTGGAGGGTGAATCAGAAGAAGTAGAAGAAGGACAAGGAGAAGGTGAAGTCTGGAGGGTGAATTAGAAGAAGTAGAAGAAGGAGAAGGAGAAGGTGAAGTCTGGAGGGTGAATCAGAAGAAGTAGAAGAAGGAGAAGGAGAAGGTGAAGTCTGGAGGGTGAATCAGAAGAAGCAGAAGAAGGAGAAGGAGAAGGTGAAGTCTGGAGGGTGAATCAGAAGAAGGAGAAGAAGGAGAAGGAGAAGATGAAGTCTGGAGGGTGAATCAGAAGAAGTAGAAGAAGGAGAAGGAGAAGGTGAAGTCTGGAGGCTGAATCAGAAGAAGTAGAAGAAGGAGAAGGAGAAGGAGAAGTCTGGAGGGTGAATCAGAAGAAGCAGAAGAAGGAGAAGGAGAAGATGAAGTCTGGAGGGTGAATCAGAGGAAGTAGAAGAAGGAGAAGGAGAAGGTGAGGTCTGGAGGGTGAATCAGAAGAAGCAGAAGAAGGAGAAGGAGAAGGTGAAGTCTGGAGGGTGAATCAGAAGAAGCAGAAGAAGGAGAAGGAGAAGGGGAAGTCTGGAGGGTGAATCAGAAGAAGCAGAAGAAGGAGAAGGAGAAGGTGAAGTCAGGAGGGTGAATCAGAAGAAGCAGAAGAAGGAGAAGGAGAAGGTGAAGTCTGGAGGGTGAATCAGAAGAAGTAGAAGAAGGAGAAGGAGAAGGTGAAGTCTGGAGGGTGAATCAGAAGAAGTATAAGAAGGAGAAGGAGAAGGTGAAGTCTGGAGGGTGAATCAGAAGAAGTAGAAGAAGGACAAGGAGAAGGTGAAGTCTGGAGGGTGAAGCAGAAGAAGTAGATGAAGGAGAAGGAGAAGGTGAAGTCAGGAGGGTGAATCAGAAGAAGTAGAAGAAGGAGAAGGAGAAGGTGAGTTCTGGAGGGTGAATCAGAAGAAGCAGAAGAAGGAGAAGGAGAAGGTGAAGTCTGGAGGGTGAATCAGAAGAATCAGAAGAAGGAGAAGGAGAAGGTGAAGTCTGGAGGGTGAATCAGAAGAAGCAGAAGAAAGAGAAGGAGAAGGTGAAGTCTGGAGGGTGAAGCAGAAGAAACAGAAGAAGGAGAAGGAGAAGGTGTAGACTGGAGAGTGAATCAGAAGAAGTAGAAGAAGGAGAAGGAGAAGGTGAAGTCTGGAGGGTGAATCAGAAGAAGTAGAAGAAGGAGAAGGAGAAGGTGAAGTCTGGAGGGTGAATCAGAAGAAGCAGAAGAAGGAGAAGGAGAAGGTGAAGTCTGGAGGGTGAATCAGAAGAAGGAGAAGAAGGAGAAGGAGAAGATGAAGTCTGGAGGGTGAATCAGAAGAAGTAGAAGAAGGAGAAGGAGAAGGTGAAGTCTGGAGGCTGAATCAGAAGAAGTAGAAGAAGGAGAAGGAGAAGGTGAAGTCTGGAGGGTGAATCAGAAGAAGCAGAAGAAGGAGAAGGAGAAGATGAAGTCTGGAGGGTGAATCAGAGGAAGTAGAAGAAGGAGAAGGAGAAGGTGAGGTCTGGAGTGTGAATCAGAAGAAGCAGAAGAAGGAGAAGGAGAAGGTGAAGTCTGGAGGGTGAATCAGAAGAAGCAGAAGAAGGAGAAGGAGAAGGGGAAGTCTGGAGGGTGAATCAGAAGAAGCAGAAGAAGGAGAAGGAGAAGGTGAAGTCAGAAGGGTGAATCAGAAGAAGCAGAAGAAGGAGAAGGAGAAGGTGAATTTAGGAGGGTGAATCAGAAGAAGCAGAAGAAGGAGAAGGAGCAGGTGAAGTCAGGGGGGTGTAGCAGAAGAAGTAGAAGAAGGAGAAGGAGAAGGTGAAGTCAGGACGGTGAAGCAGAAGAAGCAGAAGAAGGAGAAGGAGAAGGTGAAGCCTGGAGGGCGCAGCAGAAGAAGCAGAAGAAGGAGAAGGAGAAGGTGAAGTCTGGAGTGTGAAGCAGAAGAAGCAGAAGAAGGAGAAGGAGAAGGTGAAGTCTGGAGGGCGCAGCAGAAGAAGCAGAAGAAGGAGAATGAGAAGATGAAGTCTGGAGGGTGAATCAGACGAAGCAGAAGAAGGAGAAGGAGAAGGTGAAGTCTGGAGGGTGAATCAGAAGAAGTAGAAGAAGGAGAAGGAGAAGGTGAAGTCTGGAGGGTGAAGCAGAAGAAGTAGAAGAAGGAGAAGGAGAAGGTGAAGTCAGGAGGGTGAATCAGAAGAAGTAGAAGAAGGAGAAGGAGAAAGTGAAGTCAGGAGGGTGAATCAGAAGAAGCAGATGAAGGAGAAGGAGAAGGTGAAGTCTGGAGGGTGAATCAGAAGAATCAGAAGAAGGAGAAGGAGAAGGTGAAGTCTGGAGGGTGAATCAGAAGAAGCAGAAGAAAGAGAAGGAGAAGGTGAAGTCTGGAGGGTGAAGCAGAAGAAACAAAAAAAGGAGAAGGAGAGGGTGAAGACTGGAGGGTGAATCAGAAGAAGTAGAAGAAGGAGAAGGAGAAGTTGAATTTTGGAGGGTGAATTCGAAGAAACAGAAGAAGGAGAAGGAGAAGGTGAAGTCTGGAGGGTGAATCAGAAGAAGTAGAAGAAGGAGAAGGAGAAGGTGTAGTCTGGAGGGTGAATCAGAAGAAGTAGACGAAGGAGAAGGAGAAGGTGAAGTCTGGAGGGTGAATCAGAAGAAGCAGAAGAAGGAGAAGGAGAAGGTGAAGTCTGGAGGGTGAATCAGAAGAAGTAGAAGAAGGAGAAGGAGAAGGTGAAGTCTGGAGGGTGAATCAGAAGAAGCAGAAGAAGGAGAAGGAGAAGGTGAAGTCTGGAGGGTGAATCAGAAGAAGCAGAAGAAGGAGAAGGAGAAGGTGAAGTCTGGAGGGTGAATCAGAAGAAGCAGAATAAGGAGAAGGAGAAGGTGAAGTCTGGAGGGTGAATCAGAAGAAGTAGAAGAAGGAGAAGGAGAAGGTGAAGTCTGGAGGGTGAATCAGAAGAAGTATAAGAAGGAGAAGGAGAAGGTGAAGTCTGGAGGGTGAATCAGAAGAAGTATAAGAAGGAGAAGGAGAAGGTGAAGTCTGGAGGGTGAATCAGAAGAAGTAGAAGAAGGACAAGGAGAAGGTGAAGTCTGGAGGGTGAAGCAGAAGAAGTAGATGAAGGAGAAGGAGAAGGTGAAGTCAGGAGGGTGAATCAGAAGAAGTAGAAGAAGGAGAAGGAGAAGGTGAGTTCTGGAGGGTGAATCAGAAGAAGCAGAAGAAGGAGAAGGAGAAGGTGAAGTCTGGAGGGTGAATCAGAAGAATCAGAAGAAGGAGAAGGAGAAGGTGAAGTCTGGAGGGTGAATCAGAAGAAGCAGAAGAAAGAGAAGGAGAAGGTGAAGTCTGGAGGGTGAAGCAGAAGAAACAGAAGAAGGAGAAGGAGAAGGTGTAGACTGGAGAGTGAATCAGAAGAAGTAGAAGAAGGAGAAGGAGAAGGTGAAGTCTGGAGGGTGAATCAGAAGAAGTAGAAGAAGGAGAAGGAGAAGGTGAAGTCTGGAGGGTGAATCAGAAGAAGCAGAAGAAGGAGAAGGAGAAGGTGAAGTCTGGAGGGTGAATCAGAAGAAGGAGAAGAAGGAGAAGGAGAAGATGAAGTCTGGAGGGTGAATCAGAAGAAGTAGAAGAAGGAGAAGGAGAAGGTGAAGTCTGGAGGCTGAATCAGAAGAAGTAGAAGAAGGAGAAGGAGAAGGTGAAGTCTGGAGGGTGAATCAGAAGAAGCAGAAGAAGGAGAAGGAGAAGATGAAGTCTGGAGGGTGAATCAGAGGAAGTAGAAGAAGGAGAAGGAGAAGGTGAGGTCTGGAGGGTGAATCAGAAGAAGCAGAAGAAGGAGAAGGAGAAGGTGAAGTCTGGAGGGTGAATCAGAAGAAGCAGAAGAAGGAGAAGGAGAAGGGGAAGTCTGGAGGGTGAATCAGAAGAAGCAGAAGAAGGAGAAGGAGAAGGTGAAGTCAGGAGGGTGAATCAGAAGAAGCAGAAGAAGGAGAAGGAGAAGGTGAAGTCTGGAGGGTGAATCAGAAGAAGTAGAAGAAGGAGAAGGAGAAGGTGAAGTCTGGAGGGTGAATCAGAAGAAGTATAAGAAGGAGAAGGAGAAGGTGAAGTCTGGAGGGTGAATCAGAAGAAGTAGAAGAAGGACAAGGAGAAGGTGAAGTCTGGAGGGTGAAGCAGAAGAAGTAGATGAAGGAGAAGGAGAAGGTGAAGTCAGGAGGGTGAATCAGAAGAAGTAGAAGAAGGAGAAGGAGAAGGTGAGTTCTGGAGGGTGAATCAGAAGAAGCAGAAGAAGGAGAAGGAGAAGGTGAAATCTGGAGGGTGAATCAGAAGAATCAGAAGAAGGAGAAGGAGAAGGTGAAGTCTGGAGGGTGAATCAGAAGAAGCAGAAGAAAGAGAAGGAGAAGGTGAAGTCTGGAGGGTGAAGCAGAAGAAACAGAAGAAGGAGAAGGAGAAGGTGTAGACTGGAGAGTGAATCAGAAGAAGTAGAAGAAGGAGAAGGAGAAGGTGAAGTCTGCAGGGTGAATCAGAAGAAGTAGAAGAAGGAGAAGGAGAAGGTGAAGTCTGGAGGGTGAATCAGAAGAAGCAGAAGAAGGAGAAGGAGAAGGTGAAGTCTGGAGGGTGAATCAGAAGAAGGAGAAGAAGGAGAAGGAGAAGATGAAGTCTGGAGGGTGAATCAGAAGAAGTAGAAGAAGGAGAAGGAGAAGGTGAAGTCTGGAGGCTGAATCAGAAGAAGTAGAAGAAGGAGAAGGAGAAGGTGAAGTCTGGAGGGTGAATCAGAAGAAGCAGAAGAAGGAGAAGGAGAAGATGAAGTCTGGAGGGTGAATCAGAGGAAGTAGAAGAAGGAGAAGGAGAAGGTGAGGTCTGGAGTGTGAATCAGAAGAAGCAGAAGAAGGAGAAGGAGAAGGTGAAGTCTGGAGGGTGAATCAGAAGAAGCAGAAGAAGGAGAAGGAGAAGGGGAAGTCTGGAGGGTGAATCAGAAGAAGCAGAAGAAGGAGAAGGAGAAGGTGAAGTCAGAAGGGTGAATCAGAAGAAGCAGAAGAAGGAGAAGGAGAAGGTGAATTTAGGAGGGTGAATCAGAAGAAGCAGAAGAAGGAGAAGGAGCAGGTGAAGTCAGGGGGGTGTAGCAGAAGAAGTAGAAGAAGGAGAAGGAGAAGGTGAAGTCAGGACGGTGAAGCAGAAGAAGCAGAAGAAGGAGAAGGAGAAGTTGAAGCCTGGAGGGCGCAGCAGAAGAAGCAGAAGAAGGAGAAGGAGAAGGTGAAGTCTGGAGTGTGAAGCAGAAGAAGCAGAAGAAGGAGAAGGTGAAGGTGAAGTCTGGAGGGCGCAGCAGAAGAAGCAGAAGAAGGAGAATGAGAAGGTGAAGTCTGGAGGGTGAATCAGAAGAAGCAGAAGAAGGAGAAGGAGAAGGTGAAGTCTGGAGGGTGAATCAGAAGAAGTAGAAGAAGGAGAAGGAGAAGGTGAAGTCTGGAGGGTGAAGCAGAAGAAGGAGTAGAAGGAGAAGGAGAAGGTGAAGTCAGGAGGGTGAATCAGAAGAAGTAGAAGAAGGAGAAGGAGAAGGTGAAGTCTGGAGGGTGAATCAGAAGAAGCAGATGAAGGAGAAGGAGAAGGTGAAGTCTGGAGGGTGAATCAGAAGAAGCAGAAGAAGGAGAAGGAGAAGGTGAAGTCTGGAGGGTGAATCAGAAGAAGCAGAATAAGGAGAAGGAGAAGGTGAAGTCTGGAGGGTGAATCAGAAGAAGTAGAAGAAGGAGAAGGAGAAGGTGAAGTCTGGAGGGTGAATCAGAAGAAGTATAAGAAGGAGAAGGAGAAGGTGAAGTCTGGAGGGTGAATCAGAAGAAGTATAAGAAGGAGAAGGAGAAGGTGAAGTCTGGAGGGTGAATCAGAAGAAGTAGAAGAAGGACAAGGAGAAGGTGAAGTCTGGAGGGTGAAGCAGAAGAAGTAGATGAAGGAGAAGGAGAAGGTGAAGTCAGGAGGGTGAATCAGAAGAAGTAGAAGAAGGAGAAGGAGAAGGTGAGTTCTGGAGGGTGAATCAGAAGAAGCAGAAGAAGGAGAAGGAGAAGGTGAAGTCTGGAGGGTGAATCAGAAGAATCAGAAGAAGGAGAAGGAGAAGGTGAAGTCTGGAGGGTGAATCAGAAGAAGCAGAAGAAAGAGAAGGAGAAGGTGAAGTCTGGAGGGTGAAGCAGAAGAAACAGAAGAAGGAGAAGGAGAAGGTGTAGACTGGAGAGTGAATCAGAAGAAGTAGAAGAAGGAGAAGGAGAAGGTGAAGTCTGGAGGGTGAATCAGAAGAAGTAGAAGAAGGAGAAGGAGAAGGTGAAGTCTGGAGGGTGAATCAGAAGAAGCAGAAGAAGGAGAAGGAGAAGGTGAAGTCTGGAGGGTGAATCAGAAGAAGGAGAAGAAGGAGAAGGAGAAGATGAAGTCTGGAGGGTGAATCAGAAGAAGTAGAAGAAGGAGAAGGAGAAGGTGAAGTCTGGAGGCTGAATCAGAAGAAGTAGAAGAAGGAGAAGGAGAAGGTGAAGTCTGGAGGGTGAATCAGAAGAAGCAGAAGAAGGAGAAGGAGAAGATGAAGTCTGGAGGGTGAATCAGAGGAAGTAGAAGAAGGAGAAGGAGAAGGTGAGGTCTGGAGGGTGAATCAGAAGAAGCAGAAGAAGGAGAAGGAGAAGGTGAAGTCTGGAGGGTGAATCAGAAGAAGCAGAAGAAGGAGAAGGAGAAGGGGAAGTCTGGAGGGTGAATCAGAAGAAGCAGAAGAAGGAGAAGGAGAAGGTGAAGTCAGGAGGGTGAATCAGAAGAAGCAGAAGAAGGAGAAGGAGAAGGTGAAGTCTGGAGGGTGAATCAGAAGAAGTAGAAGAAGGAGAAGGAGAAGGTGAAGTCTGGAGGGTGAATCAGAAGAAGTATAAGAAGGAGAAGGAGAAGGTGAAGTCTGGAGGGTGAATCAGAAGAAGTAGAAGAAGGACAAGGAGAAGGTGAAGTCTGGAGGGTGAAGCAGAAGAAGTAGATGAAGGAGAAGGAGAAGGTGAAGTCAGGAGGGTGAATCAGAAGAAGTAGAAGAAGGAGAAGGAGAAGGTGAGTTCTGGAGGGTGAATCAGAAGAAGCAGAAGAAGGAGAAGGAGAAGGTGAAATCTGGAGGGTGAATCAGAAGAATCAGAAGAAGGAGAAGGAGAAGGTGAAGTCTGGAGGGTGAATCAGAAGAAGCAGAAGAAAGAGAAGGAGAAGGTGAAGTCTGGAGGGTGAAGCAGAAGAAACAGAAGAAGGAGAAGGAGAAGGTGTAGACTGGAGAGTGAATCAGAAGAAGTAGAAGAAGGAGAAGGAGAAGGTGAAGTCTGCAGGGTGAATCAGAAGAAGTAGAAGAAGGAGAAGGAGAAGGTGAAGTCTGGAGGGTGAATCAGAAGAAGCAGAAGAAGGAGAAGGAGAAGGTGAAGTCTGGAGGGTGAATCAGAAGAAGGAGAAGAAGGAGAAGGAGAAGATGAAGTCTGGAGGGTGAATCAGAAGAAGTAGAAGAAGGAGAAGGAGAAGGTGAAGTCTGGAGGCTGAATCAGAAGAAGTAGAAGAAGGAGAAGGAGAAGGTGAAGTCTGGAGGGTGAATCAGAAGAAGCAGAAGAAGGAGAAGGAGAAGATGAAGTCTGGAGGGTGAATCAGAGGAAGTAGAAGAAGGAGAAGGAGAAGGTGAGGTCTGGAGTGTGAATCAGAAGAAGCAGAAGAAGGAGAAGGAGAAGGTGAAGTCTGGAGGGTGAATCAGAAGAAGCAGAAGAAGGAGAAGGAGAAGGGGAAGTCTGGAGGGTGAATCAGAAGAAGCAGAAGAAGGAGAAGGAGAAGGTGAAGTCAGAAGGGTGAATCAGAAGAAGCAGAAGAAGGAGAAGGAGAAGGTGAATTTAGGAGGGTGAATCAGAAGAAGCAGAAGAAGGAGAAGGAGCAGGTGAAGTCAGGGGGGTGTAGCAGAAGAAGTAGAAGAAGGAGAAGGAGAAGGTGAAGTCAGGACGGTGAAGCAGAAGAAGCAGAAGAAGGAGAAGGAGAAGTTGAAGCCTGGAGGGCGCAGCAGAAGAAGCAGAAGAAGGAGAAGGAGAAGGTGAAGTCTGGAGTGTGAAGCAGAAGAAGCAGAAGAAGGAGAAGGTGAAGGTGAAGTCTGGAGGGCGCAGCAGAAGAAGCAGAAGAAGGAGAATGAGAAGGTGAAGTCTGGAGGGTGAATCAGAAGAAGCAGAAGAAGGAGAAGGAGAAGGTGAAGTCTGGAGGGTGAATCAGAAGAAGTAGAAGAAGGAGAAGGAGAAGGTGAAGTCTGGAGGGTGAAGCAGAAGAAGGAGTAGAAGGAGAAGGAGAAGGTGAAGTCAGGAGGGTGAATCAGAAGAAGTAGAAGAAGGAGAAGGAGAAGGTGAAGTCAGGAGGGTGAATCAGAAGAAGCAGATGAAGGAGAAGGAGAAGGTGAAGTCTGGAGGGTGAATCAGAAGAATCAGAAGAAGGAGAAGGAGAAGGTGAAGTCTGGAGGGTGAATCAGAAGAAGCAGAAGAAAGAGAAGGAGAAGGTGAAGTCTGGAGGGTGAAGCAGAAGAAACAAAAAAAGGAGAAGGAGAAGGTGAAGACTGGAGGGTGAATCAGAAGAAGTAGAAGAAGGAGAAGGAGAAGGTGAAGTCTGGAGGGTGGATCAGAAGAAGTGGAAGAAGGAGAAGGAGAAGTTGAAGTCTGGAGGGTGAATCAGAAGAAGCAGAAGAAGGAGAAGGAGAAGGTGAAGTCTGGAGGGTGAATCAGAAGAAGCAGAAGAAGGAGAAGGAGAAGATGAAGTCTGGTGGGTGAATCAGAAGAAGTAGAAGAAGGAGAAGGAGAAGGTGAAGTCTGGAGGGTGAATCAGAAGAAGTAGAAGAAGGAGAAGGAGAAGATGAAGTCTGGAGGGTGAATCAGAAGAAACAGAAGAAGGAGAAGGAGAAGGTGAAGTCTGGAGGGTGAATCAGAAGAAACAGAAGAAGGAGAAGGAGAAGGTGAAGTCTGGAGGGTGAATCAGAAGAAGTAGAAGAAGGAGAAGGAGAAGGTGTAGTCTGGAGGGTGAATCAGAAGAAGTAGACGAAGGAGAAGGAGAAGGTGAAGTCTGGAGGGTGAATCAGAAGAAGCAGAAGAAGGAGAAGGAGAAGGTGAAGTCTGGAGGGTGAATCAGAAGAAGTAGAAGAAGGAGAAGGAGAAGGTGAAGTCTGGAGGGTGAATCAGAAGAAGCAGAAGAAGGAGAAGGAGAAGGTGGAGTCTGGAGGGTGAATCAGAAGAAGCAGAAGAAGGAGAAGGAGAAGGTGAAGTCTGGAGGGTGAATCAGAAGAAGCAGAATAAGGAGAAGGAGAAGGTGAAGTCTGGAGGGTGAATCAGAAGAAGCAGAAGAAGGAGAAGGAGAAGGTGAAGTCTGGAGGGTGAATCAGAAGAAGTAGAAGAAGGAGAAGGAGAAGGTGAAGTCTGGAGGGTGAATCAGAAGAAGTATAAGAAGGAGAAGGAGAAGGTGAAGTCTGGAGGGTGAATCAGAAGAAGTAGAAGAAGGAGAAGGAGAAGGTGAAGTCTGGAGGGTGAAGCAGAAGAAGTAGATGAAGGAGAAGGAGAAGGTGAAGTCAGGAGGGTGAATCAGAAGAAGTAGAAGAAGGAGAAGGAGAATGTGAGTTCTGGAGGGTGAATCAGAAGAAGCAGAAGAAGGAGAAGGAGAAGGTGAAGTCTGGAGGGTGAATCAGAAGAATCAGAAGAAGGAGAATGAGAAGGTGAAGTCTGGAGGGTGAATCAGAAGAAGCAGAAGAAAGAGAAGGAGAAGGTGAAGTCTGGAGGGTGAAGCAGAAGAAACAGAAGAAGGAGAAGGAGAAGGTGAAGACTGGAGGGTGAATCAGAAGAAGTAGAAGAAGGAGAAGGAGAAGGTGAAGTCTGGAGGGTGAATCAGAAGAAGTAGAAGAAGGAGAAGGAGAAGGTGAAGTCTGGAGGGTGAATCAGAAGAAGCAGAAGAAGGAGAAGGAGAAGGTGAAGTCTGGAGGGTGAATCAGAAGAAGGAGAAGAAGGAGAAGGAGAAGATGAAGTCTGGAGGGTGAATCAGAAGAAGTAGAAGAAGGAGAAGGAGAAGGTGAAGTCTGGAGGCTGAATCAGAAGAAGTAGAAGAAGGAGAAGGAGAAGGTGAAGTCTGGAGGGTGAATCAGAAGAAGCAGAAGAAGGAGAAGGAGAAGATGAAGTCTGGAGGGTGAATCAGAAGAAGTAGAAGAAGGAGAAGGAGAAGGTGAGGTCTGGAGGGTGAATCAGAAGAAGCAGAAGAAGGAGAAGGAGAAGGTGAAGTCTGGAGGGTGAATCAGAAGAAGCAGAAGAAGGAGAAGGAGAAGGTGAAGTTTGGAGGGTGAATCAGAAGAAGCAGAAGAAGGAGAAGGAGAAGGTGAAGTCAGGAGGGTGAATCAGAAGAAGCAGAAGAAGGAGAAGGAGAAGGTGAATTTAGGAGGGTGAATCAGAAGAAGCAGAAGAAGGAGAAGGAGCAGGTGAAGTCAGGGGGGTGTAGCAGAAGAAGCAGAAGAAGGAGAAGGAGAAGGTGAAGCCTGGAGGGCGCAGCAGAAGAAGCAGAAGAAGGAGAAGGAGAAGGTGAAGTCTGGAGTGTGAAGCAGAAGAAGCAGAAGAAGGAGAAGGAGAAGGTGAAGTCTGGAGGGCGCAGCAGAAGAAGCAGAAGAAGGAGAATGAGAAGGTGAAGTCTGGAGGGTGAATCAGAAGAAGCAGAAGAAGGAGAAGGAGAAGGTGAAGTCTGGAGGGTGAATCAGAAGAAGTAGAAGAAGGAGAAGGAGAAGGTGAAGTCTGGAGGGTGAAGCAGAAGAAGTAGAAGAAGGAGAAGGAGAAGGTGAAGTCAGGAGGGTGAATCAGAAGAAGTAGAAGAAGGAGAAGGAGAAGGTGAAGTCAGGAGGGTGAATCAGTAGAAGCAGAAGAAGGAGAAGGAGAAGGTGAAGTCTGGAGGGTGAATCAGAAGAATCAGAAGAAGGAGAAGGAGAAGGTGAAGTCTGGAGGGTGAATCAGAAGAAGCAGAAGAAAGAGAAGGAGAAGGTGAAGTCTGGAGGGTGAAGCAGAAGAAACAAAAAAAGGAGAAGGAGAAGGTGAAGACTGGAGGGTGAATCAGAAGACGTAGAAGAAGGAGAAGGAGAAGGTGAAGTCTGGAGGGTGAATCAGAAGAAGTGGAAGAAGGAGAAGGAGAAGTTGAAGTCTGGAGGGTGAATCAGAAGAAGCAGAAGAAGGAGAAGGAGAAGGTGAAGTCTGGAGGGTGTATCAGAAGAAGCAGAAGAAGGAGAAGGAGAAGATGAAGTCTGGAGGGTGAATCAGAAGAAGTAGAAGAAGGAGAAGGAGAAGGTGAAGTCTGGAGGGTGAATCAGAAGAAGTAGAAGAAGGAGAAGGAGAAGGTGAAGTCTGGAGGGTGAAGCAGAAGAAGTAGAAGAAGGAGAAGGAGAAGGTGAAGTCAGGAGGGTGAATCAGAAGAAGTAGAAGAAGGAGAAGGAGAAGGTGAAGTCAGGAGGGTGAATCAGAAGAAGCAGAAGAAGGAGAAGGAAAAGGTGAAGTCTGGAGGGTGAATCAGAAGAATCAGAAGAAGGAGAAGGAGAAGGTGAAGTCTGGAGGGTGAATCAGAAGAAGCAGAAGAAAGAGAAGGAGAAGGTGAAGTCTGGAGGGTGAAGCAGAAGAAACAAAAAAAGGAGAAGGAGAAGGTGAAGACTGGAGGGTGAATCAGAAGAAGTAGAAGAAGGAGAAGGAGAAGGTGAAGTCTGGAGGGTGAATCAGAAGAAGTGGAAGAAGGAGAAGGAGAAGTTGAAGTCTGGAGGGTGAATCAGAAGAAGCAGAAGAAGGAGAAGGAGAAGGTGAAGTCTGGAGGGTGAATCAGAAGAAGCAGAAGAAGGAGAAGGAGAAGATGAAGTCTGGAGGGTGAATCAGAAGAAGTAGAAGAAGGAGAAGGAGAAGGTGAAGTCTGGAGGGTGAATCAGAAGAAGTAGAAGAAGGAGAAGGAGAAGATGAAGTCTGGAGGGTGAATCAGAAGAAACAGAAGAAGGAGAAGGAGAAGGTGAAGTCTGGAGGGTGAATCAGAAGAAGTAGAAGAAGGAGAAGGAGAAGGTGTAGTCTGGAGGGTGAATCAGAAGAAGTAGACGAAGGAGAAGGAGAAGGTGAAGTCTGGAGGGTGAATCAGAAGAAACAGAAGAAGTAGAAGGAGAAGGTGAAGTCTGGAGGGTGAATCAGAAGAAGTAGAAGAAGGAGAAGGAGAAGGTGAAGTCTGGAGGGTGAATCAGAAGAAGCAGAAGAAGGAGAAGGAGAAGGTGAAGTCTGGAGGGTGAATCAGAAGAAGCAGAAGAAGGAGAAGGAGAAGGTGAAGTCTGGAGGGTGAATCAGAAGAAGCAGAATAAGGAGAAGGAGAAGGTGAAGTCTGGAGGGTGAATCAGAAGAAGCAGAAGAAGGAGAAGGAGAAGGTGAAGTCTGGAGGGTGAATCAGAAGAATTAGAAGAAGGAGAAGGAGAAGGTGAAGTCTGGAGGGTGAATCAGAAGAAGTATAAGAAGGAGAAGGAGAAGGTGAAGTCTGGAGGGTGAATCAGAAGAAGTAGAAGAAGGAGAAGGAGAAGGTGAAGTCTGGAGGGTGAAGCAGAAGGAGTAGATGAAGGAGAAGGAGAAGGTGAAGTCAGGAGGGTGAACCAGAAGAAGCAGAAGAAGGAGAGGGAGAAGGTGAAGTCTGGAGGGTGAATCTGAAGAATCAGAAGAAGGAGAAGGAGAAGGTGAAGTCTGGAGGGTGAATCAGAAGAAGCAGAAGAAAGAGAAGGAGAATGTGAAGTCTGGAGGGTGAAGCAGAAGAAACAGAAGAAGGAGAAGGAGAAGGTGAAGACTGGAGGGTGAATCAGAAGAAGTAGAAGAAGGAGAAGGAGAAGGTGAAGTCTGGAGGGTGAATCAGAAGAAGTAGAAGAAGGAGAAGGAGAAGGTGAAGTCTGGAGGGTGAATCAGAAGAAGCAGAAGAAGGAGAAGGAGAAGGTGAAGTCTGGAGGGTGAATCAGAAGAAGGAGAAGAAGGAGAAGGAGAAGATGAAGTCTGGAGGGTGAATCAGAAGAAGTAGAAGAAGGAGAAGGAGAAGGTGAAGTCTGGAGGCTGAATCAGAAGAAGTAGAAGAAGGAGAAGGAGAAGGTGAAGTCTGGAGGGTGAATCAGAAGAAACAGAAGAAGGAGAAGGAGAAGGTGAAGTCTGGAGGGTGTATCAGAAGAAGTAGAAGAAGGAGAAGGAGAAGGTGTAGTCTGGAGGGTGAATCAGAAGAAGTAGACGAAGGAGAAGGAGAAGGTGAAGTCTGGAGGGTGAATCAGAAGAAGCAGAAGAAGGAGAAGGAGAAGGTGAAGTCTGGAGGGTGAATCAGAAGAAGTAGAAGAAGGAGAAGGAGAAGGTGAAGTCTGGAGGGTGAATCAGAAGAAGCAGAAGAAGGAGAAGGAGAAGGTGAAGTCTGGAGGGTGAATCAGAAGAAGCAGAAGAAGGAGAAGTAGAAGGTGAAGTCTGGAGGGTGAATCAGAAGAAACAGAAGAAGGAGAAGGAGAAGGTGAAGTCTGGAGGGTGAATCAGAAGAAATAGAAGAAGGAGAAGGAGAAGGTGTAGTCTGGAGGGTGAATCAGAAGAAGTAGACGAAGGAGAAGGAGAAGGTGAAGTCTGGAGGGTGAATCAGAAGAAGTAGAAGAAGGAGAAGGAGAAGGTGAAGTCTGGAGGGTGAATCAGAAGAAACAGAAGAAGGAGAAGGAGAAGGTGAAGTCTGGAGGGTGAATCAGAAGAAGTAGAAGAAGGAGAAGGAGAAGGTGTAGTCTGGAGGGTGAATCAGAAGAAGTAGCCGAAGGAGAAGGAGAAGGTGAAGTCTGGAGGGTGAATCAGAAGAAGCAGAAGAAGGAGAAGGAGAAGATGAAGTCTGGAGGGTGAATCAGAAGAAGTAGACGAAGGAGAAGGAGAAGGTGAAGTCTGGAGGGTGAATCAGAAGAAGCAGAAGAAGGAGAAGGAGAAGGTGAAGTCTGGAGGGTGAATCAGAAGAAGCAGAAGAAGGAGAAGGAGAAGGTGAAGTCTGGAGGGTGAATCAGAAGAAGCAGAATAAGGAGAAGGAGAAGGTGAAGTCTGGAGGGTGAATCAGAAGAAGCAGAAGAAGGAGAAGGAGAAGGTGAAGTCTGGAGGATGAATCAGAAGAAGTAGAAGAAGGAGAAGGAGAAGGTGAAGTCTGGAGGGTGAATCAGAAAAAGTAGAAGAAGGAGAAGGAGAAGGTGAAGTCTGGAGGGTGAATCAGAAGAAGTAGAAGAAGGAGAAGGAGAAGGTGAAGTCTGGAGGGTGAAGCAGAAGAAGTAGAAGAAGGAGAAGGAGAAGGTAAAGTCAGGAGGGTGAATCAGAAGAAGTAGAAGAAGGAGAAGGAGAAGGTGAAGTCAGGAGGGTGAAGCAGAAGAAGCAGAAGAAGGAGAAGGAGAAGGTGAAGTCTGGAGGGTGAAGCAGAAGAAGCAGAAGAAGGAGAAGGAGAAGGTGAAGTCTGGAGGGTGAATCAGAAGAAGCAGAAGAAGGAGAAGGAGAAGGTGAAGTCTGGAGGGTGAATCAGAAGAAGCAGAAGAAGGAGAAGGAGAAGGTGAAGTCAGGAGGGTGAATCAGAAGAAGCAGAAGAAGGAGAAGGAGAAGGTGAATTTAGGAGGGTGAATCAGAAGAAGCAGAAGAAGGAGAAGGAGCAGGTGAAGTCAGGGGGGTGTAGCAGAAGAAGTAGAAGAAGGAGAAGGAGAAGGTGAAGTCAGGACGGTGAAGCAGAAGAAGCAGAAGAAGGAGAAGGAGAAGGTGAATCCTGGAGGGCGCAGCAGAAGAAGCAGAAGAAGGAGAAGGAGAAGGTGAAGTCTGGAGTGTGAAGCAGAAGAAGCAGAAGAAGGAGAAGGAGAAGGTGAAGTCTGGAGGGCGCAGCAGAAGAAGCAGAATAAGGAGAATGAGAAGGTGAAGTCTGGAGGGTGAATCAGAAGAAGCAGAAGAAGGAGAAGGAGAAGGTGAAGTCTGGAGGGTGAATCAGAAGAAGTAGAAGAAGGAGAAGGAGAAGGTGAAGTCAGGAGGGTGAATCAGAAGAAGTAGAAGAAGGAGAAGGAGAAGGTGAAGTCAGGAGGGTGAATCAGAAGAAGCAGAAGAAGCAGAAGGAGAAGGTGAAGTCTGGAGGGCGAATCAGAAGAAACAGAAGAAGGAGAAGGAGAAGGTGAAGTCTGGAGGGTGAATCAGAAGAAGCAGAAGAAGGAGAAGGGGAATGTGAAGTCTGGAGGTTGAATCAGAAGAAGCAGAATAACGAGAAGGAGAAGGTGAAGTCTGGAGGGTGAATCAGAAGAAGCAGAATAAGGAGAAGGAGAAGGTGAAGTCTGGAGGGTGAGTCAGAAGAAGCAGAAGAAGGAGAAGGAGAAGGTGAAGTCTGGAGGGTGAATCAGAAGAGGTAGAAGAAGGAGAAGGAAAAGGTGAAGTCTGGAGGGTGAAGCAGAAGAAGGAGAAGAAGGAGAAGGAGAAGGTGAAGTCAGGAGGGTGAATCAGAAGAAGTAGAAGAAGGAGAAGGAGAAGGTGAAGCCAGGAGGGTGAATCAGAAGAAGCAGAAGAAGGAGAAGGAGAAGGTGAAGTCTGGAGGGTGAATCAGAAGAATCAGAAGAAGGAGAAGGAGAAGGTGAAGTCTGGAGGGTGAATCAGAAGAATCAGAAGAAAGAGAACGAGAAGGTGAAGTCTGGAGGCTGAAGCAGAAGAAACAGAAGAAGGAGAAGGAGAATGTGAAGACTGGAGGGTGAATCTGAAGAAGTAGAAGAAGGAGAAGGAGAAGGTGAAGTCTGGAGGGTGAATCAGAAGAAGTAGAAGAAGGAGAAGGAGAAGGTGAAGTCTGGAGGGTGAATCAGAAGAAGCAGAAGAAGGAGAAGGAGAAGGTGAAGTCTGGAGGGTGAATCAGAAGATGCAGAAGAAGGAGAAGGAGAAGATGAAGTCTGGAGGGTGAATCAGAAGAAGTAGAAGAAGGAGAAGGAGAAGGTGAAGTCTGGAGGGTGAATCAGAAGAAGTAGAAGAAGGAGAAGGAGAAGGTGAAGTCTGGAGGGTGAATCAGAAAAGGTAGAAGAAGGAGAAGGAGAAGGTGAAGTCTGGAGGGTGAAGCAGAAGAAGGAGAAGAAGGAGAAGGAGAAGGTGAAGTCAGGAGGGTGAATCAGAAGAAGCAGAAGAAGGAGAAGGAGAAGGTGAAGTCTGGAGGTTGAATCAGAAGAAGCAGAATAACGAGAAGGAGAAGGTGAAGTCTGGAGGGTGAATCAGAAGAAGCAGAATAAGGAGAAGGAGAAGGTGAAGTCTGGAGGGTGAATCAGAAGATGCAGAAGAAGGAGAAGGAGAAGGTGAAGTCTGGAGGGTGAATCAGAAGAGGTAGAAGAAGGAGAAGGAGAAGGTGAAGTCAGGAGGGTGAAGCAGAAGAAGCAGAAGAAGGAGAAGGAGAAGGTGAAGTCTGGTGGGTGAAGCAGAAGAAGCAGAAGAAGGAGAAGGAGAAGGTGAAGTCAGGAGGGTGGATCAGAAGAAGTAGAAGAAGGAGAAGGAGAAGGTGAAGTCTGGAGGGTGAATCAGAAGAAGCAGAAGAAGGAGAAGGAGAAGGTGAAGTCTGGAGGGCGCAGCAGAAGAAGCAGAAGAAGGAGAAAGAGAAGGTGAAGTCTGGAGGGTGAAGCAGAAGAAGCAGAAGAAGGAGAAGGAGAGGGTGAAGTCTGGAGGGTGAATCAGAAGAAGTAGAAGAAGGAGAAGGAGAAGGTGAAGTCAGGAGAGTGAAGCAGAAGAAGCAGAAGAAGGAGAAGGAGAAGGTGAAGTCTGGAGGGCGAAGCAGAAGAAGCAGAAGAAGGAGAAGGAGAAGGTGAAGTCTGGAGGGTGAAGCAGAAGAAGCAGAAGAAGGAGAAGAAGTAGGTGAAGTCTGGAGGGTGAATCAGAAGAAGTAGAAGAAGGAGAAGGAGAAGGTGAAGTCAGGAGGGTGAAGCAGAAGAAGCAGAAGAAGGAGAAGGAGAAGGTGAAGTCTGGAGGGTGAAGCAGAAGAAGCAGAAGAAGGAGAAGGAGAAGGTGAAGTCTGGAGGGAGAATCAGAAGAAGCAGAAGAAGGAGAAGGAGAAGATGAAGTCTGGAGGGTGAATCAGAAGAAGCAGAAGAAGGAGAAGGAGAAGGTGAAGTCAGGAGGGTGAATCAGAAGAAGCAGAAGAAGGAGAAGGAGAAGGTGAATTTAGGAGGGTGAATCAGAAGAAGCAGAAGAAGGAGAAGGAGCAGGTGAAGTCAGGGGGGTGTAGCAGAAGAGGTAGAAGAAGGAGAAGGAGAAGGTGAAGCCTGGAGGGCGCAGCAGAAGAAGCAGAAGAAGGAGAAGGAGAAGGTGAAGTCAGGAGTGTGAAGCAGAAGAAGCAGAAGAAGGAGAAGGAGAAGGTGAAGTCTGGAGGGCGCAGCAGAAGAAGCAGAAGAAGGAGAATGAGAAGGTGAAGTCTGGAGGGTGAATCAGAAGAAGAAGAAGAAGGAGAAGGAGAAGGTGAAGTCTGGAGGGTGAATCAGAAGAAGTAGAAGAAGGAGAAGGAGAAGGTGAAGTCTGGAGGGTGAATCAGAAGAAGCAGAAGAAGGAGAAGGAGAAGGTGAAGTCTGGAGGGTGAATCAGAAGAAGCAGAAGAAGGAGAAGGAGAAGGTGAAGTCTGGAGGGTGAATCAGAAGAAACAGAAGAAGGAGAAGGAGAAGGTGAAGTCTGGAGGGTGAATCAGAAGAAATAGAAGAAGGAGAAGGAGAAGGTGTAGTCTGGAGGGTGAATCAGAAGAAGTAGACGAAGGAGAAGGAGAAGGTGAAGTCTGGAGGGTGAATCAGAAGAAGTAGAAGAAGGAGAAGGAGAAGGTGAAGTCTGGAGGGTGAATCAGAAGAAACAGAAGAAGGAGAAGGAGAAGGTGAAGTCTGGAGGGTGAATCAGAAGAAGTAGAAGAAGGAGAAGGAGAAGGTGTAGTCTGGAGGGTGAATCAGAAGAAGTAGACGAAGGAGAAGGAGAAGGTGAAGTCTGGAGGGTGAATCAGAAGAAGCAGAAGAAGGAGAAGGAGAAGATGAAGTCTGGAGGGTGAATCAGAAGAAGTAGACGAAGGAGAAGGAGAAGGTGAAGTCTGGAGGGTGAATCAGAAGAAGCAGAAGAAGGAGAAGGAGAAGGTGAAGTCTGGAGGGTGAATCAGAAGAAGCAGAAGAAGGAGAAGGAGAAGGTGAAGTCTGGAGGGTGAATCAGAAGAAGCAGAATAAGGAGAAGGAGAAGGTGAAGTCTGGAGGGTGAATCAGAAGAAGCAGAAGAAGGAGAAGGAGAAGGTGAAGTCTGGAGGATGAATCAGAAGAAGTAGAAGAAGGAGAAGGAGAAGGTGAAGTCTGGAGGGTGAATCAGAAAAAGTAGAAGAAGGAGAAGGAGAAGGTGAAGTCTGGAGGGTGAATCAGAAGAAGTAGAAGAAGGAGAAGGAGAAGGTGAAGTCTGGAGGGTGAAGCAGAAGAAGTAGAAGAAGGAGAAGGAGAAGGTAAAGTCAGGAGGGTGAATCAGAAGAAGTAGAAGAAGGAGAAGGAGAAGGTGAAGTCTGGAGGGTGAAGCAGAAGAAGCAGAAGAAGGAGAAGGAGAAGGTGAAGTCTGGAGGGTGAATCAGAAGAAGCAGAAGAAGGAGAAGGAGAAGGTGAAGTCTGGAGGGTGAATCAGAAGAAGCAGAAGAAGGAGAAGGAGAAGGTGAAGTCAGGAGGGTGAATCAGAAGAAGCAGAAGAAGGAGAAGGAGAAGGTGAATTTAGGAGGGTGAATCAGAAGAAGCAGAAGAAGGAGAAGGAGCAGGTGAAGTCAGGGGGGTGTAGCAGAAGAAGTAGAAGAAGGAGAAGGAGAAGGTGAAGTCAGGACGGTGAAGCAGAAGAAGCAGAAGAAGGAGAAGGAGAAGGTGAATCCTGGAGGGCGCAGCAGAAGAAGCAGAAGAAGGAGAAGGAGAAGGTGAAGTCTGGAGTGTGAAGCAGAAGAAGCAGAAGAAGGAGAAGGAGAAGGTGAAGTCTGGAGGGCGCAGCAGAAGAAGCAGAATAAGGAGAATGAGAAGGTGAAGTCTGGAGGGTGAATCAGAAGAAGCAGAAGAAGGAGAAGGAGAAGGTGAAGTCTGGAGGGTGAATCAGAAGAAGTAGAAGAAGGAGAAGGAGAAGGTGAAGTCAGGAGGGTGAATCAGAAGAAGTAGAAGAAGGAGAAGGAGAAGGTGAAGTCAGGAGGGTGAATCAGAAGAAGCAGAAGAAGCAGAAGGAGAAGGTGAAGTCTGGAGGGCGAATCAGAAGAAACAGAAGAAGGAGAAGGAGAAGGTGAAGTCTGGAGGGTGAATCAGAAGAAGCAGAAGAAGGAGAAGGGGAATGTGAAGTCTGGAGGTTGAATCAGAAGAAGCAGAATAACGAGAAGGAGAAGGTGAAGTCTGGAGGGTGAATCAGAAGAAGCAGAATAAGGAGAAGGAGAAGGTGAAGTCTGGAGGGTGAGTCAGAAGAAGCAGAAGAAGGAGAAGGAGAAGGTGAAGTCTGGAGGGTGAATCAGAAGAGGTAGAAGAAGGAGAAGGAAAAGGTGAAGTCTGGAGGGTGAAGCAGAAGAAGGAGAAGAAGGAGAAGGAGAAGGTGAAGTCAGGAGGGTGAATCAGAAGAAGTAGAAGAAGGAGAAGGAGAAGGTGAAGCCAGGAGGGTGAATCAGAAGAAGCAGAAGAAGGAGAAGGAGAAGGTGAAGTCTGGAGGGTGAATCAGAAGAATCAGAAGAAGGAGAAGGAGAAGGTGAAGTCTGGAGGGTGAATCAGAAGAATCAGAAGAAAGAGAACGAGAAGGTGAAGTCTGGAGGCTGAAGCAGAAGAAACAGAAGAAGGAGAAGGAGAATGTGAAGACTGGAGGGTGAATCTGAAGAAGTAGAAGAAGGAGAAGGAGAAGGTGAAGTCTGGAGGGTGAATCAGAAGAAGTAGAAGAAGGAGAAGGAGAAGGTGAAGTCTGGAGGGTGAATCAGAAGAAGCAGAAGAAGGAGAAGGAGAAGGTGAAGTCTGGAGGGTGAATCAGAAGATGCAGAAGAAGGAGAAGGAGAAGATGAAGTCTGGAGGGTGAATCAGAAGAAGTAGAAGAAGGAGAAGGAGAAGGTGAAGTCTGGAGGGTGAATCAGAAGAAGTAGAAGAAGGAGAAGGAGAAGGTGAAGTCTGGAGGGTGAATCAGAAAAGGTAGAAGAAGGAGAAGGAGAAGGTGAAGTCTGGAGGGTGAAGCAGAAGAAGGAGAAGAAGGAGAAGGAGAAGGTGAAGTCAGGAGGGTGAATCAGAAGAAGCAGAAGAAGGAGAAGGAGAAGGTGAAGTCTGGAGGTTGAATCAGAAGAAGCAGAATAACGAGAAGGAGAAGGTGAAGTCTGGAGGGTGAATCAGAAGAAGCAGAATAAGGAGAAGGAGAAGGTGAAGTCTGGAGGGTGAATCAGAAGATGCAGAAGAAGGAGAAGGAGAAGGTGAAGTCTGGAGGGTGAATCAGAAGAGGTAGAAGAAGGAGAAGGAGAAGGTGAAGTCAGGAGGGTGAAGCAGAAGAAGCAGAAGAAGGAGAAGGAGAAGGTGAAGTCTGGTGGGTGAAGCAGAAGAAGCAGAAGAAGGAGAAGGAGAAGGTGAAGTCAGGAGGGTGGATCAGAAGAAGTAGAAGAAGGAGAAGGAGAAGGTGAAGTCTGGAGGGTGAATCAGAAGAAGCAGAAGAAGGAGAAGGAGAAGGTGAAGTCTGGAGGGCGCAGCAGAAGAAGCAGAAGAAGGAGAAAGAGAAGGTGAAGTCTGGAGGGTGAAGCAGAAGAAGCAGAAGAAGGAGAAGGAGAGGTTGAAGTCTGGAGGGTGAATCAGAAGAAGTAGAAGAAGGAGAAGGAGAAGGTGAAGTCAGGAGAGTGAAGCAGAAGAAGCAGAAGAAGGAGAAGGAGAAGGTGAAGTCTGGAGGGCGAAGCAGAAGAAGCAGAAGAAGGAGAAGGAGAAGGTGAAGTCTGGAGGGTGAAGCAGAAGAAGCAGAAGAAGGAGAAGAAGTAGGTGAAGTCTGGAGGGTGAATCAGAAGAAGTAGAAGAAGGAGAAGGAGAAGGTGAAGTCAGGAGGGTGAAGCAGAAGAAGCAGAAGAAGGAGAAGGAGAAGGTGAAGTCTGGAGGGTGAAGCAGAAGAAGCAGAAGAAGGAGAAGGAGAAGGTGAAGTCTGGAGGGAGAATCAGAAGAAGCAGAAGAAGGAGAAGGAGAAGATGAAGTCTGGAGGGTGAATCAGAAGAAGCAGAAGAAGGAGAAGGAGAAGGTGAAGTCAGGAGGGTGAATCAGAAGAAGCAGAAGAAGGAGAAGGAGAAGGTGAATTTAGGAGGGTGAATCAGAAGAAGCAGAAGAAGGAGAAGGAGCAGGTGAAGTCAGGGGGGTGTAGCAGAAGAAGTAGAAGAAGGAGAAGGAGAAGGTGAAGCCTGGAGGGCGCAGCAGAAGAAGCAGAAGAAGGAGAAGGAGAAGGTGAAGTCAGGAGTGTGAAGCAGAAGAAGCAGAAGAAGGAGAAGGAGAAGGTGAAGTCTGGAGGGCGCAGCAGAAGAAGCAGAAGAAGGAGAATGAGAAGGTGAAGTCTGGAGGGTGAATCAGAAGAAGAAGAAGAAGGAGAAGGAGAAGGTGAAGTCTGGAGGGTGAATCAGAAGAAGTAGAAGAAGGAGAAGGAGAAGGTGAAGTCAGGAGGGTGAATCAGAAGAAGTAGAAGAAGGAGAAGGAGAAGGTGAAGTCAGGAGGGTGAATCAGAAGAAGCAGAAGAAGGAGAAGGAGAAGGTGAAGTCTGGAGGGGGAATCAGAAGAAACAGAAGAAGGAGAAGGAGAAGGTGAAGTCTGGAGGGTGAATTAGAAGAAGCAGAAGAAGGAGAAGGAGAAGGTGAAGTCTGGAGGTTGAATCAGAAGAAGCAGAATAACGAGAAGGAGAAGGTGAAGTCTGGAGGGTGAATCAGAAGAAGCAGAATAAGGAGAAGGAGAAGGTGAAGTCTGGAGGGTGAATCAGAAGAAGCAGAAGAAGGAGAAGGAGAAGGTGAAGTCTGGAGGGTGAATCAGAAGAGGTAGAAGAAGGAGAAGGAGAAGGTGAAGTCTGGAGGGTGAAGCAGAAGAAGGAGAAGAAGGAGAAGGAGAAGGTGAAGTCAGGAGGGTGAATCAGAAGAAGTAGAAGAAGGAGAAGGAGAAGGTGAAGCCAGGAGGGTGAATCAGAAGAAGCAGAAGAAGGAGAAGGAGAAGGTGAAGTCAGGAGGGTGGATCAGAAGAAGTAGAAGAAGGAGAAGGAGAAGGTGCAGTCTGGAGGGTGAATCAGAAGAAGCAGAAGAAGGAGAAGGAGAAGGTGAAGTCTGGAGGTTGAATCAGAAGAAGCAGAATAACGAGAAGGAGAAGGTGAAGTCTGGAGGGTGAATCAGAAGAAGCAGAATAAGGAGAAGGAGAAGGTGAAGTCTGGAGGGTGAATCAGAAGAAGCAGAAGAAGGAGAAGGAGAAGGTGAAGTCTGGAGGGTGAATCAGAAGAGGTAAAAGAAGGAGAAGGAGAAGGTGAAGTCAGGAGGGTGAAGCAGAAGAAGCAGAAGAAGGAGAAGGAGAAGGTGAAGTCTGGTGGGTGAAGCAGAAGAAGCAGAAGAAGGAGAAGGAGAAGGTGAAGTCTGGAGGGTGAAGCAGAAGAAGCAGAAGAAGGAGAAGGAGAAGGTGAAGTCAGGAGGGTGGATCAGAAGAAGTAGAAGAAGGAGAAGGAGAAGGTGAAGTCTGGAGGGTGAATCAGAAGAAGCAGAAGAAGGAGAAGGAGAAGGTGAAGTCTGGAGGGTGAATCAGAAGAAACAGAAGAAGGAGAAGGAGAAGGTGAAGTCTGGAGGGTGAATCAGAAGAAGTAGAAGAAGGAGAAGGAGAAGGTGTAGTCTGGAGGGTGAATCAGAAGAAGTAGACGAAGGAGAAGTAGAAGGTGAAGTCTGGAGGGTGAATCAGAAGAAGCAGAAGAAGGAGAAGGAGAAGATGAAGTCTGGAGGGTGAATCAGAAGAAGTAGAAGAAGGAGAAGGAGAAGGTGAAGTCTGGAGGGTGAATCAGAAGAAGCAGAAGAAGGAGAAGGAGAAGGTGAAGTCTGGAGGGTGAATCAGAAGAAGCAGAAGAAGGAGAAGGAGAAGGTGAAGTCTGGAGGGTGAATCAGAAGAAGCAGAATAAGGAGAAGGAGAAGGTGAAGTCTGGAGGGTGAATCAGAAGAAGCAGAAGAAGGAGAAGGAGAAGATGAAGTCTGGAGGATGAATCAGAAGAAGTAGAAGAAGGAGAAGGAGAAGGTGAAGTCTGGAGGGTGAATCAGAAGAAGTAGAAGAAGGAGAAGGAGAAGGTGAAGTCTGGAGGGTGAATCAGAAGAAGTAGAAGAAGGAGAAGGAGAAGGTGAAGTCTGGAGGGTGAAGCAGAAGAAGTAGAAGAAGGAGAAGGGGAAGGTGAAGTCAGGAGGGTGAATCAGAAGAAGTAGAAGAAGGAGAAGGAGAAGGTGAAGTCAGGAGGGTGAAGCAGAAGAAGCAGAAGAAGGAGAAGGAGAAGGTGAAGTCTGGAGGGTGAAGCAGAAGAAGCAGAAGAAGGAGAAGGAGAAGGTGAAGTCTGGAGGGTGAATCAGAAGAAGCAGAAGAAAGAGAAGGAGAAGGTGAAGTCTGGAGGGTGAATCAGAAGAAGTAGAAGAAGGAGAAGGAGAAGGTGAAGTCTGGAGGGTGAATCAGAAGAAGCAGAAGAAGGAGAAGGAGAAGGTGAAGTCTGGAGAGTGAATCAGAAGAAGCAGAAGAAGGAGAAGGAAAAGGTGAAGTCTGGAGGGTGAATCAGAAGAAGCAGAAGAAGGAGAAGGAGAAGGTGAAGTCTGGAGGGTGAATCAGAAGAAGCAGAATAAGGAGAAGGAGAAGGTGAAGTCTGGAGGGTGAATCAGAAGAAGCAGAAGAAGGAGAAGGAGAAGGTGAAGTCTGGAGGGTGAATCAGAAGAAGCAGAAGAAGGAGAAGGAGAAGGTGAAGTCTGGAGGTTGAATCAGAAGAAGCAGAATAACGAGAAGGAGAAGGTGAAGTCTGGAGGGTGAATCAGAAGAAGCAGAATAAGGAGAAGGAGATGGTGAAGTCTGGAGGGTGAATCAGAAGAAGCAGAAGAAGGAGAAGGAGAAGGTGAAGTCTGGAGGGTGAATCAGAAGAGGTAGAAGAAGGAGAAGGAGAAGGTGAAGTCTGGAGGGTGAAGCAGAAGAAGGAGAAGAAGGAGAAGGAGAAGGTGAAGTCAGGAGGGTGAATCAGAAGAAGTAGAAGAAGGAGAAGGAGAAGGTGAAGCCAGGAGGGTGAATCAGAAGAAGCAGAAGAAGGAGAAGGAGAAGGTGAAGTCTGGAGGGTGAATCAGAAGAATCAGAAGAAGGAGAAGGCGAAGGTGAAGTCTGGAGGGTGAATCAGAAGAATCAGAAGAAAGAGAAGGAGAAGGTGAAGTCTGGAGGCTGAAGCAGAAGAAACAGAAGAAGGAGAAGGAGAATGTGAAGACTGGAGGGTGAATCAGAAGAAGTAGAAGAAGGAGAAGGAGAAGGTGAAGTCTGGAGGGTGAATCAGAAGAAGTAGAAGAAGGAGAAGGAGAAGGTGAAGTCTGGAGGGTGAATCAGAAGAAGCAGAAGAAGGAGAAGGAGAAGATGAAGTCTGGAGGGTGAATCAGAAGATGCAGAAGAAGGAGAAGGAGAAGATGAAGTCTGGAGGGTGAATCAGAAGAAGTAGAAGAAGGAGAAGGAGAAGGTGAAGTCTGGAGGGTGAATCAGAAGAAGTAGAAGAAGGAGAAGGAGAAGGTGAAGTCTGGAGGGTGAATCAGAAGAAACAGAAGAAGGAGAAGGAGAAGGTGAAGTCTGGAGGGTGAATCAGAAGAAGTAGAAGAAGGAGAAGGAGAGGGTGTAGTCTGGAGGGTGAATCAGAAGAAGTAGACGAAGGAGAAGGAGAAGGTGAAGTCTGGAGGGTGAATCAGAAGAAGCAGAAGAAGGAGAAGGAGAAGATGAAGTCTGGAGGGTGAATCAGAAGAAGTAGAAGAAGGAGAAGGAGAAGGTGAAGTCTGGAGGGTGAATCAGAAGAAGCAGAAGAAGGAGAAGGAGAAGGTGAAGTCTGGAGGGTGAATCAGAAGAAGCAGAAGAAGGAGAAGGAGAAGGTGAAGTCTGGAGGGTGAATCAGAAGAAGCAGAATAAGGAGAAGGAGAAGGTGAAGTCTGGAGGGTGAATCAGAAGAAGCAGAAGAAGGAGAAGGAGAAGGTGAAGTCTGGAGGATGAATCAGAAGAAGTAGAAGAAGGAGAAGGAGAAGGTGAAGTCTGGAGTGTGAATCAGAAGAAGTAGAAGAAGGAGAAGGAGAAGGTGAAGTCTGGAGGGTGAATCAGAAGAAGTAGAAGAAGGAGAAGGAGAAGGTGAAGTCTGGAGGGTGAAGCAGAAGAAGTAGAAGAAGGAGAAGGAGAAGGTGAAGTCAGGAGGGTGAATCAGAAGAAGTAGAAGAAGGAGAAGGAGAAGGTGAAGTCAGGAGGGTGAAGCAGAAGAAGCAGCAGAAGGAGAAGGAGAAGGGGAAGTCTGGAGGGTGAAGCAGAAGAAGCAGAAGAAGGAGAAGGAGAAGGTGAAGTCTGGAGGGTGAATCAGAAGAAGCAGAAGAAAGAGAAGGAGAAGGTGAAGTCTGGAGGGTGAATCAGAAGAAGTAGAAGAAGGAGAAGGAGAAGGTGAAGTCTGGAGGGCGAATCAGAAGAAGCAGAAGAAGGAGAAGGAGAAGGTGAAGTCTGGAGGGTGAATCAGAAGAAGCAGAAGAAGGAGAAGGAAAAGGTGAAGTCTGGAGGGTGAATCAGAAGAAGCAGAAGAAGGAGAAGGAGAAGGTGAAGTCTGGAGGGTGAATCAGAAGAAGCAGAAGAAGGAGAAGGAGAAGGTGAAGTCAGGAGGGTGAATCAGAAGAAGTAGAAGAAGGAGAAGGAGAAGGTGAAGCCAGGAGGGTGAATCAGAAGAAGCAGAAGAAGGAGAAGGAGAAGGTGAAGTCTGGAGGGTGAATCAGAAGAATCAGAAGAAGGAGAAGGAGAAGGTGAAGTCTGGAGGGTGAATCAGAAGAATCAGAAGAAAGAGAAGGAGAAGGTGAAGTCTGGAGGCTGAAGCAGAAGAAACAGAAGAAGGAGAAGGAGAATGTGAAGACTGGAGGGTGAATCTGAAGAAGTAGAAGAAGGAGAAGGAGAAGGTGAAGTCTGGAGGGTGAATCAGAAGAAGTAGAAGAAGGAGAAGGAGAAGGTGAAGTCTGGAGGGTGAATCAGAAGAAGCAGAAGAAGGAGAAGGAGAAGGTGAAGTCTGGAGGGTGAATCAGAAGATGCAGAAGAAGGAGAAGGAGAAGATGAAGTCTGGAGGGTGAATCAGAAGAAGTAGAAGAAGGAGAAGGAGAAGGTGAAGTCTGGAGGGTGAATCAGAAGAAATAGAAGAAGGAGAAGGAGAAGGTGAAGTCTGGAGGGTGAATCAGAAAAGGTAGAAGAAGGAGAAGGAGAAGGTGAAGTCTGGAGGGTGAAGCAGAAGAAGGAGAAGAAGGAGAAGGAGAAGGTGAAGTCAGGAGGGTGAATCAGAAGAAGCAGAAGAAGGAGAAGGAGAAGGTGAAGTCTGGAGGTTGAATCAGAAGAAGCAGAATAACGAGAAGGAGAAGGTGAAGTCTGGAGGGTGAATCAGAAGAAGCAGAATAAGGAGAAGGAGAAGGTGAAGTCTGGAGGGTGAATCAGAAGATGCAGAAGAAGGAGAAGGAGAAGGTGAAGTCTGGAGGGTAAATCAGAAGAGGTAGAAGAAGGAGAAGGAGAAGGTGAAGTCAGGAGGGTGAAGCAGAAGAAGCAGAAGAAGGAGAAGGAGAAGGTGAAGTCTGGTGGGTGAAGCAGAAGAAGCAGAAGAAGGAGAAGGAGAAGGTGAAGTCTGGAGGGTGAAGCAGAAGAAGCAGAAGAAGGAGAAGGAGAAGGTGAAGTCAGGAGGGTGGATCAGAAGAAGTAGAAGAAGGAGAAGGAGAAGGTGAAGTCTGGAGGGTGAATCAGAAGAAGCAGAAGAAGGAGAAGGAGAAGGTGAAGTCTGGAGGGCGCAGCAGAAGAAGCAGAAGAAGGAGAAAGAGAAGGTGAAGTCTGGAGGGTGAAGCAGAAGAAGCAGAAGAAGGAGAAGGAGAGGGTGAAGTCTGGAGGGTGAATCAGAAGAAGTAGAAGAAGGAGAAGGAGAAGGTGAAGTCAGGAGAGTGAAGCAGAAGAAGCAGAAGAAGGAGAAGGAGAAGGTGAAGTCTGGAGGGCGAAGCAGAAGAAGCAGAAGAAGGAGAAGGAGAAGGTGAAGTCTGGAGGGTGAAGCAGAAGAAGCAGAAGAAGGAGAAGAAGTAGGTGAAGTCTGGAGGGTGAATCAGAAGAAGTAGAAGAAGGAGAAGGAGAAGGTGAAGTCAGGAGGGTGAAGCAGAAGAAGCAGAAGAAGGAGAAGGAGAAGGTGAAGTCTGGAGGGTGAAGCAGAAGAAGCAGAAGAAGGAGAAGGAGAAGGTGAAGTCTGGAGGGAGAATCAGAAGAAGCAGAAGAAGGAGAAGGAGAAGATGAAGTCTGGAGGGTGAATCAGAAGAAGCAGAAGAAGGAGAAGGAGAAGGTGAAGTCAGGAGGGTGAATCAGAAGAAGCAGAAGAAGGAGAAGGAGAAGGTGAATTTAGGAGGGTGAATCAGAAGAAGCAGAAGAAGGAGAAGGAGCAGGTGAAGTCAGGGGGGTGTAGCAGAAGAAGTAGAAGAAGGAGAAGGAGAAGGTGAAGCCTGGAGGGCGCAGCAGAAGAAGCAGAAGAAGGAGAAGGAGAAGGTGAAGTCAGGAGTGTGAAGCAGAAGAAGCAGAAGAAGGAGAAGGAGAAGGTGAAGTCTGGAGGGCGCAGCAGAAGAAGCAGAAGAAGGAGAATGAGAAGGTGAAGTCTGGAGGGTGAATCAGAAGAAGAAGAAGAAGGAGAAGGAGAAGGTGAAGTCTGGAGGGTGAATCAGAAGAAGTAGAAGAAGGAGAAGGAGAAGGTGAAGTCAGGAGGGTGAATCAGAAGAAGTAGAAGAAGGAGAAGGAGAAGGTGAAGTCAGGAGGGTGAATCAGAAGAAGCAGAAGAAGGAGAAGGAGAAGGTGAAGTCTGGAGGGGGAATCAGAAGAAACAGAAGAAGGAGAAGGAGAAGGTGAAGTCTGGAGGGTGAATCAGAAGAAGCAGAAGAAGGAGAAGGAGAAGGTGAAGTCTGGAGGTTGAATCAGAAGAAGCAGAATAACGAGAAGGAGAAGGTGAAGTCTGGAGGGTGAATCAGAAGAAGCAGAATAAGGAGAAGGAGAAGGTGAAGTCTGGAGGGTGAATCAGAAGAAGCAGAAGAAGGAGAAGGAGAAGGTGAAGTCTGGAGGGTGAATCAGAAGAGGTAGAAGAAGGAGAAGGAGAAGGTGAAGTCTGGAGGGTGAAGCAGAAGAAGGAGAAGAAGGAGAAGGAGAAGGTGAAGTCAGGAGGGTGAATCAGAAGAAGTAGAAGAAGGAGAAGGAGAAGGTGAAGCCAGGAGGGTGAATCAGAAGAAGCAGAAGAAGGAGAAGGAGAAGGTGAAGTCAGGAGGGTGGATCAGAAGAAGTAGAAGAAGGAGAAGGAGAAGGTGCAGTCTGGAGGGTGAATCAGAAGAAGCAGAAGAAGGAGAAGGAGAAGGTGAAGTCTGGAGGTTGAATCAGAAGAAGCAGAATAACGAGAAGGAGAAGGTGAAGTCTGGAGGGTGAATCAGAAGAAGCAGAATAAGGAGAAGGAGAAGGTGAAGTCTGGAGGGTGAATCAGAAGAAGCAGAAGAAGGAGAAGGAGAAGGTGAAGTCTGGAGGGTGAATCAGAAGAGGTAAAAGAAGGAGAAGGAGAAGGTGAAGTCAGGAGGGTGAAGCAGAAGAAGCAGAAGAAGGAGAAGGAGAAGGTGAAGTCTGGTGGGTGAAGCAGAAGAAGCAGAAGAAGGAGAAGGAGAAGGTGAAGTCTGGAGGGTGAAGCAGAAGAAGCAGAAGAAGGAGAAGGAGAAGGTGAAGTCAGGAGGGTGGATCAGAAGAAGTAGAAGAAGGAGAAGGAGAAGGTGAAGTCTGGAGGGTGAATCAGAAGAAGCAGAAGAAGGAGAAGGAGAAGGTGAAGTCTGGAGGGTGAATCAGAAGAAACAGAAGAAGGAGAAGGAGAAGGTGAAGTCTGGAGGGTGAATCAGAAGAAGTAGAAGAAGGAGAAGGAGAAGGTGTAGTCTGGAGGGTGAATCAGAAGAAGTAGACGAAGGAGAAGTAGAAGGTGAAGTCTGGAGGGTGAATCAGAAGAAGCAGAAGAAGGAGAAGGAGAAGATGAAGTCTGGAGGGTGAATCAGAAGAAGTAGAAGAAGGAGAAGGAGAAGGTGAAGTCTGGAGGGTGAATCAGAAGAAGCAGAAGAAGGAGAAGGAGAAGGTGAAGTCTGGAGGGTGAATCAGAAGAAGCAGAAGAAGGAGAAGGAGAAGGTGAAGTCTGGAGGGTGAATCAGAAGAAGCAGAATAAGGAGAAGGAGAAGGTGAAGTCTGGAGGGTGTATCAGAAGAAGCAGAAGAAGGAGAAGGAGAAGATGAAGTCTGGAGGATGAATCAGAAGAAGTAGAAGAAGGAGAAGGAGAAGGTGAAGTCTGGAGGGTGAATCAGAAGAAGTAGAAGAAGGAGAAGGAGAAGGTGAAGTCTGGAGGGTGAATCAGAAGAAGTAGAAGAAGGAGAAGGAGAAGGTGAAGTCTGGAGGGTGAAGCAGAAGAAGTAGAAGAAGGAGAAGGGGAAGGTGAAGTCAGGAGGGTGAATCAGAAGAAGTAGAAGAAGGAGAAGGAGAAGGTGAAGTCAGGAGGGTGAAGCAGAAGAAGCAGAAGAAGGAGAAGGAGAAGGTGAAGTCTGGAGGGTGAAGCAGAAGAAGCAGAAGAAGGAGAAGGAGAAGGTGAAGTCTGGAGGGTGAATCAGAAGAAGCAGAAGAAAGAGAAGGAGAAGGTGAAGTCTGGAGGGTGAATCAGAAGAAGTAGAAGAAGGAGAAGGAGAAGGTGAAGTCTGGAGGGTGAATCAGAAGAAGCAGAAGAAGGAGAAGGAGAAGGTGAAGTCTGGAGAGTGAATCAGAAGAAGCAGAAGAAGGAGAAGGAAAAGGTGAAGTCTGGAGGGTGAATCAGAAGAAGCAGAAGAAGGAGAAGGAGAAGGTGAAGTCTGGAGGGTGAATCAGAAGAAGCAGAATAAGGAGAAGGAGAAGGTGAAGTCTGGAGGGTGAATCAGAAGAAGCAGAAGAAGGAGAAGGAGAAGGTGAAGTCTGGAGGGTGAATCAGAAGAAGCAGAAGAAGGAGAAGGAGAAGGTGAAGTCTGGAGGTTGAATCAGAAGAAGCAGAATAACGAGAAGGAGAAGGTGAAGTCTGGAGGGTGAATCAGAAGAAGCAGAATAAGGAGAAGGAGATGGTGAAGTCTGGAGGGTGAATCAGAAGAAGCAGAAGAAGGAGAAGGAGAAGGTGAAGTCTGGAGGGTGAATCAGAAGAGGTAGAAGAAGGAGAAGGAGAAGGTGAAGTCTGGAGGGTGAAGCAGAAGAAGGAGAAGAAGGAGAAGGAGAAGGTGAAGTCAGGAGGGTGAATCAGAAGAAGTAGAAGAAGGAGAAGGAGAAGGTGAAGCCAGGAGGGTGAATCAGAAGAAGCAGAAGAAGGAGAAGGAGAAGGTGAAGTCTGGAGGGTGAATCAGAAGAATCAGAAGAAGGAGAAGGCGAAGGTGAAGTCTGGAGGGTGAATCAGAAGAATCAGAAGAAAGAGAAGGAGAAGGTGAAGTCTGGAGGCTGAAGCAGAAGAAACAGAAGAAGGAGAAGGAGAATGTGAAGACTGGAGGGTGAATCAGAAGAAGTAGAAGAAGGAGAAGGAGAAGGTGAAGTCTGGAGGGTGAATCAGAAGAAGTAGAAGAAGGAGAAGGAGAAGGTGAAGTCTGGAGGGTGAATCAGAAGAAGCAGAAGAAGGAGAAGGAGAAGATGAAGTCTGGAGGGTGAATCAGAAGATGCAGAAGAAGGAGAAGGAGAAGATGAAGTCTGGAGGGTGAATCAGAAGAAGTAGAAGAAGGAGAAGGAGAAGGTGAAGTCTGGAGGGTGAATCAGAAGAAGTAGAAGAAGGAGAAGGAGAAGGTGAAGTCTGGAGGGTGAATCAGAAGAAACAGAAGAAGGAGAAGGAGAAGGTGAAGTCTGGAGGGTGAATCAGAAGAAGTAGAAGAAGGAGAAGGAGAGGGTGTAGTCTGGAGGGTGAATCAGAAGAAGTAGACGAAGGAGAAGGAGAAGGTGAAGTCTGGAGGGTGAATCAGAAGAAGCAGAAGAAGGAGAAGGAGAAGATGAAGTCTGGAGGGTGAATCAGAAGAAGTAGAAGAAGGAGAAGGAGAAGGTGAAGTCTGGAGGGTGAATCAGAAGAAGCAGAAGAAGGAGAAGGAGAAGGTGAAGTCTGGAGGGTGAATCAGAAGAAGCAGAAGAAGGAGAAGGAGAAGGTGAAGTCTGGAGGGTGAATCAGAAGAAGCAGAATAAGGAGAAGGAGAAGGTGAAGTCTGGAGGGTGAATCAGAAGAAGCAGAAGAAGGAGAAGGAGAAGGTGAAGTCTGGAGGATGAATCAGAAGAAGTAGAAGAAGGAGAAGGAGAAGGTGAAGTCTGGAGTGTGAATCAGAAGAAGTAGAAGAAGGAGAAGGAGAAGGTGAAGTCTGGAGGGTGAATCAGAAGAAGTAGAAGAAGGAGAAGGAGAAGGTGAAGTCTGGAGGGTGAAGCAGAAGAAGTAGAAGAAGGAGAAGGAGAAGGTGAAGTCAGGAGGGTGAATCAGAAGAAGTAGAAGAAGGAGAAGGAGAAGGTGAAGTCAGGAGGGTGAAGCAGAAGAAGCAGCAGAAGGAGAAGGAGAAGGGGAAGTCTGGAGGGTGAAGCAGAAGAAGCAGAAGAAGGAGAAGGAGAAGGTGAAGTCTGGAGGGTGAATCAGAAGAAGCAGAAGAAAGAGAAGGAGAAGGTGAAGTCTGGAGGGTGAATCAGAAGAAGTAGAAGAAGGAGAAGGAGAAGGTGAAGTCTGGAGGGCGAATCAGAAGAAGCAGAAGAAGGAGAAGGAGAAGGTGAAGTCTGGAGGGTGAATCAGAAGAAGCAGAAGAAGGAGAAGGAAAAGGTGAAGTCTGGAGGGTGAATCAGAAGAAGCAGAAGAAGGAGAAGGAGAAGGTGAAGTCTGGAGGGTGAATCAGAAGAAGCAGAATAAGGAGAAGGAGAAGGTGAAGTCTGGAGGGTGAATCAGAAGAAGCAGAAGAAGGAGAAGGAGAAGGTGAAGTCTGGAGGGTGAATCAGAAGAAGTAGAAGAAGGAGAAGGAGAAGGTGAAGTCTGGAGGGTGAAGCAGAAGAAGTAGAAGAAGGAGAAGGAGAAGGTGAAGTCAGGAGGGTGAATCAGAAGAAGCAGAAGAAGGAGAAGGAGAAGGTGAAGTCTGGAGGGTGAATCAGAAGAATCAGAAGAAGGAGAAGGAGAAGATGAAGTCTGGAGGGTGAATCAGAAGAAGCAGAAGAAAGAGAAGGAGAAGGTGAAGTCTGGAGGGTGAAGCAGAAGAAACAGAAGAAGGAGAAGGAGTAGGTGAAGACTGGAGGGTGAATCAGAAGAAGTAGAAGAAGGAGAAGGAGAAGGTGAAGTCTGGAGGGTGAATCAGACGAAGTAGAAGAAGGAGAAGAAGAAGGTGAAATCTGGAGGGTAAATCAGAAGAAGCAGAAGAAGGAGAAGGAGAAGGTGAAGTTAGGAGGGTGAATCAGAAGAAGCAGAAGAAGGAGAAGAAGGAGAAGGAGAAGGTGAAGTCTGGAGGGTGAATCAGAAGAAGCAGAAGAAGGAGAAGGAGAAGGTGAAGTCTGGAGGGGGAATCAGAAGAAGCAGAAGAAGGAGAAGGAGAAGGTGAAGTCTGGAGGGTGAATCAGAAGAAGCAGAATAAGGAGAAGGAGAAGGTGAAGTCTGGAGGGTGAATCAGAAGAAGCAGAAGAAGGAGAAGGAGAAGGTGAAGTCTGGAGGATGAATCAGAAGAAGTAGAAGAAGGAGAAGGAGAAGGTGAAGTCTGGAGGGTGAATCAGAAGAAGTAGAAGAAGGAGAAGGAGAAGGTGAAGTCTGGAGGGTGAATCAGAAGAAGTAGAAGAAGGAGAAGGAGAAGGTGAAGTCTGGAGGGTGAAGCAGAAGAAGTAGAAGAAGGAGAAGGAGAAGGTGAAGTCAGGAGGGTGAATCAGAAGAAGTAGAAGAAGGAGAAGGAGAAGGTGAAGTCAGGAGGGTGAAGCAGAAGAAGCAGCAGAAGGAGAAGGAGAAGGGGAAGTCTGGAGGGTGAAGCAGAAGAAGCAGAAGAAGGAGAAGGAGAAGGTGAAGTCTGGAGGGTGAATCAGAAGAAGCAGAAGAAAGAGAAGGAGAAGGTGAAGTCTGGAGGGTGAATCAGAAGAAGTAGACGAAGGAGAAGGAGAAGGTGAAGTCTGGAGGGCGAATCAGAAGAAGCAGAAGAAGGAGAAGGAGAAGGTGAAGTCTGGAGGGTGAATCAGAAGAAGCAGAAGAAGGAGAAGGAAAAGGTGAAGTCTGGAGGGTGAATCAGAAGAAGCAGAAGAAGGAGAAGGAGAAGGTGAAGTCTGGAGGGTGAATCAGAAGAAGCAGAATAAGGAGAAGGAGAAGGTAAAGTCTGGAGGGTGAATCAGTAGAAGCAGAAGAAGGAGAAGGAGAAGGTGAAGTCTGGAGGGTGAATCAGAAGAAGTAGAAGAAGGAGAAGGAGAAGGTGAAGTCTGGAGGGTGAAGCAGAAGAAGTAGAAGAAGGAGAAGGAGAAGGTGAAGTCAGGAGGGTGAATCAGAAGAAGCAGAAGAAGGAGAAGGAGAAGGTGAAGTCTGGAGGGTGAATCAGAAGAATCAGAAGAAGGAGAAGGAGAAGATGAAGTCTGGAGGGTGAATCAGAAGAAGCAGAAGAAAGAGAAGGAGAAGGTGAAGTCTGGAGGGTGAAGCAGAAGAAACAGAAGAAGGAGAAGGAGTAGGTGAAGACTGGAGGGTGAATCAGAAGAAGTAGAAGAAGGAGAAGGAGAAGGTGAAGTCTGGAGGGTGAATCAGACGAAGTAGAAGAAGGAGAAGGAGAAGGTGAAATCTGGAGGGTAAATCAGAAGAAGCAGAAGAAGGAGAAGGAGAAGGTGAAGTTAGGAGGGTGAATCAGAAGAAGCAGAAGAAGGAGAAGGAGCAGGTGAAGTCAGGGGGGTGAAGCAGAAGAAGTAGAAGAAGGAGAAGGAGAAGGTGAAGTCAGGACGGTGAAGCAGAAGAAGCAGAAGAAGGAGAAGGAGAAGGTGAAGTCTGGAGGGTGAAGGAGAAGAAGCAGAAGAAGGAGAAGGAGAGGGTGACGTCTGGAGGGTGAATCAGAAGAAGTAGAAGAAGGAGAAGGAGAAGGTGAAGTCAGGAGAGTGAAGCAGAAGAAGCAGAAGAAGGAGAAGGAGAAGGTGAAGTCTGGAGGGCGAAGCAGAAGAAGCAGAAGAAGGAGAAGGAGAAGGTGAAGTCTGGAGGGTGAAGCAGAAGAAGCAGAAGAAGGAGAAGGAGTAGGTGAAGTCTGGAGGGTGAATCAGAAGAAGTAGAAGAAGGAGAAGGATAAGGTGAAGTCAGGAGGGTGAAGCAGAAGAAGCAGAAGAAGGAGAAGGAGAAGGTGAAGTCTGGTGGGTGAAGCAGAAGAAGCAGAAGAAGGAGAAGGAGAAGGTGAAGTCTGGAGGGTGAAGTAGAAGAAGCAGAAGAAGGAGAAGGAGAAGGTGAAGTCAGGAGGGTGGATCAGAAGAAGTAGAAGAAGGAGAAGGAGAAGGTGAAGTCTGGAGGGTGAATCAGAAGAAGCAGAAGAAGGAGAAGGAGAAGGTGAAGTCTGGAGGGCGCAGCAGAAGAAGCAGAAGAAGGAGAAAGAGAAGGTGAAGTCTGGAGGGTGAAGCAGAAGAAGCAGAAGAAGGAGAAGGAGAGGGTGAAGTCTGGAGGGTGAATCAGAAGAAGTAGAAGAAGGAGAAGGAGAAGGTGAAGTCTGGAGGGTGAAGCAGAAGAAGTAGAAGAAGGAGAAGGAGAAGGTGAAGTCAGGAGGGTGAATCAGAAGAAGCAGAAGAAGGAGAAGGAGAAGGTGAAGTCTGGAGGGTGAATCAGAAGAATCAGAAGAAGGAGAAGGAGAAGATGAAGTCTGGAGGGTGAATCAGAAGAAGCAGAAGAAAGAGAAGGAGAAGGTGAAGTCTGGAGGGTGAAGCAGAAGAAACAGAAGAAGGAGAAGGAGTAGGTGAAGACTGGAGGTTGAATCAGAAGAAGTAGAAGAAGGAGAAGGAGAAGGTGAAGTCTGGAGGGTGAATCAGACGAAGTAGAAGAAGGAGAAGGAGAAGGTGAAGTCTGGAGGGTGAATCAGAAGAAGCAGAAGAAGGAGAAGGAGAAGGTGAAGTTAGGAGGGTGAATCAGAAGAAGCAGAAGAAGGAGAAGGAGCAGGTGAAGTCAGGGGGGTGAAGCAGAAGAAGTAGAAGAAGGAGAAGGAGAAGGTGAAGTCAGGACGGTGAAGCAGAAGAAGCAGAAGAAGGAGAAGGAGAAGGTGAAGTCTGGAGGGTGAAGCAGAAGAAGCAGAAGAAGGAGAAGGAGAGGGTGAAGTCTGGAGGGTGAATCAGAAGAAGTAGAAGAAGGTGAAGGAGAAACTGAAGTCAGGAGAGTGAAGCAGAAGAAGCAGAAGAAGGAGAAGGAGAAGGTGAAGTCTGGAGGGCGAAGCAGAAGAAGCAGAAGAAGGAGAAGGAGAAGGTGAAGTCTGGAGGGTGAAGCAGAAGAAGCAGAAGAAGGAGAAGGAGTAGGTGAAGTCTGGAGGGTGAATCAGAAGAAGTAGAAGAAGGAGAAGGATAAGGTGAAGTCAGGAGGGTGAAGCAGAAGAAGCAGAAGAAGGAGAAGGAGAAGGTGAAGTCTGGTGGGTGAAGCAGAAGAAGCAGAAGAAGGAGAAGGAGAAGGTGAAGTCTGGAGGGTGAAGCAGAAGAAGCAGAGAAAGGAGAAGGAGAAGGTGAAGTCAGGAGGGTGGATCAGAAGAAGTAGAAGAAGGAGAAGGAGAAGGTGAAGTCTGGAGGGTGAATCAGAAGAAGCAGAAGAAGGAGAAGGAGAAGGTGAAGTCTGGAGGGCGCAGCAGAAGAAGCAGAAGAAGGAGAAAGAGAAGGTGAAGTCTGGAGGGTGAAGCAGAAGAAGCAGAAGAAGGAGAAGGAGAGGGTGAAGTCTGGAGGGTGAATCAGAAGAAGTAGAAGAAGGAGAAGGAGAAGGTGAAGTCAGGAGAGTGAAGCAGAAGAAGCAGAAGACGGAGAAGGAGAAGGTGAAGTCTGGAGGGCGAAGCAGAAGAAGCAGAAGAAGTAGAAGGAGTAGGTGAAGTCTGGAGGGTGAAGCAGAAGAAGCAGAAGAAGGAGAAGGAGTAGGTGAAGTCAGGAGGGTGAAGCAGAAGAAGCAGAAGAAGGAGAAGGAGAAGGTGAAGTCTGGTGGGTGAAGCAGAAGAAGCAGAAGAAGGAGAAGGAGAAGGTGAAGTCTGGAGGGTGAAGCAGAAGAAGCAGAAGAAGGAGAAGGAGAAGGTGAAGTCAGGAGGGTGGATCAGAAGAAGTAGAAGAAGGAGAAGGAGAAGGTGAAGTCTGGAGGGTGAATCAGAAGAAGCAGAAGAAGGAGAAGGAGAAGGTGAAGTCTGGAGGGCACAGCAGAAGAAGCAAAAGAAGGAGAAAGAGAAGGTGAAGTCTGGAGGGTGAAGCAGAAGAAGCAGAAGAAGGAGAAGGAGAGGGTGAAGTCTGGAGGGTGAATCAGAAGAAGTAGAAGAAGGAGAAGGAGAAGGTGAAGTCAGGAGAGTGAAGCAGAAGAAGCAGAAGAAGGAGAAGGAGAAGGTGAAGTCTGGAGGGCGAAGCAGAAGAAGCAGAAGAAGGAGAAGGAGAAGGTGAAGTCTGGAGGGTGAAGCAGAAGAAGCAGAAGAAGGAGAAGGAGTAGGTGAAGTCTGGAGGGTGAATCAGAAGAAGTCGAAGAAGGAGAAGGAGAAGGTGAAGTCAGGAGGGTGAAGCAGAAGAAGCAGAAGAAGGAGAAGGAGAAGGTGAAGTCTGGAGGGTGAAGCAGAAGAAGCAGAAGAAGGAGAAGGAGAAGGTGAAGTCTGGAGGGTGAATCAGAAGAAGCAGAAGAAGGAGAAGGAGAAGGTGAAGTCTGGAGGGTGAATCAGAAGAAGCAGAAGAAGGAGAAGGAGAAGGTGAAGTCAGGAGGGTGAATCAGAAGAAGCAGAAGAAGGAGAAGGAGAAGGTGAATTTAGGAGGGTGAATCAGAAGAAGCAGAAGAAGGAGAAGGAGCAGGTGAAGTCAGGGGGGTGTAGCAGAAGAAGTAGAAGAAGGAGAAGGAGAAGGTGAAGTCAGGACGGTGAAGCAGAAGAAGCAGAAGAAGGAGAAGGAGAAGGTGAAGCCTGGAGGGCGCAGCAGAAGAAGCAGAAGAAGGAGAAGGAGAAGGTGAAGTCTCGAGTGTGAAGCAGAAGAAGCAGAAGAAGGAGAAGGAGAAGGTGAAGTCTGGAGGGTGAAGCAGAAGAAACAGAAGAAGGAGAAGGAGAAGGTGAAGACTGGAGGGTGAATCAGAAGAAGTAGAAGAAGGAGAAGGAGAAGGTGAAGTCTGGAGGGTGAATCAGAAGAAGTAGAAGAAGGAGAAGGAGAAGTTGAAGTCTGGAGGGTGAATCAGAAGAAGCAGAAGAAGGAGAAGGAGAAGGTGAAGTCTGGAGGGTGAATCAGAAGAAGCAGAAGAAGGAGAAGGAGAAGATGAAGTCTGGAGGGTGAATCAGAAGAAGTAGAAGAAGGAGAAGGAGAAGGTGAAGTCTGGAGGGTGAATCAGAACAAGTAGAAGAAGGAGAAGGAGAAGATGAAGTCTGGAGGGTGAATCAGAAGAAGAGAAGAAGGAGAAGGAGAAGGTGAAGTCTGGAGGGTGAATCAGAAGAAGTAGAAGAAGGAGAAGGAGAAGGTGTAGTCTGGAGGGTGAATCAGAAGAAGTAGACGAAGGAGAAGGAGAAGGTGAAGTCTGGAGGGTGAATCAGAAGAAGCAGAAGAAGGAGAAGGAGAAGGTGAAGTCTGGAGGGTGAATCAGAAGAAGTAGAAGAAGGAGAAGGAGAAGGTGAAGTCTGGAGGGTGAATCAGAAGAAGCAGAAGAAAGAGAAGGAGAAGGTGAAGTCTGGAGGGTGAATCAGAAGAAGTAGAAGAAGGAGAAGGAGAAGGTGAAGTCTGGAGGGTGAATCAGAAGAAGCAGAAGAAGGAGAAGGAGAAGGTGAAGTCTGGAGGGTGAATCAGAAGAAGCAGAAGAAGGAGAAGGAAAAGGTGAAGTCTGGAGGGTGAATCAGAAGAAGCAGAAGAAGGAGAAGGAGAAGGTGAAGTCTGGAGGGTGAATCAGAAGAAGCAGAATAAGGAGAAGGAGAAGGTGAAGTCTGGAGGGTGAATCAGAAGAAGCAGAAGAAGGAGAAGTAGAAGGTGAAGTCTGGAGGGTGAATCAGAAGAAGTAGAAGAAGGAGAAGGAGTAGGTGAAGTCTGGAGGGTGAAGCAGAAGAAGTAGAAGAAGGTGAAGGAGAAGGTGAAGTCAGGAGGGTGAATCAGAAGAAGCAGAAGAAGGAGAAGGAGAAGGTGAAGTCTGGAGGGTGAATCAGAAGAATCAGAAGAAGGAGAAGGAGAAGATGAAGTCTGGAGGGTGAATCAGAAGAAGCAGAAGAAAGAGAAGGAGAAGGTGAAGTCTGGAGGGTGAAGCAGAAGAAACAGAAGAAGGAGAAGGAGTAGGTGAAGACTGGACGGTGAATCAGAAGAAGTAGAAGAAGGAGAAGGAGAAGGTGAAGTCTGGAGGGTGAATCAGACGAAGTAGAAGAAGGAGAAGGAGAAGGTGAAGTCTGGAGGGTGAATCAGAAGAAGCAGAAGAAGGAGAAGGAGAAGGTGAAGTTAGGAGGGTGAATCAGAAGAAGCAGAAGAAGGAGAAGGAGCAGGTGAAGTCAGGGGGGTGAAGCAGAAGAAGTAGAAGAAGGAGAAGGAGAAGGTGAAGTCAGGACGGTGAAGCAGAAGAAGCAGAAGAAGGAGAAGGAGAAGGTGATGTCTGGAGGGTGAAGCAGAAGAAGCAGAAGAAGGAGAAGGAGAGGGTGAAGTCTGGAGGGTGAATCAGAAGAAGTAGAAGAAGGAGAAGGAGAAGGTGAAGTCAGGAGAGTGAAGCAGAAGAAGCAGAAGAAGGAGAAGGAGAAGGTGAAGTCTGGAGGGCGAAGCAGAAGAAGCAGAAGAAGGAGAAGGAGAAGGTGAAGTCTGGAGTGTGAAGCAGAAGAAGCAGAAGAAGGAGAAGGAGTAGGTGAAGTCTGGAGGGTGAAGCAGAAGAAGTAGAAGAAGGAGAAGGATAAGGTGAAGTCAGGAGGGTGAAGCAGAAGAAGCAGAAGAAGGAGAAGGAGAAGGTGAAGTCTGGTGGGTGAAGCAGAAGAAGCAGAAGAAGGAGAAGGAGAAGGTGAAGTCTGGAGGGTGAAGCAGAAGAAGCAGAAGAAGGAGAAGGAGAAGGTGAAGTCAGGAGGGTGGATCAGAAGAAGTAGAAGAAGGAGAAGGAGAAGGTGAAGTCTGGAGGGTGAATCAGAAGAAGCAGAAGAAGGAGAAGGAGAAGGTGAAGTCTGGAGGGCGCAGAGAAGAAGCAGAAGAAGGAGAAAGAGAAGGTGAAGTCTGGAGGGTGAAGCAGAAGAAGCAGAAGAAGGAGAAGGAGAGGGTGAAGTCTGGAGGGTGAATCAGAAGAAGTAGAAGAAGGAGAAGGAGAAGGTGAAGTCAGGAGAGTGAAGCAGAAGAAGCAGAAGAAGGAGAAGGAGAAGGTGAAGTCTGGAGGGCGAAGCAGAAGAAGCAGAAGAAGGAGAAGGAGAAGGTGAAGTCTGGAGGGTGAAGCAGAAGAAGCAGAAGAAGGAGAAGGAGTAGGTGAAGTCTGGAGGGTGAATCAGAAGAAGTAGAAGAAGGAGAAGGAGAAGGTGAAGTCAGGAGGGTGAAGCAGAAGAAGCAGAAGAAGGAGAACGGGAAGGTGAAGTCTGGAGGGTGAAGCAGAAGAAGCAGAAGAAGGAGAAGGAGAAGGTGAAGTCTGGAGGGTGAATCAGAAGAAGCAGAAGAAGGAGAAGGAGAAGGTGAAGTCTGGAGGGTGAATCAGAAGAAGCAGAAGAAGGAGAAGGAGAAGGTGAAGTCAGGAGGGTGAATCAGAAGAAGCAGAAGAAGGAGAAGGAGAAGGTGAATTTAGGAGGGTGAATCAGAAGAAGCAGAAGAAGGAGAAGGAGCAGGTGAAGTCAGGGGGGTGTAGCAGAAGAAGTAGAAGAAGGAGAAGGAGAAGGTGAAGTCAGGACGGTGAAGCAGAAGAAGCAGAAGAAGGAGAAGGAGAAGGTGAAGCCTGGAGGGCGCAGCAGAAGAAGCAGAAGAAGGAGAAGGAGAAGGTGAAGTCTGGAGTGTGAAGCAGAAGAAGCAGAAGAAGGAGAAGGAGAAGGTGAAGACTGGAGGGTGAATCAGAAGAAGTAGAAGAAGGAGAAGGAGAAGGTGAAGTCTGGAGGGTGAATCAGAAGAAGTAGAAGAAGGAGAAGGAGAAGTTGAAGTCTGGAGGGTGAATCAGAAGAAGCAGAAGAAGGAGAAGGAGAAGGTGAAGTCTGGAGGGTGAATCAGAAGAAGCAGAAGAAGGAGAAGGAGAAGATGAAGTCTGGAGGGTGAATCAGAAGAAGTAGAAGAAGGAGAAGGAGAAGGTGAAGTCTGGAGGGTGAATCAGAAGAAGTAGAAGAAGGAGAAGGAGAAGATGAAGTCTGGAGGGTGAATCAGAAGAAAGAGAAGAAGGAGAAGGAGAAGGTGAAGTCTGGAGGGTGAATCAGAAGAAGTAGAAGAAGGAGAAGGAGAAGGTGTAGTCTGGAGGGTGAATCAGAAGAAGTAGACGAAGGAGAAGGAGAAGGTGAAGTCTGGAGGGTGAATCAGACGAAGTAGAAGAAGGAGAAGGAGAAGGTGAAGTCTGGAGGGTGAATCAGAAGAAGCAGAAGAAGGAGAAGGAGAAGGTGAAGTTAGGAGGGTGAATCAGAAGAAGCAGAAGAAGGAGAAGGAGCAGGTGAAGTCAGGGGGGTGAAGCAGAAGAAGTAGAAGAAGGAGAAGGAGAAGGTGAAGTCAGGACGGTGAAGCAGAAGAAGCAGAAGAAGGAGAAGGAGAAGGTGAAGTCTGGAGGGTGAAGCAGAAGAAGCAGAAGAAGGAGAAGGAGAGGGTGAAGTCTGGAGGGTGAATCAGAAGAAGTAGAAGAAGGAGAAGGAGAAGGTGAAGTCAGCAGAGTGAAGCAGAAGAAGCAGAAGAAGGAGAAGGAGAAGGTGAAGTCTGGAGGGCGAAGCAGAAGAAGCAGAAGAAGGAGAAGGAGAAGGTGAAGTCTGGAGGGTGAAGCAGAAGAAGCAGAAGAAGGAGAAGGAGTAGGTGAAGTCTGGAGGGTGAATCAGAAGAAGTAGAAGAAGGAGAAGGATAAGGTGAAGTCAGGAGGGTGAAGCAGAAGAAGCAGAAGAAGGAGAAGGAGAAGGTGAAGTCTGGTGGGTGAAGCAGAAGAAGCAGAAGAAGGAGAAGTAGAAGGTGAAGTCTGGAGGGTGAAGCAGAAGAAGCAGAAGAAGGAGAAGGAGATGGTGAAGTCAGGAGGGTGGATCAGAAGAAGTAGAAGAAGGAGAAGGAGAAGGTGAAGTCTGGAGGGTGAATCAGAAGAAGCAGAAGAAGGAGAAGGAGAAGGTGAAGTCTGGAGGGCGCAGCAGAAGAAGCAGAAGAAGGAGAAAGAGAAGGTGAAGTCTGGAGGGTGAATCAGAAGAAGTAGAAGAAAGAGAAGGAGAAGGTGAAGTCAGGAGAGTGAAGCAGAAGAAGCAGAAGAAGGAGAAGGAGAAGGTGAAGTCTGGAGGGCGAAGCAGAAGAAGCAGAAGAAGTAGAAGGAGTAGGTGAAGTCTGGAGGGTGAAGCAGAAGAAGCAGAAGAAGGAGAAGGAGTAGGTGAAGTCAGGAGGGTGAAGCAGAAGAAGAAGAAGAAGGAGAAGGAGAAGGTGAAGTCTGGTGGGTGAAGCAGAAGAAGCAGAAGAAGGAGAAGGAGAAGGTGAAGTCTGGAGGGTGAAGCAGAAGAAGCAGAAGAAGGAGAAGGAGAAGGTGAAGTCAGGAGGGTGGATCAGAAGAAGTAGAAGAAGGAGAAGGAGAAGGTGAAGTCTGGAGGGTGAATCAGAAGAAGCAGAAGAAGGAGAAGGAGAAGGTGAAGTCTGGAGGGCACAGCAGAAGAAGCAGAAGAAGGAGAAAGAGAAGGTGAAGTCTGGAGGGTGAAGCAGAAGAAGCAGAAGAAGGAGAAGGAGAGGGTGAAGTCTGGAGGGTGAATCAGAAGAAGTAGAAGAAGGAGAAGGAGAAGGTGAAGTCAGGAGAGTGAAGCAGAAGAAGCAGAAGAAGGAGAAGGAGAAGGTGAAGTCTGGAGGGCGAAGCAGAAGAAGCAGAAGAAGGAGAAGGAGAAGGTGAAGTCTGGAGGGTGAAGCAGAAGAAGCAGAAGAAGGAGAAGGAGTAGGTGAAGTCTGGAGGGTGAATCAGAAGAAGTCGAAGAAGGAGAAGGAGAAGGTGAAGTCAGGAGGGTGAAGCAGAAGAAGCAGAAGAAGGAGAAGGAGAAGGTGAAGTCTGGAGGGTGAAGCAGAAGAAGCAGAAGAAGGAGAAGGAGAAGGTGAAGTCTGGAGGGTGAATCAGAAGAAGCAGAAGAAGGAGAAGGAGAAGGTGAAGTCTGGAGGGTGAATCAGAAGAAGCAGAAGAAGGAGAAGGAGAAGGTGAAGTCAGGAGGGTGAATCAGAAGAAGCAGAAGAAGGAGAAGGAGAAGGTGAATTTAGGAGGGTGAATCAGAAGAAGCAGAAGAAGGAGAAGGAGCAGGTGAAGTCAGGGGGGTGTAGCAGAAGAAGTAGAAGAAGGAGAAGGAGAAGGTGAAGTCAGGACGGTGAAGCAGAAGAAGCAGAAGAAGGAGAAGGAGAAGGTGAAGCCTGGAGGGCGCAGCAGAAGAAGCAGAAGAAGGAGAAGGAGAAGGTGAAGTCTGGAGTGTGAAGCAGAAGAAGCAGAAAAAGGAGAAGGAGAAGGTGAAGTCTGGAGGGTGAAGCAGAAGAAACAGAAGAAGGAGAAGGAGAAGGTGAAGACTGGAGGGTGAATCAGAAGAAGTAGAAGAAGGAGAAGGAGAAGGTGAAGTCTGGAGGGTGAATCAGAAGAAGTAGAAGAAGGAGAAGGAGAAGTTGAAGTCTGGAGGGTGAATCAGAAGAAGCAGAAGAAGGAGAAGGAGAAGGTGAAGTCTGGAGGGTGAATCAGAAGAAGCAGAAGAAGGAGAAGTAGAAGATGAAGTCTGGAGGGTGAATCAGAAGAAGTAGAAGAAGGAGAAGGAGAAGGTGAAGTCTGGAGGGTGAATCAGAACAAGTAGTATAAGGAGAAGGAGAAGATGAAGTCTGGAGGGTGAATCAGAAGAAAGAGAAGAAGGAGAAGGAGAAGGTGAAGTCTGGAGGGTGAATCAGAAGAAGTAGAAGAAGGAGAAGGAGAAGGTGTAGTCTGGAGGGTGAATCAGAAGAAGTAGACGAAGGAGAAGGAGAAGGTGAAGTCTGGAGGGTGAATCAGAAGAAGCAGAAGAAGGAGAAGGAGAAGGTGAAGTCTGGAGGGTGAATCAGAACAAGTAGAAGAAGGAGAAGGAGAAGATGAAGTCTGGAGGGTGAATCAGAAGAAAGAGAAGAAGGAGAAGGAGAAGGTGAAGTCTGGAGGGTGAATCAGAAGAAGTAGAAGAAGGAGAAGGAGAAGTTGTAGTCTGGAGGGTGAATCAGAAGAAGTAGACGAAGGAGAAGGAGAAGGTGAAGTCTGGAGGGTGAATCAGAAGAAGCAGAAGAAGGAGAAGGAGAAGGTGAAGTCTGGAGGGTGAATCAGAAGAAGTAGAAGAAGGAGAAGGAGAAGGTGAAGTCTGGAGGGTGAATCAGAAGAAGCAGAAGAAAGAGAAGGAGAAGGTGAAGTCTGGAGGGTGAATCAGAAGAAGTAGAAGAAGGAGAAGGAGAAGGTGAAGTCTGGAGGGTGAATCAGAAGAAGCAGAAGAAGGAGAAGGAGAAGGTGAAGTCTGGAGGGTGAATCAGAAGAAGCAGAAGAAGGAGAAGGAAAAGGTGAAGTCTGGAGGTTAATCAGAAGAAGCAGAAGAAGGAGAAGGAGAAGGTGAAGTCTGGAGGGTGAATCAGAAGAAGCAGAATAAGGAGAAGGAGAAGGTGAAGTCTGGAGGGTGAATCAGAAGAAGCAGAAGAAGGAGAAGGAGAAGATGAAGTCTGGAGGGTGAATCAGAAGAAGTAGAAGAAGGAGAAGGAGAAGGTGAAGTCTGGAGGGTGAATCAGAACAAGTAGAAGAAGGAGAAGGAGAAGATGAAGTCTGGAGGGTGAATCAGAAGAAAGAGAAGAAGGAGAAGGAGAAGGTGAAGTCTGGAGGGTGAATCAGAAGAAGTAGAAGAAGGAGAAGGAGAAGGTGTAGTCTGGAGGGTGAATCAGAAGAAGTAGACGAAGGAGAAGGAGAAGGTGAAGTCTGGAGGGTGAATCAGAAGAAGCAGAAGAAGGAGAAGGAGAAGGTGAAGTCTGGAGGGTGAATCAGAAGAAGTAGAAGAAGGAGAAGGAGAAGGTGAAGTCTGGAGGGTGAATCAGAAGAAGCAGAAGAAAGAGAAGGAGAAGGTGAAGTCTGGAGGGTGAATCAGAAGAAGTAGAAGAAGGAGAAGGAGAAGGTGAAGTCTGGAGGGTGAATCAGAAGAAGCAGAAGAAGGAGAAGGAGAAGGTGAAGTCTGGAGGGTGAATCAGAAGAAGCAGAAGAAGGAGAAGGAAAAGGTGAAGTCTGGAGGGTGAATCAGAAGAAGCAGAAGAAGGAGAAGGAGAAGGTGAAGTCTGGAGGGTGAATCAGAAGAAGCAGAATAAGGAGAAGGAGAAGGTGAAGTCTGGAGGGTGAATCAGAAGAAGCAGAAGAAGGAGAAGGAGAAGGTGAAGTCTGGAGGGTGAATCAGAAGAAGTAGAAGAAGGAGAAGGAGAAGGTGAAGTCTGGAGGGTGAAGCAGAAGAAGTAGAAGAAGGAGAAGGAGAAGGTGAAGTCAGGAGGGTGAATCAGAAGAAGCAGAAGAAGGAGAAGGAGAAGGTGAAGTCTGGAGGGTGAATCAGAAGAATCAGAAGAAGGAGAAGGAGAAGATGAAGTCTGGAGGGTGAATCAGAAGAAGCAGAAGAAAGAGAAGGAGAAGGTGAAGTCTGGAGGGTGAAGCAGAAGAAACAGAAGAAGGAGAAGGAGTAGGTGAAGACTGGAGGGTGAATCAGAAGAAGTAGAAGAAGGAGAAGGAGAAGGTGAAGTCTGGAGGGTGAATCAGACGAAGTAGAAGAAGGAGAAGGAGAAGGTGAAGTCTGGAGGGTGAATCAGAAGAAGCAGAAGAAGGAGAAGGAGAAGGTGAAGTTAGAGGGGTGAATCAGAAGAAGCAGAAGAAGGAGAAGGAGCAGGTGAAGTCAGGGGGGTGAAGCAGAAGAAGTAGAAGAAGGAGAAGGAGAAGGTGAAGTCAGGACGGTGAAGCAGAAGAAGCAGAAGAAGGAGAAGGAGAAGGTGAAGTCTGGAGGGTGAAGCAGAAGAAGCAGAAGAAGGAGAAGGAGAGGGTGAAGTCTGGAGGGTGAATCAGAAGAAGTAGAAGAAGGAGAAGGAGAAGGTGAAGTCAGGAGAGTGAAGCAGAAGAAGCAGAAGAAGGAGAAGGAGAAGGTGAAGTCTGGAGGGCGAAGCAGAAGAAGCAGAAGAAGGAGAAGGAGAAGGTGAAGTCTGGAGGGTGAAGCAGAAGAAGCAGAAGAAGGAGAAGGAGTAGGTGAAGTCTGGAGGGTGAATCAGAAGAAGTAGAAGAAGGAGAAGGATAAGGTGAAGTCAGGAGGGTGAAGCAGAAGAAGCAGAAGAAGGAGAAGGAGAAGGTGAAGTCTGGTGGGTGAAGCAGAAGAAGCAGAAGACGGAGAAGGAGAAGGTGAAGTCTGGAGGGTGAAGCAGAAGAAGCAGAAGAAGGAGAAGGAGAAGGTGAAGTCAGGAGGGTGGATCAGAAGAAGTAGAAGAAGGAGAAGGAGAAGGTGAAGTCTGGAGGGTGAATCAGAAGAAGCAGACGAAGGAGAAGGAGAAGGTGAAGTCTGGAGGGCGCAGCAGAAGAAGCAGAAGAAGGAGAAAGAGAAGGTGAAGTCTGGAGGGTGAAGCAGAAGAAGCAGAAGAAGGAGAAGGAGAGGGTGAAGTCTGGAGGGTGAATCAGAAGAAGTAGAAGAAGGAGAAGGAGAAGGTGAAGTCAGGAGAGTGAAGCAGAAGAAGCAGAAGAAGGAGAAGGAGAAGGTGAAGTCTGGAGGGCGAAGCAGAAGAAGCAGAAGAAGGAGAAGGAGAAGGAGAAGTCTGGAGGGTGAAGCAGAAGAAGCAGAAGAAGGAGAAGGAGTAGGTGAAGTCTGGAGGGTGAATCAGAAGAAGTAGATGAAGGAGAAGGAGAAGGTGAAGTCAGGAGGGTGAAGCAGAAGAAGCAGAAGAAGGAGAAGGAGAAGGTGAAGTCTGGAGGGTGAAGCAGAAGAAGCAGAAGAAGGAGAAGGAGAAGGTGAAGTCTGGAGGGTGAATCAGAAGAAGCAGAAGAAGGAGAAGGAGAAGGTGAAGTCTGGAGGGTGAATCAGAAGAAGCAGAAGAAGGAGAAGGAGAAGGTGAAGTCAGGAGGGTGAATCAGAAGAAGCAGAAGAAGGAGAAGGAGAAGGTGAATTTAGGAGGGTGAATCAGAAGAAGCAGAAGAAGGAGAAGGAGCAGGTGAATTTAGGAGGGTGAATCAGAAGAAGCAGAAGAAGGAGAAGGAGCAGGTGAAGTCAGGGGGGTGTAGCAGAAGAAGTAGAAGAAGGAGAAGGAGAAGGTGAAGTCTGGAGGGTGAAGCAGAAGAAACAGAAGAAGGAGAAGGAGAAGGTGAAGACTGGAGGGTGAATCAGAAGAAGTAGAAGATGGAGAAGGAGAAGGTGAAGTCTGGAGGGTGAATCAGAAGAAGTAGAAGAAGGAGAAGGAGAAGTTGAAGTCTGGAGGGTGAATCAGAAGAAGCAGAAGAAGGAGAAGGAGAAGGTGAAGTCTGGAGGGTGAATCAGAAGAAGCAGAAGAAGGAGAAGGAGAAGATGAAGTCTGGAGGGTGAATCAGAAGAAGTAGAAGAAGGAGAAGGAGAAGGTGAAGTCTGGAGGGTGAATCAGAAGAAGTAGAAGAAGGAGAAGGAGAAGATGAAGTCTGGAGGTTGAATCAGAAGAAAGAGAAGAAGGAGAAGGAGAAGGTGAAGTCTGGAGGGTGAATCAGAAGAAGTAGAAGAAGGAGAAGGAGAAGGTGTAGTCTGGAGGGTGAATCAGAAGAAGTAGACGAAGGAGAAGGAGAAGGTGAAGTCTGGAGGGTGAATCAGAAGGAGAAGGAGAAGGTGAAGTCTGGAGGGTGAATCAGAAGAAGTAGAAGAAGGAGAAGGAGAAGGTGAAGTCTGGAGGGTGAATCAGAAGAAGCAGAAGAAGGAGAAGGAGAAGGTGAAGTCTGGAGGGTGAATCAGAAGAAGCAGAAGAAGGAGAAGGAGAAGGTGAAGTCTGGAGGGTGAATCAGAAGAAGCAGAATAAGGAGAAGGAGAAGGTGAAGTCTGGAGGGTGAATCAGAAGAAGCAGAAGAAGGAGAAGGAGAAGGTGAAGTCTGGAGGGTGAATCAGAAGAAGTAGAAGAAGGAGAAGGAGAAGGTGAAGTCTGGAGGGTGAATCAGAAGATGTAGAAGAAGGAGAAGGAGAAGGTGAAGTCTGGAGGGTGACGCAGAAGAAGTAGATGAAGGAGAAGGAGAAGGTGAAGTCAGGAGGGTGAATCAGAAGAAGTAGAAGAAGGAGAAGGAGAAGGTGAGGTCTGGAGGGTGAATCAGAAGAAGCAGAAGAAGGAGAAGGAGAAGGTGAAGTCTGGAGGGTGAATCAGAAGAATCAGAAGAAGGAGAAGGAGAAGGTGAAGTCTGGAGGGTGAATCAGAAGAAGCAGAAGAAAGAGAAGGAGAAGGTGAAGTCTGGAGGGTGAAGCAGAAGAAAAAGAAGAAGGAGAAGGAGAAGGTGAAGACTGGAGGGTGAATCAGAAGAAGTAGAAGAAGGAGAAGGAGAAGGTGAAGTCTGGAGGGTGAATCAGAAGAAGTAGAAGAAGGAGAAGGAGAAGGTGAAGTCTGGAGGGTGAATCAGAAGAAGCAGAAGAAGGAGAAGGAGAAGGTGAAGTCTGGAGGGTGAATCAGAAGAAGGAGAAGAAGGAGAAGGAGAAGATGAAGTCTGGAGGGTGAATCAGAAGAAGTAGAAGAAGGAGAAGGAGAAGGTGAAGTCAGGAGGGTGGATCAGAAGAAGTAGAAGAAGGAGAAGGAGAAGGTGAAGTCTGGTGGGTGAAGCAGAAGAAGCAGAAGAAGGAGAAGGAGAAGGTGAAGTCTGGAGGGTGAAGCAGAAGAAGCAGAAGAAGGAGAAGGAGAAGGTGAAGTCAGGAGGGTGGATCAGAAGAAGTAGAAGAAGGAGAAGGAGAAGGTGAAGTCTGGAGGGTGAATCAGAAGAAGCAGAAGAAGGAGAAGGAGAAGGTGAAGTCTGGAGGGCGCAGCAGAAGAAGCAGAAGAAGGAGAAAGAGAAGGTGAAGTCTGGAGGGTGAAGCAGAAGAAGCAGAAGAAGGAGAAGGAGAGGGTGAAGTCTGGAGGGTGAATCAGAAGAAGTAGAAGAAGGAGAAGGAGAAGGTGAAGTCAGGAGAGTGAAGCAGAAGAAGCAGAAGAAGGAGAAGGAGAAGGTGAAGTCTGGAGGGCGAAGCAGAAGAAGCAGAAGAAGGAGAAGGAGAAGGTGAAGTCTGGAGGGTGAAGCAGAAGAAGCAGAAGAAGGAGAAGTAGTAGGTGAAGTCTGGAGGGTGAATCAGAAGAAGTAGAAGAAGGAGAAGGAGAAGGTGAAGTCAGAAGGGTGAAGCAGAAGAAGCAGAAGAAGGAGAAGGAGAAGGTGAAGTCTGGAGGGTGAAGCAGAAGAAGCAGAAGAAGGAGAAGGAGAAGATGAAGTCTGGAGGTTGAATCAGAAGAAGCAGAAGAAGGAGAAGGAGAAGGTGAAGTCTGGAGGGTGAATCAGAAGAAGCAGAAGAAGGAGAAGGAGAAGGTGAAGTCAGGAGGGTGAATCAGAAGAAGCAGAAGAAGGAGAAGGAGAAGGTGAATTTAGGAGGGTGAATCAGAAGAAGCAGAAGAAGGAGAAGGAGCAGGTGAAGTCAGGGGGGTGTAGCAGAAGAAGTAGAAGAAGGAGAAGGAGAAGGTGAAGTCAGGACGGTGAAGCAGAAGAAGCAGAAGAAGGAGAAGGAGAAGGTGAAGCCTGGAGGGCGCAGCAGAAGAAGCAGAAGAAGGAGAAGGAGAAGGTGTAATCTGGAGTGTGAAGCAGAAGAAGCAGAAGAAGGAGAAGGAGAAGGTGAAGTCTGGAGGGTGAAGCAGAAGAAACAGAAGAAGGAGAAGGAGAAGGTGAAGACTGGAGGGTGAATCAGAAGAAGTAGAAGAAGGAGAAGGAGAAGGTGAAGTCTGGAGGGTGAAGCAGAAGAAGCAGAAGAAGGAGAAGGAGAGGGTGAAGTCTGGAGGGTGAATAAGAAGAAGTAGAAGAAGGAGAAGGAGAAGGTGAAGTCAGGAGAGTGAAGCAGAAGAAGCAGAAGAAGGAGAAGGAGAAGGTGAAGTCTGGAGGGCGAAGCAGAAGAAGCAGAAGAAGGAGAAGGAGAAGGTGAAGTCTGGAGGGTGAAGCAGAAGAAGCAGAAGAAGGAGAAGTAGTAGGTGAAGTCTGGAGGGTGAATCAGAAGAAGTAGAAGAAGGAGAAGGAGAAGGTGAAGTCAGAAGGGTGAAGCAGAAGAAGCAGAAGAAGGAGAAGGAGAAGGTGAAGTCTGGAGGGTGAAGCAGAAGAAGCAGAAGAAGGAGAAGGAGAAGATGAAGTCTGGAGGTTGAATCAGAAGAAGCAGAAGAAGGAGAAGGAGAAGGTGAAGTCTGGAGGGTGAATCAGAAGAAGCAGAAGAAGGAGAAGGAGAAGGTGAAGTCAGGAGGGTGAATCAGAAGAAGCAGAAGAAGGAGAAGGAGAAGGTGAATTTAGGAGGGTGAATCAGAAGAAGCAGAAGAAGGAGAAGGAGCAGGTGAAGTCAGGGGGGTGTAGCAGAAGAAGTAGAAGAAGGAGAAGGAGAAGGTGAAGTCAGGACGGTGAAGCAGAAGAAGCAGAAGAAGGAGAAGGAGAAGGTGAAGCCTGGAGGGCGCAGCAGAAGAAGCAGAAGAAGGAGAAGGAGAAGGTGTAATCTGGAGTGTGAAGCAGAAGAAGCAGAAGAAGGAGAAGGAGAAGGTGAAGTCTGGAGGGTGAAGCAGAAGAAACAGAAGAAGGAGAAGGAGAAGGTGAAGACTGGAGGGTGAATCAGAAGAAGTAGAAGAAGGAGAAGGAGAAGGTGAAGTCTGGAGGGTGAATCAGAAGAAGTAGAAGAAGGAGAAGGAGAAGTTGAAGTCTGGAGGGTGAATCAGAAGAAGCAGAAGAAGGAGAAGGAGAAGGTGAAGTCTGGAGGGTGAATCAGAAGAAGCAGAAGAAGGAGAAGGAGAAGATGAAGTCTGGAGGGTGAATCAGAAGAAGTAGAAGAAGCAGAAGGAGAAGGTGAAGTCTGGAGGGTGAATCAGAAGAAGTAGAAGAAATAGAAGGAGAAGATGAAGTCTGGAGGGTGAATCAGAAGAAAGAGAAGAAGGAGAAGGAGAAGGTGAAGTCTGGAGGGTGAATCAGAAGAAGTAGAAGAAGGAGAAGGAGAAGGTGTAGTCTGGAGGGTGAATCAGAAGAAGCAGAAGAAGGAGAAGGAGAAGGTGAAGTCTGGAGGGTGAATCAGAAGAAGCAGAAGAAGGAGAAGGAGAAGGTGAAGTCTGGAGGGTGAATCAGAAGAAGTAGAAGAAGGAGAAGGAGAAGGTGAAGTCTGGAGGGTGAATCAGAAGAAGCAGAAGAAGGAGAAGGAGAAGGTGAAGTCTGGAGGGTGAATCAGAAGAAGCAGAAGAAGGAGAAGGAGAAGGTGAAGTCTGGAGGGTGAATCAGAAGAAGCAGAACAAGGAGAAGGAGAAGGTGAAGTCTGGAGGGTGAATCAGAAGAAGCAGAAGAAGGAGAAGGAGAAGGTGAAGTCTGGAGGGTGAATCAGAAGAAGTAGAAGAAGGAGAAGGAGAAGGTGAAGTCTGGAGGGTGAATCAGAAGAAGTAGAAGAAGGAGAAGGAGAAGGTGAAGTCTGGAGGGTGAATCAGAAGAAGTAGAAGAAGGAGAAGAAGAAGGTGAAGTCTGGAGGGTGAAGCAGAAGAAGTAGATGAAGGAGAAGGAGAAGGTGAAGTCAGGAGGGTGAATCAGAAGAAGTAGAAGAAGGAGAAGGAGAAGGTGAGGTCTGGAGGGTGAATCAGAAGAAGCAGAAGAAGGAGAAGGAGAAGGTGAAGTCTGGAGGATGAATCAGAAGAATCAGAAGAAGGAGAAGGAGAAGGTGAAGTCTGGAGGGTGAATCAGAAGAAGCAGAAGAAAGAGAAGGAGAAGGTGAAGTCTGGAGGGTGAAGCAGAAGAAACAGAAGAAGGAGAAGGAGAAGGTGAAGACTGGAGGGTGAATCAGAAGAAGTAGAAGAAGGAGAAGGAGAAGGTGAAGTCTGGAGGATGAATCAGAAGAAGTAGAAGAAGGAGAAGGAGAAGGTGAAGTCTGGAGGGTGAATCAGAAGAAGCAGAAGAAGGAGAAGGAGAAGGTGAAGTCTGGAGGGTGAATCAGAAGAAGGAGAAGAAGGAGAAGGAGAAGATGAAGTCTGGAGGGTGAATCAGAAGAAGTAGAAGAAGGAGAAGGAGAAGGTGAAGTCTGGAGGGTGAATCAGAAGGAGAAGAAGGAGAAGGAGAAGGTGTAGTCTGGAGGGTGAATCAGAAGAAGTAGACGAAGGAGAAGGAGAAGGTGAAGTCTGGAGGGTGAATCAGAAGAAGCAGAAGAAGGAGAAGGAGAAGGTGAAGTCTGGAGGATGAATCAGAAGAAGTAGAAGAAGGAGAAGGAGAAGGTGAAGTCTGAAGGGAATCAGAAGAAGCAGAAGAAGGAGAAGGAGAAGGTGAAGTCTGGAGGGTGAATCAGAAGAAGCAGAAGAAGGAGAAGGAGAAGGTGAAGTCTGGAGGGTGAAACAGAAGAAGCAGAATAAGGAGAAGGAGAAGGTGAAGTCTGGAGGGTGAATCAGAAGAAGCAGAAGAAGGAGAAGGAGAAGGTGAAGTCTGGAGGGTGAATCAGAAGAAGTAGAAGAAGGAGAAGGAGAAGGTGAAGTCTGGAGGGTGAAGCAGAAGAAGTAGAAGAAGGAGAAGGAGAAGGTGAAGTCAGGAGGGTGAATCAGAAGAAGTTGAAGAAGGAGAAGGAGAAGGTGAAGTCAGGAGGGTGAATCAGAAGAAGCAGAAGAAGGAGAAGGAGAAGGTGAAGTCTGGAGGGTGAATCAGAAGAATCAGAAGAAGGAGAAGGAGAAGGTGAAGTCTGGAGGGTGAATCAGAAGAAGCAGAAGAAAGAGAAGGAGAAGGTGAAGTCTGGAGGGTGAAGCAGAAGAAACAGAAGAAGGAGAAGGAGAAGGTGAAGACTGGAGGGTGAATCAGAAGAAGTAGAAGAAGGAGAAGGAGAAGGTGAAGTCTGGAGGGTGAATCAGAAGAAGTAGAAGAAGGAGAAGGAGAAGTTGAAGTCTGGAGGGTGAATCAGAAGAAGCAGAAGAAGGAGAAGGAGAAGATGAAGTCTGGAGGGTGAATCAGAAGAAGTAGAAGAAGGAGAAGGAGAAGGTGAAGTCTGGAGGGTGAATCAGAAGAAGTAGAAGAAGGAGAATGAGAAGATGAAGTCTGGAGGGTGAATCAGAAGAAACAGAAGAAGGAGAAGGAGAAGGTGAAGTCTGGAGGGTGAATCAGAAGAAGTAGAAGAAGGAGAAGGAGAAGGTGTACTCTGGAGGGTGAATCAGAAGAAGTAGACGAAGGAGAAGGAGAAGGTGAAGTCTGGAGGGTGAATCAGAAGAAGCAGAAGAAGGAGAAGGAGAAGGTGAAGTCTGGAGGGTGAATCAGAAGAAGTAGAAGAAGGAGAAGGAGAAGGTGAAGTCTGGAGGGTGAATCAGAAGAAGCAGAAGAAGGAGAAGGAGAAGGTGAAGTCTGGAGGGTGAATCAGAAGAAGCAGAAGAAGGAGAAGGAGAAGGTGAAGTCTGGAGGGTGAATCAGAAGAAGCAGAATAAGGAGAAGGAGAAGGTGAAGTCTGGAGGGTGAATCAGAAGAAAGAGAAGAAGGAGAAGGAGAAGGTGAAGTCTGGAGGGTGAATCAGAAGAAGTAGAAGAAGGAGAAGGAGAAGGTGTAGTCTGGAGGGTGAATCAGAAGAAGTAGACGAAGGAGAAGGAGAAGGTGAAGTCTGGAGGGTGAATCAGAAGAAGCAGAAGAAGGAGAAGGAGAAGGTGAAGTCTGGAGGGTGAATCAGAAGAAGTAGAAGAAGGAGAAGGAGAAGGTGAAGTCTGGAGGGTGAATCAGAAGAAGCAGAAGAAAGAGAAGGAGAAGGTGAAGTCTGGAGGGTGAATCAGAAGAAGTGGAAGAAGGAGAAGGAGAAGGTGAAGTCTGGAGGGTGAATCAGAAGAAGCAGAAGAAGGAGAAGGAGAAGGTGAAGTCTGGAGGGTGAATCAGAAGAAGCAGAAGAAGGAGAAGGAAAAGGTGAAGTCTGGAGGGTGAATCAGAAGAAGCAGAAGAAGGAGAAGGAGAAGGTGAAGTCTGGAGGGTGAATCAGAAGAAGCAGAATAAGGAGAAGGAGAAGGTGAAGTCTGGAGGGTGAATCAGAAGAAGCAGAAGAAGGAGAAGGAGAAGGTGAAGTCTGGAGGGTGAATCAGAAGAAGTAGAAGAAGGAGAAGGAGAAGGTGAAGTCTGGAGGGTGAAGCAGAAGAAGTAGAAGAAGGAGAAGGAGAAGGTTGAGTCAGGAGGGTGATTCAGAAGAAGCAGAAGAAGGAGAAGGAGAAGGTGAAGTCTGGAGGGTGAATCAGACGAAGTAGAAGAAGGAGAAGGAGAAGGTGAAGTCTGGAGGGTGAAGCAGAAGAAACAGAAGAAGGAGAAGGAGTAGGTGAAGACTGGAGGGTGAATCAGAAGAAGTAGAAGAAGGAGAAGGAGAAGGTGAAGTCTGGAGGGTGAATCAGACGAAGTAGAAGAAGGAGAAGGAGAAGGTGAAGTCTGGAGGGTGAATCAGAAGAAGCAGAAGAAGGAGTAGGAGAAGGTGAAGTTAGGAGGGTGAATCAGAAGAAGCAGAAGAAGGAGAAGGAGCAGGTGAAGTCAGGGGGGTGAAGCAGAAGAAGTAGAAGAAGGAGAAGGAGAAGGTGAAGTCAGGACGGTGAAGCAGAAGAAGCAGAAGAAGGAGAAGGAGAAGATGAAGTCTGGAGGGTGAAGCAGAAGAAGCAGAAGAAGGAGAAGGAGAGGGTGAAGTCTGGAGGGTGAATCAGAAGAAGTAGTAGAAGGAGAAGGAGAAGGTGAAGTCAGGAGAGTGAAGCAGAAGAAGCAGAAGAAGGAGAAGGAGAAGGTGAAGTCTGGAGGGCGAAGCAGAAGAAGCAGAAGAAGGAGAAGGAGAAGGTGAAGTCTGGAGGGTGAAGCAGAAGAAGCAGAAGAAGGAGAAGGAGTAGGTGAAGTCTGGAGGATGAATCAGAAGAAGTAGAAGAAGGAGAAGGATAAGGTGAAGTCAGGAGGGTGAAGCAGAAGAAGCAGAAGAAGGAGAAGGAGAAGGTGAAGTCTGGTGGGTGAAGCAGAAGAAGCAGAAGAAGGAGAAGGAGAAGGTGATGTCTGGAGGGTGAAGCAGAAGAAGCAGAAGAAGGAGAAGGAGAAGGTGAAGTCAGGAGGGTGGATCAGAAGAAGTAGAAGAAGGAGAAGGAGAAGGTGAAGTCTGGAGGGTGAATCAGAAGAAGCAGAAGAAGGAGAAGGAGAAGGTGAAGTCTGGAGGGCGAAGCAGAAGAAGCAGAAGAAGGAGAAAGAGAAGGTGAAGTCTGGAGGGTGAAGCAGAAGAAGCAGAAGAAGGAGAAGGAGAGGGTGAAGTCTGGAGGGTGAATCAGAAGAAGTAGAAGAAGGAGAAGGAGAAGGTGAAGTCAGGAGAGTGAAGCAGAAGAAGCAGAAGAAGGAGAAGGAGAAGGTGAAGTCTGGAGGGCGAAGCAGAAGAAGCAGAAGAAGGAGAAGGAGAAGGTGAAGTCTGGAGGGTGAAGCAGAAGAAGCAGAAGAAGGAGAAGGAGTAGGTGAAGTCTGGAGGGTGAAGCAGAAGAAGCAGAAGAAGGAGAAGGAGAAGATGAAGTCTGGAGGGTGAATCAGAAGAAGCAGAAGAAGGAGAAGGAGAAGGTGAAGTCTGGAGGGTGAATCAGAAGAAGCAGAAGAAGGAGAAGGAGAAGGTGAAGTCAGGAGGGTGAATCAGAAGAAGCAGAAGAAGGAGAAGGAGAAGGTGAATTTAGGAGGGTGAATCAGAAGAAGCAGAAGAAGGAGAAGGAGCAGGTGAAGTCAGGGGGGTGTAGCAGAAGAAGTAGAAGAAGGAGAGGGAGAAGGTGAAGTCAGGACGGTGAAGCAGAAGAAGCAGAAGAAGGAGAAGGAGAAGGTGAAGCCTGGAGGGCGCAGCAGAAGAAGCAGAAGAAGGAGAAGGAGAAGGTGTAGTCTGGAGTGTGAAGCAGAAGAAGCAGAAGAAGGAGAAGGAGAAGGTGAAGACTGGAGGGTGAATCAGAAGAAGTAGAAGAAGGAGAAGGAGAAGGTGAAGTCTGGAGGGTGAATCAGAAGAAGTAGAAGAAGGAGAAGGAGAAGTTGAAGTCTGGAGGGTGAATCAGAAGAAGCAGAAGAAGGAGAAGGAGAAGGTGAAGTCTGGAGGGTGAATCAGAAGAAGCAGAAGAAGGAGAAGGAGAAGATGAAGTCTGGAGGGTGAATCAGAAGAAGTAGAAGAAGGAGAAGGAGAAGGTGAAGTCTGGAGGGTGAATCAGAAGAAGTAGAAGAAGGAGAAGGAGAAGATGAAGTCTGGAGGGTGAATCAGAAGAAAGAGAAGAAGGAGAAGGAGAAGGTGAAGTCTGGAGGGTGAATCAGAAGAAGTAGAAGAAGGAGAAGGAGAAGGTGTAGTCTGGAGGGTGAATCAGAAGAAGTAGACGAAGGAGAAGGAGAAGGTGAAGTCTGGAGGGTGAATCAGAAGAAGCAGAAGAAGGAGAAGGAGAAGGTGAAGTCTGGAGGGTGAATCAGAAGAAGTAGAAGAAGGAGAAGGAGAAGGTGAAGTCTGGAGGGTGAATCAGAAGAAGCAGAAGAAGGAGAAGGAGAAGGTGAAGTCTGGAGGGTGAATCAGAAGAAGCAGAAGAAGGAGAAGGAGAAGGTGAAGTCTGGAGGGTGAATCAGAAGAAGCAGAATAAGGAGAAGGAGAAGGTGAAGTCTGGAGGGTGAATCAGAAGAAGCAGAAGAAGGAGAAGGAGAAGGTGAAGTCTGGAGGGTGAATCAGAAGAAGTAGAAGAAGGAGAAGGAGAAGGTGAAGTCTGGAGGGTGAATCAGAAGAAGTAGAAGAAGGAGAAGGAGAAGGTGAAGTCTGGAGGGTGAATCAGAAGAAGTAGAAGAAGGAGAAGGAGAAGGTGAAGTCTGGAGGGTGAAGCAGAAGAAGTAGATGAAGCAGAAGGAGAAGGTGAAGTCAGGAGGGTGAATCAGAAGAAGTAGAAGAAGGAGAAGGAGAAGGTGAGGTCTGGAGGGTGAATCAGAAGAAGCAGAAGAAGGAGAAGGAGAAGGTGAAGTCTGGAGGGTGAATCAGAAGAATCAGAAGAAGGAGAAGGAGAAGGTGAAGTCTGGAGGGTGAATCAGAAGAAGCAGAAGAAAGAGAAGGAGAAGGTGAAGTCTGGAGGGTGAAGCAGAAGAAACAGAAGAAGGAGAAGGAGAAGGTGAAGACTGGAGGGTGAATCAGAAGAAGTAGAAGAAGGAGAAGGAGAAGGTGAAGTCTGGAGGGTGAATCAGAAGAAGTAGAAGAAGGAGAAGGAGAAGGTGAAGTCTGGAGGGTGAATCAGAAGAAGCAGAAGAAGGAGAAGGAGAAGGTGAAGTCTGGAGGGTGAATCAGAAGAAGGAGAAGAAGGAGAAGGAGAAGATGAAGTCTGGAGGGTGAATCAGAAGAAGTAGAAGAAGGAGAAGGAGAAGGTGAAGTCTGGAGGGTGAATCAGAAGAAGTAGAAGAAGGAGAAGGAGAAGGTGTAGTCTGGAGGGTGAATCAGAAGAAGTAGACGAAGGAGAAGGAGAAGGTGAAGTCTGGAGGGTGAATCAGAAGAAGCAGAAGAAGGAGAAGGAGAAGGTGAAGTCTGGAGGGTGAATCAGAAGAAGTAGAAGAAGGAGAAGGAGAAGGTGAAGTCTGGAGGGTGAATCAGAAGAAGCAGAAGAAGGAGAAGGAGAAGGTGAAGTCTGGAGGGTGAATCAGAAGAAGCAGAAGAAGGAGAAGGAGAAGGTGAAGTCTGGAGGGTGAAACAGAAGAAGCAGAATAAGGAGAAGGAGAAGGTGAAGTCTGGAGGGTGAATCAGAAGAAGCAGAAGAAGGAGAAGGAGAAGGTGAAGTCTGGAGGGTGAATCAGAAGAAGTAGAAGAAGGAGAAGGAGAAGGTGAAGTCTGGAGGGTGAAGCAGAAGAAGTAGAAGAAGGAGAAGGAGAAGGTGAAGTCAGGAGGGTGAATCAGAAGAAGTTGAAGAAGGAGAAGGAGAAGGTGAAGTCAGGAGGGTGAATCAGAAGAAGCAGAAGAAGGAGAAGGAGAAGGTGAAGTCTGGAGGGTGAATCAGAAGAATCAGAAGAAGGAGAAGGAGAAGGTGAAGTCTGGAGGGTGAATCAGAAGAAGCAGAAGAAAGAGAAGGAGAAGGTGAAGTCTGGAGGTTGAAGCAGAAGAAACAGAAGAAGGAGAAGGAGAAGGTGAAGACTGGAGGGTGAATCAGAAGAAGTAGAAGAAGGAGAAGGAGAAGGTGAAGTCTGGAGGGTGAATCAGAAGAAGTAGAAGAAGGAGAAGGAGAAGTTGAAGTCTGGAGGGTGAATCAGAAGAAGCAGAAGAAGGAGAAGGAGAAGGTGAAGTCTGGAGGGTGAATCAGAAGAAGCAGAAGAAGGAGAAGGAGAAGATGAAGTCTGGAGGGTGAATCAGAAGAAGTAGAAGAAGGAGAAGGAGAAGGTGAAGTCTGGAGGGTGAATCAGAAGAAGTAGAAGAAGGAGAATGAGAAGATGAAGTCTGGAGGGTGAATCAGAAGAAACAGAAGAAGGAGAAGGAGAAGGTGAAGTCTGGAGGGTGAATCAGAAGAAGTAGAAGAAGGAGAAGGAGAAGGTGTAGTCTGGAGGGTGAATCAGAAGAAGTAGACGAAGGAGAAGCAGAAGGTGAAGTCTGGAGGGTGAATCAGAAGAAGCAGAAGAAGGAGAAGGAGAAGGTGAAGTCTGGAGGGTGAATCAGAAGAAGTAGAAGAAGGAGAAGGAGAAGGTGAAGTCTGGAGGGTGAATCAGAAGAAGCAGAAGAAGGAGAAGGAGAAGGTGAAGTCTGGAGGGTGAATCAGAAGAAGCAGAAGAAGGAGAAGGAGAAGGTGAAGTCTGGAGGGTGAATCAGAAGAAGCAGAATAAGGAGAAGGAGAAGGTGTAGTCTGGAGGGTGAATCAGAAGAAAGAGAAGAAGGAGAAGGAGAAGGTGAAGTCTGGAGGGTGAATCAGAAGAAGTAGAAGAAGGAGAAGGAGAAGGTGTAGTCTGGAGGGTGAATCAGAAGAAGTAGACGAAGGAGAAGGAGAAGGTGAAGTCTGGAGGGTGAATCAGAAGAAGCAGAAGAAGGAGAAGGAGAAGGTGAAGTCTGGAGGGTGAATCAGAAGAAGTAGAAGAAGGAGAAGGAGAAGGTGAAGTCTGGAGGGTGAATCAGAAGAAGCAGAAGAAAGAGAAGGAGAAGGTGAAGTCTGGAGGGTGAATCAGAAGAAGTAGAAGAAGGAGAAGGAGAAGGTGAAGTCTGGAGGGTGAATCAGAAGAAGCAGAAGAAGGAGAAGGAGAAGGTGAAGTCTGGAGGGTGAATCAGAAGAAGCAGAAGAAGGAGAAGGAGAAGGTGAAGTCTGGAGGGTGAATCAGAAGAAGCAGAAGAAGGAGAAGGAGAAGGTGAAGTCTGGAGGGTGAATCAGAAGAAGTAGAAGAAGGAGAAGGAGAAGGTGAAGTCTGGAGGGTGAATCAGAAGAAGCAGAAGAAGGAGAAGGAGAAGGTGAAGTCTGGAGGGTGAATCAGAAGAAGCAGAAGAAGGAGAAGGAGAAGGTGAAGTCTGGAGGGTGAAACAGAAGAAGCAGAATAAGGAGAAGGAGAAGGTGAAGTCTGGAGGGTGAATCAGAAGAAGCAGAAGAAGGAGAAGGAGAAGGTGAAGTCTGGAGGGTGAATCAGAAGAAGTAGAAGAAGGAGAAGGAGAAGGTGAAGTCTGGAGGGTGAAGCAGAAGAAGTAGAAGAAGGAGAAGGAGAAGGTGAAGTCAGGAGGGTGAATCAGAAGAAGTTGAAGAAGGAGAAGGAGAAGGTGAAGTCAGGAGGGTGAATCAGAAGAAGCAGAAGAAGGAGAAGGAGTAGGTGAAGTCTGGAGGGTGAATCAGAAGAATCAGAAGAAGGAGAAGGAGAAGGTGAAGTCTGGAGGGTGAATCAGAAGAAGCAGAAGAAAGAGAAGGAGAAGGTGAAGTCTGGAGGGTGAAGCAGAAGAAACAGAAGAAGGAGAAGGAGAAGGCGAAGACTGGAGGGTGAATCAGAAGAAGTAGAAGAAGGAGAAGGAGAAGGTGAAGTCTGGAGGGTGAATCAGAAGAAGTAGAAGAAGGAGAAGGAGAAGTTGAAGTCTGGAGGGTGAATCAGAAGAAGCAGAAGAAGGAGAAGGAGAAGGTGAAGTCTGGAGGGTGAATCAGAAGAAGCAGAAGAAGGAGAAGGAGAAGATGAAGTCTGGAGGGTGAATCAGAAGAAGTAGAAGAAGGAGAAGGAGAAGGTGAAGTCTGGAGGGTGAATCAGAAGAAGTAGAAGAAGGAGAATGAGAAGATGAAGTCTGGAGGGTGAATCAGAAGAAACAGAAGAAGGAGAAGGAGAAGGTGAAGTCTGGAGGGTGAATCAGAAGAAGTAGAAGAAGGAGAAGGAGAAGGTGTAGTCTGGAGGGTGAATCAGAAGAAGTAGACGAAGGAGAAGGAGAAGGTGAAGTCTGGAGGGTGAATCAGAAGAAGCAGAAGAAGGAGAAGGAGAAGGTGAAGTCTGGAGGGTGAATCAGAAGAAGTAGAAGAAGGAGAAGGAGAAGGTGAAGTCTGGAGGGTGAATCAGAAGAAGCAGAAGAAGGAGAAGGAGAAGGTGAAGTCTGGAGGGTGAATCAGAAGAAGCAGAAGAAGGAGAAGGAGAAGGTGAAGTCTGGAGGGTGAATCAGAAGAAGCAGAATAAGGAGAAGGAGAAGGTGTAGTCTGGAGGGTGAATCAGAAGAAAGAGAAGAAGGAGAAGGAGAAGGTGAAGTCTGGAGGGTGAATCAGAAGAAGTAGAAGAAGGAGAAGGAGAAGGTGTAGTCTGGAGGGTGAATCAGAAGAAGTAGACGAAGGAGAAGGAGAAGGTGAAGTCTGGAGGGTGAATCAGAAGAAGCAGAAGAAGGAGAAGGAGAAGGTGAAGTCTGGAGGGTGAATCAGAAGAAGTAGAAGAAGGAGAAGGAGAAGGTGAAGTCTGGAGGGTGAATCAGAAGAAGCAGAAGAAAGAGAAGGAGAAGGTGAAGTCTGGAGGGTGAATCAGAAGAAGTAGAAGAAGGAGAAGGAGAAGGTGAAGTCTGGAGGGTGAATCAGAAGAAGCAGAAGAAGGAGAAGGAGAAGGTGAAGTCTGGAGGGTGAATCAGAAGAAGCAGAAGAAGGAGAAGGAAAAGGTGAAGTCTGGAGGGTGAATCAGAAGAAGCAGAAGAAGGAGAAGGAGAAGGTGAAGTCTGGAGGGTGAATCAGAAGAAGCAGAATAAGGAGAAGGAGAAGGTGAAGTCTGGAGGGTGAATCAGAAGAAGCAGAAGAAGGAGAAGGAGAAGGTGAAGTCTGGAGGGTGAATCAGAAGAAGTAGAAGAAGGAGAAGGAGAAGGTGAAGTCTGGAGGGTGAAGCAGAAGAAGTAGAAGAAGGAGAAGGATAAGGTGAAGTCAGGAGGGTGAATCAGAAGAAGCAGAAGAAGGAGAAGGAGAAGGTGAAGTCTGGAGGGTGAATCAGAAGAATCAGAAGAAGGAGAAGGAGAAGGTGAAGTCTGGAGGGTGAATCAGAAGAAGCAGAAGAAAGAGAAGGAGAAGGTGAAGTCTGGAGGGTGAAGCAGAAGAAACAGAAGAAGGAGAAGGAGTAGGTGAAGACTGGAGGGTGAATCAGAAGAAGTAGAAGAAGGAGAATGAGAAGGTGAAGTCTGGAGGGTGAATCAGACGAAGTAGAAGAAGGAGAAGGAGAAGGTGAAGTCTGGAGGGTGAATCAGAAGAAGCAGAAGAAGGAGAAGGAGAAGGTGAAGTTAGGAGGGTGAATCAGAAGAAGCAGAAGAAGGAGAAGGAGCAGGTGAAGTCAGGGGGGTGAAGCAGAAGAAGTAGAAGAAGGAGAAGGAGAAGGTGAAGTCAGGACGGTGAAGCAGAAGAAGCAGAAGAAGGAGAAGGAGAAGGTGAAGTCTGGAGGGTGAAGCAGAAGAAGCAGAAGAAGGAGAAGGAGAGGGTGAAGTCTGGAGGGTGAATCAGAAGAAGTAGAAGAAGGAGAAGGAGAAGGTGAAGTCAGGAGAGTGAAGCAGAAGAAGCAGAAGAAGGAGAAGGAGAAGGTGAAGTCTGGAGGGCGAAGCAGAAGAAGCAGAAGAAGGAGAAGGAGAAGGTGAAGTCTGGAGGGTGAAGCAGAAGAAGCAGAAGAAGGAGAAGGAGTAGGTGAAGTCTGGAGGGTGAATCAGAAGAAGTAGAAGAAGGAGAAGGATAAGGTGAAGTCAGGAGGGTGAAGCAGAAGAAGCAGAAGAAGGAGAAGGAGAAGGTGAAGTCTGGTGGGTGAAGCAGAAGAAGCAGAAGAAGGAGAAGGAGAAGGTGAAGTCTGGAGGGTGAAGCAGAAGAAGCAGAAGAAGGAGAAGGAGAAGGTGAAGTCAGGAGGGTGGATCAGAAGAAGTAGAAGAAGGAGAAGGAGAAGGTGAAGTCTGGAGGGTGAATCAGAAGAAGCAGAAGAAGGAGAAGGAGAAGGTGAAGTCTGGAGGGCGCAGCAGAAGAAGCAGAAGAAGGAGAAAGAGAAGGTGAAGTCTGGAGGGTGAAGCAGAAGAAGCAGAAGAAGGAGAAGGAGAGGGTGAAGTCTGGAGGGTGAATCAGAAGAAGTAGAAGAAGGAGAAGGAGAAGGTGAAGTCAGGAGAGTGAAGCAGAAGAAGCAGAAGAAGGAGAAGGAGAAGGTGAAGTCTGGAGGGCGAAGCAGAAGAAGCAGAAGAAGGAGAAGGAGAAGGTGAAGTCTGGAGGGTGAAGCAGAAGAAGCAGAAGAAGGAGAAGGAGTAGGTGAAGTCTGGAGGGTGAATCAGAAGAAGTAGAAGAAGGAGAAGGAGAAGGTGAAGTCAGGAGGGTGAAGCAGAAGAAGCAGAAGAAGGAGAAGGAGAAGGTGAAGTCTGGAGGGTGAAGCAGAAGAAGCAGAAGAAGGAGAAGGAGAAGGTGAAGTCTGGAGGGTGAATCAGAAGAAGCAGAAGAAGGAGAAGGAGAAGGTGAAGTCTGGAGGGTGAATCAGAAGAAGCAGAAGAAGGAGAAGGAGAAGGTGAAGTCAGGAGGGTGAATCAGAAGAAGCAGAAGAAGGAGAAGGAGAAGGTGAATTTAGGAGGGTGAATCAGAAGAAGCAGAAGAAGGAGAAGGAGCAGGTGAAGTCAGGGGGGTGTAGCAGAAGAAGTAGAAGAAGGAGAAGGAGAAGGTGAAGTCAGGACGGTGAAGCAGAAGAAGCAGAAGAAGGAGAAGGAGAAGGTGAAGCCTGGAGGGCGCAGCAGAAGAAGCAGAAGAAGGAGAAGGAGAAGGTGAAGTCTGGAGTGTGAAGCAAAAGAAGCAGAAGAAGGAGAAGGAGAAGGTGAAGTCTGGAGGGTGAAGCAGAAGAAACAGAAGAAGGAGAAGGAGAAGGTGAAGACTGGAGGGTGAATCAGAAGAAGTAGAAGAAGGAGAAGGAGAAGGTGAAGTCTGGAGGGTGAATCAGAAGAAGTAGAAGAAGGAGAAGGAGAAGTTGAAGTCTGGAGGGTGAATCAGAAGAAGCAGAAGAAGGAGAAGGAGAATGTGAAGTCTGGAGGGTGAATCAGAAGAAGCAGAAGAAGGAGAAGGAGAAGATGAAGTCTGGAGGGTGAATCAGAAGAAGTAGAAGAAGGAGAAGGAGAATGTGAAGTCTGGAGGGTGAATCAGAAGAAGTAGAAGAAGGAGAAGGAGAAGATGAAGTCTGGAGGGTGAATAAGAAGAAAGAGAAGGAGAAGGAGAAGGTGAAGTCTGGAGGGTGAATCAGAAGAAGTAGAAGAAGGAGAAGGAGAAGGTGTAGTCTGGAGGGTGAATCAGAAGAAGTAGACGAAGGAGAAGGAGAAGGTGAAGTCTGGAGGGTGAATCAGAAGAAGCAGAAGAAGGAGAAGGAGAAGATGAAGTCTGGAGGGTGAATCAGAAGAAGTAGAAGAAGGAGAAGGAGAAGGTGAAGTCTGGAGGGTGAATCAGAAGAAGCAGAAGAAGGAGAAGGAGAAGGTGAAGTCTGGAGGGTGAATCAGAAGAAGCAGAAGAAGGAGAAGGAGAAGGTGAAGTCTGGAGGGTGAATCAGAAGAAGCAGAATAAGGAGAAGGAGAAGGTGAAGTCTGGAGGGTGAATCAGAAGAAGCAGAAGAAGGAGAAGGAGAAGGTGAAGTCTGGAGGGTGAATCAGAAGAAGTAGAAGAAGGAGAAGGAGAAGGTGAAGTCTGGAGGGTGAATCAGAAGAAGTAGAAGAAGGAGAAGGAGAAGGTGAAGTCTGGAGGGTGAATCAGAAGAAGTAGAAGAAGGAGAAGGAGAAGGTGAAGTCTGGAGGGTGAAGCAGAAGAAGTAGATGAAGGAGAAGGAGAAGGTGAAGTCAGGAGGGTGAATCAGAAGAAGTAGAAGAAGGAGAAGGTGAGGTCTGGAGGGTGAATCAGAAGAAGCAGAAGAAGGAGAAGGAGAAGGTGATGTCTGGAGGGTGAATCAGAAGAATCAGAAGAAGGAGAAGGAGAAGGTGAAGTCTGGAGGGTGAATCAGAAGAAGCAGAAGAAAGAGAAGGAGAAGGTGAAGTCTGGAGGGTGAAGCAGAAGAAACAGAAGAAGGAGAAGGAGAAGGTGAAGACTGGAGGGTGAATCAAAAGAAGTAGAAGAAGGAGAAGGAGAAGGTGAAGTCTGGAGGGTGAATCAGAAGAAGTAGAATAAGGAGAAGGAGAAGGTGAAGTCTGGAGGGTGAATCAGAAGAAGCAGAAGAAGGAGAAGGAGAAGGTGAAGTCTGGAGGGTGAATCAGAAGAAGGAGAAGAAGGAGAAGGAGAAGATGAAGTCTGGAGGGTGAATCAGAAGAAGTAGAAGAAGGAGAAGGAGAAGGTGAAGTCTGGAGGGTGAATCAGAAGAAGTAGAAGAAGGAGAAGGAGAAGGTGTAGTCTGGAGGGTGAATCAGAAGAAGTAGACGAAGGAGAAGGAGAAGGTGAAGTCTGGAGGGTGAATCAGAAGAAGCAGAAGAAGGAGAAGGAGAAGGTGAAGTCTGGAGGGTGAATCAGAAGAAGTAGAAGAAGGAGAAGGAGAAGGTGAAGTCTGGAGGGTGAATCAGAAGAAGCAGAAGAAGGAGAAGGAGAAGGTGAAGTCTGGAGGGTGAATCAGAAGAAGCAGAAGAAGGAGAAGGAGAAGGTGAAGTCTGGAGGGTGAAACAGAAGAAGCAGAATAAGGAGAAGGAGAAGGTGAAGTCTGGAGGGTGAATCAGAAGAAGCAGAAGAAGGAGAAGGAGAAGGTGAAGTCTGGAGGGTGAATCAGAAGAAGTAGAAGAAGGAGAAGGAGAAGGTGAAGTCTGGAGGGTGAAGCAGAAGAAGTAGAAGAAGGAGAAGGAGAAGGTGAAGTCAGGAGGGTGAATCAGAAGAAGTAGAAGAAGGAGAAGGAGAAGGTGAAGTCTGGAGGGCGAAGCAGAAGAAGCAGAAGAAGGAGAAGGAGAAGGTGAAGTCTGGAGGGTGAAGCAGAAGAAGCAGAAGAAGGAGAAGGAGTAGGTGAAGTCTGGAGGGTAATTAGAAGAAGTAGAAGAAGGAGAAGGAGAAGGTGAAGTCAGGAGGGTGAAGCAGAAGAAGCAGAAGAAGGAGAAGGAGAAGGTGAAGTCTGGAGGGTGAAGCAGAAGAAGCAGAAGAAGGAGAAGGAGAAGGTGAAGTCTGGAGGGTGAATCAGAAGAAGCAGAAGAAGGAGAAGGAGAAGGTGAAGTCTGGAGGGTGAATCAGAAGAAGCAGAAGAAGGAGAAGGAGAAGGTGAAGTCAGGAGGGTGAATCAGAAGAAGCAGAAGAAGGAGAAGGAGAAGGTGAATTTAGGAGGGTGAATCAGAAGAAGCAGAAGAAGGAGAAGGAGCAGGTGAAGTCAGGGGGGTGTAGCAGAAGAAGTAGAAGAAGGAGAAGGAGAAGGTGAAGTCAGGACGGTGAAGCAGAAGAAGCAGAAGAAGGAGAAGGAGAAGGTGAAGCCTGGAGGGCGCAGCAGAAGAAGCAGAAGAAGGAGAAGGAGAAGGTGAAGTCTGGAGTGTGAAGCAGAAGAAGCAGAAGAAGGAGAAGGAGAAGGTGAAGTCTGGAGGGTGAAGCAGAAGAAACAGAAGAAGGAGAAGGAGAAGGTGAAGACTGGAGGGTGAATCAGAAGAAGTAGAAGAAGGAGAAGGAGAAGGTGAAGTCTGGAGGGTGAATCAGAAGAAGTAGAAGAAGGAGAAGGAGAAGTTGAAGTCTGGAGGGTGAATCAGAAGAAGCAGAAGAAGGAGAAGGAGAAGGTGAAGTCTGGAGGGTGAATCAGAAGAAGCAGAAGAAGGAGAAGGAGAAGATGAAGTCTGGAGGGTGAATCAGAAGAAGTAGAAGAAGGAGAAGGAGAATGTGAAGTCTGGAGGGTGAATCAGAAGAAGTAGAAGAAGGAGAAGGAGAAGATGAAGTCTGGAGGGTGAATCAGAAGAAAGAGAAGAAGGAGAAGGAGAAGGTGAAGTCTGGAGGGTGAATCAGAAGAAGTAGAAGAAGGAGAAGGAGAAGGTGTAGTCTGGAGGGTGAATCAGAAGAAGTAGACGAAGGAGAAGGAGAAGGTGAAGTCTGGAGGGTGAATCAGAAGAAGCAGAAGAAGGAGAAGGAGAAGGTGAAGTCTGGAGGGTGAATCAGAAGAAGTAGAAGAAGGAGAAGGAGAAGTTGAAGTCTGGAGGGTGAATCAGAAGAAGCAGAAGAAGGAGAAGGAGAAGGTGAAGTCTGGAGGGTGAATCAGAAGAAGCAGAAGAAGGAGAAGGAGAAGGTGAAGTCTGGAGGGTGAATCAGAAGAAGCAGAATAAGGAGAAGGAGAAGGTGAAGTCTGGAGGGTGAATCAGAAGAAGCAGAAGAAGGAGAAGGAGAAGGTGAAGTCTGGAGGGTGAATCAGAAGAAGTAGAAGAAGGAGAAGGAGAAGGTGAAGTCTGGAGGGTGAATCAGAAGAAGTAGAAGAAGGAGAAGGAGAAGGTGAAGTCTGGAGGGTGAATCAGAAGAAGTAGAAGAAGGAGAAGGAGAAGGTGAAGTCTGGAGGGTGAAGCAGAAGAAGTAGATGAAGGAGAAGGAGAAGGTGAAGTCAGGAGGGTGCATCAGAAGAAGTAGAAGAAGGAGAAGGTGAGGTCTGGAGGGTGAATCAGAAGAAGCAGAAGAAGGAGAAGGAGAAGGTGAAGTCTGGAGGGTGAATCAGAAGAATCAGAAGAAGGAGAAGGAGAAGGTGAAGTCTGGAGGGTGAATCAGAAGAAGCAGAAGAAAGAGAAGGAGAAGGTGAAGTCTGGAGGGTGAAGCAGAAGAAACAGAAGAAGGAGAAGGTGAAGACTGGAGGGTGAATCAGAAGAAGTAGAAGAAGGAGAAGGAGAAGGTGAAGTCTGGAGAGTGAATCAGAAGAAGTAGAAGAAGGAGAAGGAGAAGGTGAAGTCTGGAGGGTGAATCAGAAGAAGCAGAAGAAGGAGAAGGAGAAGGTGAAGTCTGGAGGGTGAATCAGAAGAAGGAGAAGAAGGAGAAGGAGAAGATGAAGTCTGGAGGGTGAATCAGAAGAAGTAGAAGAAGGAGAAGGAGAAGGTGAAGTCTGGAGGGTGAATCAGAAGAAGTAGAAGAAGGAGAAGGAGAAGGTGTAGTCTGGAGGGTGAATCAGAAGAAGTAGACGAAGGAGAAGGAGAAGGTGAAGTCTGGAGGGTGAATCAGAAGAAGCAGAAGAAGGAGAAGGAGAAGGTGAAGTCTGGAGGGTGAATCAGAAGAAGTAGAAGAAGGAGAAGGAGAAGGTGAAGTCTGGAGGGTGAATCAGAAGAAGCAGAAGAAGGAGAAGGAGAAGGTGAAGTCTGGAGGGTGAATCAGAAGAAGCAGAAGAAGGAGAAGGAGAAGGTGAAGTCTGGAGGGTGAAACAGAAGAAGCAGAATAAGGAGAAGGAGAAGGTGAAGTCTGGAGGGTGAATCAGAAGAAGCAGAAGAAGGAGAAGGAGAAGGTGAAGTCTGGAGGGTGAATCAGAAGAAGTAGAAGAAGGAGAAGGAGAAGGTGAAGTCTGGAGGGTGAAGCAGAAGAAGTAGAAGAAGGAGAAGGAGAAGGTGAATTCAGGAGGGTGAATCAGAAGAAGTAGAAGAAGGAGAAGGAGAAGGTGAAGTCAGGAGGGTGAATCAGAAGAAGCAGAAGAAGGAGAAGGAGAAGGTGAAGTCTGGAGGGTGAATCAGAAGAATCAGAAGAAGGAGAAGGAGAAGGTGAAGTCTGGAGGGTGAATCAGAAGAAGCAGAAGAAAGAGAAGGAGAAGGTGAAGTCTGGAGGGTGAAGCAGAAGAAACAGAAGAAGGAGAAGGAGAAGGTGAAGACTGGAGGGTGAATCAGAAGAAGTAGAAGAAGGAGAAGGAGAAGGTGAAGTCTGGAGGGTGAATCAGAAGAAGTAGAAGAAGGAGAAGGAGAAGTTGAAGTCTGGAGGGTGAATCATTAGAAGCAGAAGAAGGAGAAGGAGAAGGTGAAGTCTGGAGGGTGAATCAGAAGAAGCAGAAGAAGGAGAAGGAGAAGATGAAGTCTGGAGGGTGAATCAGAAGAAGTAGAAGAAGGAGAAGGAGAATGTGAAGTCTGGAGGGTGAATCAGAAGAAGTAGAAGAAGGAGAAGGAGAAGATGAAGTCTGGAGGGTGAATCAGAAGAAAGAGAAGAAGGAGAAGGAGAAGGTGAAGTCTGGAGGGTGAATCAGAAGAAGTAGAAGAAGGAGAAGGAGAAGGTGTAGTCTGGAGGGTGAATCAGAAGAAGTAGACGAAGGAGAAGGAGAAGGTGAAGTCTGGAGGGTGAATCAGAAGAAGCAGAAGAAGGAGAAGGAGAAGGTGAAGTCTGGAGGGTGAATCAGAAGAAGTAGAAGAAGGAGAAGGAGAAGGTGAAGTCTGGAGGGTGAATCAGAAGAAGCAGAAGAAGGAGAAGGAGAAGGTGAAGTCTGGAGGGTGAATCAGAAGAAGCAGAAGAAGGAGAAGGAGAAGGTGAAGTCTGGAGGGTGAATCAGAAGAAGCAGAATAAGGAGAAGGAGAAGGTGAAGTCTGGAGGGTGAATCAGAAGAAGCAGAAGAAGGAGAAGGAGAAGGTGAAGTCTGGAGGGTGAATCAGAAGAAGTAGAAGAAGGAGAAGGAGAAGGTGAAGTCTGGAGGGTGAATCAGAAGAAGTAGAAGAAGGAGAAGGAGAAGGTGAAGTCTGGAGGTTGAATCAGAAGAAGTAGAAGAAGGAGAAGGAGAAGGTGAAGTCTGGAGGGTGAAGCAGAAGAAGTAGATGAAGGAGAAGGAGAAGGTGAAGTCAGGAGGGTGAATCAGAAGAAGTAGAAGAAGGAGAAGGTGAGGTCTGGAGGGTGAATCAGAAGAAGCAGAAGAAGGAGAAGGAGAAGGTGAAGTCTGGAGGGTGAATCAGAAGAATCAGAATAAGGAGAAGGAGAAGGTGAAGTCTGGAGGGTGAATCAGAAGAAGCAGAAGAAAGAGAAGGAGAAGGTGAAGTCTGGAGGGTGAAGCAGAAGAAACAGAAGAAGGAAAAGGAGAAGGTGAAGACTGGAGGGTGAATCAGAAGAAGTAGAAGAAGGAGAAGGAGAAGGTGAAGTCTGGAGGGTGAATCAGAAGAAGTAGAAGAAGGAGAAGGAGAAGGTGAAGTCTGGAGGGTGAATCAGAAGAAGCAGAAGAAGGAGAAGGAGAAGGTGAAGTCTGGAGGGTGAATCAGAAGAAGGAGAAGAAGGAGAAGGAGAAGATGAAGTCTGGAGGGTGAATCAGAAGAAGTAGAAGAAGGAGAAGGAGAAGGTGAAGTCTGGAGGGTGAATCAGAAGAAGTAGAAGAAGGAGAAGGAGAAGGTGTAGTCTGGAGGGTGAATCAGAAGAAGTAGACGAAGGAGAAGGAGAAGGTGAAGTCTGGAGGGTGAATCAGAAGAAGCAGAAGAAGGAGAAGGAGAAGGTGAAGTCTGGAGGGTGAATCAGAAGAAGTAGAAGAAGGAGAAGGAGAAGGTGAAGTCTGGAGGGTGAATCAGAAGAAGCAGAAGAAGGAGAAGGAGAAGGTGAAGTCTGGAGGGTGAATCAGAAGAAGCAGAAGAAGGAGAAGGAGAAGGTGAAGTCTGGAGGGTGAAACAGAAGAAGCAGAATAAGGAGAAGGAGAAGGTGAAGTCTGGAGGGTGAATCAGAAGAAGCAGAAGAAGGAGAAGGAGAAGGTGAAGTCTGGAGGGTGAATCAGAAGAAGTAGAAGAAGGAGAAGGAGAAGGTGAAGTCTGGAGGGTGAAGCAGAAGAAGTAGAAGAAGGAGAAGGAGAAGGTGAAGTCAGGAGGGTGAATCAGAAGAAGTAGAAGAAGGAGAAGGAGAAGGTGAAGTCAGGAGGGTGAATCAGAAGAAGCAGAAGAAGGAGAAGGAGAAGGTGAAGTCTGGAGGGTGAATCAGAAGAATCAGAAGAAGGAGAAGGAGAAGGTGAAGTCTGGAGGGTGAATCAGAAGAAGCAGAAGAAAGAGAAGGAGAAGGTGAAGTCTGGAGGGTGAAGCAGAAGAAACAGAAGAAGGAGAAGGAGAAGGTGAAGACTGGAGGGTGAATCAGAAGAAGTAGAAGAAGGAGAAGGAGAAGGTGAAGTCTGGAGGGTGAATCAGAAGAAGTAGAAGAAGGAGAAGGAGAAGTTGAAGTCTGGAGGGTGAATCAGAAGAAGCAGAAGAAGGAGAAGGAGAAGGTGAAGTCTGGAGGGTGAATCAGAAGAAGCAGAAGAAGGAGAAGGAGAAGATGAAGTCTGGAGGGTGAATCAGAAGAAGTAGAAGAAGGAGAAGGAGAAGGTGAAGTCTGGAGGGTGAATCAGAAGAAGTAGAAGAAGGAGAATGAGAAGATGAAGTCTGGAGGGTGAATCAGAAGAAACAGAAGAAGGAGAAGGAGAAGGTGAAGTCTGGAGGGTGAATCAGAAGAAGTAGAAGAAGGAGAAGGAGAAGGTGTGGTCTGGAGGGTGAATCAGAAGAAGTAGACGAAGGAGAAGGAGAAGGAGAAGTCTGGAGGGTGAATCAGAAGAAGCAGAAGAAGGAGAAGGAGAAGGTGAAGTCTGGAGGGTGAATCAGAAGAAGTAGAAGAAGGAGAAGGAGAAGGTGAAGTCTGGAGGGTGAATCAGAAGAAGCAGAAGAAGGAGAAGGAGAAGGTGAAGTCTGGAGGGTGAATCAGAAGAAGCAGAAGAAGGAGAAGGAGAAGGTGAAGTCTGGAGGGTGAATCAGAAGAAGCAGAATAAGGAGAAGGAGAAGGTGAAGTCTGGAGGGTGAATCAGAAGAAGCAGAAGAAGGAGAAGGAGAAGGTGAAGTCTGGAGGGTGAATCAGAAGAAGTAGAAGAAGGAGAAGGAGAAGGTGAAGTCTGGAGGGTGAATCAGAAGAAGTAGAAGAAGGAGAAGGAGAAGGTGAAGTCTGGAGGGTGAAGCAGAAGAAGTAGATGAAGGAGACGGAGAAGGTGAAGTCAGGAGGGTGAATCAGAAGAAGTAGAAGAAGGAGAAGGAGAAGGTGAGGTCTGGAGGGTGAATCAGAAGAAGCAGAAGAAGGAGAAGGAGAAGGTGAAGTCTGGAGGGTGAATCAGAAGAATCAGAAGAAGGAGAAGGAGAAGGTGAAGTCTGGAGGGTGAATCAGAAGAAGCAGAAGAAAGAGAAGGAGAAGGTGAAGTCTGGAGGGTGAAGCAGAAGAAACAGAAGAAGGAGAAGGAGAAGGTGAAGACTGGAGGGTGAATCAGAAGAAGTAGAAGAAGGAGAAGGAGAAGGTGAAGTCTGGAGGGTGAATCAGAAGAAGTAGAAGAAGGAGAAGGAGAAGGTGAAGTCTGGAGGGTGAATCAGAAGAAGCAGAAGAAGGAGAAGGAGAAGGTGAAGTCTGGAGGGTGAATCAGAAGAAGGAGCAGAAGGAGAAGGAGAAGATGAAGTCTGGAGGGTGAATCAGAAGAAGTAGAAGAAGGAGAAGGAGAAGGTGAAGACTGGAGGGTGAATCAGAAGAAGTAGAAGAAGGAGAAGGAGAAGGTGAAGTCTGGAGGGTGAAGCAGAAGAAACAGAAGAAGGAGAAGGAGGAGGTGAAGACTGGAGGGTGAATCAGAAGAAGTAGAAGAAGGAGAAGGAGAAGGTGAAGTCTGGAGGGTGAATCAGAAGAAGTAGAAGAAGGAGAAGGAGAAGGTGAAGTCTGGAGGGTGAATCAGAAGAAGTAGACGAAGGAGAAGGAGAAGGTGAAGTCTGGAGGGTGAATCAGAAGAAGCAGAAGAAGGAGAAGGAGAAGGTGAAGTCTGGAGGGTGAATCAGAAGAAATAGAAGAAGGAGAAGGAGAAGGTGAAGTCTGGAGGGTGAATCAGAAGAAGCAGAAGAAGGAGAAGGAGAAGGTGAAGTCTGGAGGGTGAATCAGAAGAAGCAGAAGAAGGAGAAGGAGAAGGTGAAGTCTGGAGGGTGAAACAGAAGAAGCAGAATAAGGAGAAGGAGAAGGTGAAGTCTGGAGGGTGAATCAGAAGAAGCAGAAGAAGGAGAAGGAGAAGGTGAAGTCTGTAGGGTGAATCAGAAGAAGTAGAAGAAGGAGAAGGAGAAGATGAAGTCTGGAGGGTGAATCAGAAGAAGTAGAAGAAGGAGAAGGAGAAGGTGAAGTCTGGAGGGTGAATCAGAAGAAGTAGAAGAAGGAGAAGGAGAAGGTGTAGTCTGGAGGGTGAATCAGAAGAAGTAGACGAAGGAGAAGGAGAAGGTGAAGTCTGGAGGGTGAATCAGAAGAAGCAGAAGAAGGAGAAGGAGAAGGTGAAGTCTGGAGGGTGAATCAGAAGAAGTAGAAGAAGGAGAAGGAGAAGGTGAAGTCTGGAGGGTGAATCAGAAGAAGCAGAAGAAGGAGAAGGAGAAGGTGAAGTCTGGAGGGTGAATCAGAAGAAGCAGAAGAAGGAGAAGGAGAAGGTGAAGTCTGGAGGGTGAAACAGAAGAAGCAGAATAAGGAGAAGGAGAAGGTGAAGTCTGGAGGGTGAATCAGAAGAAGCAGAAGAAGGAGAAGGAGAAGGTGAAGTCTGGAGGGTGAATCAGAAGAAGTAGAAGAAGGAGAAGGAGAAGGTGAAGTCTGGAGGGTGAAGCAGAAGAAGTAGAAGAAGGAGAAGGAGAAGGTGAAGTCAGGAGGGTGAATCAGAAGAAGTAGAAGAAGGAGAAGGAGAAGGTGAAGTCAGGAGGGTGAATCAGAAGAAGCAGAAGAAGGAGAAGGAGAAGGTGAAGTCTGGAGGGTGAATCAGAAGAATCAGAAGAAGGAGAAGGAGAAGGTGAAGTCTGGAGGGTGAATCAGAAGAAGCAGAAGAAAGAGAAGGAGAAGGTGAAGTCTGGAGGGTGAAGCAGAAGAAACAGAAGAAGGAGAAGGAGAAGGTGAAGACTGGAGGGTGAATCAGAAGAAGTAGAAGAAGGAGAAGGAGAAGGTGAAGTCTGGAGGGTGAATCAGAAGAAGTAGAAGAAGGAGAAGGAGAAGTTGAAGTCTGGAGGGTGAATCAGAAGAAGCAGAAGAAGGAGAAGGAGAAGGTGAAGTCTGGAGGGTGAATCAGAAGAAGCAGAAGAAGGAGAAGGAGAAGATGAAGTCTGGAGGGTGAATCAGAAGAAGCAGAATAAGGAGAAGGAGAAGGTGAAGTCTGGAGGGTGAATCAGAAGAAGTAGAAGAAGGAGAATGAGAAGATGAAGTCTGGAGGGTGAATCAGAAGAAACAGAAGAAGGAGAAGGAGAAGGTGAAGTCTGGAGGGTGAATCAGAAGAAGTAGAAGAAGGAGAAGGAGAAGGTGTGGTCTGGATGGTGAATCAGAAGAAGTAGACGAAGGAGAAGGAGAAGGTGAAGTCTGGAGGGTGAATCAGAAGAAGCAGAAGAAGGAGAAGGAGAAGGTGAAGTCTGGAGGGTGAATCAGAAGAAGTAGAAGAAGGAGAAGGAGAAGGTGAAGTCTGGAGGGTGAATCAGAAGAAGCAGAAGAAGGAGAAGGAGAAGGTGAAGTCTGGAGGGTGAATCAGAAGAAGCAGAAGAAGGAGAAGGAGAAGGTGAAGTCTGGAGGGTGAATCAGAAGAAGCAGAATAAGGAGAAGGAGAAGGTGAAGTCTGGAGGGTGAATCAGAAGAAGCAGAAGAAGGAGAAGGAGAAGGTGAAGTCTGGAGGGTGAATCAGAAGAAGTAGAAGAAGGAGAAGGAGAAGGTGAAGTCTGGAGGGTGAATCAGAAGAAGTAGAAGAAGGAGAAGGAGAAGGTGAAGTCTGGAGGGTGAAGCAGAAGAAGTAGATGAAGGAGACGGAGAAGGTGAAGTCAGGAGGGTGAATCAGAAGAAGTAGAAGAAGGAGAAGGAGAAGGTGAGGTCTGGAGGGTGAATCAGAAGAAGCAGAAGAAGGAGAAGGAGAAGGTGAAGTCTGGAGGGTGAATCAGAAGAATCAGAAGAAGGAGAAGGAGAAGGTGAAGTCTGGAGGGTGAATCAGAAGAAGCAGAAGAAAGAGAAGGAGAAGGTGAAGTCTGGAGGGTGAAGCAGAAGAAACAGAAGAAGGAGAAGGAGAAGGTGAAGACTGGAGGGTGAATCAGAAGAAGTAGAAGAAGGAGAAGGAGAAGGTGAAGTCTGGAGGGTGAATCAGAAGAAGTAGAAGAAGGAGAAGGAGAAGGTGAAGTCTGGAGGGTGAATCAGAAGAAGCAGAAGAAGGAGAAGGAGAAGGTGAAGTCTGGAGGGTGAATCAGAAGAAGGAGCAGAAGGAGAAGGAGAAGATGAAGTCTGGAGGGTGAATCAGAAGAAGTAGAAGAAGGAGAAGGAGAAGGTGAAGTCTGGAGGGTGAATCAGAAGAAGGAGAAGGAGAAGATGAAGTCTGGAGGGTGAAGCAGAAGAAACAGAAGAAGGCGAAGGAGGAGGTGAAGACTGGAGGGTGAATCAGAAGAAGTAGAAGAAGGAGAAGGAGAAGGTGAAGTCTGGAGGGTGAATCAGAAGAAGTAGAAGAAGGAGAAGGAGAAGGTGAAGTCTGGAGGGTGAATCAGAAGAAGTAGACGAAGGAGAAGGAGAAGGTGAAGTCTGGAGGGTGAATCAGAAGAAGCAGAAGAAGGAGAAGGAGAAGGTGAAGTCTGGAGGGTGAATCAGAAGAAATAGAAGAAGGAGAAGGAGAAGGTGAAGTCTGGAGGGTGAATCAGAAGAAGCAGAAGAAGGAGAAGGAGAAGGTGAAGTCTGGAGGGTGAATCAGAAGAAGCAGAAGAAGGAGAAGGAGAAGGTGAAGTCTGGAGGGTGAAACAGAAGAAGCAGAATAAGGAGAAGGAGAAGGTGAAGTCTGGAGGGTGAATCAGAAGAAGCAGAAGAAGGAGAAGGAGAAGGTGAAGTCTGTAGGGTGAATCAGAAGAAGTAGAAGAAGGAGAAGGAGAAGGTGAAGTCTGGAGGGTGAATCAGAAGAAGTAGAAAAAGGAGAAGGAGAAGGTGAAGTCTGGTGGGTGAAGCAGAAGAAGTAGAAGAAGGAGAAGGAGAAGGTGAAGTCAGGAGGGTGAATCAGAAGAAGTAGAAGAAGGAGAAGGAGAAGGTGAAGTCAGGAGGGTGAATCAGAAGAAGCAGAAGAAGGAGAAGGAGAAGGTGAAGTCTGGAGGGTGAATCAGAAGAATCAGAAGAAGGAGAAGGAGAAGGTGAAGTCTGGAGGGTGAATCAGAAGAAGCAGAAGAAAGAGAAGGAGAAGGTGAAGTCTGGAGGGTGTATCAGAAGAAGTAGAAGAAGGAGAAGGAGAAGGTGAAGTCTGGAGGGTGAATCAGAAGAAGCAGAAGAAGGAGAAGGAGAAGGTGATGTCTGGAGGGTGAATCAGAAGAAGCAGAAGAAGGAGAAGGAGAAGGTGAAGTCTGGAGGGTGAATCAGAAGAAGCAGAAGAAGGAGAAGGAGAAGGTGAAGTCTGGAGGGTGAATCAGAAGAAGCAGAATAAGGAGAAGGAGAAGGTGAAGTCTGGAGGGTGAATCAGAAGAAGCAGAAGAAGGAGAAGGAGAAGGTGAAGTCTGGAGGGTGAATCAGAAGAAGTAGAAGAAGGAGAAGGAGAAGGTGAAGTCTGGGGGGTGAAGCAGAAGAAGTAGAAGAAGGAGAAGGAGAAGGTGAAGTCAGGAGGGTGAATCAGAAGAAGTAGAAGAAGGAGAAGGAGAAGGTGAAGTCAGGAGGGTGAATCAGAAGAAGCAGAAGAAGGAGAAGGAGAAGGTGAAGTCTGGAGGGCGAATCAGAAGAAACAGAAGAAGGAGAAGGAGAAGGTGAAATCTGGAGGGTGAATCAGAAGAAGCAGAAGAAGGAGAAGGAGAAGGTGAAGTCTGGAGGTTGAATCAGAAGAAGCAGAATAAGGAGAAGGAGAAGGTGAAGTCTGGAGGGTGAATCAGAAGAAGCAGAATAAGGAGAAGGAGAAGGTGAAGTCTGGAGGGTGAATCAGAAGAAGCAGAAGAAGGAGAAGGAGAAGGTGAAGTCTGGAGGGTGAATCAGAAGAGGTAGAAGAAGGAGAAGGAGAAGGTGAAGTCTGGAGGGTGAAGCAGAAGAAGGAGAAGAAGGAGAAGGAGAAGGTGAAGTCAGGAGGGTGAATCAGAAGAAGTAGAAGAAGGAGAAGGAGAAGGTGAAGCCAGGAGGGTGAATCAGAAGAAGCAGAAGAAGGAGAAGGAGAAGGTGAAGTCTGGAGGGTGAATCAGAAGAATCAGAAGAAGGAGAAGGAGAAGGTGAAGTCTGGAGGGTGAATCAGAAGAATCAGAAGAAAGAGAAGGAGAAGGTGAAGTCTGGAGGCTGAAGCAGAAGAAACAGAAGAAGGAGAAGGAGAATGTGAAGACTGGAGGGTGAATCAGAAGAAGTAGAAGAAGGAGAAGGAGAAGGTGAAGTCTGGAGGTTGAATCAGAAGAAGTAGAAGAAGGAGAAGGAGAAGGTGAAGTCTGGAGGGTGAATCAGAAGAAGCAGAAGAAGGAGAAGGAGAAGGTGATGTCTGGAGGGTGAATCAGAAGATGCAGAAGAAGGAGAAGGAGAAGATGAAGTCTGGAGGGTGAATCAGAAGAAGTAGAAGGAGGAGAAGGAGAAGGTGAAGTCTGGAGGGTGAATCAGAAGAAGTAGAAGAAGGAGAAGGAGAAGGTGAAGTCTGGAGGGTGAATCAGAAGAAACAGAAGAAGGAGAAGGAGAAGGTGAAGTCTGGAGGGTGAATCAGAAGAAGTAGAAGAAGGAGAAGGAGAAGGTGAAGTCTGGAGGGTGAATCAGAAGAAGCAGAAGAAGGAGAAGGAGAAGATGAAGTCTGGAGGGTGAATCAGAAGAAGTAGAAGAAGGAGAAGGAGAAGGTGAAGTCTGGAGGGTGAATCAGAAGAAGCAGAAGAAGGAGAAGGAGAAGGTGAAGTCTGGAGGGTGAATCAGAAGAAGCAGAAGAAGGAGAAGGAGAAGGTGAAGTCTGGAGGGTGAACCAGAAGAAGCAGAATAAGGAGAAGGAGAAGGTGAAGTCTGGAGGGTGAATCAGAAGAAGTAGAAGAAGGAGAAGGAGAAGGTGAAGTCTGGAGGGTGAATCAGAAGAAGTAGAAGAAGGAGAAGGAGAAGGTGAAGTCTGGAGGGTGAATCAGAAGAAGTAGAAGAAGGAGAAGGAGAAGGTGAAGTCTGGAGGGTGAAGCAGAAGAAGTAGAAGAAGGAGAAGGAGAAGGTGAAGTCAGGAGGGTGAATCAGAAGAAGTAGAAGAAGGAGAAGGAGAAGGTGAAGTCAGGAGGGTGAATCAGAAGAAGCAGAAGAAGGAGAAGGTGAAGTCTGGAGGGTGAATCAGAAGAATCAGAAGAAGGAGAAGGAGAAGGTGAAGTCTGGAGGGAGAATCAGAAGAAGCAGAAGAAAGAGAAGGAGAAGGTGAAGTCTGGAGGGTGAATCAGAAGAAGTAGAAGAAGGAGAAGGAGAAGGTGAAGTATGGAGGGTGAATCAGAAGAAGCAGAAGAAGGAGAAGGAGAAGGTGAAGTCTGGAGGGTGAATCAGAAGAAGCAGAAGAAGGAGAAGGAAAAGGTGAAGTCTGGAGGGTGAATCAGAAGAAGCAGAAGAAGGAGAAGGAGAAGGTGAAGTCTGGAGGGTGAATCAGAAGAAGCAGAATAAGGAGAAGGAGAAGGTGAAGTCTGGAGGGTGAATCAGAAGAAGCAGAAGAAGGAGAAGGAGAAGGTGAAGTCTGGAGGGTGAATCAGAAGAAGTAGAAGAAGGAGAAGGAGAAGGTGAAGTCTGGAGGGTGAAGCAGAAGAAGTAGAAGAAGGAGAAGGAGAAGGTGAAGTCAGGAGGGTGAATCAGAAGAAGCAGAAGAAGGAGAAGGAGAAGGTGAAGTCTGGAGGGTGAATCAGAAGAATCAGAAGAAGGAGAAGGAGAAGATGAAGTCTGGAGGGTGAATCAGAAGAAGCAGAAGAAAGAGAAGGAGAAGGGGAAGTCTGGAGGGTGAAGCAGAAGAAACAGAAGAAGGAGAAGGAGTAGGTGAAGACTGGAGGGTGAATCAGAAGAAGTAGAAGAAGGAGAAGGAGAAGGTGAAGTCTGGAGGGTGAATCAGACGAAGTAGAAGAAGGAGAAGGAGAAGGTGAAGTCTGGAGGGTGAATCAGAAGAAGTAGAAGAAGGAGAAGGAGAAGGTGAAGTCTGGAGGGTGAATCAGAAGAAGCAGAAGAAGGAGAAGGAGAAGATGAAGTCTGGAGGGTGAATCAGAAGAAGTAGAAGAAGGAGAAGGAGAAGGTGAGGTCTGGAGGGTGAATCAGAAGAAGCAGAAGAAGGAGAAGGAGAAGGTGAAGTCTGGAGGGTGTATCAGAAGAAGCAGAGGAAGGAGAAGGAGAAGGTGAAGTCTGGAGGGTGAATCAGAAGAAGCAGAAGAAGGAGAAGGAAAAGGTGAAGTCAGGAGCGTGAATCAGAAGAAGCAGAAGAAGGAGAAGGAGAAGGTGAAGTTAGGAGGGTGAATCAGAAGAAGCAGAAGAAGGAGAAGGAGCAGGTGAAGTCAGGGGGGTGAAGCAGAAGAAGTAGAAGAAGGAGAAGGAGAAGGTGAAGTGAGGACGGTGAAGCAGAAGAAGCAGAAGAAGGAGAAGGAGAAGGTGAAGTCTGGAGGGTGAAGCAGAAGAAGCAGAAGAAGGAGAAGGAGAGGGTGAAGTCTGGAGGGTGAATCAGAAGAAGTAGAAGAAGGAGAAGGAGAAGGTGAAGTCAGGAGAGTGAAGCAGAAGAAGCAGAAGAAGGAGAAGGAGAAGGTGAAGTCTGGAGGGCGAAGCAGAAGAAGCAGAAGAAGGAGAAGGAGAAGGTGAAGTCTGGAGGGTGAAGCAGAAGAAGCAGAAGAAGGAGAAGGAGTAGGTGAAGTCTGGAGGGTGAATCAGAAGAAGTAGAAGAAGGAGAAGGATAAGGTGAAGTCAGGATGGTGAAGCAGAAGAAGCAGAAGAAGGAGAAGGAGAAGGTGAAGTCTGCAGGGTGAAGCAGAAGAAGTAGAAGAAGGAGAAGGAGAAGGTGAAGTCTGGAGGGTGAAGCAGAAGAAGCAGAAGAAGGAGAAGGAGAAGGTGAAGTCAGGAGGGTGGATCAGAAGAAGTAGAAGAAGGAGAAGGAGAAGGTGAAGTCTGGAGGGTGAATCAGAAGAAGTAGAAGAAGGAGAAGGAGAAGGTGAAGTCTGGAGGGTGAATCAGAAGAAGCAGAAGAAGGAGAAGGAGAAGGTGATGTCTGGAGGGTGAATCAGAAGATGCAGAAGAAGGAGAAGGAGAAGATGAAGTCTGGAGGGTGAATCAGAAGAAGTAGAAGAAGGAGAAGGAGAAGGTGAAGTCTGGAGGGTGAATCAGAAGAAGTAGAAGAAGGAGAAGGAGTAGGTGAAGTCTGGAGGGTGAATCAGAAGAAACAGAAGAAGGAGAAGGCGAAGGTGAAGTCTGGAGGGTGAATCAGAAGAAGTAGAAGAAGGAGAAGGAGAAGGTGAAGTCTGGAGGGTGAATCAGAAGAAGCAGAAGAAGGAGAAGGAGAAGATGAAGTCTGGAGGGTGAATCAGAAGAAGTAGAAGAAGGAGAAGGAGAAGGTGAAGTCTGGAGGGTGAATCAGAAGAAGCAGAAGAAGGAGAAGGAGAAGGTGAAGTCTGGAGGGTGAATCAGAAGAAGCAGAAGAAGGAGAAGGAGAAGGTGAAGTCTGGAGGGTGAACCAGAAGAAGCAGAATAAGGAGAAGGAGAAGGTGAAGTCTGGAGGTTGAATCAGAAGAAGCAGAATAAGGAGAAGGAGAAGGTGAAGTCTGGAGGGTGAATCAGAAGAAGCAGAATAAGGAGAAGGAGAAGGTGAAGTCTGGAGGGTGAATCAGAAGAAGCAGAAGAAGGAGAAGGAGAAGGTGAAGTCTGGAGGGTGAATCAGAAGAAGTAGAAGAAGGAGAAGGAGAAGGTGAAGTCTGGGGGGTGAAGCAGAAGAAGTAGAAGAAGGAGAAGGAGAAGGTGAAGTCAGGAGGGTGAATCAGAAGAAGTAGAAGAAGGAGAAGGAGAAGGTGAAGTCAGGAGGGTGAATCAGAAGAAGCAGAAGAAGGAGAAGGAGAAGGTGAAGTCTGGAGGGCGAATCAGAAGAAACAGAAGAAGGAGAAGGAGAAGGTGAAATCTGGAGGGTGAATCAGAAGAAGCAGAAGAAGGAGAAGGAGAAGGTGAAGTCTGGAGGTTGAATCAGAAGAAGCAGAATAAGGAGAAGGAGAAGGTGAAGTCTGGAGGGTGAATCAGAAGAAGCAGAATAAGGAGAAGGAGAAGGTGAAGTCTGGAGGGTGAATCAGAAGAAGCAGAAGAAGGAGAAGGAGAAGGTGAAGTCTGGAGGGTGAATCAGAAGAGGTAGAAGAAGGAGAAGGAGAAGGTGAAGTCTGGAGGGTGAAGCAGAAGAAGGAGAAGAAGGAGAAGGAGAAGGTGAAGTCAGGAGGGTGAATCAGAAGAAGTAGAAGAAGGAGAAGGAGAAGGTGAAGCCAGGAGGGTGAATCAGAAGAAGCAGAAGAAGGAGAAGGAGAAGGTGAAGTCTGGAGGGTGAATCAGAAGAATCAGAAGAAGGAGAAGGAGAAGGTGAAGTCTGGAGGGTGAATCAGAAGAATCAGAAGAAAGAGAAGGAGAAGGTGAAGTCTGGAGGCTGAAGCAGAAGAAACAGAAGAAGGAGAAGGAGAATGTGAAGACTGGAGGGTGAATCAGAAGAAGTAGAAGAAGGAGAAGGAGAAGGTGAAGTCTGGAGGTTGAATCAGAAGAAGTAGAAGAAGGAGAAGGAGAAGGTGAAGTCTGGAGGGTGAATCAGAAGAAGCAGAAGAAGGAGAAGGAGAAGGTGATGTCTGGAGGGTGAATCAGAAGATGCAGAAGAAGGAGAAGGAGAAGATGAAGTCTGGAGGGTGAATCAGAAGAAGTAGAAGAAGGAGAAGGAGAAGGTGAAGTCTGGAGGGTGAATCAGAAGAAGTAGAAGAAGGAGAAGGAGAAGGTGAAGTCTGGAGGGTGAATCAGAAGAAACAGAAGAAGGAGAAGGAGAAGGTGAAGTCTGGAGGGTGAATCAGAAGAAGTAGAAGAAGGAGAAGGAGAAGGTGAAGTCTGGAGGGTGAATCAGAAGAAGCAGGAGAAGGAGAAGATGAAGTCTGGAGGGTGAATCAGAAGAAGTAGAAGAAGGAGAAGGAGAAGGTGAAGTCTGGAGGGTGAATCAGAAGAAGCAGAAGAAGGAGAAGGAGAAGGTGAAGTCTGGAGGGTGAATCAGAAGAAGCAGAAGAAGGAGAAGGAGAAGGTGAAGTCTGGAGGGTGAACCAGAAGAAGCAGAATAAGGAGAAGGAGAAGGTGAAGTCTGGAGGGTGAATCAGAAGAAGTAGAAGAAGGAGAAGGAGAAGGTGAAGTCTGGAGGGTGAATCAGAAGAAGTAGAAGAAGGAGAAGGAGAAGGTGAAGTCTGGAGGGTGAATCAGAAGAAGTAGAAGAAGGAGAAGGAGAAGGTGAAGTCTGGAGGGTGAAGCAGAAGAAGTAGAAGAAGGAGAAGGAGAAGGTGAAGTCAGGAGGGTGAATCAGAAGAAGTAGAAGAAGGAGAAGGAGAAGGTGAAGTCAGGAGGGTGAATCAGAAGAAGCAGAAGAAGGAGAAGGTGAAGTCTGGAGGGTGAATCAGAAGAATCAGAAGAAGGAGAAGGAGAAGGTGAAGTCTGGAGGGAGAATCAGAAGAAGCAGAAGAAAGAGAAGGAGAAGGTGAAGTCTGGAGGGTGAATCAGAAGAAGTAGAAGAAGGAGAAGGAGAAGGTGAAGTATGGAGGGTGAATCAGAAGAAGCAGAAGAAGGAGAAGGAGAAGGTGAAGTCTGGAGGGTGAATCAGAAGAAGCAGAAGAAGGAGAAGGAAAAGGTGAAGTCTGGAGGGTGAATCAGAAGAAGCAGAAGAAGGAGAAGGAGAAGGTGAAGTCTGGAGGGTGAATCAGAAGAAGCAGAATAAGGAGAAGGAGAAGGTGAAGTCTGGAGGGTGAATCAGAAGAAGCAGAAGAAGGAGAAGGAGAAGGTGAAGTCTGGAGGGTGAATCAGAAGAAGTAGAAGAAGGAGAAGGAGAAGGTGAAGTCAGGAGGGTGAATCAGAAGAAGCAGAAGAAGGAGAAGGAGAAGGTGAAGTCTGGAGGGTGAATCAGAAGAATCAGAAGAAGGAGAAGGAGAAGATGAAGTCTGGAGGGTGAATCAGAAGAAGCAGAAGAAAGAGAAGGAGAAGGGGAAGTCTGGAGGGTGAAGCAGAAGAAACAGAAGAAGGAGAAGGAGTAGGTGAAGACTGGAGGGTGAATCAGAAGAAGTAGAAGAAGGAGAAGGAGAAGGTGAAGTCTGGAGGGTGAATCAGACGAAGTAGAAGAAGGAGAAGGAGAAGGTGAAGTCTGGAGGGTGAATCAGAAGAAGTAGAAGAAGGAGAAGGAGAAGGTGAAGTCTGGAGGGTGAATCAGAAGAAGCAGAAGAAGGAGAAGGAGAAGATGAAGTCTGGAGGGTGAATCAGAAGAAGTAGAAGAAGGAGAAGGAGAAGGTGAGGTCTGGAGGGTGAATCAGAAGAAGCAGAAGAAGGAGAAGGAGAAGGTGAAGTCTGGAGGGTGTATCAGAAGAAGCAGAGGAAGGAGAAGGAGAAGGTGAAGTCTGGAGGGTGAATCAGAAGAAGCAGAAGAAGGAGAAGGAAAAGGTGAAGTCAGGAGCGTGAATCAGAAGAAGCAGAAGAAGGAGAAGGAGAAGGTGAAGTTAGGAGGGTGAATCAGAAGAAGCAGAAGAAGGAGAAGGAGCAGGTGAAGTCAGGGGGGTGAAGCAGAAGAAGTAGAAGAAGGAGAAGGAGAAGGTGAAGTGAGGACGGTGAAGCAGAAGAAGCAGAAGAAGGAGAAGGAGAAGGTGAAGTCTGGAGGGTGAAGCAGAAGAAGCAGAAGAAGGAGAAGGAGAGGGTGAAGTCTGGAGGGTGAATCAGAAGAAGTAGAAGAAGGAGAAGGAGAAGATGAAGTCAGGAGAGTGAAGCAGAAGAAGCAGAAGAAGGAGAAGGAGAAGGTGAAGTCTGGAGGGCGAAGCAGAAGAAGCAGAAGAAGGAGAAGGAGAAGGTGAAGTCTGGAGGGTGAAGCAGAAGAAGCAGAAGAAGGAGAAGGAGTAGGTGAAGTCTGGAGGGTGAATCAGAAGAAGTAGAAGAAGGAGAAGGATAAGGTGAAGTCAGGATGGTGAAGCAGAAGAAGCAGAAGAAGGAGAAGGAGAAGGTGAAGTCTGCAGGGTGAAGCAGAAGAAGTAGAAGAAGGAGAAGGAGATGGTGAAGTCTGGAGGGAGAAGCAGAAGAAGCAGAAGAAGGAGAAGGAGAAGGTGAAGTCAGGAGGGTGAATCAGAAGAAGTAGAAGAAGGAGAAGGAGAAGGTGAAGTCTGGAGGGTGAATCAGAAGAAGTAGAAGAAGGAGAAGGAGAAGGTGAAGTCTGGAGGGTGAATCAGAAGAAGCAGAAGAAGGAGAAGGAGAAGGTGATGTCTGGAGGGTGAATCAGAAGATGCAGAAGAAGGAGAAGGAGAAGATGAAGTCTGGAGGGTGAATCAGAAGAAGTAGAAGAAGGAGAAGGAGAAGGTGAAGTCTGGAGGGTGAATCAGAAGAAGTAGAAGAAGGAGAAGGAGAAGGTGAAGTCTGGAGGGTGAATCAGAAGAAACAGAAGAAGGAGAAGGCGAAGGTGAAGTCTGGAGGGTGAATCAGAAGAAGTAGAAGAAGGAGAAGGAGAAGGTGAAGTCTGGAGGGTGAATCAGAAGAAGCAGAAGAAGGAGAAGGAGAAGATGAAGTCTGGAGGGTGAATCAGAAGAAGTAGAAGAAGGAGAAGGAGAAGGTGAAGTCTGGAGGGTGAATCAGAAGAAGCAGAAGAAGGAGAAGGAGAAGGTGAAGTCTGGAGGGTGAATCAGAAGAAGCAGAAGAAGGAGAAGGAGAAGGTGAAGTCTGGAGGGTGAACCAGAAGAAGCAGAATAAGGAGAAGGAGAAGGTGAAGTCTGGAGGGTGAATCAGAAGAAGTAGAAGAAGGAGAAGGAGAAGGTGAAGTCTGGAGGGTGAATCAGAAGAAGTAGAAGAAGGAGAAGGAGAAGGTGAAGTCTGGAGGGTGAATCAGAAGAAGTAGAAGAAGGAGAAGGAGAAGGTGAAGTCTGGAGGGTGAAGCAGAAGAAGTAGAAGAAGGAGAAGGAGAAGGTGAAGTCAGGAGGGTGAACCAGAAGAAGTAGAAGAAGGAGAAGGAGAAGGTGAAGTCAGGAGGGTGAATCAGAAGAAGCAGAAGAAGGAGAAGGAGAAGGTGAAGTCTGGAGGGTGAATCAGAAGAATCAGAAGAAGGAGAAGGAGAAGGTGAAGTCTGGAGGGAGAATCAGAAGAAGCAGAAGAAAGAGAAGGAGAATGTGAAGTCTGGAGGGTGAATCAGAAGAAGTAGAAGAAGGAGAAGGAGAAGGTGAAGTCTGGAGGGTGAATCAGAAGAAGCAGAATAAGGAGAAGGAGAAGGTGAAGTCTGGAGGGTGAATCAGAAGAAGCAGAAGAAGGAGAAGGAGAAGGTGAAGTCTGGAGGGTGAATCAGAAGAAGTAGAAGAAGGAGAAGGAGAAGGTGAAGTCTGGAGGGTGAAGCAGAAGAAGTAGAAGAAGGAGAAGGAGAAGGTGAAGTCAGGAGGGTGAATCAGAAGAAGCAGAAGAAGGAGAAGGAGAAGGTGAAGTCTGGAGGGTGAATCAGAAGAATCAGAAGAAGGAGAAGGAGAAGGTGAAGTCTGGAGGGTGAATCAGAAGAAGCAGAAGAAAGAGAAGGAGAAGGTGAAGTCTGGAGGGTGTATCAGAAGAAGTAGAAGAAGGAGAAGGAGAAGGTGAAGTCTGGAGGGTGAATCAGAAGAAGCAGAAGAAGGAGAAGGAGAAGGTGATGTCTGGAGGGTGAATCAGAAGAAGCAGAAGAAGGAGAAGGAGAAGGTGAAGTCTGGAGGGTGAATCAGAAGAAGCAGAAGAAGGAGAAGGAGAAGGTGAAGTCTGGAGGGTGAATCAGAAGAAGCAGAATAAGGAGAAGGAGAAGGTGAAGTCTGGAGGGTGAATCAGAAGAAGCAGAAGAAGGAGAAGGAGAAGGTGAAGTCTGGAGGGTGAATCAGAAGAAGTAGAAGAAGGAGAAGGAGAAGGTGAAGTCTGGGGGGTGAAGCAGAAGAAGTAGAAGAAGGAGAAGGAGAAGGTGAAGTCAGGAGGGTGAATCAGAAGAAGTAGAAGAAGGAGAAGGAGAAGGTGAAGTCAGGAGGGTGAATCAGAAGAAGCAGAAGAAGGAGAAGGAGAAGGTGAAGTCTGGAGGGCGAATCAGAAGAAACAGAAGAAGGAGAAGGAGAAGGTGAAATCTGGAGGGTGAATCAGAAGAAGCAGAAGAAGGAGAAGGAGAAGGTGAAGTCTGGAGGTTGAATCAGAAGAAGCAGAATAAGGAGAAGGAGAAGGTGAAGTCTGGAGGGTGAATCAGAAGAAGCAGAATAAGGAGAAGGAGAAGGTGAAGTCTGGAGGGTGAATCAGAAGAAGCAGAAGAAGGAGAAGGAGAAGGTGAAGTCTGGAGGGTGAATCAGAAGAGGTAGAAGAAGGAGAAGGAGAAGGTGAAGTCTGGAGGGTGAAGCAGAAGAAGGAGAAGAAGGAGAAGGAGAAGGTGAAGTCAGGAGGGTGAATCAGAAGAAGTAGAAGAAGGAGAAGGAGAAGGTGAAGCCAGGAGGGTGAATCAGAAGAAGCAGAAGAAGGAGAAGGAGAAGGTGAAGTCTGGAGGGTGAATCAGAAGAATCAGAAGAAGGAGAAGGAGAAGGTGAAGTCTGGAGGGTGAATCAGAAGAATCAGAAGAAAGAGAAGGAGAAGGTGAAGTCTGGAGGCTGCAGCAGAAGAAACAGAAGAAGGAGAAGGAGAATGTGAAGACTGGAGGGTGAATCAGAAGAAGTAGAAGAAGGAGAAGGAGAAGGTGAAGTCTGGAGGTTGAATCAGAAGAAGTAGAAGAAGGAGAAGGAGAAGGTGAAGTCTGGAGGGTGAATCAGAAGAAGTAGAAGAAGGAGAAGGAGAAGGTGAAGTCAGGAGGGTGAATCAGAAGAAGCAGAAGAAGGAGAAGGAGAAGGTGAAGTCTGGAGGGCGAATCAGAAGAAACAGAAGAAGGAGAAGGAGAAGGTGAAATCTGGAGGGTGAATCAGAAGAAGCAGAAGAAGGAGAAGGAGAAGGTGAAGTCTGGAGGTTGAATCAGAAGAAGCAGAATAAGGAGAAGGAGAAGGTGAAGTCTGGAGGGTGAATCAGAAGAAGCAGAATAAGGAGAAGGAGAAGGTGAAGTCTGGAGGGTGAATCAGAAGAAGCAGAAGAAGGAGAAGGAGAAGGTGAAGTCTGGAGGGTGAATCAGAAGAGGTAGAAGAAGGAGAAGGAGAAGGTGAAGTCTGGAGGGTGAAGCAGAAGAAGGAGAAGAAGGAGAAGGAGAAGGTGAAGTCAGGAGGGTGAATCAGAAGAAGTAGAAGAAGGAGAAGGAGAAGGTGAAGCCAGGAGGGTGAATCAGAAGAAGCAGAAGAAGGAGAAGGAGAAGGTGAAGTCTGGAGGGTGAATCAGAAGAATCAGAAGAAGGAGAAGGAGAAGGTGAAGTCTGGAGGGTGAATCAGAAGAATCAGAAGAAAGAGAAGGAGAAGGTGAAGTCTGGAGGCTGAAGCAGAAGAAACAGAAGAAGGAGAAGGAGAATGTGAAGACTGGAGGGTGAATCAGAAGAAGTAGAAGAAGGAGAAGGAGAAGGTGAAGTCTGGAGGTTGAATCAGAAGAAGTAGAAGAAGGAGAAGGAGAAGGTGAAGTCTGGAGGGTGAATCAGAAGAAGCAGAAGAAGGAGAAGGGGAAGGTGATGTCTGGAGGGTGAATCAGAAGATGCAGAAGAAGGAGAAGGAGAAGATGAAGTCTGGAGGGTGAATCAGAAGAAGTAGAAGAAGGAGAAGGAGAAGGTGAAGTCTGGAGGGTGAATCAGAAGAAGTAGAAGAAGGAGAAGGAGAAGGTGAAGTCTGGAGGGTGAATCAGAAGAAACAGAAGAAGGAGAAGGAGAAGGTGAAGTCTGGAGGGTGAATCAGAAGAAGTAGAAGAAGGAGAAGGAGAAGGTGAAGTCTGGAGGGTGAATCAGAAGAAGCAGAAGAAGGAGAAGGAGAAGATGAAGTCTGGAGGGTGAATCAGAAGAAGTAGAAGAAGGAGAAGGAGAAGGTGAAGTCTGGAGGGTGAATCAGAAGAAGCAGAAGAAGGAGAAGGAGAAGGTGAAGTCTGGAGGGTGAATCAGAAGAAGCAGAAGAAGGAGAAGGAGAAGGTGAAGTCTGGAGGGTGAACCAGAAGAAGCAGAATAAGGAGAAGGAGAAGGTGAAGTCTGGAGGGTGAATCAGAAGAAGTAGAAGAAGGAGAAGGAGAAGGTGAAGTCTGGAGGGTGAATCAGAAGAAGTAGAAGAAGGAGAAGGAGAAGGTGAAGTCTGGAGGGTGAATCAGAAGAAGTAGAAGAAGGAGAAGGAGAAGGTGAAGTCTGGAGGGTGAAGCAGAAGAAGTAGAAGAAGGAGAAGGAGAAGGTGAAGTCAGGAGGGTGAATCAGAAGAAGTAGAAGAAGGAGAAGGAGAAGGTGAAGTCAGGAGGGTGAATCAGAAGAAGCAGAAGAAGGAGAAGGTGAAGTCTGGAGGGTGAATCAGAAGAATCAGAAGAAGGAGAAGGAGAAGGTGAAGTCTGGAGGGAGAATCAGAAGAAGCAGAAGAAAGAGAAGGAGAAGGTGAAGTCTGGAGGGTGAATCAGAAGAAGTAGAAGAAGGAGAAGGAGAAGGTGAAGTATGGAGGGTGAATCAGAAGAAGCAGAAGAAGGAGAAGGAGAAGGTGAAGTCTGGAGGGTGAATCAGAAGAAGCAGAAGAAGGAGAAGGAAAAGGTGAAGTCTGGAGGGTGAATCAGAAGAAGCAGAAGAAGGAGAAGGAGAAGGTGAAGTCTGGAGGGTGAATCAGAAGAAGCAGAATAAGGAGAAGGAGAAGGTGAAGTCTGGAGGGTGAATCAGAAGAAGCAGAAGAAGGAGAAGGAGAAGGTGAAGTCTGGAGGGTGAATCAGAAGAAGTAGAAGAAGGAGAAGGAGAAGGTGAAGTCTGGAGGGTGAAGCAGAAGAAGTAGAAGAAGGAGAAGGAGAAGGTGAAGTCAGGAGGGTGAATCAGAAGAAGCAGAAGAAGGAGAAGGAGAAGCTGAAGTCTGGAGGGTGAATCAGAAGAATCAGAAGAAGGAGAAGGAGAAGATGAAGTCTGGAGGGTGAATCAGAAGAAGCAGAAGAAAGAGAAGGAGAAGGGGAAGTCTGGAGGGTGAAGCAGAAGAAACAGAAGAAGGAGAAGGAGTAGGTGAAGACTGGAGGGTGAATCAGAAGAAGTAGAAGAAGGAGAAGGAGAAGGTGAAGTCTGGAGGGTGAATCAGACGAAGTAGAAGAAGGAGAAGGAGAAGGTGAAGTCTGGAGGGTGAATCAGAAGAAGTAGAAGAAGGAGAAGGAGAAGGTGAAGTCTGGAGGGTGAATCAGAAGAAGCAGAAGAAGGAGAAGGAGAAGATGAAGTCTGGAGGGTGAATCAGAAGAAGTAGAAGAAGGAGAAGGAGAAGGTGAGGTCTGGAGGGTGAATCAGAAGAAGCAGAAGAAGGAGAAGGAGAAGGTGAAGTCTGGAGGGTGTATCAGAAGAAGCAGAGGAAGGAGAAGGAGAAGGTGAAGTCTGGAGGGTGAATCAGAAGAAGCAGAAGAAGGAGAAGGAAAAGGTGAAGTCAGGAGCGTGAATCAGAAGAAGCAGAAGAAGGAGAAGGAGAAGGTGAAGTTAGGAGGGTGAATCAGAAGAAGCAGAAGAAGGAGAAGGAGCAGGTGAAGTCAGGGGGGTGAAGCAGAAGAAGTAGAAGAAGGAGAAGGAGAAGGTGAAGTGAGGACGGTGAAGCAGAAGAAGCAGAAGAAGGAGAAGGAGAAGGTGAAGTCTGGAGGGTGAAGCAGAAGAAGCAGAAGAAGGAGAAGGAGAGGGTGAAGTCTGGAGGGTGAATCAGAAGAAGTAGAAGAAGGAGAAGGAGAAGGTGAAGTCAGGAGAGTGAAGCAGAAGAAGCAGAAGAAGGAGAAGGAGAAGGTGAAGTCTGGAGGGCGAAGCAGAAGAAGCAGAAGAAGGAGAAGGAGAAGGTGAAGTCTGGAGGGTGAAGCAGAAGAAGCAGAAGAAGGAGAAGGAGTAGGTGAAGTCTGGAGGGTGAATCAGAAGAAGTAGAAGAAGGAGAAGGATAAGGTGAAGTCAGGATGGTGAAGCAGAAGAAGCAGAAGAAGGAGAAGGAGAAGGTGAAGTCTGCAGGGTGAAGCAGAAGAAGTAGAAGAAGGAGAAGGAGAAGGTGAAGTCTGGAGGGTGAAGCAGAAGAAGCAGAAGAAGGAGAAGGAGAAGGTGAAGTCAGGAGGGTGGATCAGAAGAAGTAGAAGAAGGAGAAGGAGAAGGTGAAGTCTGGAGGGTGAATCAGAAGAAGTAGAAGAAGGAGAAGGAGAAGGTGAAGTCTGGAGGGTGAATCAGAAGAAGCAGAAGAAGGAGAAGGAGAAGGTGATGTCTGGAGGGTGAATCAGAAGATGCAGAAGAAGGAGAAGGAGAAGATGAAGTCTGGAGGGTGAATCAGAAGAAGTAGAAGAAGGAGAAGGAGAAGGTGAAGTCTGGAGGGTGAATCAGAAGAAGTAGAAGAAGGAGAAGGAGAAGGTGAAGTCTGGAGGGTGAATCAGAAGAAACAGAAGAAGGAGAAGGCGAAGGTGAAGTCTGGAGGGTGAATCAGAAGAAGTAGAAGAAGGAGAAGGAGAAGGTGAAGTCTGGAGGGTGAATCAGAAGAAGCAGAAGAAGGAGAAGGAGAAGATGAAGTCTGGAGGGTGAATCAGAAGAAGTAGAAGAAGGAGAAGGAGAAGGTGAAGTCTGGAGGGTGAATCAGAAGAAGCAGAAGAAGGAGAAGGAGAAGGTGAAGTCTGGAGGGTGAATCAGAAGAAGCAGAAGAAGGAGAAGGAGAAGGTGAAGTCTGGAGGGTGAACCAGAAGAAGCAGAATAAGGAGAAGGAGAAGGTGAAGTCTGGAGGTTGAATCAGAAGAAGCAGAATAAGGAGAAGGAGAAGGTGAAGTCTGGAGGGTGAATCAGAAGAAGCAGAATAAGGAGAAGGAGAAGGTGAAGTCTGGAGGGTGAATCAGAAGAAGCAGAAGAAGGAGAAGGAGAAGGTGAAGTCTGGAGGGTGAATCAGAAGAAGTAGAAGAAGGAGAAGGAGAAGGTGAAGTCTGGGGGGTGAAGCAGAAGAAGTAGAAGAAGGAGAAGGAGAAGGTGAAGTCAGGAGGGTGAATCAGAAGAAGTAGAAGAAGGAGAAGGAGAAGGTGAAGTCAGGAGGGTGAATCAGAAGAAGCAGAAGAAGGAGAAGGAGAAGGTGAAGTCTGGAGGGCGAATCAGAAGAAACAGAAGAAGGAGAAGGAGAAGGTGAAATCTGGAGGGTGAATCAGAAGAAGCAGAAGAAGGAGAAGGAGAAGGTGAAGTCTGGAGGTTGAATCAGAAGAAGCAGAATAAGGAGAAGGAGAAGGTGAAGTCTGGAGGGTGAATCAGAAGAAGCAGAATAAGGAGAAGGAGAAGGTGAAGTCTGGAGGGTGAATCAGAAGAAGCAGAAGAAGGAGAAGGAGAAGGTGAAGTCTGGAGGGTGAATCAGAAGAGGTAGAAGAAGGAGAAGGAGAAGGTGAAGTCTGGAGGGTGAAGCAGAAGAAGGAGAAGAAGGAGAAGGAGAAGGTGAAGTCAGGAGGGTGAATCAGAAGAAGTAGAAGAAGGAGAAGGAGAAGGTGAAGCCAGGAGGGTGAATCAGAAGAAGCAGAAGAAGGAGAAGGAGAAGGTGAAGTCTGGAGGGTGAATCAGAAGAATCAGAAGAAGGAGAAGGAGAAGGTGAAGTCTGGAGGGTGAATCAGAAGAATCAGAAGAAAGAGAAGGAGAAGGTGAAGTCTGGAGGCTGAAGCAGAAGAAACAGAAGAAGGAGAAGGAGAATGTGAAGACTGGAGGGTGAATCAGAAGAAGTAGAAGAAGGAGAAGGAGAAGGTGAAGTCTGGAGGTTGAATCAGAAGAAGTAGAAGAAGGAGAAGGAGAAGGTGAAGTCTGGAGGGTGAATCAGAAGAAGCAGAAGAAGGAGAAGGAGAAGGTGATGTCTGGAGGGTGAATCAGAAGATGCAGAAGAAGGAGAAGGAGAAGATGAAGTCTGGAGGGTGAATCAGAAGAAGTAGAAGAAGGAGAAGGAGAAGGTGAAGTCTGGAGGGTGAATCAGAAGAAGTAGAAGAAGGAGAAGGAGAAGGTGAAGTCTGGAGGGTGAATCAGAAGAAACAGAAGAAGGAGAAGGAGAAGGTGAAGTCTGGAGGGTGAATCAGAAGAAGTAGAAGAAGGAGAAGGAGAAGGTGAAGTCTGGAGGGTGAATCAGAAGAAGCAGAAGAAGGAGAAGGAGAAGATGAAGTCTGGAGGGTGAATCAGAAGAAGTAGAAGAAGGAGAAGGAGAAGGTGAAGTCTGGAGGGTGAATCAGAAGAAGCAGAAGAAGGAGAAGGAGAAGGTGAAGTCTGGAGGGTGAATCAGAAGAAGCAGAAGAAGGAGAAGGAGAAGGTGAAGTCTGGAGGGTGAACCAGAAGAAGCAGAATAAGGAGAAGGAGAAGGTGAAGTCTGGAGGGTGAATCAGAAGAAGTAGAAGAAGGAGAAGGAGAAGGTGAAGTCTGGAGGGTGAATCAGAAGAAGTAGAAGAAGGAGAAGGAGAAGGTGAAGTCTGGAGGGTGAATCAGAAGAAGTAGAAGAAGGAGAAGGAGAAGGTGAAGTCTGGAGGGTGAAGCAGAAGAAGTAGAAGAAGGAGAAGGAGAAGGTGAAGTCAGGAGGGTGAATCAGAAGAAGTAGAAGAAGGAGAAGGAGAAGGTGAAGTCAGGAGGGTGAATCAGAAGAAGCAGAAGAAGGAGAAGGTGAAGTCTGGAGGGTGAATCAGAAGAATCAGAAGAAGGAGAAGGAGAAGGTGAAGTCTGGAGGGAGAATCAGAAGAAGCAGAAGAAAGAGAAGGAGAAGGTGAAGTCTGGAGGGTGAATCAGAAGAAGTAGAAGAAGGAGAAGGAGAAGGTGAAGTATGGAGGGTGAATCAGAAGAAGCAGAAGAAGGAGAAGGAGAAGGTGAAGTCTGGAGGGTGAATCAGAAGAAGCAGAAGAAGGAGAAGGAAAAGGTGAAGTCTGGAGGGTGAATCAGAAGAAGCAGAAGAAGGAGAAGGAGAAGGTGAAGTCTGGAGGGTGAATCAGAAGAAGCAGAATAAGGAGAAGGAGAAGGTGAAGTCTGGAGGGTGAATCAGAAGAAGCAGAAGAAGGAGAAGGAGAAGGTGAAGTCTGGAGGGTGAATCAGAAGAAGTAGAAGAAGGAGAAGGAGAAGGTGAAGTCTGGAGGGTGAAGCAGAAGAAGTAGAAGAAGGAGAAGGAGAAGGTGAAGTCAGGAGGGTGAATCAGAAGAAGCAGAAGAAGGAGAAGGAGAAGGTGAAGTCTGGAGGGTGAATCAGAAGAATCAGAAGAAGGAGAAGGAGAAGATGAAGTCTGGAGGGTGAATCAGAAGAAGCAGAAGAAAGAGAAGGAGAAGGGGAAGTCTGGAGGGTGAAGCAGAAGAAACAGAAGAAGGAGAAGGAGTAGGTGAAGACTGGAGGGTGAATCAGAAGAAGTAGAAGAAGGAGAAGGAGAAGGTGAAGTCTGGAGGGTGAATCAGACGAAGTAGAAGAAGGAGAAGGAGAAGGTGAAGTCTGGAGGGTGAATCAGAAGAAGTAGAAGAAGGAGAAGGAGAAGGTGAAGTCTGGAGGGTGAATCAGAAGAAGCAGAAGAAGGAGAAGGAGAAGATGAAGTCTGGAGGGTGAATCAGAAGAAGTAGAAGAAGGAGAAGGAGAAGGTGAGGTCTGGAGGGTGAATCAGAAGAAGCAGAAGAAGGAGAAGGAGAAGGTGAAGTCTGGAGGGTGTATCAGAAGAAGCAGAGGAAGGAGAAGGAGAAGGTGAAGTCTGGAGGGTGAATCAGAAGAAGCAGAAGAAGGAGAAGGAAAAGGTGAAGTCAGGAGCGTGAATCAGAAGAAGCAGAAGAAGGAGAAGGAGAAGGTGAAGTTAGGAGGGTGAATCAGAAGAAGCAGAAGAAGGAGAAGGAGCAGGTGAAGTCAGGGGGGTGAAGCAGAAGAAGTAGAAGAAGGAGAAGGAGAAGGTGAAGTGAGGACGGTGAAGCAGAAGAAGCAGAAGAAGGAGAAGGAGAAGGTGAAGTCTGGAGGGTGAAGCAGAAGAAGCAGAAGAAGGAGAAGGAGAGGGTGAAGTCTGGAGGGTGAATCAGAAGAAGTAGAAGAAGGAGAAGGAGAAGGTGAAGTCAGGAGAGTGAAGCAGAAGAAGCAGAAGAAGGAGAAGGAGAAGGTGAAGTCTGGAGGGCGAAGCAGAAGAAGCAGAAGAAGGAGAAGGAGAAGGTGAAGTCTGGAGGGTGAAGCAGAAGAAGCAGAAGAAGGAGAAGGAGTAGGTGAAGTCTGGAGGGTGAATCAGAAGAAGTAGAAGAAGGAGAAGGATAAGGTGAAGTCAGGATGGTGAAGCAGAAGAAGCAGAAGAAGGAGAAGGAGAAGGTGAAGTCTGCAGGGTGAAGCAGAAGAAGTAGAAGAAGGAGAAGGAGAAGGTGAAGTCTGGAGGGTGAAGCAGAAGAAGCAGAAGAAGGAGAAGGAGAAGGTGAAGTCAGGAGGGTGGATCAGAAGAAGTAGAAGAAGGAGAAGGAGAAGGTGAAGTCTGGAGGGTGAATCAGAAGAAGTAGAAGAAGGAGAAGGAGAAGGTGAAGTCTGGAGGGTGAATCAGAAGAAGCAGAAGAAGGAGAAGGAGAAGGTGATGTCTGGAGGGTGAATCAGAAGATGCAGAAGAAGGAGAAGGAGAAGATGAAGTCTGGAGGGTGAATCAGAAGAAGTAGAAGAAGGAGAAGGAGAAGGTGAAGTCTGGAGGGTGAATCAGAAGAAGTAGAAGAAGGAGAAGGAGAAGGTGAAGTCTGGAGGGTGAATCAGAAGAAACAGAAGAAGGAGAAGGCGAAGGTGAAGTCTGGAGGGTGAATCAGAAGAAGTAGAAGAAGGAGAAGGAGAAGGTGAAGTCTGGAGGGTGAATCAGAAGAAGCAGAAGAAGGAGAAGGAGAAGATGAAGTCTGGAGGGTGAATCAGAAGAAGTAGAAGAAGGAGAAGGAGAAGGTGAAGTCTGGAGGGTGAATCAGAAGAAGCAGAAGAAGGAGAAGGAGAAGGTGAAGTCTGGAGGGTGAATCAGAAGAAGTAGAAGAAGGAGAAGGAGAAGGTGAAGTCTGGAGGGTGAAGCAGAAGAAGTAGAAGAAGGAGAAGGAGAAGGTGAAGTCAGGAGGGTGAATCAGAAGAAGCAGAAGAAGGAGAAGGAGAAGGTGAAGTCTGGAGGGTGAATCAGAAGAATCAGAAGAAGGAGAAGGAGAAGATGAAGTCTGGAGGGTGAATCAGAAGAAGCAGAAGAAAGAGAAGGAGAAGGGGAAGTCTGGAGGGTGAAGCAGAAGAAACAGAAGAAGGAGAAGGAGTAGGTGAAGACTGGAGGGTGAATCAGAAGAAGTAGAAGAAGGAGAAGGAGAAGGTGAAGTCTGGAGGGTGAATCAGACGAAGTAGAAGAAGGAGAAGGAGAAGGTGAAGTCTGGAGGGTGAATCAGAAGAAGTAGAAGAAGGAGAAGGAGAAGGTGAAGTCTGGAGGGTGAATCAGAAGAAGCAGAAGAAGGAGAAGGAGAAGATGAAGTCTGGAGGGTGAATCAGAAGAAGTAGAAGAAGGAGAAGGAGAAGGTGAGGTCTGGAGGGTGAATCAGAAGAAGCAGAAGAAGGAGAAGGAGAAGGTGAAGTCTGGAGGGTGTATCAGAAGAAGCAGAGGAAGGAGAAGGAGAAGGTGAAGTCTGGAGGGTGAATCAGAAGAAGCAGAAGAAGGAGAAGGAAAAGGTGAAGTCAGGAGCGTGAATCAGAAGAAGCAGAAGAAGGAGAAGGAGAAGGTGAAGTTAGGAGGGTGAATCAGAAGAAGCAGAAGAAGGAGAAGGAGCAGGTGAAGTCAGGGGGGTGAAGCAGAAGAAGTAGAAGAAGGAGAAGGAGAAGGTGAAGTGAGGACGGTGAAGCAGAAGAAGCAGAAGAAGGAGAAGGAGAAGGTGAAGTCTGGAGGGTGAAGCAGAAGAAGCAGAAGAAGGAGAAGGAGAGGGTGAAGTCTGGAGGGTGAATCAGAAGAAGTAGAAGAAGGAGAAGGAGAAGGTGAAGTCAGGAGAGTGAAGCAGAAGAAGCAGAAGAAGGAGAAGGAGAAGGTGAAGTCTGGAGGGCGAAGCAGAAGAAGCAGAAGAAGGAGAAGGAGAAGGTGAAGTCTGGAGGGTGAAGCAGAAGAAGCAGAAGAAGGAGAAGGAGTAGGTGAAGTCTGGAGGGTGAATCAGAAGAAGTAGAAGAAGGAGAAGGATAAGGTGAAGTCAGGATGGTGAAGCAGAAGAAGCAGAAGAAGGAGAAGGAGAAGGTGAAGTCTGCAGGGTGATGCAGAAGAAGTAGAAGAAGGAGAAGGAGAAGGTGAAGTCTGGAGGGTGAAGCAGAAGAAGCAGAAGAAGGAGAAGGAGAAGGTGAAGTCAGGAGGGTGGATCAGAAGAAGTAGAAGAAGGAGAAGGAGAAGGTGAAGTCTGGAGGGTGAATCAGAAGAAGTAGAAGAAGGAGAAGGAGAAGGTGAAGTCTGGAGGGTGAATCAGAAGAAGCAGAAGAAGGAGAAGGAGAAGGTGATGTCTGGAGGGTGAATCAGAAGATGCAGAAGAAGGAGAAGGAGAAGATGAAGTCTGGAGGGTGAATCAGAAGAAGTAGAAGAAGGAGAAGGAGAAGGTGAAGTCTGGAGGGTGAATCAGAAGAAGTAGAAGAAGGAGAAGGAGAAGGTGAAGTCTGGAGGGTGAATCAGAAGAAACAGAAGAAGGAGAAGGCGAAGGTGAAGTCTGGAGGGTGAATCAGAAGAAGTAGAAGAAGGAGAAGGAGAAGGTGAAGTCTGGAGGGTGAATCAGAAGAAGCAGAAGAAGGAGAAGGAGAAGATGAAGTCTGGAGGGTGAATCAGAAGAAGTAGAAGAAGGAGAAGGAGAAGGTGAAGTCTGGAGGGTGAATCAGAAGAAGCAGAAGAAGGAGAAGGAGAAGGTGAAGTCTGGAGGGTGAATCAGAAGAAGCAGAAGAAGGAGAAGGAGAAGGTGAAGTCTGGAGGGTGAACCAGAAGAAGCAGAATAAGGAGAAGGAGAAGGTGAAGTCTGGAGGGTGAATCAGAAGAAGTAGAAGAAGGAGAAGGAGAAGGTGAAGTCTGGAGGGTGAATCAGAAGAAGTAGAAGAAGGAGAAGGAGAAGGTGAAGTCTGGAGGGTGAATCAGAAGAAGTAGAAGAAGGAGAAGGAGAAGGTGAAGTCTGGAGGGTGAAGCAGAAGAAGTAGAAGAAGGAGAAGGAGAAGGTGAAGTCAGGAGGGTGAACCAGAAGAAGTAGAAGAAGGAGAAGGAGAAGGTGAAGTCAGGAGGGTGAATCAGAAGAAGCAGAAGAAGGAGAAGGAGAAGGTGAAGTCTGGAGGGTGAATCAGAAGAATCAGAAGAAGGAGAAGGAGAAGGTGAAGTCTGGAGGGAGAATCAGAAGAAGCAGAAGAAAGAGAAGGAGAATGTGAAGTCTGGAGGGTGAATCAGAAGAAGTAGAAGAAGGAGAAGGAGAAGGTGAAGTCTGGAGGGTGAATCAGAAGAAGCAGAATAAGGAGAAGGAGAAGGTGAAGTCTGGAGGGTGAATCAGAAGAAGCAGAAGAAGGAGAAGGAGAAGGTGAAGTCTGGAGGGTGAATCAGAAGAAGTAGAAGAAGGAGAAGGAGAAGGTGAAGTCTGGAGGGTGAAGCAGAAGAAGTAGAAGAAGGAGAAGGAGAAGGTGAAGTCAGGAGGGTGAATCAGAAGAAGCAGAAGAAGGAGAAGGAGAAGGTGAAGTCTGGAGGGTGAATCAGAAGAATCAGAAGAAGGAGAAGGAGAAGATGAAGTCTGGAGGGTGAATCAGAAGAAGCAGAAGAAAGAGAAGGAGAAGGGGAAGTCTGGAGGGTGAAGCAGAAGAAACAGAAGAAGGAGAAGGAGTAGGTGAAGACTGGAGGGTGAATCAGACGAAGTAGAAGAAGGAGAAGGAGAAGGTGAAGTCTGGAGGGTGAATCAGACGAAGTAGAAGAAGGAGAAGGAGAAGGTGAAGTCTGGAGGGTGAATCAGAAGAAGTAGAAGAAGGAGAAGGAGAAGGTGAAGTCTGGAGGGTGAATCAGAAGAAGCAGAAGAAGGAGAAGGAGAAGATGAAGTCTGGAGGGTGAATCAGAAGAAGTAGAAGAAGGAGAAGGAGAAGGTGAGGTCTGGAGGGTGAATCAGAAGAAGCAGAAGAAGGAGAAGGAGAAGGTGAAGTCTGGAGGGTGTATCAGAAGAAGCAGAGGAAGGAGAAGGAGAAGGTGAAGTCTGGAGGGTGAATCAGAAGAAGCAGAAGAAGGAGAAGGAAAAGGTGAAGTCAGGAGCGTGAATCAGAAGAAGCAGAAGAAGGAGAAGGAGAAGGTGAAGTTAGGAGGGTGAATCAGAAGAAGCAGAAGAAGGAGAAGGAGCAGGTGAAGTCAGGGGGGTGAAGCAGAAGAAGTAGAAGAAGGAGAAGGAGAAGGTGAAGTGAGGACGGTGAAGCAGAAGAAGCAGAAGAAGGAGAAGGAGAAGGTGAAGTCTGGAGGGTGAAGCAGAAGAAGCAGAAGAAGGAGAAGGAGAGGGTGAAGTCTGGAGGGTGAATCAGAAGAAGTAGAAGAAGGAGAAGGAGAAGGTGAAGTCAGGAGAGTGAAGCAGAAGAAGCAGAAGAAGGAGAAGGAGAAGGTGAAGTCTGGAGGGCGAAGCAGAAGAAGCAGAAGAAGGAGAAGGAGAAGGTGAAGTCTGGAGGGTGAAGCAGAAGAAGCAGAAGAAGGAGAAGGAGTAGGTGAAGTCTGGAGGGTGAATCAGAAGAAGTAGAAGAAGGAGAAGGAGAAGGTGAAGTCAGGAGGGTGAAGCAGAAGAAGCAGAAGAAGGAGAAGGAGAAGGTGAAGTCTGGAGGGTGAAGCAGAAGAAGCAGAAGAAGGAGAAGGAGAAGGTGAAGTCTGGAGGGTGAATCAGAAGAAGCAGAAGAAGGAGAAGGAGAAGGTGAAGTCTGGAGGGTGAATAAGAAGAAGCAGAAGAAGGAGAAGGAGAAGATGAAGTCTGGAGGGTGAATCAGAAGAAGTAGAAGAAGGAGAAGGAGAAGATGAGGTCTGGAGGGTGAATCAGAAGAAGCAGAAGAAGGAGAAGGAGAAGGTGAAGTCTGGAGGGTGAATCAGAAGAAGCAGAAGAAGGAGAAGGAGAAGGTGAAGTCTGGAGGGTGGATTAGAAGAAGCAGAAGAAGGAGAAGGAGAAGGTGAAGTCAGGAGGGTGAATCAGAAGAAGCAGAAAAAGGAGAAGGAGCAGGTGAAGTCAGGGGGGTGAAGCAGAAGAAGTAGAAGAAGGAGAAGGAGAAGGTGTAGTCAGGAGGGTGAAGCAGAAGAAGCAGAAGAAGGAGAAGGAGAAGGTGAAGTCTGGAGGGCGCAGCAGACGAAGCAGAAGAAGGAGAAGGAGAAGGTGAAGTCTGCAGGGTGAATCAGAAGAAGTAGAAGAAGGAGAAGGAGAAGGTGAAGTCAGGAGAGTGAAGCAGAAGAAGCAGAAGAAGGAGAAGGAGAAGGTGAAGTCTGGAGGGTGAAGCAGAAGAAGCAGAAGAAGGAGAAGGAGAAGGTGAAGTCTGGAGGGCGAAGCAGAAGAAGCAGAAGAAGGAGAAGGAGAAGGTGAAGTCTGGAGGGTGAAGCAGAAGAAGCAGAAGAAGGAGAAGGAGAAGGTGAAGTCTGGAGGGTGAATCAGAAGAAGTAGAAGAAGGAGAAGGAGAAGGTGAAGTCAGGAGGGTGAATCAGAAGAAGTAGAAGAAGGAGAAGGAGAAGGTGAAGTCAGGAGGGTGAAGCAGAAGAAGCAGAAGAAGGAGAAGGAGAAGGTGAAGTCAGGAGGGTGAATCGGAAGAAGTAGAAGAAGGAGAAGGAGAAGGTGAAGTCTGGAGGGTCAATCAGAAGAAGTAGAAGAAGGAGAAGGAGAAGGTGAAGTCTGGAGGGTGAATCAGAAGAAGTAGAAGAAGGAGAAGGAGAAGGTGAAGTCTGGAGGGTGAATCAGAAGAAGCAGAAGAAGGAGAAGGAGAAGGTGACGTCTGGAGGGAGAAGCAGAAGAAGTAGAAGAAGGAGAAGGAGAAGGTGAAGTCTGGAGGGTGAATCAGAAGAAGTAGAAGAAGGAGAAGGAGAAGGTGAAGTCTGGAGGGTGAATCAGAAGAAGTAGAAGACGGAGAAGGAGAAGGTGAAGTCTGGAGGGTGAATCAGAAGAAGCAGAAGAACGAGAAGGAGAAGGTGAAGTCTGGAGGGTGAATCAGCAGAAGTAGAAGAAGGAGAAGGAGAAGGTGTAGTCTGGAGGGTGAATCAGAAGAAGTTGACGAAGGAGAAGGAGAAGGTGAAGTCTGGAGGGTGAATCAGAAGAAGCAGAAGAACGAGAAGGAGAAGGTGAAGTCTGGAGGGTGAATCAGAAGAAGTAGAAGAAGGAGAATGAGAAGGTGAAGTCTGGAGGATGAATCAGAAGAAGCAGAAGAAGGAGAAGGAGAAGGTGAAGTCTGGAGGGTGAATCAGAAGAAGCAGAAGAAGGAGAAGGAGAAGGTGAAGTCTGGAGGGAGAATCAGAAGAAGCAGAATAAGGAGAAGGAGAAGGTGAAGTCTGGAGGGTGAATCAGAAGAAGCAGAAGAAGGAGAAGGAGAAGGTGGAGTCTGGAGGGTGAATCAGAAGAAGTAGAAGAAGGAGAAGGAGAAGGTGAAGTCTGGAGGGTGAATCAGAAGAAGTAGAAGAAGGAGAAGGAGAAGGTGAAGTCTGGAGGGTGAATCAGAAGCAGTAGAAGAAGGAGAAGGAGAAGGTGAAGTCTGGAGGGTGAAGCAGAAGAAGTAGAAGAAGGAGAAGGAGAAGGTGAAGTCAGGAGGGTGAATCAGAAGAAGTAGAAGAAGGAGAAGGAGAAGGTGAAGTCAGGAGTGTGAATCAGAAGAAGCAGAAGAAGGAGAAGGAGAAGGTGAAGTCTGGAGGGTGAATCAGAAGAATCAGAAGAAGGAGAAGGAGAAGGTGAAGTCTGGAGGGTGAATCAGAAGAAGCAGAAGAAAGAGAAGTAGAAGGTGAATTCTGGAGGGTGAAGCAGAAGAAACAGAAGAAGGAGAAGGAGAAGGTGAAGACTGGAGGATGTATCAGAAGAAGTAGAAGAAGGAGAAGGAGAAGGTGAGGTCTGGAGGGTGAATCAGAAGAAGTAGAAGAAGGAGAAGGAGAAGGTGAAGTCTGGAGGGTGAATCAGAAGAAGCAGAAGAAGGAGAAGGAGAAGGTGAAGTCTGGAGGGTGAATCAGAAGAAGCAGAAGAAGGAGAAGGAGAAGATGAAGTCTGGAGGGTGAATCAGAAGTAGTAGAAGAAGTAGAAGGAGAAGGTGAGGTCTGGAGGGTGAATCAGAAGAAGCAGAAGAAGGAGAAGGAGAAGGTGAAGTCTGGAGGGTGAATCAGAAGAAGCAGAAGAAGGAGAAGGAGAAGGTGAAGTCTGGAGGGTGAATCAGAAGAAGCAGAAGAAGGAGAAGGAAAAGGTGAAGTCAGGAGGGTGAATCAGAAGAAGCAGAAGAAGGAGAAGGAGAAGGTGAAGTTAGCAGGGTGAATCAGAAGAAGCAGAAGAAGGAGAAGGAGAAGGTGAAGTCTGGAGGGTGAATCAGAAGAAGCAGAAGAAGGAGAAGGAGAAGGTGAAGTCTGGAGGGTGAATTAGAAGAAGCAGAAGAAGGAGAAGGAGAAGGTGAAGTCAGGGGGGTGAATCAGAAGAAGCAGAAGAAGGAGAAGCAGAAGGTAAAGTTAGGAGGGTGAACCAGAAGAAGCAGAAGAAGGAGAAGGAGCAGGTGAAGTCAAGGGGGTGAAGCAGAAGAAGTAGAAGAAGGAGAAGGAGAAGGTGAAGTCAGGAGGGTGAAGCAGAAGAAGCAGAAGAAGGAGAAGGAGAAGGTGAAGTCTGGAGGGCGCAGCAGAAGAAGCAGAAGAAGGAGAAGGAGAAGGTGAAGTCTGGATGGTGAAGCAGAAGAAGCAGAAGAAGGAGAAGGAGAAGGTGAAGTCTGGAGGGTGAATCAGAAGAAGCAGAAGAACGAGAAGGAGAAGGTGAAGTCTGGAGGGTGAATCAGAAGAAGTAGAAGAAGGAGAATGAGAAGGTGAAGTCTGGAGGATGAATCAGAAGAAGCAGAAGAAGGAGAAGGAGAAGGTGAAGTCTGGAGGGTGAATCAGAAGAAGCAGAAGAAGGAGAAGGAGAAGGTGAAGTCTGGAGGGAGAATCAGAAGAAGCAGAATAAGGAGAAGGAGAAGGTGAAGTCTGGAGGGTGAATCAGAAGAAGCAGAAGAAGGAGAAGGAGAAGGTGGAGTCTGGAGGGTGAATCAGAAGAAGTAGAAGAAGGAGAAGGAGAAGGTGAAGTCTGGAGGGTGAATCAGAAGAAGCAGAAGAAGGAGAAGGAGAAGGTGAAGTCAGGAGGGTGAATCAGAAGAAGCAGAAAAAGGAGAAGGAGCAGGTGAAGTCAGGGGGGTGAAGCAGAAGAAGTAGAAGAAGGAGAAGGAGAAGGTGAAGTCAGGAGGGTGAAGCAGAAGAAGCAGAAGAAGGAGAAGGAGAAGGTGAAGTCTGGAGGGCGCAGCAGAAGAAGCAGAAGAAGGAGAAGGAGAAGGTGAAGTCTGCAGGGTGAATCAGAAGAAGTAGAAGAAGGAGAAGGAGAAGGTGAAGTCAGGAGAGTGAAGCAGAAGAAGCAGAAGAAGGAGAAGGAGAAGGTGAAGTCTGGAGGGTGAAGCAGAAGAAGCAGAAGAAGGAGAAGGAGAAGGTGAAGTCTGGAGGGCGAAGCAGAAGAAGCAGAAGAAGGAGAAGGAGAAGGTGAAGTCTGGAGGGTGAAGCAGAAGAAGCAGAAAAGGAGAAGGAGAAGGTGAAGTCTGGAGGGTGAATCAGAAGAAGTAGAAGAAGGAGAAGGAGAAGGTGAAGTCAGGAGGGTGAATCAGAAGAAGTAGAAGAAGGAGAAGGAGAAGGTGAAGTCAGGAGGGTGAAGCAGAAGAAGCAGAAGAAGGAGAAGGAGAAGGTGAAGTCAGGAGGGTGAATCGGAAGAAGTAGAAGAAGGAGAAGGAGAAGGTGAAGTCTGGAGGGTCAATCAGAAGAAGTAGAAGAAGGAGAAGGAGAAGGTGAAGTCTGGAGGGTGAATCAGAAGAAGTAGAAGAAGGAGAAGGAGAAGGTGAAGTCTGGAGGGTGAATCAGAAGAAGCAGAAGAAGGAGAAGGAGAAGGTTACGTCTGGAGGGAGAAGCAGAAGAAGTAGAAGAAGGAGAAGGAGAAGGTGAAGTCTGGAGGGTGAATCAGAAGAAGTAGAAGAAGGAGAAGGAGAAGGTGAAGTCTGGAGGGTGAATCAGAAGAAGTAGAAGACGGAGAAGGAGAAGGTGAAGTCTGGAGGGTGAATCAGAAGAAGCAGAAGAACGAGAAGGAGAAGGTGAAGTCTGGAGGGTGAATCAGCAGAAGTAGAAGAAGGAGAAGGAGAAGGTGTAGTCTGGAGGGTGAATCAGAAGAAGTTGACGAAGGAGAAGGAGAAGGTGAAGTCTGGAGGGTGAATCAGAAGAAGCAGAAGAACGAGAAGGAGAAGGTGAAGTCTGGAGGGTGAATCAGAAGAAGTAGAAGAAGGAGAATGAGAAGGTGAAGTCTGGAGGATGAATCAGAAGAAGCAGAAGAAGGAGAAGGAGAAGGTGAAGTCTGGAGGGTGAATCAGAAGAAGCAGAAGAAGGAGAAGGAGAAGGTGAAGTCTGGAGGGAGAATCAGAAGAAGCAGAATAAGGAGAAGGAGAAGGTGAAGTCTGGAGGGTGAATCAGAAGAAGCAGAAGAAGGAGAAGGAGAAGGTGGAGTCTGGAGGGTGAATCAGAAGAAGTAGAAGAAGGAGAAGGAGAAGGTGAAGTCTGGAGGGTGAATCAGAAGAAGTAGAAGAAGGAGAAGGAGAAGGTGAAGTCTGGAGGGTGAATCAGAAGCAGTAGAAGAAGGAGAAGGAGAAGGTGAAGTCTGGAGGGTGAAGCAGAAGAAGTAGAAGAAGGAGAAGGAGAAGGTGAAGTCAGGAGGGTGAATCAGAAGAAGTAGAAGAAGGAGAAGGAGAAGGTGAAGTCAGGAGTGTGAATCAGAAGAAGCAGAAGAAGGAGAAGGAGAAGGTGAAGTCTGGAGGGTGAATCAGAAGAATCAGAAGAAGGAGAAGGAGAAGGTGAAGTCTGGAGGGTGAATCAGAAGAAGCAGAAGAAAGAGAAGTAGAAGGTGAATTCTGGAGGGTGAAGCAGAAGAAACAGAAGAAGGAGAAGGAGAAGGTGAAGACTGGAGGATGTATCAGAAGAAGTAGAAGAAGGAGAAGGAGAAGGTGAGGTCTGGAGGGTGAATCAGAAGAAGTAGAAGAAGGAGAAGGAGAAGGTGAAGTCTGGAGGGTGAATCAGAAGAAGCAGAAGAAGGAGAAGGAGAAGGTGAAGTCTGGAGGGTGAATCAGAAGAAGCAGAAGAAGGAGAAGGAGAAGATGAAGTCTGGAGGGTGAATCAGAAGTAGTAGAAGAAGTAGAAGGAGAAGGTGAGGTCTGGAGGGTGAATCAGAAGAAGCAGAAGAAGGAGAAGGAGAAGGTGAAGTCTGGAGGGTGAATCAGAAGAAGCAGAAGAAGGAGAAGGAGAAGGTGAAGTCTGGAGGGTGAATCAGAAGAAGCAGAAGAAGGAGAAGGAGAAGGTGAAGTCAGGAGGGTGAATCAGAAGAAGCAGAAGAAGGAGAAGGAGAAGGTGAAGTTAGCAGGGTGAATCAGAAGAAGCAGAAGAAGGAGAAGGAGAAGGTGAAGTCTGGAGGGTGAATCAGAAGAAGCAGAAGAAGGAGAAGGAGAAGGTGAAGTCTGGAGGGTGAATTAGAAGAAGCAGAAGAAGGAGAAGGAGAAGGTGAAGTCAGGGGGGTGAATCAGAAGAAGCAGAAGAAGGAGAAGCAGAAGGTAAAGTTAGGAGGGTGAACCAGAAGAAGCAGAAGAAGGAGAAGGAGCAGGTGAAGTCAAGGGGTTGAAGCAGAAGAAGTAGAAGAAGGAGAAGGAGAAGGTGAAGTCAGGAGGGTGAAGCAGAAGAAGCAGAAGAAGGAGAAGGAGAAGGTGAAGTCTGGAGGGCGCAGCAGAAGAAGCAGAAGAAGGAGAAGGAGAAGGTGAAGTCTGGATGGTGAAGCAGAAGAAGCAGAAGAAGGAGAAGGAGAAGGTGAAGTCTGGAGGGTGAATCAGAAGAAGCAGAATAACGAGAAGGAGAAGGTGAAGTCTGGAGGGTGAATCAGAAGAAGTAGAAGAAGGAGAATGAGAAGGTGAAGTCTGGAGGATGAATCAGAAGAAGCAGAAGAAGGAGAAGGAGAAGGTGAAGTCTGGAGGGTGAATCAGAAGAAGCAGAAGAAGGAGAAGGAGAAGGTGAAGTCTGGAGGGAGAATCAGAAGAAGCAGAATAAGGAGAAGGAGAAGGTGAAGTCTGGAGGGTGAATCAGAAGAAGCAGAAGAAGGAGAAGGAGAAGGTGGAGTCTGGAGGGTGAATCAGAAGAAGTAGAAGAAGGAGAAGGAGAAGGTGAAGTCTGGAGGGTGAATCAGAAGAAGTAGAAGAAGGAGAAGGAGAAGGTGAAGTCTGGAGGGTGAATCAGAAGCAGTAGAAGAAGGAGAAGGAGAAGGTGAAGTCTGGAGGGTGAAGCAGAAGAAGTAGAAGAAGGAGAAGGAGAAGGTGAAGTCAGGAGGGTGAATCAGAAGAAGTAGAAGAAGGAGAAGGAGAAGGTGAAGTCAGGAGTGTGAATCAGAAGAAGCAGAAGAAGGAGAAGGAGAAGGTGAAGTCTGGAGGGTGAATCAGAAGAATCAGAAGAAGGAGAAGGAGAAGGTGAAGTCTGGAGGGTGAATCAGAAGAAGCAGAAGAAAGAGAAGTAGAAGGTGAATTCTGGAGGGTGAAGCAGAAGAAACAGAAGAAGGAGAAGGAGAAGGTGAAGACTGGAGGATGTATCAGAAGAAGTAGAAGAAGGAGAAGGAGAAGGTGAGGTCTGGAGGGTGAATCAGAAGAAGTAGAAGAAGGAGAAGGAGAAGGTGAAGTCTGGAGGGTGAATCAGAAGAAGCAGAAGAAGGAGAAGGAGAAGGTGAAGTCTGGAGGGTGAATCAGAAGAAGCAGAAGAAGGAGAAGGAGAAGATGAAGTCTGGAGGGTGAATCAGAAGTAGTAGAAGAAGTAGAAGGAGAAGGTGTGGTCTGGAGGGTGAATCAGAAGAAGCAGAAGAAGGAGAAGGAGAAGGTGAAGTCTGGAGGGTGAATCAGAAGAAGCAGAAGAAGGAGAAGGAGAAGGTGAAGTCTGGAGGGTGAATCAGAAGAAGCAGAAGAAGGAGAAGGAGAAGGTGAAGTCAGGAGGGTGAATCAGAAGAAGCAGAAGAAGGAGAAGGAGAAGGTGAAGTTAGCAGGGTGAATCAGAAGAAGCAGAAGAAGGAGAAGGAGAAGGTGAAGTCTGGAGGGTGAATCAGAAGAAGCAGAAGAAGGAGAAGGAGAAGGTGAAGTCTGGAGGGTGAATTAGAAGAAGCAGAAGAAGGAGAAGGAGAAGGTGAAGTCAGGGGGGTGAATCAGAAGAAGCAGAAGAAGGAGAAGCAGAAGGTAAAGTTAGGAGGGTGAACCAGAAGAAGCAGAAGAAGGAGAAGGAGCAGGTGAAGTCAAGGGGGTGAAGCAGAGGAAGTAGAAGAAGGAGAAGGAGAAGGTGAAGTCAGGAGGGTGAAGCAGAAGAAGCAGAAGAAGGAGAAGGAGAAGGTGAAGTCTGGAGGGCGCAGCAGAAGAAGCAGAAGAAGGAGAAGGAGAAGGTGAAGTCTGGATGGTGAAGCAGAAGAAGCAGAAGAAGGAGAAGGAGAAGGTGAAGTCTGGAGGGTGAATCAGAAGAAGCAGAAGAACGAGAAGGAGAAGGTGAAGTCTGGAGGGTGAATCAGAAGAAGTAGAAGAAGGAGAATGAGAAGGTGAAGTCTGGAGGATGAATCAGAAGAAGCAGAAGAAGGAGAAGGAGAAGGTGAAGTCTGGAGGGTGAATCAGAAGAAGCAGAAGAAGGAGAAGGAGAAGGTGAAGTCTGGAGGGAGAATCAGAAGAAGCAGAATAAGGAGAAGGAGAAGGTGAAGTCTGGAGGGTGAATCAGAAGAAGCAGAAGAAGGAGAAGGAGAAGGTGGAGTCTGGAGGGTGAATCAGAAGAAGTAGAAGAAGGAGAAGGAGAAGGTGAAGTCTGGAGGGTGAATCAGAAGAAGTAGAAGAAGGAGAAGGAGAAGGTGAAGTCTGGAGGGTGAATCAGAAGCAGTAGAAGAAGGAGAAGGAGAAGGTGAAGTCTGGAGGGTGAAGCAGAAGAAGTAGAAGAAGGAGAAGGAGAAGGTGAAGTCAGGAGGGTGAATCAGAAGAAGTAGAAGAAGGAGAAGGAGAAGGTGAAGTCAGGAGTGTGAATCAGAAGAAGCAGAAGAAGGAGAAGGAGAAGGTGAAGTCTGGAGGGTGAATCAGAAGAATCAGAAGAAGGAGAAGGAGAAGGTGAAGTCTGGAGGGTGAATCAGAAGAAGCAGAAGAAAGAGAAGTAGAAGGTGAATTCTGGAGGGTGAAGCAGAAGAAACAGAAGAAGGAGAAGGAGAAGGTGAAGACTGGAGGATGTATCAGAAGAAGTAGAAGAAGGAGAAGGAGAAGGTGAGGTCTGGAGGGTGAATCAGAAGAAGTAGAAGAAGGAGAAGGAGAAGGTGAAGTCTGGAGGGTGAATCAGAAGAAGCAGAAGAAGGAGAAGGAGAAGGTGAAGTCTGGAGGGTGAATCAGAAGAAGCAGAAGAAGGAGAAGGAGAAGATGAAGTCTGGAGGGTGAATCAGAAGTAGTAGAAGAAGTAGAAGGAGAAGGTGAGGTCTGGAGGGTGAATCAGAAGAAGCAGAAGAAGGAGAAGGAGAAGGTGAAGTCTGGAGGGTGAATCAGAAGAAGCAGAAGAAGGAGAAGGAGAAGGTGAAGTCTGGAGGGTGAATCAGAAGAAGCAGAAGAAGGAGAAGGAGAAGGTGAAGTCAGGAGGGTGAATCAGAAGAAGCAGAAGAAGGAGAAGGAGAAGGTGAAGTTAGCAGGGTGAATCAGAAGAAGCAGAAGAAGGAGAAGGAGAAGGTGAAGTCTGGAGGGTGAATCAGAAGAAGCAGAAGAAGGAGAAGGAGAAGGTGAAGTCTGGAGGGTGAATTAGAAGAAGCAGAAGAAGGAGAAGGAGAAGGTGAAGTCAGGGGGGTGAATCAGAAGAAGCAGAAGAAGGAGAAGCAGAAGGTAAAGTTAGGAGGGTGAACCAGAAGAAGCAGAAGAAGGAGAAGGAGCAGGTGAAGTCAAGGGGGTGAAGCAGAAGAAGTAGAAGAAGGAGAAGGAGAAGGTGAAGTCAGGAGGGTGAAGCAGAAGAAGCAGAAGAAGGAGAAGGAGAAGGTGAAGTCTGGAGGGCGCAGCAGAAGAAGCAGAAGAAGGAGAAGGAGAAGGTGAAGTCTGGATGGTGAAGCAGAAGAAGCAGAAGAAGGAGAAGGAGAAGGTGAAGTCTGGAGGGTGAATCAGAAGAAGTAGAAGAAGGAGAAGGAGAAGGTGAAGTCAGGAGAGTGAAGCAGAAGAAGCAGAAGAAGGAGAAGGAGAAGGTGAAGTCTGGAGGGTGAAGCAGAAGAAGCAGAAGAAGGAGAAGGAGAAGGTGAAGTCTGGAGGGCGAAGCAGAAGAAGCAGAAGAAGGAGAAGGGGAAGGTGAAGTCTGGAGGGTGAATCAGAAGAAGTAGAAGAAGCAGAAGGAGAAGGTGAAGTCTGGAGGGTGAATCAGAAGAAGCAGAAGAAGGAGAAGGAGAAGGTGAAGTCTGGAGGGTGAATCAGAAGAAGCAGAAGAAGGAGAAGGAGAAGGTGAAGTCTGGAGGGTGAATCAGAAGAAGCAGAATAAGGAGAAGAAGAAGGTGAAGTCTGGAGGGTGAATCAGAAGAAGCAGAAGAAGGAGAAGGAGAAGGTGAAGTCTGGAGGGTGAATCAGAAGAAGTAGAAGAAGGAGAAGGAGAAGGTGAAGTCTGGAGGGTGAATCAGAAGAAGTGGAAGAAGGAGAAGGAGAAGGTGAAGACTGGAGGGTGAATCAGAAGAAGCAGAAGAAGGAGAAGGAGAAGGTGAAGTCTGGAGGGTGAATCAGAAGAAGCAGAAGAAGGAGAAGGAGACGATGAAGTCTGGAGGGTGAATCAGAAGAAGTAGAAGAAGGAGAAGGAGAAGGTGAAGTCTGGAGAGTGAATCAGAAGAAGCAGAAGAAGGAGAAGGAGAAGGTGAAGTCTGGAGGGTGAATCAGAAGAAGCAGAAGAAGGAGAAGGAGAAGGTGAAGTCTGGAGGGTGAATCAGAAGAAGCAGAATAAGGAGAAGGAGAAGGTGAAGTCTGGAGGGTGAATCAGAAGAAGCAGAAGAAGTAGAAGGAGAAGGTGAAGTCTGGAGGGTGAATCAGAAGAAGTAGAAGAAGGAGAAGGAGAAGGTGAAGTCTGGAGGGTGAAGCAGAAGAAGTAGAAGAAGGAGAAGGAGAAGGTGAAGTCAGGAGGGTGAATCAGAAGAAGTAGAAGAAGGAGAAGGAGAAGGTGAAGTCAGGAGGGTGATTCAGAAGAAGCAGAAGAAGGAGAAGGAGAAGGTGATGTCTGGAGGGTGAATCAGAAGAATCAGAAGGAGAAGGAGAAGGTGAAGTCTGGAGGGTGAATCAGAAGAAGCAGAAGAAAGAGAAGGAGAAGGTGAAGTCTGGAGGGTGAAGCAGAAGAAACAGAAGAAGGAGAAGGAGAAGGTGAAGACTGAAGGGTGAATCAGAAGAAGTAGAAGAAGGAGAAGGAGAAGGTGAGGTCTGGAGGGTGAATCAGAAGAAGTAGAAGAAGGAGAAGGAGAAGGTGAAGTCTGGAGGGTGAATCAGAAGAAGCAGAAGAATGAGAAGGAGAAGGTGAAGTCTGGAGGGTGAATCAGAAGAAGCAGAAGAAGGAGAAGGAGAAGATGAAGTCTGGAGTGTGAATCAGAAGAAGTAGAAGAAGGAGAAGGAGAAGGTGAGGTCTGGAGGGTGAATCAGAAGAAGCAGAAGAAGGAGAAGGAGAAGGTGAAGTCTGGAGGGTGAATCAGAAGAAGCAGAAGAAGGAGAAGGAGAAGGTGATGTCTGGAGGGTGAATCAGAAGAAGCAAAAGAAGGAGAAGGAGAAGGTGAAGTCAGGAGGGTGAATCAGAAGAAGCAGAAGAAGGAGAAGGAGAAGGTGAAGTTAGGAGGGTGAATCAGAAGAAGCAGAAGAAGGAGAAGGAGCAGGTGAAGTCAGGGGGGTGAAGCAGAAGAAGTAGAAGAAGGAGAAGGAGAAGGTGAAGTCCGGACGGTGAAGCAGAAGAGGCAGAAGAAGGAGAAGGAGAAGGTGAAGTCTGGAGGGCGCAGCAGAAGAAGCAGAAGAAGGAGAAGGAGAAGGTGAAGTCTGGAGGGTGAAGCAGAAGAAGCAGAAGAAGGAGAAGGAGAAGGTGAAGTCTGGAGGGTGAATCAGAAGAAGTAGAAGAAGGAGAAGGAGAAGGTGAAGTCAGGAGAGTGAAGCAGAAGAAGCAGAAGAAGGAGAAGGAGAAGGTGAAGTCTGGAGGGTGAAGCAGAAGAAGCAGAAGAAGGAGAAGGAGAAGGTGAAGTCTGGAGGGCGAAGCAGAAGAAGCAGAAGAAGGAGAAGGAGAAGGTGAAGTCTGGAGGGTGAAGCAGAAGAAGCTGAAGAAGGAGAAGGAGAAGGTGAAGTCTGGAGGGTGAATCAGAAGAAGTAGAAGAAGGAGAAGGAGAAGGTGAAGTCAGGAGGGTGAAGCAGAAGAAGCAGAAGATGGAGAAGGAGAAGGTGAAGTCTGGAGGGTGAAACAGAAGAATCAGAAGAAGGAGAAGGAGAAGGTGAAGTCTGGAGGGTGAATCAGAAGAAGCAGAAGAAAGAGAAGGAGAAGGTGAAGTCTGGAGGGTGAAGCAGAAGAAACAGAAGAAGGAGAAGGAGAAGGTGAAGACTGAAGGGTGAATCAGAAGAAGTAGAAGAAGGAGAAGGAGAAGGTGAAGTCTGGAGGGTGAATCAGAAGAAGTAGAAGAAGGCGAAGGAGAAGGTGAAGTCTGGAGGGTGAATCAGAAGAAGCAGAAGAAGGAGAAGGAGAAGGTGAAGTCTGGAGGGTGAATCACAAGAAGCAGAAGAAGGAGAAGGAGAAGGTGAAGTCTGGAGGGTGAATCAGAAGAAGCAGAATAAGGAGAAGGAGAAGGTGAAGTCTGGAGGGTGAATCAGAAGAAGCAGAAGAAGGAGAAGGAGAAGGTGAAGTCTGGAGGGTGAATCAGAAGAAGTAGAAGAAGGAGAAGGAGAAGGTGAAGTCTGGAGGGTGAATCAGAAGAAGGAGAAGGAGAAGGTGTAGACTGGAGGGTGAATCAGAAGAAGCAGAAGAAGGAGAAGGAGAAGGTGAAGTCTGGAGGGTGAATCAGAAGAAGCAGAAGAAGGAGAAGGAGACGATGAAGTCTGGAGGGTGAATCACAAGAAGTAGAAGAAGGAGAAGGAGAAGGTGAAGTCTGGAGGGTGAATCAGAAGAAGCAGAAGAAGGAGAAGGAGACGGTGAAGTCTGGAGGGTGAATCAGAAGAAGCAGAAGAAGGAGAAGGAGAAGGTGAAGTCTGGAGGGTGAATCAGAAGAAGCAGAATAAGGAGAAGGAGAAGGTGAAGTCTGGAGGGTGAATCAGAAGAAGCAGAAGAAGTAGAAGGAGAAGGTGAAGTCTGGAGGGTGAATCAGAAGAAGTAGAAGAAGGAGAAGGAGAAGGTGAAGTCTGGAGGGTGAAGCAGAAGAAGTAGAAGAAGGAGAAGGAGAAGGTGAAGTCAGGAGGGTGAATCAGAAGAAGTAGAAGAAGGAGAAGGAGAAGGTGAAGTCAGGAGGGTGATTCAGAAGAAGCAGAAGAAGGAGAAGGAGAAGGTGAAGTCTGGAGGGTGAATCAGAAGAATCAGAAGAAGGAGAAGGAGAAGGTGAAGTCTGGAGGGTGAATCAGAAGAAGCAGAAGAAAGAGAAGGAGAAGGTGAAGTCTGGAGGGTGAAGCAGAAGAAACAGAAGAAGGAGAAGGAGAAGGTGAAGACTGAAGGGTGAATCAGAAGAAGTAGAAGAAGGAGAAGGAGAAGGTGAGGTCTGGAGGGTGAATCAGAAGAAGTAGAAGAAGGAGAAGGAGAAGGTGAAGTCTGGAGGGTGAATCAGAAGAAGGAGAAGGAGAAGGTGAAGTCTGGAGGGTGAATCAGAAGAAGCATAAGAAGGAGAAGGAGAAGATGAAGTCTGGAGGGTGAATCAGAAGAAGTAGAAGAAGGAGAAGGAGAAGGTGAGGTCTGGAGGGTGAATCAGAAGAAGCAGAAGAAGGAGAAGGAGAAGGTGAAGTCTGGAGGGTGAATCAGAAGAAGCAGAAGAAGGAGAAGGAGAAGGTGATGTCTGGAGGGTGAATCAGAAGAAGCAAAAGAAGGAGAAGGAGAAGGTGAAGTCAGGAGGGTGAATCAGAAGAAGCAGAAGAAGGAGAAGGAGAAGGTGAAGTTAGGAGGGTGAATCAGAAGAAGCAGAAGAAGGAGAAGGAGAGGGTGAAGTCAGGGGGGTGAAGCAGAAGAAGTAGAAGAAGGAGAAGGAGAAGGTGAAGTCAGGACGGTGAAGCAGAAGAGGCAGAAGAAGGAGAAGGAGAAGGTGAAGTCTGGAGGGCGCAGCAGAAGAAGCAGAAAAAGGAGAAGGAGAAGGTGAAGTCTGGAGGGTGAAGCAGAAGAAGCAGAAGAAGGAGAAGGAGAAGGTGTAGTCTGGAGGGCGAAGCAGAAGAAGCAGAAGAAGGAGAAGGAGAAGGTGAAGTCTGGAGGGTGAAGCAGAAGAAGCTGAAGAAGGAGAAGGAGAAGGTGAAGTCTGGAGGGTGAATCAGAAGAAGCAGAAGAAGGAGAAGGAGACGATGAAGTCTGGAGGGTGAATCACAAGAAGTAGAAGAAGGAGAAGGAGAAGGTGAAGTCTGGAGGGTGAATCAGAAGAAGTAGAAGAAGGAGAAGGAGAAGGTGAAGTCTGGAGGGTGAATCAGAAGAAGGAGAAGGAGAAGGTGTAGACTGGAGGGTGAATCAGAAGAAGCAGAAGAAGGAGAAGGAGAAGGTGAAGTCTGGAGGGTGAATCAGAAGAAGCAGAAGAAGGAGAAGGAGACGATGAAGTCTGGAGGGTGAATCACAAGAAGTAGAAGAAGGAGAAGGAGAAGGTGAAGTCTGGAGGGTGAATCAGAAGAAGCAGAAGAAGGAGAAGGAGACGGTGAAGTCTGGAGGGTGAATCAGAAGAAGCAGAAGAAGGAGAAGGAGAAGGTGAAGTCTGGAGGGTGAATCAGAAGAAGCAGAATAAGGAGAAGGAGAAGGTGAAGTCTGGAGGGTGAATCAGAAGAAGCAGAAGAAGTAGAAGGAGAAGGTGAAGTCTGGAGGGTGAATCAGAAGAAGTAGAAGAAGGAGAAGGAGAAGGTGAAGTCTGGAGGGTGAAGCAGAAGAAGTAGAAGAAGGAGAAGGAGAAGGTGAAGTCAGGAGGGTGAATCAGAAGAAGTAGAAGAAGGAGAAGGAGAAGGTGAAGTCAGGAGGGTGATTCAGAAGAAGCAGAAGAAGGAGAAGGAGAAGGTGAAGTCTGGAGGGTGAATCAGAAGAATCAGAAGAAGGAGAAGGAGAAGGTGAAGTCTGGAGGGTGAATCAGAAGAAGCAGAAGAAAGAGAAGGAGAAGGTGAAGTCTGGAGGGTGAAGCAGAAGAAACAGAAGAAGGAGAAGGAGAAGGTGAAGACTGAAGGGTGAATCAGAAGAAGTAGAAGAAGGAGAAGGAGAAGGTGAGGTCTGGAGGGTGAATCAGAAGAAGTAGAAGAAGGAGAAGGAGAAGGTGAAGTCTGGAGGGTGAATCAGAAGAAGGAGAAGGAGAAGGTGAAGTCTGGAGGGTGAATCAGAAGAAGCATAAGAAGGAGAAGGAGAAGATGAAGTCTGGAGGGTGAATCAGAAGAAGTAGAAGAAGGAGAAGGAGAAGGTGAGGTCTGGAGGGTGAATCAGAAGAAGCAGAAGAAGGAGAAGGAGAAGGTGAAGTCTGGAGGGTGAATCAGAAGAAGCAGAAGAAGGAGAAGGAGAAGGTGATGTCTGGAGGGTGAATCAGAAGAAGCAAAAGAAGGAGAAGGAGAAGGTGAAGTCAGGAGGGTGAATCAGAAGAAGCAGAAGAAGGAGAAGGAGAAGGTGAAGTTAGGAGGGTGAATCAGAAGAAGCAGAAGAAGGAGAAGGAGAGGGTGAAGTCAGGGGGGTGAAGCAGAAGAAGTAGAAGAAGGAGAAGGAGAAGGTGAAGTCAGGACGGTGAAGCAGAAGAGGCAGAAGAAGGAGAAGGAGAAGGTGAAGTCTGGAGGGCGCAGCAGAAGAAGCAGAAAAAGGAGAAGGAGAAGGTGAAGTCTGGAGGGTGAAGCAGAAGAAGCAGAAGAAGGAGAAGGAGAAGGTGTAGTCTGGAGGGCGAAGCAGAAGAAGCAGAAGAAGGAGAAGGAGAAGGTGAAGTCTGGAGGGTGAAGCAGAAGAAGCTGAAGAAGGAGAAGGAGAAGGTGAAGTCTGGAGGGTGAATCAGAAGAAGTAGAAGAAGGAGAAGGAGAAGGTGAAGTCAGGAGGGTGAAGCAGAAGAAGCAGAAGATGGAGAAGGAGAAGGTGAAGTCTGGAGGGTGAAACAGAAGAATCAGAAGAAGGAGAAGGAGAAGGTGAAGTCTGGAGGGTGAATCAGAAGAAGCAGAAGAAAGAGAAGGAGAAGGTGAAGTCTGGAGGGTGAAGCAGAAGAAACAGAAGAAGGAGAAGGAGAAGGTGAAGACTGAAGGGTGAATCAGAAGAAGTAGAAGAAGGAGAAGGAGAAGGTGAAGTCTGGAGGGTGAATCAGAAGAAGTAGAAGAAGGCGAAGGAGAAGGTGAAGTCTGGAGGGTGAATCAAAAGAAGCAGAAGAAGGAGAAGGAGAAGGTGAAGTCTGGAGGGTGAATCAGAAGAAGCAGAAGAAGGAGAAGGAGAAGATGAAGTATGGAGGGTGAATCAGAAGAAGTAGAAGAAGGAGAAGGAGAAGGTGAAGTCTGGAGGGTGAATCAGAAGAAGCAGAAGAAGGAGAAGGTGAAGTCTGGAGGGTGAATCAGAAGAAGCAAAAGAAGGAGAAGTAGAAGGTGAAGTCAGGAGGGTGAATCAGAAGAAGCAGAAGAAGGAGAAGGAGAAGGTGAAGTTAGGGGGGTGAATCAGAAGAAGCAGAAGAAGGAGAAGGAGCAGGTGAAGTGAGGGGGGTGAAGCAGAAGAAGTAGAAGAAGGAGAAGGAGAAGGTGAAGTCAGGACGGTGAAGCAGAAGAAGCAGAAGAAGGAGAAGGAGAAGGTGAAGTCTGGAGGGCGCAGCAGAAGAAGCCGAAGAAGGAGAAGGAGAAGGTGAAGTCTGGAGGGTGAAGCGGAAGAAGCAGAAGAAGGAGAAGGAGAAGGTGAAGTCTGGAGGGTGAATCAGAAGAAGTAGAAGAAGGAGTGGGAGAAGGTGAAGTCAGGAGAGTGAAGCAGAAGAAGCAGAAGAAGGAGAAGGAGAAGGTGAAGTCTGGAGGGTGAAGCAGAAGAAGCAGAAGAAGGAGAAGGAGAAGGTGAAGTCTGGAGGGCGAAGCAGAAGAAGCCGAAGAAGGAGAAGGAGAAGGTGAAGTCTGGAGGGTGAAGCAGAAGAAGCAGAAGAAGGAGAAGGAGAAGGTGAAGTCTGGAGGGTGAATCAGAAGAAGTAGAAGAAGGAGAAGGAGAAGGTGAAGTCAGGAGGGTGAAGCAGAAGAAGCAGAAGAAGGAGAAGGAGAAGGTGAAGTCTGGAGGGTGAAGCAGAAGAAGCAGAAGAAGGAGAAGGAGAAGGTGAAGTCTGGAGGGTGAAGCAGAAGAAGCAGAAGAAGGAGAAGGAGAAGGTGAAGTAAGGAGGGTGAATCAGAAGAAGTAGAAGAAGGAGAAGGAGAAGGTTAAGTCTGGAGGGTGAATCAGAAGACGTAGAAGAAGGAGAAGGAGAAGGTGAAGTCTGGAGGGTGATTCAGAAGAAGCAGAAGAAGGAGAAGGAGAAGGTGAAGTCTGGAGGGTGAATCAGAAGAATCAGAAGAAGGAGAAGGAGAAGGTGAAGTCTGGAGGGTGAATCAGAAGAAGCAGAATAAAGAGAAGGAGAAGGTGAAGTCTGGAGGGTGAAGCAGAAGAAACAGAAGAAGGAGAAGGAGAAGGTGAAGACTGAAGGGTGAATCAGAAGAAGTAGAAGAAGGAGAAGGAGAAGGTGAGGTCTGGAGGGTGAATCAGAAGAAGTAGAAGAAGGAGAAGGAGAAGGTGAAGTCTGGAGGGTGAATCAGAAGAAGCAGAAGAAGGAGAAGGAGAAGGTGAAGTTTGGAGGGTGAATCAGAAGAAGCAGAAGAAGGAGAAGGAGAAGATGAAGTCTGGAGGGTGGATCAGAAGAAGTAGAAGAAGGAGAAGGAGAAGGTGAGGTCTGGAGGGTGAATCAGAAGAAGCAGAAGAAGGAGAAGGAGAAGGTGAAGTCTGGAGGGTGAATCAGAAGAAGCAGAAGAATGAGAAGGAGAAGGTGAAGTCTGGAGGGTGAATCAGAAGAAGCAGAAGAAGGAGAAGGAGAAGATGAAGTCTGGAGTGTGAATCAGAAGAAGTAGAAGAAGGAGAAGGAGAAGGTGAGGTCTGGAGGGTGAATCAGAAGAAGCAGAAGAAGGAGAAGGAGAAGGTGAAGTCTGGAGGGTGAATCAGAAGAAGCAGAAGAAGGAGAAGGAGAAGGTGATGTCTGGAGGGTGAATCAGAAGAAGCAAAAGAAGGAGAAGGAGAAGGTGAAGTCAGGAGGGTGAATCAGAAGAAGCAGAAGAAGGAGAAGGAGAAGGTGAAGTTAGGAGGGTGAATCAGAAGAAGCAGAAGAAGGAGAAGGAGCAGGTGAAGTCAGGGGGGTGAAGCAGAAGAAGTAGAAGAAGGAGAAGGAGAAGGTGAAGTCCGGACGGTGAAGCAGAAGAGGCAGAAGAAGGAGAAGGAGAAGGTGAAGTCTGGAGGGCGCAGCAGAAGAAGCAGAAGAAGGAGAAGGAGAAGGTGAAGTCTGGAGGGTGAAGCAGAAGAAGCAGAAGAAGGAGAAGGAGAAGGTGAAGTCTGGAGGGTGAATCAGAAGAAGTAGAAGAAGGAGAAGGAGAAGGTGAAGTCAGGAGAGTGAAGCAGAAGAAGCAGAAGAAGGAGAAGGAGAAGGTGAAGTCTGGAGGGTGAAGCAGAAGAAGCAGAAGAAGGAGAAGGAGAAGGTGAAGTCTGGAGGGCGAAGCAGAAGAAGCAGAAGAAGGAGAAGGAGAAGGTGAAGTCTGGAGGGTGAAGCAGAAGAAGCTGAAGAAGGAGAAGGAGAAGGTGAAGTCTGGAGGGTGAATCAGAAGAAGTAGAAGAAGGAGAAGGAGAAGGTGAAGTCAGGAGGGTGAAGCAGAAGAAGCAGAAGATGGAGAAGGAGAAGGTGAAGTCTGGAGGGTGAAACAGAAGAATCAGAAGAAGGAGAAGGAGAAGGTGAAGTCTGGAGGGTGAATCAGAAGAAGCAGAAGAAAGAGAAGGAGAAGGTGAAGTCTGGAGGGTGAAGCAGAAGAAACAGAAGAAGGAGAAGGAGAAGGTGAAGACTGAAGGGTGAATCAGAAGAAGTAGAAGAAGGAGAAGGAGAAGGTGAAGTCTGGAGGGTGAATCAGAAGAAGTAGAAGAAGGCGAAGGAGAAGGTGAAGTCTGGAGGGTGAATCAGAAGAAGCAGAAGAAGGAGAAGGAGAAGGTGAAGTCTGGAGGGTGAATCACAAGAAGCAGAAGAAGGAGAAGGAGAAGGTGAAGTCTGGAGGGTGAATCAGAAGAAGCAGAATAAGGAGAAGGAGAAGGTGAAGTCTGGAGGGTGAATCAGAAGAAGCAGAAGAAGGAGAAGGAGAAGGTGAAGTCTGGAGGGTGAATCAGAAGAAGTAGAAGAAGGAGAAGGAGAAGGTGAAGTCTGGAGGGTGAATCAGAAGAAGGAGAAGGAGAAGGTGTAGACTGGAGGGTGAATCAGAAGAAGCAGAAGAAGGAGAAGGAGAAGGTGAAGTCTGGAGGGTGAATCAGAAGAAGCAGAAGAAGGAGAAGGAGACGATGAAGTCTGGAGGGTGAATCACAAGAAGTAGAAGAAGGAGAAGGAGAAGGTGAAGTCTGGAGGGTGAATCAGAAGAAGCAGAAGAAGGAGAAGGAGACGGTGAAGTCTGGAGGGTGAATCAGAAGAAGCAGAAGAAGGAGAAGGAGAAGGTGAAGTCTGGAGGGTGAATCAGAAGAAGCAGAATAAGGAGAAGGAGAAGGTGAAGTCTGGAGGGTGAATCAGAAGAAGCAGAAGAAGTAGAAGGAGAAGGTGAAGTCTGGAGGGTGAATCAGAAGAAGTAGAAGAAGGAGAAGGAGAAGGTGAAGTCTGGAGGGTGAAGCAGAAGAAGTAGAAGAAGGAGAAGGAGAAGGTGAAGTCAGGAGGGTGAATCAGAAGAAGTAGAAGAAGGAGAAGGAGAAGGTGAAGTCAGGAGGGTGATTCAGAAGAAGCAGAAGAAGGAGAAGGAGAAGGTGAAGTCTGGAGGGTGAATCAGAAGAATCAGAAGAAGGAGAAGGAGAAGGTGAAGTCTGGAGGGTGAATCAGAAGAAGCAGAAGAAAGAGAAGGAGAAGGTGAAGTCTGGAGGGTGAAGCAGAAGAAACAGAAGAAGGAGAAGGAGAAGGTGAAGACTGAAGGGTGAATCAGAAGAAGTAGAAGAAGGAGAAGGAGAAGGTGAGGTCTGGAGGGTGAATCAGAAGAAGTAGAAGAAGGAGAAGGAGAAGGTGAAGTCTGGAGGGTGAATCAGAAGAAGGAGAAGGAGAAGGTGAAGTCTGGAGGGTGAATCAGAAGAAGCATAAGAAGGAGAAGGAGAAGATGAAGTCTGGAGGGTGAATCAGAAGAAGTAGAAGAAGGAGAAGGAGAAGGTGAGGTCTGGAGGGTGAATCAGAAGAAGCAGAAGAAGGAGAAGGAGAAGGTGAAGTCTGGAGGGTGAATCAGAAGAAGCAGAAGAAGGAGAAGGAGAAGGTGATGTCTGGAGGGTGAATCAGAAGAAGCAAAAGAAGGAGAAGGAGAAGGTGAAGTCAGGAGGGTGAATCAGAAGAAGCAGAAGAAGGAGAAGGAGAAGGTGAAGTTAGGAGGGTGAATCAGAAGAAGCAGAAGAAGGAGAAGGAGAGGGTGAAGTCAGGGGGGTGAAGCAGAAGAAGTAGAAGAAGGAGAAGGAGAAGGTGAAGTCAGGACGGTGAAGCAGAAGAGGCAGAAGAAGGAGAAGGAGAAGGTGAAGTCTGGAGGGCGCAGCAGAAGAAGCAGAAAAAGGAGAAGGAGAAGGTGAAGTCTGGAGGGTGAAGCAGAAGAAGCAGAAGAAGGAGAAGGAGAAGGTGTAGTCTGGAGGGCGAAGCAGAAGAAGCAGAAGAAGGAGAAGGAGAAGGTGAAGTCTGGAGGGTGAAGCAGAAGAAGCTGAAGAAGGAGAAGGAGAAGGTGAAGTCTGGAGGGTGAATCAGAAGAAGTAGAAGAAGGAGAAGGAGAAGGTGAAGTCAGGAGGGTGAAGCAGAAGAAGCAGAAGATGGAGAAGGAGAAGGTGAAGTCTGGAGGGTGAAACAGAAGAATCAGAAGAAGGAGAAGGAGAAGGTGAAGTCTGGAGGGTGAATCAGAAGAAGCAGAAGAAAGAGAAGGAGAAGGTGAAGTCTGGAGGGTGAAGCAGAAGAAACAGAAGAAGGAGAAGGAGAAGGTGAAGACTGAAGGGTGAATCAGAAGAAGTAGAAGAAGGAGAAGGAGAAGGTGAAGTCTGGAGGGTGAATCAGAAGAAGTAGAAGAAGGCGAAGGAGAAGGTGAAGTCTGGAGGGTGAATCAAAAGAAGCAGAAGAAGGAGAAGGAGAAGGTGAAGTCTGGAGGGTGAATCAGAAGAAGCAGAAGAAGGAGAAGGAGAAGATGAAGTATGGAGGGTGAATCAGAAGAAGTAGAAGAAGGAGAAGGAGAAGGTGAAGTCTGGAGGGTGAATCAGAAGAAGCAGAAGAAGGAGAAGGTGAAGTCTGGAGGGTGAATCAGAAGAAGCAAAAGAAGGAGAAGTAGAAGGTGAAGTCAGGAGGGTGAATCAGAAGAAGCAGAAGAAGGAGAAGGAGAAGGTGAAGTTAGGGGGGTGAATCAGAAGAAGCAGAAGAAGGAGAAGGAGCAGGTGAAGTGAGGGGGGTGAAGCAGAAGAAGTAGAAGAAGGAGAAGGAGAAGGTGAAGTCAGGACGGTGAAGCAGAAGAAGCAGAAGAAGGAGAAGGAGAAGGTGAAGTCTGGAGGGCGCAGCAGAAGAAGCCGAAGAAGGAGAAGGAGAAGGTGAAGTCTGGAGGGTGAAGCGGAAGAAGCAGAAGAAGGAGAAGGAGAAGGTGAAGTCTGGAGGGTGAATCAGAAGAAGTAGAAGAAGGAGTGGGAGAAGGTGAAGTCAGGAGAGTGAAGCAGAAGAAGCAGAAGAAGGAGAAGGAGAAGGTGAAGTCTGGAGGGTGAAGCAGAAGAAGCAGAAGAAGGAGAAGGAGAAGGTGAAGTCTGGAGGGCGAAGCAGAAGAAGCCGAAGAAGGAGAAGGAGAAGGTGAAGTCTGGAGGGTGAAGCAGAAGAAGCAGAAGAAGGAGAAGGAGAAGGTGAAGTCTGGAGGGTGAATCAGAAGAAGTAGAAGAAGGAGAAGGAGAAGGTGAAGTCAGGAGGGTGAAGCAGAAGAAGCAGAAGAAGGAGAAGGAGAAGGTGAAGTCTGGAGGGTGAAGCAGAAGAAGCAGAAGAAGGAGAAGGAGAAGGTGAAGTCTGGAGGGTGAAGCAGAAGAAGCAGAAGAAGGAGAAGGAGAAGGTGAAGTAAGGAGGGTGAATCAGAAGAAGTAGAAGAAGGAGAAGGAGAAGGTTAAGTCTGGAGGGTGAATCAGAAGACGTAGAAGAAGGAGAAGGAGAAGGTGAAGTCTGGAGGGTGATTCAGAAGAAGCAGAAGAAGGAGAAGGAGAAGGTGAAGTCTGGAGGGTGAATCAGAAGAATCAGAAGAAGGAGAAGGAGAAGGTGAAGTCTGGAGGGTGAATCAGAAGAAGCAGAATAAAGAGAAGGAGAAGGTGAAGTCTGGAGGGTGAAGCAGAAGAAACAGAAGAAGGAGAAGGAGAAGGTGAAGACTGAAGGGTGAATCAGAAGAAGTAGAAGAAGGAGAAGGAGAAGGTGAGGTCTGGAGGGTGAATCAGAAGAAGTAGAAGAAGGAGAAGGAGAAGGTGAAGTCTGGAGGGTGAATCAGAAGAAGCAGAAGAAGGAGAAGGAGAAGGTGAAGTTTGGAGGGTGAATCAGAAGAAGCAGAAGAAGGAGAAGGAGAAGATGAAGTCTGGAGGGTGGATCAGAAGAAGTAGAAGAAGGAGAAGGAGAAGGTGAGGTCTGGAGGGTGAATCAGAAGAAGCAGAAGAAGGAGAAGGAGAAGGTGAAGTCTGGAGGGTGAATCAGAAGAAGAAAAGAAGGAGAAGGAGAAGGTGATGTCTGGAGGGTGAATCAGAAGAAGCAAAAGAAGGAGAAGGAGAAGGTGAAGTCAGGAGGGTGAATCAGAAGAAGCAGAAGAAGGAGAAGGAGAAGGTGAAGTTAGGAGGGTGAATCAGAAGAAGCAGAAGAAGGAGAAGGAGCAGGTGAAGTCAGGGGGGTGAAGCAGAAGAAGTAGAAGAAGGAGAAGGAGAAGGTGAAGTCAGGAAGGTGAAGCAGAAGAGGCAGAAGAAGGAGAAGGAGAAGGTGAAGTCTGGAGGGCGCAGCAGAAGAAGCAGAAGAAGGAGAAGGAGAAGGTGAAGTCTGGAGGGTGAAGCAGAAGAAGCAGAAGAAGGAGAAGGAGAAGGTGAAGTCTGGAGGGTGAATCAGAAGAAGTAGAAGAAGGAGAAGGAGAAGGTGAAGTCAGGAGAGTGAAGCAGAAGAAGCAGAAGAAGGAGAAGGAGACGATGAAGTCTGGAGGGTGAATCACAAGAAGTAGAAGAAGGAGAAGGAGAAGGTGAAGTCTGGAGGGTGAATCAGAAGAAGCAGAAGAAGGAGAAGGAGACGGTGAAGTCTGGAGGGTGAATCAGAAGAAGCAGAAGAAGGAGAAGGAGAAGGTGAAGTCTGGAGGGTGAATCAGAAGAAGCAGAATAAGGAGAAGGAGAAGGTGAAGTCTGGAGGGTGAATCAGAAGAAGCAGAAGAAGTAGAAGGAGAAGGTGAAGTCTGGAGGGTGAATCAGAAGAAGTAGAAGAAGGAGAAGGAGAAGGTGAAGTCTGGAGGGTGAAGCAGAAGAAGTAGAAGAAGGAGAAGGAGAAGGTGAAGTCAGGAGGGTGAATCAGAAGAAGTAGAAGAAGGAGAAGGAGAAGGTGAAGTCAGGAGGGTGATTCAGAAGAAGCAGAAGAAGGAGAAGGAGAAGGTGAAGTCTGGAGGGTGAATCAGAAGAATCAGAAGAAGGAGAAGGAGAAGGTGAAGTCTGGAGGGTGAATCAGAAGAAGCAGAAGAAAGAGAAGGAGAAGGTGAAGTCTGGAGGGTGAAGCAGAAGAAACAGAAGAAGGAGAAGGAGAAGGTGAAGACTGAAGGGTGAATCAGAAGAAGTAGAAGAAGGAGAAGGAGAAGGTGAGGTCTGGAGGGTGAATCAGAAGAAGTAGAAGAAGGAGAAGGAGAAGGTGAAGTCTGGAGGGTGAATCAGAAGAAGGAGAAGGAGAAGGTGAAGTCTGGAGGGTGAATCAGAAGAAGCATAAGAAGGAGAAGGAGAAGATGAAGTCTGGAGGGTGAATCAGAAGAAGTAGAAGAAGGAGAAGGAGAAGGTGAGGTCTGGAGGGTGAATCAGAAGAAGCAGAAGAAGGAGAAGGAGAAGGTGAAGTCTGGAGGGTGAATCAGAAGAAGCAGAAGAAGGAGAAGGAGAAGGTGATGTCTGGAGGGTGAATCAGAAGAAGCAAAAGAAGGAGAAGGAGAAGGTGAAGTCAGGAGGGTGAATCAGAAGAAGCAGAAGAAGGAGAAGGAGAAGGTGAAGTTAGGAGGGTGAATCAGAAGAAGCAGAAGAAGGAGAAGGAGAGGGTGAAGTCAGGGGGGTGAAGCAGAAGAAGTAGAAGAAGGAGAAGGAGAAGGTGAAGTCAGGACGGTGAAGCAGAAGAGGCAGAAGAAGGAGAAGGAGAAGGTGAAGTCTGGAGGGCGCAGCAGAAGAAGCAGAAAAAGGAGAAGGAGAAGGTGAAGTCTGGAGGGTGAAGCAGAAGAAGCAGAAGAAGGAGAAGGAGAAGGTGTAGTCTGGAGGGCGAAGCAGAAGAAGCAGAAGAAGGAGAAGGAGAAGGTGAAGTCTGGAGGGTGAAGCAGAAGAAGCTGAAGAAGGAGAAGGAGAAGGTGAAGTCTGGAGGGTGAATCAGAAGAAGTAGAAGAAGGAGAAGGAGAAGGTGAAGTCAGGAGGGTGAAGCAGAAGAAGCAGAAGATGGAGAAGGAGAAGGTGAAGTCTGGAGGGTGAAACAGAAGAATCAGAAGAAGGAGAAGGAGAAGGTGAAGTCTGGAGGGTGAATCAGAAGAAGCAGAAGAAAGAGAAGGAGAAGGTGAAGTCTGGAGGGTGAAGCAGAAGAAACAGAAGAAGGAGAAGGAGAAGGTGAAGACTGAAGGGTGAATCAGAAGAAGTAGAAGAAGGAGAAGGAGAAGGTGAAGTCTGGAGGGTGAATCAGAAGAAGTAGAAGAAGGCGAAGGAGAAGGTGAAGTCTGGAGGGTGAATCAAAAGAAGCAGAAGAAGGAGAAGGAGAAGGTGAAGTCTGGAGGGTGAATCAGAAGAAGCAGAAGAAGGAGAAGGAGAAGATGAAGTATGGAGGGTGAATCAGAAGAAGTAGAAGAAGGAGAAGGAGAAGGTGAAGTCTGGAGGGTGAATCAGAAGAAGCAGAAGAAGGAGAAGGTGAAGTCTGGAGGGTGAATCAGAAGAAGCAAAAGAAGGAGAAGTAGAAGGTGAAGTCAGGAGGGTGAATCAGAAGAAGCAGAAGAAGGAGAAGGAGAAGGTGAAGTTAGGGGGGTGAATCAGAAGAAGCAGAAGAAGGAGAAGGAGCAGGTGAAGTGAGGGGGGTGAAGCAGAAGAAGTAGAAGAAGGAGAAGGAGAAGGTGAAGTCAGGACGGTGAAGCAGAAGAAGCAGAAGAAGGAGAAGGAGAAGGTGAAGTCTGGAGGGCGCAGCAGAAGAAGCCGAAGAAGGAGAAGGAGAAGGTGAAGTCTGGAGGGTGAAGCGGAAGAAGCAGAAGAAGGAGAAGGAGAAGGTGAAGTCTGGAGGGTGAATCAGAAGAAGTAGAAGAAGGAGTGGGAGAAGGTGAAGTCAGGAGAGTGAAGCAGAAGAAGCAGAAGAAGGAGAAGGAGAAGGTGAAGTCTGGAGGGTGAAGCAGAAGAAGCAGAAGAAGGAGAAGGAGAAGGTGAAGTCTGGAGGGCGAAGCAGAAGAAGCCGAAGAAGGAGAAGGAGAAGGTGAAGTCTGGAGGGTGAAGCAGAAGAAGCAGAAGAAGGAGAAGGAGAAGGTGAAGTCTGGAGGGTGAATCAGAAGAAGTAGAAGAAGGAGAAGGAGAAGGTGAAGTCAGGAGGGTGAAGCAGAAGAAGCAGAAGAAGGAGAAGGAGAAGGTGAAGTCTGGAGGGTGAAGCAGAAGAAGCAGAAGAAGGAGAAGGAGAAGGTGAAGTCTGGAGGGTGAAGCAGAAGAAGCAGAAGAAGGAGAAGGAGAAGGTGAAGTAAGGAGGGTGAATCAGAAGAAGTAGAAGAAGGAGAAGGAGAAGGTTAAGTCTGGAGGGTGAATCAGAAGACGTAGAAGAAGGAGAAGGAGAAGGTGAAGTCTGGAGGGTGATTCAGAAGAAGCAGAAGAAGGAGAAGGAGAAGGTGAAGTCTGGAGGGTGAATCAGAAGAATCAGAAGAAGGAGAAGGAGAAGGTGAAGTCTGGAGGGTGAATCAGAAGAAGCAGAATAAAGAGAAGGAGAAGGTGAAGTCTGGAGGGTGAAGCAGAAGAAACAGAAGAAGGAGAAGGAGAAGGTGAAGACTGAAGGGTGAATCAGAAGAAGTAGAAGAAGGAGAAGGAGAAGGTGAGGTCTGGAGGGTGAATCAGAAGAAGTAGAAGAAGGAGAAGGAGAAGGTGAAGTCTGGAGGGTGAATCAGAAGAAGCAGAAGAAGGAGAAGGAGAAGGTGAAGTTTGGAGGGTGAATCAGAAGAAGCAGAAGAAGGAGAAGGAGAAGATGAAGTCTGGAGGGTGGATCAGAAGAAGTAGAAGAAGGAGAAGGAGAAGGTGAGGTCTGGAGGGTGAATCAGAAGAAGCAGAAGAAGGAGAAGGAGAAGGTGAAGTCTGGAGGGTGAATCAGAAGAAGAAAAGAAGGAGAAGGAGAAGGTGATGTCTGGAGGGTGAATCAGAAGAAGCAAAAGAAGGAGAAGGAGAAGGTGAAGTCAGGAGGGTGAATCAGAAGAAGCAGAAGAAGGAGAAGGAGAAGGTGAAGTTAGGAGGGTGAATCAGAAGAAGCAGAAGAAGGAGAAGGAGCAGGTGAAGTCAGGGGGGTGAAGCAGAAGAAGTAGAAGAAGGAGAAGGAGAAGGTGAAGTCAGGAAGGTGAAGCAGAAGAGGCAGAAGAAGGAGAAGGAGAAGGTGAAGTCTGGAGGGCGCAGCAGAAGAAGCAGAAGAAGGAGAAGGAGAAGGTGAAGTCTGGAGGGTGAAGCAGAAGAAGCAGAAGAAGGAGAAGGAGAAGGTGAAGTCTGGAGGGTGAATCAGAAGAAGTAGAAGAAGGAGAAGGAGAAGGTGAAGTCAGGAGAGTGAAGCAGAAGAAGCAGAAGAAGGAGAAGGAGAAGGTGAAGTCTGGAGGGTGAAGCAGAAGAAGCAGAAGAAGGAGAAGGAGAAGGTGAAGTCTGGAGGGCGAAGCAGAAGAAGCAGAAGAAGGAGAAGGAGAAGGTGAAGTCTGGAGGGTGAAGCAGAAGAAGCTGAAGAAGGAGAAGGAGAAGGTGAAGTCTGGAGGGTGAATCAGAAGAAGTAGAAGAAGGAGAAGGAGAAGGTGAAGTCAGGAGGGTGAAGCAGAAGAAGCAGAAGATGGAGAAGGAGAAGGTGAAGTCTGGAGGGTGAAACAGAAGAATCAGAAGAAGGAGAAGGAGAAGGTGAAGTCTGGAGGGTGAATCAGAAGAAGCAGAAGAAAGAGAAGGAGAAGGTGAAGTCTGGAGGGTGAAGCAGAAGAAACAGAAGAAGGAGAAGGAGAAGGTGAAGACTGAAGGGTGAATCAGAAGAAGTAGAAGAAGGAGAAGGAGAAGGTGAAGTCTGGAGGGTGAATCAGAAGAAGTAGAAGAAGGAGAAGGAGAATGTGAAGTCTGGAGGGTGAATCAGAAGAAGCAGAAGAAGGAGAAGGAGAAGGTGAAGTCTGGAGGGAGAAGCAGAAGAAGTAGAAGAAGGAGAAGGAGAAGTTGAAGTCTGGAGGGTGAATCAGAAGAAGTAGAAGAAGGAGAAGGAGAAGGTGAAGTCTGGAGGGTCAATCAGAAGAAGTAGAAGAAGGAGAAGGAGAAGGTGAAGTCTGGAGGGTGAATCAGAAGAAGAAGGAGAAGGTGAAGTTTGGAGGATGAATCAGAAGAAGCAGAGGAAGGAGAAGGAGAAGGTGAAGTCTGGAGGGTGAATCAGAAGAAGCAGAATAAGGAGAAGGAGAAGGTGAAGTCTGGAGGGTGAATCAGAAGAAGCAGAAGAAGGAGAAGGAGAAGGTGAAGTCTGGAGGGTGAATCAGAAGAAGTAGAAGAAGGAGAAGGAGAAGTTGAAGTCTGGAGGGTGAATCAGAAGAAGTAGAAGAAGGAGAAGGAGAAGGTGAAGTCAGGAGAGTGAAGCAGAAGAAGCAGAAGAAGGAGAAGGAGAAGGTGAAGTCTGGAGGGTGAAGCAGAAGAAGCAGAAGAAGGAGAAGGAGAAGGTGAAGTCTGGAGGGCGAAGCAGAAGAAGCAGAAGAAGGAGAAGGAGAAGGTGAAGTCTGGAGGGTGAAGCAGAAGAAGCAGAAGAAGGAGAAGGAGAAGGTGATGTCTGGAGGGTGAATCAGAAGAAGTAGAAGAAGGAGAAGGAGAAGGTGAAGTCTGGAGGGTGAAGCAGAAGAAACAGAAGAAGGAGAAGGAGAAGGTGAAGACTGAAGGGTGAATCAGAAGAAGTAGAAGAAGGAGAAGGAGAAGGTGAAGTCTGGAGGGTGAATCAGAAGAAGCAGAAGAAGGAGAAGGAGAAGGTGAAGTCTGGAGGGTGAATCAGAAGAAGCAGAAGAAGGAGAAGGAGAAGATGAAGTCTGGAGGGTGAATCAGAAGAAGTAGAAGAAGGAGAAGGAGAAGGTGAGGTCTGGAGGGTGAATCAGAAGAAGCAGAAGAAGGAGAAGGAGAAGGTGAAGTCTGGAGAGTGAAGCAGAAGAAGCAGAAGAAGGAGAAGGAGAAGGTGAAGTCTGGAGGGTGAAGCAGAAGAAGCAGAAGAAGGAGAAGGAGAAGGTGAAGTCTGGAGGGCGAAGCAGAAGAAGCAGAAGAAGGAGAAGGAGAAGGTGAAGTCTGGAGGGTGAAGCAGAAGAAGCAGAAGAAGGAGAAGGAGAAGGTGAAGTCTGGAGGGTGAATCAGAAGAAGTAGAAGAAGGAGAAGGAGAAGGTGAAGTCAGGAGGGTGAAGCAGAAGAAGCAGAAGAAGGAGAAGGAGAAGGTGAAGTCTGGAGGGTGAAGCAGAAGAAGCAGAAGAAGGAGAAGGAGAAGGTGAAGTCTGGAGGGTGAAGCAGAAGAAGCAGAAGAAGGAGAAGGAGAAGGTGAAGTAAGGAGGGTGAATCAGAAGAAGTAGAAGAAGGTGAAGGAGAAGGTGAAGTCTGGAGGGTGAATCAGAAGACGTAGAAGAAGGAGAAGGAGAAGGTGAAGTCTGGAAGGTGAATCAGAAGAAGTAGAAGAAGGAGAAGGAGAAGGTGAAGTCAGGAGGGTGAAGCAGAAGAAGCAGAAGATGGAGAAGGAGAAGGTGAAGTCTGGAGGGTGAAACAGAAGAATCAGAAGAAGGAGAAGGAGAAGGTGAAGTCTGGAGGGTGAATCAGAAGAAGCAGAAGAAAGAGAAGGAGAAGGTGAAGTCTGGAGGGTGAAGCAGAAGAAACAGAAGAAGGAGAAGGAGAAGGTGAAGACTGAAGGGTGAATCAGAAGAAGTAGAAGAAGGAGAAGGAGAAGGTGAAGTCTGGAGGGTGAATCAGAAGAAGTAGAAGAAGGCGAAGGAGAAGGTGAAGTCTGGAGGGTGAATCAAAAGAAGCAGAAGAAGGAGAAGGAGAAGGTGAAGTCTGGAGGGTGAATCAGAAGAAGCAGAAGAAGGAGAAGGAGAAGATGAAGTATGGAGGGTGAATCAGAAGAAGTAGAAGAAGGAGAAGGAGAAGGTGAAGTCTGGAGGGTGAATCAGAAGAAGCAGAAGAAGGAGAAGGTGAAGTCTGGAGGGTGAATCAGAAGAAGCAAAAGAAGGAGAAGTAGAAGGTGAAGTCAGGAGGGTGAATCAGAAGAAGCAGAAGAAGGAGAAGGAGAAGGTGAAGTTAGGGGGGTGAATCAGAAGAAGCAGAAGAAGGAGAAGGAGCAGGTGAAGTGAGGGGGGTGAAGCAGAAGAAGTAGAAGAAGGAGAAGGAGAAGGTGAAGTCAGGACGGTGAAGCAGAAGAAGCAGAAGAAGGAGAAGGAGAAGGTGAAGTCTGGAGGGCGCAGCAGAAGAAGCCGAAGAAGGAGAAGGAGAAGGTGAAGTCTGGAGGGTGAAGCGGAAGAAGCAGAAGAAGGAGAAGGAGAAGGTGAAGTCTGGAGGGTGAATCAGAAGAAGTAGAAGAAGGAGTGGGAGAAGGTGAAGTCAGGAGAGTGAAGCAGAAGAAGCAGAAGAAGGAGAAGGAGAAGGTGAAGTCTGGAGGGTGAAGCAGAAGAAGCAGAAGAAGGAGAAGGAGAAGGTGAAGTCTGGAGGGCGAAGCAGAAGAAGCCGAAGAAGGAGAAGGAGAAGGTGAAGTCTGGAGGGTGAAGCAGAAGAAGCAGAAGAAGGAGAAGGAGAAGGTGAAGTCTGGAGGGTGAATCAGAAGAAGTAGAAGAAGGAGAAGGAGAAGGTGAAGTCAGGAGGGTGAAGCAGAAGAAGCAGAAGAAGGAGAAGGAGAAGGTGAAGTCTGGAGGGTGAAGCAGAAGAAGCAGAAGAAGGAGAAGGAGAAGGTGAAGTCTGGAGGGTGAAGCAGAAGAAGCAGAAGAAGGAGAAGGAGAAGGTGAAGTAAGGAGGGTGAATCAGAAGAAGTAGAAGAAGGAGAAGGAGAAGGTTAAGTCTGGAGGGTGAATCAGAAGACGTAGAAGAAGGAGAAGGAGAAGGTGAAGTCTGGAGGGTGATTCAGAAGAAGCAGAAGAAGGAGAAGGAGAAGGTGAAGTCTGGAGGGTGAATCAGAAGAATCAGAAGAAGGAGAAGGAGAAGGTGAAGTCTGGAGGGTGAATCAGAAGAAGCAGAATAAAGAGAAGGAGAAGGTGAAGTCTGGAGGGTGAAGCAGAAGAAACAGAAGAAGGAGAAGGAGAAGGTGAAGACTGAAGGGTGAATCAGAAGAAGTAGAAGAAGGAGAAGGAGAAGGTGAGGTCTGGAGGGTGAATCAGAAGAAGTAGAAGAAGGAGAAGGAGAAGGTGAAGTCTGGAGGGTGAATCAGAAGAAGCAGAAGAAGGAGAAGGAGAAGGTGAAGTTTGGAGGGTGAATCAGAAGAAGCAGAAGAAGGAGAAGGAGAAGATGAAGTCTGGAGGGTGGATCAGAAGAAGTAGAAGAAGGAGAAGGAGAAGGTGAGGTCTGGAGGGTGAATCAGAAGAAGCAGAAGAAGGAGAAGGAGAAGGTGAAGTCTGGAGGGTGAATCAGAAGAAGAAAAGAAGGAGAAGGAGAAGGTGATGTCTGGAGGGTGAATCAGAAGAAGCAAAAGAAGGAGAAGGAGAAGGTGAAGTCAGGAGGGTGAATCAGAAGAAGCAGAAGAAGGAGAAGGAGAAGGTGAAGTTAGGAGGGTGAATCAGAAGAAGCAGAAGAAGGAGAAGGAGCAGGTGAAGTCAGGGGGGTGAAGCAGAAGAAGTAGAAGAAGGAGAAGGAGAAGGTGAAGTCAGGAAGGTGAAGCAGAAGAGGCAGAAGAAGGAGAAGGAGAAGGTGAAGTCTGGAGGGCGCAGCAGAAGAAGCAGAAGAAGGAGAAGGAGAAGGTGAAGTCTGGAGGGTGAAGCAGAAGAAGCAGAAGAAGGAGAAGGAGAAGGTGAAGTCTGGAGGGTGAATCAGAAGAAGTAGAAGAAGGAGAAGGAGAAGGTGAAGTCAGGAGAGTGAAGCAGAAGAAGCAGAAGAAGGAGAAGGAGAAGGTGAAGTCTGGAGGGTGAAGCAGAAGAAGCAGAAGAAGGAGAAGGAGAAGGTGAAGTCTGGAGGGCGAAGCAGAAGAAGCAGAAGAAGGAGAAGGAGAAGGTGAAGTCTGGAGGGTGAAGCAGAAGAAGCTGAAGAAGGAGAAGGAGAAGGTGAAGTCTGGAGGGTGAATCAGAAGAAGTAGAAGAAGGAGAAGGAGAAGGTGAAGTCAGGAGGGTGAAGCAGAAGAAGCAGAAGATGGAGAAGGAGAAGGTGAAGTCTGGAGGGTGAAACAGAAGAATCAGAAGAAGGAGAAGGAGAAGGTGAAGTCTGGAGGGTGAATCAGAAGAAGCAGAAGAAAGAGAAGGAGAAGGTGAAGTCTGGAGGGTGAAGCAGAAGAAACAGAAGAAGGAGAAGGAGAAGGTGAAGACTGAAGGGTGAATCAGAAGAAGTAGAAGAAGGAGAAGGAGAAGGTGAAGTCTGGAGGGTGAATCAGAAGAAGTAGAAGAAGGAGAAGGAGAATGTGAAGTCTGGAGGGTGAATCAGAAGAAGCAGAAGAAGGAGAAGGAGAAGGTGAAGTCTGGAGGGAGAAGCAGAAGAAGTAGAAGAAGGAGAAGGAGAAGTTGAAGTCTGGAGGGTGAATCAGAAGAAGTAGAAGAAGGAGAAGGAGAAGGTGAAGTCTGGAGGGTCAATCAGAAGAAGTAGAAGAAGGAGAAGGAGAAGGTGAAGTCTGGAGGGTGAATCAGAAGAAGAAGGAGAAGGTGAAGTTTGGAGGATGAATCAGAAGAAGCAGAGGAAGGAGAAGGAGAAGGTGAAGTCTGGAGGGTGAATCAGAAGAAGCAGAATAAGGAGAAGGAGAAGGTGAAGTCTGGAGGGTGAATCAGAAGAAGCAGAAGAAGGAGAAGGAGAAGGTGAAGTCTGGAGGGTGAATCAGAAGAAGTAGAAGAAGGAGAAGGAGAAGTTGAAGTCTGGAGGGTGAATCAGAAGAAGTAGAAGAAGGAGAAGGAGAAGGTGAAGTCAGGAGAGTGAAGCAGAAGAAGCAGAAGAAGGAGAAGGAGAAGGTGAAGTCTGGAGGGTGAAGCAGAAGAAGCAGAAGAAGGAGAAGGAGAAGGTGAAGTCTGGAGGGCGAAGCAGAAGAAGCAGAAGAAGGAGAAGGAGAAGGTGAAGTCTGGAGGGTGAAGCAGAAGAAGCAGAAGAAGGAGAAGGAGAAGGTGATGTCTGGAGGGTGAATCAGAAGAAGTAGAAGAAGGAGAAGGAGAAGGTGAAGTCTGGAGGGTGAAGCAGAAGAAACAGAAGAAGGAGAAGGAGAAGGTGAAGACTGAAGGGTGAATCAGAAGAAGTAGAAGAAGGAGAAGGAGAAGGTGAAGTCTGGAGGGTGAATCAGAAGAAGCAGAAGAAGGAGAAGGAGAAGGTGAAGTCTGGAGGGTGAATCAGAAGAAGCAGAAGAAGGAGAAGGAGAAGATGAAGTCTGGAGGGTGAATCAGAAGAAGTAGAAGAAGGAGAAGGAGAAGGTGAGGTCTGGAGGGTGAATCAGAAGAAGCAGAAGAAGGAGAAGGAGAAGGTGAAGTCTGGAGAGTGAAGCAGAAGAAGCAGAAGAAGGAGAAGGAGAAGGTGAAGTCTGGAGGGTGAAGCAGAAGAAGCAGAAGAAGGAGAAGGAGAAGGTGAAGTCTGGAGGGCGAAGCAGAAGAAGCAGAAGAAGGAGAAGGAGAAGGTGAAGTCTGGAGGGTGAAGCAGAAGAAGCAGAAGAAGGAGAAGGAGAAGGTGAAGTCTGGAGGGTGAATCAGAAGAAGTAGAAGAAGGAGAAGGAGAAGGTGAAGTCAGGAGGGTGAAGCAGAAGAAGCAGAAGAAGGAGAAGGAGAAGGTGAAGTCTGGAGGGTGAAGCAGAAGAAGCAGAAGAAGGAGAAGGAGAAGGTGAAGTCTGGAGGGTGAAGCAGAAGAAGCAGAAGAAGGAGAAGGAGAAGGTGAAGTAAGGAGGGTGAATCAGAAGAAGTAGAAGAAGGTGAAGGAGAAGGTGAAGTCTGGAGGGTGAATCAGAAGACGTAGAAGAAGGAGAAGGAGAAGGTGAAGTCTGGAAGGTGAATCAGAAGAAGTAGAAGAAGGAGAAGGAGAATGTGAAGTCTGGAGGGTGAATCAGAAGAAGCAGAAGAAGGAGAAGGTGACGTCTGGAGGGAGAAGCAGAAGAAGTAGAAGAAGGAGAAGGAGAAGTTGAAGTCTGGAGGGTGAATCAGAAGAAGTAGAAGAAGGAGAAGGAGAAGGTGAAGTCTGGAGGGTCAATCAGAAGAAGTAGAAGAAGGAGAAGGAGAAGGTGAAGTCTGGAGGGTGAATCAGAAGAAGCAGAAGAAGGAGAAGGAGAAGATGAAGTCTGGAGGGTGAATCAGAAGAAGTAGAAGAAGGAGTAGGAGAAGGTGTAGTCTGGACGGTGAATCAGAAGAAGTAGACGAAGGAGAAGGAGAAGGTGAAGTCTGCAGGGTGAATCAGAACAAGCAGAAGAAGGAAAAGGAGAAGGTGAAGTCTGGAGGGTGAATCAGAAGAAGAAGGAGAAGGTGAAGTCTGGTGGGTGAATCAGAAGAAGCAGAAGAAGGAGAAGGAGAAGGTGAAGTCTGGAGGGTGAATCAGAAGCAGCAGAATAAGGAGAAGGAGAAGGTGAAGTCTGGAGGGTGAATCAGAAGAAGCAGAAGAAGGAGAAAGAGAGGTGAAGTCTGGAGGGTGAATCAGAAGAAGAAGAAGAAGGAGAAGGAGAAGGTGAAGCATGGAGGGTGAATCAGAAGAAGTAGAAGAAGGAGAACGAGAAGGTGAAGTCAGGAGAGTGAAGCAGAAGAAGCAGAAGAAGGAGAAGGAGAAGGTGAAGTCTGGAGGGTGAAGCAGAAGAAGCAGAAGAAGGAGAAGGAGAAGGTGAAGTCTGGAGGGCGAAGCAGAAGAAGCAGAAGAAGGAGAAGGAGATGGTGAAGTCTGGAGGGTGAAGCAGAAGAAGCAGAAGAAGGAGAAGGAGAAGGTGAAGTCTGGAGGGTGAATCAGAAGAAGTAGAAGACGGAGAAGGAGAAGGTGAAGTCTGGAGGGTGAAGCAGAAGAAACAGAAGAAGGAGAAGGAGAAGGTGAAGACTGAAGGGTGAATCAGAAGAAGTAGAAGAAGGAGAAGGAGAAGGTGAAGTCTGGAGGGTGAATCAGAAGAAGCAGAAGAAGGAGAAGGAGAAGGTGAAGTCTGGAGGGTGAATCAGAAGAAGCAGAAGAAGGAGAAGGAGAAGATGAAGTCTGGAGGGTGAATCAGAAGAAGTAGAAGAAGGAGAAGGAGAAGGTGCGGTCTGGAGGGTGAATCAGAAGAAGCAGAAGAAGGAGAAGGAGAAGGTGAAGTCTGGAGGGTGAATTAGAAGAAGCAGAAGAAGGAGAAGGAGAAGGTGAAGTCTGGAGGGTGAATCAGAAGAAGCAAAAGAAGGAGAAGGAGAAGGTGAAGTCAGGAGGGTGAATCAGAAGAAGCAGAAGAAGGAGAAGGAGAAGGTGAAGTTAGGAGGGTGAATCAGAAGAAGCAGAAGAAGGAGAAGGAGCAGGTGAAGTCAGGGGGTGAAGCAGAAGAAGTAGAAGAAGGAGAAGGAGAAGGTGAAGTCAGGACGGTGAAGCAGAAGAAGCAGAAGAAGGAGAAGGAGAAGGTGAAGTCTGGAGGGCGCAGCAGAAGAAGCAGAAGAAGGAGAAGGAGAAGGTGAAGTCTGGAGGGTGAAGCAGAAGAAGCAGAAGAAGGAGAAGGAGAAGGTGAAGTCTGGAGGGTGAATCAGAAGAAGTAGAAGAAGGAGAAGGAGAAGGTGAACTCAGGAGAGTGAAGCAGAAGAAGCAGAAGAAGGAGAAGGAGAAGTTGAAGTCTGGAGGGTGAAGCAGAAGAAGCAGAAGAAGGAGAAGGAGAAGGTGAAGTCTGGAGGGCGAGGCAGAAGAAGCAGAAGAAGGAGAAGGAGAAGGTGAAGTCTGGAGGGTGAAGCAGAAGAAGCAGAAGAAGGAGGAGGAGAAGGTGAAGTCTGGAGGGTGAATCAGAAGAAGTAGAAGAAGGAGAAGGAGAAGGTGAAGTCAGGAGGGTGAAGCAGAAGAAGCAGAAGAAGGAGAAGGAGAAGGTGAAGTCTGGAAGGTGAAGCAGAAGAAGCAGAAGAAGGAGAAGGAGAAGGTGAGGTCTGGAGGGTGAAGCAGAAGAAGCAGAAGAAGGAGAAGGAGAAGGTGAAGTAAGGAGGGTGAATCAGAAGAAGGAGAAGAAGGAGAAGGAGAAGGTGAAGTCTGGAGGGTGAATCAGAAGACGTAGAAGAAGGAGAAGGAGAAGGTGAAGTCTGGAGGGTGAATCAGAAGAAGTAGAAGAAGGAGAAGGAGAAGGTGAAGTCTGGAGGGTGAATCAGAAGAAGCAGAAGAAGGAGAAGGAGAAGGTGAAGTCTGGAGGGAGAAGCAGAAGAAGTAGAAGAGGGAGAAGGAGAAGTTGAAGTCTGGAGGGTGAATCAGAAGAAGTAGAAGAAGGAGAAGGAGAAGGTGAAGTCTGGAGGGTCAATCAGAAGAAGTAGAAGAAGGAGAAGGAGAAGGTGAAGTCTGGAGGGTGAATCAGAAGAAGCAGAAGAAGGAGAAGGAGAAGATGAAGTCTGGAGGGTGAATCAGAAGAAGTAGAAGAAGGAGAAGGAGAAGGTGTAGTCTGGACGGTGAATCAGAAGAAGTAGACGAAGGAGAAGGAGAAGGTGAAGTCTGCAGGGTGAATCAGAAGAAGCAGAAGAAGGAGAAGGAGAAGGTGAAGTCTGGAGGGTGAATCAGAAGAAGTCGAAGAAGGAGAAGGAGAAGGTGAAGTCTGGAGGGTGAATCAGAAGAAGAAGGAGAAGGTGAAGTCTGGAGGGTGAATCAGAAGAAGCAGAAGAAGGAGAAGGAGAAGGTGAAGTCTGGAGGGTGAATCAGAAGAAGCAGAATAAGGAGAAGGAGAAGGTGAAGTCTGGAGGGTGAATCAGAAGAAGCAGAAGAAGGAGAAGGAGAAGGTGAAGTCTGGAGGGAGAATCAGAAGAAGTAGAAGAAGGAGAAGGAGAAGGTGAATTCTGTAGGGTGAATCAGAAGAAGTAGAAGAAGGAGAAGGAGAAGGTGAAGTCAGGAGAGTGAAGCAGAAGAAGCAGAAGAAGGAGAAGGAGAAGGTGAAGTCTGGAGGGCGAAGCAGAAGAAGCAGAAGAAGGAGAAGGAGAAGGTGAAGTCTGGAGGGTGAAGCAGAAGAAGCAGAAGAAGGAGAAGGAGAAGGTGAAGTCTGGAGGGCGAAGCAGAAGAAGCAGAAGAAGGAGAAGGAGAAGGTGAAGTCTGGAGGGTGAAGCAGAAGAAGCAGAAGAAGGAGAAGGAGAAGGTGATGTCTGGAGGGTGAATCAGAAGAAGTAGAAGAAGGAGAAGGAGAAGGTGAAGTCTGGAGGGTGAAGCAGAAGAAACAGAAGAAGGAGAAGGAGAAGGTGAAGACTGAAGGGTGAATCAGAAGAAGTAGAAGAAGGAGAAGGAGAAGGTGAAGTCTGGAGGGTGAATCAGAAGAAGCAGAAGAAGGAGAAGGAGAAGGTGAAGTCTGGAGGGTGAATCAGAAGAAGCAGAAGAAGGAGAAGGAGAAGATGAAGTCTGGAGGGTGAATCAGAAGAAGTAGAAGAAGGAGAAGGAGAAGGTGAGGTCTGGAGGGTGAATCAGAAGAAGCAGAAGAAGGAGAAGGAGAAGGTGAAGTCTGGAGAGTGAAGCAGAAGAAGCAGAAGAAGGAGAAGGAGAAGGTGAAGTCTGGAGGGTGAAGCAGAAGAAGCAGAAGAAGGAGAAGGAGAAGGGGAAGTCTGGAGGGCGAAGCAGAAGAAGCAGAAGAAGGAGAAGGAGAAGGTGAAGTCTGGAGGGTGAAGCAGAAGAAGCAGAAGAAGGAGAAGGAGAAGGTGAAGTCTGGAGGGTGAATCAGAAGAAGTAGAAGAAGGAGAAGGAGAAGGTGAAGTCAGGAGGGTGAAGCAGAAGAAGCAGAAGAAGGAGAAGGAGAAGGTGAAGTCTGGAGGGTGAAGCAGAAGAAGCAGAAGAAGCAGAAGGAGAAGGTGAAGTCTGGAGGGTGAAGCAGAAGAAGCAGAAGAAGGAGAAGGAGAAGGTGAAGTAAGGAGGGTGAATCAGAAGAAGTAGAAGAAGGAGAAGGAGAAGGTGAAGTCTGGAGGGTGAATCAGAAGACGTAGAAGAAGGAGAAGGAGAAGGTGAAGTCTGGAAGGTGAATCAGAAGAAGTAGAAGAAGGAGAAGGAGAATGTGAAGTCTGGAGGGTGAATCAGAAGAAGCAGAAGAAGGAGAAGGTGACGTCTGGAGGGAGAAGCAGAAGAAGTAGAAGAAGGAGAAGGAGAAGTTGAAGTCTGGAGGGTGAATCAGAAGAAGTAGAAGAAGGAGAAGGAGAAGGTGAAGTCTGGAGGGTCAATCAGAAGAAGTAGAAGAAGGAGAAGGAGAAGGTGAAGTCTGGAGGGTGAATCAGAAGAAGCAGAAGAAGGAGAAGGAGAAGATGAAGTCTGGAGGGTGAATCAGAAGAAGTAGAAGAAGGAGTAGGAGAAGGTGTAGTCTGGACGGTGAATCAGAAGAAGTAGACGAAGGAGAAGGAGAAGGTGAAGTCTGCAGGGTGAATCAGAACAAGCAGAAGAAGGAGAAGGAGAAGGTGATGTCTGGAGGGTGAATCAGAAGAAGAAGGAGAAGGTGAAGTCTGGTGGGTGAATCAGAAGGAGCAGAAGAAGGAGAAGGAGAAGGTGAACTCTGGAGGGTGAATCAGAAGCAGCAGAATAAGGAGAAGGAGAAGGTGAAGTCTGGAGGGTGAATCAGAAGAAGCAGAAGAAGGAGAAGGAGAAGGTGAAGTCTGGAGGGTGAATCAGAAGAAGAAGAAGAAGGAGAAGGAGAAGGTGAAGCATGGAGGGTGAATCAGAAGAAGTAGAAGAAGGAGAACGAGAAGGTGAAGTCAGGAGAGTGAAGCAGAAGAAGCAGAAGAAGGAGAAGGAGAAGGTGAAGTCTGGAGGGTGAAGCAGAAGAAGCAGAAGAAGGAGAAGGAGAAGGTGAAGTCTGGAGGGCGAAGCAGAAGAAGCAGAAGAAGGAGAAGTAGAAGGTGAAGTCTGGAGGGTGAATCAGAAGAAGTAGAAGAAGGAGAAGGAGAAGGTGAAGTCTGGAGGGTGAAGCAGAAGAAACAGAAGAAGGAGAAGGAGAAGGTGAAGACTGAAGGGTGAATCAGAAGAAGTAGAAGAAGGAGAAGGAGAAGGTGAAGTCTGGAGGGTGAATCAGAAGAAACAGAAGAAGGAGAAGGAGAAGGTGAAGTCTGGAGGGTGAATCAGAAGAAGCAGAAGAAGGAGAAGGAGAAGATGAAGTCTGGAGGGTGAATCAGAAGAAGTAGAAGAAGGAGAAGGAGAAGGTGCGGTCTGGAGGGTGAATCAGAAGAAGCAGAAGAAGGAGAAGGAGAAGGTGAAGTCTGGAGGGTGAATCAGAAGAAGCAGAAGAAGGAGAAGGAGAAGGTGAAGTCTGGAGGGTGAATCAGAAGAAGCAAAAGAAGGAGAAGGAGAAGGTGAAGTCAGGAGGGTGAATCAGAAGAAGCAGAAGAAGGAGAAGGAGAAGGTGAAGTTAGGAGGGTGAATCAGAAGAAGCAGAAGAAGGAGAAGGAGCAGGTGAAGTCAGGGGGTGAAGCAGAAGAAGTAGAAGAAGGAGAAGGAGAAGGTGAAGTCAGGACGGTGAAGCAGAAGAAGCAGAAGAAGGAGAAGGAGAAGGTGAAGTCTGGAGGGCGCAGCAGAAGAAGCAGAAGAAGGAGAAGGAGAAGGTGAAGTCTGGAGGGTGAAGCAGAAGAAGCAGAAGAAGGAGAAGGAGAAGGTGAAGTCTGGAGGGTGAATCAGAAGAAGTAGAAGAAGGAGAAGGAGAAGGTGAAGTCAGGAGAGTGAAGCAGAAGAAGCAGAAGAAGGAGAAGGAGAAGTTGAAGTCTGGAGGGTGAAGCAGAAGAAGCAGAAGAAGGAGAAGGAGAAGGTGAAGTCTGGAGGGCGAGGCAGAAGAAGCAGAAGAAGGAGAAGGAGAAGGTGAAGTCTGGAGGGTGAAGCAGAAGAAGCAGAAGAAGGAGAAGGAGAAGGTGAAGTCTGGAGGGTGAATCAGAAGAAGTAGAAGAAGGAGAAGGAGAAGGTGAAGTCAGGAGGGTGAAGCAGAAGAAGCAGAAGAAGGAGAAGGAGAAGGTGAAGTCTGGAAGGTGAAGCAGAAGAAGCAGAAGAAGGAGAAGGAGAAGGTGAGGTCTGGAGGGTGAAGCAGAAGAAGCAGAAGAAGGAGAAGGAGAAGGTGAAGTAAGGAGGGTGAATCAGAAGAAGTAGAAGAAGGAGAAGGAGAAGGTGAAGTCTGGAGGGTGAATCTGAAGACGTAGAAGAAGGAGAAGGAGAAGGTGAAGTCTGGAGGGTGAATCAGAAGAAGTAGAAGAAGGAGAAGGAGAAGGTGAAGTCTGGAGGGTGAATCAGAAGAAGCAGAAGAAGGAGAAGGAGAAGGTGAAGTCTGGAGGGAGAAGCAGAAGAAGTAGAAGAGGGAGAAGGAGAAGTTGAAGTCTGGAGGGTGAATCAGAAGAAGTAGAAGAAGGAGAAGGAGAAGGTGAAGTCTGGAGGGTCAATCAGAAGAAGTAGAAGAAGGAGAAGGAGAAGGTGAAGTCTGGAGGGTGAATCAGAAGAAGCAGAAGAAGGAGAAGGAGAAGATGAAGTCTGGAGGGTGAATCAGAAGAAGTAGAAGAAGGAGAAGGAGAAGGTGTAGTCTGGACGGTGAATCAGAAGAAGTAGACGAAGGAGAAGGAGAAGGTGAAGTCTGCAGGGTGAATCAGAAGAAGCAGAAGAAGGAGAAGGAGAAGGTGAAGTCTGGAGGGTGAATCAGAAGAAGTCGAAGAAGGAGAAGGAGAAGGTGAAGTCTGGAGGGTGAATCAGAAGAAGAAGGAGAAGGTGAAGTCTGGAGGGTGAATCAGAAGAAGCAGAAGAAGGAGAAGGAGAAGGTGAAGTTTGGAGGGTGAATCAGAAGAAGCAGAATAAGGAGAAGGAGAAGGTGAAGTCTGGAGGGTGAATCAGAAGAAGCAGAAGAAGGAGAAGGAGAAGGTGAAGTCTGGAGGGAGAATCAGAAGAAGTAGAAGAAGGAGAAGGAGAAGGTGAATTCTGTAGGGTGAATCAGAAGAAGTAGAAGAAGGAGAAGGAGAAGGTGAAGTCAGGAGAGTGAAGCAGAAGAAGCAGAAGAAGGAGAAGGAGAAGGTGAAGTCTGGAGGGTGAAGCAGAAGAAGCAGAAGAAGGAGAAGGAGAAGGTGATGTCTGGAGGGCGAAGCAGAAGAAGCATAAGAAGGAGAAGGAGAAGGTGAAGTCTGGAGGGTGAAGCAGAAGAAGCAGAAGAAGGAGAAGGAGAAGGTGAAGTCTGGAGGGTGAATCAGAAGAAGTAGAAGAAGGAGAAGGAGAAGGTGAAGTCAGGAGGGTGAAGCAGAAGAAGCAGAAGAAGGAGAAGGAGAAGGTGAAGTCTGGAGAGTGAAGCAGAAGAAGCAGAAGAAGGAGAAGGAGAAGGTGAAGTTTGGAGGGTGAAGCAGAAGAAGCAGAAGAAGGAGAAGGAGAAGGTGAAGTCAGGAGGGTGAATCAGAAGAAGTAGAAGAAGGAGAAGGAGAAGGTGAAGTCTGGAGGGTGAATCAGAAGAAGTAGAAGAAGGAGAAGGAGAAGGTGAAGTCTGGAGGGTGAATCAGAAGAAGTAGAAGAAGGAGAAGGAGAAGGTGAAGTCTGGAGGGTGAATCAGATGAAGTAGAAGAAAGAGAAGGAGAAGGTGAAGTCTGGAGGGAGAAGCAGAAGAAGTAGAAGAAGGAGAAGGAGAAGGTGAAGTCTGGAGCGTGAATCAGAAGATGTAGAAGAAGGAGAAGGAGAAGGTGAAGTCTGGTGGGTCAATCAGAAGAAGTAGAAGAAGGAGAAGGAGAAGGTGAAGTCTGGAGGGTGAATCAGAAGAAGCAGAAGAAGGAGAAGGAGAAGGTGAAGTCTGGAGGGTGAATCAGAAGAAGTAGAAGAAGGAGAAGGAGAAGGTGTAGTCTGGACGGTGAATCAGAAGAAGTAGACGAAGGAGAAGGAGAAGGTGAAGTCTGCAGGGTGAATCAGAAGAAGCAGAAGAAGGAGAAGGAGAAGGTGAAGTCTGGAGGGTGAATCAGAAGAAGTAGAAGAAGGAGAAGGAGAAGGTGAAGTCTGGAGGGTGAATCAGAAGAAGCAGAAGAAGGAGAAGGAGAAGGTGGAGTCTGGAGGGTGAATCAGAAGAAGCAGAAGAAGGAGAAGGAGAAGGTGAAGTCTGGAGGGTGAATCAGAAGAAGCACAATAAGGAGAAGGAGAAGGTGAAGTCTGGAGGGTGAATCAGAAGAAGCAGAAGAAGGAGATGGAGAAGGTGAAGTCTGGAGGGTGAATCAGAAGAAGTAGAAGAAGGAGAAGGAGAAGGTGAAGTCTGGAGGGTGAATCAGAAGATGTAGAAGAAGGAGAAGGAGAAGGTGAAGTCTGGAGGGTGAATCAGAAGAAGCAGAAGAAGGAGAAGGAGAAGGTGAAGTCTGGAGGATGAATCAGAAGAAGCAGAAGAAGGAGAAGGAGACGATGAAGTCTGGAGGGTGAATCAGAAGAAGTAGAAGAAGGAGAAGGAGAAGGTGAAGTCTGGAGGTTGAATCAGAAGAAGCAGAAGAAGGAGAAGGAGAAGGTGAAGTCTGGAGGGTGAATCAGAAGAAGCAGAAGAAGGAGAAGGAGAAGGTGAAGTCTGGAGGGTGAATCAGAAGAAGCAGAATAAGGAGAAGGAGAAGGTGAAGTCTGGAGGGTGAATCAGAAGAAGCAGAAGAAGGAGAAGGTGACGTCTGGAGGGTGAATCAGAAGAAGTAGAAGAAGGAGAAGGAGAAGGTGAGGTCTGGAGGGTGAAGCAGAAGAAGTAGAAGAAGGAGAAGGAGAAGGTGAAGTCAGGAGGGTGAATCAGAAGAAGTAGAAGAAGGAGAAGGAGAAGGTGAAGTCAGGAGGGTGAATCAGAAGAAGCTGAAGAAGGAGAAGGAGAAGGTGAAGTCTGGAGGGTGAATCAGAAGAATCAGAAGAAGTAGAAGGAGAAGGTGAAGTCTGGAGGGTGAATCAGAAGAAGCAGAAGAAAGAGAAGGAGAAGGTGAAGTCTGGAGGGTGAAGCAGAAGAAACAGAAGAAGGAGAAGGAGAAGGTGAAGACTGGAGGCTGAATCAGAAGAAGTAGAAGAAGGAGAAGGAGAAGGTGAAGTATGGAGGGTGAATCAGAAGAAGTAGAAGAAGTTGAAGGAGAAGGTGAAGTCTGGAGGGTGAATCAGAAGAAGCAGAAGAAGGAGAAGGAGAAGGTGAGGTCTGGAGGGTGAATCAGAAGAAGCAGAAGAAGGAGAAGGAGAAGGTGAAGTCTGGAGGGTGAATCAGAAGAAGCAGAAGAAGGAGAAGGAGAAGGTGAAGTTAGGAGGGTGAATCAGAAGAAGCAGAAGAAGGAGAAGGAGAAGGTGAAGTCAGGGGGGTGAAGCAGAAGAAGTAGAAGAAGGAGAAGGAGAAGGTGAAGTCAGGAGGGTGAAGCAGAAGAAGCAGAAGAAGGAGAAGGAGAAGGTGAAGTCTGGAGGGCGCAGCAGAAGAAGCAGAAGAAGGAGAAGGAGAAGGTGCAGTCTGGAGGGTGAAGCAGAAGAAGCAGAAGAAGGAGAAGGAGAAGGTGAAGTCTGGAGGGTGAAACAGAAGAAGTAGAAGAAGGAGAAGGAGAAGGTGAAGTCAGGAGGGTGAAGCAGAAGAAGCAGAAGAAGGAGAAGGAGAAGGTGAAGTCTGGAGGGTGAATCAGAAGAAGTAGAAGAAGGAGAAGGAGAAGGTGAAGTCAGGAGGGTGAAGCAGAAGAAGTAGAAGAAGGAGAAGGAGAAGGTGAAGTCTGGAGCGTGAATCAGAAGATGGAGAAGAAGGAGAAGGAGAAGGTGAAGTCTGGAGGGTCAATCAGAAGAAGTAGAAGAAGGAGAAGGAGAAGGTGAAGTCTGGAGGGTGAATCAGAAGAAGCAGAATAAGGAGAAGGAGAAGGTGAAGTCTGGAGGGTGAATCAGAAGAAGCAGAAGAAGGAGAAGGAGAAGGTGAAGTCTGGAGGGAGAATCAGAAGAAGTAGAAGAAGGAGAAGGAGAAGGTGAAGTCTGGAGGGTGAATCAGAAGAAGTAGAAGAAGGAGAAGGAGAAGGTGAAGTCAGGAGAGTGAAGCAGAAGAAGCAGAAGAAGGAGAAGGAGAAGGTGAAGTCTGGAGGGTGAAGCAGAAGAAGCAGAAGAAGGAGAAGGAGAAGGTGAAGTCTGGAGGGCGAAGCAGAAGAAGCATAAGAAGGAGAAGGAGAAGGTGAAGTCTGGAGGGTGAAGCAGAAGAAGCAGAAGAAGGAGAAGGAGAAGGTGAAGTCTGGAGGGTGAATCAGAAGAAGTAGAAGAAGGAGAAGGAGAAGGTGAAGTCAGGAGGGTGAAGCAGAAGAAGCAGAAGAAGGAGAAGGAGAAGGTGAAGTCTGGAGGGTGAAGCGGAAGAAGCAGAAGAAGGAGAAGGAGAAGGTGAAGTTTGGAGGGTGAAGCAGAAGAAGCAGAAGAAGGAGAAGGAGAAGCTGAAGTCAGGAGGGTGAATCAGAAGAAGTAGAAGAAGGAGAAGGAGAAGGTGAAGTCTGGAGGGTGAATCAGAAGAAGTAGAAGAAGGAGAAGGAGAAGGTGAAGTCTGGAGGGTGAATCAGAAGAAGTAGAAGAAGGAGAAGGAGAAGGTGAAGTCTGGAGGGTGAATCAGATGAAGGAGAAGAAAGAGAAGGAGAAGGTGAAGTCTGGAGGGAGAAGCAGAAGAAGTAGAAGAAGGAGAAGGAGAAGGTGAAGTCTGGAGCGTGAATCAGAAGATGTAGAAGAAGGAGAAGGAGAAGGTGAAGTCTGGAGGGTCAATCAGAAGAAGTAGAAGAAGGAGAAGGAGAAGGTGAAGTCTGGAGGGTGAATCAGAAGAAGCAGAAGAAGGAGAAGGAGAAGGTGAAGTCTGGAGGGTGAATCAGAAGAAGTAGAAGAAGGAGAAGGAGAAGGTGTAGTCTGGACGGTGAATCAGAAGAAGTAGACGAAGGAGAAGGAGAAGGTGAAGTCTGCAGGGTGAATCAGAAGAAGCAGAAGAAGGAGAAGGAGAAGGTGAAGTCTGGAGGGTGAATCAGAAGAAGTAGAAGAAGGAGAAGGAGAAGGTGAAGTCTGGAGGGTGAAACAGAAGAAGTAGAAGAAGGAGAAGGAGAAGGTGAAGTCAGGAGGGTGAAGCAGAAGAAGCAGAAGAAGGAGAAGGAGAAGGTGAAGTCTGGAGGGTGAATCAGAAGAAGTAGAAGAAGGAGAAGGAGAAGGTGAAGTCAGGAGGGTGAAGCAGAAGAAGTAGAAGAAGGAGAAGGAGAAGGTGAAGTCTGGAGCGTGAATCAGAAGATGGAGAAGAAGGAGAAGGAGAAGGTGAAGTCTGGAGGGTCAATCAGAAGAAGTAGAAGAAGGAGAAGGAGAAGGTGAAGTCTGGAGGGTGAATCAGAAGAAGCAGAATAAGGAGAAGGAGAAGGTGAAGTCTGGAGGGTGAATCAGAAGAAGCAGAAGAAGGAGAAGGAGAAGGTGAAGTCTGGAGGGAGAATCAGAAGAAGTAGAAGAAGGAGAAGGAGAAGGTGAAGTCTGGAGGGTGAATCAGAAGAAGTAGAAGAAGGAGAAGGAGAAGGTGAAGTCAGGAGAGTGAAGCAGAAGAAGCAGAAGAAGGAGAAGGAGAAGGTGAAGTCTGGAGGGTGAAGCAGAAGAAGCAGAAGAAGGAGAAGGAGAAGGTGAAGTCTGGAGGGCGAAGCAGAAGAAGCATAAGAAGGAGAAGGAGAAGGTGAAGTCTGGAGGGTGAAGCAGAAGAAGCAGAAGAAGGAGAAGGAGAAGGTGAAGTCTGGAGGGTGAATCAGAAGAAGTAGAAGAAGGAGAAGGAGAAGGTGAAGTCAGGAGGGTGAAGCAGAAGAAGCAGAAGAAGGAGAAGGAGAAGGTGAAGTCTGGAGGGTGAAGCGGAAGAAGCAGAAGAAGGAGAAGGAGAAGGTGAAGTTTGGAGGGTGAAGCAGAAGAAGCAGAAGAAGGAGAAGGAGAAGCTGAAGTCAGGAGGGTGAATCAGAAGAAGTAGAAGAAGGAGAAGGAGAAGGTGAAGTCTGGAGGGTGAATCAGAAGAAGTAGAAGAAGGAGAAGGAGAAGGTGAAGTCTGGAGGGTGAATCAGAAGAAGTAGAAGAAGGAGAAGGAGAAGGTGAAGTCTGGAGGGTGAATCAGATGAAGGAGAAGAAAGAGAAGGAGAAGGTGAAGTCTGGAGGGAGAAGCAGAAGAAGTAGAAGAAGGAGAAGGAGAAGGTGAAGTCTGGAGCGTGAATCAGAAGATGTAGAAGAAGGAGAAGGAGAAGGTGAAGTCTGGAGGGTCAATCAGAAGAAGTAGAAGAAGGAGAAGGAGAAGGTGAAGTCTGGAGGGTGAATCAGAAGAAGCAGAAGAAGGAGAAGGAGAAGGTGAAGTCTGGAGGGTGAATCAGAAGAAGTAGAAGAAGGAGAAGGAGAAGGTGTAGTCTGGACGGTGAATCAGAAGAAGTAGACGAAGGAGAAGGAGAAGGTGAAGTCTGCAGGGTGAATCAGAAGAAGCAGAAGAAGGAGAAGGAGAAGGTGAAGTCTGGAGGGTGAATCAGAAGAAGTAGAAGAAGGAGAAGGAGAAGGTGAAGTCTGGAGGGTGAATCAGAAGAAGCAGAAGAAGGAGAAGGAGAAGGTGAAGTCTGGAGGGTGAATCAGAAGAAGCAGAAGAAGGAGAAGGAGAAGGTGAAGTCTGGAGGGTGAATCAGAAGAAGCAGAATAAGGAGAAGGAGAAGGTGAAGTCTGGAGGGTGAATCAGAAGAAGCAGAAGAAGGAGATGGAGAAGGTGAAGTCTGGAGGGTGAATCAGAAGAAGTAGAAGAAGGAGAAGGAGAAGGTGAAGTCTGGAGGGTGAATCAGAAGATGTAGAAGAAGGAGAAGGAGAAGGTGAAGTCTGGAGGGTGAATCATAAGAAGCAGAAGAAGGAGAAGGAGAAGGTGAAGTCTGGAGGATGAATCAGAAGAAGCAGAAGAAGGAGAAGGAGACGATGAAGTCTGGAGGGTGAATCAGAAGAAGTAGAAGAAGGAGAAGGAGAAGGTGAAGTCTGGAGGGTGAATCAGAAGAAGCAGAAGAAGGAGAAGGAGAAGGTGAAGTCTGGAGGGTGAATCAGAAGAAGCAGAAGAAGGAGAAGGAGAAGGTGAAGTCTGGAGGGTGAATCAGAAGAAGCAGAATAAGGAGAAGGAGAAGGTGAAGTCTTGAGGGTGAATCAGAAGAAGCAGAAGAAGGAGAAGGTGACGTCTGGAGGGTGAATCAGAAGAAGTAGAAGAAGGAGAAGGAGAAGGTGAAGTCTGGAGGGTGAAGCAGAAGAAGTAGAAGAAGGAGAAGGAGAAGGTGAAGTCAGGAGGGTGAATCAGAAGAAGTAGAAGAAGGAGAAGGAGAAGGTGAAGTCAGGAGGGTGAATCAGAAGAAGCTGAAGAAGGAGAAGGAGAAGGTGAAGTCTGGAGGGTGAATCAGAAGAATCAGAAGAAGGAGAAGGTGAAGTCTGGAGGGTGAATCAGAAGAAGCAGAAGAAAGAGAAGGAGAAGGTGATGTCTGGAGGGTGAAGCAGAAGAAACAGAAGAAGGAGAAGGAGAAGGTGAAGACTGGAGGCTGAATCAGAAGAAGTAGAAGAAGGAGAAGGAGAAGGTGAAGTCTGGAGGGTGAATCAGAAGAAGTAGAAGAAGTTGAAGGAGAAGGTGAAGTCTGGAGGGTGAATCAGAAGAAGCAGAAGAAGGAGAAGGAGAAGGTGAAGTCTGGAGGGTGAATCAGAAGAAGCAGAAGAAGAAGAAGGAGAAGATGAAGTCTGGAGGGTGAATCAGAAGAAGTAGAAGAAGGAGAAGGAGAAGGTGAGGTCTGGAGGGTGAATCAGAAGAAGCAGAAGAAGGAGAAGGAGAAGGTGAAGTTAGGAGGGTGAATCAGAAGAAGCAGAAGAAGGAGAAGGAGAAGGTGAAGTCAGGGGGGTGAAGCAGAAGAAGTAGAAGAAGGAGAAGGAGAAGGTGAAGTCAGGAGGGTGAAGCAGAAGAAGCAGAAGAAGGAGAAGGAGAAGGTGAAGTCTGGAGGGCGCAGCAGAAGAAGCAGAAGAAGGAGAAGGAGAATGTGCAGTCTGGAGGGTGAAGCAGAAGAAGCAGAAGAAGGAGAAGGAGAAGGTGAAGTCTGGAGGGTGAAACAGAAGAAGTAGAAGAAGGAGAAGGAGAAGGTGAAGTCAGGAGGGTGAAGCAGAAGAAGCAGAAGAAGGAGAAGGAGAAGGTGTAGTCTGGAGGGTGAATCAGAAGAAGTAGAAGAAGGAGAAGGAGAAGGTGAAGTCAGGAGGGTGAAGCAGAAGAAGTAGAAGAAGGAGAAGGCGAAGCCTGGAGTGTGAAACAGAAGAAGTAGAAGAAGGAGAAGGAGAAGGTGAAGTCTGGAGCGTGAATCAGAAGATGTAGAAGAAGGAGAAGGAGAAGGTGAAGTCTGGAGGGTCAATCAGAAGAAGTAGAAGAAGGAGATGGAGAAGGTGAAGTCTGGAGGGTGAATAAGAAGAAGCAGAAGAAGGAGAAGGAGAAGGTGAAGTCTGGAGTGTGAATCAGAAGAACTAGAAGAAGGAGAAGGAGAAGGTGTAGTCTGGACGGTGAATCAGAAGAAGTAGACGAAGGAGAAGGAGAAGGTGAAGTCTGCAGGGTGAATCAGAAGAAGCAGAAGAAGGAGAAGGAGAAGGTGAAGTCTGGAGGGTGAATCAGAAGAAGTAGAAGAAGGAGAAGGAGAAGGTGAAGTCTGGAGGGTGAATCAGAAGAAGCAGAAGAAGGAGAAGGAGAAGGTGAAGTCTGGAGGGTGAATCAGAAGAAGCAGAATAAGGAGAAGGAGAAGGTGAAGTCAGGAGGGTGAATCAGAAGAAGTAGAAGAAGTTGAAGGAGAAGGTGAAGTCTGGAGGGTGAATCAGAAGAAGCAGAAGAAGGAGAAGGAGAAGGTGAAGTCTGGAGGGTGAATCAGAAGAAGCAGAAGAAGAAGAAGGAGAAGATGAAGTCTGGAGGTTGAATCAGAAGAAGTAGAAGAAGGAGAAGGAGAAGGTGAGGTCTGGAGGGTGAATCAGAAGAAGCAGAAGAAGGAGAAGGAGAAGGTGAAGTCTGGAGGGTGAATCAGAAGAAGCAGAAGAAGGAGAAGGAGAAGGTGAAGTTAGGAGGGTGAATCAGAAGAAGCAGAAGAAGGAGAAGGAGAAGGTAAAGTCAGCGGGGTGAAGCAGAAGAAGTAGAAGAAGGAGAAGGAGAAGGTGAAGTCAGGAGGGTGAAGCAGAAGAAGCAGAAGAAGGAGAAGGAGAAGCTGAAGTCTGGAGGGCGCAGCAGAAGAAGCAGAAGAAGGAGAAGGAGAAGGTGCAGTCTGGAGGGTGAAGCAGAAGAAGCAGAAGAAGGAGAAGGAGAAGGTGAAGTCTGGAGGGTGAAACAGAAGAAGTAGAAGAAGGAGAAGGAGAAGGTGAAGTCAGGAGGTTGAAGCAGAAGAAGCAGAAGAAGGAGAAGGAGAAGGTGAAGTCTGGAGGGTGAATCAGAAGAAGTAGAAGAAGGAGAAGGAGAAGGTGAAGTCAGGAGGGTGAAGCAGAAGAAGCAGAAGAAGGAGAAGGAGAAGGTGAAGTCAGGAGGGTGAAGCAGAAGAAGCAGAAGAAGGAGAAGGAGAAGGTGAAGTCTGGAGGGTGAAGCAGAAGAAGCAGAAGAAGGAGAAGGAGAAGGTGAAGTCAGGAGGGTGAATCAGAAGAAGTAGAAGAAGGAGAAGGAGAAGGTGAAGTCTGGAGGGTGAATCAGAAGAAGTAGAAGAAGGAGAAGGAGAAGGTGAAGTCTGGAGGGTGAATCAGAAGATGTAGAAGAAGGAGAAGGAGAAGGTGAAGTCTGGAGGGTGAATCAGAAGAAGCAGAAGAAGGAGAACGGGAAGGTGAAGTCTGGAGGGAGAAGCAGAAGAAGTAGAAGAAGGAGAAGGAGAAGGTGAAGTCTGGAGGGTGAATCAGAAGAAGTAGAAGAAGGAGAAGGCGAAGGGAATGTCTGGAGGGTGAATCAGAAGAAGTAGAAGAAGGAGAAGGAGAAGGTGAAGTCTGGAGGGTGAATCGGAAGAAGCATAAGAAGGAGAAGGAGAAGGTGAAGTCTGGAGGGTGAATCAGAAGAAGTAGAAGAAGGAGAAGGAGAAGGTGTAGTCTGGAGGGTGAATCAGAAGAAGTAGACGAAGGAGAAGGAGAAGGTGAAATCTGGAGGGTGAATCAGAAGAAGCAGAAGAAGGAAAAGGAGAAGGTGAAGTCTGGAGGGTGAATCAGAAGAGGTAGAAGAAGGATAAGGAGAAGGTGAAGTCTGGAGGGTGAACCAGAAGAAGCAGAAGAAGGAGAAGGAGAAGGTGAAGTCTGGAGGGTGAATCAGACGAAGCAGAAGAAGGATAAGGAGAAGGTGAAGTCTGGAGGGTGAATCAGAAGAAGTAGAAGAAGTAGAAGGAGAAGGTGAAGTCTGGAGGGTGAATCAGAAGAAGTAGAAGAAGGAGAAGGAGAAGGTGACGTCTGGAGGGTGAATCAGAAGAAGCAGAAGAAGGAGAAGGAGAAGGTGAAGTCAGGAGGGTGAATCAGAAGAAGCAGAAGAAGGAGAAGGAGAAGGTGAAGTCTGGAGGGTGAATCAGAAGAAGCAGAAGAAGGAGAAGGAGAAGGTGAAGACTGGAGGGTGAATCAGAAGAAGTAGAAGAAGGAGAAGGAGAAGGTGAAGTCTGGAGGGTGAATCAGAAGAAGTAGAAGAAGGAGAAGGAGAAGGCGAAGTCTGGAGGGTGAATCAGAAGAAGCAGAAGAAGGAGAAGGAGAAGGTGAAGTCTGGAGGGTGAATCAGAAGAAGCAGAAGAAGGAGAAGGAGAAGATGAAGTCTGGAGGGTGAATCAGAAGAAGTAGAAGAAGGAGAAGGTGAAGGTGAGGTCTGGAGGGTGAATCAGAAGAAGCAGAAGAAGGAGAAGGAGAAGGTGAAGACTGAAGGGTGAATCAGAAGAAGCAGAAGAAGGAGAAGGAGAAGGTGAAGTCTGGAGGGTGAATCAGAAGAAGCAGAAGAAGGAGAAGGAGAAGGTGAAGTCTGGAGGGTGAATCAGAAGAAGCAGAAGAAGGAGAAGGAGAAGGTGAAGTCTGGAGGGTGAATCAGAAGAAGTAGAAGAAGGAGAAGGAGAAGGTGAAGTCTGCAGGGTGAATCAGAAGAAGTAGAAGAAGGAGAAGGAGAAGGTGAAGTCTGGAGGGTGAATCAGAAGAAGCAGAAGAAGGAGAACGGGAAGGTGAAGTCTGGAGGGAGAAGCAGAAGAAGTAGAAGAAGGAGAAGGAGAAGGTGAAGTCTGGAGGGTGAATCAGAAGAAGTAGAAGAAGGAGAAGGCGAAGGTAAAGTCTGGAGGGTGAATCAGAAGAAGTAGAAGAAGGAGAAGGAGAAGGTGAAGTCTGGAGGGTGAATCGGAAGAAGGAGAAGGAGAAGGTGAAGTCTGGAGGGTGAATCAGAAGAAGTAGAAGAAGGAGAAGGAGAACGTGTAGACTGGAGGGTGAATCAGAAGAAGTAGACGAAGGAGAAGGAGAAGGTGAAGTCTGGAGGGTGAATCAGAAGAAGCAGAAGAAGGAGAAGGAGAAGGTGAAGTCTGGAGGGTGGATCAGAAGAGGTAGAAGAAGGATAAGGAGAAGGTGAAGTCTGGAGGGTGAACCAGAAGAAGCAGAATAAGGAGAAGGAGAAGGTGAAGTCTGGAGGGAGAATCGGAAGAAGCAGAAGAAGGAGAAGGAGAAGCTGAAGTCTGGAGGGTGAATCAGAAGAAGCAGAAGAAGTAGAAGGAGAAGGTGAAGTCTGGAGGGTGAATCAGAAGAAGTAGAAGAAGGAGAAGGAGAAGGTGAAGTCTGGAGGGTGAATCAGAAGAAGCAGAAGAAGGAGAAGGAGAAGGTGAAGTCAGGAGGGTGAATCAGAAGAAGCAGAAGAAGGAGAAGGAGAAGGTGAAGTCTGGAGGGTGAATCAGAAGAAGCAGAAGAAGGAGAAGGAGAAGGTGAAGACTGGAGGGTGAATCAGAAGAAGGAGAAGAAGGAGAAGGAGAAGGTGAAGTCGGAAGGGTGAATCAGAAGAAGTAGAAGAAGGAGAAGGAGAAGGCGAAGTCTGGAGGGTGAATCAGAAGAAGCAGAAGAAGGAGAAGGAGAAGGTGAAGTCTGGAGGGTGAATCAGAAGAAGCAGAAGAAGGAGAAGGAGAAGATGAAGTCTGGAGGGTGAATCAGAAGAAGTAGAAGAAGGAGAAGGAGAAGGTGAGGTCTGGAGGGTGAATCAGAAGAAGCAGAAGAAGGAGAAGGAGAAGGTGAAGTCTGAAGGGTGAATCAGAAGAAGCAGAAGAAGGAGAAGGAGAAGGTGAAGTCTGGAGGGTGAATCAGAAGAAGCAGAAGAAGGAGAAGGAGAAGGTGAAGTCTGGCGGGTGAATCAGAAGAAGCAGAAGAAGGAGAAGGAGAAGGTGAAGTCTGGAGGGTGAATCAGAAGAAGTAGAAGAAGGAGAAGGAGAAGGTGAAGTCTGGAGGGTGAATCAGAAGAAGTAGAAGAAGGAGAAGGAGAAGGCGAAGTCTGGAGGGTGAATCAGAAGAAGCAGAAGAAGGAGAAGGAGAAGGTGAAGTCTGGAGGGTGAATCAGAAGAAGCAGAAGAAGGAGAAGGAGAAGGTGAAGTCTGGAGGGTGAATCAGAAGAAGCAGAAGAAGGAGAAGGAGAAGGTGAAGTCTGGAGGGTGAATCAGAAGAAGCAGAATAAGGAGAAGGAGAATGTGAAGTCTGGAGGGTGAATCAGAAGATGCAGAAGAAGGAGAAGGAGAAGGTGAAGTCTGGAGGGTGAATCAGAAGAAGTAGAAGAAGGAGAAGGAGAAGGTGAAGTCAGGAGGGTGAATCAGAAGAAGTTGAAGAAGGAGAAGGAGAAGGTGAAGTCAGGAGGGTGAATCAGAAGAAGCAGAAGAAGGAGAAGGAGAAGGTGAAGTCTGGAGGGTGAATCAGAAGAATCAGACGAAGGAGAAGGAGAAGGTGAAGTCTGGAGGGTGAATCAGAAGAAGCAGAAGAAAGAGAAGGAGAAGGTGAAGTCTGGAGGGTGAAGCAGAAGAAGCAGAAGAAGGAGAAGGAGAAGGTGAAGATTGGAGGGTGAATCAGAAGAAGTAGAAGAAGGAGAAGGAGAAGGTGAAGTCTGGAGGGTGAATCAGAAGAAGTAGAAGAAGGAGAAGGAGAAGGTGAAGTCTGGAGTGTGAATCAGAAGAAGTAGAAGAAGGAGAAGGAGAAGGTGTAGTCTGGACGGTGAATCAGAAGAAGTAGACGAAGGAGAAGGAGAAGGTGAAGTCTGCAGGGTGAATCAGAAGAAGCAGAAGAAGTAGAAGGAGAAGGTGAAGTCTGGAGGGTGAATCAGAAGAAGTAGAAGAAGGAGAAGGAGAAGGTGAAGTCTGGAGGGTGAATCAGAAGAAGCAGAAGAAGGAGAAGGAGAAGGTGAAGTCTGGAGGGTGAATCAGAAGAAGCAGAATAAGGAGAAGGAGAAGGTGAAGTCAGGAGGGTGAATCAGAAGAAGTAGAAGAAGTTGAAGGAGAAGGTGAAGTCTGGAGGGTGAATCAGAAGAAGCAGAAGAAGGAGAAGGAGAAGGTGAAGTCTGGAGGGTGAATCAGAAGAAGCAGAAGAAGAAGAAGGAGAAGATGAAGTCTGGAGGGTGAATCAGAAGAAGTAGAAGAAGGAGAAGGAGAAGGTGAGGTCTGGAGGGTGAATCAGAAGAAGCAGAAGAAGGAGAAGGAGAAGGTGAAGTCTGGAGGGTGAATCAGAAGAAGCAGAAGAAGGAGAAGGAGAAGGTGAAGTTAGGAGGGTGAATCAGAAGAAGCAGAAGAAGGAGAAGGAGAAGGTGAAGTCAGCGGGGTGAAGCAGAAGAAGTAGAAGAAGGAGAAGGAGAAGGTGAAGTCAGGAGGGTGAAGCAGAAGAAGCAGAAGAAGGAGAAGGAGAAGCTGAAGTCTGGAGGGCGCAGCAGAAGAAGCAGAAGAAGGAGAAGGAGAAGGTGCAGTCTGGAGGGTGAAGCAGAAGAAGCAGAAGAAGGAGAAGGTGAAGGTGAAGTCTGGAGGGTGAAACAGAAGAAGTAGAAGAAGGAGAAGGAGAAGGTGAAGTCAGGAGGTTGAAGCAGAAGAAGCAGAAGAAGGAGAAGGAGAAGGTGAAGTCTGGAGGGTGAATCAGAAGAAGTAGAAGAAGGAGAAGGAGAAGGTGAAGTCAGGAGGGTGAAGCAGAAGAAGCAGAAGAAGGAGAAGGAGAAGGTGAAGTCAGGAGGGTGAAGCAGAAGAAGCAGAAGAAGGAGAAGGAGAAGGTGAAGTCTGGAGGGTGAAGCAGAAGAAGCAGAAGAAGGAGAAGGAGAAGGTGAAGTCAGGAGGGTGAATCAGAAGAAGTAGAAGAAGGAGAAGGAGAAGGTGAAGTCTGGAGGGTGAATCAGAAGAAGTAGAAGAAGGAGAAGGAGAAGGTGAAGTCTGGAGGGTGAATCAGAAGATGTAGAAGAAGGAGAAGGAGAAGGTGAAGTCTGGAGGGTGAATCAGAAGAAGCAGAAGAAGGAGAACGGGAAGGTGAAGTCTGGAGGGAGAAGCAGAAGAAGTAGAAGAAGGAGAAGGAGAAGATGAAGTCTGGAGGGTGAATCAGAAGAAGTAGAAGAAGGAGAAGGCGAAGGGAATGTCTGGAGGGTGAATCAGAAGAAGTAGAAGAAGGAGAAGGAGAAGGTGAAGTCTGGAGGGTGAATCGGGAGAAGCATAAGAAGGAGAAGGAGAAGGTGAAGTCTGGAGGGTGAATCAGAAGAAGTAGAAGAAGGAGAAGGAGAAGGTGTAGTCTGGAGGGTGAATCAGAAGAAGTAGACGAAGGAGAAGGAGAAGGTGAAATCTGGAGGGTGAATCAGAAGAAGCAGAAGAAGGAAAAGTAGAAGGTGAAGTCTGGAGGGTGAATCAGAAGAGGTAGAAGAAGGATAAGGAGAAGGTGAAGTCTGGAGGGTGAACCAGAAGAAGCAGAAGAAGGAGAAGGAGAAGGTGAAGTCTGGAGGGTGAATCAGACGAAGCAGAAGAAGGATAAGGAGAAGGTGAAGTCTGGAGGGTGAATCAGAAGAAGTAGAAGAAGTAGAAGGAGAAGGTGAAGTCTGGAGGGTGAATCAGAAGAAGTAGAAGAAGGAGAAGGAGAAGGTGACGTCTGGAGGGTGAATCAGAAGAAGCAGAAGAAGGAGAAGGAGAAGGTGAAGTCAGGAGGGTGAATCAGAAGAAGCAGAAGAAGGAGAAGGAGAAGGTGAAGTCTGGAGGGTGAATCAGAAGAAGCAGAAGAAGGAGAAGGAGAAGGTGAAGACTGGAGGGTGAATCAGAAGAAGTAGAAGAAGGAGAAGGAGAAGGTGAAGTCTGGAGGGTGAATCAGAAGAAGTAGAAGAAGGAGAAGGAGAAGGCGAAGTCTGGAGGGTGAATCAGAAGAAGCAGAAGAAGGAGAAGGAGAAGGTGAAGTCTGGAGGGTGAATCAGAAGAAGCAGAAGAAGGGGAAGGAGAAGATGAAGTCTGGAGGGTGAATCAGAAGAATTAGAAGAAGGAGAAGGAGAAGGTGAGGTCTGGAGGGTGAATCAGAAGAAGCAGAAGAAGGAGAAGGAGAAGGTGAAGTCTGAAGGGTGAATCAGAAGAAGCAGAAGAAGGAGAAGGAGAAGGTGAAGTCTGGAGGGTGAATCAGAAGAAGCAGAAGAAGGAGAAGGAGAAGGTGAAGTCTGGAGGGTGAATCAGAAGAAGCAGAAGAAGGAGAAGGAGAAGGTGAAGTCTGGAGGGTGAATCAGAAGAAGTAGAAGAAGGAGAAGGAGAAGGTGAAGTCTGCAGGGTGAATCAGAAGAAGTAGAAGAAGGAGAAGGAGAAGGTGAAGTCTGGAGGGTGAATCAGAAGAAGTAGAAGAAGGAGAAGGAGAAGGTGAAGTCTGGAGGGTGAATCAGAAGAAGTAGAAGAAGGAGAAGGAGAAGGCGAAGTCTGGAGGGTGAATCAGAAGAAGCAGAAGAAGGAGAAGGAGAAGGTGAAGTCTGGAGGGTGAATCAGAAGAAGCAGAAGAAGGAGAAGGAGAAGATGAAGTCTGGAGGGTGAATCAGAAGAAGTAGAAGAAGGAGAAGGAGAAGGTGAAGTCTGGAGGGTGAATCAGCAGAAGCAGAAGAAGGAGAAGGAGAAGGTGAAGTCTGGAGGGTGAATCAGAAGAAGCAGAAGAAGGAGAAGGAGAAGGTGAAGTCTGGAGGGTGAATCAGAAGAAGCAGAATAAGGAGAAGGAGAATGTGAAGTCTGGAGGGTGAATCAGAAGATGCAGAAGAAGGAGAAGGAGAAGGTGAAGTCTGGAGGGTGAATCAGAAGAAGTAGAAGAAGGAGAAGGAGAAGGTGAAGTCAGGAGGGTGAATCAGAAGAAGTTGAAGAAGGAGAAGGAGAAGGTGAAGTCAGGAGGGTGAATCAGAAGAAGCAGAAGAAGGAGAAGGAGAAGGTGAAGTCTGGAGGGTGAATCAGAAGAATCAGACGAAGGAGAAGGAGAAGGTGAAGTCTGGAGGGTGAATCAGAAGAAGCAGAAGAAAGAGAAGGAGAAGGTGAAGTCTGGAGGGTGAAGCAGAAGAAGCAGAAGAAGGAGAAGGAGAAGGTGAAGATTGGAGGGTGAATCAGAAGAAGTAGAAGAAGGAGAAGGAGAAGGTGAAGTCTGGAGGGTGAATCAGAAGAAGTAGAAGAAGGAGAAGGAGAAGGTGAAGTCTGGAGTGTGAATCAGAAGAAGTAGAAGAAGGAGAAGGAGAAGGTGTAGTCTGGACGGTGAATCAGAAGAAGTAGACGAAGGAGAAGGAGAAGGTGAAGTCTGCAGGGTGAATCAGAAGAAGCAGAAGAAGGAGAAGGAGAAGGTGAAGTCTGGAGGGTGAATCAGAAGAAGTAGAAGAAGGAGAAGGAGAAGGTGAAGTCTGGAGGGTGAATCAGAAGAAGCAGAAGAAGGAGAAGGAGAAGGTGAAGTCTGGAGGGTGAATCAGAAGAAGCAGAATAAGGAGAAGGAGAAGGTGAAGTCAGGAGGGTGAATCAGAAGAAGTAGAAGAAGTTGAAGGAGAAGGTGAAGTCTGGAGGGTGAATCAGAAGAAGCAGAAGAAGGAGAAGGAGAAGGCGAAGTCTGGAGGGTGAATCAGAAGAAGCAGAAGAAGAAGAAGGAGAATATGAAGTCTGGAGGGTGAATCAGAAGAAGTAGAAGAAGGAGAAGGAGAAGGTGAGGTCTGGAGGGTGAATCAGAAGAAGCAGAAGAAGGAGAAGGAGAAGGTGAAGTCTGGAGGGTGAATCAGAAGAAGCAGAAGAAGGAGAAGGAGAAGGTGAAGTTAGGAGGGTGAATCAGAAGAAGCAGAAGAAGGAGAAGGAGAAGGTGAAGTCTGGAGGGTGAATCAGAAGAAGTAGAAGAAGGAGAAGGAGAAGGTGAAGTCAGGAGGGTGAAGCAGAAGAAGCAGAAGAAGGAGAAGGAGAAGGTGAAGTCAGGAGGGTGAAGCAGAAGAAGCAGAAGAAGGAGAAGGAGAAGGTGAAGTCTGGAGGGTGAAGCAGAAGAAGCAGAAGAAGGAGAAGGAGAAGGTGAAGTCAGGAGGGTGAATCAGAAGAAGTAGAAGAAGGAGAAGGAGAAGGTGAAGTCTGGAGGGTGAATCAGAAGAAGTAGAAGAAGGAGAAGGAGAAGGTGAAGTCTGGAGGGTGAATCAGAAGATGTAGAAGAAGGAGAAGGAGAAGGTGAAGTCTGGAGAGTGAATCAGAAGAAGCAGAAGAAGGAGAACGGGAAGGTGAAGGCTGGAGGGAGAAGCAGAAGAAGTAGAAGAAGGAGAAGGAGAAGGTGAAGTCTGGAGGGTGAATCAGAAGAAGTAGAAGAAGGAGAAGGCGAAGGGAATGTCTGGAGGGTGAATCAGAAGAAGTAGAAGAAGGAGAAGGAGAAGGTGAAGTCTGGAGGGTGAATCGGAAGAAGCATAAGAAGGAGAAGGAGAAGGTGAAGTCTGGAGGGTGAATCAGAAGAAGTAGAAGAAGGAGAAGGAGAAGGTGTAGTCTGGAGGGTGAATCAGAAGAAGTAGACGAAGGAGAAGGAGAAGGTGAAATCTGGAGGGTGAATCAGAAGAAGCAGAAGAAGGAAAAGTAGAAGGTGAAGTCTGGAGGGTGAATCAGAAGAGGTAGAAGAAGGATAAGGAGAAGGTGAAGTCTGGAGGGTGAACCAGAAGAAGCAGAAGAAGGAGAAGGAGAAGGTGAAGTCTGGAGGGTGAATCAGACGAAGCAGAAGAAGGATAAGGAGAAGGTGAAGTCTGGAGGGTGAATCAGAAGAAGTAGAAGAAGTAGAAGGAGAAGGTGAAGTCTGGAGGGTGAATCAGAAGAAGTAGAAGAAGGAGAAGGAGAAGGTGACGTCTGGAGGGTGAATCAGAAGAAGCAGAAGAAGGAGAAGGAGAAAGTGAAGTCAGGAGGGTGAATCAGAAGAAGCAGAAGAAGGAGAAGGAGAAGGTGAAGTCTGGAGGGTGAATCAGAAGAAGCAGAAGAAGGAGAAGGAGAAGGTGAAGACTGGAGGGTGAATCAGAAGAAGGAGAAGAAGGAGAAGGAGAAGGTGAAGTCTGGAGGGTGAATCAGAAGAAGTAGAAGAAGGAGAAGGAGAAGACGAAGTCTGGAGGGTGAATCAGAAGAAGCAGAAGAAGGAGAAGGAGAAGGTGAAGTCTGGAGGGTGAATCAGAAGAAGCAGAAGAAGGAGAAGGAGAAGATGAAGTCTGGAGGGTGAATCAGAAGAAGTAGAAGAAGGAGAAGGAGAAGGTGAGGTCTGGAGGGTGAATCAGAAGAAGCAGAAGAAGGAGAAGAAGAAGGTGAAGTCTGAAGGGTGAATCAGAAGAAGCAGAAGAAGGAGAAGGAGAAGGTGAAGTCTGGAGGGTGAATCAGAAGAAGCAGAAGAAGGAGAAGGTGAAGTCTGGAGGGTGAATCAGAAGAAGCAGAAGAAGGAGAAGGAGAAGGTGAAGTCTGGAGGGTGAATCAGAAGAAGTAGAAGAAGGAGAAGGAGAAGGTGAAGTCTGCAGTGTGAATCAGAAGAAGTAGAAGAAGGAGAAGGAGAAGGTGAAGTCTGGAGGGTGAATCAGAAGAAGCAGAAGAAGGAGAACGGGAAGGTGAAGTCTGGAGGGAGAAGCAGAAGAAGTAGAAGAAGGAGAAGGAGAAGGTGAAGTCTGGAGGGTGAATCAGAAGAAGTAGAAGAAGGAGAAGGCGAAGGTAAAGACTGGAGGGTGAATCAGAAGAAGTAGAAGAAGGAGAAGGAGAAGGTGAAGTCTGGAGGGTGAATCGGAAGAAGGAGAAGGAGAAGGTGAAGTCTGGAGGGTGAATCAGAAGAAGTAGAAGAAGGAGAAGGAGAACGTGTAGTCTGGAGGGTGAATCAGAAGAAGTAGACGAAGGAGAAGGAGAAGGTGAAGTCTGGAGGGTGAATCAGAAGAAGCAGAAGAAGGAGAAGGAGAAGGTGAAGTCTGGAGGGTGGATCAGAAGAGGTAGAAGAAGGATAAGGAGAAGGTGAAGTCTGGAGGGTGAACCAGAAGAAGCAGAAGAAGGAGAAGGAGAAGGTGAAGTCTGGAGGGAGAATCGGAAGAAGCAGAAGAAGGAGAAGGAGAAGCTGAAGTCTGGAGGGTGAATCAGAAGAAGCAGAAGAAGTAGAAGGAGAAGGTGAAGTCTGGAGGGTGAATCAGAAGAAGTAGAAGAAGGAGAAGGAGAAGGTGAAGTCTGGAGGGTGAATCAGAAGAAGCAGAAGAAGGAGAAGGAGAAGGTGAAGTCAGGAGGGTGAATCAGAAGAAGCAGAAGAAGGAGAAGGAGAAGGTGAAGTCTGGAGGGTGAATCAGAAGAAGCAGAAGAAGGAGAAGAAGAAGGTGAAGACTGGAGGGTGAATCAGAGGAAGGAGAAGAAGGAGAAGGAGAAGGTGAAGTCTGGAGGGTGAATCAGAAGAAGTAGAAGAAGGAGAAGGAGAAGGCGAAGTCTGGAGGGTGAATCAGCAGAAGCAGAAGAAGGAGAAGGAGAAGGTGAAGTCTGGAGGGTGAATCAGAAGAAGCAGAAGAAGGAGAAGGAGAAGATGAAGTCTGGAGGGTGAATCAGAAGAAGTAGAAGAAGGAGAAGGAGAAGGTGAGGTCTGGAGGGTGAATCAGAAGAAGCAGAAGAAGGAGAAGGAGAAGGTGAAGTCTGAAGGGTGAATCAGAAGAAGCAGAAGAAGGAGAAGGAGAAGGTGAAGTCTGGAGGGTGAATCAGAAGAAGCAGAAGAAGGAGAAGGAGAAGGTGAAGTCTGGAGGGTGAATCAGAAGAAGCAGAAGAAGGAGAAGGAGAAGGTGAAGTCTGGAGGGTGAATCAGAAGAAGTAGAAGAAGGAGAAGGAGAAGGTGAAGTCTGGAGGGTGAATCAGAAGAAGTAGAAGAAGGAGAAGGAGAAGGCGAAGTCTGGAGGGTGAATCAGAAGAAGCAGAAGAAGGAGAAGGAGAAGGTGAAGTCTGGAGGGTGAATCAGAAGAAGCAGAAGAAGGAGAAGGAGAAGATGAAGTCTGGAGGGTGAATCAGAAGAAGTAGAAGAAGGAGAAGGAGAAGGTGAAGTCTGGAGGGTGAATCAGCAGAAGCAGAAGAAGGAGAAGGAGAAGGTGAAGTCTGGAGGGTGAATCAGAAGAAGCAGAAGAAGGAGAAGGAGAAGGTGAAGTCTGGAGGGTGAATCAGAAGAAGCAGAATAAGGAGAAGGAGAATGTGAAGTCTGGAGGGTGAATCAGAAGATGCAGATGAAGGAGAAGGAGAAGGTGAAGTCTGGAGGGTGAATCAGAAGAAGTAGAAGAAGGAGAAGGAGAAGGTGAAGTCTGGAGGGTGAAGCAGAAGAAGTAGAAGAAGGAGAAGGAGAAGGTGAAGTCAGGAGGGTGAATCAGAAGAAGTAGAAGAAGGAGAAGGAGAAGGTGAAGTCAGGAGGGTGAATCAGACGAAGCAGAAGAAGGATAAGGAGAAGGTGAAGTCTGGAGGGTGAATCAGAAGAAGTAGAAGAAGGAGAAGGAGAAGGTGAAGTCAGGAGGGTGAATCAGAAGAAGCAGAAGAAGGAGAAGGAGAAGGTGAAGTCTGGAGGGTGAATCAGAAGAATCAGACGAAGGAGAAGGAGAAGGTGAAGTCTGGAGGGTGAATCAGAAGAAGCAGAAGAAAGAGAAGGAGAAGGTGAAGTCTGGAGGGTGAAGCAGAAGAAGCAGAAGAAGGAGAAGGAGAAGGTGAAGATTGGAGGGTGAATCAGAAGAAGTAGAAGAAGGAGAAGGAGAAGGTGAAGTCTGGAGGGTGAATCAGAAGAAGTAGAAGAAGGAGAAGGAGAAGGTGAAGTCTGGAGGGTGAATCAGAAGAAGCAGAAGAAGGAGAAGTAGAATATGAAGTCTGGAGCGTGAATCAGAAGAAGCAGAAGAAGGAGAAGGAGAAGATGAAGTCTGGAGGGTGAATCGGAAGAAGTAGAAGAAGGAGAAGGAGAAGGTGAGGTCTGGAGGGTGAATCAGAAGAAGCAGAAGAAGGAGAAGGAGAAGGTGAAGTCTGGAGGGTGAATCAGAAGAAGCAGAAGCAGGAGAAGGAGAAGGTGAAGTCTGGAGGGTGAATCAGAAGAAGCAGAAGAAGGAGAAGGAGAAGGTGAGGTCAGGGGGGTGAAGCAGAAGAAGCAGAAGAAGGAGATGGAGGCGGTGAAGTCTGGAGGGTGCAGCAGAAGAAGCAGAAGAAGGAGAAGGAGAAGGTGAAGTCCTAAGGGTGAAGCAGAAGAAGCAGAAGAAGGAGAAGGAGAAGGTGAAGTCTGGAGGGTGAATCAGAAGAAGTAGAAGAAGGAGAAGGAGAAGGTGAAGTCAGGAGGGTGAAGCAGAAGAAGCAGAAGAAGGAGAAGGAGAAGGTGAAATCTGGAGGGTGAAGCAGAAGAAGCAGAAGAAGGAGAAGGAGAAGGTGAAGTCTGGAGGGTGAAGCAGAAGAAGCAGAAGAAGGAGAAGGAGAAGTTGAGGTCAGGAGGGTGAAGCAGAAGAAGCAGAAGAAGGAGAAGGAGAAGGTGAAGTCAGGAGGGTGAAGCAGAAGAAGCAGAAGAAGGAGATGGAGGCGGTGAAGTCTGGAGGGTGCAGCAGAAGAAGCAGAAGAAGGAGAAGGAGAAGGTGAAGTCCTAAGGGTGAAGCAGAAGAAGCAGAAGAAGGAGAAGGAGAAGGTGAAGTCTGGAGGGTGAATCAGAAGAAGTAGAAGAAGGAGAAGGAGAAGGTGAAGTCAGGAGGGTGAAGCAGAAGAAGCAGAAGAAGGAGAAGGAGAAGGTGAAATCTGGAGGGTGAAGCAGAAGAAGCAGAAGAAGGAGAAGGAGAAGGTGAAGTCTGGAGGGTGAAGCAGAAGAAGCAGAAGAAGGAAAAGGAGAAGGTGAAGTCTGGAGGGTGAATCAGAAGAAGTAGAAGAAGGAGAAGGAGAAGGTGAAGTAAGGAGGGTGAAGCAGAAGAAGCAGAAGAAGGAGAAGGAGAAGGTGAAGTCTGGAGGGTGAAGCAGAAGAAGGAGAAGGAGAAGGTGAAGTCTGGAGGGTGAAGCAGAAGAAGCAGAAGAAGGAGAAGGACAAGGTGAAGTCAGGAGGGTGAATCAGAAGAAGTAGAAGAAGGAAAAGGAGAAGGTGAAGTCTGGAGGGTGAATCAGAAGAAGTAGAAGAAGGAGAAGGAGAAGGTGAAGTCTGGAGGGTGAATCAGAAGAAGTGGAAGAAGGAGAAGGAGAAGGTGAAGTCTGGAGGGTGAAGCAGAAGAAGCAGAAGAAGGAGAAGGAGAAGGTGAAGTCTGGAGGGTGAATCAGAAGAAGTAGAAGAAGGAGAAGGAGAAGGTGAAGTCTGGAGGGTGAAGCAGAAGAAGCAGAAGAAGGAGAAGGAGAAGGTGAAGTCTGGAGGGTGAATCAGAAGAAGTAGAAGAAGGAGAAGGAGAAGGTGAAGTCAGGAGGGTGAATCAGAAGAAGCAGAAGAAGGAGAAGGAGAAGATGAAGTCTGGAGGGTGAATCAGAAGAAGCAGAAGAAGGAGAAGGAGAAGGTGAAGTCTGGAGAGTGAATCAGAAGAAGCAGAATAAGGAGAAGGAGAAGGTGAAGTCTGGAGGGTGAATCAGAAGAAGCAGAAGAAGGAGAAGGAGAAGGTGAAGTCTGGAGGGTGAATCAGAAGAAGTAGAAGAAGGAGAAGGAGAAGGTGAAGTCTGGAGAGTGAAGCAGAAGAAGTAGAAGAAGGAGAAGGAGAAGGTGAAGTCAGGAGGGTGAATCAGAAGAAGTAGAAGAAGGAGAAGGAGAAGGTGAAGTCAGGAGGGTGAATCAGAAGAAGCAGAAGAAGGAGAAGGAGAAGTTGAAGACTGGAGGGTGAATCTGAAGAATCAGACGAAGGAGAAGGAGAAGGTGAAGTCTGGAGGGTGAATCAGAAGAAGCAGAAGAAAGAGAAGGAGAAGGTGAAGTCTGGAGGGTGAAGCAGAAGAAGCAGAAGAAGGAGAAGAAGGTGAAGACTGGAGGGTGAATCAGAAGAAGGAGAAGAAGGAGAAGGAGAAGGTGAAGTCTGGAGGGTGAATCAGAAGAAGTAGAAGAAGGAGACGGAGATGGTGAAGTCTGGAGGGTGAATCAGAAGAAGCAGAAGAAGGAGAAGTAGAAGATGAAGTCTGGAGCGTGAATCAGAAGAAGCAGAAGAAGGAGAAGGAGAAGATGAAGTCTGGAGGGTGAATCAGAAGAAGAAGAAGAAGGAGAAGGAGAAGGTGAGGTCTGGAGGGTGAATCAGAAGAAGCAGAAGAAGGAGAAGGAGAAGGTGAAGTCTGGAGGGTGAATCAGAAGAAGCAGAAGAAGGAGAAGGAGAAGGTGAAGTCTGGAGGGTGAATCAGAAGAAGCAGAAGAAGGAGAAGGAGAAGGTGAAGTCAGGAGGGTGAATCAGAAGAAGCAGAAGAAGGAGAAGGAGAAGGTGAAGTCTGGAGGGTGAATCGGAAGAAGGAGAAGGAGAAGGTGAAGTCTGGAGGGTGAATCAGAAGAAGTAGAAGAAGGAGAAGGAGAACGTGTAGTCTGGAGGGTGAATCAGAAGAAGTAGACGAAGGAGAAGGAGAAGGTGAAGTCTGGAGGGTGAATCAGAAGAAGCAGAAGAAGGAGAAGGAGAAGGTGAAGTCTGGAGGGTGGATCAGAAGAGGTAGAAGAAGGATAAGGAGAAGGTGAAGTCTGGAGGGTGAACCAGAAGAAGCAGAAGAAGGAGAAGGAGAAGGTGAAGTCTGGAGGGAGAATCGGAAGAAGCAGAAGAAGGAGAAGGAGAAGCTGAAGTCTGGAGGGTGAATCAGAAGAAGCAGAAGAAGTAGAAGGAGAAGGTGAAGTCTGGAGGGTGAATCAGAAGAAGTAGAAGAAGGAGAAGGAGAAGGTGAAGTCTGGAGGGTGAATCAGAAGAAGCAGAAGAAGGAGAAGGAGAAGGTGAAGTCAGGAGGGTGAATCAGAAGAAGCAGAAGAAGGAGAAGGAGAAGGTGAAGTCTGGAGGGTGAATCAGAAGAAGCAGAAGAAGGAGAAGAAGAAGGTGAAGACTGGAGGGTGAATCAGAAGAAGCAGAAGAAGGAGAAGGAGAAGGTGAAGTCTGGAGGGTGAATCAGAAGAAGCAGAAGAAGGAGAAGGAGAAGATGAAGTCTGGAGGGTGAATCAGAAGAAGTAGAAGAAGGAGAAGGAGAAGGTGAGGTCTGGAGGGTGAATCAGAAGAAGCAGAAGAAGGAGAAGGAGAAGGTGAAGTCTGAAGGGTGAATCAGAAGAAGCAGAAGAAGGAGAAGGAGAAGGTGAAGTCTGGAGGGTGAATCAGAAGAAGCAGAAGAAGGAGAAGGAGAAGGTGAAGTCTGGAGGGTGAATCAGAAGAAGCAGAAGAAGGAGAAGGAGAAGGTGAAGTCTGGAGGGTGAATCAGAAGAAGTAGAAGAAGGAGAAGGAGAAGGTGAAGTCTGGAGGGTGAATCAGAAGAAGTAGAAGAAGGAGAAGGAGAAGGCGAAGTCTGGAGGGTGAATCAGAAGAAGCAGAAGAAGGAGAAGGAGAAGGTGAAGTCTGGAGGGTGAATCAGAAGAAGCAGAAGAAGGAGAAGGAGAAGATGAAGTCTGGAGGGTGAATCAGAAGAAGTAGAAGAAGGAGAAGGAGAAGGTGAAGTCTGGAGGGTGAATCAGCAGAAGCAGAAGAAGGAGAAGGAGAAGGTGAAGTCTGGAGGGTGAATCAGAAGAAGCAGAAGAAGGAGAAGGAGAAGGTGAAGTCTGGAGGGTGAATCAGAAGAAGCAGAATAAGGAGAAGGAGAATGTGAAGTCTGGAGGGTGAATCAGAAGATGCAGATGAAGGAGAAGGAGAAGGTGAAGTCTGGAGGGTGAATCAGAAGAAGTAGAAGAAGGAGAAGGAGAAGGTGAAGTCTGGAGGGTGAAGCAGAAGAAGTAGAAGAAGGAGAAGGAGAAGGTGAAGTCAGGAGGGTGAATCAGAAGAAGTAGAAGAAGGAGGAGGAGAAGGTGAAGTCAGGAGGGTGAAGCAGAAGAAGCAGAAGAAGGAGAAGGAGAAGGTGAAATCTGGAGGGTGAAGCAGAAGAAGCAGAAGAAGGAGAAGGAGAAGGTGAAGTCTGGAGGGTGAAGCAGAAGAAGCAGAAGAAGGAAAAGGAGAAGGTGAAGTCTGGACGGTGAATCAGAAGAAGTAGAAGAAGGAGAAGGAGAAGGTGAAGTAAGGAGGGTGAAGCAGAAGAAGCAGAAGAAGGAGAAGGAGAAGGTGAAGTCTGGAGGGTGAAGCAGAAGAAGGAGAAGGAGAAGGTGAAGTCTGGAGGGTGAAGCAGAAGAAGCAGAAGAAGGAGAAGGACAAGGTGAAGTCAGGAGGGTGAATCAGAAGAAGTAGAAGAAGGAAAAGGAGAAGGTGAAGTCTGGAGGGTGAATCAGAAGAAGTAGAAGAAGGAGAAGGAGAAGGTGAAGTCTGGAGGGTGAATCAGAAGAAGTGGAAGAAGGAGAAGGAGAAGGTGAAGTCTGGAGGGTGAAGCAGAAGAAGCAGAAGAAGGAGAAGGAGAAGGTGAAGTCTGGAGGGTGAATCAGAAGAAGTAGAAGAAGGAGAAGGAGAAGGTGAAGTCTGGAGGGTGAAGCAGAAGAAGCAGAAGAAGGAGAAGGAGAAGGTGAAGTCTGGAGGGTGAATCAGAAGAAGTAGAAGAAGGAGAAGGAGAAGGTGAAGTCAGGAGGGTGAATCAGAAGAAGCAGAAGAAGGAGAAGGAGAAGATGAAGTCTGGAGGGTGAATCAGAAGAAGCAGAAGAAGGAGAAGGAGAAGGTGAAGTCTGGAGAGTGAATCAGAAGAAGCAGAATAAGGAGAAGGAGAAGGTGAAGTCTGGAGGGTGAATCAGAAGAAGCAGAAGAAGGAGAAGGAGAAGGTGAAGTCTGGAGGGTGAATCAGAAGAAGTAGAAGAAGGAGAAGGAGAAGGTGAAGTCTGGAGAGTGAAGCAGAAGAAGTAGAAGAAGGAGAAGGAGAAGGTGAAGTCAGGAGGGTGAATCAGAAGAAGTAGAAGAAGGAGAAGGAGAAGGTGAAGTCAGGAGGGTGAATCAGAAGAAGCAGAAGAAGGAGAAGGAGAAGTTGAAGACTGGAGGGTGAATCTGAAGAATCAGACGAAGGAGAAGGAGAAGGTGAAGTCTGGAGGGTGAATCAGAAGAAGCAGAAGAAAGAGAAGGAGAAGGTGAAGTCTGGAGGGTGAAGCAGAAGAAGCAGAAGAAGGAGAAGAAGGTGAAGACTGGAGGGTGAATCAGAAGAAGGAGAAGAAGGAGAAGGAGAAGGTGAAGTCTGGAGGGTGAATCAGAAGAAGTAGAAGAAGGAGACGGAGATGGTGAAGTCTGGAGGGTGAATCAGAAGAAGCAGAAGAAGGAGAAGTAGAAGATGAAGTCTGGAGCGTGAATCAGAAGAAGCAGAAGAAGGAGAAGGAGAAGATGAAGTCTGGAGGGTGAATCAGAAGAAGAAGAAGAAGGAGAAGGAGAAGGTGAGGTCTGGAGGGTGAATCAGAAGAAGCAGAAGAAGGAGAAGGAGAAGGTGAAGTCTGGAGGGTGAATCAGAAGAAGCAGAAGAAGGAGAAGGAGAAGGTGAAGTCTGGAGGGTGAATCAGAAGAAGCAGAAGAAGGAGAAGGAGAAGGTGAAGTCAGGAGGGTGAATCAGAAGAAGCAGAAGAAGGAGAAGGAGAAGGTGAAGTCTGGAGGGTGAATCGGAAGAAGGAGAAGGAGAAGGTGAAGTCTGGAGGGTGAATCAGAAGAAGTAGAAGAAGGAGAAGGAGAACGTGTAGTCTGGAGGGTGAATCAGAAGAAGTAGACGAAGGAGAAGGAGAAGGTGAAGTCTGGAGGGTGAATCAGAAGAAGCAGAAGAAGGAGAAGGAGAAGGTGAAGTCTGGAGGGTGGATCAGAAGAGGTAGAAGAAGGATAAGGAGAAGGTGAAGTCTGGAGGGTGAACCAGAAGAAGCAGAAGAAGGAGAAGGAGAAGGTGAAGTCTGGAGGGAGAATCGGAAGAAGCAGAAGAAGGAGAAGGAGAAGCTGAAGTCTGGAGGGTGAATCAGAAGAAGCAGAAGAAGTAGAAGGAGAAGGTGAAGTCTGGAGGGTGAATCAGAAGAAGTAGAAGAAGGAGAAGGAGAAGGTGAAGTCTGGAGGGTGAATCAGAAGAAGCAGAAGAAGGAGAAGGAGAAGGTGAAGTCAGGAGGGTGAATCAGAAGAAGCAGAAGAAGGAGAAGGAGAAGGTGAAGTCTGGAGGGTGAATCAGAAGAAGCAGAAGAAGGAGAAGAAGAAGGTGAAGACTGGAGGGTGAATCAGAAGAAGCAGAAGAAGGAGAAGGAGAAGGTGAAGTCTGGAGGGTGAATCAGAAGAAGCAGAAGAAGGAGAAGGAGAAGATGAAGTCTGGAGGGTGAATCAGAAGAAGTAGAAGAAGGAGAAGGAGAAGGTGAGGTCTGGAGGGTGAATCAGAAGAAGCAGAAGAAGGAGAAGGAGAAGGTGAAGTCTGAAGGGTGAATCAGAAGAAGCAGAAGAAGGAGAAGGAGAAGGTGAAGTCTGGAGGGTGAATCAGAAGAAGCAGAAGAAGGAGAAGGAGAAGGTGAAGTCTGGAGGGTGAATCAGAAGAAGCAGAAGAAGGAGAAGGAGAAGGTGAAGTCTGGAGGGTGAATCAGAAGAAGTAGAAGAAGGAGAAGGAGAAGGTGAAGTCTGGAGGGTGAATCAGAAGAAGTAGAAGAAGGAGAAGGAGAAGGCGAAGTCTGGAGGGTGAATCAGAAGAAGCAGAAGAAGGAGAAGGAGAAGGTGAAGTCTGGAGGGTGAATCAGAAGAAGCAGAAGAAGGAGAAGGAGAAGATGAAGTCTGGAGGGTGAATCAGAAGAAGTAGAAGAAGGAGAAGGAGAAGGTGAAGTCTGGAGGGTGAATCAGCAGAAGCAGAAGAAGGAGAAGGAGAAGGTGAAGTCTGGAGGGTGAATCAGAAGAAGCAGAAGAAGGAGAAGGAGAAGGTGAAGTCTGGAGGGTGAATCAGAAGAAGCAGAATAAGGAGAAGGAGAATGTGAAGTCTGGAGGGTGAATCAGAAGATGCAGATGAAGGAGAAGGAGAAGGTGAAGTCTGGAGGGTGAATCAGAAGAAGTAGAAGAAGGAGAAGGAGAAGGTGAAGTCTGGAGGGTGAAGCAGAAGAAGTAGAAGAAGGAGAAGGAGAAGGTGAAGTCAGGAGGGTGAATCAGAAGAAGTAGAAGAAGGAGAAGGAGAAGGTGAAGTCAGGAGGGTGAATCAGACGAAGCAGAAGAAGGATAAGGAGAAGGTGAAGTCTGGAGGGTGAATCAGAAGAAGTAGAAGAAGGAGAAGGAGAAGGTGAAGTCAGGAGGGTGAATCAGAAGAAGCAGAAGAAGGAGAAGGAGAAGGTGAAGTCTGGAGGGTGAATCAGAAGAATCAGACGAAGGAGAAGGAGAAGGTGAAGTCTGGAGGGTGAATCAGAAGAAGCAGAAGAAAGAGAAGGAGAAGGTGAAGTCTGGAGGGTGAAGCAGAAGAAGCAGAAGAAGGAGAAGGAGAAGGTGAAGATTGGAGGGTGAATCAGAAGAAGTAGAAGAAGGAGAAGGAGAAGGTGAAGTCTGGAGGGTGAATCAGAAGAAGTAGAAGAAGGAGAAGGAGAAGGTGAAGTCTGGAGGGTGAATCAGAAGAAGCAGAAGAAGGAGAAGTAGAAGATGAAGTCTGGAGCGTGAATCAGAAGAAGCAGAAGAAGGAGAAGGAGAAGATGAAGTCTGGAGGGTGAATCGGAAGAAGTAGAAGAAGGAGAAGGAGAAGGTGAGGTCTGGAGGGTGAATCAGAAGAAGCAGAAGAAGGAGAAGGAGAAGGTGAAGTCTGGAGGGTGAATCAGAAGAAGCAGAAGCAGGAGAAGGAGAAGGTGAAGTCTGGAGGGTGAATCAGAAGAAGCAGAAGAAGGAGAAGGAGAAGGTGAGGTCAGGGGGGTGAAGCAGAAGAAGCAGAAGAAGGAGATGGAGGCGGTGAAGTCTGGAGGGTGCAGCAGAAGAAGCAGAAGAAGGAGAAGGAGAAGGTGAAGTCCTAAGGGTGAAGCAGAAGAAGCAGAAGAAGGAGAAGGAGAAGGTGAAGTCTGGAGGGTGAATCAGAAGAAGTAGAAGAAGGAGAAGGAGAAGGTGAAGTCAGGAGGGTGAAGCAGAAGAAGCAGAAGAAGGAGAAGGAGAAGGTGAAATCTGGAGGGTGAAGCAGAAGAAGCAGAAGAAGGAGAAGGAGAAGGTGAAGTCTGGAGGGTGAAGCAGAAGAAGCAGAAGAAGGAGAAGGAGAAGTTGAGGTCAGGAGGGTGAAGCAGAAGAAGCAGAAGAAGGAGAAGGAGAAGGTGAAGTCAGGAGGGTGAAGCAGAAGAAGCAGAAGAAGGAGATGGAGGCGGTGAAGTCTGGAGGGTGCAGCAGAAGAAGCAGAAGAAGGAGAAGGAGAAGGTGAAGTCCTAAGGGTGAAGCAGAAGAAGCAGAAGAAGGAGAAGGAGAAGGTGAAGTCTGGAGGGTGAATCAGAAGAAGTAGAAGAAGGAGAAGGAGAAGGTGAAGTCAGGAGGGTGAAGCAGAAGAAGCAGAAGAAGGAGAAGGAGAAGGTGAAATCTGGAGGGTGAAGCAGAAGAAGCAGAAGAAGGAGAAGGAGAAGGTGAAGTCTGGAGGGTGAAGCAGAAGAAGCAGAAGAAGGAAAAGGAGAAGGTGAAGTCTGGAGGGTGTATCAGAAGAAGTAGAAGAAGGAGAAGGAGAAGGTGAAGTAAGGAGGGTGAAGCAGAAGAAGCAGAAGAAGGAGAAGGAGAAGGTGAAGTCTGGAGGGTGAAGCAGAAGAAGGAGAAGGAGAAGGTGAAGTCTGGAGGGTGAAGCAGAAGAAGCAGAAGAAGGAGAAGGACAAGGTGAAGTCAGGAGGGTGAATCAGAAGAAGTAGAAGAAGGAAAAGGAGAAGGTGAAGTCTGGAGGGTGAATCAGAAGAAGTAGAAGAAGGAGAAGGAGAAGGTGAAGTCTGGAGGGTGAATCAGAAGAAGTGGAAGAAGGAGAAGGAGAAGGTGAAGTCTGGAGGGTGAAGCAGAAGAAGCAGAAGAAGGAGAAGGAGAAGGTGAAGTCTGGAGGGTGAATCAGAAGAAGTAGAAGAAGGAGAAGGAGAAGGTGAAGTCTGGAGGGTGAAGCAGAAGAAGCAGAAGAAGGAGAAGGAGAAGGTGAAGTCTGGAGGGTGAATCAGAAGAAGTAGAAGAAGGAGAAGGAGAAGGTGAAGTCAGGAGGGTGAATCAGAAGAAGCAGAAGAAGGAGAAGGAGAAGATGAAGTCTGGAGGGTGAATCAGAAGAAGCAGAAGAAGGAGAAGGAGAAGGTGAAGTCTGGAGAGTGAATCAGAAGAAGCAGAATAAGGAGAAGGAGAAGGTGAAGTCTGGAGGGTGAATCAGAAGAAGCAGAAGAAGGAGAAGGAGAAGGTGAAGTCTGGAGGGTGAATCAGAAGAAGTAGAAGAAGGAGAAGGAGAAGGTGAAGTCTGGAGAGTGAAGCAGAAGAAGTAGAAGAAGGAGAAGGAGAAGGTGAAGTCAGGAGGGTGAATCAGAAGAAGTAGAAGAAGGAGAAGGAGAAGGTGAAGTCAGGAGGGTGAATCAGAAGAAGCAGAAGAAGGAGAAGGAGAAGTTGAAGACTGGAGGGTGAATCTGAAGAATCAGACGAAGGAGAAGGAGAAGGTGAAGTCTGGAGGGTGAATCAGAAGAAGCAGAAGAAAGAGAAGGAGAAGGTGAAGTCTGGAGGGTGAAGCAGAAGAAGCAGAAGAAGGAGAAGAAGGTGAAGACTGGAGGGTGAATCAGAAGAAGGAGAAGAAGGAGAAGGAGAAGGTGAAGTCTGGAGGGTGAATCAGAAGAAGTAGAAGAAGGAGACGGAGATGGTGAAGTCTGGAGGGTGAATCAGAAGAAGCAGAAGAAGGAGAAGTAGAAGATGAAGTCTGGAGCGTGAATCAGAAGAAGCAGAAGAAGGAGAAGGAGAAGATGAAGTCTGGAGGGTGAATCAGAAGAAGAAGAAGAAGGAGAAGGAGAAGGTGAGGTCTGGAGGGTGAATCAGAAGAAGCAGAAGAAGGAGAAGGAGAAGGTGAAGTCTGGAGGGTGAATCAGAAGAAGCAGAAGAAGGAGAAGGAGAAGGTGAAGTCTGGAGGGTGAATCAGAAGAAGCAGAAGAAGGAGAAGGAGAAGGTGAAGTCAGGAGGGTGAATCAGAAGAAGCAGAAGAAGGAGAAGGAGAAGGTGAAGTTAGGAGGGTGAATCAGAAGAAGCAGAAGAAGGAGAAGGAGAAGGTGAAGTCAGGGGGGTGAAACAGAAGAAGTAGAAGAAGGAGAAGGAGAAGGTGAAGTCAGGAGGGTGAAGCAGAAGAAGCAGAAGAAGTAGATGGAGACGGTGAAGCCTGGAGGGCGCAGCAGAAGAAGCAGAAGAAGGAGAAGGAGAAGGTGAAGTCCTAAGGGTGAATCAGAAGAAGCAGAAGAAGGAGAAGGAGAAGGTGAAGTCTGGAGGGTGAATCAGAAGAAGTAGAAGAAGGAGAAGGAGAAGGTGAAGTCAGGAGGGTGAAGCAGAAGAAGCAGAAGAAGGAGAAGGAGAAGGTGAAATCTGGAGGGTGAAGCAGAAGAAGCAGAAGAAGGAGAAGGAGAAGGTGAATTCTGGAGGGCGAAGCAGAAGAAGCAGAAGAAGGAGAAGGAGAAGGTGAAGTCTGGAGGGTGAAGCAAAAGAAGCAGAAGAAGGAGAAGGAGAAGGTGAAGTCTGGAGGGTGAATCACAAGAAGTAGAAGAAGGAGAAGGAGAAGGTGAAGTAAGGAGGGTGAAGCAGAAGAAGCAGAAGAAGGAGAAGGAGAAGGTGAAGTCTGGAGGGTGAAGCAGAAGAAGCAGAAGAAGGAGAAGGAGAAGGTGAAGTCTGGAGGGTGAAGCAGAAGAAGCAGAAGAAGGAGAAGCAGAAAGTGAAGTCAGGAGGGTGAATCAGAAGAAGTAGAAGAAGGAAAAGGAGAAGGTGAAGTCTGGAGGGTGAATCAGAAGAAGTAGAAGAAGGAGAAGGAGAAGGTGAAGTCTGGAGGGTGAATCAGAAGAAGTGGAAGAAGGAGAAGGAGAAGGTGAAGTCTGGAGGGTGAATCAGAAGAAGCAGAAGAAGGAGAAGGAGAAGGTGAAGTCTGGAGGGAGAAGCAGAAGAAGTAGAAGAAGGAGAAGGAGAAGGTGAAGTCTGGATTGTGAATCAGAAGAAGTAGAAGAAGGAGAAGGAGGAGGTGAAGTCTGGAGGGTGAATCAGAAGAAGTAGAAGAAGGAGAAGGAGAAGGTCAAGTCTGGAGGGTGAATCAAAAGGAGCAGAAGAAGGAGAAGGAGAAGGTGAAGTCTGGAGGGTGAATCAGAAGAAGTAGAAGAAGGAGAAGGAGAGGGTGTAGTCTGGAGGATGAATCACAAGAAGTAGAAGAAGGAGAAGGAGAAGGTGAAGTCTGGAGGGTGAATCAGAAGATGCAGAATAAGGAGAAGGAGAAGGTGAAGTCTGGAGGGTGAATCAGAAGAAGCAGAAGAAGGAGAAGGAGAAGGTGAAGTCTGGAGGGTGAATCAGAAGAAGTAGAAGGAGGAGAAGGAGAAGGTGAAGTCTGGAGGGTGAAGCAGAAGAAGTAGAAGAAGGAGAAGGAGAAGGTGAAGTCTGGAGGGCGAAGCAGAAGAAGCAGAAGAAGGAGAAGGAGAAGGTGAAGTCTGGAGGGTGAAGCAGAAGAAGCAGAAGAAGGAGAAGGAGAAGGTGAAGTCTGGAGGGTGAAGCAGAAGAAGCAGAAGAAGGAGAAGGAGAAGGTGAAGTCTGGAGGGTGAATCAGAAGAAGTAGTAGAAGGAGAAGGAGAAGGTGAAGTAAGGAGGGTGAAGCAGAAGAAGCAGAAGAAGGAGAAGGAGAAGGTGAAGTCTGGAGGGTGAAGCAGAAGAAGGAGAAGGAGAAGGTGAAGTCTGGAGGGTGAAGCAGAAGAAGCAGAAGAAGGAGAAGGAGAAGGTGAAGTCAGGAGGGTGAATCTGAAGAAGTAGAAGAAGGAAAAGGAGAAGGTGAAGTCCGGAGGGTGAATCAGAAGATGTAGAAGAAGGAGAAGGAGAAGGTGAAGTCTGGAGGGTGAAGCAGAAGAAGGAGAAGGAGAAGGTGAAGTCTGGAGGGTGAAGCAGAAGAAGCAGAAGAAGGAGAAGGAGAAGGTGAAGTCTGGAGGGTGAAGCAGAAGAAGGAGAAGGAGAAGGTGAAGTCTGGAGGGTGAAGCAGAAGAAGCAGAAGAAGGAGAAGCAGAAGGTGAAGTCAGGAGGGTGAATCAGAAGAAGTAGAAGAAGGAAAAGGAGAAGGTGAAGTCTGGAGGGTGAATCAGAAGAAGTAGAAGAAGGAGAAGGAGAAGGTGAAGTCTGGAGGGTGAATCAGAAGAAGAGAAGAAGGAGAAGGAGAAGGTGAAGTCTGGAGGGTGAATCAGAAGAAGCAGAAGAAGGAGAAGGAGAAGGTGAAGTCTGGAGGGAGAAGCAGAAGAAGTAGAAGAAGGAGAAGGAGAAGGTGAAGTCTGGATTGTGAATCAGAAGAAGTAGAAGAAGGAGAAGGAGGAGGTGAAGTCTGGAGGGTGAATCAGAAGAAGTAGAAGAAGGAGAAGGAGAAGGTCAAGTCTGGAGGGTGAATCAAAAGGAGCAGAAGAAGGAGAAGGAGAAGGTGAAGTCTGGAGGGTGAATCAGAAGAAGTAGAAGAAGGAGAAGGAGAAGGTGTAGTCTGGAGGATGAATCAGAAGAAGTAGAAGAAGGAGAAGGAGAAGGTGAAGTCTGGAGGGTGAATCAGAAGATGCAGAATAAGGAGAAGGAGAAGGTGAAGTCTGGAGGGTGAATCAGAAGAAGCAGAAGAAGGAGAAGGAGAAGGTGAAGTCTGGAGGGTGAATCAGAAGAAGTAGAAGGAGGAGAAGGAGAAGGTGAAGTCTGGAGGGTGAAGCAGAAGAAGTAGAAGAAGGAGAAGGAGAAGGTGAAGTCTGGAGGGCGAAGCAGAAGAAGCAGAAGAAGGAGAAGGAGAAGGTGAAGTCTGGAGGGTGAAGCAGAAGAAGCAGAAGAATGAGAAGGAGAAGGTGAAGTCTGGAGGGTGAATCAGAAGAAGTAGAAGAAGGAGAAGGAGAAGGTGAAGTAAGGAGGGTGAAGCAGAAGAAGCTGATGAAGGAGAAGGAGAAGGTGAAGTCTGGAGGGTGAAGCAGAAGAAGCAGAAGAAGGAGAAGGAGGAGGTGAAGTCTGGAGGGTGAATCAGAAGAAGCAGAAGAAGGAGAAGGAGAAGGTGAAGTCTGGAGGGTGAATCAGAAGAAGTAGAAGAAGGAGAAGGAGAAGGTGAAGTCTGGAGGGTGAAGCAGAAGAAGCAGAAGAAGGAGAAGGAGAAGGTGAAATCTGGAGGGTGAAGCAGAAGAAGCAGAAGAAGGAGAAGGAGAAGGTGAAGTCTGGAGGGTGAAGCAGAAGAAGCAGAAGAAGGAGAAGGAGAAGGTGAAGTCTGGAGGGTGAATCAGAAGAAGTAGAAGAAGGAGAAGGAGAAGGTGAAGTAAGGAGGGTGAAGCAGAAGAAGCAGAAGAAGGAGAAGGAGAAGGTGAAGTCTGGAGGGTGAAGCAGAAGAAGGAGAAGGAGAAGGTGAAGTCTGGAGGGTGAAGCAGAAGAAGCAGAAGAAGGAGAAGGAGAAGGTGAAGTAAGGAGGGTGAATCTGAAGAAGTAGAAGAAGGAAAAGGAGAAGGTGAAGTCCGGAGGGTGAATCAGAAGATGTAGAAGAAGGAGAAGGAGAAGGTGAAGTCTGGAGGGTGAATCAGAAGAAGTGGAAGAAGGAGAAGGAGAAGGTGAAGTCTGGAGGGTGAAGCAGAAGAAGCAGAAGAAGGAGAAGGAGAAGGTGAAGTCTGGAGGGTGAATCAGAAGAAGTAGAAGAAGGAGAAGGAGAAGGTGAAGTCTGGAGGGTGAAGCAGAAGAAGCAGAAGAAGGAGAAGGAGAAGGTGAAGTCTGGAAGGTGAATCAGAAGAAGTAGAAGAAGGAGAAGGAGAAGGTGAAGTCTGGAGGGTGAATCGGAAGAAGCAGAAGAAGGAGAAGGAGAAGATGAAGTCTGGAGGGTGAATCAGAAGAAGCAGAAGAAGGAGAAGGAGAAGGTGAAGTCTGGAGGGTGAATCAGAAGAAGCAGAATAAGGAGAAGGAGAAGGTGAAGTCTGGAGGGTGAATCAGAAGAAGCAGAAGAAGGAGAAGGAGAAGGTGAAGTCTGGAGGGTGAATCAGAAGAAGTAGAAGAAGGAGAAGGAGAAGGTGAAGTCTGGAGGGTGAAGCAGAAGAAGTAGAAGAAGGAGAAGGAGAAGGTGAAGTCATGAGGGTGAATCAGAAGAAGTAGAAGAAGGAGAAGGAGAAGGTGAAGTCAGGAGGGTGAATCAGAAGAAGCAGAAGAAGGAGAAGGAGAAGGTGAAGTCTGGAGGGTGAATCAGAAGAATCAGACGAAGGAGAAGGAGAAGGTGAAGTCTGGAGGGTGAATCAGAAGAAGCAGAAGAAGGAGAAGAAGAAGGTGAAGTCTGGAGGGTGAAGCAGAAGAAGCAGAAGAAGGAGAAGGAGAAGGTGAAGTCTGGAGGGCGAAGCAGAAGAAGCAGAAGAAGGAGAAGGAGAAGGTGAAGTCTGGAGGGTGAAGCAGAAGAAGCAGAAGAAGGAGAAGGAGAAGGTGAAGTCTGGAGGGTGAATCACAAGAAGTAGAAGAAGGAGAAGGAGAAGGTGAAGTAAGGAGGGTGAAGCAGAAGAAGCAGAAGAAGGAGAAGGAGAAGGTGAAGTCTGGAGGGTGAAGCAGAAGAAGCAGAAGAAGGAGAAGGAGAAGGTGAAGTCTGGAGGGTGAAGCAGAAGAAGCAGAAGAAGGAGAAGGAGAAGGTGAAGTCAGGAGGGTGAATCAGAAGAAGTAGAAGAAGGAAAAGGAGAAGGTGAAGTCTGGAGGGTGAATCAGAAGAAGTAGAAGAAGGAGAAGGAGAAGGTGAAGTCTGGAGGGTGAATCAGAAGAAGTGGAAGAAGGAGAAGGAGAAGGTGAAGTCTGGAGGGTGAATCAGAAGAAGCAGAAGAAGGAGAAGGAGAAGGTGAAGTCTGGAGGGAGAAGCAGAAGAAGTAGAAGAAGGAGAAGGAGAAGGTGAAGTCTGGATTGTGAATCAGAAGAAGTAGAAGAAGGAGAAGGAGGAGGTGAAGTCTGGAGGGTGAATCAGAAGAAGTAGAAGAAGGAGAAGGAGAAGGTCAAGTCTGGAGGGTGAATCAAAAGGAGCAGAAGAAGGAGAAGGAGAAGGTGAAGTCTGGAGGGTGAATCAGAAGAAGTAGAAGAAGGAGAAGGAGAAGGTGTAGTCTGGAGGATGAATCAGAAGAAGTAGAAGAAGGAGAAGGAGAAGGTGAAGTCTGGAGGGTGAATCAGAAGAAGCAGAATAAGGAGAAGGAGAAGGTGAAGTCTGGAGGGTGAATCAGAAGAAGCAGAAGAAGGAGAAGGAGAAGGTGAAGTCTGGAGGGTGAATCAGAAGAAGTAGAAGAAGGAGAAGGAGAAGGTGAAGTCTGGAGGGTGAAGCAGAAGAAGTAGAAGAAGGAGAAGGAGAAGGTGAGGTCTGGAGGGCGAAGCAGAAGAAGCAGAAGAAGGAGAAGGAGAAGGTGAAGTCTGGAGAGTGAAGCAGAAGAAGCAGAAGAAGGAGAAGGAGAAGGTGAAGTCTGGAGGGTGTATCAGAAGAAGTAGAAGAAGGAGAAGGAGAAGGTGAAGTAAGGAGGGTGAAGCAGAAGAAGCAGAAGAAGGAGAAGGAGAAGGTGAAGTCTGGAGGGTGAATCAGAAGAAGTAGAAGAAGGAGAAGGAGAAGGTGAAGTCAGGAGGGTGAAGCAGAAGAAGCAGAAGAAGGAGAAGGAGGAGGTGAAATCTGGAGGGTGAAGCAGAAGAAGCAGAAGAAGGAGAAGGAGAAGGTGAAGTCTGGAGGGTGAAGCAGAAGAAGCAGAAGAAGGAGAAGGAGAAGGTGAAGTCTGGAGGGTGAATCAGAAGAAGTAGAAGAAGGAGAAGGAGAAGGTGAAGTAAGGAGGGTGAAGCAGAAGAAGCAGAAGAAGGAGAAGGAGAAGGTGAAGTCTGGAGGGTGAAGCAGAAGAAGGAGAAGGAGAAGGTGAAGTCTGGAGGGTGAAGCAGAAGAAGCAGAAGAAGGAGAAGGAGAAGGTGAAGTCAGAAGGGTGAATCAGAAGAAGTAGAAGAAGGAAAAGGAGAAGGTGAAGTCCGGAGGGTGAATCAGAAGATGTAGAAGAAGGAGAAGGAGAAGGTGAAGTCTGGAGGGTGAATCAGAAGAAGTGGAAGAAGGAGAAGGAGAAGGTGAAGTCTGGAGGGTGAAGCAGAAGAAGCAGAAGAAGGAGAAGGAGAAGGTGAAGTCTGGAGGGTGAAGCAGAAGAAGTAGAAGAAGGAGAAGGAGAAGGTGAAGTCAGAAGGGTGAATCAGAAGAAGTAGAAGAAGGAGAAGGAGAAGGTGAAGTCAGGAGGGTGAATCAGAAGAAGCAGAAGAAGGAGAAGGAGAAGGTGAAGTCTGGAGGGTGAATCAGAAGAATCAGACGAAGGAGAAGGAGAAGGTGAAGTCTGGAGGGTGAATCAGAAGAAGCAGAAGAAAGAGAAGGAGAAGGTGAAGTCTGGAGGGTGAAGCAGAAGAAGCAGAAGAAGGAGAAGAAGGTGAAGACTGGAGGGTGAATCAGAAGAAGGAGAAGAAGGAGAAGGAGAAGGTGAAGTCTGGAGGGTGAATCAGAAGAAGTAGAAGAAGGAGAAGGAGATGGTGAAGTCTGGAGGGTGAATCAGAAGAAGCAGAAGAAGGAGAAGTAGAAGATGAAGTCTGGAGCGTGAATCAGAAGAAGCAGAAGAAGGAGAAGGAGAAGATGAAGTCTGGAGGGTGAATCAGAAGAAGCAGAAGAAGGAGAAGGAGAAGGTGAAGTTAGGAGGGTGAATCAGAAGAAGCAGAAGAAGGAGAAGGAGAAGGTGAAGTCAGGAGGGTGAATCAGAAGAAGCAGAAGAAGGAGAAGGAGAAGGTGAAGTTAGGAGGGTGAATCAGAAGAAGCAGAAGAAGGAGAAGGAGAAGGTGAAGTCAGGGGGGTGAAGCAGAAGAAGTAGAAGAAGGAGAAGGAGAAGGTGAAGTCAGGAGGGTGAAGCAGAAGAAGCAGAAGAAGGAGAAGGAGAAGGTGAAGTCAGGAGGGTGAAGCAGAAGAAGCAGAAGAATGAGAAGGAGAAGGTGAAGTCTGGAGGGTGAATCAGAAGAAGTAGAAGAAGGAGAAGGAGAAGGTGAAGTAAGGAGGGTGAAGCAGAAGAAGCTGATGAAGGAGAAGGAGAAGGTGAAGTCTGGAGGGTGAAGCAGAAGAAGCAGAAGAAGGAGAAGGAGGAGGTGAAGTCTGGAGGGTGAATCAGAAGAAGCAGAAGAAGGAGAAGGAGAAGGTGAAGTCTGGAGGGTGAATCAGAAGAAGTAGAAGAAGGAGAAGGAGAAGGTGAAGTCAGGAGGGTGAAGCAGAAGAAGCAGAAGAAGGAGAAGGAGAAGGTGAAATCTGGAGGGTGAAGCAGAAGAAGCAGAAGAAGGAGAAGGAGAAGGTGAAGTCTGGAGGGTGAAGCAGAAGAAGCAGAAGAAGGAGAAGGAGAAGGTGAAGTCTGGAGGGTGAATCAGAAGAAGTAGAAGAAGGAGAAGGAGAAGGTGAAGTAAGGAGGGTGAAGCAGAAGAAGCAGAAGAAGGAGAAGGAGAAGGTGAAGTCTGGAGGGTGAAGCAGAAGAAGGAGAAGGAGAAGGTGAAGTCTGGAGGGTGAAGCAGAAGAAGCAGAAGAAGGAGAAGGAGAAGGTGAAGTAAGGAGGGTGAATCTGAAGAAGTAGAAGAAGGAAAAGGAGAAGGTGAAGTCCGGAGGGTGAATCAGAAGATGTAGAAGAAGGAGAAGGAGAAGGTGAAGTCTGGAGGGTGAATCAGAAGAAGTGGAAGAAGGAGAAGGAGAAGGTGAAGTCTGGAGGGTGAAGCAGAAGAAGCAGAAGAAGGAGAAGGAGAAGGTGAAGTCTGGAGGGTGAATCAGAAGAAGTAGAAGAAGGAGAAGGAGAAGGTGAAGTCTGGAGGGTGAAGCAGAAGAAGCAGAAGAAGGAGAAGGAGAAGGTGAAGTCTGGAAGGTGAATCAGAAGAAGTAGAAGAAGGAGAAGGAGAAGGTGAAGTCTGGAGGGTGAATCGGAAGAAGCAGAAGAAGGAGAAGGAGAAGATGAAGGCTGGAGGGTGAATCAGAAGAAGCAGAAGAAGGAGAAGGAGAAGGTGAAGTCTGGAGGGTGAATCAGAAGAAGCAGAATAAGGAGAAGGAGAAGGTGAAGTCTGGAGGGTGAATCAGAAGAAGCAGAAGAAGGAGAAGGAGAAGGTGAAGTCTGGAGGGTGAATCAGAAGAAGTAGAAGAAGGAGAAGGAGAAGGTGAAGTCTGGAGGGTGAAGCAGAAGAAGTAGAAGAAGGAGAAGGAGAAGGTGAAGTCATGAGGGTGAATCAGAAGAAGTAGAAGAAGGAGAAGGAGAAGGTGAAGTCAGGAGGGTGAATCAGAAGAAGCAGAAGAAGGAGAAGGAGAAGGTGAAGTCTGGAGGGTGAATCAGAAGAATCAGACGAAGGAGAAGGAGAAGGTGAAGTCTGGAGGGTGAATCAGAAGAAGCAGAAGAAGGAGAAGAAGAAGGTGAAGTCTGGAGGGTGAAGCAGAAGAAGCAGAAGAAGGAGAAGGAGAAGGTGAAGTCTGGAGGGCGAAGCAGAAGAAGCAGAAGAAGGAGAAGGAGAAGGTGAAGTCTGGAGGGTGAAGCAGAAGAAGCAGAAGAAGGAGAAGGAGAAGGTGAAGTCTGGAGGGTGAATCACAAGAAGTAGAAGAAGGAGAAGGAGAAGGTGAAGTAAGGAGGGTGAAGCAGAAGAAGCAGAAGAAGGAGAAGGAGAAGGTGAAGTCTGGAGGGTGAAGCAGAAGAAGCAGAAGAAGGAGAAGGAGAAGGTGAAGTCTGGAGGGTGAAGCAGAAGAAGCAGAAGAAGGAGAAGGAGAAGGTGAAGTCAGGAGGGTGAATCAGAAGAAGTAGAAGAAGGAAAAGGAGAAGGTGAAGTCTGGAGGGTGAATCAGAAGAAGTAGAAGAAGGAGAAGGAGAAGGTGAAGTCTGGAGGGTGAATCAGAAGAAGTGGAAGAAGGAGAAGGAGAAGGTGAAGTCTGGAGGGTGAATCAGAAGAAGCAGAAGAAGGAGAAGGAGAAGGTGAAGTCTGGAGGGAGAAGCAGAAGAAGTAGAAGAAGGAGAAGGAGAAGGTGAAGTCTGGATTGTGAATCAGAAGAAGTAGAAGAAGGAGAAGGAGGAGGTGAAGTCTGGAGGGTGAATCAGAAGAAGTAGAAGAAGGAGAAGGAGAAGGTCAAGTCTGGAGGGTGAATCAAAAGGAGCAGAAGAAGGAGAAGGAGAAGGTGAAGTCTGGAGGGTGAATCAGAAGAAGTAGAAGAAGGAGAAGGAGAAGGTGTAGTCTGGAGGATGAATCACAAGAAGTAGAAGAAGGAGAAGGAGAAGGTGAAGTCTGGAGGGTGAATCAGAAGATGCAGAATAAGGAGAAGGAGAAGGTGAAGTCTGGAGGGTGAATCAGAAGAAGCAGAAGAAGGAGAAGGAGAAGGTGAAGTCTGGAGGGTGAATCAGAAGAAGTAGAAGGAGGAGAAGGAGAAGGTGAAGTCTGGAGGGTGAAGCAGAAGAAGTAGAAGAAGGAGAAGGAGAAGGTGAAGTCTGGAGGGCGAAGCAGAAGAAGCAGAAGAAGGAGAAGGAGAAGGTGAAGTCTGGAGGGTGAAGCAGAAGAAGCAGAAGAAGGAGAAGGAGAAGGTGAAGTCTGGAGGGTGAAGCAGAAGAAGCAGAAGAAGGAGAAGGAGAAGGTGAAGTCTGGAGGGTGAATCAGAAGAAGTAGTAGAAGGAGAAGGAGAAGGTGAAGTAAGGAGGGTGAAGCAGAAGAAGCAGAAGAAGGAGAAGGAGAAGGTGAAGTCTGGAGGGTGAAGCAGAAGAAGGAGAAGGAGAAGGTGAAGTCTGGAGGGTGAAGCAGAAGAAGCAGAAGAAGGAGAAGGAGAAGGTGAAGTCAGGAGGGTGAATCTGAAGAAGTAGAAGAAGGAAAAGGAGAAGGTTAAGTCCGGAGGGTGAATCAGAAGATGTAGAAGAAGGAGAAGGAGAAGGTGAAGTCTGGAGGGTGAAGCAGAAGAAGGAGAAGGAGAAGGTGAAGTCTGGAGGGTGAAGCAGAAGAAGCAGAAGAAGGAGAAGGAGAAGGTGAAGTCTGGAGGGTGAAGCAGAAGAAGGAGAAGGAGAAGGTGAAGTCTGGAGGGTGAAGCAGAAGAAGCAGAAGAAGGAGAAGCAGAAGGTGAAGTCAGGAGGGTGAATCAGAAGAAGTAGAAGAAGGAAAAGGAGAAGGTGAAGTCTGGAGGGTGAATCAGAAGAAGTAGAAGAAGGAGAAGGAGAAGGTGAAGTCTGGAGGGTGAATCAGAAGAAGAGAAGAAGGAGAAGGAGAAGGTGAAGTCTGGAGGGTGAATCAGAAGAAGCAGAAGAAGGAGAAGGAGAAGGTGAAGTCTGGAGGGAGAAGCAGAAGAAGTAGAAGAAGGAGAAGGAGAAGGTGAAGTCTGGATTGTGAATCAGAAGAAGTAGAAGAAGGAGAAGGAGGAGGTGAAGTCTGGAGGGTGAATCAGAAGAAGTAGAAGAAGGAGAAGGAGAAGGTCAAGTCTGGAGGGTGAATCAAAAGGAGCAGAAGAAGGAGAAGGAGAAGGTGAAGTCTGGAGGGTGAATCAGAAGAAGTAGAAGAAGGAGAAGGAGAAGGTGTAGTCTGGAGGATGAATCAGAAGAAGTAGAAGAATAAGAAGGAGAAGGTGAAGTCTGGAGGGTGAATCAGAAGATGCAGAATAAGGAGAAGGAGAAGGTGAAGTCTGGAGGGTGAATCAGAAGAAGCAGAAGAAGGAGAAGGAGAAGGTGAAGTCTGGAGGGTGAATCAGAAGAAGTAGAAGGAGGAGAAGGAGAAGGTGAAGTCTGGAGGGTGAAGCAGAAGAAGTAGAAGAAGGAGAAGGAGAAGGTGAAGTCTGGAGGGCGAAGCAGAAGAAGCAGAAGAAGGAGAAGGAGAAGGTGAAGTCTGGAGGGTGAAGCAGAAGAAGCAGAAGAATGAGAAGGAGAAGGTGAAGTCTGGAGGGTGAATCAGAAGAAGTAGAAGAAGGAGAAGGAGAAGGTGAAGTAAGGAGGGTGAAGCAGAAGAAGCTGATGAAGGAGAAGGAGAAGGTGAAGTCTGGAGGGTGAAGCAGAAGAAGCAGAAGAAGGAGAAGGAGGAGGTGAAGTCTGGAGGGTGAATCAGAAGAAGCAGAAGAAGGAGAAGGAGAAGGTGAAGTCTGGAGGGTGAATCAGAAGAAGTAGAAGAAGGAGAAGGAGAAGGTGAAGTCAGGAGGGTGAAGCAGAAGAAGCAGAAGAAGGAGAAGGAGAAGGTGAAATCTGGAGGGTGAAGCAGAAGAAGCAGAAGAAGGAGAAGGAGAAGGTGAAGTCTGGAGGGTGAAGCAGAAGAAGCAGAAGAAGGAGAAGGAGAAGGTGAAGTCTGGAGGGTGAATCAGAAGAAGTAGAAGAAGGAGAAGGAGAAGGTGAAGTAAGGAGGGTGAAGCAGAAGAAGCAGAAGAAGGAGAAGGAGAAGGTGAAGTCTGGAGGGTGAAGCAGAAGAAGGAGAAGGAGAAGGTGAAGTCTGGAGGGTGAAGCAGAAGAAGCAGAAGAAGGAGAAGGAGAAGGTGAAGTAAGGAGGGTGAATCTGAAGAAGTAGAAGAAGGAAAAGGAGAAGGTGAAGTCCGGAGGGTGAATCAGAAGATGTAGAAGAAGGAGAAGGAGAAGGTGAAGTCTGGAGGGTGAATCAGAAGAAGTGGAAGAAGGAGAAGGAGAAGGTGAAGTCTGGAGGGTGAAGCAGAAGAAGCAGAAGAAGGAGAAGGAGAAGGTGAAGTCTGGAGGGTGAATCAGAAGAAGTAGAAGAAGGAGAAGGAGAAGGTGAAGTCTGGAGGGTGAAGCAGAAGAAGCAGAAGAAGGAGAAGGAGAAGGTGAAGTCTGGAAGGTGAATCAGAAGAAGTAGAAGAAGGAGAAGGAGAAGGTGAAGTCTGGAGGGTGAATCGGAAGAAGCAGAAGAAGGAGAAGGAGAAGATGAAGTCTGGAGGGTGAATCAGAAGAAGCAGAAGAAGGAGAAGGAGAAGGTGAAGTCTGGAGGGTGAATCAGAAGAAGCAGAATAAGGAGAAGGAGAAGGTGAAGTCTGGAGGGTGAATCAGAAGAAGCAGAAGAAGGAGAAGGAGAAGGTGAAGTCTGGAGGGTGAATCAGAAGAAGTAGAAGAAGGAGAAGGAGAAGGTGAAGTCTGGAGGGTGAAGCAGAAGAAGTAGAAGAAGGAGAAGGAGAAGGTGAAGTCATGAGGGTGAATCAGAAGAAGTAGAAGAAGGAGAAGGAGAAGGTGAAGTCAGGAGGGTGAATCAGAAGAAGCAGAAGAAGGAGAAGGAGAAGGTGAAGTCTGGAGGGTGAATCAGAAGAATCAGACGAAGGAGAAGGAGAAGGTGAAGTCTGGAGGGTGAATCAGAAGAAGCAGAAGAAGGAGAAGAAGAAGGTGAAGTCTGGAGGGTGAAGCAGAAGAAGCAGAAGAAGGAGAAGGAGAAGGTGAAGTCTGGAGGGCGAAGCAGAAGAAGCAGAAGAAGGAGAAGGAGAAGGTGAAGTCTGGAGGGTGAAGCAGAAGAAGCAGAAGAAGGAGAAGGAGAAGGTGAAGTCTGGAGGGTGAATCACAAGAAGTAGAAGAAGGAGAAGGAGAAGGTGAAGTAAGGAGGGTGAAGCAGAAGAAGCAGAAGAAGGAGAAGGAGAAGGTGAAGTCTGGAGGGTGAAGCAGAAGAAGCAGAAGAAGGAGAAGGAGAAGGTGAAGTCTGGAGGGTGAAGCAGAAGAAGCAGAAGAAGGAGAAGGAGAAGGTGAAGTCAGGAGGGTGAATCAGAAGAAGTAGAAGAAGGAAAAGGAGAAGGTGAAGTCTGGAGGGTGAATCAGAAGAAGTAGAAGAAGGAGAAGGAGAAGGTGAAGTCTGGAGGGTGAATCAGAAGAAGTGGAAGAAGGAGAAGGAGAAGGTGAAGTCTGGAGGGTGAATCAGAAGAAGCAGAAGAAGGAGAAGGAGAAGGTGAAGTCTGGAGGGAGAAGCAGAAGAAGTAGAAGAAGGAGAAGGAGAAGGTGAAGTCTGGATTGTGAATCAGAAGAAGTAGAAGAAGGAGAAGGAGGAGGTGAAGTCTGGAGGGTGAATCAGAAGAAGTAGAAGAAGGAGAAGGAGAAGGTCAAGTCTGGAGGGTGAATCAAAAGGAGCAGAAGAAGGAGAAGGAGAAGGTGAAGTCTGGAGGGTGAATCAGAAGAAGTAGAAGAAGGAGAAGGAGAAGGTGTAGTCTGGAGGATGAATCAGAAGAAGTAGAAGAAGGAGAAGGAGAAGGTGAAGTCTGGAGGGTGAATCAGAAGAAGCAGAATAAGGAGAAGGAGAAGGTGAAGTCTGGAGGGTGAATCAGAAGAAGCAGAAGAAGGAGAAGGAGAAGGTGAAGTCTGGAGGGTGAATCAGAAGAAGTAGAAGAAGGAGAAGGAGAAGGTGAAGTCTGGAGGGTGAAGCAGAAGAAGTAGAAGAAGGAGAAGGAGAAGGTGAGGTCTGGAGGGCGAAGCAGAAGAAGCAGAAGAAGGAGAAGGAGAAGGTGAAGTCTGGAGAGTGAAGCAGAAGAAGCAGAAGAAGGAGAAGGAGAAGGTGAAGTCTGGAGGGTGTATCAGAAGAAGTAGAAGAAGGAGAAGGAGAAGGTGAAGTAAGGAGGGTGAAGCAGAAGAAGCAGAAGAAGGAGAAGGAGAAGGTGAAGTCTGGAGGGTGAATCAGAAGAAGTAGAAGAAGGAGAAGGAGAAGGTGAAGTCAGGAGGGTGAAGCAGAAGAAGCAGAAGAAGGAGAAGGAGGAGGTGAAATCTGGAGGGTGAAGCAGAAGAAGCAGAAGAAGGAGAAGGAGAAGGTGAAGTCTGGAGGGTGAAGCAGAAGAAGCAGAAGAAGGAGAAGGAGAAGGTGAAGTCTGGAGGGTGAATCAGAAGAAGTAGAAGAAGGAGAAGGAGAAGGTGAAGTAAGGAGGGTGAAGCAGAAGAAGCAGAAGAAGGAGAAGGAGAAGGTGAAGTCTGGAGGGTGAAGCAGAAGAAGGAGAAGGAGAAGGTGAAGTCTGGAGGGTGAAGCAGAAGAAGCAGAAGAAGGAGAAGGAGAAGGTGAAGTCAGGAGGGTGAATCAGAAGAAGTAGAAGAAGGAAAAGGAGAAGGTGAAGTCCGGAGGGTGAATCAGAAGATGTAGAAGAAGGAGAAGGAGAAGGTGAAGTCTGGAGGGTGAATCAGAAGAAGTGGAAGAAGGAGAAGGAGAAGGTGAAGTCTGGAGGGTGAAGCAGAAGAAGCAGAAGAAGGAGAAGGAGAAGGTGAAGTCTGGAGGGTGAAGCAGAAGAAGTAGAAGAAGGAGAAGGAGAAGGTGAAGTCAGAAGGGTGAATCAGAAGAAGTAGAAGAAGGAGAAGGAGAAGGTGAAGTCAGGAGGGTGAATCAGAAGAAGCAGAAGAAGGAGAAGGAGAAGGTGAAGTCTGGAGGGTGAATCAGAAGAATCAGACGAAGGAGAAGGAGAAGGTGAAGTCTGGAGGGTGAATCAGAAGAAGCAGAAGAAAGAGAAGGAGAAGGTGAAGTCTGGAGGGTGAAGCAGAAGAAGCAGAAGAAGGAGAAGAAGGTGAAGACTGGAGGGTGAATCAGAAGAAGGAGAAGAAGGAGAAGGAGAAGGTGAAGTCTGGAGGGTGAATCAGAAGAAGTAGAAGAAGGAGAAGGAGATGGTGAAGTCTGGAGGGTGAATCAGAAGAAGCAGAAGAAGGAGAAGTAGAAGATGAAGTCTGGAGCGTGAATCAGAAGAAGCAGAAGAAGGAGAAGGAGAAGATGAAGTCTGGAGGGTGAATCAGAAGAAGCAGAAGAAGGAGAAGGAGAAGGTGAAGTTAGGAGGGTGAATCAGAAGAAGCAGAAGAAGGAGAAGGAGAAGGTGAAGTCAGGAGGGTGAATCAGAAGAAGCAGAAGAAGGAGAAGGAGAAGGTGAAGTTAGGAGGGTGAATCAGAAGAAGCAGAAGAAGGAGAAGGAGAAGGTGAAGTCAGGGGGGTGAAGCAGAAGAAGTAGAAGAAGGAGAAGGAGAAGGTGAAGTCAGGAGGGTGAAGCAGAAGAAGCAGAAGAAGGAGAAGGAGAAGGTGAAGTCAGGAGGGTGAAGCAGAAGAAGCAGAAGAATGAGAAGGAGAAGGTGAAGTCTGGAGGGTGAATCAGAAGAAGTAGAAGAAGGAGAAGGAGAAGGTGAAGTAAGGAGGGTGAAGCAGAAGAAGCTGATGAAGGAGAAGGAGAAGGTGAAGTCTGGAGGGTGAAGCAGAAGAAGCAGAAGAAGGAGAAGGAGGAGGTGAAGTCTGGAGGGTGAATCAGAAGAAGCAGAAGAAGGAGAAGGAGAAGGTGAAGTCTGGAGGGTGAATCAGAAGAAGTAGAAGAAGGAGAAGGAGAAGGTGAAGTCAGGAGGGTGAAGCAGAAGAAGCAGAAGAAGGAGAAGGAGAAGGTGAAATCTGGAGGGTGAAGCAGAAGAAGCAGAAGAAGGAGAAGGAGAAGGTGAAGTCTGGAGGGTGAAGCAGAAGAAGCAGAAGAAGGAGAAGGAGAAGGTGAAGTCTGGAGGGTGAATCAGAAGAAGTAGAAGAAGGAGAAGGAGAAGGTGAAGTAAGGAGGGTGAAGCAGAAGAAGCAGAAGAAGGAGAAGGAGAAGGTGAAGTCTGGAGGGTGAAGCAGAAGAAGGAGAAGGAGAAGGTGAAGTCTGGAGGGTGAAGCAGAAGAAGCAGAAGAAGGAGAAGGAGAAGGTGAAGTAAGGAGGGTGAATCTGAAGAAGTAGAAGAAGGAAAAGGAGAAGGTGAAGTCCGGAGGGTGAATCAGAAGATGTAGAAGAAGGAGAAGGAGAAGGTGAAGTCTGGAGGGTGAATCAGAAGAAGTGGAAGAAGGAGAAGGAGAAGGTGAAGTCTGGAGGGTGAAGCAGAAGAAGCAGAAGAAGGAGAAGGAGAAGGTGAAGTCTGGAGGGTGAATCAGAAGAAGTAGAAGAAGGAGAAGGAGAAGGTGAAGTCTGGAGGGTGAAGCAGAAGAAGCAGAAGAAGGAGAAGGAGAAGGTGAAGTCTGGAAGGTGAATCAGAAGAAGTAGAAGAAGGAGAAGGAGAAGGTGAAGTCTGGAGGGTGAATCAGAAGAAGTGGAAGAAGGAGAAGGAGAAGGTGAAGTCTGGAGGGTGAAGCAGAAGAAGCAGAAGAAGGAGAAGGAGAAGGTGAAGTCTGGAGGGTGAATCAGAAGAAGTAGAAGAAGGAGAAGGAGAAGGTGAAGTCTGGAGGGTGAAGCAGAAGAAGCAGAAGAAGGAGAAGGAGAAGGTGAAGTCTGGAAGGTGAATCAGAAGAAGTAGAAGAAGGAGAAGGAGAAGGTGAAGTCTGGAGGGTGAATCGGAAGAAGCAGAAGAAGGAGAAGGAGAAGATGAAGTCTGGAGGGTGAATCAGAAGAAGCAGAAGAAGGAGAAGGAGAAGGTGAAGTCTGGAGGGTGAATCAGAAGAAGCAGAATAAGGAGAAGGAGAAGGTGAAGTCTGGAGGGTGAATCAGAAGAAGCAGAAGAAGGAGAAGGAGAAGGTGAAGTCTGGAGGGTGAATCAGAAGAAGTAGAAGAAGGAGAAGGAGAAGGTGAAGTCTGGAGGGTGAAGCAGAAGAAGTAGAAGAAGGAGAAGGAGAAGGTGAAGTCATGAGGGTGAATCAGAAGAAGTAGAAGAAGGAGAAGGAGAAGGTGAAGTCAGGAGGGTGAATCAGAAGAAGCAGAAGAAGGAGAAGGAGAAGGTGAAGTCTGGAGGGTGAATCAGAAGAATCAGACGAAGGAGAAGGAGAAGGTGAAGTCTGGAGGGTGAATCAGAAGAAGCAGAAGAAGGAGAAGAAGAAGGTGAAGTCTGGAGGGTGAAGCAGAAGAAGCAGAAGAAGGAGAAGGAGAAGGTGAAGTCTGGAGGGCGAAGCAGAAGAAGCAGAAGAAGGAGAAGGAGAAGGTGAAGTCTGGAGGGTGAAGCAGAAGAAGCAGAAGAAGGAGAAGGAGAAGGTGAAGTCTGGAGGGTGAATCACAAGAAGTAGAAGAAGGAGAAGGAGAAGGTGAAGTAAGGAGGGTGAAGCAGAAGAAGCAGAAGAAGGAGAAGGAGAAGGTGAAGTCTGGAGGGTGAAGCAGAAGAAGCAGAAGAAGGAGAAGGAGAAGGTGAAGTCTGGAGGGTGAAGCAGAAGAAGCAGAAGAAGGAGAAGGAGAAGGTGAAGTCAGGAGGGTGAATCAGAAGAAGTAGAAGAAGGAAAAGGAGAAGGTGAAGTCTGGAGGGTGAATCAGAAGAAGTAGAAGAAGGAGAAGGAGAAGGTGAAGTCTGGAGGGTGAATCAGAAGAAGTGGAAGAAGGAGAAGGAGAAGGTGAAGTCTGGAGGGTGAATCAGAAGAAGCAGAAGAAGGAGAAGGAGAAGGTGAAGTCTGGAGGGAGAAGCAGAAGAAGTAGAAGAAGGAGAAGGAGAAGGTGAAGTCTGGATTGTGAATCAGAAGAAGTAGAAGAAGGAGAAGGAGGAGGTGAAGTCTGGAGGGTGAATCAGAAGAAGTAGAAGAAGGAGAAGGAGAAGGTCAAGTCTGGAGGGTGAATCAAAAGGAGCAGAAGAAGGAGAAGGAGAAGGTGAAGTCTGGAGGGTGAATCAGAAGAAGTAGAAGAAGGAGAAGGAGAAGGTGTAGTCTGGAGGATGAATCAGAAGAAGTAGAAGAAGGAGAAGGAGAAGGTGAAGTCTGGAGGGTGAATCAGAAGAAGCAGAATAAGGAGAAGGAGAAGGTGAAGTCTGGAGGGTGAATCAGAAGAAGCAGAAGAAGGAGAAGGAGAAGGTGAAGTCTGGAGGGTGAATCAGAAGAAGTAGAAGAAGGAGAAGGAGAAGGTGAAGTCTGGAGGGTGAAGCAGAAGAAGTAGAAGAAGGAGAAGGAGAAGGTGAGGTCTGGAGGGCGAAGCAGAAGAAGCAGAAGAAGGAGAAGGAGAAGGTGAAGTCTGGAGAGTGAAGCAGAAGAAGCAGAAGAAGGAGAAGGAGAAGGTGAAGTCTGGAGGGTGTATCAGAAGAAGTAGAAGAAGGAGAAGGAGAAGGTGAAGTAAGGAGGGTGAAGCAGAAGAAGCAGAAGAAGGAGAAGGAGAAGGTGAAGTCTGGAGGGTGAATCAGAAGAAGTAGAAGAAGGAGAAGGAGAAGGTGAAGTCAGGAGGGTGAAGCAGAAGAAGCAGAAGAAGGAGAAGGAGGAGGTGAAATCTGGAGGGTGAAGCAGAAGAAGCAGAAGAAGGAGAAGGAGAAGGTGAAGTCTGGAGGGTGAAGCAGAAGAAGCAGAAGAAGGAGAAGGAGAAGGTGAAGTCTGGAGGGTGAATCAGAAGAAGTAGAAGAAGGAGAAGGAGAAGGTGAAGTAAGGAGGGTGAAGCAGAAGAAGCAGAAGAAGGAGAAGGAGAAGGTGAAGTCTGGAGGGTGAAGCAGAAGAAGGAGAAGGAGAAGGTGAAGTCTGGAGGGTGAAGCAGAAGAAGCAGAAGAAGGAGAAGGAGAAGGTGAAGTCAGGAGGGTGAATCAGAAGAAGTAGAAGAAGGAAAAGGAGAAGGTGAAGTCCGGAGGGTGAATCAGAAGATGTAGAAGAAGGAGAAGGAGAAGGTGAAGTCTGGAGGGTGAATCAGAAGAAGTGGAAGAAGGAGAAGGAGAAGGTGAAGTCTGGAGGGTGAAGCAGAAGAAGCAGAAGAAGGAGAAGGAGAAGGTGAAGTCTGGAGGGTGAAGCAGAAGAAGTAGAAGAAGGAGAAGGAGAAGGTGAAGTCAGAAGGGTGAATCAGAAGAAGTAGAAGAAGGAGAAGGAGAAGGTGAAGTCAGGAGGGTGAATCAGAAGAAGCAGAAGAAGGAGAAGGAGAAGGTGAAGTCTGGAGGGTGAATCAGAAGAATCAGACGAAGGAGAAGGAGAAGGTGAAGTCTGGAGGGTGAATCAGAAGAAGCAGAAGAAAGAGAAGGAGAAGGTGAAGTCTGGAGGGTGAAGCAGAAGAAGCAGAAGAAGGAGAAGAAGGTGAAGACTGGAGGGTGAATCAGAAGAAGGAGAAGAAGGAGAAGGAGAAGGTGAAGTCTGGAGGGTGAATCAGAAGAAGTAGAAGAAGGAGAAGGAGATGGTGAAGTCTGGAGGGTGAATCAGAAGAAGCAGAAGAAGGAGAAGTAGAAGATGAAGTCTGGAGCGTGAATCAGAAGAAGCAGAAGAAGGAGAAGGAGAAGATGAAGTCTGGAGGGTGAATCAGAAGAAGCAGAAGAAGGAGAAGGAGAAGGTGAAGTTAGGAGGGTGAATCAGAAGAAGCAGAAGAAGGAGAAGGAGAAGGTGAAGTCAGGAGGGTGAATCAGAAGAAGCAGAAGAAGGAGAAGGAGAAGGTGAAGTTAGGAGGGTGAATCAGAAGAAGCAGAAGAAGGAGAAGGAGAAGGTGAAGTCAGGGGGGTGAAGCAGAAGAAGTAGAAGAAGGAGAAGGAGAAGGTGAAGTCAGGAGGGTGAAGCAGAAGAAGCAGAAGAAGGAGAAGGAGAAGGTGAAGTCAGGAGGGTGAAGCAGAAGAAGCAGAAGAATGAGAAGGAGAAGGTGAAGTCTGGAGGGTGAATCAGAAGAAGTAGAAGAAGGAGAAGGAGAAGGTGAAGTAAGGAGGGTGAAGCAGAAGAAGCTGATGAAGGAGAAGGAGAAGGTGAAGTCTGGAGGGTGAAGCAGAAGAAGCAGAAGAAGGAGAAGGAGGAGGTGAAGTCTGGAGGGTGAATCAGAAGAAGCAGAAGAAGGAGAAGGAGAAGGTGAAGTCTGGAGGGTGAATCAGAAGAAGTAGAAGAAGGAGAAGGAGAAGGTGAAGTCAGGAGGGTGAAGCAGAAGAAGCAGAAGAAGGAGAAGGAGAAGGTGAAATCTGGAGGGTGAAGCAGAAGAAGCAGAAGAAGGAGAAGGAGAAGGTGAAGTCTGGAGGGTGAAGCAGAAGAAGCAGAAGAAGGAGAAGGAGAAGGTGAAGTCTGGAGGGTGAATCAGAAGAAGTAGAAGAAGGAGAAGGAGAAGGTGAAGTAAGGAGGGTGAAGCAGAAGAAGCAGAAGAAGGAGAAGGAGAAGGTGAAGTCTGGAGGGTGAAGCAGAAGAAGGAGAAGGAGAAGGTGAAGTCTGGAGGGTGAAGCAGAAGAAGCAGAAGAAGGAGAAGGAGAAGGTGAAGTAAGGAGGGTGAATCTGAAGAAGTAGAAGAAGGAAAAGGAGAAGGTGAAGTCCGGAGGGTGAATCAGAAGATGTAGAAGAAGGAGAAGGAGAAGGTGAAGTCTGGAGGGTGAATCAGAAGAAGTGGAAGAAGGAGAAGGAGAAGGTGAAGTCTGGAGGGTGAAGCAGAAGAAGCAGAAGAAGGAGAAGGAGAAGGTGAAGTCTGGAGGGTGAATCAGAAGAAGTAGAAGAAGGAGAAGGAGAAGGTGAAGTCTGGAGGGTGAAGCAGAAGAAGCAGAAGAAGGAGAAGGAGAAGGTGAAGTCTGGAAGGTGAATCAGAAGAAGTAGAAGAAGGAGAAGGAGAAGGTGAAGTCTGGAGGGTGAATCGGAAGAAGCAGAAGAAGGAGAAGGAGAAGATGAAGTCTGGAGGGTGAATCAGAAGAAGCAGAAGAAGGAGAAGGAGAAGGTGAAGTCTGGAGGGTGAATCAGAAGAAGCAGAATAAGGAGAAGGAGAAGGTGAAGTCTGGAGGGTGAATCAGAAGAAGCAGAAGAAGGAGAAGGAGAAGGTGAAGTCTGGAGGGTGAATCAGAAGAAGTAGAAGAAGGAGAAGGAGAAGGTGAAGTCTGGAGGGTGAAGCAGAAGAAGTAGAAGAAGGAGAAGGAGAAGGTGAAGTCATGAGGGTGAATCAGAAGAAGTAGAAGAAGGAGAAGGAGAAGGTGAAGTCAGGAGGGTGAATCAGAAGAAGCAGAAGAAGGAGAAGGAGAAGGTGAAGTCTGGAGGGTGAATCAGAAGAATCAGACGAAGGAGAAGGAGAAGGTGAAGTCTGGAGGGTGAATCAGAAGAAGCAGAAGAAGGAGAAGAAGAAGGTGAAGTCTGGAGGGTGAAGCAGAAGAAGCAGAAGAAGGAGAAGGAGAAGGTGAAGTCTGGAGGGCGAAGCAGAAGAAGCAGAAGAAGGAGAAGGAGAAGGTGAAGTCTGGAGGGTGAAGCAGAAGAAGCAGAAGAAGGAGAAGGAGAAGGTGAAGTCTGGAGGGTGAATCACAAGAAGTAGAAGAAGGAGAAGGAGAAGGTGAAGTAAGGAGGGTGAAGCAGAAGAAGCAGAAGAAGGAGAAGGAGAAGGTGAAGTCTGGAGGGTGAAGCAGAAGAAGCAGAAGAAGGAGAAGGAGAAGGTGAAGTCTGGAGGGTGAAGCAGAAGAAGCAGAAGAAGGAGAAGGAGAAGGTGAAGTCAGGAGGGTGAATCAGAAGAAGTAGAAGAAGGAAAAGGAGAAGGTGAAGTCTGGAGGGTGAATCAGAAGAAGTAGAAGAAGGAGAAGGAGAAGGTGAAGTCTGGAGGGTGAATCAGAAGAAGTGGAAGAAGGAGAAGGAGAAGGTGAAGTCTGGAGGGTGAATCAGAAGAAGCAGAAGAAGGAGAAGGAGAAGGTGAAGTCTGGAGGGAGAAGCAGAAGAAGTAGAAGAAGGAGAAGGAGAAGGTGAAGTCTGGATTGTGAATCAGAAGAAGTAGAAGAAGGAGAAGGAGGAGGTGAAGTCTGGAGGGTGAATCAGAAGAAGTAGAAGAAGGAGAAGGAGAAGGTCAAGTCTGGAGGGTGAATCAAAAGGAGCAGAAGAAGGAGAAGGAGAAGGTGAAGTCTGGAGGGTGAATCAGAAGAAGTAGAAGAAGGAGAAGGAGAAGGTGTAGTCTGGAGGATGAATCAGAAGAAGTAGAAGAAGGAGAAGGAGAAGGTGAAGTCTGGAGGGTGAATCAGAAGAAGCAGAATAAGGAGAAGGAGAAGGTGAAGTCTGGAGGGTGAATCAGAAGAAGCAGAAGAAGGAGAAGGAGAAGGTGAAGTCTGGAGGGTGAATCAGAAGAAGTAGAAGAAGGAGAAGGAGAAGGTGAAGTCTGGAGGGTGAAGCAGAAGAAGTAGAAGAAGGAGAAGGAGAAGGTGAGGTCTGGAGGGCGAAGCAGAAGAAGCAGAAGAAGGAGAAGGAGAAGGTGAAGTCTGGAGAGTGAAGCAGAAGAAGCAGAAGAAGGAGAAGGAGAAGGTGAAGTCTGGAGGGTGTATCAGAAGAAGTAGAAGAAGGAGAAGGAGAAGGTGAAGTAAGGAGGGTGAAGCAGAAGAAGCAGAAGAAGGAGAAGGAGAAGGTGAAGTCTGGAGGGTGAATCAGAAGAAGTAGAAGAAGGAGAAGGAGAAGGTGAAGTCAGGAGGGTGAAGCAGAAGAAGCAGAAGAAGGAGAAGGAGGAGGTGAAATCTGGAGGGTGAAGCAGAAGAAGCAGAAGAAGGAGAAGGAGAAGGTGAAGTCTGGAGGGTGAAGCAGAAGAAGCAGAAGAAGGAGAAGGAGAAGGTGAAGTCTGGAGGGTGAATCAGAAGAAGTAGAAGAAGGAGAAGGAGAAGGTGAAGTAAGGAGGGTGAAGCAGAAGAAGCAGAAGAAGGAGAAGGAGAAGGTGAAGTCTGGAGGGTGAAGCAGAAGAAGGAGAAGGAGAAGGTGAAGTCTGGAGGGTGAAGCAGAAGAAGCAGAAGAAGGAGAAGGAGAAGGTGAAGTCAGGAGGGTGAATCAGAAGAAGTAGAAGAAGGAAAAGGAGAAGGTGAAGTCCGGAGGGTGAATCAGAAGATGTAGAAGAAGGAGAAGGAGAAGGTGAAGTCTGGAGGGTGAATCAGAAGAAGTGGAAGAAGGAGAAGGAGAAGGTGAAGTCTGGAGGGTGAAGCAGAAGAAGCAGAAGAAGGAGAAGGAGAAGGTGAAGTCTGGAGGGTGAAGCAGAAGAAGTAGAAGAAGGAGAAGGAGAAGGTGAAGTCAGAAGGGTGAATCAGAAGAAGTAGAAGAAGGAGAAGGAGAAGGTGAAGTCAGGAGGGTGAATCAGAAGAAGCAGAAGAAGGAGAAGGAGAAGGTGAAGTCTGGAGGGTGAATCAGAAGAATCAGACGAAGGAGAAGGAGAAGGTGAAGTCTGGAGGGTGAATCAGAAGAAGCAGAAGAAAGAGAAGGAGAAGGTGAAGTCTGGAGGGTGAAGCAGAAGAAGCAGAAGAAGGAGAAGAAGGTGAAGACTGGAGGGTGAATCAGAAGAAGGAGAAGAAGGAGAAGGAGAAGGTGAAGTCTGGAGGGTGAATCAGAAGAAGTAGAAGAAGGAGAAGGAGATGGTGAAGTCTGGAGGGTGAATCAGAAGAAGCAGAAGAAGGAGAAGTAGAAGATGAAGTCTGGAGCGTGAATCAGAAGAAGCAGAAGAAGGAGAAGGAGAAGATGAAGTCTGGAGGGTGAATCAGAAGAAGCAGAAGAAGGAGAAGGAGAAGGTGAAGTTAGGAGGGTGAATCAGAAGAAGCAGAAGAAGGAGAAGGAGAAGGTGAAGTCAGGAGGGTGAATCAGAAGAAGCAGAAGAAGGAGAAGGAGAAGGTGAAGTTAGGAGGGTGAATCAGAAGAAGCAGAAGAAGGAGAAGGAGAAGGTGAAGTCAGGGGGGTGAAGCAGAAGAAGTAGAAGAAGGAGAAGGAGAAGGTGAAGTCAGGAGGGTGAAGCAGAAGAAGCAGAAGAAGGAGAAGGAGAAGGTGAAGTCAGGAGGGTGAAGCAGAAGAAGCAGAAGAAGGAGATGGAGACGGTGAAGCCTGGAGGGCGCAGCAGAAGAAGCAGAAGGAGGAGAAGGAGAAGGTGAAGTCCTAAGGGTGAAGCAGAAGAAGCAGAAGAAGGAGAAGGAGAAGGTGAAGTCTGGAGGGTGAATCAGAAGAAGTAGAAGAAGGAGAAGGAGAAGGTGAAGTCAGGAGGGTGAAGCAGAAGAAGCAGAAGAAGGAGAAGGAGAAGGTGAAATCTGGAGGGTGAAGCAGAAGAAGCAGAAGAAGGAGAAGGAGAAGGTGAAGTCTGGAGGGCGAAGCAGAAGAAGCAGAAGAAGGAGAAGGAGAAGGTGAAGTCTGGAGGGTGAAGCAGAAGAAGCAGAAGAAGGAGAAGGAGAAGGTGAAGTCTGGAGGGTGAATCACAAGAAGTAGAAGAAGGAGAAGGAGAAGGTGAAGTAAGGAGGGTGAAGCAGAAGAAGCAGAAGAAGGAGAAGGAGAAGGTGAAGTCTGGAGGGTGAAGCAGAAGAAGCAGAAGAAGGAGAAGGAGAAGGTGAAGTCTGGAGGGTGAAGCAGAAGAAGCAGAAGAAGGAGAAGGAGAAGGTGAAGTCAGGAGGGTGAATCAGAAGAAGTAGAAGAAGGAGAAGGAGAAGGTGAAGTCAGGAGGGTGAATCAGAAGAAGCAGAAGAAGGAGAAGGAGAAGGTGAAGTCTGGAGGGTGAATCAGAAGAATCAGACGAAGGAGAAGGAGAAGGTGAAGTCTGGAGGGTGAATCAGAAGAAGCAGAAGAAAGAGAAGGAGAAGGTGAAGTCTGGAGGGTGAAGCAGAAGAAGCAGAAGAAGGAGAAGAAGGTGAAGACTGGAGGGTGAATCAGAAGAAGGAGAAGAAGGAGAAGGAGAAGGTGAAGTCTGGAGGATGAATCAGAAGAAGTAGAAGAAGGAGAAGGAGATGGTGAAGTCTGGAGGGTGAATCAGAAGAAGCAGAAGAAGGAGAAGTAGAAGATGAAGTCTGGAGCGTGAATCAGAAGAAGCAGAAGAAGGAGAAGGAGAAGATGAAGTCTGGAGGGTGAATCAGAAGAAGTAGAAGAAGGAGAAGGAGAAGGTGAGGTCTGGAGGGTGAATCAGAAGAAGCAGAAGAAGGAGAAGGAGAAGGTGAAGTCTGGAGGGTGAATCAGAAGAAGCAGAAGAAGGAGAAGGAGAAGGTGAAGTCTGGAGGGTGAATCAGAAGAAGCAGAAGAAGGAGAAGGAGAAGGTGAAGTCAGGAGGGTGAATCAGAAGAAGCAGAAGAAGGAGAAGGAGAAGGTGAAGTTAGGAGGGTGAATCAGAAGAAGCTGAAGAAGGAGAAGGAGAAGGTGAAGTCAGGGGGGTGAAGCAGAAGAAGTAGAAGAAGGAGAAGGAGAAGGTGAAGTCAGGAGGGTGATGCAGAAGAAGCAGAAGAAGGAGAAGGAGAAGGTGAAGTCAGGAGGGTGAAGCAGAAGAAGCAGAAGAAGGAGATGGAGACGGTGAAGCCTGGAGGGCGCAGCAGAAGAAGCAGAAGGAGGAGAAGGAGAAGGTGAAGTCCTAAGGGTGAAGCAGAAGAAGCAGAAGAAGGAGAAGGAGAAGGTGAAGTCTGGAGGGTGAATCAGAAGAAGTAGAAGAAGGAGAAGGAGAAGGTGAAGTCAGGAGGGTGAAGCAGAAGAAGCAGAAGAAGGAGAAGGAGAAGGTGAAATCTGGAGGGTGAAGCAGAAGAAGCAGAAGAAGGAGAAGGAGAAGGTGAAGTCTGGAGGGCGAAGCAGAGGAAGCAGAAGAAGGAGAAGGAGAAGGTGAAGTCTGGAGGGTGAAGCAGAAGAAGCAGAAGAAGGAGAAGGAGAAGGTGAAGTCTGGAGGGTGAATCACAAGAAGTATAAGAAGGAGAAGGAGAAGGTGAATTAAGGAGGGTGAAGCAGAAGAAGCAGAAGAAGGAGAAGGAGAAGGTGAAGTCTGGAGGGTGAAGCAGAAGAAGCAGAAGAAGGAGAAGGAGAAGGTGAAGTCTGGAGGGTGAAGCAGAAGAAGCAGAAGAAGGAGAAGGAGAAGGTGAAGTCAGGAGGGTGAATCAGAAGAAGTAGAAGAAGGAAAAGGAGAAGGTGAAGTCTGGAGGGTGAATCAGAAGAAGTGGAAGAAGGAGAAGGAGAAGGTGAAGTCTGGAGGGTGAATCAGAAGAAGCAGAAGAAGGAGAAGGAGAAGGTGAAGTCTGGAGGGAGAAGCAGAAGAAGTAGAAGAAGGAGAAGGAGAAGGTGAAGTCTGGATTGTGAATCAGAAGAAGTAGAAGAAGGAGAAGGAGGAGGTGAAGTCTGGAGGGTGAATCAGAAGAAGTAGAAGAAGGAGAAGGAGAAGGTCAAGTCTGGAGGGTGAATCAAAAGGAGCAGAAGAAGGAGAAGGAGAAGGTGAAGTCTGGAGGGTGAATCAGAAGAAGTAGAAGAAGGAGAAGGAGAAGGTGTAGTCTGGAGGATGAATCAGAAGAAGTAGAAGAAGGAGAAGGAGAAGGTGAAGTCTGGAGGGTGAATCAGAAGAAGCAGAATAAGGAGAAGGAGAAGGTGAAGTCTGGAGGGTGAATCAGAAGAATCAGACGAAGGAGAAGGAGAAGGTGAAGTCTGGAGGGTGAATCAGAAGAAGCAGAAGAAAGAGAAGGAGAAGGTGAAGTCTGGAGGGTGAAGCAGAAGAAGCAGAAGAAGGAGAAGAAGGTGAAGACTGGAGGGTGAATCAGAAGAAGGAGAAGAAGGAGAAGGAGAAGGTGAAGTCTGGAGGGTGAATCAGAAGAAGTAGAAGAAGGAGAAGGAGATGGTGAAGTCTGGAGGGTGAATCAGAAGAAGCAGAAGAAGGAGAAGTAGAAGATGAAGTCTGGAGCGTGAATCAGAAGAAGCAGAAGAAGGAGAAGGAGAAGATGAAGTCTGGAGGGTGAATCAGAAGAAGCAGAAGAAGGAGAAGGAGAAGGTGAAGTTAGGAGGGTGAATCAGAAGAAGCAGAAGAAGGAGAAGGAGAAGGTGAAGTCAGGAGGGTGAATCAGAAGAAGCAGAAGAAGGAGAAGGAGAAGGTGAAGTTAGGAGGGTGAATCAGAAGAAGCAGAAGAAGGAGAAGGAGAAGGTGAAGTCAGGGGGGTGAAGCAGAAGAAGTAGAAGAAGGAGAAGGAGAAGGTGAAATCTGGAGGGTGAAGCAGAAGAAGCAGAAGAAGGAGAAGGAGAAGGTGAAGTCTGGAGGGCGAAGCAGAAGAAGCAGAAGAAGGAGAAGGAGAAGGTGAAGTCTGGAGGGTGAAGCAGAAGAAGCAGAAGAAGGAGAAGGAGAAGGTGAAGTCTGGAGGGTGAATCACAAGAAGTAGAAGAAGGAGAAGGAGAAGGTGAAGTAAGGAGGGTGAAGCAGAAGAAGCAGAAGAAGGAGAAGGAGAAGGTGAAGTCTGGAGGGTGAAGCAGAAGAAGCAGAAGAAGGAGAAGGAGAAGGTGAAGTCTGGAGGGTGAAGCAGAAGAAGCAGAAGAAGGAGAAGGAGAAGGTGAAGTCAGGAGGGTGAATCAGAAGAAGTAGAAGAAGGAGAAGGAGAAGGTGAAGTCAGGAGGGTGAATCAGAAGAAGCAGAAGAAGGAGAAGGAGAAGGTGAAGTCTGGAGGGTGAATCAGAAGAATCAGACGAAGGAGAAGGAGAAGGTGATGTCTGGAGGGTGAATCAGAAGAAGCAGAAGAAAGAGAAGGAGAAGGTGAAGTCTGGAGGGTGAAGCAGAAGAAGCAGAAGAAGGAGAAGAAGGTGAAGACTGGAGGGTGAATCAGAAGAAGGAGAAGAAGGAGAAGGAGAAGGTGAAGTCTGGAGGGTGAATCAGAAGAAGTAGAAGAAGGAGAAGGAGATGGTGAAGTCTGGAGGGTGAATCAGAAGAAGCAGAAGAAGGAGAAGTAGAAGATGAAGTCTGGAGCGTGAATCAGAAGAAGCAGAAGAAGGAGAAGGAGAAGATGAAGTCTGGAGGGTGAATCAGAAGAAGTAGAAGAAGGAGAAGGAGAAGGTGAGGTCTGGAGGGTGAATCAGAAGAAGCAGAAGAAGGAGAAGGAGAAGGTGAAGTCTGGAGGGTGAATCAGAAGAAGCAGAAGAAGGAGAAGGAGAAGGTGAAGTCTGGAGGGTGAATCAGAAGAAGCAGAAGAAGGAGAAGGAGAAGGTGAAGTCAGGAGGGTGAATCAGAAGAAGCAGAAGAAGGAGAAGGAGAAGGTGAAGTTAGGAGGGTGAATCAGAAGAAGCAGAAGAAGGAGAAGGAGAAGGTGAAGTCAGGGGGGTGAAGCAGAAGAAGTAGAAGAAGGAGAAGGAGAAGGTGAAGTCAGGAGGGTGAAGCAGAAGAAGCAGAAGAAGGAGAAGGAGAAGGTGAAGTCAGGAGGGTGAAGCAGAAGAAGCAGAAGAAGGAGATGGAGACGGTGAAGCCTGGAGGGCGCAGCAGAAGAAGCAGAAGGAGGAGAAGGAGAAGGTGAAGTCCTAAGGGTGAAGCAGAAGAAGCAGAAGAAGGAGAAGGAGAAGGTGAAGTCTGGAGGGTGAATCAGAAGAAGTAGAAGAAGGAGAAGGAGAAGGTGAAGTCAGGAGGGTGAAGCAGAAGAAGCAGAAGAAGGAGAAGGAGAAGGTGAAATCTGGAGGGTGAAGCAGAAGAAGCAGAAGAAGGAGAAGGAGAAGGTGAAGTCTGGAGGGCGAAGCAGAGGAAGCAGAAGAAGGAGAAGGAGAAGGTGAAGTCTGGAGGGTGAAGCAGAAGAAGCAGAAGAAGGAGAAGGAGAAGGTGAAGTCTGGAGGGTGAATCACAAGAAGTAGAAGAAGGAGAAGGAGAAGGTGAAGTAAGGAGGGTGAAGCAGAAGAAGCAGAAGAAGGAGAAGGAGAAGGTGAAGTCTGGAGGGTGAAGCAGAAGAAGCAGAAGAAGGAGAAGGAGAAGGTGAAGTCTGGAGGGTGAAGCAGAAGAAGCAGAAGAAGGAGAAGGAGAAGGTGAAGTCAGGAGGGTGAATCAGAAGAAGTAGAAGAAGGAAAAGGAGAAGGTGAAGTCTGGAGGGTGAATCAGAAGAAGTAGAAGAAGGAGAAGGAGAAGGTGAAGTCTGGAGGGTGAATCAGAAGAAGTGGAAGAAGGAGAAGGAGAAGGTGAAGTCTGGAGGGTGAATCAGAAGAAGCAGAAGAAGGAGAAGGAGAAGGTGAAGTCTGGAGGGAGAAGCAGAAGAAGTAGAAGAAGGAGAAGGAGAAGGTGAAGTCTGGATTGTGAATCAGAAGAAGTAGAAGAAGGAGAAGGAGGAGGTGAAGTCTGGAGGGTGAATCAGAAGAAGTAGAAGAAGGAGAAGGAGAAGGTCAAGTCTGGAGGGTGAATCAAAAGGAGCAGAAGAAGGAGAAGGAGAAGGTGAAGTCTGGAGGGTGAATCAGAAGAAGTAGAAGAAGGAGAAGGAGAAGGTGTAGTCTGGAGGATGAATCAGAAGAAGTAGAAGAAGGAGAAGGAGAAGGTGAAGTCTGGAGGGTGAATCAGAAGAAGCAGAATAAGGAGAAGGAGAAGGTGAAGTCTGGAGGGTGAATCAGAAGAAGCAGAAGAAGGAGAAGGAGAAGGTGAAGTCTGGAGGGTGAATCAGAAGAAGTAGAAGAAGGAGAAGGAGAAGGTGAAGTCTGGAGCGTGAAGCAGAAGAAGTAGAAGAAGGAGAAGGAGAAGGTGAAGTCTGGAGGGCGAAGCAGAAGAAGCAGAAGAAGGAGAAGGAGAAGGTGAAGTCTGGAGGGTGAAGCAGAAGAAGCAGAAGAAGGAGAAGGAGAAGGTGAAGTCTGGAGGGTGAATCAGAAGAAGTAGAAGAAGGAGAAGTAGAAGGTGAAGTAAGGAGGGTGAAGCAGAAGAAGCAGAAGAAGGAGAAGGAGAAGGTGAAGTCTGGAGGGTGAAGCAGAAGAAGCAGAAGAAGGAGAAGGAGGAGGTGAAGTCTGGAGGGTGAATCAGAAGAAGCAGAAGAAGGAGAAGGAGAAGGTGAAGGCTGGAGGGTGAATCAGAAGAAGTTGAAGAAGGAGAAGGAGAAGGTGAAGTCTGGAGGGTGAATCAGAAGAAGCAGAATAAGGAGAAGGAGAAGGTGAAGTCTGGAGGGTGAATCAGAAGAAGCAGAAGAAGGAGAAGGAGAAGGTGAAGTCTGGAGGGTGAATCAGAAGAAGTAGAAGAAGGAGAAGGAGAAGGTGAAGTCTGGAGGGTGAAGCGGAAGAAGTAGAAGAAGGAGAAGGAGAAGGCGAAGTCTGGAGGGTGAATCAGAAGAAGCAGAAGAAGGAGAAGGAGAAGGTGAAGTCTGGAGGGTGAATCAGAAGAAGTAGAAGAAGGAGAAGGAGAAGGCGATGTCTGGAGGGTGAATCAGAAGAAGTTGAAGAAGGAGAAGGAGAAGGTGAAGCCTGGAGGTTGAATCAGAAGAAGTAGAAGAAGGAGAAGGAGAAGGTGAAGTCTGGAGGGTGAATCAGAAAAAGTAGAAGAAGGAGAAGGAGAAGGCGAAGTCTGGAGGGTGAATCAGAAGAAGCAGAAGAAGGAGAAGGAGAAGGTGAAGTCTGGAGGGTGAATCAGAAGAAGCAGAAGAAGGAGAAGGAGAAGATGAAGTCTGGAGGGTGAATCAGAAGAATTAGAAGAAGGAGAAGGAGAAGTTGAGGTCTGGAGGGTGAATCAGAAGAAGCAGAAGAAGGAGAAGGAGAAGGTGAAGTCTGAAGGGTGAACCAGAAGAAGCTGAAGAAGGAGAATGAGAAGGTGAAGTCTGGAGGGTGTATCAGAAGAAGCAGAAGAAGGAGAAGGAGAAGGTGAAGTCTGGAGGGTGAATCAGAAGAAGCAGAAGAAGGAGAAGGAGAAGGTGAAGTCTGGAGGGTGAATCAGAAGAAGTAGAAGAAGGAGAAGGAGAAGGTGAAGTCTGGAGGGTGAATCAGAAGAAGTAGAACAAGGAGAAGGAGAAGTTGAAGTCTGGAGGGTGCATCAGAAGAAGTAGAAGAAGGAGAAGGAGAAGGCGAAGTCTGGATGGTGAATCAGAAGAAGTTGAAGAAGGAGAAGGAGAAGGTGAAGACTGGAGGTTGAATCAGAAGAAGTAGAAGAAGGAGAAGGAGAAGGTGAAGTCTGGAGGGTGAATCAGAAGAAGTAGAAGAAGGAGAAGGAGAAGGCGAAGTCTGGAGGGTGAATCAGAAGAAGCAGAAGAAGGAGAAGGAGAAGGTGAAGTCTGGAGGGTGAATCAGAAGAAGCAGAAGAAGGAGAAGGAGAAGATGAAGTCTGGAGGGTGAATCAGAAGAATTAGAAGAAGGAGAAGGAGAAGTTGAGGTCTGGAGGGTGAATCAGAAGAAGCAGAAGAAGGAGAAGGAAAAGGTGAAGTCTGAAGGGTGAACCAGAAGAAGCAGAAGAAGGAGAAGGAGAAGGTGAAGTCTGGAGGGTGTATCAGAAGAAGCAGAAGAAGGAGAAGGAGAAGGTGAAGTCTGGAGGGTGAATCAGAAGAAGCAGAAGAAGGAGAAGGAGAAGGTGAAGTCTGGAGGGTGAATCAGAAGAAGTAGAAGAAGGAGAAGGAGAAGGTGAAGTCTGGAGGGTGAATCAGAAGAAGTAGAACAAGGAGAAGGAGAAGTTGAAGTCTGGAGGGTGCATCAGAAGAAGCAGAAGAAGGAGAAGGAGAAGGTGAAGTCTGGAGGGTGAATCAGAAGAAGCAGAAGAAGGAGAAGGAGAAGATGAAGTCTGGAGGGTGAATCAGAAGAAGCAGAAGAAGGAGAAGGAGAAGGTGAAGTCAGGGGGGTGAAGCAGAAGAAGTAGAAGAAGGAGAAGGAGAAGGTGAAGTCAGGAGGGTGAAGCAGAAGAAGCAGAAGAAGGAGAAGGAGAAGGTGAAGTCAGGAGGGTGAAGCAGAAGAAGCAGAAGAAGGAGATGGAGACGGTGAAGCCTGGAGGGCGCAGCAGAAGAAGCAGAAGGAGGAGAAGGAGAAGGTGAAGTCCTAAGGGTGAAGCAGAAGAAGCAGAAGAAGGAGAAGGAGAAGGTGAAGTCTGGAGGGTGAATCAGAAGAAGTAGAAGAAGGAGAAGGAGAAGGTGAAGTCAGGAGGGTGAAGCAGAAGAAGCAGAAGAAGGAGAAGGAGAAGGTGAAATCTGGAGGGTGAAGCAGAAGAAGCAGAAGAAGGAGAAGGAGAAGGTGAAGTCTGGAGGGCGAAGCAGAGGAAGCAGAAGAAGGAGAAGGAGAAGGTGAAGTCTGGAGGGTGAAGCAGAAGAAGCAGAAGAAGGAGAAGGAGAAGGTGAAGTCTGGAGGGTGAATCACAAGAAGTAGAAGAAGGAGAAGGAGAAGGTGAAGTAAGGAGGGTGAAGCAGAAGAAGCAGAAGAAGGAGAAGGAGAAGGTGAAGTCTGGAGGGTGAAGCAGAAGAAGCAGAAGAAGGAGAAGGAGAAGGTGAAGTCTGGAGGGTGAAGCAGAAGAAGCAGAAGAAGGAGAAGGAGAAGGTGAAGTCAGGAGGGTGAATCAGAAGAAGTAGAAGAAGGAAAAGGAGAAGGTGAAGTCTGGAGGGTGAATCAGAAGAAGTAGAAGAAGGAGAAGGAGAAGGTGAAGTCTGGAGGGTGAATCAGAAGAAGTGGAAGAAGGAGAAGGAGAAGGTGAAGTCTGGAGGGTGAATCAGAAGAAGCAGAAGAAGGAGAAGGAGAAGGTGAAGTCTGGAGGGAGAAGCAGAAGAAGTAGAAGAAGGAGAAGGAGAAGGTGAAGTCTGGATTGTGAATCAGAAGAAGTAGAAGAAGGAGAAGGAGGAGGTGAAGTCTGGAGGGTGAATCAGAAGAAGTAGAAGAAGGAGAAGTAGAAGGTCAAGTCTGGAGGGTGAATCAAAAGGAGCAGAAGAAGGAGAAGGAGAAGGTGAAGTCTGGAGGGTGAATCAGAAGAAGTAGAAGAAGGAGAAGGAGAAGGTGTAGTCTGGAGGATGAATCAGAAGAAGTAGAAGAAGGAGAAGGAGAAGGTGAAGTCTGGAGGGTGAATCAGAAGAAGCAGAATAAGGAGAAGGAGAAGGTGAAGTCTGGAGGGTGAATCAGAAGAAGCAGAAGAAGGAGAAGGAGAAGGTGAAGTCTGGAGGGTGAATCAGAAGAAGTAGAAGAAGGAGAAGGAGAAGGTGAAGTCTGGAGCGTGAAGCAGAAGAAGTAGAAGAAGGAGAAGGAGAAGGTGAAGTCTGGAGGGCGAAGCAGAAGAAGCAGAAGAAGGAGAAGGAGAAGGTGAAGTCTGGAGGGTGAAGCAGAAGAAGCAGAAGAAGGAGAAGGAGAAGGTGAAGTCTGGAGGGTGAATCAGAAGAAGTAGAAGAAGGAGAAGTAGAAGGTGAAGTAAGGAGGGTGAAGCAGAAGAAGCAGAAGAAGGAGAAGGAGAAGGTGAAGTCTGGAGGGTGAAGCAGAAGAAGCAGAAGAAGGAGAAGGAGGAGGTGAAGTCTGGAGGGTGAATCAGAAGAAGCAGAAGAAGGAGAAGGAGAAGGTGAAGGCTGGAGGGTGAATCAGAAGAAGTTGAAGAAGGAGAAGGAGAAGGTGAAGTCTGGAGGGTGAATCAGAAGAAGCAGAATAAGGAGAAGGAGAAGGTGAAGTCTGGAGGGTGAATCAGAAGAAGCAGAAGAAGGAGAAGGAGAAGGTGAAGTCTGGAGGGTGAATCAGAAGAAGTAGAAGAAGGAGAAGGAGAAGGTGAAGTCTGGAGGGTGAAGCGGAAGAAGTAGAAGAAGGAGAAGGAGAAGGCGAAGTCTGGAGGGTGAATCAGAAGAAGCAGAAGAAGGAGAAGGAGAAGGTGAAGTCTGGAGGGTGAATCAGAAGAAGTAGAAGAAGGAGAAGGAGAAGGCGATGTCTGGAGGGTGAATCAGAAGAAGTTGAAGAAGGAGAAGGAGAAGGTGAAGCCTGGAGGTTGAATCAGAAGAAGTAGAAGAAGGAGAAGGAGAAGGTGAAGTCTGGAGGGTGAATCAGAAAAAGTAGAAGAAGGAGAAGGAGAAGGCGAAGTCTGGAGGGTGAATCAGAAGAAGCAGAAGAAGGAGAAGGAGAAGGTGAAGTCTGGAGGGTGAATCAGAAGAAGCAGAAGAAGGAGAAGGAGAAGATGAAGTCTGGAGGGTGAATCAGAAGAATTAGAAGAAGGAGAAGGAGAAGTTGAGGTCTGGAGGGTGAATCAGAAGAAGCAGAAGAAGGAGAAGGAGAAGGTGAAGTCTGAAGGGTGAACCAGAAGAAGCTGAAGAAGGAGAATGAGAAGGTGAAGTCTGGAGGGTGTATCAGAAGAAGCAGAAGAAGGAGAAGGAGAAGGTGAAGTCTGGAGGGTGAATCAGAAGAAGCAGAAGAAGGAGAAGGAGAAGGTGAAGTCTGGAGGGTGAATCAGAAGAAGTAGAAGAAGGAGAAGGAGAAGGTGAAGTCTGGAGGGTGAATCAGAAGAAGTAGAACAAGGAGAAGGAGAAGTTGAAGTCTGGAGGGTGCATCAGAAGAAGTAGAAGAAGGAGAAGGAGAAGGCGAAGTCTGGATGGTGAATCAGAAGAAGTTGAAGAAGGAGAAGGAGAAGGTGAAGACTGGAGGTTGAATCAGAAGAAGTAGAAGAAGGAGAAGGAGAAGGTGAAGTCTGGAGGGTGAATCAGAAGAAGTAGAAGAAGGAGAAGGAGAAGGCGAAGTCTGGAGGGTGAATCAGAAGAAGCAGAAGAAGGAGAAGGAGAAGGTGAAGTCTGGAGGGTGAATCAGAAGAAGCAGAAGAAGGAGAAGGAGAAGATGAAGTCTGGAGGGTGAATCAGAAGAATTAGAAGAAGGAGAAGGAGAAGTTGAGGTCTGGAGGGTGAATCAGAAGAAGCAGAAGAAGGAGAAGGAAAAGGTGAAGTCTGAAGGGTGAACCAGAAGAAGCAGAAGAAGGAGAAGGAGAAGGTGAAGTCTGGAGGGTGTATCAGAAGAAGCAGAAGAAGGAGAAGGAGAAGGTGAAGTCTGGAGGGTGAATCAGAAGAAGCAGAAGAAGGAGAAGGAGAAGGTGAAGTCTGGAGGGTGAATCAGAAGAAGTAGAAGAAGGAGAAGGAGAAGGTGAAGTCTGGAGGGTGAATCAGAAGAAGTAGAACAAGGAGAAGGAGAAGTTGAAGTCTGGAGGGTGCATCAGAAGAAGCAGAAGAAGGAGAAGGAGAAGGTGAAGTCTGGAGGGTGAATCAGAAGAAGCAGAAGAAGGAGAAGGAGAAGATGAAGTCTGGAGGGTGAATCAGAAGAAGCAGAAGAAGGAGAAGGAGAAGGTGAAGTCAGGGGGGTGAAGCAGAAGAAGTAGAAGAAGGAGAAGGAGAAGGTGAAGTCAGGAGGGTGAAGCAGAAGAAGCAGAAGAAGGAGAAGGAGAAGGTGAAGTCAGGAGGGTGAAGCAGAAGAAGCAGAAGAAGGAGATGGAGACGGTGAAGCCTGGAGGGCGCAGCAGAAGAAGCAGAAGGAGGAGAAGGAGAAGGTGAAGTCCTAAGGGTGAAGCAGAAGAAGCAGAAGAAGGAGAAGGAGAAGGTGAAGTCTGGAGGGTGAATCAGAAGAAGTAGAAGAAGGAGAAGGAGAAGGTGAAGTCAGGAGGGTGAAGCAGAAGAAGCAGAAGAAGGAGAAGGAGAAGGTGAAATCTGGAGGGTGAAGCAGAAGAAGCAGAAGAAGGAGAAGGAGAAGGTGAAGTCTGGAGGGCGAAGCAGAGGAAGCAGAAGAAGGAGAAGGAGAAGGTGAAGTCTGGAGGGTGAAGCAGAAGAAGCAGAAGAAGGAGAAGGAGAAGGTGAAGTCTGGAGGGTGAATCACAAGAAGTAGAAGAAGGAGAAGGAGAAGGTGAAGTAAGGAGGGTGAAGCAGAAGAAGCAGAAGAAGGAGAAGGAGAAGGTGAAGTCTGGAGGGTGAAGCAGAAGAAGCAGAAGAAGGAGAAGGAGAAGGTGAAGTCTGGAGGGTGAAGCAGAAGAAGCAGAAGAAGGAGAAGGAGAAGGTGAAGTCAGGAGGGTGAATCAGAAGAAGTAGAAGAAGGAAAAGGAGAAGGTGAAGTCTGGAGGGTGAATCAGAAGAAGTAGAAGAAGGAGAAGGAGAAGGTGAAGTCTGGAGGGTGAATCAGAAGAAGTGGAAGAAGGAGAAGGAGAAGGTGAAGTCTGGAGGGTGAATCAGAAGAAGCAGAAGAAGGAGAAGGAGAAGGTGAAGTCTGGAGGGAGAAGCAGAAGAAGTAGAAGAAGGAGAAGGAGAAGGTGAAGTCTGGATTGTGAATCAGAAGAAGTAGAAGAAGGAGAAGGAGGAGGTGAAGTCTGGAGGGTGAATCAGAAGAAGTAGAAGAAGGAGAAGGAGAAGGTCAAGTCTGGAGGGTGAATCAAAAGGAGCAGAAGAAGGAGAAGGAGAAGGTGAAGTCTGGAGGGTGAATCAGAAGAAGTAGAAGAAGGAGAAGGAGAAGGTGTAGTCTGGAGGATGAATCAGAAGAAGTAGAAGAAGGAGAAGGAGAAGGTGAAGTCTGGAGGGTGAATCAGAAGAAGCAGAATAAGGAGAAGGAGAAGGTGAAGTCTGGAGGGTGAATCAGAAGAAGCAGAAGAAGGAGAAGGAGAAGGTGAAGTCTGGAGGGTGAATCAGAAGAAGTAGAAGAAGGAGAAGGAGAAGGTGAAGTCTGGAGCGTGAAGCAGAAGAAGTAGAAGAAGGAGAAGGAGAAGGTGAAGTCTGGAGGGCGAAGCAGAAGAAGCAGAAGAAGGAGAAGGAGAAGGTGAAGTCTGGAGGGTGAAGCAGAAGAAGCAGAAGAAGGAGAAGGAGAAGGTGAAGTCTGGAGGGTGAATCAGAAGAAGTAGAAGAAGGAGAAGTAGAAGGTGAAGTAAGGAGGGTGAAGCAGAAGAAGCAGAAGAAGGAGAAGGAGAAGGTGAAGTCTGGAGGGTGAAGCAGAAGAAGCAGAAGAAGGAGAAGGAGGAGGTGAAGTCTGGAGGGTGAATCAGAAGAAGCAGAAGAAGGAGAAGGAGAAGGTGAAGGCTGGAGGGTGAATCAGAAGAAGTTGAAGAAGGAGAAGGAGAAGGTGAAGTCTGGAGGGTGAATCAGAAGAAGCAGAATAAGGAGAAGGAGAAGGTGAAGTCTGGAGGGTGAATCAGAAGAAGCAGAAGAAGGAGAAGGAGAAGGTGAAGTCTGGAGGGTGAATCAGAAGAAGTAGAAGAAGGAGAAGGAGAAGGTGAAGTCTGGAGGGTGAAGCGGAAGAAGTAGAAGAAGGAGAAGGAGAAGGCGAAGTCTGGAGGGTGAATCAGAAGAAGCAGAAGAAGGAGAAGGAGAAGGTGAAGTCTGGAGGGTGAATCAGAAGAAGTAGAAGAAGGAGAAGGAGAAGGCGATGTCTGGAGGGTGAATCAGAAGAAGTTGAAGAAGGAGAAGGAGAAGGTGAAGCCTGGAGGTTGAATCAGAAGAAGTAGAAGAAGGAGAAGGAGAAGGTGAAGTCTGGAGGGTGAATCAGAAAAAGTAGAAGAAGGAGAAGGAGAAGGCGAAGTCTGGAGGGTGAATCAGAAGAAGCAGAAGAAGGAGAAGGAGAAGGTGAAGTCTGGAGGGTGAATCAGAAGAAGCAGAAGAAGGAGAAGGAGAAGATGAAGTCTGGAGGGTGAATCAGAAGAATTAGAAGAAGGAGAAGGAGAAGTTGAGGTCTGGAGGGTGAATCAGAAGAAGCAGAAGAAGGAGAAGGAGAAGGTGAAGTCTGAAGGGTGAACCAGAAGAAGCTGAAGAAGGAGAATGAGAAGGTGAAGTCTGGAGGGTGTATCAGAAGAAGCAGAAGAAGGAGAAGGAGAAGGTGAAGTCTGGAGGGTGAATCAGAAGAAGCAGAAGAAGGAGAAGGAGAAGGTGAAGTCTGGAGGGTGAATCAGAAGAAGTAGAAGAAGGAGAAGGAGAAGGTGAAGTCTGGAGGGTGAATCAGAAGAAGTAGAACAAGGAGAAGGAGAAGTTGAAGTCTGGAGGGTGCATCAGAAGAAGTAGAAGAAGGAGAAGGAGAAGGCGAAGTCTGGATGGTGAATCAGAAGAAGTTGAAGAAGGAGAAGGAGAAGGTGAAGACTGGAGGTTGAATCAGAAGAAGTAGAAGAAGGAGAAGGAGAAGGTGAAGTCTGGAGGGTGAATCAGAAGAAGTAGAAGAAGGAGAAGGAGAAGGCGAAGTCTGGAGGGTGAATCAGAAGAAGCAGAAGAAGGAGAAGGAGAAGGTGAAGTCTGGAGGGTGAATCAGAAGAAGCAGAAGAAGGAGAAGGAGAAGATGAAGTCTGGAGGGTGAATCAGAAGAATTAGAAGAAGGAGAAGGAGAAGTTGAGGTCTGGAGGGTGAATCAGAAGAAGCAGAAGAAGGAGAAGGAAAAGGTGAAGTCTGAAGGGTGAACCAGAAGAAGCAGAAGAAGGAGAAGGAGAAGGTGAAGTCTGGAGGGTGTATCAGAAGAAGCAGAAGAAGGAGAAGGAGAAGGTGAAGTCTGGAGGGTGAATCAGAAGAAGCAGAAGAAGGAGAAGGAGAAGGTGAAGTCTGGAGGGTGAATCAGAAGAAGTAGAAGAAGGAGAAGGAGAAGGTGAAGTCTGGAGGGTGAATCAGAAGAAGTAGAACAAGGAGAAGGAGAAGTTGAAGTCTGGAGGGTGCATCAGAAGAAGCAGAAGAAGGAGAAGGAGAAGGTGAAGTCTGGAGGGTGAATCAGAAGAAGCAGAAGAAGGAGAAGGAGAAGATGAAGTCTGGAGGGTGAATCAGAATAAGTAGAAGAAGGAGAAGGAGAAGGTGAAGTCTGGAGGGTGAATCAGAAGAAGCAGAAGAAGGGGAAGGAGAAGGTGAAGTCTGAAGAGTGAATCAGAAGAAGCAGAAGAAGGAGAAGGAGAAGGTGAAGTCTGGAGGGTGAATCAGAAGAAGCAGAATAAGGAGAAGGAGAAGGTGAAGTCTGGAGGGTGAATCAGAAGAAGCAGAAGAAGGAGAAGGAGAAGGTGAAGTCAGGAGGGTGAATCAGAAGAAGCAGAAGAAGGAGAAGGAGAAGGTGAAGTCTGGAGTGTGAATCAGAAGAATCAGAAGAAGGAGAAGGAGAAGGTGAAGTCTGGAGGGTGAATCAGAAGAAGCAGAAGAAAGAGAAGGAGAAGGTGAAGTCTAGAGGGTGAAGCAGAAGAAGCAGAAGAAGGAGAAGTAGAAGGTGAAGACTGGAGGGTGAATCAGAAGAAGTAGAAGAAGGAGAAGGAGAAGGTGAAGTCTGGAGGGTGAATCAGAAGAGGTAGAAGAAGGAGAAGGAGAAGGTGAAGTCTGGAGGGTGAATCAGAAGAAGTAGAAGAAGGAGAAGGAGATGGTGAAGTCTGGAGGGTGAATCAGAAGAAGTAGAAGAAGGAGAAGGAGAAGGTGAAGTCAGGAGGGTGAATCAGAAGAAGCAGAAGAAGGAGAAGGAGAAGGTGAAGTTAGGAGGGTGAATCAGAAGAAGCAGAAGAAGGAGAAGGAGAAGGTGAAGTCAGGGGGGTGAAGCAGAAAAAGTAGAAGAAGGAGAATGAGAAGGCGAAGTCAGGAAGGTGAAGCAGAAGAAGCAGAAGAAGGAGAAGGAGAAGGTGAAGTCTGGCGGGCGCAGCAGAAGAAGCAGAAGAAGGAGAAGGTGAAGGTGAAGTCTGGAGGGTGAAGCAGAAGAAGCAGAAGAAGGAGAAGGAGAAGGTGAAGTCTGGAGGGTGAATCAGAAGAAGTAGAAGAAGGAGAAGGAGAAGGTGAAGTCAGGAGGGTGAAGCAGAAGAAGCAGAAGAAGGAGAAGGAGAAGGTGAAGTCTGGAGGGTGAAGCAGAAGAAGCGGAAGAAGGAGAAGGAGAAGGTGAAGTCTGGAGGGCGAAGCAGAAGAAGTAGAAGAAGGAGAAGGAGAAGGTGAAGTCTGGATGGTGAAGCAGAAGAAGCAGAAGAAGGAGAAGGAGAAGGTGAAGTCTGGAGGGTGAATCAGAAGAAGTAGAAGAAGGAGAAGGAGAAGGTGAAGTCAGGAGGGTGAAGCAGAAGAAGCAGAAGAAGGAGAAGGAGAAGGTGAAGTCTGGAGGGTGAAACAGAAGAAGCAGAAGAAGGAGAAGGAGAAGGTGAAGTCTGGAGGGTGAAGCAGAAGAAGCAGAAGAAGGAGAAGGAGAAGGTGAAGTCAGGAGGGTGAATCAGAAGAAGTAGAAGAAGGAGAAGGAGAAGGTGAAGTCTGGAGGGTGAATCAGAAGAAGTAGAAGAAGGAGAAGGAGAAGGTGAAGTCTGGAGGTTGAATCAGAAGAAGTAGAAGAAGAAGAAGGAGAAGGGGAAGTCTGGAGGGTGAATCAGAAGAAGCAGAAGAAGGAGAAGGAGAAGGTGAAGTCAGGAGGGTGAATCAGAAGAAGCAGAAGAAGGAGAAGGAGAAGATGAAGTTAGGAGGGTGAATCAGAAGAAGCAGAAGAAGGAGAAGGAGAAGGTGAAGTCAGGGGGGTGAAGCAGAAGAAGTAGAAGAAGGAGAAGGAGAAGGTGAAGTCAGGAGGGTGAAGCAGAAGAAGCAGAAGAAGGAGAAGGAGAAGGTGAAGTCAGGAGGGTGAAGCAGAAGAAGCAGAAGAAGGAGATGGAGACGTTGAAGCCTGGAGGGTGAAGCAGAAGAAGCAGAAGAAGGAGAAGGAGAAGGTGAAGTCTGGAGGGCGAAGCAGAAGAAGCAGAAGAAGGAGAAGGAGAAGGTGAAGTCTGGAGGGTGAATCAGAAGAAGTAGAAGAAGGAGAAGGAGAAGGTGAAGTCAGGAGGGTGAAGCAGAAGAAGCAGAAGAAGGAGAAGGAGAAGGTGAAATCTGGAGGGTGAAGCAGAAGAAGCAGAAGAAGGAGAAGGAGAAGGTGAAGTCTGGAGGGTGAAGCAGAAGAAGCAGAAGAAGGAGAAGGAGAAGGTGAAGTCTGGAGGGTGAATCACAAGAAGTAGAAGAAGGAGAAGGAGAAGCTGAAGTAAGGAGGGTGAAGCAGAAGAAGGAGAAGGAGAAGGTGAAGTCTCGAGGGTGAAGCAGAAGAAGCAGAAGAAGGAGAAGGAGAAGGTGAAGTCTGGAGGGTGAAGCAGAAGAAGCAGAAGAAGGAGAAGGAGAAGGTGAAGTCAGGAGGGTGAATCAGAAGAAGTAGAAGAAGGAAAAGGAGAAGGTGAAGTCTGGAGGGTGAATCAGAAGAAGTAGAAGAAGGAGAAGGAGAAGGGGAAGTCTGGAGGGTGAATCAGAAGAAGTGGAAGAAGGAGAAGGAGAAGGTGAAGTCTGGAGGGTGAATCAGAAGAAGCAGAAGAAGGAGAAGGAGAAGGAGAAGTCTGGAGGGAGAAGCAGAAGAAGTAGAAGAAGGAGAAGGAGAAGGTGAAGTCTGGATTGTGAATCAGAAGAAGTAGAAGAAGGAGAAGGAGGAGGTGAAGTCTGGAGGGTGAATCAGAAGAAGTAGAAGAAGGAGAAGGAGAAGGTCAAGTCTGGAGGGTGAATCAAAAGGAGCAGAAGAAGGAGAAGGAGAAGGTGAAGTCTGGAGGTTGAATCAGAAGAAGTAGAAGAAGAAGAAGGAGAAGGGGAAGTCTGGAGGGTGAATCAGAAGAAGCAGAAGAAGGAGAAGGAGAAGGTGAAGTCAGGAGGGTGAATCAGAAGAAGCAGAAGAATGAAAAGGAGAAGATGAAGTTAGGAGGGTGAATCAGAAGAAGCAGAAGAAGGAGAAGGAGAAGGTGAAGTCAGGGGGGTGAAGCAGAAGAAGTAGAAGAAGGAGAAGGAGAAGGTGAAGTCAGGAGGGTGAAGCAGAAGAAGCAGAAGAAGGAGAAGGAGAAGGTGAAGTCAGGAGGGTGAAGCAGAAGAAGCAGAAGAAGGAGATGGAGACGGTGAAGCCTGGAGGGCGCAGCAGAAGAAGCAGAAGGAGGAGAAGGAGAAGGTGAAGTCCTAAGGGTGAAGCAGAAGAAGCAGAAGAAGGAGAAGGAGAAGGTGAAGTCTGGAGGGTGAATCAGAAGAAGTAGAAGAAGGAGAAGGAGAAGGTGAAGTCAGGAGGGTGAAGCAGAAGAAGCAGAAGATGGAGAAGGAGAAGGTGAAATCTGGAGGGTGAAGCAGAAGAAGCAGAAGAAGGAGAAGGAGAAGGTGAAGTCTGGAGGGCGAAGCAGAAGAAGCAGAAGAAGGAGAAGGAGAAGGTGAAGTCTGGAGGGTGAAGCAGAAGAAGCAGAAGAAGGAGAAGGAGAAGGTGAAGTCTGGAGGGTGAATCACAAGAAGTAGAAGAAGGAGAAGGAGAAGCTGAAGTAAGGAGGGTGAAGCAGAAGAAGCAGAAGAAGGAGAAGGAGAAGGTGAAGTCTGGAGGGTGAAGCAGAAGAAGCAGAAGAAGGAGAAGGAGAAGGTGAAGTCTGGAGGGTGAAGCAGAAGAAGCAGAAGAAGGAGAAGGAGAAGGTGAAGTCAGGAGGGTGAATCAGAAGAAGTAGAAGAAGGAAAAGGAGAAGGTGAAGTCTGGAGGGTGAATCAGAAGAAGTAGAAGAAGGAGAAGGAGAAGGTGAAGTCTGGAGGGTGAATCAGAAGAAGTGGAAGAAGGAGAAGGAGAAGGTGAAGTCTGGAGGGTGAATCAGAAGAAGCAGAAGAAGGAGAAGGAGAAGGAGAAGTCTGGAGGGAGAAGCAGAAGACGTAGAAGAAGGAGAAGGAGAAGGTGAAGTCTGGATTGTGAATCAGAAGAAGTAGAAGAAGGAGAAGGAGGAGGTGAAGTCTGGAGGGTGAATCAGAAGAAGTAGAACAAGGAGAAGGAGAAGGTCAAGTCTGGAGGGTGAATCAAAAGGAGCAGAAGAAGGAGAAGGAGAAGGTGAAGTCTGGAGGGTGAATCAGAAGAAGTAGAAGAAGGAGAAGGAGAAGGTGTAGTTTGGAGGATGAATCAGAAGAAGTAGAAGAAGGAGAAGGAGAAGGTGAAGTCTGGAGGGTGAATTAGAAGAAGCAGAATAAGGAGAAGGAGAAGGTGAAGTCTGGAGGGTGAATCAGAAGAAGCAGAAGAAGGAGAAGGAGAAGGTGAAGTCTGGAGGGTGAATCAGAAGAAGTAGAAGAAGGAGAAGGAGAAGGTGAAGTCTGGAGCGTGAAGCAGAAGAAGTAGAAGAAGGAGAAGGAGAAGGTGAAGTCTGGAGGGCGAAGCAGAAGAAGCAGAAGAAGGAGAAGGAGAAGGTGAAGTCTGGAGGGTGAAGCAGAAGAAGCAGAAGAAGGAGAAGAAGAAGGTGAAGTCTGGAGGGTGAATCAGAAGAAGTAGAAGAAGGAGAAGGAGAAGGTGAAGTAAGGAGGGTGAAGCAGAAGAAGCAGAAGAAGGAGAAGGAGAAGGTGAAGTCTGGAGGGAGAAGCAGAAGAAGCAGAAGAAGGAGAAGGAGGAGGTGAAGTCTGGAGGGTGAATCAGAAGAAGCAGAAGAAGGAGAAGGAGAAGGTGAAGTCTGGAGGGTGAATCAGAAGAAGTTGAAGAAGGAGAAGGAGAAGGTGAAGTCTGGAGGGTGAATCAGAAGAAGCAGAATAAGAAGGAGAAGGTGAAGTCTGGAGGGTGAATCAGAAGAAGCAGAAGAAGGAGAAGGAGAAGGTGAAGTCTGGAGGGTGAATCAGAAGAAGTAGAAGAAGGAGAAGGAGAAGGTGAAGTCTGGAGGGTGAAGCGGAAGAAGTAGAAGAAGGAGAAGGAGAAGGCGAAGTCTGGAGGGTGAATCAGAAGAAGCAGAAGAAGGAGAAGGAGAAGGTGAAGTCTGGAGGGTGAATCAGAAGAAGTAGAAGAAGGAGAAGGAGAAGGCGAAGTCTGGAGGGTGAATCAGAAGAAGTTGAAGAAGGAGAAGGAGAAGGTGAAGACTGGAGGTTGAATCAGAAGAAGTAGAAGAAGGAGAAGGAGAAGGTGAAGTCTGGAGGGTGAATCAGAAGAAGAAGAAGAAGGAGAAGGAGAAGGCGAAGTCTGGAGGGTGAATCAGAAGAAGCAGAAGAAGGAGAAGGAGAAGGTGAAGTCTGGAGGGTGAATCAGAAGAAGCAGAAGAAGGAGAAGGAGAAGATGAAGTCTGGAGGGTGAATCAGAAGAATTAGAAGAAGGAGAAGGAGAAGTTGAGGTCTGGAGGGTGAATCAGAAGAAGCAGAAGAAGGAGAAGGAGAAGGTGAAGTCTGAAGGGTGAACCAGAAGAAGCAGAAGAAGGAGAAGGAGAAGGTGAAGTCTGGAGGGTGTATCAGAAGAAGCAGAAGAAGGAGAAGGAGAAGGTGAAGTCTGGAGGGTGAATCAGAAGAAGCAGAAGAAGGAGAAGGAGAAGGTGAAGTCTGGAGGGTGAATCAGAAGAAGTAGAAGAAGGAGAAGGAGAAGGTGAAGTCTGGAATGTGAATCAGAAGAAGTAGAACAAGGAGAAGGAGAAGTTGAAGTCTGGAGGGTGAATCAGAAGAAGCAGAAGAAGGAGAAGGAGAAGGTGAAGTCTGGAGGGTGAATCAGAAGAAGCAGAAGAAGGAGAAGGAGAAGATGAAGTCTGGAGGGTGAATCAGAATAAGTAGAAGAAGGAGAAGGAGAAGGTGAAGTCTGGAGGGTGAATCAGAAGAAGCAGAAGAAGGGGAAGGAGAAGGTGAAGTCTGAAGAGTGAATCAGAAGAAGCAGAAGAAGGAGAAGGAGAAGGTGAAGTCTGGAGGGTGAATCAGAAGAAGCAGAATAAGGAGAAGGAGAAGGTGAAGTCTGGAGGGTGAATCAGAAGAAGCAGAAGAAGGAGAAGGAGAAGGTGAAGTCTGGAGGGTGAATCAGAAGAAGTAGAAGAAGGAGAAGGAGAAGGTGAAGTCTGGAGGGTGAAGCAGAAGAAGTAGAAGAAGGAGAAGGAGAAGGTGAAGTCATGAGGGTGAATCAGAAGAAGTAGAAGAAGGAGAAGGAGAAGGTGAAGTCAGGAGGGTGAATCAGAAGAAGCAGAAGAAGGAGAAGGAGAAGGTGAAGTCTGGAGTGTGAATCAGAAGAATCAGAAGAAGGAGAAGGAGAAGGTGAAGTCTGGAGGGTGAATCAGAAGAAGCAGAAGAAAGAGAAGGAGAAGGTGAAGTCTAGAGGGTGAAGCAGAAGAAGCAGAAGAAGGAGAAGGAGAAGGTGAAGTCAGGAGGGTGAATCAGAAGAAGTAGAAGAAGGAAAAGGAGAAGGTGAAGTCTGGAGGGTGAATCAGAAGAAGTAGAAGAAGGAGAAGGAGAAGCTAAAGTCTGGAGGGTGAATCAGAAGAAGTGGAAGAAGGAGAAGGAGAAGGTGAAGTCTGGAGGGTGAATCAGAAGAAGCAGAAGAAGGAGAAGGAGAAGGTGAAGTCTGGAGGGAGAAGCAGAAGAAGTAGAAGAAGGAGAAGGAGAAGGTGAAGTCTGGATTGTGAATCAGAAGAAGTAGAAGAAGGAGAAGGAGGAGGTGAAGTCTGGAGGGTGAATCAGAAGAAGTAGAAGAAGGAGAAGGAGAAGGTCAAGTCTGGAGGGTGAATCAAAAGGAGCAGAAGAAGGAGAAGGAGAAGGTGAAGTCTGGAGGGTGAATCAGAAGAAGTAGAAGAAGGAGAAGGTGTAGTCTGGAGGATGAATCAGAAGAAGTAGAAGAAGGAGAAGGAGAAGGTGAAGTCTGGAGGGTGAATCAGAAGAAGCAGAATAAGGAGAAGGAGAAGGTGAAGTCTGGAGGGTGAATCAGAAGAAGCAGAAGAAGGAGAAGGAGAAGGTGAAGTCTGGAGGGTGAATCAGAAGAAGTAGAAGAAGGAGAAGGAGAAGGTGAAGTCTGGAGCGTGAAGCAGAAGAAGTAGAAGAAGGAGAAGGAGAAGGTGACGTCTGGAGGGCGAAGCAGAAGAAGCAGAAGAAGGAGAAGGAGAAGGTGAAGTCTGGAGGGTGAAGCAGAAGAAGCAGAAGAAGGAGAAGAAGAAGGTGAAGTCTGGAGGGTGAATCAGAAGAAGTAGAAGAAGGAGAAGGAGAAGGTGAAGTAAGGAGGGTGAAGCAGAAGAAGCAGAAGAAGGAGAAGGAGAAGGTGAAGTCTGGAGGGAGAAGCAGAAGAAGCAGAAGAAGGAGAAGGAGGAGGTGAAGTCTGGAGGGTGAATCAGAAGAAGCAGAAGAAGGAGAAGGAGAAGGTGAAGTCTGGAGGGTGAATCACAAGAAGTTGAAGAAGGAGAAGGAGAAGGTGAAGTCTGGAGGGTGAATCAGAAGAAGCAGAATAAGGAGAAGGAGAAGGTGAAGTCTGGAGGGTGAATCAGAAGAAGCAGAAGAAGGAGAAGGAGAAGGTGAAGTCTGGAGGGTGAATCAGAAGAAGTAGAAGAAGGAGAAGGAGAAGGTGAAGTCTGGAGGGTGAAGCGGAAGAAGTAGAAGAAGGAGAAGGAGAAGGCGAAGTCTGGAGGGTGAATCAGAAGAAGCAGAAGAAGGAGAAGGAGAAGGTGAAGTCTGGAGGGTGAATCAGAAGAAGTAGAAGAAGGAGAAGGAGAAGGCGAAGTCTGGAGGGTGAATCAGAAGAAGTTGAAGAAGGAGAAGGAGAAGGTGAAGACTGGAGGTTGAATCAGAAGAAGTAGAAGAAGGAGAAAGAGAAGGTGAAGTCTGGAGGGTGAATCAGAAGAAGTAGAAGAAGGAGAAGGAGAAGGCGAAGTCTGGAGGGTGAATCAGAAGAAGCAGAAGAAGGAGAAGGAGAAGGTGAAGTCTGGAGGGTGAATCAGAAGAAGCAGAAGAAGGAGAAGGAGAAGATGAAGTCTGGAGGGTGAATCAGAAGAATTAGAAGAAGGAGAAGGAGAATTTGAGGTCTGGAGGGTGAATCAGAAGAAGCAGAAGAAGGAGAAGGAGAAGGTGAAGTCTGGAGGGTGAATCAGAAGAAGTAGAAGAAGGAGAAGGAGAAGGTCAAGTCTGGAGGGTGAATCAAAAGGAGCAGAAGAAGGAGAAGGAGAAGGTGAAGTCTGGAGGGTGAATCAGAAGAAGTAGAAGAAGGAGAAGGTGTAGTCTGGAGGATGAATCAGAAGAAGTAGAAGAAGGAGAAGGAGAAGGTGAAGTCTGGAGGGTGAATCAGAAGAAGCAGAATAAGGAGAAGGAGAAGGTGAAGTCTGGAGGGTGAATCAGAAGAAGCAGAAGAAGGAGAAGGAGAAGGTGAAGTCTGGAGGGTGAATCAGAAGAAGTAGAAGAAGGAGAAGGAGAAGGTGAAGTCTGGAGCGTGAAGCAGAAGAAGTAGAAGAAGGAGAAGGAGAAGGTGACGTCTGGAGGGCGAAGCAGAAGAAGCAGAAGAAGGAGAAGGAGAAGGTGAAGTCTGGAGGGTGAAGCAGAAGAAGCAGAAGAAGGAGAAGAAGAAGGTGAAGTCTGGAGGGTGAATCAGAAGAAGTAGAAGAAGGAGAAGGAGAAGGTGAAGTAAGGAGGGTGAAGCAGAAGAAGCAGAAGAAGGAGAAGGAGAAGGTGAAGTCTGGAGGGAGAAGCAGAAGAAGCAGAAGAAGGAGAAGGAGGAGGTGAAGTCTGGAGGGTGAATCAGAAGAAGCAGAAGAAGGAGAAGGAGAAGGTGAAGTCTGGAGGGTGAATCACAAGAAGTTGAAGAAGGAGAAGGAGAAGGTGAAGTCTGGAGGGTGAATCAGAAGAAGCAGAATAAGGAGAAGGAGAAGGTGAAGTCTGGAGGGTGAATCAGAAGAAGCAGAAGAAGGAGAAGGAGAAGGTGAAGTCTGGAGGGTGAATCAGAAGAAGTAGAAGAAGGAGAAGGAGAAGGTGAAGTCTGGAGGGTGAAGCGGAAGATGTAGAAGAAGGAGAAGGAGAAGGCGAAGTCTGGAGGGTGAATCAGAAGAAGCAGAAGAAGGAGAAGGAGAAGGTGAAGTCTGGAGGGTGAATCAGAAGAAGTAGAAGAAGGAGAAGGAGAAGGCGAAGTCTGGAGGGTGAATCAGAAGAAGTTGAAGAAGGAGAAGGAGAAGGTGAAGACTGGAGGTTGAATCAGAAGAAGTAGAAGAAGGAGAAAGAGAAGGTGAAGTCTGGAGGGTGAATCAGAAGAAGTAGAAGAAGGAGAAGGAGAAGGCGAAGTCTGGAGGGTGAATCAGAAGAAGCAGAAGAAGGAGAAGGAGAAGGTGAAGTCTGGAGGGTGAATCAGAAGAAGCAGAAGAAGGAGAAGGAGAAGATGAAGTCTGGAGGGTGAATCAGAAGAATTAGAAGAAGGAGAAGGAGAATTTGAGGTCTGGAGGGTGAATCAGAAGAAGCAGAAGAAGGAGAAGGAGAAGGTGAAGTCTGAAGGGTGAACCAGAAGAAGCAGAAGAAGGAGAAGGAGGAGGTGAAGTCTGGAGGGTGAATCAGAAGAAGCAGAAGAAGGAGAAGGAGAAGGTGAAGTCTGGAGGGTGAATCACAAGAAGTTGAAGAAGGAGAAGGAGAAGGTGAAGTCTGGAGGGTGAATCAGAAGAAGCAGAATAAGGAGAAGGAGAAGGCGAAGTCTGGAGGGTGAATCAGAAGAAGCAGAAGAAGGAGAAGGAGAAGGTGAAGTCTGGAGGGTGAATCAGAAGAAGTAGAAGAAGGAGAAGGAGAAGGCGAAGTCTGGAGGGTGAATCAGAAGAAGTTGAAGAAGGAGAAGGAGAAGGTGAAGACTGGAGGTTGAATCAGAAGAAGTAGAAGAAGGAGAAAGAGAAGGTGAAGTCTGGAGGGTGAATCAGAAGAAGTAGAAGAAGGAGAAGGAGAAGGCGAAGTCTGGAGGGTGAATCAGAAGAAGCAGAAGAAGGAGAAGGAGAAGGTGAAGTCTGGAGGGTGAATCAGAAGAAGCAGAAGAAGGAGAAGGAGAAGATGAAGTCTGGAGGGTGAATCAGAAGAAGCAGAAGAAGGAGAAGGAGAAGGTGAAGTCTGGAGGGTGAATCAGAAGAAGCAGAAGAAGGAGAAGGAGAAGATGAAGTCTGGAGGGTGAATCAGAATAAGTAGAAGAAGGAGAAGGAGAAGGTGAAGTCTGGAGGGTGGATCAGAAGAAGTAGAAGAAGGAGAAGGAGAAGGTGAAGTCTGGAGGGTGAATCAGAAGAAGTAGAACAAGGAGAAGGAGAAGTTGAAGTCTGGAGGGTGAATCAGAAGAAGCAGAAGAAGGAGAAGGAGAAGGTGAAGTCTGGAGGGTGAATCAGAAGAAGCAGAAGAAGGAGAAGGAGAAGATGAAGTCTGGAGGGTGAATCAGAATAAGTAGAAGAAGGAGAAGGAGAAGGTGAAGTCTGGAGGGTAAATCAGAAGAAGCAGAAGAAGGGGAAGGAGAAGGTGAAGTCTGAAGAGTGAATCAGAAGAAGCAGAAGAAGGAGAAGGAGAAGGTGAAGTCTGGAGGGTAAATCAGAAGAAGTAGAAGAAGGAGAAGGAGAAGGTGAAGTCATGTGGGGGAATCAGAAGAAGTAGAAGAAGGAGAAGGAGAAGGTGAAGTCAGGAGGGTGAATCAGAAGAAGCAGAAGAAGGAGAAGGAGAAGGTGAAGTCTGGAGTGTGGATCAGAAGAAGTAGAAGAAGGAGAAGGAGAAGGTGAAGTCTGGAGGGTGAATCAGAAGAAGTAGAACAAGGAGAAGGAGAAGTTGAAGTCTGGAGGGTGAATCAGAAGAAGCAGAAGAAGGAGAAGGAGAAGGTGAAGTCTGGAGGGTGAATCAGAAGAAGCAGAAGAAGGAGAAGGAGAAGATGAAGTCTGGAGGGTGAATCAGAATAAGTAGAAGAAGGAGAAGGAGAAGGTGAAGTCAGGAGGGTGAATCAGAAGAAGCAGAAGAAGGAGAAGTAGAAGGTGAAGTCTGGAGTGTGAATCAGAAGAATCAGAAGAAGGAGAAGGAGAAGGTGAAGTCTGGAGGGTGAATCAGAAGAAGCAGAAGAAAGAGAAGGAGAAGGTGAAGTCTAGAGGGTGAAGCAGAAGAAGCAGAAGAAGGAGAAGTAGAAGGTGAAGACTGGAGGGTGAATCAGAAGAAGTAGAAGAAGGAGAAGGAGAAGGTGTAGTCTGGAGGGTGAATCAGAAGAGGTAGAAGAAGGAGAAGGAGAACGTGAAGTCTGGAGGGTGAATCAGAAGAAGTCGAAGAAGGAGAAGGAGATGGTGAAGTCCGGAGGGTGAATCAGAAGAAGTAGAAGAAGGGGAAGGAGAAGGTGAAGTCAGGAGGGTGAATCAGAAGAAGCAGAAGAAGGAGAAGGAGAAGGTGAAGTTAGGAGGGTGAATCAGAAGAAGCAGAAGAAGGAGAAGGAGAAGGTGAAGTCAGGGGGGCGAAGCAGAAAAAGTAGAAGAAGGAGAAGGAGAAGGCGAAGTCAGGAAGGTGAAGCAGAAGAAGCAGAAGAAGGAGAAGGAGAAGGTGAAGTCTGGCGGGCGTAGCAGAAGAAGCCGAAGAAGGAGAAGGTGAAGTCAGGAGGGTGAATCAGAAGAAGCAGAAGAAGGAGAAGGAGAAGGTGAAGTTAGGAGGGTGAATCAGAAGAAGCAGAAGAAGGAGAAGGAGAAGGTGAAGTCAGGGGGGTGAAGCAGAAGAAGCAGAAGAAGGAGAAGGAGAAGGTGAAGTCTGGAGGGTGAATCAGAAGAAGTAGAAGAAGGAGAAGGAGAAGGTGAAGTCAGGAGGGTGAAGCAGAAGAAGCATAAGAAGGAGAAGGAGAAGGTGAAGTCTGGAGGGTGAAGCAGAAGAAGCAGAAGAAGGAGAAGGAGAAGGTGAAGTCTGGAGGGCGAAGCAGAAGAAGTAGAAGAAGGAGAAGGAGAAGGTGAAGTCTGGATGGTGAAGCAGAAGAAGCAGAAGAAGGAGAAGGAGAAGGTGAAGTCTGGAGGGTGAATCAGAAGAAGTAGAAGAAGGAGAAGGAGAAGGTGAAGTCAGGAGGGTGAAGCAGAAGAAGCAGAAGAAGGAGAAGGAGAAGGTGAAGTCTGGAGGGTGAAACAGAAGAAGCAGAAGAAGGAGAAGGAGGAGGTGAAGTCTGGAGGGTGAATCAGAAGAAGCAGAAGAAGGAGAAGGAGAAGGTGAAGTCTGGAGGGTGAATCAGAAGAAGTTGAAGAAGGAGAAGGAGAAGGTGAAGTCTGGAGGGTGAATCAGAAGAAGCAGAATAAGGAGAAGGAGAAGGTGAAGTCTGGAGGGTGAATCAGAAGAAGCAGAAGAAGGAGAAGGAGAAGGTGAAGTCTGGAGGGTGAATCAGAAGAAGTAGAAGAAGGAGAAGGAGAAGGTGAAGTCTGGAGGGTGAAGCGGAAGAAGTAGAAGAAGGAGAAGGAGAAGGCGAAGTCTGGAGGGTGAATCAGAAGAAGCAGAAGAAGGAGAAGGAGAAGGTGAAGTCTGGAGGGTGAATCAGAAGAAGTAGAAGAAGGAGAAGGAGAAGGCGAAGTCTGGAGGGTGAATCAGAAGAAGTTGAAGAAGGAGAAGGAGAAGGTGAAGACTGGAGGATGAATCAGAAGAAGTAGAAGAAGGAGAAGGAGAAGGTGAAGTCTGGAGGGTGAATCAGAAGAAGTAGAAGAAGGAGAAGGAGAAGGCGAAGTCTGGAGGGTGAATCAGAAGAAGCAGAAGAAGGAGAAGGAGAAGGTGAAGTCTGGAGGGTGAATCAGAAGAAGCAGAAGAAGGAGAAGGAGAAGATGAAGTCTGGAGGGTGAATCAGAAGAATTAGAAGAAGGAGAAGGAGAAGTTGAGGTCTGGAGGGTGAATCAGAAGAAGCAGAAGAAGGAGAAGGAGAAGGTGAAGTCTGAAGGGTGAACCAGAAGAAGCAGAAGAAGGAGAAGGAGAAGGTGAAGTCTGGAGGGTGTATCAGAAGAAGCAGAAGAAGGAGAAGGAGAAGGTGAAGTCTGGAGGGTGAATCAGAAGAAGCAGAAGAAGGAGAAGGAGAAGGTGAAGTCTGGAGGGTGAATCAGAAGAAGTAGAAGAAGGAGAAGGAGAAGGTGAAGTCTGGAGTGTGAATCAGAAGAAGTAGAACAAGGAGAAGGAGAAGTTGAAGTCTGGAGGGTGAATCAGAAGAAGCAGAAGAAGGAGAAGGATAAGGTGAAGTCTGGAGGGTGAATCAGAAGAAGCAGAAGAAGGAGAAGGAGAAGATGAAGTCTGGAGGGTGAATCAGAATAAGTAGAAGAAGGAGAAGGAGAAGGTGAAGTCTGGAGGGTGAATCAGAAGAAGCAGAAGAAGGGGAAGGAGAAGGTGAAGTCTGAAGAGTGAATCAGAAGAAGCAGAAGAAGGAGAAGGAGAAGGTGAAGTCTGGAGGGTGAATCAGAAGAAGCAGAATAAGGAGAAGGAGAAGGTGAAGTCTGGAGGGTGAATCAGAAGAAGCAGAAGAAGGAGAAGGAGAAGGTGAAGTCTGGAGGGTGAATCAGAAGAAGTAGAAGAAGGAGAAGGAGAGGGTGAAGTCTGGAGGGTGAAGCAGAAGAAGTAGAAGAAGGAGAAGGAGAAGGTGAAGTCATGAGGGTGAATCAGAAGAAGTAGAAGAAGGAGAAGGAGAAGGTGAAGTCAGGAGGGTGAATCAGAAGAAGCAGAAGAAGGAGAAGGAGAAGGTGAAGTCTGGAGTGTGAATCAGAAGAATCAGAAGAAGGAGAAGGAGAAGGTGAAGTCTGGAGGGTGAATCAGAAGAAGCAGAAGAAAGAGAAGGAGAAGGTGAAGTCTAGAGGGTGAAGCAGAAGAAGCAGAAGAAGGAGAAGGAGAAGGTGAAGTCAGGAGGGTGAATAAGAAGAAGTAGAAGAAGGAAAAGGAGAAGGTGAAGTCTGGAGGGTGAATCAGAAGAAGTAGAAGAAGGAGAAGGAGAAGGTGAAGTCTGGAGGGTGAATCAGAAGAAGTGGAAGAAGGAGAAGGAGAAGGTGAAGTCTGGAGGGTGAATCAGAAGAAGCAGAAGAAGGAGAAGAAGAAGGTGAAGTCTGGAGGGAGAAGCAGAAGAAGTAGAAGAAGGAGAAGGAGAAGGTGAAGTCTGGATTGTGAATCAGAAGAAGTAGAAGAAGGAGAAGGAGGAGGTGAAGTCTGGAGGGTGAATCAGAAGAAGTAGAAGAAGGAGAAGGAGAAGGTCAAGTCTGGAGGGTGAATCAAAAGGAGCAGAAGAAGGAGAAGGAGAAGGTGAAGTCTGGAGGGTGAATCAGAAGAAGTAGAAGAAGGAGAAGGTGTAGTCTGGAGGATGAATCAGAAGAAGTAGAAGAAGGAGAAGGAGAAGGTGAAGTCTGGAGGGTGAATCAGAAGAAGCAGAATAAGGAGAAGGAGAAGGTGAAGTCTGGAGGGTGAATCAGAAGAAGCAGAAGAAGGAGAAGGAGAAGGTGAAGTCTGGAGGGTGAATCAGAAGAAGTAGAAGAAGGAGAAGGAGAAGGTGAAGTCTGGAGCGTGAAGCAGAAGAAGTAGAAGAAGGAGAAGGAGAAGGTGAAGTCTGGAGGGCGAAGCAGAAGAAGCAGAAGAAGGAGAAGGAGAAGGTGAAGTCTGGAGGGTGAAGCAGAAGAAGCAGAAGAAGGAGAAGAAGAAGGTGAAGTCTGGAGGGTGAATCAGAAGAAGTAGAAGAAGGAGAAGGAGAAGGTGAAGTAAGGAGGGTGAAGCAGAAGAAGCAGAAGAAGGAGAAGGAGAAGGTGAAGTCTGGAGGGAGAAGCAGAAGAAGCAGAAGAAGGAGAAGGAGGAGGTGAAGTCTGGAGGGTGAATCAGAAGAAGCAGAAGAAGGAGAAGGAGAAGGTGAAGTCTGGAGGGTGAATCAGAAGAAGTTGAAGAAGGAGAAGGAGAAGGTGAAGTCTGGAGGGTGAATCAGAAGAAGCAGAATAAGGAGAAGGAGAAGGTGAAGTCTGGAGGGTGAATCAGAAGAAGCAGAAGAAGGAGAAGGAGAAGGTGAAGTCTGGAGGGTGAATCAGAAGAAGTAGAAGAAGGAGAAGGAGAAGGTGAAGTCTGGAGGGTGAAGCGGAAGAAGTAGAACAAGGAGAAGGAGAAGGCGAAGTCTGGAGGGTGAATCAGAAGAAGCAGAAGAAGGAGAAGGAGAAGGTGAAGTCTGGAGGGTGAATCAGAAGAAGTAGAAGAAGGAGAAGGAGAAGGCGAAGTCTGGAGGGTGAATCAGAAGAAGTTGAAGAAGGAGAAGGAGAAGGTGAAGACTGGAGGTTGAATCAGAAGAAGTAGAAGAAGGAGAAGGAGAAGGTGAAGTCTGGAGGGTGAATCAGAAGAAGTAGAAGAAGGAGAAGGAGAAGGCGAAGTCTGGAGGGTGAATCAGAAGAAGCAGAAGAAGGGGAAGGAGAAGGTGAAGTCTGGAGGGTGAATCAGAAGAAGCAGAAGAAGGAGAAGGAGAAGATGAAGTCTGGAGGGTGAATCAGAAAAATTAGAAGAAGGAGAAGGAGAAGTTGAGGTCTGGAGGGTGAATCAGAAGAAGCAGAAGAAGGAGAAGGAGAAGGTGAAGTCTGAAGGGTGAACCAGAAGAAGCAGAAGAAGGAGAAGGAGAAGGTGAAGTCTGGAGGGTGTATCAGAAGAAGCAGAAGAAGGAGAAGGAGAAGGTGAAGTCTGGAGGGTGAATCAGAAGAAGCAGAAGAAGGAGAAGGAGAAGGTGAAGTCTGGAGGGTGAATCAGAAGAAGTAGAAGAAGGAGAAGGAGAAGGTGAAGTCTGGAGGGTGAATCAGAAGAAGTAGAACAAGGAGAAGGAGAAGTTGAAGTCTGGAGGGTGAATCAGAAGAAGCAGAAGAAGGAGAAGGAGAAGGTGAAGTTTGGAGGGTGAATCAGAAGAAGCAGAAGAAGGAGAAGGAGAAGATGAAGTCTGGAGGGTGAATCAGAATAAGTAGAAGAAGGAGAAGGAGAAGGTGAAGTCTGGAGGGTAAATCAGAAGAAGCAGAAGAAGGGGAAGGAGAAGGTGAAGTCTGAAGAGTGAATCAGAAGAACCAGAAGAAGGAGAAGGAGAAGGTGAAGTCTGGAGGGTGAATCAGAAGAAGCAGAATAAGGAGAAGGAGAAGGTGAAGTCTGGAGGGTGAATCAGAAGAAGCAGAAGAAGGAGAAGGAGAAGGTGAAGTCTGGAGGGTGAAGCAGAAGAAGTAGAAGAAGGAGAAGGAGAAGGTGAAGTCTGGAGGGTGAAGCAGAAGAAGTAGAAGAAGGAGAAGGAGAAGGTGAAGTCATGAGGGTGAATCAGAAGAAGTAGAAGAAGGAGAAGGAGAAGGTGAAGTCACGAGGGTGAATCAGAAGAAGCAGAAGAAGGAGAAGGAGAAGGTGAAGTCTGGAGTGTGAATCAGAAGAATCAGAAGAAGGAGAAGGAGAAGGTGAAGTCTGGAGGGTGAATCAGAAGAAGCAGAAGAAAGAGAAGGAGAAGGTGCAGTCTAGAGGGTGAAGCAGAAGAAGCAGAAGAAGGAGAAGTAGAAGGTGAAGACTGGAGGGTGAATCAGAAGAAGTAGAAGAAGGAGAAGGAGAAGGTGAAGTCTGGAGGGTGAACCAGAAGAGGTAGAAGAAGGAGAAGGAGAAGGTGAAGTCTGGAGGGTGAATCAGAAGAAGTCGAAGAAGGAGAAGGAGATGGTGAAGTCTGGAGGGTGAATCAGAAGAAGTAGAAGAAGGAGAAGGAGAAGGTGAAGTCAGGAGGGTGAATCAGAAGAAGCAGAAGAAGGAGAAGGAGATGGTGAAGTTAGGAGGGTGAATCAGAAGAAGCAGAAGAAGGAGAAGGAGAAGGTGAAGTCAGGGGGGTGAAGCAGAAAAAGTAGAAGAAGGAGAAGGAGAAGGCGAAGTCAGGAAGGTGAAGCAGAAGAAGCAGAAGAAGGAGAAGGAGAAGGTGAAGTCTGGCGGGCGCAGCAGAAGAAGCAGAAGAAGGAGAAGGTGAAGGTGAAGTCTGGAGGGTGAAGCAGAAGAAGCAGAAGAAGGAGAAGGAGAAGGTGAAGTCTGGAGGGTGAATCAGAAGAAGTAGAAGAAGGAGAAGGAGAAGGTGAAGTCAGGAGGGTGAAGCAGAAGAAGCAGAAGAAGGAGAAGGAGAAGGTGAAGTCTGGAGGGTGAAGCAGAAGAAGCAGAAGAAGGAGAAGGAGAAGGTGAAGTCTGGAGGGCGAAGCAGAAGAAGTAGAAGAAGGAGAAGGAGAAGGTGAAGTCTGGATGGTGAAGCAGAAGAAGCAGAAGAAGGAGAAGGAGAAGGTGAAGTCTGGAGGGTGAAACAGAAGAAGCAGAAGAAGGAGAAGGAGAAGGTGAAGTCTGGAGGGTGAAGCAGAAGAAGCAGAAGAAGGAGAAGGAGAAGGTGAAGTCAGGAGGGTGAAACAGAAGAAGCAGAAGAAGGAGAAGGAGAAGGTGAAGTCTGGAGGGTGAAGCAGAAGAAGCAGAAGAAGGAGAAGGAGAAGGTGAAGTCAGGAGGGTGAATCAGAAGAAGTAGAAGAAGGAGAAGGAGAAGGTGAAGTCTGGAGGGTGAATCAGAAGAAGTAGAAGAAGGAGAAGGAGAAGGTGAAGTCTGGAGGTTGAATCAGAAGAAGTAGAAGAAGAAGAAGGAGAAGGGGAAGTCTGGAGGGTGAATCAGAAGAAGCAGAAGAAGGAGAAGGAGAAGGTGAAGTCTGGAGGGAGAAGCAGAAGAAGTAGAAGAAGAAGGAGAAGGTGAAATCTGGAGGGTGAATAAGAAGAAGTAGAAGAAGGAGAAGGAGAAGGTGAAGTCTGGAGGGTGAATCAGAAGAAGTAGAAGAAGGAGAAGGAGAAGGTGAAGTCTGGAGGGTGAATCAGAAGAAGCAGAAGAAGGAGAAGGAGAAGGTGGAGTCTGGAGGCTGAATCAGAAGAAGTAGAAGAAGGAGAAGGAGAAGGTGAAGTTAGGAGGGTGAATCAGAAGAAGTAGAAGAAGGAGAAGGAGAAGGTGAAGTCTGGAGGGTGAATCAGAAGAAGTAGAAGAAGGAGAAGGAGAAGGTGAAGTCAGGAGGGTGAAGCAGAAGAAGCAGAAGAAGGAGAAGGAGAAGGTGAAATCTGGAGGGTGAAGCAGAAGAAGCAGAAGAAGGAGAAGGAGAAGGTGAAGTCTGGAGGGCGAAGCAGAAGAAGCAGAAGAAGGAGAAGGAGAAGGTGAAGTCTGGAGGGTGAAGCAGAAGAAGCAGAAGAAGGAGAAGGAGAAGGTGAAGTCTGGAGGGTGAATCACAAGAAGTAGAAGAAGGAGAAGGAGAAGGTGAAGTAAGGAGGGTGAAGCAGAAGAAGCAGAAGAAGGAGAAGGAGAAGGTGAAGTCTGGAGGGTGAAGCAGAAGAAGCAGAAGAAGGAGAAGGAGAAGGTGAAGTCTGGAGGGTGAAGCAGAAGAAGCAGAAGAAGGAGAAGGAGAAGGTGAAGTCAGGAGGGTGAATCAGAAGAAGTAGAAGAAGGAAAAGGAGAAGGTGAAGTCTGGAGGGTGAATCAGAAGAAGTAGAAGAAGGAGAAGGAGAAGGTGAAGTCTGGAGGGTGAAACAGAAGAAGTGGAAGAAGGAGAAGGAGAAGGTGAAGTCTGGAGGGTGAATCAGAAGAAGCAGAAGAAGGAGAAGGAGAAGGTGAAGTCTGGAGGGAGAAGCAGAAGAAGTAGAAGAAGGAGAAGGAGAAGGTGAAGTCTGGATTGTGAATCAGAAGAAGTAGAAGAAGGAGAAGGAGAAGGTGAAGTCTGGAGGGTGAATCAGAAGAAGCAGAATAAGGAGAAGGAGAAGGTGAAGTCTGGAGGGTGAATCAGAAGAAGCAGAAGAAGGAGAAGGAGAAGGTGAAGTCTGGAGGGTGAATCAGAAGAAGTAGAAGAAGGAGAAGGAGAAGGTGAAGTCTGGAGCGTGAAGCAGAAGAAGTAGAAGAAGGAGAAGGAGAAGGTGAAGTCTGGAGGGCGAAGCAGAAGAAGCAGAAGAAGGAGAAGGAGAAGGTGAAGTCTGGAGGGTGAAGCAGAAGAAGCAGAAGAAGGAGAAGGAGAAGGCGAAGTCAGGAAGGTGAAGCAGAAGAAGCAGAAGAAGGAGAAGGAGAAGGTGAAGTCTGGCGGGCGCAGCAGAAGAAGCAGAAGAAGGAGAAGGTGAAGGTGAAGTCTGGAGGGTGAAGCAGAAGAAGCAGAAGAAGGAGAAGGAGAAGGTGAAGTCTGGAGGGTGAATCAGAAGAAGTAGAAGAAGGAGAAGGAGAAGGTGAAGTCAGGAGGGTGAAGCAGAAGAAGCAGAAGAAGGAGAAGGAGAAGGTGAAGTCTGGAGGGTGAAGCAGAAGAAGCAGAAGAAGGAGAAGGAGAAGGTGAAGTCTGGAGGGCGAAGCAGAAGAAGTAGAAGAAGGAGAAGGAGAAGGTGAAGTCTGGATGGTGAAGCAGAAGAAGCAGAAGAAGGAGAAGGAGAAGGTGAAGTCTGGAGGGTGAAACAGAAGAAGCAGAAGAAGGAGAAGGAGAAGGTGAAGTCTGGAGGGTGAAGCAGAAGAAGCAGAAGAAGGAGAAGGAGAAGGTGAAGTCAGGAGGGTGAAACAGAAGAAGCAGAAGAAGGAGAAGGAGAAGGTGAAGTCTGGAGGGTGAAGCAGAAGAAGCAGAAGAAGGAGAAGGAGAAGGTGAAGTCAGGAGGGTGAATCAGAAGAAGTAGAAGAAGGAGAAGGAGAAGGTGAAGTCTGGAGGGTGAATCAGAAGAAGTAGAAGAAGGAGAAGGAGAAGGTGAAGTCTGGAGGTTGAATCAGAAGAAGTAGAAGAAGAAGAAGGAGAAGGGGAAGTCTGGAGGGTGAATCAGAAGAAGCAGAAGAAGGAGAAGGAGAAGGTGAAGTCTGGAGGGAGAAGCAGAAGAAGTAGAAGAAGAAGGAGAAGGTGAAATCTGGAGGGTGAATAAGAAGAAGTAGAAGAAGGAGAAGGAGAAGGTGAAGTCTGGAGGGTGAATCAGAAGAAGTAGAAGAAGGAGAAGGAGAAGGTGAAGTCTGGAGGGTGAATCAGAAGAAGCAGAAGAAGGAGAAGGAGAAGGTGGAGTCTGGAGGCTGAATCAGAAGAAGTAGAAGAAGGAGAAGGAGAAGGTGAAGTTAGGAGGGTGAATCAGAAGAAGTAGAAGAAGGAGAAGGAGAAGGTGAAGTCTGGAGGGTGAATCAGAAGAAGTAGAAGAAGGAGAAGGAGAAGGTGAAGTCAGGAGGGTGAAGCAGAAGAAGCAGAAGAAGGAGAAGGAGAAGGTGAAATCTGGAGGGTGAAGCATAAGAAGCAGAAGAAGGAGAAGGAGAAGGTGAAGTCTGGAGGGCGAAGCAGAAGAAGCAGAAGAAGGAGAAGGAGAAGGTGAAGTCTGGAGGGTGAAGCAGAAGAAGCAGAAGAAGGAGAAGGAGAAGGTGAAGTCTGGAGGGTGAATCACAAGAAGTAGAAGAAGGAGAAGGAGAAGGTGAAGTAAGGAGGGTGAAGCAGAAGAAGCAGAAGAAGGAGAAGGAGAAGGTGAAGTCTGGAGGGTGAAGCAGAAGAAGCAGAAGAAGGAGAAGGAGAAGGTGAAGTCTGGAGGGTGAAGCAGAAGAAGCAGAAGAAGGAGAAGGAGAAGGTGAAGTCAGGAGGGTGAATCAGAAGAAGTAGAAGAAGGAAAAGGAGAAGGTGAAGTCTGGAGGGTGAATCAGAAGAAGTAGAAGAAGGAGAAGGAGAAGGTGAAGTCTGGAGGGTGAAACAGAAGAAGTGGAAGAAGGAGAAGGAGAAGGTGAAGTCTGGAGGGTGAATCAGAAGAAGCAGAAGAAGGAGAAGGAGAAGGTGAAGTCTGGAGGGAGAAGCAGAAGAAGTAGAAGAAGGAGAAGGAGAAGGTGAAGTCTGGATTGTGAATCAGAAGAAGTAGAAGAAGGAGAAGGAGAAGGTGAAGTCTGGAGGGTGAATCAGAAGAAGCAGAATAAGGAGAAGGAGAAGGTGAAGTCTGGAGGGTGAATCAGAAGAAGCAGAAGAAGGAGAAGGAGAAGGTGAAGTCTGGAGGGTGAATCAGAAGAAGTAGAAGAAGGAGAAGGAGAAGGTGAAGTCTGGAGCGTGAAGCAGAAGAAGTAGAAGAAGGAGAAGGAGAAGGTGAAGTCTGGAGGGCGAAGCAGAAGAAGCAGAAGAAGGAGAAGGAGAAGGTGAAGTCTGGAGGGTGAAGCAGAAGAAGCAGAAGAAGGAGAAGGAGAAGGTGAAGTCTGGAGGGTGAATCAGAAGAAGTAGAAGAAGGAGAAGGAGAAGGTGAAGTAAGGAGGGTGAAGCAGAAGAAGCAGAAGAAGGAGAAGGAGAAGGTGAAGTCTGGAGGGTGAAGCAGAAGAAGCAGAAGAAGGAGAAGGAGGAGGTGAAGTCTGGAGGGTGAATCAGAAGAAGCAGAAGAAGGAGAAGGAGAAGGTGAAGTCTGGAGGGTGAATCAGAAGAAGTTGAAGAAGGAGAAGGAGAAGGTGAAGTCTGGAGGGTGAATCAGAAGAAACAGAATAAGGAGAAGGAGAAGGTGAAGTCTGGAGGGTGAATCAGAAGAAGCAGAAGAAGGAGAAGGAGAAGGTGAAGTCTGGAGGGTGAATCAGAAGAAGTAGAAGAAGGAGAAGGAGAAGGTGAAGTCTGGAGGGTGAAGCGGAAGAAGCAGAAGAAGGAGAAGGAGAAGGCGAAGTCTGGAGGGTGAATCAGAAGAAGTAGAAGAAGGAGAAGGAGAAGGTGAGGTCTGGAGGGTGAATCAGAAGAAGCAGAAGAAGGAGAAGGAGAAGGTGAAGTCTGGAGGGTGAATCAGAAGAAGCAGAAGAAGGAGAAGGAGAAGGTGAAGTCTGGAGGGAGAAGCAGAAGAAGTAGAAGAAGGAGAAGGAGAAGGTGAAGTCTGGAGGGTGAATCAGAAGAAGCAGAAGAAGGAGAAGGAGAAGGTGAAGTCTGGAGGGAGAAGCAGAAGAAGTAGAAGAAGGAGAAGGAGAAGGTGAAGTCTGGATTGTGAATCAGAAGAAGTAGAAGAAGGAGAAGGAGAAGGTGAAGTCTGGAGGGTGAATCAGAAGAAGCAGAATAAGGAGAAGGAGAAGGTGAAGTCTGGAGGGTGAATCAGAAGAAGCAGAAGAAGGAGAAGGAGAAGGTGAAGTCTGGAGGGTGAATCAGAAGAAGTAGAAGAAGGAGAAGGAGAAGGTGAAGTCTGGAGCGTGAAGCAGAAGAAGTAGAAGAAGGAGAAGGAGAAGGTGAAGTCTGGAGGGCGAAGCAGAAGAAGCAGAAGAAGGAGAAGGAGAAGGTGAAGTCTGGAGGGTGAAGCAGAAGAAGCAGAAGAAGGAGAAGGAGAAGGCGAAGTCAGGAAGGTGAAGCAGAAGAAGCAGAAGAAGGAGAAGGAGAAGGTGAAGTCTGGCGGGCGCAGCAGAAGAAGCAGAAGAAGGAGAAGGTGAAGGTGAAGTCTGGAGGGTGAAGCAGAAGAAGCAGAAGAAGGAGAAGGAGAAGGTGAAGTCTGGAGGGTGAATCAGAAGAAGTAGAAGAAGGAGAAGGAGAAGGTGAAGTCAGGAGGGTGAAGCAGAAGAAGCAGAAGAAGGAGAAGGAGAAGGTGAAGTCTGGAGGGTGAAGCAGAAGAAGCAGAAGAAGGAGAAGGAGAAGGTGAAGTCTGGAGGGCGAAGCAGAAGAAGTAGAAGAAGGAGAAGGAGAAGGTGAAGTCTGGATGGTGAAGCAGAAGAAGCAGAAGAAGGAGAAGGAGAAGGTGAAGTCTGGAGGGTGAAACAGAAGAAGCAGAAGAAGGAGAAGGAGAAGGTGAAGTCTGGAGGGTGAAGCAGAAGAAGCAGAAGAAGGAGAAGGAGAAGGTGAAGTCAGGAGGGTGAAACAGAAGAAGCAGAAGAAGGAGAAGGAGAAGGTGAAGTCTGGAGGGTGAAGCAGAAGAAGCAGAAGAAGGAGAAGGAGAAGGTGAAGTCAGGAGGGTGAATCAGAAGAAGTAGAAGAAGGAGAAGGAGAAGGTGAAGTCTGGAGGGTGAATCAGAAGAAGTAGAAGAAGGAGAAGGAGAAGGTGAAGTCTGGAGGTTGAATCAGAAGAAGTAGAAGAAGAAGAAGGAGAAGGGGAAGTCTGGAGGGTGAATCAGAAGAAGCAGAAGAAGGAGAAGGAGAAGGTGAAGTCTGGAGGGAGAAGCAGAAGAAGTAGAAGAAGAAGGAGAAGGTGAAATCTGGAGGGTGAATAAGAAGAAGTAGAAGAAGGAGAAGGAGAAGGTGAAGTCTGGAGGGTGAATCAGAAGAAGTAGAAGAAGGAGAAGGAGAAGGTGAAGTCTGGAGGGTGAATCAGAAGAAGCAGAAGAAGAAGAAGGAGAAGGTGGAGTCTGGAGGCTGAATCAGAAGAAGTAGAAGAAGGAGAAGGAGAAGGTGAAGTTAGGAGGGTGAATCAGAAGAAGTAGAAGAAGGAGAAGGAGAAGGTGAAGTCTGGAGGGTGAATCAGAAGAAGTAGAAGAAGGAGAAGGAGAAGGTGAAGTCAGGAGGGTGAAGCAGAAGAAGCAGAAGAAGGAGAAGGAGAAGGTGAAATCTGGAGGGTGAAGCAGAAGAAGCAGAAGAAGGAGAAGGAGAAGGTGAAGTCTGGAGGGCGAAGCAGAAGAAGCAGAAGAAGGAGAAGGAGAAGGTGAAGTCTGGAGGGTGAAGCAGAAGAAGCAGAAGAAGGAGAAGGAGAAGGTGAAGTCTGGAGGGTGAATCACAAGAAGTAGAAGAAGGAGAAGGAGAAGGTGAAGTAAGGAGGGTGAAGCAGAAGAAGCAGAAGAAGGAGAAGGAGAAGGTGAAGTCTGGAGGGTGAAGCAGAAGAAGCAGAAGAAGGAGAAGGAGAAGGTGAAGTCTGGAGGGTGAAGCAGAAGAAGCAGAAGAAGGAGAAGGAGAAGGTGAAGTCAGGAGGGTGAATCAGAAGAAGTAGAAGAAGGAAAAGGAGAAGGTGAAGTCTGGAGGGTGAATCAGAAGAAGTAGAAGAAGGAGAAGGAGAAGGTGAAGTCTGGAGGGTGAAACAGAAGAAGTGGAAGAAGGAGAAGGAGAAGGTGAAGTCTGGAGGGTGAATCAGAAGAAGCAGAAGAAGGAGAAGGAGAAGGTGAAGTCTGGAGGGAGAAGCAGAAGAAGTAGAAGAAGGAGAAGGAGAAGGTGAAGTCTGGATTGTGAATCAGAAGAAGTAGAAGAAGGAGAAGGAGAAGGTGAAGTCTGGAGGGTGAATCAGAAGAAGCAGAATAAGGAGAAGGAGAAGGTGAAGTCTGGAGGGTGAATCAGAAGAAGCAGAAGAAGGAGAAGGAGAAGGTGAAGTCTGGAGGGTGAATCAGAAGAAGTAGAAGAAGGAGAAGGAGAAGGTGAAGTCTGGAGCGTGAAGCAGAAGAAGTAGAAGAAGGAGAAGGAGAAGGTGAAGTCTGGAGGGCGAAGCAGAAGAAGCAGAAGAAGGAGAAGGAGAAGGTGAAGTCTGGAGGGTGAAGCAGAAGAAGCAGAAGAAGGAGAAGGAGAAGGTGAAGTCTGGAGGGTGAATCAGAAGAAGTAGAAGAAGGAGAAGGAGAAGGTGAAGTAAGGAGGGTGAAGCAGAAGAAGCAGAAGAAGGAGAAGGAGAAGGTGAAGTCTGGAGGGTGAAGCAGAAGAAGCAGAAGAAGGAGAAGGAGGAGGTGAAGTCTGGAGGGTGAATCAGAAGAAGCAGAAGAAGGAGAAGGAGAAGGTGAAGTCTGGAGGGTGAATCAGAAGAAGTTGAAGAAGGAGAAGGAGAAGGGGAAGTCTGGAGGGTGAATCAGAAGAAACAGAATAAGGAGAAGGAGAAGGTGAAGTCTGGAGGGTGAATCAGAAGAAGCAGAAGAAGGAGAAGGAGAAGGTGAAGTCTGGAGGGTGAATCAGAAGAAGTAGAAGAAGGAGAAGGAGAAGGTGAAGTCTGGAGGGTGAAGCGGAAGAAGCAGAAGAAGGAGAAGGAGAAGGCGAAGTCTGGAGGGTGAATCAGAAGAAGTAGAAGAAGGAGAAGGAGAAGGTGAGGTCTGGAGGGTGAATCAGAAGAAGCAGAAGAAGGAGAAGGAGAAGGTGAAGTCTGGAGGGTGAATCAGAAGAAGTTGAAGAAGGAGAAGGAGAAGGTGAAGTCTGGAGGGTGAATCAGAAGAAGCAGAATAAGGAGAAGGAGAAGGTGAAGTCTGGAGGGTGAATCAGAAGAAGCAGAAGAAGGAGAAGGAGAAGGTGAAGTCTGGAGGGTGAATCAGAAGAAGTAGAAGAAGGAGAAGGAGAAGGTGAAGTCTGGAGGGTGAAGCGGAAGAAGTAGAACAAGGAGAAGGAGAAGGCGAAGTCTGGAGGGTGAATCAGAAGAAGCAGAAAAAGGAGAAGGAGAAGGTGAAGTCTGGAGGGTGAATCAGAAGAAGTAGAAGAAGGAGAAGGAGAAGGCGAAGTCTGGAGGGTGAATCAGAAGAAGTTGAAGAAGGAGAAGGAGAAGGTGAAGACTGGAGGTTGAATCAGAAGAAGTAGAAGAAGGAGAAGGAGAAGGTGAAGTCTGGAGGGTGAATCAGAAGAATTAGAAGAAGGAGAAGGAGAAGTTGAGGTCTGGAGGGTGAATCAGAAGAAGCAGAAGAAGGAGAAGGAGAAGGTGAAGTCTGAAGGGTGAACCAGAAGAAGCAGAAGAAGGAGAAGGAGAAGGTGAAGTCTGGAGGGTGTATCAGAAGAAGCAGAAGAAGGAGAAGGAGAAGGTGAAGTCTGGAGGGTGAATCAGAAGAAGCAGAAGAAGGAGAAGGAGAAGGTGAAGTCTGGAGGGTGAATCAGAAGAAGTAGAAGAAGGAGAAGGCGAAGGTGAAGTCTGGAGGGTGAATCAGAAGAAGTAGAACAAGGAGAAGGAGAAGTTGAAGTCTGGAGGATGAATCAGAAGAAGCAGAAGAAGGAGAAGGAGAAGGTGAAGTCTGGAGGGTGAATCAGAAGAAGCAGAAGAAGGAGAAGGAGAAGATGAAGTCTGGAGGGTGAATCAGAATAAGTAGAAGAAGGAGAAGGAGAAGGTGAAGTCTGGAGGGTAAATCAGAAGAAGCAGAAGAAGGGGAAGGAGAAGGTGAAGTCTGAAGAGTGAATCAGAAGAAGCAGAAGAAGGAGAAGGAGAAGGTGAAGTCTGGAGGGTGAATCAGAAGAAGCAGAATAAGGAGAAGGAGAAGGTGAAGTCTGGAGGGTGAATCAGAAGAAGCAGAAGAAGGAGAAGGAGAAGGTGAAGTCTGGAGGGTGAAGCAGAAGAAGTAGAAGAAGGAGAAGGAGAAGGTGAAGTCTGGAGGGTGAAGCAGAAGAAGTAGAAGAAGGAGAAGGAGAAGGTGAAGTCATGAGGGTGAATCAGAAGAAGTAGAAGAAGGAGAAGGAGAAGGTGAAGTCAGGAGGGTGTATCAGAAGAAGCAGAAGAAGGAGAAGGAGAAGGTGAAGTCTGGAGTGTGAATCAGAAGAATCAGAAGAAGGAGAAGGAGAAGGTGAAGTCTGGAGGGTGAATCAGAAGAAGCAGAAGAAAGAGAAGGAGAAGGTGAAGTCTAGAGGGTGAAGCAGAAGAAGCAGAAGAAGGAGAAGTAGAAGGTGAAGACTGGAGGGTGAATCAGAAGAAGTAGAAGAAGGAGAAGGAGAAGGTGAAGTCTGGAGGGTGAAGCGGAAGAAGCAGAAGAAGGAGAAGGAGAAGGCGAAGTCTGGAGGGTGAATCAGAAGAAGTAGAAGAAGGAGAAGGAGAAGGTGAGGTCTGGAGGGTGAATCAGAAGAAGCAGAAGAAGGAGAAGGAGAAGGTGAAGTCTGGAGGGTGAATCAGAAGAAGTTGAAGAAGGAGAAGGAGAAGGTGAAGTCTGGAGGGTGAATCAGAAGAAGCAGAATAAGGAGAAGGAGAAGGTGAAGTCAGGGGGGTGAAGCAGAAAAAGTAGAAGAAGGAGAAGGAGAAGGCGAAGTCAGGAAGGTGAAGCAGAAGAAGCAGAAGAAGGAGAAGGAGAAGGTGAAGTCTGGCGGGCGCAGCAGAAGAAGCAGAAGAAGGAGAAGGTGAAGGTGAAGTCTGGAGGGTGAAGCAGAAGAAGCAGAAGAAGGAGAAGGAGAAGGTGAAGTCTGGAGGGTGAATCAGAAGAAGTAGAAGAAGGAGAAGGAGAAGGTGAAGTCAGGAGGGTGAAGCAGAAGAAGCAGAAGAAGGAGAAGGAGAAGGTGAAGTCTGGAGGGTGAAGCAGAAGAAGCAGAAGAAGGAGAAGGAGAAGGTGAAGTCTGGAGGGCGAAGCAGAAGAAGTAGAAGAAGGAGAAGGAGAAGGTGAAGTCTGGATGGTGAAGCAGAAGAAGCAGAAGAAGGAGAAGGAGAAGGTGAAGTCTGGAGGGTGAAACAGAAGAAGCAGAAGAAGGAGAAGGAGAAGGTGAAGTCTGGAGGGTGAAGCAGAAGAAGCAGAAGAAGGAGAAGGAGAAGGTGAAGTCAGGAGGGTGAAACAGAAGAAGCAGAAGAAGGAGAAGGAGAAGGTGAAGTCTGGAGGGTGAAGCAGAAGAAGCAGAAGAAGGAGAAGGAGAAGGTGAAGTCAGGAGGGTGAATCAGAAGAAGTAGAAGAAGGAGAAGGAGAAGGTGAAGTCTGGAGGGTGAATCAGAAGAAGTAGAAGAAGGAGAAGGAGAAGGTGAAGTCTGGAGGTTGAATCAGAAGAAGTAGAAGAAGAAGAAGGAGAAGGGGAAGTCTGGAGGGTGAATCAGAAGAAGCAGAAGAAGGAGAAGGAGAAGGTGAAGTCTGGAGGGAGAAGCAGAAGAAGTAGAAGAAGAAGGAGAAGGTGAAATCTGGAGGGTGAATAAGAAGAAGTAGAAGAAGGAGAAGGAGAAGGTGAAGTCTGGAGGGTGAATCAGAAGAAGTAGAAGAAGGAGAAGGAGAAGGTGAAGTCTGGAGGGTGAATCAGAAGAAGCAGAAGAAGGAGAAGGAGAAGGTGGAGTCTGGAGGCTGAATCAGAAGAAGTAGAAGAAGGAGAAGGAGAAGGTGAAGTTAGGAGGGTGAATCAGAAGAAGTAGAAGAAGGAGAAGGAGAAGGTGAAGTCTGGAGGGTGAATCAGAAGAAGTAGAAGAAGGAGAAGGAGAAGGTGAAGTCAGGAGGGTGAAGCAGAAGAAGCAGAAGAAGGAGAAGGAGAAGGTGAAATCTGGAGGGTGAAGCAGAAGAAGCAGAAGAAGGAGAAGGAGAAGGTGAAGTCTGGAGGGCGAAGCAGAAGAAGCAGAAGAAGGAGAAGGAGAAGGTGAAGTCTGGAGGGTGAAGCAGAAGAAGCAGAAGAAGGAGAAGGAGAAGGTGAAGTCTGGAGGGTGAATCACAAGAAGTAGAAGAAGGAGAAGGAGAAGGTGAAGTAAGGAGGGTGAAGCAGAAGAAGCAGAAGAAGGAGAAGGAGAAGGTGAAGTCTGGAGGGTGAAGCAGAAGAAGCAGAAGAAGGAGAAGGAGAAGGTGAAGTCTGGAGGGTGAAGCAGAAGAAGCAGAAGAAGGAGAAGGAGAAGGTGAAGTCAGGAGGGTGAATCAGAAGAAGTAGAAGAAGGAAAAGGAGAAGGTGAAGTCTGGAGGGTGAATCAGAAGAAGTAGAAGAAGGAGAAGGAGAAGGTGAAGTCTGAAGGGTGAACCAGAAGAAGCAGAAGAAGGAGAAGGAGAAGGTGAAGTCTGGAGGGTGTATCAGAAGAAGCAGAAGAAGGAGAAGGAGAAGGTGAAGTCTGGAGGGTGAATCAGAAGAAGCAGAAGAAGGAGAAGGAGAAGGTGAAGTCTGGAGGGTGAATCAGAAGAAGTAGAAGAAGGAGAAGGAGAAGGTGAAGTCTGGAGGGTGAATCAGAAGAAGTAGAACAAGGAGAAGGAGAAGTTGAAGTCTGGAGGGTGAATCAGAAGAAGCAGAAGAAGGAGAAGGAGAAGGTGAAGTCTGGAGGGTGAATCAGAAGAAGCAGAAGAAGGGGAAGGAGAAGATGAAGTCTGGAGGGTGAATCAGAATAAGTAGAAGAAGGAGAAGGAGAAGGTGAAGTCTGGAGGGTAAATCAGAAGAAGCAGAAGAAGGGGAAGGAGAAGGTGAAGTCTGAAGAGTGAATCAGAAGAAGCAGAAGAAGGAGAAGGAGAAGGTGAAGTGTGGAGGGTGAATCAGAAGAAGCAGAATAAGGAGAAGGAGAAGGTGAAGTCTGGAGGGTGAATCAGAAGAAGCAGAAGAAGGAGAAGGAGAAGGTGAAGTCTGGAGGGTGAAGCAGAAGAAGTAGAAGAAGGAGAAGGAGAAGGTGAAGTCTGGAGGGTGAAGCAGAAGAAGTAGAAGAAGGAGAAGGAGAAGGTGAAGTCATGAGGGTGAATCAGAAGAAGTAGAAGAAGGAGAAGGAGAAGGTGAAGTCAGGAGGGTGAATCAGAAGAAGCAGAAGAAGGAGAAGGAGAAGGTGAAGTCTGGAGTGTGAATCAGAAGAATCAGAAGAAGGAGAAGGAGAAGGTGAAGTCTGGAGGGTGAATCAGAAGAAGCAGAAGAAAGAGAAGGAGAAGGTGCAGTCTAGAGGGTGAAGCAGAAGAAGCAGAAGAAGGAGAAGTAGAAGGTGAAGACTGGAGGGTGAATCAGAAGAAGTAGAAGAAGGAGAAGGAGAAGGTGAAGTCTGGAGGGTGAATCAGAAGAGGTAGAAGAAGGAGAAGGAGAAGGTGAAGTCTGGAGGGTGAATCAGAAGAAGTCGAAGAAGGAGAAGGAGAAGATGAAGTCTGGAGGGTGAATCAGAATAAGTAGAAGAAGGAGAAGGAGAAGGTGAAGTCTGGAGGGTAAATCAGAAGAAGCAGAAGAAGGGGAAGGAGAAGGTGAAGTCTGAAGAGTGAATCAGAAGAAGCAGAAGAAGGAGAAGGAGAAGGTGAAGTCTGGAGGGTGAATCAGAAGAAGCAGAATAAGGAGAAGGAGAAGGTGAAGTCTGGAGGGTGAATCAGAAGAAGCAGAAGAAGGAGAAGGAGAAGGTGAAGTCTGGAGGGTGAAGCAGAAGAAGTAGAAGAAGGAGAAGGAGAAGGTGAAGTCTGGAGGGTGAAGCAGAAGAAGTAGAAGAAGGAGAAGGAGAAGGTGAAGTCATGAGGGTGAATCAGAAGAAGTAGAAGAAGGAGAAGGAGAAGGTGAAGTCAGGAGGGTGTATCAGAAGAAGCAGAAGAAGGAGAAGGAGAAGGTGAAGTCTGGAGTGTGAATCAGAAGAATCAGAAGAAGGAGAAGGAGAAGGTGAAGTCTGGAGGGTGAATCAGAAGAAGCAGAAGAAAGAGAAGGAGAAGGTGAAGTCTAGAGGGTGAAGCAGAAGAAGCAGAAGAAGGAGAAGTAGAAGGTGAAGACTGGAGGGTGAATCAGAAGAAGTAGAAGAAGGAGAAGGAGAAGGTGAAGTCTGGAGGGTGAAGCGGAAGAAGCAGAAGAAGGAGAAGGAGAAGGCGAAGTCTGGAGGGTGAATCAGAAGAAGTAGAAGAAGGAGAAGGAGAAGGTGAGGTCTGGAGGGTGAATCAGAAGAAGCAGAAGAAGGAGAAGGAGAAGGTGAAGTCTGGAGGGTGAATCAGAAGAAGTTGAAGAAGGAGAAGGAGAAGGTGAAGTCTGGAGGGTGAATCAGAAGAAGCAGAATAAGGAGAAGGAGAAGGTGAAGTCTGGAGGGTGAATCAGAAGAAGCAGAAGAAGGAGAAGGAGAAGGTGAAGTCTGGAGGGTGAATCAGAAGAAGTAGAAGAAGGAGAAGGAGAAGGTGAAGTCTGGAGGGTGAAGCGGAAGAAGTAGAACAAGGAGAAGGAGAAGGCGAAGTCTGGAGGGTGAATCAGAAGAAGCAGAAGAAGGAGAAGGAGAAGGTGAAGTCTGGAGGGTGAATCAGAAGAAGTAGAAGAAGGAGAAGGAGAAGGCGAAGTCTGGAGGGTGAATCAGAAGAAGTTGAAGAAGGAGAAGGAGAAGGTGAAGACTGGAGGTTGAATCAGAAGAAGTAGAAGAAGGAGAAGGAGAAGGTGAAGTCTGGAGGGTGAATCAGAAGAATTAGAAGAAGGAGAAGGAGAAGTTGAGGTCTGGAGGGTGAATCAGAAGAAGCAGAAGAAGGAGAAGGAGAAGGTGAAGTCTGAAGGGTGAACCAGAAGAAGCAGAAGAAGGAGAAGGAGAAGGTGAAGTCTGGAGGGTGTATCAGAAGAAGCAGAAGAAGGAGAAGGAGAAGGTGAAGTCTGGAGGGTGAATCAGAAGAAGCAGAAGAAGGAGAAGGAGAAGGTGAAGTCTGGAGGGTGAATCAGAAGAAGTAGAAGAAGGAGAAGGCGAAGGTGAAGTCTGGAGGGTGAATCAGAAGAAGTAGAACAAGGAGAAGGAGAAGTTGAAGTCTGGAGGGTGAATCAGAAGAAGCAGAAGAAGGAGAAGGAGAAGGTGAAGTCTGGAGGGTGAATCAGAAGAAGCAGAAGAAGGAGAAGGAGAAGATGAAGTCTGGAGGGTGAATCAGAATAAGTAGAAGAAGGAGAAGGAGAAGGTGAAGTCTGGAGGGTAAATCAGAAGAAGCAGAAGAAGGGGAAGGAGAAGGTGAAGTCTGAAGAGTGAATCAGAAGAAGCAGAAGAAGGAGAAGGAGAAGGTGAAGTCTGGAGGGTGAATCAGAAGAAGCAGAATAAGGAGAAGGAGAAGGTGAAGTCTGGAGGGTGAATCAGAAGAAGCAGAAGAAGGAGAAGGAGAAGGTGAAGTCTGGAGGGTGAAGCAGAAGAAGTAGAAGAAGGAGAAGGAGAAGGTGAAGTCTGGAGGGTGAAGCAGAAGAAGTAGAAGAAGGAGAAGGAGAAGGTGAAGTCATGAGGGTGAATCAGAAGAAGTAGAAGAAGGAGAAGGAGAAGGTGAAGTCAGGAGGGTGTATCAGAAGAAGCAGAAGAAGGAGAAGGAGAAGGTGAAGTCTGGAGTGTGAATCAGAAGAATCAGAAGAAGGAGAAGGAGAAGGTGAAGTCTGGAGGGTGAATCAGAAGAAGCAGAAGAAAGAGAAGGAGAAGGTGAAGTCTAGAGGGTGAAGCAGAAGAAGCAGAAGAAGGAGAAGTAGAAGGTGAAGACTGGAGGGTGAATCAGAAGAAGTAGAAGAAGGAGAAGGAGAAGGTGGAGTCTGGAGGGTGAATCAGAAGAGGTAGAAGAAGGAGAAGGAGAAGGTGAAGTCTGGAGGGTGAATCAGAAGAAGTCGAAGAAGGAGAAGGAGATGGTGAAGTCTGGAGGGTGAATCAGAAGAAGTAGAAGAAGGAGAAGGAGAAGGTGAAGTCAGGAGGGTGAATCAGAAGAAGCAGAAGAAGGAGAAGGAGAAGGTGAAGTTAGGAGGGTGAATCAGAAGAAGTAGAAGAAGGAGAAGGAGAAGGTGAAGTCTGGAGGTTGAATCAGAAGAAGTAGAAGAAGAAGAAGGAGAAGGGGAAGTCTGGAGGGTGAATCAGAAGAAGCAGAAGAAGGAGAAGGAGAAGGTGAAGTCTGGAGGGAGAAGCAGAAGAAGTAGAAGAAGAAGGAGAAGGTGAAATCTGGAGGGTGAATAAGAAGAAGTAGAAGAAGGAGAAGGAGAAGGTGAAGTCTGGAGGGTGAATCAGAAGAAGCAGAAGAAGGAGAAGGAGAAGGTGAAGTCTGGAGGGTGAATCAGAAGAAGTAGAAGAAGGAGAAGGAGAAGGTGAAGTCTGGAGGGTGAAGCGGAAGAAGTAGAACAAGGAGAAGGAGAAGGCGAAGTCTGGAGGCTGAATCAGAAGAAGTAGAAGAAGGAGAAGGAGAAGGTGAATTCAGGAGGGTGAAGCAGAAGAAGCAGAAGAAGGAGAAGGAGAAGGTGAAGTCTGGAGGGTGAAACAGAAGAAGCAGAAGAAGGAGAAGGAGAAGGTGAAGTCTGGAGGGTGAAGCAGAAGAAGCAGAAGAAGGAGAAGGAGAAGGTGAAGTCAGGAGGGTGAATCAGAAGAAGTAGAAGAAGGAGAAGGAGAAGGTGAAGTCTGGAGGGTGAATCAGAAGAAGTAGAAGAAGGAGAAGGAGAAGGTGAAGTCTGGAGGTTGAATCAGAAGAAGTAGAAGAAGAAGAAGGAGAAGGGGAAGTCTGGAGGGTGAATCAGAAGAAGCAGAAGAAGGAGAAGGAGAAGGTGAAGTCTGGAGGGAGAAGCAGAAGAAGTAGAAGAAGAAGGAGAAGGTGAAATCTGGAGGGTGAATAAGAAGAAGTAGAAGAAGGAGAAGGAGAAGGTGAAGTCTGGAGGGTGAATCAGAAGAAGCAGAAGAAGGAGAAGGAGAAGGTGAAGTCTGGAGGGTGAATCAGAAGAAGTAGAAGAAGGAGAAGGAGAAGGTGAAGTCTGGAGGGTGAAGCGGAAGAAGTAGAACAAGGAGAAGGAGAAGGCGAAGTCTGGAGGGTGAATCAGAAGAAGCAGAAGAAGGAGAAGGAGAAGGTGAAGTCTGGAGGGTGAATCAGAAGAAGTAGAAGAAGGAGAAGGAGAAGGCGAAGTCTGGAGGGTGAATCAGAAGAAGTTGAAGAAGGAGAAGGAGAAGGTGAAGACTGGAGGTTGAATCAGAAGAAGTAGAAGAAGGAGAAGGAGAAGGTGAAGTCTGGAGGGTGAATCAGAAGAAGTAGAAGAAGGAGAAGGAGAAGGCGAAGTCTGGAGGGTGAATCAGAAGAAGCAGAAGAAGGGGAAGGAGAAGGTGAAGTCTGGAGGGTGAATCAGAAGAAGCAGAAGAAGGAGAAGGAGAAGATGAAGTCTGGAGGGTGAATCAGAAAAATTAGAAGAAGGAGAAGGAGAAGTTGAGGTCTGGAGGGTGAATCAGAAGAAGCAGAAGAAGGAGAAGGAGAAGGTGAAGTCTGAAGGGTGAACCAGAAGAAGCAGAAGAAGGAGAAGGAGAAGGTGAAGTCTGGAGGGTGTATCAGAAGAAGCAGAAGAAGGAGAAGGAGAAGGTGAAGTCTGGAGGGTGAATCAGAAGAAGCAGAAGAAGGAGAAGGAGAAGGTGAAGTCTGGAGGGTGAATCAGAAGAAGTAGAAGAAGGAGAAGGAGAAGGTGAAGTCTGGAGGGTGAATCAGAAGAAGTAGAACAAGGAGAAGGAGAAGTTGAAGTCTGGAGGGTGAATCAGAAGAAGCAGAAGAAGGAGAAGGAGAAGGTGAAGTCTGGAGGGTGAATCAGAAGAAGCAGAAGAAGGGGAAGGAGAAGATGAAGTCTGGAGGGTGAATCAGAATAAGTAGAAGAAGGAGAAGGAGAAGGTGAAGTCTGGAGGGTAAATCAGAAGAAGCAGAAGAAGGGGAAGGAGAAGGTGAAGTCTGAAGAGTGAATCAGAAGAAGCAGAAGAAGGAGAAGGAGAAGGTGAAGTGTGGAGGGTGAATCAGAAGAAGCAGAATAAGGAGAAGGAGAAGGTGAAGTCTGGAGGGTGAATCAGAAGAAGCAGAAGAAGGAGAAGGAGAAGGTGAAGTCTGGAGGGTGAAGCAGAAGAAGTAGAAGAAGGAGAAGGAGAAGGTGAAGTCTGGAGGGTGAAGCAGAAGAAGTAGAAGAAGGAGAAGGAGAAGGTGAAGTCATGAGGGTGAATCAGAAGAAGTAGAAGAAGGAGAAGGAGAAGGTGAAGTCAGGAGGGTGAATCAGAAGAAGCAGAAGAAGGAGAAGGAGAAGGTGAAGTCTGGAGTGTGAATCAGAAGAATCAGAAGAAGGAGAAGGAGAAGGTGAAGTCTGGAGGGTGAATCAGAAGAAGCAGAAGAAAGAGAAGGAGAAGGTGCAGTCTAGAGGGTGAAGCAGAAGAAGCAGAAGAAGGAGAAGTAGAAGGTGAAGACTGGAGGGTGAATCAGAAGAAGTAGAAGAAGGAGAAGGAGAAGGTGAAGTCTGGAGGGTGAATCAGAAGAGGTAGAAGAAGGAGAAGGAGAAGGTGAAGTCTGGAGGGTGAATCAGAAGAAGTCGAAGAAGGAGAAGGAGATGGTGAAGTCTGGAGGGTGAATCAGAAGAAGTAGAAGAAGGAGAAGGAGAAGGTGAAGTCAGGAGGGTGAATCAGAAGAAGCAGAAGAAGGAGAAGGAGAAGGTGAAGTCAGGAGGGTGAAGCAGAAGAAGCAGAAGAAGGAGAAGGAGAAGGTGAAGTCTGGAGGGTGAAGCAGAAGAAGCAGAAGAAGGAGAAGGAGAAGGTGATGTCTGGAGGGCGAAGCAGAAGAAGTAGAAGAAGGAGAAGGAGAAGGTGAAGTCTGGATGGTGAAGCAGAAGAAGCAGAAGAAGGAGAAGGAGAAGGTGAAGTCTGGAGGGTGAAACAGAAGAAGCAGAAGAAGGAGAAGGAGAAGGTGAAGTCTGGAGGGTGAAGCAGAAGAAGCAGAAGAAGGAGAAGGAGAAGGTGAAGTCTGGAGGGAGAAGCAGAAGAAGTAGAAGAAGAAGGAGAAGGTGAAATCTGGAGGGTGAATAAGAAGAAGTAGAAGAAGGAGAAGGAGAAGGTGAAGTCTGGAGGGTGAATCAGAAGAAGTAGAAGAAGGAGAAGGAGAAGGTGAAGTCTGGAGGGTGAATCAGAAGAAGCAGAAGAAGGAGAAGGAGAAGGTGGAGTCTGGAGGCTGAATCAGAAGAAGTAGAAGAAGGAGAAGGAGAAGGTGAAGTTAGGAGGGTGAATCAGAAGAAGTAGAAGAAGGAGAAGGAGAAGGTGAAGTCTGGAGGGTGAATCAGAAGAAGTAGAAGAAGGAGAAGGAGAAGGTGAAGTCAGGAGGGTGAAGCAGAAGAAGCAGAAGAAGGAGAAGGAGAAGGTGAAATCTGGAGGGTGAAGCAGAAGAAGCAGAAGAAGGAGAAGGAGAAGGTGAAGTCTGGAGGGCGAAGCAGAAGAAGCAGAAGAAGGAGAAGGAGAAGGTGAAGTCAGGAGGGTGAATCAGAAGAAGTAGAAGAAGGAAAAGGAGAAGGTGAAGTCTGGAGGGTGAATCAGAAGAAGTAGAAGAAGGAGAAGGAGAAGGTGAAGTCTGGAGGGTGAATCAGAAGAAGTGGAAGAAGGAGAAGGAGAAGGTGAAGTCTGGAGGGTGAATCAGAAGAAGCAGAAGAAGGAGAAGGAGAAGGTGAAGTCTGGAGGGAGAAGCAGAAGAAGTAGAAGAAGGAGAAGGAGAAGGTGAAGTCTGGATTGTGAATCAGAAGAAGTAGAAGAAGGAGAAGGAGAAGGTGAAGTCTGGAGGGTGAATCAGAAGAAGCAGAATAAGGAGAAGGAGAAGGTGAAGTCTGGAGGGTGAATCAGAAGAAGCAGAAGAAGGAGAAGGAGAAGGTGAAGTCTGGAGGGTGAATCAGAAGAAGTAGAAGAAGGAGAAGGAGAAGGTGAAGTCGGGAGCGTGAAGCAGAAGAAGTAGAAGAAGGAGAAGGAGAAGGTGAAGTCTGGAGGGCGAAGCAGAAGAAGCAGAAGAAGGAGAAGGAGAAGGTGAAGTCTGGAGGGTGAAGCAGAAGAAGCAGAAGAAGGAGAAGGAGAAGGTGAAGTCTGGAGGGTGAATCAGAAGAAGTAGAAGAAGGAGAAGGAGAAGGTGAAGTAAGGAGGGTGAAGCAGAAGAAGCAGAAGAAGGAGAAGGAGAAGGTGAAGTCTGGAGGGTGAAGCAGAAGAAGCAGAAGATGGAGAACGAGGAGGTGAAGTCTGGAGGGTGAATCAGAAGAAGCAGAAGAAGGAGAAGGAGATGGTGAAGTCTGGAGGGTGAATCAGAAGAAGTTGAAGAAGGAGAAGGAGAAGGTGAAGTCTGGAGGGTGAATCAGAAGAAACAGAATAAGGAGAAGGAGAAGGTGAAGTCTGGAGGGTGAATCAGAAGAAGCAGAAGAAGGAGAAGGAGAAGGTGAAGTCTGGAGGGTGAATCAGAAGAAGTAGAAGAAGGAGAAGGAGAAGGTGAAGTCTGGAGGGTGAAGCGGAAGAAGTAGAAGAAGGAGAAGGAGAAGGCGAAGTCTGGAGGGTGAATCAGAAGAAGTAGAAGAAGGAGAAGGAGAAGGTGAGGTCTGGAGGGTGAATCAGAAGAAGCAGAAGAAGGAGAAGGAGAAGGTGAAGTCTGGAGGGTGAATCAGAAGAAGTTGAAGAAGGAGAAGGAGAAGGTGAAGTCTGGAGGGTGAATCAGAAGAAGCAGAATAAGGAGAAGGAGAAGGTGAAGTCTGGAGGGTGAATCAGAAGAAGCAGAAGAAGGAGAAGGAGAAGGTGAAGTCTGGAGGGTGAATCAGAAGAAGTAGAAGAAGGAGAAGGAGAAGGTGAAGACTGGAGGGTGAAGCGGAAGAAGTAGAACAAGGAGAAGGAGAAGGCGAAGTCTGGAGGGTGAATCAGAAGAAGCAGAAGAAGGAGAAGGAGAAGGTGAAGTCTGGAGGGTGAATCAGAAGAAGTAGAAGAAGGAGAAGGAGAAGGCGAAGTCTGGAGGGTGAATCAGAAGAAGTTGAAGAAGGAGAAGGAGAAGGTGAAGACTGGAGGTTGAATCAGAAGAAGTAGAAGAAGGAGAAGGAGAAGGTGAAGTCTGGAGGGTGAATCAGAAGAATTAGAAGAAGGAGAAGGAGAAGTTGAGGTCTGGAGGGTGAATCAGAAGAAGCAGAAGAAGGAGAAGGAGAAGGTGAAGTCTGAAGGGTGAACCAGAAGAAGCAGAAGAAGGAGAAGGAGAAGGTGAAGTCTGGAGGGTGTATCAGAAGAAGCAGAAGAAGGAGAAGGAGAAGGTGAAGTCTGGAGGGTGAATCAGAAGAAGCAGAAGAAGGAGAAGGAGAAGGTGAAGTCTGGAGGGTGAATCAGAAGAAGTAGAAGAAGGAGAAGGCGAAGGTGAAGTCTGGAGGGTGAATCAGAAGAAGTAGAACAAGGAGAAGGAGAAGTTGAAGTCTGGAGGGTGAATCAGAAGAAGCAGAAGAAGGAGAAGGAGAAGGTGAAGTCTGGAGGGTGAATCAGAAGAAGCAGAAGAAGGAGAAGGAGAAGATGAAGTCTGGAGGGTGAATCAGAATAAGTAGAAGAAGGAGAAGGAGAAGGTGAAGTCTGGAGGGTAAATCAGAAGAAGCAGAAGAAGGGGAAGGAGAAGGTGAAGTCTGAAGAGTGAATCAGAAGAAGCAGAAGAAGGAGAAGGAGAAGGTGAAGTCTGGAGGGTGAATCAGAAGAAGCAGAATAAGGAGAAGGAGAAGGTGAAGTCTGGAGGGTGAATCAGAAGAAGCAGAAGAAGGAGAAGGAGAAGGTGAAGTCTGGAGGGTGAAGCAGAAGAAGTAGAAGAAGGAGAAGGAGAAGGTGAAGTCTGGAGGGTGAAGCAGAAGAAGTAGAAGAAGGAGACGGAGAAGGTGAAGTCATGAGGGTGAATCAGAAGAAGTAGAAGAAGGAGAAGGAGAAGGTGAAGTCAGGAGGGTGAATCAGAAGAAGCAGAAGAAGGAGAAGGAGAAGGTGAAGTCTGGAGTGTGAATCAGAAGAATCAGAAGAAGGAGAAGGAGTAGGTGAAGTCTGGAGGGTGAATCAGAAGAAGCAGAAGAAAGAGAAGGAGAAGGTGAAATCTAGAGGGTGAAGCAGAAGAAGCAGAAGAAGGAGAAGTAGAAGGTGAAGACTGGAGGGTGAATCAGAAGAAGTAGAAGAAGGAGAAGGAGAAGGTGAAGTCTGGAGGGTGAATCAGAAGAGGTAGAAGAAGGAGAAGGAGAAGGTGAAGTCTGGAGGGTGAATCAGAAGAAGTCGAAGAAGGAGAAGGAGATGGTGAAGTCTGGAGGGTGAATCAGAAGAAGTAGAAGAAGGAGAAGGAGAAGGTGAAGTCAGGAGGGTGAATCAGAAGAAGCAGAAGAAGGAGAAGGAGAAGGTGAAGTTAGGAGGGTGAATCAGAAGAAGCAGAAGAAGGAGAAGGAGAAGGTGAAGTCAGGGGGGTGAAGCAGAAAAAGTAGAAGAAGGAGAAGGAGAAGGCGAAGTCAGGAAGGTGAAGCAGAAGAAGCAGAAGAAGGAGAAGGAGAAGGTGAAGACTGGCGGGCGCAGCAGAAGAAGCAGAAGAAGGAGAAGGTGAAGGTGAAGTCTGGAGGGTGAAGCAGAAGAAGCAGAAGAAGGAGAAGGAGAAGGTGAAGTCTGGAGGGTGAATCAGAAGAAGTAGAAGAAGGAGAAGGAGAAGGTGAAGTCAGGAGGGTGAAGCAGAAGAAGCAGAAGAAGGAGAAGGAGAAGGTGAAGTCTGGAGGGTGAAGCAGAAGAAGCAGAAGAAGGAGAAGGAGAAGGTGAAGTCTGGAGGGCGAAGCAGAAGAAGTAGAAGAAGGAGAAGGAGAAGGTGAAGTCTGGATGGTGAAGCAGAAGAAGCAGAAGAAGGAGAAGGAGAAGGTGAAGTCTGGAGGCTGAATCAGAAGAAGTAGAAGAAGGAGAAGGAGAAGGTGAAGTCAGGAGGGTGAAGCAGAAGAAGCAGAAGAAGGAGAAGGAGAAGGTGAAGTCTGGAGGGTGAAACAGAAGAAGCAGAAGAAGGAGAAGGAGAAGGTGAAGTCTGGAGGGTGAAGCAGAAGAAGCAGAAGAAGGAGAAGGAGAAGGTGAAGTCAGGAGGGTGAATCAGAAGAAGTAGAAGAAGGAGAAGGAGAAGGTGAAGTCTGGAGGGTGAATCAGAAGAAGTAGAAGAAGGAGAAGGAGAAGGTGAAGTCTGGAGGTTGAATCAGAAGAAGTAGAAGAAGAAGAAGGAGAAGGGGAAGTCTGGAGGGTGAATCAGAAGAAGCAGAAGAAGGAGAAGGAGAAGGTGAAGTCTGGAGGGAGAAGCAGAAGAAGTAGAAGAAGAAGGAGAAGGTGAAATCTGGAGGGTGAATAAGAAGAAGTAGAAGAAGGAGAAGGAGAAGGTGAAGTCTGGAGGGTGAATCAGAAGAAGTAGAAGAAGGAGAAGGAGAAGGTGAAGTCTGGAGGGTGAATCAGAAGAAGCAGAAGAAGGAGAAGGAGAAGGTGGAGTCTGGAGGCTGAATCAGAAGAAGTAGAAGAAGGAGAAGGAGAAGGTGTAGTCTGGAGAGTGAATCAGAAGAAGTAGACGAAGGAGAAGGAGAAGGTGAAGTCTGGAGGGTGAATCAGAAAAAGCAGAAGAAGGAGAAGGAGAAGGCGAAGTCTGGAGGGTGAATCAGAAGAAGTAGAAGAAGGAGAAGGAGAAGGTGAAGTCTGGAGGGTGAATCAGAAGAAGCAGAAGAAGGAGAAGGAGAAGGTGAAGTCTGGAGGGTGAATCTGAAGAAGCAGAAGAAGGAGAAGGAGAAGGTGAAGTCTGGAGGGTGAATCAGAAGAAGCAGAAGAAGGAGAAGGAGAAGGTGAAGTCTGGAGGGTGAATCAGAAGAAGCAGAAGAAGTAGAAGGAGAAGGTGAAGTCTGGAGGGTGAATCAGAAGAAGTAGAAGAAGGAGAAGGAGAAGGTGAAGTCTGGAGGGTGAATCAGAAGAAGCAGAAGAAGGAGAAGGAGAAGGTGAAGTCAGGAGTGTGAATCAGAAGAAGCAGAAGCAGGAGAAGGAGAAGGTGAAGACTGGAGGGTGAATCAGAAGAAGGAGAAGAAGCAGAAGGAGAAGGTGAAGTCTGGAGGGTGAATCAGAAGAAGTAGAAGAAGGAGAAGGAGATGGTGAGGTCTGGAGGGTGAATCAGAAGAAGCAGAAGAAGGAGAAGAAGAAGGTGAAGTCTGGAGGGTGAATCAGAAGAAGCAGAAGAAGGAGAAGGAGAAGGTGAAGACTGGCGGGTGAATCAGAAGAAGTAGAAGAAGGAGAAGGAGAAGATGAAGTCTGGAGGGTGAATCAGAAGAAGTAGAAGAAGGAGAAGGAGAAGGTGAGGTCTGGAGGGTGAATCAGAAGAAGCAGAAGAAGGAGAAGGAGAAGGTGAAGTCTGGAGGGTGAATCAGAAGAAGCAGAAGAAGGAGAAGGAGAAGGTGAAGTCTGGAGGGTGAATCAGAAGAAGCAGAAGAAGGAGAAGGAGAAGGTGAAGTCAGGAGGGTGAAACAGAAGAAGCAGAAGAAGGAGAAGGAGAAGGTGAAGTTAGGAGGGTGAATCAGAAGAAGTAGAAGAAGGAGAAGGAGAAGGTGAAGTCTGGAGGGTGAATCAGAAGAAGTAGAAGAAGGAGAAGGAGAAGGTGAAGTCAGGAGGGTGAAGCAGAAGAAGCAGAAGAAGGAGAAGGAGAAGGTGAAATCTGGAGGGTGAAGCAGAAGAAGCAGAAGAAGGAGAAGGAGAAGGTGAAGTCTGGAGGGCGAAGCAGAAGAAGCAGAAGAAGGAGAAGGAGAAGGTGAAGTCTGGAGGGTGAAGCAGAAGAAGCAGAAGAAGGAGAAGGAGAAGGTGAAGTCTGGAGGGTGAATCACAAGAAGTAGAAGAAGGAGAAGGAGAAGGTGAAGTAAGGAGGGTGAAGCAGAAGAAGCAGAAGAAGGAGAAGGAGAAGGTGAAGTCTGGAGGGTGAAGCAGAAGAAGCAGAAGAAGGAGAAGGAGGAGGTGAAGTCTGGAGGGTGAATCAGAAGAAGCAGAAGAAGGAGAAGGAGAAGGTGAAGTCTGGAGGGTGAAACAGAAGAAGTTGAAGAAGGAGAAGGAGAAGGTGAAGTCTGGAGGGTGAATCAGAAGAAACAGAATAAGGAGAAGGAGAAGGTGAAGTCTGGAGGGTGAATCAGAAGAAGCAGAAGAAGGAGAAGGAGAAGGTGAAGTCTGGAGGGTGAATCAGAAGAAGTAGAAGAAGGAGAAGGAGAAGGTGAAGTCTGGAGGGAGAAGCGGAAGAAGTAGAAGAAGGAGAAGGAGAAGGCGAAGTCTGGAGGGTGAATCAGAAGAAGCAGAAGAAGGAGAAGGAGAAGGTGAAGTCTGGAGGGTGAATCAGAAGAAGTAGAAGAAGGAGAAGGAGAAGGCGAAGTCTGGAGGGTGAATCAGAAGAAGTTGAAGAAGGAGAAGGAGAAGGTGAAGACTGGAGGTTGAATCAGAAGAAGTAGAAGAAGGAGAAGGAGAAGGTGAAGTCTGGAGGGTGAATCAGAAGAAGTAGAAGAAGGAGAAGGAGAAGGCGAAGTCTGGAGGGTGAATCAGAAGAAGCAGAAGAAGGAGAAGGAGAAGGTGATGTCTGGAGGGTGAATCAGAAGAAGCAGAAGAAGGAGAAGGAGAAGATGAAGTCTGGAGGGTGAATCAGAAGAATTAGAAGAAGGAGAAGGAGAAGTTGAGGTCTGGAGGGTGAATCAGAAGAAGCAGAAGAAGAGAAGGAGAAGGTGAAGTCTGGAGGGTGTATCAGAAGAAGCAGAAGAAGGAGAAGGAGAAGGTGAAGTCTGGAGGGTGAATCAGAAGAAGCAGAAGAAGGAGAAGGAGAAGGTGAAGTCTGGAGGGTGAATCAGAAAAAGTCGAAGAAGGAGAAGGAGAAGGTGAAGTCTGGAGGGTGAATCAGAAGAAGTAGAACAAGGAGAAGGAGAAGTTGAAGTCTGGAGGGTGAATCAGAAGAAGCAGAAGAAGGAGAAGATGAAGTCTGGAGGGTGAATCAGAATAAGTAGAAGAAGGAGAAGGAGAAGGTGAAGTCTGGAGGGTGAATCAGAAGAAGCAGAAGAAGGGGAAGGAGAAGGTGAAGTCTGAAGAGTGAATCAGAAGAAGCAGAATAAGGAGAAGGAGAAGGTGAAGTCTGGAGGGTGAATCAGAAGAAGCAGAAGAAGGAGAAGGAGAAGGTGAAGTCTGGAGGGTGAATCAGAAGAAGTAGAAGAAGGAGAAGGAGAAGGTGAAGTCTGGAGGGTGAATCAGAAGAAGTAGAACAAGGAGAAGGAGAAGTTGAAGTCTGGAGGGTGAATCAGAAGAAGCAGAAGAAGGAGAAGATGAAGTCTGGAGGGTGAATCAGAATAAGTAGAAGAAGGAGAAGGAGAAGGTGAAGTCTGGAGGGTGAATCAGAAGAAGCAGAAGAAGGGGAAGGAGAAGGTGAAGTCTGAAGAGTGAATCAGAAGAAGCAGAATAAGGAGAAGGAGAAGGTGAAGTCTGGAGGGTGAATCAGAAGAAGCAGAAAAAGGAGAAGGAGGAGATGAAGTCTGGAGGGTGAATCAGAAGAAGTAGAAGAAGGAGAAGGAGAAGGTGAAGTCTGGAGGGTGAAGCAGAAGAAGTAGAAGAAGGAGAAGGAGAAGGTGAAGTCATGAGGGTGAATCAGAAGAAGTAGAAGAAGGAGAAGGAGAAGGTGAAGTCAGGAGGGTGAATCAGAAGAAGCAGAAGAAGGAGAAGGAGAAGGTGAAGTCTGGAGTGTGAATCAGAAGAATCAGAAGAAGGAGAAGGTGAAGTCTGGAGGGTGAATCAGAAGAAGCAGAAGAAAGAGAAGGAGAAGGTGAAGTCTAGAGGGTGAAGCAGAAGAAGCAGAAGAAGGAGAAGTAGAAGGTGAAGACTGGAGGGTGAATCAGAAGAAGTAGAAGAAGGAGAAGGAGAAGGTGAAGTCTGGAGGGTGAATCAGAAGAGGTAGAAGAAGGAGAAGGAGAAGGTGAAGTCTGGAGGGTGAATCAGAAGAAGTAGAAGAAGGAGAAGGAGATGGTGAAGTCTGGAGGGTGAATCAGAAGAAGTAGAAGAAGGAGAAGGAGAAGGTGAAGTCAGGAGGGTGAATCAGAAGAAGCAGAAGAAGGAGAAGGAGAAGGTGAAGTTAGGAGGGTGAATCAGAAAAAGCAGAAGAAGGAGAAGGAGAAGGTGAAGTCAGGGGGGTGAAGCAGAAAAAGTAGAAGAAGGAGAAGGAGAAGGCGAAGTCAGGAAGGTGAAGCAGAAGAAGCAGAAGAAGGAGAAGGAGAAGGTGAAGTCTGGCGGGCGCAGCAGAAGAAGCAGAAGAAGGAGAAGGTGAAGGTGAAGTCTGGAGGGTGAAGCAGAAGAAGCAGAAGAAGGAGAAGGAGAAGGTGAAGTCTGGAGGGTGAATCAGAAGAAGTAGAAGAAGGAGAAGGAGAAGGTGAAGTCAGGAGGGTGAAGCAGAAGAAGCAGAAGAAGGAGAAGGAGAAGGTGAAGTCTGGAGGGTGAAGCAGAAGAAGCAGAAGAAGGAGAAGGAGAAGGTGAAGTCTGGAGGGCGAAGCAGAAGAAGTAGAAGAAGGAGAAGGAGAAGGTGAAGTCTGGATGGTGAAGCAGAAGAAGCAGAAGAAGGAGAAGGAGAAGGTGAAGTCAGGAGGGTGAAGCAGAAGAAGCAGAAGAAGGAGAAGGAGAAGGTGAAGTCTGGAGGGTGAAACAGAAGAAGCAGAAGAAGGAGAAGGAGAAGGTGAAGTCTGGAGGGTGAAGCAGAAGAAGCAGAAGAAGGAGAAGGAGAAGGTGAAGTCAGGAGGGTGAATCAGAAGAAGTAGAAGAAGGAGAAGGAGAAGGTGAAGTCTGGAGGGTGAATCAGAAGAAGTAGAAGAAGGAGAAGGAGAAGGTGAAGTCTGGAGGTTGAATCAGAAGAAGTAGAAGAAGAAGAAGGAGAAGGGGAAGTCTGGAGGGTGAATCAGAAGAAGCAGAAGAAGGAGAAGGAGAAAGTGAAGTCTGGAGGGTGTATCAGAAGAAACAGAATAAGGAGAAGGAGTAGGTGAAGTCTGGAGGGTGAATCAGAAGAAGCAGAAGAAGGAGAAGGAGAAGGTGAAGTCTGGAGGGTGAATCAGAAGAAGTAGAAGAAGGAGAAGGAGAAGGTGAAGTCTGGAGGGTGAAGCGGAAGAAGTAGAAGAAGGAGAAGGAGAAGGCGAAGTCTGGAGGGTGAATCAGAAGAAGCAGAAGAAGGAGAAGGAGAAGGTGAAGTCTGGAGGGTGAATCAGAAGAAGCAGAAGAAGGAGAAGGAGAAGATGAAGTCTGGAGGGTGAATCAGAAGAATTAGAAGAAGGAGAAGGAGAAGTTGAGGTCTGGAGGGTGAATCAGAAGAAGCAGAAGAAGGAGAAGGAGAAGGTGAAGTCTGAAGGGTGAACCAGAAGAAGCAGAAGAAGGAGAAGGAGAAGGTGAAGTCTGGAGGGTGTATCAGAAGAAGCAGAAGAAGGAGAAGGAGAAGGTGAAGTCTGGAGGGTGAATCAGAAGAAGCAGAAGAAGGAGAAGGAGAAGATGAAGTCTGGAGGGTGAATCAGAAGAATTAGAAGAAGGAGAAGGAGAAGTTGAGGTCTGGAGGGTGAATCAGAAGAAGCAGAAGAAGGAGAAGGAGAAGGTGAAGTCTGAAGGGTGAACCAGAAGAAGCAGAAGAAGGAGAAGGAGAAGGTGAAGTCTGGAGGGTGTATTGAAGAAGCAGAAGAAGGAGAAGGAGAAGGTGAAGTCTGGAGGGTGAATCAGAAGAAGCAGAAGAAGGAGAAGGAGAAGGTGAAGTCTGGAGGGTGAATCAGAAGAAGTAGAAGAAGGAGAAGGAGAAGGTGAAGTCTGGAGGGTGAATCAGAAGAAGTAGAACAAGGAGAAGGAGAAGTTGAGGTCTGGAGGGTGAATCAGAAGAAGCAGAAGAAGGAGAAGGAGAAGGTGAAGTCTGGAGGGTGAATCAGAAGAAGCAGAAGAAGGAGAAGGAGAAGATGAAGTCTGGAGGGTGAATCAGAATAAGTAGAAGAAGGAGAAGGAGAAGGTGAAGTCTGGAGGGTGAATCAGAAGAAGCAGAAGAAGGGGAAGGAGAAGGTGAAGTCTGAAGAGTGAATCAGAAGAAGCAGAAGAAGGAGAAGGAGAAGGTGAAGTCTGGAGGGTGAATCAGAAGAAGCAGAATAAGGAGAAGGAGAAGGTGAAGTCTGGAGGGTGAATCAGAAGAAGCAGAAGAAGGAGAAGGAGAAGGTGAAGTCTGGAGGGTGAATCAGAAGAAGTAGAAGAAGGAGAAGGAGAAGGTGAAGTCTGGAGGGTGAAGCAGAAGAAGTAGAAGAAGGAGAAGGAGAAGGTGAAGTCATGAGGGTGAAGCAGAAGAAGTAGAAGAAGGAGAAGGAGAAGGTGAAGTCATGAGGGTGAATCAGAAGAAGTAGAAGAAGGAGAAGGAGAAGGTGAAGTCAGGAGGGTGAATCAGAAGAATCAGAAGAAGGAGAAGGAGAAGGTGAAGTCTGGAGTGTGAATCAGAAGAATCAGAAGAAGGAGAAGGAGAAGGTGAAGTCTGGAGGGTGAATCAGAAGAAGCAGAAGAAAGAGAAGGAGAAGGTGAAGTCTAGAGGGAGAAGCAGAAGAAGCAGAAGAAGGAGAAGTAGAAGGTGAAGACTGGAGGGTGAATCAGAAGAAGTAGAAGAAGGAGAAGGAGAAGGTGAAGTCTGGAGGGTGAATCAGAAGAGGTAGAAGAAGGAGAAGGAGAAGGTGAAGTCTGGAGGGTGAATCAGAAGAAGTAGAAGAAGGAGAAGGAGATGGTGAAGTCTGGAGGGTGAATCAGAAGAAGTAGAAGAAGGAGAAGGAGAAGGTGAAGTCAGGAGGGTGAATCAGAAGAAGCAGGAGAAGGAGAAGGAGAAGGTGAAGTTAGGAGGGTGAATCAGAAGAAGCAGAAGAAGGAGAAGGAGAAGGTGAAGTCAGGGGGGTGAAGCAGAAAAAGTAGAAGAAGGAGAAGGAGAAGGCGAAGTCAGGAAACTGAAGCAGAAGAAGCAGAAGAAGGAGAAGGAGAAGGTGAAGTCTGGCGGGCGCAGCAGAAGAAGCAGAAGAAGAAGGTGAAGGTGAAGTCTGGAGGGTGAAGCAGAAGAAGCAGAAGAAGGAGAAGGAGAAGGTGAAGTCTGGAGGGTGAATCAGAAGAAGTAGAAGAAGGAGAAGGAGAAGGTGAAGTCAGGAGGGTGAAGCAGAAGAAGCAGAAGAAGGAGAAGGAGAAGGTGAAGTCTGGAGGGTGAAGCAGAAGAAGCAGAAGAAGGAGCAGGAGAAGGTGAAGTCTGGAGGGCGAAGCAGAAGAAGTAGAAGAAGGAGAAGGAGAAGGTGAAGTCTGGATGGTGAAGCAGAAGAAGCAGAAGAAGGAGAAATAGAAGGTGAAGTCTGGAGGGTGAATCAGAAGAAGTAGAAGAAGGAGAAGGAGAAGGTGAAGTCAGGAGGGTGAAGCAGAAGAAGCAGAAGAAGGAGAAGGAGAAGGTGAAGTCTGGAGGGTGAAACAGAAGAAGCAGAAGAAGGAGAAGGAGAAGGTGAAGTCTGGAGGGTGAAGCAGAAGAAGCAGAAGAAGGAGAAGGAGAAGGTGAAGTCTGGAGGGTGAATCAGAAGAAGTAGAAGAAGGAGAAGGAGAAGGTGAAGTCTGGAGGGTGAATCAGTAGAAGCAGAAGAAGGAGAAGGAGAAGGTGGAGTCTGGAGGCTGAATCAGAAGAAGTAGAAGAAGGAGAAGGAGAAGGTGTAGTCTGGAGAGTGAATCAGAAGAAGTAGACGAAGGAGAAGGAGAAGGTGAAGTCTGGAGGGTGAATCAGAAAAAGCAGAAGAAGGAGAAGGAGAAGGCGAAGTCTGGAGGGTGAATCAGAAGAAGTAGAAGAAGGAGAAGGAGAAGGTGAAGTCTGGAGGGTGAATCAGAAGAAGCAGAAGAAGGAGAAGGAGAAGGTGAAGTCTGGAGGGTGAATCTGAAGAAGCAGAAGAAGGAGAAGGAGAAGATGAAGTCTGGAGGGTGAATCAGAAGAAGCAGAAGAAGGAGAAGGAGAAGGTGAAGTCTGGAGGGTGAATCAGAAGAAGCAGAAGAAGTAGAAGGAGAAGGTGAAGTCTGGAGGGTGAATCAGAAGAAGTAGAAGAAGGAGAAGGAGAAGGTGAAGTCTGGAGGGTGAATCAGAAGAAGCAGAAGAAGGAGAAGAAGAAGGTGAAGTCAGGAGGGTGAATCAGAAGAAGCAGAAGCAGGAGAAGGAGAAGGTGAAGACTGGAGGGTGAATCAGAAGAAGTAGAAGAAGCAGAAGGAGAAGGTGAAGTCTGGAGGGTGAATCAGAAGAAGTAGAAGAAGGAGAAGGAGATGGTGAGGTCTGGAGGGAATCAGAAGAAGCAGAAGAAGGAGAAGGAGAAGGTGAAGTCTGGAGGGTGAATCAGAAGAAGCAGAAGAAGGAGAAGGAGAAGGTGAAGTCTGGAGGGTGAATCAGAAGAAGTAGAAGAAGGAGAAGGAGAAGGTGAAGTCTGGAGGGTGAATCAGAAGAAGTAGAAGAAGGAGAAGGAGAAGGTGAAGTCTGGAGGGTGAAGCAGAAGAAGTAGAAGAAGGAGAAGGAGAAGGCGAAGTCATGAGGGTGAATCAGAAGAAGTAGAAGAAGGAGAAGGAGAAGGTGAAGTCAGGAGGGTGAATCAGAAGAAGCAGAAGAAGCAGAAGGAGAAGGTGAAGTCTGGAGGGTGAATCAGAAGAAGCAGAAGAAGGAGAAGGAGAAGGTGAAGTCTGGAGGGTGAATCAGAAGAAGTAGAAGAAGGAGAAGGAGAAGGTGAAGTCTGGAGGGTGAATCAGAAGAAGTAGAAGAAGGAGAAGGAGAAGGTGAAGTCTGGAGGGTGAAGCAGAAGAAGTAGAAGAAGGAGAAGGAGAAGGCGAAGTCATGAGGGTGAATCAGAAGAAGTAGAAGAAGGAGAAGGAGAAGGTGAAGTCAGGAGGGTGAATCAGAAGAAGCAGAAGAAGCAGAAGGAGAAGGTGAAGTCTGGAGTGTGAATCAGAAGAATCAGAAGAAGGAGAAGGAGAAGGTGAAGTCTGGAGGGTGAATCAGAAGAAGCAGAAGAAAGAGAAGGAGAAGGTGAAGTCTAGAGGGTGAAGCAGAAGAAGCAGAAGAAGGAGAAGTAGAAGGTGAAGACTGGAGGGTGAATCAGAAGAAGTAGAAGAAGGAGAAGGAGAAGGTGAAGTCTGGAGGGTGAAGCAGAAGAAGTAGAAGAAGGAGAAGGAGAAGGTGAAGTCATGAGGGTGAATCAGAAGAAGTAGAAGAAGGAGAAGGAGAAGGTGAAGTCAGGAGGGTGAATCAGAAGAAGTAGAAGAAGGAGAAGGAGAAGGTAAAGTCTGGAGTGTGAATCAGAAGAATCAGAAGAAGGAGAAGGAGAAGGTGAAGTCTGGAGGGTGAATCAGAAGAAGCAGAAGAAAGAGAAGGAGAAGGTGAAGTCTAGAGGGTGAAGCAGAAGAAGCAGAAGAAGGAGAAGTAGAAGGTGAAGACTGGAGGGTGAATCAGAAGAAGTAGAAGAAGGAGAAGGAGAAGGTGAAGTCTGGAGGGTGAATCAGAAGAGGTAGAAGAAGGAGAAGGAGAAGGTGAAGGTGAAGTCAGGAGGGTGAATCAGAAGAAGTAGAAGAAGGAGAAGGAGAAGGTAAAGTCTGGAGTGTGAATCAGAAGAATCAGAAGAAGGAGAAGGAGAAGGTGAAGTCTGGAGGGTGAATCAGAAGAAGCAGAAGAAAGAGAAGGAGAAGGTGAAGTCTAGAGGGTGAAGCAGAAGAAGCAGAAGAAGGAGAAGTAGAAGGTGAAGACTGGAGGGTGAATCAGAAGAAGTAGAAGAAGGAGAAGGAGAAGGTGAAGTCTGGAGGGTGAATCAGAAGAGGTAGAAGAAGGAGAAGGAGAAGGTGAAGTCTGGAGGGTGAATCAGAAGAAGTCGAAGAAGGAGAAGGAGATGGTGAAGTCTGGAGGGTGAATCAGAAGAAGTAGAAGAAGGAGAAGGAGAAGGTGAAGTCAGGAGGGTGAATCAGAAGAAGCAGAAGAAGGAGAAGGAGAAGGTGAAGTTAGGAGGGTGAATCAGAAGAAGCAGAAGAAGGAGAAGGAGAAGGTGAAGTCAGGGGGGTGAAGCAGAAAAAGTAGAAGAAGGAGAAGGAGAAGGCGAAGTCAGGAAGGTGAAGCAGAAGAAGCAGAAGAAGGAGAAGGAGAAGGTGAAGTCTGGCGGGCGCAGCAGAAGAAGCAGAAGAAGGAGAAGGTGAAGGTGAAGTCTGGAGGGTGAAGCAGAAGAAGCAGAAGAAGGAGAAGGAGAAGGTGAAGTCTGGAGGGTGAATCAGAAGAAGTAGAAGAAGGAGAAGGAGAAGGTGAAGTCAGGAGGGTGAAGCAGAAGAAGCAGAAGAAGGAGATGGAGAAGGTGAAGTCTGGAGGGTGAAGCAGAAGAAGCAGAAGAAGGAGAAGGAGAAGGTGAAGTCTGGAGGGCGAAGCAGAAGAAGTAGAAGAAGGAGAAGGAGAAGGAGAAGTCTGGATGGTGAAGCAGAAGAAGCAGAAGAAGGAGAAGGAGAAGGTGAAGTCTGGAGGGTGAATCAGAAGAAGTAGAAGAAGGAGAAGGAGAAGGTGAAGTCAGGAGGGTGAAGCAGAAGAAGCAGAAGAAGGAGAAGGAGAAGGTGAAGTCTGGAGGGTGAAACAGAAGAAGCAGAAGAAGGAGAAGGAGAAGGTGAAGTCTGGAGGGTGAAGCAGAAGAAGCAGAAGAAGGAGAAGGAGAAGGTGAAGTCAGGAGGGTGAATCAGAAGAAGTAGAAGAAGGAGAAGGAGAAGGTGAAGTCTGGAGGGTGAATCAGAAGAAGTAGAAGAAGGAGAAGGAGAAGGTGAAGTCTGGAGGTTGAATCAGAAGAAGTAGAAGAAGAAGAAGGAGAAGGGGAAGTCTGGAGGGTGAATCAGAAGAAGCAGAAGAAGGAGAAGGAGAAGGTGAAGTCTGGAGGGAGATGCAGAAGAAGTAGAAGAAGAAGGAGAAGGTGAAATCTGGAGGGTGAATAAGAAGAAGTAGAAGAAGGAGAAGGAGAAGGTGAAGTCTGGAGGGTGAATCAGAAGAAGTAGAAGAAGGAGAAGGAGAAGGTGAAATCTGGAGGGTGAATCAGAAGAAGCAGAAGAAGGAGAAGGAGAAGGTGGAGTCTGGAGGCTGAATCAGAAGAAGTAGAAGAAGGAGAAGGAGAAGGTGTAGTCTGGAGAGTGAATCAGAAGAAGTAGACGAAGGAGAAGGAGAAGGTGAAGTCTGGAGGGTGAATCAGAAAAAGCAGAAGAAGGAGAAGGAGAAGGCGAAGTCTGGAGGGTGAATCAGAAGAAGTAGAAGAAGGAGAAGGAGAAGGTGAAGTCTGGAGGGTGAATCAGAAGAAGCAGAAGAAGGAGAAGGAGAAGGTGAAGTCTGGAGGGTGAATCTGAAGAAGCAGAAGAAGGAGAAGGAGAAGGTGAAGTCTGGAGGGTGAATCAGAAGAAGCAGAAGAAGGAGAAGGAGAAGGTGAAGTCTGGAGGGTGAATCAGAAGAAGCAGAAGAAGTAGAAGGAGAAGGTGAAGTCTGGAGGGTGAATCAGAAGAAGTAGAAGAAGGAGAAGGAGAAGGTGAAGTCTGGAGGGTGAATCAGAAGAAGCAGAAGAAGGAGAAGGAGAAGGTGAAGTCAGGAGTGTGAATCAGAAGAAGCAGAAGCAGGAGAAGGAGAAGGTGAAGACTGGAGGGTGAATCAGAAGAAGGAGAAGAAGCAGAAGGAGAAGGTGAAGTCTGGAGGGTGAATCAGAAGAAGTAGAAGAAGGAGAAGGAGATGGTGAGGTCTGGAGGGTGAATCAGAAGAAGCAGAAGAAGGAGAAGGAGAAGGTGAAGTCTGGAGGGTGAATCAGAAGAAGCAGAAGAAGGAGAAGGAGAAGGTGAAGACTGGCGGGTGAATCAGAAGAAGTAGAAGAAGGAGAAGGAGAAGATGAAGTCTGGAGGGTGAATCAGAAGAAGTAGAAGAAGGAGAAGGAGAAGGTGAGGTCTGGAGGGTGAATCAGAAGAAGCAGAAGAAGGAGAAGGAGAAGGTGAAGTCTAGAGGGTGAATCAGAAGAAGCAGAAGAAGGAGAAGGAGAAGGTGAAGTCTGGAGGGTGAATCAGAAGAAGCAGAAGAAGGAGAAGGAGAAGGTGAAGTCAGGAGGGTGAATCAGAAGAAGCAGAAGAAGGAGAAGGAGAAGGTGAAGTTAGGAGGGTGAATCAGAAGAAGTAGAAGAAGGAGAAGGAGAAGGTGAAGTCTGGAGGGTGAATCAGAAGAAGTAGAAGAAGGAGAAGGAGAAGGTGAAGTCAGGAGGGTGAAGCAGAAGAAGCAGAAGAAGGAGAAGGAGAAGGTGAAATCTGGAGGGTGAAGCAGAAGAAGCAGAAGAAGGAGAAGGAGAAGGTGAAGTCTGGAGGGCGAAGCAGAAGAAGCAGAAGAAGGAGAAGGAGAAGGTGAAGTCTGGAGGGTGAAGCAGAAGAAGCAGAAGAAGGAGAAGGAGAAGGTGAAGTCTGGAGGGTGAATCACAAGAAGTAGAAGAAGGAGAAGGAGAAGGTGAAGTAAGGAGGGTGAAGCAGAAGAAGCAGAAGAAGGAGAAGGAGAAGGTGAAGTCTGGAGGGTGAAGCAGAAGAAGCAGAAGAAGGAGAAGGAGAAGGTGAAGTCTGGAGGGAGAAGCAGAAGAAGCAGAAGAAGGAGAAGGAGAAGGTGAAGTCAGGAGGGTGAATCAGAAGAAGTAGAAGAAGGAAAAGGAGAAGGTGAAGTCTGGAGGGTGAATCAGAAGAAGTAGAAGAAGGAGAAGGAGAAGGTGAAGTCTGGAGGGTGAATCAGAAGAAGTGGAAGAAGGAGAAGGAGAAGGTGAAGTCTGGAGGGTGAATCAGAAGAAGCAGAAGAAGGAGAAGGAGAAGGTGAAGTCTGGAGGGAGAAGCAGAAGAAGTAGAAGAAGGAGAAGGAGAAGGTGAAGTCTGGATTGTGAATCAGAAGAAGTAGAAGAAGGAGAAGGAGAAGGTGAAGTCTGGAGGGTGAATCAGAAGAAGCAGAATAAGGAGAAGGAGAAGGTGAAGTCTGGAGGGTGAATCAGAAGAAGCAGAAGAAGGAGAAGGAGAAGGTGAAGTCTGGAGGGTGAATCAGAAGAAGTAGAAGAAGGAGAAGGAGAAGGTGAAGTCTGGAGCGTGAAGCAGAAGAAGTAGAAGAAGGAGAAGGAGAAGGTGAAGTCTGGAGGGCGAAGCAGAAGAAGCAGAAGAAGGAGAAGGAGAAGGTGAAGTCTGGAGGGTGAAGCAGAAGAAGCAGAAGAAGGAGAAGGAGAAGGTGAAGTCTGGAGGGTGAATCAGAAGAAGTAGAAGAAGGAGAAGGAGAAGGTGAAGTAAGGAGGGTGAAGCAGAAGAAGCAGAAGAAGGAGAAGGAGAAGGTGAAGTCTGGAGGGTGAAGCAGAAGAAGCAGAAGAAGGAGAAGGAGGAGGTGAAGTCTGGAGGGTGAATCAGAAGAAGCAGAAGAAGGAGAAGGAGAAGGTGAAGTCTGGAGGGTGAATCAGAAGAAGTTGAAGAAGGAGAAGGAGAAGGTGAAGTCTGGAGGGTGAATCAGAAGAAACAGAATAAGGAGAAGGAGAAGGTGAAGTCTGGAGGGTGAATCAGAAGAAGCAGAAGAAGGAGAAGGAGAAGGTGAAGTCTGGAGGGTGAATCAGAAGAAGTAGAAGAAGGAGAAGGAGAAGGTGAAGTCTGGAGGGTGAAGCGGAAGAAGTAGAAGAAGGAGAAGGAGAAGGCGAAGTCTGGAGGGTGAATCAGAAGAAGCAGAAGAAGGAGAAGGAGAAGGTGAAGTCTGGAGGGTGAATCAGAAGAAGTAGAAGAAGGAGAAGGAGAAGGCGAAGTCTGGAGGGTGAATCAGAAGAAGTTGAAGAAGGAGAAGGAGAAGGTGAAGACTGGAGGTTGAATCAGAAGAAGTAGAAGAAGGAGAAGGAGAAGGTGAAGTCTGGAGGGTGAATCAGAAGAAGTAGAAGAAGGAGAAGGAGAAGGCGAAGTCTGGAGGGTGAATCAGAAGAAGCAGAAGAAGGAGAAGGAGAAGGTGAAGTCTGGAGGGTGAATCAGAAGAAGCAGAAGAAGGAGAAGGAGAAGATGAAGTCTGGAGGGTGAATCAGAAGAATTAGAAGAAGGAGAAGGAGAAGTTGAGGTCTGGAGGGTGAATCAGAAGAAGCAGAAGAAGAGAAGGAGAAGGTGAAGTCTGGAGGGTGTATCAGAAGAAGCAGAAGAAGGAGAAGGAGAAGGTGAAGTCTGGAGGGTGAATCAGAAGAAGCAGAAGAAGGAGAAGGAGAAGGTGAAGTCTGGAGGGTGAATCAGAAGAAGTCGAAGAAGGAGAAGGAAAAGGTGAAGTCTGGAGGGTGAATCAGAAGAAGCAGAAGAAGGAGAAGATGAAGTCTGGAGGGTGAATCAGAATAAGTAGAAGAAGGAGAAGGAGAAGGTGAAGTCTGGAGGGTGAATCAGAATAAGCAGAAGAAGGGGAAGGAGAAGGTGAAGTCTGAAGAGTGAATCAGAAGAAGCAGAATAAGGAGAAGGAGAAGGTGAAGTCTGGAGGGTGAATCAGAAGAAGCAGAAGAAGGAGAAGGAGAAGGTGAAGTCTGGAGGGTGAATCAGAAGAAGTAGAAGAAGGAGAAGGAGAAGGTGAAGTCTGGAGGGTGAATCAGAAGAAGTAGAACAAGGAGAAGGAGAAGTTGAAGTCTGGAGGGTGAATCAGAAGAAGCAGAAGAAGGAGAAGATGAAGTCTGGAGGGTGAATCAGAATAAGTAGAAGAAGGAGAAGGAGAAGGTGAAGTCTGGAGGGTGAATCAGAAGAAGCAGAAGAAGGGGAAGGAGAAGGTGAAGTCTGAAGAGTGAATCAGAAGAAGCAGAATAAGGAGAAGGAGAAGGTGAAGTCTGGAGGGTGAATCAGAAGAAGCAGAAGAAGGAGAAGGAGAAGGTGAAGTCTGGAGGGTGAATCAGAAGAAGTAGAAGAAGGAGAAGGAGAAAGTTAAGTCTGGAGGGTGAAGCAGAAGAAGTAGAAGAAGGAGAAGGAGAAGGTGAAGTCATGAGGGTGAATCAGAAGAAGTAGAAGAAGGAGAAGGAGAAGGTGAAGTCAGGAGGGTGAATCAGAAGAAGCAGAAGAAGGAGAAGGAGAAGGTGAAGTCTGGAGTGTGAATCAGAAGAATCAGAAGAAGGAGAAGGTGAAGTCTGGAGGGTGAATCAGAAGAAGCAGAAGAAAGAGAAGGAGAAGGTGAAGTCTAGAGGGTGAAGCAGAAGAAGCAGAAGAAGGAGAAGTAGAAGGTGAAGACTGGAGGGTGAATCAGAAGAAGTAGAAGAAGGAGAAGGAGAAGGTGAAGTCTGGAGGGTGAATCAGAAGAGGTAGAAGAAGGAGAAGGAGAAGGTGAAGTCTGGAGGGTGAATCAGAAGAAGTAGAAGAAGGAGAAGGAGATGGTGAAGTCTGGAGGGTGAATCAGAAGAAGTAGAAGAAGGAGAAGGAGAAGGTGAAGTCAGGAGGGTGAATCAGAAGAAGCAGAAGAAGGAGAAGGAGAAGGTGAAGTTAGGAGGGTGAATCAGAAGAAGCAGAAGAAGGAGAAGGAGAAGGTGAAGTCAGGGGGGTGAAGCAGAAAAAGTAGAAGAAGGAGAAGGAGAAGGCGAAGTCAGGAAGGTGAAGCAGAAGAAGCAGAAGAAGGAGAAGGAGAAGGTGAAGTCTGGCGGGCGCAGCAGAAGAAGCAGAAGAAGGAGAAGATGAAGGTGAAGTCTGGAGGGTGAAGCAGAAGAAGCAGAAGAAGGAGAAGGAGAAGGTGAAGTCTGGAGGGTGAATCAGAAGAAGTAGAAGAAGGAGAAGGAGAAGGTGAAGTCAGGAGGGTGAAGCAGAAGAAGCAGAAGAAGGAGAAGGAGAAGGTGAAGTCTGGAGGGTGAAGCAGAAGTAGCAGAAGAAGGAGAAGGAGAAGGTGATGTCTGGAGGGCGAAGCAGAAGAAGTAGAAGAAGGAGAAGGAGAAGGTGAAGTCTGGATGGTGAAGCAGAAGAAGCAGAAGAAGGAGAAGGAGAAGGTGAAGTCAGGAGGGTGAAGCAGAAGAAGCAGAAGAAGGAGAAGGAGAAGGTGAAGTCTGGAGGGTGAAACAGAAGAAGCAGAAGAAGCAGAAGGAGAAGGTGAAGTCTGGAGGGTGAAGCAGAAGAAGCAGAAGAAGGAGAAGGAGAAGGTGAAGTCAGGAGGGTGAATCAGAAGAAGTAGAAGAAGGAGAAGGAGAAGGTGAAGTCTGGAGGGTGAATCAGAAGAAGTAGAAGAAGGAGAAGGAGAAGGTGAAGTCTGGAGGTTGAATCAGAAGAAGTAGAAGAAGAAGAAGGAGAAGGGGAAGTCTGGAGGGTGAATCAGAAGAAGCAGAAGAAGGAGAAGGAGAAGGTGAAGTCTGGAGGGTGAATCAGAAGAAACAGAATAAGGAGAAGGAGTAGGTGAAGTCTGGAGGGTGAATCAGAAGAAGCAGAAGAAGGAGAAGTAGAAGGTGAAGTCTGGAGGGTGAATCAGAAGAAGTAGAAGAAGGAGAAGGAGAAGGTGAAGTCTGGAGGGTGAAGCGGAAGAAGTAGAAGAAGGAGAAGGAGAAGGCGAAGTCTGGAGGGTGAATCAGAAGAAGCAGAAGAAGGAGAAGGAGAAGGTGAAGTCTGGAGGGTGAATCAGAAGAAGCAGAAGAAGGAGAAGGAGAAGATGAAGTCTGGAGGGTGAATCAGAAGAATTAGAAGAAGGAGAAGGAGAAGTTGAGGTCTGGAGGGTGAATCAGAAGAAGCAGAAGAAGGAGAAGGAGAAGGTGAAGTCTGAAGGGTGTACCAGAAGAAGCAGAAGAAGGAGAAGGAGAAGGTGAAGTCTGGAGGGTGTATCAGAAGAAGCAGAAGAAGGAGAAGGAGAAGGTGAAGTCTGGAGGGTGAATCAGAAGAAGCAGAAGAAGGAGAAGGAGAAGATGAAGTCTGGAGGGTGAATCAGAAGAATTAGAAGAAGGAGAAGGAGAAGTTGAGGTCTGGAGGGTGAATCAGAAGAAGCAGAAGAAGGAGAAGGAGAAGGTGAAGTCTGAAGGGTGAACCAGAAGAAGCAGAAGAAGGAGAAGGAGAAGGTGAAGTCTGGAGGGTGTATCAGAAGAAGCAGAAGAAGGAGAAGGAGAAGGTGAAGTCTGGAGGGTGAATCAGAAGAAGCAGAAGAAGGAGAAGGAGAAGGTGAAGTCTGGAGGGTGAATCAGAAGAAGTAGAAGAAGGAGAAGGAGAAGGTGAAGTCTGGAGGGTGAATCAGAAGAAGTAGAACAAGGAGAAGGAGAAGTTGAAGTCTGGAGGGTGAATCAGAAGAAGCAGAAGAAGGAGAAGGAGAAGGTGAAGTCTGGAGGGTGAATCAGAAGAAGCAGAAGAAGGAGAAGGAGAAGATGAAGTCTGGAGGGTGAATCAGAATAAGTAGAAGAAGGAGAAGGAGAAGGTGAAGTCTGGAGGGTGAATCAGAAGAAGCAGAAGAAGGGGAAGGAGAAGGTGAAGTCTGAAGAGTGAATCAGAAGAAGCAGAAGAAGGAGAAGGAGAAGGTGAAGTCTGGAGGGTGAATCAGAAGAATCAGAATAAGGAGAAGGAGAAGGTGAAGTCTGGAGGGTGAATCAGAAGAAGCAGAAGAAGGAGAAGGAGAAGGTGAAGTCTGGAGGGTGAATCAGAAGAAGTAGAAGAAGGAGAAGGAGAAGGTGAAGTCTGGAGGGTGAAGCAGAAGAAGTAGAAGAAGGAGAAGGAGAAGGTGAAGTCATGAGGGTGAATCAGAAGAAGTAGAAGAAGGAGAAGGAGAAGGTGAAGTCAGGAGGGTGAATCAGAAGAAGCAGAAGAAGGAGAAGGAGAAGGTGAAGTCTGGAGTGTGAATCAGAAGAATCAGAAGAAGGAGAAGGAGAAGGTGAAGTCTGGAGGGTGAATCAGAAGAAGCAGAAGAAAGAGAAGGAGAAGGTGAAGTCTAGACGGAGAAGCAGAAGAAGCAGAAGAAGGAGAAGTAGAAGGTGAAGACTGGAGGGTGAATCAGAAGAAGTAAAAGAAGGAGAAGGAGAAGGTGAAGTCTGGAGGGTGAATCAGAAGAGGTAGAAGAAGGAGAAGGAGAAGGTGAAGTCTGGAGGGTGAATCAGAAGAAGTAGAAGAAGGAGGAGGAGATGGTGAAGTCTGGAGGGTGAATCAGAAGAAGTAGAAGAAGGAGAAGGAGAAGGTGAAGTCAGGAGGGTGAATCAGAAGAAGCAGGAGAAGGAGAAGGAGAAGGTGAAGTTAGGAGGGTGAATCAGAAGAAGCAGAAGAAGGAGAAGGAGAAGGTGAAGTCAGGGGGGTGAAGCAGAAAAAGTAGAAGAAGGAGAAGGAGAAGGCGAAGTCAGGAAGGTGAAGCAGAAGAAGCAGAAGAAGGAGAAGGAGAAGGTGAAGTCTGGCGGGCGCAGCAGAAGAAGCAGAAGAAGAAGGTGAAGGTGAAGTCTGGAGGGAGAAGCAGAAGAAGCAGAAGAAGGAGAAGGAGAAGGTGAAGTCTGGAGGGTGAATCAGAAGAAGTAGAAGAAGGAGAAGGAGAAGGTGAAGTCAGGAGGGTGAAGCAGAAGAAGCAGAAGAAGGAGAAGGAGAAGGTGATGTCTGGAGGGTGAAGCAGAAGAAGCAGAAGAAGGAGCAGGAGAAGGTGAAGTCTGGAGGGCGAAGTAGAAGAAGTAGAAGAAGGAGAAGGAGAAGGTTAAGTCTGGATGGTGAAGCAGAAGAAGCAGAAGAAGGAGAAATAGAAGGTGAAGTCTGGAGGGTGAATCTAAGAAGTAAAAGAAGGAGAAGGAGAAGGTGAAGTCAGGAGGGTGAAGCAGAAGAAGCAGAAGAAGGAGAAGGAGAAGGTGAAGTCTGGAGGGTGAAACAGAAGAAGCAGAAGAAGGAGAAGGAGAAGGTGAAGTCTGGAGGGTGAAGCAGAAGAAGCAGAAGAAGGAGAAGGAGAAGGTGAAGTCAGGAGGGTGAATCAGAAGAAGTAGAAGAAGGAGAAGGAGAAGGTGAAGTCTGGAGGGTGAATCAGAAGAAGTAGAAGAAGGAGAAGGAGAAGGTGAAGTCTGGAGGTTGAATCAGAAGAAGTAGAAGAAGAAGAAGGAGAAGGGGAAGTCTGGAGGGTGAATCAGAAGAAGCAGAAGAAGGAGAAGGAGAAGGTGAAGTCTGGAGGGAGAAGCAGAAGAAGTAGAAGAAGAAGGAGAAGGTGAAATCTGGAGGGTGAATAAGAAGAAGTAGAAGAAGGAGAAGGAGAAGGTGAAGTCTGGAGGGTGAATCAGAAGAAGTAGAAGAAGGAGAAGGAGAAGGTGAAGTCTGGAGGGTGAATCAGAAGAAGCAGAAGAAGGAGAAGGAGAAGGTGGAGTCTGGAGGCTGAATCAGAAGAAGTAGAAGAAGGAGAAGGAGAAGGTGTAGTCTGGAGAGCGAATCAGAAGAAGTAGACGAAGGAGAAGGAGAAGGTGAAGTCTGGAGGGTGAATCAGAAAAAGCAGAAGAAGGAGAAGGAGAAGGCGAAGTCTGGAGGGTGAATCAGAAGAAGTAGAAGAAGGAGAAGGAGAAGGTGAAGTCTGGAGGGTGAATCAGAAGAAGCAGAAGAAGGAGAAGGAGAAGGTGAAGTCTGGAGGGTGAATCTGAAGAAGCAGAAGAAGGAGAAGGAGAAGATGAAGTCTGGAGGGTGAATCAGAAGAAGCAGAAGAAGGAGAAGGAGAAGGTGAAGTCTGGAGGGTTAATCAGAAGAAGCAGAAGAAGTAGAAGGAGAAGGTGAAGTCTGGAGGGTGAATCAGAAGAAGTAGAAGAAGGAGAAGGAGAAGGTGAAGTCTGGAGGGTGAATCAGAAGAAGCAGAAGAAGGAGAAGGAGAAGGTGAAGTCAGGAGGGTGAATCAGAAGAAGCAGAAGCAGGAGAAGGAGAAGGTGAAGACTGGAGGGTGAATCAGAAGAAGTAGAAGAAGCAGAAGGAGAAGGTGAAGTCTGGAGGGTGAATCAGAAGAAGTAGAAGAAGGAGAAGGAGATGGTGAGGTCTGGAGGGTGAATCAGAAGAAGCAGAAGAAGGAGAAGGAGAAGGTGAAGTCTGGAGGGTGAATCAGAAGAAGCAGAAGAAGGAGAAGGAGAAGGTGAAGACTGGCGGGTGAATCAGAAGAAGTAGAAGAAGGAGAAGGAGAAGATGAAGTCTGGAGGGTGAATCAGAAGAAGTAGAAGAAGGAGAAGGAGAAGGTGAAGTCTGGAGGGTGAATCAGAAGAAGCAGAAGAAGGGGAAGGAGAAGGTGAAGTCTGAAGAGTGAATCAGAAGAAGCAGAAGAAGGAGAAGGAGAAGGTGAAGTCTGGAGGGTGAATCAGAAGAAGCAGAATAAGGAGAAGGAGAAGGTGAAGTCTGGAGGGTGAATCAGAAGAAGCAGAAGAAGGAGAAGGAGAAGGTGAAGTCTGGAGGGTGAATCAGAAGAAGTAGAAGAAGGAGAAGGAGAAGGTGAAGTCTGGAGGGTGAAGCAGAAGAAGTAGAAGAAGGAGAAGGAGAAGGTGAAGTCATGAGGGTGAATCAGAAGAAGTAGAAGAAGGAAAGGGTGAAGGTGAAGTCAGGAGGGTGAATCAGAAGAAGCAGAAGAAGGAGAAGGAGAAGGTGAAGTCTGGAGTGTGAATCAGAAGAATCAGAAGAAGGAGAAGGAGAAGGTGAAGTCTGGAGGGTGAATCAGAAGAAGTAGAAGAAGGAAAAGGAGAAGGTGAAGTCAGGAGGGTGAATCAGAAGAAGCAGAAGGAAGAGAAGGAGAAGGTGAAGTCTAGAGGGTGAAGCAGAAGAAGCAGAAGAAGGAGAAGTAGAAGGTGAAGACTGGAGGGTGAATCAGAAGAAGTAGAAGAAGGAGAAGGAGAAGGTGAAGTCTGGAGGGTGAATCAGAAGAGGTAGAAGAAGGAGAAGGAGAAGGTGAAGTCTGGAGGGTGAATCAGAAGAAGTAGAAGAAGGAGAAGGAGATGGTGAAGTCTGGAGGGTGAATCAGAAGAAGTAGAAGAAGGAGAAGGAGAATGTGAAGTCAGGAGGGTGAATCAGAAGAAGCAGAAGAAGGAGAAGGAGAAGGTGAAGTTAGGAGGGTGAATCAGAAGAAGCAGAAGAAGGAGAAGGAGAAGGTGAAGTCAGGGGGGTGAAGCAGAAAAAGTAGAAGAAGGAGAAGGAGAAGGCGAAGTCAGGAAGGTGAAGCAGAAGAAGCAGAAGAAGGAGAAGGAGAAGGTGAAGTCTGGCGGGCGCAGCAGAAGAAGCAGAAGAAGGAGAAGATGAAGGTGAAGTCTGGAGGGTGAAGCAGAAGAAGGAGAAGGAGAAGGTGAAGTCTGGAGGGTGAATCAGAAGAAGTAGAAGAAGGAGAAGGAGAAGGTGAAGTCAGGAGGGTGAAGCAGAAGAAGCAGAAGAAGGAGAAGGAGAAGGTGAAGTCTGGAGGGTGAAGCAGAAGAAGCAGAAGAAGGAGAAGGAGAAGGTGAAGTCTGGCGGGCGAAGCAGAAGAAGTAGAAGAAGGAGAAGGAGAAGGTGAAGTCTGGATGGTGAAGCAGAAGTAGCAGAAGAAGGAGAAGGAGAAGGTGAAGTCTGGAGGGTGAATCAGAAGAAGTAGAAGAAGGAGAAGGAGAAGGTGAAGTCAGGAGGGTGAAGCAGAAGAAGCAGAAGAAGGAGAAGGAGAAGGTGAAGTCTGGAGGGTGAAACAGAAGAAGCAGAAGAAGGAGAAGGAGAAGGTGAAGTCTGGAGGGTGAAGCAGAAGAAGCAGAAGAAGGAGAAGGAGAAGGTGAAGTCAGGAGGGTGAATCAGAAGAAGTAGAAGAAGGAGAAGGAGAAGGTGAAGTCTGGAGGGTGAATCAGAAGAAGTAGAAGAAGGAGAAGGAGAAGGTGAAGTCTGGAGGTTGAATCAGAAGAAGTAGAAGAAGAAGAAGGAGAAGGGGAAGTCTGGAGGGTGAAACAGAAGAAGCAGAAGAAGGAGAAGGAGAAGGTGAAGTCTGGAGGGAGAAGCAGAAGAAGTAGAAGAAGAAGGAGAAGGTGAAATCTGGAGGGTGAATAAGAAGAAGTAGAAGAAGGAGAAGGAGAAGGTGAAGTCTGGAGGGTGAAGCAGAAGAAGCAGAAGAAGGAGAAGGAGAAGGTGAAGTCAGGAGGGTGAATCAGAAGAAGTAGAAGAAGGAGAAGGAGAAGGTGAAGTCTGGAGGGTGAATCAGAAGAAGTAGAAGAAGGAGAAGGAGAAGGTGAAGTCTGGAGGTTGAATCAGAAGAAGTAGAAGAAGAAGAAGGAGAAGGGGAAGTCTGGAGGGTGAATCAGAAGAAGCAGAAGAAGGAGAAGGAGAAGGTGAAGTCTGGAGGGAGAAGCAGAAGAAGTAGAAGAAGAAGGAGAAGGTGAAATCTGGAGGGTGAATAAGAAGAAGTAGAAGAAGGAGAAGGAGAAGGTGAAGTCTGGAGGGTGAATCAGAAGAAGTAGAAGAAGGAGAAGGAGAAGGTGAAGTCTGGAGGGTGAATCAGAAGAAGCAAAAGAAGGAGAAGGAGAAGGTGGAGTCTGGAGGCTGAATCAGAAGAAGTAGAAGAAGGAGAAGGAGAAGGTGTAGTCTGGAGAGTGTATCAGAAGAAGTAGACGAAGGAGAAGGAGAAGGTGAAGTCTGGAGGGTGAATCAGAAAAAGCAGAAGAAGGAGAAGGAGAAGGCGAAGTCTGGAGGGTGAATCAGAAGAAGTAGAAGAAGGAGAAGGAGAAGGTGAAGTCTGGAGGTTGAATCAGAAGAAGCAGAAGAAGGAGAAGGAGAAGGTGAAGTCTGGAGGGTGAATCTGAAGAAGCAGAAGAAGGAGAAGGAGAAGATGAAGTCTGGAGGGTGAATCAGAAGAAGCAGAAGAAGGAGAAGGAGAAGGTGAAGTCTGGAGGGTGAATCAGAAGAAGCAGAAGAAGTAGAAGGAGAAGGTGAAGTCTGGAGGGTGAATCAGAAGAAGTAGAAGAAGGAGAAGGAGAAGGTGAAGTCTGGAGGGTGAATCAGAAGAAGCAGAAGAAGGAGAAGGAGAAGGTGAAGTCAGGAGGGTGAATCAGAAGAAGCAGAAGCAGGAGAAGGAGAAGGTGAAGACTGGAGGGTGAATCAGAAGAAGTAGAAGAAGCAGAAGGAGAAGGTGAAGTCTGGAGGGTGAATCAGAAGAAGTAGAAGAAGGAGAAGGAGATGGTGAGGTCTGGAGGGTGAATCAGAAGAAGCAGAAGAAGGAGAAGGAGAAGGTGAAGTCTGGAGGGTGAATCAGAAGAAGCAGAAGAAGGAGAAGGAGAAGGTGAAGACTGGCGGGTGAATCAGAAGAAGTAGAAGAAGGAGAAGGAGAAGATGAAGTCTGGAGGGTGGATCAGAAGAAGTAGAAGAAGGAGAAGGAGAAGGTGAAGTCTGGAGGGTGAATCAGAAGAAGCAGAAGAAGGGGAAGGAGAAGGTGAAGTCTGAAGAGTGAATCAGAAGAAGCAGAAGAAGGAGAAGGAGAAGGTGAAGTCATGAGGGTGAATCAGAAGAAGTAGAAGAAGGAGAAGGAGAAGGTGAAGTCAGGAGGGTGAATCAGAAGAAGCAGAAGAAGGAGAAGGAGAAGGTGAAGTCTGGAGTGTGAATCAGAAGAATCAGAAGAAGGAGAAGGAGAAGGTGAAGTCTGGAGGGTGAATCAGAAGAAGCAGAAGAAAGAGAAGGAGAAGGTGAAGTCTAGAGGGTGAAGCAGAAGAAGCAGAAGAAGGAGAAGTAGAAGGTGAAGACTGGAGGGTGAATCAGAAGAAGTAGAAGAAGGAGAAGGAGAAGGTGAAGTCTGGAGGGTGAATCAGAAGAGGTAGAAGAAGGAGAAGGAGAAGGTGAAGTCTGGAGGGTGCATCAGAAGAAGTAGAAGAAGGAGAAGGAGATGGTGAAGTCTGGAGGGTGAATCAGAAGAAGTAGAAGAAGGAGAAGGAGAATGTGAAGTCAGGAGGGTGAATCAGAAGAAGCAGAAGAAGGAGAAGGAGAAGGTGAAGTTAGGAGGGTGAATCAGAAGAAGCAGAAGAAGGAGAAGGAGAAGGTGAAGTCAGGGGGGTGAAGCAGAAAAAGTAGAAGAAGGAGAAGGAGAAGGCGAAGTCAGGAAGGTGAAGCAGAAGAAGCAGAAGAAGGAGAAGGAGAAGGTGAAGTCTGGCGGGCGCAGCAGAAGAAGCAGAAGAAGGAGAAGGTGAAGGTGAAGTCTGGAGGGTGAAGCAGAAGAAGCAGAAGAAGGAGAAGGAGAAGGTGAAGTCTGGAGGGTGAATCAGAAGAAGTATAAGAAGGAGAAGGAGAAGGTGAAGTCAGGAGGGTGAAGCAGAAGAAGCAGAAGAAGGAGAAGGAGAAGGTGAAGTCTGGAGGGTGAAGCAGAAGAAGCAGAAGAAGGAGAAGGAGAAGGTGAAGTCTGGCGGGCGAAGCAGAAGAAGTAGAAGAAGGAGAAGGAGAAGGTGAAGTCTGGATGGTGAAGCAGAAGTAGCAGAAGAAGGAGAAGGAGAAGGTGAAGTCTGGAGGGTGAATCAGAAGAAGTAGAAGAAGGAGAAGGAGAAGGTGAAGTCAGGAGGGTGAAGCAGAAGAAGCAGAAGAAGGAGAAGGAGAAGGTGAAGTCTGGAGGGTGAAACAGAAGAAGCAGAAGAAGGAGAAGGAGAAGGTGAAGTCTGGAGGGTGAAGCAGAAGAAGCAGAAGAAGGAGAAGGAGAAGGTGAAGTCAGGAGGGTGAATCAGAAGAAGTAGAAGAAGGAGAAGGAGAAGGTGAAGTCTGGAGGGTGAATCAGAAGAAGTAGAAGAAGGAGAAGGAGAAGGTGAAGTCTGGAGGTTGAATCAGAAGAAGTAGAAGAAGAAGAAGGAGAAGGGGAGGTCTGGAGGGTGAATCAGAAGAAGCAGAAGAAGGAGAAGGAGAAGGTGAAGTCTGGAGGGAGAAGCAGAAGAAGTAGAAGAAGAAGGAGAAGGTGAAATCTGGAGGGTGAATAAGAAGAAGTAGAAGAAGGAGAAGGAGAAGGTGAAGTCTGGAGGGTGAATCAGAAGAAGCAGAAGAAGGAGAAGGAGAAGGTGGAGTCTGGAGGCTGAAACAGAAGAAGTAGAAGAAGGAGAAGGAGAAGTTGTAGTCTGGAGAGTGAATCAGAAGAAGTAGACGAAGGAGAAGGAGAAGGTGAAGTCTGGAGGGTGAATCAGAAAAAGCAGAAGAAGGAGAAGGAGAAGGCGAAGTCTGGAGGGTGAATCAGAAGAAGTAGAAGAAGGAGAAGGAGAAGGTGAAGTCTGGAGGGTGAATCAGAAGAAGCAGAAGAAGGAGAAGGAGAAGGTGAAGTCTGGAGGGTGAATCTGAAGAAGCAGAAGAAGGAGAAGGAGAAGGTGAAGTCTGGAGGGTGAATCAGAAGAAGCAGAAGAAGGAGAAGGAGAAGGTGAAGTCTGGAGGGTGAATCAGAAGAAGCAGAAGAAGTAGAAGGAGAAGGTGAAGTCTGGAGGGTGAATCAGAAGAAGTAGAAGAAGGAGAAGGAGAAGGTGAAGTCTGGAGGGTGAATCAGAAGAAGCAGAAGAAGGAGAAGGAGAAGGTGAAGTCAGGAGGGTGCATCAGAAGAAGCAGAAGCAGGAGAAGGAGAAGGTGAAGACTGGAGGGTGAATCAGAAGAAGTAGAAGAAGCAGAAGGAGAAGGTGAAGTCTGGAGGGTGAATCAGAAGAAGTAGAAGAAGGAGAAGGAGATGGTGAGCTCTGGAGGGGGAATCAGAAGAAGCAGAAGAAGGAGAAGGAGAAGGTGAAGTCTGGAGGGTGAATCAGAAGAAGCAGAAGAAGGAGAAGGAGAACGTGAAGACTGGCGGGTGAATCAGAAGAAGTAGAAGAAGGAGAAGGAGAAGATGAAGTCCGGAGGGTGAATCAGAAGAAGTAGAAGAAGGAGAAGGAGAAGGTGAGGTCTGGAGGGTGAATCAGAAGAAGCAGAAGAAGGAGAAGGAGAAGGTGAAGTCTGGAGGGTGAATCAGAAGAAGCAGAAGAAGGAGAAGGAGAAGGTGAAGTCTGGAGGGTGAATCAGAAGAAGCAGAAGAAGGAGAAGGAGCAGGTGAAGTCAGGAGGGTGAATCAGAAGAAGCAGAAGAAGGAGAAGGAGAAGGTGAAGTTAGGAGGGTGAATCAGAAGAAGCAGAAGAAGGAGAAGGAGAAGGTGAAGTCTGGCGGGCGCAGCAGAAGAAGCAGAAGAAGGAGAAGGAGAAGGTGAAGTCAGGAGGGTGAAGCAGAAGAAGCAGAAGAAGGAGAAGGAGAAGGTGAAGTCTGGCGGGCGCAGCAGAAGAAGCAGAAGAAGGAGAAGGAGAAGGTGAAGTCTGGAGGGTGAAGCAGAAGAAGCAGAAGAAGTAGAAGGAGAAGGTGAAGTCTGGAGGGTGAATCAGAAGAAGTAGAAGAAGGAGAAGGAGAAGGTGAAGTCTGGAGGGTGAATCTGAAGAAGCAGAAGAAGGAGAAGGAGAAGGTGAAGTCTGGAGGGTGAATCAGAAGAAGCAGAAGAAGGAGAAGGAGAAGGTGAAGTCTGGAGGGTGAATCAGAAGAAGCAGAAGAAGTAGAAGGAGAAGGTGAAGTCTGGAGGGTGAATCAGAAGAAGTAGAAGAAGGAGAAGGAGAAGGTGAAGTCTGGAGGGTGAATCAGAAGAAGCAGAAGAAGGAGAAGGAGAAGGTGAAGTCAGGAGGGTGCATCAGAAGAAGCAGAAGCAGGAGAAGGAGAAGGTGAAGACTGGAGGGTGAATCAGAAGAAGTAGAAGAAGCAGAAGGAGAAGGTGAAGTCTGGAGGGTGAATCAGAAGAAGTAGAAGAAGGAGAAGGAGATGGTGAGCTCTGGAGGGTGAATCAGAAGAAGCAGAAGAAGGAGAAGGAGAAGGTGAAGTCTGGAGGGTGAATCAGAAGAAGCAGAAGAAGGAGAAGGAGAACGTGAAGACTGGCGGGTGAATCAGAAGAAGTAGAAGAAGGAGAAGGAGAAGATGAAGTCCGGAGGGTGAATCAGAAGAAGTAGAAGAAGGAGAAGGAGAAGGTGAGGTCTGGAGGGTGAATCAGAAGAAGCAGAAGAAGGAGAAGGAGAAGGTGAAGTCTGGAGGGTGAATCAGAAGAAGCAGAAGAAGGAGAAGGAGAAGGTGAAGTCTGGAGGGTGAATCAGAAGAAGCAGAAGAAGGAGAAGGAGCAGGTGAAGTCAGGAGGGTGAATCAGAAGAAGCAGAAGAAGGAGAAGGAGAAGGTGAAGTTAGGAGGGTGAATCAGAAGAAGCAGAAGAAGGAGAAGGAGAAGGTGAAGTCTGGCGGGCGCAGCAGAAGAAGCAGAAGAAGGAGAAGGAGAAGGTGAAGTCAGGAGGGTGAAGCAGAAGAAGCAGAAGAAGGAGAAGGAGAAGGTGAAGTCTGGCGGGCGCAGCAGAAGAAGCAGAAGAAGGAGAAGGAGAAGGTGAAGTCTGGAGGGTGAAGCAGAAGAAGCAGAAGAAGTAGAAGGAGAAGGTGAAGTCTGGAGGGTGAATCAGAAGAAGTAGAAGAAGGAGAAGGAGAAGGTGAAGTCATGAGGGAGAAGCAGAAGAAGCAGAAGAAGGAGACGGAGAAGGTGATGTCTGGAGGGTGAAGCAGAAGAAGCAGAAGAAGGAGAAGGAGAAGGTGAAGTCTGGAGGGCGAAGCAGAAGAAGCAGAAGAAGGAGAAAGAGAAGGTGACGTCTGGAGGGTGAAGAAGAAGAAGCAGAAGAAGGAGAAGGAGAAGGTGAAGTCTGGAGGGTGAATCAGAAGAAGTAGAAGAAGGAGAAGGAGAAGGTGAAGTCTGGAGGGTGAATCAGAAGAAGTAGAAGAAGGAGAAGGAGAAGGTGAAGTCATGAGGGTGAATCAGAAGAAGTAGAAGAAGGAGAAGGAGAAGGTGAAGTCAGGAGGGTGAATCAGAAGAAGCAGAAGAAGGAGAAGGAGAAGGTGAAGTCTGGAGTGTGAATCAGAAGAATCAGAAGAAGGAGAAGGAGAAGGTGAAGTCTGGAGGGTGAATCAGAAGAAGCAGAAGAAAGAGAAGGAGAAGGTGAAGTCTAGACGGAGAAGCAGAAGAAGCAGAAGAAGGAGAAGTAGAAGGTGAAGACTGGAGGGTGAATCAGAAGAAGTAAAAGAAGGAGAAGGAGAAGGTGAAGTCTGGAGGGTGAATCAGAAGAGGTAGAAGAAGGAGAAGGAGAAGGTGAAGTCTGGAGGGTGAATCAGAAGAAGTAGAAGAAGGAGAAGGAGATGGTGAAGTCTGGAGGGTGAATCAGAAGAAGTAGAAGAAGGAGAAGGAGAAGGTGAAGTCAGGAGGGTGAATCAGAAGAAGCAGGAGAAGGAGAAGGAGAAGGTGAAGTTAGGAGGGTGAATCAGAAGAAGCAGAAGAAGGAGAAGGAGAAGGTGAAGTCAGGGGGGTGAAGCAGAAAAAGTAGAAGAAGGAGAAGGAGAAGGCGAAGTCAGGAAGGTGAAGCAGAAGAAGCAGAAGAAGGAGAAGGAGAAGGTGAAGTCTGGCGGGCGCAGCAGAAGAAGCAGAAGAAGAAGGTGAAGGTGAAGTCTGGAGGGAGAAGCAGAAGAAGCAGAAGAAGGAGAAGGAGAAGGTGAAGTCTGGAGGGTGAATCAGAAGAAGTAGAAGAAGGAGAAGGAGAAGGTGAAGTCAGGAGGGTGAAGCAGAAGAAGCAGAAGAAGGAGAAGGAGAAGGTGAAGTCTGGAGGGTGAAGCAGAAGAAGCAGAAGAAGGAGCAGGAGAAGGTGAAGTCTGGAGGGCGAAGTAGAAGAAGTAGAAGAAGGAGAAGGAGAAGGTTAAGTCTGGATGGTGAAGCAGAAGAAGCAGAAGAAGGAGAAATAGAAGGTGAAGTCTGGAGGGTGAATCTAAGAAGTAAAAGAAGGAGAAGGAGAAGGTGAAGTCAGGAGGGTGAAGCAGAAGAAGCAGAAGAAGGAGAAGGAGAAGGTGAAGTCTGGAGGGTGAAACAGAAGAAGCAGAAGAAGGAGAAGGAGAAGGTGAAGTCTGGAGGGTGAAGCAGAAGAAGCAGAAGAAGGAGAAGGAGAAGGTGAAGTCAGGAGGGTGAATCAGAAGAAGTAGAAGAAGGAGAAGGAGAAGGTGAAGTCTGGAGGGTGAATCAGAAGAAGTAGAAGAAGGAGAAGGAGAAGGTGAAGTCTGGAGGTTGAATCAGAAGAAGTAGAAGAAGAAGAAGGAGAAGGGGAAGTCTGGAGGGTGAATCAGAAGAAGCAGAAGAAGGAGAAGGAGAAGGTGAAGTCTGGAGGGAGAAGCAGAAGAAGTAGAAGAAGAAGGAGAAGGTGAAATCTGGAGGGTGAATAAGAAGAAGTAGAAGAAGGAGAAGGAGAAGGTGAAGTCTGGAGGGTGAATCAGAAGAAGTAGAAGAAGGAGAAGGAGAAGGTGAAGTCTGGAGGGTGAATCAGAAGAAGCAGAAGAAGGAGAAGGAGAAGGTGGAGTCTGGAGGCTGAATCAGAAGAAGTAGAAGAAGGAGAAGGAGAAGGTGTAGTCTGGAGAGCGAATCAGAAGAAGTAGACGAAGGAGAAGGAGAAGGTGAAGTCTGGAGGGTGAATCAGAAAAAGCAGAAGAAGGAGAAGGAGAAGGCGAAGTCTGGAGGGTGAATCAGAAGAAGTAGAAGAAGGAGAAGGAGAAGGTGAAGTCTGGAGGGTGAATCAGAAGAAGCAGAAGAAGGAGAAGGAGAAGGTGAAGTCTGGAGGGTGAATCTGAAGAAGCAGAAGAAGGAGAAGGAGAAGATGAAGTCTGGAGGGTGAATCAGAAGAAGCAGAAGAAGGAGAAGGAGAAGGTGAAGTCTGGAGGGTTAATCAGAAGAAGCAGAAGAAGTAGAAGGAGAAGGTGAAGTCTGGAGGGTGAATCAGAAGAAGTAGAAGAAGGAGAAGGAGAAGGTGAAGTCTGGAGGGTGAATCAGAAGAAGCAGAAGAAGGAGAAGGAGAAGGTGAAGTCAGGAGGGTGAATCAGAAGAAGCAGAAGCAGGAGAAGGAGAAGGTGAAGACTGGAGGGTGAATCAGAAGAAGTAGAAGAAGCAGAAGGAGAAGGTGAAGTCTGGAGGGTGAATCAGAAGAAGTAGAAGAAGGAGAAGGAGATGGTGAGGTCTGGAGGGTGAATCAGAAGAAGCAGAAGAAGGAGAAGGAGAAGGTGAAGTCTGGAGGGTGAATCAGAAGAAGCAGAAGAAGGAGAAGGAGAAGGTGAAGACTGGCGGGTGAATCAGAAGAAGTACAAGAAGGAGAAGGAGAAGATGAAGTCTGGAGGGTGAATCAGAAGAAGTAGAAGAAGGAGAAGGAGAAGGTGAAGTCTGGAGGGTGAATCAGAAGAAGCAGAAGAAGGGGAAGGAGAAGGTGAAGTCTGAAGAGTGAATCAGAAGAAGCAGAAGAAGGAGAAGGAGAAGGTGAAGTCTGGAGGGTGAATCAGAAGAAGCAGAATAAGGAGAAGGAGAAGGTGAAGTCTGGAGGGTGAATCAGAAGAAGCAGAAGAAGGAGAAGGAGAAGGTGAAGTCTGGAGGGTGAATCAGAAGAAGTAGAAGAAGGAGAAGGAGAAGGTGAAGTCTGGAGGGTGAAGCAGAAGAAGTAGAAGAAGGAGAAGGAGAAGGTGAAGTCATGAGGGTGAATCAGAAGAAGTAGAAGAAGGAAAAGGAGAAGGTGAAGTCAGGAGGGTGAATCAGAAGAAGCAGAAGAAGGAGAAGGAGAAGGTGAAGTCTGGAGTGTGAATCAGAAGAATCAGAAGAAGGAGAAGGAGAAGGTGAAGTCTGGAGGGTGAATCAGAAGAAGTAGAAGAAGGAAAAGGAGAAGGTGAAGTCAGGAGGGTGAATCAGAAGAAGCAGAAGGAAGAGAAGGAGAAGGTGAAGTCTAGAGGGTGAAGCAGAAGAAGCAGAAGAAGGAGAAGTAGAAGGTGAAGACTGGAGGGTGAATCAGAAGAAGTAGAAGAAGGAGAAGGAGAAGGTGAAGTCTGGAGGGTGAATCAGAAGAGGTAGAAGAAGGAGAAGGAGAAGGTGAAGTCTGGAGGGTGAATCAGAAGAAGTAGAAGAAGGAGAAGGAGATGGTGAAGTCTGGAGGGTGAATCAGAAGAAGTAGAAGAAGGAGAAGGAGAATGTGAAGTCAGGAGGGTGAATCAGAAGAAGCAGAAGAAGGAGAAGGAGAAGGTGAAGTTAGGAGGGTGAATCAGAAGAAGCAGAAGAAGGAGAAGGAGAAGGTGAAGTCAGGGGGGTGAAGCAGAAAAAGTAGAAGAAGGAGAAGGAGAAGGCGAAGTCAGGAAGGTGAAGCAGAAGAAGCAGAAGAAGGAGAAGGAGAAGGTGAAGTCTGGCGGGCGCAGCAGAAGAAGCAGAAGAAGGAGAAGATGAAGGTGAAGTCTGGAGGGTGAAGCAGAAGAAGGAGAAGGAGAAGGTGAAGTCTGGAGGGTGAATCAGAAGAAGTAGAAGAAGGAGAAGGAGAAGGTGAAGTCAGGAGGGTGAAGCAGAAGAAGCAGAAGAAGGAGAAGGAGAAGGTGAAGTCTGGAGGGTGAAGCAGAAGAAGCAGAAGAAGGAGAAGGAGAAGGTGAAGTCTGGCGGGCGAAGCAGAAGAAGTAGAAGAAGGAGAAGGAGAAGGTGAAGTCTGGATGGTGAAGCAGAAGTAGCAGAAGAAGGAGAAGGAGAAGGTGAAGTCTGGAGGGTGAATCAGAAGAAGTAGAAGAAGGAGAAGGAGAAGGTGAAGTCAGGAGGGTGAAGCAGAAGAAGCAGAAGAAGGAGAAGGAGAAGGTGAAGTCTGGAGGGTGAAACAGAAGAAGCAGAAGAAGGAGAAGGAGAAGGTGAAGTCTGGAGGGTGAAGCAGAAGAAGCAGAAGAAGGAGAAGGAGAAGGTGAAGTCAGGAGGGTGAATCAGAAGAAGTAGAAGAAGGAGAAGGAGAAGGTGAAGTCTGGAGGGTGAATCAGAAGAAGTAGAAGAAGGAGAAGGAGAAGGTGAAGTCTGGAGGTTGAATCAGAAGAAGTAGAAGAAGAAGAAGGAGAAGGGGAAGTCTGGAGGGTGAAACAGAAGAAGCAGAAGAAGGAGAAGGAGAAGGTGAAGTCTGGAGGGAGAAGCAGAAGAAGTAGAAGAAGAAGGAGAAGGTGAAATCTGGAGGGTGAATAAGAAGAAGTAGAAGAAGGAGAAGGAGAAGGTGAAGTCTGGAGGGTGAAGCAGAAGAAGCAGAAGAAGGAGAAGGAGAAGGTGAAGTCAGGAGGGTGAATCAGAAGAAGTAGAAGAAGGAGAAGGAGAAGGTGAAGTCTGGAGGGTGAATCAGAAGAAGTAGAAGAAGGAGAAGGAGAAGGTGAAGTCTGGAGGTTGAATCAGAAGAAGTAGAAGAAGAAGAAGGAGAAGGGGAAGTCTGGAGGGTGAATCAGAAGAAGCAGAAGAAGGAGAAGGAGAAGGTGAAGTCTGGAGGGAGAAGCAGAAGAAGTAGAAGAAGAAGGAGAAGGTGAAATCTGGAGGGTGAATAAGAAGAAGTAGAAGAAGGAGAAGGAGAAGGTGAAGTCTGGAGGGTGAATCAGAAGAAGTAGAAGAAGGAGAAGGAGAAGGTGAAGTCTGGAGGGTGAATCAGAAGAAGCAAAAGAAGGAGAAGGAGAAGGTGGAGTCTGGAGGCTGAATCAGAAGAAGTAGAAGAAGGAGAAGGAGAAGGTGTAGTCTGGAGAGTGTATCAGAAGAAGTAGACGAAGGAGAAGGAGAAGGTGAAGTCTGGAGGGTGAATCAGAAAAAGCAGAAGAAGGAGAAGGAGAAGGCGAAGTCTGGAGGGTGAATCAGAAGAAGTAGAAGAAGGAGAAGGAGAAGGTGAAGTCTGGAGGTTGAATCAGAAGAAGCAGAAGAAGGAGAAGGAGAAGGTGAAGTCTGGAGGGTGAATCTGAAGAAGCAGAAGAAGGAGAAGGAGAAGATGAAGTCTGGAGGGTGAATCAGAAGAAGCAGAAGAAGGAGAAGGAGAAGGTGAAGTCTGGAGGGTGAATCAGAAGAAGCAGAAGAAGTAGAAGGAGAAGGTGAAGTCTGGAGGGTGAATCAGAAGAAGTAGAAGAAGGAGAAGGAGAAGGTGAAGTCTGGAGGGTGAATCAGAAGAAGCAGAAGAAGGAGAAGGAGAAGGTGAAGTCAGGAGGGTGAATCAGAAGAAGCAGAAGCAGGAGAAGGAGAAGGTGAAGACTGGAGGGTGAATCAGAAGAAGTAGAAGAAGCAGAAGGAGAAGGTGAAGTCTGGAGGGTGAATCAGAAGAAGTAGAAGAAGGAGAAGGAGATGGTGAGGTCTGGAGGGTGAATCAGAAGAAGCAGAAGAAGGAGAAGGAGAAGGTGAAGTCTGGAGGGTGAATCAGAAGAAGCAGAAGAAGGAGAAGGAGAAGGTGAAGACTGGCGGGTGAATCAGAAGAAGTAGAAGAAGGAGAAGGAGAAGATGAAGTCTGGAGGGTGGATCAGAAGAAGTAGAAGAAGGAGAAGGAGAAGGTGAAGTCAGGAGGGTGAATCAGAAGAAGTAGAAGAAGGAGAAGGAGATGGTGAAGTCTGGAGGGTGAATCAGAAGAAGTAGAAGAAGGAGAAGGAGAATGTGAAGTCAGGAGGGTGAATCAGAAGAAGCAGAAGAAGGAGAAGGAGAAGGTGAAGTTAGGAGGGTGAATCAGAAGAAGCAGAAGAAGGAGAAGGAGAAGGTGAAGTCAGGGGGGTGAAGCAGAAAAAGTAGAAGAAGGAGAAGGAGAAGGCGAAGTCAGGAAGGTGAAGCAGAAGAAGCAGAAGAAGGAGAAGGAGAAGGTGAAGTCTGGCGGGCGCAGCAGAAGAAGCAGAAGAAGGAGAAGATGAAGGTGAAGTCTGGAGGGTGAAGCAGAAGAAGGAGAAGGAGAAGGTGAAGTCTGGAGGGTGAATCAGAAGAAGTAGAAGAAGGAGAAGGAGAAGGTGAAGTCAGGAGGGTGAAGCAGAAGAAGCAGAAGAAGGAGAAGGAGAAGGTGAAGTCTGGAGGGTGAAGCAGAAGAAGCAGAAGAAGGAGAAGGAGAAGGTGAAGTCTGGCGGGCGAAGCAGAAGAAGTAGAAGAAGGAGAAGGAGAAGGTGAAGTCTGGATGGTGAAGCAGAAGTAGCAGAAGAAGGAGAAGGAGAAGGTGAAGTCTGGAGGGTGAATCAGAAGAAGTAGAAGAAGGAGAAGGAGAAGGTGAAGTCAGGAGGGTGAAGCAGAAGAAGCAGAAGAAGGAGAAGGAGAAGGTGAAGTCTGGAGGGTGAAACAGAAGAAGCAGAAGAAGGAGAAGGAGAAGGTGAAGTCTGGAGGGTGAAGCAGAAGAAGCAGAAGAAGGAGAAGGAGAAGGTGAAGTCAGGAGGGTGAATCAGAAGAAGTAGAAGAAGGAGAAGGAGAAGGTGAAGTCTGGAGGGTGAATCAGAAGAAGTAGAAGAAGGAGAAGGAGAAGGTGAAGTCTGGAGGTTGAATCAGAAGAAGTAGAAGAAGAAGAAGGAGAAGGGGAAGTCTGGAGGGTGAAACAGAAGAAGCAGAAGAAGGAGAAGGAGAAGGTGAAGTCTGGAGGGAGAAGCAGAAGAAGTAGAAGAAGAAGGAGAAGGTGAAATCTGGAGGGTGAATAAGAAGAAGTAGAAGAAGGAGAAGGAGAAGGTGAAGTCTGGAGGGTGAAGCAGAAGAAGCAGAAGAAGGAGAAGGAGAAGGTGAAGTCAGGAGGGTGAATCAGAAGAAGTAGAAGAAGGAGAAGGAGAAGGTGAAGTCTGGAGGGTGAATCAGAAGAAGTAGAAGAAGGAGAAGGAGAAGGTGAAGTCTGGAGGTTGAATCAGAAGAAGTAGAAGAAGAAGAAGGAGAAGGGGAAGTCTGGAGGGTGAATCAGAAGAAGCAGAAGAAGGAGAAGGAGAAGGTGAAGTCTGGAGGGAGAAGCAGAAGAAGTAGAAGAAGAAGGAGAAGGTGAAATCTGGAGGGTGAATAAGAAGAAGTAGAAGAAGGAGAAGGAGAAGGTGAAGTCTGGAGGGTGAATCAGAAGAAGTAGAAGAAGGAGAAGGAGAAGGTGAAGTCTGGAGGGTGAATCAGAAGAAGCAAAAGAAGGAGAAGGAGAAGGTGGAGTCTGGAGGCTGAATCAGAAGAAGTAGAAGAAGGAGAAGGAGAAGGTGTAGTCTGGAGAGTGTATCAGAAGAAGTAGACGAAGGAGAAGGAGAAGGTGAAGTCTGGAGGGTGAATCAGAAAAAGCAGAAGAAGGAGAAGGAGAAGGCGAAGTCTGGAGGGTGAATCAGAAGAAGTAGAAGAAGGAGAAGGAGAAGGTGAAGTCTGGAGGTTGAATCAGAAGAAGCAGAAGAAGGAGAAGGAGAAGGTGAAGTCTGGAGGGTGAATCTGAAGAAGCAGAAGAAGGAGAAGGAGAAGATGAAGTCTGGAGGGTGAATCAGAAGAAGCAGAAGAAGGAGAAGGAGAAGGTGAAGTCTGGAGGGTGAATCAGAAGAAGCAGAAGAAGTAGAAGGAGAAGGTGAAGTCTGGAGGGTGAATCAGAAGAAGTAGAAGAAGGAGAAGGAGAAGGTGAAGTCTGGAGGGTGAATCAGAAGAAGCAGAAGAAGGAGAAGGAGAAGGTGAAGTCAGGAGGGTGAATCAGAAGAAGCAGAAGCAGGAGAAGGAGAAGGTGAAGACTGGAGGGTGAATCAGAAGAAGTAGAAGAAGCAGAAGGAGAAGGTGAAGTCTGGAGGGTGAATCAGAAGAAGTAGAAGAAGGAGAAGGAGATGGTGAGGTCTGGAGGGTGAATCAGAAGAAGCAGAAGAAGGAGAAGGAGAAGGTGAAGTCTGGAGGGTGAATCAGAAGAAGCAGAAGAAGGAGAAGGAGAAGGTGAAGACTGGCGGGTGAATCAGAAGAAGTAGAAGAAGGAGAAGGAGAAGATGAAGTCTGGAGGGTGGATCAGAAGAAGTAGAAGAAGGAGAAGGAGAAGGTGAAGTCTGGAGGGTGAATCAGAAGAAGCAGAAGAAGGGGAAGGAGAAGGTGAAGTCTGAAGAGTGAATCAGAAGAAGCAGAAGAAGGAGAAGGAGAAGGTGAAGTCATGAGGGTGAATCAGAAGAAGTAGAAGAAGGAGAAGGAGAAGGTGAAGTCAGGAGGGTGAATCAGAAGAAGCAGAAGAAGGAGAAGTAGAAGGTGAAGTCTGGAGTGTGAATCAGAAGAATCAGAAGAAGGAGAAGGAGAAGGTGAAGTCTGGAGGGTGAATCAGAAGAAGCAGAAGAAAGAGAAGGAGAAGGTGAAGTCTAGAGGGTGAAGCAGAAGAAGCAGAAGAAGGAGAAGTAGAAGGTGAAGACTGGAGGGTGAATCAGAAGAAGTAGAAGAAGGAGAAGGAGAAGGTGAAGTCTGGAGGGTGAATCAGAAGAGGTAGAAGAAGGAGAAGGAGAAGGTGAAGTCTGGAGGGTGAATCAGAAGAAGTAGAAGAAGGAGAAGGAGATGGTGAAGTCTGGAGGGTGAATCAGAAGAAGTAGAAGAAGGAGAAGGAGAATGTGAAGTCAGGAGGGTGAATCAGAAGAAGCAGAAGAAGGAGAAGGAGAAGGTGAAGTTAGGAGGGTGAATCAGAAGAAGCAGAAGAAGGAGAAGGAGAAGGTGAAGTCAGGGGGGTGAAGCAGAAAAAGTAGAAGAAGGAGAAGGAGAAGGCGAAGTCAGGAAGGTGAAGCAGAAGAAGCAGAAGAAGGAGAAGGAGAAGGTGAAGTCTGGCGGGCGCAGCAGAAGAAGCAGAAGAAGGAGAAGGTGAAGGTGAAGTCTGGAGGGTGAAGCAGAAGAAGCAGAAGAAGGAGAAGGAGAAGGTGAAGTCTGGAGGGTGAATCAGAAGAAGTAGAAGAAGGAGAAGGAGAAGGTGAAGTCAGGAGGGTGAAGCAGAAGAAGCAGAAGAAGGAGAAGGAGAAGGTGAAGTCTGGAGGGTGAAGCAGAAGAAGCAGAAGAAGGAGAAGGAGAAGGTGAAGTCTGGCGGGCGAAGCAGAAGAAGTAGAAGAAGGAGAAGGAGAAGGTGAAGTCTGGATGGTGAAGCAGAAGTAGCAGAAGAAGGAGAAGGAGAAGGTGAAGTCTGGAGGGTGAATCAGAAGAAGTAGAAGAAGGAGAAGGAGAAGGTGAAGTCAGGAGGGTGAAGCAGAAGAAGCAGAAGAAGGAGAAGGAGAAGGTGAAGTCTGGAGGGTGAAACAGAAGAAGCAGAAGAAGGAGAAGGAGAAGGTGAAGTCTGGAGGGTGAAGCAGAAGAAGCAGAAGAAGGAGAAGGAGAAGGTGAAGTCAGGAGGGTGAATCAGAAGAAGTAGAAGAAGGAGAAGGAGAAGGTGAAGTCTGGAGGGTGAATCAGAAGAAGTAGAAGAAGGAGAAGGAGAAGGTGAAGTCTGGAGGTTGAATCAGAAGAAGTAGAAGAAGAAGAAGGAGAAGGGGAGGTCTGGAGGGTGAATCAGAAGAAGCAGAAGAAGGAGAAGGAGAAGGTGAAGTCTGGAGGGAGAAGCAGAAGAAGTAGAAGAAGAAGGAGAAGGTGAAATCTGGAGGGTGAATAAGAAGAAGTAGAAGAAGGAGAAGGAGAAGGTGAAGTCTGGAGGGTGAATCAGAAGAAGCAGAAGAAGGAGAAGGAGAAGGTGGAGTCTGGAGGCTGAAACAGAAGAAGTAGAAGAAGGAGAAGGAGAAGTTGTAGTCTGGAGAGTGAATCAGAAGAAGTAGACGAAGGAGAAGGAGAAGGTGAAGTCTGGAGGGTGAATCAGAAAAAGCAGAAGAAGGAGAAGGAGAAGGCGAAGTCTGGAGGGTGAATCAGAAGAAGTAGAAGAAGGAGAAGGAGAAGGTGAAGTCTGGAGGGTGAATCAGAAGAAGCAGAAGAAGGAGAAGGAGAAGGTGAAGTCTGGAGGGTGAATCTGAAGAAGCAGAAGAAGGAGAAGGAGAAGGTGAAGTCTGGAGGGTGAATCAGAAGAAGCAGAAGAAGGAGAAGGAGAAGGTGAAGTCTGGAGGGTGAATCAGAAGAAGCAGAAGAAGTAGAAGGAGAAGGTGAAGTCTGGAGGGTGAATCAGAAGAAGTAGAAGAAGGAGAAGGAGAAGGTGAAGTCTGGAGGGTGAATCAGAAGAAGCAGAAGAAGGAGAAGGAGAAGGTGAAGTCAGGAGGGTGCATCAGAAGAAGCAGAAGCAGGAGAAGGAGAAGGTGAAGACTGGAGGGTGAATCAGAAGAAGTAGAAGAAGCAGAAGGAGAAGGTGAAGTCTGGAGGGTGAATCAGAAGAAGTAGAAGAAGGAGAAGGAGATGGTGAGCTCTGGAGGGGGAATCAGAAGAAGCAGAAGAAGGAGAAGGAGAAGGTGAAGTCTGGAGGGTGAATCAGAAGAAGCAGAAGAAGGAGAAGGAGAACGTGAAGACTGGCGGGTGAATCAGAAGAAGTAGAAGAAGGAGAAGGAGAAGATGAAGTCCGGAGGGTGAATCAGAAGAAGTAGAAGAAGGAGAAGGAGAAGGTGAGGTCTGGAGGGTGAATCAGAAGAAGCAGAAGAAGGAGAAGGAGAAGGTGAAGTCTGGAGGGTGAATCAGAAGAAGCAGAAGAAGGAGAAGGAGAAGGTGAAGTCTGGAGGGTGAATCAGAAGAAGCAGAAGAAGGAGAAGGAGCAGGTGAAGTCAGGAGGGTGAATCAGAAGAAGCAGAAGAAGGAGAAGGAGAAGGTGAAGTTAGGAGGGTGAATCAGAAGAAGCAGAAGAAGGAGAAGGAGAAGGTGAAGTCTGGCGGGCGCAGCAGAAGAAGCAGAAGAAGGAGAAGGAGAAGGTGAAGTCAGGAGGGTGAAGCAGAAGAAGCAGAAGAAGGAGAAGGAGAAGGTGAAGTCTGGCGGGCGCAGCAGAAGAAGCAGAAGAAGGAGAAGGAGAAGGTGAAGTCTGGAGGGTGAAGCAGAAGAAGCAGAAGAAGTAGAAGGAGAAGGTGAAGTCTGGAGGGTGAATCAGAAGAAGTAGAAGAAGGAGAAGGAGAAGGTGAAGTCTGGAGGGTGAATCTGAAGAAGCAGAAGAAGGAGAAGGAGAAGGTGAAGTCTGGAGGGTGAATCAGAAGAAGCAGAAGAAGGAGAAGGAGAAGGTGAAGTCTGGAGGGTGAATCAGAAGAAGCAGAAGAAGTAGAAGGAGAAGGTGAAGTCTGGAGGGTGAATCAGAAGAAGTAGAAGAAGGAGAAGGAGAAGGTGAAGTCTGGAGGGTGAATCAGAAGAAGCAGAAGAAGGAGAAGGAGAAGGTGAAGTCAGGAGGGTGCATCAGAAGAAGCAGAAGCAGGAGAAGGAGAAGGTGAAGACTGGAGGGTGAATCAGAAGAAGTAGAAGAAGCAGAAGGAGAAGGTGAAGTCTGGAGGGTGAATCAGAAGAAGTAGAAGAAGGAGAAGGAGATGGTGAGCTCTGGAGGGTGAATCAGAAGAAGCAGAAGAAGGAGAAGGAGAAGGTGAAGTCTGGAGGGTGAATCAGAAGAAGCAGAAGAAGGAGAAGGAGAACGTGAAGACTGGCGGGTGAATCAGAAGAAGTAGAAGAAGGAGAAGGAGAAGATGAAGTCCGGAGGGTGAATCAGAAGAAGTAGAAGAAGGAGAAGGAGAAGGTGAGGTCTGGAGGGTGAATCAGAAGAAGCAGAAGAAGGAGAAGGAGAAGGTGAAGTCTGGAGGGTGAATCAGAAGAAGCAGAAGAAGGAGAAGGAGAAGGTGAAGTCTGGAGGGTGAATCAGAAGAAGCAGAAGAAGGAGAAGGAGCAGGTGAAGTCAGGAGGGTGAATCAGAAGAAGCAGAAGAAGGAGAAGGAGAAGGTGAAGTTAGGAGGGTGAATCAGAAGAAGCAGAAGAAGGAGAAGGAGAAGGTGAAGTCTGGCGGGCGCAGCAGAAGAAGCAGAAGAAGGAGAAGGAGAAGGTGAAGTCAGGAGGGTGAAGCAGAAGAAGCAGAAGAAGGAGAAGGAGAAGGTGAAGTCTGGCGGGCGCAGCAGAAGAAGCAGAAGAAGGAGAAGGAGAAGGTGAAGTCTGGAGGGTGAAGCAGAAGAAGCAGAAGAAGTAGAAGGAGAAGGTGAAGTCTGGAGGGTGAATCAGAAGAAGTAGAAGAAGGAGAAGGAGAAGGTGAAGTCATGAGGGAGAAGCAGAAGAAGCAGAAGAAGGAGACGGAGAAGGTGATGTCTGGAGGGTGAAGCAGAAGAAGCAGAAGAAGGAGAAGGAGAAGGTGAAGTCTGGAGGGCGAAGCAGAAGAAGCAGAAGAAGGAGAAAGAGAAGGTGACGTCTGGAGGGTGAAGAAGAAGAAGCAGAAGAAGGAGAAGGAGAAGGTGAAGTCTGGAGGGTGAATCAGAAGAAGTAGAAGAAGGAGAAGGAGAAGGTGAAGTCTGGAGGGTGAATCAGAAGAAGTAGAAGAAGGAGAAGGAGAAGGTGAAGTCAGGAGGGTGAAGCAGAAGAAGCAGAAGAAGGAGAAGGACAAGGTGAAGTCTGGAGGGTGAAGCAGAAGAAGCAGAAGAAGGAGAAGGAGAAGGTGAAGTCTGGAGGGTGAAGCAGAAGAAGCAGAAGAAGGAGAAGGAGAAGGTGAAGTCAGGAGGGTGAATCAGAAGAAGTAGAAGAAGGAGAAGGAGAAGGTGAAGTCTGGAGGGTGAATCAGAAGAAGTAGAAGAAGGAGAAGGAGAAGGTGAAGTCTGGAGGGTGAATCAGAAGAAGTAGAAGAAGGAGAAGGAGAAGGTGAAGTCTGGAGGGTGAATCGGAAGAAGCAGAAGAAGGAGAAGGAGCAGGTGAAGTCTGGAGGGAGAAGCAGAAGAAGTAGAAGAAGGAGAAGGAGAAGGTGAAGTCTGGAGGGTGAATCAGAAGAAGTAGAAGAAGGAGAAGGAGAAGGTGACGTCTGGAGGGTGAATCAGAAGAAGTAGAAGAAGGAGAAGGAGAAGGTGTAGTCTGGAGGGTGAATCAGAAGAAGTCGACGAAGGAGAAGGAGAAGGTGAAGTCTGGAGGGTGAATCAGAAGAAGCAGAAGCAGGAGAAGGAGATGGTGAAGTCTGGAGGGTGAATCAGAAGAAGTAGAAGAAGGAGAAGGAGAAGGTGAAGTCTGGAGGGTGAATCAGAAGAAGCAGAAGAAGGAGAAGGAGAAGGTGAAGTCTGGAGGGTGAATCAGAAGAAGCAGAAGAAGGAGAAGGAGAAGGTGAAGTCTGGAGGGTGAATCAGAAGAAGCAGAAGAAGGAGAAGGAGAAGGTGAAGTCTGGAGGGTGAATCAGAAGAAGCAGAAGAAGTAGAAGGAGAAGGTGAAGTCTGGAGGGTGAATCAGAAGAAGGAGAAGAAGGAGAAGGAGAAGGTGAAGTCTGGAGGGTGAACCAGAAGAAGCAGAAGAAGGAGAAGGAGAAGGTGAAGTCAGGAGGGTGAATCAGAAGAAGCAGAAGAAGGAGAAGGAGAAGGTGAAGTCTGGAGGGTGAATCAGAAGAAGCAGAAGAAGGCGAAGGAGAAGGTGAAGACTGGAGGGTGAATCAGAATAAGTAGAAGAAGGAGAAGGAGATGGTGAAGTCTGGAGGGTGAATCAGAAGAAGTAGAAGAAGCAGAAGGAGAAGGCGAAGTCTGGGGGGTGAATCAGAAGAAGCAGAAGAAGGAGAAGGAGAAGGTTAAGTCTGGAGGGTGAATCAGAAGAAGCAGAAGAAGGAGAAGGAGAAGGTGAAGTCTGGAGGGTGAATCATAAGAAGTAGAAGAAGGAGAAGGAGAAGGTGAGGTCTGGAGGGTGAATCAGAAGAAGCAGAAGAAGGAGAAGGAGAAGGTGAAGTCTGAAGGGTGAATCAGAAGAAGCAGAAGATGGAGAAGGAGAAGGTGAAGTCTGGAGGGTGAATCAGAAGAAGCAGAAGAAGGAGAAGGAGAAGGTGAAGTCTGGAGGGTGAATTAGAAGATGCAGAAGAAGGAGAAGGAGAAGGTGAAGTCTGGAGGGTGAATCAGAAGAAGTAGAAGAAGGAGAAGGAGAAGGTGAAGTCTGGAGGGTGAATCAGAAGAAGTAGAAGAAGGAGAAGGAGAAGGACAATTCTGGAGGGTGAATCAGAAGAAGCAGAAGAAGGAGAAGGAGAAGGTGAAGTCTGGAGGGTGAATCAGAAGAAGCAGAAGAAGGAGAATGAGAAGATGAAGTCTGGAGGGTGTATCAGAAGAAGTAGAAGAAGGAGAAGGAGAAGGTGAAGTCTGGAGGGTGAATCAGAAGAAGCAGAAGAAGGAGAAGGAGAAGGTGAAGTCTGGAGGGTGAATCAGAAGAAGCAGAAGAAGGAGAAGGAGAAGGTGAAGTCTGGAGGGTGAATCAGAAGAAGCAGAATAAGGAGAAGGAGAAGGTGAAGTCTGGAGGGTGAATCAGGAGAAGCAGAAGAAGGAGAAGGAGAAGGTGAAGTCTGGAGGGTGAATCAGAAGAAGTAGAAGAAGGAGAAGGAGAAGGTGAAGTCTGGAGGGTGAAGCAGAAGAAGTAGAAGAAGGAGAAGGAGAAGGTGAAGTCAGGAGGGTGAATCAGAAGAAGTAGAAGAAGGAGAAGGAGAAGGTGAAGTCTGGAGGGTGAATCAGAAGAAGTAGAAGAAGGAGAAGGAGAAGGTGAGGTCTGGAGGGTGAATCAGAAGAAGCAGAAGAAGCAGAAGGAGAAGATGAAGTCTGGAGGGTGAATCAGAAGAAGCAGAAGAAGGAGAAGGAGAAGGTGAAGTCTGGAGGGTGAATCAGAAGAAGCAGAAGAAGGAGAAGGAGAAGGTGAAGTCAGGAGGGTGAATCAGAAGAAGCAGAGGAAGGAGAAGGAGAAGGTGAAGTTAGGATGGTGAATCAGAAGAAGCAGAAGAAGGAGAAGGAGAAGGTGAAGTCAGGGGGGTGAAGCAGAAGAAGTAGAAGAAGGAGAAGGAGATGGTGAAGTCAGGAGGGTGAAGCAGAAGAAGCAGAAGAAGGAGAAGGAGAAGGTGAAGTCTGGAGGGTGAAGCAGAAGAAACAGAAGAAGGAGAAGGAGAAGGTGAAGTCTGGAGGGCGAAGCAGAAGAAGCAGAAGAAGGAGAAGGTGAAGGTGAAGTCTGGAGGGTGAAGCAGAAGAAGCAGAAGGAGAAGGAGAAGGTGAAGTCTGGAGGGTGAATCAGAAGAAGTAGAAGAAGGAGAAGGAGAAGGTGAAGTCTGGAGGGTGAATCAGAAGAAGTAGAAGAAGGAGAAGGAGAAGGTGAAGTCTGGAGGGTGAATCAGAAGAAGTAGAAGAAGGAGAAGGAGAAGGTGAAGTCTGGAGGGTGAATCAGAAGAAGAAGAAGAAGGAGAAGGAGAAGGTGAAGTCTGGAGGGAGAAGCAGAAGAAGTAGAAGAAGGAGAAGGAGAAGGTGAAGTCTGGAGGGTGAATTAGAAGAAGTAGAAGAAGGAGAAGGAGAAGGTAAGGTCTGGAGGGTGAATCAGAAGAAGTAGAAGAAGGAAAAGGAGAAGGTGAAGTCTGGAGGGTGAATCAGAAGAAGCAGAAGAAGGAGAAGGAGAAGGTGAAGTCTGGAGGGTGAATCAGAAGAAGTAGAAGAAGGAGAAGGAGAAGGTGTAGTTTGGAGGGTGAATCAGGAGAAGTAGACGAAGGAGAAGGAGAAGGTGAAGTCTGGAGGGTGAATCAGAAGAAGCAGAAGAAGGAGAAGGAGAAGGTGAAGTCTGGCGGGTGAATCAGAAGAAGTAGAAGAAGCAGAAGGAGAAGGTGAAGTCTGGAGGGTGAATCAGAAGAAGCAGAAGAAGGAGAAGGAGAAGGTGAAGTCTGGAGGGTGAATCAGAAGAAGCAGAAGAAGGAGAAGGAGAAGGTGAAGTATGGAGGGTGAATCAGAAGAAGCAGAAGAAGGAGAAGGTGAAGTCTGGAGTGTGAATCAGAAGAAGCAGAAGAAGTAGAAGGAGAAGGTGAAGTCTGGAGGGTGAATCAGAAGAAGTAGAAGAAGGAGAAGGAGAAGGTGAAGTCTGGAGGGTGAATCAGAAGAAGCAGAAGAAGGAGAAGGAGAAGGTGAAGTCAGGAGGGTGAATCAGAAGACGCAGAAGAAGGAGAAGGAGAAGGTGAAGTCTGGAGGGTGAATCAGAAGAAGCAGAAGAAGGAGAAGGAGAAGGTGAAGACTGGAGGGTGAATCAGAAGAAGTAGAAGAAGGAGAAGGAGAAGGTGAAGTCTGGAGGTTGAATCAGAAGAAGTAGAAGAAGAAGAAGGAGAAGGGGAAGTCTGGAGGGTGAATCAGAAGAAGCAGAAGAAGGAGAAGGAGAAGGTGAAGTCTGGAGGGAGAAGCAGAAGAAGTAGAAGAAGAAGGAGAAGGTGAAATCTGGAGGGTGAATAAGAAGAAGTAGAAGAAGGAGAAGGAGAAGGTGAAGTCTGGAGGGTGAATCAGAAGAAGTAGAAGAAGGAGAAGGAGAAGGTGAAGTCTGGAGGGTGAATCAGAAGAAGCAGAAGAAGGAGAAGGAGAAGGTGGAGTCTGGAGGCTGAATCAGAAGAAGTAGAAGAAGGAGAAGGAGAAGGTGTAGTCTGGAGAGCGAATCAGAAGAAGTAGACGAAGGAGAAGGAGAAGGTGAAGTCTGGAGGGTGAATCAGAAAAAGCAGAAGAAGGAGAAGGAGAAGGCGAAGTCTGGAGGGTGAATCAGAAGAAGTAGAAGAAGGAGAAGGAGAAGGTGAAGTCTGGAGGGTGAATCAGAAGAAGCAGAAGAAGGAGAAGGAGAAGGTGAAGTCTGGAGGGTGAATCTGAAGAAGCAGAAGAAGGAGAAGGAGAAGATGAAGTCTGGAGGGTGAATCAGAAGAAGCAGAAGAAGGAGAAGGAGAAGGTGAAGTCTGGAGGGTTAATCAGAAGAAGCAGAAGAAGTAGAAGGAGAAGGTGAAGTCTGGAGGGTGAATCAGAAGAAGTAGAAGAAGGAGAAGGAGAAGGTGAAGTCTGGAGGGTGAATCAGAAGAAGCAGAAGAAGGAGAAGGAGAAGGTGAAGTCAGGAGGGTGAATCAGAAGAAGCAGAAGCAGGAGAAGGAGAAGGTGAAGACTGGAGGGTGAATCAGAAGAAGTAGAAGAAGCAGAAGGAGAAGGTGAAGTCTGGAGGGTGAATCAGAAGAAGTAGAAGAAGGAGAAGGAGATGGTGAGGTCTGGAGGGTGAATCAGAAGAAGCAGAAGAAGGAGAAGGAGAAGGTGAAGTCTGGAGGGTGAATCAGAAGAAGCAGAAGAAGGGGAAGGAGAAGGTGAAGTCTGAAGAGTGAATCAGAAGAAGCAGAAGAAGGAGAAGGAGAAGGTGAAGTCTGGAGGGTGAATCAGAAGAAGCAGAATAAGGAGAAGGAGAAGGTGAAGTCTGGAGGGTGAATCAGAAGAAGCAGAAGAAGGAGAAGGAGAAGGTGAAGTCTGGAGGGTGAATCAGAAGAAGTAGAAGAAGGAGAAGGAGAAGGTGAAGTCTGGAGGGTGAAGCAGAAGAAGTAGAAGAAGGAGAAGGAGAAGGTGAAGTCATGAGGGTGAATCAGAAGAAGTAGAAGAAGGAAAAGGAGAAGGTGAAGTCAGGAGGGTGAATCAGAAGAAGCAGAAGAAGGAGAAGGAGAAGGTGAAGTCTGGAGTGTGAATCAGAAGAATCAGAAGAAGGAGAAGGAGAAGGTGAAGTCTGGAGGGTGAATCAGAAGAAGCAGAAGAAAGAGAAGGAGAAGGTGAAGTCTAGAGGGTGAAGCAGAAGAAGCAGAAGAAGGAGAAGTAGAAGGTGAAGACTGGAGGGTGAATCAGAAGAAGTAGAAGAAGGAGAAGGAGAAGGTGAAGTCTGGAGGGTGAATCAGAAGAGGTAGAAGAAGGAGAAGGAGAAGGTGAAGTCTGGAGGGTGAATCAGAAGAAGTAGAAGAAGGAGAAGGAGATGGTGAAGTCTGGAGGGTGAATCAGAAGAAGTAGAAGAAGGAGAAGGAGAATGTGAAGTCAGGAGGGTGAATCAGAAGAAGCAGAAGAAGGAGAAGGAGAAGGTGAAGTTAGGAGGGTGAATCAGAAGAAGCAGAAGAAGGAGAAGGAGAAGGTGAAGTCAGGGGGGTGAAGCAGAAAAAGTAGAAGAAGGAGAAGGAGAAGGCGAAGTCAGGAAGGTGAAGCAGAAGAAGCAGAAGAAGGAGAAGGAGAAGGTGAAGTCTGGCGGGCGCAGCAGAAGAAGCAGAAGAAGGAGAAGATGAAGGTGAAGTCTGGAGGGTGAAGCAGAAGAAGCAGAAGAAGGAGAAGGAGAAGGTGAAGTCTGGAGGGTGAATCAGAAGAAGTAGAAGAAGGAGAAGGAGAAGGTGAAGTCAGGAGGGTGAAGCAGAAGAAGCAGAAGAAGGAGAAGGAGAAGGTGAAGTCTGGAGGGTGAAGCAGAAGAAGCAGAAGAAGGAGAAGGAGAAGGTGAAGTCTGGCGGGCGAAGCAGAAGAAGTAGAAGAAGGAGAAGGAGAAGGTGAAGTCTGGATGGTGAAGCAGAAGTAGCAGAAGAAGGAGAAGGAGAAGGTGAAGTCTGGAGGGTGAATCAGAAGAAGTAGAAGAAGGAGAAGGAGAAGGTGAAGTCAGGAGGGTGAAGCAGAAGAAGCAGAAGAAGGAGAAGGAGAAGGTGAAGTCAGGAGGGTGAATCAGAAGAAGTAGAAGAAGGAGAAGGAGAAGGTGAAGTCTGGAGGGTGAATCAGAAGAAGTAGAAGAAGGAGAAGGAGAAGGTGAAGTCTGGAGGTTGAATCAGAAGAAGTAGAAGAAGAAGAAGGAGAAGGGGAAGTCTGGAGGGTGAAACAGAAGAAGCAGAAGAAGGAGAAGGAGAAGGTGAAGTCTGGAGGGAGAAGCAGAAGAAGTAGAAGAAGAAGGAGAAGGTGAAATCTGGAGGGTGAATAAGAAGAAGTAGAAGAAGGAGAAGGAGAAGGTGAAGTCTGGAGGGTGAAGCAGAAGAAGCAGAAGAAGGAGAAGGAGAAGGTGAAGTCAGGAGGGTGAATCAGAAGAAGTAGAAGAAGGAGAAGGAGAAGGTGAAGTCTGGAGGGTGAATCAGAAGAAGTAGAAGAAGGAGAAGGAGAAGGTGAAGTCTGGAGGTTGAATCAGAAGAAGTAGAAGAAGAAGAAGGAGAAGGGGAAGTCTGGAGGGTGAATCAGAAGAAGCAGAAGAAGGAGAAGGAGAAGGTGAAGTCTGGAGGGAGAAGCAGAAGAAGTAGAAGAAGAAGGAGAAGGTGAAATCTGGAGGGTGAATAAGAAGAAGTAGAAGAAGGAGAAGGAGAAGGTGAAGTCTGGAGGGTGAATCAGAAGAAGTAGAAGAAGGAGAAGGAGAAGGTGAAGTCTGGAGGGTGAATCAGAAGAAGCAAAAGAAGGAGAAGGAGAAGGTGGAGTCTGGAGGCTGAATCAGAAGAAGTAGAAGAAGGAGAAGGAGAAGGTGTAGTCTGGAGAGTGAATCAGAAGAAGTAGACGAAGGAGAAGGAGAAGGTGAAGTCTGGAGGGTGAATCAGAAAAAGCAGAAGAAGGAGAAGGAGAAGGCGAAGTCTGGAGGGTGAATCAGAAGAAGTAGAAGAAGGAGAAGGAGAAGGTGAAGTCTGGAGTTTGAATCAGAAGAAGCAGAAGAAGGAGAAGGAGAAGGTGAAGTCTGGAGGGTGAATCTGAAGAAGCAGAAGAAGGAGAAGGAGAAGATGAAGTCTGGAGGGTGAATCAGAAGAAGCAGAAAAAGGAGAAGGAGAAGGTGAAGTCTGGAGGGTGAATCAGAAGAAGCAGAAGAAGTAGAAGGAGAAGGTGAAGTCTGGAGGGTGAATCAGAAGAAGTAGAAGAAGGAGAAGGAGAAGGTGAAGTCTGGAGGGTGAATCAGAAGAAGCAGAAGAAGGAGAAGGAGAAGGTGAAGTCAGGAGGGTGAATCAGAAGAAGCAGAAGCAGGAGAAGGAGAAGGTGAAGACTGGAGGGTGAATCAGAAGAAGTAGAAGAAGCAGAAGGAGAAGGTGAAGTCTGGAGGGTGAATCAGAAGAAGTAGAAGAAGGAGAAGGAGATGGTGAGGTCTGGAGGGTGAATCAGAAGAAGCAGAAGAAGGAGAAGGAGAAGGTGAAGTCTGGAGGGTGAATCAGAAGAAGCAGAAGAAGGAGAAGGAGAAGGTGAAGACTGGCGGGTGAATCAGAAGAAGTAGAAGAAGGAGAAGGAGAAGATGAAGTCTGGAGGGTGGATCAGAAGAAGTAGAAGAAGGAGAAGGAGAAGGTGAAGTCTGGAGGGTGAATCAGAAGAAGCAGAAGAAGGGGAAGGAGAAGGTGAAGTCTGAAGAGTGAATCAGAAGAAGCAGAAGAAGGAGAAGGAGAAGGTGAAGTCTGGAGGGTGAATCAGAAGAAGCAGAATAAGGAGAAGGAGATGGTGAAGTCTGGAGGGTGAATCAGAAGAAGCAGAAGAAGGAGAAGGAGAAGGTGAAGTCTGGAGGGTGAATCAGAAGAAGTAGAAGAAGGAGAAGGAGAAGGTGAAGTCTGGAGGGTGAAGCAGAAGAAGTAGAAGAAGGAGAAGGAGAAGGTGAAGTCATGAGGGTGAATCAGAAGAAGTAGAAGAAGGAGAAGGAGAAGGTGAAGTCAGGAGGGTGAATCAGAAGAAGCAGAAGAAGGAGAAGGAGAAGGTGAAGTCTGGAGTGTGAATCAGAAGAATCAGAAGAAGGAGAAGGAGAAGGTGAAGTCTGGAGGGTGAATCAGAAGAAGCAGAAGAAAGAGAAGGAGAAGATGAAGTCTAGAGGGTGAAGCAGAAGAAGCAGAAGAAGGAGAAGTAGAAGGTGAAGACTGGAGGGTGAATCAGAAGAAGTAGAAGAAGGAGAAGGAGAAGGTGAAGTCTGGAGGGTGAATCAGAAGAGGTAGAAGAAGGAGAAGGAGAAGGTGAAGTCTGGAGGGTGAATCAGAAGAAGTAGAAGAAGGAGAAGGAGATGGTGAAGTCTGGAGGGTGAATCAGAAGAAGTAGAAGAAGGAGAAGGAGAATGTGAAGTCAGGAGGGTGAATCAGAAGAAGCAGAAGAAGGAGAAGGAGAAGGTGAAGTTAGGAGGGTGAATCAGAAGAAGCATAAGAAGGAGAAGGAGAAGGTGAAGTCAGGGGGGTGAAGCAGAAAAAGTAGAAGAAGGAGAAGGAGAAGGCGAAGTCAGGAAGGTGAAGCAGAAGAAGCAGAAGAAGGAGAAGGAGAAGGTGAAGTCTGGCGGGCGCAGCAGAAGAAGCAGAAGAAGGAGAAGGTGAAGGTGAAGTCTGGAGGGTGAAGCAGAAGAAGCAGAAGAAGGAGAAGGAGAAGGTGAAGTCTGGAGGGTGAATCAGAAGAAGTAGAAGAAGGAGAAGGAGAAGGTGAAGTCAGGAGGGTGAAGCAGAAGAAGCAGAAGAAGGAGAAGGAGAAGGTGAAGTCTGGAGGGTGAAGCAGAAGAAGCAGAAGAAGGAGAAGGAGAAGGTGAAGTCTGGCGGGCGAAGCAGAAGAAGTAGAAGAAGGAGAAGGAGAAGGTGAAGTCTGGATGGTGAAGCAGAAGTAGCAGAAGAAGGAGAAGGAGAAGGTGAAGTCTGGAGGGTGAATCAGAAGAAGTAGAAGAAGGAGAAGGAGAAGGTGAAGTCAGGAGGGTGAAGCAGAAGAAGCAGAAGAAGGAGAAGGAGAAGGTGAAGTCTGGAGGGTGAAACAGAAGAAGCAGAAGAAGGAGAAGGAGAAGGTGAAGTCTGGAGGGTGAAGCAGAAGAAGCAGAAGAAGGAGAAGGAGAAGGTGAAGTCAGGAGGGTGAATCAGAAGAAGTAGAAGAAGGAGAAGGAGAAGGTGAAGTCTGGAGGGTGAATCAGAAGAAGTAGAAGAAGGAGAAGGAGAAGGTGAAGTCTGGATGGTGAAGCAGAAGTAGCAGAAGAAGGAGAAGGAGAAGGTGAAGTCTGGAGGGTGAATCAGAAGAAGTAGAAGAAGGAGAAGGAGAAGGTGAAGTCAGGAGGGTGAAGCAGAAGAAGCAGAAGAAGGAGAAGGAGAAGGTGAAGTCTGGAGGGTGAAACAGAAGAAGCAGAAGAAGGAGAAGGAGAAGGTGAAGTCTGGAGGGTGAAGCAGAAGAAGCAGAAGAAGGAGAAGGAGAAGGTGAAGTCAGGAGGGTGAATCAGAAGAAGTAGAAGAAGGAGAAGGAGAAGGTGAAGTCTGGAGGGTGAATCAGAAGAAGTAGAAGAAGGAGAAGGAGAAGGTGAAGTCTGGAGGTTGAATCAGAAGAAGTAGAAGAAGTAGAAGGAGAAGGGGAAGTCTGGAGGGTGAAACAGAAGAAGCAGAAGAAGGAGAAGGAGAAGGTGAAGTCTGGAGGGAGAAGCAGAAGAAGTAGAAGAAGAAGGAGAAGGTGAAATCTGGAGGGTGAATAAGAAGAAGTAGAAGAAGGAGAAGGAGAAGGTGAAGTCTGGAGGGTGAAGCAGAAGAAGCAGAAGAAGGAGAAGGAGAAGGTGAAGTCAGGAGGGTGAATCAGAAGAAGTAGAAGAAGGAGAAGGAGAAGGTGAAGTCTGGAGGGTGAATCAGAAGAAGTAGAAGAAGGAGAAGGAGAAGGTGAAGTCTGGAGGTTGAATCAGAAGAAGTAGAAGAAGAAGAAGGAGAAGGGGAAGTCTGGAGGGTGAATCAGAAGAAGCAGAAGAAGGAGAAGGAGAAGGTGAAGTCTGGAGGGAGAAGCAGAAGAAGTAGAAGAAGAAGGAGAAGGTGAAATCTGGAGGGTGAATAAGAAGAAGTAGAAGAAGGAGAAGGAGAAGGTGAAGTCTGGAGGGTGAATCAGAAGAAGTAGAAGAAGGAGAAGGAGAAGGTGAAGTCTGGAGGGTGAATCAGAAGAAGCAAAAGAAGGAGAAGGAGAAGGTGGAGTCTGGAGGCTGAATCAGAAGAAGTAGAAGAAGGAGAAGGAGAAGGTGTAGTCTGGAGAGTGAATCAGAAGAAGTAGACGAAGGAGAAGGAGAAGGTGAAGTCTGGAGGGTGAATCAGAAAAAGCAGAAGAAGGAGAAGGAGAAGGCGAAGTCTGGAGGGTGAATCAGAAGAAGTAGAAGAAGGAGAAGGAGAAGGTGAAGTCTGGAGGTTGAATCAGAAGAAGCAGAAGAAGGAGAAGGAGAAGGTGAAGTCTGGAGGGTGAATCTGAAGAAGCAGAAGAAGGAGAAGGAGAAGATGAAGTCTGGAGGGTGAATCAGAAGAAGCAGAAAAAGGAGAAGGAGAAGGTGAAGTCTGGAGGGTGAATCAGAAGAAGCAGAAGAAGTAGAAGGAGAAGGTGAAGTCTGGAGGGTGAATCAGAAGAAGTAGAAGAAGGAGAAGGAGAAGGTGAAGTCTGGAGGGTGAATCAGAAGAAGCAGAAGAAGGAGAAGGAGAAGGTGAAGTCAGGAGGGTGAATCAGAAGAAGCAGAAGCAGGAGAAGGAGAAGGTGAAGACTGGAGGGTGAATCAGAAGAAGTAGAAGAAGCAGAAGGAGAAGGTGAAGTCTGGAGGGTGAATCAGAAGAAGTAGAAGAAGGAGAAGGAGATGGTGAGGTCTGGAGGGTGAATCAGAAGAAGCAGAAGAAGGAGAAGGAGAAGGTGAAGTCTGGAGGGTGAATCAGAAGAAGCAGAAGAAGGAGAAGGAGAAGGTGAAGACTGGCGGGTGAATCAGAAGAAGTAGAAGAAGGAGAAGGAGAAGATGAAGTCTGGAGGGTGGATCAGAAGAAGTAGAAGAAGGAGAAGGAGAAGGTGAAGTCTGGAGGGTGAATCAGAAGAAGCAGAAGAAGGGGAAGGAGAAGGTGAAGTCTGAAGAGTGAATCAGAAGAAGCAGAAGAAGGAGAAGGAGAAGGTGAAGTCTGGAGTGTGAATCAGAAGAAGCAGAATAAGGAGAAGGAGAAGGTGAAGTCTGGAGGGTGAATCAGAAGAAGCAGAAGAAGGAGAAGGAGAAGGTGAAGTCTGGAGGGTGAATCAGAAGAAGTAGAAGAAGGAGAAGGAGAAGGTGAAGTCTGGAGGGTGAAGCAGAAGAAGTAGAAGAAGGAGAAGGAGAAGGTGAAGTCATGAGGGTGAATCAGAAGAAGTAGAAGAAGGAGAAGGAGAAGGTGAAGTCAGGAGGGTGAATCAGAAGAAGCAGAAGAAGGAGAAGGAGAAGGTGAAGTCTGGAGTGTGAATCAGAAGAATCAGAAGAAGGAGAAGGAGAAGGTGAAGTCTGGAGGGTGAATCAGAAGAAGCAGAAGAAAGAGAAGGAGAAGGTGAAGTCTAGAGGGTGAAGCAGAAGAAGCAGAAGAAGGAGAAGTAGAAGGTGAAGACTGGAGGGTGAATCAGAAGATGTAGAAGAAGGAGAAGGAGAAGGTGAAGTCTGGAGGGTGAATCAGAAGAAGTAGAAGAAGGAGAAGGAGAAGGTGAAGTCTGGAGGGTGAATCAGAAGAAGTAGAAGAAGGAGAAGGAGATGGTGAAGTCTGGAGGGTGAATGAGAAGAAGTAGAAGAAGGAGAAGGAGAATGTGAAGTCAGGAGGGTGAATCAGAAGAAGCAGAAGAAGGAGAAGGAGAAGGTGAAGTTAGGAGGGTGAATCAGAAGAAGCAGAAGAAGGAGAAGGAGAAGGTGAAGTCAGGGGGGTGAAGCAGAAAAAGTAGAAGAAGGAGAAGGAGAAGGCGAAGTCAGGAAGGTGAAGCAGAAGAAGCAGAAGAAGGAGAAGGAGAAGGTGAAGTCTGGCGGGCGCAGCAGAAGAAGCAGAAGAAGGAGAAGGTGAAGGTGAAGTCTGGAGGGTGAAGCAGAAGAAGCAGAAGAAGGAGAAGGAGAAGGTGAAGTCTGGAGGGTGAATCAGAAGAAGTAGAAGAAGGAGAAGGAGAAGGTGAAGTCAGGAGGGTGAAGCAGAAGAAGCAGAAGAAGGAGAAGGAGAAGGTGAAGTCTGGAGGGTGAAGCAGAAGAAGCAGAAGAAGGAGAAGGAGAAGGTGAAGTCTGGCGGGCGAAGCAGAAGAAGTAGAAGAAGGAGAAGGAGAAGGTGAAGTCTGGATGGTGAAGCAGAAGTAGCAGAAGAAGGAGAAGGAGAAGGTGAAGTCTGGAGGGTGAATCAGAAGAAGTAGAAGAAGGAGAAGGAGAAGGTGAAGTCAGGAGGGTGAAGCAGAAGAAGCAGAAGAAGGAGAAGGAGAAGGTGAAGTCTGGAGGGTGAAACAGAAGAAGCAGAAGAAGGAGAAGGAGAAGGTGAAGTCTGGAGGGTGAAGCAGAAGAAGCAGAAGAAGGAGAAGGAGAAGGTGAAGTCAGGAGGGTGAATCAGAAGGAGTAGAAGAAGGAGAAGGAGAAGGTGAAGTCTGGAGGGTGAATCAGAAGAAGTAGAAGAAGGAGAAGGAGAAGGTGAAGTCTGGAGGTTGAATCAGAAGAAGTAGAAGAAGAAGAAGGAGAAGGGGAGGTCTGGAGGGTGAATCAGAAGAAGCAGAAGAAGGAGAAGGAGAAGGTGAAGTCTGGAGGGAGAAGCAGAAGAAGTAGAAGAAGAAGGAGAAGGTGAAATCTGGAGGGTGAATAAGAAGAAGTAGAAGAAGGAGAAGGAGAAGGTGAAGTCTGGAGGGTGAATCAGAAGAAGTAGAAGAAGGAGAAGGAGAAGGTGAAGTCTGGAGGGTGAATCAGAAGAAGCAGAAGAAGGAGAAGGAGAAGGTGGAGTCTGGAGGCTGAAACAGAAGAAGTAGAAGAAGGAGAAGGAGAAGGTGTAGTCTGGAGAGTGAATCAGAAGAAGTAGACGAAGGAGAAGGAGAAGGTGAAGTCTGGAGGGTGAATCAGAAAAAGCAGAAGAAGGAGAAGGAGAAGGCGAAGTCTGGAGGGTGAATCAGAAGAAGTAGAAGAAGGAGAAGGAGAAGGTGAAGTCTGGAGGGTGAATCAGAAGAAGCAGAAGAAGGAGAAGGAGAAGGTGAAGTCTGGAGGGTGAATCTGAAGAAGCAGAAGAAGGAGAAGGAGAAGGTGAAGTCTGGAGGGTGAATCAGAAGAAGCAGAAGAAGGAGAAGGAGAAGGTGAAGTCTGGAGGGTGAATCAGAAGAAGCAGAAGAAGTAGAAGGAGAAGGTGAAGTCTGGAGGGTGAATCAGAAGAAGTAGAAGAAGGAGAAGGAGAAGGTGAAGTCTGGAGGGTGAATCAGAAGAAGCAGAAGAAGGAGAAGGAGAAGGTGAAGTCAGGAGGGTGCATCAGAAGAAGCAGAAGCAGGAGAAGGAGAAGGTGAAGACTGGAGGGTGAATCAGAAGAAGTAGAAGAAGCAGAAGGAGAAGGTGAAGTCTGGAGGGTGAATCAGAAGAAGTAGAAGAAGGAGAAGGAGATGGTGAGCTCTGGAGGGTGAATCAGAAGAAGCAGAAGAAGGAGAAGGAGAAGGTGAAGTCTGGAGGGTGAATCAGAAGAAGCAGAAGAAGGAGAAGGAGAACGTGAAGACTGGCGGGTGAATCAGAAGAAGTAGAAGAAGGAGAAGGAGAAGATGAAGTCCGGAGGGTGAATCAGAAGAAGTAGAAGAAGGAGAAGGAGAAGGTGAGGTCTGGAGGGTGAATCAGAAGAAGCAGAAGAAGGAGAAGGAGAAGGTGAAGTCTGGAGGGTGAATCAGAAGAAGCAGAAGAAGGAGAAGGAGAAGGTGAAGTCTGGAGGGTGAATCAGAAGAAGCAGAAGAAGGAGAAGGAGCAGGTGAAGTCAGGAGGGTGAATCAGAAGAAGCAGAAGAAGGAGAAGGAGAAGGTGAAGTTAGGAGGGTGAATCAGAAGAAGCAGAAGAAGGAGAAGGAGAAGGTGAAGTCTGGCGGGCGCAGCAGAAGAAGCAGAAGAAGGAGAAGGAGAAGGTGAAGTCAGGAGGGTGAAGCAGAAGAAGCAGAAGAAGGAGAAGGAGAAGGTGAAGTCTGGCGGGCGCAGCAGAAGAAGCAGAAGAAGGAGAAGGAGAAGGTGAAGTCTGGAGGGTGAAGCAGAAGAAGCAGAAGAAGTAGAAGGAGAAGGTGAAGTCTGGAGGGTGAATCAGAAGAAGTAGAAGAAGGAGAAGGAGAAGGTGAAGTCTGGAGGGTGAATCTGAAGAAGCAGAAGAAGGAGAAGGAGAAGGTGAAGTCTGGAGGGTGAATCAGAAGAAGCAGAAGAAGGAGAAGGAGAAGGTGAAGTCTGGAGGGTGAATCAGAAGAAGCAGAAGAAGTAGAAGGAGAAGGTGAAGTCTGGAGGGTGAATCAGAAGAAGTAGAAGAAGGAGAAGGAGAAGGTGAAGTCTGGAGGGTGAATCAGAAGAAGCAGAAGAAGGAGAAGGAGAAGGTGAAGTCAGGAGGGTGCATCAGAAGAAGCAGAAGCAGGAGAAGGAGAAGGTGAAGACTGGAGGGTGAATCAGAAGAAGTAGAAGAAGCAGAAGGAGAAGGTGAAGTCTGGAGGGTGAATCAGAAGAAGTAGAAGAAGGAGAAGGAGATGGTGAGCTCTGGAGGGTGAATCAGAAGAAGCAGAAGAAGGAGAAGGAGAAGGTGAAGTCTGGAGGGTGAATCAGAAGAAGCAGAAGAAGGAGAAGGAGAACGTGAAGACTGGCGGGTGAAACAGAAGAAGTAGAAGAAGGAGAAGGAGAAGATGAAGTCCGGAGGGTGAATCAGAAGAAGTAGAAGAAGGAGAAGGAGAAGGTGAGGTCTGGAGGGTGAATCAGAAGAAGCAGAAGAAGGAGAAGGAGAAGGTGAAGTCTGGAGGGTGAATCAGAAGAAGCAGAAGAAGGAGAAGGAGAAGGTGAAGTCTGGAGGGTGAATCAGAAGAAGCAGAAGAAGGAGAAGGAGCAGGTGAAGTCAGGAGGGTGAATCAGAAGAAGCAGAAGAAGGAGAAGGAGAAGGTGAAGTTAGGAGGGTGAATCAGAAGAAGCAGAAGAAGGAGAAGGAGAAGGTGAAGTCTGGCGGGCGCAGCAGAAGAAGCAGAAGAAGGAGAAGGAGAAGGTGAAGTCAGGAGGGTGAAGCAGAAGAAGCAGAAGAAGGAGAAGGAGAAGGTGAAGTCTGGCGGGCGCAGCAGAAGAAGCAGAAGAAGGAGAAGGAGAAGGTGAAGTCTGGAGGGTGAAGCAGAAGAAGCAGAAGAAGTAGAAGGAGAAGGTGAAGTCTGGAGGGTGAATCAGAAGAAGTAGAAGAAGGAGAAGGAGAAGGTGAAGTCATGAGGGAGAAGCAGAAGAAGCAGAAGAAGGAGACGGAGAAGGTGATGTCTGGAGGGTGAAGCAGAAGAAGCAGAAGAAGGAGAAGGAGAAGGTGAAGTCTGGAGGGCGAAGCAGAAGAAGCAGAAGAAGGAGAAAGAGAAGGTGACGTCTGGAGGGTGAAGAAGAAGAAGCAGAAGAAGGAGAAGGAGAAGGTGAAGTCTGGAGGGTGAATCAGAAGAAGTAGAAGAAGGAGAAGGAGAAGGTGAAGTCTGGAGGGTGAATCAGAAGAAGTAGAAGAAGGAGAAGGAGAAGGTGAAGTCAGGAGGGTGAAGCAGAAGAAGCAGAAGAAGGAGAAGGACAAGGTGAAGTCTGGAGGGTGAAGCAGAAGAAGCAGAAGAAGGAGAAGGAGAAGGTGAAGTCTGGAGGGTGAAGCAGAAGAAGCAGAAGAAGGAGAAGGAGAAGGTGAAGTCAGGAGGGTGAATCAGAAGAAGTAGAAGAAGGAGAAGGAGAAGGTGAAGTCTGGAGGGTGAATCAGAAGAAGTAGAAGAAGGAGAAGGAGAAGGTGAAGTCTGGAGGGTGAATCAGAAGAAGTAGAAGAAGGAGAAGGAGAAGGTGAAGTCTGGAGGGTGAATCGGAAGAAGCAGAAGAAGGAGAAGGAGAAGGTGAAGTCTGGAGGGAGAAGCAGAAGAAGTAGAAGAAGGAGAAGGAGAAGGTGAAGTCTGGAGGGTGAATCAGAAGAAGTAGAAGAAGGAGAAGGAGAAGGTGACGTCTGGAGGGTGAATCAGAAGAAGTAGAAGAAGGAGAAGGAGAAGGTGTAGTCTGGAGGGTGAATCAGAAGAAGTCGACGAAGGAGAAGGAGAAGGTGAAGTCTGGAGGGTGAATCAGAAGAAGCAGAAGCAGGAGAAGGAGATGGTGAAGTCTGGAGGGTGAATCAGAAGAAGTAGAAGAAGGAGAAGGAGAAGGTGAAGTCTGGAGGGTGAATCAGAAGAAGCAGAAGAAGGAGAAGGAGAAGGTGAAGTCTGGAGGGTGAATCAGAAGAAGCAGAAGAAGGAGAAGGAGAAGGTGAAGTCTGGAGGGTGAATCAGAAGAAGCAGAAGAAGGAGAAGGAGAAGGTGAAGTCTGGAGGGTGAATCAGAAGAAGCAGAAGAAGTAGAAGGAGAAGGTGAATTCTGGAGGGTGAATCAGAAGAAGGAGAAGAAGGAGAAGGAGAAGGTGAAGTCTGGAGGGTGAACCAGAAGAAGCAGAAGAAGGAGAAGGAGAAGGTGAAGTCAGGAGGGTGAATCAGAAGAAGCAGAAGAAGGAGAAGGAGAAGGTGAAGTCTGGAGGGTGAATCAGAAGAAGCAGAAGAAGGCGAAGGAGAAGGTGAAGACTGGAGGGTGAATCAGAATAAGTAGAAGAAGGAGAAGGAGATGGTGAAGTCTGGAGGGTGAATCAGAAGAAGTAGAAGAAGCAGAAGGAGAAGGCGAAGTCTGGGGGGTGAATCAGAAGAAGCAGAAGAAGGAGAAGGAGAAGGTTAAGTCTGGAGGGTGAATCAGAAGAAGCAGAAGAAGGAGAAGGAGAAGGTGAAGTCTGGAGGGTGAATCATAAGAAGTAGAAGAAGGAGAAGGAGAAGGTGAGGTCTGGAGGGTGAATCAGAAGAAGCAGAAGAAGGAGAAGGAGAAGGTGAAGTCTGAAGGGTGAATCAGAAGAAGCAGAAGATGGAGAAGGAGAAGGTGAAGTCTGGAGGGTGAATCAGAAGAAGCAGAAGAAGGAGAAGGAGAAGGTGAAGTCTGGAGGGTGAATTAGAAGATGCAGAAGAAGGAGAAGGAGAAGGTGAAGTCTGGAGGGTGAATCAGAAGAAGTAGAAGAAGGAGAAGGAGAAGGTGAAGTCTGGAGGGTGAATCAGAAGAAGTAGAAGAAGGAGAAGGAGAAGGACAATTCTGGAGGGTGAATCAGAAGAAGCAGAAGAAGGAGAAGGAGAAGGTGAAGTCTGGAGGGTGAATCAGAAGAAGCAGAAGAAGGAGAATGAGAAGATGAAGTCTGGAGGGTGTATCAGAAGAAGTAGAAGAAGGAGAAGGAGAAGGTGAAGTCTGGAGGGTGAATCAGAAGAAGCAGAAGAAGGAGAAGGAGAAGGTGAAGTCTGGAGGGTGAATCAGAAGAAGCAGAAGAAGGAGAAGGAGAAGGTGAAGTCTGGAGGGTGAATCAGAAGAAGCAGAATAAGGAGAAGGAGAAGGTGAAGTCTGGAGGGTGAATCAGGAGAAGCAGAAGAAGGAGAAGGAGAAGGTGAAGTCTGGAGGGTGAATCAGAAGAAGTAGAAGAAGGAGAAGGAGAAGGTGAAGTCTGGAGGGTGAAGCAGAAGAAGTAGAAGAAGGAGAAGGAGAAGGTGAAGTCAGGAGGGTGAATCAGAAGAAGTAGAAGAAGGAGAAGGAGAAGGTGAAGTCTGGAGGGTGAATCAGAAGAAGTAGAAGAAGGAGAAGGAGAAGGTGAGGTCTGGAGGGTGAATCAGAAGAAGCAGAAGAAGGAGAAGGAGAAGATGAAGTCTGGAGGGTGAATCAGAAGAAGCAGAAGAAGGAGAAGGAGAAGGTGAAGTCTGGAGGGTGAATCAGAAGAAGCAGAAGAAGGAGAAGGAGAAGGTGAAGTCAGGAGGGTGAATCAGAAGAAGCAGAGGAAGGAGAAGGAGAAGGTGAAGTTAGGATGGTGAATCAGAAGAAGCAGAAGAAGGAGAAGGAGAAGGTGAAGTCAGGGGGGTGAAGCAGAAGAAGTAGAAGAAGGAGAAGGAGATGGTGAAGTCAGGAGGGTGAAGCAGAAGAAGCAGAAGAAGGAGAAGGAGAAGGTGAAGTCTGGAGGGTGAAGCAGAAGAAACAGAAGAAGGAGAAGGAGAAGGTGAAGTCTGGAGGGCGAAGCAGAAGAAGCAGAAGAAGGAGAAGGTGAAGGTGAAGTCTGGAGGGTGAAGCAGAAGAAGCAGAAGAAGGAGAAGGAGAAGGTGAAGTCTGGAGGGTGAATCAGAAGAAGTAGAAGAAGGAGAAGGAGAAGGTGAAGTCTGGAGGATGAATCAGAAGAAGTAGAAGAAGGAGAAGGAGAAGGTGAAGTCTGGAGGGTGAATCAGAAGAAGTAGAAGAAGGAGAAGGAGAAGGTGAAGTCTGGAGGGTGAATCAGAAGAAGAAGAAGAAGGAGAAGGAGAAGGTGAAGTCTGGAGGGAGAAGCAGAAGAAGTAGAAGAAGGAGAAGGAGAAGGTGAAGTCTGGAGGGTGAATTAGAAGAAGTAGAAGAAGGAGAAGGAGAAGGTAAGGTCTGGAGGGTGAATCAGAAGAAGTAGAAGAAGGAAAAGGAGAAGGTGAAGTCTGGAGGGTGAATCAGAAGAAGCAGAAGAAGGAGAAGGAGAAGGTGAAGTCTGGAGGGAGAATCAGAAGAAGTAGAAGAAGGAGAAGGAGAAGGTGTAGTTTGGAGGGTGAATCAGGAGAAGTAGACGAAGGAGAAGGAGAAGGTGAAGTCTGGAGGGTGAATCAGAAGAAGCAGAAGAAGGAGAAGGAGAAGGTGAAGTCTGGAGGGTGAATCAGAAGAAGTAGAAGAAGCAGAAGGAGAAGGTGAAGTCTGGAGGGTGAATCAGAAGAAGCAGAAGAAGGAGAAGGAGAAGGTGAAGTCTGGAGGGTGAATCAGAAGAAGCAGAAGAAGGAGAAGGAGAAGGTGAAGTATGGAGGGTGAATCAGAAGAAGCAGAAGAAGGAGAAGGTGAAGTCTGGAGTGTGAATCAGAAGAAGCAGAAGAAGTAGAAGGAGAAGGTGAAGTCTGGAGGGTGAATCAGAAGAAGTAGAAGAAGGAGAAGGAGAAGGTGAAGTCTGGAGGGTGAATCAGAAGAAGCAGAAGAAGGAGAAGGAGAAGGTGAAGTCAGGAGGGTGAATCAGAAGAAGCAGAAGAAGGAGAAGGAGAAGGTGAAGTCTGGAGGGTGAATCAGAAGAAGCAGAAGAAGGAGAAGGAGAAGGTGAAGACTGGAGGGTGAATCAGAAGAAGTAGAAGAAGGAGAAGGAGAAGGTGAAGTCTGGAGGGTGAATCAGAAGAAGTAGAAGAAGGAGAAGGAGAAGGCGAAGTCTGGAGGGTGAATCAGAAGAAGCAGAAGAAGGAGAAGGAGAAGATGAAATCTGGAGGGTGAATCAGAAGAAGCAGAAGAAGGAGAAGGAGAAGATGAAGTCTGGAGGGTGAATCAGAAGAAGTAGAAGAAGGAGAAGGAGAAGGTGAGATCTGGAGGGTGAATCAGAAGAAGCAGAAGAAGGAGAAGGAGAAGGTGAAGTCTGAAGGGTGAATCAGAAGAAGCAGAAAAAGGAGAAGGAGAAGGTGAAGTCTGGAGGGTGAATCAGAAGAAGCAGAAGAAGGAGAAGTAGAAGCTGAAGTCTGGAGGGTGAATCAGAAGAAGCAGAAGAAGGAGAAGGAGAAGGTGAAGTCCGGAGGGTGAATCAGAAGAAGTAGAAGAAGGAGAGGAGAAGGTGAAGTCTGGAGGGTGAATCAGAAGAAGTGGAAGAAGGAGAAGGAGAAGGTGAAGTCTGGAGGGTGAATCAGAAGAAGCAGAAGAAGGAGAAGGAGAAGGTGAAGTCTGGAGGGTGAATCAGAAGAAGCAGAAGAAGGAGAAGGAGAAGATGAAGTCTGGAGGGTGAATCAGAAGAAGTAGAAGAAGGAGAAGGAGAAGGTGAAGTCTGGAGGGTGAATCAGAAGAAGCAGAAGAGGGAGAAGGAGAAGGTGAAGTCTGGAGGGTGAATCAGAAGAAGCAGAAGAAGGAGAAGGAGAAGGTGAAGTCTGGAGGGTGAATCAGAAGAAGCAGAATAAGGAGAAGGAGAAGGTGAAGTCTGGAGGGTGAATCAGAAGAAGCAGAAGAAGGAGAAGGAGAAGGTGAAGTCTGGAGGGTGTATCAGAAGAAGTAGAAGAAGGAGAAGGAGAAGGTGAAGTCTGGAGGGTGAAGCAGAAGAAGTAGAAGAAGGAGAAGGAGAAGGTGAAGTCAGGAGGGTGAATCAGAAGAAGTAGAAGAAGGAGAAGGAGAAGGTGAAGTCAGGAGGGTGAACCAGAAGAAGCAGAAGAAGGAGAAGGAGAAGGTGAAGTCTGGAGGGTGAACCAGAAGAATCAGAAGAAGGAGAAGGAGAAGGTGAAGTCTGGAGGGTGAATCAGAAGAAGCAGAAGAAAGAGAAGGAGAAGGTGAAGTCTGGAGGGTGAAGCAGAAGAAGCAGAAGAAGGAGAAGGAGAAGGTGAAGATTGGAGGGTGAATCAGAAGAAGTAGAAGAAGGAGAAGAAGAAGGTGAAGTCTGGAGGGTGAATCAGAAGAAGTAGAAGAAGGAGAAGGAGAAGGTGAAGTCTGGAGGGTGAATCAGAAGAAGCAGAAGAAGGAGAAGGTGAAGTCTGGAGGGTGAATCAGAAGAAGTAGAAGAAGGAGAAGGAGAAGGTGAGATCTGGAGGGTGAATCAGAAGAAGCAGAAGAAGGAGAAGGAGAAGGTGAAGTCAGGGGGGTGAAGCAGAAGAAGTAGAAGAAGGAGAAGGAGAAGGTGAAGTCAGGAGGGTGAAGCAGAAGAAGCAGAAGAAGGAGAAGGAGAAGGTCAAGTCTGGAGGGCGCAGCAGAAGAAGCAGAAGAAGGAGAAGGAGAAGGTGAAGTCTGGAGGGTGAAGCCGTAGAAGCAGAAGAAGGAGAAGGAGAAGGTGAAGTCTGGAGGGTGAATCAGAAGAAGTAGAAGAAGGAGAAGGAGAAGGTGAAGTCAGGAGGGTGAATCAGAAGAAGTAGAAGAAGGAGAAGGAGAAGGTGAAGTCAGGAGGGTGAACCAGAAGAAGCAGAAGAAGGAGAAGGAGAAGGTGAAGTCTGGAGGGTGAACCAGAAGAATCAGAAGAAGGAGAAGGAGAAGGTGAAGTCTGGAGGGTGAATCAGAAGAAGCAGAAGAAAGAGAAGGAGAAGGTGAAGTCTGGAGGGTGAAGCAGAAGAAGCAGAAGAAGGAGAAGGAGAAGGTGAAGACTGGAGGGTGAATCAGAAGAAGTAGAAGAAGGAGAAGAAGAAGGTGAAGTCTGGAGGGTGAATCAGAAGAAGTAGAAGAAGGAGAAGTAGAAGGTGAAGTCTGGAGGGTGGATCAGAAGAAGCAGAAGAAGGAGAAGGAGAAGGTGAGGTCAGGAGGGTGAATCAGAAGAAGCAGAAGAAGGAGAAGGAGAAGGTGAAGTTAGGAGGGTGAATCAGAAGAAGCAGAAGAAGGAGAAGGAGAAGGTGAAGTCAGGGGGGTGAAGCAGAAGAAGTAGAAGAAGGAGAAGGAGTAGGTGAAGTCAGGAGGGTGAAGCAGAAGAAGCAGAAGAAGGAGAAGGAGAAGGTCAAGTCTGGAGGGCGCAGCAGAAGAAGCAGAAGAAGGAGAAGGAGAAGGTGAAGTCTGGAGGGTGAAGCCGTAGAAGCAGAAGAAGGAGAAGGAGAAGGTGAAGTCTGGAGGGTGAATCAGAAGAAGTAGAAGAAGGAGAAGGAGAAGGTGAAGTCAGGAGGGTGAAGCAGAAGAAGCAGAAGAAGGAGAAGGAGAAGGTGAAGTCTGGAGGGTGAAGCAGAAGAAGCAGAAGAAGGAGAAGGAGAAGGTGAAGTCTGGAGGGCGAAGCAGAAGAAACAGAAGAAGGAGAAGGAGAAGGTGAATTCTGGAGGGTGAAGCAGAAAAAGCAGATGAAGGACAAGGAGAAGGTGAAGTCTGGAGGGTGAATCAGAAGAAGTAGAAGAAGGAGTAGCAGAAGGTGAAGTCAGGAGGGTGAAGCAGAAGAAGCAGAAGAAGGATAAGGAGAAGGTGAAGTCTGGAGGGTGAAGCAGAAGAAGCAGAAGAAGGAGAAGGAGAAGGTGAAGTCTGGAGGGTGAAGCAGAAGAAGCAGAAGAAGGAGAAGGAGAAGGTGAAGTGAGGAGGGTGAATCAGAAGAATCAGAAGAAGGAGAAGGAGAAGGTGAAGTCTGGAGGGTGAATCAGAAGAAGTAGAAGAAGGAGAAGGAGAAGGTGAAGTCTGGAGGGTGAATCAGAAAAAGTAGAAGAAGGAGAAGGAGAAGGTGAAGTCTGGAGGGAGAATCAGAAGAAGCAGAAGAAGGAGAAGGAGAAGGTGAAGTCTGGAGGGAGAAGCAGAAGAAGTAGAAGAAGGAGAAGGAGAAGGTGAAGTCTGGAGGGTGAATCAGAAGAAGTAGAAGAAGGAGAAGGAGAAGGTGAAGTTTGGAGTGTGAATCAGAAGAAGTAGAAGAAGGAGAAGGAGAAGGTGAAGTCTGGAGGGTGAATCAGAAGAAGCAGAAGAAGGAGAAGGAGAAGGTGAAGTCTGGAGGGTGAATCAGAAGAAGTAGAAGAAGGAGAAGGAGAAGGTGTAGTCTGGAGGGTGAATCAGAAGAAGTAGACGAAGGAGAAGGAGAAGGTGAAGTCTGGAGGGTGAATCAGAAGAAGCAGAAGCAGGAGAAGGAGAAGGTGAAGTCTGGAGGGTGAAACAGAAGAAGTAGAAGAAGGAGAAGGAGAAGGTAAAGTCTGGAGGGTGAATCAGAAGAAGCAGAAGAAGGAGAAGGAGAAGGTGAATTCTGGAGGTTGAATCAGAAGTAGCAGAAGAAGGAGAAGGAGAAGGTGAAGTCTGGAGGGTGAATCAGAAGAAGCAGAAGAAGGAGAAGGAGAAGGTGAAGTCTGGAGGGTGAATCAGAAGAAGCAGAAGAAGTAGAAGGAGAAGGTGAATTCTGGAGGGTGAATCAGAAGAAGTAGAAGAAGGAGAAGGAGAAGGTGAAGTCTGGAGGGTGAATCAGAAGAAGCAGAAGAAGGAGAAGGAGAAGGTGAAGTCAGGAGGGTGAATCAGAAGAAGCGGAAGAAGGAGAAGGAGAAGGTGAAGTCTGGAGGGTGAATCAGAAGAAGCAGAAGAAGGAGAAGGAGAAGGTGAAGACTGGAGGGTGAATCAGAAGAAGTAGAAGAAAGAGAAGGAGAAGGTGAAGTCTGGAGGGTGAATCAGAAGAAGTAGAAGAAGGAGAAGGAGAAGGTGAAGTCTGGAGGGTGAATCAGAAGAAGTAGAAGAAGGAGAAGGCGAAGTCTGGAGGGTGAATCAGAAGAAGCAGAAGAAGGAGAAGGAGAAGGTGATGCCTGGAGGGTGAAGCAGAAGATGCAGAAGAAGGAGAAGGAGAAGGTGAAGTCTGGAGGGCGAAGCAGAAGAAGCAGAAGAAGGAGAAAGAGAAAGTGACGTCTGGAGGGTGAAGAAGAAGAAGCAGAAGAAGGAGAAGGAGAAGGTGAAGTCTGGAGGGTGAATCAGAAGAAGTAGAAGAAGGAGAAGGAGAAGGTGAAGTCTGGAGGGTGAATAAGAAGAAGTAGAAGAAGGAGAAGGAGAAGGTGAAGTCAGGAGGGTGAAGCAGAAGAAGCAGAAGAAGGAGAAGGAGAAGGTGAAGTCTGGAGGGTGAAGCAGAAGAAGCAGAAGAAGGAGAAGGAGAAGGTGAAGTCTGGAGGGTGAAGCAGAAGAAGCAGAAGAAGGAGAAGGAGAAGGTGAAGTCTGGAGGGAGAAGCAGAAGAAGTAGAAGAAGGAGAAGGAGAAGGTGAAGTCTGGAGGGTGAATCAGAAGAGGTAGAAGAAGGAGAAGGAGAAGGTGACGTCTGGAGGGTGAATCAGAAGAAGTAGAAGATAGAGAAGGAGAAGGTGAAGTCTGGAGGGTGAATCAGAAGAAGCAGAAGAAGGAGAAGGAGAAGGAGAAGTCTGGACGGTGAATCAGAAGAAGTAGAAGAAGGAGAAGGAGAAGGTGTAGTCTGGAGGGTGAATCAGAAGAAGTAGACGAAGGAGAAGGAGAAGGTGAAGTCTGGAGGGTGAATCAGAAGAAGTAGAAGAAGGAGAAGGAGAAGGTGAAGTCTGGAGGGTGAATCAGAAGAAGCAGAAGAAGGAGAAGGAGAAGGTGAAGTCTGGAGGGTGAATCAGAAGAAGCAGAAGAAGGAGAAGGAGAAGGTGAAGTCTGGAGGGTGAATCAGAAGAAGCAGAAGAAGGAGAAAGAGAAGGTGAAGTCTGGAGGGTGAATCAGAAGAAGCAGAAGAAGTAGAAGGAGAAGGTGAGGTCTGGAGGGTGAATCAGAAGAAGGAGAAGAAGGAGAAGGAGAAGGTGAAGTCTGGAGGGTGAATCAGAAGAAGTAGAAGAAGGAGAAGGAGAAGGTGAAGTCTGGAGGGTGAATCAGAAGAAGTAGAAGAAGGAGAAGGAGAAGGACAAGTCTGGAGGGTGAATCAGAAGAAGCAGAAGAAGGAGAAGGAGAAGGTGAAGTCTGGAGGGTGAATCAGAAGAAGCAGAAGAAGGAGAAGGAGAAGGTGAAGTCTGGAGGGTGAATCAGAAGAAGCAGAAGAAGGAGAAGGAGAAGGTGAAGTCTGGAGGGTGAATCAGAAGAAGCAGAATAAGGAGAAGGAGAAGGTGAAGTCTGGAGAGTGAATCAGGAGAAGCAGAAGAAGGAGAAGGAGAAGGTGAAGTCTGGAGGGTGAATCAGAAGAAGTAGAAGAAGGAGAAGGATAAGGTGAAGTCTGGAGGGTGAAGCAGAAGAAGTAGAAGAAGGAGAAGGAGAAGGTGAAGTCAGGAGGGTGAATCAGAAGAAGTAGAAGAAGGAGAAGGAGAAGGTGAAGTCTGGAGAGTGAATCAGAAGAAGCAGAAGAAGGAGAAGGAGAAGGTGAAGTCTGGAGGGTGAAAATAGAAGAAGCAAAAGAATGAGAAGGAGAAGATGAAGTCTGGAGGGTGAATCAGAAGAAGTAGAAGAAGGAGAAGGAGAAGGTGAGGTCTGGAGGGTGAATCAGAAGAAGCAGAAGAAGGAGAAGGAGAAGATGAAGTCTGGAGTGTGAATCAGAAGAAGCAGAAGAAGGAGAAGGAAAAGGTGAAGTCTGGAGGGTGAATCAGAAGAAGCAGAAGAAGGAGAAGGAGAAGGTGAAGTCAGGAGGGTGAATCAGAAGAAGCAGAAGAAGGAGAAGGAGAAGGTGAAGTTAGGAGGGTGAATCAGAAGAAGCAGAAGAAGGAGAAGGAGAAGGTGAAGTCGGGGGGGTGAAGCAGAAGAAGTAGAAGAAGGAGAAGGAGATGGTGAAGTCAGGAGGATGAAGCAGAAGAAGCAGAAGAAGGAGAAGGAGAAGGTGAAGTCTGGAGGGTGAAGCAGAAGAAACAGAAGAAGGAGAAGGAGAAGGTGAAGTCTGGAGGGCGAAGCAGAAGAAGCAGAAGAAGGAGAAGGTGAAGGTGAAGTCTGGAGGGTGAAGCAGAAGAAGCAGAAGAAGGAGAAGGAGAAGGTGAAGTCTGGAGGGTGAATCAGAAGAAGTAGAAGAAGGAGAAGGAGAAGGTGAAGTCAGGAGGGTGAAGCAGAAGAAGGAGACGGAGAAGGTGAAGTCTGGAGGGTGAAGCAGAAGAAGCAGAAGAAGGAGAAGGAGAAGGTGAAGTCTGGAGGGTGAAGCAGAAGAAGCAGAAGAAGGAGAAGGAGAAGGTGAAGTCAGGAGGGTGAATCAGAAGAAGTAGAAGAAGGAGAAGGAGAAGGTGAAGTCTGGAGGGTGAATCAGAAGAAGTAGAAGAAGGAGAAGGAGAAGGTGAAGTCTGGAGGGTGAATCAGAAGAAGTAGAAGAAGGAGAAGGAGAAGGTGAAGTCTGGAGGGTGAATCAGAAGAAGCAGAAGAAGGAGAAGGAGAAGGTGAAGTCTGGAGGGAGAAGCAGAAGAAGCAGAAGAAGGAGAAGGAGAAGATGAAGTCTGGAGGGTGAATCAGAAGAAGTAGAAGAAGGAGAAGGAGAAGGTGAGATCTGGAGGGTGAATCAGAAGAAGCAGAAGAAGGAGAAGGAGAAGTTGAAGTCTGAAGGGTGAATCAGAAGAAGCAGAAAAAGGAGAAGGAGAAGGTGAAGTCTGGAGGGTGAATCAGAAGAACCAGAAGAAGGAGAAGGAGAAGGTGAAGTCTGGAGGGTGAATCAGAAGAAGCAGAAGAAGGAGAAGGAGAAGGTGAAGTCCGGAGGGTGAATCAGAAGAAGTAGAAGAAGGAGAAGGAGAAGGTGAAGTCTGGAGGGTGAATCAGAAGAAGTAGAAGAAGGAGAAGGAGAAGGTGAAGTCTGGAGGGTGAATCAGAAGAAGCAGAAGAAGGAGAAGGAGAAGGTGAAGTCTGGAGGGTGAATCAGAAGAAGCAGAAGAAGGAGAAGGAGAAGATGAAGTCTGGAGGGTGAAGCAGAAGAAGGAGACGGAGAAGGTGAAGTCTGGAGGGTGAAGCTGAAGAAGCAGAAGAAGGAGAAGGAGAAGGTGAAGTCTGGAGGGTGAAGCAGAAGAAGCAGAAGAAGGAGAAGGAGAAGGTGAAGTCAGGAGGGTGAATCAGAAGAAGTAGAAGAAGGAGAAGGAGAAGGTGAAGTCTGGAGGGTGAATCAGAAGAAGTAGAAGAAGGAGAAGGAGAAGGTGAAGTCTGGAGGGTGAATCAGAAGAAGTAGAAGAAGGAGAAGGAGAAGGTGAAGTCTGGAGGGTGAATCAGAAGAAGCAGAAGAAGGAGAAGGAGAAGGTGAAGTCTGGAGGGAGAAGCAGAAGAAGTAGAAGAAGGAGAAGGAGAATGTAAAGTCTGGAGGGTGAATCAGAAGAAGTAGAAGAAGGAGAAGGAGAAGGTAAGTCTGGAGGGTGAATCAGAAGAAGTAGAAGAAGGAAAAGGAGAAGGTGAAGTCTGGAGGGTAAATCAGAAGAAGCAGAAGAAGGAGAAGGAGAAAGTGAAGTCTGGAGGGTGAATCAGAAGAAGTAGAAGAAGGAGAAGGAGAAGGTGTAGTTTGGAGGGTGAATCAGGAGAAGTAGACGAAGGAGAAGGAGAAGGTGAAGTCTGGAGGGTGAATCAGAAGAAGCAGAAGAAGGAGAAGGAGAAGGTGAAGTCTGGAGGGTGAATCAGAAGAAGTAGAAGAAGCAGAAGGAGAAGGTGAAGTCTGGAGGGTGAATCAGAAGAAGCAGAAGAAGGAGAAGGAGAAGGTGAAGTCTGGAGGGTGAATCAGAAGAAGCAGAAGAAGGAGAAGGAGAAGGTGAAGTATGGAGGGTGAATCAGAAGAAGCAGAAGAAGGAGAAGGAGAAGGTGAAGTCTGGAGGGTGAATCAGAAGAAGCAGAAGAAGTAGAAGGAGAAGGTGAAGTCTGGAGGGTGAATCAGAAGAAGTAGAAGAAGGAGAAGGAGAAGGTGAAGTCTGGAGGGTGAATCAGAAGAAGCAGAAGAAGGAGAAGGAGAAGGTGAAGTCAGGAGGGTGAATCAGAAGAAGCAGAAGAAGGAGAAGGAGAAGGTGAAGTCTGGAGGGTGAATCAGAAGAAGCAGAAGAAGGAGAAGGAGAAGGTGAAGACTGGAGGGTGAATCAGAAGAAGTAGAAGAAGGAGAAGGAGAAGGTGAAGTCTGGAGGGGGAATCAGAAGAAGTAGAAGAAGGAGAAGGAGAAGGCGAAGTCTGGACGGTGAATCAGAAGAAGCAGAAGAAGGAGAAGGAGAAGGTGAAATCTTGAGGGTGAATCAGAAGAAGCAGAAGAAGGAGAAGGAGAAGATGAAGTCTGGAGGGTGAATCAGAAGAAGTAGAAGAAGGAGAAGGAGAAGGTGAGATCTGGAGGGTGAATCAGAAGAAGCAGAAGAAGGAGAAGGAGAAGGTGATGTCTGAAGGGTGAAACAGAAGAAGCAGAAAAAGGAGAAGGAGAAGGTGAAGTCTGGAGGGTGAATCAGAAGAAGCAGAAGAAGGAGAAGGAGAAGGTGAAGTCTGGAGGGTGAATCAGAAGAAGCAGAAGAAGGAGAAGGAGAAGGTGAAGTCCGGAGGGTGAATCAGAAGAAGGAGAAGAAGGAGAAGGAGAAGGTGAAGTCTGGAGGGTGAATCAGAAGAAGTAGAAGAAGGAGAAGGAGAAGATGAAGTCTGGAGGGTGAATCAGAAGAAGCAGAAGAAGGAGAAGGAGAAGGTGAAGTCAGGAGGGTGAATCAGAAGAAGCAGAAGAAGGAGAAGGAGAAGGTGAAGTCTGGAGGGTGAATCAGAAGAAGCAGAAGAAGGAGAAGGAGAAGGTGAAGACTGGAGGGTGAATCAGAAGAAGTAGAAGAAGGAGAAGGCGAAGTCTGGACGGTGAATCAGAAGAAGCAGAAGAAGGAGAAGGAGAAGGTGAAATCTTGAGGGTGAATCAGAAGAAGCTGAAGAAGGAGAAGGAGAATATGAAGTCTGGAGGGTGAATCAGAAGAAGTAGAAGAAGGAGAAGGAGAAGGTGAGATCTGGAGGGTGAATCAGAAGAAGCAGAAGAAGGAGAAGGAGAAGGTGAAGTCTGAAGGGTGAAACAGAAGAAGCAGAAAAAGGAGAAGGAGAAGGTGAAGTCTGGAGGGTGAATCAGAAGAAGCAGAAGAAGGAGAAGGAGAAGGTGAAGTCTGGAGGGTGAATCAGAAGAAGCAGAAGAAGGAGAAGGAGAAGGTGAAGTCCGGAGGGTGAATCAGAAGAAGTAGAAGAAGGAGAAGGAGAAGGTGAAGTCTGGAGGGTGAATCAGAAGAAGTAGAAGAAGGAGAAGGAGAAGATGAAGTCTGGAGGGTGAATCAGAAGAAGCAGAAGAAGGAGAAGGAGAAGGTGAAGTCAGGAGGGTGAATCAGAAGAAGCAGAAGAAGGAGAAGGAGAAGGTGAAGTCTGGAGGGTGAATCAGAAGAAGCAGAAGAAGGAGAAGGAGAAGGTGAAGACTGGAGGGTGAATCAGAAGAAGTAGAAGAAGGAGAAGGTGAAGTCTGGAGGGTGAATCAGAAGAAGTAGAAGAAGGAGAAGGAGAAGGCGAAGTCTGGAGGGTGAATCAGAAGAAGCAGAAGAAGGAGAAGGAGAAGGAGAAATCTGGAGGGTGAATCAGAAGAAGCAGAAGAAGGAGAAGGAGAAGATGAAGTCTGGAGGGTGAATCAGAAGAAGTAGAAGAAGGAGAAGGAGAAGGTGAGATCTGGAGGGTGAATCAGAAGAAGCAGAAGAAGGAGAAGGAGAAGGTGAAGTCTGAAGGGTGAATCAGAAGAAGCAGAAAAAGGAGAAGGAGAAGGTGAAGTCTGGAGGGTGAATCAGAAGAAGCAGAAGAAGGAGAAGGAGAAGGTGAAGTCTGGAGGGTGAATCAGAAGAAGCAGAAGAAGGAGAAGGAGAAGGTGAAGTCCGGAGGGTGAATCAGAAGAAGTAGAAGAAGGAGAAGGAGAAGGTGAAGTCTGGAGGGTGAATCAGAAGAAGTAGAAGAAGGAGAAGGAGAAGGTGAAGTCTGGAGGGTGAATCAGAAGAAGGAGAAGGAGAAGGTGAAGTCTGGAGGGTGAATCAGAAGAAGCAGAAGAAGGAGAAGGAGAAGATGAAGTCTGGAGGGTGAATCAGAAGAAGTAGAAGAAGGAGAAGGAGAAGGTGAAGTCTGGAGGGTGAATCAGAAGAAGCAGAAGAAGGAGAAGGAGAAGGTGAAGTCTGGAGGGTGAATCAGAAGAAGCAGAAGAAGGAGAAGGAGAAGGTGAAGTCTGGAGGGTGAATCAGAAGAAGCAGAATAAGGAGAAGGAGAAGGTGAAGTCTGGAGGGTGAATCAGAAGAAGCAGAAGAAGGAGAAGGAGAAGGTGAAGTCTGGAGGGTGAATCAGAAGAAGTAGAAGAAGGAGAAGGAGAAGGTGAAGTCTGGAGGGTGAAGCAGAAGAAGTAGAAGAAGGAGAAGGAGAAGGTGAAGTCAGGAGGGTGAATCAGAAGAAGTAGAAGAAGGAGAAGGAGAAGGTGAAGTCAGGAGGGTGAATCAGAAGAAGCAGAAGAAGGAGAAGGAGAAGGTGAAGTCTGGAGGGTAAACCAGAAGAATCAGAAGAAGGAGAAGGAGAAGGTGAAGTCTGGAGGGTGAATCAGAAGAAGCAGAAGAAAGAGAAGGAGAAGGTGAAGTCTGGAGGGTGAAGCAGAAGAAGCAGAAGAAGGAGAAGGAGAAGGTGAAGACTGGAGGGTGAATCAGAAGAAGTAGAAGAAGGAGAAGAAGAAGGTGAAGTCTGGAGGGTGAATCAGAAGAATAGAAGAAGGAGAAGGAGAAGGTGAAGTCTAGAGGGTGAATCAGAAGAAGCAGAAGAAGGAGAAGGAGAAGGTGAAGTCAGGAGGGTGAATCAGAAGAAGTAGAAGAAGGAGAAGGAGAAGGTGAAGTCTGGAGGGTGAATCAGAAGAAGTAGAAGAAGGAGAAGGAGAAGGTGAAGTCTGGAGGGTGAATCAGAAGAAGTAGAAGAAGGAGAAGGAGAAGGTGAAGTCTGGAGGGTGAATCAGAAGAAGTAGAAGAAGGAGAAGGAGAAGGTGAAGTCTGGAGGGTGAATCAGAAGAAGTAGAAGAAGGAGAAGGAGAAGGTGAAGTCTGGAGGGTGAATCAGAAGAAGCAGAAGAAGGAGAAGGAGAAGGTGAAGTCTGGAGGGAGAAGCAGAAGAAGCAGAAGAAGGAGAAGGAGAAGATGAAGTCTGGAGGGTGAATCAGAAGAAGTAGAAGAAGGAGAAGGAGAAGGTGAGATCTGGAGGGTGAATCAGAAGAAGCAGAAGAAGGAGAAGGAGAAGTTGAAGTCTGAAGGGTGAATCAGAAGAAGCAGAAAAAGGAGAAGGAGAAGGTGAAGTCTGGAGGGTGAATCAGAAGAACCAGAAGAAGGAGAAGGAGAAGGTGAAGTCTGGAGGGTGAATCAGAAGAAGCAGAAGAAGGAGAAGGAGAAGGTGAAGTCCGGAGGGTGAATCAGAAGAAGTAGAAGAAGGAGAAGGAGAAGGTGAAGTCTGGAGGGTGAATCAGAAGAAGTAGAAGAAGGAGAAGGAGAAGGTGAAGTCTGGAGGGTGAATCAGAAGAAGCAGAAGAAGGAGAAGGAGAAGGTGAAGTCTGGAGGGTGAATCAGAAGAAGCAGAAGAAGGAGAAGGAGAAGATGAAGTCTGGAGGGTGAAGCAGAAGAAGGAGACGGAGAAGGTGAAGTCTGGAGGGTGAAGCTGAAGAAGCAGAAGAAGGAGAAGGAGAAGGTGAAGTCTGGAGGGTGAAGCAGAAGAAGCAGAAGAAGGAGAAGGAGAAGGTGAAGTCAGGAGGGTGAATCAGAAGAAGTAGAAGAAGGAGAAGGAGAAGGTGAAGTCTGGAGGGTGAATCAGAAGAAGTAGAAGAAGGAGAAGGAGAAGGTGAAGTCTGGAGGGTGAATCAGAAGAAGTAGAAGAAGGAGAAGGAGAAGGTGAAGTCTGGAGGGTGAATCAGAAGAAGCAGAAGAAGGAGAAGGAGAAGGTGAAGTCTGGAGGGAGAAGCAGAAGAAGTAGAAGAAGGAGAAGGAGAATGTAAAGTCTGGAGGGTGAATCAGAAGAAGTAGAAGAAGGAGAAGGAGAAGGTAAGTCTGGAGGGTGAATCAGAAGAAGTAGAAGAAGGAAAAGGAGAAGGTGAAGTCTGGAGGGTAAATCAGAAGAAGCAGAAGAAGGAGAAGGAGAAAGTGAAGTCTGGAGGGTGAATCAGAAGAAGTAGAAGAAGGAGAAGGAGAAGGTGTAGTTTGGAGGGTGAATCAGGAGAAGTAGACGAAGGAGAAGGAGAAGGTGAAGTCTGGAGGGTGAATCAGAAGAAGCAGAAGAAGGAGAAGGAGAAGGTGAAGTCTGGAGGGTGAATCAGAAGAAGTAGAAGAAGCAGAAGGAGAAGGTGAAGTCTGGAGGGTGAATCAGAAGAAGCAGAAGAAGGAGAAGGAGAAGGTGAAGTCTGGAGGGTGAATCAGAAGAAGCAGAAGAAGGAGAAGGAGAAGGTGAAGTATGGAGGGTGAATCAGAAGAAGCAGAAGAAGGAGAAGGAGAAGGTGAAGTCTGGAGGGTGAATCAGAAGAAGCAGAAGAAGTAGAAGGAGAAGGTGAAGTCTGGAGGGTGAATCAGAAGAAGTAGAAGAAGGAGAAGGAGAAGGTGAAGTCTGGAGGGTGAATCAGAAGAAGCAGAAGAAGGAGAAGGAGAAGGTGAAGTCAGGAGGGTGAATCAGAAGAAGCAGAAGAAGGAGAAGGAGAAGGTGAAGTCTGGAGGGTGAATCAGAAGAAGCAGAAGAAGGAGAAGGAGAAGGTGAAGACTGGAGGGTGAATCAGAAGAAGTAGAAGAAGGAGAAGGAGAAGGTGAAGTCTGGAGGGGGAATCAGAAGAAGTAGAAGAAGGAGAAGGAGAAGGCGAAGTCTGGACGGTGAATCAGAAGAAGCAGAAGAAGGAGAAGGAGAAGGTGAAATCTTGAGGGTGAATCAGAAGAAGCAGAAGAAGGAGAAGGAGAAGATGAAGTCTGGAGGGTGAATCAGAAGAAGTAGAAGAAGGAGAAGGAGAAGGTGAGATCTGGAGGGTGAATCAGAAGAAGCAGAAGAAGGAGAAGGAGAAGGTGATGTCTGAAGGGTGAAACAGAAGAAGCAGAAAAAGGAGAAGGAGAAGGTGAAGTCTGGAGGGTGAATCAGAAGAAGCAGAAGAAGGAGAAGGAGAAGGTGAAGTCTGGAGGGTGAATCAGAAGAAGCAGAAGAAGGAGAAGGAGAAGGTGAAGTCCGGAGGGTGAATCAGAAGAAGGAGAAGAAGGAGAAGGAGAAGGTGAAGTCTGGAGGGTGAATCAGAAGAAGTAGAAGAAGGAGAAGGAGAAGATGAAGTCTGGAGGGTGAATCAGAAGAAGCAGAAGAAGGAGAAGGAGAAGGTGAAGTCAGGAGGGTGAATCAGAAGAAGCAGAAGAAGGAGAAGGAGAAGGTGAAGTCTGGAGGGTGAATCAGAAGAAGCAGAAGAAGGAGAAGGAGAAGGTGAAGACTGGAGGGTGAATCAGAAGAAGTAGAAGAAGGAGAAGGCGAAGTCTGGACGGTGAATCAGAAGAAGCAGAAGAAGGAGAAGGAGAAGGTGAAATCTTGAGGGTGAATCAGAAGAAGCTGAAGAAGGAGAAGGAGAATATGAAGTCTGGAGGGTGAATCAGAAGAAGTAGAAGAAGGAGAAGGAGAAGGTGAGATCTGGAGGGTGAATCAGAAGAAGCAGAAGAAGGAGAAGGAGAAGGTGAAGTCTGAAGGGTGAAACAGAAGAAGCAGAAAAAGGAGAAGGAGAAGGTGAAGTCTGGAGGGTGAATCAGAAGAAGCAGAAGAAGGAGAAGGAGAAGGTGAAGTCTGGAGGGTGAATCAGAAGAAGCAGAAGAAGGAGAAGGAGAAGGTGAAGTCCGGAGGGTGAATCAGAAGAAGTAGAAGAAGGAGAAGGAGAAGGTGAAGTCTGGAGGGTGAATCAGAAGAAGTAGAAGAAGGAGAAGGAGAAGATGAAGTCTGGAGGGTGAATCAGAAGAAGCAGAAGAAGGAGAAGGAGAAGGTGAAGTCAGGAGGGTGAATCAGAAGAAGCAGAAGAAGGAGAAGGAGAAGGTGAAGTCTGGAGGGTGAATCAGAAGAAGCAGAAGAAGGAGAAGGAGAAGGTGAAGACTGGAGGGTGAATCAGAAGAAGTAGAAGAAGGAGAAGGTGAAGTCTGGAGGGTGAATCAGAAGAAGTAGAAGAAGGAGAAGGAGAAGGCGAAGTCTGGAGGGTGAATCAGAAGAAGCAGAAGAAGGAGAAGGAGAAGGAGAAATCTGGAGGGTGAATCAGAAGAAGCAGAAGAAGGAGAAGGAGAAGATGAAGTCTGGAGGGTGAATCAGAAGAAGTAGAAGAAGGAGAAGGAGAAGGTGAGATCTGGAGGGTGAATCAGAAGAAGCAGAAGAAGGAGAAGGAGAAGGTGAAGTCTGAAGGGTGAATCAGAAGAAGCAGAAAAAGGAGAAGGAGAAGGTGAAGTCTGGAGGGTGAATCAGAAGAAGCAGAAGAAGGAGAAGGAGAAGGTGAAGTCTGGAGGGTGAATCAGAAGAAGCAGAAGAAGGAGAAGGAGAAGGTGAAGTCCGGAGGGTGAATCAGAAGAAGTAGAAGAAGGAGAAGGAGAAGGTGAAGTCTGGAGGGTGAATCAGAAGAAGTAGAAGAAGGAGAAGGAGAAGGTGAAGTCTGGAGGGTGAATCAGAAGAAGGAGAAGGAGAAGGTGAAGTCTGGAGGGTGAATCAGAAGAAGCAGAAGAAGGAGAAGGAGAAGATGAAGTCTGGAGGGTGAATCAGAAGAAGTAGAAGAAGGAGAAGGAGAAGGTGAAGTCTGGAGGGTGAATCAGAAGAAGCAGAAGAAGGAGAAGGAGAAGGTGAAGTCTGGAGGGTGAATCAGAAGAAGCAGAAGAAGGAGAAGGAGAAGGTGAAGTCTGGAGGGTGAATCAGAAGAAGCAGAATAAGGAGAAGGAGAAGGTGAAGTCTGGAGGGTGAATCAGAAGAAGCAGAAGAAGGAGAAGGAGAAGGTGAAGTCTGGAGGGTGAATCAGAAGAAGTAGAAGAAGGAGAAGGAGAAGGTGAAGTCTGGAGGGTGAAGCAGAAGAAGTAGAAGAAGGAGAAGGAGAAGGTGAAGTCAGGAGGGTGAATCAGAAGAAGTAGAAGAAGGAGAAGGAGAAGGTGAAGTCAGGAGGGTGAATCAGAAGAAGCAGAAGAAGGAGAAGGAGAAGGTGAAGTCTGGAGGGTAAACCAGAAGAATCAGAAGAAGGAGAAGGAGAAGGTGAAGTCTGGAGGGTGAATCAGAAGAAGCAGAAGAAAGAGAAGGAGAAGGTGAAGTCTGGAGGGTGAAGCAGAAGAAGCAGAAGAAGGAGAAGGAGAAGGTGAAGACTGGAGGGTGAATCAGAAGAAGTAGAAGAAGGAGAAGAAGAAGGTGAAGTCTGGAGGGTGAATCAGAAGAATAGAAGAAGGAGAAGGAGAAGGTGAAGTCTAGAGGGTGAATCAGAAGAAGCAGAAGAAGGAGAAGGAGAAGGTGAAGTCTGGAGGGTGAATCAGAAGAAGCAGAAGAAGGAGAAGGAGAAGATGAAGTCTGGAGGGTGAATCAGAAGAAGTAGAAGAAGGAGAAGGAGAAGGTGAGGTCTGGAGGGTGAATCAGAAGAAGCAGAAGAAGGAGAAGTAGAAGGTGAAGTCTGGAGGGTGGATCAGAAGAAGCAGAAGAAGGAGAAGGAGAAGGTGAAGTCAGGAGGGTGAATCAGAAGAAGCAGAAGAAGGAGAAGGAGAAGGTGAAGTTAGGAGGGTGAATCAGAAGAAGCAGAAGAAGGAGAAGGAGAAGGTGAAGTCAGGGGGGTGAAGCAGAAGAAGTAGAAGAAGGAGAAGGAGAAGGTGAAGTCAGGAGGGTGAAGCAGAAGAAGCAGAAGAAGGAGAAGGAGAAGGTCAAGTCTGGAGGGCGCAGCAGAAGAAGCAGAAGAAGGAGAAGGAGAAGGTGAAGTCTGGAGGGTGAAGCCGTAGAAGCAGAAGAAGGAGAAGGAGAAGGTGAAGTCTGGAGGGTGAATCAGAAGAAGTAGAAGAAGGAGAAGGAGAAGGTGAAGTCAGGAGGGTGAAGCAGAAGAAGCAGAAGAAGGAGAAGGAGAAGGTGAAGTCTGGAGGGTGAAGCAGAAGAAGCAGAAGAAGGAGAAGGAGAAGGTGAAGTCTGGAGGGCGAAGCAGAAGAAGCAGAAGAAGGAGAAGGAGAAGGTGAATTCTGGAGGCTGAAGCAGAAAAAGCAGATGAAGGAGAAGGAGAAGGTGAAGTCTGGAGGGTGAATCAGAAGAAGTAGAAGAAGGAGTAGCAGAAGGTGAAGTCAGGAGGGTGAAGCAGAAGAAGCAGAAGAAGGAGAAGGAGAAGGTGAAGTCTGGAGAGTGAAGCAGAAGAAGCAGAAGAAGGAGAAGGAGAAGGTGAAGTCTGGAGGGTGAAGCTGAAGAAGCAGAAGAAGGAGAAGGATAAGGTGAAGTCTGGAGGGTGAATCAGAAGAAGCAGAAGAAGGAGAAGGAGAAGGTGAAGTATGGAGGGTGAATCAGAAGAAGCAGAAGAAGGAGAAGGAGAAGGTGAAGTCTGGACGGTGAATCAGAAGATGCAGAAGAAGTAGAAGGAGAAGGTGAAGTCTGGAGGGTGAATCAGAAGAAGTAGAAGAAGGAGAAGGAGAAGGTGAAGTCTGGAGGGTGAATCAGAAGAAGCAGAAGAAGGAGAAGGAGAAGGTGAAGTCAGGAGGCTGAATCAGAAGAAGCAGAAGTAGGAGAAGGAGAAGGTGAAGTCTGGATGGTGAATCAGAAGAAGCAGAAGAAGGAGAAGGAGAAGGTGAAGACTGGAGGGTGAATCAGAAGAAGTAGAAGAAGGAGAAGGAGAAGGTGAAGTCTGGAGGGTGAATCAGAAGAAGTAGAAGAAGGAGAAGGAGAAGGCGAAGTCTGGAGGGTGAATCAGAAGAAGCAGAAGAAGGAGAAGGAGAAGGTGAAATCTGGAGGGTGAATCAGAAGAAGCAGAAGAAGGAGAAGGAGAATATGAAGTCTGGAGGGTGAATCAGAAGAAGTAGAAGAAGGAGAAGGAGAAGGTGAGATCTGGAGGGTGAATCAGAAGAAGCAGAAGAAGGAGAAGGAGAAGGTGAAGTCTGAAGGGTGAATCTGAAGAAGCAGAAAAAGGAGAAGGAGAAGGTGAAGTCTGGAGGGTGAATCAGAAGAAGCAGAAGAAGGAGAAGGAGAAGGTGAAGTCTGGAGGGTGAATCAGAAGAAGCAGAAGAAGGAGAAGGAGAAGGTGAAGTCCGGAGGGTGAATCAGAAGAAGTAGAAGAAGGAGAAGGAGAAGGTGAAGTCTGGAGGGTGAATCAGAAGAAGTAGAAGAAGGAGAAGGAGAAGGTGAAGTCTGGAGGGTGAATCAGAAGAAGCAGAAGAAGGAGAAGGAGAAGGTGAAGTCTGGAGGGTGAATCAGAAGAAGTAGAAGAAGGAGAAGGAGAAGGTGAAGTCTGGAGGGTGAATCAGAAGAAGGAGAAGGAGAAGGTGAAGTCTGGAGGGTGAATCAGAAGAAGCAGAAGAAGGAGAAGGAGAAGATGAAGTCTGGAGGGTGAATCAGAAGAAGCAGAAGAAGGAGAAGGAGAAGGTGAAATCTGGAGGGTGAATCAGAAGAAGCAGAAGAAGGAGAAGGAGAAGGAGAAATCTGGAGGGTGAATCAGAAGAAGCAGAAGAAGGAGAAGGAGAAGATGAAGTCTGGAGGGTGAATCAGAAGAAGCAGAAAAAGGAGAAGGAGAAGGTGAAGTCTGGAGGGTGAATCAGAAGAAGCAGAAGAAGGAGAAGGAGAAGGTGAAGTCTGGAGGGTGAATCAGAAGAAGCAGAAGAAGGAGAAGGAGAAGGTGAAGTCCGGAGGGTGAATCAGAAGAAGTAGAAGAAGGAGAAGGAGAAGGTGAAGTCTGGAGGGTGAATCAGAAGAAGTAGAAGAAGGAGAAGGAGAAGGTGAAGTCTGGAGGGTGAATCAGAAGAAGGAGAAGGAGAAGGTGAAGTCTGGAGGGTGAATCAGAAGAAGCAGAAGAAGGAGAAGGAGAAGATGAAGTCTGGAGGGTGAATCAGAAGAAGTAGAAGAAGGAGAAGGAGAAGGTGAAGTCTGGAGGGTGAATCAGAAGAAGCAGAAGAAGGAGAAGGAGAAGGTGAAGTCTGGAGGGTGAATCAGAAGAAGCAGAAGAAGGAGAAGGAGAAGGTGAAGTCTGGAGGGTGAATCAGAAGAAGCAGAATAAGGAGAAGGAGAAGGTGAAGTCTGGAGGGTGAATCAGAAGAAGCAGAAGAAGGAGAAGGAGAAGGTGAAGTCTGGAGGGTGAATCAGAAGAAGTAGAAGAAGGAGAAGGAGAAGGTGAAGTCTGGAGGGTGAAGCAGAAGAAGTAGAAGAAGGAGAAGGAGAAGGTGAAGTCAGGAGGGTGAATCAGAAGAAGTAGAAGAAGGAGAAGGAGAAGGTGAAGTCAGGAGGGTGAATCAGAAGAAGCAGAAGAAGGAGAAGGAGAAGGTGAAGTCTGGAGGGTAAACCAGAAGAATCAGAAGAAGGAGAAGGAGAAGGTGAAGTCTGGAGGGTGAATCAGAAGAAGCAGAAGAAAGAGAAGGAGAAGGTGAAGTCTGGAGGGTGAAGCAGAAGAAGCAGAAGAAGGAGAAGGAGAAGGTGAAGACTGGAGGGTGAATCAGAAGAAGTAGAAGAAGGAGAAGAAGAAGGTGAAGTCTGGAGGGTGAATCAGAAGAATAGAAGAAGGAGAAGGAGAAGGTGAAGTCTAGAGGGTGAATCAGAAGAAGCAGAAGAAGGAGAAGGAGAAGGTGAAGTCTGGAGGGTGAATCAGAAGAAGCAGAAGAAGGAGAAGGAGAAGATGAAGTCTGGAGGGTGAATCAGAAGAAGTAGAAGAAGGAGAAGGAGAAGGTGAGGTCTGGAGGGTGAATCAGAAGAAGCAGAAGAAGGAGAAGTAGAAGGTGAAGTCTGGAGGGTGGATCAGAAGAAGCAGAAGAAGGAGAAGGAGAAGGTGAAGTCAGGAGGGTGAATCAGAAGAAGCAGAAGAAGGAGAAGGAGAAGGTGAAGTTAGGAGGGTGAATCAGAAGAAGCAGAAGAAGGAGAAGGAGAAGGTGAAGTCAGGGGGGTGAAGCAGAAGAAGTAGAAGAAGGAGAAGGAGAAGGTGAAGTCAGGAGGGTGAAGCAGAAGAAGCAGAAGAAGGAGAAGGAGAAGGTCAAGTCTGGAGGGCGCAGCAGAAGAAGCAGAAGAAGGAGAAGGAGAAGGTGAAGTCTGGAGGGTGAAGCCGTAGAAGCAGAAGAAGGAGAAGGAGAAGGTGAAGTCTGGAGGGTGAATCAGAAGAAGTAGAAGAAGGAGAAGGAGAAGGTGAAGTCAGGAGGGTGAAGCAGAAGAAGCAGAAGAAGGAGAAGGAGAAGGTGAAGTCTGGAGGGTGAAGCAGAAGAAGCAGAAGAAGGAGAAGGAGAAGGTGAAGTCTGGAGGGCGAAGCAGAAGAAGCAGAAGAAGGAGAAGGAGAAGGTGAATTCTGGAGGCTGAAGCAGAAAAAGCAGATGAAGGAGAAGGAGAAGGTGAAGTCTGGAGGGTGAATCAGAAGAAGTAGAAGAAGGAGTAGCAGAAGGTGAAGTCAGGAGGGTGAAGCAGAAGAAGCAGAAGAAGGAGAAGGAGAAGGTGAAGTCTGGAGAGTGAAGCAGAAGAAGCAGAAGAAGGAGAAGGAGAAGGTGAAGTCTGGAGGGTGAAGCTGAAGAAGCAGAAGAAGGAGAAGGATAAGGTGAAGTCTGGAGGGTGAATCAGAAGAAGCAGAAGAAGGAGAAGGAGAAGGTGAAGTATGGAGGGTGAATCAGAAGAAGCAGAAGAAGGAGAAGGAGAAGGTGAAGTCTGGACGGTGAATCAGAAGATGCAGAAGAAGTAGAAGGAGAAGGTGAAGTCTGGAGGGTGAATCAGAAGAAGTAGAAGAAGGAGAAGGAGAAGGTGAAGTCTGGAGGGTGAATCAGAAGAAGCAGAAGAAGGAGAAGGAGAAGGTGAAGTCAGGAGGCTGAATCAGAAGAAGCAGAAGTAGGAGAAGGAGAAGGTGAAGTCTGGATGGTGAATCAGAAGAAGCAGAAGAAGGAGAAGGAGAAGGTGAAGACTGGAGGGTGAATCAGAAGAAGTAGAAGAAGGAGAAGGAGAAGGTGAAGTCTGGAGGGTGAATCAGAAGAAGTAGAAGAAGGAGAAGGAGAAGGCGAAGTCTGGAGGGTGAATCAGAAGAAGCAGAAGAAGGAGAAGGAGAAGGTGAAATCTGGAGGGTGAATCAGAAGAAGCAGAAGAAGGAGAAGGAGAATATGAAGTCTGGAGGGTGAATCAGAAGAAGTAGAAGAAGGAGAAGGAGAAGGTGAGATCTGGAGGGTGAATCAGAAGAAGTAGAAGAAGGAGAAGGAGAAGGTGAAGTCTGGAGGGTGAATCAGAAGAAGGAGAAGGAGAAGGTGAAGTCTGGAGGGTGAATCAGAAGAAGCAGAAGAAGGAGAAGGAGAAGATGAAGTCTGGAGGGTGAATCAGAAGAAGTAGAAGAAGGAGAAGGAGAAGGTGAAATCTGGAGGGTGAATCAGAAGAAGCAGAAGAAGGAGAAGGAGAAGGAGAAATCTGGAGGGTGAATCAGAAGAAGCAGAAGAAGGAGAAGGAGAAGATGAAGTCTGGAGGGTGAATCAGAAGAAGCAGAAAAAGGAGAAGGAGAAGGTGAAGTCTGGAGGGTGAATCAGAAGAAGCAGAAGAAGGAGAAGGAGAAGGTGAAGTCTGGAGGGTGAATCAGAAGAAGCAGAAGAAGGAGAAGGAGAAGGTGAAGTCCGGAGGGTGAATCAGAAGAAGTAGAAGAAGGAGAAGGAGAAGGTGAAGTCTGGAGGGTGAATCAGAAGAAGTAGAAGAAGGAGAAGGAGAAGGTGAAGTCTGGAGGGTGAATCAGAAGAAGGAGAAGGAGAAGGTGAAGTCTGGAGGGTGAATCAGAAGAAGCAGAAGAAGGAGAAGGAGAAGATGAAGTCTGGAGGGTGAATCAGAAGAAGTAGAAGAAGGAGAAGGTGAAGTCTGGAGGGTGAATCAGAAGAAGCAGAAGAAGGAGAAGGAGAAGGTGAAGTCTGGAGGGTGAATCAGAAGAAGCAGAAGAAGGAGAAGGAGAAGGTGAAGTCTGGAGGGTGAATCAGAAGAAGCAGAATAAGGAGAAGGAGAAGGTGAAGTCTGGAGGGTGAATCAGAAGAAGCAGAAGAAGGAGAAGGAGAAGGTGAAGTCTGGAGGGTGAATCAGAAGAAGTAGAAGAAGGAGAAGGAGAAGGTGAAGTCTGGAGGGTGAAGCAGAAGAAGTAGAAGAAGGAGAAGGAGAAGGTGAAGTCAGGAGGGTGAATCAGAAGAAGTAGAAGAAGGAGAAGGAGAAGGTGAAGTCAGGAGGGTGAATCAGAAGAAGCAGAAGAAGGAGAAGGAGAAGGTGAAGTCTGGAGGGTAAACCAGAAGAATCAGAAGAAGGAGAAGGAGAAGGTGAAGTCTGGAGGGTGAATCAGAAGAAGCAGAAGAAAGAGAAGGAGAAGGTGAAGTCTGGAGGGTGAAGCAGAAGAAGCAGAAGAAGGAGAAGGAGAAGGTGAAGACTGGAGGGTGAATCAGAAGAAGTAGAAGAAGGAGAAGAAGAAGGTGAAGTCTGGAGGGTGAATCAGAAGAATAGAAGAAGGAGAAGGAGAAGGTGAAGTCTAGAGGGTGAATCAGAAGAAGTAGAAGAAGGAGAAGGAGAAGGTGAGATCTGGAGGGTGAATCAGAAGAAGCAGAAGAAGGAGAAGGAGAAGGTGAAGTCTGAAGGGTGAATCAGAAGAAGCAGAAAAAGGAGAAGGAGAAGGTGAAGTCTGGAGGGTGAATCAGAAGAAGCAGAAGAAGGAGAAGGAGAAGGTGAAGTCTGGAGGGTGAATCAGAAGAAGCAGAAGAAGGAGAAGGAGAAGGTGAAGTCCGGAGGGTGAATCAGAAGAAGTAGAAGAAGGAGAAGGAGAAGGTGAAGTCTGGAGGGTGAATCAGAAGAAGTAGAAGAAGGAGAAGGAGAAGGTGAAGTCTGGAGGGTGAATCAGAAGAAGGAGAAGGAGAAGGTGAAGTCTGGAGGGTGAATCAGAAGAAGCAGAAGAAGGAGAAGGAGAAGATGAAGTCTGGAGGGTGAATCAGAAGAAGTAGAAGAAGGAGAAGGAGAAGGTGAAGTCTGGAGGGTGAATCAGAAGAAGCAGAAGAAGGAGAAGGAGAAGGTGAAGTCTGGAGGGTGAATCAGAAGAAGCAGAAGAAGGAGAAGGAGAAGGTGAAGTCTGGAGGGTGAATCAGAAGAAGCAGAATAAGGAGAAGGAGAAGGTGAAGTCTGGAGGGTGAATCAGAAGAAGCAGAAGAAGGAGAAGGAGAAGGTGAAGTCTGGAGGGTGAATCAGAAGAAGTAGAAGAAGGAGAAGGAGAAGGTGAAGTCTGGAGGGTGAAGCAGAAGAAGTAGAAGAAGGAGAAGGAGAAGGTGAAGTCAGGAGGGTGAATCAGAAGAAGTAGAAGAAGGAGAAGGAGAAGGTGAAGTCAGGAGGGTGAATCAGAAGAAGCAGAAGAAGGAGAAGGAGAAGGTGAAGTCTGGAGGGTGAATCAGAAGAAGCAGAAGAAAGAGAAGGAGAAGGTGAAGTCTGGAGGGTGAAGCAGAAGAAGCAGAAGAAGGAGAAGGAGAAGGTGAAGACTGGAGGGTGAATCAGAAGAAGTAGAAGAAGGAGAAGAAGAAGGTGAAGTCTGGAGGGTGAATCAGAAGAATAGAAGAAGGAGAAGGAGAAGGTGAAGTCTAGAGGGTGAATCAGAAGAAGCAGAAGAAGGAGAAGGAGAAGGTGAAGTCTGGAGGGTGAATCAGAAGAAGCAGAAGAAGGAGAAGGAGAAGATGAAGTCTGGAGGGTGAATCAGAAGAAGTAGAAGAAGGAGAAGGAGAAGGTGAGGTCTGGAGGGTGAATCAGAAGAAGCAGAAGAAGGAGAAGTAGAAGGTGAAGTCTGGAGGGTGGATCAGAAGAAGCAGAAGAAGGAGAAGGAGAAGGTGAAGTCAGGAGGGTGAATCAGAAGAAGCAGAAGAAGGAGAAGGAGAAGGTGAAGTTAGGAGGGTGAATCAGAAGAAGCAGAAGAAGGAGAAGGAGAAGGTGAAGTCAGGGGGGTGAAGCAGAAGAAGTAGAAGAAGGAGAAGGAGAAGGTGAAGTCAGGAGGGTGAAGCAGAAGAAGCAGAAGAAGGAGAAGGAGAAGGTCAAGTCTGGAGGGCGCAGCAGAAGAAGCAGAAGAAGGAGAAGGAGAAGGTGAAGTCTGGAGGGTGAAGCCGTAGAAGCAGAAGAAGGAGAAGGAGAAGGTGAAGTCTGGAGGGTGAATCAGAAGAAGTAGAAGAAGGAGAAGGAGAAGGTGAAGTCAGGAGGGTGAAGCAGAAGAAGCAGAAGAAGGAGAAGGAGAAGGTGAAGTCTGGAGGGTGAAGCAGAAGAAGCAGAAGAAGGAGAAGGAGAAGGTGAAGTCTGGAGGGCGAAGCAGAAGAAGCAGAAGAAGGAGAAGGAGAAGGTGAATTCTGGAGGCTGAAGCAGAAAAAGCAGATGAAGGAGAAGGAGAAGGTGAAGTCTGGAGGGTGAATCAGAAGAAGTAGAAGAAGGAGTAGCAGAAGGTGAAGTCAGGAGGGTGAAGCAGAAGAAGCAGAAGAAGGAGAAGGAGAAGGTGAAGTCTGGAGAGTGAAGCAGAAGAAGCAGAAGAAGGAGAAGGAGAAGGTGAAGTCTGGAGGGTGAAGCTGAAGAAGCAGAAGAAGGAGAAGGATAAGGTGAAGTCTGGAGGGTGAATCAGAAGAAGCAGAAGAAGGAGAAGGAGAAGGTGAAGTATGGAGGGTGAATCAGAAGAAGCAGAAGAAGGAGAAGGAGAAGGTGAAGTCTGGACGGTGAATCAGAAGATGCAGAAGAAGTAGAAGGAGAAGGTGAAGTCTGGAGGGTGAATCAGAAGAAGTAGAAGAAGGAGAAGGAGAAGGTGAAGTCTGGAGGGTGAATCAGAAGAAGCAGAAGAAGGAGAAGGAGAAGGTGAAGTCAGGAGGCTGAATCAGAAGAAGCAGAAGTAGGAGAAGGAGAAGGTGAAGTCTGGATGGTGAATCAGAAGAAGCAGAAGAAGGAGAAGGAGAAGGTGAAGACTGGAGGGTGAATCAGAAGAAGTAGAAGAAGGAGAAGGAGAAGGTGAAGTCTGGAGGGTGAATCAGAAGAAGTAGAAGAAGGAGAAGGAGAAGGCGAAGTCTGGAGGGTGAATCAGAAGAAGCAGAAGAAGGAGAAGGAGAAGGTGAAATCTGGAGGGTGAATCAGAAGAAGCAGAAGAAGGAGAAGGAGAATATGAAGTCTGGAGGGTGAATCAGAAGAAGTAGAAGAAGGAGAAGGAGAAGGTGAGATCTGGAGGGTGAATCAGAAGAAGCAGAAGAAGGAGAAGGAGAAGGTGAAGTCTGAAGGGTGAATCTGAAGAAGCAGAAAAAGGAGAAGGAGAAGGTGAAGTCTGGAGGGTGAATCAGAAGAAGCAGAAGAAGGAGAAGGAGAAGGTGAAGTCTGGAGGGTGAATCAGAAGAAGCAGAAGAAGGAGAAGGAGAAGGTGAAGTCCGGAGGGTGAATCAGAAGAAGTAGAAGAAGGAGAAGGAGAAGGTGAAGTCTGGAGGGTGAATCAGAAGAAGTAGAAGAAGGAGAAGGAGAAGGTGAAGTCTGGAGGGTGAATCAGAAGAAGCAGAAGAAGGAGAAGGAGAAGGTGAAGTCTGGAGGGTGAATCAGAAGAAGTAGAAGAAGGAGAAGGAGAAGGTGAAGTCTGGAGGGTGAATCAGAAGAAGGAGAAGGAGAAGGTGAAGTCTGGAGGGTGAATCAGAAGAAGCAGAAGAAGGAGAAGGAGAAGATGAAGTCTGGAGGGTGAATCAGAAGAAGTAGAAGAAGGAGAAGGAGAAGGTGAAGTCTGGAGGGTGAATCAGAAGAAGCAGAAGAAGGAGAAGGAGAAGGTGAAGTCTGGAGGGTGAATCAGAAGAAGCAGAAGAAGGAGAAGGAGAAGGTGAAGTCTGGAGGGTGAATCAGAAGAAGCAGAATAAGGAGAAGGAGAAGGTGAAGTCTGGAGGGTGAATCAGAAGAAGCAGAAGAAGGAGAAGGAGAAGGTGAAGTCTGGAGGGTGAATCAGAAGAAGTAGAAGAAGGAGAAGGAGAAGGTGAGGTCTGGAGGGTGAAGCAGAAGAAGTAGAAGAAGGAGAAGGAGAAGGTGAAGTCAGGAGGGTGAATCAGAAGAAGTAGAAGAAGGAGAAGGAGAAGGTGAAGTCAGGAGGGTGAATCAGAAGAAGCAGAAGAAGGAGAAGGAGAAGGTGAAGTCTGGAGGGTAAACCAGAAGAATCAGAAGAAGGAGAAGGAGAAGGTGAAGTCTGGAGGGTGAATCAGAAGAAGCAGAAGAAAGAGAAGGAGAAGGTGAAGTCTGGAGGGTGAAGCAGAAGAAGCAGAAGAAGGAGAAGGAGAAGGTGAAGACTGGAGGGTGAATCAGAAGAAGTAGAAGAAGGAGAAGAAGAAGGTGAAGTCTGGAGGGTGAATCAGAAGAATAGAAGAAGGAGAAGGAGAAGGTGAAGTCTAGAGGGTGAATCAGAAGAAGCAGAAGAAGGAGAAGGAGAAGGTGAAGTCTGGAGGGTGAATCAGAAGAAGCAGAAGAAGGAGAAGGAGAAGATGAAGTCTGGAGGGTGAATCAGAAGAAGTAGAAGAAGGAGAAGGAGAAGGTGAGGTCTGGAGGGTGAATCAGAAGAAGCAGAAGAAGGAGAAGTAGAAGGTGAAGTCTGGAGGGTGGATCAGAAGAAGCAGAAGAAGGAGAAGGAGAAGGTGAAGTCAGGAGGGTGAATCAGAAGAAGCAGAAGAAGGAGAAGGAGAAGGTGAAGTTAGGAGGGTGAATCAGAAGAAGCAGAAGAAGGAGAAGGAGAAGGTGAAGTCAGGGGGGTGAAGCAGAAGAAGTAGAAGAAGGAGAAGGAGAAGGTGAAGTCAGGAGGGTGAAGCAGAAGAAGCAGAAGAAGGAGAAGGAGAAGGTCAAGTCTGGAGGGCGCAGCAGAAGAAGCAGAAGAAGGAGAAGGAGAAGGTGAAGTCTGGAGGGTGAAGCCGTAGAAGCAGAAGAAGGAGAAGGAGAAGGTGAAGTCTGGAGGGTGAATCAGAAGAAGTAGAAGAAGGAGAAGGAGAAGGTGAAGTCAGGAGGGTGAAGCAGAAGAAGCAGAAGAAGGAGAAGGAGAAGGTGAAGTCTGGAGGGTGAAGCAGAAGAAGCAGAAGAAGGAGAAGGAGAAGGTGAAGTCTGGAGGGCGAAGCAGAAGAAGCAGAAGAAGGAGAAGGAGAAGGTGAATTCTGGAGGCTGAAGCAGAAAAAGCAGATGAAGGAGAAGGAGAAGGTGAAGTCTGGAGGGTGAATCAGAAGAAGTAGAAGAAGGAGTAGCAGAAGGTGAAGTCAGGAGGGTGAAGCAGAAGAAGCAGAAGAAGGAGAAGGAGAAGGTGAAGTCTGGAGAGTGAAGCAGAAGAAGCAGAAGAAGGAGAAGGAGAAGGTGAAGTCTGGAGGGTGAAGCTGAAGAAGCAGAAGAAGGAGAAGGATAAGGTGAAGTCTGGAGGGTGAATCAGAAGAAGCAGAAGAAGGAGAAGGAGAAGGTGAAGTATGGAGGGTGAATCAGAAGAAGCAGAAGAAGGAGAAGGAGAAGGTGAAGTCTGGACGGTGAATCAGAAGATGCAGAAGAAGTAGAAGGAGAAGGTGAAGTCTGGAGGGTGAATCAGAAGAAGTAGAAGAAGGAGAAGGAGAAGGTGAAGTCTGGAGGGTGAATCAGAAGAAGCAGAAGAAGGAGAAGGAGAAGGTGAAGTCAGGAGGCTGAATCAGAAGAAGCAGAAGTAGGAGAAGGAGAAGGTGAAGTCTGGATGGTGAATCAGAAGAAGCAGAAGAAGGAGAAGGAGAAGGTGAAGACTGGAGGGTGAATCAGAAGAAGTAGAAGAAGGAGAAGGAGAAGGTGAAGTCTGGAGGGTGAATCAGAAGAAGTAGAAGAAGGAGAAGGAGAAGGCGAAGTCTGGAGGGTGAATCAGAAGAAGCAGAAGAAGGAGAAGGAGAAGGTGAAATCTGGAGGGTGAATCAGAAGAAGCAGAAGAAGGACAAGGAGAATATGAAGTCTGGAGGGTGAATCAGAAGAAGTAGAAGAAGGAGAAGGAGAAGGTGAGATCTGGAGGGTGAATCAGAAGAAGCAGAAGAAGGAGAAGGAGAAGGTGAAGTCTGAAGGGTGAATCTGAAGAAGCAGAAAAAGGAGAAGGAGAAGGTGAAGTCTGGAGGGTGAATCAGAAGAAGCAGAAGAAGGAGAAGGAGAAGGTGAAGTCTGGAGGGTGAATCAGAAGAAGCAGAAGAAGGAGAAGGAGAAGGTGAAGTCCGGAGGGTGAATCAGAAGAAGTAGAAGAAGGAGAAGGAGAAGGTGAAGTCTGGAGGGTGAATCAGAAGAAGTAGAAGAAGGAGAAGGAGAAGGTGAAGTCTGGAGGGTGAATCAGAAGAAGCAGAAGAAGGAGAAGGAGAAGGTGAAGTCAGGAGGGTGAATCAGAAGAAGCAGAAGAAGGAGAAGGAGAAGGTGAAGTCTGGAGGGTGAATCAGAAGAAGCAGAAGAAGGAGAAGGAGAAGGTGAAGACTGGAGGGTGAATCAGAAGAAGTAGAAGAAGGAGAAGGAGAAGGTGAAGTCTGGAGGGTGAATCAGAAGAAGTAGAAGAAGGAGAAGGAGAAGGCGAAGTCTGGAGGGTGAATCAGAAGAAGCAGAAGAAGGAGAAGGAGAAGGTGAAATCTGGAGGGTGAATCAGAAGAAGCAGAAGAAGGAGAAGGAGAAGATGAAGTCTGGAGGGTGAATCAGAAGAAGTAGAAGAAGGAGAAGGAGAAGGTGAGATCTGGAGGGTGAATCAGAAGAAGCAGAAGAAGGAGAAGGAGAAGGTGAAGTCTGAAGGGTGAATCAGAAGAAGCAGAAAAAGGAGAAGGAGAAGGTGAAGTCTGGAGGGTGAATCAGAAGAAGCAGAAGAAGGAGAAGGAGAAGGTGAAGTCTGGAGGGTGAATCAGAAGAAGCAGCAGAAGGAGAAGGAGAAGGTGAAGTCCGGAGGGTGAATCAGAAGAAGTAGAAGAAGGAGAAGGAGAAGGTGAAGTCTGGAGGGTGAATCAGAAGAAGTAGAAGAAGGAGAAGGAGAAGGTGAAGTCTGGAGGGTGAATCAGAAGAAGCAGAAGAAGGAGAAGGAGAAGGTGAAGTCTGGAGGGTGAATCAGAAGAAGCAGAAGAAGGAGAAGGAGAAGGTGAAGTCCGGAGGGTGAATCAGAAGAAGTAGAAGAAGGAGAAGGAGAAGGTGAAGTCTGGAGGGTGAATCAGAAGAAGTAGAAGAAGGAGAAGGAGAAGGTGAAGTCTGGAGGGTGAATCAGAAGAAGCAGAAGAAGGAGAAGGAGAAGGTGAAGTCAGGAGGGTGAATCAGAAGAAGCAGAAGAAGGAGAAGGAGAAGGTGAAGTCTGGAGGGTGAATCAGAAGAAGCAGAAGAAGGAGAAGGAGAAGGTGAAGACTGGAGGGTGAATCAGAAGAAGTAGAAGAAGGAGAAGGAGAAGGTGAAGTCTGGAGGGTGAATCAGAAGAAGTAGAAGAAGGAGAAGGAGAAGGCGAAGTCTGGAGGGTGAATCAGAAGAAGCAGAAGAAGGAGAAGGAGAAGGAGAAATCTGGAGGGTGAATCAGAAGAAGCAGAAGAAGGAGAAGGAGAAGATGAAGTCTGGAGGGTGAATCAGAAGAAGTAGAAGAAGGAGAAGGAGAAGGTGAGATCTGGAGGGTGAATCAGAAGAAGCAGAAGAAGGAGAAGGAGAAGGTGAAGTCTGGAGGGTGAACCAGAAGAATCAGAAGAAGGAGAAGGAGAAGGTGAAGTCTGGAGGGTGAATCAGAAGAAGCAGAAGAAAGAGAAGGAGAAGGTGAAGTCTGGAGGGTGAAGCAGAAGAAGCAGAAGAAGGAGAAGGAGAAGGTGAAGATTGGAGGGTGAATCAGAAGAAGTAGAAGAAGGAGAAGAAGAAGGTGAAGTCTGGAGGGTGAATCAGAAGAAGTAGAAGAAGGAGAAGGAGAAGGTGAAGTCTGGAGGGTGAATCAGAAGAAGCAGAAGAAGGAGAAGGTGAAGTCTGGAGGGTGAATCAGAAGAAGTAGAAGAAGGAGAAGGAGAAGGTGAGATCTGGAGGGTGAATCAGAAGAAGCAGAAGAAGGAGAAGGAGAAGGTGAAGTCAGGGGGGTGAAGCAGAAGAAGCAGAAGAAGGAGAAGGAGAAGGTGAAGTCTGGAGGGTGAATCAGAAGAAGTAGAAGAAGGAGAAGGAGAAGGTGAAGTCTGGAGGGTGAATCAGAAGAAGTAGAAGAAGGAGAAGGAGAAGGTGAAGTCTGGAGGGTGAATCAGAAGAAGCAGAAGAAGGAGAAGGTGAAGTCTGGAGGGTGAATCAGAAGAAGCAGAAGAAAGAGAAGGAGAAGGTGAAGTCTGAAGGGTGAATCAGAAGAAGCAGAAAAAGGAGAAGGAGAAGGTGAAGTCTGGAGGGTGAATCAGAAGAAGCAGAAGAAGGAGAAGGAGAAGGTGAAGTCTGGAGGGTGAATCAGAAGAAGCAGAAGAAGGAGAAGGAGAAGGTGAAGTCCGGAGGGTGAATCAGAAGAAGTAGAAGAAGGAGAAGGAGAAGTTGAAGTCTGGAGGGTGAATCAGAAGAAGGAGAAGAAGGAGAAGGAGAAGGTGAAGTCTGGAGGGTGAATCAGAAGAAGCAGAAGAAGGAGAAGGAGAAGGTGAATTCTGGAGGGTGAATCAGAAGAAGCAGAAGAAGGAGAAGGAGAAGATGAAGTCTGGAGGGTGAATCAGAAGAAGTAGAAGAAGGAGAAGGAGAAGGTGAAGTCTGGAGGGTGAATCAGAAGAAGCAGAAGAAGGAGAAGGAGAAGGTGAAGTCTGGAGGGTGAATCAGAAGAAGCAGAAGAAGGAGAAGGAGAAGGTGAAGTCTGGAGGGTGAATCAGAAGAAGCAGAATAAGGAGAAGGAGAAGGTGAAGTCTGGAGGGTGAATCAGAAGAAGCAGAAGAAGGAGAAGGAGAAGGTGAAGTCTGGAGGGTGAATCAGAAGAAGTAGAAGAAGGAGAAGGAGAAGGTGAAGTCTGGAGGGTGAAGCAGAAGAAGTAGAAGAAGGAGAAGGAGAAGGTGAAGTCAGGAGGGTGAATCAGAAGAAGTAGAAGAAGGAGAAGGAGAAGGTGAAGTCAGGAGGGTGAATCAGAAGAAGCAGAAGAAGGAGAAGGTGAAGTCTGGAGGGTAAACCAGAAGAATCAGAAGAAGGAGAAGGAGAAGGTGAAGTCTGGAGGGTGAATCAGAAGAAGCAGAAGAAAGAGAAGGAGAAGGTGAAGTCTGGAGGGTGAAGCAGAAGAAGCAGAAGAAGGAGAAGGAGAAGGTGAAGACTGGAGGGTGAATCAGAAGAAGTCGAAGAAGGTGAAGAAGAAGGTGAAGTCTGGAGGGTGAATCAGAAGAATAGAAGAAGGAGAAGGAGAAGGTGAAGTCTAGAGGGTGAATCAGAAGAAGCAGAAGAAGGAGAAGGAGAAGGTGAAGTCTGGAGGGTGAATCAGAAGAAGCAGAAGAAGGAGAAGGAGAAGATGAAGTCTGGAGGGTGAATCAGAAGAAGTAGAAGAAGGAGAAGGAGAAGGTGAGGTCTGGAGGGTGAATCAGAAGAAGCAGAAGAAGGAGAAGTAGAAGGTGAAGTCTGGAGGGTGGATCAGAAGAAGCAGAAGAAGGAGAAGGAGAAGGTGAAGTCAGGAGGGTGAATCAGAAGAAGCAGAAGAAGGAGAAGGAGAAGGTGAAGTTAGGAGGGTGAATCAGAAGAAGCAGAAGAAGGAGAAGGAGAAGGTGAAGTCAGGGGGGTGAAGCAGAAGAAGTAGAAGAAGGAGAAGGAGAAGGTGAAGTCAGGAGGGTGAAGCAGAAGAAGCAGAAGAAGGAGAAGGAGAAGGTCAAGTCTGGAGGGCGCAGCAGAAGAAGCAGAAGAAGGAGAAGGAGAAGGTGAAGTCTGGAGGGTGAAGCCGTAGAAGCAGAAGAAGGAGAAGGAGAAGGTGAAGTCTGGAGGGTGAATCAGAAGAAGTAGAAGAAGGAGAAGGAGAAGGTGAAGTCAGGAGGGTGAAGCAGAAGAAGCAGAAGAAGGAGAAGGAGAAGGTGAAGTCTGGAGGGTGAAGCAGAAGAAGCAGAAGGAGAAGGAGAAGGTGAAGTCTGGAGGGCGAAGCAGAAGAAGCAGAAGAAGGAGAAGGAGAAGGTGAATTCTGGAGGCTGAAGCAGAAAAAGCAGATGAAGGAGAAGGAGAAGGTGAAGTCTGGAGGGTGAATCAGAAGAAGCAGAAGAAGGAGAAGGAGAAGGTGAAGTCTGGAGGGTGAATCAGAAGAAGCAGAAGAAGTAGAAGGAGAAGGTGAAGTCTGGAGGGTGAATCAGAAGAAGTAGAAGAAGGAGAAGGAGAAGGTGAAGTCTGGAGAGTGAATCAGAAGAAGCAGAAGAAGGAGAAGGAGAAGGTGAAGTCAGGAGGCTGAATCAGAAGAAGCAGAAGTAGGAGAAGGAGAAGGTGAAGTCTGGATGGTGAATCAGAAGAAGCAGAAGAAGGAGAAGGAGAAGGTGAAGACTGGAGGGTGAATCAGAAGAAGTAGAAGAAGGAGAAGGAGAAGGTGAAGTCTGGAGGGTGAATCAGAAGAAGTAGAAGAAGGAGAAGGAGAAGGCGAAGTCTGGAGGGTGAATCAGAAGAAGCAGAAGAAGGAGAAGGAGAAGGTGAAATCTGGAGGGTGAATCAGAAGAAGCAGAAGAAGGAGAAGGAGAATATGAAGTCTGGAGGGTGAATCAGAAGAAGTAGAAGAAGGAGAAGGAGAAGGTGAGATCTGGAGGGTGAATCAGAAGAAGCAGAAGAAGGAGAAGGAGAAGGTGAAGTCTAAAGGATGAATCAGAAGAAGCAGAAAAAGGAGAAGGAGAAGGTGAAGTCTGGAGGGTGAATCAGAAGAAGCAGAAGAAGGAGAAGGAGAAGGTGAAGTCTGGAGGGTGAATCAGAAGAAGCAGAAGAAGGAGAAGGAGAAGGTGAAGTCCGGAGGGTGAATCAGAAGAAGTAGAAGAAGGAGAAGGAGAAGGTGAAGTCTGGAGGATGAATCAGAAGAAGTAGAAGAAGGAGAAGGAGAAGGTGAAGTCTGGAGGGTGAATCAGAAGAAGCGGAAGAAGGAGAAGAAGAAGGTGAAGTCAGGAGGGTGAATCAGAAGAAGCAGAAGAAGGAGAAGGAGAAGGTGAAGTCTGGAGGGTGAATCAGAAGAAGCAGAAGAAGGAGAAGGAGAAGGTGAAGACTGGAGGGTGAATCAGAAGAAGTAGAAGAAGGAGAAGGAGAAGGTGAAGTCTGGAGGGTGAATCAGAAGAAGTAGAAGAAGGAGAAGGAGAAGGCGAAGTCTGGAGGGTGAATCAGAAGAAGCAGAAGAAGGAGAAGGAGAAGGTGAAATCTGGAGGGTGAATCAGAAGAAGCAGAAGAAGGAGAAGGAGAAGATGAAGTCTGGAGGGTGAATCAGAAGAAGTAGAAGAAGGAGAAGGAGAAGGTGAGATCTGGAGGGTGAATCAGAAGAAGCAGAAGAAGGAGAAGGAGAAGGTGAAGTCTGAAGGGTGAATCAGAAGAAGCAGAAAAAGGAGAAGGAGAAGGTGAAGTCTGGAGGGTGAATCAGAAGAAGCAGAAGAAGGAGAAGGAGAAGGTGAAGTCTGGAGGGTGAATCAGAAGAAGCAGCAGAAGGAGAAGGAGAAGGTGAAGTCCGGAGGGTGAATCAGAAGAAGTAGAAGAAGGAGAAGGAGAAGGTGAAGTCTGGAGGGTGAATCAGAAGAAGTAGAAGAAGGAGAAGGAGAAGGTGAAGTCTGGAGGGTGAATCAGAAGAAGCAGAAGAAGGAGAAGGAGAAGGTGAAGTCTGGAGGGTGAATCAGAAGAAGCAGAAGAAGGAGAAGGAGAAGATGAAGTCTGGAGGGTGAATCAGAAGAAGTAGAAGAAGGAGAAGGAGAAGGTGAAGTCTGGAGGGTGAATCAGAAGAAGCAGAAGAAGGAGAAGGAGAAGGTGAAGTCTGGAGGGTGAATCAGAAGAAGCAGAATAAGGAGAAGGAGAAGGTGAAGTCTGGAGGGTGAATCAGAAGAAGCAGAAGAAGGAGAACGAGAAGGTGAAGTCTGGAGGGTGAATCAGAAGAAGTAGAAGAAGGAGAAGGAGAAGGTGAAGTCTGGAGGGTGAAGCAGAAGAAGTAGAAGGAGGAGAAGGAGAAGGTGAAGTCAGGAGGGTGAATCAGAAGAAGTAGAAGAAGGAGAAGGAGAAGGTGAAGTCAGGAGGGTGAATCAGAAGAAGCAGAAGAAGGAGAAGGAGAAGGTGAAGTCTGGAGGGTAAACCAGAAGAATCAGAAGAAGGAGAAGGAGAAGGTGAAGTCTGGAGGGTGAATCAGAAGAAGCAGAAGAAAGAGAAGGAGAAGGTGAAGTCTGGAGGGTGAAGCAGAAGAAGCAGAAGAAGGAGAAGGAGAAGGTGAAGACTGGAGGGTGAATCAGAAGAAGTAGAAGTAGGAGAAGAAGAAGGTGAAGTCTGGAGGGTGAATCAGAAGAATAGAAGAAGGAGAAGGAGAAGGTGAAGTCTGGAGGGTGAATCAGAAGAAGCAGAAGAAGGAGAAGGAGAAGGTGAAGTCTGGAGGGTGAATCAGAAGAAGCAGAAGAAGGAGAAGGAGAAGATGAAGTCTGGAGGGTGAATCAGAAGAAGTAGAAGAAGGAGAAGGAGAAGGTGAGGTCTGGAGGGTGAATCAGAAGAAGCAGAAGAAGGAGAAGTAGAAGGTGAAGTCTGGAGGGTGGATCAGAAGAAGCAGAAGAAGGAGAAGGTGAAGTCAGGAGGGTGAATCAGAAGAAGCAGAAGAAGGAGAAGTAGAAGGTGAAGATAGGAGGGTGAATCAGAAGAAGCAGAAGAAGGAGAAGGAGAAGGTGAAGTCAGGGGGGTGAAGCAGAAGAAGTAGAATAAGGAGAAGGAGAAGGTGAAGTCAGGAGGGTGAAGCAGAAGAAGCAGAAGAAGGAGAAGGAGAAGGTCAAGTCTGGAGGGCGCAGCAGAAGAAGCAGAAGAAGGAGAAGGAGAAGGTGAAGTCTGGAGGGTGAAGCCGTAGAAGCAGAAGAAGGAGAAGGAGAAGGTGAAGTCTGGAGGGTGAATCAGAAGAAGTAGAAGAAGGAGAAGGAGAAGGTGAAGTCAGGAGGGTGAAGCAGAAGAAGCAGAAGAAGGAGAAGGAGAAGGTGAAGTCTGGAGGGTGAAGCAGAAGAAGCAGAAGAAGGAGAAGGAGAAGGTGAAGTCTGGAGGGCGAAGCAGAAGAAGCAGAAGAAGGAGAAGGAGAAGGTGAATTCTGGAGGCTGAAGCAGAAAAAGCAGATGAAGGAGAAGGAGAAGGTGAAGTCTGGAGGGTGAATCAGAAGAAGTAGAAGAAGGAGTAGCAGAAGGTGAAGTCAGGAGGGTGAAGCAGAAGAAGCAGAAGAAGCAGAAGGAGAAGGTGAAGTCTGGAGAGTGAAGCAGAAGAAGCAGAAGAAGGAGAAGGAGAAGGTGATGTCTGGAGGGTGAAGCAGAAGAAGCAGAAGAAGGAGAAGGATAAGGTGAAGTCAGGAGGGTGAATCAGAAGAAGTAGAAGAAGGAGAAGGAGAAGGTGAAGTCTGGAGGGTGAATCAGAAGAAGTAGAAGAAGGAGAAGGAGAAGGTGAAGTCTGGAGGGTGAATCAGAAGAAGTAGAAGAAGGAGAAGGAGAAGGTGAAGTCTGGAGGGTGAATCAGAAGAAGCAGAAGAAGGAGAAGGAGAAGGTGAAGTCTGGAGGGAGAAGCAGAAGAAGTAGAAGAAGGAGAAGGAGAAGGTGAAGTCTGGAGGGTGAATCAGAAGAAGTAGAAGAAGGAGAAGGAGAAGGTGAAGTTTGGAGTGTGAATCAGAAGAAGTAGAAGAAGGAGAATGAGAAGGTGAAGTCTGGAGGGTGAATCAGAAGAAGCAGAAGTAGGAGAAGGAGAAGGTGAAGTCTGGAGGGTGAATCAGAAGATGTAGAAGAAGGAGAAGGAGAAGGTGTAGTCTGGAGGGTGAATCAGAAGAAGTAGACGAAGGAGAAGGAGAAGGTGAAGTCTGGAGGGTGAATCAGAAGAAGCAGAAGCAGGAGAAGGAGAAGGTGAAGTCTGGAGGGTGAAACAGAAGAAGTAGAAGAAGGAGAAGGAGAAGGTGAAGTCTGGAGGGTGAATCAGAAGAAGCAGAAGAAGGAGAAGGAGAATGTGAATTCTTGAGGTTGAATCAGAAGTAGCAGAAGAAGGAGAAGGAGAAGGTGAAGTCTGGAGGGTGAATCAGAAGAAGCAGAAGAAGGAGAAGGAGAAGGTGAAGTCTGGAGGGTGAATCAGAAGAAGCAGAAGAGGTAGAAGGAGAAGGTGAAGTCTGGAGGGTGAATCAGAAGAAGTAGAAGAAGGAGAAGGAGAAGATGAAGGCTGGAGGGTGAATCAGAAGAAGCTGAAGAAGGAGAAGGAGAAGGTGAAGTCAGGAGGGTGAATCAGAAGAAGCAGAAGAAGGAGAAGGAGAAGGTGAAGTCTGGAGGGTGAATCAGAAGAAGCAGAAGAAGGAGAAGGAGAAGGTGAAGACTGGAGGGTGAATCAGAAGAAGTAGAAGAAGGAGAAGGAGAAGGTGAAGTCTGGAGGGTGAATCAGAAGAAGTAGAAGAAGGAGAAGGCGAATTCTGGAGGGTGAATCAGAAGAAGCAGAAGAAGGAGAAGGAGAAGGTGAAGTCTGGAGGGTGAATCAGAAGAAGCACAAGAAGGAGAAGGAGAAGATGAAGTCTGGAGGGTGAATCAGAAGATGTATAAGAAGGAGAAGGGGAAGGTGAGGTCTGGAGGGTGAATCAGAAGAAGCAGAAGAAGGAGAAGGAGAAGGTGAAGTCTGAAGGTTGAATCGGAAGAAGCAGAAGAAGGAGAAGGAGAAGGTGAAGTCTGGAGGGTGAATCAGAAGAAGCAGAAGAAGGAGAAGGTGAAGTCTGGAGGGTGAATCAGAAGAAGTAGAAGACGGAGAAGGAGAAGGTGAAGTCTGGAGGCTGGAGGGTGAAGCAGAAGAAGTAGAAGAAGGAGAAGGAGAAGGTGAAGTCAGGAGGGTGAATCAGAAGAAGCAGAAGAAGGAGAAGGAGAAGGTGAAGTCTGGAGGGTGAATCAGAAGAAGCAGAAGAAGGAGAAGGAGAAGGTGAAGTCAGGAGGGTGAATCAGAAGAAGCAGAAGAAGGAGAAGGAGAAGGTGAAGTCAGGAGGCTGAATCAGAAGAAGCAGAAGTAGGAGAAGGAGAAGGTGGAGTCTGGATGGTGAATCAGAAGAAGCAGAAGAAGGAGAAGGAGAAGGTGAAGACTGGAGGGTGAATCAGAAGAAGCAGAAGAAGGAGAAGGAGAATATGAAGTCTGGAGGGTGAATCAGAAGAAGTAGAAGAAGGAGAAGGAGAAGGTGAAGTCAGGAGGCTGAATCAGAAGAAGCAGAAGTAGGAGAAGGAGAAGGTGAAGTCTGGATGGTGAATCAGAAGAAGCAGAAGAAGGAGAAGGAGAAGGTGAAGACTGGAGGGTGAATCAGAAGAAGTAGAAGAAGGAGAAGGAGAAGGTGAAGTCTGGAGGGTGAATCAGAAGAAGTAGAAGAAGGAGAAGGAGAAGGCGAAGTCTGGAGGGTGAATCAGAAGAAGCAGAAGAAGGAGAAGGAGAAGGTGAAATCTGGAGGGTGAATCAGAAGAAGCAGAAGAAGGAGAAGGAGAATATGAAGTCTGGAGGGTGAATCAGAAGAAGTAGAAGAAGGAGAAGGAGAAGGTGAGATCTGGAGGGTGAATCAGAAGAAGCAGAAGAAGGAGAAGGAGAAGGTGAAGTCTAAAGGATGAATCAGAAGAAGCAGAAAAAGGAGAAGGAGAAGGTGAAGTCTGGAGGGTGAATCAGAAGAAGCAGAAGAAGGAGAAGGAGAAGGTGAAGTCTGGAGGGTGAATCAGAAGAAGCAGAAGAAGGAGAAGGAGAAGGTGAAGTCCGGAGGGTGAATCAGAAGAAGTAGAAGAAGGAGAAGGAGAAGGTGAAGTCTGGAGGATGAATCAGAAGAAGTAGAAGAAGGAGAAGGAGAAGGTGAAGTCTGGAGGGTGAATCAGAAGAAGCAGAAGAAGGAGAAGAAGAAGGTGAAGTCAGGAGGGTGAATCAGAAGAAGCAGAAGAAGGAGAAGGAGAAGGTGAAGTCTGGAGGGTGAATCAGAAGAAGCAGAAGAAGGAGAAGGAGAAGGTGAAGACTGGAGGGTGAATCAGAAGAAGTAGAAGAAGGAGAAGGAGAAGGTGAAGTCTGGAGGGTGAATCAGAAGAAGTAGAAGAAGGAGAAGGAGAAGGCGAAGTCTGGAGGGTGAATCAGAAGAAGCAGAAGAAGGAGAAGGAGAAGGTGAAATCTGGAGGGTGAATCAGAAGAAGCAGAAGAAGGAGAAGGAGAAGATGAAGTCTGGAGGGTGAATCAGAAGAAGTAGAAGAAGGAGAAGGAGAAGGTGAGATCTGGAGGGTGAATCAGAAGAAGCAGAAGAAGGAGAAGGAGAAGGTGAAGTCTGAAGGGTGAATCAGAAGAAGCAGAAAAAGGAGAAGGAGAAGGTGAAGTCTGGAGGGTGAATCAGAAGAAGCAGAAGAAGGAGAAGGAGAAGGTGAAGTCTGGAGGGTGAATCAGAAGAAGCAGCAGAAGGAGAAGGAGAAGGTGAAGTCCGGAGGGTGAATCAGAAGAAGTAGAAGAAGGAGAAGGAGAAGGTGAAGTCTGGAGGGTGAATCAGAAGAAGTAGAAGAAGGAGAAGGAGAAGGTGAAGTCTGGAGGGTGAATCAGAAGAAGCAGAAGAAGGAGAAGGAGAAGGTGAAGTCTGGAGGGTGAATCAGAAGAAGCAGAAGAAGGAGAAGGAGAAGATGAAGTCTGGAGGGTGAATCAGAAGAAGTAGAAGAAGGAGAAGGAGAAGGTGAAGTCTGGAGGGTGAATCAGAAGAAGCAGAAGAAGGAGAAGGAGAAGGTGAAGTCTGGAGGGTGAATCAGAAGAAGCAGAATAAGGAGAAGGAGAAGGTGAAGTCTGGAGGGTGAATCAGAAGAAGCAGAAGAAGGAGAACGAGAAGGTGAAGTCTGGAGGGTGAATCAGAAGAAGTAGAAGAAGGAGAAGGAGAAGGTGAAGTCTGGAGGGTGAAGCAGAAGAAGTAGAAGGAGGAGAAGGAGAAGGTGAAGTCAGGAGAGTGAATCAGAAGAAGTAGAAGAAGGAGAAGGAGAAGGTGAAGTCAGGAGGGTGAATCAGAAGAAGCAGAAGAAGGAGAAGGAGAAGGTGAAGTCTGGAGGGTAAACCAGAAGAATCAGAAGAAGGAGAAGGAGAAGGTGAAGTCTGGAGGGTGAATCAGAAGAAGCAGAAGAAAGAGAAGGAGAAGGTGAAGTCTGGAGGGTGAAGCAGAAGAAGCAGAAGAAGGAGAAGGAGAAGGTGAAGACTGGAGGGTGAATCAGAAGAAGTAGAAGTAGGAGAAGAAGAAGGTGAAGTCTGGAGGGTGAATCAGAAGAATAGAAGAAGGAGAAGGAGAAGTTGAAGTCTGGAGGGTGAATCAGAAGAAGCAGAAGAAGGAGAAGGAGAAGGTGAAGTCTGGAGGGTGAATCAGAAGAAGCAGAAGAAGGAGAAGGAGAAGATGAAGTCTGGAGGGTGAATCAGAAGAAGTAGAAGAAGGAGAAGGAGAAGGTGAGGTCTGGAGGGTGAATCAGAAGAAGCAGAAGAAGGAGAAGTAGAAGGTGAAGTCTGGAGGGTGGATCAGAAGAAGCAGAAGAAGGAGAAGGTGAAGTCAGGAGGGTGAATCAGAAGAAGCAGAAGAAGGAGAAGTAGAAGGTGAAGATAGGAGGGTGAATCAGAAGAAGCAGAAGAAGGAGAAGGAGAAGGTGAAGTCAGGGGGGTGAAGCAGAAGAAGTAGAATAAGGAGAAGGAGAAGGTGAAGTCAGGAGGGTGAAGCAGAAGAAGCAGAAGAAGGAGAAGGAGAAGGTCAAGTCTGGAGGGCGCAGCAGAAGAAGCAGAAGAAGGAGAAGGAGAAGGTGAAGTCTGGAGGGTGAAGCCGTAGAAGCAGAAGAAGGAGAAGGAGAAGGTGAAGTCTGGAGGGTGAATCAGAAGAAGTAGAAGAAGGAGAAGGAGAAGGTGAAGTCAGGAGGGTGAAGCAGAAGAAGCAGAAGAAGGAGAAGGAGAAGGTGAAGTCTGGAGGGTGAAGCAGAAGAAGCAGAAGAAGGAGAAGGAGAAGGTGAAGTCTGGAGGGCGAAGCAGAAGAAGCAGAAGAAGGAGAAGGAGAAGGTGAATTCTGGAGGCTGAAGCAGAAAAAGCAGATGAAGGAGAAGGAGAAGGTGAAGTCTGGAGGGTGAATCAGAAGAAGTAGAAGAAGGAGTAGCAGAAGGTGAAGTCAGGAGGGTGAAGCAGAAGAAGCAGAAGAAGCAGAAGGAGAAGGTGAAGTCTGGAGAGTGAAGCAGAAGAAGCAGAAGAAGGAGAAGGAGAAGGTGATGTCTGGAGGGTGAAGCAGAAGAAGCAGAAGAAGGAGAAGGATAAGGTGAAGTCAGGAGGGTGAATCAGAAGAAGTAGAAGAAGGAGAAGGAGAAGGTGAAGTCTGGAGGGTGAATCAGAAGAAGTAGAAGAAGGAGAAGGAGAAGGTGAAGTCTGGAGGGTGAATCAGAAGAAGTAGAAGAAGGAGAAGGAGAAGGTGAAGTCTGGAGGGTGAATCAGAAGAAGCAGAAGAAGGAGAAGGAGAAGGTGAAGTCTGGAGGGAGAAGCAGAAGAAGTAGAAGAAGGAGAAGGAGAAGGTGAAGTCTGGAGGGTGAATCAGAAGAAGTAGAAGAAGGAGAAGGAGAAGGTGAAGTTTGGAGTGTGAATCAGAAGAAGTAGAAGAAGGAGAATGAGAAGGTGAAGTCTGGAGGGTGAATCAGAAGAAGCAGAAGTAGGAGAAGGAGAAGGTGAAGTCTGGAGGGTGAATCAGAAGATGTAGAAGAAGGAGAAGGAGAAGGTGTAGTCTGGAGGGTGAATCAGAAGAAGTAGACGAAGGAGAAGGAGAAGGTGAAGTCTGGAGGGTGAATCAGAAGAAGCAGAAGCAGGAGAAGGAGAAGGTGAAGTCTGGAGGGTGAAACAGAAGAAGTAGAAGAAGGAGAAGGAGAAGGTGAAGTCTGGAGGGTGAATCAGAAGAAGCAGAAGAAGGAGAAGGAGAATGTGAATTCTTGAGGTTGAATCAGAAGTAGCAGAAGAAGGAGAAGGAGAAGGTGAAGTCTGGAGGGTGAATCAGAAGAAGCAGAAGAAGGAGAAGGAGAAGGTGAAGTCTGGAGGGTGAATCAGAAGAAGCAGAAGAGGTAGAAGGAGAAGGTGAAGTCTGGAGGGTGAATCAGAAGAAGTAGAAGAAGGAGAAGGAGAAGGTGAAGTCTGGAGGGTGAATCAGAAGAAGCTGAAGAAGGAGAAGGAGAAGGTGAAGTCAGGAGGGTGAATCAGAAGAAGCAGAAGAAGGAGAAGGAGAAGGTGAAGTCTGGAGGGTGAATCAGAAGAAGCAGAAGAAGGAGAAGGAGAAGGTGAAGACTGGAGGGTGAATCAGAAGAAGTAGAAGAAGGAGAAGGAGAAGGTGAAGTCTGGAGGGTGAATCAGAAGAAGTAGAAGAAGGAGAAGGCGAATTCTGGAGGGTGAATCAGAAGAAGCAGAAGAAGGAGAAGGAGAAGGTGAAGTCTGGAGGGTGAATCAGAAGAAGCACAAGAAGGAGAAGGAGAAGATGAAGTCTGGAGGGTGAATCAGAAGATGTATAAGAAGGAGAAGGGGAAGGTGAGGTCTGGAGGGTGAATCAGAAGAAGCAGAAGAAGGAGAAGGAGAAGGTGAAGTCTGAAGGTTGAATCGGAAGAAGCAGAAGAAGGAGAAGGAGAAGGTGAAGTCTGGAGGGTGAATCAGAAGAAGCAGAAGAAGGAGAAGGTGAAGTCTGGAGGGTGAATCAGAAGAAGTAGAAGACGGAGAAGGAGAAGGTGAAGTCTGGAGGCTGGAGGGTGAAGCAGAAGAAGTAGAAGAAGGAGAAGGAGAAGGTGAAGTCAGGAGGGTGAATCAGAAGAAGCAGAAGAAGGAGAAGGAGAAGGTGAAGTCTGGAGGGTGAATCAGAAGAAGCAGAAGAAGGAGAAGGAGAAGGTGAAGTCAGGAGGGTGAATCAGAAGAAGCAGAAGAAGGAGAAGGAGAAGGTGAAGTTAGGAGGGTGAATCAGAAGAAGCAGAAGAAGGAGAAGGAGAAGGTGAAGTCAGGGGGGAGAAGCAGAAGAAGTAGAAGAAGGAGAAGGTGAAGTCTGGAGGGTGAATCAGAAGAAGCAGAAGAAGGAGAAGGAGAAGGTGAAGTCTGGAGGGTGAATCAGAAGAAGCAGAAGAAGGAGAAGGAGAAGATGAAGTCTGGAGGGTGAATCAGAAGAAGTAGATGAAGGAGAAGGAGAAGGTGAAGTCTGGAGGGTGAATCAGAAGAAGCAGAAAAGGAGAAGGAGAAGGTGAAGTCTGAAGGGTGAATCAGAAGAAGCAGAAGAAGGAGAAGGAGAAGGTGAAGTCTGGAGGGTGAATCAGAAGAAGCAGAAGAAGGAGAAGGAGAAGGTGAAGTCTGGAGGGTGAATCAGAAGAAGCAGAAGAAGGAGAAGGAGAAGGTGAAGTCTGGAGGGTGAATCAGAAGAAGCAGAAGAAGGAGGAGGAGAAGGTGAAGTCTGGAGGGTGAATCAGAAGAAGCATTATAAGGAGAAGGAGAAGGTGAAGTCTGGAGGGTGAATCAGAAGAAGCAGAAGAAAGAGAAGGAGAAAGTGAAGTCTGGAGGGTGAAGCAGAAGAAACAGAAGAAGGAGAAGGAGAAGGTGAAGACTGGAGGGTGAATCAGAAGAAGTAGAAGAAGGAGAAGGAGAAGGTGAAGTCTGGAGGATGAATCAGAAGAAGTAGAAGAAGGAGAAGGAAAAGGTGAAGTCTGGAGGGTGAATCAGAAGAAGTAGAAGAAGGAGAAGGTGAGGTCTGGAGGGTGAATCAGAAGAATCAGAAGAAGGAGAAGGAGAAGGTGAAGTCTGGAGGGTGAATCAGAAGAAGCAGAAGAAGGAGAAGGAGAAGGTGAAGTCTGGAGGGTGAATCAGAAGAAGCAGAAGAAGGAGAAGGAGAAGGTGAAGTCAGGAGGGTGAATCAGAAGAAGCAGAAGAAGGAGAAGGAGAAGGTGAAGTTAGGAGGGTGAATCAGAAGAAGCAGAAGAAGGAGAAGGAGAAGGTGAAGTCTGGAGGGTGAATCAGAAGAAGCAGAAGAAGGAGAAGGAGAAGGTGAAGTCTGGAGGGTGAATTAGAAGAAGCAGAAGAAGGAGAAGGAGCAGGTGAAGACAGGGGGGTGAAGCAGAAGAAGTAGAAGAAGGAGAAGGAGAAGGTGAAGTCAGGAGGGTGAAGCAGAAGAAGCAGAAGAAGGAGAAGGAGAAGGTGAAGTCTGGAGGGCGCAGCAGAAGAAGCAGAAGAAGGAGAAGGAGAAGGTGAAGTCTGGAGGGTGAAGCAGAAGAAGCAGAAGAAGGAGAAGGAGAAGGTGAAGTCTGGAGGGTGAATCAGAAGAAGTAGAAGGAGGAGAAGGAGAAGGTGAAGTTAGGAGAGTGAAGCAGAAGAAGCAGAAGAAGGAGAAGGAGAAGGTGAAGTCTGGAGGGTGAAGCAGAAGAAGCAGAAGAAGGAGAAGGAGAAGGTGAAGTCTGGAGGGCGAAGCAGAAGAAGCAGAAGAAGGGGAAGGAGAAGGTGAAGTCTGGAGGGTGAAGCAGAAGAAGCAGAAGAAGGAGAAGGAGAAGGTGAAGTCTGGAGGGTGAATCAGAAGAAGTAGAAGAAGGAGAAGGAGAAGGTGAAGTCAGGAGGGTGAAGCAGAAGAAGCAGAGGAAGGAGAAGGAGAAGGTAAAGTCTGGAGGGTGAAGCAGAAGAAGCAGAAGAAGGAGAAGGAGAAGGTGAAGTCTGGAGGGTGAAGCAGAAGAAGCAGAAGAAGGAGAAGGAGAACGTGAAGTCAGGAGGGTGAATCAGAAGAAGGAGAAGAAGGAGAAGGTGAAGTCTGGAGGGTGGATCAGAAGAAGTAGAAGAAGGAGAAGGAGAAGCTGATGTCTGGAGGGTGAATCAGAAGAAGTAGAAGAAGGAGAAGGAGAAGGTGAAGTCTGGAGGGTGAATCAGAAGAAGCAGAAGAAGGAGAAGGAGAAGGTGAAGTCTGGAGGGAGAAGCAGAAGAAGTAGAAGAAGGAGAAGGAGAAGGTGAAGTCTGGAGGGTGAATCAGAAGAAGTAGAAGAAGGAGAAGATGCAGTCTGGAGGGTGAATCAGAAGAAGTAGAAGAAGGAGAAGGAGAAGGTGAAGTCTGGAGGGTGAATCAGAAGAAGCAGAAGAAGGAGAAGGAGAAGGTGAAGTCTGGAGGGTGAATCAGAAGAAGTAGAAGAAGGAGAAGGAGAAGGTGTAGTCTGGAGGGTGAATCAGAAGAAGTAGACGAAGGAGAAGGAGAAGGTGAAGTCTGGAGGGTGAATCAGAAGAAGCAGAAGAAGGAGAAGGAGAAGGTGAAGTCTGGGGGGTGAATCAGAAGAAGTAGAAGAAGGAGAAGGAGAAGGTGAAGTCTGGAGGGTGAATCAGAAGAAGCAGAAGAAGGAGAAGGAGAAGGTGAAGTCTGCAGGGTGAATCAGAAGAAGCAGAAGAAGGAGAAGGAGAAGGTGAAGTCTGGAGGGTGAATCAGAAGAAGCAGAATAAGGAGAAGGAGAAGGTGAAGTCTGGAGGGTGAATCAGAAGAAGCAGAAGAAGGAGAAGGAGAAGGTGAAGTCTGGAGGGTGAATCAGAAGGAGTAGAAGAAGGAGAAGGAGAAGGTGAAGTCTGGAGGGTGAATCAGAAGAAGCAGAAGAAGGAGAAGGAGAAGGTGAAGTCTGGAGGGTGAATCAGAAGAAGCAGAAGAAGGAGAAGGAGAAGGTGAAGTCTGGATGGTGAATCAGAAGAAGTAGAAGAAGGAGAAGGAGAAGGTAAAGTCTGGAGCTTGAAGCAGAAGAAGTAGAAGAAGGAGAAGGAGAAGGTGAAGTCTGGAGGGTGAATCAGAAGAAGCAGAAGAAAGAGAAGGAGAAGGTGAAGTCTGCAGGGTGAATCAGAAGAAGCAGAAGAAGGAGAAGGAGAAGGTGAAGTCTGGAGGGTGAATCAGAAGAAGCAGAAGAAGGAGAAGGAGAAGGTGAAATCTGGAGGGTGAATCAGAAGAAGTAGAAGAAGGAGAAGATGCAGTCTGGAGGGTGAATCAGAAGAAGTAGAAGAAGTAGAAGGAGAAGGTGAAGTCTGGAGGGTGAATCAGAAGAAGCAGAAGAAGGAGAAGGAGAAGGTGAAGTCTGGAGGGTGAATCAGAAGAAGTAGAAGAAGGAGAAGGAGAAGGTGTAGTCTGGAGGGTGAATCAGAAGAAGTAGACGAAGGAGAAGGAGAAGGTGAAGTCTGGAGGGTGAATCAGAAGAAGCAGAAGAAGGAGAAGGAGAAGGTGAAGTCTGGAGGGTGAATCAGAAGAAGTAGAAGAAGGAGAAGGAGAAGGTGAAGTCTGGAGGGTGAATCAGAAGAAGCAGAAGAAGGAGAAGGAGAAGGTGAAGTCTGCAGGGTGAATCAGAAGAAGCAGAAGAAGGAGAAGGAGAAGGTGAAGTCTGGAGGGTGAATCAGAAGAAGCAGAATAAGGAGAAGGAGAAGGTGAAGTCTGGAGGGTGAATCAGAAGAAGCAGAAGAAGGAGAAGGAGAAGGTGAAGTCTGGAGGGTGAATCAGAAGGAGTAGAAGAAGGAGAAGGAGAAGGTGAAGTCTGGAGGGTGAATCAGAAGAAGCAGAAGAAGGAGAAGGAGAAGGTGAAGTCTGGAGGGTGAATCAGAAGAAGCAGAAGAAGGAGAAGGAGAAGGTGAAGTCTGGATGGTGAATCAGAAGAAGTAGAAGAAGGAGAAGGAGAAGGTAAAGTCTGGAGCTTGAAGCAGAAGAAGTAGAAGAAGGAGAAGGAGAAGGTGAAGTCTGGAGGGTGAATCAGAAGAAGCAGAAGAAAGAGAAGGAGAAGGTGAAGTCTGGAGGGTGAATCAGAAGAAGTAGAAGAAGGAGAAGGAGAAGGTGAAGTCTGGAGGGTGAATCAGAATAATCAGAAGAAGGAGAAGGAGAAGGTGAAGTCTGGAGGGTGAATCAGAAGAAGCAGAAGAAAGAGAAGGAGAAGGTGAAGTCTGGAGGGTGAATCAGAAGAAGTAGAAGAAGGAGAAGGAGAAGGTGAAGTCTGGAGGGTGAATCAGAAAAAGCAGAAGAAGGAGAAGGAGAAGGTGAAGTCTGGAGGGTGAATCAGAAGAAGCAGAAGAAGGAGAAGGAGAAGGTGAAGTCTGGAGGGTGAATCAGAAGAAGCAGAAGAAGGAGAAGGAGAAGGTGAAGTCTGGAGGGTGAATCAGAAGAAGCAGAAGAAGGAGAAGGAGAAGGTGAAGTCTGGAGGATGAATCAGAAGAAGCAGAAAAAGGAGAAGGAGAAGATGAAGTCTGAAGGGTGAATCAGAAGAAGTCGAAGAAGGAGAAGGAGAAGGTGAAGTCTGGAGGGTGAAGCAGAAGAAGTAGAAGAAGGAGAAGGAGAAGGTGAAGTCAGGAGGGTGAATCAGAAGAAGTAGAAGAAGGGGAAGGAGAAGGTGAAGTCTGGAGGGTGAATCAGAAGAAGTCGAAGAAGGAGAAGGAGAAGGTGAAGTCTGGAGGGTGAAGCAGAAGAAGTAGAAGAAGGAGAAGGAGAAGGTGAAGTCAGGAGGGTGAATCAGAAGAAGCAGAAGAAGGAGAAGGAGAAGGTGAAGTCTGGAGGGTGAATCAGAAGAAGCAGAAGAAGGAGAAGGAGAAGGTGAAGTCTGGAGGGTGAATCAGAAGAAGCAGAAGAAGGAGAAGGAGAAGGTGAAGTCTGGAGGATGAATCAGAAGAAGCAGAAAAAGGAGAAGGAGAAGATGAAGTCTGAAGGGTGAATCAGAAGAAGTCGAAGAAGGAGAAGGAGAAGGTGAAGTCTGGAGGGTGAAGCAGAAGAAGTAGAAGAAGGAGAAGGAGAAGGTGAAGTCAGGAGGGTGAATCAGAAGAAGTAGAAGAAGGGGAAGGAGAAGGTGAAGTCAGGAGGGTGAATCAGAAGAAGCAGAAGAAGGAGAAGGAGAAGGTGAAGTCTGGAGGGTGAATCAGAAGAATCAGAAGAAGGAGAAGGAGAAGGTGAAGTCTGGAGGGTGAATCAGAAGAAGCAGAAGAAAGAGAAGGAGAAGGTGAAGTCTGGAGGGTGAAGCAGAAGAAACAGAAGAAGGAGAAGGAGAAGGTGAAGACTGGAGGGTGAATCAGAAGAAGTAGAAGAAGGAGAAGGAGAAGGTGAAGTCTGGAGGGTGAATCAGAAGAAGTAGAAGAAGGAGAAGGAGAAGGTGAAGTCTGGAGGGTGAATCAGAAGAAGCAGAAGAAGGAGAAGGAGAAGGTGAAGTCTGGAGGCTGAATCAGAAGAAGCAGAAGAAGGAGAAGGAGAAGATGAAGTCTGGAGGGTGAATCAGAAGAAGTAGAAGAAGGAGAAGGAGAAGGTGAGGTCTGGAGGGTGAATCAGAAGAAGCAGAAGAAGGAGAAGGAGAAGGTGAAGTCTGGAGGGTGAATCAGAAGAAGCAGAAGAAGGAGAAGGAGAAGGTGAAGTCTGGAGGGTGAATCAGAAGAAGCAGAAGAAGGAGAAGGAGAAGGTGAAGTCAGGAGGGTGAATCAGAAGAAGCAGAAGAATGAGAAGGAGAAGGTGAAGTTAGGAGTGTGAATCAGAAGAAGCAGAAGAAGGAGAAGGAGCAGGTGATGTCAGGGGGATGAAGCAGAAGAAGTAGAAGAAGGAGAAGGAGAAGGTGAAGTCAGGACGGTGAAGCAGAAGAAGCAGAAGAAGGAGAAGGAGAAGGTGAAGTCTGGAGGGTGAATCAGAAGAAGTAGAAGAAGGAGAAGGAGAAGGTGAAGTCTGGAGGGTGAATCAGAAGAAGTAGAATAAGGAGAAGGAGAAGGTGAAGTCTGGAGGGTGAAGCAGAAGAAGTAGAAGAAGGAGAAGGAGAAGGTGAAGTCAGGAGGGTGAATCAGAAGAAGTAGAAGAAGGAGAAGGAGAAGGTGAAGTCAGGAGGGTGAATCAGAAGAAGCAGAAGAAGGAGAAGGAGAAGGTGAAGTCTGGAGGGTGAATCAGAAGAATCAGAAGAAGGAGAAGGAGTAGGTGAAGTCTGGAGGGTGAATCAGAAGAAGCAGAAGAAAGAGAAGGAGGAGGTGAAGTCTGGAGGGTGAATCAGAAGAAGTAGAAGAAGGAGAAGGAGAAGGTGAAGTCTGGAGTGTGAATCAGAAGAAGCAGAAGAAGGAGAAGGAGAAGGTGAAGTCTGGAGGGTGAATCAGAAGAAGCAGAATAAGGAGAAGGAGAAGGTGAAGTCTTGAGGGTGAATCAGAAGAAGCAGAAGAAGGAGAAGGAGAAGGTGAAGTCTGGAGGGTGAATCAGAAGAAGTAGAAGAAGGAGAAGGAGAAGGTGAAGTCTGGAGGGTGAAGCAGAAGAAGTAGAAGAAGGAGAAGGAGAAGGTGAAGTCAGGAGGGTGAATCAGAAGAAGTAGAAGAAGGAGAAGGAGAAGGTGAAGTCAGGAGCGTGAATCAGAAGAAGCAGAAGAAGGAGAAAGAGAAGGTGAAGTCTGGAGGGTGAATCAGAAGAATCAGAGGAAGGAGAAGGAGAAGGTGAAGTCTGGAGGGTGAATCAGAAGAAGCAGAGGAAGGAGAAGGAGAAGGTGAAGTCTGGAGGGTGAATCAGAAGAAGCAGAATAAGGAGAAGGAGAAGGTGAAGTCTGGAGGGTGAATCAGAAGAAGCAGAATAAGGAGAAGGAGAAGGTGAAGTCTGGAGGGTGAATCAGAAGAAGCAGAAGAAGGAGAAGGAGAAGATGAAATCTGGAGGGTGAATCAGAAGAAATAGAAGAAGGAGAAGGAGAAGGTGAAGTCTGGAGGGTGAAGCAGAAGAAGTAGAAGAAGGAGAAGGAGAAGGTGAAGTCAGGAGGGTGAATCAGAAGAAGTAGAAGAAGAAGAAGGAGAAGGTGAAGTCAGGAGGGTGAATCAGAAGAAGCAGAAGAAGGAGAAGGAGAAGGTGAAGTCTGGTGGGTGAATCAGAAGAATCAGAAGAAGGAGAAGGAGAAGGTGAAGTCTGGAGGGTGAATCAGAAGAAGCAGAAGAAAGAGAAGGAGAAGGTGAAGTCTGGAGGGTGAAGCAGAAGAAACAGAAGAAGGAGAAGGAGAAGGTGAAGACTGGAGGGTGAATCAGAAGAAGTAGAAGAAGGAGAAGGAGAAGGTGAAGTCTGGAGGGTGAATCAGAAGAAGTAGAAGAAGGAGAAGGAGAAGGTGAAGTCTGGAGGGTGAATCAGAAGAAGCAGAAGAAGGAGAAGGAGAAGGTGAAGTCTGGAGGGTGAATCAGAAGAAGCAGAAGAAGGAGAAGGAGAAGATGAAGTCTGGAGGGTGAATCAGAAGAAGTTGAAGAAGGAGAAGGAGAAGGTGAATTCTGGAGGGTGAATCAGAAGTAGTAGAAGAAGGAGAAGGAGAAGGTGAAGTCTGGACGGTGAATCAGAAGAAACAGAAGAAGGAGAAGGAGAAGGTGAAGTCTGGAGGGTGAATCAGAAGAAGTAGAAGAAGGAGAAGGAGAAGGTGTAGTCTGGAGGGTGAATCAGAAGAAGTAGAAGAAGGAGAAGGAGAAGGTGAAGTCTGGAGGGTGAATCAGAAGAAGCAGAAGAAGGAGAAGGAGAAGGTGAAGTCTGGAGGGTGAATCAGAAGAAGCAGAAGAAGGAGAAGGAGAAGGTGAAGTCTGGAGGATGAATCCGAAGAAGCAGAATAAGGAGAAGGAGAAGGTGAAGTCTGGAGGGTGAATCAGAAGAAGCAGAAAAAGGAGAAGGAGAAGGTGAAGTCTGAAGGGTGAATCAGAAGAAGTAGAAGAAGGAGAAGGAGAAGGTGAAGTCTGGAGGGTGAAGCAGAAGAAGTAGAAGAAGTAGAAGGAGAAGGTGAAGTCAGGAGGGTGAATCAGAAGAAGTAGAAGAAGGAGAAGGAGAAGGTGAAGTCAGGAGGGTGAACCATAAGAAGCAGAAGAAGGAGAAGGAGACGGTGAAGTCTGGAGGGTGAATCAGAAGAATCAGAAGAAGGAGAAGGAGAAGGTGAAGTCTGGAGGGTGAATCAGAAGAAGCAGAAGAAAGAGAAGGAGAAGGTGAAGTCTGGAGGGTGAAGCAGAAGAAACAGAAAAGGAGAAGGAGAAGGTGAAGACTGGAGGGTGAATCAGAAGAAGTAGAAGAAGGAGAAGGAGAAGGTGAAGTCTGGAGGGTGAATCAGAAGAAGTAGAAGAAGGAGAAGGAGAAGGTTAAGTCTGGAGGGTGAATCAGAAGAAGCAGAAGAAGGAGAAGAAGAAGGTGAAGTCTGGAGGGTGAATCAGAAGAAGCAGAAGAAGGAGAAGGAGAAGATGAAGTCTGGAGGGTGAATCAGAAGAAGTAGAAGAAGGAGAAGGAGAAGGTGAGGTCTGGAGGGTGAATCAGAAGAAGCAGAAGAAGGAGAAGGAGAAGGTGAAGTCTGGAGGGTGAATCAGAAGAAGCAGAAGAAGGAGAAGGAGAAGGTGAAGTCTGGAGGGTGAATCAGAAGAAGCAGAAGAAGGAGAAGGAGAAGGTGAAGTCAGGAGGGTGAATCAGAAGAAGCAGAAGAAGGAGAAGGAGAAGGTGAAGTTAGGAGGGTGAATCAGAAGAAGCAGAAGAAGGAGAAGGAGCAGGTGATGTCAGGGGGATGAAGCAGAAGAAGTAGAAGAAGGAGAAGGAGAAGGTGAAGTCAGGACGGTGAAGCAGAAGAAGCAGAAAAAGGAGAAGGAGAAGGTGAAGTCTGGAGGGTGAATCAGAAGAAGAAGAAGAAGGAGAAGGAGAAGGTCAAGTCTGGAGGGTGAATCAGAAGAAGTAGAAGAAGGAGAAGGAGAAGGTGAAGTCTGGAGGGTGAAGCAGAAGAAGTAGAAGAAGGAGAAGGAGAAGGTGAAGTCAGGAGGGTGAATCAGAAGAAGTAGAAGAAGGAGAAGGAGAAGGTGAAGTCAGGAGGATGAATCAGAAGAAGCAGAAGAAGGAGAAGAAGAAGGTGAAGTCTGGAGGGTGAATCAGAAGAATCAGAAGAAGGAGAAGGAGAAGGTGAAGTCTGGAGGGTGAATCAGAAGAAGCAGAAGAAAGAGAAGGAGAAGGTGAAGTCTGGAGGGTGATTCAGAAGAAGTAGAAGAAGGTGAAGGAGAAGGTGAAGTCTGGAGTGTGAATCAGAAGAAGCAGAAGAAGGAGAAGGAGAAGGTGAAGTCTGGAGGGTGAATCAGAAGAAGCAGAATAAGGAGAAGGAGAAGGTGAAGTCTGGAGGGCGAATCAGAAGAAGCAGAAGAAGGAGAAGGAGAAGGTGAAGCCTGGAGGTTGAATCAGAAGAAGTAGAAGAAGGAGAAGGAGAAGGTGAAGTCTGGAGGGTGAAGCAGAAGAAGTAGAAGAAGGAGAAGGTGAAGTCAGGAGGGTGAATCAGAAGAAGTAGAAGAAGGAGAAGGAGAAGGTGAAGTCAGGAGGGTGAATCAGAAGAAGGAGAATAAGGAGAAGGAGAAGGTGAAGTCTGGAGGGTGAATCAGAAGAATCAGAAGAAGGAGAAGGAGAAGGTGAAGTCTGGAGGGTGAATCAGAAGAAGCAGAGGAAGGAGAAGGAGAAGGTGAAGTCTGGAGGGTGAATCAGAAGAAGCAGAATAAGGAGAAGGAGAAGGTGAAGTCTGGAGGGTGAATCAGAAGAAGCAGAATAAGGAGAAGGAGAAGGTGAAGTCTGGAGGGTGAATCAGAAGAAGCAGAAGAAGGAGAAGGAGAAGATGAAGTCTGGAGGGTGAAGCAGAAGAAGTAGAAGAAGGAGAAGGAGAAGGTGAAGTCTGGAGGGTGAAGCAGAAGAAGTAGAAGAAGGAGAAGGAGAAGGTGAAGTCAGGAGGGTGAATCAGAAGAAGTAGAAGAAGGAGAAGGAGAAGGTGAAGTCCGGAGGGTGAATCAGAAGAAGCAGAAGAAGGAGAAGGAGAAGGTGAAGTCTGGAGGGGGAATCAGAAGAATCAGAAGAAGGAGAAGGAGAAGGTGAAGTCTGGAGGGTGAATCAGAAGAAGCAGAAGAAAGAGAAGGAGAAGGTGAAGTCTGGAGGGTGAAGCAGAAGAAACAGAAGAAGGAGAAGGAGAAGGTGAAGACTGGAGGGTGAATCAGAAGAAGTAGAAGAAGGAGAAGGAGAAGGTGAAGTCTGGAGGGTGAATCAGAAGAAGTAGAAGAAGGAGAAGGAGAAGGTGAAGTCTGGAGGGTGAATCAGAAGAAGCAGAAGAAGGAGAAGGAGAAGGTGAAGTCTGGAGGGTGAATCAGAAGAAGCAGAAGAAGGAGAAGGAGAAGATGAAGTCTGGAGGGTGAATCAGAAGAAGTAGAAGAAGGAGAAGGAGAAGGTGAAGTCTGGAGGGTGAATCAGAAGCAGTAGAAGAAGGAGAAGGAGAAGGTGAAGTCTGGACGGTGAATCAGAAGAAACAGAAGAAGGAGAAGGAGAAGGTGAAGTCTGGAGGGTGAATCAGAAGAAGTAGAAGAAGGAGAAGGAGAAGGTGTAGTCTGGAGGGTGAATCAGAAGAAGTAGACGAAGGAGAAGGAGAAGGTGAAGTCTGGAGGGTGAATCAGAAGAAGCAGAAGAAGTAAATGGAGAAGGTGAAGTCTGGAGGGTGAATCAGAAGAAGGAGAAGAAGGAGAAGGAGAAGGTGAAGTCTGGAGGGTGAATCAGAAGAAGCAGAAGAAGGAGAAGGATAAGGTGAAGTCTGGAGGGTGAATCAGAAGAAGCAGAAGAAGGAGAAGGAGAAGGAGAAGTCTGGAGGGTGAATCAGAAGAAGCAGAAGAAGGAGAAGGAGAAGGTGAAGTCTGGAGGGTGAAGCAGAAGAAGTAGAAGAAGGAGAAGGAGAAGGTGAAGTCAGGAGGGTGAATCAGAAGAAGTAGAAGAAGGAGAAGGAGAAGGTGAAGTCAGGAGGGTGAATCAGAAGAAGCAGAAGAAGGAGAAGGAGAAGGTGAAGTCTGGAGGGTGAATCAGAAGAATCAGAAGAAGGAGAAGGAGAAGGTGAAGTCTGGAGGGTGAATCAGAAGAAGCAGAAGAAGGAGAAGGAGAAGGTGAAGTCTGGAGGGTGAATCAGAAGAAGCAGAAGAAGGAGAAGGAGAAGGTGAAGTCAGGAGGGTGAATCAGAAGAAGCAGAAGACGGAGAAGGAGAAGGTGAAGTTAGGAGGGTGAATCAGAAGAAGCAGAAGAAGGAGAAGGAGCAGGTGATGTCAGCGGGATGAAGCAGAAGAAGTAGAAGAAGGGGAAGGAGAAGGTGAAGTCAGGACGGTGAAGCAGAAGAAGCAGAAGAAGGAGAAGGAGAATGTGAAGTCTGGAGGGTGAATCAGAATAAGTAGAAGAAGGAGAAGGAGAAGGTCAAGTCTGGAGGGTGAATCAGAAGAAGTAGAAGAAGGAGAAGGAGAAGGTGAAGTCTGGAGGGTGAAGCAGAAGAAGTAGAAGAAGGAGAAGGAGAAGTTGAAGTTAGGAGGGTGAATCAGAAGAAGTAGAAGAAGGAGAAGGAGAAGGTGAAGTCAGGAGGGTGAATCAGAAGAAGCAGAAGAAGGAGAAGGAGAAGGTGAAGTCTGGAGGGTGAATCAGAAGAAGTAGAAGAAGGAGAAGGAGAAGGTGTTGTCTGGAGGGTGAATCAGAAGAAGTAGACGAAGGAGAAGGAGAAGGTGAAGTCTGGAGGGTGAATCAGAAGAAGCAGAAGAAGGAGAAGGAGAAGGTGAAGTCTGGAGGGTGAATCAGAAGAAGCAGAATAAGGAGAAGGAGAAGGTGAAGTCTGGAGGGTGAATCAGAAGAAGCAGAAAAAGGAGAAGGAGAAGGTGAAATCTGAAGGGTGAATCAGAAGAAGTAGAAGAAGGAGAAGGAGAAGGTGAAGTCTGGAGGGTGAAGCAGAAGAAGTAGAAGAAGGAGAAGGAGAAGGTGAAGTCAGGAGGGTGAATCAGAAGAAGTAGAAGAAGGAGAAGGAGAAGGTGAAGTCAGGAGGGTGAATCAGAAGAAGCAGAAGAAGGAGAAGGAGAAGGTGACGTCTGGAGGGTGAATCAGAAGAATCAGAAGAAGGAGAAGGAGAAGGTGAAGTCTGGAGGGTGAATCAGAAGAAGCAGAAGAAGGAGAAGGAGAAGGTGAAGTCTGGAGGGTGAATCAGAAGAAGCAGAAGAAGGAGAAGGAGAAGATGAAGTCTGGAGGGTGAATCAGAAGAAGTTGAAGAAGGAGAAGGAGAAGGTGAATTCTGGAGGGTGAATCAGAAGTAGTAGAAGAAGGAGAAGGAGAAGGTGAAGTCTGGACGGTGAATCAGAAGAAACAGAAGAAGGAGAAGGAGAAGGTGAAGTCTGGAGGGTGAATCAGAAGAAGTAGAAGAAGGAGAAGGAGAAGGTGTAGTCTGGAGGGTGAATCAGAAGAAGTAGAAGAAGGAGAAGGAGAAGGTGAAGTCTGGAGGGTGAATCAGAAGAAGCAGAAGAAGGAGAAGGAGAAGGTGAAGTCTGGAGGGTGAATCAGAAGAAGCAGAAGAAGGAGAAGGAGAAGGTGAAGTCTGGAGGATGAATCCGAAGAAGCAGAATAAGGAGAAGGAGAAGGTGAAGTCTGGAGGGTGAATCAGAAGAAGCAGAAAAAGGAGAAGGAGAAGGTGAAGTCTGAAGGGTGAATCAGAAGAAGTAGAAGAAGGAGAAGGAGAAGGTGAAGTCTGGAGGGTGAAGCAGAAGAAGTAGAAGAAGTAGAAGGAGAAGGTGAAGTCAGGAGGGTGAATCAGAAGAAGTAGAAGAAGGAGAAGGAGAAGGTGAAGTCAGGAGGGTGAACCATAAGAAGCAGAAGAAGGAGAAGGAGACGGTGAAGTCTGGAGGGTGAATCAGAAGAATCAGAAGAAGGAGAAGGAGAAGGTGAAGTCTGGAGGGTGAATCAGAAGAAGCAGAAGAAAGAGAAGGAGAAGGTGAAGTCTGGAGGGTGAAGCAGAAGAAACAGAAAAGGAGAAGGAGAAGGTGAAGACTGGAGGGTGAATCAGAAGAAGTAGAAGAAGGAGAAGGAGAAGGTGAAGTCTGGAGGGTGAATCAGAAGAAGTAGAAGAAGGAGAAGGAGAAGGTTAAGTCTGGAGGGTGAATCAGAAGAAGCAGAAGAAGGAGAAGAAGAAGGTGAAGTCTGGAGGGTGAATCAGAAGAAGCAGAAGAAGGAGAAGGAGAAGATGAAGTCTGGAGGGTGAATCAGAAGAAGTAGAAGAAGGAGAAGGAGAAGGTGAGGTCTGGAGGGTGAATCAGAAGAAGCAGAAGAAGGAGAAGGAGAAGGTGAAGTCTGGAGGGTGAATCAGAAGAAGCAGAAGAAGGAGAAGGAGAAGGTGAAGTCTGGAGGGTGAATCAGAAGAAGCAGAAGAAGGAGAAGGAGAAGGTGAAGTCAGGAGGGTGAATCAGAAGAAGCAGAAGAAGGAGAAGGAGAAGGTGAAGTTAGGAGGGTGAATCAGAAGAAGCAGAAGAAGGAGAAGGAGCAGGTGATGTCAGGGGGATGAAGCAGAAGAAGTAGAAGAAGGAGAAGGAGAAGGTGAAGTCAGGACGGTGAAGCAGAAGAAGCAGAAAAAGGAGAAGGAGAAGGTGAAGTCTGGAGGGTGAATCAGAAGAAGAAGAAGAAGGAGAAGGAGAAGGTCAAGTCTGGAGGGTGAATCAGAAGAAGTAGAAGAAGGAGAAGGAGAAGGTGAAGTCTGGAGGGTGAAGCAGAAGAAGTAGAAGAAGGAGAAGGAGAAGGTGAAGTCAGGAGGGTGAATCAGAAGAAGTAGAAGAAGGAGAAGGAGAAGGTGAAGTCAGGAGGATGAATCAGAAGAAGCAGAAGAAGGAGAAGAAGAAGGTGAAGTCTGGAGGGTGAATCAGAAGAATCAGAAGAAGGAGAAGGAGAAGGTGAAGTCTGGAGGGTGAATCAGAAGAAGCAGAAGAAAGAGAAGGAGAAGGTGAAGTCTGGAGGGTGATTCAGAAGAAGTAGAAGAAGGTGAAGGAGAAGGTGAAGTCTGGAGTGTGAATCAGAAGAAGCAGAAGAAGGAGAAGGAGAAGGTGAAGTCTGGAGGGTGAATCAGAAGAAGCAGAATAAGGAGAAGGAGAAGGTGAAGTCTGGAGGGCGAATCAGAAGAAGCAGAAGAAGGAGAAGGAGAAGGTGAAGCCTGGAGGTTGAATCAGAAGAAGTAGAAGAAGGAGAAGGAGAAGGTGAAGTCTGGAGGGTGAAGCAGAAGAAGTAGAAGAAGGAGAAGGTGAAGTCAGGAGGGTGAATCAGAAGAAGTAGAAGAAGGAGAAGGAGAAGGTGAAGTCAGGAGGGTGAATCAGAAGAAGGAGAATAAGGAGAAGGAGAAGGTGAAGTCTGGAGGGTGAATCAGAAGAATCAGAAGAAGGAGAAGGAGAAGGTGAAGTCTGGAGGGTGAATCAGAAGAAGCAGAGGAAGGAGAAGGAGAAGGTGAAGTCTGGAGGGTGAATCAGAAGAAGCAGAATAAGGAGAAGGAGAAGGTGAAGTCTGGAGGGTGAATCAGAAGAAGCAGAATAAGGAGAAGGAGAAGGTGAAGTCTGGAGGGTGAATCAGAAGAAGCAGAAGAAGGAGAAGGAGAAGATGAAGTCTGGAGGGTGAAGCAGAAGAAGTAGAAGAAGGAGAAGGAGAAGGTGAAGTCTGGAGGGTGAAGCAGAAGAAGTAGAAGAAGGAGAAGGAGAAGGTGAAGTCAGGAGGGTGAATCAGAAGAAGTAGAAGAAGGAGAAGGAGAAGGTGAAGTCCGGAGGGTGAATCAGAAGAAGCAGAAGAAGGAGAAGGAGAAGGTGAAGTCTGGAGGGGGAATCAGAAGAATCAGAAGAAGGAGAAGGAGAAGGTGAAGTCTGGAGGGTGAATCAGAAGAAGCAGAAGAAAGAGAAGGAGAAGGTGAAGTCTGGAGGGTGAAGCAGAAGAAACAGAAGAAGGAGAAGGAGAAGGTGAAGACTGGAGGGTGAATCAGAAGAAGTAGAAGAAGGAGAAGGAGAAGGTGAAGTCTGGAGGGTGAATCAGAAGAAGTAGAAGAAGGAGAAGGAGAAGGTGAAGTCTGGAGGGTGAATCAGAAGAAGCAGAAGAAGGAGAAGGAGAAGGTGAAGTCTGGAGGGTGAATCAGAAGAAGCAGAAGAAGGAGAAGGAGAAGATGAAGTCTGGAGGGTGAATCAGAAGAAGTAGAAGAAGGAGAAGGAGAAGGTGAAGTCTGGAGGGTGAATCAGAAGCAGTAGAAGAAGGAGAAGGAGAAGGTGAAGTCTGGACGGTGAATCAGAAGAAACAGAAGAAGGAGAAGGAGAAGGTGAAGTCTGGAGGGTGAATCAGAAGAAGTAGAAGAAGGAGAAGGAGAAGGTGTAGTCTGGAGGGTGAATCAGAAGAAGTAGACGAAGGAGAAGGAGAAGGTGAAGTCTGGAGGGTGAATCAGAAGAAGCAGAAGAAGTAAATGGAGAAGGTGAAGTCTGGAGGGTGAATCAGAAGAAGGAGAAGAAGGAGAAGGAGAAGGTGAAGTCTGGAGGGTGAATCAGAAGAAGCAGAAGAAGGAGAAGGATAAGGTGAAGTCTGGAGGGTGAATCAGAAGAAGCAGAAGAAGGAGAAGGAGAAGGAGAAGTCTGGAGGGTGAATCAGAAGAAGCAGAAGAAGGAGAAGGAGAAGGTGAAGTCTGGAGGGTGAAGCAGAAGAAGTAGAAGAAGGAGAAGGAGAAGGTGAAGTCAGGAGGGTGAATCAGAAGAAGTAGAAGAAGGAGAAGGAGAAGGTGAAGTCAGGAGGGTGAATCAGAAGAAGCAGAAGAAGGAGAAGGAGAAGGTGAAGTCTGGAGGGTGAATCAGAAGAATCAGAAGAAGGAGAAGGAGAAGGTGAAGTCTGGAGGGTGAATCAGAAGAAGCAGAAGAAGGAGAAGGAGAAGGTGAAGTCTGGAGGGTGAATCAGAAGAAGCAGAAGAAGGAGAAGGAGAAGGTGAAGTCAGGAGGGTGAATCAGAAGAAGCAGAAGACGGAGAAGGAGAAGGTGAAGTTAGGAGGGTGAATCAGAAGAAGCAGAAGAAGGAGAAGGAGCAGGTGATGTCAGCGGGATGAAGCAGAAGAAGTAGAAGAAGGGGAAGGAGAAGGTGAAGTCAGGACGGTGAAGCAGAAGAAGCAGAAGAAGGAGAAGGAGAATGTGAAGTCTGGAGGGTGAATCAGAATAAGTAGAAGAAGGAGAAGGAGAAGGTCAAGTCTGGAGGGTGAATCAGAAGAAGTAGAAGAAGGAGAAGGAGAAGGTGAAGTCTGGAGGGTGAAGCAGAAGAAGTAGAAGAAGGAGAAGGAGAAGTTGAAGTTAGGAGGGTGAATCAGAAGAAGTAGAAGAAGGAGAAGGAGAAGGTGAAGTCAGGAGGGTGAATCAGAAGAAGCAGAAGAAGGAGAAGGAGAAGGTGAAGTCTGGAGGGTGAATCAGAAGAAGTAGAAGAAGGAGAAGGAGAAGGTGTTGTCTGGAGGGTGAATCAGAAGAAGTAGACGAAGGAGAAGGAGAAGGTGAAGTCTGGAGGGTGAATCAGAAGAAGCAGAAGAAGGAGAAGGAGAAGGTGAAGTCTGGAGGGTGAATCAGAAGAAGCAGAATAAGGAGAAGGAGAAGGTGAAGTCTGGAGGGTGAATCAGAAGAAGCAGAAAAAGGAGAAGGAGAAGGTGAAATCTGAAGGGTGAATCAGAAGAAGTAGAAGAAGGAGAAGGAGAAGGTGAAGTCTGGAGGGTGAAGCAGAAGAAGTAGAAGAAGGAGAAGGAGAAGGTGAAGTCAGGAGGGTGAATCAGAAGAAGTAGAAGAAGGAGAAGGAGAAGGTGAAGTCAGGAGGGTGAATCAGAAGAAGCAGAAGAAGGAGAAGGAGAAGGTGACGTCTGGAGGGTGAATCAGAAGAATCAGAAGAAGGAGAAGGAGAAGGTGAAGTCTGGAGGGTGAATCAGAAGAAGCAGAAGAAGGAGAAGGAGAAGGTGAAGTCTGGAGGGTGAATCAGAAGAAGCAGAAGAAGGAGAAGGAGAAGGTGAAGTCTGGAGGGTGAATCAGAAGAAGCAGAATAAGGAGAAGAAGAAGGTGAAGTCTGGAGGGTGAATCAGAAGAAGCAGAAAAAGGAGAAGGAGAAGGTGAAGTCTGAAGGGTGAATCAGAAGAAGTAGAAGAAGGAGAAGGAGAAGGTGAAGTCTGGAGGGTGAAGCAGAAGAAGTAGAAGAAGGAGAAGGAGAAGGTGAAGTCAGGAGGGTGAATCAGAAGAAGTAGAAGAAGGAGAAGGAGAAGGTGAAGTCAGGAGGGTGAATCAGAAGAAGCAGAAGAAGGAGAAGGAGAAGGTGACGTCTGGAGGGTGAATCAGAAGAATCAGAAGAAGGAGAAGGAGAAGGTGAAGTCAGGAGGGTGAATCAGAAGAAGTAGAAGAAGGAGAAGGAGAAGGTGAAGTCAGGAGGGTGAATCAGAAGAAGCAGAAGAAGGAGAAGGAGAAGGTGACGTCTGGAGGGTGAATCAGAAGAATCAGAAGAAGGAGAAGGAGAAGGTGAAGTCTGGAGGGTGAATCAGAAGAAGCAGAAGAAAGAGAAGGAGAAGGTGAAGTCTGGAGGGTGAAGCAGAAGAAACAGAAGAAGGAGAAGTAGAAGGTGAAGACTGGAGGGTGAATCAGAAGAAGTAGAAGAAGGAGAAGGAGAAGGTGAAGTCTGGAGGGTGAATCAGAAGAAGTAGAAGAAGGAGAAGGAGAAGGTGAAGTCTGGAGGGTGAATCAGAAGAAGCAGAAGAAGGAGAAGGAGAAGGTGAAGTCTGGAGGGTGAATCAGAAGAAGCAGAAGAAGGAGAAGGAACAGATGAAGTCTGGAGGGTGAATCAGAAGAAGTAGAAGAAGGAGAAGGAGAAGGTGAGGTCTGGAGGGTGAATCAGAAGAAGCAGAAGAAGGAGAAGGAGAAGGTGAAGTCTGGAGGGTGAATCAGAAGAAGCAGAAGAAGGAGAAGGAGAAGGTGAAGTCTGGAGGGTGAATCAGAAGAAGCAGAAGAAGGAGAAGGAGAAGGTGAAGTCAGGAGGGTGAATCAGAAGAAGCAGAAGAAGGAGAAGGAGAAGGTGAAGTTAGGAGGGTGAATCAGAAGAAGCAGAAGAAGGAGAAGGAGCAGGTGATGTCAGGGGGATGAAGCAGAAGAAGTAGAAGAAGGAGAAGGAGAAGGTGAAGTCAGGACGGTGAAGCAGAAGAAGCAGAAGAAGGAGAAGGAGAAGGTGAAGTCTGGAGGGTGAATCAGAAGAAGTAGAAGAAGGAGAAGGAGAAGGTCAAGTCTGGAGGGTGAATCAGAAGAAGTAGAAGAAGGAGAAGGAGAAGGTGAAGTCTGGAGGGTGAAGCAGAAGAAGTAGAAGAAGGAGAAGGAGAAGGTGAAGTCAGGAGGGTGAATCAGAAGAAGTAGAAGAAGGAGAAGGAGAAGGTGAAGTCAGGAGGGTGAATCAGAAGAAGCAGAAGAAGGAGAAGAAGAAGGTGAAGTCTGGAGGGTGAATCAGAAGAATCAGAAGAAGGAGAAGGAGAAGGTGAAGTCTGGAGGGTGAATCAGATGAAGCAGAAGAAAGAGAAGGAGAAGGTGAAGTCTGGAGGGTGAATCAGAAGAAGTAGAAGAAGGAGAAGGAGAAGGTGAAGTCTGGAGTGTGAATCAGAAGAAGCAGAAGAAGGAGAAGGAGAAGGTGAAGTCTGGAGAGTGAATCAGAAGAAGCAGAATAAGGAGAAGGAGAAGGTGAAGTCTGGAGGGTGAATCAGAAGAAGCAGAAGAAGGGGAAGGAGAAGGTGAAGTCTGGAGGGTGAATCAGAAGAAGTAGAAGAAGGAGAAGGAGAAGGTGAAGTCTGGAGCGTGAAGCAGAAGAAGTAGAAGAAGGAGAAGGAGAAGGTGAAGTCAGGAGGGTGAATCAGAAGAAGTAGAAGAAGGAGAAGGAGAAGGTGAAGTCAGGAGGGTGAATCAGAAGAAGCAGAAGAAGGAGAAGGAGAAGGTGAAGTCTGGAGGGTGAATCAGAAGAAGTAGAAGAAGGAGAAGGAGAAGGTGAAGTCTGGAGGGTGAATCAGAAGAAGCAGAAGAAGGAGAAGGAGAAGGTGAAGTCTGGAGGGTGAATCAGAAGAAGCAGAAGAAGGAGAAGGAGAAGATGAAGTCTGGAGGGTGAATCAGAAGAAGTAGAAGAAGGAGAAGGAGAAGGTGAAGTCTGGAGGGTGAATCAGAAGCTGTAGAAGAAGGAGAAGGAGAAGGTGAAGTCTGGACGGTGAATCAGAAGAAACAGAAGAAGGAGAAGGAGAAGGTGAAGTCTGGAGGGTGAATCAGAAGAAGTAGAAGAAGGAGAAGGAGAAGGTGTAGTCTGGAGGGTGAATCAGAAGAAGTAGACGAAGGAGAAGGAGAAGGTGAAGTCTGGAGGGTGAATCAGAAGAAGCAGAAGAAGGAAATGGAGAAGGTGAAGTCTGGAGGGTGAATCAGAAGAAGTAGAAGAAGGAGAAGGAGAAGGTGAAGTCTGGAGGGTGAAGCAGAAGAAGTAGAAGAAGGAGAAGGAGAAGGTGAAGTCAGGAGGGTGAATCAGAAGAAGTAGAAGAAGGAGAAGGAGAAGGTGAAGTCAGGAGGGTGAATCAGAAGAAGCAGAAGAAGGAGAAGAAGAAGGTGAAGTCTGGAGGGTGAATCAGAAGAATCAGAAGAAGGAGAAGGAGAAGGTGAAGTCTGGAGGGTGAATCAGATGAAGCAGAAGAAAGAGAAGGAGAAGGTGAAGTCTGGAGGGTGAATCAGAAGAAGTAGAAGAAGGAGAAGGAGAAGGTGAAGTCTGGAGTGTGAATCAGAAGAAGCAGAAGAAGGAGAAGGAGAAGGTGAAGTCTGGAGAGTGAATCAGAAGAAGCAGAATAAGGAGAAGGAGAAGGTGAAGTCTGGAGGGTGAATCAGAAGAAGCAGAAGAAGGGGAAGGAGAAGGTGAAGTCTGGAGGGTGAATCAGAAGAAGTAGAAGAAGGAGAAGGAGAAGGTGAAGTCTGGAGGGTGAAGCAGAAGAAGTAGAAGAAGGAGAAGGAGAAGGTGAAGTCAGGAGGGTGAATCAGAAGAAGTAGAAGAAGGAGAAGGAGAAGGTGAAGTCAGGAGGGTGAATCAGAAGAAGCAGAAGAAGGAGAAGGAGAAGGTGAAGTCTGGAGGGTGAATCAGAAGAAGTAGAAGAAGGAGAAGGAGAAGGTGAAGTCTGGAGGGTGAATCAGAAGAAGCAGAAGAAGGAGAAGGAGAAGGTGAAGTCTGGAGGGTGAATCAGAAGAAGCAGAAGAAGGAGAAGGAGAAGATGAAGTCTGGAGGGTGAATCAGAAGAAGTAGAAGAAGGAGAAGGAGAAGGTGAAGTCTGGAGGGTGAATCAGAAGCTGTAGAAGAAGGAGAAGGAGAAGGTGAAGTCTGGACGGTGAATCAGAAGAAACAGAAGAAGGAGAAGGAGAAGGTGAAGTCTGGAGGGTGAATCAGAAGAAGTAGAAGAAGGAGAAGGAGAAGGTGTAGTCTGGAGGGTGAATCAGAAGAAGTAGACGAAGGAGAAGGAGAAGGTGAAGTCTGGAGGGTGAATCAGAAGAAGCAGAAGAGGGAAATGGAGAAGGTGAAGTCTGGAGGGTGAATCAGAAGAAGGAGAAGAAGGAGAAGGAGAAGGTGAAGTCTGGAGGGTGAATCAGAAGAAGCAGAAGAAGGAGAAGGAGAAGGTGAAGTCTGGAGGGTGAATCAGAAGAAGCAGAAGAAGGAGAAGGAGAAGGAGAAGTCTGGAGGGTGAATCAGAAGAAGCAGAAGAAGGAGAAGGAGAAGGTGAAGTCTGGAGGGTGAAGCAGAAGAAGTAGAAGAAGGAGAAGGAGAAGGTGAAGTCAGGAGGGTGAATCAGAAGAAGTAGAAGAAGGAGAAGGAGAAGGTGAAGTCAGGAGGGTGAATCAGAAGAAGCAGAAGAAGGAGAAGGAGAAGGTGAAGTCTGGAGGGTGAATCAGAAGAAGCAGAAGAAGGAGAAGGAGAAGGTGAAGTCTGGAGGGTGAATCAGAAGAAGTAGAAGAAGGAGAAGGAGAAGGTGAAGTCAGGAGGGTGAATCAGAAGAAGCAGAAGACGGAGAAGGAGAAGGTGAAGTTAGGAGGGTGAATCAGAAGAAGCAGAAGAAGGAGAAGGAGCAGGTGATGTCAGCGGGATGAAGCAGAAGAAGTAGAAGAAGGAGAAGGAGAAGGTGAAGTCAGGACGGTGAAGCAGAAGAAGCAGAAGAAGGAGAAGGAGAATGTGAAGTCTGGAGGGTGAATCAGAATAAGTAGAAGAAGGAGAAGGAGAAGGTCAAGTCTGGAGGGTGAATCAGAAGAAGTAGAAGAAGGAGAAGGAGAAGGTGAAGTCTGGAGGGTGAATCAGAAGAAGTAGAAGAAGGAGAAGGAGAAGGTGAAGTCAGGAGGGTGAATCAGAAGAAGCAGAAGAAGGAGAAGGAGAAGGTGACGTCTGGAGGGTGAATCAGAAGAATCAGAAGAAGGAGAAGGAGAAGGTGAAGTCTGGAGGGTGAATCAGAAGAAGCAGAAGAAGGAGAAGGAGAAGGTGAAGTCTGGAGGGTGAATCAGAAGAAGCAGAAGAAGGAGAAGGAGAAGGTGAAGTCTGGAGGGTGAATCAGAAGAAGCAGAATAAGGAGAAGAAGAAGGTGAAGTCTGGAGGGTGAATCAGAAGAAGCAGAAAAAGGAGAAGGAGAAGGTGAAGTCTGAAGGGTGAATCAGAAGAAGTAGAAGAAGGAGAAGGAGAAGGTGAAGTCTGGAGGGTGAAGCAGAAGAAGTAGAAGAAGGAGAAGGAGAAGGTGAAGTCAGGAGGGTGAATCAGAAGAAGTAGAAGAAGGAGAAGGAGAAGGTGAAGTCAGGAGGGTGAATCAGAAGAAGCAGAAGAAGGAGAAGGAGAAGGTGACGTCTGGAGGGTGAATCAGAAGAATCAGAAGAAGGAGAAGGAGAAGGTGAAGTCAGGAGGGTGAATCAGAAGAAGTAGAAGAAGGAGAAGGAGAAGGTGAAGTCAGGAGGGTGAATCAGAAGAAGCAGAAGAAGGAGAAGGAGAAGGTGACGTCTGGAGGGTGAATCAGAAGAATCAGAAGAAGGAGAAGGAGAAGGTGAAGTCTGGAGGGTGAATCAGAAGAAGCAGAAGAAGGAGAAGGAGAAGATGAAGTCTGGAGGGTGAATCAGAAGAAGTAGAAGAAGGAGAAGGAGAAGGTGAAGTCTGGAGGGTGAATCAGAAGCTGTAGAAGAAGGAGAAGGAGAAGGTGAAGTCTGGACGGTGAATCAGAAGAAACAGAAGAAGGAGAAGGAGAAGGTGAAGTCTGGAGGGTGAATCAGAAGAAGTAGAAGAAGGAGAAGGAGAAGGTGTAGTCTGGAGGGTGAATCAGAAGAAGTAGACGAAGGAGAAGGAGAAGGTGAAGTCTGGAGGGTGAATCAGAAGAAGCAGAAGAAGGAAATGGAGAAGGTGAAGTCTGGAGGGTGAATCAGAAGAAGTAGAAGAAGGAGAAGGAGAAGGTGAAGTCTGGAGGGTGAAGCAGAAGAAGTAGAAGAAGGAGAAGGAGAAGGTGAAGTCAGGAGGGTGAATCAGAAGAAGTAGAAGAAGGAGAAGGAGAAGGTGAAGTCAGGAGGGTGAATCAGAAGAAGCAGAAGAAGGAGAAGAAGAAGGTGAAGTCTGGAGGGTGAATCAGAAGAATCAGAAGAAGGAGAAGGAGAAGGTGAAGTCTGGAGGGTGAATCAGATGAAGCAGAAGAAAGAGAAGGAGAAGGTGAAGTCTGGAGGGTGAATCAGAAGAAGTAGAAGAAGGAGAAGGAGAAGGTGAAGTCTGGAGTGTGAATCAGAAGAAGCAGAAGAAGGAGAAGGAGAAGGTGAAGTCTGGAGAGTGAATCAGAAGAAGCAGAATAAGGAGAAGGAGAAGGTGAAGTCTGGAGGGTGAATCAGAAGAAGCAGAAGAAGGGGAAGGAGAAGGTGAAGTCTGGAGGGTGAATCAGAAGAAGTAGAAGAAGGAGAAGGAGAAGGTGAAGTCTGGAGGGTGAAGCAGAAGAAGTAGAAGAAGGAGAAGGAGAAGGTGAAGTCAGGAGGGTGAATCAGAAGAAGTAGAAGAAGGAGAAGGAGAAGGTGAAGTCAGGAGGGTGAATCAGAAGAAGCAGAAGAAGGAGAAGGAGAAGGTGAAGTCTGGAGGGTGAATCAGAAGAAGTAGAAGAAGGAGAAGGAGAAGGTGAAGTCTGGAGGGTGAATCAGAAGAAGCAGAAGAAGGAGAAGGAGAAGGTGAAGTCTGGAGGGTGAATCAGAAGAAGCAGAAGAAGGAGAAGGAGAAGATGAAGTCTGGAGGGTGAATCAGAAGAAGTAGAAGAAGGAGAAGGAGAAGGTGAAGTCTGGAGGGTGAATCAGAAGCTGTAGAAGAAGGAGAAGGAGAAGGTGAAGTCTGGACGGTGAATCAGAAGAAACAGAAGAAGGAGAAGGAGAAGGTGAAGTCTGGAGGGTGAATCAGAAGAAGTAGAAGAAGGAGAAGGAGAAGGTGTAGTCTGGAGGGTGAATCAGAAGAAGTAGACGAAGGAGAAGGAGAAGGTGAAGTCTGGAGGGTGAATCAGAAGAAGCAGAAGAAGGAAATGGAGAAGGTGAAGTCTGGAGGGTGAATCAGAAGAAGGAGAAGAAGGAGAAGGAGAAGGTGAAGTCTGGAGGGTGAATCAGAAGAAGCAGAAGAAGGAGAAGGAGAAGGTGAAGTCTGGAGGGTGAATCAGAAGAAGCAGAAGAAGGAGAAGGAGAAGGAGAAGTCTGGAGGGTGAATCAGAAGAAGCAGAAGAAGGAGAAGGAGAAGGTGAAGTCTGGAGGGTGAAGCAGAAGAAGTAGAAGAAGGAGAAGGAGAAGGTGAAGTCAGGAGGGTGAATCAGAAGAAGTAGAAGAAGGAGAAGGAGAAGGTGAAGTCAGGAGGGTGAATCAGAAGAAGCAGAAGAAGGAGAAGGAGAAGGTGAAGTCTGGAGGGTGAATCAGAAGAATCAGAAGAAGGAGAAGGAGAAGGTGAAGTCTGGAGGGTGAATCAGAAGAAGCAGAAGAAGGAGAAGGAGAAGGTGAAGTCTGGAGGGTGAATCAGAAGAAGTAGAAGAAGGAGAAGGAGAAGGTGAAGTCAGGAGGGTGAATCAGAAGAAGCAGAAGACGGAGAAGGAGAAGGTGAAGTTAGAAGGGTGAATCAGAAGAAGCAGAAGAAGGAGAAGGAGCAGGTGATGTCAGCGGGATGAAGCAGAAGAAGTAGAAGAAGGAGAAGGTGAAGTCAGGACGGTGAAGCAGAAGAAGCAGAAGAAGGAGAAGGAGAATGTGAAGTCTGGAGGGTGAATCAGAATAAGTAGAAGAAGGAGAAGGAGAAGGTCAAGTCTGGAGGGTGAATCAGAAGAAGTAGAAGAAGGAGAAGGAGAAGGTGAAGTCTGGAGGGTGAATCAGAAGAAGTAGAAGAAGGAGAAGGAGAAGGTGAATTCAGGAGGGTGAATCAGAAGAAGCAGAAGAAGGAGAAGGAGAAGGTGACGTCTGGAGGGTGAATCAGAAGAATCAGAAGAAGGAGAAGGAGAAGGTGAAGTCTGGAGGGTGAATCAGAAGAAGCAGAAGAAGGAGAAGGAGAAGGTGAAGTCTGGAGGGTGAATCAGAAGAAGCAGAAGAAGGAGAAGGAGAAGGTGAAGTCTGGAGGGTGAATCAGAAGAAGCAGAATAAGGAGAAGAAGAAGGTGAAGTCTGGAGGGTGAATCAGAAGAAGCAGAAAAAGGAGAAGGAGAAGGTGAAGTCTGAAGGGTGAATCAGAAGAAGTAGAAGAAGGAGAAGGAGAAGGTGAAGTCTGGAGGGTGAAGCAGAAGAAGTAGAAGAAGGAGAAGGAGAAGGTGAAGTCAGGAGGGTGAATCAGAAGAAGTAGAAGAAGGAGAAGGAGAAGGTGAAGTCAGGAGGGTGAATCAGAAGAAGCAGAAGAAGGAGAAGGAGAAGGTGACGTCTGGAGGGTGAATCAGAAGAATCAGAAGAAGGAGAAGGAGAAGGTGAAGTCAGGAGGGTGAATCAGAAGAAGTAGAAGAAGGAGAAGGAGAAGGTGAAGTCAGGAGGGTGAATCAGAAGAAGCAGAAGAAGGAGAAGGAGAAGGTGACGTCTGGAGGGTGAATCAGAAGAATCAGAAGAAGGAGAAGGAGAAGGTGAAGTCTGGAGGGTGAATCAGAAGAAGCAGAAGAAAGAGAAGGAGAAGGTGAAGTCTGGAGGGTGAAGCAGAAGAAACAGAAGAAGGAGAAGGAGAAGGTGAAGACTGGAGGGTGAATCAGAAGAAGTAGAAGAAGGAGAAGGAGAAGGTGAAGTCTGGAGGGTGAATCAGAAGAAGTAGAAGAAGGAGAAGGAGAAGGTGAAGTCTGGAGGGTGAATCAGAAGAAGCAGAAGAAGGAGAAGGAGAAGGTGAAGTCTGGAGGGTGAATCAGAAGAAGCAGAAGAAGGAGAAGGAACAGATGAAGTCTGGAGGGTGAATCAGAAGAAGTAGAAGAAGGAGAAGGAGAAGGTGAGGTCTGGAGGGTGAATCAGAAGAAGCAGAAGAAGGAGAAGGAGAAGGTGAAGTCTGGAGGGTGAATCAGAAGAAGCAGAAGAAGGAGAAGGAGAAGGTGAAGTCTGGAGGGTGAATCAGAAGAAGCAGAAGAAGGAGAAGGAGAAGGTGAAGTCAGGAGGGTGAATCAGAAGAAGCAGAAGAAGGAGAAGGAGAAGGTGAAGTTAGGAGGGTGAATCAGAAGAAGCAGAAGAAGGAGAAGGAGCAGGTGATGTCAGGGGGATGAAGCAGAAGAAGTAGAAGAAGGAGAAGGAGAAGGTGAAGTCAGGACGGCGAAGCAGAAGAAGCAGAAGAAGGAGAAGGAGAAGGTGAAGTCCGGAGGGTGAATCAGAAGAAGTAGAAGAAGGAGAAGGAGAAGGTCAAGTCTGGAGGGTGAATCAGAAGAAGTAGAAGAAGGAGAAGGAGAAGGTGAAGTCTGGAGGGTGAAGCAGAAGAAGTAGAAGAAGGAGAAGGAGAAGGTGAAGTCAGGAGGGTGAATCAGAAGAAGTAGAAGAAGGAGAAGGAGAAGGTGAAGTCAGGAGGGTGAATTAGAAGAAGCAGAAGAAGGAGAAGAAGAAGGTGAAGTCTGGAGGGTGAATCAGAAGAATCAGAAGAAGGAGAAGGAGAAGGTGAAGTCTGGAGGGTGAATCAGATGAAGCAGAAGAAAGAGAAGGAGAAGGTGAAGTCTGGAGGGTGAATCAGAAGAAGTAGAAGAAGGAGAAGGAGAAGGTGAAGTCTGGAGTGTGAATCAGAAGAAGCAGAAGAAGGAGAAGGAGAAGGTGAAGTCTGGAGAGTGAATCAGAAGAAGCAGAATAAGGAGAAGGAGAAGGTGAAGTCTGGAGGGTGAATCAGAAGAAGCAGAAGAAGGGGAAGGAGAAGGTGAAGTCTGGAGGGTGAATCAGAAGAAGTAGAAGAAGGAGAAGGAGAAGGTGAAGTCTGGAGGGTGAAGCAGAAGAAGTAGAAGAAGGAGAAGGAGAAGGTGAAGTCAGGAGGGTGAATCAGAAGAAGTAGAAGAAGGAGAAGGAGAAGGTGAAGTCAGGAGGGTGAATCAGAAGAAGCAGAAGAAGGAGAAGGAGAAGGTGAAGTCTGGAGGGTGAATCAGAAGAAGTAGAAGAAGGAGAAGGAGAAGGTGAAGTCTGGAGGGTGAATCAGAAGAAGCAGAAGAAGGAGAAGGAGAAGGTGAAGTCTGGAGGGTGAATCAGAAGAAGCAGAAGAAGGAGAAGGAGAAGATGAAGTCTGGAGGGTGAATCAGAAGAAGTAGAAGAAGGAGAAGGAGAAGGTGAAGTCTGGAGGGTGAATCAGAAGCAGTAGAAGAAGGAGAAGGAGAAGGTGAAGTCTGGACGGTGAATCAGAAGAAACAGAAGAAGGAGAAGGAGAAGGTGAAGTCTGGAGGGTGAATCAGAAGAAGTAGAAGAAGGAGAAGGAGAAGGTGTAGTCTGGATTGTGAATCAGAAGAAGTAGACGAAGGAGAAGGAGAAGGTGAAGTCTGGAGGGTGAATCAGAAGAAGCAGAAGAAGGAAATGGAGAAGGTGAAGTCTGGAGGGTGAATCAGAAGAAGGAGAAGAAGGAGAAGGAGAAGGTGAAGTCTGGAGGGTGAATCAGAAGAAGCAGAAGAAGGAGAAGGAGAAGGTGAAGTCTGGAGGGTGAATCAGAAGAAGCAGAAGAAGGAGAAGGAGAAGGAGAAGTCTGGAGGGTGAATCAGAAGAAGCAGAAGAAGGAGAAGGAGAAGGTGAAGTCTGGAGGGTGAAGCAGAAGAAGTAGAAGAAGGAGAAGGAGAAGGTGAAGTCAGGAGGGTGAATCAGAAGAAGTAGAAGAAGGAGAAGGAGAAGGTGAAGTCAGGAGGGTGAATCAGAAGAAGCAGAAGAAGGAGAAGGAGAAGGTGAAGTCTGGAGGGTGAATCAGAAGAAGCAGAAGAAGGAGAAGGAGAATGTGAAGTCTGGAGGGTGAATCAGAAGAAGCAGAAGAAGGAGAAGGAGAAGGTGAAGTCTGGAGGGTGAATCAGAAGAAGCAGAAGAAGGAGAAGGAGAAGGTGAAGTCAGGAGGGTGAATCAGAAGAAGCAGAAGACGGAGAAGGAGAAGGTGAAGTTAGGAGGGTGAATCAGAAGAAGCAGAAGAAGGAGAAGGAGCAGGTGATGTCAGCGGGATGAAGCAGAAGAAGTAGAAGAAGGAGAAGGAGAAGGTGAAGTCAGGACGGTGAAGCAGAAGAAGCAGAAGAAGGAGAAGGAGAATGTGAAGTCTGGAGGGTGAATCAGAATAAGTAGAAGAAGGAGAAGGAGAAGGTCAAGTCTGGAGGGTGAATCAGAAGAAGTAGAAGAAGTAGAAGGAGAAGGTGAAGTCTGGAGGGTGAAGCAGAAGAAGTAGAAGAAGGAGAAGGAGAAGTTGAAGTTAGGAGGGTGAATCAGAAGAAGTAGAAGAAGGAGAAGGAGAAGGTGAAGTCAGGAGGGTGAATCAGAAGAAGCAGAAGAAGGAGAAGGAGAAGGTGAAGTCTGGAGGGTGAATCAGAAGAAGTAGAAGAAGGAGAAGGAGAAGGTGTTGTCTGGAGGGTGAATCAGAAGAAGTAGACGAAGGAGAAGGAGAAGGTGAAGTCTGGAGGGTGAATCAGAAGAAGCAGAAGAAGGAGAAGGAGAAGGTGAAGTCTGGAGGGTGAATCAGAAGAAGCAGAATAAGGAGAAGGAGAAGGTGAAGTCTGGAGGGTGAATCAGAAGAAGCAGAAAAAGGAGAAGGAGAAGGTGAAGTCTGAAGGGTGAATCAGAAGAAGTAGAAGAAGGAGAAGGAGAAGGTGAAGTCTGGAGGGTGAAGCAGAAGAAGTAGAAGAAGGAGAAGGAGAAGGTGAAGTCAGGAGGGTGAATCAGAAGAAGTAGAAGAAGGAGAAGGAGAAGGTGAAGTCAGGAGGGTGAATCAGAAGAAGCAGAAGAAGGAGAAGGAGAAGGTGACGTCTGGAGGGTGAATCAGAAGAATCAGAAGAAGGAGAAGGAGAAGGTGAAGTCTGGAGGGTGAATCAGAAGAAGCAGAAGAAGGAGAAGGAGAAGGTGAAGTCTGGAGGGTGAATCAGAAGAAGCAGAAGAAGGAGAAGGAGAAGGTGAAGTCTGGAGGGTGAATCAGAAGAAGCAGAATAAGGAGAAGAAGAAGGTGAAGTCTGGAGGGTGAATCAGAAGAAGCAGAAAAAGGAGAAGGAGAAGGTGAAGTCTGAAGGGTGAATCAGAAGAAGTAGAAGAAGGAGAAGGAGAAGGTGAAGTCTGGAGGGTGAAGCAGAAGAAGTAGAAGAAGGAGAAGGAGAAGGTGAAGTCAGGAGGGTGAATCAGAAGAAGTAGAAGAAGGAGAAGGAGAAGGTGAAGTCAGGAGGGTGAATCAGAAGAAGCAGAAGAAGGAGAAGGAGAAGGTGACGTCTGGAGGGTGAATCAGAAGAATCAGAAGAAGGAGAAGGAGAAGGTGAAGTCAGGAGGGTGAATCAGAAGAAGTAGAAGAAGGAGAAGGAGAAGGTGAAGTCAGGAGGGTGAATCAGAAGAAGCAGAAGAAGGAGAAGGAGAAGTTGACGTCTGGAGGGTGAATCAGAAGAATCAGAAGAAGGAGAAGGAGAAGGTGAAGTCTGGAGGGTGAATCAGAAGAAGCAGAAGAAAGATAAGGAGAAGGTGAAGTCTGGAGGGTGAAGCAGAAGAAACAGAAGAAGGAGAAGGAGAAGGTGAAGACTGGAGGGTGAATCAGAAGAAGTAGAAGAAGGAGAAGGAGAAGGTGAAGTCTGGAGGGTGAATCAGAAGAAGTAGAAGAAGGAGAAGGAGATGGTGAAGTCTGGAGGGTGAATCAGAAGAAGCAGAAGAAGGAGAAGGAGAAGGTGAAGTCTGGAGGGTGAATCAGAAGAAGCAGAAGAAGGAGAAGGAACAGATGAAGTCTGGAGGGTGAATCAGAAGAAGTAGAAGAAGGAGAAGGAGAAGGTGAGGTCTGGAGGGTGAATCAGAAGAAGCAGAAGAAGGAGAAGGAGAAGGTGAAGTCTGGAGGGTGAATCAGAAGAAGCAGAAGAAGGAGAAGGAGAAGGTGAAGTCTGGAGGGTGAATCAGAAGAAGCAGAAGAAGGAGAAGGAGAAGGTGAAGTCAGGAGGGTGAACAAAAGAAGCAGAAGAAGGAGAAGGAGAAGGTGAAGTTAGGAGGGTGAATCAGAAGAAGCAGAAGAAGGAGAAGGAGCAGGTGATGTCAGGGGGATGAAGCAGAAGAAGTAGAAGAAGGAGAAGGAGAAGGTGAAGTCAGGACGGTGAAGCAGAAGAAGCAGAAGAAGGAGAAGGTGAAGTCTGGAGGGTGAATCAGAAGAAGTAGAAGAAGGAGAAGGAGAAGGTCAAGTCTGGAGGGTGAATCAGAAGAAGTAGAAGAAGGAGAAGGAGAAGGTGAAGTCTGGAGGGTGAAGCAGAAGAAGTAGAAGAAGGAGAAGGAGAAGGTGAAGTCAGGAGGGTGAATCAGAAGAAGCAGAAGAAGGAGAAGAAGAAGGTGAAGTCTGGAGGGTGAATCAGAAGAATCAGAAGAAGGAGAAGGAGAAGGTGAAGTCTGGAGGGTGAATCAGATGAAGCAGAAGAAAGAGAAGGAGAAGGTGAAGTCTGGAGGGTGAATCAGAAGAAGTAGAAGAAGGAGAAGGAGAAGGTGAAGTCTGCAGTGTGAATCAGAAGAAGCAGAAGAAGGAGAAGGAGAAGGTGAAGTCTGGAGAGTGAATCAGAAGAAGCAGAATAAGGAGAAGGAGAAGGTGAAGTCTGGAGGGTGAATCAGAAGAAGCAGAAGAAGGGGAAGGAGAAGGTGAAGTCTGGAGGGTGAATCAGAAGAAGTAGAAGAAGGAGAAGGAGAAGGTGAAGTCTGGAGGGTGAAGCAGAAGAAGTAGAAGAAGGAGAAGGAGAAGGTGAAGTCAGGAGGGTGAATCAGAAGAAGTAGAAGAAGGAGAAGGAGAAGGTGAAGTCAGGAGGGTGAATCAGAAGAAGCAGAAGAAGGAGAAGGAGAAGGTGAAGTCTGGAGGGTGAATCAGAAGAATCAGAAGAAGGAGAAGGAGAAGGTGAAGTCTGGAGGGTGAATCAGAAGAAGCAGAGGAAGGAGAAGGAGAAGGTGAAGTCTGGAGGGTGAATCAGAAGAAGCAGAATAAGGAGAAGGAGAAGGTGAAGTCTGGAGGGTGAATCAGAAGAAGCAGAATAAGGAGAAGGAGAAGGTGAAGTCTGGAGGGTGAATCAGAAGAAGCAGAAGAAGGAGAAGGAGAAGATGAAGTCTGGAGGGTGAATCAGAAGAAGTAGAAGAAGGAGAAGGAGAAGGTGAAGTCTGGAGGGTGAAGCAGAAGAAGTAGAAGAAGGAGAAGGAGAAGGTGAAGTCAGGAGGGTGAATCAGAAGAAGCAGAAGAAGGAGAAGGAGAAGGTGAAGTCTGGAGGGTGAATCAGAAGAATCAGAAGAAGGAGAAGGAGAAGGTGAAGTCTGGAGGGTGAATCAGAAGAAGCAGAAGAAAGAGAATGAGAAGGTGAAGTCTGGAGGGTGAAGCAGAAGAAACAGAAGAAGGAGAAGGAGAAGGTGAAGACTGGAGGGTGAATCAGAAGAAGTAGAAGAAGGAGAAGGAGAAGGTGAAGTCTGGAGGGTGAATCAGAAGAAGTAGAAGAAGGAGAAGGAGAAGGTGAAGTCTGGAGGGTGAATCAGAAGAAGCAGAAGAAGGAGAAGGAGAAGGTGAAGTCTGGAGGGTGAATCAGAAGAAGCAGAAGAAGGAGAAGGAGAAGATGAAGTCTGGAGGGTGAATCAGAAGAAGTAGAAGAAGGAGAAGGAGAAGGTGAAGTCTGGAGGGTGAATCAGAAGTAGTAGAAGAAGGAGAAGGAGAAGGTGAAGTCTGGACGGTGAATGAGAAGAAACAGAAGAAGGAGAAGGAGAAGGTGAAGTCTGGAGGGTGAATCAGAAGAAGTAGAAGAAGGAGAAGGAGAAGGTGTAGTCTGGAGGGTCAATCAGAAGAAGTAGACGAAGGAGAAGGAGAAGGTGAAGTCTGGAGGGTGAATCAGAAGAAGCAGAAGAAGGAAATGGAGAAGGTGAAGTCTGGAGGGTGAATCAGAAGAAGTAGAAGAAGGAGAAGGAGAAGGTGAAGTCTGGAGGGTGAATCAGAAGAAGCAGAAGAAGCAGAAGAAGGAGAAGGAGAAGGTGAAGTCTGGAGGGTGAATCAGAAGAAGCAGAAGAAGGAGAAGGAGAAGGTGAAGTCTGGAGGGTGAAGCAGAAGAAGTAGAAGAAGGAGAAGGAGAAGGTGAAGTCAGGAGGGTGAATCAGAAGAAGTAGAAGAAGGAGAAGGAGAAGGTGAAGTCTGGAGGGTGAATCAGAAGAATCAGAAGAAGGAGAAGGAGAAGGTGAAGTCTGGAGGGTGAATAAGAAGAAGCAGAAGAAGGAGAAGGAGAAGGTGAAGTCTGGAGGGTGAATCAGAAGAAGCAGAAGAAGGAGAAGGAGAAGGTGAAGTCAGGAGGGTGAATCAGAAGAAGCAGAAGAAGGAGAAGGAGAAGGTGAAGTTAGGAGGGTGAATCAGAAGAAGCAGAAGAAGGAGAAGGAGCAGGTGATGTCAGCGGGATGAAGCAGAAGAAGTAGAAGAAGGAGAAGGAGAAGGTGAAGTCAGGACGGTGAAGCAGAAGAAGCAGAAGAAGGAGAAGGAGAAGGTGAAGTCTGGAGGGTGAATCAGAATAAGTAGAAGAAGGAGAAGGAGAAGGTCAAGTCTGGAGGGTGAATCAGAAGAAGTAGAAGAAGGAGAAGGAGAAGGTGAAGTCTGGAGGGTGAAGCAGAAGAAGTAGAAGAAGGAGAAGGAGAAGGTGAAGTCAGGAGGGTGAATCAGAAGAAGTAGAAGAAGGAGAAGGAGAAGGTGAAGTCAGGAGGGTGAAACAGAAGAAGCAGAAGAAGGACAAGGAGAAGGTGAAGTCTGGAGGGTGAATCAGAAGAATCAGAAGAAGGAGAAGGAGAAGGTGAAGTCTGGAGGGTGAATCAGAAGAAGCAGAAGAAAGAGAAGGAGAAGGTGAAGTCTGGAGGGTGAATCAGAAGAAGCAGAAGAAGGAGAAGGAGAAGGTGAAGTCAGGAGGGTGAATCAGAAGAAGCAGAAGAAGTAGAAGGAGAAGGTGAAGTTAGGAGGGTGAGTCAGAAGAAGCAGAAGAAGGAGAAGGAGCAGGTGATGTCAGGGGGATGAAGCAGAAGAAGTAGAAGAAGGAGAAGGTGAAGTCAGGACGGTGAAGCAGAAGAAGCAGAAGAAGGAGAAGGAGAAGGTGAAGTCTGGAGGGTGAATCAGAAGAAGTAGAAGAAGGAGAAGGAGAAGGTCAAGTCTGGAGGGTGAATCAGAAGAAGTAGAAGAAGGAGAAGGAGAAGGTGAAGTCTGGAGGGTGAAGCAGAAGAAGTAGAAGAAGGAGAAGGAGAAGGTGAAGTCAGGAGGGTGAATCAGAAGAAGTAGAAGAAGGAGAAGGAGAAGGTGAAGTCAGGAGGGTGAATCAGAAGAAGCAGAAGAAGGAGAAGGAGAAGGTGAAGTCTGGAGGGTGAATCAGAAGAAGCAGAAGAAGGAGAAGGATAAGGTGAAGTCTGGAGGGTGAATCAGAAGAAGCAGAAGAAGGAGAAGGAGAAGTTGAAGTCTGGAGGGTGAATCAGAAGAAGCAGAATAAGGAGAAGTGAAGGTCAAGTATGGAGGGTGGATCAGAAGAAGCAGAAGAAGGAGAAGGAGAAGGTGAAGTCTGGAGGGTGAATCAGAAGAAGTAGAAGAAGGAGAATGAGAAGGTGAAGTCTGGAGGGTGAAGCAGAAGAAGTAGAAGAAGGAGAAGGAGAAGGTGAAGTCTGGAGGGTGAATCAGAAGAAGCAGAATCAGGAGAAGGAGAAGGTGAAGTCTGGAGGGTGAATCAGAAGAAGCAGAATAAGGAGAAGGAGAAGGTGAAGTCTGGAGGGTGAATCAGAAGAAGCAGAATAAGGAGAAGAAGAAGGTGAAGTCTGGAGGGTGAATCAGAAGAAGCAGAAGAAGAAGAAGGAGAAGATGAAGTCTGGAGGGTGAATCAGAAGAAGTAGAAGAAGGAGAAGGAGAAGGTGAAGTCTGGAGGGTGAATCAGAAGAAGTAGAAGAAGGAGAAGGAGAAGGTGTAGTCTGGATTGTGAATCAGAAGAAGTAGACGAAGGAGAAGGAGAAGGTGAAGTCAGGAGGGTGAATCAGAAGAAGCAGAAGAAGGAGAAGGAGAAGGTGAAGTCTGGAGGGTGAATCAGAAGAAGTAGAAGAAGGAGAAGGAGAAGGTGAAGTCTGGAGGGTGAATCAGAAGAAGTAGAAGAAGGAGAAGGAGAAGGTGTAGTCTGGATTGTGAATCAGAAGAAGTAGACGAAGGAGAAGGAGAAGGTGAAGTCAGGAGGGTGAATCAGAAGAAGCAGAAGAAGGAGAAGGAGAAGGTGAAGTCTGGAGGGTGAATCAGAAGAAGTAGAAGAAGGAGAAGGAGAAGGTGAAGTCTGGAGGGTGAATCAGAAGAAGCAGAAGAAGGAGAAGGAGAAGGTGAAGTCTGGAGGGTGAATCAGAAGAAGCAGAAGAAGGAGAAGGAGAAGATGAAGTCTGGAGGGTGAATCAGAAGAAGTAGAAGAAGGAGAAGGAGAAGGTGAAGTCTGGAGGGTGAATCAGAAGCAGTAGAAGAAGGAGAAGGAGAAGGTGAAGTCTGGACGGTGAATCAGAAGAAACAGAAGAAGGAGAAGGAGAAGGTGAAGTCTGGAGGGTGAATCAGAAGAAGTAGAAGAAGGAGAAGGAGAAGGTGTAGTCTGGATTGTGAATCAGAAGAAGTAGACGAAGGAGAAGGAGAAGGTGAAGTCTGGAGGGTGAATCAGAAGAAGCAGAAGAAGGAAATGGAGAAGGTGAAGTCTGGAGGGTGAATCAGAAGAAGGAGAAGAAGGAGAAGGAGAAGGTGAAGTCTGGAGGGTGAATCAGAAGAAGCAGAAGAAGGAGAAGGAGAAGGTGAAGTCTGGAGGGTGAATCAGAAGAAGCAGAAGAAGGAGAAGGAGAAGGAGAAGTCTGGAGGGTGAATCAGAAGAAGCAGAAGAAGGAGAAGGAGAAGGTGAAGTCTGGAGGGTGAAGCAGAAGAAGTAGAAGAAGGAGAAGGAGAAGGTGAAGTCAGGAGGGTGAATCAGAAGAAGTAGAAGAAGGAGAAGGAGAAGGTGAAGTCAGGAGGGTGAATCAGAAGAAGCAGAAGAAGGAGAAGGAGAAGGTGAAGTCTGGAGGGTGAATCAGAAGAAGCAGAAGAAGGAGAAGGAGAATGTGAAGTCTGGAGGGTGAATCAGAAGAAGCAGAAGAAGGAGAAGGAGAAGGTGAAGTCTGGAGGGTGAATCAGAAGAAGCAGAAGAAGGAGAAGGAGAAGGTGAAGTCAGGAGGGTGAATCAGAAGAAGCAGAAGACGGAGAAGGAGAAGGTGAAGTTAGGAGGGTGAATCAGAAGAAGCAGAAGAAGGAGAAGGAGCAGGTGATGTCAGCGGGATGAAGCAGAAGAAGTAGAAGAAGGAGAAGGAGAAGGTGAAGTCAGGACGGTGAAGCAGAAGAAGCAGAAGAAGGAGAAGGAGAATGTGAAGTCTGGAGGGTGAATCAGAATAAGTAGAAGAAGGAGAAGGAGAAGGTCAAGTCTGGAGGGTGAATCAGAAGAAGTAGAAGAAGTAGAAGGAGAAGGTGAAGTCTGGAGGGTGAAGCAGAAGAAGTAGAAGAAGGAGAAGGAGAAGTTGAAGTTAGGAGGGTGAATCAGAAGAAGTAGAAGAAGGAGAAGGAGAAGGTGAAGTCAGGAGGGTGAATCAGAAGAAGCAGAAGAAGGAGAAGGAGAAGGTGAAGTCTGGAGGGTGAATCAGAAGAAGTAGAAGAAGGAGAAGGAGAAGGTGTTGTCTGGAGGGTGAATCAGAAGAAGTAGACGAAGGAGAAGGAGAAGGTGAAGTCTGGAGGGTGAATCAGAAGAAGCAGAAGAAGGAGAAGGAGAAGGTGAAGTCTGGAGGGTGAAGCAGAAGAAGTAGAAGAAGGAGAAGGAGAAGGTGAAGTCAGGAGGGTGAATCAGAAGAAGTAGAAGAAGGAGAAGGAGAAGGTGAAGTCAGGAGGGTGAATCAGAAGAAGCAGAAGAAGGAGAAGGAGAAGGTGACGTCTGGAGGGTGAATCAGAAGAATCAGAAGAAGGAGAAGGAGAAGGTGAAGTCTGGAGGGTGAATCAGAAGAAGCAGAAGAAGGAGAAGGAGAAGGTGAAGTCTGGAGGGTGAATCAGAAGAAGCAGAAGAAGGAGAAGGAGAAGGTGAAGTCTGGAGGGTGAATCAGAAGAAGCAGAATAAGGAGAAGAAGAAGGTGAAGTCTGGAGGGTGAATCAGAAGAAGCAGAAAAAGGAGAAGGAGAAGGTGAAGTCTGAAGGGTGAATCAGAAGAAGTAGAAGAAGGAGAAGGAGAAGGTGAAGTCTGGAGGGTGAAGCAGAAGAAGTAGAAGAAGGAGAAGGAGAAGGTGAAGTCAGGAGGGTGAATCAGAAGAAGTAGAAGAAGGAGAAGGAGAAGGTGAAGTCAGGAGGGTGAATCAGAAGAAGCAGAAGAAGGAGAAGGAGAAGGTGACGTCTGGAGGGTGAATCAGAAGAATCAGAAGAAGGAGAAGGAGAAGGTGAAGTCAGGAGGGTGAATCAGAAGAAGTAGAAGAAGGAGAAGGAGAAGGTGAAGTCAGGAGGGTGAATCAGAAGAAGCAGAAGAAGGAGAAGGAGAAGTTGACGTCTGGAGGGTGAATCAGAAGAATCAGAAGAAGGAGAAGGAGAAGGTGAAGTCTGGAGGGTGAATCAGAAGAAGCAGAAGAAAGATAAGGAGAAGGTGAAGTCTGGAGGGTGAAGCAGAAGAAACAGAAGAAGGAGAAGGAGAAGGTGAAGACTGGAGGGTGAATCAGAAGAAGTAGAAGAAGGAGAAGGAGAAGGTGAAGTCTGGAGGGTGAATCAGAAGAAGTAGAAGAAGGAGAAGGAGATGGTGAAGTCTGGAGGGTGAATCAGAAGAAGCAGAAGAAGGAGAAGGAGAAGGTGAAGTCTGGAGGGTGAATCAGAAGAAGCAGAAGAAGGAGAAGGAACAGATGAAGTCTGGAGGGTGAATCAGAAGAAGTAGAAGAAGGAGAAGGAGAAGGTGAGGTCTGGAGGGTGAATCAGAAGAAGCAGAAGAAGGAGAAGGAGAAGGTGAAGTCTGGAGGGTGAATCAGAAGAAGCAGAAGAAGGAGAAGGAGAAGGTGAAGTCTGGAGGGTGAATCAGAAGAAGCAGAAGAAGGAGAAGGAGAAGGTGAAGTCAGGAGGGTGAACAAAAGAAGCAGAAGAAGGAGAAGGAGAAGGTGAAGTTAGGAGGGTGAATCAGAAGAAGCAGAAGAAGGAGAAGGAGCAGGTGATGTCAGGGGGATGAAGCAGAAGAAGTAGAAGAAGGAGAAGGAGAAGGTGAAGTCAGGACGGTGAAGCAGAAGAAGCAGAAGAAGGAGAAGGTGAAGTCTGGAGGGTGAATCAGAAGAAGTAGAAGAAGGAGAAGGAGAAGGTCAAGTCTGGAGGGTGAATCAGAAGAAGTAGAAGAAGGAGAAGGAGAAGGTGAAGTCTGGAGGGTGAAGCAGAAGAAGTAGAAGAAGGAGAAGGAGAAGGTGAAGTCAGGAGGGTGAATCAGAAGAAGCAGAAGAAGGAGAAGAAGAAGGTGAAGTCTGGAGGGTGAATCAGAAGAATCAGAAGAAGGAGAAGGAGAAGGTGAAGTCTGGAGGGTGAATCAGATGAAGCAGAAGAAAGAGAAGGAGAAGGTGAAGTCTGGAGGGTGAATCAGAAGAAGTAGAAGAAGGAGAAGGAGAAGGTGAAGTCTGCAGTGTGAATCAGAAGAAGCAGAAGAAGGAGAAGGAGAAGGTGAAGTCTGGAGAGTGAATCAGAAGAAGCAGAATAAGGAGAAGGAGAAGGTGAAGTCTGGAGGGTGAATCAGAAGAAGCAGAAGAAGGGGAAGGAGAAGGTGAAGTCTGGAGGGTGAATCAGAAGAAGTAGAAGAAGGAGAAGGAGAAGGTGAAGTCTGGAGGGTGAAGCAGAAGAAGTAGAAGAAGGAGAAGGAGAAGGTGAAGTCAGGAGGGTGAATCAGAAGAAGTAGAAGAAGGAGAAGGAGAAGGTGAAGTCAGGAGGGTGAATCAGAAGAAGCAGAAGAAGGAGAAGGAGAAGGTGAAGTCTGGAGGGTGAATCAGAAGAATCAGAAGAAGGAGAAGGAGAAGGTGAAGTCTGGAGGGTGAATCAGAAGAAGCAGAGGAAGGAGAAGGAGAAGGTGAAGTCTGGAGGGTGAATCAGAAGAAGCAGAATAAGGAGAAGGAGAAGGTGAAGTCTGGAGGGTGAATCAGAAGAAGCAGAATAAGGAGAAGGAGAAGGTGAAGTCTGGAGGGTGAATCAGAAGAAGCAGAAGAAGGAGAAGGAGAAGATGAAGTCTGGAGGGTGAATCAGAAGAAGTAGAAGAAGGAGAAGGAGAAGGTGAAGTCTGGAGGGTGAAGCAGAAGAAGTAGAAGAAGGAGAAGGAGAAGGTGAAGTCAGGAGGGTGAATCAGAAGAAGCAGAAGAAGGAGAAGGAGAAGGTGAAGTCTGGAGGGTGAATCAGAAGAATCAGAAGAAGGAGAAGGAGAAGGTGAAGTCTGGAGGGTGAATCAGAAGAAGCAGAAGAAAGAGAATGAGAAGGTGAAGTCTGGAGGGTGAAGCAGAAGAAACAGAAGAAGGAGAAGGAGAAGGTGAAGACTGGAGGGTGAATCAGAAGAAGTAGAAGAAGGAGAAGGAGAAGGTGAAGTCTGGAGGGTGAATCAGAAGAAGTAGAAGAAGGAGAAGGAGAAGGTGAAGTCTGGAGGGTGAATCAGAAGAAGCAGAAGAAGGAGAAGGAGAAGGTGAAGTCTGGAGGGTGAATCAGAAGAAGCAGAAGAAGGAGAAGGAGAAGATGAAGTCTGGAGGGTGAATCAGAAGAAGTAGAAGAAGGAGAAGGAGAAGGTGAAGTCTGGAGGGTGAATCAGAAGTAGTAGAAGAAGGAGAAGGAGAAGGTGAAGTCTGGACGGTGAATGAGAAGAAACAGAAGAAGGAGAAGGAGAAGGTGAAGTCTGGAGGGTGAATCAGAAGAAGTAGAAGAAGGAGAAGGAGAAGGTGTAGTCTGGAGGGTCAATCAGAAGAAGTAGACGAAGGAGAAGGAGAAGGTGAAGTCTGGAGGGTGAATCAGAAGAAGCAGAAGAAGGAAATGGAGAAGGTGAAGTCTGGAGGGTGAATCAGAAGAAGTAGAAGAAGGAGAAGGAGAAGGTGAAGTCTGGAGGGTGAATCAGAAGAAGCAGAAGAAGGAGAAGGAGAAGGTGAAGTCTGGAGGGTGAATCAGAAGAAGCAGAAGAAGGAGAAGGAGAAGGTGAAGTCTGGAGGGTGAAGCAGAAGAAGTAGAAGAAGGAGAAGGAGAAGGTGAAGTCAGGAGGGTGAATCAGAAGAAGTAGAAGAAGGAGAAGGAGAAGGTGAAGTCTGGAGGGTGAATCAGAAGAATCAGAAGAAGGAGAAGGAGAAGGTGAAGTCTGGAGGGTGAATAAGAAGAAGCAGAAGAAGGAGAAGGAGAAGGTGAAGTCTGGAGGGTGAATCAGAAGAAGCAGAAGAAGGAGAAGGAGAAGGTGAAGTCAGGAGGGTGAATCAGAAGAAGCAGAAGAAGGAGAAGGAGAAGGTGAAGTTAGGAGGGTGAATCAGAAGAAGCAGAAGAAGGAGAAGGAGCAGGTGATGTCAGCGGGATGAAGCAGAAGAAGTAGAAGAAGGAGAAGGAGAAGGTGAAGTCAGGACGGTGAAGCAGAAGAAGCAGAAGAAGGAGAAGGAGAAGGTGAAGTCTGGAGGGTGAATCAGAATAAGTAGAAGAAGGAGAAGGAGAAGGTCAAGTCTGGAGGGTGAATCAGAAGAAGTAGAAGAAGGAGAAGGAGAAGGTGAAGTCTGGAGGGTGAAGCAGAAGAAGTAGAAGAAGGAGAAGGAGAAGGTGAAGTCAGGAGGGTGAATCAGAAGAAGTAGAAGAAGGAGAAGGAGAAGGTGAAGTCAGGAGGGTGAAACAGAAGAAGCAGAAGAAGGACAAGGAGAAGGTGAAGTCTGGAGGGTGAATCAGAAGAATCAGAAGAAGGAGAAGGAGAAGGTGAAGTCTGGAGGGTGAATCAGAAGAAGCAGAAGAAAGAGAAGGAGAAGGTGAAGTCTGGAGGGTGAATCAGAAGAAGCAGAAGAAGGAGAAGGAGAAGGTGAAGTCAGGAGGGTGAATCAGAAGAAGCAGAAGAAGTAGAAGGAGAAGGTGAAGTTAGGAGGGTGAGTCAGAAGAAGCAGAAGAAGGAGAAGGAGCAGGTGATGTCAGGGGGATGAAGCAGAAGAAGTAGAAGAAGGAGAAGGTGAAGTCAGGACGGTGAAGCAGAAGAAGCAGAAGAAGGAGAAGGAGAAGGTGAAGTCTGGAGGGTGAATCAGAAGAAGTAGAAGAAGGAGAAGGAGAAGGTCAAGTCTGGAGGGTGAATCAGAAGAAGTAGAAGAAGGAGAAGGAGAAGGTGAAGTCTGGAGGGTGAAGCAGAAGAAGTAGAAGAAGGAGAAGGAGAAGGTGAAGTCAGGAGGGTGAATCAGAAGAAGTAGAAGAAGGAGAAGGAGAAGGTGAAGTCAGGAGGGTGAATCAGAAGAAGCAGAAGAAGGAGAAGGAGAAGGTGAAGTCTGGAGGGTGAATCAGAAGAAGCAGAAGAAGGAGAAGGATAAGGTGAAGTCTGGAGGGTGAATCAGAAGAAGCAGAAGAAGGAGAAGGAGAAGTTGAAGTCTGGAGGGTGAATCAGAAGAAGCAGAATAAGGAGAAGTGAAGGTCAAGTATGGAGGGTGGATCAGAAGAAGCAGAAGAAGGAGAAGGAGAAGGTGAAGTCTGGAGGGTGAATCAGAAGAAGTAGAAGAAGGAGAATGAGAAGGTGAAGTCTGGAGGGTGAAGCAGAAGAAGTAGAAGAAGGAGAAGGAGAAGGTGAAGTCTGGAGGGTGAATCAGAAGAAGCAGAATCAGGAGAAGGAGAAGGTGAAGTCTGGAGGGTGAATCAGAAGAAGCAGAATAAGGAGAAGGAGAAGGTGAAGTCTGGAGGGTGAATCAGAAGAAGCAGAATAAGGAGAAGAAGAAGGTGAAGTCTGGAGGGTGAATCAGAAGAAGCAGAAGAAGAAGAAGGAGAAGATGAAGTCTGGAGGGTGAATCAGAAGAAGTAGAAGAAGGAGAAGGAGAAGGTGAAGTCTGGAGGGTGAAGCAGAAGAAGTAGAAGAAGGAGAAGGAGAAGGTGAAGTCAGGAGGGTGAATCAGAAGAAGTAGAAGAAGGAGAAGGAGAAGGTGTAGTCTGGAGGGTCAATCAGAAGAAGTAGACGAAGGAGAAGGAGAAGGTGAAGTCTGGAGGGTGAATCAGAAGAAGCAGAAGAAGGAAATGGAGAAGGTGAAGTCTGGAGGGTGAATCAGAAGAAGTAGAAGAAGGAGAAGGAGAAGGTGAAGTCTGGAGGGTGAATCAGAAGAAGCAGAAGAAGGAGAAGGAGAAGGTGAAGTCTGGAGGGTGAATCAGAAGAAGCAGAAGAAGGAGAAGGAGAAGTCTGGAGGGTGAATCAGAAGAAGCAGAAGAAGGAGAAGGAGAAGGTGAAGTCTGGAGGGTGAAGTAGAATAAGTAGAAGAAGGAGAAGGAGAAGGTGAAGTCAGGAGGGTGAATCAGAAGAAGTAGAAGAAGGAGAAGGAGAAGGTGAGGTCAGGAGGGTGAATCAGAAGAAGCAGAAGAAGGAGAAGGAGATGGTGAAGTCTGGAGGGTGAATCAGAAGAATCAGAAGAAGGAGAAGGAGAAGGTGAAGTCTGGAGGGTGAATCAGAAGAAGCAGAAGAAGGAGAAGAAGAAGGTGAAGTCTGGAGGGTGAATCAGAAGAAGCAGAAGAAGGAGAAGGAGAAGGTGAAGTCAGGAGGGTGAATCAGAAGAAGCAGAAGAAGGAGAAGGAGAAGGTGAAGTTAGGAGGGTGAATCAGAAGAAGCAGAAGAAGGAGAAGGAGTAGGTGATGTCAGCGGGATGAAGCAGAAGAAGAAGAAGAAGGAGAAGGAGAAGGTGAAGTCAGGACGGTGAGGTAGAAGAAGCAGAAGAAGGAGAAGGAGAAGGTGAAGTCTGGAGGGTGAATCAGAATAAGTAGAAGAAGGAGAAGGAGAAGGTCAAGTCTGGAGGGTGAATCAGAAGAAGTAGAAGAAGGAGAAGGAGAAGGTGAAGTCCGGAGGGTGAAGCAGAAGAAGTAGAAGAACGAGAAGGAGAAGGTGAAGTCAGGAGGGTGAATCAGAAGAAGTAGATGAAGGAGAAGGAGAAGGTGAAGTCAGGAGGGTGAATCAGAAGAAGCAGAAGAAGGAGAAGGAGAAGGTGAAGTCTGGAGGGTGAATCAGAAGAATCAGAAGAAGGAGAAGGAGAAGGTGAAGTCTGGAGGGTGAATCAGAAGAAGCAGAAGAAAGAGAAGGAGAAGGTGAAGTCTGGAGGGTGAATCAGAAGAAGCAGAAGAAGGAGAAGGAGAAGGTGAAGTCAGGAGGGTGAATCAGAAGAAGCAGAAGAAGGAGAAGGAGAAGGTGAAGTTAGGAGGGTGAATCAGAAGAAGCAGAAGAAGGAGAAGGAGCAGGTGATGTCAGGGGGATGAAGCAGAAGAAGTAGAAGAAGGAGAAGGAGAAGGTGAAGTCAGGACGGTGAAGCAGAAGAAGCAGAAGAAGGAGAAGGAGAAGGTGAAGTCTGGAGGGTGAATCAGAAGAAGTAGAAGAAGGAGAAGGAGAAGGTCAAGTCTGGAGGGTGAATCAGAAGAAGTAGAAGAAGGAGAAGGAGAAGGTGAAGTCTGGAGGGTGAAGCAGAAGAAGTAGAAGAAGGAGAAGGAGAAGGTGAAGTCAGGAGGGTGAATCAGAAGAAGTAGAAGAAGGAGAAGGAGAAGGTGAAGTCAGGAGGGTGAATCAGAAGAAGCAGAAGAAGGAGAAGGAGAAGGTAAAGTCTGGAGGGTGAATCAGAAGAAGCAGAAGAAGGAGAAGGAGAAGATGAAATCTGGAGGGTGAATCAGAAGAAGTAGAAGAAGGAAAAGGAGAAGGTGAGGTCTGGAGGGTGAATCAGAAGAAGTAGAAGAAGGAGAAGGAGAAGGTGAAGTCTGGAGGGTGAATCAGAAGAAGCAGAAGAAGGAGAAGGAGAAGGTGAAGTCTGAAGGGTGAATCAGAAGAAGCAGAAGAAGGAGAAGGAGAAGGTGAAGTCTGGAGGGTGAATCAGAAGAAGCAGAAGATGGAGGAGGAGAAGATGAAATCTGGAGGGTGAATCAGAAGAAGCAGAAGAAAGAGAAGGAGAAGGTGAAGTCTGGAGGGTGAATCAGAAGAAGTAGAAGAAGGAGAAGGAGAAGGTGAAGTCTGGAGGGTGAATCAGAAGAAGCAGAAGAAGGAGAAGGAGAAGGTGAAGTCTGGAGGGTGAATCAGAAGAAGCAGAAGAAGGAGAAGGAGAAGGTGAAGTCTGGAGGGTGAATCAGAAGAAGCAGAAGAAGGAGAAGGAGAAGTTGAAGTCTGGAGGGTGAATCAGAAGAAGCAGAATAAGGAGAAGTGAAGGTGAAGTATGGAGGGTGAATCAGAAGAAGCAGAAGAAGGAGAAGGAGAAGGTGAAGTCTGGAGGGTGAATCAGAAGAAGTAGAAGAAGGAGAAGGAGAAGGTGATGTCTGGAGGGTGAAGCAGAAGAAGTAGAAGAAGGAGAAGGAGAAGGTGAAGTCAGGAGGGTGAATCAGAAGAAGTAGAAGAAGGAGAAGGAGAAGGTGAAGTCAGGAGGGTGAATCAGAAGAAGCAGAAGAAGGAGAAGGAGAAGGTGAAGTCTGGAGGGTGAATCAGAAGAAGCAGAATCAGGAGAAGGAGAAGGTGAAGTCTGGAGGGTGAATCAGAAGAAGCAGAATAAGGAGAAGGAGAAGGTGAAGTCTGGAGGGTGAATCAGAAGAAGCAGAAGAAGGAGAAGGAGAAGATGAAGTCTGGAGGGTGAATCAGAAGAAGTAGAAGAAGGAGAAGGAGAAGGTGAAGTCTGGAGGGTGAAGAAGAAGAAGTAGAAGAAGGAGAAGGAGAAGATGAAGTCAGGAGGGTGAATCAGAAGAAGTAGAAGAGGAGAAGGAGAAGGTGAAGTCTGGAGGGTGAATCAGAAGAATCAGAAGAAGGAGAAGGAGAAGGTGAAGTCTCGAGGGTGAATCAGAAGAAGCAGAAGAAAGAGAAGGAGAAGGTGAAGTCTGGAGGGTGAAGCAGAAGAAAAAGAAGAAGGAGAAGGAGAAGGTGAAGTCAGGAGGGTGAATCAGAAGATGCATAAGAAGGAGAAGGAGAAGGTGAAGTCTGGAGGGTGAATCAGAAGAATCAGAAGAAGGAGAAGGAGAAGGTGAAGTCTGGAGGGTGAATCAGAAGAAGCAGAAGAAAGAGAAGGAGAAGGTGAAGTCTGGAGGGTGAAGCAGAAGAAAAAGAAGAAGGAGAAGGAGAAGGTGAAGACTGGAGGGTGAATCAGAAGAAGTGGAAGAAGGAGAAGGAGAAGGTGAAGTCTGGAGGGTGAATCAGAAGAAGTAGAAGAAGGAGAAGGAGAAGGTGAAGTCTGGAGTGTGAATCAGAAGAAGCAGAAGAAGGAGAAGGAGAAGGTGAAGTCTGGAGGGTGAATCAGAAGAAGCAGAAGAAGGAGAAGGAGAAGATGAAGTCTGGAGGGTGAATCAGAAGAAGTAGAAGAAGGAGAAGGAGAAGGTGAAGTCTGGAGTGTGAATCAGAAGAAGCAGAAGAAGGAGAAGGAGAAGGTGAAGTCTGGAGGGTGAATCAGAAGAAGTAGAAGAAGGAGAAGGAGAAGGTGAAGTCTGGAGGGTGAAGCAGAAGAAGTAGAAGAAGGAGAAGGAGAAGGTGAAGTCAGGAGGGTGAATCAGAAGAAGTAGAAGAAGGAGAAGGAGAAGGTGAAGTCAGGAGGGTGAATCAGAAGAAGCAGAAGAAGGAGAAGGAGAAGGTGAAGTCTGGAGGGTGAATCAGAAGAAGCAGAATCAGGAGAAGGAGAAGGTGAAGTCTGGAGGGTGAATCAGAAGAAGCAGAATAAGGAGAAGGAGAAGGTGAAGTCTGGAGGGTGAATCAGAAGAAGCAGAAGAAGGAGAAGGAGAAGATGAAGTCTGGAGGGTGAATCAGAAGAAGTAGAAGAAGGAGAAGGAGAAGGTGAAGTCTGGAGGGTGAAGCAGAAGAAGTAGAAGAAGGAGAAGGAGAAGATGAAGTCAGGAGGGTGAATCAGAAGAAGTAGAAGAGGAGAAGGAGAAGGTGAAGTCTGGAGGGTGAATCAGAAGAATCAGAAGAAGGAGAAGGAGAAGGTGAAGTCTGGAGGGTGAATCAGAAGAAGCAGAAGAAAGAGAAGGAGAAGGTGAAGTCTGGAGGGTGAAGCAGAAGAAAAAGAAGAAGGAGAAGGAGAAGGTGAAGTCAGGAGGGTGAATCAGAAGATGCATAAGAAGGAGAAGGAGAAGGTGAAGTCTGGAGGGTGAATCAGAAGAATCAGAAGAAGGAGAAGGAGAAGGTGAAGTCTGGAGGGTGAATCAGAAGAAGCAGAAGAAAGAGAAGGAGAAGGTGAAGTCTGGAGGGTGAAGCAGAAGAAAAAGAAGAAGGAGAAGGAGAAGGTGAAGACTGGAGGGTGAATCAGAAGAAGTGGAAGAAGGAGAAGGAGAAGGTGAAGTCTGGAGGGTGAATCAGAAGAAGTAGAAGAAGGAGAAGGAGAAGGTGAAGTCTGGAGTGTGAATCAGAAGAAGCAGAAGAAGGAGAAGGAGAAGGTGAAGTCTGGAGGGTGAATCAGAAGAAGCAGAAGAAGGAGAAGGAGAAGATGAAGTCTGGAGGGTGAATCAGAAGAAGTAGAAGAAGGAGAAGGAGAAGGTGAAGTCTGGAGGGTGAATCAGAAGTAGTAGAAGAAGGAGAAGGAGAAGGTGAAGTCTGGACGGTGAATCAGAAGAAACAGAAGAAGGAGAAGGAGAAGGTGAAGTCTGGAGGGTGAATCAGAAGAAGTAGAAGAAGGAGAAGGAGAAGGTGTAGTCTGGAGGGTGAATCAGAAGAAGTAGACGAAGGAGAAGGAGAAGGTGAAGTCTGGAGGGTGAATCAGAAGAAGCAGAAGAAGGAGATGGAGAAGGTGAAGTCTGGAGGGTGAATCAGAAGAAGTAGAAGAAGGAGAAGGAGAAGGTGAAGTCTGGAGGGTGAATCAGAAGAAGCAGAAGAAGGAGAAGGAGAAGGTGAAGTCTGGAGGGTGAATCAGAAGAAGCAGAAGAAGGAGAAGGAGAAGGAGAAGTCTGGAGGGTGAATCAGAAGAAGCAGAATAAGGAGAAGGAGAAGGTGAAGTCTGGAGGGTGAATCAGAAGAAGCAGAAGAAGGAGAGGGAGAAGGTGAAGTCTGGAGGGTGAATCAGAAGAAGTAGAAGAAGGAGAAGGAGAAGGTGAAGTCTGGAGGGTGAATCAGAAGAAGTAGAAGAAGAAGGAGAAGGTGAAGTCTGGAGGTTGAATCAGAAGAAGTAGAAGAAGGAGAAGGAGAAGGTGAAGTCTGGAGGGTGAAGCAGAAGAAGTAGAAGAAGGAGAAGGAGAATGTGAAGTCAGGAGGGTGAATCAGAAGAAGTAGAAGAAGGAGAAGGAGAAGGTGAAGTCAGGAGGGTGAATCAGAAGAAGCAGAAGAAGGAGAAGGTGAAGTCTGGAGGGTGAATCAGAAGAATCAGAAGAAGGAGAAGGAGAATGTTAAATCTGGAGGGTGAATCAGAAGAAGCAGAAGAAAGAGAAGGAGATGGTGAAGTCTGGAGGGTGAATCAGAAAAAGTAGAAGAAGGAGAAGGAGAAGGTGAAGTCTGGAGGGTGAATCAGAAGAAGCAGAGGAAGGAGATGAGAAGGTGAAGTCTGGAGGGTGAATCAGAAGAAGCAGAAGAAGTAGAAGGAGAAGGTGAAGTCTGGAGGGTGAATCAGAAGAAGCAGAAGAAGGAGAAGGAGAAGGTGAAGTCTGGAGGGTGAATGAGAAGAAGCAGAATAAGGAGAAGGAGAAGGTGAAGTCTGGAGGGTGAATCAGAAGAAGCAGAAGAAGGAGAAGGAGAAGGTGAAGTCTGGAGGGTGAATCAGAAGAAGTAGAAGAAGGAGAAGGAGAAGGTGAAGTCTGGAGGGTGAAGCAGAAGAAGGAGAAGGAGAAGGTGAAGTCAGGAGGGTGAATCAGAAGAAGTAGAAGAAGGAGAAGGAGAAGGTGAAATCAGGAGGGTGAATCAGAAGTAGCAGAAGAAGGAGAAGGAGAAGGTGAAGTCTGTTGGGTGAATCAGAAGAATCAGAAGAAGGAGAAGGAGAAGGTGAAGTCTGGAGGGTGAATCAGAAGAAGCAGAAGAAAGAGAAGGAGAAGGTGAAGTCTGGAGGGTGAAGCAGAAGAAACAGAAGAAGGAGAAGGAGAAGGTGAAGTCTGGAGGGTGAATCAGAAGAAGTAGAAGAAGGAGAAGGAGAAGGTGAAGTCTGGAGGGTGAATCAGAAGAAGTAGAAGAAGGAGAAGGAGAAGGTGAAGTCTGGAGGGTGAATCAGAAGAAGCAGAAGAAGGAGAAGGAGAAGGTGAAGTCTGGAGGGTGAATCAGAAGAAGCAGAAGAAGGAGAAGGAGAAGATGAAGTCTGGAGGGTGAATCAGAAGAAGTAGAAGAAGGAGAAGAAGAAGGTGATGTCTGGAGGGTGAATCAGAAGAAGCAGAAGAAGGAGAAGGAGAAGGTGAAGTCTGGAGGGTGAATCAGAAGAAGCAGAAGAAGGAGAAGGAGAAGGTGAAGTCTGGCGGGTGAATCAGAAGAAACAGAAGAAGGAGAAGGAGAAGGTGAAGTCTGGAGGGTGAATCAGAAGAAGTAGAAGAAGGAGAAGGAGAAGGTGTAGTCTGGAGGGTGAAGCAGAAGAAGCAGAAGAAGGAGAAGGAGAAGGTGAAGTCTGGAGGGAGAATCAGAAGAAGCAGAAGAAGGAGAAGGAGAAGGTGAAGTCTGGAGGGTGAATCAGAAGAAGCAGAAGAAGGAGAAGGAGAAGGTGAAGTCAGGAGGGTGAATCAGAAGAAGCAGAAGAAGGAGAAGGAGAAGGTGAAGTTAGGAGGGTGAATCAGAAGAAGCAGAAGAAGGAGAAGGAGCAGGTGATGTCAGGGGGATGAAGCAGAAGAAGTAGAAGAAGGAGAAGGAGAAGGTGAAGTCAGGACGGTGAAGCAGAAGAAGCAGAAGAAGGAGAAGGAGAAGGTGAAGTCTGGAGGGTGAATCAGAAGAAGTTGAAGAAGGAAAAGGAGAAGGTCAAGTCTGGAGGGTGAATCAGAAGAAGTAGAAGGAGAAGGAGAAGGTGAAGTCTGGAGGGTGAATCAGAAGAAGCAGAAGAAGGAGAAGGAGAAGGTGAAGTCTGCAGGGTGAATCAGAAGAAGCAGAAGAAGGAGAAGGAGAAGGTGAAGTCTGGAGGGTGAATCAGAAGAAGCAGAATAAGGAGAAGGAGAAGGTGAAGTCTGGAGGGTGAATCAGAAGAAGCAGAAGAAGGAGAAGGAGAAGGTGAAGTCTGGAGGGTGAATCAGAAGAAGTAGAAGAAGGAGAAGGAGCAGTTGAAGTCTGGAGGGTGAAGCAGAAGAATTAGAAGATGGAGAAGGAGAGGGTGAAGTCAGGAGGGTGAATCAGAAGAAGTAGAAGAAGGAGAAGGAGAAGGTGAAGTCAGGAGGGTGAATCGGAAGAAGCAGAAGATGGAGAAGAAGAAGGTGAAGTCTGGAGGGTGAATCAGAAGAATCAGAAGAAGGAGAAGGAGAAGGTGAAGTCTGGAGGGTGAATCAGAAGAAGCAGAGGAAGGAGAAGTAGAAGGTAAAGTCTGGAGGGTGAATCAGAAGAAGCAGAATAAGGAGAAGGAGAAGGTGAAGTCTGGATGGTGAATCAGAAGAAGCAGAATAAGGAGAAGGAGAAGGTGAAGTCTGGAGGGTGAATCAGAAGAAGCAGAAGAAGGAGAAGGAGAAGGTGAAGGCTGGAGGGTGAATCAGAAGAAGTAGAAGAAGGAGAAGGAGAAGGTGAAGTCTGGAGGGTGAAGCAGAAGAAGTAGAAGAAGGAGAAGGAGAAGGTGAAGTAGATGGGTGAATCAGAAGAAGTAGAAGAAGGAGAAGGAGAAGGTGAAGTCAGGAGGGTGAATCAGAAGAAGCAGAAGAAGGAGAAGGAGAAGGTGAAGTCTGGAGGGTGAATCAGAAGAAGCAGAAGAAAGAGAAGGAGAAGGTGAAGTCTGGAGGGTGAAGCAGAAGAAACAGAAGAAGGAGAAGGAGAAGGTGAAGACTGGAGGGTGAATCAGAAGAAGTAGAAGAAGGAGAAGGAGAAGGTGAAGTCTGGAGGGTGAATCAGAAGAAGTAGAAGAAGGAGAAGGAGAAGGTGAAGTCTGGAGGGTGAATCAGAAGAAGCAGAAGAAGGAGAAGGAGAAGGTGAAGTCTGGAGGGTGAATCAGAAGAAGCAGAAGAAGGAGAAGGAGAAGATGAAGTCTGGAGGGTGAATCAGAAGAAGTAGAAGAAGGAGAAGGAGAAGGTGAAGTCTGGAGGGTGAATCAGAAGTAGTAGGAGAAGGAGAAGGAGAAGGTGAAGTCTGGAGGGTGAATCAGAAGAAACAGAAGAAGGAGAAGGAGATGGTGAAGTCTGGAGGGTGAATCAGAAGAAGTAGAAGAAGGAGAAGGAGAAGGTGTAGTCTGGAGGGTGAATCAGAGGAAGTAGACGAAGGAGAAGGAGAAGGTGAAGTCTGGAGGGTGAATCAGAAGAAGCAGAAGAAGGAGATGGAGAAGGTGAAGTCTGGAGGGTGAATCAGAAGAAGTAGAAGAAGGAGAAGGAGAAGGTGAAGTCTGGAGGGTGAATCAGAAGAAGCAGAAGAAGGAGAAGGAGAAGGTGAAGTCTGGAGGGTGAATCAGAAGAAGGAGAAGGAGAAGGTGAAGTCTGGAGGGTGATTCAGAAGAAGCAGAATAAGGAGAAGGAGAAGGTGAAGTCTGGAGGGTGAATCAGAAGAAGCAGAAGAAGGAGAAGGAGAAGGTGAAGTCTGGAGGGTGAATCAGAAGAAGTAGAAGAAGGAGAAGGAGAAGGTGAAGTCTGGAGGGTGAATCAGAAGAATTAGAAGAAGGAGAAGGAGAAGGTGAAGTCTGGAGGGTGAATCAGAAGAAGTAGAAGAAGGAGAAGGAGAAGCTGAAGTCTGGAGGGTGAAGCAGAAGAAGTAGAAGAAGGAGAAGGAGAAGGTGAAGTGAGGAGGGTGAATCAGAAGAAGTAGAAGAAGGAGAAGGAGAAGGTGAAGTCTGAAGGGTGAAGCAGAAGAAGTAGAAGAAGGAGAAGGAGAATGTGAAGTCAGGAGGGTGAATCAGAAGAAGTAGAAGAAGGAGAAGGAGAAGGTGAAGTCAGGAGGGTGAATCAGAAGAAGCAGAAGAAGGAGAAGGTGAAGTCTGGAGGGTGAATCAGAAGAATCAGAAGAAGGAGAAGGAGAATGTGAAGTCTGGAGGGTGAATCAGAAGAAGCAGAAGAAAGAGAAGGAGATGGTGAAGTCTGGAGGGTGAATCAGAAAAAGTAGAAGAAGGAGAAGGAGAAGGTGAAGTCTGGAGGGTGAATCGGAAGAAGCAGAGTAAGGAGAAGGAGAAGGTGAAGTCTGGAGGGTGAATCAGAAGAAGCAGAAGAAGTAGAAGGAGAAGGTGAAGTCTGGAGGGTGAATCAGAAGAAGCAGAAGAAGGAGAAGGAGAAGGTGAAGTCTGGAGGGTGAATGAGAAGAAGCAGAATAAGGAGAAGGAGAAGGTGAAGTCTGGAGGGTGAATCAGAAGAAGCAGAAGAAGGAGAAGGAGAAGGTGAAGTCTGGAGGGTGAATCAGAAGAAGTAGAAGAAGGAGAAGGAGAAGGTGAAGTCTGGAGGGTGAAGCAGAAGAAGGGGAAGGAGAAGGTGAAGTCAGGAGGGTGAATCAGAAGAAGTAGAAGAAGGAGAAGGAGAAGGTGAAATCAGGAGGGTGAATCAGAAGTAGCAGAAGAAGGAGAAGGAGAAGGTGAAGTCTGTAGGGTGAATCAGAAGAATCAGAAGAAGGAGAAGGAGAAGGTGAAGTCTGGAGGGTGAATCAGAAGAAGCAGAAGAAAGAGAAGGAGAAGGTGAAGTCTGGAGGGTGAAGCAGAAGAAACAGAAGAAGGAGAAGGAGAAGGTGAAGACTGGAGGGTGAATCAGAAGAAGTAGAAGAAGGAGAAGGAGAAGGTGAAGTCTGGAGGGTGAATCAGAAGAAGTAGAAGGAGAAGGAGAAGGTGAAGTCTGGAGGGTGAATCAGAAGAAGCAGAAGAAGGAGAAGGAGAAGGTGAAGTCTGGAGGGTGAATCAGAAGAAGCAGAAGAAGGAGAAGGAGAAGATGAAGTCTGGAGGGTGAATCAGAAGAAGTAGAAGAAGGAGAAGAAGAAGGTGATGTCTGGAGGGTGAATCAGAAGAAGCAGAAGAAGGAGAAGGAGAAGGTGAAGTCTGGAGGGTGAATCAGAAGAAGCAGAAGAAGGAGAAGGAGAAGGTTAAGTCTGGCGGGTGAATCAGAAGAAACAGAAGAAGGAGAAGGAGAAGGTGAATTCTGGAGGGTGAATCAGAAGAAGTAGAAGAAGGAGAAGGAGAAGGTGTAGTCTGGAGGGTGAATCAGAAGAAGCAGAAGAAGGAGAAGGAGAAGGTGAAGTCTGGAGGGTGAATCAGAAGAAGCAGAAGAAGGAGAAGGAGAAGGTGAAGTCTGGAGGGTGAATCAGAAGAAGCAGAAGAAGGAGAAGGAGAAGGTGAAGTCAGGAGGGTGAATCAGAAGAAGCAGAAGAAGGAGAAGGAGAAGGTGAAGTTAGGAGGGTGAATCAGAAGAAGCAGAAGAAGGAGAAGGAGCAGGTGATGTCAGGGGGATGAAGCAGAAGAAGTAGAAGAAGGAGAAGGAGAAGGTGAAGTCAGGACGGTGAAGCAGAAGAAGCAGAAGAAGGAGAAGGAGAAGGTGAAGTCTGGAGGGTGAATCAGAAGAAGTAGAAGAAGGAAAAGGAGAAGGTCAAGTCTGGAGGGTGAATCAGAAGAAGTAGAAGAAGGAGAAGGAGAAGGTGAAGTCTGGAGGGTGAATCAGAAGAAGCAGAAGAAGGAGAAGGAGAAGGTGAAGTCTGCAGGGTGAATCAGAAGAAGCAGAAGAAGGAGAAGGAGAAGGTGAAGTCTGGAGGGTGAATCAGAAGAAGCAGAATAAGGAGAAGGAGAAGGTGAAGTCTGGAGGGTGAATCAGAAGAAGCAGAAGAAGGAGAAGGAGAAGGTGAAGTCTGGAGGGTGAATCAGAAGAAGTAGAAGAAGGAGAAGGAGAAGTTGAAGTCTGGAGGGTGAAGCAGAAGAATTAGAAGATGGAGAAGGAGAGGGTGAAGTCAGGAGGGTGAATCAGAAGAAGTAGAAGAAGGAGAAGGAGAAGGTGAAGTCAGGAGGGTGAATCGGAAGAAGCAGAAGATGGAGAAGAAGAAGGTGAAGTCTGGAGGGTGAATCAGAAGAATCAGAAGAAGGAGAAGGAGAAGGTGAACTCTGGAGGGTGAATCAGAAGAAGCAGAGGAAGGAGAAGGAGAAGGTAAAGTCTGGAGGGTGAATCAGAAGAAGCAGAATAAGGAGAAGGAGAAGGTGAAGTCTGGAGGGTGAATCAGAAGAAGCAGAATAAGGAGAAGGAGAAGGTGAAGTCTGGAGGGTGAATCAGAAGAAGCAGAAGAAGGAGAAGGAGAAGGTGAAGTCTGGAGGGTGAATCAGAAGAAGTAGAAGAAGGAGAAGGAGAAGGTGAAGTCTGGAGGGTGAAGCAGAAGAAGTAGAAGAAGGAGAAGGAGAAGGTGAAGTCTGGAGGGTGAATCAGAAGAAGCAGAAGAAAGAGAAGGAGAAGGTGAAGTCTGGAGGGTGAAGCAGAAGAAACAGAAGAAGGAGAAGGAGAAGGTGAAGACTGGAGGGTGAATCAGAAGAAGTAGAAGAAGGAGAAGGAGAAGGTGAAGTCTGGAGGGTGAATCAGAAGAAGAAGAAGAAGGAGAAGGAGAAGGTGAAGTCTGGAGGGTGAATCAGAAGAAGCAGAAGAAGGAGAAGGAGAAGGTGAAGTCTGGAGGGTGAATCAGAAGAAGCAGAAGAAGGAGAAGGAGAAGATGAAGTCTGGAGGGTGAATCAGAAGAAGTAGAAGAAGGAGAAGAAGAAGGTGATGTCTGGAGGGTGAATCAGAAGAAGCAGAAGAAGGAGAAGGAGAAGGTGAAGTCTGGAGGGTGAATCAGAAGAAGCAGAAGAAGGAGAAGGAGAAGGTTAAGTCTGGCGGGTGAATCAGAAGAAACAGAAGAAGGAGAAGGAGAAGGTGAAGTCTGGAGGGTGAATCAGAAGAAGTAGAAGAAGGAGAAGGAGAAGGTGTAGTCTGGAGGGTGAATCAGAAGAAGCAGAAGAAGGAGAAGGAGAAGGTGAAGTCTGGAGGGTGAATCAGAAGAAGCAGAAGAAGGAGAAGGAGAAGGTGAAGTCTGGAGGGTGAATCAGAAGAAGCAGAAGAAGGAGAAGGAGAAGGTGAAGTCAGGAGGGTGAATCAGAAGAAGCAGAAGAAGGAGAAGGAGAAGGTGAAGTTAGGAGGGTGAATCAGAAGAAGCAGAAGAAGGAGAAGGAGCAGGTGATGTCAGGGGGATGAAGCAGAAGAAGTAGAAGAAGGAGAAGGAGAAGGTGAAGTCAGGACGGTGAAGCAGAAGAAGCAGAAGAAGGAGAAGGAGAAGGTGAAGTCTGGAGGGTGAATCAGAAGAAGTAGAAGAAGGAAAAGGAGAAGGTCAAGTCTGGAGGGTGAATCAGAAGAAGTAGAAGAAGGAGAAGGAGAAGATGAAGTCTGGAGGGTGAATCAGAAGAAGCAGAAGAAGGAGAAGGAGAAGGTGAAGTCTGCAGGGTGAATCAGAAGAAGCAGAAGAAGGAGAAGGAGAAGGTGAAGTCTGGAGGGTGAATCAGAAGAAGCAGAATAAGGAGAAGGAGAAGGTGAAGTCTGGAGGGTGAATCAGAAGAAGCAGAAGAAGGAGAAGGAGAAGGTGAAGTCTGGAGGGTGAATCAGAAGAAGTAGAAGAAGGAGAAGGAGAAGTTGAAGTCTGGAGGGTGAAGCAGAAGAATTAGAAGATGGAGAAGGAGAGGGTGAAGTCAGGAGGGTGAATCAGAAGAAGTAGAAGAAGGAGAAGGAGAAGGTGAAGTCAGGAGGGTGAATCGGAAGAAGCAGAAGATGGAGAAGAAGAAGGTGAAGTCTGGAGGGTGAATCAGAAGAATCAGAAGAAGGAGAAGGAGAAGGTGAAGTCTGGAGGGTGAATCAGAAGAAGCAGAGGAAGGAGAAGGAGAAGGTAAAGTCTGGAGGGTGAATCAGAAGAAGCAGAATAAGGAGAAGGAGAAGGTGAAGTCTGGAGGGTGAATCAGAAGAAGCAGAATAAGGAGAAGGAGAAGGTGAAGTCTGGAGGGTGAATCAGAAGAAGCAGAAGAAGGAGAAGGAGAAGGTGAAGTCTGGAGGGTGAATCAGAAGAAGTAGAAGAAGGAGAAGGAGAAGGTGAAGTCTGGAGGGTGAAGCAGAAGAAGTAGAAGAAGGAGAAGGAGAAGGTGAAGTCAGGTGGGTGAATCAGAAGAAGTAGAAGAAGGAGAAGGAGAAGGTGAAGTCAGGAGGGTGAATCAGAAGAAGCAGAAGAAGGAGAAGGAGAAGGTGAAGTCTGGAGGGTGAATCAGAAGAATCAGAAGAAGGAGAAGGAGAAGGTGAAGTCTGGAGGGTGAATCAGAAGAAGCAGAAGAAAGAGAAGGAGAAGGTGAAGTCTGGAGGGTGAAGCAGAAGAAACAGAAGAAGGAGAAGGAGAAGGTGAAGACTGGAGGGTGAATCAGAAGAAGTAGAAGAAGGAGAAGGAGAAGGTGAAGTCTGGAGGGTGAATCAGAAGAAGTAGAAGAAGGAGAAGGGGAAGGTGAAGTCTGGAGGGTGAATCAGAAGAAGCAGAAGAAGGAGAAGGAGAAGGTGAAGTCTGGAGGGTGAATCAGAAGAAGCAGAAGAAGGAGAAGGAGAAGATGAAGTCTGGAGGGTGAATCAGAAGAAGTAGAAGAAGGAGAAGGAGAAGGTGAAGTCTGGAGCGTGAATCAGAAGTAGTAGGAGAAGGAGAAGGAGAAGGTGAAGTCTGGAGGGTGAATCAGAAGAAACAGAAGAAGGAGAAGGAGATGGTGAAGTCTGGAGGGTGAATCAGAAGAAGTAGAAGAAGGAGAAGGAGAAGGTGTAGTCTGGAGGGTGAATCAGAAGAAGTAGACGAAGGAGAAGGAGAAGGTGAAGTCTGGAGGGTGAATCAGAAGAAGCAGAAGAAGGAGATGGAGAAGGTGAAGTCTGGAGGGTGAATCAGAAGAAGTAGAAGAAGGAGAAGGAGAAGGTGAAGTCTGGAGGGTGAATCAGAAGAAGCAGAAGAAGGAGAAGGTGAAGTCTGGAGGGTGAATCAGAAGAAGGAGAAGGAGAAGGTGAAGTCTGGAGGGTGATTCAGAAGAAGCAGAATAAGGAGAAGGAGAAGGTGAAGTCTGGAGGGTGAATCAGAAGAAGCAGAAGAAGGAGAAGGAGAAGGTGAAGTCTGGAGGGTGAATCAGAAGAAGTAGAAGAAGGAGAAGGAGAAGGTGAAGTCTGGAGGGTGAATCAGAAGAAGTAGAAGAAGGAGAAGGAGAAGGTGAAGTCTGGAGGGTGAATCAGAAGAAGTAGAAGAAGGAGAAGGAGAAGCTGAAGTCTGGAGGGTGAAGCAGAAGAAGTAGAAGAAGGAGAAGGAGAAGGTGAAGTGAGGAGGGCGAATCAGAAGATGTAGAAGAAGGAGAAGGAGAAGGTGAAGTCAGGAGGGTGAATCAGAAGAAGCAGAAGAAGGAGAAGGAGAAGGTGAAGTCTGGAGGGTGAATCAGAAGAATCAGAAGAAGGAGAAGGAGAAGGTGAAGTCTGGAGGGTGAATCAGAAGAAGCAGAAGAAAGAGAAGGAGAAGGTGAAGTCTGGAGGGTGAATCAGAAGAAGTAGAAGAAGGAGAAGGAGAAGGTGAAGTCTGGAGGGTGAATCAGAAGAAGCAGAAGAAGGAGAAGGAGAAGGTGAAGTCTGGAGGGTGAATCAGAAGAAGTAGACGAAGGAGAAGGAGAAGGTGAAGTCTGGAGGGTGAATCAGAAGAAGCAGAAGAAGGAGATGGAGAAGGTGAAGTCTGGAGGGTGAATCAGAAGAAGCAGAAGAAGGAGAAGGAGAAGGTGAAGTCTGGAGGGTGAAGCAGAAGAAGCAGAAGAAGGAGAAGGAGAAGGTGAAGTCTGGAGGGTGAAGCAGAAGAAGTAGAAGAAGGAGAAGGAGAAGGTGAAGTCAGGTGGGTGAATCAGAAGAAGTAGAAGAAGGAGAAGGAGAAGGTGAAGTCAGGAGGGTGAATCAGAAGAAGCAGAAGAAGGAGAAGGAGAAGGTGAAGTCTGGAGGGTGAATCAGAAGAATCAGAAGAAGGAGAAGGAGAAGGTGAAGTCTGGAGGGTGAATCAGAAGAAGCAGAAGAAAGAGAAGGAGAAGGTGAAGTCTGGAGGGTGAAGCAGAAGAAACAGAAGAAGGAGAAGGAGAAGGTGAAGACTGGAGGGTGAATCAGAAGAAGTAGAAGAAGGAGAAGGAGAAGGTGAAGTCTGGAGGGTGATTCAGAAGAAGTAGAAGAAGGAGAAGGAGAAGGTGAAGTCTGGAGGGTGAATCAGAAGAAGCAGAAGAAGGAGAAGGAGAAGGTGAAGTCTGGAGGGTGAATCAGAAGAAGCAGAAGAAGGAGAAGGAGAAGATGAAGTCTGGAGGTTGAATCAGAAGAAGTAGAAGAAGGAGAAGGAGAAGGTGAACTCTGGAGGGTGAATCAGAAGTAGTAGAAGAAGGAGAAGGAGAAGGTGAAGTCTGGAGGGTGAATCAGAAGAAACAGAAGAAGGAGAAGGAGAAGGTGAAGTCTGGAGGGTGAATCAGAAGAAGCAGAAGAAGGAGAAGGAGAAGATGAAGTCTGGAGGGTGAATCAGAAGAAGTAGAAGAAGGAGAAGGAGAAGGTGAAGTCTGGAGGGTGAATCAGAAGTAGTAGGAGAAGGAGAAGGAGAAGGTGAAGTCTGGAGGGTGAATCAGAAGAAACAGAAGAAGGAGAAGGAGATGGTGAAGTCTGGAGGGTGAATCAGAAGAAGTAGAAGAAGGAGAAGGAGAAGGTGTAGTCTGGAGGGTGAATCAGAAGAAGTAGACGAAGGAGAAGGAGAAGGTGAAGTCTGGAGGGTGAATCAGAAGAAGCAGAAGAAGGAGATGGAGAAGGTGAAGTCTGGAGGGTGAATCAGAAGAAGTAGAAGAAGGAGAAGGAGAAGGTGAAGTCTGGAGGGTGAATCAGAAGAAGCAGAAGAAGGAGAAGGTGAAGTCTGGAGGGTGAATCAGAAGAAGGAGAAGGAGAAGGTGAAGTCTGGAGGGTGATTCAGAAGAAGCAGAATAAGGAGAAGGAGAAGGTGAAGTCTGGAGGGTGAATCAGAAGAAGCAGAAGAAGGAGAAGGAGAAGGTGAAGTCTGGAGGGTGAATCAGAAGAAGTAGAAGAAGGAGAAGGAGAAGGTGAAGTCTGGAGGGTGAATCAGAAGAAGTAGAAGAAGGAGAAGGAGAAGGTGAAGTCTGGAGGGTGAATCAGAAGAAGTAGAAGAAGGAGAAGGAGAAGCTGAAGTCTGGAGGGTGAAGCAGAAGAAGTAGAAGAAGGAGAAGGAGAAGGTGAAGTGAGGAGGGCGAATCAGAAGATGTAGAAGAAGGAGAAGGAGAAGGTGAAGTCAGGAGGGTGAATCAGAAGAAGCAGAAGAAGGAGAAGGAGAAGGTGAAGTCTGGAGGGTGAATCAGAAGAATCAGAAGAAGGAGAAGGAGAAGGTGAAGTCTGGAGGGTGAATCAGAAGAAGCAGAAGAAAGAGAAGGAGAAGGTGAAGTCTGGAGGGTGAATCAGAAGAAGTAGAAGAAGGAGAAGGAGAAAGTGAAGTCTGGAGGGTGAATCAGAAGAAGCAGAAGAAGGAGAAGGAGAAGGTGAAGTCTGGAGGGTGAATCAGAAGAAGTAGACGAAGGAGAAGGAGAAGGTGAAGTCTGGAGGGTGAATCAGAAGAAGCAGAAGAAGGAGATGGAGAAGGTGAAGTCTGGAGGGTGAATCAGAAGAAGCAGAAGAAGGAGAAGGAGAAGGTGAAGTCTGGAGGGTGAAGCAGAAGAAGCAGAAGAAGGAGAAGGAGAAGGTGAAGTCTGGAGGGTGAAGCAGAAGAAGTAGAAGAAGGAGAAGGAGAAGGTGAAGTCAGGTGGGTGAATCAGAAGAAGTAGAAGAAGGAGAAGGAGAAGGTGAAGTCAGGAGGGTGAATCAGAAGAAGCAGAAGAAGGAGAAGGAGAAGGTGAAGTCTGGAGGGTGAATCAGAAGAATCAGAAGAAGGAGAAGGAGAAGGTGAAGTCTGGAGGGTGAATCAGAAGAAGCAGAAGAAAGAGAAGGAGAAGGTGAAGTCTGGAGGGTGAAGCAGAAGAAACAGAAGAAGGAGAAGGAGAAGGTGAAGACTGGAGGGTGAATCAGAAGAAGTAGAAGAAGGAGAAGGAGAAGGTGAAGGCTGGAGGGTGATTCAGAAGAAGTAGAAGAAGGAGAAGGAGAAGGTGAAGTCTGGAGGGTGAATCAGAAGAAGCAGAAGAAGGAGAAGGAGAAGGTGAAGTCTGGAGGGTGAATCAGAAGAAGCAGAAGAAGGAGAAGGAGAAGATGAAGTCTGGAGGTTGAATCAGAAGAAGTAGAAGAAGGAGAAGGAGAAGGTGAACTCTGGAGGGTGAATCAGAAGTAGTAGAAGAAGGAGAAGGAGAAGGTGAAGTCTGGAGGGTGAATCAGAAGAAACAGAAGAAGGAGAAGGAGAAGGTGAAGTCTGGAGGGTGAATCAGAAGAAGTAGAAGAAGGAGAAGGAGAAGTTGTTGTCTGGAGGGTGAATCAGAAGAAGTAGACGAAGGAGAAGGAGAAGGTGAAGTCTGGAGGGTGAATCAGAAGAAGCAGAAGAAGGAGATGGAGAAGGTGAAGTCTGGAGGGTGAATCAGAAGAAGTAGAAGAAGGAGAAGGAGAAGGTGAAGTCTGGAGGGTGAATCAGAAGAAGCAGAAGAAGGAGAAGGAGAAGGTGAAGTCTGGAGGGTGAATCAGAAGAAGCAGAAGAAGGAGAAGGAGAAGGTGAAGGCTGGAGGGTGATTCAGAAGAAGCAGAATAAGGAGAAGGAGAAGGTGTAGTCTGGAGGGTGAATCAGAAGAAGCAGAAGAAGGAGAAGGAGAAGGTGAAGTCTGGAGGGTGAAACAGAAGAGGTAGAAGAAGGAGTAGCAGAAGGTGAAGTCTGGAGGGCGAATCAGAAGAAGTAGAAGAAGGAGAAGGAGAAGGTGAAGTCTGGAGGGTGAATCAGAAGAAGTAGAAGAAGGAGAAGGAGAAGGTGAAGTCTGGAGGGTGAATCAGAAGAAACAGAAGAAGGAGAAGGAGAAGGTGAAGTCTGGAGGGTGAATCAGAAGAAGTAGAAGAAGGAGAAGGAGAAGATGTAGTCTGGAGGGTGAATCAGAAGAAGTAGACGAAGGAGAAGGAGAAGGTGAAGTCTGGAGGGTGAATCAGAAGAAGCAGAAGAAGGAGATGGAGAAGGTGAAGTCTGGAGGGTGAATCAGAAGAAGTAGAAGAAGGAGAAGGAGAAGGTGAAGTCTGGAGGGTGAATCAGAAGAAGCAGAAGAAGGAGAAGGAGAAGGTGAAGTCTGGAGGGTGAATCAGAAGAAGCAGAAGAAGGAGAAGGAGAAGGTGAAGTCTGGAGGGTGATTCAGAAGAAGCAGAATAAGGAGAAGGAGAAGGTGAAGTCTGGAGGGTGAATCAGAAGAAGCAGAAGAAGGAGAAGGAGAAGGTGAAGTCTGGAGGGCGAATCAGAAGAAGGAGAAGAAGGAGAAGGAGAAGGTGAAGTCTGGAGGGTGAATCAGAAGAAGTAGAAGAAGGAGAAGGAGAAGGTGAAGTCTGGAGGGTGAATCAGAAGAAGTAGAAGAAGGAGAGGAGAAGCTGAAGTCTGGAGGGTGAAGCAGAAGAAGTAGAAGAAGGAGAAGGAGAAGTTGAAGTCAGGAGGGTGAATCAGAAGATGTAGAAGAAGGAGAAGGAGAAGGTGAAGTCAGGAGGGTGAATCAGAAGAAGCAGAAGAAGGAGAAGGAGAAGGTGAAGTCTGGAGGGTGAATCAGAAGAATCAGAAGAAGGAGAAGAAGAAGGTGAAGTCTGGAGGGTGAATCAGAAGAAGCAGAAGAAAGAGAAGGAGAAGGTGAAGTCTGGAGGGTGAATCAGAAGAAGTAGAAGAAGGAGAAGGAGAAGGTGAAGTCTGGAGGGTGTATCAGAAGAAGCAGAAGAAGGAGAAGGAGAAGGTGAAGTCTGGAGGGTGAATCAGAAGAAGTAGAGGAAGGAGAAGGAGAAGGTGAAGTCTGGAGGGTGAATCAGAAGAAGCAGAAGAAGGAGATGGAGAAGGTGAAGTCTGGAGGGTGAATCAGAAGAAGCAGAAGAAGGAGAAGGAGAAGGTGAAGTCTGGAGGGTGAATCAAAAGAAGTAGAAGAAGGAGAAGGAGAAGGTGAAGTCTGGAGGGTGAAGCAGAAGAAGTAGAAGAAGGAGAAGGAGAAGGTGAAGTCAGGTGGGTGAATCAGAAGAAGTAGAAGAAGGAGAAGGAGAAGGTGAAGTCAGGAGGGTGAATCAGAAGAAGCTGAAGAAGGAGAAGGAGAAGGTGAAGTCTGGAGGGTGAATCAGAAGAATCAGAAGAAGGAGAAGGAGAAGGTGAAGTCTGGAGGGTGAATCAGAAGAAGCAGAAGAAAGAGAAGGAGAAGGTGAAGTCTGGAGGGTGAAGCAGAAGAAACAGAAGAAGGAGAAGGAGAAGGTGAAGACTGGAAGGTGAATCAGAAGAAGTAGAAGAAGGAGAAGGAGAAGGTGAAGTCTGGAGGGCGAATCAGAAGAAGTAGAAGAAGGAGAAGGAGAAGGTAAAGTCTGGAGGGTGAATCAGAAGAAGCAGAAGAAGGAGAAGGAGAAGGTGAAGTCTGGAGGGTGAATCAGAAGAAGCAGAAGAAGGAGAAGGAGAAGATGAAGTCTGGAGGTTGAATCAGAAGAAGTAGAAGGAGAAGGAGAAGGTGAAGTCTGGAGGGTGAATCAGAAGTAGTAGAAGAAGGAGAAGGAGAAGGTGAAGTCTGGAGGGTGAATCAGAAGAAACAGAAGAAGGAGAAGGAGAAGGTGAAGTCTGGAGGGTGAATCAGAAGAAGTAGAAGAAGGAGAAGGAGAAGGTGTAGTCTGGAGGGTGAATCAGAAGAAGTAGACGAAGGAGAAGGAGAAGGTGAAGTCTGGAGGGTGAATCAGAAGAAGCAGAAGAAGGAGATGGAGAAGGTGAAGTCTGGAGGGTGAATCAGAAGAAGTAGAAGAAGGAGAAGGAGAAGGTGAAGTCTGGAGGGTGAATCAGAAGAAGCAGAAGAAGGAGAAGGAGAAGGTGAAGTCTGGAGGGTGAATCAGAAGAAGCAGAAGAAGGAGAAGGAGAAGGTGAAGTCTGGAGGGTGATTCAGAAGAAGCAGAATAAGGAGAAGGAGAAGGTGAAGTCTGGAGGGTGAATCAGAAGAAGCAGAAGAAGGAGAAGGAGAAGGTCAAGTCTGGAGGGTGAATCAGAAGAAGTAGAAGAAGGAGAAGGAGAAGGTGAAGTCTGGAGGGTGAATCAGAAGAAGTAGAAGAAGGAGAAGGAGAAGGTGAAGTCTGGAGGGTGAATCAGAAGAAGTAGAAGAAGGAGAAGGAGAAGCTGAAGTCTGGAGGGTGAAGCAGAAGAAGTAGAAGAAGGAGAAGGAGAAGGTGAAGTCAGGACGGTGAATCAGAAGATGTAGAAGAAGGAGAAGGAGAAGGTGAAGTCAGGAGGGTGAATCAGAAGAAGCATAAGAAGGAGAAGGAGAAGGTGAAGTCTGGAGGGTGAATCAGAAGAATCAGAAGAAGGAGAAGGAGAAGGTGAAGTCTGGAGGGTGAATCAGAAGAAGCAGAAGAAAGAGAAGGAGAAGGTGAAGTCTGGAGGGTGAATCAGAAGAAGTAGAAGAAGGAGAAGGAGAAGGTGAAGTCTGGAGGGTGAATCAGAAGAAGCAGAAGAAGGAGAAGGAGAAGGTGAAGTCTGGAGGTTGAATCAGAAGAAGTAGACGAAGGAGAAGGAGAAGGTGAAGTCTGGAGGGTGAATCAGAAGAAGTAGACGAAGGAGAAGGAGAAGGTGAAGTCTGGAGGGTGAATCAGAAGAAGCAGAAGAAGGAGATGGAGAAGGTGAAGTCTGGAGGGTGAATCAGAAGAAGTAGAAGAAGGAGAAGGAGAAGGTGAAGTCTGGAGGGTGAATCAGAAGAAGCAGAAGAAGGAGAAGGAGAAGGTGAAGTCTGGAGGGTGAATCAGAAGAAGCAGAAGAAGGAGAAGGAGAAGGTGAAGTCTGGAGGGTGATTCAGAAGAAGCAGAATAAGGAGAAGGAGAAGGTGAAGTCTGGAGGGTGAAACAGAAGAAGCAGAAGAAGGAGAAGGAGAAGGTGAAGTCTGGAGGGTGAATCAGAAGAAGTAGAAGAAGGAGAAGGAGAAGGTGAAGTCTGGAGGGTGAATCAGAAGAATTAGAAGAAGGAGAAGGAGAAGGTGAAGTCTGGAGCGTGAATCAGAAGAAGTAGAAGAAGGAGAAGGAGAAGGTGAAGTCTGGAGGGTGAAGCAGAAGAAGTAGAAGAAGGAGAAGGAGAAGGTGAAGTCAGGAGGGTGAATCAGAAGATGTAGAAGAAGGAGAAGGAGAAGATGAAGTCAGGAGGGTGAATCAGAAGAAGCAGAAGAAGGAGAAGGAGAAGGTGAAGTCTGGAGGGTGAATCAGAAGAAGTAGAAGAAGGAGAAGGAGAAGGTGAAGTCTGGAGGGTGAATCAGAAGAAGCAGAAGAAGGAGAAGGAGAAGGTGAAGTCTGGAGGGTGAATCAGAAGAAGCAGAAGAAGGAGAAGGAGAAGGTGAAGTCTGGAAGGTGAACCAGAAGAATCAGAATAAGGAGAAGGAGAAGGTGAAGTCTGGAGGGTGAATCAGAAGAAGCAGAAGAAGGAGAAGGAGAAGGTGAAGTCTGGAGGGTGAATCAGAAGAAGTAGAAGAAGGAGAAGGAGAAGGTGTAGTCTGGAGGGTGAAGCAGAAGAAGTAGAAGAAGGAGAAGGAGAAGGTGAAGTCTGGAGGGTGAATCAGAAGAAGCAGAAGAAGGAGAAGGAGAAGGTGAAGTCTGGAGGGTGAATCAGAAGAAGCAGAAGAAGGAGAAGGAGAAGGTGAAGTCTGCAGGGTGAATCAGAAGAAGCAGAAGAAGGAGAAGGAGAAGGTGAAGTCTGGAGGGTGAATCAGAAGAAGCAGAAGAAGGAGAAGGAGAAGGTGAAGTCTGGAGGGTGAATCAGAAGAAGCAGAAGAAGGAGAAGGAGAAGGTGAAGTCTGGAGGGTGAATCAGAAGGAGTAGAAGAAGGAGAAGGAGAAGGTGAAGTCTGGGGGGTGAATCAGAAGAAGCAGAAGAAGGAGAAGGAGAAGGTGAAGTCTGGAGGGTGAATCAGAAGAAGCAGAAGAAGGAGAAGGAGAAGGTGAAGTCTGGAGGGTGAATCAGAAGAAGCAGAATAAGGAGAAGGAGAAGGTGAAGTCTGGAGGGTGAATCAGAAGAAGCAGAATAAGGAGAAGGAGAAGGTGAAGTCTGGAGGGTGAATCAGAAGAAGCAGAAGAAGGAGAAGGAGAAGGTGAAGTCTGGAGGGTGAATCAGAAGAAGTAGAAGAAGGAGAAGGAGAAGGTGAAGTCTGGAGGGTGAAGCAGAAGAAGTAGAGGAAGGAGAAGGAGAAGGTGAAGTCAGGAGGGTGAATCAGAAGAAGTAGAAGAAGGAGAAGGAGAAGGTGAAGTCAGGAGGGTGAATCAGAAGAAGCAGAAGAAGGAGAAGGAGAAGGTGAAGTCTGGAGGGTGAATCAGAAGAATCAGAAGAAGGAGAAGGAGAAGGTGAAGTCTGAAGGGTGAATCAGAAGAAGCAGAAGAAAGAGAAGAAGAAGGTGAAGTCTGGAGGGTGTAGCAGAAGAAACAGAAGAAGGAGAAGGAGTAGGTGAAGACTGGAGGGTGAATCTGAAGAAGTATAAGAAGGAGAAGGAGAAGGTGAAGTCTGGAGGGTGAATCAGAAAAAGTAGAAGAAGGAGAAGGAGAAGGTGAAGTCTGGAGGGTGAATCAGAAGAAGCAGAAGAAGGAGAAGGAGAAGGTGAAGTCTGGAGGGTGCATCAGAAGAAGCAGAAGAAAGAGAAGGAGAAGATGAAGTCTGGAGGGTGAATCAGAAGAAGCAGAAGAAGGAGAAGGAGAAGGTGAAGTCTGGAGGGTGAATCAGAAGAAGCAGAAGAAGGAGAAGGAGAAGGTGAAGTCAGGAGGGTGTATCAGAAGAAGCAGAAGAAGGAAAGGAGAAGGTGTAGTTAGGAGGGTGAATCAGAAGAAGCAGAAGAAGGAGAAGGAGCAGGTGAAGTCAGGGAGGTGAAGCAGAAGAAGTAGAAGAAGGAGAAGGAGAAGGTGAAGTCAGGACGGTGATGCAGAAGAAGCAGAAGAAGGAGAAGGAGAAGGTGTAGTCTGGAGGGCGCAGCAGAAGAAGCAGAAGAAGGAGAAGGAGAAGCTGAAGTCTGGAGGGTGAAGCAGAAGAAGCAGAAGAAGGAGAAGGAGAAGGTGAAGTCTGGAGGGTGAATCAGAAGAAGCAGAAGAAGGAGAAGGAGAAGCTGAAGTCAGGAGAGTGATGCAGAAGAAGCAGAAGATGGAGAAGGAGAAGGTGAAGTCTGGAGGGCGAAGCAGAAGAAGCAGAAGAAGGAGAAGGAGAAGGTGAAGTCTGGAGGGTGAAGCAGAAGAAGCAGAAGAAGGAGAAGGAGAAGGTGGAGTCTGGAGGGTGAATCAGAAGAAGTAGAAGAAGGAGAAGGAGAAGGTGAAGTCAGGAGGGTGAAGCAGAAGAAGCAGAAGAAGGAGAAGGAGAAGGTGAAGTCTGGAGGGTGAAGCAGAAGAAGCAGAAGAAGGAGCAGGAGAAGGTGAAGTCTGGAGGGTGAAGCAGAAGAAGCAGAAGAAGGAGAAGGAGAAGGTGAAGTCAGGAGGGTGAATCAGAAGAATTAGAAGAAGGAGAAGGAGAAGGTGAAGTCTGGAGGGTGAATCAGAAGAAGCAGAAGAAGGAGAAGGAGAAGGTGAAGTCTGGAGGGAGAATCAGAAGAAGCAGAAGAAGGAGAAGGAGAAGATGAAGTCTGGAGGGTGAATCAGAAGAAGTAGAAGAAGGAGAAGGAGAAGGTGAGGTCTGGAGGGTCAATCAGAAGAAGCAGAAGAAGGAGAAGGAGAAGGTGAAGTCTGGAGGGTGAATCAGAAGAAGCAGAAGAAGGACAAGGAGAAGGTGAAGTCTGGAGGGTGAATTAGAAGAAGCAGAAGAAGGAGAAGGAGAAGGTGAAGTCAGGAGGGTGAATCAGAAGAAGCAGAAGAAGGAGAAGGAGAAGGTAAAGTTAGGAGGGTGAATCAGAAGAAGCAGAAGAAGGAGAAGGAGCAGGTGAAGTCAGGGGGTGAAGCAGAAGAAGTAGAAGAAGGAGAAGGAGAAGGTGAAGTCAGGAGGGTGAAGCAGAAGAAGCAGAAGAAGGAAAAGGAGAAGGTGAAGTCTGGAGGGCGCAGCAGAAGAAGCAGAAGAAGGAGAAGGAGAAGGTGAAGTCTGGAGGGTGAAGCAGAAGAAGCAGAAGAAGGAGAAGGAGAAGGTGAAGTCTGGAGGGTGAATCAGAAGAAGTAGAAGAAGGTGAAGGAGAAGGTGAAGTCAGGAGAGTGAAGCAGACGAAGCAGAAGAAGGAGAAGGAGAAGGTGAAGTCTGGAGGGTGAAGCAGAAGAATCAGAAGAAGGAGAAGGAGAAGGTGAAGTCTGGAGGGTGAATCAGAAGAAGTAGAAGAAGGAGAAGGAGAAGGTGAAGTCTGGAGGGTGAATCAGAAGAAGCAGAAGAAGGAGAAGGAGAAGGAGAAGTCTGGAGGGTGAATCAGAAGAAGTAGACGAAGGAGAAGGAGAAGGTGAAGTCTGGAGGGTGAATCAGAAGAAGTAGAAGAAGGAGAAGGAGAAGGTGAAGTCTGGAGGGTGAATCAGAAGAAGCAGAAGAAGGAGAAGGAGAAGGTGAAGTCTGGAGGGTGAATCAGAAGAAGCAGAAGAAGGAGAAGGAGAAGTCTGGAGGGTGATTCAGAAGAAGCAGAATAAGGAGAAGGAGAAGGTGAAGTCTGGAGGGTGAAACAGAAGAAGCAGAAGAAGGAGAAGGAGAAGGTGAAGTCTGGAGGGTGAATCAGAAGAAGTAGAAGAAGGAGAAGGAGAAGGTGAAGTCTGGAGGGTGAATCAGAAGAAGTAGAAGAAGGAGAAGGAGAAGGTGAAGTCTGGAGGGTGAATCAGAAGAAGTAGAAGAAGGAGAAGGAGAAGGTGAAGTCTGGAGGGTGAAGCAGAAGAAGTAGAAGAAGGAGAAGGAGAAGGTGAAGTCAGGAGGGTGAATCAGAAGATGTAGAAGAAGGAGAAGGAGAAGGTGAAGTCAGGAGGGTGAATCAGAAGAAGCAGAAGAAGGAGAAGGAGAAGGTGAAGTCTGGAGGGTGAAGCAGAAGAAGTAGAAGAAGGAGAAGGAGAAGGTGAAGTCTGGAGGGTGAATCAGAAGAAGCAGAAGAAGGAGAAGGAGAAGGTGAAGTCTGGAGGGTGAATCAGAAGAAGTAGAAGAAGGAGAAGGAGAAGGTGAAGTCTGGAGGGTGAATCAGAAGAAGCAGAAGAAGGAGAAGGAGAAGGTGAAGTCTGGAGGGTGAATCAGAAGAAGCAGAAGAAGGAGAAGGAGAAGGTGAAGTCTGGAGGGTGATTCAGAAGAAGCAGAATAAGGAGAAGGAGAAGGTGAAGTCTGGAGGGTGAAACAGAAGAAGCAGAAGAAGGAGAAGAAGAAGGTGAAGTCTGGAGGGTGAATCAGAAGAAGTAGAAGAAGGAGAAGGAGAAGGTGAAGTCTGGAGGGTGAATCAGAAGAAGTAGAAGAAGGAGAAGGAGAAGGTGAAGTCTGGAGGGTGAATCAGAAGAAGTAGAAGAAGGAGAAGGAGAAGGTGAAGTCTGGAGGGTGAAGCAGAAGAAGTAGAAGAAGGAGAAGGAGAAGGTGAAGTCAGGAGGGTGAATCAGAAGATGTAGAAGAAGGAGAAGGAGAAGATGAAGTCAGGAGGGTGAATCAGAAGAAGCAGAAGAAGGAGAAGGAGAAGGTGAAGTCTGGAGGGTGAATGAGAAGAAGTAGAAGAAGGAGAAGGAGAAGGTGAAGTCTGGAGGGTGAATCAGAAGAAGCAGAAGAAGGAGAAGGAGAAGGTGAAGTCTGGAGGGTGAATCAGAAGAAGCAGAAGAAGGAGAAGGAGAAGGTGAAGTCTGGAAGGTGAACCAGAAGAAGCAGAATAAGGAGAAGGAGAAGGTGAAGTCTGGAGGGTGAATCAGAAGAAGCAGAATAAGGAGAAGGAGAAGGTGAAGTCTGGAGGGTGAATCAGAAGAAGTAGTAGAAGGAGAAGGAGAAGGTGTAGTCTGGAGGGTGAAGCAGAAGAAGTAGAAGAAGGAGAAGGAGAAGGTGAAGTCTGGAGGGTGAATCAGAAGAAGCAGAAGAAGGAGAAGGAGAAGGTGAAGTCTGGAGGGTGAATCAGAAGAAGCAGAAGAAGGAGAAGGAGAAGGTGAAGTCTGCAGGGTGAATCAGAAGAAGCAGAAGAAGGAGAAGGAGAAGGTGAAGTCTGGAGGGTGAATCAGAAGAAGCAGAAGAAGGAGAAGGAGAAGGTGAAGTCTGGAGGGTGAATCAGAAGAAGCAGAAGAAGGAGAAGGAGAAGGTGAAGTCTGGAGGGTGAATCAGAAGGAGTAGAAGAAGGAGAAGGAGAAGGTGAAGTCTGGGGGGTGAATCAGAAGAAGCAGAAGAAGGAGAAGGAGAAGGTGAAGTCTGGAGGGTGAATCAGAAGAAGCAGAAGAAGGAGAAGGAGAAGGTGAAGTCTGGAGGGTGAATCAGAAGAAGCAGAAGAAGGAGAAGGAGAAGGTGAAGTCTGGAGGGTGAATCAGAAGAAGCAGAATAAGGAGAAGGAGAAGGTGAAGTCTGGAGGGTGAATCAGAAGAAGCAGAAGAAGGAGAAGGAGAAGGTGAAGTCTGGAGGGTGAATCAGAAGAAGTAGAAGAAGGAGAAGGAGAAGGTGAAGTCTGGAGGGTGAAGCAGAAGAAGTAGAGGAAGGAGAAGGAGAAGGTGAAGTCAGGAGGGTGAATCAGAAGAAGTAGAAGAAGGAGAAGGAGAAGGTGAAGTCAGGAGGGTGAATCAGAAGAAGCAGAAGAAGGAGAAGGAGAAGGTGAAGTCTGGAGGGTGAATCAGAAGAATCAGAAGAAGGAGAAGGAGAAGGTGAAGTCTGAAGGGTGAATCAGAAGAAGCAGAAGAAAGAGAAGAAGAAGGTGAAGTCTGGAGGGTGTAGCAGAAGAAACAGAAGAAGGAGAAGGAGTAGGTGAAGACTGGAGGGTGAATCTGAAGAAGTATAAGAAGGAGAAGGAGAAGGTGAAGTCTGGAGGGTGAATCAGAAAAAGTAGAAGAAGGAGAAGGAGAAGGTGAAGTCTGGAGGGTGAATCAGAAGAAGCAGAAGAAGGAGAAGGAGAAGGTGAAGTCTGGAGGGTGCATCAGAAGAAGCAGAAGAAAGAGAAGGAGAAGATGAAGTCTGGAGGGTGAATCAGAAGAAGCAGAAGAAGGAGAAGGAGAAGGTGAAGTCTGGAGGGTGAATCAGAAGAAGCAGAAGAAGGAGAAGGAGAAGGTGAAGTCAGGAGGGTGTATCAGAAGAAGCAGAAGAAGGAGAAGGAGAAGGTGTAGTTAGGAGGGTGAATCAGAAGAAGCAGAAGAAGGAGAAGGAGCAGGTGAAGTCAGGGAGGTGAAGCAGAAGAAGTAGAAGAAGGAGAAGGAGAAGGTGAAGTCAGGACGGTGATGCAGAAGAAGCAGAAGAAGGAGAAGGAGAAGGTGTAGTCTGGAGGGCGCAGCAGAAGAAGCAGAAGAAGGAGAAGGAGAAGCTGAAGTCTGGAGGGTGAAGCAGAAGAAGCAGAAGAAGGAGAAGGAGAAGGTGAAGTCTGGAGGGTGAATCAGAAGAAGCAGAAGAAGGAGAAGGAGAAGCTGAAGTCAGGAGAGTGATGCAGAAGAAGCAGAAGATGGAGAAGGAGAAGGTGAAGTCTGGAGGGCGAAGCAGAAGAAGCAGAAGAAGGAGAAGGAGAAGGTGAAGTCTGGAGGGTGAAGCAGAAGAAGCAGAAGAAGGAGAAGGAGAAGGTGGAGTCTGGAGGGTGAATCAGAAGAAGTAGAAGAAGGAGAAGGAGAAGGTGAAGTCAGGAGGGTGAAGCAGAAGAAGCAGAAGAAGGAGAAGGAGAAGGTGAAGTCTGGAGGGTGAAGCAGAAGAAGCAGAAGAAGGAGCAGGAGAAGGTGAAGTCTGGAGGGTGAAGCAGAAGAAGCAGAAGAAGGAGAAGGAGAAGGTGAAGTCAGGAGGGTGAATCAGAAGAATTAGAAGAAGGAGAAGGAGAAGGTGAAGTCTGGAGGGTGAATCAGAAGAAGCAGAAGAAGGAGAAGGAGAAGGTGAAGTCTGGAGGGAGAATCAGAAGAAGCAGAAGAAGGAGAAGGAGAAGATGAAGTCTGGAGGGTGAATCAGAAGAAGTAGAAGAAGGAGAAGGAGAAGGTGAGGTCTGGAGGGTCAATCAGAAGAAGCAGAAGAAGGAGAAGGAGAAGGTGAAGTCTGCAGGGTGAATCAGAAGAAGCAGAAGAAGGACAAGGAGAAGGTGAAGTCTGGAGGGTGAATTAGAAGAAGCAGAAGAAGGAGAAGGAGAAGGTGAAGTCAGGAGGGTGAATCAGAAGAAGCAGAAGAAGGAGAAGGAGAAGGTAAAGTTAGGAGGGTGAATCAGAAGAAGCAGAAGAAGGAGAAGGAGCAGGTGAAGTCAGGGGGTGAAGCAGAAGAAGTAGAAGAAGGAGAAGGAGAAGGTGAAGTCAGGAGGGTGAAGCAGAAGAAGCAGAAGAAGGAAAAGGAGAAGGTGAAGTCTGGAGGGCGCAGCAGAAGAAGCAGAAGAAGGAGAAGGAGAAGGTGAAGTCTGGAGGGTGAAGCAGAAGAAGCAGAAGAAGGAGAAGGAGAAGGTGAAGTCTGGAGGGTGAATCAGAAGAAGTAGAAGAAGGTGAAGGAGAAGGTGAAGTCAGGAGAGTGAAGCAGACGAAGCAGAAGAAGGAGAAGGAGAAGGTGAAGTCTGGAGGGTGAAGCAGAAGAATCAGAAGAAGGAGAAGGAGAAGGTGAAGTCTGGAGGGTGAATCAGAAGAAGCAGAAGAAAGAGAAGGAGAAGGTGAAGTCTGGAGGGTGAATCAGAAGAAGTAGAAGAAGGAGAAGGAGAAGGTGAAGTCTGGAGGGTGAATCAGAAGAAGCAGAAGAAGGAGAAGGAGAAGGAGAAGTCTGGAGGGTGAATCAGAAGAAGTAGACGAAGGAGAAGGAGAAGGTGAAGTCTGGAGGGTGAATCAGAAGAAGTAGAAGGAGGAGAAGGAGAAGGTGAAGTCTGGAGGGTGAATCAGAAGAAGCAGAAGAAGGAGAAGGAGAAGGTGAAGTCTGGAGGGTGAATCAGAAGAAGCAGAAGAAGGAGAAGGAGAAGTCTGGAGGGTGATTCAGAAGAAGCAGAATAAGGAGAAGGAGAAGGTGAAGTCTGGAGGGTGAAACAGAAGAAGCAGAAGAAGGAGAAGGAGAAGGTGAAGTCTGGAGGGTGAATCAGAAGAAGTAGAAGAAGGAGAAGGAGAAGGTGAAGTCTGGAGGGTGAATCAGAAGAAGTAGAAGAAGGAGAAGGAGAAGGTGAAGTCTGGAGGGTGAATCAGAAGAAGTAGAAGAAGGAGAAGGAGAAGGTGAAGTCTGGAGGGTGAAGCAGAAGAAGTAGAAGAAGGAGAAGGAGAAGGTGAAGTCAGGAGGGTGAATCAGAAGATGTAGAAGAAGGAGAAGGAGAAGGTGAAGTCAGGAGGGTGAATCAGAAGAAGCAGAAGAAGGAGAAGGAGAAGGTGAAGTCTGGAGGGTGAAGCAGAAGAAGTAGAAGAAGGAGAAGGAGAAGGTGAAGTCTGGAGGGTGAATCAGAAGAAGCAGAAGAAGGAGAAGGAGAAGGTGAAGTCTGGAGGGTGAATCAGAAGAAGTAGAAGAAGGAGAAGGAGAAGGTGAAGTCTGGAGGGTGAATCAGAAGAAGCAGAAGAAGGAGAAGGAGAAGGTGAAGTCTGGAGGGTGAATCAGAAGAAGCAGAAGAAGGAGAAGGAGAAGGTGAAGTCTGCAGGGTGAATCAGAAGAAGCAGAAGAAGGAGAAGGAGAAGGTGAAGTCTGGAGGGTGAATCAGAAGAAGCAGAATAAGGAGAAGGAGAAGGTGAAGTCTGGAGGGTGAATCAGAAGAAGCAGAAGAAGGAGAAGGAGAAGGTGAAGACTGGAGGGTGAATCAGAAGAAGTAGAAGAAGGAGAAGGAGAAGGTGAAGTCTGGAGGGTGAATCAGAAGAAGTAGAAGAAGGAGAAGGAGAAGGTGCAGTCTGGAGGGTGAATCAGAAGAAGCAGAAGAAGGAGAAGGAGAAGGTGAAGTCTGGAGGGTGAATCAGAAGATGCAGAAGAAGGAGAAGGAGAAGATGAAGTCTGGAGGGTGAATCAGAAGAAGTAGAGGAAGGAGAAGGAGAAGGTGATGTCTGGAGGGTGAATCAGAAGAAGTAGAAGAAGGAGAAGGAGAAGGTGAAGTCTGAAGGGTGAATCAGAAGAAACAGAAGAAGGAGAAGGAGAAGGTGAAGTCTGGAGGGTGAATCAGAAGAAGTAGAAGAAGGAGAAGGAGAAGGTGTAGTCTGGAGGGTGAATCAGAAGAAGTAGACGAAGGAGAAGGAGAAGGTGAAGTCTGGAGGGTGAATCAGAAGAAGCAGAAGAAGGAGAAGAGAAGATGAAGTCTGGAGGGTGAATCAGAAGAAGTAGAAGAAGGAGAAGGAGAAGGTGAAGTCTGGAGGGTGAATCAGAAGAAGCAGAAGAAGGAGAAGGAGAAGGCGAAGTCTGGAGGGTGAATCAGAAGAAGCAGAAGAAGGAGAAGGAGAAGGTGAAGTCTGGAGGGTGAATCAGAAGAAGCAGAATAAGGAGAAGGAGAAGGTGAAGTCTGGAGGGTGAATCAGAAGAAGCAGAAGAAGGAGAAGGAGAAGGTGAAGTCTGGAGGATGAATCAGAAGAAGTAGAAGAAGGGGAAGGAGAAGGTGAAGTCTGGAGGGTGAATCAGAAGAAGTAGAAGAAGGAGAAGGAGAAGGTGAAGTCTGGAGGGTGAATCAGAAGAAGTAGAAGAAGGAGAAGGAGAAGGTGAAGTCTGGAGGGTGAAGCAGAAGAAGTAGAAGAAGGAGAAGGAGAAGGTGAAGTCAGGAGGGTGAATCAGAAGAAGTAGAGGAAGGAGAAGGAGAAGGTGAAGTCAGGAGGGTGAAGCAGAAGAAGCAGAAGAAGGAGCAGGAGATGTTGAAGTCTGGAGGGTGAAGCAGAAGAAGCAGAAGAAGGAGAAGGAGAAGGTGAAGTCTGGAGGGTGAATCAGAAGAAGCAGAAGAAAGAGAAGGAGAAGGTGAAGTCTGGAGGGTGAATCAGAAGAAGTAGAAGAAGGAGAAGGAGAAGGTGAAGTCTGGAGGGTGAATCAGAAGAAGCAGAAGAAGGAGAAGGAGAAGGTGAAGTCTGGAGGGTGAATCAGAAGAAGCAGAAGAAGGAGAAGGAAAAGGTGAAGTCTGGAGGGTGAATCAGATGAAGCAGAAGAAGGAGAAGGAGAAGGTGAAGTCTGGAGGGTGAATCAGAAGAAGCAGAATAAGGAGAAGGAGAAGGTGAAGTCTGGAGGGTGAATCAGAAGAAGCAGAAGAAGGAGAAGGAGAAGGTGAAGTCTGGAGGGTGAATCAGAAGAAGTAGAAGAAGGAGAAGGAGAAGGTGAAGTCTGGAGGGTGAAGCAGAAGAAGTAGAAGAAGGAGAAGGAGAAGGTGAAGTCAGGAGGGTGAATCAGAAGAAGCAGAAGAAGGAGAAGGAGAAGGTGAAGTCTGGAGGTTGAATCAGAAGAAGCAGAATAACGAGAAGGAGAAGGTGAAGTCTGGAGGGTGAATCAGAAGAAGCAGAATAAAGAGAAGGAGAAGGTGAAGTCTGGAGGGTGAATCAGAAGAAGCAGAAGAAGGAGAAGGAGAAGGTGAAGTCTGGAGGGTGAATCAGAAGAGGTAGAAGAAGGAGAAGGAGAAGGTGAAGTCTGGAGGGTGAAGCAGAAGAAGGAGAAGAAGGAGAAGGAGAAGGTGAAGTCAGGAGGGTGAATCAGAAGAAGTAGAAGAAGGAGAAGGAGAAGGTGAAGCCAGGAGGGTGAATCAGAAGAAGTAGAAGAAGGAGAAGGAGAAGGTGAAGTCTGGAGGGTGAATCAGAAGAAGCAGAAGAAGGAGAAGGAGAAGGTGAAGAATGGAGGGTGAATCAGAAGAAGCAGAAGAAGGAGAAGGAGAAGGTGAAGTCTGGAGGGTGAATCAGAAGAAGCAGAATAAGGAGAAGGAGAAGGTGAAGTCTGGAGGGTGAATCAGAAGAAGCAGAAGAAGGAGAAGGAGAAGGTGAAGTCTGGAGGGTGAATCAGAAGAAGTAGAAGAAGGAGAAGGAGAAGGTGAAGTCTGGAGGGTGAATCAGAAGAAGCAGAATAAGGAGAAGGAGAAGGTGAAGTCTGGAGGGTGAATCAGAAGAAGCAGAAGAAGGAGAAGGAGAAGGTGAAGTCTGGAGGATGAATCAGAAGAAGTAGAAGAAGGAGAAGGAGAAGGTGAAGTCTGGAGGGTGAATCAGAAGAAGTAGAAGAAGGAGAAGGAGATGGTGAAGTCTGGAGGGTGAATCAGAAGAAGTAGAAGAAGGAGAAGGAGAAGGTGAAGTCTGGAGGGTGAAGCAGAAGAAGTAGAAGAAGGAGAAGGAGAAGGTGAAGTCAGGAGGGTGAATCAGAAGAAGTAGAAGAAGGAGAAGGAGAAGGTGAAGTCAGGAGGGTGAAGCAGAAGAAGCAGAAGAAGGAGAAGGAGAAGGTGAAGTCTGGAGGGTGAAGCAGAAGAAGCAGAAGAAGGAGAAGGAGAAGGTGAAGTCTGGAGGGTGAATCAGAAGAAGCAGAAGAAAGAGAAGGAGAAGGTGAAGTCTGGAGGGTGAATCAGAAGAAGTAGAAGAAGGAGAAGGAGAAGGTGAAGTCTGGAGGGTGAATCAGAAGAAGCAGAAGAAGGAGAAGGAGAAGGTGAAGTCTGGAGGGTGAATCAGAAGAAGCAGAAGAAGGAGAAGGAAAAGGTGAAGTCTGGAGGGTGAATCAGAAGAAGCAGAAGAAGGAGAAGGAGAAGGTGAAGTCTGGAGGGTGAATCAGAAGAAGCAGAATAAGGAGAAGGAGAAGGTGAAGTCTGGAGGGTGAATCAGAAGAAGCAGAAGAAGGAGAAGGAGAAGGTGAAGTCTGGAGGGTGAATCAGAAGAAGTAGAAGAAGGAGAAGGAGAAGGTGAAGTCTGGAGGGTGAAGCAGAAGAAGTAGAAGAAGGAGAAGGAGAAGGTGAAGTCAGGAGGGTGAATCAGAAGAAGCAGAAGAAGGAGAAGGAGAAGGTGAAGTCTGGAGGTTGAATCAGAAGAAGCAGAATAACGAGAAGGAGAAGGTGAAGTCTGGAGGGTGAATCAGAAGAAGCAGAATAAGGAGAAGGAGAAGGTGAAGTCTGGAGGGTGAATCAGAAGAAGCAGAAGAAGGAGAAGGAGAAGGTGAAGTCTGGAGGGTGAATCAGAAGAGGTAGAAGAAGGAGAAGGAGAAGGTGAAGTCTGGAGGGTGAAGCAGAAGAAGGAGAAGAAGGAGAAGGAGAAGGTGAAGTCAGGAGGGTGAATCAGAAGAAGTAGAAGAAGGAGAAGGAGAAGGTGAAGCCAGGAGGGTGAATCAGAAGAAGTAGAAGAAGGAGAAGGAGAAGGTGAAGTCTGGAGGGTGAATCAGAAGAAGCAGAAGAAGGAGAAGGAGAAGGTGAAGACTGGAGGGTGAATCAGAAGAAGCAGAAGAAGGAGAAGGAGAAGGTGAAGTCTGGAGGGTGAATCAGAAGAAGCAGTATAAGGAGAAGGAGAAGGTGAAGTCTGGAGGGTGAATCAGAAGAAGCAGAAGAAGGAGAAGGAGAAGGTGAAGTCTGGAGGGTGAATCAGAAGAAGTAGAAGAAGGAGAAGGAGAAGGTGTAGTCTGGAGGGTGAAGCAGAAGAAGTAGAAGAAGGAGAAGGAGAAGGTGAAGTCTGGAGGGTGAATCAGAAGAAGCAGAAGAAGGAGAAGGAGAAGGTGAAGTCTGGAGGGTGAATCAGAAGAAGTAGAAGAAGGAGAAGGAGAAGGTGAAGTCTGGAGGGTGAATCAGAAGAAGCAGAAGAAGGAGAAGGAGAAGGTGAAGTCTGGAGGGTGAATCAGAAGAAGCAGAAGAAGGAGAAGGAGAAGGTGAAGTCTGCAGGGTGAATCAGAAGAAGCAGAAGAAGGAGAAGGAGAAGGTGAAGTCTGGAGGGTGAATCAGAAGAAGCAGAATAAGGAGAAGGAGAAGGTGAAGTCTGGAGGGTGAATCAGAAGAAGCAGAAGAAGGAGAAGGAGAAGGTGAAGACTGGAGGGTGAATCAGAAGAAGTAGAAGAAGGAGAAGGAGAAGGTGAAGTCTGGAGGGTGAATCAGAAGAAGTAGAAGAAGGAGAAGGAGAAGGTGCAGTCTGGAGGGTGAATCAGAAGAAGCAGAAGAAGGAGAAGGAGAAGGTGAAGTCTGGAGGGTGAATCAGAAGATGCAGAAGAAGGAGAAGGAGAAGATGAAGTCTGGAGGGTGAATCAGAAGAAGTAGAAGAAGGAGAAGGAGAAGGTGAAGTCTGGAGGGTGTATCAGAAGAAGTAGAAGAAGGAGAAGGAGAAGGTGAAGTCTGAAGGGTGAATCAGAAGAAACAGAAGAAGGAGAAGGAGAAGGTGAAGTCTGGAGGGTGAATCAGAAGAAGTAGAAGAAGGAGAAGGAGAAGGTGTAGTCTGGAGGGTGAATCAGAAGAAGTAGACGAAGGAGAAGGAGAAGGTGAAGTCTGGAGGGTGAATCAGAAGAAGCAGAAGAAGGAGAAGAGAAGATGAAGTCTGGAGGGTGAATCAGAAGAAGTAGAAGAAGGAGAAGGAGAAGGTGAAGACTGGAGGGTGAATCAGAAGAAGCAGAAGAAGGAGAAGGAGAAGGTGAAGTCTGGAGGGTGAATCAGAAGAAGCAGAAGAAGGAGAAGGAGAAGGTGAAGTCTGGAGGGTGAATCAGAAGAAGCAGAATAAGGAGAAGGAGAAGGTGAAGTCTGGAGGGTGAATCAGAAGAAGCAGAAGAAGGAGAAGGAGAAGGTGAAGTCTGGAGGATGAATCAGAAGAAGTAGAAGAAGGAGAAGGAGAAGGTGAAGTCTGGAGGGTGAATCAGAAGAAGTAGAAGAAGGAGAAGGAGAAGGTGAAGTCTGGAGGGTGAATCAGAAGAAGTAGAAGAAGGAGAAGGAGAAGGTGAAGTCTGGAGGGTGAAGCAGAAGAAGTAGAAGAAGGAGAAGGAGAAGGTGAAGTCAGGAGGGTGAATCAGAAGAAGTAGAAGAAGGAGAAGGAGAAGGTGAAGTCAGGAGGGTGAATCAGAAGAAGTAGAAGAAGGAGAAGGAGAAGGTGAAGTCAGGAGGGTGAAGCAGAAGAAGCAGAAGAAGGAGCAGGAGATGTTGAAGTCTGGAGGGTGAAGCAGAAGAAGTAGAAGAAGGAGAAGGAGAAGGTGAAGTCTGGAGGGTGAATCAGAAGAAGCAGAAGAAAGAGAAGGAGAAGGTGAAGTCTGGAGGGTGAATCAGAAGAAGTAGAAGAAGGAGAAGGAGAAGGTGAAGTCTGGAGGGTGAATCAGAAGAAGCAGAAGAAGGAGAAGGAGAAGGTGAAGTCTGGAGGGTGAATCAGAAGAAGCAGAAGAAGGAGAAGGAAAAGGTGAAGTCTGGAGGGTGAATCAGATGAAGCAGAAGAAGGAGAAGGAGAAGGTGAAGTCTGGAGGGTGAATCAGAAGAAGCAGAATAAGGAGAAGGAGAAGGTGAAGTCTGGAGGGTGAATCAGAAGAAGCAGAAGAAGGAGAAGGAGAAGGTGAAGTCTGGAGGGTGAATCAGAAGAAGTAGAAGAAGGAGAAGGAGAAGGTGAAGTCTGGAGGGTGAAGCAGAAGAAGTAGAAGAAGGAGAAGGAGAAGGTGAAGTCAGGAGGGTGAATCAGAAGAAGCAGAAGAAGGAGAAGGAGAAGGTGAAGTCTGGAGGTTGAATCAGAAGAAGCAGAATAACGAGAAGGAGAAGGTGAAGTCTGGAGGGTGAATCAGAAGAAGCAGAATAAAGAGAAGGAGAAGGTGAAGTCTGGAGGGTGAATCAGAAGAAGCAGAAGAAGGAGAAGGAGAAGGTGAAGTCTGGAGGGTGAATCAGAAGAGGTAGAAGAAGGAGAAGGAGAAGGTGAAGTCTGGAGGGTGAAGCAGAAGAAGGAGAAGAAGGAGAAGGAGAAGGTGAAGTCAGGAGGGTGAATCAGAAGAAGTAGAAGAAGGAGAAGGAGAAGGTGAAGCCAGGAGGGTGAATCAGAAGAAGTAGAAGAAGGAGAAGGAGAAGGTGAAGTCTGGAGGGTGAATCAGAAGAAGCAGAAGAAGGAGAAGGAGAAGGTGAAGACTGGAGGGTGAATCAGAAGAAGCAGAAGAAGGAGAAGGAGAAGGTGAAGTCTGGAGGGTGAATCAGAAGAAGCAGAATAAGGAGAAGGAGAAGGTGAAGTCTGGAGGGTGAATCAGAAGAAGCAGAAGAAGGAGAAGGAGAAGGTGAAGTCTGGAGGGTGAATCAGAAGAAGCAGAAGAAGGAGAAGGAGAAGTCTGGAGGGTGATTCAGAAGAAGCAGAATAAGGAGAAGGAGAAGGTGAAGTCTGGAGGGTGAAACAGAAGAAGCAGAAGAAGGAGAAGGAGAAGGTGAAGTCTGGAGGGTGAATCAGAAGAAGTAGAAGAAGGAGAAGGAGAAGGTGAAGTCTGGAGGGTGAATCAGAAGAAGTAGAAGAAGGAGAAGGAGAAGGTGAAGTCTGGAGGGTGAATCAGAAGAAGTAGAAGAAGGAGAAGGAGAAGGTGAAGTCTGGAGGGTGAAGCAGAAGAAGTAGAAGAAGGAGAAGGAGAAGGTGAAGTCAGGAGGGTGAATCAGAAGATGTAGAAGAAGGAGAAGGAGAAGGTGAAGTCAGGAGGGTGAATCAGAAGAAGCAGAAGAAGGAGAAGGAGAAGGTGAAGTCTGGAGGGTGAAGCAGAAGAAGTAGAAGAAGGAGAAGGAGAAGGTGAAGTCTGGAGGGTGAATCAGAAGAAGCAGAAGAAGGAGAAGGAGAAGGTGAAGTCTGGAGGGTGAATCAGAAGAAGTAGAAGAAGGAGAAGGAGAAGGTGAAGTCTGGAGGGTGAATCAGAAGAAGCAGAAGAAGGAGAAGGAGAAGGTGAAGTCTGGAGGGTGAATCAGAAGAAGCAGAAGAAGGAGAAGGAGAAGGTGAAGTCTGCAGGGTGAATCAGAAGAAGCAGAAGAAGGAGAAGGAGAAGGTGAAGTCTGGAGGGTGAATCAGAAGAAGCAGAATAAGGAGAAGGAGAAGGTGAAGTCTGGAGGGTGAATCAGAAGAAGCAGAAGAAGGAGAAGGAGAAGGTGAAGACTGGAGGGTGAATCAGAAGAAGTAGAAGAAGGAGAAGGAGAAGGTGAAGTCTGGAGGGTGAATCAGAAGAAGTAGAAGAAGGAGAAGGAGAAGGTGCAGTCTGGAGGGTGAATCAGAAGAAGCAGAAGAAGGAGAAGGAGAAGGTGAAGTCTGGAGGGTGAATCAGAAGATGCAGAAGAAGGAGAAGGAGAAGATGAAGTCTGGAGGGTGAATCAGAAGAAGTAGAAGAAGGAGAAGGAGAAGGTGATGTCTGGAGGGTGAATCAGAAGAAGTAGAAGAAGGAGAAGGAGAAGGTGAAGTCTGAAGGGTGAATCAGAAGAAACAGAAGAAGGAGAAGGAGAAGGTGAAGTCTGGAGGGTGAATCAGAAGAAGTAGAAGAAGGAGAAGGAGAAGGTGTAGTCTGGAGGGTGAATCAGAAGAAGTAGACGAAGGAGAAGGAGAAGGTGAAGTCTGGAGGGTGAATCAGAAGAAGCAGAAGAAGGAGAAGAGAAGATGAAGTCTGGAGGGTGAATCAGAAGTAGTAGAAGAAGGAGAAGGAGAAGGTGAAGTCTGGAGGGTGAATCAGAAGAAGCAGAAGAAGGAGAAGGAGAAGGTGAAGTCTGGAGGGTGAATCAGAAGAAGCAGAAGAAGGAGAAGGAGAAGGTGAAGTCTGGAGGGTGAATCAGAAGAAGCAGAATAAGGAGAAGGAGAAGGTGAAGTCTGGAGGGTGAATCAGAAGAAGCAGAAGAAGGAGAAGGAGAAGGTGAAGTCTGGAGGATGAATCAGAAGAAGTAGAAGAAGGGGAAGGAGAAGGTGAAGTCTGGAGGGTGAATCAGAAGAAGTAGAAGAAGGAGAAGGAGAAGGTGAAGTCTGGAGGGTGAATCAGAAGAAGTAGAAGAAGGAGAAGGAGAAGGTGAAGTCTGGAGGGTGAAGCAGAAGAAGTAGAAGAAGGAGAAGGAGAAGGTGAAGTCAGGAGGGTGAATCAGAAGAAGTAGAAGAAGGAGAAGGAGAAGGTGAAGTCAGGAGGGTGAAGCAGAAGAAGCAGAAGAAGGAGCAGGAGATGTTGAAGTCTGGAGGGTGAAGCAGAAGAAGCAGAAGAAGGAGAAGGAGAAGGTGAAGTCTGGAGGGTGAATCAGAAGAAGCAGAAGAAAGAGAAGGAGAAGGTGAAGTCTGGAGGGTGAATCAGAAGAAGTAGAAGAAGGAGAAGGAGAAGGTGAAGTCTGGAGGGTGAATCAGAAGAAGCAGAAGAAGGAGAAGGAGAAGGTGAAGTCTGGAGGGTGAATCAGAAGAAGCAGAAGAAGGAGAAGGAAAAGGTGAAGTCTGGAGGGTGAATCAGATGAAGCAGAAGAAGGAGAAGGAGAAGGTGAAGTCTGGAGGGTGAATCAGAAGAAGCAGAATAAGGAGAAGGAGAAGGTGAAGTCTGGAGGGTGAATCAGAAGAAGCAGAAGAAGGAGAAGGAGAAGGTGAAGTCTGGAGGGTGAATCAGAAGAAGTAGAAGAAGGAGAAGGAGAAGGTGAAGTCTGGAGGGTGAAGCAGAAGAAGTAGAAGAAGGAGAAGGAGAAGGTGAAGTCAGGAGGGTGAATCAGAAGAAGCAGAAGAAGGAGAAGGAGAAGGTGAAGTCTGGAGGTTGAATCAGAAGAAGCAGAATAACGAGAAGGAGAAGGTGAAGTCTGGAGGGTGAATCAGAAGAAGCAGAATAAAGAGAAGGAGAAGGTGAAGTCTGGAGGGTGAATCAGAAGAAGCAGAAGAAGGAGAAGGAGAAGGTGAAGTCTGGAGGGTGAATCAGAAGAGGTAGAAGAAGGAGAAGGAGAAGGTGAAGTCTGGAGGGTGAAGCAGAAGAAGGAGAAGAAGGAGAAGGAGAAGGTGAAGTCAGGAGGGTGAATCAGAAGAAGTAGAAGAAGGAGAAGGAGAAGGTGAAGCCAGGAGGGTGAATCAGAAGAAGTAGAAGAAGGAGAAGGAGAAGGTGAAGTCTGGAGGGTGAATCAGAAGAAGCAGAAAAAGGAGAAGGAGAAGGTGAAGACTGGAGGGTGAATCAGAAGAAGCAGAAGAAGGAGAAGGAGAAGGTGAAGTCTGGAGGGTGAATCAGAAGAAGCAGAATAAGGAGAAGGAGAAGGTGAAGTCTGGAGGGTGAATCAGAAGAAGCAGAAGAAGGAGAAGGAGAAGGTGAAGTCTGGAGGGTGAATCCGAAGAAGTAGAAGAAGGAGAAGGAGAAGGTGAAGTCTGGAGGGTGAATCAGAAGAAGCAGAATAAGGAGAAGGAGAAGGTGAAGTCTGGAGGGTGAATCAGAAGAAGCAGAAGAAGGAGAAGGAGAAGGTGAAGTCTGGAGGATGAATCAGAAGAAGTAGAAGAAGGAGAAGGAGAAGGTGAAGTCTGGAGGGTGAATCAGAAGAAGTAGAAGAAGGAGAAGGAGATGGTGAAGTCTGGAGGGTGAATCAGAAGAAGTAGAAGAAGGAGAAGGAGAAGGTGAAGTCTGGAGGGTGAAGCAGAAGAAGTAGAAGAAGGAGAAGGAGAAGGTGAAGTCAGGAGGGTGAATCAGAAGAAGTAGAAGAAGGAGAAGGAGAAGGTGAAGTCAGGAGGGTGAAGCAGAAGAAGCAGAAGAAGGAGAAGGAGATGGTGAAGTCTGGAGGGTGAAGCAGAAGAAGCAGAAGAAGGAGAAGGAGAAGGTGAAGTCTGGAGGGTGAATCAGAAGAAGCAGAAGAAAGAGAAGGAGAAGGTGAAGTCTGGAGGGTGAATCAGAAGAAGTAGAAGAAGGAGAAGGAGAAGGTGAAGTCTGGAGGGTGAATCAGAAGAAGCAGAAGAAGGAGAAGGAGAAGGTGAAGTCTGGAGGGTGAATCAGAAGAAGCAGAAGAAGGAGAAGGAAAAGGTGAAGTCTGGAGGGTGAATCAGAAGAAGCAGAAGAAGGAGAAGAAGAAGGTGAAGTCTGGAGGGTGAATCAGAAGAAGCAGAATAAGGAGAAGGAGAAGGTGAAGTCTGGAGGGTGAATCAGAAGAAGCAGAAGAAGGAGAAGGAGAAGGTGAAGTCTGGAGGGTGAATCAGAAGAAGTAGAAGAAGGAGAAGGAGAAGGTGAAGTCTGGAGGGTGAAGCAGAAGAAGTAGAAGAAGGAGAAGGAGAAGGTGAAGTCAGGAGGGTGAATCAGAAGAAGCAGAAGAAGGAGAAGGAGAAGGTGAAGTCTGGAGGTTGAATCAGAAGAAGCAGAATAACGAGAAGGAGAAGGTGAAGTCTGGAGGGTGAATCAGAAGAAGCAGAATAAGGAGAAGGAGAAGGTGAAGTCTGGAGGGTGAATCAGAAGAAGCAGAAGAAGGAGAAGGAGAAGGTGAAGTCTGGAGGGTGAATCAGAAGAGGTAGAAGAAGGAGAAGGAGAAGGTGAAGTCTGGAGGGTGAAGCAGAAGAAGGAGAAGAAGGAGAAGGAGAAGGTGAAGTCAGGAGGGTGAATCAGAAGAAGTAGAAGAAGGAGAAGGAGAAGGTGAAGCCAGGAGGGTGAATCAGAAGAAGTAGAAGAAGGAGAAGGAGAAGGTGAAGTCTGGAGGGTGAATCAGAAGAAGCAGAAGAAGGAGAAGGAGAAGGTGAAGACTGGAGGGTGAATCAGAAGAAGCAGAAGAAGGAGAAGGAGAAGGTGAAGTCTGGAGGGTGAATCAGAAGAAGCAGTATAAGGAGAAGGAGAAGGTGAAGTCTGGAGGGTGAATCAGAAGAAGCAGAAGAAGGAGAAGGAGAAGGTGAAGTCTGGAGGGTGAATCAGAAGAAGTAGAAGAAGGAGAAGGAGAAGGTGTAGTCTGGAGGGTGAAGCAGAAGAAGTAGAAGAAGGAGAAGGAGAAGGTGAAGTCTGGAGGGTGAATCAGAAGAAGCAGAAGAAGGAGAAGGAGAAGGTGAAGTCTGGAGGGTGAATCAGAAGAAGTAGAAGAAGGAGAAGGAGAAGGTGAAGTCTGGAGGGTGAATCAGAAGAAGCAGAAGAAGGAGAAGGAGAAGGTGAAGTCTGGAGGGTGAATCAGAAGAAGCAGAAGAAGGAGAAGGAGAAGGTGAAGTCTGCAGGGTGAATCAGAAGAAGCAGAAGAAGGAGAAGGAGAAGGTGAAGTCTGGAGGGTGAATCAGAAGAAGCAGAATAAGGAGAAGGAGAAGGTGAAGTCTGGAGGGTGAATCAGAAGAAGCAGAAGAAGGAGAAGTAGAAGGTGAAGACTGGAGGGTGAATCAGAAGAAGTAGAAGAAGGAGAAGGAGAAGGTGAAGTCTGGAGGGTGAATCAGAAGAAGTAGAAGAAGGAGAAGGAGAAGGTGCAGTCTGGAGGGTGAATCAGAAGAAGCAGAAGAAGGAGAAGGAGAAGGTGAAGTCTGGAGGGTGAATCAGAAGATGCAGAAGAAGGAGAAGGAGAAGATGAAGTCTGGAGGGTGAATCAGAAGAAGTAGAAGAAGGAGAAGGAGAAGGTGAAGTCAGGAGGGTGAAGCAGAAGAAGCAGAAGAAGGAGCAGGAGATGTTGAAGTCTGGAGGGTGAAGCAGAAGAAGCAGAAGAAGGAGAAGGAGAAGGTGAAGTCTGGAGGGTGAATCAGAAGAAGCAGAAGAAAGAGAAGGAGAAGGTGAAGTCAGGAGGGTGAATCAGAAGAAGCAGAAGAAGGAGAAGGAGAAGGTGAAGTCTGGAGGTTGAATCAGAAGAAGCAGAATAACGAGAAGGAGAAGGTGAAGTCTGGAGGGTGTATCAGAAGAAGTAGAAGAAGGAGAAGGAGAAGGTGAAGTCTGAAGGGTGAATCAGAAGAAACAGAAGAAGGAGAAGGAGAAGGTGAAGTCTGGAGGGTGAATCAGAAGAAGTAGAAGAAGGAGAAGGAGAAGGTGAAGTCTGGAGGGTGAAGCAGAAGAAGTAGAAGAAGGAGAAGGAGAAGGTGAAGTCAGGAGGGTGAATCAGAAGAAGTAGAAGAAGGAGAAGGAGAAGGTGAAGTCAGGAGGGTGAAGCAGAAGAAGCAGAAGAAGGAGAAGGAGAAGGTGAAGTCTGGAGGGTGAAGCAGAAGAAGCAGAAGAAGGAGAAGGAGAAGGTGAAGTCTGGAGGGTGAATCAGAAGAAGCAGAAGAAAGAGAAGGAGAAGGTGAAGTCTGGAGGGTGAATCAGAAGAAGTAGAAGAAGGAGAAGGAGAAGGTGAAGTCTGGAGGGTGAATCAGAAGAAGCAGAAGAAGGAGAAGGAGAAGGTGAAGTCTGGAGGGTGAATCAGAAGAAGCAGAAGAAGGAGAAGGAAAAGGTGAAGTCTGGAGGGTGAATCAGAAGAAGCAGAAGAAGGAGAAGGAGAAGGTGAAGTCTGGAGGGTGAATCAGAAGAAGCAGAATAAGGAGAAGGAGAAGGTGAAGTCTGGAGGGTGAATCAGAAGAAGCAGAAGAAGGAGAAGGAGAAGGTGAAGTCTGGAGGGTGAATCAGAAGAAGTAGAAGAAGGAGAAGGAGAAGGTGAAGTCTGGAGGGTGAAGCAGAAGAAGTAGAAGAAGGAGAAGGAGAAGGTGAAGTCAGGAGGGTGAAGCAGAAGAAGCAGAAGAAGGAGCAGGAGATGTTGAAGTCTGGAGGGTGAAGCAGAAGAAGCAGAAGAAGGAGAAGGAGAAGTTGAAGTCTGAAGGGTGAATCAGAAGAAACAGAAGAAGGAGAAGGAGAAGGTGAAGTCTGGAGGGTGAATCAGAAGAAGTAGAAGAAGGAGAAGGAGAAGGTGAAGTCTGGAGGGTGAAGCAGAAGAAGTAGAAGAAGGAGAAGGAGAAGGTGAAGTCAGGAGGGTGAATCAGAAGAAGTAGAAGAAGGAGAAGGAGAAGGTGAAGTCAGGAGGGTGAAGCAGAAGAAGCAGAAGAAGGAGAAGGAGAAGGTGAAGTCTGGAGGGTGAAGCAGAAGAAGCAGAAGAAGGAGAAGGAGAAGGTGAAGTCTGGAGGGTGAATCAGAAGAAGCAGAAGAAAGAGAAGGAGAAGGTGAAGTCTGGAGGGTGAATCAGAAGAAGTAGAAGAAGGAGAAGGAGAAGGTGAAGTCTGGAGGGTGAATCAGAAGAAGCAGAAGAAGGAGAAGGAGAAGGTGAAGTCTGGAGGGTGAATCAGAAGAAGCAGAAGAAGGAGAAGGAAAAGGTGAAGTCTGGAGGGTGAATCAGAAGAAGCAGAAGAAGGAGAAGGAGAAGGTGAAGTCTGGAGGGTGAATCAGAAGAAGCAGAATAAGGAGAAGGAGAAGGTGAAGTCTGGAGGGTGAATCAGAAGAAGCAGAAGAAGGAGAAGGAGAAGGTGAAGTCTGGAGGGTGAATCAGAAGAAGTAGAAGAAGGAGAAGGAGAAGGTGAAGTCTGGAGGGTGAAGCAGAAGAAGTAGAAGAAGGAGAAGGAGAAGGTGAAGTCAGGAGGGTGAATCAGAAGAAGCAGAAGAAGGAGAAGGAGAAGGTGAAGTCTGGAGGTTGAATCAGAAGAAGCAGAATAACGAGAAGGAGAAGGTGAAGTCTGGAGGGTGAATCAGAAGAAGCAGAATAAGGAGAAGGAGAAGGTGAAGTCTGGAGGGTGAATCAGAAGAAGCAGAAGAAGGAGAAGGAGAAGGTGAAGTCTGGAGGGTGAATCAGAAGAGGTAGAAGAAGGAGAAGGAGAAGGTGAAGTCTGGAGGGTGAAGCAGAAGAAGGAGAAGAAGGAGAAGGAGAAGGTGAAGTCAGGAGGGTGAATCAGAAGAAGTAGAAGAAGGAGAAGGAGAAGGTGAAGCCAGGAGGGTGAATCAGAAGAAGTAGAAGAAGGAGAAGGAGAAGGTGAAGTCTGGAGGGTGAATCAGAAGAAGCAGAAGAAGGAGAAGGAGAAGGTGAAGACTGGAGGGTGAATCAGAAGAAGCAGAAGAAGGAGAAGGAGAAGGTGAAGTCTGGAGGGTGAATCAGAAGAAGCAGTATAAGGAGAAGGAGAAGGTGAAGTCTGGAGGGTGAATCAGAAGAAGCAGAAGAAGGAGAAGGAGAAGGTGAAGTCTGGAGGGTGAATCAGAAGAAGTAGAAGAAGGAGAAGGAGAAGGTGTAGTCTGGAGGGTGAAGCAGAAGAAGTAGAAGAAGGAGAAGGAGAAGGTGATGTCTGGAGGGTGAATCAGAAGAAGCAGAAGAAGGAGAAGGAGAAGGTGAAGTCTGGAGGGTGAATCAGAAGAAGTAGAAGAAGGAGAAGGAGAAGGTGAAGTCTGGAGGGTGAATCAGAAGAAGCAGAAGAAGGAGAAGGAGAAGGTGAAGTCTGGAGGGTGAATCAGAAGAAGCAGAAGAAGGAGAAGGAGAAGGTGAAGTCTGCAGGGTGAATCAGAAGAAGCAGAAGAAGGAGAAGGAGAAGGTGAAGTCTGGAGGGTGAATCAGAAGAAGCAGAATAAGGAGAAGGAGAAGGTGAAGTCTGGAGGGTGAATCAGAAGAAGCAGAAGAAGGAGAAGGAGAAGGTGAAGACTGGAGGGTGAATCAGAAGAAGTAGAAGAAGGAGAAGGAGAAGGTGAAGTCTGGAGGGTGAATCAGAAGAAGTAGAAGAAGGAGAAGGAGAAGGTGCAGTCTGGAGGGTGAATCAGAAGAAGCAGAAGAAGGAGAAGGAGAAGGTGAAGTCTGGAGGGTGAATCAGAAGATGCAGAAGAAGGAGAAGGAGAAGATGAAGTCTGGAGGGTGAATCAGAAGAAGTAGAAGAAGGAGAAGGAGAAGGTGAAGTCAGGAGGGTGAAGCAGAAGAAGCAGAAGAAGGAGCAGGAGATGTTGAAGTCTGGAGGGTGAAGCAGAAGAAGCAGAAGAAGGAGAAGGAGAAGGTGAAGTCTGGAGGGTGAATCAGAAGAAGCAGAAGAAAGAGAAGGAGAAGGTGAAGTCAGGAGGGTGAATCAGAAGAAGCAGAAGAAGGAGAAGGAGAAGGTGAAGTCTGGAGGTTGAATCAGAAGAAGCAGAATAACGAGAAGGAGAAGGTGAAGTCTGGAGGGTGTATCAGAAGAAGTAGAAGAAGGAGAAGGAGAAGGTGAAGTCTGAAGGGTGAATCAGAAGAAACAGAAGAAGGAGAAGGAGAAGGTGAAGTCTGGAGGGTGAATCAGAAGAAGTAGAAGAAGGAGAAGGAGAAGGTGTAGTCTGGAGGGTGAATCAGAAGAAGTAGACGAAGGAGAAGGAGAAGGTGAAGTCTGGAGGGTGAATCAGAAGAAGCAGAAGAAGGAGAAGAGAAGATGAAGTCTGGAGGGTGAATCAGAAGAAGTAGAAGAAGGAGAAGGAGAAGGTGAAGACTGGAGGGTGAATCAGAAGAAGCAGAAGAAGGAGAAGGAGAAGGTGAAGTCTGGAGGGTGAATCAGAAGAAGCAGAAGAAGGAGAAGGAGAAGGTGAAGTCTGGAGGGTGAATCAGAAGAAGCAGAATAAGGAGAAGGAGAAGGTGAAGTCTGGAGGGTGAATCAGAAGAAGCAGAAGAAGGAGAAGGAGAAGGTGAAGTCTGGAGGATGAATCAGAAGAAGTAGAAGAAGGAGAAGGAGAAGGTGAAGTCTGGAGGGTGAATCAGAAGAAGTAGAAGAAGGAGAAGGAGAAGGTGAAGTCTGGAGGGTGAATCAGAAGAAGTAGAAGAAGGAGAAGGAGAAGGTGAAGTCTGGAGGGTGAAGCAGAAGAAGTAGAAGAAGGAGAAGGAGAAGGTGAAGTCAGGAGGGTGAATCAGAAGAAGTAGAAGAAGGAGAAGGAGAAGGTGAAGTCAGGAGGGTGAATCAGAAGAAGTAGAAGAAGGAGAAGGAGAAGGTGAAGTCAGGAGGGTGAAGCAGAAGAAGCAGAAGAAGGAGCAGGAGATGTTGAAGTCTGGAGGGTGAAGCAGAAGAAGCAGAAGAAGGAGAAGGAGAAGGTGAAGTCTGGAGGGTGAATCAGAAGAAGCAGAAGAAAGAGAAGGAGAAGGTGAAGTCTGGAGGGTGAATCAGAAGAAGTAGAAGAAGGAGAAGGAGAAGGTGAAGTCTGGAGGGTGAATCAGAAGAAGCAGAAGAAGGAGAAGGAGAAGGTGAAGTCTGGAGGGTGAATCAGAAGAAGCAGAAGAAGGAGAAGGAGAAGGTGAAGTCAGGAGGGTGAAGCAGAAGAAGCAGAAGAAGGAGAAGGAGAAGGTGAAGTCTGGAGGGTGAATCAGAAGAAGCAGAAGAAAGAGAAGGAGAAGGTGAAGTCTGGAGGGTGAATCAGAAGAAGTAGAAGAAGGAGAAGGAGAAGGTGAAGTCTGGAGGGTGAATCAGAAGAAGCAGAAGAAGGAGAAGGAGAAGGTGAAGTCTGGAGGGTGAATCAGAAGAAGCAGAAGAAGGAGAAGGAAAAGGTGAAGTCTGGAGGGTGAATCAGATGAAGCAGAAGAAGGAGAAGGAGAAGGTGAAGTCTGGAGGGTGAATCAGAAGAAGCAGAATAAGGTGAAGGAGAAGGTGAAGTCTGGAGGGTGAATCAGAAGAAGCAGAAGAAGGAGAAGGAGAAGGTGAAGTCTGGAGGGTGAATCAGAAGAAGTAGAAGAAGGAGAAGGAGAAGGTGAAGTCTGGAGGGTGAAGCAGAAGAAGTAGAAGAAGGAGAAGGAGAAGGTGAAGTCAGGAGGGTGAATCAGAAGAAGCAGAAGAAGGAGAAGGAGAAGGTGAAGTCTGGAGGTTGAATCAGAAGAAGCAGAATAACGAGAAGGAGAAGGTGAAGTCTGGAGGGTGAATCAGAAGAAGCAGAATAAAGAGAAGGAGAAGGTGAAGTCTGGAGGGTGAATCAGAAGAAGCAGAAGAAGGAGAAGGAGAAGGTGAAGTCTGGAGGGTGAATCAGAAGAGGTAGAAGAAGGAGAAGGAGAAGGTGAAGTCGGGAGGGTGAAGCAGAAGAAGGAGAAGAAGGAGAAGGAGAAGGTGAAGTCAGGAGGGTGAATCAGAAGAAGTAGAAGAAGGAGAAGGAGAAGGTGAAGCCAGGAGGGTGAATCAGAAGAAGTAGAAGAAGGAGAAGGAGAAGGTGAAGTCTGGAGGGTGAATCAGAAGAAGCAGAAGAAGGAGAAGGAGAAGGTGAAGACTGGAGGGTGAATCAGAAGAAGCAGAAGAAGGAGAAGGAGAAGGTGAAGTCTGGAGGGTGAATCAGAAGAAGCAGAATAAGGAGAAGGAGAAGGTGAAGTCTGGAGGGTGAATCAGAAGAAGCAGAAGAAGGAGAAGGAGAAGGTGAAGTCTGGAGGGTGAATCAGAAGAAGTAGAAGAAGGAGAAGGAGAAGGTGAAGTCTGGAGGGTGAATCAGAAGAAGCAGAATAAGGAGAAGGAGAAGGTGAAGTCTGGAGGGTGAATCAGAAGAAGCAGAAGAAGGAGAAGGAGAAGGTGAAGTCTGGAGGATGAATCAGAAGAAGTAGAAGAAGGAGAAGGAGAAGGTGAAGTCTGGAGGGTGAATCAGAAGAAGTAGAAGAAGGAGAAGGAGAAGGTGAAGTCTGGAGGGTGAATCAGAAGAAGTAGAAGAAGGAGAAGGAGAAGGTGAAGTCTGGAGGGTGAAGCAGAAGAAGTAGAAGAAGGAGAAGGAGAAGGTGAAGTCAGGAGGGTGAATCAGAAGAAGTAGAAGAAGGAGAAGGAGAAGGTGAAGTCAGGAGGGTGAAGCAGAAGAAGCAGAAGAAGGAGAAGGAGAAGGTGAAGTCTGGAGGGTGAAGCAGAAGATGCAGAAGAAGGAGAAGGAGAAGGTGAAGTCTGGAGGGTGAATCAGAAGAAGCAGAAGAAAGAGAAGGAGAAGGTGAAGTCTGGAGGGTGAATCAGAAGAAGTAGAAGAAGGAGAAGGAGAAGGTGAAGTCTGGAGGGTGAATCAGAAGAAGCAGAAGAAGGAGAAGGAGAAGGTGAAGTCTGGAGGGTGAATCAGAAGAAGCAGAAGAAGGAGAAGGAAAAGGTGAAGTCTGGAGGGTGAATCAGAAGAAGCAGAAGAAGGAGAAGGAGAAGGTGAAGTCTGGAGGGTGAATCAGAAGAAGCAGAATAAGGATAAGGAGAAGGTGAAGTCTGGAGGGTGAATCAGAAGAAGCAGAAGAAGGAGAAGGAGAAGGTGAAGTCTGGAGGGTGAATCAGAAGAAGTAGAAGAAGGAGAAGGAGAAGGTGAAGTCTGGAGGGTGAAGCAGAAGAAGTAGAAGAAGGAGAAGGAGAAGGTGAAGTCAGGAGGGTGAATCAGAAGAAGCAGAAGAAGGAGAAGGAGAAGGTGAAGTCTGGAGGTTGAATCAGAAGAAGCAGAATAACGAGAAGGAGAAGGTGAAGTCTGGAGGGTGAATCAGAAGAAGCAGAATAAGGAGAAGGAGAAGGTGAAGTCTGGAGGGTGAATCAGAAGAAGCAGAAGAAGGAGAAGGAGAAGGTGAAGTCTGGAGGGTGAATCAGAAGAGGTAGAAGAAGGAGAAGGAGAAGGTGAAGTCTGGAGGGTGAAGCAGAAGAAGGAGAAGAAGGAGAAGGAGAAGGTGAAGTCAGGAGGGTGAATCAGAAGAAGTAGAAGAAGGAGAAGGAGAAGGTGAAGCCAGGAGGGTGAATCAGAAGAAGTAGAAGAAGGAGAAGGAGAAGGTGAAGTCTGGAGGGTGAATCAGAAGAAGCAGAAGAAGGAGAAGGAGAAGGTGAAGACTGGAGGGTGAATCAGAAGAAGCAGAAGAAGGAGAAGGAGAAGGTGAAGTCTGGAGGGTGAATCAGAAGAAGCAGTATAAGGAGAAGGAGAAGGTGAAGTCTGGAGGGTGAATCAGAAGAAGCAGAAGAAGGAGAAGGAGAAGGTGAAGTCTGGAGGGTGAATCAGAAGAAGTAGAAGAAGGAGAAGGAGAAGGTGTAGTCTGGAGGGTGAAGCAGAAGAAGTAGAAGAAGGAGAAGGAGAAGGTGAAGTCTGGAGGGTGAATCAGAAGAAGCAGAAGAAGGAGAAGGAGAAGGTGAAGTCTGGAGGGTGAATCAGAAGAAGTAGAAGAAGGAGAAGGAGAAGGTGAAGTCTGGAGGGTGAATCAGAAGAAGCAGAAGAAGGAGAAGGAGAAGGTGAAGTCTGGAGGGTGAATCAGAAGAAGCAGAAGAAGGAGAAGGAGAAGGTGAAGTCTGCAGGGTGAATCAGAAGAAGCAGAAGAAGGAGAAGGAGAAGGTGAAGTCTGGAGGGTGAATCAGAAGAAGCAGAATAAGGAGAAGGAGAAGGTGAAGTCTGGAGGGTGAATCAGAAGAAGCAGAAGAAGGAGAAGGAGAAGGTGAAGACTGGAGGGTGAATCAGAAGAAGTAGAAGAAGGAGAAGGAGAAGGTGAAGTCTGGAGGGTGAATCAGAAGAAGTAGAAGAAGGAGAAGGAGAAGGTGCAGTCTGGAGGGTGAATCAGAAGAAGCAGAAGAAGGAGAAGGAGAAGGTGAAGTCTGGAGGGTGAATCAGAAGATGCAGAAGAAGGAGAAGGAGAAGATGAAGTCTGGAGGGTGAATCAGAAGAAGTAGAAGAAGGAGAAGGAGAAGGTGAAGTCTGGAGGGTGTATCAGAAGAAGTAGAAGAAGGAGAAGGAGAAGGTGAAGTCTGAAGGGTGAATCAGAAGAAACAGAAGAAGGAGAAGGAGAAGGTGAAGTCTGGAGGGTGAATCAGAAGAAGTAGAAGAAGGAGAAGGAGAAGGTGTAGTCTGGAGGGTGAATCAGAAGAAGTAGACGAAGGAGAAGGAGAAGGTGAAGTCTGGAGGGTGAATCAGAAGAAGCAGAAGAAGGAGAAGAGAAGATGAAGTCTGGAGGGTGAATCAGAAGAAGTAGAAGAAGGAGAAGGTGAAGGTGAAGACTGGAGGGTGAATCAGAAGAAGCAGAAGAAGGAGAAGGAGAAGGTGAAGTCTGGAGGGTGAATCAGAAGAAGCAGAAGAAGGAGAAGGAGAAGGTGAAGTCTGGAGGGTGAATCAGAAGAAGCAGAATAAGGAGAAGGAGAAGGTGAAGTCTGGAGGGTGAATCAGAAGAAGCAGAAGAAGGAGAAGGAGAAGGTGAAGTCTGGAGGATGAATCAGAAGAAGTAGAAGAAGGAGAAGGAGAAGGTGAAGTCTGGAGGGTGAATCAGAAGAAGTAGAAGAAGGAGAAGGAGAAGGTGAAGTCTGGAGGGTGAATCAGAAGAAGTAGAAGAAGGAGAAGGAGAAGGTGAAGTCTGGAGGGTGAAGCAGAAGAAGTAGAAGAAGGAGAAGGAGAAGGTGAAGTCAGGAGGGTGAATCAGAAGAAGTAGAAGAAGGAGAAGGAGAAGGTGAAGTCAGGAGGGTGAAGCAGAAGAAGCAGAAGAAGGAGAAGGAGAAGGTGAAGTCTGGAGGGTGAAGCAGAAGAAGCAGAAGGAGGAGAAGGAGAAGGTGAAGTCTGGAGGGTGAATCAGAAGAAGCAGAAGAAAGAGAAGGAGAAGGTGAAGTCTGGAGGGTGAATCAGAAGAAGTAGAAGAAGGAGAAGGAGAAGGTGAAGTCTGGAGGGTGAATCAGAAGAAGCAGAAGAAGGAGAAGGAGAAGGTGAAGTCTGGAGGGTGAATCAGAAGAAGCAGAAGAAGGAGAAGGAAAAGGTGAAGTCTGGAGGGTGAATCAGAAGAAGCAGAAGAAGGAGAAGGAGAAGGTGAAGTCTGGAGGGTGAATCAGAAGAAGCAGAATAAGGAGAAGGAGAAGGTGAAGTCTGGAGGGTGAATCAGAAGAAGCAGAAGAAGGAGAAGGAGAAGGTGAAGTCTGGAGGGTGAATCAGAAGAAGTAGAAGAAGGAGAAGGAGAAGGTGAAGTCTGGAGGGTGAAGCAGAAGAAGTAGAAGAAGGAGAAGGAGAAGGTGAAGTCAGGAGGGTGAATCAGAAGAAGCAGAAGAAGGAGAAGGAGAAGGTGAAGTCTGGAGGTTGAATCAGAAGAAGCAGAATAACGAGAAGGAGAAGGTGAAGTCTGGAGGGTGAATCAGAAGAAGCAGAATAAGGAGAAGGAGAAGGTGAAGTCTGGAGGGTGAATCAGAAGAAGCAGAAGAAGGAGAAGGAGAAGGTGAAGTCTGGAGGGTGAATCAGAAGAGGTAGAAGAAGGAGAAGGAGAAGGTGAAGTCTGGAGGGTGAAGCAGAAGAAGGAGAAGAAGGAGAAGGAGAAGGTGAAGTCAGGAGGGTGAATCAGAAGAAGTAGAAGAAGGAGAAGGAGAAGGTGAAGCCAGGAGGGTGAATCAGAAGAAGCAGAAGAAGGAGAAGGAGAAGGTGAAGTCTGGAGGGTGAATCAGAAGAATTAGAAGAAGGAGAAGGAGAAGGTGAAGTCTGGAGGGTGAATCAGAAGAATCAGAAGAAAGAGAAGGAGAAGGTGAAGTCTGGAGGCTGAAGCAGAAGAAACAGAAGAAGGAGAAGGAGAATGTGAAGACTGGAGGGTGAATCAGAAGAAGTAGAAGAAGGAGAAGGAGAAGGTGAAGTCTGGAGGGTGAATCAGAAGAAGTAGAAGAAGGAGAAGGAGAAGGTGAAGTCTGGAGGGTGAATCAGAAGAAGCAGAAGAAGGAGAAGGAGAAGGTGAAGTCTGGAGGGTGAATCAGAAGATGCAGAAGAAGGAGAAGGAGAAGGTGAAGTCTGGAGGGTGAATCAGAAGAAGCAGAAGAAGGAGAAGGAGAAGGTGAAGTCTGGAGGATGAATCAGAAGAAGTAGAAGAAGGAGAAGGAGAAGGTGAAGTCTGGAGGGTGAATCAGAAGAAGTAGAAGAAGGAGAAGGAGAAGGTGAAGTCTGGAGGGTGAATCAGAAGAAGTAGAAGAAGGAGAAGGAGAAGGTGAAGTCTGGAGGGTGAAGCAGAAGAAGTAGAAGAAGGAGAAGGAGAAGGTGAAGTCAGGAGGGTGAATCAGAAGAAGTAGAAGAAGGAGAAGGAGAAGGTGAAGTCAGGAGGGTGAAGCAGAAGAAACAGAAGAAGGAGAAGGAGAAGGTGAAGTCTGGAGGGTGAAGCAGAAGAAGCAGAAGAAGGAGAAGGAGAAGGTGAAGTCTGGAGGGTGAATCAGAAGAAGCAGAAGAAAGAGAAGGAGAAGGTGAAGTCTGGAGGGTGAATCAGAAGAAGTAGAAGAAGGAGAAGGAGAAGGTGAAGTCTGGAGGGTGAATCAGAAGAAGCAGAAGAAGGAGAAGGAGAAGGTGAAGTCTGGAGGGTGAATCAGAAGAAGCAGAAGAAGGAGAAGGAAAAGGTGAAGTCTGGATGGTGAATCAGAAGAAGCAGAAGAAGGAGAAGGAGAAGGTGAAGTCTGGAGGGTGAATCAGAAGAAGCAGAATAAGGAGAAGGAGAAGGTGAAGTCTGGAGGGTGAATCAGAAGAAGCAGAAGAAGGAGAAGGAGAAGGTGAAGTCTGGAGGGTGAATCAGATGAAGTAGAAGAAGGAGAAGGAGAAGGTGAAGTCTGGAGGGTGAAGCAGAAGAAGTAGAAGAAGGAGAAGGAGAAGGTGAAGTCAGGAGGGTGAATCAGAAGAAGCAGAAGAAGGAGAAGGAGAAGGTGAAGTCTGGAGGTTGAATCAGAAGAAGCAGAATAACGAGAAGGAGAAGGTGAAGTCTGGAGGGTGAATCAGAAGAAGCAGAATAAGGAGAAGGAGAAGGTGAAGTCTGGAGGGTGAATCAGAAGAAGCAGAAGAAGGAGAAGGAGAAGGTGAAGACTGGAGGGTGAATCAGAAGAGGTAGAAGAAGGAGAAGGAGAAGGTGAAGTCTGGAGGGTGAAGCAGAAGAAGGAGAAGAAGGAGAAGGAGAAGGTGAAGTCAGGAGGGTGAATCAGAAGAAGTAGAAGAAGGAGAAGGAGAAGGTGAAGCCAGGAGGGTGAATCAGAAGAAGTAGAAGAAGGAGAAGGAGAAGGTGAAGTCTGGAGGGTGAATCAGAAGAAGCAGAAGAAGGAGAAGGAGAAGGTGAAGACTGGAGGGTGAATCAGAAGAAGCAGAAGAAGGAGAAGGAGAAGGTGAAGTCTGGAGGGTGAATCAGAAGAAGCAGTATAAGGAGAAGGAGAAGGTGAAGTCTGGAGGGTGAATCAGAAGAAGCAGAAGAAGGAGAAGGAGAAGGTGAAGTCTGGAGGGTGAATCAGAAGAAGTAGAAGAAGGAGAAGGAGAAGGTGTAGTCTGGAGGGTGAAGCAGAAGAAGTAGAAGAAGGAGAAGGAGAAGGTGAAGTCTGGAGGGTGAATCAGAAGAAGCAGAAGAAGGAGAAGGAGAAGGTGAAGTCTGGAGGGTGAATCAGAAGAAGTAGAAGAAGGAGAAGGAGAAGGTGAAGTCTGGAGGGTGAATCAGAAGAAGCAGAAGAAGGAGAAGGAGAAGGTGAAGTCTGGAGGGTGAATCAGAAGAAGCAGAAGAAGGAGAAGGAGAAGGTGAAGTCTGCAGGGTGAATCAGAAGAAGCAGAAGAAGGAGAAGGAGAAGGTGAAGTCTGGAGGGTGAATCAGAAGAAGCAGAATAAGGAGAAGGAGAAGGTGAAGTCTGGAGGGTGAATCAGAAGAAGCAGAAGAAGGAGAAGGAGAAGGTGAAGACTGGAGGGTGAATCAGAAGAAGTAGAAGAAGGAGAAGGAGAAGGTGAAGTCTGGAGGGTGAATCAGAAGAAGTAGAAGAAGGAGAAGGAGAAGGTGCAGTCTGGAGGGTGAATCAGAAGAAGCAGAAGAAGGAGAAGGAGAAGGTGAAGTCTGGAGGGTGAATCAGAAGATGCAGAAGAAGGAGAAGGAGAAGATGAAGTCTGGAGGGTGAATCAGAAGAAGTAGAAGAAGGAGAAGGAGAAGGTGAAGTCTGGAGGGTGTATCAGAAGAAGTAGAAGAAGGAGAAGGAGAAGGTGAAGTCTGAAGGGTGAATCAGAAGAAACAGAAGAAGGAGAAGGAGAAGGTGAAGTCTGGAGGGTGAATCAGAAGAAGTAGAAGAAGGAGAAGGAGAAGGTGTAGTCTGGAGGGTGAATCAGAAGAAGTAGACGAAGGAGAAGGAGAAGGTGAAGTCTGGAGGGTGAATCAGAAGAAGCAGAAGAAGGAGAAGAGAAGATGAAGTCTGGAGGGTGAATCAGAAGAAGTAGAAGAAGGAGAAGGAGAAGGTGAAGACTGGAGGGTGAATCAGAAGAAGCAGAAGAAGGAGAAGGAGAAGGTGAAGTCTGGAGGGTGAATCAGAAGAAGCAGAAGAAGGAGAAGGAGAAGGTGAAGTCTGGAGGGTGAATCAGAAGAAGCAGAATAAGGAGAAGGAGAAGGTGAAGTCTGGAGGGTGAATCAGAAGAAGCAGAAGAAGGAGAAGGAGAAGGTGAAGTCTGGAGGATGAATCAGAAGAAGTAGAAGAAGGAGAAGGAGAAGGTGAAGTCTGGAGGGTGAATCAGAAGAAGTAGAAGAAGGAGAAGGAGAAGGTGAAGTCTGGAGGGTGAATCAGAAGAAGTAGAAGAAGGAGAAGGAGAAGGTGAAGTCTGGAGGGTGAAGCAGAAGAAGTAGAAGAAGGAGAAGGAGAAGGTGAAGTCAGGAGGGTGAATCAGAAGAAGTAGAAGAAGGAGAAGGAGAAGGTGAATTCAGGAGGGTGAAGCAGAAGAAGCAGAAGAAGGAGAAGGAGAAGGTGAAGTCTGGAGGGTGAAGCAGAAGAAGCAGAAGAAGGAGAAGGAGAAGGTGAAGTCTGGAGGGTGAATCAGAAGAAGCAGAAGAAAGAGAAGGAGAAGGTGAAGTCTGGAGGGTGAATCAGAAGAAGTAGAAGAAGGAGAAGGAGAAGGTGAAGTCTGGAGGGTGAATCAGAAGAAGCAGAAGAAGGAGAAGGAGAAGGTGAAGTCTGGAGGGTGAATCAGAAGAAGCAGAAGAAGGAGAAGGAAAAGGTGAAGTCTGGAGGGTGAATCAGAAGAAGCAGAAGAAGGAGAAGGAGAAGGTGAAGTCTGGAGGGTGAATCAGAAGAAGCAGAATAAGGAGAAGGAGAAGGTGAAGTCTGGAGGGTGAATCAGAAGAAGCAGAAGAAGGAGAAGGAGAAGGTGAAGTCTGGAGGGTGAATCAGAAGAAGTAGAAGAAGGAGAAGGAGAAGGTGAAGTCTGGAGGGTGAAGCAGAAGAAGTAGAAGAAGGAGAAGGAGAAGGTGAAGTCAGGAGGGTGAATCAGAAGAAGCAGAAGAAGGAGAAGGAGAAGGTGAAGTCTGGAGGTTGAATCAGAAGAAGCAGAATAACGAGAAGGAGAAGGTGAAGTCTGGAGGGTGAATCAGAAGAAGTAGAAGAAGGAGAAGGAGAAGGTGAAGTCTGGAGGGTGAATCAGAAGAAGTAGAAGAAGGAGAAGGAGAAGGTGAAGTCTGGAGGGTGAAGCAGAAGAAGTAGAAGAAGGAGAAGGAGAAGGTGAAGTCAGGAGGGTGAATCAGAAGAAGTAGAAGAAGGAGAAGGAGAAGGTGAAGTCAGGAGGGTGAATCAGAAGAAGCAGAAGAAGGAGAAGGAGAAGGTGAAGTCTGGAGGGTGAATCAGAAGAATCAGAAGAAGGAGAAGGAGAAGGGGAAGTCTGGAGGGTGAATCAGAAGAAGCAGAAGAAAGAGAAGGAGAAGGTGAAGTCTGGAGGGTGAAGCAGAAGAAACAAAAAAAGGAGAAGGAGAAGGTGAAGACTGGAGGGTGAATCAGAAGAAGTAGAAGAAGGAGAAGGAGAAGGTGAAGTCTGGAGGGTGAATCAGAAGAAGTGGAAGAAGGAGAAGGAGAAGTTGAAGTCTGGAGGGTGAACCAGAAGAAGCAGAAGAAGGAGAAGGAGAAGGTGAAGTCTGGAGGGTGAATCAGAAGAAGCAGAAGAAGGAGAAGGAGAAGATGAAGTCTGGAGGGTGAATCAGAAGAAGTAGAAGAAGGAGAAGGAGAAGGTGAAGTCTGGAGGGTGAATCAGAAGAAGTAGAAGAAGGAGAAGGAGAAGATGAAGTCTGGAGGGTGAATCAGAAGAAACAGAAGAAGGAGAAGGAGAAGGTGAAGTCTGGAGGGTGAATCAGAAGAAGTAGAAGAAGGAGAAGGAGAAGGTGTAGTCTGGAGGGTGAATCAGAAGAAGTAGACGAAGGAGAAGGAGAAGGTGAAGTCTGGAGGGTGAATCAGAAGAAGCAGAAGAAGGAGAAGGAGAAGGTGAAGTCTGGATGGTGAATCAGAAGAAGTAGAAGAAGGAGAAGGAGAAGGTGAAGTCTGGAGGGTGAATCAGAAGAAGCAGAAGAAGGAGAAGGAGAAGGTGAAGTCTGGAGGGTGAATCAGAAGAAGCAGAAGAAGGAGAAGGAGAAGGTGAAGTCTGGAGGGTGAATCAGAAGAAGCAGAATAAGGAGAAGGAGAAGGTGAAGTCTGGAGGGTGAATCAGAAGAAGCAGAAGAAGGAGAAGGAGAAGGTGAAGTCTGGAGGGTGAATCAGAAGAATTAGAAGAAGGAGAAGGAGAAGGTGAAGTCTGGAGGGTGAATCAGAAGAAGTATAAGAAGGAGAAGGAGAAGGTGAAGTCTGGAGGGTGAATCAGAAGAAGTAGAAGAAGGAGAAGGAGAAGGTGAAGTCTGGAGGGTGAAGCAGAAGGAGTAGATGAAGGAGAAGGAGAAGGTGAAGTAAGGAGGGTGAACCAGAAGAAGTAGAAGAAGGAGAAGGAGAAGGTGAGGTCTGGAGGGTGAATCTGAAGAAGCAGAAGAAGGAGAGGGAGAAGGTGTAGTCTGGAGGGTGAATCAGAAGAATCAGAAGAAGGAGAAGGAGAAGGTGAAGTCTGGAGGGTGAATCAGAAGAAGCAGAAGAAAGAGAAGGAGAATGTGAAGTCTGGAGGGTGAAGCAGAAGAAACAGAAGAAGGAGAAGGAGAAGGTGAAGACTGGAGGGTGAATCAGAAGAAGTAGAAGAAGGAGAAGGAGAAGGTGAAGTCTGGAGGGTGAATCAGAAGAAGTAGAAGAAGGAGAAGGAGAAGGTGAAGTCTGGAGGGTGAATCAGAAGAAGCAGAAGAAGGAGAAGGAGAAGGTGAAGTCTGGAGGGTGAATCAGAAGAAGGAGAAGAAGGAGAAGGAGAAGGTGAAGTCTGGAGGGTGAATCAGAAGAAGTAGAAGAAGGAGAAGGAGAAGGTGAAGTCTGGAGGCTGAATCAGAAGAAGTAGAAGAAGGAGAAGGAGAAGGTGAAGTCTGGAGGGTGAATCAGAAGAAACAGAAGAAGGAGAAGGAGAAGGTGAAGTCTGGAGGGTGTATCAGAAGAAGTAGAAGAAGGAGAAGGAGAAGGTGTAGTCTGGAGGGTGAATCAGAAGAAGTAGACGAAGGAGAAGGAGAAGGTGAAGTCTGGAGGGTGAATCAGAAGAAGCAGAAGAAGGAGAAGGAGAAGGTGAAGTCTGGAGGGTGAATCAGAAGAAGTAGAAGAAGGAGAAGGAGAAGGTGAAGTCTGGAGGGTGAATCAGAAGAAGCAGAAGAAGGAGAAGGAGAAGGTGAAGTCTGGAGGGTGAATCAGAAGAAGCAGAAGAAGGAGAAGGAGAAGGTGAAGTCTGGAGGGTGAATCAGAAGAAACAGAAGAAGGAGAAGGAGAAGGTGAAGTCTGGAGGGTGAATCAGAAGAAATAGAAGAAGGAGAAGGAGAAGGTGTAGTCTGGAGGGTGAATCAGAAGAAGTAGACGAAGGAGAAGGAGAAGGTGAAGTCTGGAGGGTGAATCAGAAGAAGTAGAAGAAGGAGAAGGAGAAGGTGAAGTCTGGAGGGTGAATCAGAAGAAACAGAAGAAGGAGAAGGAGAAGGTGAAGTCTGGAGGGTGAATCAGAAGAAGTAGAAGAAGGAGAAGGAGAAGGTGTAGTCTGGAGGGTGAATCAGAAGAAGTAGACGAAGGAGAAGGAGAAGGTGAAGTCTGGAGGGTGAATCAGAAGAAGCAGAAAAAGGAGAAGGAGAAGATGAAGTCTGGAGGGTGAATCAGAAGAAGTAGAAGAAGGAGAAGGAGAAGGTGAAGTCTGGAGGGTGAATCAGAAGAAGCAGAAGAAGGAGAAGGAGAAGGTGAAGTCTGGAGGGTGAATCAGAAGAAGCAGAAGAAGGAGAAGGAGAAGGTGAAGTCTGGAGGGTGAATCAGAAGAAGCAGAATAAGGAGAAGGAGAAGGTGAAGTCTGGAGGGTGAATCAGAAGAAGCAGAAGAAGGAGAAGGAGAAGGTGAAGTCTGGAGGGTGAATCAGAAGAAGTAGAAGAAGGAGAAGGAGAAGGTGAAGTCTGGAGGGTGAATCAGAAGAAACAGAAGAAGGAGAAGGAGAAGGTGAAGTCTGGAGGGTGAATCAGAAGAAGTAGAAGAAGGAGAAGGAGAAGGTGTAGTCTGGAGGGTGAATCAGAAGAAGTAGACGAAGGAGAAGGAGAAGGTGAAGTCTGGAGGGTGAATCAGAAGAAGCAGAAAAAGGAGAAGGAGAAGATGAAGTCTGGAGGGTGAATCAGAAGAAGTAGAAGAAGGAGAAGGAGAAGGTGAAGTCTGGAGGGTGAATCAGAAGAAGCAGAAGAAGGAGAAGGAGAAGGTGAAGTCTGGAGGGTGAATCAGAAGAAGCAGAAGAAGGAGAAGGAGAAGGTGAAGTCTGGAGGGTGAATCAGAAGAAGCAGAATAAGGAGAAGGAGAAGGTGAAGTCTGGAGGGTGAATCAGAAGAAGCAGAAGAAGGAGAAGGAGAAGGTGAAGTCTGGAGGGTGAATCAGAAGAAGCAGAAGAAGGAGAAGGAGAAGGTGAAGTCAGGAGGGTGAATCAGAAGAAGCAGAAGAAGGAGAAGGAGAAGGTGAATTTAGGAGGGTGAATCAGAAGAAGCAGAAGAAGGAGAAGGAGCAGGTGAAGTCAGGGGGGTGTAGCAGAAGAAGTAGAAGAAGGAGAAGGAGAAGGTGAAGTCAGGACGGTGAAGCAGAAGAAGCAGAAGAAGGAGAAGGAGAAGGTGAATCCTGGAGGGCGCAGCAGAAGAAGCAGAAGAAGGAGAAGGAGAAGGTGAAGTCTGGAGTGTGAAGCAGAAGAAGCAGAAGAAGGAGAAGGAGAAGATGAAGTCTGGAGGGCGCAGCAGAAGAAGCAGAAGAAGGAGAATGAGAAGGTGAAGTCTGGAGGGTGAATCAGAAGAAGAAGAAGAAGGAGAAGGAGAAGGTGAAGTCTGGAGGGTGAATCAGAAGAAGTAGAAGAAGGAGAAGGAGAAGGTGAAGTCAGGAGGGTGAATCAGAAGAAGTAGAAGAAGGAGAAGGAGAAGGTGAAGTCAGGAGGGTGAATCAGAAGAAGCAGAAGAAGGAGAAGGAGAAGGTGAAGTCTGGAGGGTGAAGCAGAAGAAGCAGAAGAAGGAGAAGGAGAAGGTGAAGTCTGGAGGGAGAATCAGAAGAAGCAGAAGAAGGAGAAGGAGAAGATGAAGTCTGGAGGGTGAATCAGAAGAAGCAGAAGAAGGAGAAGGAGAAGGTGAAGTCAGGAGGGTGAATCAGAAGAAGCAGAAGAAGGAGAAGGAGAAGGTGAATTTAGGAGGGTGAATCAGAAGAAGCAGAAGAAGGAGAAGGAGCAGGTGAAGTCAGGGGGGTGTAGCAGAAGAAGTAGAAGAAGGAGAAGGAGAAGGTGAAGCCTGGAGGGCGCAGCAGAAGAAGCAGAAGAAGGAGAAGGAGAAGGTGAAGTCTGGAGTGTGAAGCAGAAGAAGCAGAAGAAGGAGAAGGAGAAGGTGAAGTCTGGAGGGCGCAGCAGAAGAAGCAGAAGAAGGAGAATGAGAAGGTGAAGTCTGGAGGGTGAATCAGAAGAAGAAGAAGAAGGAGAAGGAGAAGGTGAAGTCTGGAGGGTGAATCAGAAGAAGTAGAAGAAGGAGAAGGAGAAGGTGAAGTCAGGAGGGTGAATCAGAAGAAGTAGAAGAAGGAGAAGGAGAAGGTGAAGTCAGGAGGGTGAATCAGAAGAAGCAGAAGAAGGAGAAGGAGAAGGTGAAGTCTGGAGGGGGAATCAGAAGAAACAGAAGAAGGAGAAGGAGAAGGTGAAGTCTGGAGGGTGAATCAGAAGAAGCAGAAGAAGGAGAAGGAGAAGGTGAAGTCTGGAGGTGGAATCAGAAGAAGCAGAATAACGAGAAGGAGAAGGTGAAGTCTGGAGGGTGAATCAGAAGAAGCAGAATAAGGAGAAGGAGAAGGTGAAGTCTGGAGGGTGAATCAGAAGAAGCAGAAGAAGGAGAAGGAGAAGGTGAAGTCTGGAGGGTGAATCAGAAGAGGTAGAAGAAGGAGAAGGAGAAGGTGAATTCTGGAGGGTGAAGCAGAAGAAGGAGAAGAAGGAGAAGGAGAAGGTGAAGTCAGGAGGGTGAATCAGAAGAAGTAGAAGAAGGAGAAGGAGAAGGTGAAGCCAGGAGGGTGAATCAGAAGAAGCAGAAGAAGGAGAAGGAGAAGGTGAAGTCAGGAGGGTGGATCAGAAGAAGTAGAAGAAGGAGAAGGAGAAGGTGCAGTCTGGAGGGTGAATCAGAAGAAGCAGAAGAAGGAGAAGGAGAAGGTGAAGTCTGGAGGTTGAATCAGAAGAAGCAGAATAACGAGAAGGAGAAGGTGAAGTCTGGAGGGTGAATCAGAAGAAGCAGAATAAGGAGAAGGAGAAGGTGAAGTCTGGAGGGTGAATCAGAAGAAGCAGAAGAAGGAGAAGGAGAAGGTGAAGTCTGGAGGGTGAATCAGAAGAGGTAAAAGAAGGAGAAGGAGAAGGTGAAGTCAGGAGGGTGAAGCAGAAGAAGCAGAAGAAGGAGAAGGAGAAGGTGAAGTCTGGTGGGTGAAGCAGAAGAAGCAGAAGAAGGAGAAGGAGAAGGTGAAGTCTGGAGGGTGAAGCAGAAGAAGCAGAAGAAGGAGAAGGAGAAGGTGAAGTCAGGAGGGTGGATCAGAAGAAGTAGAAGAAGGAGAAGGAGAAGGTGAAGTCTGGAGGGTGAATCAGAAGAAGCAGAAGAAGGAGAAGGAGAAGGTGAAGTCTGGAGGGTGAATCAGAAGAAACAGAAGAAGGAGAAGGAGAAGGTGAAGTCTGGAGGGTGAATCAGAAGAAGTAGAAGAAGGAGAAGGAGAAGGTGTAGTCTGGAGGGTGAATCAGAAGAAGTAGACGAAGGAGAAGGAGAAGATGAAGTCTGGAGGGTGAATCAGAAGAAGTAGAAGAAGGAGAAGGAGAAGGTGAAGTCTGGAGGGTGAATCAGAAGAAGCAGAAGAAGGAGAAGGAGAAGGTGAAGTCTGGAGGGTGAATCAGAAGAAGCAGAAGAAGGAGAAGGAGAAGGTGAAGTCTGGAGGGTGAATCAGAAGAAGCAGAATAAGGAGAAGGAGAAGGTTAAGTCTGGAGGGTGAATCAGAAGAAGCAGAAGAAGGAGAAGGAGAAGGTGAAGTCTGGAGGATGAATCAGAAGAAGTAGAAGAAGGAGAAGGAGAAGGTGAAGTCTGGAGGGTGAATCAGAAGAAGTAGAAGAAGGAGAAGGAGAAGGTGAAGTCTGGAGGGTGAATCAGAAGAAGTAGAAGAAGGAGAAGGAGAAGGTGAAGTCTGGAGGGTGAAGCAGAAGAAGTAGAAGAAGCAGAAGGGGAAGGTGAAGTCAGGAGGGTGAATCAGAAGAAGTAGAAGAAGGAGAAGGAGAAGGTGAAGTCAGGAGGGTGCAGCAGAAGAAGCAGAAGAAGGAGAAGGAGAAGGAGAAGTCTGGAGGGTGAAGCAGAAGAAGCAGAAGAAGGAGAAGGAGAAGGTGAAGTCTGGAGGGTGAATCAGAAGAAGCAGAAGAAAGAGAAGGAGAAGGTGAAGTCTGGAGGGTGAATCAGAAGAAGTAGAAGAAGGAGAAGGAGAAGGTGAAGTCTGGAGGGTGAATCAGAAGAAGCAGAAGAAGGAGAAGGAGAAGGTGAAGTCTGGAGAGTGAATCAGAAGAAGCAGAAGAAGGAGAAGGAAAAGGTGAAGTCTGGAGGGTGAATCAGAAGAAGCAGAAGAAGGAGAAGGAGAAGGTGAAGTCTGGAGGGTGAATCAGAAGAAGCAGAATAAGGAGAAGGAGAAGGTGAAGTCTGGAGGGTGAATCAGAAGAAGCAGAAGAAGGAGAAGGAGAAGGTGAAGTCTGGAGGTTGAATCAGAAGAAGCAGAAGAAGGAGAAGGAGAAGGTGAAGTCTGGAGGTTGAATCAGAAGAAGCAGAATAACGAGAAGGAGAAGGTGAAGTCTGGAGGGTGAATCAGAAGAAGCAGAATAAGGAGAAGGAGATGGTGAAGTCTGGAGGGTGAATCAGAAGAAGCAGAAGAAGGAGAAGGAGAAGGTGAAGTCTGGAGGGTGAATCAGAAGAGGTAGAAGAAGGAGAAGGAGAAGGTGAAGTCTGGAGGGTGAAGCAGAAGAAGGAGAAGAAGGAGAAGGAGAAGGTGAAGTCAGGAGGGTGAATCAGAAGAAGTAGAAGAAGGAGAAGGAGAAGGTGAAGCCAGGAGGGTGAATCAGAAGAAGCAGAAGAAGGAGAAGGAGAAGGTGAAGTCTGGAGGGTGAATCAGAAGAATCAGAAGAAGGAGAAGGCGAAGGTGAAGTCTGGAGGGTGAATCAGAAGAATCAGAAGAAAGAGAAGGAGAAGGTGAAGTCTGGAGGCTGAAGCAGAAGAAACAGAAGAAGGAGAAGGAGAATGTGAAGACTGGAGGGTGAATCAGAAGAAGTAGAAGAAGGAGAAGGAGAAGGTGAAGTCTGGAGGGTGAATCAGAAGAAGTAGAAGAAGGAGAAGGAGAAGGTGAAGTCTGGAGGGTGAATCAGAAGAAGCAGAAGAAGGAGAAGGAGAAGGTGAAGTCTGGAGGGTGAATCAGAAGATGCAGAAGAAGGAGAAGGAGAAGATGAAGTCTGGAGGGTGAATCAGAAGAAGTAGAAGAAGGAGAAGGAGAAGGTGAAGTCTGGAGGGTGAATCAGAAGAAGTAGAAGAAGGAGAAGGAGAAGGTGAAGTCTGGAGGGTGAATCAGAAGAAACAGAAGAAGGAGAAGGAGAAGGTGAAGTCTGGAGGGTGAATCAGAAGAAGTAGAAGAAGGAGAAGGAGAAGGTGTAGTCTGGAGGGTGAATCAGAAGAAGCAGACGAAGGAGAAGGAGAACGTGAAGTCTGGAGGGTGAATCAGAAGAAGCAGAAGAAGGAGAAGGAGAAGATGAAGTCTGGAGGGTGAATCAGAAGAAGCAGAAGAAGGAGAAGGAGAAGGTGAAGTCTGGAGGGTGAATCAGAAGAAGCAGAAGAAGGAGAAGGAGAAGGTGAAGTCTGGAGGGTGAATCAGAAGAAGCAGAAGAAGGAGAAGGAGAAGGTGAAGTCTGGAGGGTGAATCAGAAGAAGCAGAATAAGGAGAAGGAGAAGGTGAAGTCTGGAGGGTGAATCAGAAGAAGCAGAAGAAGGAGAAGGAGAAGGTGAAGTCTGGAGGATGAATCAGAAGAAGTAGAAGAAGGAGAAGGAGAAGGTGAAGTCTGGAGGGTGAATCAGAAGAAGTAGAAGAAGGAGAAGGAGAAGGTGAAGTCTGGAGGGTGAATCAGAAGAAGTAGAAGAAGGAGAAGGAGAAGGTGAAGTCTGGAGGGTGAAGCAGAAGAAGTAGAAGAAGGAGAAGGAGAAGGTGAAGTCAGGAGGGTGAATCAGAAGAAGTAGAAGAAGGAGAAGAAGAAGGTGAAGTCAGGAGGGTGAAGCAGAAGAAGCAGTAGAAGGAGAAGGAGAAGGTGAAGTCTGGAGGGTGAAGCAGAAGAAGCAGAAGAAGGAGAAGGAGAAGGTGAAGTCTGGAGGGTGAATCAGAAGAAGCAGAAGAAAGAGAAGGAGAAGGTGGAGTCTGGAGGGTGAATCAGAAGAAGTAGAAGAAGGAGAAGGAGAAGGTGAAGTCTGGAGGGCGAATCAGAAGAAGCAGAAGAAGGAGAAGGAGAAGGTGAAGTCTGGAGGGTGAATCAGAAGAAGCAGAAGAAGGAGAAGGAAAAGGTGAAGTCTGGAGGGTGAATCAGAAGAAGCAGAAGAAGGAGAAGGAGAAGGTGAAGTCTGGAGGGTGAATCAGAAGAAGCAGAATAAGGAGAAGGAGAAGGTGAAGTCTGGAGGGTGAATCAGAAGAAGCAGAAGAAGGAGAAGGAGAAGGTGAAGTCTGGAGGGTGAATCAGAAGAAGTAGAAGAAGGAGAAGGAGAAGGTGAAGTCTGGAGGGTGAAGCAGAAGAAGTAGAAGAAGGAGAAGGAGAAGGTGAAGTCAGGAGGGTGAATCAGAAGAAGCAGAAAAAGGAGAAGGAGAAGGTGAAGTCTGGAGGGTGAATCAGAAGAATCAGAAGAAGGAGAAGGAGAAGATGAAGTCTGGAGGGTGAATCAGAAGAAGCAGAAGAAAGAGAAGGAGAAGGTGAAGTCTGGAGGGTGAAGCAGAAGAAACAGAAGAAGGAGAAGGAGTAGGTGAAGACTGGAGGGTGAATCAGAAGAAGTAGAAGAAGGAGAAGGAGAAGGTGAAGTCTGGAGGGTGAATCAGACGAAGTAGAAGAAGGAGAAGGAGAAGGTGAAATCTGGAGGGTGAATCAGAAGAAGCAGAAGAAGGAGAAGGAGAAGGTGAAGTTAGGAGGGTGAATCAGAAGAAGCAGAAGAAGGAGAAGGAGCAGGTGACGTCAGGGGGGTGAAGCAGAAGAAGAAGAAGAAGGAGAAGGAGAAGGTGAAGTCAGGACGGTGAAGCAGAAGAAGCAGAAGAAGGAGAAGGAGAAGGTGAAGTCTGGAGGGTGAAGCAGAAGAAGCAGAAGAAGGAGAAGGAGAGGGTGAAGTCTGGAGGGTGAATCAGAAGAAGTAGAAGAAGGAGAAGGAGAAGGTGAAGTCAGGAGAGTGAAGCAGAAGAAGCAGAAGAAGGAGAAGGAGAAGGTGAAGTCTGGAGGGCGAAGCAGAAGAAGCAGAAGAAGGAGAAGGAGAAGGTGAAGTCTGGAGGGTGAAGCAGAAGAAGCAGAAGAAGGAGAAGGAGTAGGTGAAGTCTGGAGGGTGAATCAGAAGAAGTAGAAGAAGGAGAAGGATAAGGTGAAGTCAGGAGGGTGAAGCAGAAGAAGCAGAAGAAGGAGAAGGAGAAGGTGAAGTCTGGTGGGTGAAGCAGAAGAAGCAGAAGAAGGAGAAGGAGAAGGTGAAGTCTGGAGGGTGAAGCAGAAGAAGCAGAAGAAGGAGAAGGAGAAGGTGAAGTCAGGAAGGTGGATCAGAAGAAGTAGAAGAAGGAGAAGGAGAAGGTGAAGTCTGGAGGGTGAATCAGAAGAAGCAGAAGAAGGAGAAGGAGAAGGTGAAGTCTGGAGGGCGCAGCAGAAGAAGCAGAAGAAGGAGAAAGAGAAGGTGAAGTCTGGAGGGTGAAGCAGAAGAAGCAGAAGAAGGAGAAGGAGAGGGTGAAGTCTGGAGGGTGAATCAGAAGAAGTAGAAGAAGGAGAAGGAGAAGGTGAAGTCTGGAGGGTGAAGCAGAAGAAGTAGAAGAAGGAGAAGGAGAAGGTGAAGTCAGGAGGGTGAATCAGAAGAAGCAGAAGAAGGAGAAGGAGAAGGTGAAGTCTGGAGGGTGAATCAGAAGAATCAGAAGAATGAGAAGGAGAAGATGAAGTCCGAAGGGTGAATCAGAAGAAGCAGAAGAAAGAGAAGGAGAAGGTGAAGTCTGGAGGGTGAAGCAGAAGAAACAGAAGAAGGAGAAGGAGTAGGTGAAGACTGGAGGTTGAATCAGAAGAAGTAGAAGAAGGAGAAGGAGAAGGTGAAGTCTGGAGGGTGAATCAGACGAAGTAGAAGAAGGAGAAGGAGAAGGTGAAGTCTGGAGGGTGAATCAGAAGAAGCAGAAGAAGGAGAAGGAGAAGGTGAAGTTAGGAGGGTGAATCAGAAGAAGCAGAAGAAGGAGAAGGAGCAGGTGAAGTCAGGGGGGTGAAGCAGAAGAAGTAGAAGAAGGAGAAGGAGAAGGTGAAGTCAGGACGGTGAAGCAGAAGAAACAGAAGAAGGAGAAGGAGTAGGTGAAGACTGGAGGTTGAATCAGAAGAAGTAGAAGAAGGAGAAGGAGAAGGTGAAGTCTGGAGGGTGAATCAGACGAAGTAGAAGAAGGAGAAGGAGAAGGTGAAGTCTGGAGGGTGAATCAGAAGAAGCAGAAGAAGGAGAAGGAGAAGGTGAAGTTAGGAGGGTGAATCAGAAGAAGCAGAAGAAGGAGAAGGAGCAGGTGAAGTCAGGGGGTTGAAGCAGAAGAAGTAGAAGAAGGAGAAGGATAAGGTGAAGTCAGGAGGGTGAAGCAGAAGAAGCAGAAGAAGGAGAAGGTGAAGTCTGGTGGGTGAAGCAGAAGAAGCAGAAGAAGGAGAAGGAGAAGGTGAAGTCTGGAGGGTGAAGCAGAAGAAGCAGAAGAAGGAGAAGGAGAAGGTGAAGTCAGGAGGGTGGATCAGAAGAAGTAGAAGAAGGAGAAGGAGAAGGTGAAGTCTGGAGGGTGAATCAGAAGAAGCAGAAGAAGGAGAAGGAGAAGGTGAAGTCTGGAGGGCGCAGCAGAAGAAGCAGAAGAAGGAGAAAGAGAAGGTGAAGTCTGGAGGGTGAAGCAGAAGAAGCAGAAGAAGGAGAAGGAGAGGTTGAAGTCTGGAGGGTGAATCAGAAGAAGTAGAAGAAGGAGAAGGAGAAGGTGAAGTCAGGAGAGTGAAGCAGAAGAAGCAGAAGAAGGAGAAGGAAAGGTGAAGTCTGGAGGGCGAAGCAGAAGAAGCAGAAGAAGTAGAAGGAGTAGGTGAAGTCTGGAGGGTGAAGCAGAAGAAGCAGAAAAAGGAGAAGGAGTAGGTGAAGTCAGGAGGGTGAAGCAGAAGAAGCAGAAGAAGGAGAAGGAGAAGGTGAAGTCTGGTGGGTGAAGCAGAAGAAGGAGAAGAAGGAGAAGGAGAAGGTGAAGTCTGGAGGGTGAAGCAGAAGAAGCAGAAGAAGGAGAAGGAGAAGGTGAAGTCAGGAGGGTGGATCAGAAGAAGTAGAAGAAGGAGAAGGAGAAGGTGAAGTCTGGAGGGTGAATCAGAAGAAGCAGAAGAAGGAGAAGGAGAAGGTGAAGTCTGGAGGGCACAGCAGAAGAAGCAAAAGAAGGAGAAAGAGAAGGTGAAGTCTGGAGGGTGAAGCAGAAGAAGCAGAAGAAGGAGAAGGAGAGGGTGAAGTCTGGAGGGTGAATCAGAAGAAGTAGAAGAAGGAGAAGGAGAAGGTGAAGTCAGGAGAGTGAAGCAGAAGAAGCAGAAGAAGGAGAAGGAGAAGGTGAAGTCTGGAGGGCGAAGCAGAAGAAGCAGAAGAAGGAGAAGGAGAAGGTGAAGTCTGGAGGGAGAAGCAGAAGAAGCAGAAGAAGGAGAAGGAGTAGGCGAAGTCTGGAGGGTGAATCAGAAGAAGTCGAAGAAGGAGAAGGAGAAGGTGAAGTCAGGAGGGTGAAGCAGAAGAAGCAGAAGAAGGAGAAGGAGAAGGTGAAGTCTGGAGGGTGAAGCAGAAGAAGCAGAAGAAGGAGAAGGAGAAGGTGAAGTCTGGAGGGTGAATCAGAAGAAGCAGAAGAAGGAGAAGGAGAAGGTGAAGTCTGGAGGGTGAATCAGAAAAAGCAGAAGAAGGAGAAGGAGAAGGTGAAGTCAGGAGGGTGAATCAGAAGAAGCAGAAGAAGGAGAAGGAGAAGGTGAATTTAGGAGGGTGAATCAGAAGAAGCAGAAGAAGGAGAAGGAGAAGGTGAAGTCAGGGGGGTGTAGCAGAAGAAGTAGAAGAAGGAGAAGGAGAAGGTGAAGTCAGGACGGTGAAGCAGAAGAAGCAGAAGAAGGAGAAGGAGAAGGTGAAGCCTGGAGGGCGCAGCAGAAGAAGCAGAAGAAGGAGAAGGAGAAGGTGAAGTCTCGAGTGTGAAGCAGAAGAAGCAGAAGAAGGAGAAGGAGAAGGTGAAGTCTGGAGGGTGAAGCAGAAGAAACAGAAGAAGGAGAAGGAGAAGGTGAAGACTGGAGGGTGAATCAGAAGAAGTAGAAGAAGGAGAAGGAGAAGGTGAAGTCTGGAGGGTGAATCAGAAGAAGTAGAAGAAGGAGAAGGAGAAGTTGAAGTCTGGAGGGTGAATCAGAAGAAGCAGAAGAAGGAGAAGGAGAAGGTGAAGTCTGGAGGGTGAATCAGAAGAAGCAGAAGAAGGAGAAGGAGAAGATGAAGTCTGGAGGGTGAATCAGAAGAAGTAGAAGAAGGAGAAGGAGAAGGTGAAGTCTGGAGGGTGAATCAGAACAAGTAGAAGAAGGAGAAGGAGAAGATGAAGTCTGGAGGGTGAATCAGAAGAAAGAGAAGAAGGAGAAGGAGAAGGTGAAGTCTGGAGGGTGAATCAGAAGAAGTAGAAGAAGGAGAAGGAGAAGGTGTAGTCTGGAGGGTGAATCAGAAGAAGTAGACGAAGGAGAAGGAGAAGGTGAAGTCTGGAGGGTGAATCAGAAGAAGCAGAAGAAGGAGAAGGAGAAGGTGAAGTCTGGAGGGTGAATCAGAAGAAGTAGAAGAAGGAGAAGGAGAAGGTGAAGTCTGGAGGGTGAATCAGAAGAAGCAGAAGAAAGAGAAGGAGAAGGTGAAGTCTGGAGGGTGAATCAGAAGAAGTAGAAGAAGGAGAAGGAGAAGGTGAAGTCTGGAGGGTGAATCAGAAGAAGCAGAAGAAGGAGAAGGAGAAGGTGAAGTCTGGAGGGTGAATCAGAAGAAGCAGAAGAAGGAGAAGGAAAAGGTGAAGTCTGGAGGGTGAATCAGAAGAAGCAGAAGAAGGAGAAGGAGAAGGTGAAGTCTGGAGGGTGAATCAGAAGAAGCAGAATAAGGAGAAGGAGAAGGTGAAGTCTGGAGGGTGAATCAGAAGAAGCAGAAGAAGGAGAAGGAGAAGGTGAAGTCTGGAGGGTGAATCAGAAGAAGTAGAAGAAGGAGAAAGAGTAGGTGAAGTCTGGAGGGTGAAGCAGAAGAAGTAGAAGAAGGAGAAGGAGAAGGTGAAGTCAGGAGGGTGAATCAGAAGAAGCAGAAGAAGGAGAAGGAGAAGGTGAAGTCTGGAGGGTGAATCAGAAGAATCAGAAGAAGGAGAAGGAGAAGATGAAGTCTGGAGGGTGAATCAGAAGAAGCAGAAGAAAGAGAAGGAGAAGGTGAAGTCTGGAGGGTGAAGCAGAAGAAACAGAAGAAGGAGAAGGAGTAGGTGAAGACTGGAGGGTGAATCAGAAGAAGTAGAAGAAGGAGAAGGAGAAGGTGAAGTCTGGAGGGTGAATCAGACGAAGTAGAAGAAGGAGAAGGAGAAGGTGAAGTCTGGAGGGTGAATCAGAAGAAGCAGAAGAAGGAGAAGGAGAAGGTGAAGTTAGGAGGGTGAATCAGAAGAAGCAGAAGAAGGAGAAGGAGCAGGTGAAGTCAGGGGGGTGAAGCAGAAGAAGTAGAAGAAGGAGAAGGAGAAGGTGAAGTCAGGACGGTGAAGCAGAAGAAGCAGAAGAAGGAGAAGGAGAAGGTGATGTCTGGAGGGTGAAGCAGAAGAAGCAGAAGAAGGAGAAGGAGAGGGTGAAGTCTGGAGGGTGAATCAGAAGAAGTAGAAGAAGGAGAAGGAGAAGGTGAAGTCAGGAGAGTGAAGCAGAAGAAGCAGAAGAAGGAGAAGGAGAAGGTGAAGTCTGGAGGGCGAAGCAGAAGAAGCAGAAGAAGGAGAAGGAGAAGGTGAAGTCTGGAGGGTGAAGCAGAAGAAGCAGAAGAAGGAGAAGGAGTAGGTGAAGTCTGGAGGGTGAATCAGAAGAAGTAGAAGAAGGAGAAGGATAAGGTGAAGTCAGGAGGGTGAAGCAGAAGAAGCAGAAGAAGGAGAAGGAGAAGGTGAAGTCTGGTGGGTGAAGCAGAAGAAGCAGAAGAAGGAGAAGGAGAAGGTGAAGTCTGGAGGGTGAAGCAGAAGAAGCAGAAGAAGGAGAAGGAGAAGGTGAAGTCAGGAGGGTGGATCAGAAGAAGTAGAAGAAGGAGAAGGAGAAGGTGAAGTCTGGAGGGTGAATCAGAAGAAGCAGAAGAAGGAGAAGGAGAAGGTGAAGTCTGGAGGGCGCAGAGAAGAAGCAGAAGAAGGAGAAAGAGAAGGTGAAGTCTGGAGGGTGAAGCAGAAGAAGCAGAAGAAGGAGAAGGAGAGGGTGAAATCTGGAGGGTGAAGCAGAAGAAGCAGAAGAAGGAGAAGGAGAAGGTGAAGTCTGGAGGGTGAAGCAGAAGAAGCAGAAGAAGGAGAAGGAGAGGGTGAAGTCTGGTGGGTGAAGCAGAAGAAGCAGAAGAAGGAGAAGGAGAAGGTGAAGTCTGGAGGGTGAAGCAGAAGAAGCAGAAGAAGGAGAAGGAGAAGGTGAAGTCAGGAGGGTGGATCAGAAGAAGTAGAAGAAGGAGAAGGAGAAGGTGAAGTCTGGAGGGTGAATCAGAAGAAGCAGAAGAAGGAGAAGGAGAAGGTGAAGTCTGGAGGGCACAGCAGAAGAAGCAGAAGAAGGAGAAAGAGAAGGTGAAGTCTGGAGGGTGAAGCAGAAGAAGCAGAAGAAGGAGAAGGAGAGGGTGAAGTCTGGAGGGTGAATCAGAAGAAGTAGAAGAAGGAGAAGGAGAAGGTGAAGTCAGGAGAGTGAAGCAGAAGAAGCAGAAGAAGGAGAAGGAGAAGGTGAAGTCTGGAGGGCGAAGCAGAAGAAGCAGAAGAAGGAGAAGGAGAAGGTGAAGTCTGGAGGGTGAAGCAGAAGAAGCAGAAGAAGGAGAAGGAGTAGGTGAAGTCTGGAGGGTGAATCAGAAGAAGTCGAAGAAGGAGAAGGAGAAGGTGAAGTCAGGAGGGTGAAGCAGAAGAAGCAGAAGAAGGAGAAGGAGAAGGTGAAGTCTGGAGGGTGAAGCAGAAGAAGCAGAAGAAGGAGAAGGAGAAGGTGAAGTCTGGAGGGTGAATCAGAAGATGCAGAAGAAGGAGAAGGAGAAGGTGAAGTCTGGAGGGTGAATCAGAAGAAGCAGAAGAAGGAGAAGGAGAAGGTGAAGTCAGGAGGGTGAATCAGAAGAAGCAGAAGAAGGAGAAGGAGAAGGTGAATTTAGGAGGGTGAATCAGAAGAAGCAGAAGAAGGAGAAGGAGCAGGTGAAGTCAGGGGGGTGTAGCAGAAGAAGTAGAAGAAGGAGAAGGAGAAGGTGAAGTCAGGACGGTGAAGCAGAAGAAGCAGAAGAAGGAGAAGGAGAAGGTGAAGCCTGGAGGGCGCAGCAGAAGAAGCAGAAGAAGGAGAAGGAGAAGGTGAAGTCTGGAGTGTGAAGCAGAAGAAGCAGAAGAAGGAGAAGGAGAAGGTGAAGTCTGGAGGGTGAAGCAGAAGAAACAGAAGAAGGAGAAGGAGAAGGTGAAGACTGGAGGGTGAATCAGAAGAAGTAGAAGAAGGAGAAGGAGAAGTTGAAGTCTGGAGGGTGAATCAGAAGAAGCAGAAGAAGGAGAAGGAGAAGGTGAAGTCTGGAGGGTGAATCAGAAGAAGCAGAAGAAGGAGAAGGAGAAGATGAAGTCTGGAGGGTGAATCAGAAGAAGTAGAAGAAGGAGAAGGAGAAGGTGAAGTCTGGAGGGTGAATCAGAACAAGTAGAAGAAGGAGAAGGAGAAGATGAAGTCTGGAGGGTGAATCAGAAGAAAGAGAAGAAGGAGAAGGAGAAGGTGAAGTCTGGAGGGTGTATCAGAAGAAGTAGAAGAAGGAGAAGGAGAAGGTGTAGTCTGGAGGGTGAATCAGAAGAAGTAGACGAAGGAGAAGGAGAAGGTGAAGTCTGGAGGGTGAATCAGAAGAAGCAGAAGAAGGAGAAGGAGAAGGTGAAGTCTGGAGGGTGAATCAGAAGAAGTAGAAGAAGGAGAAGGAGAAGGTGAAGTCTGGAGGGTGAATCAGAAGAAGCAGAAGAAAGAGAAGGAGAAGGTGAAGTCTGGAGGGTGAATCAGAAGAAGTAGAAGAAGGAGAAGGAGAAGGTGAAGTCTGGAGGGTGAATCAGAAGAAGCAGAAGAAGGAGAAGGAGAAGGTGAAGTCTGGAGGGTGAATCAGAAGAAGCAGAAGAAGGAGAAGGAAAAGGTGAAGTCTGGAGGGTGAATCAGAAGAAGCAGAAGAAGGAGAAGGAGAAGGTGAAGTCTGGAGGGTGAATCAGAAGAAGCAGAATAAGGAGAAGGAGAAGGTGAAGTCTGGAGGGTGAATCAGAAGAAGCAGAAGAAGGAGAAGGAGAAGGTGAAGTCTGGAGGGTGAATCAGAAGAAGTAGAAGAAGGAGAAGGAGAAGGTGAAGTCTGGAGGGTGAAGCAGAAGAAGTAGAAGAAGGAGAAGGAGAAGGTGAAGTCAGGAGGGTGAATCAGAAGAAGCAGAAGAAGGAGAAGGAGAAGGTGAAGTCTGGAGGGTGAATCAGAAGAATCAGAAGAAGGAGAAGGAGAAGATGAAGTCTGGAGGGTGAATCAGAAGAAGCAGAAGAAAGAGAAGGAGAAGGTGAAGTCTGGAGGGTGAAGCAGAAGAAACAGAAGAAGGAGAAGGAGTAGGTGAAGACTGGAGGGTGAATCAGAAGAAGTAGAAGAAGGAGAAGGAGAAGGTGAAGTCTGGAGGGTGAATCAGACGAAGTAGAAGAAGGAGAAGGAGAAGGTGAAGTCTGGAGGGTGAATCAGAAGAAGCAGAAGAAGGAGAAGGAGAAGGTGAAATTAGGAGGGTGAATCAGAAGAAGCAGAAGAAGGAGAAGGAGCAGGTGAAGTCAGGGGGGTGAAGCAGAAGAAGTAGAAGAAGGAGAAGGAGAAGGTGAAGTCAGGACGGTGAAGCAGAAGAAGCAGAAGAAGGAGAAGGAGAAGGTGAAGTCTGGAGGGTGAAGCAGAAGAAGCAGAAGAAGGAGAAGGAGAGGGTGAAGTCTGGAGGGTGAATCAGAAGAAGTAGAAGAAGGAGAAGGAGAAGGTGAAGTCAGGAGAGTGAAGCAGAAGAAGCAGAAGAAGGAGAAGGAGAAGGTGAAGTCTGGAGGGCGAAGCAGAAGAAGCAGAAGAAGGAGAAGGAGAAGGTGAAGTCTGGAGGGTGAAGCAGAAGAAGCAGAAGAAGGAGAAGGAGTAGGTGAAGTCTGGAGGGTGAATCAGAAGAAGTAGAAGAAGGAGAAGGATAAGGTGAAGTCAGGAGGGTGAAGCAGAAGAAGCAGAAGAAGGAGAAGGAGAAGGTGAAGTCTGGTGGGTGAAGCAGAAGAAGCAGAAGACGGAGAAGGAGAAGGTGAAGTCTGGAGGGTGAAGCAGAAGAAGCAGAAGAAGGAGAAGGAGAAGGTGAAGTCAGGAGGGTGGATCAGAAGATGTAGAAGAAGGAGAAGGAGAAGGTGAAGTCTGGAGGGTGAATCAGAAGAAGCAGAAGAAGGAGAAGGAGAAGGTGAAGTCTGGAGGGCGCAGCAGAAGAAGCAGAAGAAGGAGAAAGAGAAGGTGAAGTCTGGAGGGTGAAGCAGAAGAAGCAGAAGAAGGAGAAGCAGAGGGTGAAGTCTGGAGGGTGAATCAGAAGAAGTAGAAGAAGGAGAAGGAGAAGGTGAAGTCAGGAGAGTGAAGCAGAAGAAGCAGAAGAAGGAGAAGGAGAAGTTGAAGTCTGCAGGGCGAAGCAGAAGAAGCAGAAGAAGGAGAAGGAGAAGGAGAAGTCTGGAGGGTGAAGCAGAAGAAGCAGAAGAAGGAGAAGGAGTAGGTGAAGTCTGGAGGGTGAATCAGAAGAAGTAGAAGAAGGAGAAGGAGAAGGTGAAGTCAGGAGGGTGAAGCAGAAGAAGCAGAAGAAGGAGAAGGAGAAGGTGAAGTCTGGAGGGTGAAGCAGAAGAAGCAGAAGAAGGAGAAGGAGAAGGTGAAGTCTGGAGGGTGAATCAGAAGAAGCAGAAGAAGGAGAAGGAGAAGGTGAAGTCAGGAGGGTGAATCAGAAGAAGCAGAAGAAGGAGAAGTTGAAGGTGAATTTAGGAGGGTGAATCAGAAGAAGCAGAAGAAGGAGAAGGAGCAGGTGAAGTCAGGGGGGTGTAGCAGAAGAAGTAGAAGAAGGAGAAGGAGAAGGTGAAGTCTGGAGTGTGAAGCAGAAGAAGCAGAAGAAGGAGAAGGAGAAGGTGAAGTCTGGAGGGTGAAGCAGAAGAAACAGAAGAAGGAGAAGGAGAAGGTGAAGACTGGAGGGTGAATCAGAAGAAGTAGAAGAAGGAGAAGGAGAAGGTGAAGTCTGGAGGGTGAATCAGAAGAAGTAGAAGAAGGAGAAGGAGAAGTTGAAGTCTGGAGGGTGAATCAGAAGAAGCAGAAGAAGGAGAAGGAGAAGTTGAAGTCTGGAGGGTGAATCAGAAGAAGCAGAAGAAGGAGAAGGAGAAGATGAAGTCTGGAGGGTGAATCAGAAGAAGTAGAAGATGGAGAAGGAGAAGGTGAAGTCTGGAGGGTGAATCAGAAGAAGTAGAAGAAGGAGAAGGAGAAGATGAAGTCTGGAGGGTGAATCAGAAGAAAGAGAAGAAGGAGAAGGAGAAGGTGAAGTCTGGAGGGTGAATCAGAAGAAGTAGAAGAAGGAGAAGGAGAAGGTGTAGTCTGGAGGGTGAATCAGAAGAAGTAGACGAAGGAGAAGGAGAAGGTGAAGTCTGGAGGGTGAATCAGAAGGAGAAGGAGAAGGTGAAGTCTGGAGGGTGAATCAGAAGAAGTAGAAGAAGGAGAAGGAGAAGGTGAAGTCTGGAGGGTGAATCAGAAGAAGCAGAAGAAGGAGAAGGAGAAGGTGAAGTCTGGAGGGTGAATCAGAAGAAGCAGAAGAAGGAGAAGGAGAAGGTGAAGTCTGGAGGGTGAATCAGAAGAAGCAGAATAAGGAGAATGAGAAGGTGAAGTCTGGAGGGTGAATCAGAAGAAGCAGAAGAAGGAGAAGGAGAAGGTGAAGTCTGGAGGGTGAATCAGAAGAAGTAGAAGAAGGAGAAGGAGAAGGTGAAGTCTGGAGGGTGAATCAGAAGAAGTAGAAGAAGGAGAAGGAGAAGGTGAAGTCTGGAGGGTGAATCAGAAGAAGTAGAAGAAGGAGAAGGAGAAGGTGAAGTCTGGAGGGTGACGCAGAAGAAGTAGATGAAGGAGAAGGAGAAGGTGAAGTCAGGAGGGTGAATCAGAAGAAGTAGAAGAAGGAGAAGGAGAAGGTGAGGTCTGGAGGGTGAATCAGATGAAGCAGAAGAAGGAGAAGGAGAAGGTGAAGTCTGGAGGGTGAATCAGAAGAATCAGAAGAAGGAGAAGGAGAAGGTGAAGTCTGGAGGGTGAATCAGAAGAAGCAGAAGAAAGAGAAGGAGAAGGTGAAGTCTGGAGGGTGAAGCAGAAGAAACAGAAGAAGGAGAAGGAGAAGGTGAAGACTGGAGGGTGAATCAGAAGAAGTAGAAGAAGGAGAAGGAGAAGGTGAAGTCTGGAGGGTGAATCAGAAGAAGTAGAAAAAGGAGAAGGAGAAGGTGAAGTCTGGAGGGTGAATCAGAAGAAGCAGAAGAAGGAGAAGGAGAAGGTGAAGTCTGGAGGGTGAATCAGAAGAAGGAGAAGAAGGAGAAGGAGAAGATGAAGTCTGGAGGGTGAATCAGAAGAAGTAGAAAAAGGAGAAGGAGAAGGTGAAGTCAGGAGGGTGGATCAGAAGAAGTAGAAGAAGGAGAAGGAGAAGGTGAAGTCTGGAGGGTGAATCAGAAGAAGCAGAAGAAGGAGAAGGAGAAGGTGAAGTCTGGTGGGTGAAGCAGAAGAAGCAGAAGAAGGAGAAGGAGAAGGTGAAGTCTGGAGGGTGAAGCAGAAGAAGCAGAAGAAGGAGAAGGAGAAGGTGAAGTCAGGAGGGTGGATCAGAAGAAGTAGAAGAAGGAGAAGGAGAAGGTGAAGTCTGGAGGGTGAATCAGAAGAAGCAGAAGAAGGAGAAGGAGAAGGTGAAGTCTGGAGGGCGCAGCAGAAGAAGCAGAAGAAGGAGAAAGAGAAGGTGAAGTCTGGAGGGTGAAGCAGAAGAAGCAGAAGAAGGAGAAGGAGAGGGTGAAGTCTGGAGGGTGAATCAGAAGAAGTAGAAGAAGGAGAAGGAGAAGGTGAAGTCAGGAGAGTGAAGCAGAAGAAGCAGAAGAAGGAGAAGGAGAAGGTGAAGTCTGGAGGGCGAAGCAGAAGAAGCAGAAGAAGGAGAAGGAGAAGGTGAAGTCTGGAGGGTGAAGCAGAAGAAGCAGAAGAAGGAGAAGGAGTAGGTGAAGTCTGGAGGGTGAATCAGAAGAAGTAGAAGAAGGAGAAGGAGAAGGTGAAGTCAGAAGGGTGAAGCAGAAGAAGCAGAAGAAGGAGAAGGAGAAGGTGAAGTCTGGAGGGTGAAGCAGAAGAAGCAGAAGAAGGAGAAGGAGAAGATGAAGTCTGGAGGGTGAATCAGAAGAAGCAGAAGAAGGAGAAGGAGAAGGTGAAGTCTGGAGGGTGAATCAGAAGAAGCAGAAGAAGGAGAAGGAGAAGGTGAATTTAGGAGGGTGAATCAGAAGAAGCAGAAGAAGGAGAAGGAGCAGGTGAAGTCAGGGGGGTGTAGCAGAAGAAGTAGAAGAAGGAGAAGGAGAAGGTGAAGTCAGGACGGTGAAGCAGAAGAAGCAGAAGAAGGAGAAGGAGAAGGTGAAGCCTGGAGGGCGCAGCAGAAGAAGCAGAAGAAGGAGAAGGAGAAGGTGTAATCTGGAGTGTGAAGCAGAAGAAGCAGAAGAAGGAGAAGGAGAAGGTGAAGTCTGGAGGGTGAAGCAGAAGAAACAGAAGAAGGAGAAGGAGAAGGTGAAGACTGGAGGGTGAATCAGAAGAAGTAGAAGAAGGAGAAGGAGAAGGTGAAGTCTGGAGGGTGAATCAGAAGAAGTAGAAGAAGGAGAAGGAGAAGTTGAAGTCTGGAGGGTGAATCAGAAGAAGCAGAAGAAGGAGAAGGAGAAGGTGAAGTCTGGAGGGTGAATCAGAAGAAGCAGAAGAAGGAGAAGGAGAAGATGAAGTCTGGAGGGTGAATCAGAAGAAGTAGAAGAAGGAGAAGGAGAAGGTGAAGTCTGGAGGGTGAATTAGAAGAAGTAGAAGAAGGAGAAGGAGAAGATGAAGTCTGGAGGGTGAATCAGAAGAAAGAGAAGAAGGAGAAGGTGAAGTCTGGAGGGTGAATCAGAAGAAGTAGAAGAAGGAGAAGGAGAAGGTGTAGTCTGGAGGGTGAATCAGAAGAAGTAGACGAAGGAGAAGGAGAAGGTGAAGTCTGGAGGGTGAATCAGAAGAAGCAGAAGAAGGAGAAGGAGAAGGTGAAGTCTGGAGGGTGAATCAGAAGAAGTAGAAGAAGGAGAAGGAGAAGGTGAAGTCTGGAGGGTGAATCAGAAGAAGCAGAAGAAGGAGAAGGAGAAGGTGAAGTCTGGAGGGTGAATCAGAAGAAGCAGAAGAAGGAGAAGGAGAAGGTGAAGTCTGGAGGGTGAATCAGAAGAAGCAGAATAAGGAGAAGGAGAAGGTGAAGTCTGGAGGGTGAATCAGAAGAAGCAGAAGATGGAGAAGGAGAAGGTGAAGTCTGGAGGGTGAATCAGAAGAAGTAGAAGAAGGAGAAGGAGAAGGTGAAGTCTGGAGGGTGAATCAGAAGAAGTAGAAGAAGGAGAAGGAGAAGGTGAAGTCTGGAGGGTGAATCAGAAGAAGTAGAAGAAGGAGAAGGAGAAGGTGAAGTCTGGAGGGTGAAGCAGAAGAAGTAGATGAAGGAGAAGGAGAAGGTGAAGTCAGGAGGGTGAATCAGAAGAAGTAGAAGAAGGAGAAGGAGAAGGTGAGGTCTGGAGGGTGAATCAGAAGAAGCAGAAGAAGGAGAAGGAGAAGGTGAAGTCTGGAGGGTGAATCAGAAGAATCAGAAGAAGGAGAAGGAGAAGGTGAAGTCTGGAGGGTGAATCAGAAGAAGCAGAAGAAAGAGAAGGAGAAGGTGAAGTCTGGAGGGTGAAGCAGAAGAAACAGAAGAAGGAGAAGGAGAAGGTGAAGACTGGAGGGTGAATCAGAAGAAGTAGAAGAAGGAGAAGGAGAAGGTGAAGTCTGGAGGGTGAATCAGAAGAAGTAGAAGAAGGAGAAGGAGAAGGTGAAGTCTGGAGGGTGAATCAGTCGAAGCAGAAGAAGGAGAAGGAGAAGGTGAAGTCTGGAGGGTGAATCAGAAGAAGGAGAAGAAGGAGAAGGAGAAGATGAAGTCTGGAGGGTGAATCAGAAGAAGTAGAAGAAGGAGAAGGAGAAGGTGAAGTCTGGAGGGTGAATCAGAAGGAGAAGAAGGAGAAGGAGAAGGTGTAGTCTGGAGGGTGAATCAGAAGAAGTAGACGAAGGAGAAGGAGAAGGTGAAGTCTGGAGGGTGAATCAGAAGAAGCAGAAGAAGGAGAAGGAGAAGGTGAAGTCTGGAGGGTGAATCAGAAGAAGTAGAAGAAGGAGAAGGAGAAGGTGAAGTCTGGAGGGTGAATCAGAAGAAGCAGAAGAAGGAGAAGGAGAAGGTGAAGTCTGGAGGGTGAATCAGAAGAAGCAGAAGAAGGAGAAGGAGAAGGTGAAGTCTGGAGGGTGAAACAGAAGAAGCAGAATAAGGAGAAGGAGAAGGTGAAGTCTGGAGGGTGAATCAGAAGAAGCAGAAGAAGGAGAAGGAGAAGGTGAAGTCTGGAGGGTGAATCAGAAGAAGTAGAAGAAGGAGAAGGAGAAGGTGAAGTCTGGAGGGTGAAGCAGAAGAAGTAGAAGAAGGAGAAGGAGAAGGTGAAGTCAGGAGGGTGAATCAGAAGAAGTTGAAGAAGGAGAAGGAGAAGGTGAAGTCAGGAGGGTGAATCAGAAGAAGCAGAAGAAGGAGAAGGAGAAGGTGAAGTCTGGAGGGTGAATCAGAAGAATCAGAAGAAGGAGAAGGAGAAGGTGAAGTCTGGAGGGTGAATCAGAAGAAGCAGAAGAAAGAGAAGGAGAAGGTGAAGTCTGGAGGGTGAAGCAGAAGAAACAGAAGAAGGAGAAGGAGAAGGTGAAGACTGGAGGGTGAATCAGAAGAAGTAGAAGAAGGAGAAGGAGAAGGTGAAGTCTGGAGGGTGAATCAGAAGAAGTAGAAGAAGGAGAAGGAGAAGTTGAAGTCTGGAGGGTGAATCAGAAGAAGCAGAAGAAGGAGAAGGAGAAGGTGAAGTCTGGAGGGTGAATCAGAAGAAGCAGAAGAAGGAGAAGGAGAAGATGAAGTCTGGAGGGTGAATCAGAAGAAGTAGAAGAAGGAGAAGGAGAAGGTGAAGTCTGGAGGGTGAATCAGAAGAAGTAGAAGAAGGAGAATGAGAAGATGAAGTCTGGAGGGTGAATCAGAAGAAACAGAAGAAGGAGAAGGAGAAGGTGAAGTCTGGAGGGTGAATCAGAAGAAGTAGAAGAAGGAGAAGGAGAAGGTGTACTCTGGAGGGTGAATCAGAAGAAGTAGACGAAGGAGAAGGAGAAGGTGAAGTCTGGAGGGTGAATCAGAAGAAGCAGAAGAAGGAGAAGGAGAAGGTGAAGTCTGGAGGGAGAATCAGAAGAAGTAGAAGAAGGAGAAGGAGAAGGTGAAGTCTGGAGGGTGAATCAGAAGAAGCAGAAGAAGGAGAAGGAGAAGGTGAAGTCTGGAGGGTGAATCAGAAGAAGCAGAAGAAGGAGAAGGAGAAGGTGAAGTCTGGAGGGTGAATCAGAAGAAGCAGAATAAGGAGAAGGAGAAGGTGAAGTCTGGAGGGTGAATCAGAAGAAAGAGAAGAAGGAGAAGGAGAAGGTGAAGTCTGGAGGGTGAATCAGAAGAAGTAGAAGAAGGAGAAGGAGAAGGTGTAGTCTGGAGGGTGAATCAGAAGAAGTAGACGAAGGAGAAGGAGAAGGTGAAGTCTGGAGGGTGAATCAGAAGAAGCAGAAGAAGGAGAAGGAGAAGGTGAAGTCTGGAGGGTGAATCAGAAGAAGTAGAAGAAGGAGAAGGAGAAGGTGAAGTCTGGAGGGTGAATCAGAAGAAGCAGAAGAAAGAGAAGGAGAAGGTGAAGTCTGGAGGGTGAATCAGAAGAAGTAGAAGAAGGAGAAGGAGAAGGTGAAGTCTGGAGGGTGAATCAGAAGAAGCAGAAGAAGGAGAAGGAGAAGGTGAAGTCTGGAGGGTGAATCAGAAGAAGCAGAAGAAGGAGAAGGAAAAGGTGAAGTCTGGAGGGTGAATCAGAAGAAGCAGAAGAAGGAGAAGGAGAAGGGGAAGTCTGGAGGGTGAATCAGAAGAAGTAGAAGGAGAAGGAGAAGGTGAAGTCTGGAGGGTGAAGCAGAAGAAGTAGAAGAAGGAGAAGGAGAAGGTGAAGTCAGGAGGGTGAATCAGAAGAAGCAGAAGAAGGAGAAGGAGAAGGTGAAGTCTGGAGGGTGAATCAGAAGAATCAGAAGAAGGAGAAGGAGAAGATGAAGTCTGGAGGGTGAATCAGAAGAAGCAGAAGAAAGAGAAGGAGAAGGTGAAGTCTGGAGGGTGAAGCAGAAGAAACAGAAGAAGGAGAAGGAGTAGGTGAAGACTGGAGGGTGAATCAGAAGAAGTAGAAGAAGGAGAAGGAGAAGGTGAAGTCTGGAGGGTGAATCAGACGAAGTAGAAGAAGGAGAAGGAGAAGGTGAAGTCTGGAGGGTGAATATGAAGAAGCAGAAGAAGGAGAAGGAGAAGGTGAAGTTAGGAGGGTGTATCAGAAGAAGCAGAAGAAGGAGAAGGAGCAGGTGAAGTCAGGGGGGTGAAGCAGAAGAAGTAGAAGAAGGAGAAGGAGAAGGTGAAGTCAGGACGGTGAAGCAGAAGAAGCAGAAGAAGGAGAAGGAGAAGGTGAAGTCTGGAGGGTGAAGCAGAAGAAGCAGAAGAAGGAGAAGGAGAGGGTGAAGTCTGGAGGGTGAATCAGAAGAAGTAGAAGAAGGAGAAGGAGAAGGTGAAGTCAGGAGAGTGAAGCAGAAGAAGCAGAAGAAGGAGAAGGAGAAGGTGAAGTCTGGAGGGCGAAGCAGAAGAAGCAGAAGAAGGAGAAGGAGAAGGTGAAGTCTGGAGGGTGAAGCAGAAGAAGCAGAAGAAGGAGAAGGAGTAGGTGAAGTCTGGAGGGTGAATCAGAAGAAGTAGAAGAAGGAGAAGGATAAGGTGAAGTCAGGAGGGTGAAGCAGAAGAAGCAGAAGAAGGAGAAGGAGAAGGTGAAGTCTGGTGGGTGAAGCAGAAGAAGCAGAAGAAGGAGAAGGAGAAGGTGAAGTCTGGAGGGTGAAGCAGAAGAAGCAGAAGAAGGAGAAGGAGAAGGTGAAGTCAGGAGGGTGGATCAGAAGAAGTAGAAGAAGGAGAAGGAGAAGGTGAAGTCTGGAGGGTGAATCAGAAGAAGCAGAAGAAGGAGAAGGAGAAGGTGAAGTCTGGAGGGCGCAGCAGAAGAAGCAGAAGAAGGAGAAAGAGAAGGTGAAGTCTGGAGGGTGAAGCAGAAGAAGCAGAAGAAGGAGAAGGAGAGGGTGAAGTCTGGAGGGTGAATGAGAAGAAGTAGAAGAAGGAGAAGGAGAAGGTGAAGTCAGGAGAGTGAAGCAGAAGAAGCAGAAGAAGGAGAAGTAGAAGGTGAAGTCTGGAGGGCGAAGCAGAAGAAGCAGAAGAAGGAGAAGGAGAAGGTGAAGTCTGGAGGGTGAAGCAGAAGAAGCAGAAGAAGGAGAAGGAGTAGGTGAAGTCTGGAGGGTGAAGCAGAAGAAGCAGAAGAAGGAGAAGGAGAAGATGAAGTCTGGAGGGTGAATCAGAAGAAGCAGAAGAAGGAGAAGGAGAAGGTGAAGTCTGGAGGGTGAATCAGAAGAAGCAGAAGAAGGAGAAGGAGAAGGTGAAGTCAGGAGGGTGAATCAGAAGAAGCAGAAGAAGGAGAAGTAGAAGGTGAATTTAGGAGGGTGAATCAGAAGAAGCAGAAGAAGGAGAAGGAGCAGGTGAAGTCAGGGGGGTGTAGCAGAAGAAGTAGAAGAAGGAGAGGGAGAAGGTGAAGTCAGGACGGTGAAGCAGAAGAAGCAGAAGAAGGAGAAGGAGAAGGTGAAGCCTGGAGGGCGCAGCAGAAGAAGCAGAAGAAGGAGAAGGAGAAGGTGTAGTCTGGAGTGTGAAGCAGAAGAAGCAGAAGAAGGAGAAGGAGAAGGTGAAGTCTGGAGGGTGAAGCAGAAGAAACAGAAGAAGGAGAAGGAGAACGTGAAGACTGGAGGGTGAATCAGAAGAAGTAGAAGAAGGAGATGGAGAAGGTGAAGTCTGGAGGGTGAATCAGAAGAAGTAGAAGAAGGAGAAGGAGAAGTTGAAGTCTGGAGGGTGAATCAGAAGAAGCAGAAGAAGGAGAAGGAGAAGGTGAAGTCTGGAGGGTGAATCAGAAGAAGCAGAAGAAGGAGAAGGAGAAGATGAAGTCTGGAGGGTGAAGCAGAAGAAGTAGAAGAAGGAGAAGGAGAAGGTGAAGTCAGGAGGGTGAATCAGAAGAAGTTGAAGAAGGAGAAGGAGAAGGTGAAGTCAGGAGGGTGAATCAGAAGAAGCAGAAGAAGGAGAAGGAGAAGGTGAAGTCTGGAGGGTGAATCAGAAGAATCAGAAGAAGGAGAAGGAGAAGGTGAAGTCTGGAGGGTGAATCAGAAGAAGCAGAAGAAAGAGAAGGAGAAGGTGAAGTCTGGAGGGTGAAGCAGAAGAAACAGAAGAAGGAGAAGGAGAAGGTGAAGACTGGAGGGTGAATCAGAAGAAGTAGAAGAAGGAGAAGGAGAAGGTGAAGTCTGGAGGGTGAATCAGAAGAAGTAGAAGAAGGAGAAGGAGAAGTTGAAGTCTGGAGGGTGAATCAGAAGAAGCAGAAGAAGGAGAAGGAGAAGGTGAAGTCTGGAGGGTGAATCAGACGAAGCAGAAGAAGGAGAAGGAGAAGATGAAGTCTGGAGGGTGAATCAGAAGAAGTAGAAGAAGGAGAAGGAGAAGGTGAAGTCTGGAGGGTGAATCAGAAGAAGTAGAAGAAGGAGAATGAGAAGATGAAGTCTGGAGGGTGAATCAGAAGAAACAGAAGAAGGAGAAGGAGAAGGTGAAGTCTGGAGGGTGAATCAGAAGAAGTAGAAGAAGGAGAAGGAGAAGGTGTAGTCTGGAGGGTGAATCAGAAGAAGTAGACGAAGGAGAAGGAGAAGGTGAAGTCTGGAGGGTGAATCAGAAGAAGCAGAAGAAGGAGAAGGAGAAGGTGAAGTCTGGAGGGTGAATCAGAAGAAGTAGAAGAAGGAGAAGGAGAAGGTGAAGGCTGGAGGGTGAATCAGAAGAAGCAGAAGAAGGAGAAGGAGAAGGTGAAGTCTGGAGGGTGAATCAGAAGAAGCAGAAGAAGGAGAAGGAGAAGGTGAAGTCTGGAGGGTGAATCAGAAGAAGCAGAATAAGGAGAAGGAGAAGGTGTAGTCTGGAGGGTGAATCAGAAGAAAGAGAAGAAGGAGAAGGAGAAGGTGAAGTCTGGAGGGTGAATCAGAAGAAGTAGAAGAAGGAGAAGGAGAAGGTGTAGTCTGGAGGGTGAATCAGAAGAAGTAGACGAAGGAGAAGGAGAAGGTGAAGTCTGGAGGGTGAATCAGAAGAAGCAGAAGAAGGAGAAGGAGAAGGTGAAGTCTGGAGGGTGAATCAGAAGAAGTAGAAGAAGGAGAAGGAGAAGGTGAAGTCTGGAGGGTGAATCAGAAGAAGCAGAAGAAAGAGAAGGAGAAGGTGAAGTCTGGAGGGTGAATCAGAAGAAGTAGAAGAAGGAGAAGGAGAAGGTGAAGTCTGGAGGGTGAATCAGAAGAAGCAGAAGAAGAAGAAGGAGAAGGTGAAGTCTGGAGGGTGAATCAGAAGAAGCAGAAGAAGGAGAAGGAAAAGGTGAAGTCTGGAGGGTGAATCAGAAGAAGCAGAAGAAGGAGAAGGAGAAGGTGAAGTCTGGAGGGTGAATCAGAAGAAGCAGAATAAGGAGAAGGAGAAGGTGAAGTCTGGAGGGTGAATCAGAAGAAGCAGAAGAAGGAGAAGGAGAAGGTGAAGTCTGGAGGGTGAATCAGAAGAAGTAGAAGAAGGAGAAGGAGAAGGTGAAGTCTGGAGGGTGAAGCAGAAGAAGTAGAAGAAGGAGAAGGATAAGGTGAAGTCAGGAGGGTGAATCAGAAGAAGCAGAAGAAGGAGAAGGAGAAGGTGAAGTCTGGAGGGTGAATCAGAAGAATCAGAAGAAGGAGAAGGAGAAGATGAAGTCTGGAGGGTGAATCAGAAGAAGCAGAAGAAAGAGAAGGAGAAGGTGAAGTCTGGAGGGTGAAGCAGAAGAAACAGAAGAAGGAGAAGGAGTAGGTGAAGACTGGAGGGTGAATCAGAAGAAGTAGAAGAAGGAGAAGGAGAAGGTGAAGTCTGGAGGGTGAATCAGACGAAGTAGAAGAAGGAGAAGGAGAAGGTGAAGTCTGGAGGGTGAATCAGAAGAAGCAGAAGAAGGAGAAGGAGAAGGTGAAGTTAGGAGGGTGAATCAGAAGAAGCAGAAGAAGGAGAAGGAGCAGGTGAAGTCAGGGGGGTGAAGCAGAAGAAGTAGAAAAGGAGAAGGAGAAGGTGAAGTCAGGACGGTGAAGCAGAAGAAGCAGAAGAAGGAGAAGGAGAAGGTGAAGTCTGGAGGGTGAAGCAGAAGAAGCAGAAGAAGGAGAAGGAGAGGGTGAAGTCTGGAGGGTGAATCAGAAGAAGTAGAAGAAGGAGAAGGAGAAGGTGAAGTCAGGAGAGTGAAGCAGAAGAAGCAGAAGAAGGAGAAGGAGAAGGTGAAGTCTGGAGGGCGAAGCAGAAGAAGCAGAAGAAGGAGAAGGAGAAGGTGAAGTCTGGAGGGTGAAGCAGAAGAAGCAGAAGAAGGAGAAGGAGTAGGTGAAGTCTGGAGGGTGAATCAGAAGAAGTAGAAGAAGGAGAAGGATAAGGTGAAGTCAGGAGGGTGAAGCAGAAGAAGCAGAAGCAGGAGAAGGAGAAGGTGAAGTCTGGTGGGTGAAGCAGAAGAAGCAGAAGAAGGAGAAGGAGAAGGTGAAGTCTGGAGGGTGAAGCAGAAGAAGCAGAAGAAGGAGAAGGAGAAGGTGAAGTCAGGAGGGTGGATCAGAAGATGTAGAAGAAGGAGAAGGAGAAGGTGAAGTCTGGAGGGTGAATCAGAAGAAGCAGAAGAAGGAGAAGGAGAAGGTGAAGTCTGGAGGGCGCAGCAGAAGAAGCAGAAGAAGGAGAAAGAGAAGGTGAAGTCTGGAGGGTGAAGCAGAAGAAGCAGAAGAAGGAGAAGGAGAGGGTGAAGTCTGGAGGGTGAATCAGAAGAAGTAGAAGAAGGAGAAGGAGAAGGTGAAGTCAGGAGAGTGAAGCAGAAGAAGCAGAAGAAGGAGAAGGAGAAGGTGAAGTCTGGAGGGCGAAGCAGAAGAAGCAGAAGAAGGAGAAGGAGAAGGTGAAGTCTGGAGGGTGAAGCAGAAGAAGCAGAAGAAGGAGAAGGAGTAGGTGAAGTCTGGAGGGTGAATCAGAAGAAGTAGAAGAAGGAGAAGGAGAAGGTGAAGTCAGGAGGGTGAAGCAGAAGAAGCAGAAGAAGGAGAAGGAGAAGGTGAAGTCTGGAGGGTGAAGCAGAAGAAGCAGAAGAAGGAGAAGGAGAAGGTGAAGTCTGGAGGGTGAATCAGAAGAAGCAGAAGAAGGAGAAGGAGAAGGTGAAGTCTGGAGGGTGAATCAGAAGAAGCAGAAGAAGGAGAAGGAGAAGGTGAAGTCAGGAGGGTGAATCAGAAGAAGCAGAAGAAGGAGAAGGAGAAGGTGAATTTAGGAGGGTGAATCAGAAGAAGCAGAAGAAGGAGAAGGAGCAGGTGAAGTCAGGGGGGTGTAGCAGAAGAAGTAGAAGAAGGAGAAGGAGAAGGTGAAGTCAGGACGGTGAAGCAGAAGAAGCAGAAGAAGGAGAAGGAGAAGGTGAAGCCTGGAGGGCGCAGCAGAAGAAGCAGAAGAAGGAGAAGGAGAAGGTGAAGTCTGGAGTGTGAAGCAGAAGAAGCAGAAGAAGGAGAAGGAGAAGGTGAAGTCTGGAGGGTGAAGCAGAAGAAACAGAAGAAGGAGAAGGAGAAGGTGAAGACTGGAGGGTGAATCAGAAGAAGTAGAAGAAGGAGAAGGAGAAGGTGAAGTCTGGAGGGTGAATCAGAAGAAGTAGAAGAAGGAGAAGGAGAAGTTGAAGTCTGGAGGGTGAATCAGAAGAAGCAGAAGAAGGAGAAGGAGAAGGTGAAGTCTGGAGGGTGAATCAGAAGAAGCAGAAGAAGGAGAAGGAGAAGATGAAGTCTGGAGGGTGAATCAGAAGAAGTAGAAGAAGGAGAAGGAGAATGTGAAGTCTGGAGGGTGAATCAGAAGAAGTAGAAGAAGGAGAAGGAGAAGATGAAGTCTGGAGGGTGAATCAGAAGAAAGAGAAGAAGGAGAAGGAGAAGGTGAAGTCTGGAGGGTGAATCAGAAGAAGTAGAAGAAGGAGAAGGAGAAGGTGTAGTCTGGAGGGTGAATCAGAAGAAGTAGACGAAGGAGAAGGAGAAGGTGAAGTCTGGAGTGTGAATCAGAAGAAGCAGAAGAAGGAGAAGGAGAAGGTGAAGTCTGGAGGGTGAATCAGAAGAAGTAGAAGAAGGAGAAGGAGAAGGTGAAGTCTGGAGGGTGAGTCAGAAGAAGCAGAAGAAGGAGAAGGAGAAGGTGAAGTCTGGAGGGTGAATCAGAAGAAGCAGAAGAAGGAGAAGGAGAAGGTGAAGTCTGGAGGGTGAATCAGAAGAAGCAGAATAAGGAGAAGGAGAAGGTGAAGTCTGGAGGGTGAATCAGAAGAAGCAGAAGAAGGAGAAGGAGAAGGTGAAGTCTGGAGGGTGAATCAGAAGAAGTAGAAGAAGGAGAAGGAGAAGGTGAAGTCTGGAGGGTGAATCAGAAGAAGTAGAAGAAGGAGAAGGAGAAGGTGAAGTCTGGAGGGTGAATCAGAAGAAGTAGAAGAAGGAGAAGGAGAAGGTGAAGTCTGGAGGGTGAAGCAGAAGAAGTAGATGAAGGAGAAGGAGAAGGTGAAGTCGGGAGGGTGAATCAGAAGAAGTAGAAGAAGGAGAAGGTGAGGTCTGGAGGGTGAATCAGAAGAAGCAGAAGAAGGAGCAGGAGAAGGTGAAGTCTGGAGGGTGAATCAGAAGAATCAGAAGAAGGAGAAGGAGAAGGTGAAGTCTGGAGGGTGAATCAGAAGAAGCAGAAGAAAGAGAAGGAGAAGGTGAAGTCTGGAGGGTGAAGCAGAAGAAACAGAAGAAGGAGAAGGAGAAGGTGAAGACTGGAGGGTGAATCAGAAGAAGTAGAAGAAGGAGAAGGAGAAGGTGAAGTCTGGAGGGTGAATCAGAAGAAGTAGAAGAAGGAGAAGGAGAAGGTGAAGTCTGGAGGGTGAATCAGAAGAAGCAGAAGAAGGAGAAGGAGAAGGTGAAGTCTGGAGGGTGAATCAGAAGAAGGAGAAGAAGGAGAAGGAGAAGATGAAGTCTGGAGGGTGAATCAGAAGAAGTAGAAGAAGGAGAAGGAGAAGGTGAAGTCTGGAGGGTGAATCAGAAGAAGTAGAAGAAGGAGAAGGAGAAGGTGTAGTCTGGAGGGTGAATCAGAAGAAGTAGACGAAGGAGAAGGAGAAGGTGAAGTGTGGAGGGTGAATCAGAAGAAGCAGAAGAAGGAGAAGGAGAAGGTGAAGTCTGGAGGGTGAATCAGAAGAAGTAGAAGAAGGAGAAGGAGAAGGTGAAGTCTGGAGGGTGAATCAGAAGAAGCAGAAGAAGGAGAAGGAGAAGGTGAAGTCTGGAGGGTGAATCAGAAGAAGCAGAAGAAGGAGAAGGAGAAGGTGAAGTCTGGAGGGTGAAACAGAAGAAGCAGAATAAGGAGAAGGAGAAGGTGAAGTCTGGAGGGTGAATCAGAAGAAGCAGAAGAAGGAGAAGGAGAAGGTGAAGTCTGGAGGGTGAATCAGAAGAAGTAGAAGAAGGAGAAGGAGAAGGTGAAGTCTGGAGGGTGAAGCAGAAGAAGTAGAAGAAGGAGAAGGAGAAGGTGAAGTCAGGAGGGTGAATCAGAAGAAGTAGAAGAAGGAGAAGGAGAAGGTGAAGTCAGGAGGGTGAATCAGAAGAAGCAGAAGAAGGAGAAGGAGAAGGTGAAGTCTGGAGGGTGAATCAGAAGAATCAGAAGAAGGAGAAGGAGAAGGTGAAGTCTGGAGGGTGAATCAGAAGAAGCAGAAGAAAGAGAAGGAGATGGTGAAGTCTGGAGGGTGAAGCAGAAGAAACAGAAGAAGGAGAAGGAGAAGGTGAAGACTGGAGGGTGAATCAGAAGAAGTAGAAGAAGGAGAAGGAGAATGTGAAGTCTGGAGGGAGAATCAGAAGAAGTAGAAGAAGGAGAAGGAGAAGTTGAAGTCTGGAGGGTGAATCAGAAGAAGCAGAAGAAGGAGAAGGAGAAGGTGAAGTCTGGAGGGTGAATCAGAAGAAGCAGAAGAAGGAGAAGGAGAAGATGAAGTCTGGAGGGTGAATCAGAAGAAGTAGAAGAAGGAGAAGGAGAAGGTGAAGTCTGGAGGGTGAATCAGAAGAAGTAGAAGAAGGAGAATGAGAAGATGAAGTCTGGAGGGTGAATCAGAAGAAACAGAAGAAGGAGAAGGAGAAGGTGAAGTCTGGAGGGTGAATCAGAAGAAGTAGAAGAAGGAGAAGGAGAAGGTGTGGTCTGGAGGATGAATCAGAAGAAGTAGACGAAGGAGAAGGAGAAGGTGAAGTCTGGAGGGTGAATCAGAAGAAGCAGAAGAAGGAGAAGGAGAAGGTGAAGTCTGGAGGGTGAATCAGAAGAAGTAGAAGAAGGAGAAGGAGAAGGTGAAGTCTGGAGGGTGAATCAGAAGAAGCAGAAGAAGGAGAAGGAGAAGGTGAAGTCTGGAGGGTGAATCAGAAGAAGCAGAAGAAGGAGAAGGAGAAGGTGAAGTCTGGAGGGTGAATCAGAAGAAGCAGAAGAAGGAGAAGGAGAAGGTGAAGTCTGGAGGGTGAATCAGAAGAAGTAGAAGAAGGAGAAGGAGCAGGTGAAGTCTGGAGGGTGAATCAGAAGAAGTAGAAGAAGGAGAAGGAGAAGGTGAAGTCTGGAGGGTGAAGCAGAAGAAGTAGATGAAGGAGACGGAGAAGGTGAAGTCAGGAGGGTGAATCAGAAGAAGTAGAAGAAGGAGAAGGAGAAGGTGAGGTCTGGAGGGTGAATCAGAAGAATCAGAAGAAGGAGAAGGAGAAGGTGAAGTCTGGAGGGTGAATCAGAAGAAGCAGAAGAAAGAGAAGGAGAAGGTGAAATCTGGAGGGTGAAGCAGAAGAAACAGAAGAAGGAGAAGGAGAAGGTGAAGACTGGAGGGTGAATCAGAAGAAGTAGAAGAAGGAGAAGGAGAAGGTGAAGTCTGGAGGGTGAATCAGAAGAAGTAGAAGAAGGAGAAGGAGAAGGTGAAGTCTGGAGGGTGAATCAGAAGAAGCAGAAGAAGGAGAAGGAGAAGGTGAAGTCTGGAGGGTGAATCAGAAGAAGGAGCAGAAGGAGAAGGAGAAGATGAAGTCTGGAGGGTGAATCAGAAGAAGTAGAAGAAGGAGAAGGAGAAGGAGAAGTCTGGAGGGTGAATCAGAAGAAGGAGAAGAAGGAGAAGGAGTAGATGAAGTCTGGAGGGTGAAGCAGAAGAAACAGAAGAAGGAGAAGGAGAAGGTGAAGACTGGAGGGTGAATCAGAAGAAGTAGAAGAAGGAGAAGGAGAAGGTGAAGTCTGGAGGGTGAATCAGAAGAAGTAGAAGAAGGAGAAGGAGAAGGTGAAGTCTGGAGGGTGAATCAGAAGAAGTAGACGAAGGAGAAGGAGAAGGTGAAGTCTGGAGGGTGAATCAGAAGAAGCAGAAGAAGGAGAAGGAGAAGGTGAAGTCTGGAGGGTGAATCAGAAGAAATAGAAGAAGGAGAAGGAGAAGGTGAAGTCTGGAGGGTGAATCAGAAGAAGCAGAAGAAGGAGAAGGAGAAGGTGAAGTCTGGAGGGTGAATCAGAAGAAGCAGAAGAAGGAGAAGGAGAAGGTGAAGTCTGGAGGGTGAAACAGAAGAAGCAGAATAAGGAGAAGGAGAAGGTGAAGTCTGGAGGGTGAATCAGAAGAAGCAGAATAAGGAGAAGGAGAAGGTGAAGTCTGTAGGGTGAATCAGAAGAAGTAGAAGAAGGAGAAGGAGAAGGTGAAGTCTGGAGGGTGAATCAGAAGAAGTAGAAAAAGGAGAAGGAGAAGGTGAAGTCTGGAGGGTGAAGCAGAAGAAGTAGAAGAAGGAGAAGGAGAAGGTGAAGTCAGGAATGGTGAATCAGAAGAAGTAGAAGAAGGAGAAGGAGAAGGTGAAGTCAGGAGGGTGAATCAGAAGAAGCAGAAGAAGGAGAAGGAGAAGGTGAAGTCTGGAGGGTGAATCAGAAGAATCAGAAGAAGGAGAAGGAGAAGGTGAAGTCTGGAGGGTGAATCAGAAGAAGCAGAAGAAAGAGAAGGAGAAGGTGAAGTCTGGAGGGTGAATCAGAAGAAGTAGAAGAAGGAGAAGGAGAAGGTGAAGTCTGGAGGGTGAATCAGAAGAAGCAGAAGAAGGAGAAGGAGAAGGTGATGTCTGGAGGGTGAATCAGAAGAAGCAGAAGAAGGAGAAGGAGAAGGTGAAGTCTGGAGGGTGAATCAGAAGAAGCAGAAGAAGGAGAAGGAGAAGGTGAAGTCTGGAGGGTGAATCAGAAGAAGCAGAATAAGGAGAAGGAGAAGGTGAAGTCTGGAGGGTGAATCAGAAGAAGCAGAAGAAGGAGAAGGAGAAGGTGAAGTCTGGAGGGTGAATCAGAAGAAGTAGAAGAAGGAGAAGGAGAAGGTGAAGTCTGGGGGGTGAAGCAGAAGAAGTAGAAGAAGGAGAAGGAGAAGGTGAAGTCAGGAGGGTGAATCAGAAGAAGTAGAAGAAGGAGAAGGAGAAGGTGAAGTCAGGAGGGTGAATCAGAAGAAGCAGAAGAAGGAGAAGGAGAAGGTGAAGTCTGGAGGGCGAATCAGAAGACACAGAAGAAGGAGAAGGAGAAGGTGAAATCTGGAGGGTGAATCAGAAGAAGCAGAAGAAGGAGTAGGAGAAGGTGAAGTCTGGAGGTTGAATCAGAAGAAGCAGAATAAGGAGAAGGAGAAGGTGAAGTCTGGAGGGTGAATCAGAAGAAGCAGAATAAGGAGAAGGAGAAGGTGAAGTCTGGAGGGTGAATCAGAAGAAGCAGAATAAGGAGAAGGAGAAGGTGAAGTCTGGAGGGTGAATCAGAAGAAGCAGAAGAAGGAGAAGGAGAAGGTGAAGTCTGGAGGGTGAATCAGAAGAAGTAGAAGAAGGAGAAGGAGAAGGTGAAGTCTGGGGGGTGAAGCAGAAGAAGTAGAAGAAGGAGAAGGAGAAGGTGAAGTCAGGAGGGTGAATCAGAAGAAGTAGAAGAAGGAGAAGGAGAAGGTGAAGTCAGGAGGGTGAATCAGAAGAAGCAGAAGAAGGAGAAGGAGAAGGTGAAGTCTGGAGGGCGAATCAGAAGACACAGAAGAAGGAGAAGGAGAAGGTGAAATCTGGAGGGTGAATCAGAAGAAGCAGAAGAAGGAGTAGGAGAAGGTGAAGTCTGGAGGTTGAATCAGAAGAAGCAGAATAAGGAGAAGGAGAAGGTGAAGTCTGGAGGGTGAATCAGAAGAAGCAGAATAAGGAGAAGGAGAAGGTGAAGTCTGGAGGGTGAATCAGAAGAAGCAGAAGAAGGAGAAGGAGAAGGTGAAGTCTGGAGGGTGAATCAGAAGAGGTAGAAGAAGGAGAAGGAGAAGGTGAAGTCTGGAGGGTGAAGCAGAAGAAGGAGAAGAAGGAGAAGGAGAAGGTGAAGTCAGGAGGGTGAATCAGAAGAAGTAGAAGAAGGAGAAGGAGAAGGTGAAGCCAGGAGGGTGAATCAGAAGAAGCAGAAGAAGGAGAAGGAGAAGGTGAAGTCTGGAGGGTGAATCAGAAGAATCAGAAGAAGGAGAAGGAGAAGGTGAAGTCTGGAGGGTGAATCAGAAGAATCAGAAGAAAGAGAAGGAGAAGGTGAAGTCTGGAGGCTGAAGCAGAAGAAACAGAAGAAGGAGAAGGAGAATGTGAAGACTGGAGGGTGAATCAGAAGAAGTAGAAGAAGGAGAAGGAGAAGGTGAAGTCTGGAGGGTGAATCAGAAGAAGTAGAAGAAGGAGAAGGAGAAGGTGAAGTCTGGAGGGTGAATCAGCAGAAGCAGAAGAAGGAGAAGGAGAAGGTGATGTCTGGAGGGTGAATCAGATGATGCAGAAGAAGGAGAAGGAGAAGATGAAGTCTGGAGGGTGAATCAGAAGAAGTAGAAGAAGGAGAAGGAGAAGGTGAAGTCTGGAGGGTGAATCAGAAGAAGTAGAAGAAGGAGAAGGAGAATGTGAAGTCTGGAGGGTGAATCAGAAGAAACAGAAGAAGGAGAAGGAGAAGGTGAAGTCTGGAGGGTGAATCAGAAGAAGTAGAAGAAGGAGAAGGAGAAGGTGAAGTCTGGAGGGTGAATCAGAAGAAGCAGAAGAAGGAAAAGGAGAAGATGAAGTCTGGAGGGTGAATCAGAAGAAGTAGAAGAAGGAGAAGGAGAAGGTGAAGTCTGGAGGGTGAATCAGAAGAAGCAGAAGAAGGAGAAGGAGAAGGTGAAGTCTGGAGGGTGAATCAGAAGAAGCAGAAGAAGGAGAAGGAGAAGGTGAAGTCTGGAGGGTGAACCAGAAGAAGCAGAATAAGGAGAAGGAGAAGGTGAAGTCTGGAGGGTGAATCAGAAGAAGTAGAAGAAGGAGAAGGAGAAGGTGAAGTCTGGAGGGTGAATCAGAAGAAGTAGAAGAAGGAGAAGGAGAAGGTGAAGTCTGGAGGGTGAATCAGAAGAAGTAGAAGAAGGAGAAGGAGAAGGTGAAGTCAGGAGGGTGAATCAGAAGAAGCAGAAGAAGGAGAAGGAGAAGGTGAAGTCTGGAGGGTGAATCAGAAGAATCAGAAGAAGGAGAAGGAGAAGGTGAAGTCTGGAGGGAGAATCAGAAGAAGCAGAAGAAAGAGAAGGAGAAGGTGAAGTCTGGAGGGTGAATCAGAAGAAGTAGAAGAAGGAGAAGGAGAAGCTGAAGTCTGGAGGGTGAATCAGAAGAAGCAGAAGAAGGAGAAGGAGAAGGTGAAGTCTGGAGGGTGAATCAGAAGAAGCAGAAGAAGGAGAAGGAAAAGGTGAAGTCTGGAGGGTGAATCAGAAGAAGCAGAAGAAGGAGAAGGAGAAGGTGAAGTCTGGAGGGTGAATCAGAAGAAGCAGAATAAGGAGAAGGAGAAGGTGAAGTCTGGAGGGTGAATCAGAAGAAGCAGAAGAAGGAGAAGGAGAAGGTGAAGTCTGGAGGGTGAATCAGAAGAAGTAGAAGAAGGAGAAGGAGAAGGTGAAGTCTGGAGGGTGAAGCAGAAGAAGTAGAAGAAGGAGAAGGAGAAGGTGAAGTCAGGAGGGTGAATCAGAAGAAGCAGAAGAAGGAGAAGGAGAAGGTGAAGTCTGGAGGGTGAATCAGAAGAATCAGAAGAAGGAGAAGGAGAAGATGAAGTCTGGAGGGTGAATCAGAAGAAGCAGAAGAAAGAGAAGGAGAAGGGGAAGTCTGGAGGGTGAAGCAGAAGAAACAGAAGAAGGAGAAGGAGTAGGTGAAGACTGGAGGGTGAATCAGAAGAAGTAGAAGAAGGAGAAGGAGAAGGTGAAGTCTGGAGGGTGAATCAGACGAAGTAGAAGAAGGAGAAGGAGAAGGTGAAGTCTGGAGGGTGAATCAGAAGAAGTAGAAGAAGGAGAAGGAGAAGGTGAAGTCTGGAGGGTGAATCAGAAGAAGCAGAAGAAGGAGAAGGAGAAGATGAAGTCTGGAGGGTGAATCAGAAGAAGTAGAAGAAGGAGAAGGAGAAGGTGAGGTCTGGAGGGTGAATCAGAAGAAGCAGAAGAAGGAGAAGGAGAAGGTGAAGTCTGGAGGGTGAATCAGAAGAAGCAGAGGAAGGAGAAGGAGAAGGTGAAGTCTGGAGGGTGAATCAGAAGAAGCAGAAGAAGGAGAAGGAAAAGGTGAAGTCAGGAGCGTGAATCAGAAGAAGCAGAAGAAGGAGAAGGAGAAGGTGAAGTTAGGATGGTGAATCAGAAGAAGCAGAAGAAGGAGAAGGAGCAGGTGAATTCAGGGGGGTGAAGCAGAAGAAGTAGAAGAAGGAGAAGGAGAAGGTGAAGTGAGGACGGTGAAGCAGAAGAAGCAGAAGAAGGAGAAGGAGAAGGAGAAGTCTGGAGGGTGAAGCAGAAGAAGCAGAAGAAGGAGAAGGAGAGGGTGAAGTCTGGAGGGTGAATCAGAAGAAGTAGAAGAAGGAGAAGGAGAAGGTGAAGTCAGGAGAGTGAAGCAGAAGCAGAAGAAGGAGAAGGAGAAGGTGAAGTCTGGAGGGCGAAGCAGAAGAAGCAGAAGAAGGAGAAGGAGAAGGTGAAGTCTGGAGGGTGAAGCAGAATAAGCAGAAGAAGGAGAAGGAGTAGGTGAAGTCTGGAGGGTGAATCAGAAGAAGTAGAAGAAGGAGAAGGATAAGGTGAAGTCAGGATGGTGAAGCAGAAGAAGCAGAAGAAGGAGAAGGAGAAGGTGAAGTCTGCAGGGTGAAGCAGAAGAAGTAGAAGAAGGAGAAGGAGAAGGTGAAGTCTGGAGGGTGAAGCAGAAGAAGCAGAAGAAGGAGAAGGAGAAGGTGAAGTCAGGAGGGTGGATCAGAAGAAGTAGAAGAAGGAGAAGGAGAAGGTGAAGTCTGGAGGGTGAATCAGAAGAAGCAGAAGAAGGAGAAGGAGAAGGTGAAGTCTGGAGGGCGCAGCAGAAGAAGCAGAAGAAGGAGAAGGAGAGGGTGAAGTCTGGAGGGAGAATCAGAAGAAGTAGAAGAAGGAGAAGGAGAAGGTGAAGTCAGGAGAGTGAAGCAGAAGAAGCAGAAGAAGGAGAAGGAGAAGGTGAAGTCTGGAGGGCGAAGCAGAAGAAGCAGAAGAAGGAGAAGGAGAAGGTGAAGTCTGGAGGGTGAAGCAGAAGAAGCAGAAGAAGGAGAAGGAGTAGGTGAAGTCTGGAGGGTGAATCAGAAGAAGTAGAAGAAGGAGAAGGAGAAGGTGAAGTCAGGAGGGTGAAGCAGAAGAAGCAGAAGAAGGAGAAGGAGAAGGTGAAGTCTGGAGGGTGAAGCAGAAGAAGCAGAAGAAGGAGAAGGAGAAGGTGAAGTCTGGAGGGTGAATCAGAAGAAGCAGAAGAAGGAGAAGGAGAAGGTGAAGTCTGGAGGGTGAATAAGAAGAAGCAGAAGAAGGAGAAGGAGAAGATGAAGTCTGGAGGATGAATCAGAAGAAGTAGAAGAAGGAGAAAGAGAAGATGAGGTCTGGAGGGTGAATCAGAAGAAGCAGAAGAAGGAGAAGGAGAAGGTGAAGTCTGGAGGGTGAATCAGCAGAAGCAGAAGAAGGAGAAGGAGAAGGTGAAGTCTGGAGGGTGAATTAGAAGAAGCAGAAGAAGGAGAAGGAGAAGGTGAAGTCAGGAGGGTGAATCAGAAGAAGCAGAAGAAGGAGAAGGAGCAGGTGAAGTCAGGGGGGTGAAGCAGAAGAAGTAGAAGAAGGAGAAGGAGAAGGTGAAGTCAGGAGGGTGAATCAGAAGAAGCAGAAGAAGGAGAAGGAGAAGGTGAAGTTAGGAGGGTGAATCAGAAGAAGCAGAAGAAGGAGAAGGAGCAGGTGATGTCAGGGGGATGAAGCAGAAGAAGTAGAAGAAGGAGAAGGAGAAGGTGAAGTCAGGACGGTGAAGCAGAAGAAGCAGAAGAAGGAGAAGGAGAAGGTGAAGTCTGGAGGGTGAATCAGAAGAAGTAGAAGAAGGAGAAGGAGAACGTCAAGTCTGGAGGGTGAATCAGAAGAAGTAGAATAAGGAGAAGGAGAAGGTGAAGTCTGGAGGGTGAAGCAGAAGAAGTAGAAGAAGGAGAAGGAGAAGGTGAAGTCAGGAGGGTGAATCAGAAGAAGTAGAAGAAGGAGAAGGAGAAGGTGAAGTCAGGAGGGTGAATCAGAAGAAGCAGAAGAAGGAGAAGGGGAAGGTGAAGTCTGGAGGGTGAATCAGAAGAATCAGAAGAAGGAGAAGGAGAAGGTGAAGTCTGGAGGGTGAATCAGAAGAAGCAGAAGAAAGAGAAGGAGAAGGTGAAGTCTGGAGGGTGAATCAGAAGAAGTAGAAGAAGGAGAAGTAGAAGGTGAAGTCTGGAGTGTGAATCAGAAGAAGCAGAAGTAGGAGAAGGAGAAGGTGAAGTCTAGAGGGTGAATCAGAAGAAGCAGAATAAGGAGAAGGAGAAGGTGAAGTCTGGAGGGTGAATCAGAAGAAGCAGAAGAAGGAGAAGGAGAAGGTGAAGTCTGGAGGGTGAATCAGAAGAAGTAGAAGAAGGAGAAGGAGAAGGTGAAGTCTGGAGGGTGAAGCAGAAGAAGTAGAAGAAGGAGAAGGAGAAGGTGAAGTCAGGTGGGTGAATCAGAAGAAGTAGAAGAAGGAGAAGGAGAAGGTGAAGTCAGGAGGGTGAATCAGAAGAAGCAGAAGAAGGAGAAGGAGAAGGTGAAGTCTGGAGGGTGAATCAGAAGAATCAGAAGAAGGAGAAGGAGAAGGTGAAGTCTGGAGGGTGTATCAGAAGAAGCAGAGGAAGGAGAAGGAGAAGGTGAAGTCTGGAGGGTGAATCAGAAGAAGCAGAATAAGGAGAAGGAGAAGGTGAAGTCTGGAGGGTGAATCAGAAGAAGCAGAATAAGGAGAAAGAGAAGGTGAAGTCTGGAGGGTGAATCAGAAGAAGCAGAAGAAGGAGAAGGAGAAGATGAAGTCTGGAGGGTGAATCAGAAGAAGTAGAAGAAGGAGAAGGAGAAGGTGAAGTCTGGAGGGTGAAGCAGAAGAAGTAGAAGAAGGAGAAGGAGAAGGTGAAGTCAGGAGGGTGAATCAGAAGAAGTAGAAGAAGAAGTAGGAGAAGGTGAAGTCAGGAGGGTGAATCAGAAGAAGCAGAAGAAGGAGAAGGAGAAAGTGAAGTCTGGAGGGTGAAGCAGAAGAAGGAGAAGGAGAAGGTGAAGTCAGGAGGGTGAATCAGAAGAAGTAGAAGAAGGAGAAGGAGAAGGTGAAGTCAGGAGGGTGAATCAGAAGAAGCAGAAGAAGGAGAAGGTGAAGGTGAAGTCTGGAGGGTGAATCAGAAGAAGTAGAAGAAGGAGAAGGAGAAGGTGAAGTCTGGAGTGTGAATCAGAAGAAGCAGAAGAAGGAGAAGGAGAAGGTGAAGTCAAGAATGTGAATCAGAAGAAGCAGAATAAGGAGAAGGAGAAAGTGAAGTCTGGAGGGTGAATCAGAAGAAGCAGAAGAAGGAGAAGGAGAAGGTGAAGTCTGGAGGGTGAATCAGAAGAAGTATAAGAAGGAGAAGGAGAAGGTGATGTCTGGGGGGTGAAGCAGAAGAAGTAGAAGAAGGAGAAGGAGAAGGTGAAGTCAGGAGGGTGAATCAGAAGAAGTAGAAGAAGGAGAAGGAGAAGGTGAAGTCAGGAGGGTGAATCAGAAGAAGCAGAAGAAGGAGAAGGAGAAGGTGAAGTCTGGAGGGTGAATCAGAAGAATCAGAAGAAGGAGAAGGAGAAGGTGAAGTCTGGAGGGTGAATCAGAAGAAGCAGAGGAAGGAGAAGGAGAAGGTGAAGTCTGGAGGGTGAATCAGAAGAAGCAGAATAAGGAGAAGGAGAAGGTGAAGTCTGGAGGGTGAATCAGAAGAAGCAGAATAAGGAGAAGGAGAAGGTGAAGTCTGGAGGGTGAATCAGAAGAAGCAGAAGAAGGAGAAGGAGAAGATGAAGTCTGGAGGGTGAATCAGAAGAAGTAGAAGAAGGAGGAGGAGAAGGTGAAGTCTGGAGGGTGAAGCAGAAGAAGTAGAAGAAGGAGAAGGAGAAGGTGAAGTCAGGAGGGTGTATCAGAAGAAGTAGAAGAAGAAGTAGGAGAAGGTGAAGTCAGGAGGGTGAATCAGAAGAAGCAGAAGAAGGAGAAGGAGAAGGTGAAGTCTGGAGGGTGAATCAGAAGAATCAGAAGAAGGAGAAGTAGAAGGTGAAGTCTGGAGGGTGAATCAGAAGAAGCAGAAGAAAGAGAAGGAGAAGGTGAAGTCTGGAGGGTGAAGCAGAAGAAGCAGAAGAAGGAGAAGGAGAAGGTGAAGTCTGGAGGGCGCAGCAGAAGAAGCAGAAGAAGGAGAAGGAGAGGGTGAAGTCTGGAGGGAGAATCAGAAGAAGTAGAAGAAGGAGAAGGAGAAGGTGAAGTCAGGAGAGTGAAGCAGAAGAAGCAGAAGAAGGAGAAGGAGAAGGTGAAGTCTGGAGGGCGAAGCAGAAGAAGCAGAAGAAGGAGAAGGAGAAGGTGAAGTCTGGAGGGTGAAGCAGAAGAAGCAGAAGAAGGAGAAGGAGTAGGTGAAGTCTGGAGGGTGAATCAGAAGAAGTAGAAGAAGGAGAAGGAGAAGGTGAAGTCAGGAGGGTGAAGCAGAAGAAGCAGAAGAAGGAGAAGGAGAAGGTGAAGTCTGGAGGGTGAAGCAGAAGAAGCAGAAGAAGGAGAAGGAGAAGGTGAAGTCTGGAGGGTGAATCAGAAGAAGCAGAAGAAGGAGAAGGAGAAGGTGAAGTCTGGAGGGTGAATAAGAAGAAGCAGAAGAAGGAGAAGGAGAAGATGAAGTCTGGAGGATGAATCAGAAGAAGTAGAAGAAGGAGAAAGAGAAGATGAGGTCTGGAGGGTGAATCAGAAGAAGCAGAAGAAGGAGAAGGAGAAGGTGAAGTCTGGAGGGTGAATCAGCAGAAGCAGAAGAAGGAGAAGGAGAAGGTGAAGTCTGGAGGGTGAATTAGAAGAAGCAGAAGAAGGAGAAGGAGAAGGTGAAGTCAGGAGGGTGAATCAGAAGAAGCAGAAGAAGGAGAAGGAGCAGGTGAAGTCAGGGGGGTGAAGCAGAAGAAGTAGAAGAAGGAGAAGGAGAAGGTGAAGTCAGGAGGGTGAATCAGAAGAAGCAGAAGAAGGAGAAGGAGAAGGTGAAGTTAGGAGGGTGAATCAGAAGAAGCAGAAGAAGGAGAAGGAGCAGGTGATGTCAGGGGGATGAAGCAGAAGAAGTAGAAGAAGGAGAAGGAGAAGGTGAAGTCAGGACGGTGAAGCAGAAGAAGCAGAAGAAGGAGAAGGAGAAGGTGAAGTCTGGAGGGTGAATCAGAAGAAGTAGAAGAAGGAGAAGGAGAACGTCAAGTCTGGAGGGTGAATCAGAAGAAGTAGAATAAGGAGAAGGAGAAGGTGAAGTCTGGAGGGTGAAGCAGAAGAAGTAGAAGAAGGAGAAGGAGAAGGTGAAGTCAGGAGGGTGAATCAGAAGAAGTAGAAGAAGGAGAAGGAGAAGGTGAAGTCAGGAGGGTGAATCAGAAGAAGCAGAAGAAGGAGAAGGGGAAGGTGAAGTCTGGAGGGTGAATCAGAAGAATCAGAAGAAGGAGAAGGAGAAGGTGAAGTCTGGAGGGTGAATCAGAAGAAGCAGAAGAAAGAGAAGGAGAAGGTGAAGTCTGGAGGGTGAATCAGAAGAAGTAGAAGAAGGAGAAGTAGAAGGTGAAGTCTGGAGTGTGAATCAGAAGAAGCAGAAGTAGGAGAAGGAGAAGGTGAAGTCTAGAGGGTGAATCAGAAGAAGCAGAATAAGGAGAAGGAGAAGGTGAAGTCTGGAGGGTGAATCAGAAGAAGCAGAAGAAGGAGAAGGAGAAGGTGAAGTCTGGAGGGTGAATCAGAAGAAGTAGAAGAAGGAGAAGGAGAAGGTGAAGTCTGGAGGGTGAAGCAGAAGAAGTAGAAGAAGGAGAAGGAGAAGGTGAAGTCAGGTGGGTGAATCAGAAGAAGTAGAAGAAGGAGAAGGAGAAGGTGAAGTCAGGAGGGTGAATCAGAAGAAGCAGAAGAAGGAGAAGGAGAAGGTGAAGTCTGGAGGGTGAATCAGAAGAATCAGAAGAAGGAGAAGGAGAAGGTGAAGTCTGGAGGGTGTATCAGAAGAAGCAGAGGAAGGAGAAGGAGAAGGTGAAGTCTGGAGGGTGAATCAGAAGAAGCAGAATAAGGAGAAGGAGAAGGTGAAGTCTGGAGGGTGAATCAGAAGAAGCAGAATAAGGAGAAAGAGAAGGTGAAGTCTGGAGGGTGAATCAGAAGAAGCAGAAGAAGGAGAAGGAGAAGATGAAGTCTGGAGGGTGAATCAGAAGAAGTAGAAGAAGGAGAAGGAGAAGGTGAAGTCTGGAGGGTGAAGCAGAAGAAGTAGAAGAAGGAGAAGGAGAAGGTGAAGTCAGGAGGGTGAATCAGAAGAAGTAGAAGAAGAAGTAGGAGAAGGTGAAGTCAGGAGGGTGAATCAGAAGAAGCAGAAGAAGGAGAAGGAGAAAGTGAAGTCTGGAGGGTGAAGCAGAAGAAGGAGAAGGAGAAGGTGAAGTCAGGAGGGTGAATCAGAAGAAGTAGAAGAAGGAGAAGGAGAAGGTGAAGTCAGGAGGGTGAATCAGAAGAAGCAGAAGAAGGAGAAGGTGAAGGTGAAGTCTGGAGGGTGAATCAGAAGAAGTAGAAGAAGGAGAAGGAGAAGGTGAAGTCTGGAGTGTGAATCAGAAGAAGCAGAAGAAGGAGAAGGAGAAGGTGAAGTCAAGAATGTGAATCAGAAGAAGCAGAATAAGGAGAAGGAGAAAGTGAAGTCTGGAGGGTGAATCAGAAGAAGCAGAAGAAGGAGAAGGAGAAGGTGAAGTCTGGAGGGTGAATCAGAAGAAGTATAAGAAGGAGAAGGAGAAGGTGATGTCTGGGGGGTGAAGCAGAAGAAGTAGAAGAAGGAGAAGGAGAAGGTGAAGTCAGGAGGGTGAATCAGAAGAAGTAGAAGAAGGAGAAGGAGAAGGTGAAGTCAGGAGGGTGAATCAGAAGAAGCAGAAGAAGGAGAAGGAGAAGGTGAAGTCTGGAGGGTGAATCAGAAGAATCAGAAGAAGGAGAAGGAGAAGGTGAAGTCTGGAGGGTGAATCAGAAGAAGCAGAGGAAGGAGAAGGAGAAGGTGAAGTCTGGAGGGTGAATCAGAAGAAGCAGAATAAGGAGAAGGAGAAGGTGAAGTCTGGAGGGTGAATCAGAAGAAGCAGAATAAGGAGAAGGAGAAGGTGAAGTCTGGAGGGTGAATCAGAAGAAGCAGAAGAAGGAGAAGGAGAAGATGAAGTCTGGAGGGTGAATCAGAAGAAGTAGAAGAAGGAGGAGGAGAAGGTGAAGTCTGGAGGGTGAAGCAGAAGAAGTAGAAGAAGGAGAAGGAGAAGGTGAAGTCAGGAGGGTGTATCAGAAGAAGTAGAAGAAGAAGTAGGAGAAGGTGAAGTCAGGAGGGTGAATCAGAAGAAGCAGAAGAAGGAGAAGGAGAAGGTGAAGTCTGGAGGGTGAATCAGAAGAATCAGAAGAAGGAGAAGTAGAAGGTGAAGTCTGGAGGGTGAATCAGAAGAAGCAGAAGAAAGAGAAGGAGAAGGTGAAGTCTGGAGGGTGAAGCAGAAGAAACAGAAGAAAAAGAAGGAGAAGGTGAAGACTGGAGGGTGAATCAGAAGAAGTAGAAGAAGGAGAAGGAGAAGGTGAAGTCTGGAGGGTGAATCAGAAGAAGTAGAAGAAGGAGAAGGAGAAGGTGAAGTCTGGAGGGTGAATCAGAAGAAGCAGAAGAAGGAGAAGGAGAAGGTGAAGTCTGGAGGGTGAATCAGAAGAAGCAGAAGAAGGAGAAGGAGAAGATGAAGTCTGGAGGGTGAATCAGAAGAAGTAGAAGAAGGAGAAGGAGAAGGTGAAGTCTGGAGGGTGAATCAGAAGTAGGAGAAGAAGGAGAAGGAGAAGGTGAAGTCTGGACGGTGAATCAGAAGAAACAGAAGAAGGAGAAGGAGAAGGTGAAGTCTGGAGGGTGAATCAGAAGAAGTAGAAGAAGGAGAAGGAGAAGGTGTAGTCTGGAGGGTGAATCAGAAGAAGTAGACGAAGGAGAAGGAGAAGGTGAAGTCTGGAGGGTGAATCAGAAGAAGCAGAAGAAGGAGAAGGAGAAGGTGACGTCTGGAGGGTGAATCAGAAGAAGCAGAAGAAGGAGAAGGAGAAGGTGAAGTCTGGAGGGTGAATCAGAAGAAGCAGAATAAGGAGAAGGAGAAGGTGAAGTCTGGAGGGTGAATCAGAAGAAGTAGAAGAAGAAGTAGGAGAAGGTGAAGTCAGGAGGGTGAATCAGAAGAAGCAGAAGAAGGAGAAGGAGAAAGTGAAGTCTGGAGGGTGAAGCAGAAGAAGGAGAAGGAGAAGGTGAAGTCAGGAGGGTGAATCAGAAGAAGTAGAAGAAGGAGAAGGAGAAGGTGAAGTCAGGAGGGTGAATCAGAAGAACCAGAAGAAGGAGAAGGTGAAGGTGAAGTCTGGAGGGTGAATCAGAAGAAGTAGAAGAAGGAGAAGGAGAAGGTGAAGTCTGGAGTGTGAATCAGAAGAAGCAGAAGAAGGAGAAGGAGAAGGTGAAGTCAAGAAGGTGAATCAGAAGAAGCAGAATAAGGAGAAGGAGAAGGTGAAGTCTGGAGGGTGAATCAGAAGAAGCAGAAGAAGGAGAAGGAGAAGGTGAAGTCTGGAGGGTGAATCAGAAGAAGTATAAGAAGGAGAAGGAGAAGGTGATGTCTGGGGGGTGAAGCAGAAGAAGTAGAAGAAGGAGAAGGAGAAGGTGAAGTCAGGAGGGTGAATCAGAAGAAGTAGAAGAAGGAGAAGGAGAAGGTGAAGTCAGGAGGGTGAATCAGAAGAAGCAGAAGAAGGAGAAGGAGAAGGTGAAGTCTGGAGGGTGAATCAGAAGAATCAGAAGAAGGAGAAGGAGAAGGTGAAGTCTGGAGGGTGAATCAGAAGAAGCAGAGGAAGGAGAAGGAGAAGGTGAAGTCTGGAGGGTGAATCAGAAGAAGCAGAATAAGGAGAAGGAGAAGGTGAAGTCTGGAGGGTGAATCAGAAGAAGCAGAATAAGGAGAAGGAGAAGGTGAAGTCTGGAGGGTGAATCAGAAGAAGCAGAAGAAGGAGAAGGAGAAGATGAAGTCTGGAGGGTGAATCAGAAGAAGTAGAAGAAGGAGGAGGAGAAGGTGAAGTCTGGAGGGTGAAGCAGAAGAAGTAGAAGAAGGAGAAGGAGAAGGTGAAGTCAGGAGGGTGTATCAGAAGAAGTAGAAGAAGAAGTAGGAGAAGGTGAAGTCAGGAGGGTGAATCAGACGAAGCAGAAGAAGGAGAAGGAGAAGGTGAAGTCTGGAGGGTGAATCAGAAGAATCAGAAGAAGGAGAAGTAGAAGGTGAAGTCTGGAGGGTGAATCAGAAGAAGCAGAAGAAAGAGAAGGAGAAGGTGAAGTCTGGAGGGTGAAGCAGAAGAAACAGAAGAAAAAGAAGGAGAAGGTGAAGACTGGAGGGTGAATCAGAAGAAGTAGAAGAAGGAGAAGGAGAAGGTGAAGTCTGGAGGGTGAATCAGAAGAAGTAGAAGAAGGAGAAGGAGAAGGTGAAGTCTGGAGGGTGAATCAGAAGAAGCAGAAGAAGGAGAAGGAGAAGGTGAAGTCTGGAGGGTGAATCAGAAGAAGCAGAAGAAGGAGAAGGAGAAGATGAAGTCTGGAGGGTGAATCAGAAGAAGTAGAAGAAGGAGAAGGAGAAGGTGAAGTCTGGAGGGTGAATCAGAAGTAGGAGAAGAAGGAGAAGGAGAAGGTGAAGTCTGGACGGTGAATCAGAAGAAACAGAAGAAGGAGAAGGAGAAGATGAAGTCTGGAGGGTGAATCAGAAGAAGTAGAAGAAGGAGAAGGAGAAGGTGTAGTCTGGAGGGTGAATCAGAAGAAGTAGACGAAGGAGAAGGAGAAGGTGAAGTCTGGAGGGTGAATCAGAAGAAGCAGAAGAAGGAGAAGGAGAAGGTGAAGTCTGGAGGGTGAATCAGAAGAAGCAGAAGAAGGAGAAGGAGAAGGTGAAGTCTGGAGGGTGAATCAGAAGAAGCAGAATAAGGAGAAGGAGAAGGTGAAGTCTGGAGGGTGAATCAGAAGAAGCAGAAAAAGGAGAAGCAGAAGGTGAAGTCTGAATGGTGAATCAGAAGAAGTAGAAGAAGGAGAAGGAGAAGGTGAAGTCTGGAGGGTGAAGCAGAAGAAGTAGAAGAAGGAGCAGGAGAAGGTGAAGTCAGGAGGGTGAATCAGAAGAAGTAGAAGAAGGAGAAGGAGAAGATGAAGTCAGGAGGGTGAATCATAAGAAGCAGAAGAAGGAGAAGGAGAAGGTGAAGTCTGGAGGGTGAATCAGAAGAATCAGAAGAAGGAGAAGGAGAAGGTGAAGTCTGGAGGGTGAATCAGAAGAAGCAGAAGAAGGAGAAGGAGAAGGTGAAGTCTGGAGGGAGAAGCAGAAGAAGTAGAAGAAGGAGAAGGAGAAGGTGAAGTCTGGAGGGTGAATCAGAAGAAGTAGAAGAAGGAGAAGGAGAAGGTGAAGTCTGGAGGGTGAATCAGAAGAAGCAGAAGAAGGAGAAGGAGAAGGTGAAGTCTGGAGGGTGAATCAGAAGAAGCAGAAGAAGGAGAAGGAGAAGGTGAAGTCTGGAGGGTGAAACAGAAGAAGCAGAATAAGGAGAAGGAGAAGGTGAAGTCAGGAGGGTGAATCAGAAGAAGCAGAAGAAGGAGAAGGAGAAGGTGAAGTAAGGAGGGTGAATCAGAAGAAGCAGAAGAAGGAGAAGGAGAAGGTGAAGTCTGGAGTGTGAAGCAGAAGAAGCAAAAGAAGGAGTAGGAGAAGGTGAAGTCTGGAGGGTGAATCAGAAGAAGTAGAAGAAGGAGAAGGAGAAGGTGAAGTCTGGAGGGTGAAGCAGAAGAAGTAGAAGAAGGTGAAGGAGAAGGTGAAGTCAGGAGGGTGAATCAGAAGAAGTAGAAGAAGGAGAAGGTGAAGGTGAAGTCAGGAGTGTGAATCAGAAGAAGCAGAAGAAGGAGAAGGAGAAGGTGAAGTAAGGAGGGTGAATCAGAAGAAGCAGAAGAAGGAGAAGGAGAAGGTGAAGTCTGGAGTGTGAAGCAGAAGAAGCAAAAGAAGGAGAAGGAGAAGGTGAAGTCTGGAGGGTGAATCAGAAGAAGTAGAAGAAGGAGAAGGAGAAGGTGAAGTCTGCAGGGGGAAGCAGAAGAAGTAAAAGAAGGAGAAGGAGAAGGTGAAGTCAGGAGGGTGAATCAGAAGAAGTAGAAGAAGGAGAAGGAGAAGGTGAAGTCAGGAGGGTGAATCAGAAGAAGCAGAAGAAGGAGAAGGAGAAGGTGAAGTCTGGAGGGTGAATCAGAAGAATCAGAAGAAGGAGAAGGAGAAGGTGAAGTCTGGAGGGTGAATCAGAAGAAGCAGAAGAAAGAGAAGGAGAAGGTGAAGTCTGGAGGGTGAAGCAGAAGAAACAGAAGAAGGAGAAGGAGAAGGTGAAGACTGGAGGGTGAATCAGAAGAAGTAGAAGAAGGAGAAGGAGAAGGTGAAGTCTGTAGGGTGAATCAGAAGAAGTAGAAGAAGGAGAAGGAGAAGGTGAAGTCTGGAGGGTGAATCAGAAGAAGCAGAAGAAGGAGAAGGAGAAGGTGAAGTCTGGAGGGTGAATCAGAAGAAGCAGAAGAAGGAGAAGGAGAAGGTGAAGTCTGGAGGGTGAATCAGAAGAAGCAGAAGAAGGAGAAGGAGAAGGTGAAGTCTGGAGGGTGAATCAGAAGAAGCAGAATAAGGAGAAGGAGAAGGTGAAGTCTGGAGGGTGAATCAGAAGAAGCAGAAAAAGGAGAAGCAGAAGGTGAAGTCTGAAGGGTGAATCAGAAGAAGTAGAAGAAGGAGAAGGAGAAGGTGAAGTCTGGAGGGTGAAGCAGAAGAAGTAGAAGAAGGAGAAGGAGAAGGTGAAGTCAGGAGGGTGAATCAGAAGAAGTAGAAGAAGGAGAAGGAGAAGGTGAAGTCAGGAGGGTGAATCAGAAGAAGCAGAAGAAGGAGAAGGAGAAGGTGAAGTCTGGAGGGTGAATCAGAAGAATCAGAAGAAGGAGAAGGAGAAGGTAAAGTCTGGAGGGTGAATCAGAAGAAGCAGAAGAAAGAGAAGGAGAAGGTGAAGTCTGGAGGGTGAAGCAGAAGAAACAGAAGAAGGAGAAGGAGAAGGTGAAGACTGGAGGGTGAATCAGAAGAAGTAGAAGAAGGAGAAGGAGAAGGTGAAGTCTGTAGGGTGAATCAGAAGAAGTAGAAGAAGGAGAAGGAGAAGGTGAAGTCTGGAGGGTGAATCAGAAGAAGCAGAAGAAGGAGAAGGAGAAGGTGAAGTCTGGAGGGTGAATCAGAAGAAGCAGAAGAAGGAGAAGGAGAAGATGAAGTCTGGAGGGTGAATCAGAAGAAGTAGAAGAAGGAGAAGGAGAAGGTGAGGTCTGGAGGGTGAATCAGAAGAAGCAGAAGAAGGAGAAGGAGAAGGTGAAGTCTGGAGGGTGAATCAGAAGATGCAGAAGAAGGAGAAGGAGAAGGTGAAGTCTGGAGGGTGAATCAGAAGAAGCAGAAGAAGGAGAAGGAGAAGGTGAAGTCAGGAGGGTGAATCAGAAGAAGCAGAAGAAGGAGAAGGAGAAGGTGAAGTTAGGAGGGTGAATCAGAAGAAGCAGAAGAAGGAGAAGGAGCAGGTGATGTCAGGGGGATGAAGCAGAAGAAGTAGAAGAAGGAGAAGGAGAAGGTGAAGTCAGGACGGTGAAGCAGAAGAAGCAGAAGAAGGAGAAGGAGAAGGTGAAGTCTGGAGGGTGAATCAGAAGAAGTAGAAGAAGGAGAAGGCGAAGGTCAAGTCTGGAGGGTGAATCAGAAGAAGTAGAATAAGGAGAAGGAGAAGGTGAAGTCTGGAGGGTGAAGCAGAAGAAGTAGAAGAAGGAGAAGGAGAAGGTGAAGTCAGGAGGGTGAATCAGAAGAAGTAGAAGAAGGAGAAGGAGAAGGTGAAGTCAGGAGGGTGAATCAGAAGAAGCAGAAGAAGGAGAAGGAGAAGGTGTAGTCTGGAGGGTGAATCAGAAGAATCAGAAGAAGGAGAAGGAGAAGGTGAAGTCTGGAGGGTGAATCAGAAGAAGCAGAAGAAAGAGAAGGAGAAGGTGAAGTCTGGAGGGTGAATCAGAAGAAGTAGAAGAAGGAGAAGGAGAAGGTGAAGTCTGGAGTGTGAATCAGAAGAAGCAGAAGAAGGAGAAGGAGAAGGTGAAGTCTAGAGGGTGAATCAGAAGAAGCAGAATAAGGAGAAGGAGAAGGTGAAGTCTGGAGGGTGAATCAGAAGAAGCAGAAGAAGGAGAAGGAGAAGGTGAAGTCTGGAGGGTGAATCAGAAGAAGTAGAAGAAGGAGAAGGAGAAGGTGAAGTCTGGAGGGTGAAGCAGAAGAAGTAGAAGAAGGAGAAGGAGAAGGTGAAGTCAGGAGGGTGAATCAGAAGAAGTAGAAGAAGGAGAAGGAGAAGGTGAAGTCAGGAGGGTGAATCAGAAGAAGCAGAAGAAGGAGAAGGAGAAGGTGAAGTCTGCAGGGTGAATCAGAAGAATCAGAAGAAGGAGAAGGAGAAGGTGAAGTCTGGAGGGTGAATCAGAAGAAGCAGAGGAAGGAGAAGCAGAAGGTGAAGTCTGGAGGGTGTATCAGAAGAAGCAGAATAAGGAGAAGGAGAAGGTGAAGTCTGGAGGGTGAATCAGAAGAAGCAGAATAAGGAGAAAGAGAAGGTGAAGTCTGGAGGGTGAATCAGAAGAAGCAGAAGAAGGAGAAGGAGAAGATGAAGTCTGGAGGGTGAATCAGAAGAAGTAGAAGAAGGAGAAGGAGAAGGTGAAGTCTGGAGGGTGAAGCAGAAGAAGTAGAAGAAGGAGAAGGAGAAGGTGAAGTCAGGAGGGTGAATCAGAAGAAGTAGAAGAAGAAGTAGGAGAAGGTGAAGGTGAAGTCTGGAGGGTGAATCAGAAGAATCAGAAGAAGGAGAAGTAGAAGGTGAAGTCTGGAGGGTGAATCAGAAGAAGCAGAAGAAAGAGAAGGAGAAGGTGAAGTCTGGAGGGTGAAGCAGAAGAAACAGAAGAAGGAGAAGGAGAAGGTGAAGACTGGAGGGTGAATCAGAAGAAGTAGAAGAAGGAGAAGGAGAAGGTGAAGTCTGGAGGGTGAATCAGAAGAAGTAGAAGAAGGAGAAGGATAAGGTGAAGTCTGGAGGGTGAATCAGAAGAAGCAGAAGAAGGAGAAGGAGAAGGTGAAGTCTGGAGGGTGAATCAGAAGAATCAGAAGAAGGAGAAGTAGAAGGTGAAGTCTGGAGGGTGAATCAGAAGAAGCAGAAGAAAGAGAAGGAGAAGGTGAAGTCTGGAGGGTGAAGCAGAAGAAACAGAAGAAGGAGAAGGAGAAGGTGAAGACTGGAGGGTGAATCAGAAGAAGTAGAAGAAGGAGAAGGAGAAGGTGAAGTCTGGAGGGTGAATCAGAAGAAGTAGAAGAAGGAGAAGGATAAGGTGAAGTCTGGAGGGTGAATCAGAAGAAGCAGAAGAAGGAGAAGGAGAAGGTGAAGTCTGGAGGGTGAATCAGAAGAAGCAGAAGAAGGAGAAGGAGAAGATGAAGTCTGGAGGGTGAATCAGAAGAAGTAGAAGAAGGAGAAGGAGAAGGTGAAGTCTGGAGGGTGAATCAGAAGTAGTAGAAGAAGGAGAAGGAGAAGGTGAAGTCTGGACGGTGAATCAGATGAAACAGAAGAAGGAGAAGGTGAAGTCTGGAGGGTGAATCAGAAGAAGTAGAAGAAGGAGAAGGAGAAGGTGAAGTCTGGAGGGTGAATCAGAAGAAGTAGACGAAGGAGAAGGAGAAGGTGAAGTCTGGAGGGTGAATCAGAAGAAGCAGAAGTAGGAGAAGGAGAAGGTGAAGTCTGGAGGGTGAATCAGAAGAAGCAGAAGAAGGAGAAGGAGAAGGTGAAGTCTGGAGGGTGAATCAGAAGAAGCAGAATAAGGAGAAGGAGAAGGTGAAGTCTGGAGGGTGAATCAGAAGAAGCAGAAAAAGGAGAAGGAGAAGGTGAAGTCTGAAGGGTGAATCAGAAGAAGTAGAAGAAGGAGAAGGAGAAGGTGAAGTCCGGAGGGTGAAGCAGAAGAAGTAGAAGAAGGAGCAGGAGAAGGTGAAGTCAGGAGGGTGAATCAGAAGAAGTAGAAGAAGGAGAAGGAGAAGATGAAGTCAGGAGGGTGAATCATAAGAAGCAGAAGAAGGAGAAGGAGAAGGTGAAGTCTGGAGGGTGAATCAGAAGAATCAGAAGAAGGAGAAGGAGAAGGTGATGTCTGGAGGGTGAATCAGAAGAAGCAGAAGAAGGAGAAGGAGAAGGTGAAGTCTGGAGGGAGAAGCAGAAGAAGTAGAAGAAGGAGAAGGAGAAGGTGAAGTCTGGAGGGTGAATCAGAAGAAGTAGAACAAGGAGAAGGAGAAGGTGAAGTCTGGAGGGTGAATCAGAAGAAGCAGAAGAAAGAGAAGGAGAAGGTGAAGCCTGGAGGGTGAATCAGAAGAAGCAGAAGAAGTAGAAGGAGAAGGTGAAGTCTGGAGGGAGAAGCAGAAGAAGTAGAAGAAGGAGAAGGAGAAGGTGAAGTCTGGAGGGTGAATCAGAAGAAGTAGAAGAAGGAGAAGGAGAAGGTGAAGTCTGGAGGGTGAATCAGAAGAAACAGAAGAAGGAGAAGGAGAAGGTGAAGTCTGGAGGGTGAATCAGAAGAAGTAGAAGAAGGAGAAGGAGAAGGTGTAGTCTGGAGGGTGAATCAGAAGAAGTAGACGAAGGAGAAGGAGAAGTTGAAGTCTGGAGGGTGAACTAGAAGAAGCAGAAGAAGGAGAAGGAGAAGGTGAAGTCTGGAGGGTGAATCAGAAGAATCAGAAGAAGGAGAAGGAGAAGGTGATGTCTGGAGGGTGAATCAGAAGAAGCAGAAGAAGGAGAAGGAGAAGGTGAAGTCTGGAGGGAGAAGCAGAAGAAGTAGAAGAAGGAGAAGGAGAAGGTGAAGTCTGGAGGGTGAATCAGAAGAAGTAGAAGAAGGAGAAGGAGAAGGTGAAGTCTGGAGGGTGAATCAGAAGAAGCAGAAGAAAGAGAAGGAGAAGGTGAATCCTGGAGGGTGAATCAGAAGAAGCAGAAGAAGTAGAAGGAGAAGGTGAAGTCTGGAGGGAGAAGCAGAAGAAGTAGAAGAAGGAGAAGGAGAAGGTGAAGTCTGGAGGGTGAATCAGAAGAAGTAGAAGAAGGAGAAGGAGAAGGTGAAGTCTGGAGGGTGAATCAGAAGAAACAGAAGAAGGAGAAGGAGAAGGTGAAGTCTGGAGGGTGAATCAGAAGAAGTAGAAGAAGGAGAAGGAGAAGGTGTAGTCTGGAGGGTAAATCAGAAGAAGTAGACGAAGGAGAAGGAGAAGTTGAAGTCTGGAGGGTGAACTAGAAGAAGCAGAAGAAGGAGAAGGAGAAGGTGAAGTCTGGAGGGTGAATCAGAAGAAGTAGAAGAAGGAGAAGGAGAAGGTGAAGTCTGGAGGGTGGATCAGAAGAAGCAGAAGAAGGAGAAGGAGAAGGTGAAGTCTGGAGGGTGAATCAGAAGAAGCTGAAGAAGGAGAAGGAGAAGGTGAAGTCTGGAGGGTGAAACAGAAGAAGCAGAATAAGGAGAAGGAGAAGGTGAAGTCAGGAGGGGGAATCAGAAGAAGCAGAAGAAGGAGAAGGAGAAGGTGAAGTAAGGAGGGTGAATCAGAAGAAGCAAAAGAAGGAGAAGGAGAAGGTGAATTCTGGAGTGTGAAGCAGAAGAAGCAAAAGAAGGAGAAGGAGAAGGTGAAGTCTGGAGGGTGAATCAGAAGAAGTAGAAGAAGGAGAAGGAGAAGGTGAAGTCTGCAGGGTGAAGCAGAAGAAGTAGAAGAAGGAGAAGGAGAAGGTGAAGTCAGGAGGGTGAATCAGAAGAAGTAGAAGAAGGAGAAGGAGAAGGTGAAGTCAGGAGGGTGAATCAGAAGAAGCAGAAGAAGGAGAAGGAGAAGGTGAAGTCTGGAGGGTGAATCAGAAGAATCAGAAGAAGGAGAAGGAGAAGGTGAAGTCTGGAGGGTGAATCAGAAGAAGCAGAAGAAAGAGAAGGAGAAGGTGAAGTCTGGAGGGTGAATCAGAAGAAGTAGAAGAAGGAGAAGGAGAAGGTGAAGTCTGGAGGGTGAATCAGAAAAAGCAGAAGAAGGAGAAGGAGAAGGTGAAGTCTGGAGGGTGAATCAGAAGAAGCAGAAGAAGGAGAAGGAGAAGGTGAAGTCTGGAGGGTGAATCAGAAGAAGCAGAAGAAGGAGAAGGAGAAGGTGAAGTCTGGAGGGTGAATCAGAAGAAGCAGAATAAGGAGAAGGAGAAGGTGAAGTCTGGAGGGTGAATCAGAAGAAGCAGAAAAAGGAGAAGGAGAAAGTGAAGTCTGAAGGGTGAATCAGAAGAAGTAGAAGAAGGAGAAGGAGAAGGTGAAGTCTGGAGGGTGAAGCAGAAGAAGTAGAAGAAGGAGAAGGAGAAGGTGAAGTCAGGAGGGTGAATCAGAAGAAGTAGAAGAAGGAGAAGGAGAAGGTGAAGTCAGGAGGGTGAATCAGAAGAAGCAGAAGAAGGAGAAGGAGAAGGTGAAGTCTGGAGGGTGAATCAGAAGAATCAGAAGAAGGAGAAGGAGAAGGTGAAGTCTGGAGGGTGAATCAGAAGAAGCAGAAGAAAGAGAAGGAGAAGGTGAAGTCTGGAGGGTGAAGCAGAAGAAACAGAAGAAGGAGAAGGAGAAGGTGAAGACTGGAGGGTGAATCAGAAGAAGTAGAAGAAGGAGAAGGAGAAGGTGAAGTCTGGAGGGTGAATCAGAAGAAGTAGAAGAAGGAGAAGGAGAAGGTGAAGTCTGGAAGGTGAATCAGAAGAAGCAGAAGAAGGAGAAGGAGAAGGTGAAGTCTGGAGGGTGAATCAGAAGAAGCAGAAGAAGGAGAAGGAGAAGATGAAGTCTGGAGGGTGAATCAGAAGAAGTAGAAGAAGGAGAAGGAGAAGGTGAGGTCTGGAGGGTGAATCAGAAGAAGCAGAAGAAGGAGAAGGAGAAGGTGAAGTCTGGAGGGTGAATCAGAAGAAGCAGAAGAAGGAGAAGGAGAAGGTGAAGTCTGGAGGGTGAATCAGAAGAAGCAGAAGAAGGAGAAGGAGAAGGTGAAGTCAGGAGGGTGAATCAGAAGAAGCAGAAGAAGGAGAAGGAGAAGGTGAAGTTAGGAGGGTGAATCAGAAGAAGCAGAAGAAGGAGAAGGAGCAGGTGATGTCAGGGGGATGAAGCAGAAGAAGTAGAAGAAGGAGAAGGAGAAGGTGAAGTCAGGACGGTGAAGCAGAAGAAGCAGAAGAAGGAGAAGGAGAAGGTGAAGTCTGGAGGGTGAATCAGAAGAAGTAGAAGAAGGAGAAGGAGAAGGTCAAGTCTGGAGGGTGAATCAGAAGAAGTAGAATAAGGAGAAGGAGAAGGTGAAGTCTGGAGGGTGAAGCAGTAGAAGGAGAAGGAGAAGGTGAAGTCAGGAGGGTGAATCAGAAGAAGTAGAAGAAGGAGAAGGAGAAGGTGAAGTCAGGAGGGTGAATCAGAAGAAGCAGAAGAAGGAGAAGGAGAAGGTGAAGTCTGGAGGGTGAATCAGAAGAAGTAGAAGAAGGAGAAGGAGAAGGTGAAGTCTGGAGTGTGAATCAGAAGAAGCAGAAGAAGGAGAAGGAGAAGGTGAAGTCTAGAGGGTGAATCAGAAGAAGCAGAATAAGGAGAAGGAGAAGGTGAAGTCTGGAGGGTGAATCAGAAGAAGCAGAAGAAGGAAAAGGAGAAGGTGAAGTCTGGAGGGTGAATCAGAAGAAGTAGAAGAAGGAGAAGGAGAAGGTGAAGTCTGGGGGGTGAAGCAGAAGAAGTAGAAGAAGGAGAAGGAGAAGGTGAAGTCAGGAGGGTGAATCAGAAGAAGCAGAAGAAGGAGAAGGAGAAGGTGAAGTCAGGAGGGTGAATCAGAAGAAGCAGAAGAAGGAGAAGGAGAAGGTGAAGTCTGGAGGGTGAATCAGAAGAATCAGAAGAAGGAGAAGGAGAAGGTGAAGTCTGGAGGGTGAATCAGAAGAAGCAGAATAAGGAGAAGGAGAAGGTGAAGTCTGGAGGGTGAATCAGAAGAAGCAGAAGAAGGAGAAGGAGAAGATGAAGTCTGGAGGGTGAATCAGAAGAAGTAGAAGAAGGAGAAGGAGAAGGTGAAGTCTGGAGGGTGAAGCAGAAGAAGTAGAAGAAGGAGAAGGAGAAGGTGAAGTCAGGAGGGTGTATCAGAAGAAGTAGAAGAAGAAGTAGGAGAAGGTGAAGTCAGGAGGGTGAATCAGAAGAAGCAGAAGAAGGAGAAGAAGAAGGTGAAGTCTGGAGGGTGAATCAGAAGAATCAGAAGAAGGAGAAGTAGAAGGTGAAGTCTGGAGGGTGAATCAGAAGAAGCAGAAGAAAGAGAAGGAGAAGGTGAAGTCTGGAGGGTGAAGCAGAAGAAACAGAAGAAGGAGAAGGAGAAGGTGAAGACTGGAGGGTGAATCAGAAGAAGTAGAAGAAGGAGAAGGAGAAGGTGAAGTCTGGAGGGTGAATCAGAAGAAGTAGAAGAAGGAGAAGGAGAAGGTGAAGTCTGGAGGGTGAATCAGAAGAAGCAGAAGGAGAAGGAGAAGGTGAATTCTGGAGGGTGAATCAGAAGAAGCAGAAGAAGGAGAAGGAGAAGATGAAGTCTGGAGGGTGAATCAGAAGAAGTAGAAGAAGGAGAAGGAGAAGGTGAAGTCTGGAGGGTGAATCAGAAGTAGGAGAAGAAGGAGAAGGAGAAGGTGAAGTCTGGACGGTGAATCAGAAGAAACAGAAGAAGGAGAAGGAGAACGTGAAGTCTGGAGGGTGAATCAGAAGAAGTAGAAGAAGGAGAAGGAGAAGGTGTAGTCTGGAGGGTGAATCAGAAGAAGTAGACGAAGGAGAAGGAGAAGGTGAAGTCTGGAGGGTGAATCAGAAGAAGCAGAAGAAGGAGAAGGAGAAGGTGAAGTCTGGAGGGTGAATCAGAAGAAGCAGAAGAAGGGGAAGGAGAAGGTGAAGTCTGGAGGGTGAATCAGAAGAAGCAGAATAAGGAGAAGGAGAAGGTGAAGTCTGGAGGGTGAATCAGAAGAAGCAGAAAAAGGAGAAGGAGAAGGTGACGTCTGAAGGGTGAATCAGAAGAAGTAGAAGAAGGAGAAGGAGAAGGTGAAGTCTGGAGGGTGAATCAGAAGAAGCAGAAGAAGGAGAAGGAGAAGGTGAAGTCTGGAGGGTGAAACAGAAGAAGCAGAATAAGGAGAAGGAGAAGGTGAAGTCAGGAGGGTGAATCAGAAGAAGCAGAAGAAGGAGAAGGAGAAGGTGAAGTAAGGAGGGTGAATCAGAAGAAGCAGAAGAAGGAGAAGGAGAAGGTGAAGTCTGGAGGGTGAATCAGAAGAATCAGAAGAAGGAGAAGGAGAAGGTGAAGTCTGGAGGGTGAATCAGAAGAAGCAGAAGAAGGAGAAGGAGAAGGTGAAGTCTGGAGGGTGAAGCAGAAGAAGTAGAAGAAGGAGAAGGAGAAGGTGAAGTCAGGAGGGTGTATCAGAAGAAGTAGAAGAAGAAGTAGGAGAAGGTGAAGTCAGGAGGGTGAATCAGAAGAAGCAGAAGAAGGAGAAGGAGAAGGTGAAGTCTGGAGGGTGAATCAGAAGAATCAGAAGAAGGAGAAGTAGAAGGTGAAGTCTGGAGGGTGAATCAGAAGAAGCAGAAGAAAGAGAAGGAGAAGGTGAAGTCTGGAGGGTGAAGCAGAAGAAACAGAAGAAGGAGAAGGAGAAGGTGAAGACTGGAGGGTGAATCAGAAGAAGTAGAAGAAGGAGAAGGAGAAGGTGAAGTCTGGAGGGTGAATCAGAAGAAGTAGAAGAAGGAGAAGGAGAAGGTGAAGTCTGGAGGGTGAATCAGAAGAAGCAGAAGGAGAAGGAGAAGGTGAATTCTGGAGGGTGAATCAGAAGAAGCAGAAGAAGGAGAAGGAGAAGATGAAGTCTGGAGGGTGAATCAGAAGAAGTAGAAGAAGGAGAAGGAGAAGGTGAAGTCTGGAGGGTGAATCAGAAGTAGGAGAAGAAGGAGAAGGAGAAGGTGAAGTCTGGACGGTGAATCAGAAGAAACAGAAGAAGGAGAAGGAGAACGTGAAGTCTGGAGGGTGAATCAGAAGAAGTAGAAGAAGGAGAAGGAGAAGGTGTAGTCTGGAGGGTGAATCAGAAGAAGTAGACGAAGGAGAAGGAGAAGGTGAAGTCTGGAGGGTGAATCAGAAGAAGCAGAAGAAGGAGAAGGAGAAGGTGAAGTCTGGAGGGTGAATCAGAAGAAGCAGAAGAAGGGGAAGGAGAAGGTGAAGTCGGGAGGGTGAATCAGAAGAAGCAGAATAAGGAGAAGGAGAAGGTGAAGTCTGGAGGGTGAATCAGAAGAAGCAGAAAAAGGAGAAGGAGAAGGTGACGTCTGAAGGGTGAATCAGAAGAAGTAGAAGAAGGAGAAGGAGAAGGTGAAGTCTGGAGGGTGAATCAGAAGAAGCAGAAGAAGGAGAAGGAGAAGGTGAAGTCTGGAGGGTGAAACAGAAGAAGCAGAATAAGGAGAAGGAGAAGGTGAAGTCAGGAGGGTGAATCAGAAGAAGCAGAAGAAGGAGAAGGAGAAGGTGAAGTAAGGAGGGTGAATCAGAAGAAGCAGAAGAAGGAGAAGGAGAAGGTGAAGTCTGGAGGGTGAATCAGAAGAATCAGAAGAAGGAGAAGGAGAAGGTGAAGTCTGGAGGGTGAATCAGAAGAAGCAGAAGAAGGAGAAGGAGAAGGTGAAGTCTGGAGGGAGAAGCAGAAGAAGTAGAAGAAGGAGAAGGAGAAGGTGAAGTCTGGAGGGTGAATCAGAAGAAGTAGAAGAAGGAGAAGGAGAAGGTGAAGTCTGGAGGGTGAATCAGAAGAAGCAGAAGAAGGAGAAGGAGAAGGTGAAGTCTGGAGGGTGAATCAGAAGAAGCAGAAGAAGGAGAAGGAGAAGGTGAAGTCTGGAGGGTGAAACAGAAGAAGCAGAATAAGGAGAAGGAGAAGGTGAAGTCAGGAGGGTGAATCAGAAGAAGCAGAAGAAGGAGAAGGAGAAGGTGAAGTAAGGAGGGTGAATCAGAAGAAGCAGAAGAAGGAGAAGGAGAAGGTGAAGTCTGGAGTGTGAAGCAGAAGAAGCAAAAGAAGGAGTAGGAGAAGGTGAAGTCTGGAGGGTGAATCAGAAGAAGTAGAAGAAGGAGAAGGAGAAGGTGAAGTCTGGAGGGTGAAGCAGAAGAAGTAGAAGAAGCAGAAGGAGAAGGTGAAGTCAGGAGGGTGAATCAGAAGAAGTAGAAGAAGGAGAAGGAGAAGGTGAAGTCAGGAGGGTGAATCAGAAGAAGCAGAAGAAGGAGAAGGAGAAGGTGAAGTCTGGAGGGTGAATCAGAAGAATCAGAAGATGGAGAAGGAGGAGGTGAAGTCTGGAGGGTGAATCAGAAGAAGCAGAAGAAAGAGAAGGAGAAGGTGAAGTCTGGAGGGTGAATCAGAAGAAGCAGAAGAAGGAGAAGGAGAAGGTGAAGTCTGGAGGGAGAAGCAGAAGAAGTAGAAGAAGGAGAAGGAGAAGGTGAAGTCTGGAGGGTGAATCAGAAGAAGTAGAAGAAGGAGAAGGAGAAGGTGAAGTCTGGAGGGTGAATCAGAAGAAACAGAAGAAGGAGAAGGAGTAGGTGAAGTCTGGAGGGTGAATCAGAAGAAGTAGAAGAAGGAGAAGGAGAAGGTGTATTCTGGAGGGTGAATCAGAAGAATTAGACGAAGGAGAAGGAGAAGGTGAAGTCTGGAGGGTGAACCAGAAGAAGCAGAAGAAGGAGAAGGTGAAGGTGAAGTCTGGAGGGTGAATCAGAAGAAGTAGAAGAAGGAGAAGGAGAAGGTGAAGTCTGGAGGGTGAATCAGAAGAAGCATAAGATGGAGAAGGAGAAGGTGAAGTCTGGAGGGTGAATCAGAAGAAGCAAAAGAAGGAGAAGGAGAAGGTGAAGTCTGGAGGGTGAAACAGAAGAAGCAGAATAAGGAGAAGGAGAAGGTGAAGTCAGGAGGGTGAATCAGAAGAAGCAGAAGAAGGAGAAGGAGAAGGTGAAGTAAGGAGGGTGAATCAGAAGAAGCAGAAGAAGGAGAAGGAGAAGGTGAAGTCTGGAGTGTGAAGCAGAAGAAGCAAAAGAAGGAGAAGGAGAAGGTGAAGTCTGGAGGGTGAATCAGAAGAAGTAGAATAAGGAGAAGGAGAAGGTGAAGTCTGGAGGGTGAAGCAGAAGAAGTAGAAGAAGGAGAAGGAGAAGGTGAAGTCAGGAGGGTGAATCAGAAGAAGTAGAAGAAGGAGAAGGAGAAGGTGAAGTCAGGAGGGTGAATCAGAAGAAGCAGAAGAAGGAGAAGGAGAAGGTGAAGTCTGGAGGGTGAATCAGAAGAATCAGAAGAAGGAGAAGGAGAAGGTGAAGTCTGGAGGGTGAATCAGAAGAAGCAGAAGAAAGAGAAGGAGAAGGTGAAGTCTGGAGGGTGAATCAGAAGAAGCAGAAGAAGGAGAAGGAGAAGGTGAAGTCAGGAGGGTGAATCAGAAGAAGCAGAAGAAGGAGAAGGAGAAGGTGAAGTTTGGAGGGTGAATCAGAAGAAGCAGAAGAAGGAGAAGGAGCAGGTGATGTCAGGGGGATGAAGCAGAAGAAGTAGAAGAAGGAGAAGGTGAAGTCAGGACGGTGAAGCAGAAGAAGCAGAAGAAGGAGAAGGAGAAGGTGAAGTCTGGAGGGTGAATCAGAAGAAGTAGAAGAAGGAGAAGGAGAAGGTCAAGTCTGGAGGGTGAATCAGAAGAAGTAGAATAAGGAGAAGGAGAAGGTGAAGTCTGGAGGGTGAAGCAGAAGAAGTAGAAGAAGGAGAAGGAGAAGGTGAAGTCAGGAGGGTGAATCAGAAGAAGTAGAAGAAGGAGAAGGAGAAGGTGAAGTCAGGAGGGTGAATCAGAAGAAGCAGAAAAGGAGAAGGAGAAGGTGAAGTCTGGAGGGTGAATCAGAAGAATCAGAAGAAGGAGAAGGAGAAGGTGAAGACTGGAGGGTGAATCAGAAGAAGCAGAAGAAAGAGAAGGAGAAGGTGAAGTCTGGAGGGTGAATCAGAAGAAGTAGAAGAAGGAGAAGGAGAAGGTGAAGTCTGGAGTGTGAATCAGAAGAAGCAGAAGAAGGAGAAGGAGAAGGTGAAGTCTAGAGGGTGAATCAGAAGAAGCAGAATAAGGAGAAGGAGAAGGTGAAGTCTGGAGGGTGAATCAGAAGAAGCAGAAGTAGGAGAAGGAGAAGGTGAAGTCTGGAGGGTGAACCAGAAGAAGCAGAAGAAGGAGAAGGAGAAGGTGAAGTCTGGAGGGTGAATCAGAAGAAGTAGAAGAAGGAGAAGGAGAAGGTGAAGTCTGGAGGGTGAATCAGAAGAAGCAGAAGAAGGAGAAGGAGAAGGTGAAGTCTGAAGGTGAATCAGAAGAAGCAGAAGAAGGAGAAGGAGAAGGTGAAGTCTGGAGGGTGAAACAGAAGAAGCAGAATAAGGAGAAGGAGAAGGTGAAGTCAGGAGGGTGAATCAGAAGAAGCAGAAGAAGGAGAAGGAGAAGGTGAAGTAAGGAGGGTGAATCAGAAGAAGCAGAAGAAGGAGAAGGAGAAGGTGAAGTCTGGAGTGTGAAGCAGAAGAAGCAAAAGAAGGAGAAGGAGAAGGTGAAGTCTGGAGGGTGAATCAGAAGAAGTAGAATAAGGAGAAGGAGAAGGTGAAGTCTGGAGGGTGAAGCAGAAGAAGTAGAAGAAGGAGAAGGAGAAGGTGAAGTCAGGAGGGTGAATCAGAAGAAGTAGAAGAAGGAGAAGGAGAAGGTGAAGTCAGGAGGGTGAATCAGAAGAAGCAGAAGAAGGAGAAGGAGAAGGTGAAGTCTGGAGGGTGAATCAGAAGAATCAGAAGAAGGAGAAGGAGAAGGTGAAGTCTGGAGGGTGAATCAGAAGAAGTTGAAGAAAGAGAAGGAGAAGGTGAAGTCTGGAGGGTGAATCAGAAGAAGCAGAAGAAGGAGAAGGAGAAGGTGAAGTCAGGAGGGTGAATCAGAAGAAGCAGAAGAAGGAGAAGGAGAAGGTGAAGTTAGGAGGGTGAATCAGAAGAAGCAGAAGAAGGAGAAGGAGCAGGTGATGTCAGGGGGATGAAGCAGAAGAAGTAGAAGAAGGAGAAGGAGAAGGTGAAGTCAGGACGGTGAAGCAGAAGAAGCAGAAGAAGGAGAAGGAGAAGGTGAAGTCTGGAGGGTGAATCAGAAGAAGTAGAAGAAGGAGAAGGAGAAGGTCAAGTCTGGAGGGTGAATCAGAAGAAGTAGAATAAGGAGAAGGAGAAGGTGAAGTCTGGAGGGTGAAGCAGAAGAAGTAGAAGAAGGAGAAGGAGAAGGTGAAGTCAGGAGGGTGAATCAGAAGAAGTAGAAGTAGGAGAAGGAGAAGGTGAATCAGGAGGGTGAATCAGAAGAAGCAGAAGAAGGAGAAGGAGAAGGTGAAGTCTGGAGGGTGAATCAGAAGAATCAGAAGAAGGAGAAGGAGAAGGTGAAGTCTGGAGGGTGAATCAGAAGAAGCAGAAGAAAGAGAAGGAGAAGGTGAAGTCTGGAGGGTGAATCAGAAGAAGTAGAAGAAGGAGAAGGAGAAGGTGAAGTCTGGAGTGTGAATCAGAAGAAGCAGAAGAAGGAGAAGGAGAAGGTGAAGTCTAGAGGGTGAATCAGAAGAAGCAGAATAAGGAGAAGGAGAAGGTGAAGTCTGGAGGGTGAATCAGAAGAAGCAGAAGAAGGAGAAGGAGAAGGTGAAGTCTGGAGGGTGAATCAGAAGAAGTAGAAGAAGGAGAAGGAGAAGGTGAAGTCTGGAGGGTGAAGCAGAAGAAGTAGAAGAAGGAGAAGGAGAAGGTGAAGTCAGGAGGGTGAATCAGAAGAAGTAGAAGAAGGAGAAGGAGAAGGTGAAGTCAGGAGGGTGAATCAGAAGAAGCAGAAGAAGGAGAAGGAGAAGGTGAAGTCTGGAGGGTGAATCAGAAGAATCAGAAGAAGGAGAAGGAGAAGGTGAAGTCTGGAGGGTGAATCAGAAGAAGCAGAGGAAGGAGAAGGAGAAGGTGAAGTCTGGAGGGTGAATCAGAAGAAGCAGAATAAGGAGAAGGAGAAGGTGAAGTCTGGAGGGTGAATCAGAAGAAGCAGAAAAAGGAGAAGGAGAAGGTGACGTCTGAAGGGTGAATCAGAAGAAGTAGAAGAAGGAGAAGGAGAAGGTGAAGTCTGGAGGGTGAATCAGAAGAAGCAGAAGAAGGAGAAGGAGAAGGTGAAGTCTGGAGGGTGAAACAGAAGAAGCAGAATAAGGAGAAGGAGAAGGTGAAGTCAGGAGGGTGAATCAGAAGAAGCAGAAGAAGGAGAAGGAGAAGGTGAAGTAAGGAGGGTGAATCAGAAGAAGCAGAAGAAGGAGAAGGAGAAGGTGAAGTCTGGAGGGTGAATCAGAAGAATCAGAAGAAGGAGAAGGAGAAGGTGAAGTCTGGAGGGTGAATCAGAAGAAGCAGAAGAAGGAGAAGGAGAAGGTGAAGTCTGGAGGGAGAAGCAGAAGAAGTAGAAGAAGGAGAAGGAGAAGGTGAAGTCTGGAGGGTGAATCAGAAGAAGTAGAAGAAGGAGAAGGAGAAGGTGAAGTCTGGAGGGTGAATCAGAAGAAGCAGAAGAAGGAGAAGGAGAAGGTGAAGTCTGGAGGGTGAATCAGAAGAAGCAGAAGAAGGAGAAGGAGAAGGTGAAGTCTGGAGGGTGAAACAGAAGAAGCAGAATAAGGAGAAGGAGAAGGTGAAGTCAGGAGGGTGAATCAGAAGAAGCAGAAGAAGGAGAAGGAGAAGGTGAAGTAAGGAGGGTGAATCAGAAGAAGCAGAAGAAGGAGAAGGAGAAGGTGAAGTCTGGAGTGTGAAGCAGAAGAAGCAAAAGGAGGAGTAGGAGAAGGTGAAGTCTGGAGGGTGAATCAGAAGAAGTAGAAGAAGGAGAAGGAGAAGGTGAAGTCTGGAGGGTGAAGCAGAAGAAGTAGAAGAAGGAGAAGGAGAAGGTGAAGTCAGGAGGGTGAATCAGAAGAAGTAGAAGAAGGAGAAGGAGAAGGTGAAGTCAGGAGGGTGAATCAGAAGAAGCAGAAGAAGGAGAAGGAGAAGGTGAAGTCTGGAGGGTGAATCAGAAGAATCAGAAGAAGGAGAAGGAGGAGGTGAAGTCTGGAGGGTGAATCAGAAGAAGCAGAAGAAAGAGAAGGAGAAGGTGAAGTCTGGAGGGTGAATCAGAAGAAGCAGAAGAAGGAGAAGGAGAAGGTGAAGTCTGGAGGGAGAAGCAGAAGAAGTAGAAGAAGGAGAAGGAGAAGGTGAAGTCTGGAGGGTGAATCAGAAGAAGTAGAAGAAGGAGAAGGAGAAGGTGAAGTCTGGAGGGTGAATCAGAAGAAACAGAAGAAGGAGAAGGAGTAGGTGAAGTCTGGAGGGTGAATCAGAAGAAGTAGAAGAAGGAGAAGGAGAAGGTGTATTCTGGAGGGTGAATCAGAAGAATTAGACGAAGGAGAAGGAGAAGGTGAAGTCTGGAGGGTGAACCAGAAGAAGCAGAAGAAGGAGAAGGTGAAGGTGAAGTCTGGAGGGTGAATCAGAAGAAGTAGAAGAAGGAGAAGGAGAAGGTGAAGTCTGGAGGGTGAATCAGAAGAAGCAGAAGAAGGAGAAGGAGAAGGTGAAGTCTGGAGGGTGAATCAGAAGAAGCAAAAGAAGGAGAAGGAGAAGGTGAAGTCTGGAGGGTGAAACAGAAGAAGCAGAATAAGGAGAAGGAGAAGGTGAAGTCAGGAGGGTGAATCAGAAGAAGCAGAAGAAGGAGAAGGAGAAGGTGAAGTAAGGAGGGTGAATCAGAAGAAGCAGAAGAAGGAGAAGGAGAAGGTGAAGTCTGGAGTGTGAAGCAGAAGAAGCAAAAGAAGGAGAAGGAGAAGGTGAAGTCTGGAGGGTGAATCAGAAGAAGTAGAATAAGGAGAAGGAGAAGGTGAAGTCTGGAGGGTGAAGCAGAAGAAGTAGAAGAAGGAGAAGGAGAAGGTGAAGTCAGGAGGGTGAATCAGAAGAAGTAGAAGAAGGAGAAGGAGAAGGTGAAGTCAGGAGGGTGAATCAGAAGAAGCAGAAGAAGGAGAAGGAGAAGGTGAAGTCTGGAGGGTGAATCAGAAGAATCAGAAGAAGGAGAAGGAGAAGGTGAAGTCTGGAGGGTGAATCAGAAGAAGCAGAAGAAAGAGAAGGAGAAGGTGAAGTCTGGAGGGTGAATCAGAAGAAGCAGAAGAAGGAGAAGGAGAAGGTGAAGTCAGGAGGGTGAATCAGAAGAAGCAGAAGAAGGAGAAGGAGAAGGTGAAGTTTGGAGGGTGAATCAGAAGAAGCAGAAGAAGGAGAAGGAGCAGGTGATGTCAGGGGGATGAAGCAGAAGAAGTAGAAGAAGGAGAAGGAGAAGGTGAAGTCAGGACGGTGAAGCAGAAGAAGCAGAAGAAGGAGAAGGAGAAGGTGAAGTCTGGAGGGTGAATCAGAAGAAGTAGAAGAAGGAGAAGGAGAAGGTCAAGTCTGGAGGGTGAATCAGAAGAAGTAGAATAAGGAGAAGGAGAAGGTGAAGTCTGGAGGGTGAAGCAGAAGAAGTAGAAGAAGGAGAAGGAGAAGGTGAAGTCAGGAGGGTGAATCAGAAGAAGGAGAAGAAGGAGAAGGAGAAGGTGAAGTCAGGAGGGTGAATCAGAAGTAGCAGAAAAGGAGAAGGAGAAGGTGAAGTCTGGAGGGTGAATCAGAAGAATCAGAAGAAGGAGAAGGAGAAGGTGAAGTCTGGAGGGTGAATCAGAAGAAGCAGAAGAAAGAGAAGGAGAAGGTGAAGTCTGGAGGGTGAATCAGAAGAAGTAGAAGAAGGAGAAGGAGAAGGTGAAGTCTGGAGTGTGAATCAGAAGAAGCAGAAGAAGGAGAAGGAGAAGGTGAAGTCTAGAGGGTGAATCAGAAGAAGCAGAATAAGGAGAAGGAGAAGGTGAAGTCTGGAGGGTGAATCAGAAGAAGCAGAAGTAGGAGAAGGAGAAGGTGAAGTCTGGAGGGTGAACCAGAAGAAGCAGAAGAAGGAGAAGGAGAAGGTGAAGTCTGGAGGGTGAATCAGAAGAAGTAGAAGAAGGAGAAGGAGAAGGTGAAGTCTGGAGGGTGAATCAGAAGAAGCAGAAGAAGGAGAAGGAGAAGGTGAAGTCTGAAGGTGAATCAGAAGAAGCAGAAGAAGGAGAAGGAGAAGGTGAAGTCTGGAGGGTGAAACAGAAGAAGCAGAATAAGGAGAAGGAGAAGGTGAAGTCAGGAGGGTGAATCAGAAGAAGCAGAAGAAGGAGAAGGAGAAGGTGAAGTAAGGAGGGTGAATCAGAAGAAGCAGAAGAAGGAGAAGGTGAAGTCTGGAGTGTGAAGCAGAAGAAGCAAAAGAAGGAGAAGGGGAAGGTGAAGTCTGGAGGGTGAATCAGAAGCAGTAGAATAAGGAGAAGGAGAAGGTGAAGTCTGGAGGGTGAAGCAGAAGAAGTAGAAGAAGGAGAAGGAGAAGGTGAAGTCAGGAGGGTGAATCAGAAGAAGCAGAAGTAGGAGAAGGAGAAGGTGAAGTCTGGAGGGTGAACCAGAAGAAGCAGAAGAAGGAGAAGGAGAAGGTGAAGTCTGGAGGGAGAATCAGAAGAAGTAGAAGAAGGAGAAGGAGAAGGTGAAGTCTGGAGGGTGAATCAGAAGAAGCAGAAGAAGGAGAAGGAGAAGGTGAAGTCTGAAGGTGAATCAGAAGAAGCAGAAGAAGGAGAAGGAGAAGGTGAAGTCTGGAGGGTGAATCAGAAGAATCAGAAGAAGGAGAAGGAGAAGGTGAAGTCTGGAGGGTGAATCAGAAGAAGTTGAAGAAGGAGAAGGAGAAGGTGAAGTCTGGAGGGTGAATCAGAAGAAGTAGAAGAAGGAGAAGGAGAAGGTGAAGTCTGGAGGGTGAAGCAGAAGAAGTAGAAGAAGGAGAAGGAGAAGGTGAAGTCAGGAGGGTGAATCAGAAGAAGTAGAAGAAGGAGAAGGAGAAGGTGAAGTCAGGAGGGTGAATCAGAAGAAGCAGAAGAAGGAGAAGGAGAAGGTGAAGTCTGGAGGGTGAATCAGAAGAATCAGAAGAAGGAGAAGGAGAAGGTGAAGTCTGGAGGGTGAATCAGAAGAAGCAGAAGAAAGAGAAGGAGAAGGTGAAGTCTGGAGGGTGAATCAGAAGAAGCAGAAGAAGGAGAAGGAGAAGGTGAAGTCTGGATGGTGAATCAGAAGAAGCAGAAGAAGGAGAAGGAGAAGATGAAGTCTGGAGGGTGAATCAGAAGAAGTAGAAGAAGGAGAAGGAGAAGGTGAAGTCTGGAGGGTGAATCAGAAGAAGTAGAAGAAGGAGAAGGAGAAGATGAAGTCTGGAGGGTGAATCAGAAGAAACAGAAGAAGGAGAAGGAGAAGGTGAAGTCTGGAGGGTGAATCAGAAGAAGTAGAAGAAGGAGAAGGAGAAGGTGTAGTCTGGAGGGTGAATCAGAAGAAGTAGACGAAGGAGAAGGAGAAGTTGAAGTCTGGAGGGTGAATCAGAAGAAGCAGAAGAAGGAGAAGGAGAAGGTGAAGTCTGGAGGGTGAATCAGAAGAAGTAGAAGAAGGAGAAGGAGAAGGTGAAGTCTGGAGGGTGAATCAGAAGAAGCAGAAGAAGGAGAAGGAGAAGGTGAAGTCTGGAGGGTGAATCAGAAGAAGCAGAAGAAGGAGAAGGAGAAGGTGAAGTCTGGAGGGTGAATCAGAAGAAGCAGAATAAGGAGAAGGAGAAGGTGAAGTCTGGAGGGTGAATCAGAAGAAGCAGAAGAAGGAGAAGGAGAAGGTGAAGTCTGGAGGGTGAATCAGAAGAAGTAGAAGAAGGAGAAGGAGAAGGTGAAGTCTGGAGGGTGAATCAGAAGAAGTATAAGAAGGAGAAGGAGAAGGTGAAGTCTGGAGGGTGAATCAGAAGAAGTAGAAGAAGGAGAAGGAGAAGGTGAAGTCTGGAGGGTGAAGCAGAAGAAGTAGATGAAGGAGAAGGAGAAGGTGAATTCAGGAGGGTGAATCAGAAGAAGTAGAAGAAGGAGAAGGAGAAGGTGAGTTCTGGAGGTTGAATCAGAAGAAGCAGAAGAAGGAGAAGGAGAAGGTGAAGTCTGGAGGGTGAATCAGAAGAATCAGAAGAAGGAGAAGGAGAAGGTGAAGTCTGGAGGGTGAATCAGAAGAAGCAGAAGAAAGAGAAGGAGAAGGTGAAGTCTGGAGGGTGAAGCAGAAGAAACAGAAGAAGGAGAAGGAGAAGGTGAAGACTGGAGGGTGAATCAGAAGAAGTAGAAGAAGGAGAAGGAGAAGGTGAAGTCTGGAGGGTGAATCAGAAGAAGTAGAAGAAGGAGAAGGAGAAGGTGAAGTCTGGAGGGTGAATCAGAAGAAGCAGAAGAAGGAGAAGGAGAAGGTGAAGTCTGGAGGGTGAATCAGAAGAAGGAGAAGAAGGAGAAGGAGAAGATGAAATCTGGAGGGTGAATCAGAAGAAGTAGAAGAAGGAGAAGGAGAAGCTGAAGTCTGGAGGCTGAATCAGAATAAGTAGAAGAAGGAGAAGGAGAAGGTGAAGTCTGGAGGGTGAATCAGAAGAAGCAGAAGAAGGAGAAGGAGAAGATGAAGTCTGGAGGGTGAATCAGAAGAAGTAGAAGAAGGAGAAGGAGAAGGTGAGGTCTGGAGGGTGAATCAGAAGAAGCAGAAGAATGAGAAGGAGAAGGTGAAGTCTGGAGGGTGAATCAGAAGAAGCAAAAGAAGGAGAAGGAGAAGGTGAAGTCTGGAGGGTGAATCAGAAGAAGCAGAAGAAGGAGAAGGTGAAGTCAGGAGGGTGAATCAGAAGAAGCAGAAGAAGGAGAAGGAGAAGGTGAATTTAGGAGGGTGAATCAGAAGAAGCAGAAGAAGGAGAAGGAGCAGGTGAAGTCAGGGGGGTGTAGCAGAAGAAGTAGAAGAAGGAGAAGGAGAAGGTGAAGTCAGGACGGTGAAGCAGAAGAAGCAGAAGAAGGAGAAGGAGAAGGTGAAGCCTGGAGGGCGCAGCAGAAGAAGCAGAAGAAGGAGAAGGAGAAGGTGAAGTCTGGAGTGTGAAGCAGAAGAAGCAGAAGAAGGAGAAGGAGAAGGTGAAGTCTGGAGGGCGCAGCAGAAGAAGCAGAAGAAGGAGAATGAGAAGGTGAAGTCTGGAGGGTGAATCAGAAGAAGCAGAAGAAGGAGAAGGAGAAGGTGAAGTCTGGAGGGTGAATCAGAAGAAGTAGAAGAAGGAGAAGGAGAAGGTGAAGTCTGGAGGGTGAAGCAGAAGAAGTAGAAGAAGGAGAAGGAGAAGGTGAAGTCAGGAGGGTGAATCAGAAGAAGTAGAAGAAGGAGAAGGAGAAGGTGAAGTCAGGAGGGTGAATCAGAAGAAGCAGAAGAAGGAGAAGGAGAAGGTGAAGTCTGGAGGGTGAATCAGAAGAATCAGAAGAAGGAGAAGGAGAAGGTGAAGTCTGGAGGGTGAATCAGAAGAAGCAGAAGAAAGAGAAGGAGAAGGTGAAGTCTGGAGGGTGAAGCAGAAGAAACAAAAAAAGGAGAAGGAGAAGGTGAAGACTGGAGGGTGAATCAGAAGACGTAGAAGAAGGAGAAGGAGAAGGTGAAGTCTGGAGGGTGAATCAGAAGAAGTGGAAGAAGGAGAAGGAGAAGTTGAAGTCTGGAGGGTGAATCAGAAGAAGCAGAAGAAGGAGAAGGAGAAGGTGAAGTCTGGAGGGTGAATCAGAAGAAGCAGAAGAAGGAGGAGGAGAAGATGAAGTCTGGAGGGTGAATCAGAAGAAGTAGAAGAAGGAGAAGGAGAAGTTGAAGTCTGGAGGGTGAATCAGAAGAAGTAGAAGAAGGAGAAGGAGAAGGTGAAGTCTGGAGGGTGAAGCAGAAGAAATAGAAGAAGGAGAAGGAGAAGGTGAAGTCAGGAGGGTGAATCAGAAGAAGTAGAAGAAGGAGAAGCAGAAGGTGAAGTCAGGAGGGTGAATCAGAAGAAGCAGAAGAAGGAGAAGGAGAAGGTGAAGTCTGGAGGGTGAATCAGAAGAATCAGAAGAAGGAGAAGGAGAAGGTGAAGTCTGGAGGGTGAATCAGAAGAAGCAGAAGAAAGAGAAGGAGAAGGTGAAGTCTGGAGGGTGAAGCAGAAGAAACAAAAAAAGGAGAAGGAGAAGGTGAAGACTGGAGGGTGAATCAGAAGAAGTAGAAGAAGGAGAAGGAGAAGGTGAAGTCTGGAGGGTGAATCAGAAGAAGTGGAAGAAGGAGAAGGAGAAGTTGAAGTCTGGAGGGTGAATCAGAAGAAGCAGAAGAAGGAGAAGGAGAAGGTGAAGTCTGGAGGGTGAATCAGAAGAAGCAGAAGAAGGAGAAGGAGAAGATGAAGTCTGGAGGGTGAATCAGAAGAAGTAGAAGAAGGAGAAGGAGAAGGTGAAGTCTGGAGGGTGAATCAGAAGAAGTAGAAGAAGGAGAAGGAGAAGATGAAGTCTGGAGGGTGAATCAGAAGAAACAGAAGAAGGAGAAGGAGAAGGTGAAGTCTGGAGGGTGAATCAGAAGAAGTAGAAGAAGGAGAAGGAGAAGGTGTAGTCTGGAGGGTGAATCAGAAGAAGTAGACGAAGGAGAAGGAGAAGGTGAAGTCTGGAGGGTGAATCAGAAGAAGCAGAAGAAGGAGAAGGAGAAGGTGAAGTCTGGAGGGTGAATCAGAAGAAGTAGAAGAAGGAGAAGGAGAAGGTGAAGTCTGGAGGGTGAATCAGAAGAAGCAGAAGAAGGAGAAGGAGAAGGTGAAGTCTGGAGGGTGAATCAGAAGAAGCAGAAGAAGGAGAAGGAGAAGGTGAAGTCTGGAGGGTGAATCAGAAGAAGCAGAATAAGGAGAAGGAGAAGGTGAAGTCTGGAGGGTGAATCAGAAGAAGCAGAAGAAGGAGAATGAGAAGATGAAGTCTGGAGGGTGAATCAGAAGAAGCAGAAGAAGGAGAAGGAGAAGGTGAAGTCTGGAGGGTGAATCAGAAGAAGTAGAAGAAGGAGAAGGAGAAGGTGAAGTCTGGAGGGTGAAGCAGAAGAAGTAGAAGAAGGAGAAGGAGAAGGTGAAGTCAGGAGGGTGAATCAGAAGAAGTAGAAGAAGGAGAAGGAGAAGGTGAAGTCAGGAGGGTGAATCAGAAGAAGCAGAAGAAGGAGAAGGAGAAGGTGAAGTCTGGAGGGTGAATCAGAAGAATCAGAAGAAGGAGAAGGAGAAGGTGAAGTCTGGAGGGTGAATCAGAAGAAGCAGAAGAAAGAGAAGGAGAAGGTGAAGTCTGGAGGGTGAAGCAGAAGAAACAAAAAAAGGAGAAGGAGAAGGTGAAGACTGGAGGGTGAATCAGAAGACGTAGAAGAAGGAGAAGGAGAAGGTGAAGTGTGGAGGGTGAATCAGAAGAAGTGGAAGAAGGAGAAGGAGAAGTTGAAGTCTGGAGGGTGAATCAGAAGAAGCAGAAGAAGGAGAAGGAGAAGGTGAAGTCTGGAGGGTGAATCAGAAGAAGCAGAAGAAGGAGGAGGAGAAGATGAAGTCTGGAGGGTGAATCAGAAGAAGTAGAAGAAGGAGAAGGAGAAGGTGAAGTCTGCAGGGTGAATCAGAAGAAGTAGAAGAAGGAGAAGGAGAAGGTGAAGTCTGGAGGGTGAAGCAGAAGAAATAGAAAAAGGAGAAGGAGAAGGTGAAGTCAGGAGGGTGAATCAGAAGAAGTAGAAGAAGGAGAAGGAGAAGGTGAAGTCAGGAGGGTGAATCAGAAGAAGGAGAAGGAGAAGGTGAAGTCTGGAGGGTGAATCAGAAGAATCAGAAGAAGGAGAAGGAGAAGGTGAAGTCTGGAGGGTGAATCAGAAGAAGCAGAAGAAAGAGAAGGAGAAGGTGAAGTCTGGAGGGTGAAGCAGAAGAAACAAAAAAAGGAGAAGGAGAAGGTGAAGACTGGAGGGTGAATCAGAAGAAGTAGAAGAAGGAGAAGGAGAAGGTGAAGTCTGGAGGGTGAATCAGAAGAAGTGGAAGAAGGAGAAGGAGAAGTTGAAGTCTGGAGGGTGAATCAGAAGAAGCAGAAGAAGGAGAAGGAGAAGGTGAAGTCTGGAGGGTGAATCAGAAGAAGCAGAAGAAGGAGAAGGAGAAGATGAAGTCTGGAGGGTGAATCAGAAGAAGTAGAAGAAGGAGAAGGAGAAGGTGAAGTCTGGAGGGTGAATCAGAAGAAGTAGAAGAAGGAGAAGGAGAAGATGAAGTCTGGAGGGTGAATCAGAAGAAACAGAAGAAGGAGAAGGAGAAGGTGAAGTCTGGAGGGTGAATCAGAAGAAGTAGAAGAAGGAGAAGGAGAAGGTGTAGTCTGGAGGGTGAATCAGAAGAAGTAGACGAAGGAGAAGGTGAAGTCTGGAGGGTGAATCAGAAGAAGCAGAAGAAGGAGAAGGAGAAGGTGAAGTCTGGAGGGTGAATCAGAAGAAGTAGAAGAAGGAGAAGGAGAAGGTGAAGTCTGGAGGGTGAATCAGAAGAAGCAGAAGAAGGAGAAGGAGAAGGTGAAGTCTGGAGGGTGAATCAGAAGAAGCAGAAGAAGGAGAAGGAGAAGGTGAAGTCTGGAGGGTGAATCAGAAGAAGCAGAATAAGGAGAAGGAGAAGGTGAAGTCTGGAGGGTGAATCAGAAGAAGCAGAAGAAGGAGAAGGAGAAGGTGAAGTCTGGAGGGTGAATCAGAAGAAGTAGAAGAAGGAGAAGGAGAAGGTGAAGTCTGGAGGGTGAATCAGAAGAAGTATAAGAAGGAGAAAGAGAAGGTGAAGTCTGGAGGGTGAATCAGAAGAAGTAGAAGAAGGAGAAGGAGAAGATGAAGTCTGGAGGGTGAAGCAGAAGAAGTAGATGAAGGAGAAGGAGAAGGTGAAGTCAGGAGGGTGAATCAGAAGAAGTAGAAGAAGGAGAAGGAGAAGGTGAGGTCTGGAGGGTGAATCAGAAGAAGCAGAAGAAGGAGAGGGAGAAGGTGAAGTCTGGAGGGTGAATCAGAAGAATCAGAAGAAGGAGAAGGAGAAGGTGAAGTCCGGAGGTTGAATCAGAAGAAGCAGAAGAAAGAGAAGGAGAAGGTGAAGTCTGGAGGGTGAAGCAGAAGAAACAGAAGAAGGAGAAGGAGAAGGTGAAGACTGGAGGGTGAATCAGAAGAAGTAGAAGAAGGAGAAGGAGAAGGTGAAGTCTGGAGGGTGAATCAGAAGAAGTAGAAGAAGGAGAAGGAGAAGGTGAAGTCTGGAGGGTGAATCAGAAGAAGCAGAAGAAGGAGAAGGAGAAGGTGAAGTCTGGAGGGTGAATCAGAAGAAGGAGAAGAAGGAGAAGGAGAAGATGAAGTCTGGAGGGTGAATCAGAAGAAGTAGAAGAAGGAGAAGGAGAAGGTGAAGTCTGGAGGCTGAATCAGAAGAAGTAGAAGAAGGAGAAGGAGAAGGTGAAGTCTGGAGGGTGAATCAGAAGAAACAGAAGAAGGAGAAGGAGAAGGTGAAGTCTGGAGGGTGTATCAGAAGAAGTAGAAGAAGGAGAAGGAGAAGGTGTAGTCTGGAGGGTGAATCAGAAGAAGTAGACGAAGGAGAAGGAGAAGGTGAAGTCTGGAGGGTGAATCAGAAGAAGCAGAAGAAGGAGAAGGAGAAGGTGAAGTCTGGAGGGTGAATCAGAAGAAGTAGAAGAAGGAGAAGGAGAAGGTGAAGTCTGGAGGGTGAATCAGAAGAAGCAGAAGAAGGAGAAGGAGAAGGTGAAGTCTGGAGGGTGAATCAGAAGAAGCAGAAGAAGGAGAAGGAGAAGGTGAAGTCTGGAGGGTGAATCAGAAGAAACAGAAGAAGGAGAAGGAGAAGGTGAAGTCTGGAGGGTGAATCAGAAGAAGTAGAAGAAGGAGAAGGAGAAGGTGTAGTCTGGAGGTTGAATCAGAAGAAGTAGACGAAGGAGAAGGAGAAGGTGAAGTCTGGAGGGTGAATCAGAAGAAGTAGAAGAAGGAGAAGGAGAAGGTGAAGTCTGGAGGGTGAATCAGAAGAAACAGAAGAAGGAGAAGGAGAAGGTGAAGTCTGGAGGGTGAATCAGAAGAAGTAGAAGAAGGAGAAGGAGAAGGTGTAGTCTGGAGGGTGAATCAGAAGAAGTAGACGAAGGAGAAGGAGAAGGTGAAGTCTGGAGGGTGAATCAGAAGAAGCAGAAGAAGGAGAAGGAGAAGATGAAGTCTGGAGGGTGAATCAGAAGAAGTAGAAGAAGGAGAAGGAGAAGGTGAAGTCTGGAGGGTGAATCAGAAGAAGCAGAAGAAGGAGAAGTAGAAGGTGAAGTCTGGAGGGTGAATCAGAAGAAGCAGAAGAAGGAGAAGGAGAAGGTGAAGTCTGGAGGGTGAATCAGAAGAAGCAGAATAAGGAGAAGGAGAAGGTGAAGTCTGGAGGGTGAATCAGAAGAAGCAGAAGAAGGAGAAGGAGAAGGTGAAGTCTGGAGGATGAATCAGAAGAAGTAGAAGAAGGAGAAGCAGAAGGTGAAGTCTGGAGGGTGAATCAGAAGAAGTAGAAGAAGGAGAAGGAGAAGGTGAAGTCTGGAGGGTGAACCAGAAGAAGTAGAAGAAGGAGAAGGAGAAGGTGAAGTCTGGAGGGTGAAGCAGAAGAAGTAGAAGAAGGAGAAGGAGAAGGTGAAGTCAGGAGGGTGAATCAGAAGAAGTAGAAGAAGGAGAAGGAGAAGGTGAAGTCAGGAGGGTGAAGCAGAAGAAGCAGAAGAAGGAGAAGGAGAAGGTGAAGTCTGGAGGGTGAAGCAGAAGAAGCAGAAGAAGGAGAAGGAGAAGGTGAAGTCTGGAGGGTGAATCAGAAGAAGCAGAAGAAGGAGAAGGAGAAGGTGAAGTCTGGAGGGTGAATCAGAAGAAGCAGAAGAAGGAGAAGGAGAAGGTGAAGTCAGGAGGGTGAATCAGAAGAAGCAGAAGAAGGAGAAGGAGAAGGTGAATTTAGGAGGGTGAATAAGAAGAAGCAGAAGAAGGAGAAGGAGCAGGTGAAGCCAGGGGGGTGTCGCAGAAGAAGTAGAAGAAGGAGAAGGAGAAGGTGAAGTCAGGACGGTGAAGCAGAAGAAGCAGAAGAAGGAGAAGGAGAAGGTGAAGCCTGGAGGGCGCAGCAGAAGAAGCAGAAGAAGGAGAAGGAGAAGGTGAAGTCTGGAGTGTGAAGCAGAAGAAGCAGAAGAAGGAGAAGGAGAAGATGAAGTCTGGAGGGTGAATCAGAAGAAGTAGAAGAAGGAGAAGGAGAAGGTGAAGTCTGGAGGGTGAATCAGAAGAAGTAGAAGAAGGAGAAGGAGAAGATGAAGTCTGGAGGGTGAATCAGAAGAAACAGAAGAAGGAGAAGGAGAAGGTGAAGTCTGGAGGGTGAATCAGAAGAAGTAGAAGAAGGAGAAGGAGAAGGTGTAGTCTGGAGGGTGAATCAGAAGAAGTAGACGAAGGAGAAGGAGAAGGTGAAGTCTGGAGGGTGAATCAGAAGAAGCAGAAGAAGGAGAAGGAGAAGGTGAAGTCTGGAGGGTGAATCAGAAGAAGTAGAAGAAGGAGAAGGAGAAGGTGAAGTCTGGAGGGTGAATCAGAAGAAGCAGAAGAAGGAGAAGGAGAAGGTGAAGTCTGGAGGGTGAATCAGAAGAAGCAGAAGAAGGAGAAGGAGAAGGTGAAGTCTGGAGGGTGAATCAGAAGAAGCAGAATAAGGAGAAGGAGAAGGTGAAGTCTGGAGGGTGAATCAGAAGAAGCAGAAGAAGGAGAAGGAGAAGGTGAAGTCTGGAGGGTGAATCAGAAGAAGTAGGAGAAGGAGAAGGAGAAGGTGAAGTCTGGAGGGTGAATCAGAAGAAGTATAAGAAGGAGAAGTAGAAGGTGAAGTCTGGAGGGTGAATCAGAAGAAGTAGAAGAAGGAGAAGGAGAAGGTGAAGTCTGGAGGGTGAAGCAGAAGAAGTAGATGAAGGAGAAGGAGAAGGTGAAGTCAGGAGGGTGAATCAGAAGAAGTAGAAGAAGGAGAAGGAGAAGGTGAGATCTGGAGGGTGAATCAGAAGAAGCAGAAGAAGGAGAGGGAGAAGGTGAAGTCTGGAGGGTGAATCAGAAGAATCAGAAGAAGGAGAAGGAGAAGGTGAAGTCTGGAGGATGAATCAGAAGAAGGAGAAGAAGGAGAAGGAGAAGGTGAAGTCTGGAGGCTGAATCAGAAGAAGTAGAAGAAGGAGAAGGAGAAGGTGAAGTCTGGAGGGTGAATCAGAAGAAGTAGAAGGAGGTGAAGGAGAAGGTGAAGTCTGGAGGGTGAAGCAGAAGAAGTAGAAGAAGGAGAAGGAGAAGGTGAAGTCAGGAGGGTGAATCAGAAGAAGTAGAAGAAGGAGAAGGAGAAGGTGAAGTCTGGAGGGTGAAGCAGAAGAAGCAGAAGAAGGAGAAGGAGAAGGTGAAGTCTGGAGGGTGAATCAGAAGAAGCAGAAGAAGGAGAAGGAGAAGGTGAAGTCTGGAGGGTGAATCAGAAGAAGCAGAAGAAGGAGAAGGAGAAGGTGAAGTCAGAAGGGTGAATCAGATGAAGCAGAAGAAGGAGAAGGAGAAGGTGAATTTAGGAGGGTGAATCAGAAGAAGCAGAAGAAGGAGAAGGAGCAGGTGAAGCCAGGGGGGTGTCGCAGAAGAAGTAGAAGAAGGAGAAGGAGAAGGTGAAGTCAGGACGGTGAAGCAGAAGAAGCAGAAGAAGGAGAAGGAGAACGTGAAGCCTGGAGGGCGCAGCAGAAGAAGCAGAAGAAGGAGAAGGAGAAGGTGAAGTCTGGAGTGTGAAGCAGAAGAAGCAGAAGAAGGAGAAGGAGAAGATGAAGTCTGGAGGGTGAATCAGAAGAAGCAGAAGAAGGAGAAGGAGAAGGTGAAGTCTGGATGGTGAATCAGAAGAAGTAGAAGAAGGAGAAGGAGAAGGTGATGTCTGGAGGGTGAATCAGAAGAAGTATAAGAAGGAGAAGGAGAAGGTGAAGTCTGGAGGGTGAATCAGAAGAAGTAGAAGAAGGAGAAGGAGAAGGTGAAGTCTGGAGGGTGAAGCAGAAGAAGTAGATGAAGGAGAAGGAGAAGGTGAAGTCAGGAGGGTGAATCAGAAGAAGTAGAAGAAGGAGAAGGAGAAGGTGAGGTCTGGAGGGTGAATCAGAAGAAGCAGAAGAAGGAGAGGGAGAAGGTGAAGTCTGGAGGGTGAATCAGAAGAATCAGAAGAAGGAGAAGGAGAAGGAGAAGTCTGGAGGGTGAATCAGAAGAAGCAGAAGAAAGAGAAGGAGAAGGTGAAGTCTGGAGGGTGAAGCAGAAGAAAGAGAAGAAGGAGAAGGAGAAGGTGAAGACTGGAGGGTGAATCAGAAGAAGTAGAAGAAGGAGAAGGAGAAGGTGAAGTCTGGAGGGTGAATCAGAAGAAGTAGAAGAAGGAGAAGGAGAAGGTGAAGTCTGGAGGGTGAATCAGAAGAAGCAGAAGAAGGAGAAGGAGAAGGTGAAGTCTGGAGGGTGAATCAGAAGAAGGAGAAGAAGGAGAAGGAGAAGATGAAGTCTGGAGGGTGAATCAGAAGAAGTAGAAGAAGGAGAAGGAGAAGGTGAAGTCTGGAGGCTGAATCAGAAGAAGTAGAAGAAGGAGAAGGAGAAGGTGAAGTCTGGAGGGTGAATCAGAAGAAACAGAAGAAGGAGAAGGAGAAGGTGAAGTCTGGAGGGTGTATCAGAAGAAGTAGAAGAAGGAGAAGGAGAAGGTGTAGTCTGGAGGGTGAATCAGAAGAAGTAGACGAAGGAGAAGGAGAAGGTGAAGTCTGGAGGGTGAATCAGAAGAAGCAGAAGAAGGAGAAGGAGAAGGTGAAGTCTGGAGGGTGAATCAGAAGAAGTAGAAGAAGGAGAAGGAGAAGGTGAAGTCTGGAGGGTGAATCAGAAGAAGCAGAAGAAGGAGAAGGAGAAGGTGAAGTCTGGAGGGTGAATCAGAAGAAGCAGAAGAAGGAGAAGGAGAAGGTGAAGTCTGGAGGGTGAATCAGAAGAAACAGAAGAAGGAGAAGGAGAAGGTGAAGTCTGGAGGGTGAATCAGAAGAAGTAGAAGAAGGAGAAGGAGAAGGTGTAGTCTGGAGGGTGAATCAGAAGAAGTAGACGAAGGAGAAGGAGAAGGTGAAGTCTGGAGGGTGAATCAGAAGAAGTAGAAGAAGGAGAAGGGGAAGGTGAAGTCTGGAGGGTGAATCAGAAGAAACAGAAGAAGGAGAAGGAGAAGGTGAAGTCTGGAGGGTGAATCAGAAGAAGTAGAAGAAGGAGAAGGAGAAGCTGTAGTCTGGAGGGTGAATCAGAAGAAGTAGACGAAGGAGAAGAAGAAGGTGAAGTCTGGAGGGTGAATCAGAAGAAGCAGAAGAAGGAGAAGGAGAAGATGAAGTCTGGAGGGTGAATCAGAAGAAGTAGAAGAAGGAGAAGGAGAAGGTGAAGTCTGGAGGGTGAATGAGAAGAAGCAGAAGAAGGAGAAGGAGAAGGTGAAGTCTGGAGGGTGAATCAGAAGAAGCAGAAGAAGGAGAAGGAGAAGGTGAAGTCTGGAGGGTGAATCAGAAGAAGCAGAATAAGGAGAAGGAGAAGGTGAAGTCTGGAGGGTGAATCAGAAGAAGCAGAAGAAGGAGAAGGAGAAGGTGAAGTCTGGAGGATGAATCAGAAGAAGTAGAAGAAGGAGAAGGAGAAGGTGAAGTCTGGAGGGTGAATCAGAAGAAGTAGAAGAAGGAGAAGGAGAAGGTGAAGTCTGGAGGGTGAATCAGAAGAAGTAGAAGAAGGAGAAGGAGAAGGTGAAGTCTGGAGGGTGAAGCAGAAGAAGTAGAAGAAGGAGAAGGAGAAGGTGAAGTCAGGAGGGTGAATCAGAAGAAGTAGAAGAAGGAGAAGGAGAAGGTGAAGTCAGGAGGGTGAAGCAGAAGAAGCAGAAGAAGGAGAAGGAGAAGGTGAAGTCTGGAGGGTGAAGCAGAAGAAGCAGAAGAAGGAGAAGGAGAAGGTGAAGTCTGGAGGGTGAATCAGAAGAAGCAGAAGAAGGAGAAGGAGAAGGTGAAGTCTGGAGGGTGAATCAGAAGAAGCAGAAGAAGGAGAAGGAGAAGGTGAAGTCAGGAGGGTGAATCAGAAGAAGCAGAAGAAGGAGAAGGAGAAGGTGAATTTAGGAGGGTGAATCAGAAGAAGCAGAAGAAGGAGAAGTAGCAGGTGAAGCCAGGGGGGTGTCGCAGAAGAAGTAGAAGAAGGAGAAGGAGAAGGTGAAGTCAGGACGGTGAAGCAGAAGAAGCAGAAGAAGGAGAAGGAGAAGGTGAAGCCTGGAGGGCGCAGCAGAAGAAGCAGAAGAAGGAGAAGGAGAAGGTGAAGTCTGGAGTGTGAAGCAGAAGAAGCAGAAGAAGGAGAAGGAGAAGGTGAAGTCTGGAGGGCGCAGCAGAAGAAGCAGAAGAAGGAGAATGAGAAGGTGAAGTCTGGAGGGTGAATCAGAAGAAGCAGAAGAAGGAGAAGGAGAAGGTGAAGTATGGAGGGTGAATCAGAAGAAGTAGAAGAAGGAGAAGGAGAAGGTGAAGTCAGGAGGGTGAATCAGAAGAAGTAGAAGAAGGAGAAGGAGAAGGTGAAGTCAGGAGGGTGAATCAGAAGAAGCAGAAGAAGGAGAAGGAGAAGGTGAAGTCTGGAGGGCGAATCAGAAGAAACAGAAGAAGGAGAAGGAGAAGGTGAAGTCTGGAGGGTGAATCAGAAGAAGCAGAAGAAGGAGAAGGAGAAGGTGAAGTCTGGAGGTTGAATCAGAAGAAGCAGAATAACGAGAAGGAGAAGGTGAAGTCTGGAGGGTGAATCAGAAGAAGCAGAAAAAGGAGAAGGAGAAGGTGAAGTCTGGAGGGTGAATCAGAAGAAGCAGAAGAAGGAGAAGGAGAAGGTGAAGTCTGGAGGGTGAATCAGAAGAGGTAGAAGAAGGAGAAGGAGAAGGTGAAGTCTGGAGGGTGAAGCAGAAGAAGGAGAAGAAGGAGAAGGAGAAGGTGAAGTCAGGAGGGTGAATCAGAAGAAGTAGAAGAAGGAGAAGGAGAACGTGAAGCCAGGAGGGTGAATCAGAAGAAGCAGAAGAAGGAGAAAGAGAAGGTGAAGTCTGGAGGGTGAAGCAGAACAAGCAGAAGAAGGAGAAGGAGAGGGTGAAGTCTGGAGGGTGAATCAGAAGAAGTAGAAGAAGGAGAAGGAGAAGGTGAAGTCAGGAGAGTGAAGCAGAAGAAGCAGAAGAAGGAGAAGGAGAAGGTGAAGTCTGGAGGGTGAATCAGAAGAAGCAGAAGAAGGAGAAGGAGAAGGTGAAGTCTGGAGGGTGAATCAGAAGATGCAGAAGAAGGAGAAGGAGAAGATGAAGTCTGGAGGGTGAATCAGAAGAAGTAGAAGAAGGAGAAGGAGAAGGTGAAGTCTGGAGGGTGAATCAGAAGAAGTAGAAGAAGGAGAAGGAGAAGGTGAAGTCTGGAGGGTGAATCAGAAGAGGTAGAAAAAGGAGAAGGAGAAGGTGAAGTCTGGAGGGTGAAGCAGAAGAAGGAGAAGAAGGAGAAGGAGAAGGTGAAGTCAGGAGGGTGAATCAGAAGAAGCAGAAGAAGGAGAAGGAGAAGGTGAAGTCTGGAGGGTGAATCAGAAGAAGCAGAAGAAGGAGAAGGAGAAGGTGAAGTCTGGAGGGTGAATCAGAAGAAACAGAAGAAGGAGAAGGAGAAGGTGAAGTCTGGAGGGTGAATCAGAAGAAGTAGAAGAAGGAGAAGGAGAAGGTGTAGTCTGGAGGGTGAATCAGAAGAAGTAGACGAAGGAGAAGGAGAAGGTGAAGTCTGGAGGGTGAATCAGAAGAAGTAGAAGAAGGAGAAGGGGAAGGTGAAGTCTGGAGGGTGAATCAGAAGAAACAGAAGAAGGAGAAGGAGAAGGTGAAGTCTGGAGGGTGAATCAGAAGAAGTAGAAGAAGGAGAAGGAGAAGCTGTAGTCTGGAGGGTGAATCAGAAGAAGTAGACGAAGGAGAAGAAGAAGGTGAAGTCTGGAGGGTGAATCAGAAGAAGCAGAAGAAGGAGAAGGAGAAGATGAAGTCTGGAGGGTGAATCAGAAGAAGTAGAAGAAGGAGAAGGAGAAGGTGAAGTCTGGAGGGTGAATGAGAAGAAGCAGAAGAAGGAGAAGGAGAAGGTGAAGTCTGGAGGGTGAATCAGAAGAAGCAGAAGAAGGAGAAGGAGAAGGTGAAGTCTGGAGGGTGAATCAGAAGAAGCAGAATAAGGAGAAGGAGAAGGTGAAGTCTGGAGGGTGAATCAGAAGAAGCAGAAGAAGGAGAAGGAGAAGGTGAAGTCTGGAGGATGAATCAGAAGAAGTAGAAGAAGGAGAAGGAGAAGGTGAAGTCTGGAGGGTGAATCAGAAGAAGTAGAAGAAGGAGAAGGAGAAGGTGAAGTCTGGAGGGTGAATCAGAAGAAGTAGAAGAAGGAGAAGGAGAAGGTGAAGTCTGGAGGGTGAAGCAGAAGAAGTAGAAGAAGGAGAAGGAGAAGGTGAAGTCAGGAGGGTGAATCAGAAGAAGTAGAAGAAGGAGAAGGAGAAGGTGAAGTCAGGAGGGTGAAGCAGAAGAAGCAGAAGAAGGAGAAGGAGAAGGTGAAGTCTGGAGGGTGAAGCAGAAGAAGCAGAAGAAGGAGAAGGAGAAGGTGAAGTCTGGAGGGTGAATCAGAAGAAGCAGAAGAAGGAGAAGGAGAAGGTGAAGTCTGGAGGGTGAATCAGAAGAAGCAGAAGAAGGAGAAGGAGAAGGTGAAGTCAGGAGGGTGAATCAGAAGAAGCAGAAGAAGGAGAAGGAGAAGGTGAATTTAGGAGGGTGAATCAGAAGAAGCAGAAGAAGGAGAAGTAGCAGGTGAAGCCAGGGGGGTGTCGCAGAAGAAGTAGAAGAAGGAGAAGGAGAAGGTGAAGTCAGGACGGTGAAGCAGAAGAAGCAGAAGAAGGAGAAGGAGAAGGTGAAGCCTGGAGGGCGCAGCAGAAGAAGCAGAAGAAGGAGAAGGAGAAGGTGAAGTCTGGAGTGTGAAGCAGAAGAAGCAGAAGAAGGAGAAGGAGAAGGTGAAGTCTGGAGGGCGCAGCAGAAGAAGCAGAAGAAGGAGAATGAGAAGGTGAAGTCTGGAGGGTGAATCAGAAGAAGCAGAAGAAGGAGAAGGAGAAGGTGAAGTCTGGAGGGTGAATCAGAAGAAGTAGAAGAAGGAGAAGGAGAAGGTGAAGTCAGGAGGGTGAATCAGAAGAAGTAGAAGAAGGAGAAGGAGAAGGTGAAGTCAGGAGGGTGAATCAGAAGAAGCAGAAGAAGGAGAAGGAGAAGGTGAAGTCTGGAGGGCGAATCAGAAGAAACAGAAGAAGGAGAAGGAGAAGGTGAAGTCTGGAGGGTGAATCAGAAGAAGCAGAAGAAGGAGAAGGAGAAGGTGAAGTCTGGAGGTTGAATCAGAAGAAGCAGAATAACGAGAAGGAGAAGGTGAAGTCTGGAGGGTGAATCAGAAGAAGCAGAAAAAGGAGAAGGAGAAGGTGAAGTCTGGAGGGTGAATCAGAAGAAGCAGAAGAAGGAGAAGGAGAAGGTGAAGTCTGGAGGGTGAATCAGAAGAGGTAGAAGAAGGAGAAGGAGAAGGTGAAGTCTGGAGGGTGAAGCAGAAGAAGGAGAAGAAGGAGAAGGAGAAGGTGAAGTCAGGAGGGTGAATCAGAAGAAGTAGAAGAAGGAGAAGGAGAACGTGAAGCCAGGAGGGTGAATCAGAAGAAGCAGAAGAAGGAGAAAGAGAAGGTGAAGTCTGGAGGGTGAAGCAGAACAAGCAGAAGAAGGAGAAGGAGAGGGTGAAGTCTGGAGGGTGAATCAGAAGAAGTAGAAGAAGGAGAAGGAGAAGGTGAAGTCAGGAGAGTGAAGCAGAAGAAGCAGAAGAAGGAGAAGGAGAAGGTGAAGTCTGGAGGGTGAATCAGAAGAAGCAGAAGAAGGAGAAGGAGAAGGTGAAGTCTGGAGGGTGAATCAGAAGATGCAGAAGAAGGAGAAGGAGAAGATGAAGTCTGGAGGGTGAATCAGAAGAAGTAGAAGAAGGAGAAGGAGAAGGTGAAGTCTGGAGGGTGAATCAGAAGAAGTAGAAGAAGGAGAAGGAGAAGGTGAAGTCTGGAGGGTGAATCAGAAGAGGTAGAAAAAGGAGAAGGAGAAGGTGAAGTCTGGAGGGTGAAGCAGAAGAAGGAGAAGAAGGAGAAGGAGAAGGTGAAGTCAGGAGGGTGAATCAGAAGAAGCAGAAGAAGGAGAAGGAGAAGGTGAAGTCTGGAGGTTGAATCAGAAGAAGCAGAATAACGAGAAGGAGAAGGTGAAGTCTGGAGGGTGAATCAGAAGAAGCAGAATAAGGAGAAGGAGAAGGTGAAGTCTGGAGGGTGAATCAGAAGAAGCAGAAGAAGGAGAAGGAGAAGGTGAAGTCTGGAGGGTGAATCAGAAGAGGTAGAAGAAGGAGAAGGAGAAGGTGAAGTCAGGAGGGTGAAGCAGAAGAAGCAGAAGAAGGAGAAGGAGAAGGTGAAGTCTGGTGGGTGAAGCAGAAGAAGCAGAAGAAGGAGAAGGAGAAGGTGAAGTCTGGAGGGTGAAGCAGAAGAAGCAGAAGAAGGAGAAGGAGAAGGTGAAGTCAGGAGGGTGGATCAGAAGAAGTAGAAGAAGGAGAAGGAGAAGGTGAAGTCTGGAGGGTGAATCAGAAGAAGCAGAAGAAGGAGAAGGAGAAGGTGAAGTCTGGAGGGCGCAGCAGAAGAAGCAGAAGAAGGAGAAAGAGAAGGTGAAGTCTGGAGGGTGAAGCAGAAGAAGCAGAAGAAGGAGAAGGAGAGGGTGAAGTCTGGAGGGTGAATCAGAAGAAGTAGAAGAAGGAGAAGGAGAAGGTGAAGTCAGGAGAGTGAAGCAGAAGAAGCAGAAGAAGGAGAAGGAGAAGGTGAAGTCTGGAGGGCGAAGCAGAAGAAGCAGAAGAAGGAGAAGGAGAAGGTGAAGTCTGGAGGGTGAAGCAGAAGAAGCAGAAGAAGGAGAAGGAGTAGGTGAAGTCTGGAGGGTGAATCAGAAGAAGTAGAAGAAGGAGAAGGAGAAGGTGAAGTCAGGAGGGTGAAGCAGAAGAAGCAGAAGAAGGAGAAGGAGAAGGTGAAGTCTGGAGGGTGAAGCAGAAGAAGCAGAAGAAGGAGAAGGAGAAGGTGAAGTCTGGAGGGTGAATCAGAAGAAGCAGAAGAAGGAGAAGGAGAAGGTGAAGTCTGGAGGGTGAATCAGAAGAAGCAGAAGAAGGAGAAGGAGAAGGTGAAGTCAGGAGGGTGAATCAGAAGAAGCAGAAGAAGGAGAAGGAGAAGGTGAATTTAGGAGGGTGAATCAGAAGAAGCAGAAGAAGGAGAAGGAGCAGGTGAAGTCAGGGGGGTGTAGCAGAAGAAGTAGAAGAAGGAGAAGGAGAAGGTGAAGTCAGGACGGTGAAGCAGAAGAAGCAGAAGAAGGAGAAGGAGAAGGTGAAGCCTGGAGGGCGCAGCAGAAGAAGCAGAAGAAGGAGAAGGAGAAGGTGAAGTCTGGAGTGTGAAGCAGAAGAAGCAGAAGAAGGAGAAGGAGAAGGTGAAGTCTGGAGGGCGCAGCAGAAGAAGCAGAAGAAGGAGAATGAGAAGGTGAAGTCTGGAGGGTGAATCAGAAGAAGAAGAAGAAGGAGAAGGAGAAGGTGAAGTCTGGAGGGTGAATCAGAAGAAGTAGAAGAAGGAGAAGGAGAAGGTGAAGTCAGGAGGGTGATTCAGAAGAAGTAGAAGAAGGAGAAGGAGAAGGTGAAGTCAGGAGGGTGAATCAGAAGAAGCAGAAGAAGGAGAAGGAGAAGGTGAAGTCTGGAGGGCGAATCAGAAGAAACAGAAGAAGGAGAAGGAGAAGGTGAAGTCTGGAGGGTGAATCAGAAGAAGCAGAAGAAGGAGAAGGAGAAGGTGAAGTCTGGAGGTTGAATCAGAAGAAGCAGAATAACGAGAAGGAGAAGGTGAAGTCTGGAGGGTGAATCAGAAGAAGCAGAATAAGGAGAAGGAGAAGGTGAAGTCTGGAGGGTGAATCAGAAGAGGTAGAAGAAGGAGAAGGAGAAGGTGAAGTCTGGAGGGTGAATCAGAAGAAGCAGAAGAAGGAGAAGGAGAAGGTGAAGTCAGGAGGGTGGATCAGAAGAAGTAGAAGAAGGAGAAGGAGAAGGTGCAGTCTGGAGGGTGAATCAGAAGAAGCAGAAGAAGGAGAAGGAGAAGGTGAAGTCTGGAGGTTGAGTCAGAAGAAGCAGAATAACGAGAAGGAGAAGTTGAAGTCTGGAGGGTGAATCAGAAGAAGCAGAATAAGGAGAAGGAGAAGGTGAAGTCTGGAGGGTGAATCAGAAGAAGCAGAAGAAGGAGAAGGAGAAGGTGAAGTCTGGAGGGTGAATCAGAAGAGGTAGAAGAAGGAGAAGGAGAAGGTGAAGTCAGGAGGGTGAAGCAGAAGAAGCAGAAGAAGGAGAAGGAGAAGGTGAAGTCTGGTGGGTGAAGCAGAAGAAGCAGAAGAAGGAGAAGGAGAAGGTGAAGTCTGGAGGGTGAAGCAGAAGAAGCAGAAGAAGGAGAAGGAGAAGGTGAAGTCAGGAGGGTGGATCAGAAGAAGTAGAAGAAGGAGAAGGAGAAGGTGAAGTCTGGAGGGTGAATCAGAAGAAGCAGAAAAAGGAGAAGGAGAAGGTGAAGTCTGGAGGGCGCAGCAGAAGAAGCAGAAGAAGGAGAAAGAGAAGGTGAAGTCTGGAGGGTGAAGCAGAAGAAGCAGAAGAAGGAGAAGGAGAGGGTGAAGTCTGGAGGGTGAATCAGAAGAAGTAGAAGAAGGAGAAGGAGAAGGTGAAGTCAGGAGAGTGAAGCAGAAGAAGCAGAAGAAGGAGAAGGAGAAGGTGAAGTCTGGAGGGCGAAGCAGAAGAAGCAGAAGAAGGAGAAGGAGAAGGTGAAGTCTGGAGGGTGAAGCAGAAGAAGCAGAAGAAGGAGAAGGAGCAGGTGAAGTCTGGAGGGTGAATCAGAAGAAGTAGAAGAAGGAGAAGGAGAAGGTGAAGTCTGGAGGGTGAATCAGAAGAAGCAGAAGAAGGAGAAGGAGAAGGTGAAGTCAGGAGGGTGGATCAGAAGAAGTAGAAGAAGGAGATGGAGAAGGTGCAGTCTGGAGGGTGAATCAGAAGAAGCAGAAGAAGGAGAAGGAGAAGGTGAAGTCTGGAGGTTGAGTCAGAAGAAGCAGAATAACGAGAAGGAGAAGGTGAAGTCTGGAGGGTGAATCAGAAGAAGCAGAATAAGGAGAAGGAGAAGGTGAAGTCTGGAGGGTGAATCAGAAGAAGCAGAAGAAGGAGAAGGAGAAGGTGAAGTCTGGAGGGTGAATCAGAAGAGGTAGAAGAAGGAGAAGGAGAAGGTGAAGTCAGGAGGGTGAAGCAGAAGAAGCAGAAGAAGGAGAAGGAGAAGGTGAAGTCTGGTGGGTGAAGCAGAAGAAGCAGAAGAAGGAGAAGGAGAAGGTGAAGTCTGGAGGGTGAAGCAGAAGAAGCAGAAGAAGGAGAAGGAGAAGGTGAAGTCAGGAGGGTGGATCAGAAGAAGTAGAAGAAGGAGAAGGAGAAGGTGAAGTCTGGAGGGTGAATCAGAAGAAGCAGAAGAAGGAGAAGGAGAAGGTGAAGTCTGGAGGGCGCAGCAGAAGAAGCAGAAGAAGGAGAAAGAGAAGGTGAAGTCTGGAGGGTGAAGCAGAAGAAGCAGAAGAAGGAGAAGGAGAGGGTGAAGTCTGGAGGGTGAATCAGAAGAAGTAGAAGAAGGAGAAGGAGAAGGTGAAGTCAGGAGAGTGAAGCAGAAGAAGCAGAAGAAGGAGAAGGAGAAGGTGAAGTCTGGAGGGCGAAGCAGAAGAAGCAGAAGAAGGAGAAGGAGAAGGTGAAGTCTGGAGGGTGAAGCAGAAGAAGCAGAAGAAGGAGAAGGAGTAGGTGAAGTCTGGAGGGTGAATCAGAAGAAGTAGAAGAAGGAGAAGGAGAAGGTGAAGTCAGGAGGGTGAAGCAGAAGAAGCAGAAGAAGGAGAAGGAGAAGGTGAAGTCCGGAGGGTGAAGCAGAAGAAGCAGAAGAAGGAGAAGGAGAAGGTGAAGTCTGGAGGGTGAATCAGAAGAAGCAGAAGAAGGAGAAGGAGAAGGTGAAGTCTGGAGGGTGAATCAGAAGAAGCAGAAGAAGGAGAAGGAGAAGGTGAATTCAGGAGGGTGAATCAGAAGAAGCAGAAGAAGGAGAAGGAGAAGGTGAATTTAGGAGGGTGAATCAGAAGAAGCAGAAGAAGGAGAAGGAGCAGGTGAAGTCAGGGGGGTGTAGCAGAAGAAGTAGAAGAAGGAGAAGGAGAAGATGAAGTCAGGACGGTGAAGCAGAAGAAGCAGAAGAAGGAGAAGGAGAAGGTGAAGCCTGGAGGGCGCAGCAGAAGAAGCAGAAGAAGGAGAAGGAGAAGGTGAAGTCTGGAGTGTGAAGCAGAAGAAGCAGAAGAAGGAGAAGGAGAAGGTGAAGTCTGGAGGGCGCAGCAGAAGAAGCAGAAGAAGGAGAATGAGAAGGTGAAGTCTGGAGGGTGAATCAGAAGAAGAAGAAGAAGGAGAAGGAGAAGGTGAAGTCTGGAGGGTGAATCAGAAGAAGTAGAAGAAGGAGAAGGAGAAGGTGAAGTCAGGAGGGTGATTCAGAAGAAGTAGAAGAAGGAGAAGGAGAAGGTGAAGTCAGGAGGGTGAATCAGAAGAAGCAGAAGAAGGAGAAGGGGAAGGTGAAGTCTGGAGGGCGAATCAGAAGAAACAGAAGAAGGAGAAGGAGAAGGTGAAGTCTGGAGGGTGAATCAGAAGAAGCAGAAGAAGGAGAAGGAGAAGGTGAAGTCTGGAGGTTGAATCAGAAGAAGCAGAATAACGAGAAGGAGAAGGTGAAGTCTGGAGGGTGAATCAGAAGAAGCAGAATAAGGAGAAGGAGAAGGTGAAGTCTGGAGGGTGAATCAGAAGAGGTAGAAGAAGGAGAAGGAGAAGGTGAAGTCTGGAGGGTGAAGCAGAAGAAGGAGAAGAAGGAGAAGGAGAAGGTGAAGTCAGGAGGGTGAATCAGAAGAAGTAGAAGAAGGAGAAGGAGAAGGTGAAGCCAGGAGGGTGAATCAGAAGAAGCAGAAGAAGGAGAAGGAGAAGGTGAAGTCGGGAGGGTGGATCAGAAGAAGTAGAAGAAGGAGAAGGAGAAGGTGCAGTCTGGAGGGTGAATCAGAAGAAGCAGAAGAAGGAGAAGGAGAAGGTGAAGTCTGGAGGTTGAATCAGAAGAAGCAGAATAACGAGAAGGAGAAGGTGAAGTCTGGAGGGTGAATCAGAAGAAGCAGAATAAGGAGAAGGAGAAGGTGAAGTCTGGAGGGTGAATCAGAAGAAGCAGAAGAAGGAGAAGGAGAAGGTAAAGTCTGGAGGGTGAATCAGAAGAGGTAGAAGAAGGAGAAGGAGAAGGTGAAGTCAGGAGGGTGAAGCAGAAGAAGCAGAAGAAGGAGAAGGAGAGGGTGAAGTCTGGTGGGTGAAGCAGAAGAAGCAGAAGAAGGAGAAGGAGAAGGTGAAGTCTGGAGGGTGAAGCAGAAGAAGCAGAAGAAGGAGAAGGAGAAGGTGAAGTCAGGAGGGTGGATCAGAAGAAGTAGAAGAAGGAGAAGGAGAAGGTGAAGTCTGGAGGGTGAATCAGAAGAAGCAGAAGAAGGAGAAGGAGAAGGTGAAGTCTGGAGGGCGCAGCAGAAGAAGCAGAAGAAGGAGAAAGAGAAGGTGAAGTCTGGAGGGTGAAGCAGAAGAAGCAGAAGAAGGAGAAGGAGAGGGTGAAGTCTGAAGGGTGAATCAGAAGAAGTAGAAGAAGGAGAAGGAGAAGGTGAAGTCAGGAGAGTGAAGCAGAAGAAGCAGAAGAAGGAGAAGGAGAAGGTGAAGTCTGGAGGGCGAAGCAGAAGAAGCAGAAGAAGGAGAAGGAGAAGGTGAAGTCTGGAGGGTGAAGCAGAAGAAGCAGAAGAAGGAGAAGGAGTAGGTGAAGTCTGGAGGGTGAATCAGAAGAAGTAGAAGAAGGAGAAGGAGAAGGTGAAGTCAGGAGGGTGAAGCAGAAGAAGCAGAAGAAGGAGAAGGAGAAGGTGAAGTCTGGAGGGTGAAGCAGAAGAAGCAGAAGAAGGAGAAGGAGAAGGTGAAGTCAGGAGGGTGGATCAGAAGAAGTAGAAGAAGGAGAAGGAGAAGGTGAAGTCTGGAGGGTGAATCAGAAGAAGCAGAAGAAGGAGAAGGAGAAGGTGAAGTCTGGAGGGCGCAGCAGAAGAAGCAGAAGAAGGAGAAAGAGAAGGTGAAGTCTGGAGGGTGAAGCAGAAGAAGCAGAAGAAGGAGAAGGAGAGGGTGAAGTCTGGAGGGTGAATCAGAAGAAGTAGAAGAAGGAGAAGGAGAAGGTGAAGTCAGGAGAGTGAAGCAGAAGAAGCAGAAGAAGGAGAAGGAGAAGGTGAAGTCTGGAGGGCGAAGCAGAAGAAGCAGAAGAAGGAGAAGGAGAAGGTGAAGTCTGGAGGGTGAAGCAGAAGAAGCAGAAGAAGGAGAAGGAGTAGGTGAAGTCTGGAGGGTGAATCAGAAGAAGTAGAAGAAGGAGAAGGAGAAGGTGAAGTCAGGAGGGTGAAGCAGAAGAAGCAGAAGAAGGAGAAGGAGAAGGTGAAGTCCGGAGGGTGAAGCAGAAGAAGCAGAAGAAGGAGAAGGAGAAGGTGAAGTCTGGAGGGTGAATCAGAAGAAGCAGAAGAAGGAGAAGGAGAAGGTGAAGTCTGGAGGGTGAATCAGAAGAAGCAGAAGAAGGAGAAGGAGAAGGTGAAGTCAGGAGGGTGAATCAGAAGAAGCAGAAGAAGGAGAAGGAGAAGGTGAATTTAGGAGGGTGAATCAGAAGAAGCAGAAGAAGGAGAAGGAGCAGGTGAAGTCAGGGGGGTGTAGCAGAAGAAGTAGAAGAAGGAGAAGGAGAAGGTGAAGTCAGGAGTGTGAAGCAGAAGAAGCAGAAGAAGGAGAAGGAGAAGGTGAAGTCTGGAGGGCGCAGCAGAAGAAGCAGAAGAAGGAGAATGAGAAGGTTAACTCTGGAGGGTGAATCAGAAGAAGAAGAAGAAGGAGAAGGAGAAGGTGAAGTCTGGAGGGTGAATCAGAAGAAGTAGAAGAAGGAGAAGGAGAAGGTGAAGTCAGGAGGGTGATTCAGAAGAAGTAGAAGAAGGAGAAGGAGAAGGTGAAGTCAGGAGGGTGAATCAGAAGAAGCAGAAGAAGGAGAAGGGGAAGGTGAAGTCTGGAGGGCGAATCAGAAGAAACAGAAGAAGGAGAAGGAGAAGGTGAAGTCTGGAGGGTGAATCAGAAGAAGCAGAAGAAGGAGAAGGAGAAGGTGAAGTCTGGAGGTTGAATCAGAAGAAGCAGAATAACGAGAAGGAGAAGGTGAAGTCTGGAGGGTGAATCAGAAGAAGCAGAATAAGGAGAAGGAGAAGGTGAAGTCTGGAGGGTGAATCAGAAGAGGTAGAAGAAGGAGAAGGAGAAGGTGAAGTCTGGAGGGTGAAGCAGAAGAAGGAGAAGAAGGAGAAGGAGAAGGTGAAGTCAGGAGGGTGAATCAGAAGAAGTAGAAGAAGGAGAAGGAGAAGGTGAAGCCAGGAGGGTGAATCAGAAGAAGCAGAAGAAGGAGAAGGAGAAGGTGAAGTCAGGAGGGTGGATCAGAAGAAGTAGAAGAAGGAGAAGGAGAAGGTGCAGTCTGGAGGGTGAATCAGAAGAAGCAGAAGAAGGAGAAGGAGAAGGTGAAGTCTGGAGGTTGAATCAGAAGAAGCAGAATAACGAGAAGGAGAAGGTGAAGTCTGGAGGGTGAATCAGAAGAAGCAGAATAAGGAAAAGGAGAAGGTGAAGTCTGGAGGGTGAATCAGAAGAAGCAGAAGAAGGAGAAGGAGAAGGTAAAGTCTGGAGGGTGAATCAGAAGAGGTAGAAGAAGGAGAAGGAGAAGGTGAAGTCAGGAGGGTGAAGCAGAAGAAGCAGAAGAAGGAGAAGGAGAAGGTGAAGTCTGGTGGGTGAAGCAGAAGAAGCAGAAGAAGGAGAAGGAGAAGGTGAAGTCTGGAGGGTGAAGCAGAAGAAGCAGAAGAAGGAGAAGGAGAAGGTGAAGTCAGGAGGGTGGATCAGAAGAAGTAGAAGAAGGAGAAGGAGAAGGTGAAGTCTGGAGGGTGAATCAGAAGAAGCAGAAGAAGGAGAAGGAGAAGGTGAAGTCTGGAGGGCGCAGCAGAAGAAGCAGAAGAAGGAGAAAGAGAAGGTGAAGTCTGGAGGGTGAAGCAGAAGAAGCAGAAGAAGGAGAAGGAGAGGGTGAAGTCTGGAGGGTGAATCAGAAGAAGTAGAAGAAGGAGAAGGAGAAGGTGAAGTCAGGAGAGTGAAGCAGAAGAAGCAGAAGAAGGAGAAGGAGAAGGTGAAGTCTGGAGGGCGAAGCAGAAGAAGCAGGAGAAGGAGAAGGTGAAGTCTAGAGGGTGAAGCAGAAGAAGCAGAAGAAGGAGAATGAGTAGGTGAAGTCTGGAGGGTGAATCAGAAGAAGTAGAAGAAGGAGAAGGAGAAGGTGAAGTCAGGAGGGTGAAGCAGAAGAAGCAGAAGAAGGAGAAGGAGAAGGTGAAGTCCGGAGGGTGAAGCAGAAGAAGCAGAAGAAGGAGAAGGAGAAGGTGAAGTCTGGAGGGTGAATCAGAAGAAGCAGAAGAAGGAGAAGGAGAAGGTGAAGTCAGGAGGGTGAATCAGAAGAAGCAGAAGAAGGAGAAGGAGAAGGTGAATTTAGGAGGGTGAATCAGAAGAAGCAGAAGAAGGAGAAGGAGCAGGTGAAGTCAGGGGGGTGTAGCAGAAGAAGTAGAAGAAGGAGAAGGAGAAGGTGAAGTCAGGACGGTGAAGCAGAAGAAGCAGAAGAAGGAGAAGGAGAAGGTGAAGCCTGGAGGGCGCAGCAGAAGAAGCAGAAGAAGGAGAAGGAGAAGGTGAAGTCTGGAGTGTGAAGCAGAAGAAGCAGAAGAAGGAGAAGGAGAAGGTGAAGTCTGGAGGGCGCAGCAGAAGAAGCAGAAGAAGGAGAATGAGAAGGTGAAGTCTGGAGGGTGAATCAGAAGAAGCAGAAGAAGGAGAAGGAGAAGGTGAAGTCTGGAGGGTGAATCAGAAGAAGGAGAAGAAGGAGAAGGAGAAGGTGAAGTCAGGAGGGTGAATCAGAAGAAGTAGAAGAAGGAGAAGGAGAAGGTGAAGTCAGGAGGGTGAATCAGAAGAAGCAGAAGAAGGAGAAGGAGAAGGTGAAGTCTGGAGGGCGAATCAGAAGAAACAGAAGATGGAGAAGGAGAAGCTGAAGTCTGGAGGGTGAATCAGAAGAAGCAGAAGAAGGAGAAGGAGAAGGTGAAGTCTGGAGGTTGAATCAGAAGAAGCAGAATAAGGAGAAGGAGAAGGTGAAGTCTGGAGGGTGAATCAGAAGAAGCAGAATAAGGAGAAGGAGAAGGTGAAGTCTGGAGGGTGAATCAGAAGAGGTAGAAGAAGGAGAAGGAGAAGGTGAAGTCTGGAGGGTGAAGCAGAAGAAGGAGAAGAAGGAGAAGGAGAAGGTGAAGTCAGGAGGGTGAATCAGAAGAAGTAGAAGAAGGAGAAGGAGAAGGTGAAGCCAGGAGGGTGAATCAGAAGAAGCAGAAGAAGGAGAAGGAGAAGGTGAAGTCTGGAGGGTGAATCAGAAGAATCAGAAGAAGGAGAAGGAGAAGGTGAAGTCTGGAGGGTGAATCAGAAGAATCAGAAGAAAGAGAAGGAGAAGGTGAAGTCTGGAGGCTGAAGCAGAAGAAACAGAAGAAGGAGAAGGAGAATGTGAAGACTGGAGAGTGAATCAGAAGAAGTAGAAGAAGGAGAAGGAGAAGGTGAAGTCTGGAGGGTGAATCAGAAGAAGTAGAAGAAGGAGAAGGAGAAGGTGAAGTCTGGAGGGTGAATCAGAAGAAGCAGAAGAAGGAGAAGGAGAAGGTGAAGTCTGGAGGGTGAATCAGAAGATGCAGAAGAAGGAGAAGGAGAAGATGAAGTCTGGAGGGTGAATCAGAAGAAGTAGAAGAAGGAGAAGGAGAAGGTGAAGTCTGGAGGGTGAATCAGAAGAAGTAGAAGAAGGAGAAGGAGAAGGTGAAGTCTGGAGGGTGAATCAGAAGAAACAGAAGAATGAGAAGGTGAAGTCTGGAGGGTGAATCAGAAGAAGTAGAAGAAGGAGAAGGTGTAATCTGGAGGGTGAATCAGAAGAAGTAGACGAAGGAGAAGGAGAAGGTGAAGTCTGGAGGGTGAATCAGAAGAAGCAGAAGAAGGAGAAGGAGAAGATGAAGTCTGGAGGGTGAATCAGAAGAAGTAGAAGAAGGAGAAGGAGAAGGTGAAGTCTGGAGGGTGAATCAGAAGAAGCAGAAGAAGGAGAAGGAGAAGGTGAAGTCTGGAGGGTGAATCAGAAGAAGCAGAAGAAGGAGAAGGAGAAGGTGAAGTCTGGAGGGTGAATCAGAAGAAGCAGAATAAGGAGAAGGAGAAGGTGAAGTCTGGAGGGTGAATCAGAAGAAGCAGAAGAAGGAGAAGGAGAAGGTGAAGTCTGGAGGATGAATCAGAAGAAGTAGAAGAAGGAGAAGGAGAAGGTGAAGTCTGGAGGGTGAATCAGAAGAAGTAGAAGAAGGAGAAGGAGAAGGTGAAGTCTGGAGGGTGAATCAGAAGAAGTAGAAGAAGGAGAAGGAGAAGGTGAAGTCTGGAGGGTGAAGCAGAAGAAGTAGAAGAAGGAGAAGGAGAAGGTGAAGTCATGAGGGTGAATCAGAAGAAGTAGAAGAAGGAGAAGGAGAAGGTGAAGTCAGGAGGGTGAAGCAGAAGAAGCAGAAGAAGGAGAAGGAGAAGGTGAAGTCTGGAGGGTGAAGCAGAAGAAGCAGAAGAAGGAGAAGGAGAAGGTGAAGTCTGGAGGCTGAATCAGAAGAAGCAGAAGAAAGAGAAGGAGAAGGTGAAGTCTGGAGGGTGAATCAGAAGAAGTAGAAGAAGGAGAAGGAGAAGGTGAAGTCTGGAGGGTGAATCAGAAGAAGCAGAAGAAGGAGAAGGAGAAGGTGAAGTCTGGAGGGTGAATCAGAAGAAGCAGAAGAAGGAGAAGGAAAAGGTGAAGTCTGGAGGGTGAATCAGAAGAAGCAGAAGAAGGAGAAGGAGAAGGTGAAGTCTGGAGGGTGAATCAGAAGAAGCAGAATAAGGAGAAGGAGAAGGTGAAGTCTGGAGGGTGAATCAGAAGAAGCAGAAGAAGGAGAAGGAGAAGGTGAAGTCTGGAGGGTGAATCAGAAGAAGTAGAAGAAGGAGAAGGAGAAGGTGAAGTCTGGAGGGTGAAGCAGAAGAAGTAGAAGAAGGAGAAGGAGAAGGTGAAGTCAGGAGGGTGAATCAGAAGAAGCAGAAGAAGGAGAAGGAGAAGGTGAAGTCTGGAGGGTGAATCAGAAGAATCAGAAGAAGGAGAAGGAGAAGATTATGTCTGGAGGGTGAATCAGAAGAAGCAGAAGAAAGAGAAGGAGAAGGTGAAGTCTGGAGGGTGAAGCAGAAGAAACAGAAGAAGGAGAAGGAGTAGGTGAAGACTGGAGGGTGAATCAGAAGAAGTAGAAGAAGGAGAAGGTGAAGTCTGGAGGGTGAATCAGACGAAGTAGAAGAAGGAGAAGGAGAAGGTGAAGTCTGGAGGGTGAATCAGAAGAAGCAGAAGAAGGAGAAGGAGAAGGTGAAGTTAGGAGGGTGAATCAGAAGAAGCAGAAGAAGGAGAAGGAGCAGGTGAAGTCAGGGGGGTGAAGCAGAAGAAGTAGAAGAAGGAGAAGGAGAAGGTGAAGTCAGGACGGTGAAGCAGAAGAAGCAGAAGAAGGAGAAGGAGAAGGTGAAGTCTGGAGGGTGAAGCAGAAGAAGCAGAAGAAGGAGAAGGAGAGGGTGAAGTCTGGAGGGTGAATCAGAAGAAGTAGAAGAAGGAGAAGGAGAAGGTGAAGTCAGGAGAGTGAAGCAGAAGAAGCAGAAGAAGGAGAAGGAGAAGGTGATGTCTGGAGGGCGAAGCAGAAGAAGCAGAAGAAGGAGAAGGAGAAGGTGAAGTCTGGAGGGTGAAGCAGAAGAAGCAGAAGAAGGAGAAGGAGTAGGTGAAGTCTGGAGGGTGAATCAGAAGAAGTAGAAGAAGGAGAAGGATAAGGTGAAGTCAGGAGGGTGAAGCAGAAGAAGCAGAAGAAGGAGAAGGAGAAGGTGAAGTCTGGTGGGTGAAGCAGAAGAAGCAGAAGAAGGAGAAGGAGAAGGTGAAGTCTGGAGGGTGAAGCAGAAGAAGCAGAAGAAGGAGAAGGAGAAGGTGAAGTCAGGAGGGTGGATCAGAAGAAGTAGAAGAAGGAGAAGGAGAAGGTGAAGTCTGGAGGGTGAATCAGAAGAAGCAGAAGAAGGAGAAGGAGAAGGTGAAGTCTGGAGGGCGCAGCAGAAGAAGCAGAAGAAGGAGAAAGAGAAGGTGAAGTCTGGAGGGTGAAGCAGAAGAAGCAGAAGAAGGAGAAGGAGAGGGTGAAGTCTGGAGGGTGAAGCAGAAGAAGTAGAAGAAGGAGAAGGAGAAGGTGAAGTCAGGAGGGTGAATCAGAAGAAGCAGAAGAAGGAGAAGGAGAAGGTGAAGTCTGGAGGGTGAATCAGAAGAATCAGAAGAAGGAGAAGGAGAAGATGAAGTCTGGAGGGTGAATCAGAAGAAGCAGAAGAAAGAGAAGGAGAAGGTGAAGTCTGGAGGGTGAAGCAGAAGAAACAGAAGAAGGAGAAGGAGTAGGTGAAGACTGGAGGGTGAATCAGAAGAAGTAGAAGAAGGAGAAGGAGAAGGTGAAGTCTGGAGGGTGAATCAGACGAAGTAGAAGAAGGAGAAGGAGAAGGTGAAGTTAGGAGGGTGAATCAGAAGAAGCAGAAGAAGGAGAAGGAGCAGGTGAAGTCAGGGGGGTGAAGCAGAAGAAGTAGAAGAAGGAGAAGGAGAAGGTGAAGTCAGGACGGTGAAGCAGAAGAAGCAGAAGAAGGAGAAGGAGAAGGTGAAGTCTGGAGGGTGAAGCAGAAGAAGCAGAAGAAGGAGAAGGAGAGGGTGAAGTCTGGAGGGTGAATCAGAAGAAGTAGAAGAAGGAGAAGGAGAAGGTGAAGTCAGGAGAGTGAAGCAGAAGAAGCAGAAGAAGGAGAAGGAGAAGGTGAATCTGGAGGGCGAAGCAGAAGAAGCAGAAGAAGGAGAAGGAGAAGGTGAAGTCTGGAGGGTGAAGCAGAAGAAGCAGAATAAGGAGAAGGAGTAGGTGAAGTCTGGAGGGTGAATCAGAAGAAGTAGAAGAAGGAGAAGGATAAGGTGAAGTCAGGAGGGTGAAGCAGAAGAAGCAGAAGAAGGAGAAGGAGAAGGTGAAGTCTGGTGGGTGAAGCAGAAGAAGCAGAAGAAGGAGAAGGAGAAGGTGAAGTCTGGAGGGTGAAGCAGAAGAAGCAGAAGAAGGAGAAGGAGAAGGTGAAGTCAGGAGGGTGGATCAGAAGAAGTAGAAGAAGGAGAAGGAGAAGGTGAAGTCTGGAGGGTGAATCAGAAGAAGCAGAAGAAGGAGAAGGAGAAGGTGAAGTCTGGAGGGCGCAGCAGAAGAAGCAGAAGAAGGAGAAAGAGAAGGTGAAGTCTGGAGGGTGAAGCAGAAGAAGCAGAAGAAGGAGAAGGAGAGGGTGAAGTCTGGAGGGTGAATCAGAAGAAGTAGAAGAAGGAGAAGGAGAAGGTGAAGTCAGGAGAGTGAAGCAGAAGAAGCAGAAGAAGGAGAAGGAGAAGGTGAAGTCTGGAGGGCGAAGCAGAAGAAGCAGAAGAAGTAGAAGGAGTAGGTGAAGTCTGGAGGGTGAAGCAGAAGAAGCAGAAGAAGGAGAAGGAGTAGGTGAAGTCAGGAGGGTGAAGCAGAAGAAGCAGAAGAAGGAGAAGGAGAAGGTGAAGTCTGGAGGGTGAATCAGAAGAAGTAGAAGAAGGAGAAGGAGAAGGTGAAGTCTGGAGGGTGAATCAGAAGAAGTAGACGAAGGAGAAGGAGAAGGTGAAGTCTGGAGGATGAATCAGAAGAAGCAGAAGAAGGAGAAGGAGAAGGTGAAGTCTGGAGGGTGAATCAGAAGAAGTAGAAGAAGGAGAAGGAGAAGGTGAAGTCTGGAGGGTGAATCAGAAGAAGCAGAAGAAGGAGAAGGAGAAGGTGAAGTCTGGAGGGTGAATCAGAAGAAGCAGAAGAAGGAGAAGGAGAAGTTGAAGTCTGGAGGGTGAAACAGAAGAAGCAGAATAAGGAGAAGGAGAAGGTGAAGTCTGGAGGGTGAATCAGAAGAAGCAGAAGAAGGAGAAGGAGAAGGTGAAGTCTGGAGGGTGAATCAGAAGAAGTAGAAGAAGGAGAAGGAGAAGGTGAAGTCTGGAGGGTGAAGCAGAAGAAGTAGAAGAAGGAGAAGGAGAAGGTGAAGTCAGGAGGGTGAATCAGAAGAAGTAGAAGAAGGAGAAGGAGAAGGTGAAGTCAGGAGGGTGAATCAGAAGAAGCAGAAGAAGGAGAAGGAGAAGGTGAAGTCTGGAGGGTGAATCAGAAGAATCAGAAGAAGGAGAAGGAGAAGGTGAAGTCTGGAGGGTGAATCAGAAGAAGCAGAAGAAAGAGAAGGAGAAGGTGAAGTCTGGAGGGTGAAGCAGAAGAAACAGAAGAAGGAGAAGGAGAAGGTGAAGACTGGAGGGTGAATCAGAAGAAGTAGAAGAAGGAGAAGGAGAAGGTGAAGTCTGGAGGGTGAATCAGAAGAAGTAGAAGAAGGAGAAGGAGAAGTTGAAGTCTGGAGGGTGAATCAGAAGAAGCAGAAGAAGGAGAAGGAGAAGGTGAAGTCTGGAGGGTGAATCAGAAGAAGCAGAAGAAGGAGAAGGAGAAGATGAAGTCTGGAGGGTGAATCAGAAGAAGTAGAAGAAGGAGAAGGCGAAGGTGAAGTCTGGAGGGTGAATCAGAAGAAGTAGAAGAAGGAGAAGGAGAAGATGAAGTCTGGAGGGTGAATCAGAAGAAGGAGAAGGAGAAGGTGAAGTCTGGAGGGTGAATCAGAAGAAGTAGAAGAAGGAGAAGGAGAAGGTGTAGTCTGGAGGGTGAATCAGAAGAAGTAGACGAAGGAGAAGGAGAAGGTGAAGTCTGGAGGGTGAATCAGAAGAAGCAGAAGAAGGAGAAGGAGAAGGTGAAGTATGGAGGGTGAATCAGAAGAAGTAGAAGAAGGAGAAGGAGAAGGTGAAGTCTGGAGGGTGAATCAGAAGAAGCAGAAGAAGGAGAAGGAGAAGCTGAAGTCTGGAGGGTGAATCAGAAGAAGCAGAAGAAGGAGAAGGAGAAGGTGAAGTCTGGAGGGTGAATCAGAAGAAGCAGAATAAGGAGAAGGAGAAGGTGAAGTCTGGAGGGTGAATCAGAAGAAGTAGAAGAAGGAGAAGGAGAAGGTGAAGTCTGGAGGGTGAAGCAGAAGAAGTAGATGAAGGAGAAGGAGAAGGTGAAGTCAGGAGGGTGAATCAGAAGAAGTAGAAGAAGGAGAAGGAGAAGGTGAGGTCTGGAGGGTGAATCAGAAGAAGCAGAAGAAGGAGAAGGAGAAGGTGAAGTCTGGAGGGTGAATCAGAAGAAGCAGAAGAAGGAGAAGGAGAAGGTGAAGTCTGGAGGGTGAATCAGAAGAAGTAGAAGAAGGAGAAGGAGAAGGTGAAGTCTGGAGGGTGAATCAGAAGAAGTAGAAGAAGGAGAAGGAGAAGGTGAAGTCTGGAGGGTGAAGCAGAAGAAGTAGATGAAGGAGAAGGAGAAGGTGAAGTCAGGAGGGTGAATCAGAAGAAGTAGAAGAAGGAGAAGGAGAAGGTGAGGTCTGGAGGGTGAATCAGAGAAGCAGAAGAAGGAGAAGGAGAAGGTGAAGTCTGGAGGGTGAATCAGAAGAATCAGAAGAAGGAGAAGGAGAAGGTGAAGTCTGGAGGGTGAATCAGAAGAAGCAGAAGAAAGAGAAGGAGAAGGTGAAGTCTGGAGGGTGAAGCAGAAGAAACAGAAGAAGGAGAAGGAGAAGGTGAAGACTGGAGAGTGAATCAGAAGAAGTAGAAGAAGGAGAAGGAGAAGGTGAAGTCTGGAGGGTGAATCAGAAGAAGTAGAAGAAGGAGAAGGAGAAGGTGAAGTCTGGAGGGTGAATCAGAAGAAGCAGAAGAAGGAGAAGGAGAAGGTGAAGTCTGGAGGGTGAATCAGAAGAAGGAGCAGAAGGAGAAGGAGAAAATGAAGTCTGGAGGGTGAATCAGAAGAAGTAGAAGAAGGAGAAGGAGAAGGTGAAGTCTGGAGGGTGAATCAGAAGAAGGAGAAGAAGGAGAAGGAGAAGATGAAGTCTGGAGGGTGAAGCAGAAGAAACAGAAGAAGGAGAAGGAGAAGGTGAAGACTGGAGGGTGAATCAGAAGAAGTCGAAGAAGGAGAAGGAGAAGGTGAAGTCTGGAGGGTGAATCAGAAGAAGTAGACGAAGGAGAAGGAGAAGGTGAAGTCTGGAGGGTGAATCAGAAGAAGCAGAAGAAGGAGAAGGAGAAGGTGAAGTCTGGAGGGTGAATCAGAAGAAGTAGAAGAAGGAGAAGGAGAAGGTGAAGTCTGGAGGGTGAATCAGAAGAAGCAGAAGAAGGAGAAGGAGAAGGTGGAGTCTGGAGGGTGAATCAGAAGAAGCAGAAGAAGGAGAAGGAGAAGTTGAAGTCTGGAGGGTGAAACAGAAGAAGCAGAATAAGGAGAAGGAGAAGGTGAAGTCTGGAGGGTGAATCAGAAGAAGCAGTAGAAGGAGAAGGAGAAGGTGAAGTCTGTAGGGTGAATCAGAAGAAGTAGAAGAAGGAGAAGGAGAAGGTGAAGTCTGGAGGGTGAATCAGAAGAAGTAGAAAAAGGAGAAGGAGAAGGTGAAGTCTGGAGGGTGAAGCAGAAGAAGTAGAAGAAGGAGAAGGAGATGGTGAAGTCAGGAGGGTGAATCAGAAGAAGTAGAAGAAGGAGAAGGAGAAGGTGAAGTCAGGAGGGTGAATCAGAAGAAGCAGAAGAAGGAGAAGGAGAAGGTGAAGTCTGGAGGGTGAATCAGAAGAATCAGAAGAAGGAGAAGGAGAAGGTGAAGTCTGGAGGGTGAATCAGAAGAAGCAGAAGAAAGAGAAGGAGAAGGTGAAGTCTGGAGGGTGAATCAGAAGAAGTAGAAGAAGAAGAAGGAGAAGGTGAAGTCTGGAGGGTGAATCAGAAGAAGCAGAAGAAGGAGAAGGAGAAGGTGATGTCTGGAGGGTGAATCAGAAGAAGCAGAAGAAGGAGAAGGAGAAGGTGAAGTCAGGAGGGTGGATCAGAAGAAGTAGAAGAAGGAGAAGGAGAAGGTGCAGTCTGGAGGGTGAATCAGAAGAAGCAGAAGAAGGAGAAGGTGAAGTCTGGAGGTTGAATCAGAAGAAGCAGAATAACGAGAAGGAGAAGGTGAAGTCTGGAGGGTGAATCAGAAGAAGCAGAATAAGGAGAAGGAGAAGGTGAAGTCTGGAGGGTGAATCAGAAGAAGCAGAAGAAGGAGAAGGAGAAGGTGAAGTCTGGAGGGTGAATCAGAAGAGGTAGAAGAAGGAGAAGGAGAAGGTGAAGTCAGGAGGGTGAAGCAGAAGAAGCAGAAGAAGGAGAAGGAGAAGGTGAAGTCTGGTGGGTGAAGCAGAAGAAGCAGAAGAAGGAGAAGGAGAAGGTGAAGTCTGGAGGGTGAAGCAGAAGAAGCAGAAGAAGGAGAAGGAGAAGGTGAAGTCAGGAGGGTGGATCAGAAGAAGTAGAAGAAGGAGAAGGAGAAGGTGAAGTCTGGAGGGTGAATCAGAAGAAGCAGAAGAAGGAGAAGGAGAAGGTGAAGTCTGGAGGGCGCAGCAGAAGAAGCAGAAGAAGGAGAAAGAGAAGGTGAAGTCTGGAGGGTGAAGCAGAAGAAGCAGAAGAAGGAGAAGGAGAAGGTGAAGTCTGGAGGGTGAATCAGAAGAAGCAGAAGAAGGAGAAGGAGAAGGTGAAGTCTGGAGGGTGAATCAGAAGAAGCAGAATAAGGAGAAGGAGAAGGTGAAGTCTGGAGGGTGAATCAGAAGAAGCAGAAGAAGGAGAAGGAGAAGGTGAAGTCTGGAGGGTGAATCAGAAGAAGTAGAAGAAGGAGAAGGAGAAGGTGAAGTCTGGAGGGTGAATCAGAAGAAGTAGAAGAAGGAGAAGGAGAAGGTGAAGTCTGGAGGGTGAATCAGAAGAAGTAGAAGAAGGAGAAGGAGAAGGTGAAGTCTGGAGGGTGAAGCAGAAGAAGTAGATGAAGGAGAAGGAGAAGGTGAAGTCAGGAGGGTGAATCAGAAGAAGTAGAAGAAGGAGAAGGAGAAGGTGAGGTCTGGAGGGTGAATCAGAAGAAGCAGAAGAAGGAGAAGGAGAAGGTGAAGTCTGGAGGGTGAATCAGAAGAATCAGAAGAAGGAGAAGGAGAAGGTGAAGTCTGGAGGGTGAATCAGAGGAAGCAGAAGAAAGAGAAGGAGAAGGTGAAGTCTGGAGGGTGAAGCAGAAGAAACAGAAGAAGGAGAAGGAGAAGGTGAAGACTGGAGGGTGAATCAGAAGAAGTAGAAGAAGGAGAAGGAGAAGTTGAAGTCTGGAGGGTGAATCAGAAGAAGTAGAAGAAGGAGAAGGAGAAGGTGAAGTCTGGAGGGTGAATCAGAAGAAGCAGAAGAAGGAGAAGGAGAAGGTGAAGTCTGGAGGGTGAATCAGAAGAAGGAGAAGAAGGAGAAGGAGAAGATGAAGTCTGGAGGGTGAATCAGAAGAAGTAGAAGAAGGAGAAGGAGAAGGTGAAGTCTGGAGGGTGAATCAGAAGAAGTAGAAGAAGGAGAAGGAGAAGGTGTAGTCTGGAGGGTGAATCAGAAGAAGTAGACGAAGGAGAAGGAGAAGGTGAAGTCTGGAGGGTGAATCAGAAGAAGCAGAAGAAGGAGAAGGAGAAGGTGAAGTTTGGAGGGTGAATCAGAAGAAGTAGAAGAAGGAGAAGGAGATGGTGAAGTCTGGAGGGTGAATCAGAAGAAGCAGAAGAAGGAGAAGGAGAAGGTGAAGTCTGGAGGGTGAATCAGAAGAAGCAGAAGAAGGAGAAGGAGAAGTTGAAGTCTGGAGGGTGAAACAGAAGAAGCAGAATAAGGAGAAGGAGAAGGTGAAGTCTGGAGGGTGAATCAGAAGAAGCAGAAGAAGGAGAAGGAGAAGGTGAAGTCTGGAGGGTGAATCAGAAGAAGTAGAAGAAGGAGAAGGAGAAGGTGAAGTCTGGCGGGTGAAGCAGAAGAAGTAGAAGAAGGAGAAGGAGAAGGTGAAGTCAGGAGGGTGAATCAGAAGAAGTAGAAGAAGGAGAAGGAGAAGGTGAAGTCAGGAGGGTGAATCAGAAGAAGCAGAAGAAGGAGAAGGAGAAGGTGAAGTCTGGAGGGTGAATCAGAAGAATCAGAAGAAGGAGAAGGAGAAGGTGAAGTCTGGAGGGTGAATCAGAAGAAGCAGAAGAAAGAGAAGGAGAAGGTGAAGTCTGGAGGGTGAAGCAGAAGAAACAGAAGAAGGAGAAGGAGAAGGTGAAGACTGGAGGGTGAATTAGAAGAAGTAGAAGAAGGAGAAGGAGAAGGTGAAGTCTGGAGGGTGAATCAGAAGAAGTAGAAGAAGGAGAAGGAGAAGTTGAAGTCTGGAGGGTGAATCAGAAGAAGCAGAAGAAGGAGAAGGAGAAGGTGAAGTCTGGAGGGTGAATCAGAAGAAGCAGAAGAAGGAGAAGGAGAAGATGAAGTCTGGAGGGTGAATCAGAAGAAGTAGAAGAAGGAGAAGGAGAAGGTGAAGTCTGGAGGGTGAATCAGAAGAAGTAGAAGAAGGAGAAGGAGAAGATGAAGTCTGGAGGGTGAATCAGAAGAAGGAGAAGGAGAAGGTGAAGTCTGGAGGGTGAATCAGAAGAAGTAGAAGAAGGAGAAGGAGAAGGTGTAGTCTGGAGGGTGAATCAGAAGAAGTAGACGAAGGAGAAGGAGAAGGTGAAGTCTGGAGGGTGAATCAGAAGAAGCAGAAGAAGGAGAAGGAGAAGGTGAAGTATGGAGGGTGAATCAGAAGAAGTAGAAGAAGGAGAAGGAGAAGGTGAAGTCTGGAGGGTGAATCAGAAGAAGCAGAAGAAGGAGAAGGAGAAGGTGAAGTCTGGAGGGTGAATCAGAAGAAGCAGAAGAAGGAGAAGGAGAAGGTGAAGTCTGGAGGGTGAATCAGAAGAAGCAGAATAAGGAGAAGGAGAAGGTGAAGTCTGGAGGGTGAATCAGAAGAAGCAGAAGAAGGAGAAGGAGAAGGTGAAGTCTGGAGGGTGAATCAGAAGAAGTAGAAGAAGGAGAAGGAGAAGGTGAAGTCTGGAGGGTGAATCAGAAGAAGTAGAAGAAGGAGAAGGAGAAGGTGAAGTCTGGAGGGTGAAGCAGAAGAAGTAGATGAAGGAGAAGGAGAAGGTGAAGTCAGGAGGGTGAATCAGAAGAAGTAGAAGAAGGAGAAGGAGAAGGTGAGGTCTGGAGGGTGAATCAGAAGAAGCAGAAGAAGGAGAAGGAGAAGGTGAAGTCTGGAGGGTGAATCAGAAGAAGCAGAAGAAGGAGAAGGAGAAGGTGAAGTCTGGAGGGTGAATCAGAAGAAGTAGAAGAAGGAGAAGGAGAAGGTGAAGTCTGGAGGGTGAATCAGAAGAAGTAGAAGAAGGAGAAGGAGAAGGTGAAGTCTGGAGGGTGAAGCAGAAGAAGTAGATGAAGGAGAAGGAGAAGGTGAAGTCAGGAGGGTGAATCAGAAGAAGTAGAAGAAGGAGAAGGAGAAGGTGAGGTCTGGAGGGTGAATCAGAAGAAGCAGAAGAAGGAGAAGGAGAAGGTGAAGTCTGGAGGGTGAATCAGAAGAATCAGAAGAAGGAGAAGGAGAAGGTGAAGTCTGGAGGGTGAATCAGAAGAAGCAGAAGAAAGAGAAGGAGAAGGTGAAGTCTGGAGGGTGAAGCAGAAGAAACAGAAGAAGGAGAAGGAGAAGGTGAAGACTGGAGGGTGAATCAGAAGAAGTAGAAGAAGGAGAAGGAGAAGGTGAAGTCTGGAGGGTGAATCAGAAGAAGTAGAAGAAGGAGAAGGAGAAGGTGAAGTCTGGAGGGTGAATCAGAAGAAGCAGAAGAAGGAGAAGGAGAAGGTGAAGTCTGGAGGGTGAATCAGAAGAAGGAGCAGAAGGAGAAGGAGAAGATGAAGTCTGGAGGGTGAATCAGAAGAAGTAGAAGAAGGAGAAGGAGAAGGTGAAGTCTGGAGGGTGAATCAGAAGAAGGAGAAGAAGGAGAAGGAGAAGATGAAGTCTGGAGGGTGAAGCAGAAGAAACAGAAGAAGGAGAAGGAGAAGGTGAAGACTGGAGGGTGAATCAGAAGAAGTCGAAGAAGGAGAAGGAGAAGGTGAAGTCTGGAGGGTGAATCAGAAGAAGTAGACGAAGGAGAAGGAGAAGGTGAAGTCTGGAGGGTGAATCAGAAGAAGCAGAAGAAGGAGAAGGAGAAGGTGAAGTCTGGAGGGTGAATCAGAAGAAGTAGAAGAAGGAGAAGGAGAAGGTGAAGTCTGGAGGGTGAATCAGAAGAAGCAGAAGAAGGAGAAGGAGAAGGTGGAGTCTGGAGGGTGAATCAGAAGAAGCAGAAGAAGGAGAAGGAGAAGTTGAAGTCTGGAGGGTGAAACAGAAGAAGCAGAATAAGGAGAAGGAGAAGGTGAAGTCTGGAGGGTGAATCAGAAGAAGCAGAAGAAGGAGAAGGAGAAGGTGAAGTCTGTAGGGTGAATCAGAAGAAGTAGAAGAAGGAGAAGGAGAAGGTGAAGTCTGGAGGGTGAATCAGAAGAAGTAGAAGAAGGAGAAGGAGAAGGTGAAGTCTGGAGGGTGAAGCAGAAGAAGTAGAAGAAGGAGAAGGAGATGGTGAAGTCAGGAGGGTGAATCAGAAGAAGTAGAAGAAGGAGAAGGAGAAGGTGAAGTCAGGAGGGTGAATCAGAAGAAGCAGAAGAAGGAGAAGGAGAAGGTGAAGTCTGGAGGGTGAATCAGAAGAATCAGAAGAAGGAGAAGGAGAAGGTGAAGTCTGGAGGGTGAATCAGAAGAAGCAGAAGAAAGAGAAGGAGAAGGTGAAGTCTGGAGGGTGAATCAGAAGAAGTAGAAGAAGGAGAAGGAGAAGGTGAAGTCTGGAGGGTGAATCAGAAGAAGCAGAAGAAGGAGAAGGAGAAGGTGATGTCTGGAGGGTGAATCAGAAGAAGCAGAAGAAGGAGAAGGAGAAGGTGAAGTCAGGAGGGTGGATCAGAAGAAGTAGAAGAAGGAGAAGGAGAAGGTGCAGTCTGGAGGGTGAATCAGAAGAAGCAGAAGAAGGAGAAGGTGAAGTCTGGAGGTTGAATCAGAAGAAGCAGAATAACGAGAAGGAGAAGGTGAAGTCTGGAGGGTGAATCAGAAGAAGCAGAATAAGGAGAAGGAGAAGGTGAAGTCTGGAGGGTGAATCAGAAGAAGCAGAAGAAGGAGAAGGAGAAGGTGAAGTCTGGAGGGTGAATCAGAAGAGGTAGAAGAAGGAGAAGGAGAAGGTGAAGTCAGGAGGGTGAAGCAGAAGAAGCAGAAGAAGGAGAAGGAGAAGGTGAAGTCTGGTGGGTGAAGCAGAAGAAGCAGAAGAAGGAGAAGGAGAAGGTGAAGTCTGGAGGGTGAAGCAGAAGAAGCAGAAGAAGGAGAAGGAGAAGGTGAAGTCAGGAGGGTGGATCAGAAGAAGTAGAAGAAGGAGAAGAAGAAGGTGAAGTCTGGAGGGTGAATCAGAAGAAGCAGAAGAAGGAGAAGGAGAAGGTGAAGTTTGGAGGGCGCAGCAGAAGAAGCAGAAGAAGGAGAAAGAGAAGGTGAAGTCTGGAGGGTGAAGCAGAAGAAGCAGAAGAAGGAGAAGGAGAAGGTGAAGTCTGGAGGGTGAATCAGAAGAAGCAGAAGAAGGAGAAGGAGAAGGTGAAGTCTGGAGGGTGAATCAGAAGAAGCAGAATAAGGAGAAGGAGAAGGTGAAGTCTGGAGGGTGAATCAGAAGAAGCAGAAGAAGGAGAAGGAGAAGGTGAAGTCTGGAGGGTGAATCAGAAGAAGTAGAAGAAGGAGAAGGAGAAGGTGAAGTCTGGAGGGTGAATCAGAAGAAGTAGAAGAAGGAGAAGGAGAAGGTGAAGTCTGGAGGGTGAATCAGAAGAAGTAGAAGAAGGAGAAGGAGAAGGTGAAGTCTGGAGGGTGAAGCAGAAGAAGTAGATGAAGGAGAAGGAGAAGGTGAAGTCAGGAGGGTGAATCAGAAGAAGTAGAAGAAGGAGAAGGAGAAGGTGAGGTCTGGAGGGTGAATCAGAAGAAGTAGAAGAAGGAGAAGGAGAAGGTGAAGTCTGGAGGGTGAATCAGAGGAAGCAGAAGAAAGAGAAGGAGAAGGTGAAGTCTGGAGGGTGAAGCAGAAGAAACAGAAGAAGGAGAAGGAGAAGGTGAAGACTGGAGGGTGAATCAGAAGAAGTAGAAGAAGGAGAAGGAGAAGGTGAAGTCTGGAGGGTGAATCAGAAGAAGTAGAAGAAGGAGAAGGAGAAGGTGAAGTCTGGAGGGTGAATCAGAAGAAGCAGAAGAAGGAGAAGGAGAAGGTGAAGTCTGGAGGGTGAATCAGAAGAAGGAGAAGAAGGAGAAGGAGAAGATGAAGTCTGGAGGGTGAATCAGAAGAAGTAGAAGAAGGAGAAGGAGAAGGTGAAGTCTGGAGGGTGAATCAGAAGAAGTAGAAGAAGGAGAAGGAGAAGGTGTAGTCTGGAGGGTGAATCAGAAGAAGTAGACGAAGGAGAAGGAGAAGGTGAAGTCTGGAGGGTGAATCAGAAGAAGCAGAAGAAGGAGAAGGAGAAGGTGAAGTTTGGAGGGTGAATCAGAAGAAGTAGAAGAAGGAGAAGGAGATGGTGAAGTCTGGAGGGTGAATCAGAAGAAGCAGAAGAAGGAGAAGGAGAAGGTGAAGTCTGGAGGGTGAATCAGAAGAAGCAGAAGAAGGAGAAGGAGAAGTTGAAGTCTGGAGGGTGAAACAGAAGAAGCAGAATAAGGAGAAGGAGAAGGTGAAGTCTGGAGGGTGAATCAGAAGAAGCAGAAGAAGGAGAAGGAGAAGGTGAAGTCTGGAGGGTGAATCAGAAGAAGTAGAAGAAGGAGAAGGAGAAGGTGAAGTCTGGAGGGTGAAGCAGAAGAAGTAGAAGAAGGAGAAGGAGAAGGTGAAGTCAGGAGGGTGAATCAGAAGAAGTAGAAGAAGGAGAAGGAGAAGGTGAAGTCAGGAGGGTGAATCAGAAGAAGCAGAAGAAGGAGAAGGAGAAGGTGAAGTCTGGAGGGTGAATCAGAAGAATCAGAAGAAGGAGAAGGAGAAGGTGAAGTCTGGAGGGTGAATCAGAAGAAGCAGAAGAAAGAGAAGGAGAAGGTGAAGTCTGGAGGGTGAAGCAGAAGAAACAGAAGAAGGAGAAGGAGAAGGTGAAGACTGGAGGGTGAATCAGAAGAAGCAGAAGAAGGAGAAGGAGAAGGTGAAGTCTGGAGGGTGAATCAGAAGAAGTAGAAGAAGGAGAAGGAGAAGTTGAAGTCTGGAGGGTGAATCAGAAGAAGCAGAAGAAGGAGAAGGAGAAGATGAAGTCTGGAGGGTGAATCAGAAGAAGCAGAAGAAGGAGAAGGAGAAGATGAAGTCTGGAGGGTGAATCAGAAGAAGTAGAAGAAGGAGAAGGAGAAGGTGAAGTCTGGAGGGTGAATCAGAAGAAGTAGAAGAAGGAGAAGGAGAAGATGAAGTCTGGAGGGTGAATCAGAAGAAGGAGAAGGAGAAGGTGAAGTCTGGAGGGTGAATCAGAAGAAGTAGAAGAAGGAGAAGGAGAAGGTGTAGTCTGGAGGGTGAATCAGAAGAAGTAGACGAAGGAGAAGGAGAAGGTGAAGTCTGGAGGGTGAATCAGAAGAAGCAGAAGAAGGAGAAGGAGAAGGTGAAGTATGGAGGGTGAATCAGAAGAAGTAGAAGAAGGAGAAGGAGAAGGTGAAGTCTGGAGGGTGAATCAGAAGAAGCAGAAGAAGGAGCAGGAGAAGGTGAAGTCTGGAGGGTGAATCAGAAGAAGCAGAAGAAGGAGAAGGAGAAGGTGAAGTCTGGAGGGTGAATCAGAAGAAGCAGAATAAGGAGAAGGAGAAGGTGAAGTCTGGAGGGTGAATCAGAAGAAGCAGAAGAAGGAGAAGGAGAAGGTGAAGTCTGGAGGGTGAATCAGAAGAAGTAGAAGAAGGAGAAGGAGAAGGTGAAGTCTGGAGGGTGAATCAGAAGAAGTAGAAGAAGGAGAAGGAGAAGGTGAAGTCTGGAGGGTGAAGCAGAAGAAGTAGATGAAGGAGAAGGAGAAGGTGAAGTCAGGAGGGTGAATCAGAAGAAGTAGAAGAAGGAGAAGGAGAAGGTGAGGTCTGGAGGGTGAATCAGAAGAAGCAGAAGAAGGAGAAGGAGAAGGTGAAGTCTGGAGGGTGAATCAGAAGAATCAGAAGAAGGAGAAGGAGAAGGTGAAGTCTGGAGGGTGAATCAGAAGAAGCAGAAGAAAGAGAAGGAGAAGGTGAAGTCTGGAGGGTGAAGCAGAAGAAACAGAAGAAGGAGAAGGAGAAGGTGAAGACTGGAGGGTGAATCAGAAGAAGTAGAAGAAGGAGAAGGAGAAGGTGAAGTCTGGAGGGTGAATCAGAAGAAGTAGAAGAAGGAGAAGGAGAAGGTGAAGTCTGGAGGGTGAATCAGAAGAAGCAGAAGAAGGAGAAGGAGAAGGTGAAGTCTGGAGGGTGAATCAGAAGAAGGAGCAGAAGGAGAAGGAGAAGATGAAGTCTGGAGGGTGAATCAGAAGAAGTAGAAGAAGAAGAAGGAGAAGGTGAAGTCTGGAGGGTGAATCAGAAGAAGGAGAAGAAGGAGAAGGAGAAGATGAAGTTCGGAGGGTGAAGCAGAAGAAACAGAAGAAGGAGAAGGAGAAGGTGAAGACTGGAGGGTGAATCAGAAGAAGTCGAAGAAGGAGAAGGAGAAGGTGAAGTCTGGAGGGTGAATCAGAAGAAGTAGACGAAGGAGAAGGAGAAGGTGAAGTCTGGAGGGTGAATCAGAAGAAGCAGAAGAAGGAGAAGGAGAAGGTGAAGTCTGGAGGGTGAATCAGAAGAAGTAGAAGAAGGAGAAGGAGAAGGTGAAGTCTGGAGGGTGAATCAGAAGAAGCAGAAGAAGGAGAAGGAGAAGGTGAAGTCTGGAGGGTGAATCAGAAGAAGCATAAGAAGGAGAAGGAGAAGTTGAAGTCTGGAGGGTGAAACAGAAGAAGCAGAATAAGGAGAAGGAGAAGGTGAAGTCTGGAGGGTGAATCAGAAGAAGCAGAAGAAGGAGAAGGAGAAGGTGAAGTCTGTAGGGTGAATCAGAAGAAGTAGAAGAAGGAGAAGGAGAAGGTGAAGTCTGGAGGGTGAATCAGAAGAAGTAGAAAAAGGAGAAGGAGAAGGTGAAGTCTGGAGGGTGAAGCAGAAGAAGTAGAAGAAGGAGAAGGAGAAGGTGAAGTCAGGAGGGTGAATCAGAAGAAGTAGAAGAAGGAGAAGGAGAAGGTGAAGTCAGGAGGGTGAATCAGAAGAAGCAGAAGAAGGAGAAGGAGAAGGTGAAGTCTGGAGGGTGAATCAGAAGAATCAGAAGAAGGAGAAGGAGAAGGTGAAGTCTGGAGGGTGAATCAGAAGAAGCAGAAGAAAGAGAAGGAGAAGGTGAAGTCTGGAGGGTGAACCAGAAGAAGTAGAAGAAGGAGAAGGAGAAGGTGAAGTCTGGAGGGTGAATCAGAAGAAGCAGAAGAAGGAGAAGGAGAAGGTGATGTCTGGAGGGTGAATCAGAAGAAGCAGAAGAAGGAGAAGGAGAAGGTGAAGTCAGGAGGGTGGATCAGAAGAAGTAGAAGAAGGAGAAGGAGAAGGTGCAGTCTGGAGGGTGAATCAGAAGAAGCAGAAGAAGGAGAAGGAGAAGGTGAAGTCTGGAGGTTGAATCAGAAGAAGCAGAATAATGAGAAGGAGAAGGTGAAGTCTGGAGGGTGAATCAGAAGAAGCAGAATAAGGAGAAGGAGAAGGTGAAGTCTGGAGGGTGAATCAGAAGAAGCAGAAGAAGGAGAAGGAGAAGGTGAAGTCTGGAGGGTGAATCAGAAGAGGTAGAAGAAGGAGAAGGAGAAGGTGAAGTCAGGAGGGTGAAGCAGAAGAAGCAGAAGAAGGAGAAGGAGAAGGTGAAGTCTGGTGGGTGAAGCAGAAGAAGCAGAAGAAGGAGAAGGAGAAGGTGAAGTCTGGAGGGTGAATCAGAAGAGGTAGAAGAAGGAGAAGGAGAAGGTGAAGTCAGGAGGGTGAAGCAGAAGAAGCAGAAGAAGGAGAAGGAGAAGGTGAAGTCTGGTGGGTGAAGCAGAAGAAGCAGAAGAAGGAGAAGGAGAAGGTGAAGTCAGGAGGGTGGATCAGAAGAAGTAGAAGAAGGAGAAGGAGAAGGTGCAGTCTGGAGGGTGAATCAGAAGAAGCAGAAGAAGGAGAAGGAGAAGGTGAAGTCTGGAGGTTGAATCAGAAGAAGCAGAAGAAGGAGAAGGAGAAGGTGATGTCTGGAGGGTGAATCAGAAGAAGCAGAAGAAGGAGAAGGAGAAGGTGAAGTCAGGAGGGTGGATCAGAAGAAGTAGAAGAAGGAGAAGGAGAAGGTGCAGTCTGGAGGGTGAATCAGAAGAAGCAGAAGAAGGAGAAGGAGAAGGTGAAGTCTGGAGGTTGAATCAGAAGAAGCAGAATAACGAGAAGGAGAAGGTGAAGTCTGGAGGGTGAATCAGAAGAAGCAGAATAAGGAGAAGGAGAAGGTGAAGTCTGGAGGGTGAATCAGAAGAAGCAGAAGAAGGAGAAGGAGAAGGTGAAGTCTGGAGGGTGAATCAGAAGAGGTAGAAGAAGGAGAAGGAGAAGGTGAAGTCAGGAGGGTGAAGCAGAAGAAGCAGAAGAAGGAGAAGGAGAAGGTGAAGTCTGGTGGGTGAAGCAGAAGAAGCAGAAGAAGGAGAAGGAGAAGGTGAAGTCTGGAGGGTGAAGCAGAAGAAGCAGAAGAAGGAGAAGGAGAAGGTGAAGTCAGGAGGGTGGATCAGAAGAAGTAGAAGAAGGAGAAGGAGAAGGTGAAGTCTGGAGGGTGAATCAGAAGAAGCAGAAGAAGGAGAAGGAGAAGGTGAAGTCTGGAGGGCGCAGCAGAAGAAGCAGAAGAAGGAGAAAGAGAAGGTGAAGTCTGGAGGGTGAAGCAGAAGAAGCAGAAGAAGGAGAAGGAGAGGGTGAAGTCTGGAGGGTGAATCAGAAGAAGTAGAAGAAGGAGAAGGAGAAGGTGAAGTCAGGAGAGTGAAGCAGAAGAAGCAGAAGAAGGAGAAGGAGAAGGTGAAGTCTGGAGGGCGAAGCAGAAGAAGCAGAAGAAGGAGAAGGAGAAGGTGAAGTCTGGAGGGTGAAGCAGAAGAAGCAGAAGAAGGAGAAGGAGAAGGTGAAGTCTGGAGGGTGAATCAGAAGAAGCAGAAGAAGGAGAAGGAGAAGGTGAAGTCTGGAGGGTGAATCAGAAGAAGCAGAAGAAGGAGAAGGAGAAGGTGAAGTCAGGAGGGTGAATCAGAAGAAGCAGAAGAAGGAGAAGGAGAAGGTGAATTTAGGAGGGTGAATCAGAAGAAGCAGAAGAAGGAGAAGGAGAAGGTGAAGTCTGGAGGGTGAATCAGAAGAAGGAGCAGAAGGAGAAGGAGAAGATGAAGTCTGGAGGGTGAATCAGAAGAAGTAGAAGAAGAAGAAGGAGAAGGTGAAGTCTGGAGGGTGAATCAGAAGAAGGAGAAGAAGGAGAAGGAGAAGATGAAGTCTGGAGGGTGAAGCAGAAGAAACAGAAGAAGGAGAAGGAGAAGGTGAAGACTGGAGGGTGAATCAGAAGAAGTCGAAGAAGGAGAAGGAGAAGGTGAAGTCTGGAGGGTGAATCAGAAGAAGTAGACGAAGGAGAAGGAGAAGGTGAAGTCTGGAGGGTGAATCAGAAGAAGCAGAAGAAGGAGAAGGAGAAGGTGAAGTCTGGAGGGTGAATCAGAAGAAGTAGAAGAAGGAGAAGGAGAAGGTGAAGTCTGGAGGGTGAATCAGAAGAAGCAGAAGAAGGAGAAGGAGAAGGTGAAGTCTGGAGGGTGAATCAGAAGAAGCAGAAGAAGGAGAAGGAGAAGTTGAAGTCTGGAGGGTGAAACAGAAGAAGCAGAATAAGGAGAAGGAGAAGGTGAAGTCTGGAGGGTGAATCAGAAGAAGCAGAAGAAGGAGAAGGAGAAGGTGAAGTCTGTAGGGTGAATCAGAAGAAGTAGAAGAAGGAGAAGGAGAAGGTGAAGTCTGGAGGGTGAATCAGAAGAAGTAGAAAAAGGAGAAGGAGAAGGTGAAGTCTGGAGGGTGAAGCAGAAGAAGTAGAAGAAGGAGAAGGAGAAGGTGAAGTCAGGAGGGTGAATCAGAAGAAGTAGAAGAAGGAGAAGGAGAAGGTGAAGTCAGGAGGGTGAATCAGAAGAAGCAGAAGAAGGAGAAGGAGAAGGTGAAGTCTGGAGGGTGAATCAGAAGAATCAGAAGAAGGAGAAGGAGAAGGTGAAGTCTGGAGGGTGAATCAGAAGAAGCAGAAGAAAGAGAAGGAGAAGGTGAAGTCTGGAGGGTGAACCAGAAGAAGTAGAAGAAGGAGAAGGAGAAGGTGAAGTCTGGAGGGTGAATCAGAAGAAGCAGAAGAAGGAGAAGGAGAAGGTGATGTCTGGAGGGTGAATCAGAAGAAGCAGAAGAAGGAGAAGGAGAAGGTGAAGTCAGGAGGGTGGATCAGAAGAAGTAGAAGAAGGAGAAGGAGAAGGTGCAGTCTGGAGGGTGAATCAGAAGAAGCAGAAGAAGGAGAAGGAGAAGGTGAAGTCTGGAGGTTGAATCAGAAGAAGCAGAATAACGAGAAGGAGAAGGTGAAGTCTGGAGGGTGAATCAGAAGAAGCAGAATAAGGAGAAGGAGAAGGTGAAGTCTGGAGGGTGAATCAGAAGAAGCAGAAGAAGGAGAAGGAGAAGGTGAAGTCTGGAGGGTGAATCAGAAGAGGTAGAAGAAGGAGAAGGAGAAGGTGAAGTCAGGAGGGTGAAGCAGAAGAAGCAGAAGAAGGAGAAGGAGAAGGTGAAGTCTGGTGGGTGAAGCAGAAGAAGCAGAAGAAGGAGAAGGAGAAGGTGAAGTCTGGAGGGTGAAGCAGAAGAAGCAGAAGAAGGAGAAGGAGAAGGTGAAGTCAGGAGGGTGGATCAGAAGAAGTAGAAGAAGGAGAAGGAGAAGGTGAAGTCTGGAGGGTGAATCAGAAGAAGCAGAAGAAGGAGAAGGAGAAGGTGAAGTCTGGAGGGCGCAGCAGAAGAAGCAGAAGAAGGAGAAAGAGAAGGTGAAGTCTGGAGGGTGAAGCAGAAGAAGCAGAAGAAGGAGAAGGAGAGGGTGAAGTCTGGAGGGTGAATCAGAAGAAGTAGAAGAAGGAGAAGGAGAAGGTGAAGTCAGGAGAGTGAAGCAGAAGAAGAAGAAGAAGGAGAAGGAGAAGGTGAAGTCTGGAGGGCGAAGCAGAAGAAGCAGAAGAAGGAGAAGGAGAAGGTGAAGTCTGGAGGGTGAAGCAGAAGAAGCAGAAGAAGGAGAAGGAGAAGGTGAAGTCTGGAGGGTGAATCAGAAGAAGCAGAAGAAGGAGAAGGAGAAGGTGAAGTCTGGAGGGTGAATCAGAAGAAGCAGAAGAAGGAGAAGGAGAAGGTGAAGTCAGGAGGGTGAATCAGAAGAAGCAGAAGAAGGAGAAGGAGAAGGTGAATTTAGGAGGGTGAATCAGAAGAAGCAGAAGAAGGAGAAGGAGCAGGTGAAGTCAGGGGGGTGTAGCAGAAGAAGTAGAAGAAGGAGAAGGAGAAGGTGAAGTCAGGACGGTGAAGCAGAAGAAGCAGAAGAAGGAGAAGGAGAAGGTGAAGCCTGGAGGGCGCAGCAGAAGAAGCAGAAGAAGGAGAAGGAGAAGGTGAAGTCTGGAGTGTGAAGCAGAAGAAGCAGAAGAAGGAGAAGGAGAAGGTGAAGTCTGGAGGGCGCAGCAGAAGAAGCAGAAGAAGGAGAATGAGAAGGTGAAGTCTGGAGGGTGAATCAGAAGAAGCAGAAGAAGGAGAAGGAGAAGGTGAAGTCTGGAGGGTGAATCAGAAGAAGGAGAAGAAGGAGAAGGAGAAGGTGAAGTCAGGAGGGTGAATCAGAAGAAGTAGAAGAAGGAGAAGGAGAAGGTGAAGTCAGGAGGGTGAATCAGAAGAAGCAGAAGAAGGAGAAGGAGAAGGTGAAGTCTGGAGGGCGAATCAGAAGAAACAGAAGATGGAGAAGGAGAAGGTGAAGTCTGGAGGGTGAATCAGAAGAAGCAGAAGAAGGAGAAGGAGAAGGTGAAGTCTGGAGGTTGAATCAGAAGAAGCAGAATAAGGAGAAGGAGAAGGTGAAGTCTGGAGGGTGAATCAGAAGAAGCAGAATAAGGAGAAGGAGAAGGTGAAGTCTGGAGGGTGAATCAGAAGAGGTAGAAGAAGGAGAAGGAGAAGGTGAAGTCTGGAGGGTGAAGCAGAAGAAGGAGAAGAAGGAGAAGGAGAAGGTGAAGTCAGAAGGGTGAATCAGAAGAAGTAGAAGAAGGAGAAGGAGAAGGTGAAGCCAGGAGGGTGAATCAGAAGAAGCAGAAGAAGGAGAAGGAGAAGGTGAAGTCTGGAGGGTGAATCAGAAGAATCAGAAGAAGGAGAAGGAGAAGGTGAAGTCTGGAGGGTGAATCAGAAGAATCAGAAGAAAGAGAAGGAGAAGGTGAAGTCTGGAGGCTGAAGCAGAAGAAACAGAAGAAGGAGAAGGAGAATGTGAAGACTGGAGAGTGAATCAGAAGAAGTAGAAGAAGGAGAAGGAGAAGGTGAAGTCTGGAGGGTGAATCAGAAGAAGTAGAAGAAGGAGAAGGAGAAGGTGAAGTCTGGAGGGTGAATCAGAAGAAGCAGAAGAAGGAGAAGGAGAAGGTGAAGTCTGGAGGGTGAATCAGAAGATGCAGAAGAAGGAGAAGGAGAAGATGAAGTCTGGAGGGTGAATCAGAAGAAGTAGAAGAAGGAGAAGGAGAAGGTGAAGTCTGGAGGGTGAATCAGAAGAAGTAGAAGAAGGAGAAGGAGAAGGTGAAGTCTGGAGGGTGAATCAGAAGAAACAGAAGAAGGAGAAGGAGAAGGTGAAGTCTGGAGGGTGAATCAGAAGAAGTAGAAGAAGGAGAAGGTGTAGTCTGGAGGGTGAATCAGAAGAAGTAGACGAAGGAGAAGGAGAAGGTGAAGTCTGGAGGGTGAATCAGAAGAAGCAGAAGAAGGAGAAGGAGAAGATGAAGTCTGGAGGGTGAATCAGAAGAAGTAGAAGAAGGAGAAGGAGAAGGTGAAGTCTGGAGGGTGAATCAGAAGAAGCAGAAGAAGGAGAAGGAGAAGGTGAAGTCTGGAGGGTGAATCAGAAGAAGCAGAAGAAGGAGAAGGAGAAGGTGAAGTCTGGAGGGTGAATCAGAAGAAGCAGAATAAGGAGAAGGAGAAGGTGAAGTCTGGAGGGTGAATCAGAAGAAGCAGAAGAAGGAGAAGGAGAAGGTGAAGTCTGGAGGATGAATCAGAAGAAGTAGAAGAAGGAGAAGGAGAAGGTGAAGTCTGGAGGGTGAATCAGAAGAAGTAGAAGAAGGAGAAGGAGAAGGTGAAGTCTGGAGGGTGAATCAGAAGAAGTAGAAGAAGGAGAAGGAGAAGGTGAAGTCTGGAGGGTGAAGCAGATGAAGTAGAAGAAGGAGAAGGAGAAGGTGAAGTCATGAGGGTGAATCAGAAGAAGTAGAAGAAGGAGAAGGAGAAGGTGAAGTCAGGAGGGTGAAGCAGAAGAAGCAGAAGAAGGAGAAGGAGAAGGTGAAGTCTGGAGGGTGAAGCAGAAGAAGCAGAAGAAGGAGAAGGAGAAGGTGAAGTCTGGAGGGTGAATCAGAAGAAGCAGAAGAAAGAGAAGGAGAAGGTGAAGTCTGGAGGGTGAATCAGAAGAAGTAGAAGAAGGAGAAGGAGAAGGTGAAGTCTGGAGGGTGAATCAGAAGAAGCAGAAGAAGGAGAAGGAGAAGGTGAAGTCTGGAGGGTGAATCAGAAGAAGCAGAAGAAGGAGAAGGAAAAGGTGAAGTCTGGAGGGTGAATCAGAAGAAGCAGAAGAAGGAGAAGGAGAAGGTGAAGTCTGGAGGGTGAATCAGAAGAAGCAGAATAAGGAGAAGGAGAAGGTGAAGTCTGGAGGGTGAATCAGAAGAAGCAGAAGAAGGAGAAGGAGAAGGTGAAGTCTGGAGGGTGAATCAGAAAAAGTAGAAGAAGGAGAAGGAGAAGGTGAAGTCTGGAGGGTGAAGCAGAAGAAGTAGAAGAAGGAGAAGGAGAAGGTGAAGTCAGGAGGGTGAATCAGAAGAAGCAGAAGAAGGAGAAGGAGAAGGTGAAGTCTGGAGGGTGAATCAGAAGAATCAGAAGAAGGAGAAGGAGAAGATTATGTCTGGAGGGTGAATCAGAAGAAGCAGAAGAAAGAGAAGGAGAAGGTGAAGTCTGGAGGGTGAAGCAGAAGAAACAGAAGAAGGAGAAGGAGTAGGTGAAGACTGGAGGGTGAATCAGAAGAAGTAGAAGAAGGAGAAGGTGAAGTCTGGAGGGTGAATCAGACGAAGTAGAAGAAGGAGAAGGAGAAGGTGAAGTCTGGAGGGTGAATCAGAAGAAGCAGAAGAAGGAGAAGGAGAAGGTGAAGTTAGGAGGGTGAATCAGAAGAAGCAGAAGAAGGAGAAGGAGCAGGTGAAGTCAGGGGGGTGAAGCAGAAGAAGTAGAAGAAGGAGAAGGAGAAGGTGAAGTCAGGACGGTGAAGCAGAAGAAGCAGAAGAAGGAGAAGGAGAAGGTGAAGTCTGGAGGGTGAAGCAGAAGAAGCAGAAGAAGGAGAAGGAGAGGGTGAAGTCTGGAGGGTGAATCAGAAGAAGTAGAAGAAGGAGAAGGAGAAGGTGAAGTCTGGAGGGTGAAGCAGAAGAAGCAGAAGAAGGAGAAGGAGTAGGTGAAGTCTGGAGGGTGAATCAGAAGAAGTAGAAGAAGGAGAAGGATAAGGTGAAGTCAGGAGGGTGAAGCAGAAGAAGCAGAAGAAGGAGAAGGAGAAGGTGAAGTCTGGTGGGTGAAGCAGAAGAAGCAGAAGAAGGAGAAGGAGAAGGTGAAGTCTGGAGGGTGAAGCAGAAGAAGCAGAAGAAGGAAAAGGAGAAGGTGAAGTCAGGAGGGTGGATCAGAAGAAGTAGAAGAAGGAGAAGGAGAAGGTGAAGTCTGGAGGGTGAATCAGAAGAAGCAGAAGAAGGAGAAGGAGAAGGTGAAGTCTGGAGGGCGCAGCAGAAGAAGCAGAAGAAGGAGAAAGAGAAGGTGAAGTCTGGAGGGTGAAGCAGAAGAAGCAGAAGAAGGAGAAGGAGAGGGTGAAGTCTGGAGGGTGAATCAGAAGAAGTAGAAGAAGGAGAAGGAGAAGGTGAAGTCTGGAGGGTGAAGCAGAAGAAGTAGAAGAAGGAGAAGGAGAAGGTGAAGTCAGGAGGGTGAATCAGAAGAAGCAGAAGAAGGAGAAGGTGAAGGTGAAGTCTGGAGGGTGAATCAGAAGAATCAGAAGAAGGAGAAGGAGAAGATGAAGTCTGGAGGGTGAATCAGAAGAAGCAGAAGAAAGAGAAGGAGAAGGTGAAGTCTGGAGGGTGAAGCAGAAGAAACAGAAGAAGGAGAAGGAGTAGGTGAAGACTGGAGGGTGAATCAGAAGAAGTAGAAGAAGGAGAAGGAGAAGGTGAAGTCTGGAGGGTGAATCAGAAGAAGCAGAAGAAGGAGAAGGAGAAGGTGAAGTTAGGAGGGTGAATCAGAAGAAGCAGAAGAAGGAGAAGGAGCAGGTGAAGTCAGGGGGGTGAAGCAGAAGAAGTAGAAGAAGGAGAAGGAGAAGGTGAAGTCAGGACGGTGAAGCAGAAGAAGCAGAAGAAGGAGAAGGAGAAGGTGAAGTCTGGAGGGTGAAGCAGAAGAAGCAGAAGAAGGAGAAGGAGAGGGTGAAGTCTGGAGGGTGAATCAGAAGAAGTAGAAGAAGGAGAAGGAGAAGGTGAAGTCAGGAGAGTGAAGCAGAAGAAGCAGAAGAAGGAGAAGGAGAAGGTGAATCTGGAGGGCGAAGCAGAAGAAGCAGAAGAAGGAGAAGGAGATGGTGAAGTCTGGAGGGTGAAGCAGAAGAAGCAGAATAAGGAGAAGGAGTAGGTGAAGTCTGGAGGGTGAATCAGAAGAAGTAGAAGAAGGAGAAGGATAAGGTGAAGTCAGGAGGGTGAAGCAGAAGAAGCAGAAGAAGGAGAAGGAGAAGGTGAAGTCTGGTGGGTGAAGCAGAAGAAGCAGAAGAAGGAGAAGGAGAAGGTGAAGTCTGGAGGGTGAAGCAGAAGAAGCAGAAGAAGGAGAAGGAGAAGGTGAAGTCAGGAGGGTGGATCAGAAGAAGTAGAAGAAGGAGAAGGAGAAGGTGAAGTCTGGAGGGTGAATCAGAAGAAGCAGAAGAAGGAGAAGGAGAAGGTGAAGTCTGGAGGGCGCAGCAGAAGAAGCAGAAGAAGGAGAAAGAGAAGGTGAAGTCTGGAGGGTGAAGCAGAAGAAGCAGAAGAAGGAGAAGGAGAGGGTGAAGTCTGGAGGGTGAATCAGAAGAAGTAGAAGAAGGAGAAGGAGAAGGTGAAGTCAGGAGAGTGAAGGAGAAGAAGCAGAAGAAGGAGAAGGAGAAGGTGAAGTCTGGAGTGCGAAGCAGAAGAAGCAGAAGAAGTAGAAGGAGTAGGTGAAGTCTGGAGGGTGAAGCAGAAGAAGCAGAAGAAGGAGAAGGAGTAGGTGAAGTCAGGAGGGTGAAGCAGAAGAAGCAGAAGAAGGAGAAGGAGAAGGTGAAGTCTGGTGGGTGAAGCAGAAGAAGCAGAAGAAGGAGAAGAAGAAGGTGAAGTCTGGAGGGTGAAGCAGAAGAAGCAGAAGAAGGAGAAGGAGAAGGTGAAGTCAGGAGGGTGGATCAGAAGAAGTAGAAGAAGGAGAAGGAGAAGGTGAAGTCTGGAGGGTGAATCAGAAGAAGCAGAAGAAGGAGAAGGAGAAGGTGAAGTCTGGAGGGCGCAGCAGAAGAAGCAGAAGAAGGAGAAAGAGAAGGTGAAGTCTGGAGGGTGAAGCAGAAGAAGCAGAAGAAGGAGAAGGAGAGGGTGAAGTCTGGAGGGTGAATCAGAAGAAGTAGAAGAAGGAGAAGGAGAAGGTGAAGTCAGGAGAGTGAAGCAGAAGAAGCAGAAGAAGGAGAAGGAGAAGGTGAAGTCTGGAGGGCGAAGCAGAAGAAGCAGAAGAAGGAGAAGGAGAAGGTGAAGTCTGGAGGGTGAAGCAGAAGAAGCAGAAGAAGGAGAAGGAGTAGGTGAAGTCTGGAGGGTGAATCAGAAGAAGTAGAAGAAGGAGAAGGAGAAGGTGAAGTCAGGAGGGTGAAGCAGAAGAAGCAGAAGAAGGAGAAGGAGAAGGTGAAGTCTGGAGGGTGAAGCAGAAGAAGCAGAAGAAGGAGAAGGGGAAGGTGAAGTCTGGAGGATGAATCAGAAGAAGCAGAAGAAGGAGAAGGAGAAGGTGAAGTCTGGAGGGTGAATCAGAAGAAGCAGAAGAAGGAGAAGGAGAAGGTGAAGTCAGGAGGGTGAATCAGAAGAAGCAGAAGAAGGAGAAGGAGAAGGTGAAGTCTGGAGGGTGAATCAGAGGAAGCAGAAGAAAGAGAAGGAGAAGGTGAAGTCTGGAGGGTGAAGCAGAAGAAACAGAAGAAGGAGAAGGAGTAGGTGAAGACTGGAGGGTGAATCAGAAGAAGTAGAAGAAGGAGAAGGAGAAGGTGAAGTCTGGAGGGTGAATCAGAAGAAGCAGAAGAAGGAGAAGGAGAAGGTGAAGTTAGGAGGGTGAATCAGAAGAAGCAGAAGAAGGAGAAGGAGCAGGTGAAGTCAGGGGGGTGAAGCAGAAGAAGTAGAAGAAGGAGAAGGAGAAGGTGAAGTCAGGACGGTGAAGCAGAAGAAGCAGAAGAAGGAGAAGGAGAAGGTGAAGTCTGGAGGGTGAAGCAGAAGAAGCAGAAGAAGGAGAAGGAGAGGGTGAAGTCTGGAGGGTGAATCAGAAGAAGTAGAAGAAGGAGAAGGAGAAGGTGAAGTCAGGAGAGTGAAGCAGAAGAAGCAGAAGAAGGAGAAGGAGAAGGTGAATCTGGAGGGCGAAGCAGAAGAAGCAGAAGAAGGAGAAGGAGAAGGTGAAGTCTGGAGGGTGAAGCAGAAGAAGCAGAATAAGGAGAAGGAGTAGGTGAAGTCTGGAGGGTGAATCAGAAGAAGTAGAAGAAGGAGAAGGATAAGGTGAAGTCAGGAGGGTGAAGCAGAAGAAGCAGAAGAAGGAGAAGGAGAAGGTGAAGTCTGGTGGGTGAAGCAGAAGAAGCAGAAGAAGGAGAAGGAGAAGGTGAAGTCTGGAGGGTGAAGCAGAAGAAGCAGAAGAAGGAGAAGGAGAAGGTGAAGTCAGGAGGGTGGATCAGAAGAAGTAGAAGAAGGAGAAGGAGAAGGTGAAGTCTGGAGGGTGAATCAGAAGAAGCAGAAGAAGGAGAAGGAGAAGGTGAAGTCTGGAGGGCGCAGCAGAAGATGCAGAAGAAGGAGAAAGGGAAGGTGAAGTCTGGAGGGTGAAGCAGAAGAAGCAGAAGAAGGAGAAGGAGAGGGTGAAGTCTGGAGGGTGAATCAGAAGAAGTAGAAGAAGGAGAAGGAGAAGGTGAAGTCAGGAGAGTGAAGGAGAAGAAGCAGAAGAAGGAGAAGGAGAAGGTGAAGTCTGGAGGGCGAAGCAGAAGAAGCAGAAGAAGTAAAAGGAGTAGGTGAAGTCTGAAGGGTGAAGCAGAAGAAGCAGAAGAAGGAGAAGGAGTAGGTGAAGTCAGGAGGGTGAAGCAGAAGAAGCAGAAGAAGGAGAAGGAGAAGGTGAAGTCTGGTGGGTGAAGCAGAAGAAGCAGAAGAAGGAGAAGGAGAAGGTGAAGTCAGGAGGGTGGATCAGAAGAAGTAGAAGAAGGAGAAGGAGAAGGTGAAGTCTGGAGGGTGAATCAGAAGAAGCAGAAGAAGGAGAAGGAGAAGGTGAAGTCTGGAGGGCGCAGCAGAAGAAGCAGAAGAAGGAGAAAGAGAAGGTGAAGTCTGGAGGGTGAAGCAGAAGAAGCAGAAGAAGGAGAAGGAGAGGGTGAAGTCTGGAGGGTGAATCAGAAGAAGTAGAAGAAGGAGAAGGAGAAGGTGAAGTCAGGAGAGTGAAGCAGAAGAAGCAGAAGAAGGAGAAGGAGAAGGTGAAGTCTGGAGGGCGAAGCAGAAGAAGCAGAAGAAGGAGAAGGAGAAGGTGAAGTCTGGAGGGTGAAGCAGAAGAAGCAGAAGAAGGAGAAGGAGTAGGTGAAGTCTGGAGGGTGAATCAGAAGAAGTAGAAGAAGGAGAAGGAGAAGGTGAAGTCAGGAGGGTGAAGCAGAAGAAGCAGAAGAAGGAGAAGGAGAAGGTGAAGTCTGGAGGGTGAAGCAGAAGAAGCAGAAGAAGGAGAAGGGGAAGGTGAAGTCTGGAGGATGAATCAGAAGAAGCAGAAGAAGGAGAAGGAGAAGGTGAAGTCTGGAGGGTGAATCAGAAGAAGCAGAAGAAGGAGAAGGAGAAGGTGAAGTCAGGAGGGTGAATCAGAAGAAGCAGAAGAAGGAGAAGGAGAAGGTGAATTTAGGAGGGTGAATCAGAAGAAGCAGAAGAAGGAGAAGGAGCAGGTGAAGTCAGGGGGGTGTAGCAGAAGAAGTAGATGAAGGAGAAGGAGAAGGTGAAGTCAGGACGGTGAAGCAGAAGAAGCAGAAGAAGGAGAAGGAGAAGGTGAAGCCTGGAGGGCGCAGCAGAAGAAGCAGAAGAAGGAGAAGGAGAAGGTGAAGTCTGGAGTGTGAAGCAGAAGAAGCAGAAGAAGGAGAAGGAGAAGGTGAAGTCTGGAGGGTGAAGCAGAAGAAACAGAAGAAGGAGAAGGAGAAGGTGAAGACTGGAGGGTGAATCAGAAGAAGTAGAAGAAGGAGAAGGAGAAGGTGAAGTCTGGAGGGTGAATCAGAAGAAGTAGAAGAAGGAGAAGGAGAAGTTGAAGTCTGGAGGGTGAATCAGAAGAAGCAGAAGAAGGAGAAGGAGAAGGTGAAGTCTGGAGGGTGAATCAGAAGAAGCAGAAGAAGGAGAAGGAGAAGATGAAGTCTGGAGGGTGAATCAGAAGAAGTAGAAGAAGGAGAAGGAGAAGGTGAAGTCTGGAGGGTGAAGCAGAAGAAGTAGAAGAAGGAGAAGGAGAAGGTGAAGTCAGGAGGGTGAATCAGAAGAAGCAGAAGAAGGAGAAGGAGAAGGTGAAGTCTGGAGGGTGAATCAGAAGAATCAGAAGAAGGAGAAGGAGAAGATGAAGACTGGAGAGTGAATCAGAAGAAGCAGAAGAAAGAGAAGGAGAAGGTGAAGTCTGGAGGGTGAAGCAGAAGAAACAGAAGAAGGAGAAGGAGTAGGTGAAGACTGGAGGGTGAATCAGAAGAAGTAGAAGAAGGAGAAGGAGAAGGTGAAGTCTGGAGGGTGAATCAGACGAAGTAGAAGAAGGAGAAGGAGAAGGTGAAGTCTGGAGGGTGAATCAGAAGAAGCAGAAGAAGGAGAAGGAGAAGGTGAAGTTAGGAGGGTGAATCAGAAGAAGCAGAAGAAGGAGAAGGAGCAGGTGAAGTCAGGGGGGTGAAGCAGAAGAAGTAGAAGAAGGAGAAGGAGAAGGTGAAGTCAGGACGGTGAAGCAGAAGAAGCAGAAGAAGGAGAAGGAGAAGGTGAAGTCTGGAGGGTGAAGCAGAAGAAGCAGAAGAAGGAGAAGGAGAGGGTGAAGTCTGGAGGGTGAATCAGAAGAAGTAGAAGAAGGAGAAGGAGAAGGTGAAGTCAGGAGAGTGAAGCAGAAGAAGCAGAAGAAGGAGAAGGAGAAGGTGAAGTCTGGAGGGCGAAGCAGAAGAAGCAGAAGAAGGAGAAGGAGAAGGTGAAGTCTGGAGGGTGAAGCAGAAGAAGCAGAAGAAGGAGAAGGAGTAGGTGAAGTCTGGAGGGTGAATCAGAAGAAGTAGAAGAAGGAGAAGGATAAGGTGAAGTCAGGAGGGTGAAGCAGAAGAAGCAGAAGAAGGAGAAGGAGAAGGTGAAGTCTGGTGGGTGAAGCAGAAGAAGCAGAAGAAGGAGAAGGAGAAGGTGAAGTCTGGAGGGTGAAGCAGAAGAAGCAGAAGAAGGAGAAGGAGAAGGTGAAGTCAGGAGGGTGGATCAGAAGAAGTAGAAGAAGGAGAAGGAGAAGGTGAAGTCTGGAGGGTGAATCAGAAGAAGCAGAAGAAGGAGAAGGAGAAGGTGAAGTCTGGAGGGCGCAGCAGAAGAAGCAGAAGAAGGAGAAAGAGAAGGTGAAGTCTGGAGGGTGAAGCAGAAGAAGCAGAAGAAGGAGAAGGAGAGGGTGAAGTCTGGAGGGTGAATCAGAAGAAGTAGAAGAAGGAGAAGGAGAAGGTGAAGTCAGGAGAGTGAAGCAGAAGAAGCAGAAGAAGGAGAAGGAGAAGGTGAAGTCTGGAGGGTGAATCAGAAGAAGCAGAAGAAGGAGAAGGAGAAGATGAAGTCTGGAGGGTGAATCAGAAGAAGTAGAAGAAGGAGAAGGAGAAGGTGAAGTCTGGAGGGTGAATCAGAAGAAGTAGAAGAAGGAGAAGCAGAAGATGAAGTCTGGAGGGTGAATCAGAAGAAAGAGAAGAAGGAGAAGGAGAATGTGAAGTCTGGAGGGTGAATCAGAAGAAGTAGAAGAAGGAGAAGGAGAAGGTGAAGTCTGGAGGGTGAATCAGAAGAAGCAGAAGAAGGAGAAGGAGAAGGTGAAGTCTGGAGGGTGAATCAGAAGAAGCAGATAAAGGAGAAGGAGAAGGTGAAGTCTGGAGGGTGAATCAGAAGAAGCAGAATAAGGAGGAGAAGGTGAAGTCTGGAGGGTGAATCAGAAGAAGCAGAAGAAGGAGAAGGAGAAGGTGAAGTCTGGAGGGTGAATCAGAAGAAGTAGAAGAAGGAGAAGGAGAAGGTGAAGTCTGGAGGGTGAATCAGAAGAAGGAGAAGAAGGAGAAGGAGAAGGTGAAGTCCGGAGGGTGAATCAGAAGAAGTAGAAGAAGGAGAAGGAGAAGGTGAAGTCTGGAGGGTGAAGCAGAAGAAGTAGATGAAGGAGAAGGAGAAGGTGAAGTCAGGAGGGTGAATCAGAAGAAGTAGAAGAAGGAGAAGGAGAAGGTGAGGTCTGGAGGGTGAATCAGAAGAAGCAGAAGAAGGAGAAGGAGAAGGTGAAGTCTGTAGGGAGAATCAGATGAATCAGAAGAAGGAGAAGGAGAAGGTGAAGTCTGGAGGGTGAATCAGAGGAAGCAGAAGAAAGAGAAGGAGAAGGTGAAGTCTGGAGGGTGAAGCAGAAGAAGCAGAAGAAGGAGAAGGAGAAGGTGAAGACTGGAGGGTGAATCAGAAGAAGTAGAAGAAGGAGAAGGAGAAGGTGAAGTCTGGAGGGTGAATCAGAAGAAGTAGAAGAAGGAGAAGGAGAAGGTGAAGTCTGGAGGGTGAATCAGAAGAAGCAGAAGAAGGAGAAGGAAAAGGTGAAGTCTGGAGGGTGAATCAGAAGAAGGAGAAGAAGGAGAAGGAGAAGATGAAGTCTGGAGGGTGAATCAGAAGAAGTAGAAGAAGGAGAAGGAGAAGGTGAAGTCTGGAGGGTGAATCAGAAGAAGTAGAAGAAGGAGAAGGAGAAGGTGTAGTCTGGAGGGTGAATCAGAAGAAGTAGACGAAGGAGAAGGAGAAGGTGAAGTCTGGAGGGTGAATCAGAAGAAGCAGAAGAAGGAGAAGGAGAAGGTGAAGTCTGGAGGGTGAATCAGAAGAAGTAGAAGAAGGAGAAGGAGAAGGTGAAGTCTGGAGGGTGAATCAGAAGAAGCAGAAGAAGGAGAAGGAGAAGGTGAAGTCTGGAGGGTGAATCAGAAGAAGCAGAAGAAGGAGAAGGAGAAGTTGAAGTCTGGAGGGTGAAACAGAAGAAGCAGAATAAGGAGAAGGAGAAGGTGAAGTCTGGAGGGTGAATCAGAAGAAGCAGAAGAAGGAGAAGGAGAAGGTGAAGTCTGGAGGGTGAATCAGAAGAAGTAGAAGAAGGAGAAGGAGAAGGTGAAGTCTGGAGGGTGAAGCAGAAGAAGTAGAAGAAGGAGAAGGAGAAGGTGAAGTCAGGAGGGTGAATCAGAAGAAGTAGAAGAAGGAGAAGGAGAAGGTGAAGTCAGGAGGGTGAATCAGAAGAAGCAGAAGAAGGAGAAGGAGAAGGTGAAGTCTGGAGGGTGAATCAGAAGAATCAGAAGAAGGAGAAGGAGAAGGTGAAGTCTGGAGGGTGAATCAGAAGAAGCAGAAGAAAGAGAAGGAGAAGGTGAAGTCTGGAGGGTGAAGCAGAAGAAACAGAAGAAGGAGAAGGAGAAGGTGAAGACTGGAGGGTGAATCAGAAGAAGTAGAAGAAGGAGAAGGAGAAGGTGAAGTCTGGAGGGTGAATCAGAAGAAGTAGAAGAAGGAGAAGGAGAAGTTGAAGTCTGGAGGGTGAATCAGAAGAAGCAGAAGAAGGAGAAGGAGAAGGTGAAGTCTGGAGGGTGAATCAGAAGAAGCAGAAGAAGGAGAAGGAGAAGATGAAGTCTGGAGGGTGAATCAGAAGAAGTAGAAGAAGGAGAAGGAGAAGGTGAAGTCTGGAGGGTGAATCAGAAGAAGTAGAAGAAGGAGAAGGAGAAGATGAAGTCTGGAGGGTGAATCAGAAGAAGGAGAAGGAGAAGGTGAAGTCTGGAGGGTGAATCAGAAGAAGTAGAAGAAGGAGAAGGAGAAGGTGTAGTCTGGAGGGTGAATCAGAAGAAGTAGACGAAGGAGAAGGAGAAGGTGAAGTCTGGAGGGTGAATCAGAAGAAGCAGAAGAAGGAGAAGGAGAAGGTGAAGTATGGAGGGTGAATCAGAAGAAGTAGAAGAAGGAGAAGGAGAAGGTGAAGTCTGGAGGGTGAATCAGAAGAAGCAGAAGAAGGAGAAGGAGAAGGTGAAGTCTGGAGGGTGAATCAGAAGAAGCAGAAGAAGGAGAAGGAGAAGGTGAAGTCTGGAGGGTGAATCAGAAGAAGCAGAATAAGGAGAAGGAGAAGGTGAAGTCTGGAGGGTGAATCAGAAGAAGCAGAAGAAGGAGAAGGAGAAGGTGAAGTCTGGAGGGTGAATCAGAAGAAGTAGAAGAAGGAGAAGGAGAAGGTGAAGTCTGGAGGGTGAATCAGAAGAAGTAGAAGAAGGAGAAGGAGAAGGTGAAGTCTGGAGGGTGAAGCAGAAGAAGTAGATGAAGGAGAAGGAGAAGGTGAAGTCAGGAGGGTGAATCAGAAGAAGTAGAAGAAGGAGAAGGAGAAGGTGAGGTCTGGAGGGTGAATCAGAAGAAGCAGAAGAAGGAGAAGGAGAAGGTGAAGTCTGGAGGGTGAATCAGAAGAATCAGAAGAAGGAGAAGGAGAAGGTGAAGTCTGGAGGGTGAATCAGAAGAAGCAGAAGAAAGAGAAGGAGAAGGTGAAGTCTGGAGGGTGAAGCAGAAGAAACAGAAGAAGGAGAAGGAGAAGGTGAAGACTGGAGGGTGAATCAGAAGAAGTAGAAGAAGGAGAAGGAGAAGGTGAAGTCTGGAGGGTGAATCAGAAGAAGTAGAAGAAGGAGAAGGAGAAGGTGAAGTCTGGAGGGTGAATCAGAAGAAGCAGAAGAAGGAGAAGGAGAAGGTGAAGTCTGGAGGGTGAATCAGAAGAAGGAGCAGAAGGAGAAGGAGAAGATGAAGTCTGGAGGGTGAATCAGAAGAAGTAGAAGAAGGAGAAGGAGAAGGTGAAGTCTGGAGGGTGAATCAGAAGAAGGAGAAGAAGGAGAAGGAGAAGATGAAGTCTGGAGGGTGAAGCAGAAGAAACAGAAGAAGGAGAAGGAGAAGGTGAAGACTGGAGGGTGAATCAGAAGACGTCGAAGAAGGAGAAGGAGAAGGTGAAGTCTGGAGGGTGAATCAGAAGAAGTAGACGAAGGAGAAGGAGAAGGTGAAGTCTGGAGGGTGAATCAGAAGAAGCAGAAGAAGGAGAAGGAGAAGGTGAAGTCTGGAGGGTGAATCAGAAGAAGTAGAAGAAGGAGAAGGAGAAGGTGAAGTCTGGAGGGTGAATCAGAAGAAGCAGAAGAAGGAGAAGGAGAAGGTGAAGTCTGGAGGGTGAATCAGAAGAAGCAGAAGAAGGAGAAGGAGAAGGTGAAGTCTGGAGGGTGAAACAGAAGAAGCAGAATAAGGAGAAGGAGAAGGTGAAGTCTGGAGGGTGAATCAGAAGAAGCAGAAGAAGGAGAAGGAGAAGGTGAAGTCTGTAGGGTGAATCAGAAGAAGTAGAAGAAGGAGAAGGAGAAGGTGAAGTCTGGAGGGTGAATCAGAAGAAGTAGAAAAAGGAGAAGGAGAAGGTGAAGTCTGGAGGGTGAAGCAGAAGAAGTAGAAGAAGGAGAAGGAGAAGGTGAAGTCAGGAGGGTGAATCAGAAGAAGTAGAAGAAGGAGAAGGAGAAGGTGAAGTCAGGAGGGTGAATCAGAAGAAGCAGAAGAAGGAGAAGGAGAAGATGAAGTCTGGAGGGTGAATCAGAAGAAGTAGAAGAAGGAGAAGGAGAAGGTGAAGTCTGGAGGGTGAATCAGAAGAAGGAGAAGAAGGAGAAGGAGAAGATGAAGTCTGGAGGGTGAAGCAGAAGAAACAGAAGAAGGAGAAGGAGAAGGTGAAGACTGGAGGGTGAATCAGAAGAAGTCGAAGAAGGAGAAGGAGAAGGTGAAGTCTGGAGGGTGAATCAGAAGAAGTAGACGAAGGAGAAGGAGAAGGTGAAGTCTGGAGGGTGAATCAGAAGAAGCAGAAGAAGGAGAAGGAGAAGGTGAAGTCTGGAGGGTGAATCAGAAGAAGTAGAAGAAGGAGAAGGAGAAGGTGAAGTCTGGAGGGTGAATCAGAAGAAGCAGAAGAAGGAGAAGGAGAAGGTGAAGTCTGGAGGGTGAATCAGAAGAAGCAGAAGAAGGAGAAGGAGAAGGTGAAGTCTGGAGGGTGAAACAGAAGAAGCAGAATAAGGAGAAGGAGAAGGTGAAGTCTGGAGGGTGAATCAGAAGAAGCAGAAGAAGGAGAAGGAGAAGGTGAAGTCTGTAGGGTGAATCAGAAGAAGTAGCAGAAGGAGAAGGAGAAGGTGAAGTCTGGAGGGTGAATCAGAAGAAGTAGAAAAAGGAGAAGGAGAAGGTGAAGTCTGGAGGGTGAAGCAGAAGAAGTAGAAGAAGGAGAAGGAGAAGGTGAAGTCAGGAGGGTGAATCAGAAGAAGTAGAAGAAGGAGAAGGAGAAGGTGAAGTCAGGAGGGTGAATCAGAAGAAGCAGAAGAAGGAGAAGGAGAAGGTGAAGTCTGGAGGGTGAATCAGAAGAATCAGAAGAAGGAGAAGGAGAAGGTGAAGTCTGGAGGGTGAATCAGAAGAAGCAGAAGAAAGAGAAGGAGAAGGTGAAGTCTGGAGGGTGAATCAGAAGAAGTAGAAGAAGGAGAAGGAGAAGGTGAAGTCTGGAGGGTGAATCAGAAGAAGCAGAAGAAGGAGAAGGAGAAGGTGATGTCTGGAGGGTGAATCAGAAGAAGCAGAAGAAGGAGAAGGAGAAGGTGAAGTCTGGAGGGTGAATCAGAAGAAGCAGAAGAAGGAGAAGGAGAAGGTGAAGTCTGGAGGGTGAATCAGAAGAAGCAGAATAAGGAGAAGGAGAAGGTGAAGTCTGGAGGGTGAATCAGAAGAAGAAGAAGAAGGAGAAGGAGAAGGTGAAGTCTGGAGGGTGAATCAGAAGAAGTAGAATAAGGAGAAGGAGAAGGTGAAGTCTGGGGGGTGAAGCAGAAGAAGTAGAAGAAGGAGAAGGAGAAGGTGAAGTCAGGAGGGTGAATCAGAAGAAGTAGAAGAAGGAGAAGGAGAAGGTGAAGTCAGGAGGGTGAATCAGTAGAAGCAGAAGAAGGAGAAGGAAAATGTGAAGTCTGGAGGGCGAATCAGAAGAAACAGAAGAAGGAGAAGGAGAAGGTGAAATCTGGAGGGTGAATCAGAACAAGCAGAAGAAGGAGAAGGAGAAGGTGAAGTCTGGAGGTTGAATCAGAAGAAGCAGAATAAGGAGAAGGAGAAGGTGAAGTCTGGAGGGTGAATCAGAAGAAGCAAAATAAGGAGAAGGAGAAGGTGAAGTCTGGAGGGTGAATCAGAAGAAGCAGAAGAAGGAGAAGGAGAAGGTGAAGTCTGGAATGTGAATCAGAAGAGGTAGAAGAAGGAGAAGGAGAAGGTGAAGTCTGGAGGGTGAAGCAGAAGAAGGAGAAGAAGGAGAAGGAGAAGGTGAAGTCAGGAGGGTGAATCAGAAGAAGTAGAAGAAGGAGAAGGAGAAGGTGAAGCCAGGAGGGTGAATCAGAAGAAGCAGAAGAAGGAGAAGGAGAAGGTGAAGTCTGGAGGGTGAATCAGAAGAATCAGAAGAAGGAGAAGGAGAAGGTGAAGTCTGGAGGGTGAATCAGAAGAATCAGAAGAAAGAGAAGGAGAAGGTGAAGTCTGGAGGCTGAAGCAGAAGGAACAGAAGAAGGAGAAGGAGAATGTGAAGACTGGAGGGTGAATCAGAAGAAGTAGAAGAAGGAGAAGGAGAAGGTGAAGTCTGGAGGGTGAATCAGAAGAAGTAGAAGAAGGAGAAGGAGAAGGTGAAGTCTGGAGGGTGAATCAGAAGAAGCAGAAGAAGGAGAAGGAGAAGGTGAAGTCTGGAGGGTGAATCAGAAGATGCAGAAGAAGGAGAAGGAGAAGATGAAGTCTGGAGGGTGAATCAGAAGAAGTAGAAGAAGGAGAAGGAGAAGGTGAAGTCTGGAGGGTGAATCAGAAGAAGTAGAAGAAGGAGAAGGAGAAGGTGAAGTCTGGAGGGTGAATCAGAAGAAACAGAAGAAGGAGAAGGAGAAGGTGAAGTCTGGAGGGTGAATCAGAAGAAGTAGAAGAAGGAGAAGGAGAAGGTGAAGTCTGGAGGGTGAATCAGAAGAAGCAGAAGAAGGAGAAGGAGAAGATGAAGTCTGGAGGGTGAATCAGAAGAAGTAGAAGAAGGAGAAGGAGAAGGTGAAGTCTGGAGGGTGAATCAGAAGAAGCAGAAGAAGGAGAAGGAGAAGGTGAAGTCTGGAGGGTGAATCAGAAGAAGCAGAAGAAGGAGAAGGAGAAGGTGAAGTCTGGAGGGTGAACCAGAAGAAGCAGAATAAGGAGAAGGAGAAGGTGAAGTCTGGAGGGTGAATCAGAAGAAGTAGAAGAAGGAGAAGGAGAAGGTGAAGTCTGGAGGGTGAATCAGAAGAAGTAGAAGAAGGAGAAGGAGAAGGTGAAGTCTGGAGGGTGAATCAGAAGAAGTAGAAGAAGGAGAAGGAGAAGGTGAAGTCTGGAGGGTGAAGCAGAAGAAGTAGAAGAAGGAGAAGGAGAAGGTGAAGTCAGGAGGGTGAATCAGAAGAAGTAGAAGAAGGAGAAGGAGAAGGTGAAGTCAGGAGGGTGAATCAGAAGAAGCAGAAGAAGGAGAAGGAGAAGGTGAAGTCTGGAGGGTGAATCAGAAGAATCAGAAGAAGGAGAAGGAGAAGGTGAAGTCTGGAGGGAGAATCAGAAGAAGCAGAAGAAAGAGAAGGAGAAGGTGAAGTCTGGAGGGTGAATCAGAAGAAGTAGAAGAAGGAGAAGGAGAAGGTGAAGTCTGGAGGGTGAATCAGAAGAAGCAGAAGAAGGAGAAGGAGAAGGTGAAGTCTGGAGGGTGAATCAGAAGAAGCAGAAGAAGGAGAAGGAAAAGGTGAAGTCTGGAGGGTGAATCAGAAGAAGCAGAAGAAGGAGAAGGAGAAGGTGAAGTCTGGAGGGTGAATCAGAAGAAGCAGAATAAGGAGAAGGAGAAGGTGAAGGCTGGAGGGGGAATCAGAAGAAGCAGAAGAAGGAGAAGGAGAAGGTGAAGTCTGGAGGGTGAATCAGAAGAAGTAGAAGAAGGAGAAGGAGAAGGTGAAGTCTGGAGGGTGAAGCAGAAGAAGTAGAAGAAGGAGAAGGAGAAGGTGAAGTCAGGAGGGTGAATCAGAAGAAGCAGAAGAAGGAGAAGGAGAAGGTGAAGTCTGGAGGGTGAATCAGAAGAATCAGAAGAAGGAGAAGGAGAAGATGAAGTCTGGAGGGTGAATCAGAAGAAGCAGAAGAAAGAGAAGGAGAAGGGGAAGTCTGGAGGGTGAAGCAGAAGAAACAGAAGAAGGAGAAGGAGTAGGTGGAGACTGGAGGGTGAATCAGAAGAAGTAGAAGAAGGAGAAGGAGAAGGTGAAGTCTGGAGGGTGAATCAGACGAAGTAGAAGAAGGAGAAGGAGAAGGTGAAGTCTGGAGGGTGAATCAGAAGAAGTAGAAGAAGGAGAAGGAGAAGGTGAAGTCTGGAGGGTGAATCAGAAGAAGCAGAAGAAGGAGAAGGAGAAGATGAAGTATGGAGGGTGAATCAGAAGAAGTAGAAGAAGGAGAAGGAGAAGGTGAGGTCTGGAGGGTGAATCAGAAGAAGCAGAAGAAGGAGAAGGAGAAGGTGAAGTCTGGAGGGTGAATCAGAAGAAGCAGAGGAAGGAGAAGGAGAAGGTGAACTCTGGAGGGTGAATCAGAAGAAGCAGAAGAAGGAGAAGGAAAAGGTGAAGTCAGGAGCGTGAATCAGAAGAAGCAGAAGAAGGAGAAGGAGAAGGTGAAGTTAGGAGGGTGAATCAGAAGAAGCAGAAGGAGAAGGAGCAGGTGAAGTCAGGGGGGTGAAGCAGAAGAAGTAGAAGAAGGAGAAGGAGTAGGTGAAGTCAGGACGGTGAAGCAGAAGAAGCAGAAGAAGGAGAAGGAGAAGGTGAAGTCTGGAGGGTGAAGCAGAAGAAGCAGAAGAAGGAGAAGGAGAGGGTGAAGTCTGGAGGGTGAATCAGAAGAAGTAGAAGAAGGAGAAGGAGAATGTGAAGTCAGGAGAGTGAAGCAGAAGAAGCAGAAGAAGGAGAAGGAGAAGGTAAAGTCTGGAGGGCGAAGCAGAAGAAGCAGAAGAAGGAGAAGGAGAAGGTGAAGTCTGGAGGGTGAAGCAGAAGAAGCAGAAGAAGGAGAAGGAGCAGGTGAAGTCTGGAGGGTGAATCAGAAGAAGTAGAAGAAGGAGAAGGATAAGGTGAAGTCAGGATGGTGAAGCAGAAGAAGCAGAAGAAGGAGAAGGAGAAGGTGAAGTCTGGAGGGTGAAGCAGAAGACGTAGAAGAAGGAGAAGGTGAAGTCTGGAGGGTGAAGCAGAAGAAGCAGAAGAAGGAGAAGGAGAAGGTGAAGTCAGGAGGGTGGATCAGAAGAAGTAGAAGAAGGAGAAGGAGAAGGTGAAGTCTGGAGGGTGAATCAGAAGAAGCAGAAGAAGGAGAAGGAGAAGGTGAAGTCTGGAGGTCGCAGCAGAAGAAGCAGAAGAAGGAGAAAGAGAAGGTGAAGTCTGGAGGGTGAAGCAGAAGAAGCAGAAGAAGGAGAAGGAGAGGGTGAAGTCTGGAGGGTGAATCAGAAGAAGTAGAAGAAGGAGAAGGAGAAGGTGAAGTCAGGAGAGTGAAGCAGAAGAAGCAGAAGAAGGAGAAGGAGAAGGTGAAGTCTGGAGGGTTAAGCAGAAGAAGCAGAAGAAGGAGAAGGAGAAGGTGAAGTCTGGAGGGTGAATCAGAAGAAGCAGAAGAAGGAGAAGGAGTAGGTGAAGTCTGGAGGGTGAATCAGAAGAAGTAGAAGAAGGAGAAGGAGAAGGTGAAGTCTGGAGGGTGAAGCAGAAGAAGCAGAAGAAGGAGAAGGAGAAGGTGAAGTCTGGAGGGTGAATCAGAAGAAGCAGAAGAAGGAGATGGAGAAGGTGAAGTCTGGAGGGTGAATCAGAAGAAGTAGAAGAAGGAGAAGGAGAAGGTGAAGTCTGGAGGGTGAATCAGAAGAAGCAGAAGAAGGAGAAGGAGAAGGTGAAGTCTGGAGGGTGATTCAGAAGAAGCAGAATAAGGAGAAGGAGAAGGTGATGTCTGGAGGGTGAATCAGAAGAAGCAGAAGAAGGAGAAGGAGAAGGTGAAGTCTGGAGGGTGAATCAGAAGAAGCAGAAGAAGGAGAAGGAGAAGGTGAAGTCTGGAGGGTGAATCAGAAGAAGCAGAAGAAGGAGAAGGAGAAGGTGAAGTCTGAGGGTGAAGCAGAAGAAGTAGAAGAAGGAGAAGGAGAAGGTGAAGTCAGAAGGGTGAATCAGAAGAAGTAGAAGAAGGAGAAGGAGAAGGTGAAGTCAGGAGGGTGAATCAGAAGAAGCAGAAGAAGGAGAAGGAGAAGGTGAAGTCTGGAGGGTGAATCAGAAGAATCAGAAGAAGGAGAAGGAGAAGGTGAAGTCTGGAGGGTGAATCAGAAGAAGCAGAAGAAAGAGAAGGAGAAGGTGAAGTCTGGAGGGTGAAGCAGAAGAAACAGAAGAAGGAGAAGGAGAAGGTGAAGACTGGAGGGTGAATCAGAAGAAGTAGAAGAAGGAGAAGGAGAAGGTGAAGTCTGGAGGGTGAATCAGAAGAAGTAGAAGAAGGAGAAGGAGAAGGTGAAGTCTGGAGGGTGAATCAGAAGAAGCAGAAGAAGGAGAAGGAGAAGGTGAAGTCTGGAGGGTGAATCAGAAGAAGCAGAAGAAGGAGAAGGAGAAGATGAAGTCTGGAGGGTGAATCGGAAGAAGTAGAAGAAGGAGAAGGAGAAGGTGAAGTCTGGAGGGTGAATCAGAAGAAGTAGAAGAAGGAGAAGGAGAAGTTGAAGTCTGGAGGGTGAATCAGAAGAAGCAGAAGAAGGAGAAGGAGAAGGTGAAGTCTGGAGGGTGAATCAGAAGAAGCAGAAGAAGGAGAAGGAGAAGATGAAGTCTGGAGGGTGAATCAGAAGAAGTAGAAGAAGGAGAAGGAGAAGGTGAAGTCTGGAGGGTGAATCAGAAGAAGTAGAAGAAGGAGAAGGAGAAGATGAAGTCTGGAGGGTGAATCAGAAGAAACAGAAGAAGGAGGAGGAGAAGGTGAAGTCTGGAGGGGGAATCAGAAGAAGTAGAAGAAGGAGAAGGAGAAGGTGTAGTCTGGAGGGTGAATCAGAAGAAGTAGACGAAGGAGAAGGAGAAGGTGAAGTCTGGAGGGTGAATCAGAAGAAGCAGATGAAGGAGAAGGAGAAGGTGAAGTCTGGAGGGTGAATCAGAAGAAGTAGAAGAAGGAGAAGGAAAAGGTGAAGTCTGGAGGGTGAATCAGAAGAAGCAGAAGAAGGAGAAGGAGAAGGTGAAGTCTGGAGGGTGAATCAGAAGAAGCAGAAGAAGGAGAAGGAGAAGGTGAAGTCTGGAGGGTGAATCAGAAAAAGTAGAAGAAGGAGAAGGAGAAGTTGAAGTCTGGAGGGTGAAGCAGAAGAAGTAGAAGATGGAGAAGGAGAAGGTGAAGTCAGGAGGGTGAATCAGAAGAAGTAGAAGAAGGAGAAGGAGAAGGTGAAGTCAGGAGGGTGAATCAGAAGAAGCAGAAGATGGAGAAGGAGAAGGTGAAGTCTGGAGGGTGAATCAGAAGAATCAGAAGAAGGAGAAGGAGAAGGTGAAGTCTGGAGGGTGAATCAGAAGAAGCAAAGGAAGGAGAAGGAGAAGGTGAAGTCTGGAGGGTGAATCAGAAGAAGCAGAATAAGGAGAAGGAGAAGGTGAAGTCTGGAGGGTGAATCAGAAGAAGCAGAATAAGGAGAAGGAGAAGGTGAAGTCTGGAGGGTGAATCAGAAGAAGTAGAAGAAGGAGAAGGAGAAGGTGAAGTCTGGAGGGTGAAGCAGAAGAAGTAGAAGAAGGAGAAGGAGAAGCTGAAGTCAGGAGGGTGAATCAGAAGAAGTAGAAGAAGGAGAAGGAGAAGGTGAAGTCAGGAGGGTGAATCAGAAGAAGCAGAAGAAGGAGAAGGAGTAGGTGAAGTCTGGAGGGTGAATCAGAAGAATCAGAAGAAGGAGAAGGAGAAGGTGAAGTCTGGAGGGTGAATCAGAAGAAGCAGAAGAAAGAGAAGGAGAAGGTGAAGTCTGGAGGGTGAAGCAGAAGAAACAGAAGAAGGAGAAGGAGAAGGTGAAGACTGGAGGGTGAATCAGAAGAAGTAGAAGAAGGAGAAGGAGAAGGTGAAGTCTGGAGGGTGAATCAGAAGAAGTAGAAGAAGGAGAAGGAGAAGGTGAAGTCTGGAGGGTGAATCAGAAGAAGCAGAAGAAGGAGAAGGAGAAGGTGAAGTCTGGAGGGTGAATCAGAAGAAGCAGAAGAAGGAGAAGGAGAAGATGAAGTCTGGAGGGTGAATCAGAAGAAGTAGAAGAAGGAGAAGGAGAAGGTGAAGTCTGGAGGGTGAATCAGAAGTAGTAGAAGAAGGAGAAGGAGAAGGTGAAGTCTGGAGGGTGAATCAGAAGAAACAGAAGAAGGAGAAGGAGAAGGTGAAGTCTGGAGGGTGAATCAGAAGAAGTAGAAGAAGGAGAAGGAGAAGGTGTAGTCTGGAGGGTGAATCAGAAGAAGTAGACGAAGGAGAAGGAGAAGGTGAAGTCTGGAGGGTGAATCAGAAGAAGCAGAAGAAGGAGATGGAGAAGGTGAAGTCTGGAGGGTGAATCAGAAAAAGTAGAAGAAGGAGAAGGAGAAGGTGAAGTCTGGAGGGTGAATCAGAAGAAGCAGAAGAAGGAGAAGGAGAAGGTGAAGTCTGGAGGGTGATTCAGAAGAAGCAGAATAAGGAGAAGGAGAAGGTGATGTCTGGAGGGTGAATCAGAAGAAGCAGAAGAAGGAGAAGGAGAAGGTGAAGTCTGGAGGGTGAATCAGAAGAAGTAGAAGAAGGAGAAGGAGAAGGTGAAGTCTGGAGGGTGAATCAGAAGAAGTAGAAGAAGGAGAAGGAGAAGGTGAAGTCTGGAGGGTGAATCAGAAGAAGTAGAAGAAGGAGAAGGAGAAGGTGAAGTCTGGAGGGGGAAGCAGAAGTAGTAGAAGAAGGAGAAGGAGTAGGTGAAGTCAGGAGGGTGAATCAGAAGATGTAGAAGAAGGAGAAGGAGAAGGTGAAGTCAGGAGGGTGAATCAGAAGAAGCAGAAGAAGGAGAAGGAGAAGGTGAAGTCTGGAGGGTGAATCAGAAGAAGGAGAAGGAGAAGGTGAAGTCTGGAGGGTGAATCAGAAGAAGTATAAGAAGGAGAAGGAGAAGGTGAAGTCTGGAGGGTGAATCAGAAGAAGCAGAAGAAGGAGAAGGAGATGGTGAAGTCTGGAGGGTGAATCAGAAGAAGTAGACGAAGGAGAAGGAGAAGGTGAAGTCTGGAGGGTGAATCAGAAGAAGCAGAAGAAGGAGATGGAGAAGGTGAAGTCTGGAGGGTGAATCAGAAGAAGTAGAAGAAGGAGAAGGTGAAGGTGAAGTCTGGAGGGTGAATCAGAAGAAGCAGAAGAAGGAGAAGGAGAAGGTGAAGTCTGGAGGGTGAATCAGAAGAAGCAGAAGAAGGAGAAGGAGAAGGTGAAGTCTGGAGGGTGATTCAGAAGAAGCAGAATAAGGAGAAGGAGAAGGTGAAGTCTGGAGGGTGAATCAGAAGAAGCAGAAGAAGGAGAAGGAGAAGGTGAAGTCTGGAGGGTGAATCAGAAGAAGTAGAAGAAGGAGAAGGAGAAGGTGAAGTCTGGAGGGTGAATCAGAAGAAGTAGAAGAAGGAGAAGGAGAAGGTGAAGTCTGGAGGGTGAATCAGAAGAAGTAGAAGAAGGAGAAGGAGAAGGTGAAGTCTGGAGGGTGGAGCAGAAGAAGTAGAAGAAGGAGAAGGAGAAGGTGAAGTCAGGAGGGTGAATCAGAAGATGTAGAAGAAGGAGAAGGAGAAGGTGAAGTCAGGAGGGTGAATGAGAAGAAGCAGAAGAAGGAGAAGGAGAAGGTGAAGTCTGGAGGGTGAATCAGAAGAAGTAGAAGAAGGAGAAGGAGAAGGTGAAGTCTGGAGGGTGAAGAAGAAGAAGTAGAAGAAGGAGAAGGAGAAGGTGAAGTCAGGAGGGTGAATCAGAAGAAGTAGAAGAAGGAGAAGGAGAAGGTGAAGTCAGGAGGGTGAATCAGAAGAAGCAGAAGAAGGAGAAGGAGAAGGTGAAGGCTGGAGGGTGAATCAGAAGAATGAGAAGAAGGAGAAGGAGAAGGTGAAGTCTGGAGGGTGAATCAGAAGAAGCAGAAGAAAGAGAAGGAGAAGGTGAAGTCTGGAGGGTGAAGCAGAAGAAACAGAAGAAGGAGAAGGAGAAGGTGAAGACTGGAGGGTGAATCAGAAGAAGTAGAAGAAGGAGAAGGAGAAGGTGAAGTCTGGAGGGTGAATCAGAAGAAGTAGAAGAAGGAGAAGGAGAAGGTGAAGTCTGGAGGGTGAATCAGAAGAAACAGAAGAAGGAGAAGGAGAAGGTGAAGTCTGGAGGGTGAATCAGAAGAAGTAGAAGAAGGAGAAGGAGAAGGTGTAGTCTGGAGGGTGAATCAGAAGAAGTAGACGAAGGAGAAGGAGAAGGTGAAGTCTGGAGGGTGAATCAGAAGAAGCAGAAGAAGGAGAAGGAGAAGGTGAAGTCTGGAGGGTGAATCAGAAGAAGTAGAAGAAGGAGAAGGAGAAGGTGAAGTCTGGAGGGTGAATCAGAAGAAGCAGAATAAGGAGAAGGAGAAGGTGAAGTCTGGAGGGTGAATCAGAAGAAGCAGAAGAAGGAGAAGGAGAAGGTGAAGGCTGGAGGGTGAATCAGAAGAAGTAGAAGAAGGAGAAGGAGAAGATGAAGTCTGGAGGGTGAATCAGAAGAAGTAGAAGAAGGAGAAGGAGAAGGTGAAGTCTGGAGGGTGAATCAGAAGAAGTAGAAGAAGGAGAAGGAGAAGATGAAGTCTGGAGGGTGAATCAGAAGAAACAGAAGAATGAGAAGGAGAAGGTGAAGTCTGGAGGGTGAATCAGAAGAAGTAGAATAAGGAGAAGGAGAAGGTGAAGTCTGGAGGGTGAATCAGAAGAAGCAGAAGAAGGAGAAGGAGAAGGTGAAGTCTGGAGGGTGAATCAGAAGAAGTAGAAGAAGGAGAAGGAGAAGGTGAAGTCTGGAGGGTGAAGCAGAAGAAGTAGAAGAAGGAGAAGGAGAAGGTGAAGTCAGGAGGGTGAATCAGAAGAAGTAGAAGAAGGAGAAGGAGAAGGTGAAGTCAGGAGGGTGAATCAGAAGAAGCAGAAGAAGGAGAAGGAGAAGGTGAAGGCTGGAGGGTGAATCAGAAGAATCAGAAGAAGGAGAAGGAGAAGGTGAAGTCTGGAGGGTGAATCAGAAGAAGCAGAAGAAAGAGAAGGAGAAGGTGAAGTCTGGAGGGTGAAGCAGAAGAAACAGAAGAAGGAGAAGGAGAAGGTGAAGACTGGAGGGTGAATCAGAAGAAGTAGAAGAAGGAGAAGGAGAAGGTGAAGTCTGGAGGGTGAATCAGAAGAAGTAGAAGAAGGAGAAGGAGAAGGTGAAGTCTGGAGGGTGAATCAGAAGAAACAGAAGAAGGAGAAGGAGAAGGTGAAGTCTGGAGGGTGAATCAGAAGAAGTAGAAGAAGGAGAAGGAGAAGGTGTAGTCTGGAGGGTGAATCAGAAGAAGTAGACGAAGGAGAAGGAGAAGATGAAGTCTGGAGGGTGAATCAGAAGAAGTAGAAGAAGGAGAAGGAGAAGGTGAAGTCTGGAGGGTGAATCAGAAGAAGTAGAAGAAGGAGAAGGAGAAGATGAAGTCTGGAGGGTGAATCAGAAGAAACAGAAGAATGAGAAGGAGAAGGTGAAGTCTGGAGGGTGAATCAGAAGAAGTAGAATAAGGAGAAGGAGAAGGTGAAGTCTGGAGGGTGAATCAGAAGAAGCAGAAGAAGGAGAAGGAGAAGGTGAAGTCTGGAGGGTGAATCAGAAGAAGTAGAAGAAGGAGAAGGAGAAGGTGAAGTCTGGAGGGTGAAGCAGAAGAAGTAGAAGAAGGAGAAGGAGAAGGTGAAGTCAGGAGGGTGAATCAGAAGAAGTAGAAGAAGGAGAAGGAGAAGGTGAAGTCAGGAGGGTGAATCAGAAGAAGCAGAAGAAGGAGAAGGAGAAGGTGAAGGCTGGAGGGTGAATCAGAAGAATCAGAAGAAGGAGAAGGAGAAGGTGAAGTCTGGAGGGTGAATCAGAAGAAGCAGAAGAAAGAGAAGGAGAAGGTGAAGTCTGGAGGGTGAAGCAGAAGAAACAGAAGAAGGAGAAGGAGAAGGTGAAGACTGGAGGGTGAATCAGAAGAAGTAGAAGAAGGAGAAGGAGAAGGTGAAGTCTGGAGGGTGAATCAGAAGAAGTAGAAGAAGGAGAAGGAGAAGGTGAAGTCTGGAGGGTGAATCAGAAGAAACAGAAGAAGGAGAAGGAGAAGGTGAAGTCTGGAGGGTGAATCAGAAGAAGTAGAAGAAGAAGAAGGAGAAGGTGTAGTCTGGAGGGTGAATCAGAAGAAGTAGACGAAGGAGAAGGAGAAGGTGAAGTCTGGAGGGTGAATCAGAAGAAGCAGAAGAAGGAGAAGGAGAAGGTGAAGTCTGGAGGGTGAATCAGAAGAAGTAGAAGAAGGAGAAGGAGAAGGTGAAGTCTGGAGGGTGAATCAGAAGAAGCAGAATAAGGAGAAGGAGAAGGTGAAGTCTGGAGGGTGAATCAGAAGAAGCTGAAGAAGGAGAAGGAGAAGGTGAAGTCTGGAGGGTGAATCAGAAGAAGTAGAAGAAGGAGAAGGAGAAGATGAAGTCTGGAGGGTGAATCAGAAGAAGTAGAAGAAGGAGAAGGAGAAGGTGAAGTCTGGAGGGTGAATCAGAAGAAGTAGAAGAAGGAGAAGGAGAAGATGAAGTCTGGAGGGTGAATCAGAAGAAACAGAAGAATGAGAAGGAGAAGGTGAAGTCTGGAGGGTGAATCAGAAGAAGTAGAAGAAGGAGAAGGAGAAGGTGTAGTCTGGAGGGTGAATCAGAAGAAGTAGACGAAGGAGAAGGAGAAGGTGAAGTCTGGAGGGTGAATCAGAAGAAGCAGAAGAACGAGAAGGAGAAGGTGAAGTCTGGAGGGTGAATCAGAAGAAGTAGAAGAAGGAGAAGGAGAAGGTGAAGTCTGGAGGGTGAATCAGAAGAAGCAGAAGAAGGAGAATGAGAAGGTGAAGTCTGGAGGGTGAATCAGAAGAAGCAGAAGAAGGAGAAGGAGAAGGTGAAGTCTGGAGGGTGAATCAGAAGAAGTAGAAGAAGGAGAAGGAGAAGTTGAAGTCTGGAGGGTGAAGCAGAAGAAGTAGAAGATGGAGAAGGAGAAGGTGAAGTCAGGAGGGTGAATCAGAAGAAGTAGAAGAAGGAGAAGGAGAAGGTGAAGTCAGGAGGGTGAATCAGAAGAAGCAGAAGATGGAGAAGGAGAAGGTGAAGTCTGGAGGGTGAATCAGAAGAATCAGAAGAAGGAGAAGGAGAAGGTGAAGTCTGGAGGGTGAATCAGAAGAAGCAAAGGAAGGAGAAGGAGAAGGTGAAGTCTGGAGGGTGAATCAGAAGAAGCAGAATAAGGAGAAGGAGAAGTTGAAGTCTGGAGGGTGAATCAGAAGAAGCAGAATAAGGAGAAGGAGAAGGTGAAGTCTGGAGGGTGAATCAGAAGAAGCAGGAGAAGGAGAAGGAGAAGGTGAAGACTGGAGGGTGAATCAGAAGAAGTAGAAGAAGGAGAAGGAGAAGGTGAAGTCTGGAGGGTGAATCAGAAGAAGTAGAAGAAGGAGAAGGAGAAGGTGAAGTCTGGAGGGTGAATCAGAAGAAGCAGAAGAAGGAGAAGGAGAAGATGAAGTCTGGAGGGTGAATCAGAAGAAGTAGAAGAAGGAGAAGGAGAAGGTGAAGTCTGGAGGGTGAATCAGAAGAAGCAGAAGAAGGAGAAGGAGAAGATGAAGTCTGGAGGGTGAATCAGAAGAAGTAGACGAAGGAGAAGGAGAAGGTGAAGTCTGGAGGGTGAATCAGAAGAAGCAGAAGAAGGAGATGGAGAAGGTGAAGTCTGGAGGGTGAATCAGAAGAAGTAGAAGAAGGAGAAGGAGAAGGTGAAGTCTGGAGGGTGAATCAGAAGAAGCAGAAGAAGGAGAAGGAGAAGGTGAAGTCTGGAGGGTGATTCAGATGAAGCAGAATAAGGAGAAGGAGAAGGTGATGTCTGGAGGGTGAATCAGAAGAAGCAGAAGAAGGAGAAGGAGAAGGTGAAGTCTGGAGGGTGAATCAGAAGAAGCAGAAGAAGGAGAAGGAGAAGGTGAAGTCTGGAGGGTGAATCAGAAGAAGCAGAAGAAGGAGAAGGAGAAGGTGAAGTCTGAGGGTGAAGCAGAAGAAGTAGAAGAAGGAGAAGGAGAAGGTGAAGTCAGGAGGGTGAATCAGAAGAAGTAGAAGAAGGAGAAGGAGAAGGTGAAGTCAGGAGGGTGAATCAGAAGAAGCAGAAGAAGGAGAAGGAGAAGGTGAAGTCTGGAGGGTGAATCAGAAGAATCAGAAGAAGGAGAAGGAGAAGGTGAAGTCTGGAGGGTGAATCAGAAGAAGCAGAAGAAAGAGAAGGAGAAGGTGAAGTCTGGAGGGTGAAGCAGAAGAAACAGAAGAAGGAGAAGGAGAAGGTGAAGACTGGAGGGTGAATCAGAAGAAGTAGAAGAAGGAGAAGGAGAAGGTGAAGTCAGGAGGGTGAATCAGAAGAAGTAGAAGAAGGAGAAGGAGAAGGTGAAGTCAGGAGGGTGAATCAGAAGAAGCAGAAGAAGGAGAAGGAGAAGGTGAAGGCTGGAGGGTGAATCAGAAGAATCAGAAGAAGGAGAAGGAGAAGGTGAAGTCTGGAGGGTGAATCAGAAGAAGCAGAAGAAAGAGAAGGAGAAGGTGAAGTCTGGAGGGTGAAGCAGAAGAAACAGAAGAAGGAGAAGGAGAAGGTGAAGACTGGAGGGTGAATCAGAAGAAGTAGAAGAAGGAGAAGGAGAAGGTGAAGTCTGGAGGGTGAATCAGAAGAAGCAGAAGAAGGAGAATGAGAAGGTGAAGTCTGGAGGGTGAATCAGAAGAAGTAGAAGAAGGAGAAGGAGAAGGTGAAGTCTGGAGGGTGAATCAGAAGAAGCAGAAGAAGGAGAATGAGAAGGTGAAGTCTGGAGGGTGAATCAGAAGAAGCAGAAGAAGGAGAAGGAGAAGGTGAAGTCTGGAGGGTGAATCAGAAGAAGTAGAAGAAGGAGAAGGAGAAGTTGAAGTCTGGAGGGTGAAGCAGAAGAAGTAGAAGATGGAGAAGGAGAAGGTGAAGTCAGGAGGGTGAATCAGAAGAAGTAGAAGAAGGAGAAGGAGAAGGTGAAGTCAGGAGGGTGAATCAGAAGAAGCAGAAGATGGAGAAGGAGAAGGTGAAGTCTGGAGGGTGAATCAGAAGAATCAGAAGAAGGAGAAGGAGAAGGTGAAGTCTGGAGGGTGAATCAGAAGAAGCAAAGGAAGGAGAAGGAGAAGGTGAAGTCTGGAGGGTGAATCAGAAGAAGCAGAATAAGGAGAAGGAGAAGTTGAAGTCTGGAGGGTGAATCAGAAGAAGCAGAATAAGGAGAAGGAGAAGGTGAAGTCTGGAGGGTGAATCAGAAGAAGCAGGAGAAGGAGAAGGAGAAGGTGAAGACTGGAGGGTGAATCAGAAGAAGTAGAAGAAGGAGAAGGAGAAGGTGAAGTCTGGAGGGTGAATCAGAAGAAGTAGAAGAAGGAGAAGGAGAAGGTGAAGTCTGGAGGGTGAATCAGAAGAAGCAGAAGAAGGAGAAGGAGAAGATGAAGTCTGGAGGGTGAATCAGAAGAAGTAGAAGAAGGAGAAGGAGAAGGTGAAGTCTGGAGGGTGAATCAGAAGTAGTAGAAGAAGGAGAAGGAGAAGGTGAAGTCTGGAGGGTGAATCAGAAGAAACAGAAGAAGGAGAAGGAGAAGGTGAAGTCTGGAGGGTGAATCAGAAGAAGTAGAAGAAGGAGAAGGAGAAGGTGTAGTCTGGAGGGTGAATCAGAAGAAGTAGACGAAGGAGAAGGAGAAGGTGAAGTCTGGAGGGTGAATCAGAAGAAGCAGAAGAAGGAGATGGAGAAGGTGAAGTCTGGAGGGTGAATCAGAAGAAGTAGAAGAAGGAGAAGGAGAAGGTGAAGTCTGGAGGGTGAATCAGAAGAAGCAGAAGAAGGAGAAGGAGAAGGTGAAGTCTGGAGGGTGATTCAGATGAAGCAGAATAAGGAGAAGGAGAAGGTGATGTCTGGAGGGTGAATCAGAAGAAGCAGAAGAAGGAGAAGGAGAAGGTGAAGTCTGGAGGGTGAATCAGAAGAAGCAGAAGAAGGAGAAGGAGAAGGTGATGTCTGGAGGGTGAATCAGAAGAAGCAGAAGAAGGAGAAGGAGAAGGTGAAGTCTGAGGGTGAAGCAGAAGAAGTAGAAGAAGGAGAAGGAGAAGGTGAAGTCAGGAGGGTGAATCAGAAGAAGTAGAAGAAGGAGAAGGAGAAGGTGAAGTCAGGAGGGTGAATCAAAAGAAGCAGAAGAAGGAGAAGGAGAAGGTGAAGTCTGGAGGGTGAATCAGAAGAATCAGAAGAAGAAGAAGGAGAAGGTGAAGTCTGGAGGGTGAATCAGAAGAAGCAGAAGAAAGAGAAGGAGAAGGTGAAGTCTGGAGGGTGAAGCAGAAGAAACAGAAGAAGGAGAAGGAGAAGGTGAAGACTGGAGGGTGAATCAGAAGAAGTAGAAGAAGGAGAAGGAGAAGGTGAAGTCAGGAGGGTGAATCAGAAGAAGTAGAAGAAGGAGAAGGAGAAGGTGAAGTCAGGAGGGTGAATCAGAAGAAGCAGAAGAAGGAGAAGGAGAAGGTGAAGGCTGGAGGGTGAATCAGAAGAATCAGAAGAAGGAGAAGGAGAAGGTGAAGTCTGGAGGGTGAATCAGAAGAAGCAGAAGAAAGAGAAGGAGAAGGTGAAGTCTGGAGGGTGAAGCAGAAGAAACAGAAGAAGGAGAAGGAGAAGGTGAAGACTGGAGGGTGAATCAGAAGAAGTAGAAGAAGGAGAAGGAGAAGGTGAAGTCTGGAGGGTGAATCAGAAGAAGCAGAAGAACGAGAAGGAGAAGGTGAAGTCTGGAGGGTGAATCAGAAGAAGTAGAAGAAGGAGAAGGAGAAGGTGAAGTCTGGAGGGTGAATCAGAAGAAGCAGAAGAAGGAGAATGAGAAGGTGAAGTCTGGAGGGTGAATCAGAAGAAGCAGAAGAAGGAGAAGGAGAAGGTGAAGTCTGGAGGGTGAATCAGAAGAAGTAGAAGAAGGAGAAGGAGAAGTTGAAGTCTGGAGGGTGAAGCAGAAGAAGTAGAAGATGGAGAAGGAGAAGGTGAAGTCAGGAGGGTGAATCAGAAGAAGTAGAAGAAGGAGAAGGAGAAGGTGAAGTCAGGAGGGTGAATCAGAAGAAGCAGAAGATGGAGAAGGAGAAGGTGAAGTCTGGAGGGTGAATCAGAAGAATCAGAAGAAGGAGAAGGAGAAGGTGAAGTCTGGAGGGTGAATCAGAAGAAGCAAAGGAAGGAGAAGGAGAAGGTGAAGTCTGGAGGGTGAATCAGAAGAAGCAGAATAAGGAGAAGGAGAAGTTGAAGTCTGGAGGGTGAATCAGAAGAAGCAGAATAAGGAGAAGGAGAAGGTGAAGTCTGGAGGGTGAATCAGAAGAAGCAGGAGAAGGAGAAGGAGAAGGTGAAGACTGGAGGGTGAATCAGAAGAAGTAGAAGAAGGAGAAGGAGAAGGTGAAGTCTGGAGGGTGAATCAGAAGAAGTAGAAGAAGGAGAAGGAGAAGGTGAAGTCTGGAGGGTGAATCAGAAGAAGCAGAAGAAGGAGAAGGAGAAGATGAAGTCTGGAGGGTGAATCAGAAGAAGTAGAAGAAGGAGAAGGAGAAGGTGAAGTCTGGAGGGTGAATCAGAAGTAGTAGAAGAAGGAGAAGGAGAAGGTGAAGTCTGGAGGGTGAATCAGAAGAAACAGAAGAAGGAGAAGGAGAAGGTGAAGTCTGGAGGGTGAATCAGAAGAAGTAGAAGAAGGAGTAGGAGAAGGTGTAGTCTGGAGGGTGAATCAGAAGAAGTAGACGAAGGAGAAGGAGAAGGTGAAGTCTGGAGGGTGAATCAGAAGAAGCAGAAGAAGGAGATGGAGAAGGTGAAGTCTGGAGGGTGAATCAGAAGAAGTAGAAGAAGGAGAAGGAGAAGGTGAAGTCTGGAGGGTGAATCAGAAGAAGCAGAAGAAGGAGAAGGAGAAGGTGAAGTCTGGAGGGTGATTCAGATGAAGCAGAATAAGGAGAAGGAGAAGGTGATGTCTGGAGGGTGAATCAGAAGAAGCAGAAGAAGGAGAAGGAGAAGGTGAAGTCTGGAGGGTGAATCAGAAGAAGCAGAAGAAGGAGAAGGAGAAGGTGAAGTCTGGAGGGTGAATCAGAAGAAGCAGAAGAAGGAGAAGGAGAAGGTGAAGTCTGAGGGTGAAGCAGAAGAAGTAGAAGAAGGAGAAGGAGAAGGTGAAGTCAGGAGGGTGAATCAGAAGAAGTAGAAGAAGGAGAAGGAGAAGGTGAAGTCAGGAGGGTGAATCAGAAGAAGCAGAAGAAGGAGAAGGAGAAGGTGAAGTCTGGAGGGTGAATCAGAAGAATCAGAAGAAGGAGAAGGAGAAGGTGAAGTCTGGAGGGTGAATCAGAAGAAGCAGAAGAAAGAGAAGGAGAAGGTGAAGTCTGGAGGGTGAAGCAGAAGAAACAGAAGAAGGAGAAGGAGAAGGTGAAGACTGGAGGGTGAATCAGAAGAAGTAGAAGAAGGAGAAGGAGAAGGTGAAGTCAGGAGGGTGAATCAGAAGAAGTAGAAGAAGGAGAAGGAGAAGGTGAAGTCAGGAGGGTGAATCAGAAGAAGCAGAAGAAGGAGAAGGAGAAGGTGAAGGCTGGAGGGTGAATCAGAAGAATCAGAAGAAGGAGAAGGAGAAGGTGAAGTCTGGAGGGTGAATCAGAAGAAGCAGAAGAAAGAGAAGGAGAAGGTGAAGTCTGGAGGGTGAAGCAGAAGAAACAGAAGAAGGAGAAGGAGAAGGTGAAGACTGGAGGGTGAATCAGAAGAAGTAGAAGAAGGAGAAGGAGAAGGTGAAGTCTGGAGGGTGAATCAGAAGAAGTAGAAGAAGGAGAAGGAGAAGGTGAAGTCTGGAGGGTGAATCAGAAGAAACAGAAGAAGGAGAAGGAGAAGGTGAAGTCTGGAGGGTGAATCAGAAGAAGTAGAAGAAGGAGAAGGAGAAGGTGTAGTCTGGAGGGTGAATCAGAAGAAGTAGACGAAGGAGAAGGAGAAGATGAAGTCTGGAGGGTGAATCAGAAGAAGTAGAAGAAGGAGAAGGAGAAGGTGAAGTCTGGAGGGTGAATCAGAAGAAGTAGAAGAAGGAGAAGGAGAAGATGAAGTCTGGAGGGTGAATCAGAAGAAACAGAAGAATGAGAAGGAGAAGGTGAAGTCTGGAGGGTGAATCAGAAGAAGTAGAATAAGGAGAAGGAGAAGGTGAAGTCTGGAGGGTGAATCAGAAGAAGCAGAAGAAGGAGAAGGAGAAGGTGAAGTCTGGAGGGTGAATCAGAAGAAGTAGAAGAAGGAGAAGGAGAAGGTGATGTCTGGAGGGTGAAGCAGAAGAAGTAGAAGAAGGAGAAGGAGAAGGTGAAGTCAGGAGGGTGAATCAGAAGAAGTAGAAGAAGGAGAAGGAGAAGGTGAAGTCAGGAGGGTGAATCAGAAGAAGCAGAAGAAGGAGAAGGAGAAGGTGAAGGCTGGAGGGTGAATCAGAAGAATCAGAAGAAGGAGAAGGAGAAGGTGAAGTCTGGAGGGTGAATCAGAAGAAGCAGAAGAAAGAGAAGGAGAAGGTGAAGTCTGGAGGGTGAAGCAGAAGAAACAGAAGAAGGAGAAGGAGAAGGTGAAGACTGGAGGGTGAATCAGAAGAAGTAGAAGAAGGAGAAGGAGAAGGTGAAGTCTGGAGGGTGAATCAGAAGAAGTAGAAGAAGGAGAAGGAGAAGGTGAAGTCTGGAGGGTGAATCAGAAGAAACAGAAGAAGGAGAAGGAGAAGGTGAAGTCTGGAGGGTGAATCAGAAGAAGTAGAAGAAGGAGAAGGAGAAGGTGTAGTCTGGAGGGTGAATCAGAAGAAGTAGACGAAGGAGAAGGAGAAGGTGAAGTCTGGAGGGTGAATCAGAAGAAGCAGAAGAAGGAGAAGGTGAAGTCTGGAGGGTGAATCAGAAGAAGTAGAAGAAGGAGAAGGAGAAGGTGAAGTCTGGAGGGTGAATCAGAAGAAGCAGAATAAGGAGAAGGAGAAGGTGAAGTCTGGAGGGTGAATCAGAAGAAGCTGAAGAAGGAGAAGGAGAAGGTAAAGTCTGGAGGGTGAATCAGAAGAAGTAGAAGAAGGAGAAGGAGAAGATGAAGTCTGGAGGGTGAATCAGAAGAAGTAGAAGAAGGAGAAGGAGAAGGTGAAGTCTGGAGGGTGAATCAGAAGAAGTAGAAGAAGGAGAAGGAGAAGATGAAGTCTGGAGGGTGAATCAGAAGAAACAGAAGAATGAGAAGGAGAAGGTGAAGTCTGGAGGGTGAATCAGAAGAAGTAGAAGAAGGAGAAGGAGAACGTGTAGTCTGGAGGGTGAATCAGAAGAAGTAGACGAAGGAGAAGGAGAAGGTGAAGTCTGGAGGGTGAATCAGAAGAAGCAGAAGAACGAGAAGGAGAAGGTGAAGTCTGGAGGGTGAATCAGAAGAAGTAGAAGAAGGAGAAGGAGAAGGTGAAGTCTGGAGGGTGAATCAGAAGAAGCAGAAGAAGGAGAATGAGAAGGTGAAGTCTGGAGGGTGAATCAGAAGAAGCAGAAGAAGGAGAAGGAGAAGGTGAAGTCTGGAGGGTGAATCAGAAGAAGTAGAAGAAGGAGAAGGAGAAGTTGAAGTCTGGAGGGTGAAGCAGAAGAAGTAGAAGATGGAGAAGGAGAAGGTGAAGTCAGGAGGGTGAATCAGAAGAAGTAGAAGAAGGAGAAGGAGAAGGTGAAGTCAGGAGGGTGAATCAGAAGAAGCAGAAGATGGAGAAGGAGAAGGTGAAGTCTGGAGGGTGAATCAGAAGAATCAGAAGAAGGAGAAGGAGAAGGTGAAGTCTGGAGGGTGAATCAGAAGAAGCAAAGGAAGGAGAAGGAGAAGGTGAAGTCTGGAGGGTGAATCAGAAGAAGCAGAATAAGGAGAAGGAGAAGTTGAAGTCTGGAGGGTGAATCAGAAGAAGCAGAATAAGGAGAAGGAGAAGGTGAAGTCTGGAGGGTGAATCAGAAGAAGCAGGAGAAGGAGAAGGAGAAGGTGAAGTCTGGAGGGTGAATCAGAAGAAGTAGAAGAAGGAGAAGGAGAAGGTGAAGTCTGGAGGGTGAAGCAGAAGAAGTAGAAGAAGGAGAAGGAGAAGGTGAAGTCAGGAGGGTGAATCAGAAGAAGTAGAAGAAGGAGAAGGAGAAGGTGAAGTCAGGAGGGTGAATCAGAAGAAGCAGAAGAAGGAGAAGGAGAAGGTGAAGGCTGGAGGGTGAATCAGAAGAATCAGAAGAAGGAGAAGGAGAAGGTGAAGTCTGGAGGGTGAATCAGAAGAAGCAAAAGAAAGAGAAGGAGAAGGTGAAGTCTGGAGGGTGAAGCAGAAGAAACAGAAGAAGGAGAAGGAGAAGGTGAAGACTGGAGGGTGAATCAGAAGAAGTAGAAGAAGGAGAAGGAGAAGGTGAAGTCTGGAGGGTGAATCAGAAGAAGTAGAAGAAGGAGAAGGAGAAGGTGAAGTCTGGAGGGTGAATCAGAAGAAGCAGAAGAAGGAGAAGGAGAAGATGAAGTCTGGAGGGTGAATCAGAAGAAGTAGAAGAAGGAGAAGGAGAAGGTGAAGTCTGGAGGGTGAATCAGAAGTAGTAGAAGAAGGAGAAGGAGAAGGTGAAGTCTGGAGGGTGAATCAGAAGAAACAGAAGAAGGAGAAGGAGAAGGTGAAGTCTGGAGGGTGAATCAGAAGAAGTAGAAGAAGGAGAAGGAGAAGGTTTAGTCTGGAGGGTGAATCAGAAGAAGTAGACGAAGGAGAAGGAGAAGGTGAAGTCTGGAGGGTGAATCAGAAGAAGCAGAAGAAGGAGATGGAGAAGGTGAAGTCTGGAGGGTGAATCAGAAGAAGTAGAAGAAGGAGAAGGAGAAGGTGAAGTCTGGAGGGTGAATCAGAAGAAGCAGAAGAAGGAGAAGGAGAAGGTGAAGTCTGGAGGGTGATTCAGAAGAAGCAGAATAAGGAGAAGGAGAAGGTGATGTCTGGAGGGTGAATCAGAAGAAGCAGAAGAAGGAGAAGGAGAAGGTGAAGTCTGGAGGGTGAATCAGAAGAAGCAGAAGAAGGAGAAGGAGAAGGTGAAGTCTGGAGGGTGAATCAGAAGAAGCAGAAGAAGGAGAAGGAGAAGGTGAAGTCTGAGGGTGAAGCAGAAGAAGTAGAAGAAGGAGAAGGAGAAGGTGAAGTCAGGAGGGTGAATCAGAAGAAGTAGAAGAAGGAGAAGGAGAAGGTGAAGTCAGGAGGGTGAATCAGAAGAAGCAGAAGAAGGAGAAGGAGAAGGTGAAGTCTGGAGGGTGAATCAGAAGAATCAGAAGAAGGAGAAGGAGAAGGTGAAGTCTGGAGGGTGAATCAGAAGAAGCAGAAGAAAGAGAAGGAGAAGGTGAAGTCTGGAGGGTGAAGCAGAAGAAACAGAAGAAGGAGAAGGAGAAGGTGAAGACTGGAGGGTGAATCAGAAGAAGTAGAAGAAGGAGAAGGAGAAGGTGAAGTCTGGAGGGTGAATCAGAAGAAGTAGAAGAAGGAGAAGGAGAAGGTGAAGTCTGGAGGGTGAATCAGAAGAAGCAGAAGAAGGAGAAGGAGAAGGTGAAGTCTGGAGGGTGAATCAGAAGAAGCAGAAGAAGGAGAAGGAGGAGATGAAGTCTGGAGGGTGAATCGGAAGAAGTAGAAGAAGGAGAAGGAGAAGGTGAAGTCTGGAGGGTGAATCAGAAGAAGTAGAAGAAGGAGAAGGAGAAGTTGAAGTCTGGAGGGTGAATCAGAAGAAGCAGAAGAAGGAGAAGGAGAAGGTGAAGTCTGGAGGGTGAATCAGAAGAAGCAGAAGAAGGAGAAGGAGAAGATGAAGTCTGGAGGGTGAATCAGAAGAAGTTGAAGAAGGAGAAGGAGAAGGTGAAGTCTGGAGGGTGAATCAGAAGAAGTAGAAGAAGGAGAAGGAGAAGATGAAGTCTGGAGGGTGAATCAGAAGAAACAGAAGAAGGAGGAGGAGAAGGTGAAGTCTGGAGGGTGAATCAGAAGAAGTAGAAGAAGGAGAAGGAGAAGGTGTAGTCTGGAGGGTGAATCAGAAGAAGTAGACGAAGGAGAAGGAGAAGGTGAAGTCTGGAGGGTGAATCAGAAGAAGCAGATGAAGGAGAAGGAGAAGGTGAAGTCTGGAGGGTGAATCAGAAGAAGTAGAAGAAGGAGAAGGAAAAGGTGAAGTCTGGAGGGTGAATCAGAAGAAGTAGAAGAAGGAGAAGGAGAAGGTGAAGTCTGGAGGGTGAATCAGAAGAAGTAGAAGAAGGAGAAGGAGAAGGTGAAGTCTGGAGGGTGAAGCAGAAGAAGTAGAAGAAGGAGAAGGAGAAGGTGAAGTCAGGAGGGTGAATCAGAAGAGGTAGAAGAAGGAGAAGGAGAAGGTGAAGTCAGGAGGGTGAATCAGAAGAAGCAGAAGAAGGAGAAGGAGAAGGTGAAGGCTGGAGGGTGAATCAGAAGAATCAGAAGAAGGAGAAGGAGAAGGTGAAGTCTGGAGGGTGAATCAGAAGAAGCAAAAGAAAGAGAAGGAGAAGGTGAAGTCTGGAGGGTGAAGCAGAAGAAACAGAAGAAGGAGAAGGAGAAGGTGAAGACTGGAGGGTGAATCAGAAGAAGTAGAAGAAGGAGAAGGAGAAGGTGAAGTCTGGAGGGTGAATCAGAAGAAGTAGAAGAAGGAGAAGGAGAAGGTGAAGTCTGGAGGGTGAATCAGAAGAAGCAGAAGAAGGAGAAGGAGAAGATGAAGTCTGGAGGGTGAATCAGAAGAAGTAGAAGAAGGAGAAGGAGAAGGTGAAGTCTGGAGGGTGAATCAGAAGTAGTAGAAGAAGGAGAAGGAGAAGGTGAAGTCTGGAGGGTGAATCAGAAGAAACAGAAGAAGGAGAAGGAGAAGGTGAAGTCTGGAGGGTGAATCAGAAGAAGTAGAAGAAGGAGAAGGAGAAGGTTTAGTCTGGAGGGTGAATCAGAAGAAGTAGACGAAGGAGAAGGAGAAGGTGAAGTCTGGAGGGTGAATCAGAAGAAGCAGAAGAAGGAGATGGAGAAGGTGAAGTCTGGAGGGTGAATCAGAAGAAGTAGAAGAAGGAGAAGGAGAAGGTGAAGTCTGGAGGGTGAATCAGAAGAAGCAGAAGAAGGAGAAGGAGAAGGTGAAGTCTGGAGGGTGATTCAGAAGAAGCAGAATAAGGAGAAGGAGAAGGTGATGTCTGGAGGGTGAATCAGAAGAAGCAGAAGAAGGAGAAGGAGAAGGTGAAGTCTGGAGGGTGAATCAGAAGAAGCAGAAGAAGGAGAAGGAGAAGGTGAAGTCTGGAGGGTGAATCAGAAGAAGCAGAAGAAGGAGAAGGAGAAGGTGAAGTCTGAGGGTGAAGCAGAAGAAGTAGAAGAAGGAGAAGGAGAAGGTGAAGTCAGGAGGGTGAATCAGAAGAAGTAGAAGAAGGAGAAGGAGAAGGTGAAGTCAGGAGGGTGAATCAGAAGAAGCAGAAGAAGGAGAAGGAGAAGGTGAAGTCTGGAGGGTGAATCAGAAGAATCAGAAGAAGGAGAAGGAGAAGGTGAAGTCTGGAGGGTGAATCAGAAGAAGCAGAAGAAAGAGAAGGAGAAGGTGAAGTCTGGAGGGTGAAGCAGAAGAAACAGAAGAAGGAGAAGGAGAAGGTGAAGACTGGAGGGTGAATCAGAAGAAGTAGAAGAAGGAGAAGGAGAAGGTGAAGTCTGGAGGGTGAATCAGAAGAAGTAGAAGAAGGAGAAGGAGAAGGTGAAGTCTGGAGGGTGAATCAGAAGAAGCAGAAGAAGGAGAAGGAGAAGGTGAAGTCTGGAGGGTGAATCAGAAGAAGCAGAAGAAGGAGAAGGAGAAGATGAAGTCTGGAGGGTGAATCGGAAGAAGTAGAAGAAGGAGAAGGAGAAGGTGAAGTCTGGAGGGTGAATCAGAAGAAGTAGAAGAAGGAGAAGGAGAAGTTGAAGTCTGGAGGGTGAATCAGAAGAAGCAGAAGAAGGAGAAGGAGAAGGTGAAGTCTGGAGGGTGAATCAGAAGAAGCAGAAGAAGGAGAAGGAGAAGATGAAGTCTGGAGGGTGAATCAGAAGAAGTTGAAGAAGGAGAAGGAGAAGGTGAAGTCTGGAGGGTGAATCAGAAGAAGTAGAAGAAGGAGAAGGAGAAGATGAAGTCTGGAGGGTGAATCAGAAGAAACAGAAGAAGGAGGAGGAGAAGGTGAAGTCTGGAGGGTGAATCAGAAGAAGTAGAAGAAGGAGAAGGAGAAGGTGTAGTCTGGAGGGTGAATCAGAAGAAGTAGACGAAGGAGAAGGAGAAGGTGAAGTCTGGAGGGTGAATCAGAAGAAGCAGATGAAGGAGAAGGAGAAGGTGAAGTCTGGAGGGTGAATCAGAAGAAGTAGAAGAAGGAGAAGGAAAAGGTGAAGTCTGGAGGGTGAATCAGAAGAAGTAGAAGAAGGAGAAGGAGAAGGTGAAGTCTGGAGGGTGAATCAGAAGAAGTAGAAGAAGGAGAAGGAGAAGGTGAAGTCTGGAGGGGGAAGCAGAAGAAGTAGAAGAAGGAGAAGGAGTAGGTGAAGTCAGGAGGGTGAATCAGAAGATGTAGAAGAAGGAGAAGGAGAAGGTGAAGTCAGGAGGGTGAATCAGAAGAAGCAGAAGAAGGAGAAGGAGAAGGTGAAGTCTGGAGGGTGAATCAGAAGAAGGAGATGGAGAAGGTGAAGTCTGGAGGGTGAATCAGAAGAAGCAGAATAAGGAGAAGGAGAAGGTGAAGTCTGGAGGGTGAATCAGAAGAAGCAGAATAAGGAGAAGGAGAAGCTGAAGTCAGGAGGGTGAATCAGAAGAAGTAGAAGAAGGAGAAGGAGAAGGTGAAGTCAGGAGGGTGAATCAGAAGAAGCAGAAGAAGGAGAAGGAGTAGGTGAAGTCTGGAGGGTGAATCAGAAGAATCAGAAGAAGGAGAAGGAGAAGGTGAAGTCTGGAGGGTGAATCAGAAGAAGTAGAAGAAGGAGAAGGAGAAGGTGAAGTCAGGAGGGTGAATCAGAAGAAGCAGAAGAAGGAGAAGGAGTAGGTGAAGTCTGGAGGGTGAATCAGAAGAAGCAGAAGAAGGAGAAGGAGAAGGTGAAGTCTGGAGGGTGATTCAGAAGAAGCAGAATAAGGAGAAGGAGAAGGTGATGTCTGGAGGGTGAATCAGAAGAAGCAGAAGAAGGAGAAGGAGAAGGTGAAGTTAGGAGGGTGAATCAGAAGAAGTAGAAGAAGGAGAAGGAGAAGGTGAAGTCTGGAGGGTGAATCAGAAGAAGTAGAAGAAGGAGAAGGAGAAGGTGAAGTCTGGAGGGTGAATCAGAAGAAGTAGAAGAAGGAGAAGGAGAAGGTGAAGTCTGGAGGGGGAAGCAGAAGAAGTAGAAGAAGGAGAAGGAGTAGGTGAAGTCAGGAGGGTGAATCAGAAGATGTAGAAGAAGGAGAAGGAGAAGGTGAAGTCAGGAGGGTGAATCAGAAGAAGCAGAAGAAGGAGAAGGAGAAGGTGAAGTCTGGAGGGTGAATCAGAAGAAGGAGAAGGAGAAGGTGAAGTCTGGAGGGTGAATCAGAAGAAGTATAAGAAGGAGAAGGAGAAGGTGAAGTCTGGAGGGTGAATCAGAAGAAGCAGAAGAAGGAGAAGGAGATGGTGAAGTCTGGAGGGTGAATCAGAAGAAGTAGACGAAGGAGAAGGAGAAGGTGAAGTCTGGAGGGTGAATCAGAAGAAGCAGAAGAAGGAGATGGAGAAGGTGAAGTCTGGAGGGTGAATCAGAAGAAGTAGAAGAAGGAGAAGGTGAAGGTGAAGTCTGGAGGGTGAATCAGAAGAAGCAGAAGAAGGAGAAGGAGAAGGTGAAGTCTGGAGGGTGAATCAGAAGAAGCAGAAGAAGGAGAAGTAGAAGGTGAAGTCTGGAGGGTGATTCAGAAGAAGCAGAATAAGGAGAAGGAGAAGGTGAAGTCTGGAGGGTGAATCAGAAGAAGCAGAAGAAGGAGAAGGAGAAGGTGAAGTCTGGAGGGTGAATCAGAAGAAGTAGAAGAAGGAGAAGGAGAAGGTGAAGTCTGGAGGGTGAATCAGAAGAAGTAGAAGAAGGAGAAGGAGAAGGTGAAGTCTGGAGGGTGAATCAGAAGAAGTAGAAGAAGGAGAACGAGAAGGTGAAGTCTGGAGGGTGAAGCAGAAGAAGTAGAAGAAGGAGAAGGAGAAGGTGAAGTCAGGAGGGTGAATCAGAAGATGTAGAAGAAGGAGAAGGAGAAGGTGAAGTCAGGAGGGTGAATCAGAAGAAGCAGAAGAAGGAGAAGGAGAAGGTGAAGTCTGGAGGGTGAATCAGAAGAAGTAGAAGAAGGAGAAGGAGAAGGTGAAGTCTGGAGGGTGAATCAGAAGAAGCAGAAGAAGGAGAAGGAGAAGGTGAAGTCTGGAGGGTGAATCAGAAGAAGCAGAAGAAGGAGAAGGAGAAGGTGAAGTCTGGAGGGTGAATCAGAAGAAGCAGAAGAAGGAGAAGGAGAAGGTGAAGTCTGGAGGGTGAATCAGAAGAAGCAGAATAAGGAGAAGGAGAAGGTGAAGTCTGGAGGGTGAATCAGAAGAAGCAGAAGAAGGAGAAGGAGAAGGTGAAGTCTGGAGGGTGAATCAGAAGAAGTAGAAGAAGGAGAAGGAGAAGGTGAAGTCTGGAGGGTGAAGCAGAAGAAGTAGAAGAAGGAGAAGGAGAAGGTGAAGTCAGGAGGGTGAATCAGAAGAAGTAGAAGAAGGAGAAGGAGAAGGTGAAGTCAGGAGGGTGAATCAGAAGAAGCAGAAGAAGGAGATAGAGAAGGTGAAGTCTGGAGGGTGAATCAGAAGAATCAGAAGAAGGAGAAGGAGAAGGTGAAGTCTGGAGGGTGAAGCAGAAGAAGCAGAAGAAAGAGAAGGAGAAGGTGAAGTCTGGAGGGTGAAGCAGAAGAAACAGAAGAAGGAGAAGGAGAAGGTGAAGACTGGAGGGTGAATCAGAAGATGTAGAAGAAGGAGAAGGAGAAGGTGAAGTCTGGAGGGTGAATCAGAAGAAGTAGAAGAAGGAGAAGGAGAAGGTGAAGTCTGGAGGGTGAATCAGAAGAAGCAGAAGAAGGAGAAGGAGAAGGTGAAGTCTGGAGGGTGAATCAGAAGAAGCAGAAGAAGGAGAAGGAGAAGATGAAGTCTGGAGGGTGAATCAGAAGAAGTAGAAGAAGGAGAAGGAGAAGGTGAGGTCTGGAGGGTGAATCAGAAGAAGCAGAAGAAGGAGAAGGAGAAGGTGAAGTCTGGAGGGTGAATCAGAAGAAGCAGAAGAAGGAGAAGGAGAAGGTGAAGTCTGGAGGGTGAATCAGAAGAAGCTGAAGAAGGAGAAGGAGAAGGTGAAGTCAGGAGGGTGAATCAGAAGAAGCAGAAGAAGGAGAAGGAGTAGGTGAAGTTAGGAGGGGGAATCAGAAGAAGCAGAAGAAGGAGAAGGAGCAGGTGAAGTCAGGGGGGTGTAGCAGAAGAAGTAGAAGAAGGAGAAGGAGAAGGTGAAGTCAGGACGGTGAAGCAGAAGAAGCAGAAGAAGGAGAAGGAGAAGGTGAAGCCTGGAGGGCGCAGCAGAAGAAGCAGAAGAAGGAGAAGGAGAAGGTGAAGTCTGGAGTGTGAAGCAGAAGAAGCAGAAGAAGGAGAAGGAGAAGGTGAAGTCTGGAGGGTGAATCAGAAGAAGTAGAAGAAGGAGAAGGAGAAGGTGAAGTCTGGAGGGTGAAGCAGAAGAAGTAGAAGAAGGAGAAGGAGAAGGTGAAGTCAGGAGGGTGAATCAGAAGAAGTAGAAGAAGGAGAAGGAGAAGGTGAAGTCAGGAGGGTGAATCAGAAGAAGCAGAAGAAGGAGAAGGAGAAGGTGAAGTCTGGAGGGTGAATCAGAAGAATCAGAAGAAGGAGAAGGAGAAGGTGAAGTCTGGAGGGTGAATCAGAAGAAGCAGAAGAAAGAGAAGGAGAAGGTGAAGTCTGGAGGGTGAAGCAGAAGAAACAGAAGAAGGAGAAGGAGAAGGTGAAGACTGGAGGGTGAATCAGAAGAAGTAGAAGAAGGAGAAGGAGAAGGTGAAGTCTGGAGGGTGAATCAGAAGAAGTAGAAGAAGGAGAAGGTGAAGTTGAAGTCTGGAGGGTGAATCAGAAGAAGCAGAAGAAGGAGAAGGAGAAGGTGAAGTCTGGAGGGTGAATCAGAAGAAGTTTAAGAAGGAGAAGGAGAAGGTGTAGTCTGGAGGGTGAATCAGAAGAAGTAGACGAAAGAGAAGGAGAAGGTGAAGTCTGGAGGGTGAATCAGAAGAAGCAGAAGAAGGAGAAGGAGAAGGTTAAGTCTGGAGGGTGAATCAGAAGAAGTAGAAGAAGGAGAAGGAGAAGGTGAAGTCTGGAGGGTGAATCCGAAGAAGCAGAAGAAGGAGAAGGAGAAGGTGAAGTCTGGAGGGTGAATCAGAAGAAGCAGAAGAAGGAGAAGGAGAAGGTGAAGTCTGGAGGGTGAATCAGAAGAAGCAGAAGAAGGAGAAGGAGAAGATGAAGTCCGGAGGGTGAATCAGAAGAAGTAGAAGAAGGAGAAGGAGAAGGTGAAGTCTGGAGGGTGAATCAGAAGAAGTAGAAGAAGGAGAAGGAGAAGATGAAGTCTGGAGGGTGAATCAGAAGAAACAGAAGAAGGAGAAGGAGAAGGTGAAGTCTGGAGGGTGAATCAGAAGAAGTAGAAGAAGGAGAAGGAGAAGGTGTAGTCTGGAGGGTGAATCAGAAGAAGTAGACGAAGGAGAAGGAGAAGGTGAAGTCTGGAGGGTGAATCAGAAGAAGCAGAAGAAGGAGAAGGAGAAGGTTAAGTCCGGAGGGTGAATCAGAAGAAGTAGAAGAAGGAGAAGGAGAAGGTGAAGTCTGGAGGGTGAATCAGAAGAAGCAGAAGAAGGAGAAGGAGAAGGTGAAGTCTGGAGGGTGAATCAGAAGAAGCAGAAGAAGGAGAAGGAGAAGGTGAAGTCTGGAGGGTGAATCAGAAGAAGCAGAATAAGGAGAAGGAGAAGGTGAAGTCTGGAGGGTGAATCAGAAGAAGCAGAAGAAGGAGAAGGAGAAGGTGAAGTCTGGAGGGTGAATCAGAAGAAGTAGAAGAAGGAGAAGGAGAAGATGAAGTCTGGAGGGTGAATCAGAAGAAGTAGAAGAAGGAGAAGGAGAAGGTGAAGTCTGGAGGGTGAATCAGAAGAAGTAGAAGAAGGAGAAGGAGAAGATGAAGTCTGGAGGGTGAATCAGAAGAAACAGAAGAAGGAGAAGGAGAAGGTGAAGTCTGGAGGGTGAATCAGAAGAAGTAGAAGAAGGAGAAGGAGAAGGTGAAGTCTGGAGGGTGAATCAGAAGAAGCAGAAGAAGGAGAAGGAGAAGGTGAAGTCTGGAGGGTGAATCAGAAGAAGCAGAAGAAGGAGAAGGAGAAGGTGAAGTCTGGAGGGTGAATCAGAAGAAGTAGAAGAAGGAGAAGGAGAAGATGAAGTCTGGAGGGTGAATCAGAAGAAGTAGAAGAAGGAGAAGGAGAAGGTGAAGTCTGGAGGGTGAATCAGAAGAAGTAGAAGAAGGAGAAGGAGAAGATGAAGTCTGGAGGGTGAATCAGAAGAAGTAGAAGAAGGAGAAGGAGAAGGTGAAGTCTGGAGGGTGAATCAGAAGAAGTAGAAGAAGGAGAAGGAGAAGATGAAGTCTGGAGGGTGAATCAGAAGAAACAGAAGAAGGAGAAGGAGAAGGTGAAGTCTGGAGGGTGAATCAGAAGAAGTAGAAGAAGGAGAAGGAGAAGGTGTAGTCTGGAGGGTGAATCAGAAGAAGTAGACGAAGGAGAAGGAGAAGGTGAAGTCTGGAGGGTGAATCAGAAGAAGCAGAAGAAGGAGAAGGAGAAGGTGAAGTCTGGAGGGTGAATCAGAAGAAGTAGAAGAAGGAGAAGGAGAAGGTGAAGTCTGGAGGGTGAATCAGAAGAAGCAGAATAAGGAGAAGGAGAAGGTGAAGTCTGGAGGGTGAATCAGAAGAAGCAGAAGAAGGAGAAGGAGAAGGTGAAGTCTGGAGGGTGAATCAGAAGAAGTAGAAGAAGGAGAAGGAGAAGATGAAGTCTGGAGGGTGAATCAGAAGAAGTAGAAGAAGGAGAAGGAGAAGGTGAAGTCTGGAGGGTGAATCAGAAGAAGTAGAAGAAGGAGAAGGAGAAGATGAAGTCTGGAGGGTGAATCAGAAGAAACAGAAGAATGAGAAGGAGAAGGTGAAGTCTGGAGGGTGAATCAGAAGAAGTAGAAGAAGGAGAAGGAGAAGGTGTAGTCTGGAGGATGAATCAGAAGAAGTAGACGAAGGAGAAGGAGAAGGTGAAGTCTGGAGGGTGAATCAGAAGAAGCAGAAGAAGGAGAAGGAGAAGGTGAAGTCTGGAGGGTGAATCAGAAGAAGTAGAAGAAGGAGAAGGAGAAGGTGAAGTCTGGAGGGTGAATCAGAAGAAGCAGAAGAAGGAGAAGGAGAAGGTGAAGTCTGGAGGGTGAATCAGAAGAAGCAGAAGAAGCAGAAGGAGAAGGTGAAGTCTGGAGGGTGAATCAGAAGAAGTAGAAGAAGGAGAAGGAGAAGTTGAAGTCTGGAGGGTGAAGCAGAAGAAGTAGAAGATGGAGAAGGAGAAGGTGAAGTCAGGAGGGTGAATCAGAAGAAGTAGAAGAAGGAGAAGGAGAAGGTGAAGTCAGGAGGGTGAATCAGAAGAAGCAGAAGATGGAGAAGGAGAAGGTGAAGTCTGGAGGGTGAATCAGAAGAATCAGAAGAAGGAGAAGGAGAAGGTGAAGTCTGGAGGGTGAATCAGAAGAAGCAAAGGAAGGAGAAGGAGAAGGTGAAGTCTGGAGGGTGAATCAGAAGAAGCAGAATAAGGAGAAGGAGAAGTTGAAGTCTGGAGGTTGAATCAGAAGAAGCAGAATAAGGAGAAGGAGAAGGTGAAGTCTGGAGGGTGAATCAGAAGAAGCAGAAGAAGGAGAAGGAGAAGGTGAAGTCTGGAGGGTGAATCAGAAGAAGTAGAAGTAGGAGAAGGAGAAGGTGAAGTCTGGAGGGTGAAGCAGAAGAAGTAGAAGAAGGAGAAGGAGAAGGTGAAGTCAGGAGGGTGAATCAGAAGAAGTAGAAGAAGGAGAAGGAGAAGGTGAAGTCAGGAGGGTGAATCAGAAGAAGCAGAAGAAGGAGAAGGAGAAGGTGAAGGCTGGAGGGTGAATCAGAAGAATCAGAAGAAGGAGAAGGAGAAGGTGAAGTCTGGAGGGTGAATCAGAAGAAGCAGAAGAAAGAGAAGGAGAAGGTGAAGTCTGGAGGGTGAAGCAGAAGAAACAGAAGAAGGAGAAGGAGAAGGTGAAGACTGGAGGGTGAATCAGAAGAAGTAGAAGAAGGAGAAGGAGAAGGTGAAGTCTGGAGGGTGAATCAGAAGAAGTAGAAGAAGGAGAAGGAGAAGGTGAAGTCTGGAGGGTGAATCAAAAGAAACAGAAGAAGGAGAAGGAGAAGATGATGTCTGGAGGGTGAATCAGAAGAAGTAGAAGAAGGAGAAGGAGAAGGTGTAGTCTGGAGGGTGAATCAGAAGAAGTAGACGAAGGAGAAGGAGAAGGTGAAGTCTGGAGGGTGAATCAGAAGAAGCAGAAGAAGGAGAAGGAGAAGGTGAAGTCTGGAGGGTGAATCAGAAGAAGCAGAAGAAGGAGAAGGAGAAGGTGAAGTCTGGAGGGTGAATCAGAAGAAGCAGAATAAGGAGAAGGAGAAGGTGAAGTCTGGAGGGTGAATCAGAAGAAGCAGAAGAAGGAGAAGGAGAAGGTGAAGGCTGGAGGGTGAATCAGAAGAAGTAGAAGAAGGAGAAGGAGAAGATGAAGTCTGGAGGGTGAATCAGAAGAAGTAGAAGAAGGAGAAGGAGAAGGTGAAGTCTGGAGGGTGAATCAGAAGAAGTAGAAGAAGGAGAAGGAGAAGATGAAGTCTGGAGGGTGAATCAGAAGAAACAGAAGAATGAGAAGGAGAAGGTGAAGTCTGGAGGGTGAATCAGAAGAAGTAGAATAAGGAGAAGGAGAAGGTGAAGTCTGGAGGGTGAATCAGAAGAAGCAGAAGAAGGAGAAGGAGAAGGTGAAGTCTGGAGGGTGAATCAGAAGAAGTAGAAGAAGGAGAAGGAGAAGGTGAAGTCTGGAGGGTGAAGCAGAAGAAGTAGAAGAAGGAGAAGGAGAAGGTGAAGTCAGGAGGGTGAATCAGAAGAAGTAGAAGAAGGAGAAGGAGAAGGTGAAGTCAGGAGGGTGAATCAGAAGAAGCAGAAGAAGGAGAAGGAGAAGGTGAAGGCTGGAGGGTGAATCAGAAGAATCAGAAGAAGGAGAAGGAGAAGGTGAAGTCTGGAGGGTGAATCAGAAGAAGTAGAAGAAGGAGAAGGAGAAGATGAAGTCTGGAGGGTGAATCAGAAGAAACAGAAGAATGAGAAGGAGAAGGTGAAGTCTGGAGGGTGAATCAGAAGAAGTAGAAGAAGGAGAAGGAGAAGGTGTAGTCTGGAGGATGAATCAGAAGAAGTAGACGAAGGAGAAGGAGAAGGTGAAGTCTGGAGGGTGAATCAGAAGAAGCAGAAGAAGGAGAAGGAGAAGGTGAAGTCTGGAGGGTGAATCAGAAGAAGTAGAAGAAGGAGAAGGAGAAGGTGAAGTCTGGAGGGTGAATCAGAAGAAGCAGAAGAAGGAGAAGGAGAAGGTGAAGTCTGGAGGGTGAATCAGAAGAAGCAGAAGAAGCAGAAGGAGAAGGTGAAGTCTGGAGGGTGAATCAGAAGAAGTAGAAGAAGGAGAAGGAGAAGTTGAAGTCTGGAGGGTGAAGCAGAAGAAGTAGAAGATGGAGAAGGAGAAGGTGAAGTCAGGAGGGTGAATCAGAAGAAGTAGAAGAAGGAGAAGGAGAAGGTGAAGTCAGGAGGGTGAATCAGAAGAAGCAGAAGATGGAGAAGGAGAAGCTGAAGTCTGGAATGTGAATCAGAAGAATCAGAAGAAGGAGAAGGAGAAGGTGAAGTCTGGAGGGTGAATCAGAAGAAGCAAAGGAAGGAGAAGGAGAAGGTGAAGTCTGGAGGGTGAATCAGAAGAGGCAGAATAAGGAGAAGGAGAAGTTGAAGTCTGGAGGTTGAATCAGAAGAAGCAGAATAAGGAGAAGGAGAAGGTGAAGTCTGGAGGGTGAATCAGAAGAAGCAGAAGAAGGAGAAGGAGAAGGTGAAGTCTGGAGGGTGAATCAGAAGAAGTAGAAGAAGGAGAAGGAGAAGGTGAAGTCTGGAGGGTGAAGCAGAAGAAGTAGAAGAAGGAGAAGGAGAAGGTGAAGTCAGGAGGGTGAATCAGAAGAAGTAGAAGAAGGAGAAGGAGAAGGTGAAGTCAGGAGGGTGAATCAGAAGAAGCAGAAGAAGGAGAAGGAGAAGGTGAAGGCTGGAGGGTGAATCAGAAGAATCAGAAGAAGGAGAAGGAGAAGGTGAAGTCTGGAGGGTGAATCAGAAGAAGCAGAAGAAAGAGAAGGAGAAGGTGAAGTCTGGAGGGTGAAGCAGAAGAAACAGAAGAAGGAGAAGGAGAAGGTGAAGACTGGAGGGTGAATCAGAAGAAGTAGAAGAAGGAGAAGGAGAAGGTGAAGTCTGGAGGGTGAATCAGAAGAAGTAGAAGAAGGAGAAGGAGAAGGTGAAGTCTGGAGGGTGAATCAGAAGAAACAGAAGAAGGAGAAGGAGAAGATGAAGTCTGGAGGGTGAATCAGAAGAAGTAGAAGAAGGAGAAGGAGAAGGTGTAGTCTGGAGGGTGAATCAGAAGAAGTAGACGAAGGAGAAGGAGAAGGTGAAGTCTGGAGGGTGAATCAGAAGAAGCAGAAGAAGGAGAAGGAGAAGGTGAAGTCTGGAGGGTGAATCAGAAGAAGTAGAAGAAGGAGAAGGAGAAGGTGAAGTCTGGAGGGTGAATCAGAAGAAGCAGAATAAGGAGAAGGAGAAGGTGAAGTCTGGAGGGTGAATCAGAAGAAGCAGAAGAAGGAGAAGGAGAAGGTGAAGGCTGAAGGGTGAATCAGAAGAAGTAGAAGAAGGAGAAGGAGAAGATGAAGTCTGGAGGGTGAATCAGAAGAAGTAGAAGAAGGAGAAGGAGAAGGTGAAGTCTGGAGGGTGAATCAGAAGAAGTAGAAGAAGGAGAAGGAGAAGATGAAGTCTGGAGGGTGAATCAGAAGAAACAGAAGAATGAGAAGGGGAAGGTGAAGTCTGGAGGGTGAATCAGAAGAAGTAGAATAAGGAGAAGGAGAAGGTGAAGTCTGGAGGGTGAATCAGAAGAAGCAGAAGAAGGAGAAGGAGAAGGTGAAGTCTGGAGGGTGAATCAGAAGAAGTAGAAGAAGGAGAAGGAGAAGGTGAAGTCTGGAGGGTGAAGCAGAAGAAGTAGAAGAAGGAGAAGGAGAAGTTGAAGTCAGGAGGGTGAATCAGAAGAAGTAGAAGAAGGAGAAGGTGAAGTCAGGAGGGTGAATCAGAAGAAGCAGAAGAAGGAGAAGGAGAAGGTGAAGGCTGGAGGGTGAATCAGAAGAATCAGAAGAAGGAGAAGGAGAAGGTGAAGTCTGGAGGGTGAATCAGAAGAAGCAGAAGAAAGAGAAGGAGAAGGTGAAGTCTGGAGGGTGAAGCAGAAGAAACAGAAGAAGGAGAAGGAGAAGGTGAAGACTGGAGGGTGAATCAGAAGAAGTAGAAGAAGGAGAAGGAGAAGGTGAAGTCTGGAGGGTGAATCAGAAGAAGTAGAAGAAGGAGAAGGAGAAGGTGAAGTCTGGAGGGTGAATCAGAAGAAACAGAAGAAGGAGAAGGAGAAGGTGAAGTCTGGAGGGTGAATCAGAAGAAGTAGAAGAAGGAGAAGGAGAAGGTGTAGTCTGGAGGGTGAATCAGAAGAAGTAGACGAAGGAGAAGGAGAAGGTGAAGTCTGGAGGGTGAATCAGAAGAAGCAGAAGAAGGAGAAGGAGAAGGTGAAGTCTGGAGGGTGAATCAGAAGAAGTAGAAGAAGGAGAAGGAGAAGGTGAAGTCTGGAGGGTGAATCAGAAGAAGCAGAATAAGGAGAAGGAGAAGGTGAAGTCTGGAGGGTGAATCAGAAGAAGCTGAAGAAGGAGAAGGAGAAGGTGAAGTCTGGAGGGTGAATCAGAAGAAGTAGAAGAAGGAGAAGGACAAGATGAAGTCTGGAGGGTGAATCAGAAGAAGTAGAAGAAGGAGAAGGAGAAGGTGAAGTCTGGAGGGTGAATCAGAAGAAGTAGAAGAAGGAGAAGGAGAAGATGAAGTCTGGAGGGTGAATCAGAAGAAACAGAAGAATGAGAAGGAGAAGGTGAAGTCTGGAGGGTGAATCAGAAGAAGTAGAAGAAGGAGAAGGAGAAGGTGTAGTCTGGAGGGTGAATCAGAAGAAGTAGACGAAGGAGAAGGAGAAGGTGAAGTCTGGAGGGTGAATCAGAAGAAGCAGAAGAACGAGAAGGAGAAGGTGAAGTCTGGAGGGTGAATCAGAAGAAGTAGAAGAAGGAGAAGGAGAAGGTGAAGTCTGGAGGGTGAATCAGAAGAAGCAGAAGAAGGAGAATGAGAAGGTGAAGTCGGGAGGGTGAATCAGAAGAAGCAGAAGAAGGAGAAGGAGAAGGTGAAGTCTGGAGGGTGAATCAGAAGAAGTAGAAGAAGGAGAAGGAGAAGTTGAAGTCTGGAGGGTGAAGCAGAAGAAGTAGAAGATGGAGAAGGAGAAGGTGAAGTCAGGAGGGTGAATCAGAAGAAGTAGAAGAAGGAGAAGGAGAAGGTGAAGTCAGGAGGGTGAATCAGAAGAAGCAGAAGATGGAGAAGGAGAAGGTGAAGTCTGGAGGGTGAATCAGAAGAATCAAAAGAAGGAGAAGGAGAAGGTGAAGTCTGGAGGGTGAATCAGAAGAAGTAGAAGAAGGAGAAGGAGAAGGTGAAGTCTGGAGGGTGAATCAGAAGAAGCAGAATAAGGAGAAGGAGAAGGTGAAGTCTGGAGGGTGAATCAGAAGAAGCTGAAGAAGGAGAAGGAGAAGGTGAAGTCTGGAGGGTGAATCAGAAGAAGTAGAAGAAGGAGAAGGACAAGATGAAGTCTGGAGGGTGAATCAGAAGAAGTAGAAGAAGGAGAAGGAGAAGGTGAAGTCTGGAGGGTGAATCAGAAGAAGTAGAAGAAGGAGAAGGAGAAGATGAAGTCTGGAGGGTGAATCAGAAGAAACAGAAGAATGAGAAGGAGAAGGTGAAGTCTGGAGGGTGAATCAGAAGAAGTAGAAGAAGGAGAAGGAGAAGGTGTAGTCTGGAGGGTGAATCAGAAGAAGTAGACGAAGGAGAAGGAGAAGGTGAAGTCTGGAGGGTGAATCAGAAGAAGCAGAAGAACGAGAAGGAGAAGGTGAAGTCTGGAGGGTGAATCAGAAGAAGTAGAAGAAGGAGAAGGAGAAGGTGAAGTCTGGAGGGTGAATCAGAAGAAGCAGAAGAAGGAGAATGAGAAGGTGAAGTCGGGAGGGTGAATCAGAAGAAGCAGAAGAAGGAGAAGGAGAAGGTGAAGTCTGGAGGGTGAATCAGAAGAAGTAGAAGAAGGAGAAGGAGAAGTTGAAGTCTGGAGGGTGAAGCAGAAGAAGTAGAAGATGGAGAAGGAGAAGGTGAAGTCAGGAGGGTGAATCAGAAGAAGTAGAAGAAGGAGAAGGAGAAGGTGAAGTCAGGAGGGTGAATCAGAAGAAGCAGAAGATGGAGAAGGAGAAGGTGAAGTCTGGAGGGTGAATCAGAAGAATCAGAAGAAGGAGAAGGAGAAGGTGAAGTCTGGAGGGTGAATCAGAAGAAGCAAAGGAAGGAGAAGGAGAAGGTGAAGTCTGGAGGGTGAATCAGAAGAAGCAGAATAAGGAGAAGGAGAAGTTGAAGTCTGGAGGGTGAATCAGAAGAAGCAGAATAAGGAGAAGGAGAAGGTGAAGCCTGGAGGGTAAATCAGAAGAAGCAGGAGAAGGAGAAGGAGAAGGTGAAGTCTGGAGGGTGAATCAGAAGAAGTAGAAGAAGGAGAAGGAGAAGGTGAAGTCTGGAGGGTGAAGCAGAAGAAGTAGAAGAAGGAGAAGGAGAAGGTGAAGTCAGGAGGGTGAATCAGAAGAAGTAGAAGAAGGAGAAGGAGAAGGTGAAGTCAGGAGGGTGAAACAGAAGAAGCAGAAGAAGGAGAAGGAGAAGGTGAAGGCTGGAGGGTGAAGCAGAAGAAACAGAAGAAGGAGAAGGAGAAGGTGAAGACTGGAGGGTGAATCAGAAGAAGTAGAAGAAGGAGAAGGAGAAGGTGAAGTCTGGAGGGTGAATCAGAAGAAGTAGAAGAAGGAGAAGGAGAAGGTGAAGTCTGGAGGGTGAATCAGAAGAAGCAGAAGAAGGAGAAGGAGAAGATGAAGTCTGGAGGGTGAATCAGAAGAAGTAGAAGAAGGAGAAGGAGAAGGTGAAGTCTGGAGGGTGAATCAGAAGAAGTAGAAGAAGGAGAAGGAGAAGTTGAAGTCTGGAGGGTGAATCAGAACAAGCAGAAGAAGGAGAAGGAGAAGGTGAAGTCTGGAGGGTGAATCAGAAGAAGCAGAAGAAGGAGAAGGAGAAGATGAAGTCTGGAGGGTGAATCAGAAGAAGTAGAAGAAGGAGAAGGAGAAGGTGAAGTCTGGAGGGTGAATCAGAAGAAGTAGAAGAAGGAGAAGGAGAAGATGAAGTCTGGAGGGTGAATCAGAAGAAACAGAAGAAGGAGGAGGAGAAGGTGAAGTCTGGAGGGTGAATCAGAAGAAGTAGAAGAAGGAGAAGGAGAAGGTGTAGTCTGGAGGGTGAATCAGAAGAAGTAGACGAAGGAGAAGGAGAAGGTGAAGTCTGGAGGGTGAATCGGAAGAAGCAGAAGAAGGAGAAGGAGAAGGTGAAGTCTGGAGGGTGAATCAGAAGAAGTAGAAGAAGGAGAAGGAGAAGGTGAAGTCTGGAGGGTGAATCAGAAGAAGCAGAAGAAGGAGAAGGAGAAGGTGAAGTCTGGAGGGTGAATCAGAAGAAGCAGAAGAAGGAGATGGAGAAGGTGAAGTCTGGAGGGTGAATCAGAAGAAGTAGAAGAAGGAGAACGAGAAGTTGAAGTCTGGAGGGTGAAGCAGAAGAAGTAGAAGATGGAGAAGGAGAAGGTGAAGTCAGGAGGGTGAATCAGAAGAAGTAGAAGAAGGAGAAGGTGAAGTCAGGAGGGTGAATCAGAAGAAGCAGAAGATGGAGAAGGAGAAGGTGAAGTCTGGAGGGTGAATCAGAAGAATCAGAAGAAGGAGAAGGAGAAGGTGAAGTCTGGAGGGTGAATCAGAAGAAGCAAAGGAAGGAGAAGGAGAAGGTGAAGTCTGGAGGGTGAATCAGAAGAAGCAGAATAAGGAGAAGGAGAAGGTGAAGTCTGGAGGGTGAATCAGAAGAAGCAGAAGAAGGAGAAGGAGAAGGTGAAGTCTGAGGGTGAAGCAGAAGAAGTAGAAGAAGGAGAAGGAGAAGGTGAAGTCAGGAGGGTGAATCAGAAGAAGTAGAAGAAGGAGAAGGAGAAGGTGAAGTCAGGAGGGTGAATCAGAAGAAGCAGAAGAAGGAGAAGGAGAAGGTGAAGTCTGGAGGGTGAATCAGAAGAATCAGAAGAAGGAGAAGGAGAAGGTGAAGTCTGGAGGGTGAATCAGAAGAAGCAGAAGAAAGAGAAGGAGAAGGTGAAGTCTGGAGGGTGAAGCAGAAGAAACAGAAGAAGGAGAAGGAGAAGGTGAAGACTGGAGGGTGAATCAGAAGAAGTAGAAGAAGGAGAAGGAGAAGGTGAAGTCTGGAGGGTGAATCAGAAGAAGTAGAAGAAGGCGAAGGAGAAGGTGAAGTCTGGAGGGTGAATCAGAAGAAGCAGAAGAAGGAGAAGGAGAAGGTGAAGTCTGGAGGGTGAATCAGAAGAAGCAGAAGAAGGAGAAGGAGAAGATGAAGTCTGGAGGGTGAATCGGAAGAAGTAGAAGAAGGAGAAGGAGAAGGTGAAGTCTGGAGGGTGAATCAGAAGAAGTAGAAGAAGGAGAAGGAGAAGTTGAAGTCTGGAGGGTGAATCAGAACAAGCAGAAGAAGGAGAAGGAGAAGGTGAAGTCTGGAGGGTGAATCAGAAGAAGCAGAAGAAGGAGAAGGAGAAGATGAAGTCTGGAGGGTGAATCAGAAGAAGTAGAAGAAGGAGAAGGAGAAGGTGAAGTCTGGAGGGTGAATCAGAAGAAGTAGAAGAAGGAGAAGGAGAAGATGAAGTCTGGAGGGTGAATCAGAAGAAACAGAAGAAGGAGGAGGAGAAGGTGAAGTCTGGAGGGTGAATCAGAAGAAGTAGAAGAAGGAGAAGGAGAAGGTGTAGTCTGGAGGGTGAATCAGAAGAAGTAGACGAAGGAGAAGGAGAAGGTGAAGTCTGGAGGGTGAATCAGAAGAAGCAGAAGAAGGAGAAGGAGAAGGTGAAGTCTGGAGGGTGAATCAGAAGAAGTAGAAGAAGGAGAAGGAGAAGGAGAAGTCTGGAGGGTGAATCAGAAGAAGCAGAAGAAGGAGAAGGAGAAGGTGAAGTCTGGAGGGTGAATCAGAAGAAGCAGAAGAAGGAGAAGGAGAAGGTGAAGTCTGGAGGGTGAATCAGAAGAAGTAGAAGAAGGAGAACGAGAAGTTGAAGTCTGGAGGGTGAAGCAGAAGAAGTAGAAGATGGAGAAGGAGAAGGTGAAGTCAGGAGGGTGAATCAGAAGAAGTAGAAGAAGGAGAAGGTGAAGTCAGGAGGGTGAATCAGAAGAAGCAGAAGATGGAGAAGGAGAAGGTGAAGTCTGGAGGGTGAATCAGAAGAATCAGAAGAAGGAGAAGGAGAAGGTGAAGTCTGGAGGGTGAATCAGAAGAAGCAAAGGAAGGAGAAGGAGAAGGTGAAGTCTGGAGGGTGAATCAGAAGAAGCAGAATAAGGAGAAGGAGAAGGTGAAGTCTGGAGGGTGAATCAGAAGAAGCAGAATAAGGAGAAGGAGAAGGTGAAGTCTGGAGGGTGAATCAGAAGAAGTAGAAGAAGGAGAAGGAGAAGGTGAAGTCTGGAGGGTGAAGCAGAAGAAGTAGAAGAAGGAGAAGGAGAAGCTGAAGTCAGGAGGGTGAATCAGAAGAAGTAGAAGAAGGAGAAGGAGAAGGTGAAGTCAGGAGGGTGAATCAGAAGAAGCAGAAGAAGGAGAAGGAGTAGGTGAAGTCTGGAGGGTGAATCAGAAGAATCAGAAGAAGGAGAAGGAGAAGGTGAAGTCTGGAGGGTGAATCAGAAGAAGCAGAAGAAAGAGAAGGAGAAGGTGAAGTCTGGAGGGTGAAGCAGAAGAAACAGAAGAAGGAGAAGGAGAAGGTGAAGACTGGAGGGTGAATCAGAAGAAGTAGAAGAAGGAGAAGGAGAAGGTGAAGTCTGGTGGGTGAATCAGAAGAAGTAGAAGAAGGAGAAGGAGAAGGTGAAGTCTGGAGGGTGAATCAGAAGAAGCAGAAGAAGGAGAAGGAGAAGGTGAAGTCTGGAGGGTGAATCAGAAGAAGCAGAAGAAGGAGAAGGAGAAGATGAAGTCTGGAGGGTGAATCAGAAGAAGTAGAAGAAGGAGAAGGAGAAGGTGAAGTCTGGAGGGTGAATCAGAAGTAGTAGAAGAAGGAGAAGGAGAAGGTGAAGTCTGGAGGGTGAATCAGAAGAAACAGAGGAAGGAGAAGGAGAAGGTGAAGTCTGGAGGGTGAATCAGAAGAAGTAGAAGAAGGAGAAGGAGAAGGTGTAGTCTGGAGGGTGAATCAGAAGAAGTAGACGAAGGAGAAGGAGAAGGTGAAGTCTGGAGGGTGAATCAGAAGAAGCAGAAGAAGGAGATGGAGAAGGTGAAGTCTGGAGGGTGAATCAGAAAAAGTAGAAGAAGGAGAAGGAGAAGGTGAAGTCTGGAGGGTGAATCAGAAGAAGCAGAAGAAGGAGAAGGAGAAGGTGAAGTCTGGAGGGTGATTCAGAAGAAGCAGAATAAGGAGAAGGAGAAGGTGATGTCTGGAGGGTGAATCAGAAGAAGCAGAAGAAGGAGAAGGAGAAGGTGAAGTCTGGAGGGTGAATCAGAAGAAGTAGAAGAAGGAGAAGGAGAAGGTGAAGTCTGGAGGGTGAATCAGAAGAAGTAGAAGAAGGAGAAGGAGAAGGTGAAGTCTGGAGGGTGAATCAGAAGAAGTAGAAGAAGGAGAAGGAGAAGGTGAAGTCTGGAGGGGGAAGCAGAAGAAGTAGAAGAAGGAGAAGGAGAAGGTGAAGTCAGGAGGGTGAATCAGAAGAAGTAGAAGAAGGAGAAGGAGAAGGTGAAGTCAGGAGGGTGAATCAGAAGAAGCAGAAGAAGGAGAAGGAGAAGGTGAAGTCTGGAGGGTGAATCAGAAGAATCAGAAGAAGGAGAAGGAGAAGGTGAAGTCTGGAGGGTGAATCAGAAGAAGTAGAAGAAGGAGAAGGAGAAGATGAAGTCTGGAGGGTGAATCAGAAGAAACAGAAGAAGGAGAAGGAGAAGGTGAAGTCTGGAGGGTGAATCAGAAGAAGTAGAAGAAGGAGAAGGAGAAGGTGAAGTCAGGACGGTGAAGCAGAAGAAGCAGAAGAAGGAGAAGGAGAAGGTGAAGCCTGGAGGGCGCAGCAGAAGAAGCAGAAGAAGGAGAAGGAGAAGGTGAAGTCTGGAGTGTGAAGCAGAAGAAGCAGAAGAAGGAGAAGGAGAAGGTGAAGTCTGGAGGGTGAATCAGAAGAAGTAGAAGAAGGAGAAGGAGAAGGTGAAGTCTGGAGGGTGAAGCAGAAGAAGTAGAAGAAGGAGAAGGAGAAGGTGAAGTCAGGAGGGTGAATCAGAAGAAGTAGAAGAAGGAGAAGGAGAAGGTGAAGTCAGGAGGGTGAATCAGAAGAAGCAGAAGAAGGAGAAGGAGAAGGTGAAGTCTGGAGGGTGAATCAGAAGAATCAGAAGAAGGAGAAGGAGAAGGTGAAGTCTGGAGGGTGAATCAGAAGAAGCAGAAGAAAGAGAAGGAGAAGGTGAAGTCTGGAGGGTGAAGCAGAAGAAACAGAAGAAGGAGAAGGAGAAGGTGAAGACTGGAGGGTGAATCAGAAGAAGTAGAAGAAGGAGAAGGAGAAGGTGAAGTCTGGAGGGTGAATCAGAAGAAGTAGAAGAAGGAGAAGGAGAAGTTGAAGTCTGGAGGGTGAATCAGAAGAAGCAGAAGAAGGAGAAGGAGAAGGTGAAGTCTGGAGGGTGAATCAGAAGAAGTAGAAGAAGGAGAAGGAGAAGGTGTAGTCTGGAGGGTGAATCAGAAGAAGTAGACGAAGGAGAAGGAGAAGGTGAAGTCTGGAGGGTGAATCAGAAGAAGCAGAAGAAGGAGAAGGAGAAGGTTAAGTCTGGAGGGTGAATCAGAAGAAGTAGAAGAAGGAGAAGGAGAAGGTGAAGTCTGGAGGGTGAATCAGAAGAAGCAGAAGAAGGAGAAGGAGAAGGTGAAATCTGGAGGGTGAATCAGAAGAAGCAGAAGAAGGAGAAGGAGAAGGTGAAGTCTGGAGGGTGAATCAGAAGAAGCAGAATAAGGAGAAGGAGAAGATGAAGTCCGGAGGGTGAATCAGAAGAAGTAGAAGAAGGAGAAGGAGAAGGTGAAGTCTGGAGGGTGAATCAGAAGAAGTAGAAGAAGGAGAAGGAGAAGATGAAGTCTGGAGGGTGAATCAGAAGAAACAGAAGAAGGAGAAGGAGAAGGTGAAGTCTGGAGGGTGAATCAGAAGAAGTAGAAGAAGGAGAAGGAGAAGGTGTAGTCTGGAGGGTGAATCAGAAGAAGCAGAAGAAGGAGAAGGAGAAGGTGAAGTCTGGAGGGTGAATCAGAAGAATCAGATGAAGGAGAAGGAGAAGGTGAAGTCTGGAGGGTGAATCAGAAGAAGCAGAAGAAAGAGAAGGAGAAGGTGAAGACTGGAGGGTGAAGCAGAAGAAGTAGAAGAAGGAGAAGGAGAAGGTGAAGTCTGGAGGGTGAATCAGAAGAAGTAGAAGAAGGAGAAGGAGAAGTTGAAGTCTGGAGGGTGAATCAGAAGAAGCAGAAGAAGGAGAAGGAGAAGGTGAAGTCTGGAGGGTGAATCAGAAGAAGTAGAAGAAGGAGAAGGAGAAGGTGGAGTCTGGAGGGTGAATCAGAAGAAGTAGACGAAGGAGAAGGAGAAGGTGAAGTCTGGAGGGTGAATCAGAAGAAGCAGAAGAAGGAGAAGGAGAAGGTTAAGTCTGGAGGGTGAATCAGAAGAAGTAGAAGAAGGAGAAGGAGAAGGTGAAGTCTGGAGGGTGAATCAGAAGAAGCAGAAGAAGGAGAAGGAGAAGGTGAAGTCTGGAGGGTGAATCAGAAGAAGCAGAAGAAGGAGAAGGAGAAGGTGAAGTCTGGAGGGTGAATCAGAAGAAGCAGAAAAAGGAGAAGGAGAAGATGAAGTCCGGAGGGTGAATCAGAAGAAGTAGAAGAAGGAGAAGGAGAAGGTGAAGTCTGGAGGGTGAATCAGAAGAAGTAGAAGAAGGAGAAGGAGAAGATGAAGTCTGGAGGGTGAATCAGAAGAAACAGAAGAAGGAGAAGGAGAAGGTGAAGTCTGGAGGGTGAATCAGAAGAAGTAGAAGAAGGAGAAGGAGAAGGTGTAGTCTAGAGGGTGAATCAGAAGAAGTAGACGAAGGAGAAGGAGAAGGTGAAGTCTGGAGGGCGAATCAGAAGAAGCAGAAGAAGGAGAAGGAGAAGGTTAAGTCTGGAGGGTGAATCAGAAGAAGTAGAAGAAGGAGAAGGAGAAGGTGAAGTCTGGAGGGTGAATCAGAAGAAGCAGAAGAAGGAGAAGGAGAAGGTGAAGTCTGGAGGGTGAATCAGAAGAAGCAGAAGAAGGAGAAGGAGAAGGTGAAGTCTGGAGGGTGAATCAGAAGAAGCAGAATAAGGAGAAGGAGAAGGTGAAGTCTGGAGGGTGAATCAGAAGAAGCAGAAGAAGGAGAAGGAGAAGGTGAAGTCTGGAGGGTGAATCAGAAGAAGTAGAAGAAGGAGAAGGAGAAGATGAAGTCTGGAGGGTGAATCAGAAGAAGTAGAAGAAGGAGAAGGAGAAGGTGAAGTCTGGAGGGTGAATCAGAAGAAGTAGAAGAAGGAGAAGGAGAAGATGAAGTCTGGAGGGTGAATCAGAAGAAACAGAAGAAGGAGAAGGAGAAGGTGAAGTCTGGAGGGTGAATCAGAAGAAGTAGAAGAAGGAGAAGGAGAAGGTGAAGTCAGGACGGTGAAGCAGAAGACGCAGAAGAAGGAGAAGGAGAAGGTGAAGCCTGGAGGGCGCAGCAGAAGAAGCAGAAGAAGGAGAAGGAGAAGGTGAAGTCTGGAGTGTGAAGCAGAAGAAGCAGAAGAAGGAGAAGGAGAAGGTGAAGTCTGGAGGGTGAATCAGAAGATATAGAAGAAGGAGAAGGAGAAGGTGAAGTCTGGAGGGTGAAGCAGAAGAAGTAGAAGAAGGAGAAGGAGAAGGTGAAGTCAGGAGGGTGAATCAGAAGAAGTAGAAGAAGGAGAAGGAGAAGGTGAAGTCAGGAGGGTGAATCAGAAGAAGCAGAAGAAGGAGAAGGAGAAGGTGAAGTCTGGAGGGTGAATCAGAAGAATCAGAAGAAGGAGAAGGAGAAGGTGAAGTCTGGAGGGTGAATCAGAAGAAGCAGAAGAAAGAGAAGGAGAAGGTGAAGTCTGGAGGGTGAAGCAGAAGAAACAGAAGAAGGAGAAGGAGAAGGTGAAGACTGGAGGGTGAATCAGAAGAAGTAGAAGAAGGAGAAGGAGAAGGTGAAGTCTGGAGGGTGAATCAGAAGAAGTAGAAGAAGGAGAAGGAGAAGTTGAAGTCTGGAGGGTGAATCAGAAGAAGCAGAAGAAGGAGAAGGAGAAGGTGAAGTCTGGAGGGTGAATCAGAAGAAGTAGAAGAAGGAGAAGGAGAAGGTGTAGTCTGGAGGGTGAATCAGAAGAAGTAGACGAAGGAGAAGGAGAAGGTGAAGTCTGGAGGGTGAATCAGAAGAAGCAGAAGAAGGAGAAGGAGAAGGTTAAGTCTGGAGGGTGAATCAGAAGAGGTAGAAGAAGGAGAAGGAGAAGGTGAAGTCTGGAGGGTGAATCAGAAGAAGCAGAAGAAGGAGAAGGAGAAGGTGAAATCTGGAGGGTGAATCAGAAGAAGCAGAAGAAGTAGAAGGAGAAGGTGAAGTCTGGAGGGTGAATCAGAAGAAGCAGAAGAAGGAGAAGGAAAAGATGAAGTCCGGAGGGTGAATCAGAAGAAGTAGAAGAAGGAGAAGGAGAAGGTGAAGTCTGGAGGGTGAATCAGAAGAAGTAGAAGAAGGAGAAGGAGAAGGTGAAGTCTGGAGGGTGAATCAGAAGAAGCAGAAGAAGGAGAAGGAGATGGTGAAGTCTGGAGGGTGAATCAGAAGAAGTAGAAGATGGAGAAGGAGAAGGTGTAGACTGGAGGGTGAATCAGAAGAAGTAGACGAAGGAGAAGGAGAAGGTGAAGTCTGGAGGGTGAATCAGAAGAAGCAGAAGAAGGAGAAGGAGAAGGTGAAGTCTGGAGGGTGAATCAGAAGAAGTAGAAGAAGGAGAAGGAGAAGGTGAAGTCTGGAGGGTGAATCAGAAGAAGCAGAAGAAGGAGAAGGAGAAGGTGAAGTCTGGAGGGTGAATCAGAAGAAGCAGAAGAAGGAGAAGGAGAAGGTGAAGTCTGGAGGGTGAATCAGAAGAAGCAGAAGAAGGAGAAGGAGAAGGTGAAGTCTGGAGGGTGAATCAGAAGAAGCAGAAGAAGTAGAAGGAGAAGGTGAAGTCTGGAGGGTGAATCAGAAGAAGTAGAAGAAGGAGAAGGAGAAGGTGATGTCTGGAGGGTGAATCAGAGGAAGCAGAAGAAGGAGAAGGAGAAGGTGAAGTCAGAAGGGTGAATCAGAAGATGCAGAAGAAGGAGAAGGTGAAGTCTGGAGGCTGAATCAGAAGAAGCAGAAGAAGGAGAAGGAGAAGGTGAAGTCTGGAGGGAGAAGCAGGAGAAGTAGAAGAAGGAGAAGGAGAAGGTGAAGTCTGGAGGGTGAATCAGAAGAAGTAGAAGAAGGAGAAGGAGAAGGTGAAGTCTGGAGGGTGAATCGGAAGAAGTAGAAGAAGGAGAAGGAGAAGGTGAAGTCTGGAGGGTGAATCAGAAGAAGCAGAAGAAGGAGAAGGAGAAGGTGAAGTCGTTAGTGTGAATCTGAAGAAGTAGAAGAAGGAGAAGGAGAAGGTATAGTCTCGAGGGTGAATCAGAAGAAGTGGACGAAGGAGAAGGAGAAGGTGAAGTCTGGAGGGTGAATCAGAAGATGCAGAAGAAGGAGAAGGAGAAGGTGAAGTCTGGCGGGTGAATCAGAAGAAGTAGAAGAAGGAGAAGGAGAAGGTGAAGTCTGGAGGGTGAATCAGAAGAAGCAGAAGAAGGAGAAGGAGAAGGTGAAGTCTGGAGGGTGAATCAGAAGAAGCAGAAGAAGGAGAAGGAGAAGGTGAAGTCTGGAGGGTGAATCAGAAGAAGCAGAAGAAGGAGACGGAGAAGGTGAAGTCTGGAGGGTGAATCAGAAGAAGCAGAAGAAGGAGAAGGAGAAGGTGAAGTCTGGAGGGTGAATCAGAAGAAGTAGAAGAAGGAGAAGGAGAAGGTGAAGTCTGGAGGGTGAATCAGAAGAAGCAGAAGAAGGAGAAGGAGAAGGTGAAGTCAGGAGGGTGAATCAGAAGAAGCAGAAGAAGGAGAAGGAGAAGGTGAAGTCTGGAGGGTGAATCAGAAGAAGCAGAAGAAGGAGAAGGAGAAGGTGAAGTCTGGAGGGTGAATCAGAAGAAGTAGAAGAAGGAGAAGGAGAAGTTGAAGTCTGGAGGGTGAAGCAGAAGAAGTAGAAGAAGGAGAAGGAGAAGGTGAAGTCAGGAGGGTGAATCAGAAGAAGCAGAAGAAGGAGAAAGGAGAAGGTGAAGTCTGGAGGGTGAATCAGAAGAATCAGAAGAAGGAGAAGGTGAAGTCTGGAGGGTGAATCAGAAGAAGCAGAAGAAAGAGAAGGAGAAGGTGAAGTCTGGAGAGTGAAGCAGAAGAAGCAGAAGAAGGAGAAGGGGAAGGTGAAGACTGGAGGGTAAATCAGAAGCTGTAGAAGAAGGAGAAGGAGAAGGTGAAGTCTGGAGGGTGAATCAGAAGAAGTAGAAGAAGGAGAAGGAGAAGGTGAAGTCTGGAGGGTGAATCAGAAGAAGCAGAAGAAGGAGAAGGAGAAGATGAAATCTGGAGGGTGGATCAGAAGAAGTAGAAGAAGGAGAAGGAGAAGGTGAGGTCTGGAGGGTGAATCAGAAGAAGCAGAAGAAGGAGAAGGAGATGGTGAAGTCTGGAGGGTGAATCAGAAGAAGCAGAAGAAGAAGAAGGAGAAGGTGAAGTCTGGAGGGTGATTCAGAAGAAGCAGAAGAAGGAGAAGGAGAAGGTGAAGTCAGGAGGGTGAATCAGAAGAAGCAGAAGAAGGAGAAGGAGAAGGTGAAGTTAGGAGGGTGAATCAGGAGAAGCAGAAGAAGGAGACGGAGAAGGTGAAGTCTGGAGGATGAATCAGAAGAAGTAGAAGAAGGAGAAGGAGAAGTTGAAGTCTGGAGGGTGAAGCAGAAGAAGTAGAAGAAGGAGAAGGAGAAGGTGAAGTCAGGAGGGTGAATCAGAAGAAGGAGAAGAAGGAGAAGGAGAAGGTGAAGTCTGGAGGGTGAATCAGAAGAAGCAGAAGAAGGAGAAGGAGAAGGTGAAGTCAGGAGGGTGAATCAGAAGAAGCAGAAGAAGGAGAAGGAGAAGGTGAAGTCTGGAGTGTGAATCAGAAGAAGCAGAAGAAGGAGAAGGAGAAGGTGAAGACTGGAGGGTGAATCAGAAGAAGTAGAAGAAGGAGAAGGAGAAGGTGAAGTCTGGAGGGAGAATCAGAAGAAGTAGAAGAAGGAGAAGGAGAAGGTGAAGTCTGGAGGGTGAATCAGAAGAAGCAGAAGAAGGAGAAGTAGAAGGTGAAGTCAGGAGGGTGAATCAGAAGAAACAGAAGAAGAAGAAGGAGAAGGTGAAGTCTGGAGGGTGAATCAGAAGAAGCAGAAGAAGGAGAAGGAGAAGGTGAAGTCTGGAGGGTGAATCAGAAGAAGTAGAAGAAGGAGAAGGAGAAGTTGAAGTCTGGAGGGTGAAGCAGAAGAAGTAGAAGAAGGAGAAGGAGAAGGTGAAGTCAGGAGGGTGAATCAGAAGAAGCAGAAGAAGGAGAAAGGAGAAGGTGAAGTCTGGAGGGTGAATCAGAAGAATCAGAAGAAGGAGAAGGAGAAGGTGAAGTCTGGAGGGTGAATCAGAAGAAGCAGAAGAAAGAGAAGGAGAAGGTGAAGTCTGGAGAGTAAAGCAGAAGAAGCAGAAGAAGGAGAAGGAGAAGGTGAAGACTGGAGGGTAAATCAGAAGATGTAGAAGAAGGAGAAGGAGAAGGAGAAGTCTGGAGGGTGAATCAGAAGAAGTAGAAGAAGGAGAAGGAGAAGGTGAAGTCTGGAGGGTGAATCAGAAGAAGCAGAAGAAGGAGAAGGAGGAGATGAAATCTGGAGGGTGAATCAGAAGAAGTAGAAGAAGGAGAAGGAGAAGGTGAGGTCTGGAGGGTGAAACAGAAGAAGCAGAAGAAGGAGAAGGAGATGGTGAAGTCTGGAGGGTGAATCAGAAGAAGCAGAAGAAGAAGAAGGAGAACGTGAAGTCTGGAGGGTGAATCAGAAGAAGCAGAAGAAGGAGAAGGAGAAGGTGAAGTCAGGAGGGTGAATCAGAAGAAGCAGAAGAAGGAGAAGGAGAAGGTGAAGTTAGGAGGGTGAATCAGGAGAAGCAGAAGAAGGAGAAGGAGAAGGTGAAGTCAGGGGGGTGAAGCAGAAGAAGTAGAAGAAGGAGAAGGAGAAGGTGAAGTCAGGAGGGAGAAGCAGAAGAAGCAGAATAAGGAGAAGGAGAAGGTGAAGTCTGGAGGGCGCAGCAGAAGAAGCAGAAGAAGGAAAAGGAGAAGGTGAAGTCTGGAGGGTGAAGCAGAAGAAGCAGAAGAAGGAGAAGGAGAAGGTGAAGTCTGGAGGGTGAATCAGAAGAAGTAGAAGAAGGAGAAGGAGAAGGTGAAGTCAGGAGGGTGAAGCAGAAGAAGCAGAAGAAGGAGAAGGAGAAGGTTAAGTCTGGAGGGTGAAGCAGAAGAAGTAGAAGAAGGAGAAGGAAAAGGTGACGTCAGGAGGGTGAATCAGAAGAGGTAGAAGAAGGAGAAGGAGAAGGTGAAGTCAGGACGGTGAATCAGAAGAAGCAGAAGAAGGAGAAGGAGAAGGTGAAGTCTGGAGGGTGAATCAGAAGAATCAGAAGAAGGAGAAGGAGAAGGTGAAGTCTGGAGGGTGAATCAGAAGAAGGAGAAGAAAGAGAAGGAGAAGTTGAAGTCTGGAGGGTAAAGCAGAAGAAGCAGAAGAAGGAGAAGGAGAAGGTGAAGACTGGAGGGTGAAACAGAAGAAGTAGAAGAAGGAGAAGGAGAAGGTGAAGTCTGGAGGGTGAATCAGAAGAAGTGGAAGAAGGAGAAGGAGAAGGTGAAGTCTGGAGGGTGAATCAGAAGAAGCAGAAGAAGGAGAAGGAGAAGGTGAAGTCTGGAGGGTGAATCTGAAGAAGCAGAAGAAGGAGAAGGAGAAGATGAAGTCTGGAGGGTGAATCAGAAGAAGTAGAAGAAGGAGAAGGAGAAGGTGAGGTCTGGAGGGTGAATCAGAAGAAGCAGAAGAAGGAGAAGGAGAAGTTGAAGTCTGGCGGGTGAATCAGAAGAAGCAGAAGAAGGAGAAGGAGAAGGTGAAGTCTGGAGGGTGAATCAGAAGAAGCAGAAGAAGGAGAAGTAGAAGGTGAAGTCAGGAGGGTGAATCAGAAGAAGCAGAAGAAGGAGAAGGAGAAGGTGAAGTTAGAAGGGTGAATCAGAAGAAGCAGAAGAAGGAGAAGGAGAAGGTGAAGTCAGGGGGGTGAAGCAGAAGAAGTAGAAGAAGGACAAGGAGAAGGTGAAGTCAGGAGGGTGAAGCAGAAGAAGCAGAAGAAGGAGAAGGAGAAGGTGAAGTCTGGAGGGCGCAGCAGAAGAAGCAGAAGAAGGAGAAGGAGAAGGTGAAGTCTGGAGGGTGAAGCAGAAGAAGCAGAAGAAGGAGAAGGAGAAGGTGAAGTCTGGAGGGTGAATCAGAAGAAGTAGAAGAAGGAGAAGGAGAAGGTGAAGTCAGGAGGGTGAAGCAGAAGAAGCAGAAGAAGGAGAAGGAGAAGGTGAAGTCTGGAGGGTGAAGCAGAAGAAGCAGAAGAAGGAGAAGGAGAAGGTGAAGTCTGGAGGGCGAAGCAGAAGAAGCAGAAGAAGGAGAAGGAGAAGGTGAAGTCTGGAGGGTGAAGCAGAAGAAGCAGAAGAAGGAGAAGGAGAAGGTGAAGTCAGGGGGGTGAAGCAGAAGAAGTAGAAGAAGGAGAAGGAGAAGGTGAAGTCAGGAGGGTGAAGCAGAAGAAGCAGAAGAAGGAGAAGGAGAAGGGGAAGTCTGGAGGGTGAAGCAGAAGAAGCAGAATAAGGAGAAGGAGAAGGTGAAGTCTGGAGGGTGAAGCAGAAGAAGCAGAAGAAGGTGAAGGAGATGGTGAAGTCAGGAGGGTGAATCAGAAGAAGTAGAAGAAGGAGAAGGAGAAGGTGAAGTCTGGAGGGTGAATCAGAAGAAGTAGAAGAAGGAGAAGGAGAAGGTGAAGTCTGGAGGGTGAATCAGAAGAAGTAGAAGAAGGAGAAGGTGAAGTCTGGAGGGTGAATCAGAAGAAGCAGAAGAAGGAGAAGGAGAAGGTGAAGTCTGGAGGGAGAAGCAGAAGAAGTAGAAGAAGGAGAAGGAGAAGGTGAAGTCTGGAGGGTGAATCGGAAGAAGTAGAAGAAGGAGAAGGAGAAGGTGAAGTCTGGAGGGTGAATCGGAAGAAGTAGAAGAAGGAGAAGGAGAAGGTGAAGTCTGGAGGGTGAATCAGAAGAAGCAGAAGAAGGAGAAGGAGATGGTGAAGTCTGGAGGGTGAATCGGAAGAAGTAGAAGAAGGAGAAGGAGAAGGTGTAGACTGGAGGGTGAATCAGAAGAAGTAGACGAAGGAGAAGGAGAAGGTGAAGTCTGGAGGGTGAATCAGAAGAAGCAGAAGAAGGAGAAGGAGAAGGTGAAGTCTGGAGGGTGAATCAGAAGAAGTAGAAGAAGGAGAAGGAGAAGGTGAAGTCTGGAGGGTGAATCAGAAGAAGCAGAAGAAGGAGAAGGAGAAGGTGAAGTCTGGAGGGTGAATCAGAGGAAGCAGAAGAAGGAGAAGGAGAAGGTGAAGTCAGAAGGGTGAATCAGAAGAAGCAGAAGAAGGAGAAGGTGAAGTCTGGAGGGTGAATCAGAAGAAGCAGAAGAAGGAGAAGGAGAAGGTGAAGTCTGGAGGGAGAAGCAGAAAAAGTAGAAGAAGGAGAAGGAGAAGGTGAAGTCTGGAGCGTGAATCAGAAGAAGTAGAAGAAGGAGAAGGAGAAGGTGAAGTCTGGAGGGTGAATCGGAAGAAGTAGAAGAAGGAGAAGGAGAAGGTGAAGTCTGGAGGGTGAATCAGAAGAAGCAGAAGAAGGAGAAGGAGAAGGTGAAGTCGTTAGTGTGAATCAGAAGAAGTAGAAGAAGGAGAAGGAGAAGGTATAGTCTCGAGGGTGAATCAGAAGAAGTGGACGAAGGAGAAGGAGAAGGTGAAGTCTGGAGGGTGAATCAGAAGATGCAGAAGAAGGAGAAGGAGAAGGTGAAGTCTGGCGGGTGAATCAGAAGAAGTCGAAGAAGGAGAAGGAGAAGGTGAAGTCTGGAGGGTGATTCAGAAGAAGCAGAAGAAGGAGAAGGAGAAGGTGAAGTCTGGAGGGTGAATCAGAAGAAGCAGAAGAAGGAGAAGGAGAAGGTGAAGTCTGGAGGGTGAATCAGAAGAAGCAGAAGAAGGAGACGGAGAAGGTGAAGTCTGGAGGGTGAATCAGAAGAAGCAGAAGAAGGAGAAGGAGAAGGTGAAGTCTGGAGGGTGAATCAGAAGAAGTTGAAGAAGGAGAAGGAGAAGGTGAAGTCTGGAGGGTGAATCAGAAGAAGCAGAAGAAGGAGAAGGAGAAGGTGAAGTCAGGAGGGTGAATCAGAAGAAGCAGAAGAAGGAGAAGGAGAAGGTGAAGTCTGGAGGGTGAATCAGAAGAAGCAGAAGAAGGAGAAGGAGAAGGTGAAGTCTGGAGGGTGAATCAGAAGAAGTAGAAGAAGGAGAAGGAGAAGTTGAAGTCTGGAGGGTGAAGCAGAAGAAGTAGAAGAAGGAGAAGGAGAAGGTGATGTCAGGAGGGTGAATCAGAAGAAGCAGAAGAAGGAGAAAGGAGAAGGTGAAGTCTGGAGGGTGAATCAGAAGAATCAGAAGAAGGAGAAGGAGAAGGTGAAGTCTGGAGGGTGAATCAGAAGAAGCAGAAGAAGGAGAAGGAGATGGTGAAGTCTGGAGGGTGAATCGGAAGAAGTAGAAGAAGGAGAAGGAGAAGGTGTAGACTGGAGGGTGAATCAGAAGAAGTAGACGAAGGAGAAGGAGAAGGTGAAGTCTGGAGGGTGAATCAGAAGAAGCAGAAGAAGGAGAAGGAGAAGGTGAAGTCTGGAGGGTGAATCAGAAGAAGTAGAAGAAGGAGAAGGAGAAGGTGAAGTCTGGAGGGTGAATCAGAAGAAGCAGAAGAAGGAGAAGGAGAAGGTGAAGTCTGGAGGGTGAATCAGAGGAAGCAGAAGAAGGAGAAGGAGAAGGTGAAGTCAGAAGGGTGAATCAGAAGAAGCAGAAGAAGGAGAAGGTGAAGTCTGGAGGGTGAATCAGAAGAAGCAGAAGAAGGAGAAGGAGAAGGTGAAGTCTGGAGGGAGAAGCAGAAAAAGTAGAAGAAGGAGAAGGAGAAGGTGAAGTCTGGAGGGTGAATCAGAAGAAGTAGAAGAAGGAGAAGGAGAAGGTGAAGTCTGGAAGGCGCAGCAGAAGAAGCAGAAGAAGGAGAAAGAGAAGGTGAAGTCTGGAGGGTGAAGCAGAAGAAGCAGAAGAAGGAGAAGGAGAGGGTGAAGTCTGGAGGGTGAATCAGAAGAAGTAGAAGAAGGAGAAGGAGAAGGTGAAGTCAGGAGAGTGAAGCAGAAGAAGCAGAAGAAGGAGAAGGAGAAGGTGAAGTCTGGAGGGCGAAGCAGAAGAAGCAGAAGAAGGAGAAGGAGAAGGTTAAGTCTGGAGGGTGAAGCAGAAGAAGCAGAAGAAGGAGAAGGAGTAGGTGAAGTCTGGAGGGTGAATCAGAAGAAGTAGAAGAAGGAGAAGGAGAAGGTGAAGTCAGGAGGGTGAAGCAGAAGAAGCAGAAGAAGGAGAAGGAGAAGGTGAAGTCTGGAGGGTGAAGCAGAAGAAGCAGAAGAAGGAGAAGGAGAAGGTGAAGTCTGGAGGGTGAATCAGAAGAAGCAGAAGAAGGAGAAGGAGAAGGTGAAGTCTGGAGGGTGAATCAGAAGAAGCAGAAGAAGGAGAAGGAGAAGGTGAAGTCAGGAGGGTGAATCAGAAGAAGCAGAAGAAGGAGAAGGAGAAGGTGAATTTAGGAGGGTGAATCCGAAGAAGCAGAAGAAGGAGAAGGAGCAGGTGAAGTCAGGGGGGTGTAGCAGAAGAAGTAGAAGAAGGAGAAGGAGAAGGTGAAGTCAGGACGGTGAAGCAGAAGAAGCAGAAGAAGGAGAAGGAGAAGGTGAAGCCTGGAGGGCGCAGCAGAAGAAGCAGAAGAAGGAGAAGGAGAAGGTGAAGTCTGGAGTGTGAAGCAGAAGAAGCAGAAGAAGGAGAAGGAGAAGGTGAAGTCTGGAGGGCGCAGCAGAAGAAGGAGAATGAGAAGGTGAAGTCTGGAGGGTGAATCAGAAGAAGAAGAAGAAGGAGAAGGAGAAGGTGAAGTCTGGAGGGTGAATCAGAAGAAGTAGAAGACGGAGAAGGAGAAGGTGAAGTCAGGAGGGTGAATCAGAAGAAGTAGAAGAAGGAGAAGGAGAAGGTGAAGTCAGGAGGGTGAATCAGAAGAAGCAGAAGAAGGAGAAGGAGAAGGTGAAGTCTGGAGGGCGAATCAGAAGAAACAGAAGAAGGAGAAGGAGAAGGTGAAGTCTGGAGGGTGAATCAGAAGAAGCAGAAGAAGGAGAAGGAGAAGGTGAAGTCTGGAGGTTGAATCAGAAGAAGCAGAATAACGAGAAGGAGAAGGTGAAGACTGGAGGGTGAATCAGAAGAAGCAGAATAAGGAGAAGGAGAAGGTGAAGTCTGGAGGGTGAATCAGAAGAAGCAGAAGAAGGAGAAGGAGAAGGTGAAGTCAGGAGGGTGAATCAGAAGAGGTAGAAGAAGGAGCAGGAGAAGGTGAAGTCAGGAGGGTGAAGCAGAAGAAGGAGAAGAAGGAGAAGGAGAAGGTGGAGTCAGGAGGGTGAATCAGAAGAAGTAGAAGAAGGAGAAGGAGAAGGTGAAGCCAGGAGGGTGAATCAGAAGAAGCAGAAGAAGGAGAAGGAGAAGGTGAAGTCAGGAGGGTGGATCAGAAGAAGTAGAAGAAGGAGAAGGAGAAGGTGCAGTCTGGAGGGTGAATCAGAAGAAGCAGAAGAAGGAGAAGGAGAAGGTGAAGTCTGGAGGTTGAATCAGAAGAAGCAGAATAACGAGAAGGAGAAGGTGAAGTCTGGAGGGTGAATCAGAAGAAGCAGAATAAGGAGAAGGAGAAGGTGAAGTCTGGAGGGTGAATCAGAAGAAGCAGAAGAAGGAGAAGGAGAAGGTGAAGTCTGGAGGGTGAATCAGAAGAGGTAGAAGAAGGAGAAGGAGAAGGTGAAGTCAGGAGGGTGAAGCAGAAGAAGCAGAAGAAGGAGAAGGAGAAGGTGAAGTCTGGTGGGTGAAGCAGAAGAAGCAGAAGAAGGAGAAGGAGAAGGTGAAGTCTGGAGGGTGAAGCAGAAGAAGCAGAAGAAGGAGAAGGAGAAGGTGAAGTCAGGAGGGTGGATCAGAAGAAGTAGAAGAAGGAGAAGGAGAAGGTGAAGTCTGGAGGGTGAATCAGAAGAAGCAGAAGAAGGAGAAGGAGAAGGTGAAGTCTGGAGGGCGCAGCAGAAGAAGCAGAAGAAGGAGAAAGAGAAGTTGAAGTCTGGAGGGTGAAGCAGAAGAAGCAGAAGAAGGAGAAGGAGAGGGTGAAGTCTGGAGGGTGAATCAGAAGAAGTAGAAGAAGGAGAAGGAGAAGGTGAAGTCAGGAGAGTGAAGCAGCAGAAGCAGAAGAAGGAGAAGGAGAAGGTGAAGTCTGGAGGGCGAAGCAGAAGAAGCAGAAAAAGGAGAAGGAGACGGTGAAGTCTGGAGGGTGAAGCAGAAGAAGCAGAAGAAGGAGAAGGAGTAGGTGAAGTCTGGAGGGTGAATCAGAAGAAGTAGAAGAAGGAGAAGGAGAAGGTGAAGTCAGGAGGGTGAAGCAGAAGAAGCAGAAGAAGGAGAAGGAGAAGGTGAAGTCTGGAGGGTGAAGCAGAAGAAGCAGAAGAAGGAGAAGGAGAAGGTGAAGTCTGGAGGGTGAATCAGAAGAAGCAGAAGAAGGAGAAGGAGAAGGTGAAGTCTGGAGGGTGAATCAGAAGAAGCAGAAGAAGGAGAAGGAGAAGGTGAAGTCAGGAGGGTGAATCAGAAGAAGCAGAAGAAGGAGAAGGAGAAGGTGAATTTAGGAGGGTGAATCAGAAGAAGCAGAAGAAGGAGAAGGAGCAGGTGAAGTCAGGGGGGTGTAGCAGAAGAAGTAGAAGAAGGAGAAGGAGAAGGTGAAGTCAGGACGGTGAAGCAGAAGAAGCAGAAGAAGGAGAAGGAGAAGGTGAAGCCTGGAGGGCGCAGCAGAAGAAGCAGAAGAAGGAGAAGGAGAAGGTGAAGTCTGGAGTGTGAAGCAGACGAAGCAGAAGAAGGAGAAGGAGAAGGTGAAGTCTGGAGGGCGCAGCAGAAGAAGCAGAAGAAGGAGAATGAGAAGGTGAAGTCTGGAGGGTGAATCAGAAGAAGCAGAAGAAGGAGAAGGAGAAGGTGAAGTCTGGAGGGTGAATCAGAAGAAGGAGAAGAAGGAGAAGGAGAAGGTGAAGTCAGGAGGGTGAATCAGAAGAAGTAGAAGAAGGAGAAGGAGAAGGTGAAGTCAGGAGGGTGAATCAGAAGAAGCAGAAGAAGGAGAAGGAGAAGGTGAAGTCTGGAGGGCGAATCAGAAGAAACAGAAGAAGGAGAAGGAGAAGGTGAAGTCTGGAGGGTGAATCAGAAGAAGCAGAAGAAGGAGAAGGAGAAGGTGAAGTCTGGAGGTTGAATCAGAAGAAGCAGAATAACGAGAAGGAGAAGGTGAAGTCTGAAGGGTGAATCAGAAGAAGCAGAATAAGGAGAAGGAGAAGGTGAAGTCTGGAGGGTGAATCAGAAGAAGCAGAAGAAGGAGAAGGAGAAGGTGAAGTCTGGAGGGTGAATCAGAAGAGGTAGAAGAAGGAGAAGGAGAAGGTGAAGTCTGGAGGGTGAAGCAGAAGAAGCAGAAGAAGGAGAAGGAGTAGGTGAAGTCTGGAGGGTGAATCAGAAGAAGTAGAAGAAGGAGAAGGAGAAGATGAAGTCAGGAGGGTGAAGCAGAAGAAGCAGAAGAAGGAGAAGGAGAAGGTGAAGTCTGGAGGGTGAAGCAGAAGAAGCAGAAGAAGGAGGAGGAGAAGGTGAAGTCTGGAGGGTGAATCAGAAGAAGCAGAAGAAGGAGAAGGAGAAGGTGAAGTCTGGAGGGTGAATCAGAAGAAGCAGAAGAAGGAGAAGGAGAAGGTGAAGTCAGGAGGGTGAATCAGAAGAAGCAGAAGAAGGAGAAGGAGAAGGTGAATTTAGGAGGGTGAATCAGAAGAAGCAGAAGAAGGAGAAGGAGCAGGTGAAGTCAGGGGGGTGTAGCAGAAGAAGTAGAAGAAGGAGAAGGAGAAGGTGAAGTCAGGACGGTGAAGCAGAAGAAGCAGAAGAAGGAGAAGGAGAAGGTGAAGTCTGGAGGGCGCAGCAGAAGAAGCAGAAGAAGGAGAATGAGAAGGTGAAGTCTGGAGGGTGAATCAGAAGAAGCAGAAGAAGGAGAAGGAGAAGGTGAAGTCTGGAGGGTGAATCAGAAGAAGGAGAAGAAGGAGAAGGAGAAGGTGAAGTCAGGAGGGTGAATCAGAAAAAGTAGAAGAAGGAGAAGGAGAAGGTGAAGTCAGGAGGGTGAATCAGAAGAAGCAGAAGAAGGAGAAGGAGAAGGTGAAGTCTGGAGGGCGAATCAGAAGAAACAGAAGAAGGAGAAGGAGAAGGTGAAGTCTGGAGGGTGAATCAGAAGAAGCCGAAGAAGGAGAAGGAGAAGGTGAAGTCTGGAGGTTGAATCAGAAGAAGCAGAATAACGAGAAGGAGAAGGTGAAGTCTGGAGGGTGAATCAGAAGAAGCAGAATAAGGAGAAGGAGAAGGTGAAGTCTGGAGGGTGAATCAGAAGAAGCAGAAGAAGGAGAAGGAGAAGGTGAAGTCTGGAGGGTGAATCAGAAGAGGTAGAAGAAGGAGAAGGAGAAGGTGAAGTCTGGAGGGTGAAGCAGAAGAAGGAGAAGAAGGAGAAGGAGAACGTGAAGTCAGGAGGGTGAATCAGAAGAAGTAGAAGAAGGAGAAGGAGAAGGTGAAGCCAGGAGGTTGAATCAGAAGAAGCAGAAGAAGGAGAAGGAGAAGGTGAAGTCTGGAGGGTGAATCAGAAGAATCAGAAGAAGGAGAAGGAGAAGGTGAAGTCTGGAGGGTGAATCAGAAGAATCAGAAGAAAGAGAAGGAGAAGGTGAAGTCTGGAGGCTGAAGCAGAAGAAACAGAAGAAGGAGAAGGAGAATGTGAAGACTGGAGGGTGAATCAGAAGAAGTAGAAGAAGGAGAAGGAGAAGGTGAAGTCTGGAGGGTGAATCAGAAGAAGTAGAAGAAGGAGAAGGAGAAGGTGAAGTCTGGAGGGTGAATCAGAAGAAGCAGAAGAAGGAGAAGGAGAAGGTGAAGTCTGGAGGGTGAATCAGAAGATGCAGAAGAAGGAGAAGGAGAAGATGAAGTCTGGAGGGTGAATCAGAAGAAGTAGAAGAAGGAGAAGGAGAAGGTGAAGTCTGGAGGGTGAATCAGAAGAAGTAGAAGAAGGAGAAGGAGAAGGTGAAGTCTGAAGGGTGAATCAGAAGAAACAGAAGAAGGAGAAGGAGAAGGTGAAGTCTGGAGGGTGAATCAGAAGAAGTAGAAGAAGGAGAAGGAGAAGGTGTAGTCTGGAGGGTGAATCAGAAGAAGTAGACGAAGGAGAAGGAGAAGGTGAAGTCTGGAGGGTGAATCAGAAGAAGCAGAAGAAGGAGAAGAGAAGATGAAGTCTGGAGGGTGAATCAGAAGAAGTAGAAGAAGGAGAAGGAGAAGGTGAAGTCTGGAGGGTGAATCAGAAGAAGCAGAAGAAGGAGAAGGAGAAGGTGAAGTCTGGAGGGTGAATCAGAAGAAGCAGAAGAAGGAGAAGGAGAAGGTGAAGTCTGGAGGGTGAATCAGAAGAAGCAGAATAAGGAGAAGGAGAAGGTGAAGTCTGGAGGGTGAATCAGAAGAAGCAGAAGAAGGAGGAGGAGAAGGTGAAGTCTGGAGGATGAATCAGAAGAAGTAGAAGAAGGAGAAGGAGAAGGTGAAGTCTGGAGGGTGAATCAGAAGAAGTAGAAGAAGGAGAAGGAGAAGGTGAAGTCTGGAGGGTGAATCAGAAGAAGTAGAAGAAGGAGAAGGAGAAGGTGAAGTCTGGAGGGTGAAGCAGAAGAAGTAGAAGAAGGAGAAGGAGAAGGTGAAGTCAGGAGGGTGAATCAGAAGAAGTAGAAGAAGGAGAAGGAGAAGGTGAAGTCAGGAGGGTGAAGCAGAAGAAGCAGAAGAAGGAGAAGGAGAAGGTGAAGTCTGGAGGGTGAAGCAGAAGAAGCAGAAGAAGGAGAAGGAGAAGGTGAAGTCTGGAGGGTGAATCAGAAGAAGCAGAAGAAAGAGAATGAGAAGGTGAAGTCTGGAGGGTGAATCAGAAGAAGTAGAAGAAGGAGAAGGAGAAGGTGAAGTCTGGAGGGTGAATCAGAAGAAGCAGAAGAAGGAGAAGGAGAAGGTGAAGTCTGGAGGGTGAAACAGAAGAAGCAGAAGAAGGAGAAGGAAAAGGTGAAGTCTGGAGGGTGAATCAGAAGAAGCAGAAGAAGGAGAAGGAGAAGGTGAAGTCTGGAGGGTGAATCAGAAGAAGCAGAATAAGGAGAAGGAGAAGGTGAAGTCTGGAGGGTGAATCAGAAGAAGCAGAAGAAGGAGAAGGAGAAGGTGAAGTCTGGAGGGTGAATCAGAAGAAGTAGAAGAAGGAGAAGGAGAAGGTGAAGTCTGGAGGGTGAAGCAGAAGAAGTAGAAGAAGGAGAAGGAGAAGGTGAAGTCAGGAGGGTGAATCAGAAGAAGCAGAAGAAGGAGAAGGAGAAGGTGAAGTCTGGAGGTTGAATCAGAAGAAGCAGAATAACGAGAACGAGAAGGTGAAGTCTGGAGGGTGAATCAGAAGAAGCAGAATAAGGAGAAGGAGAAGGTGAAGTCTGGAGGGTGAATCAGAAGAAGCAGAAGAAGGAGAAGGAGAAGGTGAAGTCTGGAGGGTGAATCAGAAGAAGCAGAATAAGGAGAAGGAGAAGGTGAAGTCTGGAGGGTGAATCAGAAGAAGCAGAAGAAGGAGAAGGAGAAGGTGAAGTCTGGAGGGTGAATCAGAAGAGGTAGAAGAAGGAGAAGGAGAAGGTGAAGTCTGGAGGGTGAAGCAGAAGAAGCAGAAGAAGGAGAAGGAGTAGGTGAAGTCTGGAGGGTGAATCAGAAGAAGTAGAAGAAGGAGAAGGAGAAGATGAAGTCAGGAGGGTGAAGCAGAAGAAGCAGAAGAAGGAGAAGGAGAAGGTGAAGTCTGGAGGGTGAAGCAGAAGAAGCAGAAGAAGGAGAAGGAGAAGGTGAAGTCTGGAGGGTGAATCAGAAGAAGCAGAAGAAGGAGAAGGAGAAGGTGAAGTCTGGAGGGTGAATCAGAAGAAGCAGAAGAAGGAGAAGGAGAAGGTGAAGTCAGGAGGGTGAATCAGAAGAAGCAGAAGAAGGAGAAGGAGAAGGTGAATTTAGGAGGGTGAATCAGAAGAAGCAGAAGAAGGAGAAGGAGCAGGTGAAGTCAGGGGGGTGTAGCAGAAGAAGTAGAAGAAGGAGAAGGAGAAGGTGAAGTCAGGACGGTGAAGCAGAAGAAGCAGAAGAAGGAGAAGGAGAAGGTGAAGCCTGGAGGGCGCAGCAGAAGAAGCAGAAGAAGGAGAAGGAGAAGGTGAAGTCTGGAGTGTGAAGCAGACGAAGCAGAAGAAGGAGAAGGAGAAGGTGAAGTCTGGAGGGCGCAGCAGAAGAAGCAGAAGAAGGAGAATGAGAAGGTGAAGTCTGGAGGGTGAATCAGAAGAAGCAGAAGAAGGAGAAGGAGAAGGTGAAGTCTGGAGGGTGAATCAGAAGAAGGAGAAGAAGGAGAAGGAGAAGGTGAAGTCAGGAGGGTGAATCAGAAGAAGTAGAAGAAGGAGAAGGAGAAGGTGAAGTCAGGAGGGTGAATCAGAAGAAGCAGAAGAAGGAGAAGGAGAAGGTGAAGTCTGGAGGGCGAATCAGAAGAAACAGAAGAAGGAGAAGGAGAAGGTGAAGTCTGGAGGGTGAATCAGAAGAAGCAGAAGAAGGAGAAGGAGAAGGTGAAGTCTGGAGGTTGAATCAGAAGAAGCAGAATAACGAGAAGGAGAAGGTGAAGTCTGGAGGGTGAATCAGAAGAAGCAGAATAAGGAGAAGGAGAAGGTGAAGTCTGGAGGGTGAATCAGAAGAAGCAGAAGAAGGAGAAGGAGAAGGTGAAGTCTGGAGGGTGAATCAGAAGAGGTAGAAGAAGGAGAAGGAGAAGGTGAAGTCTGGAGGGTGAAGCAGAAGAAGGAGAAGAAGGAGAAGGAGAACGTGAAGTCAGGAGGGTGAATCAGAAGAAGTAGAAGAAGGAGAAGGAGAAGGTGAAGCCAGGAGGTTGAATCAGAAGAAGCAGAAGAAGGAGAAGGAGAAGGTGAAGTCTGGAGGGTGAATCAGAAGAATCAGAAGAAGGAGAAGGAGAAGGTGAAGTCTGGAGGGTGAATCAGAAGAATCAGAAGAAAGAGAAGGAGAAGGTGAAGTCTGGAGGCTGAAGCAGAAGAAACAGAAGAAGGAGAAGGAGAATGTGAAGACTGGAGGGTGAATCAGAAGAAGTAGAAGAAGGAGAAGGAGAAGGTGAAGTCTGGAGGGTGAATCAGAAGAAGTAGAAGAAGGAGAAGGAGAAGGTGAAGTCTGGAGGGTGAATCAGAAGAAGCAGAAGAAGGAGAAGGAGAAGGTGAAGTCTGGAGGGTGAATCAGAAGATGCAGAAGAAGGAGAAGGAGAAGATGAAGTCTGGAGGGTGAATCAGAAGAAGTAGAAGAAGGAGAAGGAGAAGGTGAAGTCTGGAGGGTGAATCAGAAGAAGTAGAAGAAGGAGAAGGAGAAGGTGAAGTCTGAAGGGTGAATCAGAAGAAACAGAAGAAGGAGAAGGAGAAGGTGAAGTCTGGAGGGTGAATCAGAAGAAGTAGAAGAAGGAGAAGGAGAAGGTGTAGTCTGGAGGGTGAATCAGAAGAAGTAGACGAAGGAGAAGGAGAAGGTGAAGTCTGGAGGGTGAATCAGAAGAAGCAGAAGAAGGAGAAGAGAAGATGAAGTCTGGAGGGTGAATCAGAAGAAGTAGAAGAAGGAGAAGGAGAAGGTGAAGTCTGGAGGGTGAATCAGAAGAAGCAGAAGAAGGAGAAGGAGAAGGTGAAGTCTGGAGGGTGAATCAGAAGAAGCAGAAGAAGGAGAAGGAGAAGGTGAAGTCTGGAGGGTGAATCAGAAGAAGCAGAATAAGGAGAAGGAGAAGGTGAAGTCTGGAGGGTGAATCAGAAGAAGCAGAAGAAGGAGAAGGAGAAGGTGAAGTCTGGAGGATGAATCAGAAGAAGTAGAAGAAGGAGAAGGAGAAGGTGAAGTCTGGAGGGTGAATCAGAAGAAGTAGAAGAAGGAGAAGGAGAAGGTGAAGTCTGGAGGGTGAATCAGAAGAAGTAGAAGAAGGAGAAGGAGAAGGTGAAGTCTGGAGGGTGAAGCAGAAGAAGTAGAAGAAGGAGAAGGAGAAGGTGAAGTCAGGAGGGTGAATCAGAAGAAGTAGAAGAAGGAGAAGGAGAAGGTGAAGTCAGGAGGGTGAAGCAGAAGAAGCAGAAGAAGGAGAAGGAGAAGGTGAAGTCTGGAGGGTGAAGCAGAAGAAGCAGAAGAAGGAGAAGGAGAAGGTGAAGTCTGGAGGGTGAATCAGAAGAAGCAGAAGAAAGAGAAGGAGAAGGTGAAGTCTGGAGGGTGAATCAGAAGAAGTAGAAGAAGGAGAAGGAGAAGGTGAAGTCTGGAGGGTGAATCAGAAGAAGCAGAAGAAGGAGAAGGAGAAGGTGAAGTCTGGAGGGTGAAACAGAAGAAGCAGAAGAAGGAGAAGGAAAAGGTGAAGTCTGGAGGGTGAATCAGAAGAAGCAGAAGAAGGAGAAGGAGAAGGTGAAGTCTGGAGGGTGAATCAGAAGAAGCAGAATAAGGAGAAGGAGAAGGTGAAGTCTGGAGGGTGAATCAGAAGAAGCAGAAGAAGGAGAAGGAGAAGGTGATGTCTGGAGGGTGAATCAGAAGAAGTAGAAGAAGGAGAAGGAGAAGGTGAAGTCTGGAGGGTGAAGCAGAAGAAGTAGAAGAAGGAGAAGGAGAAGGTGAAGTCAGGAGGGTGAATCAGAAGAAGCAGAAGAAGGAGAAGGAGAAGGTGAAGTCTGGAGGTTGAATCAGAAGAAGCAGAATAACGAGAACGAGAAGGTGAAGTCTGGAGGGTGAATCAGAAGAAGCAGAATAAGGAGAAGGAGAAGGTGAAGTCTGGAGGGTGAATCAGAAGAAGCAGAAGAAGGAGAAGGAGAAGGTGAAGTCTGGAGGGTGAATCAGAAGAGGTAGAAGAAGGAGAAGGAGAAGGTGAAGTCTGGAGGGTGAAGCAGAAGAAGGATAAGAAGGAGAAGGAGAAGGTGAAGTCAGGAGGGTGAATCAGAAGAAGTAGAAGATGGAGAAGGAGAAGGTGAAGCCAGGAGGGTGAATCAGAAGAAGCAGAAGAAGGAGAAGGAGAAGGTGAAGTCTGGAGGGTGAATCAGAAGAATCAGAAGAAGGAGAAGGAGAAGGTGAAGTCTGGAGGGTGAATCAGAAGAATCAGAAGAAAGAGAAGGAGAATGTGAAGTCTGGAGGCTGAAGCAGAAGAAACAGAAGAAGGAGAAGGAGAATGTGAAGACTGGAGGGTGAATCAGAAGAAGTAGAAGAAGGAGAAGGAGAAGGTGAAGTCTGGAGGGTGAATCAGAAGAAGTAGAAGAAGGAGAAGGAGAAGGTGAAGTCTGGAGGGTGAATCAGAAGAAGCAGAAGAAGGAGAAGGAGAAGGTGAAGTCTGGAGGGTGAATCAGAAGATGCAGAAGAAGGAGAAGGAGATGATGAAGTCTGGAGGGTGAATCAGAAGAAGTAGAAGAAGGAGAAGGAGAAGGTGAAGTCTGGAGGGTGAATCAGAAGAAGTAGAAGAAGGAGAAGGAGAAGGTGAAGTCTGGAGGGTGAATCAGAAGAGGTAGAAGAAGGAGAAGGAGAAGGTGAAGCCTGGAGGGTGAAGCAGAAGAAGGAGAAGAAGGAGAAGGAGAAGGTGAAGTCAGGAGGGCGAATCAGAAGAAGCAGAAGAAGCAGAAGGAGAAGGTGAAGTCTGGAGGTTGAATCAGAAGAAGCAGAATAACGAGAAGGAGAAGGTGAAGTCTGGAGGGTGAATCAGAAGAAGCAGAATAAGGAGAAGGAGAAGGTGAAGTCTGGAGGGTGAATCAGAAGAAGCAGAAGAAGGAGAAGGAGAAGGTGAAGTCTGGAGGGTGAATCAGAAGAGGTAGAAGAAGGAGAAGGAGAAGGTGAAGTCAGGAGGGTGAAGCAGAAGAAGCAGAAGAAGGAGAAGGAGAAGGTGAAGTCTGGTGGGTGAAGCAGAAGAAGCAGAAGAAGGAGAAGGAGAAGGTGAAGTCTGGAGGGTGAAGCAGAAGAAGCAGAAGAAGGAGAAGGAGAAGGTGAAGTCAGGAGGGTGGATCAGAAGAAGTAGAAGAAGGAGAAGGAGAAGGTGAAGTCTGGAGGGTGAATCAGAAGAAGCAGAAGAAGGAGAAGGAGAAGGTGAAGTCTGGAAGGCGCAGCAGAAGAAGCAGAAGAAGGAGAAAGAGAAGGTGAAGTCTGGAGGGTGAAGCAGAAGAAGCAGAAGAAGGAGAAGGAGAGGGTGAAGTCTGGAGGGTGAATCAGAAGAAGTAGAAGAAGGAGAAGGAGAAGGTGAAGTCAGGAGAGTGAAGCAGAAGAAGCAGAAGAAGGAGAAGGAGAAGGTGAAGTCTGGAGGGAGAAGCAGAAGAAGCAGAAGAAGGAGAAGGAGAAGGTTAAGTCTGGAGGGTGAAGCAGAAGAAGCAGAAGAAGGAGAAGGAGAAGGTCAAGTCTGGAGGGTGAATCAGAAGAAGTAGAAGAAGGAGAAGGAGAAGGTGAAGTCAGGAGGGTGAATCAGAAGAAGTAGAAGAAGGAGAAGGTGAAGTCAGGAGGGTGAATCAGAAGAAGCAGAAGAAGGAGAAGGAGAAGGTGAAGTCTGGAGGGCGAATCAGAAGAAACAGAAGAAGGAGAAGGAGAAGGTGAAGTCTGGAGGGTGAATCAGAAGAAGCAGAAGAAGGAGAAGGAGAAGGTGAAGTCTGGAGGTTGAATCAGAAGAAGCAGAATAACGAGAAGGAGAAGGTGAAGTCTGGAGGGTGAATCAGAAGAAGCAGAATAAGGAGAAGGAGAAGGTGAAGTCTGGAGGGTGAATCAGAAGAAGCAGAAGAAGGAGAAGGAGAAGGTGAAGTCTGGAGGGTGAATCAGAAGAGGTAGAAGAAGGAGAAGGAGAAGGTGAAGTCTGGAGGGTGAAGCAGAAGAAGGAGAAGAAGGAGAAGGAGAAGGTGAAGTCAGGAGGGTGAATCAGAAGAAGTAGAAGAAGGAGAAGGAGAAGGTGAAGCCAGGAGGGTGAATCAGAAGAAGCAGAAGAAGGCGAAGGAGAAGGTGAAGTCTGGAGGGTGAATCAGAAGAATCAGAAGAAGGAGAAGGAGAAGGTGAAGTCTGGAGGGTGAATCAGAAGAATCAGAAGAAAGAGAAGGAGAAGGTGAAGTCTGGAGGCTGAAGCAGAAGAAACAGAAGAAGGAGAAGGAGTATGTGAAGACTGGAGGGTGAATCAGAAGAAGTAGAAGAAGGAGAAGGAGAAGGTGAAGTCTGGAGGGTGAATCAGAAGAAGTAGAAGAAGGAGAAGGAGAAGGTGAAGTCTGGAGGGTGAATCAGAAGAAGCAGAAGAAGGAGAAGGAGAAGGTGAAGTCTGGAGGGTGAATCAGAAGATGCAGAAGAAGGAGAAGGAGATGATGAAGTCTGGAGGGTGAATCAGAAGAAGTAGAAGAAGGAGAAGGAGAAGGTGAAGTCTGGAGGGTGAATCAGAAGAAGTAGAAGAAGGAGAAGGAGAAGGTGAAGTCTGGAGGGTGAATCAGAAGAGGTAGAAGAAGGAGAAGGAGAAGGTGAAGTCTGGAGGGTGAAGCAGAAGAAGGAGAAGAAGGAGAAGGAGAAGGTGAAGTCAGGAGGGTGAATCAGAAGAAGCAGAAGAAGGAGAAGGAGAAGGTGAAGTCTGGAGGTTGAATCAGAAGAAGCAGAATAACGAGAAGGAGAAGGTGAAGTCTGGAGGGTGAATCAGAAGAAGCAGAATAAGGAGAAGGAGAAGGTGAAGTCTGGAGGGTGAATCAGAAGAAGCAGAAGAAGGAGAAGGAGAAGGTGAAGTCTGGAGGGTGAATCAGAAGAGGTAGAAGGAGAAGGAGAAGGTGAAGTCAGGAGGGTGAAGCAGAAGAAGCAGAAGAAGGAGAAGGAGAAGGTGAAGTCTGGTGGGTGAAGCAGAAGAAGCAGAAGAAGGAGAAGGAGAAGGTGAAGTCTGGAGGGTGAAGCAGAAGAAGCAGAAGAAGGAGAAGGAGAAGGTGAAGTCAGGAGGGTGGATCAGAAGAAGTAGAAGAAGGAGAAGGAGAAGGTGAAGTCTGGAGGGTGAATCAGAAGAAGCAGAAGAAGGAGAAGGAGAAGGTGAAGTCTGGAAGGCGCAGCAGAAGAAGCAGAAGAAGGAGAAAGAGAAGGTGAAGTCTGGAGGGTGAAGCAGAAGAAGCAGAAGAAGGAGAAGGAGAGGGTGAAGTCTGGAGGGTGAATCAGAAGAAGTAGAAGAAGGAGAAGGAGAAGGTGAAGTCAGGAGAGTGAAGCAGAAGAAGCAGAAGAAGGAGAAGGAGAAGGTGAAGTCTGGAGGGCGAAGCAGCAGAAGCAGAAGAAGGAGAAGGAGAAGGTTAAGTCTGGAGGGTGAAGCAGAAGAAGCAGAAGAAGGAGAAGGAGTAGGTGAAGTCTGGAGGGTGAATCAGAAGAAGTAGAAGAAGGAGAAGGAGAAGGTGAAGTCAGGAGGGTGAAGCAGAAGAAGCAGAAGAAGGAGAAGGAGAAGGTGAAGTCTGGAGGGTGAAGCAGAAGAAGCAGAAGAAGGAGAAGGAGAAGGTGAAGTCTGGAGGGTGAATCAGAAGAAGCAGAAGAAGGAGAAGGAGAAGGTGAAGTCTGGAGGGTGAATCAGAAGAAGCAGAAGAAGGAGAAGGAGAAGGTGAAGTCAGGAGGGTGAATCAGAAGAAGCAGAAGAAGGAGAAGGAGAAGGTGAATTTAGGAGGGTGAATCCGAAGAAGCAGAAGAAGGAGAAGGAGCAGGTGAAGTCAGGGGGGTGTAGCAGAAGAAGTAGAAGAAGGAGAAGGAGAAGGTGAAGTCAGGACGGTGAAGCAGAAGAAGCAGAAGAAGGAGAAGGAGAAGGTGGAGCCTGGAGGGCGCAGCAGAAGAAGCAGAAGAAGGAGAAGGAGAAGGTGAAGTCTGGAGTGTGAAGCAGAAGAAGCAGAAGAAGGAGAAGGTGAAGTCTGGAGGGCGCAGCAGAAGAAGCAGAAGAAGGAGAATGAGAAGGTGAAGTCTGGAGGGTGAATCAGAAGAAGAAGAAGAAGGAGAAGGAGAAGGTGAAGTCTGGAGGGTGAATCAGAAGAAGTAGAAGAAGGAGAAGGAGAAGGTGAAGTCAGGAGGGTGAATCAGAAGAAGTAGAAGAAGGAGAAGGAGAAGGTGAAGTCAGGAGGGTGAATCAGAAGAAGCAGAAGAAGGAGAAGGAGAAGGTGAAGTCTGGAGGGCGAACCAGAAGAAACAGAAGAAGGAGAAGGAGAAGGTGAAGTCTGGAGGGTGAATCAGAAGAAGCAGAACAAGGAGAAGGAGAAGGTGAAGTCTGGAGGTTGAATCAGAAGAAGCAGAATAACGAGAAGGAGAAGGTGAAGTCTGGAGGGTGAATCAGAAGAAGCAGAATAAGGAGAAGGAGAAGGTGAAGTCTGGAGGGTGAATCAGAAGAAGCAGAAGAAGGAGAAGGAGAAGGTGAAGTCTGGAGGGTGAATCAAAAGAGGTAGAAGAAGGAGCAGGAGAAGGTGAAGTCTGGAGGGTGAAGCAGAAGAAGGAGAAGAAGGAGAAGGAGAAGGTGAAGTCAGGAGGGTGAATCAGAAGAAGTAGAAGAAGGAGAAGGAGAAGGTGAAGCCAGGAGGGTGAATCAGAAGAAGCAGAAGAAGGAGAAGGAGAAGGTGAAGTCAGGAGGGTGGATCAGAAGAAGTAGAAGAAGGAGAAGGAGAAGGTGCAGTCTGGAGGGTGAATCAGAAGAAGCAGAAGAAGGAGAAGGAGAAGGTGAAGTCTGGAGGTTGAATCAGAAGAAGCAGAATAACGAGAAGGAGAAGGTGAAGTCTGGAGGGTGAATCAGAAGAAGCAGAATAAGGAGAAGGAGAAGGTGAAGTCTGGAGGGTGAATCAGAAGAAGCAGAAGAAGGAGAAGGAGAAGGTGAAGTCTGGAGGGTGAATCAGAAGAGGTAGAAGAAGGAGAAGGAGAAGGTGAAGTCAGGAGGGTGAAGCAGAAGAAGCAGAAGAAGGAGAAGGAGAAGGTGAAGTCTGGTGGGTGAAGCAGAAGAAGCAGAAGAAGGAGAAGGAGGTGAAGTCTGGAGGGTGAAGCAGAAGAAGCAGAAGAAGGAGAAGGAGAAGGTGAAGTCAGGAGGGTGGAGCAGAAGAAGTAGAAGAAGGAGAAGGAGAAGGTGAAGTCTGGAGGGTGAATCAGAAGAAGCAGAAGAAGGAGAAGGAGAAGGTGAAGTCTGGAGGGTGAATCAGAAGAGGTAGAAGAAGGAGAAGGAGAAGGTGAAGTCTGGAGGGTGAAGCAGAAGAAGGAGAAGAAGGAGAAGGAGAACGTGAAGTCAGGAGGGTGGATCAGAAGAAGTAGAAGAAGGAGAAGGAGAAGGTGAAGCCAGGAGGTTGAATCAGAAGAAGCAGAAGAAGGAGAAGGAGAAGGTGAAGTCTGGAGGGTGAATCAGAAGAATCAGAAGAAGGAGAAGGAGAAGGTGAAGTCTGGAGGGTGAATCAGAAGAATCAGAAGAAAGAGAAGGAGAAGGTGAAGTCTGGAGGCTGAAGCAGAAGAAACAGAAGAAGGAGAAGGAGAATGTGAAGACTGGAGGGTGAATCAGAAGAAGTAGAAGAAGGAGAAGGAGAAGGTGAAGTCTGGAGGGTGAATCAGAAGAAGTAGAAGAAGGAGAAGGAGAAGGTGAAGTCTGGAGGGTGAATCAGAAGAAGCAGAAGAAGGAGAAGGAGAAGGTGAAGTCTGGAGGGTGAATCAGAAGATGCAGAAGAAGGAGAAGGAGAAGATGAAGTCTGGAGGGTGAATCAGAAGAAGTAGAAGAAGGAGAAGGAGAAGGTGAAGTCTGGAGGGTGAATCAGAAGAAGTAGAAGAAGGAGAAGGAGAAGGTGAAGTCTGAAGCGTGAATCAGAAGAAACAGAAGAAGGAGAAGGAGAAGGTGAAGTCTGGAGGGTGAATCAGAAGAAGTAGAAGAAGGAGAAGGAGAAGGTGCAGTCTGGAGGGTGAATCAGAAGAAGTAGACGAAGGAGAAGGAGAAGGTGAAGTCTGGAGGGTGAATCAGAAGAAGCAGAAGAAGGAGAAGAGAAGATGAAGTCTGGAGGGTGAATCAGAAGAAGTAGAAGAAGGAGAAGGAGAAGGTGAAGTCTGGAGGGTGAATCAGAAGAAGCAGAAGAAGGAGAAGGAGAAGGTGAAGTCTGGAGGGTGAATCAGAAGAAGCAGAAGAAGGAGAAGGAGAAGGTGAAGTCTGGAGGGTGAATCAGAAGAAGCAGAATAAGGAGAAGGAGAAGGTGAAGTCTGGAGGGTGAATCAGAAGAAGCAGAAGAAGGAGAAGGAGAAGGTGAAGTCTGGAGGATGAATCAGAAGAAGTAGAAGAAGGAGAAGGAGAAGGTGAAGTCTGGAGGGTGAATCAGAAGAAGTAGAAGAAGGAGAAGGAGAAGGTGAAGTCTGGAGGGTGAATCAGAAGAAGTAGAAGAAGGAGAAGGAGAAGGTGAAGTCTGGAGGGTGAAGCAGAAGAAGTAGAAGAAGGAGAAGGAGAAGGTGAAGTCAGGAGGGTGAATCAGAAGAAGTAGAAGAAGGAGAAGGAGAAGGTGAAGTCAGGAGGGTGAAGCAGAAGAAGCAGAAGAAGGAGAAGGAGAAGGTGAAGTCTGGAGGGTGAAGCAGAAGAAGCAGAAGAAGGAGAAGGAGAAGGTGAAGTCTGGAGGGTGAATCAGAAGAAGCAGAAGAAAGAGAAGGAGAAGGTGAAGTCTGGAGGGTGAATCAGAAGAAGTAGAAGAAGGAGAAGGAGAAGGTGAAGTCTGGAGGGTGAATCAGAAGAAGCAGAAGAAGGAGAAGGAGAAGGTGAAGTCTGGAGGGTGAAACAGAAGAAGCAGAAGAAGGAGAAGGAAAAGGTGAAGTCTGGAGGGTGAATCAGAAGAAGCAGAAGAAGGAGAAGGAGAAGGTGAAGTCTGGAGGGTGAATCAGAAGAAGCAGAATAAGGAGAAGGAGAAGGTGAAGTCTGGAGGGTGAATCAGAAGAAGCAGAAGAAGGAGAAGGAGAAGGTGAAGTCTGGAGGGTGAATCAGAAGAAGTAGAAGAAGGAGAAGGAGAAGGTGAAGTCTGGAGGGTGAAGCAGAAGAAGTAGAAGAAGGAGAAGGAGAAGGTGAAGTCAGGAGGGTGAATCAGAAGAAGCAGAAGAAGGAGAAGGAGAAGGTGAAGTCTGGAGGTTGAATCAGAAGAAGCAGAATAACGAGAACGAGAAGGTGAAGTCTGGAGGGTGAATCAGAAGAAGCAGAATAAGGAGAAGGAGAAGGTGAAGTCTGGAGGGTGAATCAGAAGAAGCAGAAGAAGGAGAAGGAGAAGGTGAAGTCTGGAGGGTGAATCAGAAGAAGCAGAATAAGGAGAAGGAGAAGGTGAAGTCTGGAGGGTGAATCAGAAGAAGCAGAAGAAGGAGAAGGAGAAGGTGAAGTCTGGAGGGTGAATCAGAAGAGGTAGAAGAAGGAGAAGGAGAAGGTGAAGTCTGGAGGGTGAAGCAGAAGAAGCAGAAGAAGGAGAAGGAGTAGGTGAAGTCTGGAGGGTGAATCAGAAGAAGTAGAAGAAGGAGAAGGAGAAGATGAAGTCAGGAGGGTGAAGCAGAAGAAGCAGAAGAAGGAGAAGGAGAAGGTGAAGTCTGGAGGGTGAAGCAGAAGAAGCAGAAGAAGGAGAAGGAGAAGGTGAAGTCTGGAGGGTGAATCAGAAGAAGCAGAAGAAGGAGAAGGAGAAGGTGAAGTCTGGAGGGTGAATCAGAAGAAGCAGAAGAAGGAGAAGGAGAAGGTGAAGTCAGGAGGGTGAATCAGAAGAAGCAGAAGAAGGAGAAGGAGAAGGTGAATTTAGGAGGGTGAATCAGAAGAAGCAGAAGAAGGAGAAGGAGCAGGTGAAGTCAGGGGGGTGTAGCAGAAGAAGTAGAAGAAGGAGAAGGAGAAGGTGAAGTCAGGACGGTGAAGCAGAAGAAGCAGAAGAAGGAGAAGGAGAAGGTGAAGCCTGGAGGGCGCAGCAGAAGAAGCAGAAGAAGGAGAAGGAGAAGGTGAAGTCTGGAGTGTGAAGCAGACGAAGCAGAAGAAGGAGAAGGAGAAGGTGAAGTCTGGAGGGCGCAGCAGAAGAAGCAGAAGAAGGAGAATGAGAAGGTGAAGTCTGGAGGGTGAATCAGAAGAAGCAGAAGAAGGAGAAGGAGAAGGTGAAGTCTGGAGGGTGAATCAGAAGAAGGAGAAGAAGGAGAAGGAGAAGGTGAAGTCAGGAGGGTGAATCAGAAGAAGTAGAAGAAGGAGAAGGAGAAGGTGAAGTCAGGAGGGTGAATCAGAAGAAGCAGAAGAAGGAGAAGGAGAAGGTGAAGTCTGGAGGGCGAATCAGAAGAAGTAGAAGAAGGAGAAGGAGAAGGTGAAGTCTGGAGGGTGAATCAGAAGAAGCAGAAGAAGGAGAAGGAGAAGGTGAAGTCTGGAGGGTGAATCAGAAGAGGTAGAAGAAGGAGAAGGAGAAGGTGAAGTCTGGAGGGTGAAGCAGAAGAAGGAGAAGAAGGAGAAGGAGAACGTGAAGTCAGGAGGGTGGATCAGAAGAAGTAGAAGAAGGAGAAGGAGAAGGTGAAGCCAGGAGGTTGAATCAGAAGAAGCAGAAGAAGGAGAAGGAGAAGGTGAAGTCTGGAGGGTGAATCAGAAGAATCAGAAGAAGGAGAAGGAGAAGGTGAAGTCTGGAGGGTGAATCAGAAGAATCAGAAGAAAGAGAAGGAGAAGGTGAAGTCTGGAGGCTGAAGCAGAAGAAACAGTAGAAGGAGAAGGAGAATGTGAAGACTGGAGGGTGAATCAGAAGAAGTAGAAGAAGGAGAAGGAGAAGGTGAAGTCTGGAGGGTGAATCAGAAGAAGTAGAAGAAGGAGAAGGAGAAGGTGAAGTCTGGAGGGTGAATCAGAAGAAGCAGAAGAAGGAGAAGGAGAAGGTGAAGTCTGGAGGGTGAATCAGAAGATGCAGAAGAAGGAGAAGGAGAAGATGAAGTCTGGAGGGTGAATCAGAAGAAGTAGAAGAAGGAGAAGGAGAAGGTGAAGTCTGGAGGGTGAATCAGAAGAAGTAGAAGAAGGAGAAGGAGAAGGTGAAGTCTGAAGCGTGAATCAGAAGAAACAGAAGAAGGAGAAGGAGAAGGTGAAGTCTGGAGGGTGAATCAGAAGAAGTAGAAGAAGGAGAAGGAGAAGGTGTAGTCTGGAGGGTGAATCAGAAGAAGTAGACGAAGGAGAAGGAGAAGGTGAAGTCTGGAGGGTGAATCAGAAGAAGCAGAAGAAGGAGAAGAGAAGATGAAGTCTGGAGGGTGAATCAGAAGAAGTAGAAGAAGGAGAAGGAGAAGGTGAAGTCTGGAGGGTGAATCAGAAGAAGCAGAAGAAGGAGAAGGAGAAGGTGAAGTCTGGAGGGTGAATCAGAAGAAGCAGAAGAAGGAGAAGGAGAAGGTGAAGTCTGGAGGGTGAATCAGAAGAAGCAGAATAAGGAGAAGGAGAAGGTGAAGTCTGGAGGGTGAATCAGAAGAAGCAGAAGAAGGAGAAGGAGAAGGTGAAGTCTGGAGGATGAATCAGAAGAAGTAGAAGAAGGAGAAGGAGAAGGTGAAGTCTGGAGGGTGAATCAGAAGAAGTAGAAGAAGGAGAAGGAGAAGGTGAAGTCTGGAGGGTGAATCAGAAGAAGTAGAAGAAGGAGAAGGAGAAGGTGAAGTCTGGAGGGTGAAGCAGAAGAAGTAGAAGAAGGAGAAGGAGAAGGTGAAGTCAGGAGGGTGAATCAGAAGAAGTAGAAGAAGGAGAAGGAGAAGGTGAAGTCAGGAGGGTGAAGCAGAAGAAGCAGAAGAAGGAGAAGGAGAAGGTGAAGTCTGGAGGGTGAAGCAGAAGAAGCAGAAGAAGGAGAAGGAGAAGGTGAAGTCTGGAGGGTGAATCAGAAGAAGCAGAAGAAAGAGAAGGAGAAGGTGAAGTCTGGAGGGTGAATCAGAAGAAGTAGAAGAAGGAGAAGGAGAAGGTGAAGTCTGGAGGGTGAATCAGAAGAAGCAGAAGAAGGAGAAGGAGAAGGTGAAGTCTGGAGGGTGAAACAGAAGAAGCAGAAGAAGGAGAAGGAAAAGGTGAAGTCTGGAGGGTGAATCAGAAGAAGCAGAAGAAGGAGAAGGAGAAGGTGAAGTCTGGAGGGTGAATCAGAAGAAGCAGAATAAGGAGAAGGAGAAGGTGAAGTCTGGAGGGTGAATCAGAAGAAGCAGAAGAAGGAGAAGGAGAAGGTGAAGTCTGGAGGGTGAATCAGAAGAAGTAGAAGAAGGAGAAGGAGAAGGTGAAGTCTGGAGGGTGAAGCAGAAGAAGTAGAAGAAGGAGAAGGAGAAGGTGAAGTCAGGAGGGTGAATCAGAAGAAGCAGAAGAAGGAGAAGGAGAAGGTGAAGTCTGGAGGTTGAATCAGAAGAAGCAGAATAACGAGAACGAGAAGGTGAAGTCTGGAGGGTGAATCAGAAGAAGCAGAATAAGGAGAAGGAGAAGGTGAAGTCTGGAGGGTGAATCAGAAGAAGCAGAAGAAGGAGAAGGAGAAGGTGAAGTCTGGAGGGTGAATCAGAAGAAGCAGAATAAGGAGAAGGAGAAGGTGAAGTCTGGAGGGTGAATCAGAAGAAGCAGAAGAAGGAGAAGGAGAAGGTGAAGTCTGGAGGGTGAATCAGAAGAGGTAGAAGAAGGAGAAGGAGAAGGTGAAGTCTGGAGGGTGAAGCAGAAGAAGCAGAAGAAGGAGAAGGAGTAGGTGAAGTCTGGAGGGTGAATCAGAAGAAGTAGAAGAAGGAGAAGGAGAAGATGAAGTCAGGAGGGTGAAGCAGAAGAAGCAGAAGAAGGAGAAGGAGAAGGTGAAGTCTGGAGGGTGAAGCAGAAGAAGCAGAAGAAGGAGAAGGAGAAGGTGAAGTCTGGAGGGTGAATCAGAAGAAGCAGAAGAAGGAGAAGGAGAAGGTGAAGTCTGGAGGGTGAATCAGAAGAAGCAGAAGAAGGAGAAGGAGAAGGTGAAGTCAGGAGGGTGAATCAGAAGAAGCAGAAGAAGGAGAAGGAGAAGGTGAATTTAGGAGGGTGAATCAGAAGAAGCAGAAGAAGGAGAAGGAGCAGGTGAAGTCAGGGGGGTGTAGCAGAAGAAGTAGAAGAAGGAGAAGGAGAAGGTGAAGTCAGGACGGTGAAGCAGAAGAAGCAGAAGAAGGAGAAGGAGAAGGTGAAGCCTGGAGGGCGCAGCAGAAGAAGCAGAAGAAGGAGAAGGAGAAGGTGAAGTCTGGAGTGTGAAGCAGACGAAGCAGAAGAAGGAGAAGGAGAAGGTGAAGTCTGGAGGGCGCAGCAGAAGAAGCAGAAGAAGGAGAATGAGAAGGTGAAGTCTGGAGGGTGAATCAGAAGAAGCAGAAGAAGGAGAAGGAGAAGGTGAAGTCTGGAGGGTGAATCAGAAGAAGGAGAAGAAGGAGAAGGAGAAGGTGAAGTCAGGAGGGTGAATCAGAAGAAGTAGAAGAAGGAGAAGGAGAAGGTGAAGTCAGGAGGGTGAATCAGAAGAAGCAGAAGAAGGAGAAGGAGAAGGTGAAGTCTGGAGGGCGAATCAGAAGAAACAGAAGAAGGAGAAGGAGAAGGTGAAGTCTGGAGGGTGAATCAGAAGAAGCAGAAGAAGGAGAAGGAGAAGGTGAAGTCTGGAGGTTGAATCAGAAGAAGCAGAATAACGAGAAGGAGAAGGTGAAGTCTGGCGGGTGAATCAGAAGAAGCAGAATAAGGAGAAGGAGAAGGTGAAGTCTGGAGGGTGTATCAGAAGAAGCAGAAGAAGGAGAAGGAGAAGGTGAAGTCTGGAGGGTGAATCAGAAGAGGTAGAAGAAGGAGAAGGAGAAGGTGAAGTCTGGAGGGTGAAGCAGAAGAAGGAGAAGAAGGAGAAGGAGAACGTGAAGTCAGGAGGGTGAATCAGAAGAAGTAGAAGAAGGAGAAGGAGAAGGTGAAGCCAGGAGGTTGAATCAGAAGAAGCAGAAGAAGGAGAAGGAGAAGGTGAAGTCTGGAGGGTGAATCAGAAGAATCAGAAGAAGGAGAAGGAGAAGGTGAAGTCTGGAGGGTGAATCAGAAGAATCAGAAGAAAGAGAAGGAGAAGGTGAAGTCTGGAGGCTGAAGCAGAAGAAACAGAAGAAGGAGAAGGAGAATGTGAAGACTGGAGGGTGAATCAGAAGAAGTAGAAGAAGGAGAAGGAGAAGGTGAAGTCTGGAGGGTGAATCAGAAGAAGTAGAAGAAGGAGAAGGAGAAGGTGAAGTCTGGAGGGTGAATCAGAAGAAGCAGAAGAAGGAGAAGGAGAAGGTGAAGTCTGGAGGGTGAATCAGAAGATGCAGAAGAAGGAGAAGGAGAAGATGAAGTCTGGAGGGTGAATCAGAAGAAGTAGAAGAAGGAGAAGGAGAAGGTGAAGTCTGGAGGGTGAATCAGAAGAAGTAGAAGAAGGAGAAGGAGAAGGTGAAGTCTGAAGGGTGAATCAGAAGAAACAGAAGAAGGAGAAGGAGAAGGTGAAGTCTGGAGGGTGAATCAGAAGAAGTAGAAGAAGGAGAAGGAGAAGGTGTAGTCTGGAGGGTGAATCAGAAGAAGTAGACGAAGGAGAAGGAGAAGGTGAAGTCTGGAGGGTGAATCAGAAGAAGCAGAAGAAGGAGAAGAGAAGATGAAGTCTGGAGGGTGAATCAGAAGAAGTAGAAGAAGGAGAAGGAGAAGGTGAAGTCTGGAGGGTGAATCAGAAGAAGCAGAAGAAGGAGAAGGAGAAGGTGAAGTCTGGAGGGTGAATCAGAAGAAGCAGAAGAAGGAGAAGGAGAAGGTGAAGTCTGGAGGGTGAATCAGAAGAAGCAGAATAAGGAGAAGGAGAAGGTGAAGTCTGGAGGGTGAATCAGAAGAAGCAGAAGAAGGAGAAGGAGAAGGTGAAGTCTGGAGGATGAATCAGAAGAAGTAGAAGAAGGAGAAGGAGAAGGTGAAGTCTGGAGGGTGAATCAGAAGAAGTAGAAGAAGGAGAAGGAGAAGGTGAAGTCTGGAGGGTGAATCAGAAGAAGTAGAAGAAGGAGAAGGAGAAGGTGAAGTCTGGAGGGTGAAGCAGAAGAAGTAGAAGAAGGAGAAGGAGAAGGTGAAGTCAGGAGGGTGAATCAGAAGAAGTAGAAGAAGGAGAAGGAGAAGGTGAAGTCAGGAGGGTGAAGCAGAAGAAGCAGAAGAAGGAGAAGGAGAAGGTGAAGTCTGGAGGGTGAAGCAGAAGAAGCAGAAGAAGGAGAAGGAGAAGGTGAAGTCTGGAGGGTGAATCAGAAGAAGCAGAAGAAAGAGAAGGAGAAGGTGAAGTCTGGAGGGTGAATCAGAAGAAGTAGAAGAAGGAGAAGGAGAAGGTGAAGTCTGGAGGGTGAATCAGAAGAAGCAGAAGAAGGAGAAGGAGAAGGTGAAGTCTGGAGGGTGAAACAGAAGAAGCAGAAGAAGGAGAAGGAAAAGGTGAAGTCTGGAGGGTGAATCAGAAGAAGCAGAAGAAGGAGAAGGAGAAGGTGAAGTCTGGAGGGTGAATCAGAAGAAGCAGAATAAGGAGAAGGAGAAGGTGAAGTCTGGAGGGTGAATCAGAAGAAGCAGAAGAAGGAGAAGGAGAAGGTGAAGTCTGGAGGGTGAATCAGAAGAAGTAGAAGAAGGAGAAGGAGAAGGTGAAGTCTGGAGGGTGAAGCAGAAGAAGTAGAAGAAGGAGAAGGAGAAGGTGAAGTCAGGAGGGTGAATCAGAAGAAGCAGAAGAAGGAGAAGGAGAAGGTGAAGTCTGGAGGTTGAATCAGAAGAAGCAGAATAACGAGAACGAGAAGGTGAAGTCTGGAGGGTGAATCAGAAGAAGCAGAATAAGGAGAAGGAGAAGGTGAAGTCTGGAGGGTGAATCAGAAGAAGCAGAAGAAGGAGAAGGAGAAGGTGAAGTCTGGAGGGTGAATCAGAAGAGGTAGAAGAAGGAGAAGGAGAAGGTGAAGTCTGGAGGGTGAAGCAGAAGAAGGATAAGAAGGAGAAGGAGAAGGTGAAGTCAGGAGGGTGAATCAGAAGAAGTAGAAGAAGGAGAAGGAGAAGGTGAAGCCAGGAGGGTGAATCAGAAGAAGCAGAAGAAGGAGAAGGAGAAGGTGAAGTCTGGAGGGTGAATCAGAAGAATCAGAAGAAGGAGAAGGAGAAGGTGAAGTCTGGAGGGTGAATCAGAAGAATCAGAAGAAAGAGAAGGAGAATGTGAAGTCTGGAGGCTGAAGCAGAAGAAACAGAAGAAGGAGAAGGAGAATGTGAAGACTGGAGGGTGAATCAGAAGAAGTAGAAGAAGGAGAAGGAGAAGGTGAAGTCTGGAGGGTGAATCAGAAGAAGTAGAAGAAGGAGAAGGAGAAGGTGAAGTCTGGAGGGTGAATCAGAAGAAGCAGAAGAAGGAGAAGGAGAAGGTGAAGTCTGGAGGGTGAATCAGAAGATGCAGAAGAAGGAGAAGGAGATGATGAAGTCTGGAGGGTGAATCAGAAGAAGTAGAAGAAGGAGAAGGAGAAGGTGAAGTCTGGAGGGTGAATCAGAAGAAGTAGAAGAAGGAGAAGGAGAAGGTGAAGTCTGGAGGGTGAATCAGAAGAGGTAGAAGAAGGAGAAGGAGAAGGTGAAGCCTGGAGGGTGAAGCAGAAGAAGGAGAAGAAGGAGAAGGAGAAGGTGAAGTCAGGAGGGCGAATCAGAAGAAGCAGAAGAAGGAGAAGGAGAAGGTGAAGTCTGGAGGTTGAATCAGAAGAAGCAGAATAACGAGAAGGAGAAGGTGAAGTCTGGAGGGTGAATCAGAAGAAGCAGAATAAGGAGAAGGAGAAGGTGAAGACTGGAGGGTGAATCAGAAGAAGCAGAAGAAGGAGAAGGAGAAGGTGAAGTCTGGAGGGTGAATCAGAAGAGGTAGAAGAAGGAGAAGGAGAAGGTGAAGTCAGGAGGGTGAAGCAGAAGAAGCAGAAGAAGGAGAAGGAGAAGGTGAAGTCTGGTGGGTGAAGCAGAAGAAGCAGAAGAAGGAGAAGGAGAAGGTGAAGTCTGGAGGGTGAAGCAGAAGAAGCAGAAGAAGGAGAAGGAGAAGGTGAAGTCAGGAGGGTGGATCAGAAGAAGTAGAAGAAGGAGAAGGAGAAGGTGAAGTCTGGAGGGTGAATCAGAAGAAGCAGAAGAAGGAGAAGGAGAAGGTGAAGTCTGGAAGGCGCAGCAGAAGAAGCAGAAGAAGGAGAAAGAGAAGGTGAAGTCTGGAGGGTGAAGCAGAAGAAGCAGAAGAAGGAGAAGGAGAGGGTGAAGTCTGGAGGGTGAATCAGAAGAAGTAGAAGAAGGAGAAGGAGAAGGTGAAGTCAGGAGAGTGAAGCAGAAGAAGCAGAAGAAGGAGAAGGAGAAGGTGAAGTCTGGAGGGCGAAGCAGAAGAAGCAGAAGAAGGAGAAGGAGAAGGTTAAGTCTGGAGGGTGAAGCAGAAGAAGCAGAAGAAGGAGAAGGAGAAGGTCAAGTCTGGAGGGTGAATCAGAAGAAGTAGAAGAAGGAGAAGGAGAAGGTGAAGTCAGGAGGGTGAATCAGAAGAAGTAGAAGAAGGAGAAGGAGAAGGTGAAGTCAGGAGGGTGAATCAGAAGAAGCAGAAGAAGGAGAAGGAGAAGGTGAAGTCTGGAGGGCGAATCAGAAGAAACAGAAGAAGGAGAAGGAGAAGGTGAAGTCTGGAGGGTGAATCAGAAGAAGCAGAAGAAGGAGAAGGAGAAGGTGAAGTCTGGAGGTTGAATCAGAAGAAGCAGAATAACGAGAAGGAGAAGGTGAAGTCTGGAGGGTGAATCAGAAGAAGCAGAATAAGGAGAAGGAGAAGGTGAAGTCTGGAGGGTGAATCAGAAGAAGCAGAAGAAGGAGAAGGAGAAGGTGAAGTCTGGAGGGTGAATCAGAAGAGGTAGAAGAAGGAGAAGGAGAAGGTGAAGTCTGGAGGGTGAAGCAGAAGAAGGAGAAGAAGGAGAAGGAGAAGGTGAAGTCAGGAGGGTGAATCAGAAGAAGTAGAAGAAGGAGAAGGAGAAGGTGAAGCCAGGAGGGTGAATCAGAAGAAGCAGAAGAAGGCGAAGGAGAAGGTGAAGTCTGGAGGGTGAATCAGAAGAATCAGAAGAAGGAGAAGGAGAAGGTGAAGTCTGGAGGGTGAACTAGAAGAATCAGAAGAAAGAGAAGGAGAAGGTGAAGTCTGGAGGCTGAAGCAGAAGAAACAGAAGAAGGAGAAGGAGTATGTGAAGACTGGAGGGTGAATCAGAAGAAGTAGAAGAAGGAGAAGGAGAAGGTGAAGTCTGGAGGGTGAATCAGAAGAAGTAGAAGAAGGAGAAGGAGAAGGTGAAGTCTGGAGGGTGAATCAGAAGAAGCAGAAGAAGGAGAAGGAGAAGGTGAAGTCTGGAGGGTGAATCAGAAGATGCAGAAGAAGGAGAAGGAGATGATGAAGTCTGGAGGGTGAATCAGAAGAAGTAGAAGAAGGAGAAGGAGAAGGTGAAGTCTGGAGGGTGAATCAGAAGAAGTAGAATAAGGAGAAGGAGAAGGTGAAGTCTGGAGGGTGAATCAGAAGAGGTAGAAGAAGGAGAAGGAGAAGGTGAAGTCTGGAGGGTGAAGCAGAAGAAGGAGAAGAAGGAGAAGGAGAAGGTGAAGTCAGGAGGGTGAATCAGAAGAAGCAGAAGAAGGAGAAGGAGAAGGTGAAGTCTGGAGGTTGAATCAGAAGAAGCAGAATAACGAGAAGGAGAATGTGAAGTCTGGAGGGTGAATCAGAAGAAGCAGAATAAGGAGAAGGAGAAGGTGAAGTCTGGAGGGTGAATCAGAAGAAGCAGAAGAAGGAGAAGGAGAAGGTGAAGTCTGGAGGGTGAATCAGAAGAGGTAGAAGGAGAAGGAGAAGGTGAAGTCAGGAGGGTGAAGCAGAAGAAGCAGAAGAAGGAGAAGGAGAAGGTGAAGTCTGGTGGGTGAAGCAGAAGAAGCAGAAGAAGGAGAAGGAGAAGGTGAAGTCTGGAGGGTGAAGCAGAAGAAGCAGAAGAAGGAGAAGGAGAAGGTGAAGTCAGGAGGGTGGATCAGAAGAAGTAGAAGAAGGAGAAGGAGAAGGTGAAGTCTGGAGGGTGAATCACAAGAAGCAGAAGAAGGAGAAGGAGAAGGTGAAGTCTGGAAGGCGCAGCAGAAGAAGCAGAAGAAGGAGAAAGAGAAGGTGAAGTCTGGAGGGTGAAGCAGAAGAAGCAGAAGAAGGAGAAGGAGAGGGTGAAGTCTGGAGGGTGAATCAGAAGAAGTAGAAGAAGGAGAAGGAGAAGGTGAAGTCAGGAGAGTGAAGCAGAAGAAGCAGAAGAAGGAGAAGGAGAAGGTGAAGTCTGGAGGGCGAAGCAGCAGAAGCAGAAGAAGGAGAAGGAGAAGGTTAAGTCTGGAGGGTGAAGCAGAAGAAGCAGAAGAAGGAGAAGGAGTAGGTGAAGTCTGGAGGGTGAATCAGAAGAAGTAGAAGAAGGAGAAGGAGAAGGTGAAGTCAGGAGGGTGAAGCAGAAGAAGCAGAAGAAGGAGAAGGAGAAGGTGAAGTCTGGAGGGTGAAGCAGAAGAAGCAGAAGAAGGAGAAGGAGAAGGTGAAGTCTGGAGGGTGAATCAGAAGAAGCAGAAGAAGGAGAAGGAGAAGGTGAAGTCTGGAGGGTGAATCAGAAGAAGCAGAAGAAGGAGAAGGAGAAGGTGAAGTCAGGAGGGTGAATCAGAAGAAGCAGAAGAAGGAGAAGGAGAAGGTGAATTTAGGAGGGTGAATCCGAAGAAGCAGAAGAAGGAGAAGGAGCAGGTGAAGTCAGGGGGGTGTAGCAGAAGAAGTAGAAGAAGGAGAAGGAGAAGGTGAAGTCAGGACGGTGAAGCAGAAGAAGCAGAAGAAGGAGAAGGAGAAGGTGGAGCCTGGAGGGCGCAGCAGAAGAAGCAGAAGAAGGAGAAGGAGAAGGTGAAGTCTGGAGTGTGAAGCAGAAGAAGCAGAAGAAGGAGAAGGAGAAGGTGAAGTCTGGAGGGCGCAGCAGAAGAAGCAGAAGAAGGAGAATGAGAAGGTGAAGTCTGGAGGGTGAATCAGAAGAAGAAGAAGAAGGAGAAGGAGAAGGTGAAGTCTGGAGGGTGAATCAGAAGAAGTAGAAGAAGGAGAAGGAGAAGGTGAAGTCTGGAGGGTGAATCAGAAGAAGTAGAAGAAGGAGAAGGAGAAGGTGAAGTCAGGAGGGTGAATCAGAAGAAGCAGAAGAAGGAGAAGGAGAAGGTGAAGTCTGGAGGGCGAACCAGAAGAAACAGAAGAAGGAGAAGGAGAAGGTGAAGTCTGGAGGGTGAATCAGAAGAAGCAGAACAAGGAGAAGGAGAAGGTGAAGTCTGGAGGTTGAATCAGAAGAAGCAGAATAACGAGAAGGAGAAGGTGAAGTCTGGAGGGTGAATCAGAAGAAGCAGAATAAGGAGAAGGAGAAGGTGAAGTCTGGAGGGTGAATCAGAAGAAGCAGAAGAAGGAGAAGGAGAAGGTGAAGTCTGGAGGGTGAATCAAAAGAGGTAGAAGAAGGAGCAGGAGAAGGTGAAGTCTGGAGGGTGAAGCAGAAGAAGGAGAAGAAGGAGAAGGAGAAGGTGAAGTCAGGAGGGTGAATCAGAAGAAGTAGAAGAAGGAGAAGGAGAAGGTGAAGCCAGGAGGGTGAATCAGAAGAAGCAGAAGAAGGAGAAGGAGAAGGTGAAGTCAGGAGGGTGGATCAGAAGAAGTAGAAGAAGGAGAAGGAGAAGGTGCAGTCTGGAGGGTGAATCAGAAGAAGCAGAAGAAGGAGAAGGAGAAGGTGAAGTCTGGAGGTTGAATCAGAAGAAGCAGAATAACGAGAAGGAGAAGGTGAAGTCTGGAGGGTGAATCAGAAGAAGCAGAATAAGGAGAAGGAGAAGGTGAAGTCTGGAGGGTGAATCAGAAGAAGCAGAAGAAGGAGAAGGAGAAGGTGAAGTCTGGAGGGTGAATCAGAAGAGGTAGAAGAAGGAGAAGGAGAAGGTGAAGTCAGGAGGGTGAAGCAGAAGAAGCAGAAGAAGGAGAAGGAGAAGGTGAAGTCTGGTGGGTGAAGCAGAAGAAGCAGAAGAAGGAGAAGGAGGTGAAGTCTGGAGGGTGAAGCAGAAGAAGCAGAAGAAGGAGAAGGAGAAGTTGAAGTCAGGAGGGTGGATCAGAAGAAGTAGAAGAAGGAGAAGGAGAAGGTGAAGTCTGGAGGGTGAATCAGAAGAAGCAGAAGAAGGAGAAGGAGAAGGTGAAGTCTGGAGGGCGCAGCAGAAGAAGCAGAAGAAGGAGAAAGAGAAGGTGAAGTCTGGAGGGTGAAGCAGAAGAAGCAGAAGAAGGAGAAGGAGAGGGTGAAGTCTGGAGGGTGAATCAGAAGAAGTAGAAGAAGGAGAAGGAGAAGGTGAAGTCAGGAGAGTGAAGCAGAAGAAGCAGAAGAAGGAGAAGGAGAAGGTGAAGTCTGGAGGGCGAAGCAGAAGAAGCAGAAGAAGGAGAAGGAGAAGGTGAAGTCTGGAGGGTGAAGCAGAAGAAGCAGAAGAAGGAGAAGGAGTAGGTGAAGTCTGGAGGGTGAATCAGAAGAAGTAGAAGAAGGAGAAGGAGAAGGTGAAGTCAGGAGGGTGAAGCAGAAGAAGCAGAAGAAGGAGAAGGAGAAGGTGAAGTCTGGAGGGTGAAGCAGAGGAAGCAGAAGAAGGAGAAGGAGAAGGTGAAGTCTGGAGGGTGAATCAGAAGAAGCAGAAGAAGGAGAAGGAGAAGGTGAAGTCTGGAGGGTGAATCAGAAGAAGCAGAAGAAGGAGAAGGAGAAGGTGAAGTCAGGAGGGTGAATCAGAAGAAGCAGAAGAAGGAGAAGGAGAAGGTGAATTTAGGAGGGTGAATCAGAAGAAGCAGAAGAAGGAGAAGGTGCAGGTGAAGTCAGGGGGGTGTAGCAGAAGAAGTAGAAGAAGGAGAAGGAGAAGGTGAAGTCAGGACGGTGAAGCAGAAGAAGCAGAAGAAGGAGAAGGAGAAGGTGAAGCCTGGAGGGCGCAGCAGAAGAAGCAGAAGAAGGAGAAGGAGAAGGTGAAGTCTGGAGTGTGAAGCAGACGAAGCAGAAGAAGGAGAAGGAGAAGGTGAAGTCTGGAGGGCGCAGCAGAAGAAGCAGAAGAAGGAGAATGAGAAGGTGAAGTCTGGAGGGTGAATCAGAAGAAGCAGAAGAAGGAGAAGGAGAAGGTGAAGTCTGGAGGGTGAATCAGAAGAAGGAGAAGAAGGAGAAGGAGAAGGTGAAGTCAGGAGGGTGAATCAGAAGAAGTAGAAGAAGGAGAAGGAGAAGGTGAAGTCAGGAGGGTGAATCAGAAGAAGCAGAAGAAGGAGAAGGAGAAGGTGAAGTCTGGAGGGCGAATCAGAAGAAACAGAAGAAGGAGAAGGAGAAGGTGAAGTCTGGAGGGTGAATCAGAAGAAGCAGAAGAAGGAGAAGGAGAAGGTGAAGTCTGGAGGTTGAATCAGAAGAAGCAGAATAACGAGAAGGAGAAGGTGAAGTCTGGAGGGTGAATCAGAAGAAGCAGAATAAGGAGAAGGAGAAGGTGAAGTCTGGAGGGTGAATCAGAAGAAGCAGAAGAAGGAGAAGGAGAAGGTGAAGTCTGGAGGGTGAATCAGAAGAGGTAGAAGAAGGAGAAGGAGAAGGTGAAGTCTGGAGGGTGAAGCAGAAGAAGGAGAAGAAGGAGAAGGAGAAGGTGAAGTCAGGAGGGTGAATCAGAAGAAGTAGAAGAAGGAGAAGGAGAAGGTGAAGCCAGGAGGGTGAATCAGAAGAAGCAGAAGAAGGAGAAGGAGAAGGTGAAGTCTGGAGGGTGAATCAGAAGAATCAGAAGAAGGAGAAGGAGAAGGTGAAGTCTGGAGGGTGAATCAGAAGAATCAGAAGAAAGAGAAGGAGAAGGTGAAGTCTGGAGGCTGAAGCAGAAGAAACAGAAGAAGGAGAAGGAGAATGTGAAGACTGGAGGGTGAATCAGAAGAAGTAGAAGAAGGAGAAGGAGAAGGTGAAGTCTGGAGGGTGAATCAGAAGAAGTAGAAGAAGGAGAAGGAGAAGGTGAAGTCTGGAGGGTGAATCAGAAGAAGCAGAAGAAGGAGAAGGAGAAGGTGAAGTCTGGAGGGTGAATCAGAAGATGCAGAAGAAGGAGAAGGAGAAGATGAAGTCTGGAGGGTGAATCAGAAGAAGTAGAAGAAGGAGAAGGAGAAGGTGAAGTCTGGAGGGTGAATCAGAAGAAGTAGAAGAAGGAGAAGGAGAAGGTGAAGTCTGAAGGGTGAATCAGAAGAAACAGAAGAAGGAGAAGGAGAAGGTGAAGTCTGGAGGGTGAATCAGAAGAAGTAGAAGAAGGAGAAGGAGAAGGTGTAGTCTGGAGGGTGAATCAGAAGAAGTAGACGAAGGAGAAGGAGAAGGTGAAGTCTGGAGGGTGAATCAGAAGAAGCAGAAGAAGGAGAAGAGAAGATGAAGTCTGGAGGGTGAATCAGAAGAAGTAGAAGAAGGAGAAGGAGAAGGTGAAGTCTGGAGGGTGAATCAGAAGAAGCAGAAGAAGGAGAAGGAGAAGGTGAAGTCTGGAGGGTGAATCAGAAGAAGCAGAAGAAGGAGAAGGAGAAGGTGAAGTCTGGAGGGTGAATCAGAAGAAGCAGAATAAGGAGAAGGAGAAGGTGAAGTCTGGAGGGTGAATCAGAAGAAGCAGAAGAAGGAGAAGGAGAAGGTGAAGTCTGGAGGATGAATCAGAAGAAGTAGAAGAAGGAGAAGGAGAAGGTGAAGTCTGGAGGGTGAATCAGAAGAAGTAGAAGAAGGAGAAGGAGAAGGTGAAGTCTGGAGGGTGAATCAGAAGAAGTAGAAGAAGGAGAAGGAGAAGGTGAAGTCTGGAGGGTGAAGCAGAAGAAGTAGAAGAAGGAGAAGGAGAAGGTGAAGTCAGGAGGGTGAATCAGAAGAAGTAGAAGAAGGAGAAGGAGAAGGTGAAGTCAGGAGGGTGAAGCAGAAGAAGCAGAAGAAGGAGAAGGAGAAGATGAAGTCTGGAGGGTGAAGCAGAAGACGCAGAAGAAGGAGAAGGAGAAGGTGAAGTCTGGAGGGTGAATCAGAAGAAGCAGAAGAAAGAGAAGGAGAAGGTGAAGTCTGGAGGGTGAATCAGAAGAAGTAGAAGAAGGAGAAGGAGAAGGTGAAGTCTGGAGGGTGAATCAGAAGAAGCAGAAGAAGGAGAAGGAGAAGGTGAAGTCTGGAGGGTGAATCAGAAGAAGCAGAAGAAGGAGAAGGAAAAGGTGAAGTCTGGAGGGTGAATCAGAAGAAGCAGAAGAAGGAGAAGGAGAAGGTGAAGTCTGGAGGGTGAATCAGAAGAAGCAGAATAAGGAGAAGGAGAAGGTGAAGTCTGGAGGGTGAATCAGAAGAAGCAGAAGAAGGAGAAGGAGAAGGTGAAGTCTGGAGGGTGAATCAGAAGAAGTAGAAGAAGGAGAAGGAGAAGGTGAAGTCTGGAGGGTGAAGCAGAAGAAGTAGAAGAAGGAGAAGGAGAAGGTGAAGTCAGGAGGGTGAATCAGAAGAAGCAGAAGAAGGAGAAGGAGAAGGTGAAGTCTGGAGGTTGAATCAGAAGAAGCAGAATAACGAGAACGAGAAGGTGAAGTCTGGAGGGTGAATCAGAAGAAGCAGAATAAGGAGAAGGAGAAGGGGAAGTCTGGAGGGTGAATCAGAAGAAGCAGAAGAAGGAGAAGGAGAAGGTGAAGTCTGGAGGGTGAATCAGAAGAGGTAGAAGAAGGAGAAGGAGAAGGTGAAGTCTGGAGGGTGAAGCAGAAGAAGGAGAAGAAGGAGAAGGAGAAGGTGAAGCCAGGAGGGTGAATCAGAAGAAGTAGAAGAAGGAGAAGGAGAAGGTGAAGCCAGGAGGGTGAATCAGAAGAAGCAGAAGAAGGAGAAGGAGAAGGTGAAGTCTGGAGGGTGAATCAGAAGAATCAGAAGAAGGAGAAGGAGAAGGTGAAGTCTGGAGGGTGAATCAGAAGAATCAGAAGAAAGAGAAGGAGAAGGTGAAGTCTGGAGGCTGAAGCAGAAGAAACAGAAGAAGGAGAAGGAGAATGTGAAGACTGGAGGGTGAATCAGAAGAAGTAGAAGAAGGAGAAGGAGAAGGTGAAGTCTGGAGGGTGAATCAGAAGAAGTAGAAGAAGGAGAAGGAGAAGGTGAAGTCTGGAGGGTGAATCAGAAGAAGCAGAAGAAGGAGAAGGAGAAGGTGAAGTCTGGAGGGTGAATCAGAAGATGCAGAAGAAGGAGAAGGAGATGATGAAGTCTGGAGGGTGAATCAGAAGAAGTAGAAGAAGGAGAAGGAGAAGGTGAAGTCTGGAGGGTGAATCAGAAGAAGTAGAAGAAGGAGAAGGAGAAGGTGAAGTCTGGAGGGTGAATCAGAAGAGGTAGAAGAAGGAGAAGGAGAAGGTGAAGTCTGGAGGGTGAAGCAGAAGAAGGAGAAGAAGGAGAAGGAGAAGGTGAAGTCAGGAGGGTGAATCAGAAGAAGCAGAAGAAGGAGAAGGAGAAGGTGAAGTCTGGAGGTTGAATCAGAAGAAGCAGAATAACGAGAAGGAGAAGGTGAAGTCTGGAGGGTGAATCAGAAGAAGCAGAATAAGGAGAAGGAGAAGTGAAGTCTGGAGGGTGAATCAGAAGAAGCAGAAGAAGGAGAAGGAGAAGGTGAAGTCTGGAGGGTGAATCAGAAGAGTTAGAAGAAGGAGAAGGAGAAGGTGAAGTCAGGAGGGTGAAGCAGAAGAAGCAGAAGAAGGAGAAGGAGAAGGTGAAGTCTGGTGGGTGAAGCAGAAGAAGCAGAAGAAGGAGAAGGAGAAGGTGAAGTCTGGAGGGTGAAGCAGAAGAAGCAGAAGAAGGAGAAGGAGAAGGTGAAGTCAGGAGGGTGGATCAGAAGAAGTAGAAGAAGGAGAAGGAGAAGGTGAAGTCTGGAGGGTGAATCAGAAGAAGCAGAAGAAGGAGAAGGAGAAGGTGAAGTCTGGAAGGCGCAGCAGAAGAAGCAGAAGAAGGAGAAAGAGAAGGTGAAGTCTGGAGGGTGAAGCAGAAGAAGCAGAAGAAGGAGAAGGAGAGGGTGAAGTCTGGAGGGTGAATCAGAAGAAGTAGAAGAAGGAGAAGGAGAAGGTGAAGTCAGGAGAGTGAAGCAGAAGAAGCAGAAGAAGGAGAAGGAGAAGGTGAAGTCTGGAGGTCGAAGCAGAAGAAGCAGAAGAAGGAGAAGGAGAAGGTTAAGTCTGGAGGGTGAAGCAGAAGAAGGAGAAGGAGAAGGTGAAGTCTGGAGGGTGAATCAGAAGAAGTAGAAGAAGGAGAAGGAGAAGGTGAAGTCAGGAGGGTGAATCAGAAGAAGTAGAAGAAGGAGAAGGAGAAGGTGAAGTCAGGAGGGTGAATCAGAAGAAGCAGAAGAAGGAGAAGGAGAAGGTGAAGTCTGGAGGGCGAATCAGAAGAAACAGAAGAAGGAGAAGGAGAAGGTGAAGTCTGGAGGGTGAATCAGAAGAAGCAGAAGAAGGAGAAGGAGAAGGTGAAGTCTGGAGGTTGAATCAGAAGAAGCAGAATAACGAGAAGGAGAAGGTGAAGTCTGGAGGGTGAATCAGAAGAAGCAGAATAAGGAGAAGGAGAAGGTGAAGTCTGGAGGGTGAATCAGAAGAAGCAGAAGAAGGAGAAGGAGAAGGTGAAGTCTGGAGGGTGAATCAGAAGAGGTAGAAGAAGGAGAAGGAGAAGGTGAAGTCTGGAGGGTGAAGCAGAAGAAGGAGAAGAAGGAGAAGGTGAAGGTGAAGTCAGGAGGGTGAATCAGAAGAAGTAGAAGAAGGAGAAGGAGAAGGTGAAGCCAGGAGGGTGAATCAGAAGAAGCAGAAGAAGGAGAAGGAGAAGGTGAAGTCTGGAGGGTGAATCAGAAGAATCAGAAGAAGGAGAAGGAGAAGGTGAAGTCTGGAGGGTGAATCAGAAGAATCAGAAGAAAGAGAAGGAGAAGGTGAAGTCTGGAGGCTGAAGCAGAAGAAACAGAAGAAGGAGAAGGAGAATGTGAAGACGGGAGGGTGAATCAGAAGAAGTAGAAGAAGGAGAAGGAGAAGGTGAAGTCTGGAGGGTGAATCAGAAGAAGTAGAAGAAGGAGAAGGAGAAGGTGAAGTCTGGAGGGTGAATCAGAAGAAGCAGAAGAAGGAGAAGGAGAAGGTGAAGTCTGGAGGGTGAATCAGAAGATGCAGAAGAAGGAGAAGGAGATGATGAAGTCTGGAGGGTGAATCAGAAGAAGTAGAAGAAGGAGAAGGAGAAGGTGAAGTCTGGAGGGTGAATCAGAAGAAGTAGAAGAAGGAGAAGGAGAAGGTGAAGTCTGGAGGGTGAATCAGAAGAGGTAGAAGAAGGAGAAGGAGAAGGTGAAGTCTGGAGGGTGAAGCAGAAGAAGGAGAAGAAGGAGAAGGAGAAGGTGAAGTCAGGAGGGTGAATCAGAAGAAGCAGAAGAAGGAGAAGGAGAAGGTGAAGTCTGGAGGTTGAATCAGAAGAAGCAGAATAACGAGAAGGAGAAGGTGAAGTCTGGAGGGTGAATCAGAAGAAGCAGAATAAGGAGAAGGAGAAGGTGAAGTCTGGAGGGTGAATCAGAAGAAGCAGAAGAAGGAGAAGGAGAAGGTGAAGTCTGGAGGGTGAATCAGAAGAGGTAGAAGAAGGAGAAGGAGAAGGTGAAGTCAGGAGGGTGAAGCAGAAGAAGCAGAAGAAGGAGAAGGAGAAGGTGAAGTCTGGTGGGTGAAGCAGAAGAAGCAGAAGAAGGAGAAGGAGAAGGTGAAGTCTGGAGGGTGAAGCAGAGGAAGCAGAAGAAGGAGAAGGAGAAGGTGAAGTCAGGAGGGTGGATCAGAAGAAGTAGAAGAAGGAGAAGGAGAAGGTGAAGTCTGGAGGGTGAATCAGAAGAAGCAGAAGAAGGAGAAGGAGAAGGTGAAGTCTGGAAGGCGCAGCAGAAGAAGCAGAAGAAGGAGAAAGAGAAGGTGAAGTCTGGAGGGTGAAGCAGAAGAAGCAGAAGAAGGAGAAGGAGAGGGTGAAGTCTGGAGGGTGAATCAGAAGAAGTAGAAGAAGGAGAAGGAGAAGGTGAAGTCAGGAGAGTGAAGCAGAAGAAGCAGAAGAAGGAGAAGGAGAAGGTGAAGTCTGGAGGGCGAAGCAGAAGAAGCAGAAGAAGGAGAAGGAGAAGGTTAAGTCTGGAGGGTGAAGCAGAAGAAGCAGAAGAAGGAGAAGGAGTAGGTGAAGTCTGGAGGGTGAATCAGAAGAAGTAGAAGAAGGAGAAGGAGAAGGTGAAGTCAGGAGGGTGAAGCAGAAGAAGCAGAAGAAGGAGAAGGAGAAGGTGAAGTCTGGAGGGTGAAGCAGAAGAAGCAGAAGAAGGAGAAGGAGAAGGTGAAGTCTGGAGGGTGAATCAGAAGAAGCAGAAGAAGGAGAAGGAGAAGGTGAAGTCTGGAGGGTGAATCAGAAGAAGCAGAAGAAGGAGAAGGAGAAGGTGAAGTCAGGAGGGTGAATCAGAAGAAGCAGAAGAAGGAGAAGGAGAAGGTGAATTTAGGAGGGTGAATCCGAAGAAGCAGAAGAAGGAGAAGGAGCAGGTGAAGTCAGGGGGGTGTAGCAGAAGAAGTAGAAGAAGGAGAAGGAGAAGGTGAAGTCAGGACGGTGAAGCAGAAGAAGCAGAAGAAGGAGAAGGAGAAGGTGAAGCCTGGAGGGCGCAGCAGAAGAAGCAGAAGAAGGAGAAGGAGAAGGTGAAGTCTGGAGTGTGAAGCAGAAGAAGCAGAAGAAGGAGAAGGAGAAGAAAAGTCTGGAGGGCGCAGCAGAAGAAGCAGAAGAAGGAGAATGAGAAGGTGAAGTCTGGAGGGTGAATCAGAAGAAGAAGAAGAAGGAGAAGGAGAAGGTGAAGTCTGGAGGGTGAATCAGAAGAAGTAGAAGAAGGAGAAGGAGAAGGTGAAGTCAGGAGGGTGAATCAGAAGAAGTAGAAGAAGGAGAAGGAGAAGGTGAAGTCAGGAGGGTGAATCAGAAGAAGCAGAAGAAGGAGAAGGAGAAGGTGAAGTCTGGAGGGCGAATCAGAAGAAACAGAAGAAGGAGAAGGAGAAGGTGAAGTCTGGAGGGTGAATCAGAAGAAGCAGAAGAAGGAGAAGGAGAAGGTGAAGTCTGGAGGTTGAATCAGAAGAAGCAGAATAAAGAGAAGGAGAAGGTGAAGTCTGGAGGGTGAATCAGAAGAAGCAGAATAAGGAGAAGGAGAAGGTGAAGTCTGGAGGGTGAATCAGAAGAAGCAGAAGAAGGAGAAGGAGAAGGTGAAGTCTGGAGGGTGAATCAGAAGAGGTAGAAGAAGGAGCAGGAGAAGGTGAAGTCTGGAGGGTGAAGCAGAAGAAGGAGAAGAAGGAGAAGGAGAAGGTGAAGTCAGGAGGGTGAATCAGAAGAAGTAGAAGAAGGAGAATGAGAAGGTGAAGCCAGGAGGGTGAATCAGAAGAAGCAGAAGAAGGAGAAGGAGAAGGTGAAGTCAGGAGGGTGGATCAGAAGAAGTAGAAGAAGGAGAAGGAGAAGGTGCAGTCTGGAGGGTGAATCAGAAGAAGCAGAAGAAGGAGAAGGAGAAGGTGAAGTCTGGAGGTTGAATCAGAAGAAGCAGAATAACGAGAAGGAGAAGGTGAAGTCTGGAGGGTGAATCAGAAGAAGCAGAATAAGGAGAAGGAGAAGGTGAAGTCTGGAGGGTGAATCAGAAGAAGCAGAAGAAGGAGAAGGAGAAGGTGAAGTCTGGAGGGTGAATCAGAAGAGGTAGAAGAAGGAGAAGGAGAAGGTGAAGTCAGGAGGGTGAAGCAGAAGAAGCAGAAGAAGGAGAAGGAGAAGGTGAAGTCTGGTGGGTGAAGCAGAAGAAGCAGAAGAAGGAGAAGGAGAAGGTGAAGTCTGGAGGGTGAATCAGAAGAATCAGAAGAAGGAGAAGGAGAAGGTGAAGTCTGGAGTGTGAATCAGAAGAATCAGAAGAAAGAGAAGGAGAAGGTGAAGTCTGGAGGCTGAAGCAGAAGAAACAGAAGAAGGAGAGGGAGAATGTGAAGACTGGAGGGTGAATCAGAAGAAGTAGAAGAAGGAGAAGGAGAAGGTGAAGTCTGGAGGGTGAATCAGAAGAAGTAGAAGAAGGAGAAGGAGAAGGTGAAGTCTGGAGGGTGAATCAGAAGAAGCAGAAGAAGGAGAAGGAGAAGGTGAAGTCTGGAGGGTGAATCAGAAGATGCAGAAGAAGGAGAAGGAGATGATGAAGTCTGGAGGGTGAATCAGAAGAAGTAGAAGAAGGAGAAGGAGAAGGTGAAGTCTGGAGGGCGAATCAGAAGAAGTAGAAGAAGGAGAAGGAGAAGGTGAAGTCTGGAGGGTGAATCAGAAGAGGTAGAAGAAGGAGAAGGAGAAGGTGAAGTCTGGAGGGTGAAGCAGAAGAAGGAGAAGAAGGAGAAGGAGAAGGTGAAGTCAGGAGGGTGAATCAGAAGAAGCAGAAGAAGGAGAAGGAGAAGGTGAAGTCTGGAGGGTGAATCAGAAGAAGCAGAAGAAGGAGAAGGAGAAGGTGAAGTCTGGAAGGCGCAGCAGAAGAAGGAGAAGAAGGAGAAGGAGAAGGTGAAGTCAGGAGGGTGAATCAGAAGAAGGAGAAGAAGGAGAAGGAGAAGGTGAAGTCAGGAGGGTGAATCAGAAGAAGCAGAATAACGAGAAGGAGAAGGTGAAGTCTGGAGGGTGAATCAGAAGAAGCAGAATAAGGAGAAGGAGAAGGTGAAGTCTGGAGGGTGAATCAGAAGAAGCAGAAGAAGGAGAAGGAGAAGGTGAAGTCAGGAGGGTGGATCAGAAGAAGTAGAAGAAGGAGAAGGAGAAGGTGAAGTCTGGAGGGTGAATCAGAAGAAGCAGAAGAAGGAGAAGGAGAAGGTGAAGTCTGGAAGGCGCAGCAGAAGAAGCAGAAGAAGGAGAAAGAGAAGGTGAAGTCTGGAGGGTGAAGCAGAAGAAGCAGAAGAAGGAGAAGGAGAGGGTGAAGTCTGGAGGGTGAATCAGAAGAAGTAGAAGAAGGAGAAGGAGAAGGTGAAGTCAGGAGAGTGAAGCAGAAGAAGCAGAAGAAGGAGAAGGAGAAGGTGATGTCTGGAGGGCGAAGCAGAAGAAGCAGAAGAAGGAGAAGGAGAAGGTTAAGTCTGGAGGGTGAAGCAGAAGAAGCAGAAGAAGGAGAAGGAGTAGGTGAAGTCTGGAGGGTGAATCAGATGAAGTAGAAGAAGGAGAAGGAGAAGGTGAAGTCAGGAGGGTGAAGCAGAAGAAGCAGAAGAAGGAGAAGGAGAAGGTGAAGTCTGGAGGGTGAAGCAGAAGAAGCAGAAGAAGGAGAAGGAGAAGGTGAAGTCTGGAGGGTGAATCAGAAGAAGCAGAAGAAGGAGAAGGAGAAGGTGAAGTCTGGAGGGTGAATCAGAAGAAGCAGAAGAAGGAGAAGGAGAAGGTGAAGTCAGGAGGGTGAATCAGAAGAAGCAGAAGAAGGAGAAGGAGAAGTTGAATTTAGGAGGGTGAATCCGAAGAAGCAGAAGAAGGAGAAGGAGCAGGTGAAGTCAGGGGGGTGTAGCAGAAGAAGTAGAAGAAGGAGAAGGAGAAGGTGAAGTCAGGACGGTGAAGCAGAAGAAGCAGAAGAAGGAGAAGGAGAAGGTGAAGCCTGGAGGGCGCAGCAGAAGAAGCAGAAGAAGGAGAAGGAGAAGGTGAAGTCTGGAGTGTGAAGCAGAAGAAGCAGAAGAAGGAGAAGGAGAAGAAAAGTCTGGAGGGCGCAGCAGAAGAAGCAGAAGAAGGAGAATGAGAAGGTGAAGTCTGGAGGGTGAATCAGAAGAAGAAGAAGAAGGAGAAGGAGAAGGTGAAGTCTGGAGGGTGAATCAGAAGAAGTAGAAGAAGGAGAAGGAGAAGGTGAAGTCAGGAGGGTGAATCAGAAGAAGTAGAAGAAGGAGAAGGAGAAGGTGAAGTCAGGAGGGTGAATCAGAAGAAGCAGAAGAAGGAGAAGGAGAAGGTGAAGTCTGGAGGGCGAATCAGAAGAAACAGAAGAAGGAGAAGGAGAAGGTGAAGTCTGGAGGGTGAATCAGAAGAAGCAGAAGAAGGAGAAGGAGAAGGTGAAGTCTGGAGGTTGAATCAGAAGAAGCAGAATAACGAGAAGGAGAAGGTGAAGTCTGGAGGGTGAATCAGAAGAAGCAGAATAAGGAGAAGGAGAAGGTGAAGACTGGAGGGTGAATCAGAAGAAGCAGAAGAAGGAGAAGGAGAAGGTGAAGTCTGGAGGGTGAATCAGAAGAGGTAGAAGAAGGAGCAGGAGAAGGTGAAGTCTGGAGGGTGAAGCAGAAGAAGGAGAAGAAGGAGAAGGAGAAGGTGAAGTCAGGAGGGTGAATCAGAAGAAGTAGAAGAAGGAGAATGAGAAGGTGAAGCCAGGAGGGTGAATCAGAAGAAGCAGAAGAAGGAGAAGGAGAAGGTGAAGTCAGGAGGGTGGATCAGAAGAAGTAGAAGAAGGAGAAGGAGAAGGTGCAGTCTGGAGGGTGAATCAGAAGAAGCAGAAGAAGGAGAAGGAGAAGGTGAAGTCTGGAGGTTGAATCAGAAGAAGCAGAATAACGAGAAGGAGAAGGTGAAGTCTGGAGGGTGAATCAGAAGAAGCAGAATAAGGAGAAGGAGAAGGTGAAGTCTGGAGGGTGAATCAGAAGAAGCAGAAGAAGGAGAAGGAGAAGGTGAAGTCTGGAGGGTGAATCAGAAGAGGTAGAAGAAGGAGAAGGAGAAGGTGAAGTCAGGAGGGTGAAGCAGAAGAAGCAGAAGAAGGAGAAGGAGAAGGTGAAGTCTGGTGGGTGAAGCAGAAGAAGCAGAAGAAGGAGAAGGAGAAGGTGAAGTCTGGAGGGTGAATCAGAAGAATCAGAAGAAGGAGAAGGAGAAGGTGAAGTCTGGAGGGTGAATCAGAAGAATCAGAAGAAAGAGAAGGAGAAGGTGAAGTCTGGAGGCTGAAGCAGAAGAAACAGAAGAAGGAGAAGGAGAATGTGAAGACTGGAGGGTGAATCAGAAGAAGTAGAAGAAGGAGAGGGAGAAGGTGAAGTCTGGAGGGTGAATCAGAAGAAGTAGAAGAAGGAGAAGGAGAAAGTGAAGTCTGGAGGGTGAATCAGAAGAAGCAGAAGAAGGAGAAGGAGAAGGTGAAGTCTGGAGGGTGAATCAGAAGATGCAGAAGAAGGAGAAGGAGATGATGAAGTCTGGAGGGTGAATCAGAAGAAGTAGAAGAAGGAGAAGGAGAAGGTGAAGTCTGGAGGGTGAATCAGAAGAAGTAGAAGAAGGAGAAGGAGAAGGTGAAGTCTGGAGGGTGAATCAGAAGAGGTAGAAGAAGGAGAAGGAGAAGGTGAAGTCTGGAGGGTGAAGCAGAAGAAGGAGAAGAAGGAGAAGGAGAAGGTGAAGTCAGGAGGGTGAATCAGAAGAAGCAGAAGAAGGAGAAGGAGAAGGTGAAGTCTGGAGGTTGAATCAGAAGAAGCAGAATAACGAGAAGGAGAAGGTGAAGTCTGGAGGGTGAATCAGAAGAAGCAGAATAAGGAGAAGGAGAAGGTGAAGTCTGGAGGGTGAATCAGAAGAAGCAGAAGAAGGCGAAGGAGAAGGTGAAGTCTGGAGGGTGAATCAAAAGAGGTAGAAGAAGGAGAAGGAGAAGGTGAAGTCAGGAGGGTGAAGCAGAAGAAGCAGAAGAAGGAGAAGGAGAAGGTGAAGTCTGGTGGGTGAAGCAGAAGAAGCAGAAGAAGGAGAAGGAGAAGGTGAAGTCTGGAGGGTGAAGCAGAAGAAGCAGAAGAAGGAGAAGGAGAAGGTGAAGTCAGGAGGGTGGATCAGAAGAAGTAGAAGAAGGAGAAGGAGAAGGTGAAGTCTGGAGGGTGAATCAGAAGAAGCAGAAGAAGGAGAAGGAGAAGGTGAAGTCTGGAAGGCGCAGCAGAAGAAGCAGAAGAAGGAGAAAGAGAAGGTGAAGTCTGGAGGGTGAAGCAGAAGAAGCAGAAGAAAGAGAAGGAGAGGGTGAAGTCTGGAGGGTGAATCAGAAGAAGTAGAAGAAGGAGAAGGAGAAGGTGAAGTCAGGAGAGTGAAGCAGAAGAAGCAGAAGAAGGAGAAGGAGAAGGTGAAGTCTGGAGGGCGAAGCAGAAGAAGCAGAAGAAGGAGAAGGAGAAGGTTAAGTCTGGAGAGTGAAGCAGAAGAAGCAGAAGAAGGAGAAGGAGTAGGTGAAGTCTGGAGGGTGAATCAGAAGAAGTAGAAGAAGGAGAAGGAGAAGGTGAAGTCAGGAGGGTGAAGCAGAAGAAGCAGAAGAAGGAGAAGGAGAAGGTGAAGTCTGGAGGGTGAAGCAGAAGAAGCAGAAGAAGGAGAAGGAGAAGGTGAAGTCTGGAGGGTGAATCAGAAGAAGCAGAAGAAGGAGAAGGAGAAGGTGAAGTCTGGAGGGTGAATCAGAAGAAGCAGAAGAAGGAGAAGGAGAAGGTGAAGTCAGGAGGGTGAATCAGAAGAAGCAGAAGAAGGAGAAGGAGAAGTTGAATTTACGAGGGTGAATCCGAAGAAGCAGAAGAAGGAGAAGGAGCAGGTGAAGTCAGGGGGGTGTAGCAGAAGAAGTAGAAGAAGGAGAAGGAGAAGGTGAAGTCAGGACGGTGAAGCAGAAGAAGCAGAAGAAGGAGAAGGAGAAGGTGAAGCCTGGAGGGCGCAGCAGAAGAAGCAGAAGAAGGAGAAGGAGAAGGTGAAGTCTGGAGTGTGAAGCAGAAGAAGCAGAAGAAGGAGAAGGAGAAGAAAAGTCTGGAGGGCGCAGCAGAAGAAGCAGAAGAAGGAGAATGAGAAGGTGAAGTCTGGAGGGTGAATCAGAAGAAGAAGAAGAAGGAGAAGGAGAAGGTGAAGTCTGGAGGGTGAATCAGAAGAAGTAGAAGAAGGAGAAGGAGAAGGTGAAGTCAGGAGGGTGAATCAGAAGAAATAGAAGAAGGAGAAGGAGAAGGTGAAGTCAGGAGGGTGAATCAGAAGAAGCAGAAGAAGGAGAAGGAGAAGGTGAAGTCTGGAGGGCGAATCAGAAGAAACAGAAGAAGGAGAAGGAGAAGGTGAAGTCTGGAGGGTGAATCAGAAGAAGCAGAAGAAGGAGAAGGAGAAGGTGAAGTCTGGAGGTTGAATCAGAAGAAGCAGAATAACGAGAAGGAGAAGGTGAAGTCTGGAGGGTGAATCAGAAGAAGCAGAATAAGGAGAAGGAGAAGGTGAAGTCTGGAGGGTGAATCAGAAGAAGCAGAAGAAGGAGAAGGAGAAGGTGAAGTCTGGAGGGTGAATCAGAAGAGGTAGAAGAAGGAGCAGGAGAAGGTGAAGTCTGGAGGGTGAAGCAGAAGAAGGAGAAGAAGGAGAAGGAGAAGGTGAAGTCAGGAGGGTGAATCAGAAGAAGTAGAAGAAGGAGAAGGAGAAGGTGAAGCCAGGAGGGTGAATCAGAAGAAGCAGAAGAAGGAGAAGGAGAAGGTGAAGTCAGGAGGGTGGATCAGAAGAAGTAGAAGAAGGAGAAGGAGAAGGTGCAGTCTGGAGGGTGAATCAGAAGAAGCAGAAGAAGGAGAAGGAGAAGGTGAAGTCTGGAGGTTGAATCAGAAGAAGCAGAATAACGAGAAGGAGAAGGTGAAGTCTGGAGGGTGAATCAGAAGAAGCAGAATAAGGAGAAGGAGAAGGTGAAGTCTGGAGGGTGAATCAGAAGAAGCAGAAGAAGGAGAAGGAGAAGGTGAAGTCTGGAGGGTGAATCAGAAGAGGTAGAAGAAGGAGAAGGAGAAGGTGAAGTCAGGAGGGTGAAGCAGAAGAAGCAGAAGAAGGAGAAGGAGAAGGTGAAGTCTGGTGGGTGAAGCAGAAGAAGCAGAAGAAGGAGAAGGAGAAGGTGAAGTCAGGAGGGTGGATCAGAAGAAGTAGAAGAAGGAGAAGGAGAAGGTGAAGTCTGGAGGGTGAATCAGAAGAAGCAGAAGAAGGAGAAGGAGAAGGTGAAGTCTGGAGGGCGCAGCAGAAGAAGCAGAAGAAGGAGAAAGAGAAGGTGAAGTCTGGAGGGTGAAGCAGAAGAAGCAGAAGAAGGAGAAGGAGAGGGTGAAGTCTGGAGGGTGAATCAGAAGAAGTAGAAGAAGGAGAAGGAGAAGGTGAAGTCAGGAGAGTGAAGCAGAAGAAGCAGAAGAAGGAGAAGGAGAAGGTGAAGTCTGGAGGGCGAAGCAGAAGAAGCAGAAGAAGGAGAAGGAGAAGGTGAAGTCTGGAGGGTGAAGCAGAAGAAGCAGAAGAAGGAGAAGGAGTAGGTGAAGTCTGGAGGGTGAATCAGAAGAAGTAGAAGAAGGAGAAGGAGAAGGTGAAGTCAGGAGGGTGAAGCAGAAGAAGCAGAAGAAGGAGAAGGAGAAGGTGAAGTCTGGAGGGTGAAGCAGAAGAAGCAGAAGAAGGAGAAGGAGAAGGTGAAGTCTGGAGGGTGAATCAGAAGAAGCAGAAGAAGGAGAAGGAGAAGGTGAAGTCTGGAGGGTGAATCAGAAGAAGCAGAAGAAGGAGAAGGAGAAGGTGAAGTCAGGAGGGTGAATCAGAAGAAGCAGAAGAAGGAGAAGGAGAAGTTGAATTTACGAGGGTGAATCCGAAGAAGCAGAAGAAGGAGAAGGAGCAGGTGAAGTCAGGGGGGTGTAGCAGAAGAAGTAGAAGAAGGAGAAGGAGAAGGTGAAGTCAGGACGGTGAAGCAGAAGAAGCAGAAGAAGGAGAAGGAGAAGGTGAAGCCTGGAGGGCGCAGCAGAAGAAGCAGAAGAAGGAGAAGGAGAAGGTGAAGTCTGGAGTGTGAAGCAGAAGAAGCAGAAGAAGGAGAAGGAGAAGAAAAGTCTGGAGGGCGCAGCAGAAGAAGCAGAAGAAGGAGAATGAGAAGGTGAAGTCTGGAGGGTGAATCAGAAGAAGAAGAAGAAGGAGAAGGAGAAGGTGAAGTCTGGAGGGTGAATCAGAAGAAGTAGAAGAAGGAGAAGGAGAAGGTGAAGTCAGGAGGGTGAATCAGAAGAAATAGAAGAAGGAGAAGGAGAAGGTGAAGTCAGGAGGGTGAATCAGAAGAAGCAGAAGAAGGAGAAGGAGAAGGTGAAGTCTGGAGGGCGAATCAGAAGAAACAGAAGAAGGAGAAGGAGAAGGTGAAGTCTGGAGGGTGAATCAGAAGAAGCAGAAGAAGGAGAAGGAGAAGGTGAAGTCTGGAGGTTGAATCAGAAGAAGCAGAATAACGAGAAGGAGAAGGTGAAGTCTGGAGGGTGAATCAGAAGAAGCAGAATAAGGAGAAGGAGAAGGTGAAGTCTGGAGGGTGAATCAGAAGAAGCAGAAGAAGGAGAAGGAGAAGGTGAAGTCTGGAGGGTGAATCAGAAGAGGTAGAAGAAGGAGCAGGAGAAGGTGAAGTCTGGAGGGTGAAGCAGAAGAAGGAGAAGAAGGAGAAGGAGAAGGTGAAGTCAGGAGGGTGAATCAGAAGAAGTAGAAGAAGGAGAAGGAGAAGGTGAAGCCAGGAGGGTGAATCAGAAGAAGCAGAAGAAGGAGAAGGAGAAGGTGAAGTCAGGAGGGTGGATCAGAAGAAGTAGAAGAAGGAGAAGGAGAAGGTGCAGTCTGGAGGGTGAATCAGAAGAAGCAGAAGAAGGAGAAGGAGAAGGTGAAGTCTGGAGGTTGAATCAGAAGAAGCAGAATAACGAGAAGGAGAAGGTGAAGTCTGGAGGGTGAATCAGAAGAAGCAGAATAAGGAGAAGGAGAAGGTGAAGTCTGGAGGGTGAATCAGAAGAAGCAGAAGAAGGAGAAGGAGAAGGTGAAGTCTGGAGGGTGAATCAGAAGAGGTAGAAGAAGGAGAAGGAGAAGGTGAAGTCAGGAGGGTGAAGCAGAAGAAGCAGAAGAAGGAGAAGGAGAAGGTGAAGTCTGGTGGGTGAAGCAGAAGAAGCAGAAGAAGGAGAAGGAGAAGGTGAAGTCAGGAGGGTGGATCAGAAGAAGTAGAAGAAGGAGAAGGAGAAGGTGAAGTCTGGAGGGTGAATCAGAAGAAGCAGAAGAAGGAGAAGGAGAAGGTGAAGTCTGGAGGGCGCAGCAGAAGAAGCAGAAGAAGGAGAAAGAGAAGGTGAAGTCTGGAGGGTGAAGCAGAAGAAGCAGAAGAAGGAGAAGGAGAGGGTGAAGTCTGGAGGGTGAATCAGAAGAAGTAGAAGAAGGAGAAGGAGAAGGTGAAGTCAGGAGAGTGAAGCAGAAGAAGCAGAAGAAGGAGAAGGAGAAGGTGAAGTCTGGAGGGCGAAGCAGAAGAAGCAGAAGAAGGAGAAGGAGAAGGTGAAGTCTGGAGGGTGAAGCAGAAGAAGCAGAAGAAGGAGAAGGAGTAGGTGAAGTCTGGAGGGTGAATCAGAAGAAGTAGAAGAAGGAGAAGGAGAAGGTGAAGTCAGGAGGGTGAAGCAGAAGAAGCAGAAGAAGGAGAAGGAGAAGGTGAAGTCCGGAGGGTGAAGCAGAAGAAGCAGAAGAAGGAGAAGGAGAAGGTGAAGTCTGGAGGGTGAATCAGAAGAAGCAGAAGAAGGAGAAGGAGAAGGTGAAGTCTGGAGGGTGAATCAGAAGAAGCAGAAGAAGGAGAAGGAGAAGGTGAAGTCAGGAGGGTGAATCAGAAGAAGCAGAAGAAGGAGAAGGAGAAGGTGAATTTAGGAGGGTGAATCAGAAGAAGCAGAAGAAGGAGAAGGAGTAGGTGAAGTCAGGGGGGTGTAGCAGAAGAAGTAGAAGAAGGAGAAGGAGAAGGTGAAGTCAGGACGGTGAAGCAGAAGAAGCAGAAGAAGGAGAAGGAGAAGGTGAAGCCTGGAGGGCGCAGCAGAAGAAGCAGAAGAAGGAGAAGGAGAAGGTGAAGTCTGGAGTGTGAAGCAGAAGAAGCAGAAGAAGGAGAAGGAGAAGGTGAAGTCTGGAGGGCGCAGCAGAAGAAGCAGAAGAAGGAGAATGAGAAGGTGAAGTCTGGAGGGTGAATCAGAAGAAGCAGAAGAAGGAGAAGGAGAAGGTGAAGTCTGGAGGGTGAATCAGAAGAAGGAGAAGAAGGAGAAGGAGAAGGTGAAGTCAGGAGGGTGAATTAGAAGAAGTAGAAGAAGGAGAAGGCGAAGGTGAAGTCAGGAGGGTGAATCAGAAGAAGCAGAAGAAGGAGAAGGAGAAGGTGAAGTCTGGAGGGCGAATCAGAAGAAACAGAAGAAGGAGAAGGAGAAGGTGAAGTCTGGAGGGTGAATCAGAAGAAGCAGAAGAAGGAGAAGGAGAAGGTGAAGTCTGGAGGTTGAATCAGAAGAAGCAGAATAACGAGAAGGAGAAGGTGAAATCTGGAGGGTGAATCAGAAGAAGCAGAATAAGGAGAAGGAGAAGGTGAAGTCTGGAGGGTGAATCAGAAGAGGTAGAAGAAGGAGAAGGAGAAGGTGAAGTCTGGAGGGTGAAGCAGAAGAAGGAGAAGAAGGAGAAGGAGAAGGTGAAGTCAGGAGGGTGAATCAGAAGAAGTAGAAGAAGGAGAAGGAGAAGGTGAAGCCAGGAGGGTGAATCAGAAGAAGCAGAAGAAGGAGAAGGAGAAGGTGAAGTCTGGAGGGTGAATCAGAAGAATCAGAAGAAGGAGAAGGAGAAGGTGAAGTCTGGAGGGTGAATCAGAAGAATCAGAAGAAAGAGAAGGAGAAGGTGAAGTCTGGAGGCTGAAGCAGAAGAAACAGAAGAAGGAGAAGGAGAATGTGAAGACTGGAAAGTGAATCAGAAGAAGTAGAAGAAGGAGAAGGAGAAGGTGAAGTCTGGAGGGTGAATCAGAAGAAGTAGAAGAAGGAGAAGGAGAAGGTGAAGTCTGGAGGGTGAATCAGAAGAAGCAGAAGAAGGAGAAGGAGAAGATGAAGTCTGGAGGGTGAATCAGAAGATGCAGAAGAAGGAGAAGGAGAAGATGAAGTCTGGAGGGTGAATCAGAAGAAGTAGAAGAAGGAGAAGGAGAAGGTGAAGTCTGGAGGGTGAATCAGAAGAAGTAGAAGAAGGAGAAGGAGAAGGTGAAGTCTGGAGGGTGAATCAGAAGAAACAGAAGAACGAGAAGGAGAAGGTGAAGTCTGGAGGGTGAATCAGAAGAAGTAGAAGAAGGAGAAGGAGAAGGTGTAGTCTGGAGGGTGAATCAGAAGAAGTAGACGAAGGAGAAGGAGAAGGTGAAGTCTGGAGGGTGAATCAGAAGAAGCAGAAGAAGGAGAAGGAGAAGATGAAGTCTGGAGGGTGAATCAGAAGAAGTAGAAGAAGGAGAAGGAGAAGGTGAAGTCTGGAGGGTGAATCAGAAGAAGCAGAAGAAGGAGAAGGAGAAGGTGAAGTCTGGAGGGTGAATCAGAAGAAGCAGAAGAAGGAGAAGGAGAAGGTGAAGTCTGGAGGGTGAATCAGAAGAAGCAGAATAAGGAGAAGGAGAAGGTGAAGTCTGGAGGGTGAATCAGAAGAAGCAGAAGAAGGAGAAGGAGAAGGTGAAGTCTGGAGGATGAATCAGAAGAAGTAGAAGAAGGAGAAGGAGAAGGTGAAGTCTGGAGGGTGAATCAGAAGAAGTAGAAGAAGGAGAAGGAGAAGGTGAAGTCTGGAGGGTGAAGCAGAAGAAGTAGAAGAAGGAGAAGGAGAAGGTGAAGTCAGGAGGGTGAATCAGAAGAAGTAGAAGAAGGAGAAGGAGAAGGTGAAGTCAGGAGGGTGAAGCACAAGAAGCAGAAGAAGGAGAAGGAGAAGGTGAAGTCTGGAGGGTGAAGCAGAAGAAGCAGAAGAAGGAGAAGGAGAAGGTGAAGTCTGGAGGGTGAATCAGAAGAAGCAGAAGAAAGAGAAGGAGAAGGTGAAGTCTGGAGGGTGAATCAGAAGAAGTAGAAGAAGGAGAAGGAGAAGGTGAAGTCTGGAGGGTGAATCAGAAGAAGCAGAAGAAGGAGAAGGAGAAGGTGAAGTCTGGAGGGTGAATCAGAAGAAGCAGAAGAAGGAGAAGGAAAAGGTGAAGTCTGGAGGGTGAATCAGAAGAAGCAGAAGAAGGAGAAGGAGAAGGTGAAGTCTGGAGGGTGAATCAGAAGAAGCAGAATAAGGAGAAGGAGAAGGTGAAGTCTGGAGGGTGAATCAGAAGAAGCAGAAGAAGGAGAAGGAGAAGGTGAAGTCTGGAGGGTGAATCAGAAGAAGTAGAAGAAGGAGAAGGAGAAGGTGAAGTCTGGAGGGTGAAGCAGAAGAAGTAGAAGAAGGAGAAGGAGAAGGTGAAGTCAGGAGGGTGAATCAGAAGAAGCAGAAGAAGGAGAAGGAGAAGGTGAAGTCTGGAGGGTGAATCAGAAGAATCAGAAGAAGGAGAAGGAGAAGATGAAGTCTGGAGGGTGAACCAGAAGAAGCAGAAGAAAGAGAAGGAGAAGGTGAAGTCTGGAGGGTGAAGCAGAAGAAACAGAAGAAGGAGAAGGAGTAGGTGAAGACTGGAGGGTGAATCAGAAGAAGTAGAAGAAGGAGAAGGAGAAGGTGAAGTCTGGAGGGTGAATCAGACGAAGTAGAAGAAGGAGAAGGAGAAGGTGAAGTCTGGAGGGTGAATCAGAAGAAGGAGAAGAAGGAGAAGGAGAAGGTGAAGTCAGGAGGGTGAATCAGAAGAAGTAGAAGAAGGAGAAGGAGAAGGTGAAGCCAGGAGGGTGAATCAGAAGAAGCAGAAGAAGGAGAAGGAGAAGGTGAAGTCTGGAGGGTGAATCAGAAGAATCAGAAGAAGGAGAAGGAGAAGGTGAAGTCTGGAGGGTGAATCAGAAGAATCAGAAGAAAGAGAAGGAGAAGGTGAAGTCTGGAGGCTGAAGCAGAAGAAACAGAAGAAGGAGAAGGAGAATGTGAAGACTGGAGGGTGAATCAGAATAAGTAGAAGAAGGAGAAGGAGAAGGTGAAGTCTGGAGGGTGAATCAGAAGAAGTAGAAGAAGGAGAAGGAGAAGGTGAAGTCTGGAGGGTGAATCAGAAGAAGCAGAAGAAGGAGAAGGAGAAGATGAAGTCTGGAGGGTGAATCAGAAGATGCAGAAGAAGGAGAAGGAGAAGATGAAGTCTGGAGGGTGAATCAGAAGAAGTAGAAGAAGGAGAAGGAGAAGGTGAAGTCTGGAGGGTGAATCAGAAGAAGTAGAAGAAGGAGAAGGAGAAGGTGAAGTCTGGAGGGTGAATCAGAAGAAACAGAAGAACGAGAAGGAGAAGGTGAAGTCTGGAGGGTGAATCAGAAGAAGTAGAAGAAGGAGAAGGAGAAGGTGTAGTCTGGAGGGTGAATCAGAAGAAGTAGACGAAGGAGAAGGAGAAGGTGAAGTCTGGAGGGTGAATCAGAAGAAGCAGAAGAAGGAGAAGGAGAAGATGAAGTCTGGAGGGTGAATCAGAAGAAGTAGAAGAAGGAGAAGGAGAAGGTGAAGTCTGGAGGGTGAATCAGAAGAAGCAGAAGAAGGAGAAGGAGAAGGTGAAGTCTGGAGGGTGAATCAGAAGAAGCAGAAGAAGGAGAAGGAGAAGGTGAAGTCTGGAGGGTGAATCAGAAGAAGCAGAATAAGGAGAAGGAGAAGGTGAAGTCTGGAGGGTGAATCAGAAGAAGCAGAAGAAGGAGAAGGAGAAGGTGAAGTCTGGAGGAAGAATCAGAAGAAGTAGAAGAAGGAGAAGGAGAAGGTGAAGTCTGGAGGGTGAATCAGAAGAAGTAGAAGAAGGAGAAGGAGAAGGTGAAGTCTGGAGGGTGAATCAGAAGAAGTAGAAGAAGGAGAAGGAGAAGGTGAAGTCTGGAGGGTGAAGCAGAAGAAGTAGAAGAAGGAGAAGGAGAAGGTGAAGTCAGGAGGGTGAATCAGAAGAAGTAGAAGAAGGAGAAGGAGAAGGTGAAGTCAGGAGGGTGAAGCAGAAGAAGCAGAAGAAGGAGAAGGAGAAGGTGAAGTCTGGAGGGTGAAGCAGAAGAAGCAGAAGAAGGAGAAGGAGAAGGTGAAGTCTGGAGGGTGAATCAGAAGAAGCAGAAGAAGGAGAAGGAGAAGGTGAAGTCTGGAGGGTGAATCAGAAGAAGCAGAAGAAGGAGAAGGAGAAGATGAAGTCTGGAGGGTGAATCAGAAGATGCAGAAGAAGGAGAAGGAGAAGATGAAGTCTGGAGGGTGAATCAGAAGAAGTAGAAGAAGGAGAAGGAGAAGGTGAAGTCTGGAGGGTGAATCAGAAGAAGTAGAAGAAGGAGAAGGAGAAGGTGAAGTCTGGAGGGTGAATCAGAAGAAACAGAAGAACGAGAAGGAGAAGGTGAAGTCTGGAGGGTGAATCAGAAGAAGTAGAAGAAGGAGAAGGAGAAGGTGTAGTCTGGAGGGTGAATCAGAAGAAGTAGACGAAGGAGAAGGAGAAGGTGAAGTCTGGAGGGTGAATCAGAAGAAGCAGAAGAAGGAGAAGGAGAAGATGAAGTCTGGAGGGTGAATCAGAAGAAGTAGAAGAAGGAGAAGGAGAAGGTGAAGTCTGGAGGGTGAATCAGAAGAAGCAGAAGAAGGAGAAGGAGAAGGTGAAGTCTGGAGGGTGAATCAGAAGAAGCAGAAGAAGGAGAAGGAGAAGGTGAAGTCTGGAGGGTGAATCAGAAGAAGCAGAATAAGGAGAAGGAGAAGGTGAAGTCTGGAGGGTGAATCAGAAGAAGCAGAAGAAGGAGAAGGAGAAGGTGAAGTCTGGAGGATGAATCAGAAGAAGTAGAAAAAGGAGAAGGAGAAGGTGAAGTCTGGAGGGTGAATCAGAAGAAGTAGAAGAAGGAGAAGGAGAAGGTGAAGTCTGGAGGGTGAATCAGAAGAAGTAGAAGAAGGAGAAGGAGAAGGTGAAGTCTGGAGGGTGAAGCAGAAGAAGTAGAAGAAGGAGAAGGAGAAGGTGAAGTCAGGAGGGTGAATCAGAAGAAGTAGAAGAAGGAGAAGGAGAAGGTGAAGTCAGGAGGGTGAAGCAGAAGAAGCAGAAGAAGGAGAAGGAGAAGGTGAAGTCTGGAGGGTGAAGCAGAAGAAGCAGAAGAAGGAGAAGGAGAAGGTGAAGTCTGGAGGGTGAATCAGAAGAAGCAGAAGAAAGAGAAGGAGAAGGTGAAGTCTGGAGGGTGAATCAGAAGAAGTAGAAGAAGGAGAAGGAGAAGGTGAAGTCTGGAGGGTGAATCAGAAGAAGCAGAAGAAGGAGAAGGAGAAGGTGAAGTCTGGAGGGTGAATCAGAAGAAGCAGAAGAAGGAGAAGGAAAAGGTGAAGTCTGGAGGGTGAATCAGAAGAAGCAGAAGAAGGAGAAGGAGAAGGTGAAGTCTGGAGGGTGAATCAGAAGAAGCAGAATAAGGAGAAGGAGAAGGTGAAGTCTGGAGGGTGAATCAGAAGAAGCAGAAGAAGGAGAAGGAGAAGGTGAAGTCTGGAGGGTGAATCAGAAGAAGTAGAAGAAGGAGAAGGAGAAGGTGAAGTCTGGAGGGTGAAGCAGAAGAAGTAGAAGAAGGAGAAGGAGAAGGTGAAGTCAGGAGGGTGAATCAGAAGAAGCAGAAGAAGGAGAAGGAGAAGGTGAAGTCTGGAGGGTGAATCAGAAGAATCAGAAGAAGGAGAAGGAGAAGATGAAGTCTGGAGGGTGAATCAGAAGAAGCAGAAGAAAGAGAAGGAGAAGGTGAAGTCTGGAGGGTGAAGCAGAAGAAACAGAAGAAGGAGAAGGAGTAGGTGAAGACTGGAGGGTGAATCAGAAGAAGTAGAAGAAGGAGAAGGAGAAGGTGAAGTCTGGAGGGTGAATCAGACGAAGTAGAAGAAGGAGAAGGAGAAGGTGAAGTCTGGAGGGTGAATCAGAAGAAGCAGAAGAAGGAGAAGGAGAAGGTGAAGTTAGGAGGGTGAATCAGAAGAAGCAGAAGAAGGAGAAGGAGCAGGTGAAGTCAGGGGGGTGAAGCAGAAGAAGTAGAAGAAGGAGAAGGAGAAGGTGAAGTCAGGACGGTGAAGCAGAAGAAGCAGAAGAAGGAGAAGGAGAAGGTGAAGTCTGGAGGGTGAAGCAGAAGAAGCAGAAGAAGGAGAAGGAGAGGGTGAAGTCTGGAGGGTGAATCAGAAGAAGTAGAAGAAGGAGAAGGAGAAGGTGAAGTCAGGAGAGTGAAGCAGAAGAAGCAGAAGAAGGAGAAGGAGAAGGTGAAGTCTGGAGGGCGAAGCAGAAGAAGCAGAAGAAGGAGAAGGAGAAGGTGAAGTCTGGAGGGTGAAGCAGAAGAAGCAGAAGAAGGAGAAGGAGTAGGTGAAGTCTGGAGGGTGAATCAGAAGAAGTAGAAGAAGGAGAAGGATAAGGTGAAGTCAGGAGGGTGAAGCAGAAGAAGCAGAAGAAGGAGAAGGAGAAGGTGAAGTCTGGAGGGTGAAGCAGAAGAAGCAGAAGAAGGAGAAGGAGTAGGTGAAGTCTGGAGGGTGAATCAGAAGAAGTAGAAGAAGGAGAAGGATAAGGTGAAGTCAGGAGGGTGAAGCAGAAGAAGCAGAAGAAGGAGAAGGAGAAGGTGAAGTCTGGTGGGTGAAGCAGAAGAAGCAGAAGAAGGAGAAGGAGAAGGTGAAGTCTGGAGGGTGAAGCAGAAGAAGCAGAAGAAGGAGAAGGAGAGGTTGAAGTCAGGAGGGTGAATCAGAAGAAGTAGAAGAAGGAGAAGGAGAAGGTGAAGTCAGGAGAGTGAAGCAGAAGAAGCAGAAGAAGGAGAAGGAGAAGGTGAAGTCTGGAGGGCGAAGCAGAAGAAGTAGAAGAAGGAGAAGGAGAAGGTGAAGTCTGGAGGGTGAAGCAGAAGAAGCAGAAGAAGGAGAAGGAGTAGGTGAAGTCTGGAGGGTGAATCAGAAGAAGTAGAAGAAGGAGAAGGAGAAGGTGAAGTCAGGAGGGTGAAGCAGAAGAAGCAGAAGAAGGAGAAGGAGAAGGTGAAGTCTGGAGGGTGAAGCAGAAGAAGCAGAAGAAGGAGAAGGAGAAGGTGAAGTCTGGAGGGTGAATCAGAAGAAGCAGAAGAAGGAGAAGGAGAAGGTGAAGTCTGGAGGGTGAATCAGAAGAAGCAGAAGAAGGAGAAGGAGAAGGAGAAGTCAGGAGGGTGAATCAGAAGAAGCAGAAGAAGGAGAAGGAGAAGGTGAATTTAGGAGGGTGAATCAGAAGAAGCAGAAGAAGGAGAAGGAGCAGGTGAAGTCAGGGGGGTGTAGCAGAAGAAGTAGAAGAAGGAGAAGGAGAAGGTGAAGTCAGGACGGTGAAGCAGAAGAAGCAGAAGAAGGAGAAGGAGAAGGTGAAGCCTGGAGGGCGCAGCAGAAGAAGCAGAAGAAGGAGAAGGAGAAGGTGAAGTCTGGAGTGTGAAGCAGAAGAAGCAGAAGAAGGAGAAGGAGAAGGTGAAGTCTGGAGGGTGAAGCAGAAGAAACAGAAGAAGGAGAAGGAGAAGGTGAAGACTGGAGGGTGAATCAGAAGAAGTAGAAGAAGGAGAAGGAGAAGGTGAAGTCTGGAGGGTGAATCAGAAGAAGTAGAAGAAGGAGAAGGAGAAGTTGAAGTCTGGAGGGTGGATCAGAAGAAGCAGAAGAAGGAGAAGGAGAAGGTGAAGTCTGGAGGGTGAATCAGAAGAAGCAGAAGAAGGAGAAGGAGAAGATGAAGTCTGGAGGGTGAATCAGAAGAAGTAGAAGAAGGAGAAGGAGAAGGTGAAGTCTGGAGGGTGAATCAGAAGAAGTAGAAGAAGGAGAAGGAGAAGATGAAGTCTGGAGGGTGAATCAGAAGAAAGAGAAGAAGGAGAAGGAGAAGGTGAAGTCTGGAGGGTGAATCAGAAGAAGTAGAAGAAGGAGAAGGAGAAGGTGTAGTCTGGAGGGTGAATCAGAAGAAGTAGACGAAGGAGAAGGAGAAGGTGAAGTCTGGAGGGTGAATCAGAAGAAGCAGAAGAAGGAGAAGGAGAAGGTGAAGTCTGGAGGGTGAATCAGAAGAAGTAGAAGAAGGAGAAGGAGAAGGTGAAGTCTGGAGGGTGAATCAGAAGAAGCAGAAGAAGGAGAAGGAGAAGGTGAAGTCTGGAGGGTGAATCAGAAGAAGCAGAAGAAGGAGAAGGAGAAGGTGAAGTCTGGAGGGTGAATCAGAAGAAGCAGAATAAGGAGAAGGAGAAGGTGAGGTCTGGAGGGTGAATCAGAAGAAGCAGAAGAAGGAGAAGGAGAAGGTGAAGTCTGGAGGGTGAATCAGAAGAAGTAGAAGAAGGAGAAGGAGAAGGTGAAGTCTGGAGGGTGAATCAGAAGAAGTAGAAGAAGGAGAAGGAGAAGGTGAAGTCTGGAGGGTGAATCAGAAGAAGTAGAAGAAGGAGAAGGAGAAGGTGAAGTCTGGAGGGTGAAGCAGAAGAAGTAGATGAAGGAGAAGGAGAAGGTGAAGTCAGGAGGGTGAATCAGAAGAAGTAGAAGAAGGAGAAGGAGAAGGTGAGGTCTGGAGGGTGAATCAGAAGAAGCAGAAGAAGGAGAAGGAGAAGATGAAGTCTGGAGGGTGAATCAGAAGAAGCAGAAGAAGGAGAAGGAGAAGGTGAAGTCTGGAGGGTGAATCAGAAGAAGCAGAAGAAGGAGAAGGAGAAGGTGAAGTCAGGAGGGTGAATCAGAAGAAGCAGAAGAAGGAGAAGGAGAAGGTGAAGTTAGGAGGGTGAATCAGAAGAAGCAGAAGAAGGAGAAGGAGAAGGTGAAGTCAGGGGGGTGAAGCAGAAGAAGTAGAAGAAGGAGAAGGAGATGGTGAAGTCAGGAGGGTGAAGCAGAAGAAGCAGAAGAAGGAGAAGGAGAAGGTGAAGTCTGGAGGGTGAAGCAGAAGAAACAGAAGAAGGAGAAGGAGAAGGTGAAGTCTGGAGGGCGAAGCAGAAGAAGCAGAAGAAGGAGAAGGTGAAGGTGAAGTCTGGAGGGTGAAGCAGAAGAAGCAGAAGAAGGAGAAGGAGAAGGTGAAGTCTGGAGGGTGAATCAGAAGAAGTAGAAGAAGGAGAAGGAGAAGGTGAAGTCAGGAGGGTGAAGCAGAAGAAGCAGAAGAAGGAGACGGAGAAGGTGAAGTCTGGAGGGTGAAGCAGAAGAAGCAGAAGAAGGAGAAGGAGAAGGTGAAGTCTGGAGGGTGAAGCAGAAGAAGCAGAAGAAGGAGAAGGAGAAGGTGAAGTCAGGAGGGTGAATCAGAAGAAGTAGAAGAAGGAGAAGGAGAAGGTGAAGTCTGGAGGGTGAATCAGAAGAAGTAGAAGAAGGAGAAGGAGAAGGTGAAGTCTGGAGGGTGAATCAGAAGAAGTAGAAGAAGGAGAAGGAGAAGATGAAGTCTGGAGGGTGAATCAGAAGAAGCAGAAGAAGGAGAAGGAGAAGGTGAAGTCTGGAGGGAGAAGCAGAAGAAGTAGAAGAAGGAGAAGGAGAAGGTGAAGTCTGGAGGGTGCATCAGAAGAAGTAGAAGAAGGAGAAGGAGAAGGTAAAGTCTGGAGGGTGAATCAGAAGAAGTAGAAGAAGGAGAAGGAGAAGGTGAAGTCTGGAGGGTGAATCAGAAGAAGCAGAAGAAGGAGAAGGAGAAGGTGAAATCTGGAGGGTGAATCAGAAGAAGTAGAAGAAGGAGAAGTAGAAGGTGTAGTTTGGAGGGTGAATCAGGAGAAGTAGACGAAGGAGAAGGAGAAGGTGAAGTCTGGAGGGTGAATCAGAAGAAGCAGAAGAAGGAGAAGGAGAAGGTGAAGTCTGGAGGGTGATTCAGAAGAAGTAGAAGAAGCAGAAGGAGAAGGTGAAGTCTGGAGGGTGAATCAGAAGAAGCAGAAGAAGGAGAAGAAGAAGGTGAAGTCTGGAGGGTGAATCGGAAGAAGCAGAAGAAGGAGAAGGAGAAGGTGAAGTATGGAGGGTGAATCAGAAGAAGCAGAAGAAGGAGAAGGAGAAGGTGAAGTCTGGAGGGTGAATCAGAAGAAGCAGAAGAAGTAGAAGGAGAAGGTGAAGTCTGGAGGGTGAATCAGAAGAAGTAGAAGAAGGAGAAGGAGAAGGTGAAGTCTGGAGGGTGAATCAGAAGAAGCAGAAGAAGGAGAAGGAGAAGGTGAAGTCAGGAGGGTGAATCAGAAGAAGCAGAAGAAGGAGAAGGAGAAGGTGAAATCTGGAGGGTGAATCAGAAGAAGCAGAAGAAGGCGAAGGAGAAGGTGAAGACTGGAGGGTGAATCAGAAGAAGTAGAAGAATGAGAAGGAGAAGGTGAAGTCTGGAGGGTGAATCAGAAGAAGTAGAAGAAGGAGAAGGAGAAGGCGAAGTCTGGAGTGTGAATCAGAAGAAGCAGAAGAAGGAGAAGGAGAAGGTGAAATCTGGAGGGTGAATCAGAAGAAGCAGAAGAAGGAGAAGGAGAAGATGAAGTCTGGAGGGTGAATCAGAAGAAGTAGAAGAAGGAGAAGGAGAAGGTGAGATCTGGAGGGTGAATCAGAAGAAGCAGAAGAAGGAGAAGGAGAAGGTGAAGTCTGAAGGGTGAATCAGAAGAAGCAGAAAAAGGAGAAGGAGAAGGTGAAGTCTGGAGGGTGAATCAGAAGAAGCAGAAGAAGGAGAAGGAGAAGGTGAAGTCTGGAGGGTGAATCAGAAGAAGCAGAAGAAGGAGAAGGAGAAGGTGAAGTCCGGAGGGTGAATCAGAAGAAGTAGAAGAAGGAGAAGGAGAAGGTGAAGTCTGGAGGGTGAATCAGAAGAAGTAGAAGAAGGAGAAGGAGAAGGTGAAGTCTGGAGGGTGAATCAGAAGAAGCAGAAGAAGGAGAAGGAGAAGGTGAAGTCTGGAGGGTGAATCAGAAGAAGCAGAAGAAGGAGAAGGAGAAGATGAAGTCTGGAGGGTGAATCAGAAGAAGTAGAAGAAGGAGAAGGAGAAGGGGAAGTCTGGAGGGTGAATCAGAAGAAGCAGAAGAAGGAGAAGGAGAAGGTGAAGTCTGGATGGTGAATCAGAAGAAGCAGAAGAAGGAGAAGGAGAAGGTGAAGTCTGGAGGGTGAATCAGAAGAAGCAGAATAAGGAGAAGGAGAAGGTGAAGTCTGGAGGGTGAATCAGAAGAAGCAGAAGAAGGAGAAGGAGAAGGTGAAGTCTGGAGGGTGAATCAGAAGAAGTAGAAGAAGGAGAAGGAGAAGGTGAAGTCTGGAGGGTGAAGCAGAAGAAGTAGAAGAAGGAGAAGGAGAAGGGGAAGTCAGGAGGGTGAATCAGAAGAAGTAGAAGAAGGAGAAGGAGAAGGTGAAGTCACTTGGGTGAATCAGAAGAAGCAGAAGAAGGAGAAGGAGAAGGTGAAGTCTGGAGGGTGAACCAGAAGAATCAGAAGAAGGAGAAGGAGAAGGTGAAGTCTGGAGGGTGAATCAGAAGAAGCAGAAGAAAGAGAAGGAGAAGGTGAAGTCTGGTGGGTGAAGCAGAAGAAGCAGAAGAAGGAGAAGGAGAAGGTGAAGACTGGAGGGTGAATCAGAAGACGGAGAAGAAGGAGAAGAAGAAGGTGAAGTCTGGAGGGTGAATGAGAAGAAGTAGAAGAAGGAGAAGGAGAAGGTGAAGTCTGGAGGGTGAATCAGAAGAAGCAGAAGAAGGAGAAGGAGAAGGTGAAGTCTGGAGGGTGAATCAGAAGAAGCAGAAGAAGGAGAAGGAGAAGATGAAGTCTGGAGGGTGAATCAGAAGAAGTAGAAGAAGGAGAAGGAGAAGGTGAGGTCTGGAGGGTGAATCAGAAGAAGCAGAAGAAGGAGAAGCAGAAGGTGAAGTCTGGAGGGTGGATCAGAAGAAGCAGAAAAGGAGAAGGAGAAGGTGAAGTCAGGAGGGTGAATCAGAAGAAGCAGAAGAAGGAGAAGGAGAAGGTGAAGTTAGGAGGGTGAATCAGAAGAAGCAGAAGAAGGAGAAGGAGAAGGTGAAGTCAGGGGGGTGAAGCAGAAGAAGTAGAAGAAGGAGAAGGAGAAGGTGAAGTCAGGAGGGTGAAGCAGAAGAAGCAGAAGAAGGAGAAGGAGAAGGTCAAGTCTGGAGGGCACAGCAGAAGAAGCAGAAGAAGGAGAAGAAGAAGGTGAAGTCTGGAGGGTGAAGCCGTAGAAGCAGAAGAAGGAGAAGGAGAAGGTGAAGTCTGGAGGGTGAATCAGAAGAAGTAGAAGAAGGAGAAGGAGAAGGTGAAGTCAGGAGGGTGAAGCAGAAGAAGCAGAAGAAGGAGAAGGAGAAGGTGAAGTCTGGAGGGTGAAGCAGAAGAAGCAGAAGAAGGAGAAGGAGAAGGTGAAGTCTGGAGGGCGAAGCAGAAGAAGCAGAAGAAGGAGAAGGAGAAGGTGAATTCTGGAGGGTGAAGCAGAAAAAGCAGATGAAGGAGAAGGAGAAGGTGAAGTCTGGAGGGTGAATCAGAAGAAGTAGAAGAAGGAGTAGCAGAAGGTGAAGTCAGGAGGGTGAAGCAGAAGAAGCAGAAGAAGGAGAAGGAGAAGGTGAAGTCTGGAGGGTGAAGCAGAAGAAGCAGAAGAAGGAGAAGGAGAAGGTGAAGTCTGGAGGGTGAAGCAGAAGAAGCAGAAGAAGGAGAAGGAGAAGGTGAAGTCAGGAGGGTGAATCAGAAGAAGTAGAAGAAGGAGAAGGAGAAGGTGAAGTCTGGAGGGTGAATCAGAAGAAGTAAAAGAAGGAGAAGGAGAAGGTGAAGTCTGGAGGGTGAATCAGAAGAAGTAGAAGAAGGAGAAGGAGAAGGTGAAGTCTGGAGGGTGAATCAGAAGAAGCAGAAGAAGGAGAAGGAGAAGGTGAAGTCTGGAGGGAGAAGCAGAAGAAGTAGAAGAAGGAGAAGGAGAAGGTGAAGTCTGGAGGGTGAATCAGAAGAAGTAGAAGAAGGAGAAGGAGAAGGTGAAGTTTGGAGTGTGAATCAGAAGAAGTAGAAGAAGGAGAAGGAGAAGGTGAAGTCTGGAGGTTGAATCAGAAGAAGCAGAAGAAGGAGAAGGAGAAGGTGAAGTCTGGAGGGTGAATCAGAAGAAGTAAAAGAAGGAGAAGGAGAAGGTGTAGTCTGGAGGGTGAATCAGAAGACGTCGACGAAGGAGAAGGAGAAGGTGAAGTCTGGAGGGTGAATCAGAAGAAGCAGAAGCAGGAGAAGGAGAAGGTGAAGTCTGGAGGGTGAAACAGAAGAAGTAGAAGAAGGAGAAGGAGAAGGTGAAGTCTGGAGGGTGAATCAGAAGAAGCAGAAGAAGGAGAAGGAGAAGGTGAATTCTGGAGGTTGAATCAGAAGAAGCAGAAGAAGTAGAAGGAGACGGTGAAGTCTGGAGGGTGAATCAGAAGAAGTAGAAGAAGGAGAAGGAGAAGGTGAAGTCTGGAGCGTGAATCAGAAGAAGCAGAAGAAGGAGAAGGAGAAGGTGAAGTCAGGAGGGTGAATCAGAAGAGGCGGAAGAAGGAGAAGGAGAAGGTGAAGTCTGGAGGGTGAATCAGAAGAAGCAGAAGAAGGAGAAGGAGAAGGTGAAGACTGGAGGGTGAATCAGAAGAAGTAGAAGAAGGAGAAGGAGAAGGTGAAGTCTGGAGGGTGAATCAGAAGAAGTAGAAGAAGGAAAAGGCGAAGTCTGGAGGGTGAATCAGAAGAAGCAGAAGAAGGAGAAGGAGAAGGTGACGTCTGGAGGGTGAATCAGAAGAAGCACAAGAAGGAGAAGGAGAAGATGAAGTCTGGAGGGTGAATCAGAAGATGTATAAGAAGGAGAAGATGAGGTCTGGAGGGTGAATCAGAAGAAGCAGAAGAAGGAGAAGGTGAAGGTGAAGTCTGAAGGGTGAATCAGAAGAAGCAGAAGAAGGAGAAGGAGAAGGTGAAGTCTGGAGGTGAATCAGAAGAAGCAGAAGAAGGTGAAGGAGAAGGCGAAGTCTGGAGGGTGAATCAGAAGAAGTAGATGAAGGAGAAGGAGAAGGTGAAGTCTGGAGGGTGAATCAGAAGAAGTAGAAGAAGGAGAAGGAGAAGGTGAAGTCTGGAGGCTGAATCAGAAGAAGTAGAAGAAGGAGAAGGAGAAGATGAAGTCTGGAGGGTGAATCAGAAGAAGTAGAAGAAGGAGAAGGAGAAGGTGAAGTCTGGAGGGTGAATCAGAAGAAGCAGAAGAAGGAGAAGGAGAAGGTGAAGTCTGGAGGGTGAATCAGAAGAAGCAGAAGAAGGAGAAGGAGAAGGTGAAGTCTGGAGGGTGAATCAGAAGAAGCAGAATAAGAAGGAGAATTGAAGTCTGGAGGGTGAATCAGAAGCAGACGAAGGAGAAGGAGAAGGTGAAGTCTGGAGGGTGAAACAGAAGAAGCAGAAGAAGGAGAAGGAGAAGGTGAAGTCTGGAGGGTGAAGCAGAAGAAGGAGAAGAAGGAGAAGGAGAAGGTGAAGTCAGGAGGGTGAATCAGAAGAAGTAGAAGAAGGAGAAGGAGAAGGTGAAGTCAGGAGGGTGAATCAGAAGAAGCAGAAGAAGGGGAAGGAGAAGGTGAAGTCTGGAGGGTGAATCAGAAGAATCAGAAGAAGGAGAAGGAGAAGGTGAAGTCTGGAGGGTGAATCAGAAGAAGCAGAAGAAAGAGAAGGAGAAGGTGAAGTCTGGAGGGTGAAGCAGAAGAAGCAGAAAAAGTAGAAGGAGAAGGTGAAGACTGGAGGGTGAATCAGAAGAAGTAGAAGAAGGAGAAGGAGAAGGTGAAGTCTGGAGGGTGAATCAGAAGAAGTAGAAGAAGGAGAAGGAGAAGGTGAAGTCTGGAGGGTGAATCAGAAGAAGCAGAAGAAGGAGAAGGAGAAGGTGAAGTCTGGAGGGTGAATCAGAAGAAGCAGAAGAAGGAGAAAGCGAAGATGAAGTCTGGAGGGTGAATCAGAAGAAGTAGAAGAAGGAGAAGGAGAAGGTGAGTTCAGGAGGGTGAATCAGAAGAAGCAGAAGAAGGAGAAGGAGAAGGTGAAGTCTGGAGGGTGAATCAGAAGAAGCAGAAGAAGGAGAAGGAGAAGTTGAGGTCAGTAGGTTGAATCAGAAGAAGCAGAAGAAGGAGAAGGAGAAGGTGAAGTTAGTAGGGTGAATCAGAAGAAGCAGAAGAAGGAGAAGGAGAAGTTGAAGTCAGGGGGGTGAAGCAGAAGAAGTAGAAGAAGGAGAAGGAGAAGGTGAAGTCAGGAAGGTGAAGGAGAAGAAGCAGAAGAAGGAGAAGGAGAAGGTGAAGTCTGGAGGGCGCAGCAGAAGAAGCAGAAGAAGTAGAAGGAGAAGGTGAAGTCTGGAGGGTGAAGCAGAAGAAGCAGAAGAAGGAGAAGGAGAAGGTGAAGTCTGGAGGGTGAATCAGAAGAAGTAGAAGAAGGAGAAGGAGAAGGTGAAGTCAGGAGTGTGAAGCAGAAGAAGCAGAAGAAGGAGAAGGAGAAGGTGAAGTCTGGAGGGAGAATCAGAAGAAGCAGAAGAAGGAAAAGGAGAAGGTGAAGTCTGGAGGGTGAATCAGAAGAAGCAGAAGAAGGAGAAGGAGAAGGTGAGGTCAGGAGGCTGAATCAGAAGAAGCAGAAGAAGGAGAAGGAGAAGATGAAGTTAGGAGGGTGAATCAGAAGAAGCATAAGAAGGAGAAGGAGAAGGTGAATTAAGGGGATGAAGCAGAAGAAGTAGAAGAAGGAGAACGAGAAGGTGAAGTGAGGAAGGTGAAGCAGAAGAAGCAGAAGAAGGAGAAGGAGAAGGTGAAGTCTGGAGGGCGCAGCAGAAGAAGCTGAATAAGGAGAAGGAGAAGGTGAAGTCTGGAGGGTGAAGCAGAAGAAGCAGAAGAAGGAGAAGGAGAAGGTGAAGTCTGGAGGGTGAATCAGAAGAAGTAGAAGAAGGAGAAGGAGAAGGTGAAATCAGGAGGGTGAATCAGAAGAAGTAGAAGAAGGAGAAGGAGAAGGTGAAGTCAGGAGGGTGAAGCAGAAGAAGCAGAATAAGGAGAAGGAGAAGGTGAAGTCTGGAGGGTGAAGCAGAAGAAGCAGAAGAAGGAGAAGGAGAAGGTGAAGTCTGGAGGGTGAAGCAGAAGAAGCAGAAGAAGGAGATGGAGAAGGTGAAGTCAGGATGGTGAATCAGAAGAAGTAGAAGAAGGAGAAGGAGAAGGTGAAGTCTGGAGGGTGAATCAGACGAAGTAGAAGAAGGAGAAGGAGAAGGTGAAGTCTGGAGGGTGAAGCAGAAGAAGCAGAAGAAGGAGAAGTAGAAGGTGTAGTCTGGAGGGTGAATCCGAAGAAGTAGACGAAGGAGAAGGAGAAGGTGAAGTCTGGAGGGTGAATCAGAAGAAGCAGAAGGAGAAGGAGAAGGTGAAGTCTGGAGGGTGAATCAGAAGAAGTAGAAGAAGGAGAAGGAGAAGGTGAAGTCTGGAGGGTGAATCAGAAGAAGCAGAAGAAGGAGAAGGAGAAGGTGAAGTCTGGAGAGTGAATCAGAAGAAGCAGAAGAAGGAGAAGGAGAAGGAGAAGTCTGGAGGGTGAATCAGAAGAAGCAGAAGAAGGAGAAGGTGAAGTCTGGAGGGTGAATCAGAAGAAGCAGAAGAAGTAGAAGGAGAAGGTGAAGTCTGGATGGTGAATCAGAAGAAGTAGAAGAAGGAGAAGGAGAAGGTGAAGTCTGGAGGGTGAATCAGAAGAAGCAGAAGAAGGAGAAGGAGAAGTTGAAGTCAGGAGGGTGAATCAGAAGAAGCAGAAGAAGGAGAAGGAGAAGGTGAAGTCTGGAGGGTGAATCAGAAGAAGCAGAAGAAGGAGAAGGAGAAGGTGAAGACTGGAGGGTGAATCAGAAGAAGTAGAAGAAGGAGAAGGAGAAGGTGAAGTCTGGAGGGTGAATCAGAAGAAGTAGAAGAAGGAGAAGGAAAAGGCGAAGTCTGGAGGGTGAATCAGAAGAAGCAGAAGAAGGAGAAGAAGAAGGTGAAGTCTGGAGGGTGAATCAGAAGAAGCAGAAGAAGGAGAAGGAGAAGATGAAGTCTGGAGGGTGAATCAGAAGAAGCAGAAGAAGGAGAAGGAGAAGGTGAAGTCTGGAGGGTGAATCAGAAGAAGCAGAAGAAGGAGAAGGAGAAGGTGAAGTCTCGAGGGTGAAGCAGAAGAAGCAGAAGAAGGAGAAGGAGAAGGTGAAGTCTGGAGGGTGAATCAGAAGAAGTAGAAGAAGGAGAAGGAGAAGGTGATGTCTGGGGGGTGAATCAGAAGAAGCAGAAGAAGTAGAAGGAGAAGCTGAAGTCTGGAGGGTGAATCAGAAGAAGGAGAAGGAGAAGGTGATGTCTGGAGGGTGAATCAGAAGAAGCAGAAGAAGGAGAAGGAGAAGGTGAAGACTGGAGGGTGAATCAGAAGAAGTAGAAGAAGAAGGAGAAGGTGAAGTCCGGAGGGTGAATCAGAAGAAGTCGAAGAAGGAGAAGGAGAAGGCGAAGTCTGGAGGGTGAATCAGAAGTAGAAGAAGAAGGAAAAGGAGAAGGTGAAGTCTGGAGGGTGAATCAGAAGAAGCAGAAGAAGGAGAAGGAGAAGGTGAAGTCTGGAGGGTGAATCAGAAGAAGCAGAAGAAGGAGAAGGAGAAGGTGAAGTCTGGAGGGTGAATCAGAAGAAGTAGAAGAAGGAGAAGGAGAAGGTGAAGTCTGGAGGGTGAATCAGAAGAATTACAAGAAGGAGAAGGAGAAGGTGAAGTCTGGAGGGTGAATCAGAAGAAGCAGAAGAAGGAGAAGGAGAAGGTGAAGTCTGGAGGTTGAATCAGAAGAAGCAGAAGAAGGAGAAGGAGAAGATGAAGTCTGGAGGGTGAATCAGAAGAAGTAGAAGAAGGAGAAGGAGAAGGTGAGGTCTGGAGGGTGAATCAGAAGAAGCAGAAGAAGGAGAAGGAGAAAGTGAAGTCTGAAGGGTGTATCAGAAGAAGCAGAAGAAGGAGAAGGAGAAGGTGAAGTCTGGAGGGTGAATCAGAAGAAGCAGAAAAAGGAGAAGGAGAAGGTGAAGTCTGGAGGGCGAATCAGAAGAAGCAGAAGAAGGAGAAGGAGATGGTGCAGTCTGGAGGGTGAATCAGAAGAAGTAGAAGAAGGAGAAGGAGAAGGTGAAGTCTGGAGGGTGAATCAGAAGAAGTAGAAGAAGGAGAAGGAGAAGGTGATGTCTGGAGGGTGAAGCAGAAGAAGCAGAAGAAGGAGAAGGAGAAGGTGAAGTCTGGAGGGTGAATCAGAAGAAGCAGAATAAGGAGAAGGAGAAGGTGAAGTCTGGAGGGTGAATCAGAAGAAGCAGAAGAAGGAGAAGGAGAAGGTGAAGTTTGGAGGGTGAATCAGAAGAAGTAGAAGAAGGAGAAGGAGAAGGTGAAGTCTGGAGGGTGAAGCAGAAGAAGTAGAAGAAGGAGAAGGAGAAGGTGAAGTCAAGAGGGTGAATCAGATGAAGTAGAAGAAGGAGAAGGAGAAGGTGGAGTCAGCAGTGTGAATCAGAAGAAGCAGAAGAAGGAGAAGGAGAAGGTGAAGTCTGGAGGGTGAATCAGAAGAAGTAGAAGAAGGAGAAGGAGAAGGTGAAGTCTGGAGGGTGAATCAGAAGAAGCAGAAGAAGGAGCAGGAGAAGGTGAAGTCTGGAGGGTGAATCAGAAGAAGCAGAAGAAGGAGAAGGAGAAGATGAAGTCTGGAGGGTGAATCAGAAGAAGTAGAAGAAGGAGAAGGAGAAGGTGAGGTCTGGGGGGTGAATCAGAAGAAGCAGAAGAAGGAGAAGGAGAAGGTGAAGTCTGGAGGGTGAATCAGAAGAAGCAGAAGAAGGAGAAGGAGAAGGTGAAGTCTGGAGAGTGAATCAGAAGAAGCAGAAGAAGGAGAAGGAGAAGGTGAAGTCAGGAGGGTGAATCAGAAGAAGCAGAAGAAGGAGAAGGAGAAGGTGAAGTTAGGAGGGTGAATCAGAAGAAGCAGAAGAAGGAGAAGGAGAAGGTGAAGTCAGGGGGGTGAAGCAGAAGAAGTAGAAGAAGGAGAAGGAGCAGGTGAAGTCTGGAGGGTGAAGCAGAAGAAGCAGAAGAAGGAGAAGGAGAAGGTGAAGTCTGGAGGGCGCAGCAGAAGAAGCAGAAGAAGGAGAAGGAGAAGGTGAAGTCTGGAGGGTGAAGCAGAAGAAGCAGAAGAAGGAGAAGGAGAAGGTGAAGTCTGGAGGGTGAAGCAGAAGAAGCAGAAGAAGGAGAAGGAGAAGGTGAAGTCTGGAGGGTGAAGCAGAGGAAGCAGAAGAAGGAGAAGGAGAAGGTGAAGTCTGGAGGGTGAATCAGAAGAAGTAGAAGAAGGAGAAGGAGAAGGTGAAGTCAGGAGGGTGAAGCAGAAGAAGCAGAAGAAGCAGAAGGAGAAGGTGAAGTCTGGAGGGTGAATCAGAAGAAGCAGAAGAAGGAGAAGGAGAAGTTGAAGTCTGGAGGGTGAATCAGAAGAAGCAGAATAAGGAGAAGGAGAAGGTGAAGTCTGGAGGGTGAATCAGAAGAAGCAGAAGAAGGAGAAGGAGAAGGTGAAGTCTGGAGGGTGAATCAGAAGAAGTAGAAGAAGGAGAAGGAGAAGGTGAAGTCTGGAGGGTGAAGCAGAAGAAGTAGAAGAAGGAGAAGGAGAAGGTGAAGTCAGGAGGGTGAATCAGAAGAAGTAGAAGAAGGAGAAGGAGAAGGTAAAGTCAGGAGGGTGAATCAGAAGAAGCAGAAGAAGGAGAAGGAGAAGGTGAAGTCTGGAGGGTGAATCAGAAGAATCAGAAGAAGGAGAAGGAGAAGGTGAAGTCTGGAGGGTGAATCAGAAGAAGCAGAAGAAAGAGAAGGAAAAGGTGAAGTCTGGAGGGTGAAGCAGAAGAAGCAGAAGAAGGAGAAGGAGAAGGTGAAGACTGGAGGGTGAATCAGAAGAAGTAGAAGAAGGAGAAGGAGAAACTGAAGTCTGGAGGGTGAATCAGAAGAAGTAGAAGAAGGAGAAGGAGAAGGTGAAGTCTGGATGGTGAATCAGAAGAAGTAGAAGAAGGAGAAGGAGAAGGTGAAGTCTGGAGGGTGAATCAGAAGAAGCAGAAGAAGGAGAAGGAGAAGTTGAAGTCAGGAGGGTGAATCAGAAGAAGCAGAAGAAGGAGAAGGAGAAGGTGAAGTCTGGAGGGTGAATCAGAAGAAGCAGAAGAAGGAGAAGGAGAAGGTGAAGACTGGAGGGTGAATCAGAAGAAGTAGAAGAAGGAGAAGGAGAAGGTGAAGTCTGGAGGGTGAATCAGAAGAAGCAGAAGAAGGAGAAGGAGAAGGTGAAGTCTGGATGGTGAATCAGAAGAAGTAGAAGAAGGAGAAGGAGAAGGTGAAGTCTGGAGGGTGAATCAGAAGAAGCAGAAGAAGGAGAAGGAGAAGTTGAAGTCAGGAGGGTGAATCAGAAGAAGCAGAAGAAGGAGAAGGAGAAGGTGAAGTCTGGAGGGTGAATCAGAAGAAGCAGAAGAAGGAGAAGGAGAAGGTGAAGACTGGAGGGTGAATCAGAAGAAGTAGAAGAAGGAGAAGGAGAAGGTGAAGTCTGGAGGGTGAATCAGAAGAAGTAGAAGAAGGAGAAGGAAAAGGCGAAGTCTGGAGGGTGAATCAGAAGAAGCAGAAGAAGGAGAAGGAGAAGGTGAAGTCTGGAGGGTGAATCAGAAGAAGCAGAAGAAGGAGAAGGAGAAGATGAAGTCTGGAGGGTGAATCAGAAGAAGCAGAAGAAGGAGAAGGAGAAGGTGAAGTCTGGAGGGTGAATCAGAAGAAGCAGAAGAAGGAGAAGGAGAAGGTGAAGTCTCGAGGGTGAAGCAGAAGAAGCAGAAGAAGGAGAAGGAGAAGGTGAAGTCTGGAGGGTGAATCAGAAGAAGTAGAAGAAGGAGAAGGAGAAGGTGATGTCTGGGGGGTGAATCAGAAGAAGCAGAAGAAGTAGAAGGAGAAGCTGAAGTCTGGAGGGTGAATCAGAAGAAGGAGAAGGAGAAGGTGATGTCTGGAGGGTGAATCAGAAGAAGCAGAAGAAGGAGAAGGAGAAGGTGAAGACTGGAGGGTGAATCAGAAGAAGTAGAAGAAGAAGGAGAAGGTGAAGTCCGGAGGGTGAATCAGAAGAAGTCGAAGAAGGAGAAGGAGAAGGCGAAGTCTGGAGGGTGAATCAGAAGTAGAAGAAGAAGGAAAAGGAGAAGGTGAAGTCTGGAGGGTGAATCAGAAGAAGCAGAAGAAGGAGAAGGAGAAGGTGAAGTCTGGAGGGTGAATCAGAAGAAGCAGAAGAAGGAGAAGGAGAAGGTGAAGTCTGGAGGGTGAATCAGAAGAAGTAGAAGAAGGAGAAGGAGAAGGTGAAGTCTGGAGGGTGAATCAGAAGAATTACAAGAAGGAGAAGGAGAAGGTGAAGTCTGGAGGGTGAATCAGAAGAAGCAGAAGAAGGAGAAGGAGAAGGTGAAGTCTGGAGGTTGAATCAGAAGAAGCAGAAGAAGGAGAAGGAGAAGATGAAGTCTGGAGGGTGAATCAGAAGAAGTAGAAGAAGGAGAAGGAGAAGGTGAGGTCTGGAGGGTGAATCAGAAGAAGCAGAAGAAGGAGAAGGAGAAAGTGAAGTCTGAAGGGTGTATCAGAAGAAGCAGAAGAAGGAGAAGGAGAAGGTGAAGTCTGGAGGGTGAATCAGAAGAAGCAGAAAAAGGAGAAGGAGAAGGTGAAGTCTGGAGGGTGAATCAGAAGAAGCAGAAGAAGGAGAAGGAGATGGTGCAGTCTGGAGGGTGAATCAGAAGAAGTAGAAGAAGGAGAAGGAGAAGGTGAAGTCTGGAGGGTGAATCAGAAGAAGTAGAAGAAGGAGAAGGAGAAGGTGATGTCTGGAGGGTGAAGCAGAAGAAGCAGAAGAAGGAGAAGGAGAAGGTGAAGTCTGGAGGGTGAATCAGAAGAAGCAGAATAAGGAGAAGGAGAAGGTGAAGTCTGGAGGGTGAATCAGAAGAAGCAGAAGAAGGAGAAGGAGAAGGTGAAGTTTGGAGGGTGAATCAGAAGAAGTAGAAGAAGGAGAAGGAGAAGGTGAAGTCTGGAGGGTGAAGCAGAAGAAGTAGAAGAAGGAGAAGGAGAAGGTGAAGTCAAGAGGGTGAATCAGAAGAAGTAGAAGAAGGAGAAGGTGGAGTCAGCAGTGTGAATCAGAAGAAGCAGAAGAAGGAGAAGGAGAAGGTGAAGTCTGGAGGGTGAATCAGAAGAATCAGAAGAAGGAGAAGGAGAAGGTGAAGTCTGGAGGGTGAATCAGAAGAAGCAGAAGAAAGAGAAGGAGAAGGTGAAGTCTGGAGGGTGAAGCAGAAGAAGCAGAAGAAGGAGAAGGAGAAGGTGAAGACTGGAGGGTGAATCAGAAGAAGTAGAAGAAGGGGAAGGAGAAACTGAAGTCTGGAGGGTGAATCAGAAGAAGTAGAAGAAGGAGAAGGAGAAGGTGAAGTCTGGAGGGTGAATCAGAAGAAGCAGAAGAAGGAGCAGGAGAAGGTGAAGTCTGGAGGGTGAATCAGAAGAAGCAGAAGAAGGAGAAGGGGAAGATGAAGTCTGGAGGGTGAATCAGAAGAAGTAGAAGAAGGAGAAGGAGAAGGTGAGGTCTGGGGGGTGAATCAGAAGAAGCAGAAGAAGGAGAAGGAGAAGGTGAAGTCTGGAGGGTGAATCAGAAGAAGCAGAAGAAGGAGAAGGAGAAGGTGAAGTCTGGAGAGTGAATCAGAAGAAGCAGAAGAAGGAGAAGGAGAAGGTGAAGTCAGGAGGGTGAATCAGAAGAAGCAGAAGAAGGAGAAGGAGAAGGTGAAGTTAGGAGGGTGAATCAGAAGAAGCAGAAGAAGGAGAAGGAGAAGGTGAAGTCAGGGGGGTGAAGCAGAAGAAGTAGAAGAAGGAGAAGGAGCAGGTGAAGTCTGGAGGGTGAAGCAGAAGAAGCAGAAGAAGGAGAAGGAGAAGGTGAAGTCTGGAGGGCGCAGCAGAAGAAGCAGAAGAAGGAGAAGGAGAAGGTGAAGTCTGGAGGGTGAAGCAGAAGAAGCAGAAGAAGGAGAAGGAGAAGGTGAAGTCTGGAGGGTGAAGCAGAAGAAGCAGAAGAAGGATAAGGAGAAGGTGAAGTCTGGAGGGTGAAGCAGAGGAAGCAGAAGAAGGAGAAGGAGAAGGTGAAGTCTGGAGGGTGAATCAGAAGAAGTAGAAGAAGGAGAAGGAGAAGGTGAAGTCAGGAGGGTGAAGCAGAAGAAGCAGAAGAAGCAGAAGGAGAAGGTGAAGTCTGGAGGGTGAATCAGAAGAAGCAGAAGAAGGAGAAGGAGAAGTTGAAGTCTGGAGGGTGAATCAGAAGAAGTAGAAGAAGGAGAAGGAGAAGGTGAAGTCTGGAGGGTGAATCAGAAGAAGTAGAAGAAGGAGAAGGAGAAGGTGAAGTCTGGAGGGTGAATCAGAAGAAGCAGAAGAAGGAGAAGGTGAAGTCTGGAGGGTGAATCAGAAGAAGCAGAATAAGGAGAAGGAGAAGGTGAAGTCTGGAGGGTGAATCAGAAGAAGCAGAAGAAGGAGAAGGAGAAGGTGAAGTCTGGAGGGTGAATCAGAAGAAGTAGAAGAAGGAGAAGGAGAAGGTGAAGTCTGGAGGGTGAAGCAGAAGAAGCAGAAGAAGGAGAAGGAGAAGGTGAAGTCAGGAGGGTGAATCAGAAGAAGTAGAAGAAGGAGAAGGAGAAGGTAAAGTCAGGAGGGTGAATCAGAAGAAGCAGAAGAAGGAGAAGGAGAAGGTGAAGTCTGGAGGGTGAATCAGAAGAATCAGAAGAAGGAGAAGGAGAAGTTGAAGTCTGGAGGGTGAATCAGAAGAAGCAGAAGAAAGAGAAGGAAAAGGTGAAGTCTGGAGGGTGAAGTAGAAGAAGCAGAAGAAGGAGAAGGAGAAGGTGAAGACTGGAGGGTGAATCAGAAGAAGTAGAAGAAGGAGAAGGAGAAACTGAAGTCTGGAGGGTGAATCAGAAGAAGTAGAAGAAGGAGAAGGAGAAGGTGAAGTCTGGAGGGTGAATCAGAAGAAGCAGAAGAAGGAGAAGGAGAAGGTGAAGTCTGGAGGGTGAATCAGAAGAAGCAGAAGAAGGAGAAGGAGAAGATGAAGTCTGGAGGGTGAATCAGAAGAAGTAGAAGAAGGAGAAGGAGAAGGTGAGGTCTGGGGGGTGAATCAGAAGAAGCAGAAGAAGGAGAAGGAGAAGGTGAAGTCTGGAGGGTGAATCAGAGGAAGCAGAAGAAGGAGAATGAGAAGGTGAAGTCAGGAGGGTGAATCAGAAGAAGCAGAAGAAGGAGAAGGAGAAGGTGAAGTTAGGAGGGTGAATCAGAAGAAGCAGAAGAAGGAGAAGGAGAAGGTGAAGTCAGGGGGGTGAAGCAGAAGAAGTAGAAGAAGGAGAAGGAGAAGGTGAAGTCTGGAGGGTGAAGCAGAAGAAGCAGAAGAAGGAGAGGGAGGAGGTGAAGTCTGGAGGGTGAATCAGAAGAAGTAGAAGAAGATGAAGAAGAAGGTGAAGTCAGGAGGGTGAAGCAAAAGAAGCAGAAGAAGGAGAAGGAGAAGGTGAAGTCTGGAGGGTGAAGCAGAAGAAGCAGAAGAAGGAGAAGGAGAAGGTGAAGTCTGGAGGGCGAAGCAGAAGAAGCAGAAGAAGGAGAAGGAGAAGGTGAAGTCTGGAGGGTGAAGCAGAAGAAGTAGAAGAAGATGAAGAAGAAGGTGAAGTCAGGAGGGTGAAGCAGAAGAAGCAGAAGAAGGAGAAGGAGAAGGTGAAGTCTGGAGGGTGAAGCAGAAGAAGCAGAAGAAGAAGAAGGAGAAGGTGAAGTCTGGAGGGCGACGCAGAAGAAGCAGAAGAAGGAGAAGGAGAAGGTGAAGTCTGGAGGGTGAAGCAGAAGAAGCAGAAGAAGGAGAAGGAGAAGGTGAAGTCTGGAGGGTGAATCAGAAGAAGCAGAAGAAGGAGAAGGAGAAGATGAAGTCTGGAGGGTGAATCAGAAGAAGTAGAAGAAGGAGAAGGAGAAGGTGAGGTCTGGGGGGTGAATCAGAAGAAGCAGAAGAAGGAGAAGGAGAAGGTGAAGTCTGGAGGGTGAATCAGAAGAATCAGAAGAAGGAGAAGGAGAAGGTGAAGTCTGGAGGGTGAATCAGAAGAAGCAGAAGAAGGAGAAGGAGAAGGTGAAGTCTGGAGGGTGAAGCAGAAGAAGTAGAAGAAGGAGAAGGAGAAGGTGAAGTCTGGAGGGTGAATCAGAAGAAGTAGAAGAAGGAGAAGGAGAAGGTGAAGTCTGGAGGGTGAATCAGAAGAAGCAGAAGAAGGAGAAGGAGAAGGTGAAGTCTGGAGGGTGAATCAGAAGAAGCAGAAGAAGGAGAAGGAGAAGATGAAGTCTGGAGGGTGAATCAGAAGAAGTAGAAGAAGGAGAAGGAGAAGGGGAGGTCTGGGGGGTGAATCAGAAGAAGCAGAAGAAGGAGAAGGAGAAGGTGAAGTCTGGAGGGTGAATCAGAAGCAGCAGAAGAAGGAGAAGGAGAAGGTGAAGTTAGGAGGGTGAATCAGAAGAAGCAGAAGAAGGAGAAGGAGAAGGTGAAGTCAGGGGGGTGAAGCAGAAGAAGTAGAAGAAGGAGAAGGAGAAGGTGAAGTCTGGAGGGTGAAGCAGAAGAAGCAGAAGAAGGAGAGGGAGGAGGTGAAGTCTGGAGGGTGAATCAGAAGAAGTAGAAGAAGATGAAGAAGAAGGTGAAGTCAGGAGGGTGAAGCAAAAGAAGCAGAAGAAGGAGAAGGAGAAGGTGAAGTCTGGAGGGTGAAGCAGAAGAAGCAGAAGAAGGAGAAGGAGAAGGTGAAGTCTGGAGGGCGAAGCAGAAGAAGCAGAAGAAGGAGAAGGAGAAGGTGAAGTCTGGAGGGTGAAGCAGAAGAAGTAGAAGAAGATGAAGAAGAAGGTGAAGTCAGGAGGGTGAAGCAGAAGAAGCAGAAGAAGGAGAAGGAGAAGGTGAAGTCTGGAGGGTGAAGCAGAAGAAGCAGAAGAAGAAGAAGGAGAAGGTGAAGTCTGGAGGGCGACGCAGAAGAAGCAGAAGAAGGAGAAGGAGAAGGTGAAGTCTGGAGGGTGAAGCAGAAGAAGCAGAAGAAGGAGAAGGAGAAGGTGAAGTCTGGAGGGTGAATCAGAAGAAGCAGAAGAAGGAGAAGGAGAAGATGAAGTCTGGAGGGTGAATCAGAAGAAGTAGAAGAAGGAGAAGGAGAAGGTGAGGTCTGGGGGGTGAATCAGAAGAAGCAGAAGAAGGAGAAGGAGAAGGTGAAGTCTGGAGGGTGAATCAGAAGAATCAGAAGAAGGAGAAGGAGAAGGTGAAGTCTGGAGGGTGAATCAGAAGAAGCAGAAGAAGGAGAAGGAGAAGGTGAAGTCTGGAGGGTGAAGCAGAAGAAGTAGAAGAAGGAGAAGGAGAAGGTGAAGTCTGGAGGGTGAATCAGAAGAAGTAGAAGAAGGAGAAGGAGAAGGTGAAGTCTGGAGGGTGAATCAGAAGAAGCAGAAGAAGGAGAAGGAGAAGGTGAAGTCTGGAGGGTGAATCAGAAGAAGCAGAAGAAGGAGAAGGAGAAGATGAAGTCTGGAGGGTGAATCAGAAGAAGTAGAAGAAGGAGAAGGAGAAGGTGAGGTCTGGGGGGTGAATCAGAAGAAGCAGAAGAAGGAGAAGGAGAAGGTGAAGTCTGGAGGGTGAATCAGAAGAAGCAGAAGAAGGAGAAGGAGAAGGTGAAGTTAGGAGGGTGAATCAGAAGAAGCAGAAGAAGGAGAAGGAGAAGGTGAAGTCAGGGGGGTGAAGCAGAAGAAGTAGAAGAAGGAGAAGGAGAAGGTGAAGTCTGGAGGGTGAAGCAGAAGAAGCAGAAGAAGGAGAAGGAGAAGGTGAAGTCTGGAGGGTGAATCAGAAGAAGTAGAAGAAGATGAAGAAGAAGTTGAAGTCAGGAGGGTGAATCAGAAGAAGCAGAAGAAGGAGAAGGAGAAGGTGAAGTCTGGAGGGTGAAGCAGAAGAAGCAGAAGAAGGAGAAGGAGAAGGTGAAGTCTGGAGGGCGAAGCAGAAGAAGCAGAAGAAGGAGAAGGAGAAGGTGAAGTCTGGAGGGTGAAGCAGAAGAAGCAGAAGAAGGAGAAGGAGAAGGTGAAGTCTGGAGGGTGAATCAGAAGAAGTAGAAGAAGGAGAAGGAGAAGGTGAAGTCAGGAGGGTGAAGCAGAAGAAGCAGAAGAAGGAGAAGGAGAAGGTGAAGTCTGGAGGGTGAAGCAGAAGAAGCAGAAGAAGGAGAAGGAGAAGGTGAAGTCTGGAGGGTGAAGCAGAAGAAGCAGAAGAAGGAGAAGGAGAAGGTGAAGTCAGGAGGGTGAATCAGAAGAAGTAGAAGAAGGAGAAGGAGAAGGTGAAGTCTGGAGGGTGAATCAGAAGAAGTAGAAGAAGGAGAAGGAGAAGGTGAAGTCTGGAGGGTGAATCAGAAGAAGTAGAAGAAGGAGAAGGAGAAGGTGAAGTCTGGAGGGTGAATCAGAAAAAGCAGAGGAAGGAGAAGGAGAAGGTGAAGTCTGGAGGGAGAAGCAGAAGAAGTAGAAGAAGGAGAAGGAGAAGGTGAAGTCTGGAGGGTGAATCAGAAGAAGTAGAAGAAGGAGAAGGAGAAGGTGAAGTTTGGAGGGTGAATCAGAAGAAGTAGAAGAAGGAGAAGAGAAGGTGAAGTCTGGAGGGTGAATCAGAAGAAGCAGAAGAAGGAGAAGGAGAAGGTGAAGTCTGGAGGGTGAATCAGAAGAAGTAGAAGAAGGAGAAGGAGAAGGTTTAGTCTGGAGGGTGAATCAGAAGAAGTAGACGAAGGAGAAGGAGAATGTTAAGTCTGGAGGGTGAATCAGAAGAAGCAGAAGCAGGAGAAGGAGAAGGTGAAGTCTGGAGGATGAATCAGAAGAAGTACAAGAAGGAGAAGGAGAAGGTGAAGTCTGGAGGGTGAATCAGAAGAAGCAGAAGAAGGAGAAGGAGAAGGTGAAGTCTGGAGGGTGAAGCAGAAGAAGCAGAAGAAGGAGAAGGAGAAGGTGAAGTCTGGAGGGTGAAGCAGAAGAAGCAGAAGAAGGAGAAGGAGAAGGTGAAGTCAGGAGGGTGAATCAGAAGAAGTAGAAGAAGGAGAAGGAGAAGGTGAAGTCTGGAGGGTGAATCAGAAGAAGTAGAAGAAGGAGAAGGAGAAGGTGAAGTCTGGAGGGTGAATCAGAAGAAGTAGAAGGAGAAGGTGATGTCTGGAGGGTGAATCAGAAGAAGCAGAAGAAGGAGAAGGAGAAGGTGAAGACTGGAGGGTGAATCAGAAGAAGTAGAAGAAGAAGGAGAAGGTGAAGTCCGGAGGGTGAATCAGAAGAAGTCGAAGAAGGAGAAGGAGAAGGCGAAGTCTGGAGGGTGAATCAGAAGTAGAAGAAGAAGGAAAAGGAGAAGGTGAAGTCTGGAGGGTGAATCAGAAGAAGCAGAAGAAGGAGAAGGAGAAGGTGAAGTCTGGAGGGTGAATCAGAAGAAGCAGAAGAAGGAGAAGGAGAAGGTGAAGTCTGGAAGGTGAATCAGAAGAAGTAGAAGAAGGAGAAGGAGAAGGTGAAGTCTGGAGGGTGAATCAGAAGAATTACAAGAAGGAGAAGGAGAAGGTGAAGTCTGGAGGGTGAATCAGAAGAAGCAGAAGAAGGAGAAGGAGAAGGTGAAGTCTGGAGGTTGAATCAGAAGAAGCAGAAGAAGGAGAAGGAGAAGATGAAGTCTGGAGGGTGAATCAGAAGAAGTAGAAGAAGGAGAAGGAGAAGGTGAGGTCTGGAGGGTGAATCAGAAGAAGCAGAAGAAGGAGAAGGAGAAAGTGAAGTCTGAAGGGTGTATCAGAAGAAGCAGAAGAAGGAGAAGGAGAAGGTGAAGTCTGGAGGGTGAATCAGAAGAAGCAGAAAAAGGAGAAGGAGAAGGTGAAGTCTGGAGGGTGAATCAGAAGAAGCAGAAGAAGGAGAAGGAGATGGTGCAGTCTGGAGGGTGAATCAGAAGAAGTAGAAGAAGGAGAAGGAGAAGGTGAAGTCTGGAGGGTGAATCAGAAGAAGTAGAAGAAGGAGAAGGAGAAGGTGATGTCTGGAGGGTGAAGCAGAAGAAGCAGAAGAAGGAGAAGGAGAAGGTGAAGTCTGGAGGGTGAATCAGAAGAAGCAGAATAAGGAGAAAGAGAAGGTGAAGTCTGGAGGGTGAATCAGAAGAAGCAGAAGAAGGAGAAGGAGAAGGTGAAGTCTGGAGGGTGAATCAGAAGAATCAGAAGAAGGAGAAGGAGAAGGTGAAGTCTGGAGGGTGAATCAGAAGAAGCAGAAGAAAGAGAAGGAGAAGGTGAAGTCTGGAGGGTGAAGCAGAAGAAGCAGAAGAAGGAGAAGGAGAAGGTGAAGACTGGAGGGTGAATCAGAAGAAGTAGAAGAAGGGGAAGGAGAAACTGAAGTCTGGAGGGTGAATCAGAAGAAGTAGAAGAAGGAGAAGGAGAAGATGAAGTCTGGAGGGTGAATCAGAAGAAGCAGAAGAAGGAGCAGGAGAAGGTGAAGTCTGGAGGGTGAATCAGAAGAAGCAGAAGAAGGAGAAGGAGAAGATGAAGTCTGGAGGGTGAATCAGAAGAAGTAGAAGAAGGAGAAGGAGAAGGTGAGGTCTGGGGGGTGAATCAGAAGAAGCAGAAGAAGGAGAAGGAGAAGGTGAAGTCTGGAGGGTGAATCAGAAGAAGCAGAAGAAGGAGAAGGAGAAGGTGAAGTCTGGAGAGTGAATCAGAAGAAGCAGAAGAAGGAGAAGGAGAAGGTGAAGTCAGGAGGGTGAATCAGAAGAAGCAGAAGAAGGAGAAGGAGAAGGTGAAGATAGGAGGGTGAATCAGAAGAAGCAGAAGAAGGAGAAGGAGAAGGTGAAGTCAGGGGGGTGAAGCAGAAGAAGTAGAAGAAGGAGAAGGAGCAGGTGAAGTCTGGAGGGTGAAGCAGAAGAAGCAGAAGAAGGAGAAGGAGAAGGTGAAGTCTGGAGGGCGCAGCAGAAGAAGCAGAAGAAGGAGAAGGAGAAGGTGAAGTCTGGAGGGTGAAGCAGAAGAAGCAGAAGAAGGAGAAGGAGAAGGTGAAGTCTGGAGGGTGAAGCAGAAGAAGCAGAAGAAGGAGAAGGAGAAGGTGAAGTCTGGAGGGTGAAGCAGAGGAAGCAGAAGAAGGAGAAGGAGAAGGTGAAGTCTGGAGGGTGAATCAGAAGAAGTAGAAGAAGGAGAAGGAGAAGGTGAAGTCAGGAGGGTGAAGCAGAAGAAGCAGAAGAAGCAGAAGGAGAAGGTGAAGTCTGGAGGGTGAATCAGAAGAAGCAGAAGAAGGAGAAGGAGAAGTTGAAGTCTGGAGGGTGAATCAGAAGAAGTAGAAGAAGGAGAAGGAGAAGGAGAAGTCTGGAGGGTGAATCAGAAGAAGTAGAAGAAGGAGAAGGAGAAGGTGAAGTCTGGAGGGTGAATCAGAAGAAGCAGAAGAAGGAGAAGGAGAAGGTGAAGTCTGGAGGGTGAATCAGAAGAAGCAGAATAAGGAGAAGGAGAAGGTGAAGTCTGGAGGGTGAATCAGAAGAAGCAGAAGAAGGAGAAGGAGAAGGTGAAGTCTGGAGGGTGAATCAGAAGAAGTAGAAGAAGGAGAAGGAGAAGGTGAAGTCTGGAGGGTGAAGCAGAAGAAGTAGAAGAAGGAGAAGGAGAAGGTGAAGTCAGGAGGGTGAATCAGAAGAAGTAGAAGAAGGAGAAGGAGAAGGTGAAGTCAGGAGGGTGAATCAGAAGATGCAGAAGAAGGAGAAGGAGAAGGTGAAGTCTGGAGGGTGAATCAGAAGAATCAGAAGAAGGAGAAGGAGAAGGTGAAGTCTGGAGGGTGAATCAGAAGAAGCAGAAGAAAGAGAAGGAAAAGGTGAAGTCTGGAGGGTGAAGCAGAAGAAGCAGAAGAAGGAGAAGGAGAAGGTGAAGACTGGAGGGTGAATCAGAAGAAGTAGAAGAAGGAGAAGGAGAAACTGAAGTCTGGAGGGTGAATCAGAAGAAGTAGAAGAAGGAGAAGGAGAAGGTGAAGTCTGGAGGGTGAATCAGAAGAAGCAGAAGAAGGAGAAGGAGAAGGTGAAGTCTGGAGGGTGAATCAGAAGAAGCAGAAGAAGGAGAAGGAGAAGATGAAGTCTGGAGGGTGAATCAGAAGAAGTAGAAGAAGGAGAAGGAGAAGGTGAGGTCTGGGGGGTGAATCAGAAGAAGCAGAAGAAGGAGAAGGAGAAGGTGAAGTCTGGAGGGTGAATCAGAGGAAGCAGAAGAAGGAGAATGAGAAGGTGAAGTCAGGAGGGTGAATCAGAAGAAGCAGAAGAAGGAGAAGGAGAAGGTGAAGTTAGGAGGGTGAATCAGAAGAAGCAGAAGAAGGAGAAGGAGAAGGTGAAGTCAGGGGGGTGAAGCAGAAGAAGTAGAAGAAGGAGAAGGAGAAGGTGAAGTCTGGAGGGTGAAGCAGAAGAAGCAGAAGAAGGAGAGGGAGAAGGTGAAGTCTGGAGGGTGAATCAGAAGAAGTAGAAGAAGATGAAGAAGAAGGTGAAGTCAGGAGGGTGAAGCACAAGAAGCAGAAGAAGGAGAAGGAGAAGGTGAAGTCTGGAGGGTGAAGCAGAAGAAGCAGAAGAAGGAGAAGGAGAAGGTGAAGTCTGGAGGGCGAAGCAGAAGAAGCAGAAGAAGGAGAAGGAGAAGGTGAAGTCTGGAGGGTGAAGCAGAAGAAGTAGAAGAAGATGAAGAAGAAGGTGAAGTCAGGAGGGTGAAGCAGAAGAAGCAGAAGAAGGAGAAGGAGAAGGTGAAGTCTGGAGGGTGAAGCAGAAGAAGCAGAAGAAGGAGAAGGAGAAGGTGAAGTCTGGAGGGCGACGCAGAAGAAGCAGAAGAAGGAGAAGGAGAAGGTGAAGTCTGGAGGGTGAAGCAGAAGAAGCAGAAGAAGGAGAAGGAGAAGGTGAAGTCTGGAGGGTGAATCAGAAGAAGCAGAAGAAGGAGAAGGAGAAGATGAAGTCTGGAGGGTGAATCAGAAGAAGTAGAAGAAGGAGAAGGAGAAGGTGAGGTCTGGGGGGTGAATCAGAAGAAGCAGAAGAAGGAGAAGGAGAAGGTGAAGTCTGGAGGGTGAATCAGAAGAATCAGAAGAAGGAGAAGGAGAAGGTGAAGTCTGGAGGGTGAATCAGAAGAAGCAGAAGAAGGAGAAGGAGAAGGTGAAGTCTGGAGGGTGAAGCAGAAGAAGTAGAAGAAGGAGAAGGAGAAGGTGAAGTCTGGAGGGTGAATCAGAAGAAGTAGAAGAAGGAGAAGGAGAAGGTGAAGACTGGAGGGTGAATCAGAAGAAGCAGAAGAAGGAGAAGGAGAAGGTGAAGTCTGGAGGGTGAATCAGAAGAAGCAGAAGAAGGAGAAGGAGAAGATGAAGTCTGGAGGGTGAATCAGAAGAAGTAGAAGAAGGAGAAGGAGAAGGTGAGGTCTGGGGGGTGAATCAGAAGAAGCAGAAGAAGGAGAAGGAGAAGGTGAAGTCTGGAGGGTGAATCAGAAGAAGCAGAAGAAGGAGAAGGAGAAGGTGAAGTTAGGAGGGTGAATCAGAAGAAGCAGAAGAAGGAGAAGGAGAAGGTGAAGTCAGGGGGGTGAAGCAGAAGAAGTAGAAGAAGGAGAAGGAGAAGGTGAAGTCTGGAGGGTGAAGCAGAAGAAGCAGAAGAAGGAGAAGGAGAAGGTGAAGTCTGGAGGGTGAATCAGAAGAAGTAGAAGAAGATGAAGAAGAAGGTGAAGTCAGGAGGGTGAAGCAGAAGAAGCAGAAGAAGGAGAAGGAGAAGGTGAAGTCTGGAGGGTGAAGCAGAAGAAGCAGAAGAAGGAGAAGGAGAAGGTGAAGTCTGGAGGGCGAAGCAGAAGAAGCAGAAGAAGGAGAAGGAGAAGGTGAAGTCTGGAGGGTGAAGCAGAAGAAGCAGAAGAAGGAGAAGGAGAAGGTGAAGTCTGGAGGGTGAATCAGAAGAAGTAGAAGAAGGAGAAGGAGAAGGTGAAGTCAGGAGGGTGAAGCAGAAGAAGCAGAAGAAGGAGAAGGAGAAGGTGAAGTCTGGAGGGTAAAGCAGAAGAAGCAGAAGAAGGAGAAGGAGAAGGTGAAGTCTGGAGGGTGAAGCAGAAGAAGCAGAAGAAGGAGAAGGAGAAGGTGAAGTCAGGAGGGTGAATCAGAAGAAGTAGAAGAAGGAGAAGGAGAAGGTGAAGTCTGGAGGGTGAATCAGAAGAAGTAGAAGAAGGAGAAGGAGAAGGTGAAGTCTGGAGGGTGAATCAGAAGAAGTAGAAGAAGGAGAAGGAGAAGGTGAAGTCTGGAGGGTGAATCAGAAGAATCAGAGGAAGGAGAAGGAGAAGGTGAAGTCTGGAGGGAGAAGCAGAAGAAGTAGAAGAAGGAGAAGGAGAAGGTGAAGTCTGGAGGGTGAATCAGAAGAAGTAGAAGAAGGAGAAGGAGAAGGTGAAGTTTGGAGGGTGAATCAGAAGAAGTAGAAGAAGGAGAAGAGAAGGTGAAGTCTGGAGGGTGAATCAGAAGAAGCAGAAGAAGGAGAAGGAGAAGGTGAAGTCTGGAGGGTGAATCAGAAGAAGTAGAAGAAGGAGAAGGAGAAGGTTTAGTCTGGAGGTTGAATCAGAAGAAGTAGACGAAGGAGAAGGAGAATGTTAAGTCTGGAGGGTGAATCAGAAGAAGCAGAAGCAGGAGAAGGAGAAGGTGAAGTCTGGAGGATGAATCAGAAGAAGTACAAGAAGGAGAAGGAGATGGTGAAGTCTGGAGGGTGAATCAGAAGAAGCAGAAGAAGGAGAAGGAGAAGGTGAAGTCTGGAGGGTGAAGCAGAAGAAGCAGAAGAAGGAGAAGGAGAAGGTGAAGTCTGGAGGGTGAAGCAGAAGAAGCAGAAGAAGGAGAAGGAGAAGGTGAAGTCAGGAGGGTGAATCAGAAGAAGTAGAAGAAGGAGAAGGAGAAGGTGAAGTCTGGAGGGTGAATCAGAAGAAGTAGAAGAAGGAAAAGGAGAAGGTGAAGTCTGGAGGGTGAATCAGAAGAAGTAGAAGAAGGAGAAGGAGAAGGTGAAGTCTGGAGGGTGAATCAGAAGAAGCAGAGGAAGGAGAAGGAGAAGGTGAAGTCTGGAGGGAGAAGCAGAAGAAGTAGAAGAAGGAGAAGGAGAAGGTGAAGTCTGGAGGGTGAATCAGAAGAAGTAGAAGAAGGAGAAGGAGAAGGTGAAGTTTGGAGGGTGAATCAGAAGAAGTAGAAGAAGGAGAAGAGAAGGTGAAGTCTGGAGGGTGAATCAGAAGAAGCAGAAGAAGGAGAAGGAGAAGGTGAAGTCTGGAGGGTGAATCAGAAGAAGTAGAAGAAGGAGAAGGAGAAGGTTTAGTCTGGAGGGTGAATCAGAAGAAGTAGACGCAGGAGAAGGAGAATGTTAAGTCTGGAGGGTGAATCAGAAGAAGCAGAAGCAGGAGAAGGAGAAGGTGAAGTCTGGAGGATGAATCAAAAGAAGTACAAGAAGGAGAAGGAGAAGGTGAAGTCTGGAGGGTGAATCAGAAGAAGCAGAAGAAGGAGAAGGAGAAGGTGAAGTCTGGAGGGTGAATCAGAAGAAGCAGAAGAAGGAGAAGGAGAAGGTGAAGTCTGGACGGTGAATCAGAAGAAGCAGAAGAAGGAGAAGGAGAAGGTGAAGTCTGCAGGGTGAATCAGAAGAAGCAGAAGAAGTAGAAGGAGAAGGTGAAGTCTGGAGGGTGAATCAGAAGAAGTAGAACAAGGAGAAGGAGAAGGTGAAGTCAGGAGGGTGAATCAGAAGAAGTAGAAGAAGGAGAAGGAGAAGGTGAAGTCTGGAGGGTGAAGCAGAAGAAGTAGAAGAAGGAGAAGGAGAAGGTGAAGTCTGGAGGGTGAATCAGAAGAAGTAGAAGAAGGAGAAGGAGAAGGTGAAGTCTGGAGGGTGAATCAGAAGAAGCAGAAGAAGGAGAAGGAGAAGGTAAAGTCTGGAGGGTCAATCAGAAGAATCAGAAGAAGGAGAAGGAGAAGGTGAAGTCTGGAGGGCGAATCAGAAGAAGCAGAAGAAAGAGAAGGAGAAGGTGAAGTCTGGAGGGTGAAGCAGAAGAAGCAGAAGAAGGAGAAGGAGAAGGTGAAGACTGGAGGGTGAATCAGAAGAAGTAGAAGAAGGAGAAGGAGAAGGTGAAGTCTGCAGGGTGAATCAGAAGAAGTAGAAGAAGGAGAAGGAGAAGGTGAAGTCTGGAGGGTGAATCAGAAGAATCAGAAGAAGGAGAAGGAGAAGGTGAAGTCTGGAGGGTGAATCAGAAGAAGCAGAAGAAGGAGAAGGAGAAGATGAAGTCTGGAGGGTGAATCAGAAGAAGTAGAAGAAGGAGAAGGAAAAGGTGAGGTCTGGAGGGTGAATCAGAAGAAGCAGAAGAAGGAGAAGGAGAAGGTGAAGTCTGGAGGGTGAATCAGAAGAAGCAGAAGAAGGAGAAGGAGAAGGTGAAGTCTGGAGGGTGAATCAGAAGAAGCAGAAGAAGGAGAAGGAGAAGGTGAAGTCAGGAGGGTGTATCAGAAGAAGCAGAAGAAGGAGAAGGAGAAGGTGAAGTTCGGAGGGTGAATCAGAAGAAGCAGAAGAAGGAGAAGGAGAAGGTGAAGTCAGGGGGGTGAAGCAGAAGAAGTAGAAGGAGGAGAAGGAGAAGGTGAAGTCAGGAGGGTGAAGCAGAAGAAGCAGAAGAAGGAGAAGGAAAAGGTGAAGTCTGGAGGGCGCAGCAGAAGAAGCAGAAGAAGGAGAAGGAGAAGGTGAAGTCTGGAGGGTGAAGCAGAAGAAGCAGAAGAAGGAGAAGGAGAAGGTGAAGTCTGGAGGGTGAATCAGAAGAAGTAGAAGAAGGAGAAGGGGATGGTGAAGTCAGGAGGGTGAAGCAGAAGAAGCAGAAGAAGGAGAAGGAGAAGGTGAAGTCTGGAGGGCGAAGCAGAAGAAGCAGAAGAAGGAGAAGGAGAAGGTGAAGTCTGGAGGGTGAAGCAGAAGAAGCAGAAGAAGGAGAAGGAGAAGGTGAAGTCTGGAGGGTGAATCAGAAGAAGTATAAGAAGGAGAAGGAGCAGGTGAAGTCAGCAGGGTGAAGCAGAAGAAGGAGAAGGACAAGGTGAAGTATGAAGGGTGAAGCAGAAGAAGCAGAAGAGGGAGAAGGAGAAGTTGAAGTCTGGAGGATGAAGCAGAAGAAGCAGAAGAAGGAGAAGGAGAAGGTGAAGTCAGGAGGGTGAATCAGAAGAAGTAGAAGAAGGAGAAGGAGAAGGTGAAGTCTGGAGGGTGAATCAGATGAAGTAGAAGAAGGAGAAGGAGAGGGTGAAGTCTGGAGGGTGAATCAGAAGAAGCAGAAGAAGGAGAAGGAGAAGGTAAAGTCTGGAGGGAGAAGCAGAAGAAGTAGAAGAAGGAGAAGGAGAAGATGAAGTCTGGAGTGTGAATCAGAAGAAGTAGAAGAAGGAGAAGGAGAAGGTGAAGTTTGGAGGATGAATCAGAAGAAGTAGAAGAAGGAGAAGGAGAAGGTGAAGTCTGGAGGGTGAATCAGAAGAAGCAGAAGAAGGAGAAGGAGAAGGTGAAGTCTGGAGGGTGAATCAGAAGAAGTAGAAGAAGGAGAAGGGGATGGTGAAGTCAGGAGGGTGAAGCAGAAGAAGCAGAAGAAGGAGAAGGAGAAGGTGAAGTCTGGAGGGCGAAGCAGAAGAAGCAGAAGAAGGAGAAGGAGAAGGTGAAGTCTGGAGGGTGAAGCAGAAGAAGCAGAAGAAGGAGAAGGAGAAGGTGAAGTCTGGAGGGTGAATCAGAAGAAGTATAAGAAGGAGAAGGAGAAGGTGAAGTCAGCAGGGTGAAGCAGAAGAAGGAGAAGGAGAAGGTGAAGTATGGAGGGTGAAGCAGAAGAAGCAGAAGAAGGAGAAGGAGAAGTTGAAGTCTGGAGGGTGAAGCAGAAGAAGCAGAAGAAGGAGAAGGAGAAGGTGAAGTCAGGAGGGTGAATCAGAAGAAGTAGAAGAAGGAGAAGGAGAAGGTGAAGTCTGGAGGGTGAATCAGATGAAGTAGAAGAAGGAGAAGGAGAGGGTGAAGTCTGAAGGGTGAATCAGAAGAAGCAGAAGAAGGAGAAGGAGAAGGTAAAGTCTGGAGGGAGAAGCAGAAGAAGTAGAAGAAGGAGAAGGAGAAGGTGAAGTCTGGAGTGTGAATCAGAAGAAGTAGAAGAAGGAGAAGGAGAAGGTGAAGTTTGGAGGATGAATCAGAAGAAGTAGAAGAAGGAGAAGGAGAAGGTGAAGTCTGGAGGGTGAATCAGAAGAAGCAGAAGAAGGAGAAGGAGAAGGTGAAGTCTGGAGGGTGAATCAGAAGAAGTAGAAGAAGGAGAAGGAGAAGGTGTAGTCTGGAGGGTGAATCAGAAGAAGTAGACGAAGGAGAAGGAGAATGTGAAGTCTGGAGGGTGAATCAGAAGAAGCAGAAGCAGAAGAAGGAGAAGGTGAAGTCTGGAGGGTGAATCAGAGGAAGTAGAAGAAGGAGAAGGAGAAGGTGAAGTCTGGAGGGTGAATCAGAAGAAGCAGAAGAAGGAGAAGGAGAAGGTGAATTCTGGAGGGTGAATCAGAAGAAGCAGAAGAAGGAGAAGGAGAAGGTGAAGTCTGGAGGGTGAATCAGAAGAAGCAGAAGAAGGAGAAGGAGAAGGTGAAGTCTGGAGGCTGAATCAGAAGAAGCAGAAGAAGTAGAAGGAGAAGGTGAAGTCTGGAGGGTGAATCAGAAGAAGTAGAAGAAGGAGAAGGAGAAGGTGAAGTCTGGAGGGTGAATTAGAAGAAGCAGAAGGAGGAGAAGGAGAAGGTGAAGTCAGGAGGGTGAATCAGAAGAAGCAGAAGAAGGAGAAGGAGAAGGTGAAGTCTGGAGGGTGAATCAGAAGAAGTAGAAGAAGGAGAAGGAGAAGGTGAAGTCACCAGGGTGAAGCAGAAGAAGGAGAAGGAGAAGGTGAAGTATGGAGGGTGAAGCAGAAGAAGCAGAAGAAGGAGAAGAAGAAGTTGAAGTCTGGAGGGTGAAGCAGAAGAAGCAGAAGAAGGAGAAGGAGAAGGTGAAGTCAGGAGGGAGAATCAGAAGAAGTAGAAGAAGGAGAAGGAGAAGGTGAAGTCTGGAGGGTGAATCAGATGAAGTAGAAGAAGGAGAAGGAGAGGGTGAAGTCTGGAGGGTGAATCAGAAGAAGCAGAAGAAGGAGAAGGAGAAGGTAAAGTCTGGAGGGAGAAGCAGAAGAAGTAGAAGAAGGAGAAGGAGAAGGTGAAGTCTGGAGGGTGAATCAGAAGAAGTAGAAGAAGGAGAATGAGAAGGTGTAGTCTGGAGGGTGAATCAGAAGAAGTAGACGAAGGAGAAGGAGAATGTGAAGTCTGGAGGGTGAATCAGAAGAAGCAGAAGCAGGAGAAGGAGAAGGTGAAGTCTGGAGGGTGAATCAGAAGAAGTAGAAGAAGGAGAAGGAGAAGGTGAAGTCTGGAGGGTGAATCAGAAGAAGCAGAAGAAGGAGAAGGAGAAGGTGAATTCTGGAGGGTGAATCAGAAGAAGCAGAAGAAGGAGAAGGAGAAGGTGAATTCTGGAGGGTGAATCAGAAGAAGCAGAAGAAGGAGAAGGAGAAGGTGAAGTCTGGAGGGTGAATCAGAAGAAGCAGAAGAAGGAGAAGGAGAAGGTGAAGTCTGGATGGTGAATCAGAAGAAGCAGAAGAAGTAGAAGGAGAAGGTGAAGTCTGGAGGGTGAATCAGAAGAAGTAGAAGAAGGAGAAGGAGAAGGTGAAGTCTGGAGGGTGAATTAGAAGAAGCAGAAAGAGGAGAAGGAGAAGGTGAAGTCAGGAGGGTGAATCAGAAGAAGCAGAAGAAGGAGAAGGAGAAGGTGAAGTCTGGAGGGTGAATCAGAAGAAGTAGAAGAAGGAGAAGGAGAAGGTGAAGTCAGCAGGTTGAAGCAGAAGAAGGAGAAGGAGAAGGTGAAGTATGGAGGGTGAAGCAGAAGAAGCAGAAGAAGGAGAAGGAGAAGTTGAAGTCTGGAGGGTGAAGCAGAAGAAGCAGAAGAAGGAGAAGGAGAAGGTGAAGTCAGGAGGGTGAATCAGAAGAAGTAGAAGAAGGAGAAGGAGAAGATGAAGTCTGGAGGGTGAATCAGATGAAGTAGAAGAAGGAGAAGGAGAGGGTGAAGTCTGGAGGGTGAATCAGAAGAAGCAGAAGAAGGAGAAGGAGAAGGTAAAGTCTGGAGGGAGAAGCAGAAGAAGTAGAAGAAGGAGAAGGAGAAGGTGAAGTCTGGAGTGTGAATCAGAAGAAGTAGAAGAAGGAGAAGGAGAAGGTGAAGTTTGGAGGATGAATCAGAAGAAGCAGAAGAAGGAGAAGGAGAAGGTGAAGTCTGGAGGGTGAATCAGAAGAAGTAGAAGAAGGAGAAGTAGAAGGTGTAGTGTGGAGGGTGAATCAGAAGAAGTAGACGAAGGAGAAGGAGAATGTGAAGTCTGGAGGGTGAATCAGAAGAAGCAGAAGCAGGAGAAGGAGAAGGTGAAGTCTGGAGGGTGAATCAGAAGAAGTAGAAGAAGGAGAAGGAGAAGGTGAAGTCTGGAGGGTGAATCAGAAGAAGCAGAAGAAGGAGAAGGAGAAGGTGAATTCTGGAGGGTGAATCATAAGAAGCAGAAGAAGGAGAAGGAGAAGGTGAAGTCTGGAGGGTGAATCAGAACAAGCAGAAGAAGAAGAAGGAGAAGGTGAAGTCTGGAGGGTGAATCAGAAGAAGCAGAAGAAGTAGAAGGAGAAGGTGAAGTCTGGAGGGTGAATCAGAAGAAGCAGAAGGAGGAGAAGGAGAAGGTGAAGTCAGGAGGGTGAATCAGAAGAAGCAGAAGAAGGAGAAGGAGAAGGTGAAGTCTGGAGGGTGAATCAGAAGAAGTAGAAGAAGGAGAAGGAGAAGGTGAAGTCAGGAGGGTGAATCAGAAGAAGTAGAAGAAGGAGAAGGAGAAGGTGAAGTCTGGAGGGTGAAGCAGAAGAAGTAGAAGAAGGAGAAGGAGAAGGTGAAGTCAGGAGGGTGAATCAGAAGAAGTAGAAGAAGGAGAAGGAGAAGGTGAAGTCTGGAGGGTGAATCAGAAGAAGCAGAAGAAGGAGAAGGAGAAGGTAAAGTCTGGAGGGTCAATCAGAAGAATCAGAAGAAGGAGAAGGAGAAGGTGAAGTCTGGAGGGTGAATCAGAAGAAGCAGAAAAAAGAGAAGGAGAAGGTGAAGTCTGGAGGGTGAAGCAGAAGAAGCAGAAGAAGGAGAAGGAGAAGGTGAAGGCTGGAGGGTGAATCAGAAGAAGTAGAAGATGGAGAAGGTGAAGTCTGGAGGGTGAATCAGAAGAAGTAGAAGAAGGAGAAGGAGAAGGTGAAGTCTGGAGGGTGAATCAGTAGAATCAGAAGAAGGAGAAGGAGAAGTTAAAGTCTGGAGGGTGTATCAGAAGAAGCAGAAGAAGGAGAAGGAGAAGATGAAGTCTGGAGGGAGAATCAGAAGAAGTAGAAGAAGGAGAAGGAGAAGGTGAGGTCTGGAGGGTGAATCAGAAGAAGCAGAAGAAGGAGAAGGAGAAGGTGAAGTCTGGAGGGTGAATCAGAAGAAGCAGAAGAAGGAGAAGGAGAAGGTGAAGTCTGGAGGGTGAATCAGAAGAAGCAGAAGAAGGAGAAGGAGAAGGTGAAGTCAGGAGGGTGAATCAGAAGAAGCAGAAGAAGGAGAAGGAGAAGGTGAAGTTAGGAGGGTGAATCAGAAGAAGCAGAAGAAGGAGAAGGAGAAGGTGAAGTCAGGGGGTGAAGCAGAAGAAGTAGAAGAAGGAGAAGGAGAAGGTGAAGTCAGGAGGGTGAAGCAGAAGAAGCAGAAGAAGGAGAAGCAGAAGGTGAAGTCTGGAGGGCGCAGCAGAAGAAGCAGAAGAAGGAGAAGGAGAAGGTGAAGTCTGGAGGGTGAAGCAGAAGAAGCAGAAGAAGGAGAAGGAGAAGGTGAAGTCTGGAGGGTGAATCAGATGAAGTAGAAGAAGGAGAAGGAGAAGGTGAAGTCTGGAGGGTGAATCAGAAGAAGCAGAAGAAGGAGAAGGAGAAGGTGAAGTCTGGAGGGCGAAGCAGAAGAAGCAGAAGAAGGAGAAGGAGAAGGTGAAGTCTGGAGGGCGAAGCAGAAGAAGCAGAAGAAGGAGAAGGAGAAGGTGAAGTCTGGAGGGTGAAGCAGAAGAAGCAGAAGAAGGAGAAGGAGAAGGTGAAGTCTGGAGGGTGAATCAGAAGAAGTAGAAGAAGGAGAAGGAGAAGGTGAAGTCAGGAGGGTGAAGCAGAAGAAGGAGAAGGAGAAGGTGAAGTCTGGAGGGTGAAGCAGAAGAAGCAGAAGAAGGAGAAGGAGAAGGTGAAGTATGGAGGGTGAAGCAGAAGAAGCAGAAGAAGGAGAAGGAGAAGGTGAAGTCAGGAGGGTGAATCAGAAGAAGCAGAAGAAGGAGAAGGAGAAGGTGAATTCTGGAGGGTGAATCAGAAGAAGCAGAAGAAGGAAAAGGAGAAGGTGAAGTCTGGAGGGTGAATCAGAAGAAGCAGAAGAAGGAGAAGGAGAAGGTGAAGTCTGGAGGGTGAATCAGAAGAAGCAGAAGAAGTAGAAGGAGAAGGTGAAGTCTGGAGGGTGAATCAGAAGAAGTAGAAGAAGGAGAAGGAGAAGGTGAAGTCTGGAGGGTGAATTAGAAGAAGCAGAAGGAGGAGAAGGAGAAGGTGAAGTCAGGAGGGTGAATCAGAAGAAGCAGAAGAAAGAGAAGGAGAAGGTGTAGTCTGGAGGGTGAAGCAGAAGAAGCAGAAGAAGGAGAAGGAGAAGGTGAAGGCTGGAGGGTGAATCAGAAGAAGTAGAAGAAGGAGAAGGAGACGGTGAAGTCTGGAGGGTGAATCAGAAGAAGTAGAAGAAGGAGAAGGAGAAGGTGAAGTCTGGAGGGTGAATCAGAAGAATCAGAAGAAGGAGAAGGAGAAGGTGAAGTCTGGAGGGTGAATCAGAAGAAGCAGAAGGAGGAGAAGGAGAAGATGAAGTCTGGAGGGTGAATCAGAAGAAGTAGAAGAAGGAGAAGGAGAAGGTGAGGTCTGGAGGTGAATCAGAAGAAGCAGAAGAAGGAGAAGGAGAAGGTGAAGTCTGGAGGGTGAATCAGAAGAAGCAGAAGAAGGAGAAGGAGAAGGTGAAGTCTGGAGGGTGAATCAGAAGAAGCAGAAGAAGGAGAAGGAGAAGGTGAAGTCAGGAGGGTGAAACAGAAGAAGCAGAAGAAGGAGAAGGAGAAGGTGAAGTTAGGAGGGTGAATCAGAAGAAGCAGAAGAAGGAGAAGGAGAAGGTGAAGTCAGGGGGGTGAAGCAGAAGAAGTAGAAGAAGGAGAAGGAGAAGGTGAAGTCAGGAGGGTGAAGCAGAAGAAGCAGAAGAAGGAGAAGGAGAAGGTGAAGTCTGGTGGGTGAAGCAGAAGAATCTGAAGAAGGAGAAGGAGAAGGTGAAGTCTGGAGGGTGAATCAGAAGAAGGAGAAGAAGGAGAAGGAGAAGGTGAAGTCTGGAGGGTGAAGCAGAAGAAGCAGAAGAAGGAGAAGGAGAAGGTGAAGTCTGGAGGGTGAATCAGAAGAAGTAGAAGAAGGAGAAGGAGAAGGTGAAGTCAGGAGGGTGAAGCAGAAGAAGGAGAAGGACAAGGTGAAGTCTGGAGGGTGAAGCAGAAGAAGCAGAAGAAGGAGAAGGAGAAGGTGAAGTCTGGAGGGTGAAGCAGAAGAAGCAGAAGAAGGAGAAGGAGAAGGTGAAGTCAGGACGGTGAATCAGAAGAAGTAGAAGAAGGAGAAGGAGAAGGTGAAGTCTGGAGGGTGAATCAGAAGAAGTAGAAGAAGGAGAAGGAGAAGGTGAAGTCTGGAGGGTGAATCAGATGAAGTAGAAGAAGCAGAAGGAGAAGGTGAAGTCTGGAGGGTGAATCAGAAGAAGCAGAAGAAGGAGAAGGAGAAGGTGAAGTCTGGAGGGAGAAGCAGAAGAAGTAGAAGAAGGAGAAGGAGAAGGTGAAGTCTGGAGTGTGAATCAGAAGAAGTAGAAGAAGGAGAAGGAGAAGGTGAAGTTTGGAGGGTGAATCAGAAGAAGTAGAAGAAGGAGAAGGAGAAGGTGAAGTCTGGAGGGTGAATCAGAAGAAGCAGGAGAAGGAGAAGGTGAAGTCTGGAGGGTGAATCAGAAGAAGTAGAAGAAGGAGAAGGAGAAGGTGTAGTCTGGAGGGTGAATCAGAAGAAGTAAACGAAGGAGAAGGGGAATGTGAAGTCTGGAGGGTGAATCAGAAGAATCAGAAGCAGGAGAAGGAGAAGGTGAAGTCTGGAGGGTGAATCAGAAGAAGTAGAAGAAGGAGAAGGAGAAGGTGAAGTCTGGAGGGTGAATCAGAAGAAGCAGAAGAAGGAGAAGGAGAAGGTGAATTCTGGAGGGTGAATCAGAAGAAGCAGAAGAAGGAGAAGGAGAAGGTGAAGTCTGGAGGGTGAATCAGAAGAAGCAGAAGAAGGAGAAGGAGAAGGTGAAGTCTGGAGGGTGAATCAGAAGAGGTAGAAGAAGGAGAAGGAGAAGGTGAAGTCTGGAGGGTGAATTAGAAGAAGCAGAAGGAGGAGATGGAGAAGGTGAAGTCAGGAGGGTGAATCAGAAGAAGCAGAAGAAGGAGAAGGAGAAGGTGAATTCTGGAGGGTGAATCAGAAGAAGCAGAAGAAGGAGAAGGAGAAGGTGAAGTCTGGAGGGTGAAGCAGAAGAAGCAGAAGAAGGAGAAGGAGAAGGTGAAGTCTGGTGGGTGAAGCAGAAGAATCTGAAGAAGGAGAAGGAGAAGGTGAAGTCTGGAGGGTGAATCAGAAGAAGGAGAAGAAGGAGAAGGAGAAGGTGAAGTCTGGAGGGTGAAGCAGAAGAAGCAGAAGAAGGAGAAGGAGAAGGTGAAGTCTGGAGGGTGAATCAGAAGAAGTAGAAGAAGGAGAAGGAGAAGGTGAAGTCAGGAGGGTGAAGCAGAAGAAGGAGAAGGACAAGGTGAAGTCTGGAGGGTGAAGCAGAAGAAGCAGAAGAAGGAGAAGGAGAAGGTGAAGTCTGGAGGGTGAAGCAGAAGAAGCAGAAGAAGGAGAAGGAGAAGGTGAAGTCAGGACGGTGAATCAGAAGAAGTAGAAGAAGGAGAAGGAGAAGGTGAAGTCTGGAGGGTGAATCAGAAGAAGTAGAAGAAGGAGAAGGAGAAGGTGAAGTCTGGAGGGTGAATCAGATGAAGTAGAAGAAGCAGAAGGAGAAGGTGAAGTCTGGAGGGTGAATCAGAAGAAGCAGAAGAAGGAGAAGGAGAAGGTGAAGTCTGGAGGGAGAAGCAGAAGAAGTAGAAGAAGGAGAAGGAGAAGGTGAAGTCTGGAGTGTGAATCAGAAGAAGTAGAAGAAGGAGAAGGAGAAGGTGAAGTTTGGAGGGTGAATCAGAAGAAGTAGAAGAAGGAGAAGGAGAAGGTGAAGTCTGGAGGGTGAATCAGAAGAAGCAGAAGAAGGAGAAGGAGAAGGTGAAGTCTGGAGGGCGAAGCAGAAGAAGCAGAAGAAGGAGAAGGAGAAGGTGAAGTCTGGAGGGCGAAGCAGAAGAAGCAGAAGAAGGAGAAGGAGAAGGTGAAGTCTGGAGGGTGAAGCAGAAGAAGCAGAAGAAGGAGAAGGAGAAGGTGAAGTCTGGAGGGTGAATCAGAAGAAGTAGAAGAAGGAGAAGGAGAAGGTGAAGTCAGGAGGGTGAAGCAGAAGAAGGAGAAGGAGAAGGTGAAGTCTGGAGGGTGAAGCAGAAGAAGCAGAAGAAGGAGAAGGAGAAGGTGAAGTATGGAGGGTGAAGCAGAAGAAGCAGAAGAAGGAGAAGGAGAAGGTGAAGTCAGGAGGGTGAATCAGAAGAAGCAGAAGAAGGAGAAGGAGAAGGTGAATTCTGGAGGGTGAATCAGAAGAAGCAGAAGAAGGAAAAGGAGAAGGTGAAGTCTGGAGGGTGAATCAGAAGAAGCAGAAGAAGGAGAAGGAGAAGGTGAAGTCTGGAGGGTGAATCAGAAGAAGCAGAAGAAGTAGAAGGAGAAGGTGAAGTCTGGAGGGTGAATCAGAAGAAGTAGAAGAAGGAGAAGGAGAAGGTGAAGTCTGGAGGGTGAATTAGAAGAAGCAGAAGGAGGAGAAGGAGAAGGTGAAGTCAGGAGGGTGAATCAGAAGAAGCAGAAGAAAGAGAAGGAGAAGGTGTAGTCTGGAGGGTGAAGCAGAAGAAGCAGAAGAAGGAGAAGGAGAAGGTGAAGGCTGGAGGGTGAATCAGAAGAAGTAGAAGAAGGAGAAGGAGACGGTGAAGTCTGGAGGGTGAATCAGAAGAAGTAGAAGAAGGAGAAGGAGAAGGTGAAGTCTGGAGGGTGAATCAGAAGAATCAGAAGAAGGAGAAGGAGAAGGTGAAGTCTGGAGGGTGAATCAGAAGAAGCAGAAGGAGGAGAAGGAGAAGATGAAGTCTGGAGGGTGAATCAGAAGAAGTAGAAGAAGGAGAAGGAGAAGGTGAGGTCTGGAGGTGAATCAGAAGAAGCAGAAGAAGGAGAAGGAGAAGGTGAAGTCTGGAGGGTGAATCAGAAGAAGCAGAAGAAGGAGAAGGAGAAGGTGAAGTCTGGAGGGTGAATCAGAAGAAGCAGAAGAAGGAGAAGGAGAAGGTGAAGTCAGGAGGGTGAAACAGAAGAAGCAGAAGAAGGAGAAGGAGAAGGTGAAGTTAGGAGGGTGAATCAGAAGAAGCAGAAGAAGGAGAAGGAGAAGGTGAAGTCAGGGGGGTGAAGCAGAAGAAGTAGAAGAAGGAGAAGGAGAAGGTGAAGTCAGGAGGGTGAAGCAGAAGAAGCAGAAGAAGGAGAAGGAGAAGGTGAAGTCTGGTGGGTGAAGCAGAAGAATCTGAAGAAGGAGAAGGAGAAGGTGAAGTCTGGAGGGTGAATCAGAAGAAGGAGAAGAAGGAGAAGGAGAAGGTGAAGTCTGGAGGGTGAAGCAGAAGAAGCAGAAGAAGGAGAAGGAGAAGGTGAAGTCTGGAGGGTGAATCAGAAGAAGTAGAAGAAGGAGAAGGAGAAGGTGAAGTCAGGAGGGTGAAGCAGAAGAAGGAGAAGGACAAGGTGAAGTCTGGAGGGTGAAGCAGAAGAAGCAGAAGAAGGAGAAGGAGAAGGTGAAGTCTGGAGGGTGAAGCAGAAGAAGCAGAAGAAGGAGAAGGAGAAGGTGAAGTCAGGACGGTGAATCAGAAGAAGTAGAAGAAGGAGAAGGAGAAGGTGAAGTCTGGAGGGTGAATCAGAAGAAGTAGAAGAAGGAGAAGGAGAAGGTGAAGTCTGGAGGGTGAATCAGATGAAGTAGAAGAAGCAGAAGGAGAAGGTGAAGTCTGGAGGGTGAATCAGAAGAAGCAGAAGAAGGAGAAGGAGAAGGTGAAGTCTGGAGGGAGAAGCAGAAGAAGTAGAAGAAGGAGAAGGAGAAGGTGAAGTCTGGAGTGTGAATCAGAAGAAGTAGAAGAAGGAGAAGGAGAAGGTGAAGTTTGGAGGGTGAATCAGAAGAAGTAGAAGAAGGAGAAGGAGAAGGTGAAGTCTGGAGGGTGAATCAGAAGAAGCAGGAGAAGGAGAAGGTGAAGTCTGGAGGGTGAATCAGAAGAAGTAGAAGAAGGAGAAGGAGAAGGTGTAGTCTGGAGGGTGAATCAGAAGAAGTAAACGAAGGAGAAGGGGAATGTGAAGTCTGGAGGGTGAATCAGAAGAATCAGAAGCAGGAGAAGGAGAAGGTGAAGTCTGGAGGGTGAATCAGAAGAAGTAGAAGAAGGAGAAGGAGAAGGTGAAGTCTGGAGGGTGAATCAGAAGAAGCAGAAGAAGGAGAAGGAGAAGGTGAATTCTGGAGGGTGAATCAGAAGAAGCAGAAGAAGGAGAAGGAGAAGGTGAAGTCTGGAGGGTGAATCAGAAGAAGCAGAAGAAGGAGAAGGAGAAGGTGAAGTCTGGAGGGTGAATCAGAAGAGGTAGAAGAAGGAGAAGGAGAAGGTGAAGTCTGGAGGGTGAATTAGAAGAAGCAGAAGGAGGAGATGGAGAAGGTGAAGTCAGGAGGGTGAATCAGAAGAAGCAGAAGAAGGAGAAGGAGAAGGTGAAGTCTGGAGGGTGAATCAGAAGAAGCAGAAGAAGGAGAAGGAGAAGGTGAAGACTGGAGGGTGAATCAGAAGAAGTAGAAGAAGGAGAAGGAGAAGGTGAAGTCTGGAGGTTGAATCAGAAGAAGTAGAAGAAGGAGAAGGAGAAGGCGAAGTCTGGAGGGTGAATCAGAAGAAGCAGAAGAAGGAGAAGGAGAAGGTGAAGTCTGGAGGGTGAATAAGAAGAAGCAGAAGATTGAGAAGAGAAGATGAAGTCTGGAGAGTGAATCAGAAGAAGCAGAAGAAGGAGAAGGAGAAGGTGAAGTCTGGAGGGTGAATCAGAAGAAGCAGAAGCAGGAGGAGGAGAAGGTGAAGTCTGGAGGGTGAATCAGAAGAAGTAGAAGAAGGAGAAGCAGAAGGTGAAGTCTGGAGGGTGAATCAGAAGACGCAGAAGAAGGAGAAGGAGAAGGTGAAGTCTGGAGGGTGAATCAGAAGAAGCAGAAGAAGGAGAAGGAGAAGGTGAAGTCTGGAGAGTGAATCAGAAGAAGCAGAAGAAGGAGAAGGAGAAGGTGAAGTCAGGAGGGTGAATCAGAAGAAGTAGAAGAAGGAGAAGGAGAAGGTGAAGTCTGGAGGGTGAAGCAGAAGAAGTAGAAGAAGGAGAAGGAGAAGGTGAAGTCAGGAGGGTGAATCAGAAGAAGTCGAAGAAGGAGAAGGAGAAGGTGAAGTCAGGAGGGTGAATCAGAAGAAGCAGAAGAAGGAGAAGGAAAAAGTGAAGTCTGGAGGGTGAATCAGAAGAATCAGAAGAAGGAGAAGGAGAAGGTGAAGTCTGGAGGGTGAATCAGAAGAAGCAGAAGAAAGAGAAGGAGAAGGTGAAATCTGGAGGGTGAAGCAGAAGAAGCAGAAGAAGGAGAAGGAGAAGGTGAAGTCAGGGGGGTGAAGCAGAAGAAGCAGAAGAAGGAGAAGGAGAAGGTGAAGTCTGGAGGGTGAATCAGAAGAAGCAGAAGAAGGAGAAGGAGAAGGTGAAGTTAGGAGGGTGAATCAGAAGAAGCAGAAGAAGGAGAAGGAGAAGGTGAAGTCAGGGGGGTGAAGCAGAAGAAGTAGAAGAAGGAGAAGGAGAAGGTGAAGTCTGGAGGGTGAAGCAGAAGAAGCAGAAGAAGGAGAAGGAGAAGGTGAAGTCTGGAGGGCGCAGCAGAAGAAGCAGAAGAAGGAGAAGGAGAAGGTGAAGTCTGGAGGGTGAAGCAGAAGAAGCAGAAGAAGGAGAAGGAGAAGATGAAGTCTGGAGGGTGTATCAGAAGAAGTAGAAGATGGAGAAGGAGAAGGTGAGGTCTGGAGGGTGAATCAGAAGAAGCAGAAGAAGGAGAAGGAGAAGGTGAAGTCTGGAGGGTGAATCAGAAGAAGCAGAAGAAGGAGAAGGAGAAGGTGAACTCTGGAGGGTGAATCAGAAGAAGCAGAAGAAGGAGAAGGAGAAGGTGAAGTTAGGAGGGTGAATCAGAAGAAGCAGAAGAAGGAGAAGGAGAAGGTGAAGTCAGGGGGGTGAAGCAGAAGAAGTAGAAGAAGGAGAAGGAGAAGGTGAAGTCAGGAGGGTGAAGCAGAAGAAGCAGAAGAAGGAGAAGGAGAAGGTGATGTCTGGAGGGCGCAGCAGAAGAAGCAGAAGAAGGAGAAGTAGAAGGTGAAGTCTGGAGGGTGAAGCAGAAGAAGCAGAAGAAGGAGAAGGAGAAGGTGAAGTCTGGAGGGTGAATCAGAAGAAGTAGAAGAAGGAAAAGGAGAAGGTGAAGTCAGGAGGGTGAAGCAGAAGAAGCAGAAGAAGGAGAAGGAGAAGGTGAAGTCTGGAGGGTGAAGCAGAAGAAGCAGAAGAAGGAGAAGGAGAAGGTGAAGTCTGGAGGGCGAAGCAGAAGAAGCAGAAGATGGAGAAGGAGAAGGTGAAGTCTGGAGGGTGAAGCAGAAGAAGCAGAAGAAGGAGAAGGAGAAGGTGAAGTCTGGAGGGTGAATTAGAAAAAGTAGAAGAAGGAGAAGGAGAAGGTGAAGTCTGGAGGGTGAATCAGAAGAAGTAGAAGAAGGAGAAGGGGATGGTGAAGTCAGGAGGGTGAAGCAGAAGAAGCAGAAGAAGGAGAAGGAGAAGGTGAAGTCTGGAGGGCGAAGCAGAAGAAGCAGAAGAAGGAGAAGGAGAAGGTGAAGTCTGGAGGGTGAAGCAGAAGAAGCAGAAGAAGGAGAAGGAGAAGGTGAAGTCTGGAGGGTGAATCAGAAGAAGTATAAGAAGGAGAAGGAGAAGGTGAAGTCAGCAGGGTGAAGCAGAAGAAGGAGAAGGAGAAGGTGAAGTATGGAGGGTGAAGCAGAAGAAGCAGAAGAAGGAGAAGGAGAAGTTGAAGTCTGGAGGGTGAAGCAGAAGAAGCAGAAGAAGGAGAAGGAGAAGGTGAAGTCAGGAGGGTGAATCAGAAGAAGTAGAAGAAGGAGAAGGAGAAGGTGAAGTCTGGAGGGTGAATCAGATGAAGTAGAAGAAGGAGAAGGAGAGGGTGAAGTCTGGAGGGTGAATCAGAAGAAGCAGAAGAAGGAGAAGGAGAAGGTAAAGTCTGGAGGGAGAAGCAGAAGAAGTAGAAGAAGGAGAAGGAGAAGGTGAAGTCTGGAGTGTGAATCAGAAGAAGTAGAAGAAGGAGAAGGAGAAGGTGAAGTTTGGAGGATGAATCAGAAGAAGTAGAAGAAGGAGAAGGAGAAGGTGAAGTCTTAAGGGTGAATCAGAAGAAGCAGAAGAAGGAGAAGGAGAAGGTGAAGTCTGGAGGGTGAATCAGAAGAAGTAGAAGAAGGAGAAGGAGAAGGTGTAGTCTGGAGGGTGAATCAGAAGAAGTAGACGAAGGAGAAGGAGAATGTGAAGTCTGGAGGGTGAATCAGAAGAAGCAGAAGCAGGAGAAGGAGATGGTGAAGTCTGGAGGGTGAATCAGAAGAAGTAGAAGAAGGAGAAGGAGAAGGTGAAGTCTGGAGGGTGAATCAGAAGAAGCAGAAGAAGGAGAAGGAGAAGGTGAATTCTGGAGGGTGAATCAGAAGAAGCAGAAGAAGGAGAAGGAGAAGGTGAAGTCTGGAGGGTGAATCAGAAGAAGCAGAAGAAGGAGAAGGAGAAGGTGAAGTCTGGAGGCTGAATCAGAAGAAGCAGAAGAAGTAGAAGGAGAAGGTGAAGTCTGGAGGGTGAATCAGAAGAAGTAGAAGAAGGAGAAGGAGAAGGTGAAGTCTGGAGGGTGAATTAGAAGAAGCAGAAGGAGGAGAAGGAGAAGGTGAAGTCAGGAGGGTGAATCAGAAGAAGCAGAAGAAGGAGAAGGAGAAGGTGAAGTCTGGAGGGTGAATCAGAAGAAGTAGAAGAAGGAGAAGGAGAAGGTGAAGTCAGCAGGGTGAAGCAGAAGAAGGAGAAGGAGAAGGTGAAGTATGGAGGGTGAAGCAGAAGAATCAGAAGAAGGAGAAGAAGAAGTTGAAGTCTGGAGGGTGAAGCAGAAGAAGCAGAAGAAGGAGAAGGAGAAGGTGAAGTCAGGAGGGTGAATCAGAAGAAGTAGAAGAAGGAGAAGGAGAAGGTGAAGTCTGGAGGGTGAATCAGATGAAGTAGAAGAAGGAGAAGGAGAGGGTGAAGTCTGGAGGGTGAATCAGAAGAAGCAGAAGAAGGAGAAGGAGAAGGTAAAGTCTGGAGGGAGAAGCAGAAGAAGTAGAAGAAGGAGAAGGAGAAGGTGAAGTCTGGAGTGTGAATCAGAAGAAGTAGAAGAAGGAGAAGGAGAAGGTGAAGTTTGGAGGATGAATCAGAAGAAGTAGAAGAAGGAGAAGGAGAAGGTGAAGTCTGGAGGGTGAATCAGAAGAAGCAGAAGAAGGAGAAGGAGAAGGTGAAGTCTGGAGGGTGAATCAGAAGAAGTAGAAGAAGGAGAAGGAGAAGGTGTAGTCTGGAGGGTGAATCAGAAGAAGTAGACGAAGGAGAAGGAGAATGTGAAGTCTGGAGGGTGAATCAGAAGAAGCAGAAGCAGGAGAAGGAGAAGGTGAAGTCTGGAGGGTGAATCAGAAGAAGTAGAAGAAGGAGAAGGAGAAGGTGAAGTCTGGAGGGTGAATCAGAAGAAGCAGAAGAAGGAGAAGGAGAAGGTGAATTCTGGAGGGTGAATCAGAAGAAGCAGAAGAAGGAGAAGGAGAAGGTGAATTCTGGAGGGTGAATCAGAAGAAGTAGAAGATGGAGAAGGTGAAGTCTGGAGGGTGAATCAGAAGAAGTAGAAGAAGGAGAAGGAGAAGGTGAAGTCTGGAGGGTGAATCAGTAGAATCAGAAGAAGGAGAAGGAGAAGTTAAAGTCTAGAGGGTGTATCAGAAGAAGCAGAAGAAGGAGAAGGAGAAGATGAAGTCTGGAGGGTGAATCAGAAGAAGTAGAAGAAGGAGAAGGAGAAGGTGAGGTCTGGAGGGTGAATCAGAAGAAGCAGAAGAAGGAGAAGGAGAAGGTGAAGACTGGAGGGTGAATCAGAAGAAGCAGAAGAAGGAGAAGGAGAAGGTGAAGTCTGGAGGGTGAATCAGAAGAAGCGGAAGAAGGAGAAGGAGAAGGTGAAGTCAGGAGGGTGAATCAGAAGAAGCAGAAGAAGGAGAAGGAGAAGGTGAAGTTAGGAGGGTGAATCAGAAGAAGCAGAAGAAGGAGAAGGAGAAGGTGAAGTCAGGGGGTGAAGCAGAAGAAGTAGAAGAAGGAGAAGGAGAAGGTGAAGTCAGGAGGGTGAAGCAGAAGAAGCAGAAGAAGGAGAAGGAGAAGGTGAAGTCTGGAGGGCGCAGCAGAAGAAGCAGAAGAAGGAGAAGGAGAAGGTGAAGTCTGGAGGGTGAAGCAGAAGAAGCAGAAGAAGGAGAAGGAGAAGGTGAAGTCTGGAGGGTGAATCAGATGAAGTAGAAGAAGGAGAAGGAGAAGGTGAAGTCTGGAGGGTGAATCAGAAGAAGCAGAAGAAGGAGAAGGAGAAGGTGAAGTCTGGAGGGCGAAGCAGAAGAAGCAGAAGAAGGAGAAGGAGAAGGTGAAGTCTGGAGGGCGAAGCAGAAGAAGCAGAAGAAGGAGAAGGAGAAGGTGAAGTCTGGAGGGTGAAGCAGAAGAAGCAGAAGAAGGAGAAGGAGAAGGTGAAGTCTGGAGGGTGAATCAGAAGAAGTAGAAGAAGGAGAAGGAGAAGGTGAAGTCAGGAGGGTGAAGCAGAAGAAGGAGAAGGTGAAGGTGAAGTCTGGAGGGTGAAGCAGAAGAAGCAGAAGAAGGAGAAGGAGAAGGTGAAGTATGGAGGGTGAAGCAGAAGAAGCAGAAGAAGGAGAAGGAGAAGGTGAAGTCAGGAGGGTGAATCAGAAGAAGCAGAAGAAGGAGAAGGAGAAGGTGAATTCTGGAGGGTGAATCAGAAGAAGCAGAAGAAGGAGAAGGAGAAGGTGAAGTCTGGAGGGTGAATCAGAAGAAGCAGAAGAAGGAGAAGGAGAAGGTGAAGTCTGGAGGGTGAATCAGAAGAAGCAGAAGAAGTAGAAGGAGAAGGTGAAGTCTGGAGGGTGAATCAGAAGAAGTAGAAGAAGGAGAAGGAGAAGGTGAAGTCTGGAGGGTGAATTAGAAGAAGCAGAAGGAGGAGAAGGAGAAGGTGAAGTCAGGAGGGTGAATCAGAAGAAGCAGAAGAAAGAGAAGGAGAAGGTGAAGTCTGGAGGGTGAAGCAGAAGAAGCAGAAGAAGGAGAAGGAGAAGGTGAAGGCTGGAGGGTGAATCAGAAGAAGTAGAAGAAGGAGAAGGAGACGGTGAAGTCTGGAGGGTGAATCAGAAGAAGTAGAAGAAGGAGAAGGAGAAGGAGAAGTCTGGAGGGTGAATCAGAAGAATCAGAAGAAGGAGAAGGAGAAGGTGAAGTCTGGAGGGTGAATCAGAAGAAGCAGAAGGAGGAGAAGGAGAAGATGAAGTCTGGAGGGTGAATCAGAAGAAGGAGAAGGAGAAGGTGAGGTCTGGAGGGTTAATCAGAAGAAGCAGAAGAAGGAGAAGTAGAAGGTGAAGTCTGGAGGGTGAATCAGAAGAAGCAGAAGAAGGAGAAGGAGAAGGTGAAGTCTGGAGGGTGAATCAGAAGAAGCAGAAGAAGGAGAAGGAGAAGGTGAAGTCAGGAGGGTGAATCAGAAGAAGCAGAAGAAGGAGAAGGAGAAGGTGAAGTTAGGAGGGTGAATCAGAAGAAGCAGAAGAAGGAGAAGGAGAAGGTGAAGTCAGGGGGGTGAAGCAGAAGAAGTAGAAGAAGGAGAAGGAGAAGGTGAAGTCAGGAGGGTGAAGCAGAAGAAGCAGAAGAAGGAGAAGGAGAAGGTGAAGTCTGGTGGGTGAAGCAGAAGAATCTGAAGAAGGAGAAGGAGAAGGTGAAGTCTGGAGGGTGAATCAGAAGAAGGAGAAGAAGGAGAAGGAGAAGGTGAAGTCTGGAGGGTGAAGCAGAAGAAGCAGAAGAAGGAGAAGGAGAAGGTGAAGTCTGGAGGGTGAATCAGAAGAAGTAGAAGAAGGAGAAGGAGAAGGTGAAGTCAGGAGTGTGAAGCAGAAGAAGGAGAAGGACAAGGTGAAGTCTGGAGGGTGAAGCAGAAGAAGCAGAAGAAGGAGAAGGAGAAGGTGAAGTCTGGAGGGTGAAGCAGAAGAAGCAGAAGAAGGAGAAGGAGAAGGTGAAGTCAGGACGGTGAATCAGAAGAAGTAGAAGAAGGAGAAGGAGAAGGTGAAGTCTGGAGGGTGAATCAGAAGAAGTAGAAGAAGGAGAAGGAGAAGGTGAAGTCTGGAGGGTGAATCAGATGAAGTAGAAGAAGCAGAAGGAGAAGGTGAAGTCTGGAGGGTGAATCAGAAGAAGCAGAAGAAGGAGAAGGAGAAGGTGAAGTCTGGAGGGAGAAGCAGAAGAAGTAGAAGAAGGAGAAGGAGAAGGTGAAGTCTGGAGTGTGAATCAGAAGAAGTAGAAGAAGGAGAAGGAGAAGGTGAAGTTTGGAGGGTGAATCAGAAGAAGTAGAAGAAGGAGAAGGAGAAGGTGAAGTCTGGAGGGTGAATCAGAAGAAGCAGGAGAAGGAGAAGGTGAAGTCTGGAGGGTGAATCAGAAGAAGTAGAAGAAGGAGAAGGAGAAGGTGTAGTCTGGAGGGTGAATCAGAAGAAGTAAACGAAGGAGAAGGGGAATGTGAAGTCTGGAGGGTGAATCAGAAGAATCAGAAGCAGGAGAAGGAGAAGGTGAAGTCTGGAGGGTGAATCAGAAGAAGTAGAAGAAGGAGAAGGAGAAGGTGAAGTCTGGAGGGTGAATCAGAAGAAGCAGAAGAAGGAGAAGGAGAAGGTGAATTCTGGAGGGTGAATCAGAAGAAGCAGAAGAAGGAGAAGGAGAAGGTGAAGTCTGGAGGGTGAATCAGAAGAAGCAATCTCATCGAAACATATAAAATTATGGCAGGCCTGGACAGGCTGAATTCAGAGAGAATGTTTCCAATGGCCGGGGAGCACAGAACCAGGGGCCACAGTCTAAACATAGCGGGCAAATCATTTAAAACAGAGATGAGGAAGAATTTCTTCACTCAAAGAGTGGTGAGCCTGTGGAACTCCCTGCCACAGAGGGCTGTGAAGGCTAATTCAATAAATATTTTCAAGAGAGAATTGGATATATTTCTGAAGGCAAAGGGGATTAAGGGTTACGGAGAAAAGGCGGGGACGGGGTACTGAACTGGTAAGATCAGCTATGATCTCAGACGAAGATCAGCCATGATCTCATTGAATGGCGGAGCAGGCTCGAAGGGCCGAATGGCCTACTCCTGTTCCTATCTCTATGAATCTATGAAAAAAGAAGGAGAAGGAGAAGGTGAAGTCTGGAGGGTGAATCAGAAGAGGTAGAAGAAGGAGAAGGAGAAGGTGAAGTCTGGAGGGTGAATTAGAAGAAGCAGAAGGAGGAGATGGAGAAGGTGAAGTCAGGAGGGTGAATCAGAAGAAGCAGAAGAAGGAGAAGGAGAAGGTGAAGTCTGGAGGGTGAATCAGAAGAAGCAGAAGAAGGAGAAGGAGAAGGTGAAGACTGGAGGGTGAATCAGAAGAAGTAGAAGAAGGAGAAGGAGAAGGTGAAGTCTGGAGGTTGAATCAGAAGAAGTAGAAGAAGGAGAAGGAGAAGGCGAAGTCTGGAGGGTGAATCAGAAGAAGCAGAAGAAGGAGAAGGAGAAGGTGAAGTCTGGAGGGTGAATCAGAAGAAGCAGAAGATTGAGAAGAGAAGATGAAGTCTGGAGAGTGAATCAGAAGAAGCAGAAGAAGGAGAAGGAGAAGGTGAAGTCTGGAGGGTGAATCAGAAGAAGCAGAAGCAGGAGGAGGAGAAGGTGAAGTCTGGAGGGTGAATCAGAAGAAGTAGAAGAAGGAGAAGCAGAAGGTGAAGTCTGGAGGGTGAATCAGAAGACGCAGAAGAAGGAGAAGGAGAAGGTGAAGTCTGGAGGGTGAATCAGAAGAAGCAGAAGAAGGAGAAGGAGAAGGTGAAGTCTGGAGAGTGAATCAGAAGAAGAAGAAGAAGGAGAAGGAGAAGGTGAAGTCAGGAGGGTGAATCAGAAGAAGTAGAAGAAGGAGAAGGAGAAGGTGAAGTCTGGAGGGTGAAGCAGAAGAAGTAGAAGAAGGAGAAGGAGAAGGTGAATTCAGGAGGGTGAATCAGAAGAAGTAGAAGAAGGAGAAGGAGAAGGTGAAGTCAGGAGGGTGAATCAGAAGAAGCAGAAGAAGGAGAAGGAAAAAGTGAAGTCTGGAGGGTGAATCAGAAGAATCAGAAGAAGGAGAAGGAGAAGGTGAAGTCTGGAGGGTGAATCAGAAGAAGCAGAAGAAAGAGAAGGAGAAGGTGAAATCTGGAGGGTGAAGCAGAAGAAGCAGAAGAAGGAGAAGGAGAAGGTGAAGTCTGGTGGGTGAATCAGAAGAAGCAGAAGAAGGAGAAGGAGAAGGTGAAGTTAGGAGGGTGAATCAGAAGAAGCAGAAGAAGGAGAAGGAGAAGGTGAAGTCAGGGGGGTGAAGCAGAAGAAGTAGAAGAAGGAGAAGGAGAAGGTGAAGTCTGGAGGGTGAAGCAGAAGAAGCAGAAGAAGGAGAAGGAGAAGGTGAAGTCTGGAGGGCGCAGCAGAAGAAGCAGAATAAGGAGAAGGAGAAGGTGAAGTCTGGAGAGTGAAGCAGAAGAAGCAGAAGAAGGAGAAGGAGAAGATGAAGTCTGGAGGGTGAATCAGAAGAAGTAGAAGAAGGAGAAGGAGAAGGTGAGGTCTGGAGGGTGAATCAGAAGAAGCAGAAGAAGGAGAAGGAGAAGGTGAAGTCTGGAGGGTGAATCAGAAGAAGCAGAAGAAGGAGAAGGAGAAGGTGAAGTCTGGAGGGTGAATCAGAAGAAGCAGAAGAAGGAGAAGGAGAAGGTGAAGTTAGGAGGGTGAATCAGAAGAAGCAGAAGAAGGAGAAGGAGAAGGTGAAGTCAGGGGGGTGAAGCAGAAGAACTAGAAGAAGGAGAAGGAGAAGGTGTAGTCTGGAGGGTGAATCAGAAGAAGTAGACGAAGGAGAAGGAGAATGTGAAGTCTGGAGGGTGAATCAGAAGAAGCAGAAGCAGGAGAAGGAGAAGGTGAAGTCTGGAGGGTGAATCAGAAGAAGTAGAAGAAGGAGAAGGAGAAGGTGAAGTCTGGAGGGTGAATCAGAAGAAGCAGAAGAAGGAGAAGGAGAAGGTGAATTCTGGAGGGTGAATCAGAAGAAGCAGAAGAAGGAGAAGGAGAAGGTGAAGTCTGGAGGGTGAATCAGAAGAAGCAGAAGAAGGAGAAGGAGAAGGTGAAGTCTGGAGGGTGAATCAGAAGAAGCAGAAGAAGTAGAAGGAGAAGCTGAAGTCTGGAGGGTGAATCGGAAGAAGTAGAAGAAGGAGAAGGAGAAGGTGAAGTCTGGAGGGTGAATCAGAAGAAGCAGAAGAAGGAGAAGGAGAAGGTGAAGTCAGGAGGGTGAATCAGAAGAAGCAGAAGAAGGAGAAGGAGAAGGTGAAGTCTGGAGGGTGAATCAGAAGAAGCAGAAGAAGGAGAAGGAGAAGGTGAAGACTGGAGGGTGAATCAGAAGAAGTAGAAGAAGGAGAAGGAGAAGGTGAAGTCTGGAGGGTGAACCAGAAGAAGTAGAAGAAGGAGAAGGAGAAGGCGAAGTCTGGAGGGTGAATCAGAAGAAGCAGAAGAAGGAGAAGGAGAAGGTGAAGTCTGGAGGGTGAATCAGAAGAAGCAGAAGAAAGAGAAGGAGAAGGTGAAGTCTGGAGGGTGAAGCAGAAGAAGCAGAAGAAGGAGAAGGAGAAGATGAAGTCTGGAGGGTGAATCAGAAGAAGTAGAAGAAGGAGAAGGAGAAGGTGAAGTCAGGAGAGTGAAGCAGAAGAAGCAGAAGAAGGAGAAGGAGTAGGTGAATCTGGAGGGCGAAGCAGAAGAAGCAGAAGAAGGAGAAGGAGAAGGTGAAGTCTGGAGGGTGAAGCAGAAGAAGCAGAAGAAGGAGAAGGAGTAGGTGAAGTCTGGAGGGTGAATCAGAAGAAGCAGAAGAAGGAGAAGGAGAAGGTGAAGTTAGGAGGGTGAATCAGAAGAAGCAGAAGAAGGAGAAGGAGAAGGTGAAGTCTGGAGGGTGAAGCAGAAGAAGCAGAAGAAGGAGAAGGAGAGGGTGAAGTCTGGAGGCTGAATCAGAAGAAGCAGAAGAAGGAGAAGGAGAAGGTGAAGTTAGGAGGGTGAATCAGAAGAAGCAGAAGAAGGAGAAGGAGCAGGTGAAGTCAGGGGGGTGAAGCAGAAGAAGTAGAAGAAGGAGAAGGAGAAGGTGAAGTCAGGACGGTGAAGCAGAAGAAGCAGAAGAAGGAGAAGGAGAAGGTGAAGTCTGGAGGGTGAAGCAGAAGAAGCAGAAGAAGGAGAAGGAGAGGGTGAAGTCTGGAGGGTGAATCAGAAGAAGTAGAAGAAGGAGAAGGAGAAGGTGAAGTCAGGAGAGTGAAGCAGAAGAAGCAGAAGAAGGAGAAGGAGTAGGTGAATCTGGAGGGCGAAGCAGAAGAAGCAGAAGAAGGAGAAGGAGAAGGTGAAGTCTGGAGGGTGAAGCAGAAGAAGCAGAAGAAGGAGAAGGAGTAGGTGAAGTCTGGAGGGTGAATCAGAAGAAGTAGAAGAAGGAGAAGGATAAGGTGAAGTCAGGAGGGTGAAGCAGAAGAAGCAGAAGAAGGAGAAGGAGAAGGTGAAGTCTGGTGGGTGAAGCAGAAGAAGCAGAAGAAGGAGAAGGAGAAGGTGAAGTCTGGAGGGTGAAGCAGAAGAAGCAGAAGAAGGAGAAGGAGAAGGTGAAGTCAGGAGGGTGGATCAGAAGAAGTAGAAGAAGGAGAAGGAGAAGGTGAAGTCTGGAGGGTGAATCAGAAGAAGCAGAAGAAGGAGAAGGAGAAGGTGAAGTCTGGAGGGCGCAGCAGAAGAAGCAGAAGAAGGAGAAAGAGAAGGTGAAGTCTGGAGGGTGAAGCAGAAGAAGCAGAAGAAGGAGAAGGAGAGGGTGAAGTCTGGAGGGTGAATCAGAAGAAGTAGAAGAAGGAGAAGGAGAAGGTGAAGTCAGGAGAGTGAAGCAGAAGAAGCAGAAGAAGGAGAAGGAGAAGGTGAAGTCTGGAGGGCGAAGCAGAAGAAGCAGAAGAAGTAGAAGGAGTAGGTGAAGTCTGGAGGGTGAAGCAGAAGAAGCAGAAGAAGGAGAAGGAGTAGGTGAAGTCAGGAGGGTGAAGCAGAAGAAGCAGAAGAAGGAGAAGGAGTAGGTGAAGTCTGGTGGGTGAAGCAGAAGAAGCAGAAGAAGGAGAAGAAGGAGAAGGAGAAGGTGAAGTGTGCAGTGTGAAGCAGAAGAAGCAGAAGAAGGAGAAGGAGAAGGCGAAGTCAGGAGGGTGAATCAGAAGAAGTAGAAGAAGGAGAAGGAGAAGGTGAAGTCTGGAGGGTGAATCAGAAGAAGTAGAAGAAGGAGAAGGAGAAGGTGAAGTCTGGAGGGTGAATCAGAAGAAGTAGAAGAAGGAGAAGGAGAAGGTGAAGTCTGGAGGGTGATTCAGAAGAAGCAGAAGAAGGAGAAGGAGAAGGTGAAGTCTGGAGGGAGAAGCAGAAGAAGTAGAAGAAGGAGAAGGAGAAGGTGAAGTCTGGAGTGTGAATCAGAAGAAGTAGAAGAAGGAGAAGGAGAAGGTAAAGTTTGGCGGGTGAATCAGAAGAAGTAGAAGAAGGAGAAGGAGAAGGTGAAGTCTGGAGGGTGAATCAGAAGAAGCAGAAGAAGGAGAAGGAGAAGGTGAAGTCTGGAGGGTGAATCAGAAGAAGTAGAAGAAGGAGAAGGAGAAGGTGAAGTCTGGAGGGTGATTCAGAAGAAGGAGAAGAAGGAGAAGGAGAAGGTGAAGTCTGGAGGGAGAAGCAGAAGAAGTAGAAGAAGGAGAAGGAGAAGGTGAAGTCTGGAGTGTGAATCAGAAGAAGTAGAAGAAGGAGAAGGAGAAGGTAAAGTTTGGCGGGTGAATCAGAAGAAGTAGAAGAAGGAGAAGGAGAAGGTGAAGTCTGGAGGGTGAATCAGAAGAAGCAGAAGAAGGAGAAGGAGAAGGAGAAGTCTGGAGGGTGAATCAGAAGAAGTAGAAGAAGGAGAAGGAGAAGGTGTAGTCTGGAGGGTGAATCAGAAGAAGTAGACGAAGGAGAAGGAGAATGTGAAGTCTGGAGGGTGAATCAGAAGAAGCAGAAGCAGGAGAAGGAGAAGGTGAAGTCTGGAGGGTGAATCAGAAGAAGTAGAAGAAGGAGAAGGAGAAGGTGAAGTCTGGAGGGTGAATCAGAAGAAGCAGAAGAAGGAGAAGGAGAAGGTGAATTCTGGAGGGTGAATCAGAAGAAGCAGAAGAAGGAGAAGGAGAAGGTGAAGTCTGGAGGGTGAATCAGAAGAAGCAGAAGAAGGAGAAGGAGAAGGTGAAGTCTGGAGGGTGAATCAGAAGAAGCAGAAGAAGTAGAAGGAGAAGCTGAAGTCTGGAGGGTGAATCGGAAGAAGTAGAAGAAGGAGAAGGAGAAGGTGAAGTCTGGAGGGTGAATCAGAAGAAGCAGAAGAAGGAGAAGGAGAAGGTGAAGTCAGGAGGGTGAATCAGAAGAAGCAGAAGAAGGAGAAGGAGAAGGGGAAGTCTGGAGGGTGAATCAGAAGAAGCAGAAGAAGGAGAAGGAGAAGGTGAAGACTGGAGGGTGAATCAGAAGAAGTAGAAGAAGGAGAAGGAGAAGGTGAAGTCTGGAGGGTGAACCAGAAGAAGTAGAAGAAGGAGAAGGAGAAGGCGAAGTCTGGAGGGTGAATCAGAAGAAGCAGAAGAAGGAGAAGGAGAAGGTGAAGTCTGGAGGGTGAATCAGAAGAAGCAGAAGAAAGAGAAGGAGAAGGTGAAGTCTGGAGGGGGAAGCAGAAGAAGCAGAAGAAGGAGAAGGAGAAGATGAAGTCTGGAGGGTGAATCAGAAGAAGTATAAGAAGGAGAAGGAGAAGGTGAGGTTTGGAGGGTGAATCAGAAGAAGCAGAAGAAGGAGAAGGAGAAGGTGAAGTCTGAAGGCTGAATCAGAAGAAGCAGAAGAAGGAGAAGGAGAAGGTGAAGGCTGGAGGGTGAATCAGGAGAAGCAGAAGAAGGAGAAGGAGAAGGTGAAGTCTGGAGGGTGAATCAGAAGAAGCAGAAGAAAGAGAAGGAGAACTTGAAGTCTGGAGGGTGAAGCAGAAGAAGCAGAAGAAGGAGAAGGAGAAGGTGAAGACTGGAGGGTGAATCAGAAGAAGTGGAAGAAGGAGAAGGAGAAGGTGAAGTCTGGAGGGTGAATCAGAAGAAGTAGAAGAAGGAGAAGGAGAAGGTGAAGTCTGGAGGGTGAATCAGAAGAAGCAGAAGAAGGAGAAGGAGAAGGTGAAGTCTGGAGGGTGAATCAGAAGAAGCAGAAGAAGGAGAAGGAGGAGGTGAAGTCTGGAGGGTGAATCAGAAGAAGTAGAAGAAGGAGAAGGAGAAGGTGAGGTCTGGAGGGTGAATCAGAAGAAGCAGAAGAAGGAGAAGGAGAAGGTGAAGTCTGGAGGGTGAATCAGAAGAAGCAGAAGAAGGAGAAGGAGAAGGTGAAGTCTGGAGGGTGAATCAGAAGATGCAGAAGAAGGAGAAGGAGAAGGTGAAGTCAGGAGGGTGAATCAGAAGAAGCAGAAGAAGGAGAAGGAGAAGGTGGAGTCAGGGGGGTGAAGCAGAAGATGTAGAAGAAGGAGAAGGAGAAGGTGAAGTCAGGAGGGTGAAGCAGAAGAAGCAGAAGAAGGAGAAGGAGAAGATGAAGTCTGGAGGGCGCAGCAGAAGAAGCAGAAGAAGGAGAAGGAGAAGGTAAAGTCTGGAGGGTGAAGCAGAAGAAGCAGAAGAAGGAGAAGGAGAAGGTGAAGTCTGGAGGGTGAATACGAAGAAGTAGAAGAAGGAGAAGGAGAAGGTGAAGTCAGGAGGGTGAAGCAGAAGAAGCAGAAGAAGGAGAAGGAGAAGGTGAAGTCTGGAGGGTGAAGCAGAAGAAGCAGAAGATGGAGAAGGAGAAGGTGAAGTCTGGAGGGCGAAGCAGAAGAAGCAGAATAAGGAGAAGGAGAAGGTGAAGTCTGGAGGGTGAAGCAGAAGAAGCAGAAGAAGGAGAAGGAGAAGGTGAAGTCTGGAGGGTGAATCAGGAGAAGTAGAAGAAGGAGAAGGAGGAGGTGAAGTCTGGAGTGTGAATCAGAAGAAGTAGAAGAAGGAGAAGGAGAAGGTAAAGTTTGGCGGGTGAATCAGAAGAAGTAGAAGAAGGAGAAGGAGAAGGTGAAGTCTGGAGGGTGAATCAGAAGAAGCAGAAGAAGGAGAAGGAGAAGGTGAAGTCTGGAGGGTGAATCAGAAGAAGCAGAAGAAGGAGAAGGAGAAGGTGAAGTCTGGAGGGTGAATCAGAAGAAGCAGAAGAAGGAGAAGGAGAAGGTGAAGTCTGGAGGGTGAATCAGAAGATGCAGAAGAAGGAGAAGGAGAAGGTGAAGTCAGGAGGGTGAATCAGAAGAAGCAGAAGAAGGAGAAGGAGAAGGTGGAGTCAGGGGGGTGAAGCAGAAGATGTAGAAGAAGGAGAAGGAGAAGGTGAAGTCAGGAGGGTGAAGCAGAAGAAGCAGAAGAAGGAGAAGGAGAAGATGAAGTCTGGAGGGTGCAGCAGAAGAAGCAGAAGAAGGAGAAGGAGAAGGTGAAGTCTGGAGGGTGAAGCAGAAGAAGCAGAAGAAGGAGAAGGAGAAGGTGAAGTCTGGAGGGTGAATACGAAGAAGTAGAAGAAGGAGAAGGAGAAGGTGAAGTCAGGAGGGTGAAGCAGAAGAAGCAGAAGAAGGAGAAGGAGAAGGTGAATTCTGGAGGGTGAATCAGAAGAAGCAGAAGAAGGAGAAGGAGAAGGTGAAGTCTGGAGGGTGAATCAGAAGAAGCAGAAGAAGGAGAAGGAGAAGGTGAAGTCTGGAGGGTGAATCAGAAGAAGCAGAAGAAGTAGAAGGAGAAGCTGAAGTCTGGAGGGTGAATCGGAAGAAGTAGAAGAAGGAGAAGGAGAAGGTGAAGTCTGGAGGGTGAATCAGAAGAAGCAGAAGAAGGAGAAGGAGAAGGTGAAGTCAGGAGGGTGAATCAGAAGAAGCAGAAGAAGGAGAAGGAGAAGGGGAAGTCTGGAGGGTGAATCAGAAGAAGCAGAAGAAGGAGAAGGAGAAGGTGAAGACTGGAGGGTGAATCAGAAGAAGTAGAAGAAGGAGAAGGAGAAGGTGAAGTCTGGAGGGTGAACCAGAAGAAGTAGAAGAAGGAGAAGGAGAAGGCGAAGTCTGGAGGGTGAATCAGAAGAAGCAGAAGAAGGAGAAGGAGAAGGTGAAGTCTGGAGGGTGAATCAGAAGAAGCAGAAGAAAGAGAAGGAGAAGGTGAAGTCTGGAGGGGGAAGCAGAAGAAGCAGAAGAAGGAGAAGGAGAAGATGAAGTCTGGAGGGTGAATCAGAAGAAGTATAAGAAGGAGAAGGAGAAGGTGAGGTTTGGAGGGTGAATCAGAAGAAGCAGAAGAAGGAGAAGGAGAAGGTGAAGTCTGAAGGCTGAATCAGAAGAAGCAGAAGAAGGAGAAGGAGAAGGTGAAGGCTGGAGGGTGAATCAGGAGAAGCAGAAGAAGGAGAAGGAGAAGGTGAAGTCTGGAGGGTGAATCAGAAGAAGCAGAAGAAAGAGAAGGAGAACTTGAAGTCTGGAGGGTGAAGCAGAAGAAGCAGAAGAAGGAGAAGGAGAAGGTGAAGACTGGAGGGTGAATCAGAAGAAGTGGAAGAAGGAGAAGGAGAAGGTGAAGTCTGGAGGGTGAATCAGAAGAAGTAGAAGAAGGAGAAGGAGAAGGTGAAGTCTGGAGGGTGAATCAGAAGAAGCAGAAGAAGGAGAAGGAGAAGGTGAAGTCTGGAGGGTGAATCAGAAGAAGCAGAAGAAGGAGAAGGAGGAGGTGAAGTCTGGAGGGTGAATCAGAAGAAGTAGAAGAAGGAGAAGGAGAAGGTGAGGTCTGGAGGGTGAATCAGAAGAAGCAGAAGAAGGAGAAGGAGAAGGTGAAGTCTGGAGGGTGAATCAGAAGAAGCAGAAGAAGGAGAAGGAGAAGGTGAAGTCTGGAGGGTGAATCAGAAGATGCAGAAGAAGGAGAAGGAGAAGGTGAAGTCAGGAGGGTGAATCAGAAGAAGCAGAAGAAGGAGAAGGAGAAGGTGGAGTCAGGGGGGTGAAGCAGAAGATGTAGAAGAAGGAGAAGGAGAAGGTGAAGTCAGGAGGGTGAAGCAGAAGAAGCAGAAGAAGGAGAAGGAGAAGATGAAGTCTGGAGGGCGCAGCAGAAGAAGCAGAAGAAGGAGAAGGAGAAGGTAAAGTCTGGAGGGTGAAGCAGAAGAAGCAGAAGAAGGAGAAGGAGAAGGTGAAGTCTGGAGGGTGAATACGAAGAAGTAGAAGAAGGAGAAGGAGAAGGTGAAGTCAGGAGGGTGAAGCAGAAGAAGCAGAAGAAGGAGAAGGAGAAGGTGAAGTCTGGAGGGTGAAGCAGAAGAAGCAGAAGATGGAGAAGGAGAAGGTGAAGTCTGGAGGGCGAAGCAGAAGAAGCAGAATAAGGAGAAGGAGAAGGTGAAGTCTGGAGGGTGAAGCAGAAGAAGCAGAAGAAGGAGAAGGAGAAGGTGAAGTCTGGAGGGTGAATCAGGAGAAGTAGAAGAAGGAGAAGGAGGAGGTGAAGTCTGGAGTGTGAATCAGAAGAAGTAGAAGAAGGAGAAGGAGAAGGTAAAGTTTGGCGGGTGAATCAGAAGAAGTAGAAGAAGGAGAAGGAGAAGGTGAAGTCTGGAGGGTGAATCAGAAGAAGCAGAAGAAGGAGAAGGAGAAGGTGAAGTCTGGAGGGTGAATCAGAAGAAGCAGAAGAAGGAGAAGGAGAAGGTGAAGTCTGGAGGGTGAATCAGAAGAAGCAGAAGAAGGAGAAGGAGAAGGTGAAGTCTGGAGGGTGAATCAGAAGATGCAGAAGAAGGAGAAGGAGAAGGTGAAGTCAGGAGGGTGAATCAGAAGAAGCAGAAGAAGGAGAAGGAGAAGGTGGAGTCAGGGGGGTGAAGCAGAAGATGTAGAAGAAGGAGAAGGAGAAGGTGAAGTCAGGAGGGTGAAGCAGAAGAAGCAGAAGAAGGAGAAGGAGAAGATGAAGTCTGGAGGGTGCAGCAGAAGAAGCAGAAGAAGGAGAAGGAGAAGGTGAAGTCTGGAGGGTGAAGCAGAAGAAGCAGAAGAAGGAGAAGGAGAAGGTGAAGTCTGGAGGGTGAATACGAAGAAGTAGAAGAAGGAGAAGGAGAAGGTGAAGTCAGGAGGGTGAAGCAGAAGAAGCAGAAGAAGGAGAAGGAGAAGGTGAAGTCTGGAGGGTGAAGCAGAAGAAGCAGAAGATGGAGAAGGAGAAGGTGAAGTCTGGAGGGCGAAGCAGAAGAAGCAGAATAAGGAGAAGGAGAAGGTGAAGTCTGGAGGGTGAAGCAGAAGAAGCAGAAGAAGGAGAAGGAGAAGGTGAAGTCTGGAGGGTGAAGCAGAAGAAGCAGAAGAAGGAGAAGGAGAAGGTGAAGTCTGGAGGGTGAATCAGGAGAAGCAGAAGCAGGAGAAGGAGAAGGTGAAGTCTGGAGGGTGAATCAGAAGAAGCAGAAGAAGGAGAAGGAGAAGGTGAAGTCTGGAGGGTGAATCAGGAGAAGCAGAAGCAGGAGAAGGAGAAGGTGAAGTCTGGAGGGTGAATCAGAAGAAGTAGAAGAAGGAGAAGGAGAAGGTGAAGTCTGGAGGGTGAATCAGAAGAAGCAGAAGAAGGAGAAGGAGAAGGTGAATTCTGGAGGGTGAATCAGAAGAAGCAGAAGAAGGAGAAGGAGAAGGTGAAGTCTGGAGGGTGAATCAGAAGAAGCAGAAGAAGGAGAAGGAGAAGGTGAAGTCTGGAGGGTGAATCAGAAGAAGCAGAAGAAGGAGAAGGAGAAGGTGAAGTCTGGAGGGTGAATCAGGAGAAGCAGAAGCAGGAGAAGGAGAAGGTGAAGTCTGGAGGGTGAATCAGAAGAAGTAGAAGAAGGAGAAGGAGAAGGTGAAGTCTGGAGGGTGAATCAGAAGAAGCAGAAGAAGGAGAAGGAGAAGGTGAATTCTGGAGGGTGAATCAGAAGAAGCAGAAGAAGGAGAAGGAGAAGATGAAGTCTGGAGGGTGAATCAGAAGAAGCAGAATAAGGAGAAGGAGAAGGTGAAGTCTGGAGGGTGAAGCAGAAGAAGCAGAAGAAGGAGAAGGAGAAGGTGAAGTCTGGAGGGTGAATCAGGAGAAGCAGAAGCAGGAGAAGGAGAAGGTGAAGTCTGGAGGGTGAATCAGAAGAAGTAGAAGAAGGAGAAGGAGAAGGTGAAGTCTGGAGGGTGAATCAGAAGAAGCAGAAGAAGGAGAAGGAGAAGGTGAATTCTGGAGGGTGAATCAGAAGAAGCAGAAGAAGGAGAAGGAGAAGGTGAAGTCTGGAGGGTGAATCAGAAGAAGCAGAAGAAGGAGAAGGAGAAGGTGAAGTCTGGAGGGTGAATCAGAAGAAGCAGAAGAAGTAGAAGGAGAAGCTGAAGTCTGGAGGGTGAATCGGAAGAAGTAGAAGAAGGAGAAGGAGAAGGTGAAGTCTGGAGGGTGAATCAGAAGGAGCAGAAGAAGGAGAAGGAGAAGGTGAAGTCAGGAGGGTGAATCAGAAGAAGCAGAAGAAGGAGAAGGAGAAGGTGAAGTCTGGAGGGTGAATCAGAAGAAGCAGAAGAAGGAGAAGGAGAAGGTGAAGACTGGAGGGTGAATCAGAAGAAGTAGAAGAAGGAGAAGCAGAAGGTGAAGTCTGGAGGGTGAACCAGAAGAAGTAGAAGAAGGAGAAGGAGAAGGCGAAGTCTGGAGGGTGAATCAGAAGAAGCAGAAGAAGGAGAAGGAGAAGGTGAAGTCTGGAGGGTGAATCAGAAGAAGCAGAAGAAAGAGAAGGAGAAGGTGAAGTCTGGAGGGTGAAGCAGAAGAAGCAGAAGAAGGAGAAGGAGAAGATGAAGTCTGGAGGGTGAATCAGAAGAAGTATAAGAAGGAGAAGGAGAAGGTGAGGTTTGGAGGGTGAATCAGAAGAAGCAGAAGAAGGAGAACGAGAAGGTGAGGTCTGAAGGCTGAATCAGAAGAAGCAGAAGAAGGAGAAGGAGAAGGTGAAGGCTGGAGGGTGAATCAGGAGAAGCAGAAGAAGTAGAAGGAGAAGGTGAAGTCTGGAGGGTGAATCAGAAGAAGCAGAAGAAAGAGAAGGAGAAGGTTAAGTCTGGAGGGTGAAGCAGAAGAAGCAGAAGAAGGAGAAGGAGAAGGTGAAGACTGGAGGGTGAATCAGAAGAAGTGGAAGAAGGAGAAGGAGAAGGTGAAGTCTGGAGGGTGAATCAGAAGAAGTAGAAGAAGGAGAAGGAGAAGGTGAAGTCTGGAGGGTGAATCAGAAGAAGCAGAAGAAGGAGAAGGAGAAGGTGAAGTCTGGAGGGTGAATCAGAAGAAGCAGAAGAAGGAGAAGGAGGAGATGATGTCTGGAGGGTGAATCAGAAGAAGTAGAAGAAGGAGAAGGAGAAGGTGAGGTCTGGAGGGTGAATCAGAAGAAGCAGAAGAAGGAGAAGGAGAAGGTGAAGTCTGGAGGGTGAATCAGAAGAAGCAGAAGAAGGAGAAGGAGAAGGTGAAGTCTGGAGGGTGAATCAGAAGAAGCAGAAGAAGGAGAAGGAGAAGGTGAAGTCAGGAGGGTGAATCAGAAGAAGCAGAAGAAGGAGAAGGAGAAGGTGGAGTCAGGGGGGTGAAGCAGAAGATGTAGAAGAAGGAGAAGGAGAAGGTGAAGTCAGGAGGGTGAAGCAGAAGAAGCAGAAGAAGGAGAAGGAGAAGATGAAGTCTGGAGGGCGCAGCAGAAGAAGCAGAAGAAGGAGAAGGAGAAGGTGAAGTCTGGAGGGTGAAGCAGAAGAAGCAGAAGAAGGAGAAGGAGAAGGTGAAGTCTGGAAGGTGAATCCGAAGAAGTAGAAGAAGGAGAAGGAGAAGGTGAAGTCAGGAGGGTGAAGCAGAAGAAGCATAAGAAGGAGAAGGAGAAGGTGAAGTCTGGAGGGTGAAGCAGAAGAAGCAGAAGATGGAGAAGGAGAAGGTGAAGTCTGGAGGGCGAAGCAGAAGAAGCAGAATAAGGAGAAGGAGAAGGTGAAGTCTGGAGGGTGAAGCAGAAGAAGCAGAAGAAGGAGAAGGAGAAGGTGAAGTCTGGAGGGTGAATCAGGAGAAGTAGAAGAAGGAGAAGGAGAAGGTGAAGTCAGGAGGGTGAAGCAGAAGAAGCAGAAGAAGGAGAAGGAGAAGGTGAAGTCAGGAGGGTGAAGCAGAAGAAGCAGAAGAAGGAGAAGGAGAAGGAGAAGTCTGGAGGGTGAAGCAGAAGAAGCAGAAGAAGGAGAAGGAGAAGGTGAAGTCAGGAGGGTGAATCAGAAGAAGTAGAAGAAGGAGAAGGAGAAGGTGAAGTCTGGAGGGTGAATCAGAAGAAGTAGAAGATGGAGAAGGAGAAGGTGAAGTCTGGAGGGTGAATCAGAAGAAGTAGAAGAAGGAGAAGGAGAAGGTGAAGTCTGGAGGGTGAATCAGAAGAAGCAGAAGAAGGAGAAGGAGAAGGTGAAGTCTGGAGGGAGAAGCAGAAGAAGTAGAAGAAGGAGAAGGAGAAGGTGAAGTCTGGAGGGTGAATCAGAAGAATCAGAAGAAGGAGAAGGAGAAGGTGAAGTCTGGAGGGTGAATCAGAAGAAGCAGAAGAAAGAGAAGGAGAAGGTGAAGTCTGGAGGGTGAAGCAGAAGAAGCAGAAGAAGGAGAGGGAGAAGGTGAAGGCTGGAGGGTGAATCAGAAGAAGTAGAAGAAGGAGAAGGAGAAGGTGAAGTCTGGAGGGTGAATCAGAAGAAGTAGAAGAAGGAGAAGGAGAAGGTAAAGTTTGGCGGGTGAATCAGAAGAAGTAGAAGAAGGAGAAGGAGAAGGTGAAGTCTGGAGGGTGAATCAGAAGAAGCAGAAGAAGGAGAAGGAGAAGGAGAAGTCTGGAGGGTGAATCAGAAGAAGTAGAAGAAGGAGAAGGAGAAGGTGTAGTCTGGAGGGTGAATCAGAAGAAGTAGACGAAGGAGAAGGAGAATGTGAAGTCTGGAGGGTGAATCAGAAGAAGCAGAAGCAGGAGAAGGAGAAGGTGAAGTCTGGAGGGTGAATCAGAAGAAGTAGAAGAAGGAGAAGGAGAAGGTGAAGTCTGGAGGGTGAATCAGAAGAAGCAGAAGAAGGAGAAGGAGAAGGTGAATTCTGGAGGGTGAATCAGAAGAAGCAGAAGAAGGAGAAGGAGAAGGTGAAGTCTGGAGGGTGAATCAGAAGAAGCAGAAGAAGGAGAAGGAGAAGGTGAAGTCTGGAGGGTGAATCAGAAGAAGCAGAAGAAGTAGAAGGAGAAGCTGAAGTCTGGAGGGTGAATCGGAAGAAGTAGAAGAAGGAGAAGGAGAAGGTGAAGTCTGGAGGGTGAATCAGAAGGAGCAGAAGAAGGAGAAGGAGAAGGTGAAGTCAGGAGGGTGAATCAGAAGAAGCAGAAGAAGGAGAAGGAGAAGGTGAAGTCTGGAGGGTGAATCAGAAGAAGCAGAAGAAGGAGAAGGAGAAGGTGAAGACTGGAGGGTGAATCAGAAGAAGTAGAAGAAGGAGAAGGAGAAGGTGAAGTCTGGAGGGTGAACCAGAAGAAGTAGAAGAAGGAGAAGGAGAAGGCGAAGTCTGGAGGGTGAATCAGAAGAAGCAGAAGAAGGAGAAGGAGAAGGTGAAGTCTGGAGGGTGAATCAGAAGAAGCAGAAGAAAGAGAAGGAGAAGGTGAAGTCTGGAGGGTGAAGCAGAAGAAGCAGAAGAAGGAGAAGGAGAAGATGAAGTCTGGAGGGTGAATCAGAAGAAGTATAAGAAGGAGAAGGAGAAGGTGAGGTTTGGAGGGTGAATCAGAAGAAGCAGAAGAAGGAGAACGAGAAGGTGAGGTCTGAAGGCTGAATCAGAAGAAGCAGAAGAAGGAGAAGGAGAAGGTGAAGGCTGGAGGGTGAATCAGGAGAAGCAGAAGAAGGAGAAGGAGAAGGTGAAGTCTGGAGGGTGAATCAGAAGAAGCAGAAGAAAGAGAAGGAGAAGGTTAAGTCTGGAGGGTGAAGCAGAAGAAGCAGAAGAAGGAGAAGGAGAAGGTGAAGACTGGAGGGTGAATCAGAAGAAGTGGAAGAAGGAGAAGGAGAAGGTGAAGTCTGGAGGGTGAATCAGAAGAAGTAGAAGAAGGAGAAGGAGAATGTGAAGTCTGGAGGGTGAATCAGAAGAAGCAGAAGAAGGAGAAGGAGAAGGTGAAGTCTGGAGGGTGAATCAGAAGAAGCAGAAGAAGGAGAAGGAGGAGATGATGTCTGGAGGGTGAATCAGAAGAAGTAGAAGAAGGAGAAGGAGAAGGTGAGGTCTGGAGGGTGAATCAGAAGAAGCAGAAGAAGGAGAAGGAGAAGGTGAAGTCTGGAGGGTGAATCAGAAGAAGCAGAAGAAGGAGAAGGAGAAGGTGAAGTCTGGAGGGTGAATCAGAAGAAGCAGAAGAAGGAGAAGGAGAAGGTGAAGTCAGGAGGGTGAATCAGAAGAAGCAGAAGAAGGAGAAGGAGAAGGTGGAGTCAGGGGGGTGAAGCAGAAGATGTAGAAGAAGGAGAAGGAGAAGGTGAAGTCAGGAGGGTGAAGCAGAAGAAGCAGAAGAAGGAGAAGGAGAAGATGAAGTCTGGAGGGCGCAGCAGAAGAAGCAGAAGAAGGAGAAGGAGAAGGTGAAGTCTGGAGGGTGAAGCAGAAGAAGCAGAAGAAGGAGAAGGAGAAGGTGAAGTCTGGAAGGTGAATCCGAAGAAGTAGAAGAAGGAGAAGGAGAAGGTGAAGTCAGGAGGGTGAAGCAGAAGAAGCAGAAGAAGGAGAAGGAGAAGGTGAAGTCTGGAGGGTGAAGCAGAAGAAGCAGAAGATGGAGAAGGAGAAGGTGAAGTCTGGAGGGCGAAGCAGAAGAAGCAGAATAAGGAGAAGGAGAAGGTGAAGTCTGGAGGGTGAAGCAGAAGAAGCAGAAGAAGGAGAAGGAGAAGGTGAAGTCTGGAGGGTGAATCAGGAGAAGTAGAAGAAGGAGAAGGAGAAGGTGAAGTCAGAAGGGTGAAGCAGAAGAAGCAGAAGAAGGAGAAGGAGAAGGTGAAGTCAGGAGGGTGAAGCAGAAGAAGCAGAAGAAGGAGAAGGAGAAGGAGAAGTCTGGAGGGTGAAGCAGAAGAAGCAGAAGAAGGAGAAGGAGAAGGTGAAGTCAGGAGGGTGAATCAGAAGAAGTAGAAGAAGGAGAAGGAGAAGGTGAAGTCTGGAGGGTGAATCAGAAGAAGTAGAAGATGGAGAAGGAGAAGGTGAAGTCTGGAGGGTGAATCAGAAGAAGTAGAAGAAGGAGAAGGAGAAGGTGAAGTCTGGAAGGTGAATCAGAAGAAGCAGAAGAAGGAGAAGGAGAAGGTGAAGTCTGGAGGGAGAAGCAGAAGAAGTAGAAGAAGGAGAAGGTGAAGTCTGGAGGGTGAATCAGAAGAATCAGAAGAAGGAGAAGGAGAAGGTGAAGTCTGGAGGGTGAATCAGAAGAAGCAGAAGAAAGAGAAGGAGAAGGTGAAGTCTGGAGGGTGAAGCAGAAGAAGCAGAAGAAGGAGAGGGAGAAGGTGAAGGCTGGAGGGTGAATCAGAAGAAGTAGAAGAAGGAGAAGGAGAAGGTGAAGTCTGGAGGGTGAATCAGAAGAAGTAGAAGAAGGAGAAGGAGAAGGTGAAGTCTGGAGGGTGAATCAGAAGAATCAGAAGAAGGAGAAGGAGAAGGTGAAGTCTGGAGGGTGAATCAGAAGAAGCAGAAGAAGGAGAAGGAGAAGGTGAAGTCTGGAGGGTGAATCAGAAGAAGCAGAAGAAGGAGAAGGAGAAGGTGAAGTCTGGAGGGTGAATCAGAAGAAGCAGAAGAAGGAGAAGGAGAAGGTGAAGTCTGGAGGGTGTATCAGAAGAAGCAGAAGAAGGAGAAGGAGAAGATGAAGTCTGGAGGGTGAATCAGAAGAAGTAGATGAAGGAGAAGGAGAAGGTGAGGTCTGGAGGGTGAATCAGAAGAAGCAGAAGAAGGAGAAGGAGAAGGTGAAGTCTGAAGGGTGAATCAGAAGAAGCAGAAGAAGGAGAAGGAGAAGGTGAAGTCTGGAGGGTGAATCAGAAGAAGCAGAAGAAGGAGAAGGAGAAGGTGAAGTCTGGAGGGTGAATCAGAAGAAGCAGAAGAAGGAGAAGGAGAAGATGAAGTCTGGAGGGTGAATCAGAAGAAGCAGAAGAAAGAGAAGGAGAAAGTGAAGTCTGGAGGGTGAAGCAAAAGAAACAGAAGAAGGAGAAGGAGAAGGTGAAGACTGGAGGGTGAATCAGAAGAAGTAGAAGAAGGAGAAGGAGAAGGTGAAGTCTGGAGGATGAATCAGAAGAAGTAGAAGAAGGAGAAGGAAAAGATGAAGTCTGGAGGGTGAATCAGAAGAAGTAGAAGAAGGAGAAGGTGAGGTCTGGAGGGTGAATCAGAAGAATCAGAAGAAGGAGAAGGAGAAGTCTGGAGGGTGAATCAGAAGAAGCAGAAGAAGGAGAAGGAGAAGGTGAAGTCTGGAGGGTGAATCAGAAGAAGCAGAAGAAGGAGAAGGAGAAGGTGAAGTCAGGAGGGTGAATCAGAAGAAGCAGAAGAAGGAGAAGGAGAAGGTGAAGTTAGGAGGGTGAATCAGAAGAGGCAGAAGAAGGAGAAGGAGAAGGTGAAGTCTGGAGGGTGAATCAGAAGAAGCAGAAGAAGGAGAAGGAGAAGGTGAAGTTTGGAGGGTGAATCAGAAGAAGCAGAAGAAGGAGAAGGAGAAGGTGAAGTCTGGAGGGTGAATCAGAAGAAGCAGAAGAAGGAGAAGGAGAAGGTGAAGTCTGGAGGGTGAATCAGAAGAAGCAGAAGAAGGAGAAGGAGAAGGTGAAGTCTGGAGGGTGAATCAGAAGAAGCAGAAGAAGGAGGAGGAGAAGGTGAAGTCTGGAGGGTGAATCAGAAGAAGCATTATAAGGAGAAGTAGAAGGTGAAGTCTGGAGGGTGAATCAGAAGAAGCAGAAGAAAGAGAAGGAGAAAGTGAAGTCTGGAGGGTGAAGCAGAAGAAACAGAAGAAGGAGAAGGAGAAGGTGAAGACTGGAGGGTGAATCAGAAGAAGTAGAAGAAGGAGAAGGAGAAGGTGAAGTCTGGAGGATGAATCAGAAGAAGTAGAAGAAGGAGAAGGAAAAGATGAAGTCTGGAGGGTGAATCAGAAGAAGTAGAAGAAGGAGAAGGTGAGGTCTGGAGGGTGAATCAGAAGAATCAGAAGAAGGAGAAGGAGAAGGTGAAGTCTGGAGGGTGAATCAGAAGAAGCAGAAGAAGGAGAAGGAGAAGGTGAAGTCTGGAGGGTGAATCAGAAGAAGCAGAAGAAGGAGAAGGAGAAGGTGAAGTCAGGAGGGTGAATCAGAAGAAGCAGAAGAAGGAGAAGGAGAAGGTGAAGTTAGGAGGGTGAATCAGAAGAAGCAGAAGAAGGAGAAGGAGAAGGTGAAGTCTGGAGGGTGAATCAGAAGAAGCAGAAGAAGGAGAAGGAGAAGGTGAAGTCTGGAGGGTGAATTAGAAGAAGCAGAAGAAGGAGAAGGAGAAGGTGAAGTCAGGAGGGTGAATCAGAAGAAGCAGAAGAAGGAGAAGGAGAAGGTAAAGTTAGGAGGGTGAATCAGAAGAAGCAGAAGAAGGAGAAGGAGCAGGTGAAGTCAGGGGGGTGAAGCAGAAGAAGTAGGAGATGGAGAAGGAGAAGGTGAAGTCAGGAGGGTGAAGCAGAAGAAGCAGAAGAAGGAGAAGGAGATGGTGAAGTCTGGAGGGCGCAGCAGAAGAAGCAGAAGAAGGAGAAGGAGAAGGTGAAGTCTGGAGGGTGAAGCAGAAGAAGCAGAAGAAGGAGAAGGAGAAGGTGAAGTTACGAGAGTGAAGCAGAAGAAGCAGAAGAAGGAGAAGGAGAAGGTGAAGTCTGGAGGGTGAAGCAGAAGAAGTAGAAGAAGGAGAAGGAGAAGGTGAAGTCAGGAGGGTGAAGCAGAAGAAGCAGAGGAAGGAGAAGGAGAAGGTAAAGTCTGGAGGGTGAAGCAGAAGAAGCAGAAGAAGGAGAAGGAGAAGGTGAAGTCAGGAGGGTGAAGCAGAAGAAGCAGAGGAAGGAGAAGGAGAAGGTAAAGTCTGGAGGGTGAAGCAGAAGAAGCAGAAGAAGGAGAAGGAGAACGTGAAGTCAGGAGGGTGAATCAGAAGAAGGAGAAGAAGGAGAAGGAGAAGGTGAAGTCTGGAGGGTGAATCAGAAGAAGTAGAAGAAGGAGAAGGAGAAGCTGAAGTCTGGAGGGTGAATCAGAAGAAGTAGAAGAAGGAGAAGGAGAAGGTGAAGTCTGGAGGGTGAATGAGAAGAAGCAGAAGAAGGAGAAGGAAAAGGTGAAGTCTGGAGGGAGAAGCAGAAGAAGTAGAAGAAGGAGAAGGAGAAGGTGAAGTCTGGAGGGTGAATCAGAAGAAGTAGAAGAAGGAGAAGGTGAAGTCTGGAGGGTGAATCAGAAGAAGTAGAAGAAGGAGAAGGAGAAGGTGAAGTCTGGAGGGTGAATCAGAAGAAGCAGAAGAAGGAGAAGGAGAAGGTGAAGTCTGGAGGGTGAATCAGAAGAAGTAGAAGAAGGAGAAGGAGAAGGTGTAGTCTGGAGGGTGAATCAGAAGAAGTAGACGAAGGAGAAGGAGAAGGTGAAGTCTGGAGGGTGAATCAGAAGAAGCAGAAGAAGGAGAAGGAGAAGGTGAAGTCTGGAGGGTGAATCAGAAGAAGTAGAAGAAGGAGAAGGAGAAGGTGAAGTCTGGAGGGTGAATCAGAAGAAGCAGAAGCAGGAGAAGGAGAAGGTGAAGTCTGGAGGGTGAATCAGAAGAAGCAGAAGAAGGAGAAGGAGAAGGTGAAGTCTGGAGGGTGAATCAGAAGAAGTAGAAGAAGGAGAAGGAGAAGGTGTAGTCTGGAGGGTGAATCAGAAGAAGTAGACGAAGGAGAAGGAGAAGGTGAAGTCTGGAGGGTGAATCAGAAGAAGCAGAAGAAGGAGAAGGAGAAGGTGAAGTCTGGAGGGTGAATCAGAAGAAGCAGAAGAAGGAGAAGGAGAAGGTGAAGTCTGGAGGGTGAATCAGAAGAAGTAGAAGAAGGAGAAGGAGAAGGTGAAGTCTGGAGGTTGAAGCAGAAGAAGTAGAAGAAGGAGAAGGAAAAGGTGAAGTCTGGAGGGTGAATCAGAAGAAGCAGAAGAAAGAGAAGGAGAAGGTGAAGTCTGGAGGGTGAATCAGAAGAAGTAGAAGAAGGAGAAGGAGAAGGTGAAGTCTGGAGGGTGAATCAGAATAATCAGAAGAAGGAGAAGGAGAAGGTGAAGTCTGGAGGGTGAATCAGAAGAAGCAGAAGAAAGAGAAGGAGAAGGTGAAGTCTGGAGGGTGAATCAGAAGAAGTAGAAGAAGGAGAAGGAGAAGGTGAAGTCTGGAGGGTGAATCAGAAAAAGCAGAAGAAGGAGAAGGAGAAGGTGAAGTCTGGAGGGTGAATCAGAAGAAGCAGAAGAAGGAGAAGGAGAAGGTGAAGTCTGGAGGGTGAATCAGAAGAAGCAGAAGAAGGAGAAGGAGAAGGTGAAGTCTGGAGGGTGAATCAGAAGAAGCAGAAGAAGGAGAAGGAGAAGGTGAAGTCTGGAGGATGAATCAGAAGAAGCAGAAAAAGGAGAAGGAGAAGGTGAAGTCTGAAGGGTGAATCAGAAGAAGTCGAAGAAGGAGAAGGAGAAGGTGAAGTCTGGAGGGTGAAGCAGAAGAAGTAGAAGAAGGAGAAGGAGAAGGTGAAGTCAGGAGCGTGAATCAGAAGAAGTAGAAGAAGGAGAAGGAGAAGGTGAAGTCAGGAGGGTGAATCAGAAGAAGCAGAAGAAGGAGAAGGAGAAGGTGAAGTCTGGAGGGTGAATCAGAAGAATCAGAAGAAGGAGAAGGAGAAGGTGAAGTCTGGAGGGTGAATCAGAAGAAGCAGAAGAAAGAGAAGGAGAAGGTGAAGTCTGGAGGGTGAAGCAGAAGAAACAGAAGAAGGAGAAGGAGAAGGTGAAGACTGGAGGGTGAATCAGAAGAAGTAGAAGAAGGAGAAGGAGAAGGTGAAGTCTGGAGGGTGAATCAGAAGAAGTAGAAGAAGGAGAAGGAGAAGGTGAAGTCTGGAGGGTGAATCAGAAGAAGCAGAAGAAGGAGAAGGAGAAGGTGAAGTCTGGAGGGTGAATCAGAAGAAGCAGAAGAAGGAGAAGGAGAAGATGAAGTCTGGAGGGTGAATCAGAAGAAGTAGAAGAAGGAGAAGGAGAAGGTGAGGTCTGGAGGGTGAATCAGAAGAAGCAGAAGAAGGAGAAGGAGAAGGTGAAGTCTGGAGGGTGAATCAGAAGAAGCAGAAGAAGGAGAAGGAGAAGGTGAAGTCTGCAGGGTGAATCAGAAGAAGCAGAAGAAGGAGAAGGAGAAGGTGAAGTCAGGAGGGTGAATCAGAAGAAGCAGAAGAAGGAGAAGGAGAAGGTAAAGTTAGGAGGGTGAATCAGAAGAAGCAGAAGAAGGAGAAGGAGCAGGTGATGTCAGGGGGATGAAGCAGAAGAAGTAGAAGAAGGAGAAGGAGAAGGTGAAGTCAGGACCGTGAAGCAGAAGAAGCAGAAGAAGGAGAAGGAGAAGGTGAAGTCTGGAGGGTGAACCAGAAGAAGTAGAAGAAGGAGAAGGAGAAGGTCAAGTCTGGAGGGTGAATCAGAAGAAGTAGAATAAGGAGAAGGAGAAGGTGAAGTCTGGAGGGTGAAGCAGAAGAATTAGAAGAAGGAGAAGGAGAAGGTGAAGTCAGGAGGGTGAATCAGAAGAAGTAGAAGAAGGAGAAGGAGAAGGTGAAGTCAGGAGGGTGAATCAGAAGAAGCAGAAGAAGGAGAAGGAGAAGGTGAAGTCTGGAGGGTGTATCAGAAGAATCAGAAGAAGGAGAAGGAGAAGGTGAAGTCTGGAGGGTGAATCAGAAGAAGCAGAAGAAAGAGAAGGAGAAGGTGAAGTCTGGAGCGTGAATCAGAAGAAGTAGAAGAAGGAGAAGGAGAAGGTGAAGTCTGGAGTGTGAATCAGAAGAAGCAGAAGAAGGAGAAGGAGAAGGTGAAGTCTGGAGGGTGAATCAGAAGAAGCAGAATAAGGAGAAGGAGAAGGTGAAGTCTGGAGGGTGAAGCAGAAGAAGCAGAAGAAGGAGAAGGAGAAGGTGAAGTCTGGAGGGTGAATCAGAAGAAGTAGAAGAAGGAGAAGGAGAAGGTGAAGTCTGGAGGGTGAAGCAGAAGAAGTAGAAGAAGGAGAAGGAGAAGGTAAAGTCAGGAGGGTGAATCAGAAGAAGTAGAAGAAGGAGAAGGAGAAGGTGAAGTCAGGAGGGTGAATCAGAAGAAGCAGAAGAAGGAGAAAGAGAAGGTGAAGTCTGGAGGGTGAATCAGAAGAATCAGAGGAAGGAGAAGGAGAAGGTGAAGTCTGGAGGGTGAATCAGAAGAAGCAGAGGAAGGAGAAGGAGAAGGTGAAGTCTGGAGGGTGAAGCAGAAGAAGTAGAAGAAGGAGAAGGAGAAGGTGAAGTCAGGAGGGTGAAGCAGAAGAAGCAGAAGAAGGAGAAGGAGAAGGTGAAGTCTGGAGGGTGAATCAGAAGAAGTAGAAGAAGGAGAAGTAGAAGGTGAAGTCTGGAGGGTGAATCAAAAGAAGCAGAATAAGGAGAAGGAGAAGGTGAAGTCTGGAGGGTGAAGCAGAAGAAGCAGAAGAAGGAGAAGGAGAAGGTGAAGTCTGGAGGGTGAATCAGAAGAAGTAGAAGAAGGAGAAGGAGAAGGTGAAGTCTGGAGGGTGAAGCAGAAGAAGTAGAAGAAGGAGAAGGAGAAGGTGAAGTCAGGAGGGTGAATCAGAAGAAGTAGAAGAAGGAGAAGGAGAAGGTGAAGTCAGGAGGGTGAATCATAAGAAGCAGAAGAAGGAGAAGGAGAAGGTGAAGTCTGGAGGGTGAATCAGAAGAATCAGAAGAAGGAGAAGGAGAAGGTGAAGTCTGGAGGGTGAATCAGAAGAAGCAGAAGAAAGAGAAGGAGAAGGTGAAGTCTGGAGGGTGAAGCAGAAGAAACAGAAGAAGGAGAAGGAGTAGGTGAAGACTGGAGGGTGAATCAGAAGAAGTAGAAGAAGGAGAAGGAGAAGGTGAAGTCTGGAGGGTGAATCAGAAGAAGTAGAAGAAGGAGAAGGAGAAGGTGAAGTCTGGAGGGTGAATCAGAAGAAGCAGAAGAAGGAGAAGGAGAAGGTGAAGTCTGGAGGGTGAATCAGAAGAAGCAGAAGAAGGAGAAGGAGAAGGTGAAGTCTGGAGGGTGAATCAGAAGAAGCAGAATAAGGAGAAGGAGAAGGTGAAGTCTGGAGGGTGAATCAGAAGAAGCAGAAAAAGGAGAAGGAGAAGGTGAAGTCTGAAGGGTGAATCATAAGAAGTAGAAGAAGGAGAAGGAGAAGGTGAAGTCTGGAGGGTGAAGCAGAAGAAGTAGAAGAAGGAGAAGGAGAAGGTGAAGTCAGGAGGGTGAATCAGAAGAAGTAGAAGAAGGAGAAGGAGAAGGTGAAGTCAGGAGGGTGAATCATAAGAAGCAGAAGAAGGAGAAGGAGAAGGTGAAGTCTGGAGGGTGAATCAGAAGAATCAGAAGAAGGAGAAGGAGAAGGTGAAGTCTGGAGGGTGAATCAGAAGAAGCAGAAGAAAGAGAAGGAGAAGGTGAAGTCTGGAGGGTGAAGCAGAAGAAACAGAAGAAGGAGAAGGAGAAGGTGAAGACTGGAGGGTGAATCAGAAGAAGTAGAAGAAGGAGAAGGAGAAGGTGAAGTCTGGAGGGTGAATCAGAAGAAGTAGAAGAAGGAGAAGGAGAAGGTGAAGTCTGGAGGGTGAATCAGAAGAAGCAGAAGAAGGAGAAGGAGAAGGTGAAGTCTGGAGGGTGAATCAGAAGAAGCAGAAGAAGGAGATGGAGAAGATGAAGTCTGGAGGGTGAATCAGAAGAAGTAGAAGAAGGAGAAGGAGAAGGTGAGGTCTGGAGGGTGAATCAGAAGAAGCAGAAGAAGGAGAAGGAGAAGGTGAAGTCTGGAGGGTGAAGCAGAAGAAGTAGAAGAAGGAGAAGGAGAAGGTGAAGTCAGGAGGGTGAATCATAAGAAGCAGAAGAAGGAGAAGGAGAAGGTGAAGTCTGGAGGGTGAATCAGAAGAATCAGAAGAAGGAGAAGGAGAAGGTGAAGTCTGGAGGGTGAATCAGAAGAAGCAGAAGAAAGAGAAGGAGAAGGTGAAGTCTGGAGGGTGAAGCAGAAGAAACAGAAGAAGGAGAAGGAGAAGGTGAAGACTGGAGGGTGAATCAGAAGAAGTAGAAGAAGGAGAAGGAGAAGGTGAAGTCTGGAGGGTGAATCAGAAGAAGTAGAAGAAGGAGAAGGAGAAGGTGAAGTCTGGAGGGTGAATCAGAAGAAGCAGAAGAAGGAGAAGGTGAAGTCTGGAGGGTGAATCAGAAGAAGCAGAAGAAGGAGAAGGAGAAGATGAAGTCTGGAGGGTGAATCAGAAGAAGTAGAAGAAGGAGAAGGAGAAGGTGAGGTCTGGAGGGTGAATCAGAAGAAGCAGAAGAAGGAGAAGGAGAAGGTGAAGTCTGGAGGGTGAATCAGAAGAAGCAGAAGAAGGAGAAGGAGAAGGTGAAGTCTGGAGGGTGAATCAGAAGAAGCAGAAGAAGGAGAAGGAGAAGGTGAAGTCAGGAGGGTGAATCAGAAGAAGCAGAAGAAGGAGAAGGAGAAGGTGAAGTTAGGAGGGTGAATCAGAAGAAGCAGAAGAAGGAGAAGGAGCAGGTGATGTCAGGGGGATGAAGCAGAAGAGGTAGAAGAAGGAGAAGGAGAAGGTGAAGTCAGGACGGTGAAGCAGAAGAAGCAGAAGAAGGAGAAGGAGAAGGTGAAGTCTGGAGGGTGAATCAGAAGAAGTAGAAGAAGGAGAAGGAGAAGGTCAAGTCTGGAGGGTGAATCAGAAGAAGTAGAAGAAGGAGAAGGAGAAGGTGAAGTCTGGAGGGTGAAGCAGAAGAAGTAGAAGAAGGAGAAGGAGAAGGTGAAGTCAGGAGGGTGAATCAGAAGAAGTAGAAGAAGGAGAAGGAGAAGGTGAAGTCAGGAGGGTGAATCAGAAGAAGCAGAAGAAGGAGAAGAAGAAGGTGAAGTCTGGAGGGTGAATCAGAAGAATCAGAAGAAGGAGAAGGAGAAGGTGAAGTCTGGAGGGTGAATCAGAAGAAGCAGAAGAAAGAGAAGGAGAAGGTGAAGTCTGGAGGGTGAATCAGAAGAAGTAGAAGAAGGAGAAGGAGAAGGTGAAGTCTGGAGTGTGAATCAGAAGAAGCAGAAGAAGGAGAAGGAGAAGGTGAAGTCTGGAGGGTGAATCAGAAGAAGCAGAAGAAGGAGAAGGAGAAGGTGAAGTCTGGAGGGTGAATCAGAAGAAGTAGAAGAAGGAGAAGGAGAAGGTGAAGTCTGGAGGGTGAAGCAGAAGAAATAGAAGAAGGAGAAGGAGAATGTGAAGTCAGGAGGGTGAATCAGATTAAGTAGAAGAAGGAGAAGGAGAAGGTGAAGTCAGGAGGGTGAATCAGAAGAAGCAGAAGAAGGAGAAGGAGAAGGTGATGTCTGGAGGGTGAATCAGAAGAATCAGAAGAAGGAGAAGGAGAAGGTGAAGTCTGGAGGGTGAATCAGAAGAAGCAGAGGAAGGAGAAGGAGAAGGTGAAGTCTGGAGGGTGAATCAGAAGAAGCAGAATAAGGAGAAGGAGAAGGTGAAGTCTGGAGGGTGAATCAGAAGAAGCAGAATAAGGAGAAGGAGAAGGTGAAGTCTGGAGGGTGAATCAGAAGAAGCAGAAGAAGGAGAAGGAGAAGATGAAGTCTGGAGGGTGAAGCAGAAGAAGTAGAAGAAGGAGAAGGAGAAGCTGAAGTCTGGAGGGTGAAGCAGAAGAAGTAGAAGAAGGAGAAGGAGAAGGTGAAGTCAGGAGGGTGAATCAGAAGAAGTAGAAGAAGGAGAAGGAGAAGGTGAAGTCAGGAGGGTGAATCAGAAGAAGCAGAAGAAGGAAAAGGAGAAGGTGAAGTCTGGAGGGTGAATCAGAAGAATGAGAAGAATGAGAAGGAGAAGGTGAAGTCTGGAGGGTGAATCAGAAGAAGCAGAAGAAAGAGAAGGAGAAGATGAAGTCTGGAGGGTGAAGCAGAAGAAACAGAAGAAGGAGAAGGAGAAGGTGAAGTCTGGAGGGTGAATCAGAAGAAGCAGAAGAAGGAGAAGGAGAAGATGAATTCTGGAGGGTGAATCAGAAGAAGTAGAAGAAGGAGAAGGAGAAGGTGAAGTCTGGAGGGTGAATCAGAAGTAGTAGAAGAAGGAGAAGGTGAAGTCTGGACGGTGAATCAGAAGAAACAGAAGAAGGAGAAGGAGAAGGTGAAGTCTGGAGGGTGAATCAGAAGAAGTAGAAGAAGGAGAAGGAGAAGGTGTAGTCTGGAGGGTGAATCAGAAGAAGTAGACGAAGGAGAAGGAGAAGGTGAAGTCTGGAGGGTGAATCAGAAGAAGCAGAAGAAGGAAATGGAGAAGGTGAAGTCTGGAGGGTGAATCAGAAGAAGTAGAAGAAGGAGAAGGAGAAGGTGAAGTCTGGAGGGTGAATCAGAAGAAGCAGAAGAAGGAGAAGGAGAAGGTGAAATCTGGAGGGTGAATCAGAAGAAGCAGAATAAGGAGAAGGAGAAGGAGAAGTCTGGAGGGTGTATCAGAAGAAGCAGAAGAAGGAGAAGGAGAAGGTGAAGTCTGGAGGGTGAAGCAGAAGAAGTAGAAGAAGGAGAAGGAGAAGGTGAAGTCAGGAGGGTGAATCAGAAGAAGTAGAAGAAGGAGAAGGAGAAGGTGAAGTCAGGAGGGTGAATCAGAAGAAGCAGAAGAAGGAGAAGGAGAAGGTGAAGTCTGGAGGGTGAATCAGAAGAATCAGAAGAAGGAGAAGGAGAAGGTGAAGTCTGGAGGGTGAATCAGAAGAAGCAGAAGAAGGAGAAGGAGAAGGTGAAGTCTGGAGGGTGAATCAGATGAAGCAGAAGAAGGAGAAGGAGAAGGTGAAGTCAGGAGGGTGAATCAGAAGAAGCAGAAGACGGAGAAGGAGAAGGTGATGTTAGGAGGGTGAATCAGAAGAAGCAGAAGAAGGAGAAGGAGCAGGTGATGTCAGCGGGATGAAGCAGAAGAAGTAGAAGAAGGAGAAGGAGAAGGTGAAGTCAGGACGGTGAAGCAGAAGAAGCAGAAGAAGGAGAAGGAGAATGTGAAGTCTGGAGGGTGAATCAGAATAAGTAGAAGAAGGAGAAGGAGAAGGTCAAGTCTGGAGGGTGAATCAGAAGAAGTAGAAGAAGGAGAAGGAGAAGGTGAAGTCTGGAGGGTGAAGCAGAAGAAGTAGAAGAAGGAGAAGGAGAAGTTCAAGTCAGGAGGGTGAATCAGAAGAAGTAGAAGAAGGAGAAGGAGAAGGTGAAGTCAGGAGGGTGAATCAGAAGAAGCAGAAGAAGGAGAAGGAGAAGGTGAAGTCTGGAGGGTGAATCAGAAGAAGTAGAAGAAGGAGAAGGAGAAGGTGTTGTCTGGAGGGTGAATCAGAAGAAGTAGACGAAGGAGAAGGAGAAGGTGAAGTCTGGAGGGTGAATCAGAAGAAGCAGAAGAAGGAGAAGGAGAAGGTGAAGTCTGGAGGGTGAATCAGAAGAAGCAGAATAAGGAGAAGGAGAAGGTGAAGTCTGGAGGGTGAATCAGAAGAAGCAGAAAAAGAAGAAGGAGAAGGTGAAGTCTGAAGGGTGAATCAGAAGAAGTAGAAGAAGGAGAAGGAGAAGGTGAAGTCTGGAGGGTGAAGCAGAAGAAGTAGAAGAAGGAGAAGGAGAAGGTGAAGTCAGGAGGGTGAATCAGAAGAAGTAGAAGAAGGAGAAGGAGAAGGTCAAGTCTGGAGGGTGAATCAGAAGAAGTAGAATAAGGAGAAGGAGAAGGTGAAGTCTGGAGGGTGAAGCAGAAGAAGTAGAAGAAGGAGAAGGAGAAGGTGAAGTCAGGAGGGTGAATCAGAAGAAGTAGAAGAAGGAGAAGGAGAAGGTGAAGTCAGGAGGGTGAATCAGAAGAAGCAGAAGAAGGAGAAGGAGAAGGTGAAGTCTGGAGGGTGTATCAGAAGAATCAGAAGAAGGAGAAGGAGAAGGTGAAGTCTGGAGGGTGAATCAGAAGAAGCAGAAGAAAGAGAAGGAGAAGGTGAAGTCTGGAGGGTGAATCAGAAGAAGTAGAAGAAGGAGAAAGAGAAGGTGAAGTCTGGAGTGTGAATCAGAAGAAGCAGAAGAAGGAGAAGGAGAAGGTGAAGTCTGGAGGGTGAATCAGAAGAAGCAGAATAAGGAGAAGGAGAAGGTGAAGTCTGGAGGGTGAAGCAGAAGAAGCAGAAGAAGGAGAAGGAGAAGGTGAAGTCTGGAGGGTGAATCAGAAGAAGTAGAAGAAGGAGAAGGAGAAGGTGTAGTCTCGAGGGTGAAGCAGAAGAAGTAGAAGAAGGAGAAGGAGAAGGTGAAGTCAGGAGGGTGAATCAGAAGAAGTAGAAGAAGGAGAAGGAGAAGGTGAAGTCAGGAGGGTGAATCAGAAGAAGCAGAAGAAGGAGAAAGAGAAGGTGAAGTTTGGAGGGTGAATCAGAAGAATCAGAGGAAGGAGAAGGAGAAGGTGAAGTCTGGAGGGTGAATCAGAAGAAGCAGAGGAAGGAGAAGGAGAAGGTGAAGTCTGGAGGGTGAATCAGAAGAAGCAGAATAAGGAGAAGGAGAAGGTGAAGTCTGGAGGGTGAATCAGAAGAAGCAGAATAAGGAGAAGGAGAAGGTGAAGTCTGGAGGGTGAATCAGAAGAAGCAGAAGAAGGAGAAGGAGAAGATGAAGTCTGGAGGGTGAATCAGAAGAAGTAGAAGAAGGAGAAGGAGAAGGTGAAGTCTGGAGGGTGAAGCAGAAGAAGTAGAAGAAGGAGAAGGAGAAGGTGAAGTCAGGAGGGTGAATCAGAAGAAGTAGAAGAAGAAGAAGGAGAAGGTGAAGTCAGGAGGGTGAATCAGAAGAAGCAGAAGAAGGAGAAGGAGAAGGTGAAGTCTGGAGGGTGAATCAGAAGAATCAGAAGAAGGAGAAGGAGAAGGTGAAGTCTGGAGGGTGAATAAAAGAAGCAGAAGAAAGAGAAGGAGAAGGTGAAGTCTGGAGGGTGAAGCAGAAGAAACAGAAGAAGGAGAAGGAGAAGGTGAAGACTGGAGGGTGAATCAGAAGAAGTAGAAGAAGGAGAAGGAGAAGGTGAAGTCTGGAGGGTGAATCAGAAGAAGTAGAAGAAGGAGAAGGAGAAGGTGAAGTCTGGAGGGTGAATCAGAAGAAGCAGAAGAAGGAGAAGGAGAAGGTGAAGTCTGGAGGGTGAATCAGAAGAAGCAGAAGAAGGAGAAGGAGAAGATGAAGTCTGGAGGGTGAATCAGAAGAAGTAGAAGAAGGAGAAGGAGAAGGTGAATTCTGGAGGGTGAATCAGAAGTAGTAGAAGAAGGAGAAGGAGAAGGTGAAGTCTGGATGGTGAATCAGAAGAAACAGAAGAAGGAGAAGGAGAAGGTGAAGTCTGGAGGGTGAATCAGAAGAAGTAGAAGAAGGAGAAGGAGAAGGTGTAGTCTGGAGGGTGAATCAGAAGAAGTAGAAGAAGGAGAAGGAGATGGTGAAGTCTGGAGGGTGAATCAGAAGAAGCAGAAGAAGGAGAAGGAGAAGGTGAAGTCTGGAGGGTGAATCAGAAGAAGCAGAAGAAGGAGAAGGAGAAGGTGAAGTCTGGAGGGTGAATCAGAAGAAGCAGAATAAGGAGAAGGAGAAGGTGAAGTCTGGAGGGTGAATCAGAAGAAGCAGAAAAAGGAGAAGGAGAAGGTGAAGTCTGAAGGGTGAATCAGAAGAAGTAGAAGAAGGAGAAGGAGAAGGTGAAGTCTGGAGGGTGAAGCAGAAGAACTGGAAGAAGGAGAAGGAGAAGGTGAAGTCAGGAGGGTGAATCAGAAGAAGTAGAAGAAGGAGAAGGAGAAGGTGAAGTCAGGAGGGTGAATCATAAGAAGCAGAAGAAGGAGAAGGAGAAGGTGAAGTCTGGAGGGTGAATCAGAAGAAGCAGAAGAAAGAGAAGGAGAAGGTGAAGTCTGGAGGGTGAAGCAGAAGAAACAGAAGAAGGAGAAGGAGAAGGTGAAGACTGGAGGGTGAATCAGAAGAAGTAGAAGAAGGAGAAGGAGAAGGTGAAGTCTGGAGGGTGAATCAGAAGAAGTAGAAGAAGGAGAAGGAGAAGGTGAAGTCTGGAGGGTGAATCAGAAGAAGCAGAAGAAGGAGAAGGAGAAGGTGAAGTCTGGAGGGTGAATCAGAAGAAGCAGAAGCAGGAGAAGGAGAAGATGAAGTCTGGAGGGTGAATCAGAAGAAGTAGAAGAAGGAGAAGGAGAAGGTGAGGTCTGGAGGGTGAATCAGAAGAAGCAGAAGAAGGAGAAGGAGAAGGTGAAGTCTGGAGGGTGAATCAGAAGAAGCAGAAGAAGGAGAAGGAGAAGGTGAAGTCTGGAGGGTGAATCAGAAGAAGCAGAAGAAGGAGAAGGAGAAGGTGAAGTCAGGAGGGTGAATCAGAAGAAGCAGAAGAAGGAGAAGGAGAAGGTGAAGTTAGGAGGGTGAATCAGAAGAAGCAGAAGAAGGAGAAGGAGCAGGTGATGTCAGGGGGATGAAGCAGAAGAAGTAGAAGAAGGAGAAGGAGAAGGTGAAGTCAGGACGGTGAAGCAGAAGAAGCAGAAGAAGGAGAAGGAGAAGGTGAAGTCTGGAGGGTGAATCAGAAGAAGTAGAAGAAGGAGAAGGAGAAGGTCAAGTCTGGAGGGTGAATCAGAAGAAGTAGAAGAAGGAGAAGGAGAAGGTGAAGTCTGGAGGGTGAAGCAGAAGAAGTAGAAGAAGGAGAAGGAGAAGGTGAAGTCAGGAGGGTGAATCATAAGAAGCAGAAGAAGGAGAAGGAGAAGGTGAAGTCTGGAGGGTGAATCAGAACAATCAGAAGAAGGAGAAGGAGAAGGTGAAGTCTGGAGGGTGAATCAGAAGAAGCAGAAGAAAGAGAAGGAGAAGGTGAAGTCTGGAGGGTGAATCAGAAGAATCAGAAGAAGGAGAAGGAGAAGGTGAAGTCTGGAGGGTGAATCAGAAGAAGCAGAAGAAAGAGAAGGAGAAGGTGAAGTCTGGAGGGTGAAGCAGAAGAAACAGAAGAAGGAGAAGGAGAAGGTGAAGACTGGAGGGTGAATCAGAAGAAGCAGAAGAAGGAGAAGGAGAAGATGAATTCTGGAGGGTGAATCAGAAGAAGTAGAAGAAGGAGAAGGAGAAGGTGAAGTCTGGAGGGTGAATCAGAAGTAGTAGAAGAAGGAGAAGGTGAAGTCTGGACGGTGAATCAGAAGAAACAGAAGAAGGAGAAGGAGAAGGTGAAGTCTGGAGGGTGAATCAGAAGAAGTAGAAGAAGGAGAAGGAGAAGGTGTAGTCTGGAGGGTGAATCAGAAGAAGTAGACGAAGGAGAAGGAGAAGGTGAAGTCTGGAGGGTGAATCAGAAGAAGCAGAAGAAGGAAATGGAGAAGGTGAAGTCTGGAGGGTGAATCAGAAGAAGTAGAAGAAGGAGAAGGAGAAGGTGAAGTCTGGAGGGTGAATCAGAAGAAGCAGAAGAAGGAGAAGGAGAAGGTGAAATCTGGAGGGTGAATCAGAAGAAGCAGAATAAGGAGAAGGAGAAGGAGAAGTCTGGAGGGTGTATCAGAAGAAGCAGAAGAAGGAGAAGGAGAAGGTGAAGTCTGGAGGGTGAAGCAGAAGAAGTAGAAGAAGGAGAAGGAGAAGGTGAAGTCAGGAGGGTGAATCAGAAGAAGTAGAAGAAGGAGAAGGAGAAGGTGAAGTCAGGAGGGTGAATCAGAAGAAGCAGAAGAAGGAGAAGGAGAAGGTGAAGTCTGGAGGGTGAATCAGAAGAATCAGAAGAAGGAGAAGGAGAAGGTGAAGTCTGGAGGGTGAATCAGAAGAAGCAGAAGAAGGAGAAGGAGAAGGTGAAGTCTGGAGGGTGAATCAGATGAAGCAGAAGAAGGAGAAGGAGAAGGTGAAGTCAGGAGGGTGAATCAGAAGAAGCAGAAGACGGAGAAGGAGAAGGTGATGTTAGGAGGGTGAATCAGAAGAAGCAGAAGAAGGAGAAGGAGCAGGTGATGTCAGCGGGATGAAGCAGAAGAAGTAGAAGAAGGAGAAGGAGAAGGTGAAGTCAGGACGGTGAAGCAGAAGAAGCAGAAGAAGGAGAAGGAGAATGTGAAGTCTGGAGGGTGAATCAGAATAAGTAGAAGAAGGAGAAGGAGAAGGTCAAGTCTGGAGGGTGAATCAGAAGAAGTAGAAGAAGGAGAAGGAGAAGGTGAAGTCTGGAGGGTGAAGCAGAAGAAGTAGAAGAAGGAGAAGGAGAAGTTCAAGTCAGGAGGGTGAATCAGAAGAAGTAGAAGAAGGAGAAGGAGAAGGTGAAGTCAGGAGGGTGAATCAGAAGAAGCAGAAGAAGGAGAAGGAGAAGGTGAAGTCTGGAGGGTGAATCAGAAGAAGTAGAAGAAGGAGAAGGAGAAGGTGTTGTCTGGAGGGTGAATCAGAAGAAGTAGACGAAGGAGAAGGAGAAGGTGAAGTCTGGAGGGTGAATCAGAAGAAGCAGAAGAAGGAGAAGGAGAAGGTGAAGTCTGGAGGGTGAATCAGAAGAAGCAGAATAAGGAGAAGGAGAAGGTGAAGTCTGGAGGGTGAATCAGAAGAAGCAGAAAAAGAAGAAGGAGAAGGTGAAGTCTGAAGGGTGAATCAGAAGAAGTAGAAGAAGGAGAAGGAGAAGGTGAAGTCTGGAGGGTGAAGCAGAAGAAGTAGAAGAAGGAGAAGGAGAAGGTGAAGTCAGGAGGGTGAATCAGAAGAAGTAGAAGAAGGAGAAGGAGAAGGTCAAGTCTGGAGGGTGAATCAGAAGAAGTAGAATAAGGAGAAGGAGAAGGTGAAGTCTGGAGGGTGAAGCAGAAGAAGTAGAAGAAGGAGAAGGAGAAGGTGAAGTCAGGAGGGTGAATCAGAAGAAGTAGAAGAAGGAGAAGGAGAAGGTGAAGTCAGGAGGGTGAATCAGAAGAAGCAGAAGAAGGAGAAGGAGAAGGTGAAGTCTGGAGGGTGTATCAGAAGAATCAGAAGAAGGAGAAGGAGAAGGTGAAGTCTGGAGGGTGAATCAGAAGAAGCAGAAGAAAGAGAAGGAGAAGGTGAAGTCTGGAGGGTGAATCAGAAGAAGTAGAAGAAGGAGAAAGAGAAGGTGAAGTCTGGAGTGTGAATCAGAAGAAGCAGAAGAAGGAGAAGGAGAAGGTGAAGTCTGGAGGGTGAATCAGAAGAAGCAGAATAAGGAGAAGGAGAAGGTGAAGTCTGGAGGGTGAAGCAGAAGAAGCAGAAGAAGGAGAAGGAGAAGGTGAAGTCTGGAGGGTGAATCAGAAGAAGTAGAAGAAGGAGAAGGAGAAGGTGTAGTCTCGAGGGTGAAGCAGAAGAAGTAGAAGAAGGAGAAGGAGAAGGTGAAGTCAGGAGGGTGAATCAGAAGAAGTAGAAGAAGGAGAAGGAGAAGGTGAAGTCAGGAGGGTGAATCAGAAGAAGCAGATGAAGGAGAAAGAGAAGGTGAAGTTTGGAGGGTGAATCAGAAGAATCAGAGGAAGGAGAAGGAGAAGGTGAAGTCTGGAGGGTGAATCAGAAGAAGCAGAGGAAGGAGAAGGAGAAGGTGAAGTCTGGAGGGTGAATCAGAAGAAGCAGAATAAGGAGAAGGAGAAGGTGAAGTCTGGAGGGTGAATCAGAAGAAGCAGAATAAGGAGAAGGAGAAGGTGAAGTCTGGAGGGTGAATCAGAAGAAGCAGAAGAAGGAGAAGGAGAAGATGAAGTCTGGAGGGTGAATCAGAAGAAGTAGAAGAAGGAGAAGGAGAAGGTGAAGTCTGGAGGGTGAAGCAGAAGAAGTAGAAGAAGGAGAAGGAGAAGGTGAAGTCAGGAGGGTGAATCAGAAGAAGTAGAAGAAGAAGAAGGAGAAGGTGAAGTCAGGAGGGTGAATCAGAAGAAGCAGAAGAAGGAGAAGGAGAAGGTGAAGTCTGGAGGGTGAATCAGAAGAATCAGAAGAAGGAGAAGGAGAAGGTGAAGTCTGGAGGGTGAATCAGAAGAAGCAGAAGAAAGAGAAGGAGAAGGTGAAGTCTGGAGGGTGAAGCAGAAGAAACAGAAGAAGGAGAAGGAGAAGGTGAAGACTGGAGGGTGAATCAGAAGAAGTAGAAGAAGGAGAAGGAGAAGGTGAAGTCTGGAGGGTGAATCAGAAGAAGTAGAAGAAGGAGAAGGAGAAGGTGAAGTCTGGAGGGTGAATCAGAAGAAGCAGAAGAAGGAGAAGGAGAAGGTGAAGTCTGGAGGGTGAATCAGAAGAAGCAGAAGAAGGAGAAGGAGAAGATGAAGTCTGGAGGGTGAATCAGAAGAAGTAGAAGAAGGAGAAGGAGAAGGTGAATTCTGGAGGGTGAATCAGAAGTAGTAGAAGAAGGAGAAGGAGAAGGTGAAGTCTGGATGGTGAATCAGAAGAAACAGAAGAAGGAGAAGGAGAAGGTGAAGTCTGGAGGGTGAATCAGAAGAAGTAGAAGAAGGAGAAGGAGAAGGTGTAGTCTGGAGGGTGAATCAGGAGAAGTAGAAGAAGGAGAAGGAGAAGGTGAAGTCTGGAGGGTGAATCAGAAGAAGCAGAAGAAGGAGAAGGAGAAGGTGAAGTCTGGAGGGTGAATCAGAAGAAGCAGAATAAGGAGAAGGAGAAGGTGAAGTCTGGAGGGTGAATCAGAAGAAGCAGAAAAAGGAGAAGGAGAAGGTGAAGTCTGAAGGGTGAATCAGAAGAAGTAGAAGAAGGAGAAGGAGAAGGTGAAGTCTGGAGGGTGAAGCAGAAGAACTGGAAGAAGGAGAAGGAGAAGGTGAAGTCAGGAGGGTGAATCAGAAGAAGTAGAAGAAGGAGAAGGAGAAGGTGAAGTCAGGAGGGTGAATCATAAGAAGCAGAAGAAGGAGAAGGAGAAGGTGAAGTCTGGAGGGTGAATCAGAAGAAGCAGAAGAAAGAGAAGGAGAAGGTGAAGTCTGGAGGGTGAAGCAGAAGAAGCAGAATAAGGAGAAGGAGAAGGTGAAGTCTGGAGGGTGAATCAGAAGAAGCAGAAAAAGGAGAAGGAGAAGGTGAAGTCTGAAGGGTGAATCAGAAGAAGTAGAAGAAGGAGAAGGAGAAGGTGAAGTCTGGAGGGTGAAGCAGAAGAACTGGAAGAAGGAGAAGGAGAAGGTGAAGTCAGGAGGGTGAATCAGAAGAAGTAGAAGAAGGAGAAGGAGAAGGTGAAGTCAGGAGGGTGAATCATAAGAAGCAGAAGAAGGAGAAGGAGAAGGTGAAGTCTGGAGGGTGAATCAGAAGAAGCAGAAGAAAGAGAAGGAGAAGGTGAAGTCTGGAGGGTGAAGCAGAAGAAACAGAAGAAGGAGAAGGAGAAGGTGAAGACTGGAGGGTGAATCAGAAGAAGTAGAAGAAGGAGAAGGAGAAGGTGAAGTCTGGAGGGTGAATCAGAAGAAGTAGAAGAAGGAGAAGGAGAAGGTGAAGTCTGGAGGGTGAATCAGAAGAAGCAGAAGAAGGAGAAGGAGAAGGTGAAGTCTGGAGGGTGAATCAGAAGAAGCAGAAGAAGGAGAAGGAGAAGATGAAGTCTGGAGGGTGAATCAGAAGAAGTAGAAGAAGGAGAAGGAGAAGGTGAGGTCTGGAGGGTGAATCAGAAGAAGCAGAAGAAGGAGAAGGAGAAGGTGAAGTCTGGAGGGTGAATCAGAAGAAGCAGAAGAAGGAGAAGGAGAAGGTGAAGTCTGGAGGGTGAATCAGAAGAAGCAGAAGAAGGAGAAGGAGAAGGTGAAGTCAGGAGGGTGAATCAGAAGAAGCAGAAGAAGGAGAAGGAGAAGGTGAAGTTAGGAGGGTGAATCAGAAGAAGCAGAAGAAGGAGAAGGAGCAGGTGATGTCAGGGGGATGAAGCAGAAGAAGTAGAAGAAGGAGAAGGAGAAGGTGAAGTCAGGACGGTGAAGCAGAAGAAGCAGAAGAAGGAGAAGGAGAAGGTGAAGTCTGGAGGGTGAATCAGAAGAAGTAGAAGAAGGAGAAGGAGAAGGTCAAGTCTGGAGGGTGAATCAGAAGAAGTAGAAGAAGGAGAAGGAGAAGGTGAAGTCTGGAGGGTGAAGCAGAAGAAGTAGAAGAAGGAGAAGGAGAAGGTGAAGTCAGGAGGGTGAATCATAAGAAGCAGAAGAAGGAGAAGGAGAAGGTGAAGTCTGGAGGGTGAATCAGAACAATCAGAAGAAGGAGAAGGAGAAGGTGAAGTCTGGAGGGTGAATCAGAAGAAGCAGAAGAAAGAGAAGGAGAAGGTGAAGTCTGGAGGGTGAATCAGAAGAATCAGAAGAAGGAGAAGGAGAAGGTGAAGTCTGGAGGGTGAATCAGAAGAAGCAGAAGAAAGAGAAGGAGAAGGTGAAGTCTGGAGGGTGAAGCAGAAGAAACAGAAGAAGGAGAAGGAGAAGGTGAAGACTGGAGGGTGAATCAGAAGAAGTAGAAGAAGGAGAAGGAGAAGGTGAAGTCTGGAGGGTGAATCAGAAGAAGTAGAAGAAGGAGAAGGAGAAGGTGAAGTCTGGAGGGTGAATCATAAGAAGCAGAAGAAGGAGAAGGAGAAGGTGAAGTCTGGAGGGTGAATCAGAAGAATCAGAAGAAGGAGAAGGAGAAGGTGAAGTCTGGAGGGTGAATCAGAAGAAGCAGAAGAAAGAGAAGGAGAAGGTGAAGTCTGGAGGGTGAATCAGAAGAATCAGAAGAAGGAGAAGGAGAAGGTGAAGTCTGGAGGGTGAATCAGAAGAAGCAGAAGAAAGAGAAGGAGAAGGTGAAGTCTGGAGGGTGAAGCAGAAGAAACAGAAGAAGGAGAAGGAGAAGGTGAAGACTGGAGGGTGAATCAGAAGAAGTAGAAGAAGGAGAAGGAGAAGGTGAAGTCTGGAGGGTGAATCAGAAGAAGTAGAAGAAGGAGAAGGAGAAGGTGAAGTCTGGAGGGTGAATCAGAAGAAGCAGAAGAAGGAGAAGGAGAAGGTGAAGTCTGGAGGGTGAATCAGAAGAAGCAGAAGAAGGAGAAGGAGAAGATGAAGTCTGGAGGGTGTATCAGAAGAAGTAGAAGAAGGAGAAGGAGAAGGTGAGGTCTGGAGGGTGAATCAGAAGAAGCAGAAGAAGGAGAAGGAGAAGGTGAAGTCTGGAGGGTGAATCAGAAGAAGCAGAAGAAGGAGAAGGAGAAGGTGAAGTCTGCAGGGTGAATCAGAAGAAGCAGAAGAAGGAGAAGGAGAAGGTGAAGTCAGGAGGGTGAATCAGAAGAAGCAGAAGAAGGAGAAGGAGAAGGTAAAGTTAGGAGGGTGAATCAGAAGAAGCAGAAGAAGGAGAAGGAGCAGGTGATGTCAGGGGGATGAAGCAGAAGAAGTAGAAGAAGGAGAAGGAGAAGGTGAAGTCAGGACGGTGAAGCAGAAGAAGCAGAAGAAGGAGAAGGAGAAGGTGAAGTCTGGAGGGTGAATCAGAAGAAGTAGAAGAAGGAGAAGGAGAAGGTCAAGTCTGGAGGGTGAATCAGAAGAAGTAGAATAAGGAGAAGGAGAAGGTGAAGTCTGGAGGGTGAAGCAGAAGAAGTAGAAGAAGGAGAAGGAGAAGGTGAAGTCAGGAGGGTGAATCAGAAGAAGTAGAAGAAGGAGAAGGAGAAGGTGAAGTCAGGAGGGTGAATCAGAAGAAGCAGAAGAAGGAGAAGGAGAAGGTGAAGTCTGGAGGGTGTATCAGAAGAATCAGAAGAAGGAGAAGGAGAAGGTGAAGTCTGGAGGGTGAATCAGAAGAAGCAGAAGAAAGAGAAGGAGAAGGTGAAGTCTGGAGGGTGAATCAGAAGAAGTAGAAGAAGGAGAAGGAGAAGGTGAAGTCTGGAGTGTGAATCAGAAGAAGCAGAAGAAGGAGAAGGAGAAGGTGAAGTCTGGAGGGTGAAGCAGAAGAAACAGAAGAAGGAGAAGGAGAAGGTGAAGACTGGAGGGTGAATCAGAAGAAGTAGAAGAAGGAGAAGGAGAAGGTGAAGTCTGGAGGGTGAATCAGAAGAAGTAGAAGAAGGAGAAGGAGAAGGTGAAGTCTGGAGGGTGAATCATAAGAAGCAGAAGAAGGAGAAGGAGAAGGTGAAGTCTGGAGGGTGAATCAGAAGAATCAGAAGAAGGAGAAGGAGAAGGTGAAGTCTGGAGGGTGAATCAGAAGAAGCAGAAGAAAGAGAAGGAGAAGGTGAAGTCTGGAGGGTGAATCAGAAGAATCAGAAGAAGGAGAAGGAGAAGGTGAAGTCTGGAGGGTGAATCAGAAGAAGCAGAAGAAAGAGAAGGAGAAGGTGAAGTCTGGAGGGTGAAGCAGAAGAAACAGAAGAAGGAGAAGGAGAAGGTGAAGACTGGAGGGTGAATCAGAAGAAGTAGAAGAAGGAGAAGGAGAAGGTGAAGTCTGGAGGGTGAATCAGAAGAAGTAGAAGAAGGAGAAGGAGAAGGTGAAGTCTGGAGGGTGAATCAGAAGAAGCAGAAGAAGGAGAAGGAGAAGGTGAAGTCTGGAGGGTGAATCAGAAGAAGCAGAAGAAGGAGAAGGAGAAGATGAAGTCTGGAGGGTGAATCAGAAGAAGTAGAAGAAGGAGAAGGAGAAGGTGAGGTCTGGAGGGTGAATCAGAAGAAGCAGAAGAAGGAGAAGGAGAAGGTGAAGTCTGGAGGGTGAATCAGAAGAAGCAGAAGAAGGAGAAGGAGAAGGTGAAGTCTGCAGGGTGAATCAGAAGAAGCAGAAGAAGGAGAAGGAGAAGGTGAAGTCAGGAGGGTGAATCAGAAGAAGCAGAAGAAGGAGAAGGAGAAGGTAAAGTTAGGAGGGTGAATCAGAAGAAGCAGAAGAAGGAGAAGGAGCAGGTGATGTCAGGGGGATGAAGCAGAAGAAGTAGAAGAAGGAGAAGGAGAAGGTGAAGTCAGGACGGTGAAGCAGAAGAAGCAGAAGAAGGAGAAGGAGAAGGTGAAGTCTGGAGGGTGAATCAGAAGAAGTAGAAGAAGGAGAAGGAGAAGGTCAAGTCTGGAGGGTGAATCAGAAGAAGTAGAATAAGGAGAAGGAGAAGGTGAAGTCTGGAGGGTGAAGCAGAAGAAGTAGAAGAAGGAGAAGGAGAAGGTGAAGTCAGGAGGGTGAATCAGAAGAAGTAGAAGAAGGAGAAGGAGAAGGTGAAGTCAGGAGGGTGAATCAGAAGAAGCAGAAGAAGGAGAAGGAGAAGGTGAAGTCTGGAGGGTGTATCAGAAGAATCAGAAGAAGGAGAAGGAGAAGGTGAAGTCTGGAGTGTGAATCAGAAGAAGCAGAAGAAAGAGAAGGAGAAGGTGAAGTCTGGAGGGTGAATCAGAAGAAGTAGAAGAAGGAGAAGGAGAAGGTGAAGTCTGGAGTGTGAATCAGAAGAAGCAGAAGAAGGAGAAGGAGAAGGTGAAGTCTTGAGGGTGAATCAGAAGAAGCAGAATAAGGAGAAGGAGAAGGTGAAGTCTGGAGGGTGAAGCAGAAGAAGCAGAAGAAGGAGAAGGAGAAGGTGAAGTCTGGAGGGTGAATCAGAAGAAGTAGAAGAAGGAGAAGGAGAAGGTGAAGTCTGGAGGGTGAAGCAGAAGAAGTAGAAGAAGGAGAAGGAGAAGGTGAAGTCAGGAGGGTGAATCAGAAGAAGGAGAAGAAGGAGAAGGAGAAGGTGAAGTCAGGAGGGTGAATCAGAAGAAGCAGAAGAAGGAGAAAGAGAAGGTGAAGTCTGGAGGGTGAATCAGAAGAATCAGAGGAAGGAGAAGGAGAAGGTGAAGTCTGGAGGGTGTATCAGAAGAAGCAGAAGAAGGAGAAGGAGAAGATGAAGTCTGGAGGGTGAATCAGAAGAAGTAGATGAAGGAGAATGAGAAGGTGAGGTCTGGAGGGTGAATCAGAAGAAGCAGAAGAAGGAGAAGGAGAAGGTGAAGTCTGAAGGGTGAATCAGAAGAAGCAGAAGAAGGAGAAGGAGAAGGTGAAGTCTGGAGGGTGAATCAGAAGAAGCAGAAGAAGGAGAAGGAGAAGGTGAAGTCTGGAGGGTGAATCAGAAGAAGCAGAAGAAGGAGAAGGAGAAGATGAAGTCTGGAGGGTGAATCAGAAGAAGTAGAAGAAGGAGAAGGAGAAGGTGAATTCTGGAGGGTGAATCAGAAGTAGTAGAAGAAGGAGAAGGAGAAGGTGAAGTCTGGACGGTGAATCAGAAGAAACAGAAGAAGGAGAAGGAGAAGGTGAAGTCTGGAGGGTGAATCAGAAGAAGTAGAAGAAGGAGAAGGAGAAGGTGTAGTCTGGAGGGTGAATCAGAAGAAGTAGAAGAAGGAGAAGGAGATGGTGAAGTCTGGAGGGTGAATCAGAAGAAGCAGAAGAAGGAGAAGGAGAAGGTGAAGTCTGGAGGGTGAATCAGAAGAAGCAGAAGAAGGAGAAGGAGAAGGTGAAGTCTGGAGGGTGAATCAGAAGAAGCAGAATAAGGAGAAGGAGAAGGTGAAGTCTGGAGGGTGAATCAGAAGAAGCAGAAAAAGGAGAAGGAGAAGGTGAAGTCTGAAGGGTGAATCAGAAGAAGTAGAAGAAGGAGAAGGAGAAGGTGAAGTCTGGAGGGTGAAGCAGAAGAAGTAGAAGAAGGAGAAGGAGAAGGTGAAGTCAGGAGGGTGAATCAGAAGAAGTAGAAGAAGGAGAAGGAGAAGGTGAAGTCAGGAGGGTGAATCATAAGAAGCAGAAGAAGGAGAAGGAGAAGGTGAAGTCTGGAGGGTGAATCAGAAGAATCAGAAGAAGGAGAAGGAGAAGATGAAGTCTGGAGGGTGAATCAGAAGAAGCAGAAGAAAGAGAAGGAGAAGGTGAAGTCTGGAGGGTGAAGCAGAAGAAACAGAAGAAGGAGAAGGAGAAGGTGAAGACTGGAGGGTGAATCAGAAGAAGTAGAAGAAGGAGAAGGAGAAGGTGAAGTCTGGAGGGTGAATCAGAAGAAGTAGAAGAAGGAGAAGGAGAAGGTGAAGTCTGGAGGGTGAATCAGAAGAAGCAGAAGAAGGAGAAGGAGAAGGTGAAGTCTGGAGGGTGAATCAGAAGAAGCAGAAGAAGGAGAAGGAGAAGATGAAGTCTGGAGGGTGAATCAGAAGAAGTAGAAGAAGGAGAAGGAGAAGGTGAGGTCTGGAGGGTGAATCAGAAGAAGCAGAAGAAGGAGAAGGAGAAGGTGAAGTCTGGAGGGTGAATCAGAAGAAGCAGAAGAAGGAGAAGGAGAAGGTGAAGTCAGGAGGGTGAATCAGAAGAAGCAGAAGAAGGAGAAGGAGAAGGTGAAGTTAGGAGGGTGAATCAGAAGAAGCAGAAGAAGGAGAAGGAGCAGGTGATGTCAGGGGGATGAAGCAGAAGAAGTAGAAGAAGGAGAAGGAGAAGGTGAAGTCAGGACGGTGAATCAGAAGAAACAGAAGAAGGAGAAGGAGAAGGTGAAGTCTGGAGGGTGAATCAGAAGAAGTAGAAGAAGGAGAAGGAGAAGGTCAAGTCTGGAGGGTGAATCAGAAGAAGTAGAAGAAGGAGAAGGAGAAGGTGAAGTCTGGAGGGTGAAGCAGAAGAAGTAGAAGAAGGAGAAGGAGAAGGTGAAGTCAGGAGGGTGAATCATAAGAAGCAGAATAAGGAGAAGGAGAAGGTGAAGTCTGGAGGGTGAATCAGAAGAATCAGAAGAAGGAGAAGGAGAAGGTGAAGTCTGGAGGGTGAATCAGAAGAAGCAGAAGAAAGAGAAGGAGAAGGTGAAGTCTGGAGGGTGAATCAGAAGAATCAGAAGAAGGAGAAGGAGAAGGTGAAGTCTGGAGGGTGAATCAGAAGAAGCAGAAGAAAGAGAAGGAGAAGGTGAAGTCTGGAGGGTGAAGCAGAAGAAACAGAAGAAGGAGAAGGAGAAGGTGAAGACTGGAGGGTGAATCAGAAGAAGTAGAAGAAGGAGAAGGAGAAGGTGAAGTCTGGAGGGTGAATCAGAAGAAGTAGAAGAAGGAGAAGGAGAAGGTGAAGTCTGGAGGGTGAATCATAAGAAGCAGAAGAAGGAGAAGGAGAAGGTGAAGTCTGGAGGGTGAATCAGAAGAATCAGAAGAAGGAGAAGGAGAAGGTGAAGTCTGGAGGGTGAATCAGAAGAAGCAGAAGAAAGAGAAGGAGAAGGTGAAGTCTGGAGGGTGAATCAGAAGAATCAGAAGAAGGAGAAGGAGAAGGTGAAGTCTGGAGGGTGAATCAGAAGAAGCAGAAGAAAGAGAAGGAGAAGGTGAAGTCTGGAGGGTGAAGCAGAAGAAACAGAAGAAGGAGAAGGAGAAGGTGAAGACTGGAGGGTGAATCAGAAGAAGTAGAAGAAGGAGAAGGAGAAGGTGAAGTCTGGAGGGTGAATCAGAAGAAGTAGAAGAAGGAGAAGGAGAAGGTGAAGTCTGGAGGGTGAATCAGAAGAAGCAGAAGAAGGAGAAGGAGAAGGTGAAGTCTGGAGGGTGAATCAGAAGAAGCAGAAGAAGGAGAAGGAGAAGATGAAGTCTGGAGGGTGAATCAGAAGAAGTAGAAGAAGGAGAAGGAGAAGGTGAGGTCTGGAGGGTGAATCAGAAGAAGCAGAAGAAGGAGAAGGAGAAGGTGAAGTCTGGAGGGTGAATCAGAAGAAGCAGAAGAAGGAGAAGGACAAGGTGAAGTCTGCAGGGTGAATCAGAAGAAGCAGAAGAAGGAGAAGGAGAAGGTGAAGTCAGGAGGGTGAACCAGAAGAAGCAGAAGAAGGAGAAGGAGAAGGTAAAGTTAGGAGGGTGAATCAGAAGAAGCAGAAGAAGGAGAAGGAGCAGGTGATGTCAGGGGGATGAAGCAGAAGAAGTAGAAGAAGGAGAAGGAGAAGGTGAAGTCAGGACGGTGAAGCAGAAGAAGCAGAAGAAGGAGAAGGAGAAGGTGAAGTCTGGAGGGTGAATCAGAAGAAGTAGAAGAAGGAGAAGGAGAAGGTCAAGTCTGGAGGGTGAATCAGAAGAAGTAGAATAAGGAGAAGGAGAAGGTGAAGTCTGGAGGGTGAAGCAGAAGAAGTAGAAGAAGGAGAAGGAGAAGGTGAAGTCAGGAGGGTGAATCAGAAGAAGTAGAAGAAGGAGAAGGAGAAGGTGAAGTCAGGAGGGTGAATCAGAAGAAGCAGAAGAAGGAGAAGGAGAAGGTGAAGTCTGGAGGGTGTATCAGAAGAATCAGAAGAAGGAGAAGGAGAAGGTGAAGTCTGGAGGGTGAATCAGAAGAAGCAGAAGAAAGAGAAGGAGAAGGTGAAGTCTGGAGGGTGAATCAGAAGAAGTAGAAGAAGGAGAAGGAGAAGGTGAAGTCTGGAGTGTGAATCAGAAGAAGCAGAAGAAGGAGAAGGAGAAGGTGAAGTCTGGAGGGTGAATCAGAAGAAGCAGAATAAGGAGAAGGAGAAGGTGAAGTCTGGAGGGTGAAGCAGAAGAAGCAGAAGAAGGAGAAGGAGAAGGTGAAGTCTGGAGGGTGAAGCAGAAGAAGTAGAAGAAGGAGAAGGAGAAGGTGAAGTCAGGAGGGTGAATCAGAAGAAGGAGAAGAAGGAGAAGGAGAAGTTGAAGTCAGGAGGGTGAATCAGAAGAAGCAGAAGAAGGAGAAAGAGAAGGTGAAGTCTGGAGGGTGAATCAGAAGAATCAGAGGAAGGAGAAGGAGAAGGTGAAGTCTGGAAGGTGAATCAGAAGAAGCAGAGGAAGGAGAAGGAGAAGGTGAAGTCTGGAGGGTGAAGCAGAAGAAGTAGAAGAAGGAGAAGGAGAAGGTGAAGTCAGGAGGGTGAAGCAGAAGAAGCAGAAGAAGGAGAAGGAGAAGGTGAAGTCTGGAGGGTGAATCAGAAGAAGTAGAAGAAGGAGAAGGAGAAGGTGAAGTCTGGAGGGTGAATCAGAAGAAGCAGAATAAGGAGAAGGAGAAGGTGAAGTCTGGAGGGTGAAGCAGAAGAAGCAGAAGAAGGAGAAGGAGAAGGTGAAGTCTGGAGGGTGAATCAGAAGAAGTAGAAGAAGGAGAAGGAGAAGGTGAAGTCTGGAGGGTGAAGCAGAAGAAGTAGAAGAAGGAGAAGGAGAAGGTGAAGTCAGGAGGGTGAATCAGAAGATGTAGAAGAAGGAGAAGGAGAAGGTGAAGTCAGGAGGGTGAATCATAAGAAGCAGAAGAAGGAGAAGGAGAAGGTGAAGTCTGGAGGGTGAATCAGAAGAATCAGAAGAAGGAGAAGGAGAAGGTGAAGTCTGGAGGGTGAATCAGAAGAAGCAGAAGAAAGAGAAGGAGAAGGTGAAGTCTGGAGGGTGAAGCAGAAGAAACAAAAGAAGGAGAAGGAGAAGGTGAAGACTGGAGGGTGAATCAGAAGAAGTAGAAGAAGGAGAAGGAGAAGGTGAAGTCTGGAGGGTGAATCAGAAGAAGTAGAAGAAGGAGAAGGAGAAGGTGAAGTCTGGAGGGTGAATCAGAAGAAGCAGAAGAAGGAGAAGGAGAAGGTGAAGTCTGGAGGGTGAATCAGAAGAAGCAGAAGAAGGAGAAGGAGAAGGTGAAGTCTGGAGGGTGAATCAGAAGAAGCAGAATAAGGTGAAGGAGAAGGTGAAGTCTGGAGGGTGAATCAGAAGAAGCAGAAAAAGGAGAAGGAGAAGGTGAAGTCTGAAGGGTGAATCAGAAGAAGTAGAAGAAGGAGAAGGAGAAGGTGAAGTCTGGAGGGTGAAGCAGAAGAAGTAGAAGAAGGAGAAGGAGAAGGTGAAGTCAGGAGGGTGAATCAGAAGAAGTAGAAGAAGGAGAAGGAGAAGGTGAAGTCAGGAGGGTGAATCATAAGAAGCAGAAGAAGGAGAAGGAGAAGGTGAAGTCTGGAGGGTGAATCAGAAGAATCAGAAGAAGGAGAAGGAGAAGGTGAAGTCTGGAGGGTGAATCAGAAGAAGCAGAAGAAAGAGAAGGAGAAGGTGAAGTCTGGAGGGTGAAGCAGAAGAAACAGAAGAAGGAGAAGGAGAAGGTGAAGACTGGAGGGTGAATCAGAAGAAGTAGAAGAAGGAGAAGGAGAAGGTGAAGTCTGGAGGGTGAATCAGAAGAAGTAGAAGAAGGAGAAGGAGAAGGTGAAGTCTGGAGGGTGAATCAGAAGAAGCAGAAGAAGGAGAAGGAGAAGGTGAAGTCTGGAGGGTGAATCAGAAGAAGCAGAAGAAGGAGAAGGAGAAGATGAAGTCTGGAGGGTGAATCAGAAGAAGTAGAAGAAGGAGAAGGAGAAGGTGAGGTCTGGAGGGTGAATCAGAAGAAGCAGAAGAAGGAGAAGGAGAAGGTGAAGTCTGGAGGGTGAAGCAGAAGAAGTAGAAGAAGGAGAAGGAGAAGGTGAAGTCAGGAGGGTGAATCATAAGAAGCAGAAGAAGGAGAAGGAGAAGGTGAAGTCTGGAGGGTGAATCAGAAGAATCAGAAGAAGGAGAAGGAGAAGGTGAAGTCTGGAGGGTGAATCAGAAGAAGCAGAAGAAAGAGAAGGAGAAGGAGAAGTCTGGAGGGTGAAGCAGAAGAAACAGAAGAAGGAGAAGGAGAAGGTGAAGACTGGAGGGTGAATCAGAAGAAGTAGAAGAAGGAGAAGGAGAAGGTGAAGTCTGGAGGGTGAATCAGAAGAAGTAGAAGAAGGAGAAGGAGAAGGTGAAGTCTGGAGGGTGAATCATAAGAAGCAGAAGAAGGAGAAGGAGAAGGTGAAGTCTGGAGGGTGAATCAGAAGAATCAGAAGAAGGAGAAGGAGAAGGTGAAGTCTGGAGGGTGAATCAGAAGAAGCAGAAGAAAGAGAAGGAGAAGGTGAAGTCTGGAGGGTGAATCAGAAGAATCAGAAGAAGGAGAAGGAGAAGGTGAAGTCTGGAGGGTGAATCAGAAGAAGCAGAAGAAAGAGAAGGAGAAGGTGAAGTCTGGAGGGTGAAGCAGAAGAAACAGAAGAAGGAGAAGGAGAAGGTGAAGACTGGAGGGTGAATCAGAAGAAGTAGAAGAAGGAGAAGGAGAAGGTGAAGTCTGGAGGGTGAATCAGAAGAAGTAGAAGAAGGAGAAGGAGAAGGTGAAGTCTGGAGGGTGAATCAGAAGAAGCAGAAGAAGGAGAAGGAGAAGGTGAAGTCTGGAGGGTGAATCAGAAGAAGCAGAAGAAGGAGAAGGAGAAGATGAAGTCTGGAGGGTGAATCAGAAGAAGTAGAAGAAGGAGAAGGAGAAGGTGAGGTCTGGAGGGTGAATCAGAAGAAGCAGAAGAAGGAGAAGGAGAAGGTGAAGTCTGGAGGGTGAATCAGAAGAAGCAGAAGAAGGAGAAGGAGAAGGTGAAGTCTGCAGGGTGAATCAGAAGAAGCAGAAGAAGGAGAAAGAGAAGGTGAAGTCAGGAGGGTGAACCAGAAGAAGCAGAAGAAGGAGAAGGAGAAGGTAAAGTTAGGAGGGTGAATCAGAAGAAGCAGAAGAAGGAGAAGGAGCAGGTGATGTCAGGGGGATGAAGCAGAAGAAGTAGAAGAAGGAGAAGGAGAAGGTGAAGTCAGGACGGTGAAGCAGAAGAAGCAGAAGAAGGAGAAGGAGAAGGTGAAGTCTGGAGGGTGAATCAGAAGAAGTAGAAGAAGGAGAAGGAGAAGGTCAAGTCTGGAGGGTGAATCAGAAGAAGTAGAATAAGGAGAAGGAGAAGGTGAAGTCTGGAGGGTGAAGCAGAAGAAGTAGAAGAAGGAGAAGGAGAAGGTGAAGTCAGGAGGGTGAATCAGAAGAAGTAGAAGAAGGAGAAGGAGAAGGTGAAGTCAGGAGGGTGAATCAGAAGAAGCAGAAGAAGGAGAAGGAGAAGGTGAAGTCTGGAGGGTGTATCAGAAGAATCAGAAGAAGGAGAAGGAGAAGGTGAAGTCTGGAGGGTGAATCAGAAGAAGCAGAAGAAAGAGAAGGAGAAGGTGAAGTCTGGAGGGTGAATCAGAAGAAGTAGAAGAAGGAGAAGGAGAAGGTGAAGTCTGGAGTGTGAATCAGAAGAAGCAGAAGAAGGAGAAGGAGAAGGTGAAGTCTGGAGGGTGAATCAGAAGAAGCAGAATAAGGAGAAGGAGAAGGTGAAGTCTGGAGGGTGAAGCAGAAGAAGCAGAAGAAGGAGAAGGAGAAGGTGAAGTCTGGAGGGTGAAGCAGAAGAAGTAGAAGAAGGAGAAGGAGAAGGTGAAGTCAGGAGGGTGAATCAGAAGAAGGAGAAGAAGGAGAAGGAGAAGGTGAAGTCAGGAGGGTGAATCAGAAGAAGCAGAAGAAGGAGAAAGAGAAGGTGAAGTCTGGAGGGTGAATCAGAAGAATCAGAGGAAGGAGAAGGAGAAGGTGAAGTCTGGAGGGTGAATCAGAAGAAGCAGAGGAAGGAGAAGGAGAAGGTGAAGTCTGGAGGGTGAAGCAGAAGAAGTAGAAGAAGGAGAAGGAGAAGGTGAAGTCAGGAGGGTGAAGCAGAAGAAGCAGAAGAAGGAGAAGGAGAAGGTGAAGTCTGGAGGGTGAATCAGAAGAAGTAGAAGAAGGAGAAGGAGAAGGTGAAGTCTGGAGGGTGAATCAGAAGAAGCAGAATAAGGAGAAGGAGAAGGTGAAGTCTGGAGGGTGAAGCAGAAGAAGCAGAAGAAGGAGAAGGTGAAGTCTGGAGGGTGAATCAGAAGAAGTAGAAGAAGGAGAAGGAGAAGGTGAAGTCTGGAGGGTGAAGCAGAAGAAGTAGAAGAAGGAGAAGGAGAAGGTGAAGTCAGGAGGGTGAATCAGAAGAAGTAGAAGAAGGAGAAGGAGAAGGTGAAGTCAGGAGGGTGAATCATAAGAAGCAGAAGAAGGAGAAGGAGAAGGTGAAGTCTGGAGGGTGAATCAGAAGAATCAGAAGAAGGAGAAGGAGAAGGTGAAGTCTGGAGGGTGAATCAGAAGAAGCAGAAGAAAGAGAAGGAGAAGGTGAAGTCTGGAGGGTGAAGCAGAAGAAACAAAAGAAGGAGAAGGAGAAGGTGAAGACTGGAGGGTGAATCAGAAGAAGTAGAAGAAGGAGAAGGAGAAGGTGAAGTCTGGAGGGTGAATCAGAAGAAGTAGAAGAAGGAGAAGGAGAAGGTGAAGTCTGGAGGGTGAATCAGAAGAAGCAGAAGAAGGAGAAGGAGAAGGTGAAGTCTGGAGGGTGAATCAGAAGAAGCAGAAGAAGGAGAAGGAGAAGGTGAAGTCTGGAGGGTGAATCAGAAGAAGCAGAATAAGGTGAAGGAGAAGGTGAAGTCTGGAGGGTGAATCAGAAGAAGCAGAAAAAGGAGAAGGAGAAGGTGAAGTCTGAAGGGTGAATCAGAAGAAGTAGAAGAAGGAGAAGGAGAAGGTGAAGTCTGGAGGGTGAAGCAGAAGAAGTAGAAGAAGGAGAAGGAGAAGGTGAAGTCAGGAGGGTGAATCAGAAGAAGTAGAAGAAGGAGAAGGAGAAGGTGAAGTCAGGAGGGTGAATCATAAGAAGCAGAAGAAGGAGAAGGAGAAGGTGAAGTCTGGAGGGTGAATCAGAAGAATCAGAAGAAGGAGAAGGAGAAGGTGAAGTCTGGAGGGTGAATCAGAAGAAGCAGAAGAAAGAGAAGGAGAAGGTGAAGTCTGGAGGGTGAAGCAGAAGAAACAGAAGAAGGAGAAGGAGAAGGTGAAGACTGGAGGGTGAATCAGAAGAAGTAGAAGAAGGAGAAGGAGAAGGTGAAGTCTGGAGGGTGAATCAGAAGAAGTAGAAGAAGGAGAAGGAGAAGGGGAAGTCTGGAGGGTGAATCAGAAGAAGCAGAAGAAGGAGAAGGAGAAGGTGAAGACTGGAGGGTGAATCAGAAGAAGTAGAAGAAGGAGAAGAAGAAGGTGAAGTCTGGAGGGTGAATCAGAAGAAGTAGAAGAAGGAGAAGGAGAAGGTGAAGTCTGGAGGGTGAATCAGAAGAAGCAGAAGAAGGAGAAGGAGAAGGTGAAGTCTGGAGGGTGAATCAGAAGAATCAGAAGAAGGAGAAGGAGAAGGTGAAGTCTGGAGGGTGAAGCAGAAGAAACAGAAGAAGGAGAAGGAGAAGGTGAAGACTGGAGGGTGAATCAGAAGAAGTAGAAGAAGGAGAAGAAGAAGGTGAAGTCTGGAGGGTGAATCAGAAGAAGTAGAAGAAGGAGAAGGAGAAGGTGAAGTCTGGAGGGTGAATCAGAAGAAGCAGAAGAAGGAGAAGGAGAAGGTGAAGTCTGGAGGGTGAATCAGAAGAAGCAGAAGAAGGAGAAGGAGAAGATGAAGTCTGGAGGGTGAATCAGAAGAAGTAGAAGAAGGAGAAGGAGAAGGTGAGGTCTGGAGGGTGAATCAGAAGAAGCAGAAGAAGGAGAAGGAGAAGGTGAAGTCTGGAGGGTGAATCAGAAGAAGCAGAAGAAGGAGAAGGAGAAGGGGAAGTCTGGAGGGTGATTCAGAAGAAGCAGAAGAAGGAGAAGGAGAAGGTGAAGTCAGGAGGGTGAATCAGAAGAAGCAGAAGAAGGAGAAGGAGAAGGTGAAGTTCGGAGGGTGAATCAGAAGAAGCAGAAGAAGGAGAAGGAGCAGGTGATGTCAGGGGGATGAAGCAGAAGAAGTAGAAGAAGGAGAAGGAGAAGGTGAAGTCAGGACGGTGAAGCAGAAGAAGGAGAAGGAGAAGGTGAAGTCTGGAGGGTGAATCAGAAGAAGTAGAAGAAGGAGAAGGAGAAGGTCAAGTCTGGAGGGTGAATCAGAAGAAGTAGAAGAAGGAGAAGGAGAAGGTGAAGTCTGGAGGGTAAAGCAGAAGAAGTAGAAGAAGGAGAAGGAGAAGGTGAAGTCAGGAGGGTGAATCAGAAGAAGTAGAAGAAGGAGAAGGAGAAGGTGAAGTCAGGAGGGTGAATCAGAAGAAGCAGAAGAAGGAGAAGAAGAAGGTGAAGTCTGGAGGGAGAATCAGAAGAATCAGAAGAAGGAGAAGGAGAAGGTGAAGTCTGGAGGGTGAATCAGAAGAAGCAGAAGAAAGAGAAGGAGAAGGTGAAGTCTGGAGGGTGAATCAGAAGAAGTAGAAGAAGGAGAAGGAGAAGGTGAAGTCTGGAGAGTGAATCAGAAGAAGCAGAAGAAGGAGAAGGAGAAGGTGAAGTCTGGAGGGTGAATCAGAAGAAGCAGAAGAAGGAGAAGGAGAAGGTGAAGTCTGGAGGGTGAATCAGAAGAAGTAGAAGAAGGAGAAGGAGAAGGTGAAGTCTGGAGGGTGAAGCAGAAGAAGTAGAAGAAGGAGAAGGAGAAGGTGAAGTCAGGAGGGTGAATCAGAAGAAGTAGAAGAAGGAGAAGGAGAAGGTGAAGTCAGGAGGGTGAATCAGAAGAAGCAGAAGAAGGAGAAGGAGAAGGTGAAGTCTGGAGGGTGAATCAGAAGAATCAGAAGAAGGAGAAGGAGAAGGTGAAGTCTGGAGGGTGAATCAGAAGAAGCAGAGGAAGGAGAAGGAGAAGGAGAAGTCTGGAGGGTGAATCAGAAGAAGCAGAATAAGGAGAAGGAGAAGGTGAAGTCTGGAGGGTGAATCAGAAGAAGCAGAATAAGGAGAAGGAGAAGGTGAAGTCTGGAGGGTGAATCAGAAGTAGCAGAAGAAGGAGAAGGAGAAGATGAAGTCTGGAGGGTGAAGCAGAAGAAGTAGAAGAAGGAGAAGGAGAAGCTGAAGTCTGGAGGGTGAAGCAGAAGAAGTAGAAGAAGGAGAAGGAGAAGGTGAAGTCAGGAGGGTGAATCAGAAGAAGTAGAAGAAGGAGAAGGAGAAGGTGAAGTCAGGAGGGTGAATCAGAAGAAGCAGAAGAAGGAAAAGGAGAAGGTGAAGTCTGGAGGGTGAATCAGAAGAATGAGAAGAATGAGAAGGAGAAGGTGAAGTCTGGAGGGTGAATCAGAAGAAGCAGAAGAAAGAGAAGGAGAAGGTGAAGTCTGGAGGGTGAAGCAGAAGAAACAGAAGAAGGAGAAGGAGAAGGTGAAGTCTGGAGGGTGAATCAGAAGAAGCAGAAGAAGGAGAAGGAGAAGATGAATTCTGGAGGGTGAATCAGAAGAAGTAGAAGAAGGAGAAGGAGAAGGTGAAGTCTGGAGGGTGAATCAGAAGTAGTAGAAGAAGGAGAAGGTGAAGTCTGGACGGTGAATCAGAAGAAGTAGAAGAAGGAGAAGGAGAAGGTGTAGTCTGGAGGGTGAATCAGAAGAAGTAGACGAAGGAGAAGGAGAAGGTGAAGTCTGGAGGGTGAATCAGAAGAAGCAGAAGAAGGAAATGGAGAAGGTGAAGTCTGGAGGGTGAATCAGAAGAAGTAGAAGAAGGAGAATGAGAAGGTGAAGTCTGGAGGGTGAATCAGAAGAAGCAGAAGAAGGAGAAGGAGAAGGTGAAGTCTGGAGGGTGAATCAGAAGAAGCAGAAGAAGGAGAAGGAGAAGGAGAAGTCTGGTGTGTGTATCAGAAGAAGCAGAAGAAGGAGAAGGAGAAGGTGAAGTCTGGAGGGTGAAGCAGAAGAAGTAGAAGAAGGAGAAGGAGAAGGTGAAGTCAGGAGGGTGAATCAGAAGAAGTAGAAGAAGGAGAAGGAGAAGGTGAAGTCAGGAGGGTGAATCAGAAGAAGCAGAAGAAGGAGAAGGAGAAGGTGAAGTCTGGAGGGTGAATCAGAAGAATCAGAAGAAGGAGAAGGAGAAGGTGAAGTCTGGAGGGTGAATCAGAAGAAGCAGAAGAAGGAGAAGGAGAAGGTGAAGTCTGGAGGGTGAATCAGATGAAGCAGAAGAAGGAGAAGGAGAAGGTGAAGTCAGGAGGGTGAATCAGAAGAAGCAGAAGACGGAGAAGGAGAAGGTGAAGTTAGGAGGGTGAATCAGAAGAAGCAGAAGAAGGAGAAGGAGCAGGTGATGTCAGCGGGATGAAGCAGAAGAAGTAGAAGAAGGAGAAGGAGAAGGTGAAGTCAGGACGGTGAAGCAGAAGAAGCAGAAGAAGGAGAAGGAGAATGTGAAGTCTGGAGGGTGAATCAGAATAAGTAGAAGAAGGAGAAGGAGAAGGTCAAGTCTGGAGGGTGAATCAGAAGAAGTAGAAGAAGGAGAAGGAGAAGGTGAAGTCTGGAGGGTGAAGCAGAAGAAGTAGAAGAAGGAGAAGGAGAAGTTGAAGTCAGGAGGGTGAATCAGAAGAAGTAGAAGAAGGAGAAGGAGAAGGTGAAGTCAGGAGGGTGAATCAGAAGAAGCAGAAGAAGGAGAAGGAGAAGGTGAAGTCTGGAGGGTGAATCAGAAGAAGTAGAAGAAGGAGAAGGAGAAGGTGTTGTCTGGAGGGTGAATCAGAAGAAGTAGACGAAGGAGAAGGAGAAGGTGAAGTCTGGAGGGTGAATCAGAAGAAGCAGAAGAAGGAGAAGGAGAAGGTGAAGTCTGGAGGGTGAATCAGAAGAAGCAGAATAAGGAGAAGGAGAAGGTGAAGTCTGGAGGGTGAATCAGAAGAAGCAGAAAAAGGAGAAGGAGAAGGTGAAGTCTGAAGGGTGAATCAGAAGAAGTAGAAGAAGGAGAAGGAGAAGGTGAAGTCTGGAGGGTGAAGCAGAAGAAGTAGAAGAAGGAGAAGGAGAAGGTGAAGTCAGGAGGGTGAATCAGAAGAAGTAGAAGAAGGAGAAGGAGAAGGTCAAGTCTGGAGGGTGAATCAGAAGAAGTAGAATAAGGAGAAGGAGAAGGTGAAGTCTGGAGGGTGAAGCAGAAGAAGTAGAAGAAGGAGAAGGAGAAGGTGAAGTCAGGAGGGTGAATCAGAAGAAGTAGAAGAAGGAGAAGGAGAAGGTGAAGTCAGGAGGGTGAATCAGAAGAAGCAGAAGAAGGAGAAGGAGAAGGTAAAGTCTGGAGGGTGTATCAGAAGAATCAGAAGAAGGAGAAGGAGAAGGTGAAGTCTGGAGGGTGAATCAGAAGAAGCAGAAGAAAGAGAAGGAGAAGGTGAAGTCTGGAGGGTGAATCAGAAGAAGTAGAAGAAGGAGAAGGAGAAGGTGAAGTCTGGAGTGTGAATCAGAAGAAGCAGAAGAAGGAGAAGGAGAAGGTGAAGTCTGGAGGGTGAATCAGAAGAAGCAGAATAAGGAGAAGGAGAAGGTGAAGTCTGGAGGGTGAAGCAGAAGAAGCAGAAGAAGGAGAAGGAGAAGGTGAAGTCTGGAGGGTGAATCAGAAGAAGTAGAAGAAGGAGAAGGAGAAGGTGAAGTCTGGATTGTGAATCAGAAGAAGCAGAAGAAGGAGAAGGAGAAGGTGAAGTCTGGAGGGTGAATCAGAAGAAGCAGAATAAGGAGAAGGAGAAGGTGAAGTCTGGAGGGTGAAGCAGAAGAAGCAGAAGAAGGAGAAGGAGAAGGTGAAGTCTGGAGGGTGAATCAGAAGAAGTAGAAGAAGGAGAAGGAGAAGGTGAAGTCTGGAGGGTGAAGCAGAAGAAGTAGAAGAAGGAGAAGGAGAAGGTGAAGTCAGGAGGGTGAATCAGAAGAAGGAGAAGAAGGAGAAGGAGAAGGTGAAGTCAGGAGGGTGAATCAGAAGAAGCAGAAGAAGGAGAAAGAGAAGGTGAAGTCTGGAGGGTGAATCAGAAGAATCAGAGGAAGGAGAAGGAGAAGGTGAAGTCTGGAGGGTGAATCAGAAGAAGCAGAGGAAGGAGAAGGAGAAGGTGAAGTCTGGAGGGTGAAGCAGAAGAAGTAGAAGAAGGAGAAGGAGAAGGTGAAGTCAGGAGGGTGAAGCAGAAGAAGCAGAAGAAGGAGAAGGAGAAGGTGAAGTCTGGAGGGTGAATCAGAAGAAGCAGAATAAGGAGAAGGAGAAGGTGAAGTCTGGAGGGTGAAGCAGAAGAAGCAGAAGAAGGAGAAGGAGAAGGTGAAGTCTGGAGGGTGAATCAGAAGAAGTAGAAGAAGGAGAAGGAGAAGGTGAAGTCTGGAGGGTGAAGCAGAAGAAGGAGAAGGAGAAGGTGAAGTCAGGAGGGTGAATCAGAAGAAGTAGAAGAAGGAGAAGGAGAAGGTGAAGTCAGGAGGGTGAATCATAAGAAGCAGAAGAAGGAGAAGGAGAAGGTGAAGTCTGGAGGGTGAATCAGAAGAATCAGAAGAAGGAGAAGGAGAAGGTGAAGTCTGGAGGGTGAATCAGAAGAAGCAGAAGAAAGAGAAGGAGAAGGTGAAGTCTGGAGGGTGAAGCAGAAGAAACAGAAGAAGGAGAAGGAGAAGGTGAAGACTGGAGGGTGAATCAGAAGAAGTAGAAGAAGGAGAAGGAGAAGGTGAAGTCTGGAGGGTGAATCAGAAGAAGTAGAAGAAGGAGAAGGAGAAGGTGAAGTCTGGAGGGTGAATCAGAAGAAGCAGAAGAAGGAGAAGGAGAAGGTGAAGTCTGGAGGGTGAATCAGAAGAAGCAGAAGAAGGAGAAGGAGAAGGTGAAGTCTGGAGGGTGAATCAGAAGAAGCAGAATAAGGAGAAGGAGAAGGTGAAGTCTGGAGGGTGAATCAGAAGAAGCAGAAAAAGGAGAAGGAGAAGGTGAAGTCTGAAGGGTGAATCAGAAGAAGTAGAAGAAGGAGAAGGAGAAGGTGAAGTCTGGAGGGTGAAGCAGAAGAAGTAGAAGAAGGAGAAGGAGAAGATGAAGTCAGGAGGGTGAATCAGAAGAAGTAGAAGAAGGAGAAGGAGAAGGTGAAGTCAGGAGGGTGAATCATAAGAAGCAGAAGAAGGAGAAGGAGAAGGTAAAGTCTGGAGGGTGAATCAGAAGAATCAGAAGAAGGAGAAGGAGAAGGTGAAGTCTGGAGGGTGAATCAGAAGAAGCAGAAGAAAGAGAAGGAGAAGGTGAAGTCTGGAGGGTGAAGCAGAAGAAACAGAAGAAGGAGAAGGTGAAGGTGAAGACTGGAGGGTGAATCAGAAGAAGTAGAAGAATGAGAAGGAGAAGGAGAAGTCTGGAGGGTGAATCAGAAGAAGTAGAAGAAGGAGAAGGAGAAGGTGAAGTCTGGAGGGTGAATCAGAAGAAGCAGAAGAAGGAGAAGGAGAAGGTGAAGTCTGGAGGGTGAATCAGAAGAAGCAGAAGAAGGAGAAGGAGAAGATGAAGTCTGGAGGGTGAATCAGAAGAAGTAGAACAAGGAGAAGGAGAAGGTGAGGTCTGGAGGGTGAATCAGAAGAAGCAGAAGAAGGAGAAGGAGAAGGTGAAGTCTGGAGGGTGAAGCAGAAGAAGTAGAAGAAGGAGAAGGAGAAGGTGAAGTCAGGAGGGTGAATCATAAGAAGCAGAAGAAGGAGAAGGAGAAGGTGAAGTCTGGAGGGTGAATCAGAAGAATCAGAAGAAGGAGAAGGAGAAGGTGAAGTCTGGAGGGTGAATCAGAAGAAGCAGAAGAAAGAGAAGGAGAAGGTGAAGTCTGGAGGGTGAAGCAGAAGAAACAGAAGAAGGAGAAGGAGAAGGTGAAGACTGGAGGGTGAATCAGAAGAAGTAGAAGAAGGAGAAGGAGAAGGTGAAGTCTGGAGGGTGAATCAGAAGAAGTAGAAGAAGGAGAAGGAGAAGGTGAAGTCTGGAGGGTGAATCAGAAGAAGCAGAAGAAGGAGAAGGAGAAGGTGAAGTCTGGAGGGTGAATCAGAAGAAGCAGAAGAAGGAGAAGGAGAAGATGAAGTCTGGAGGGTGAATCAGAAGAAGTAGAAGAAGGAGAAGGAGAAGGTGAGGTCTGGAGGGTGAATCAGAAGAAGCAGAAGAAGGAGAAGGAGAAGGTGAAGTCTGGAGGGTGAATCAGAAGAAGCAGAAGAAGGAGAAGGAGAAGGGGAAGTCTGGAGGGTGAATCAGAAGAAGCAGAAGAAGGAGAAGGAGAAGGTGAAGTCAGGAGGGTGAATCAGAAGAAGCAGAAGAAGGAGAAGGAGAAGGTGAAGTTAGGAGGGTGAATCAGAAGAAGCAGAAGAAGGAGAAGGAGCAGGTGATGTCAGGGGGATGAAGCAGAAGAAGTAGAAGAAGGAGAAGGAGAAGGTGAAGTCAGGACGGTGAAGCAGAAGAAGCAGAAGAAGGAGAAGGAGAAGGTGAAGTCTGGAGGGTGAATCAGAAGAAGTAGAAGAAGGAGAAGGAGAAGGTCAAGTCTGGAGGGTGAATCAGAAGAAGTAGAAGAAGGAGAAGGAGAAGGTGAAGTCTGGAGGGTGAAGCAGAAGAAGTAGAAGAAGGAGAAGGAGAAGGTGAAGTCAGGAGGGTGAATCAGAAGAAGTAGAAGAAGGAGAAGGAGAAGGTGAAGTCAGGAGGGTGAATCAGAAGAAGCAGAAGAAGGAGAAGAAGAAGGTGAAGTCTGGAGGGAGAATCAGAAGAATCAGAAGAAGGAGAAGGAGAAGGTGAAGTCTGGAGGGTGAATCAGAAGAAGCAGAAGAAAGAGAAGGAGAAGGTGAAGTCTGGAGGGTGAATCAGAAGAAGTAGAAGAAGGAGAAGGAGAAGGTGAAGTCTGGAGTGTGAATCAGAAGAAGCAGAAGAAGGAGAAGGAGAAGTTGAAGTCTGGAGGGTGAATCAGAAGAAGCAGAAGAAGGAGAAGGAGAAGGTGAAGTCTGGAGGGTGAATCAGAAGAAGTAGAAGAAGGAGAAGGAGAAGGTGAAGTCTGGAGGGTGAAGCAGAAGAAGTAGAAGAAGGAGAAGGAGAAGGTGAAGTCAGGAGGGTGAATCAGAAGAAGTAGAAGAAGGAGAAGGAGAAGGTGAAGTCAGGAGGGTGAATCAGAAGAAGCAGAAGAAGGAGAAGGAGAAGGTGAAGTCTGGAGGGTGAATCAGAAGAATCAGAAGAAGGAGAAGGAGAAGGTGAAGTCTGGAGGGTGAATCAGAAGAAGCAGAGGAAGGAGAAGGAGAAGGTGAAGTCTGGAGGGTGAATCAGAAGAAGCAGAATAAGGAGAAGGAGAAGGTGAAGTCTGGAGGGTGAATCAGAAAAAGCAGAATAAGGAGAAGGAGAAGGTGAAGTCTGGAGGGTGAATCAGAAGAAGCAGAAGAAGGAGAAGGAGAAGCTGAAGTCTGGAGGGTGAAGCAGAAGAAGTAGAAGAAGGAGAAGGAGAAGGTGAAGTCAGGAGGGTGAATCAGAAGAAGTAGAAGAAGGAGAAGGAGAAGGTGAAGTCAGGAGGGTGAATCAGAAGAAGCAGAAGAAGGAAAAGGAGAAGGTGAAGTCTGGAGGGTGAATCAGAAGAATGAGAAGAATGAGAAGGAGAAGGTGAAGTCTGGAGGGTGAATCAGAAGAAGCAGAAGAAAGAGAAGGAGAAGGTGAAGTCTGGAGGGTGAAGCAGAAGAAACAGAAGAAGGAGAAGGAGAAGGTGAAGTCTGGAGGGTGAATCAGAAGAAGCAGAAGAAGGAGAAGGAGAAGATGAATTCTGGAGGGTGAATCAGAAGAAGTAGAAGAAGGAGAAGGAGAAGGTGAAGTCTGGAGGGTGTATCAGAAGTAGTAGAAGAAGGAGAAGGTGAAGTCTGGACGGTGAATCAGAAGAAGTAGAAGAAGGAGAAGGAGAAGGTGTAGTCTGGAGGGTGAATCAGAAGAAGTAGACGAAGGAGAAGGAGAAGGTGAAGTCTGGAGGGTGAATCAGAAGAAGCAGAAGAAGGAAATGGAGAAGGTGAAGTCTGGAGGGTGAATCAGAAGAAGTAGAAGAAGGAGAAGGAGAAGGTGAAGTCTGGAGGGTGAATCAGAAGAAGCAGAAGAAGGAGAAGGAGAAGGTGAAGTCTGGAGGGTGAATCAGAAGAAGCAGAAGAAGGAGAAGGAGAAGGAGAAGTCTGGTGGGTGTATCAGAAGAAGCAGAAGAAGGAGAAGGAGAAGGTGAAGTCTGGAGGGTGAAGCAGAAGAAGTAGAAGAAGGAGAAGGAGAAGGTGAAGTCAGGAGGGTGAATCAGAAGAAGTAGAAGAAGGAGAAGGAGAAGGTGAAGTCAGGAGGGTGAATCAGAAGAAGCAGAAGAAGGAGAAGGAGAAGGTGAAGTCTGGAGGGTGAATCAGAAGAATCAGAAGAAGTAGAAGGAGAAGGTGAAGTCTGGAGGGTGAATCAGAAGAAGCAGAAGAAGGAGAAGGAGAAGGTGAAGTCTGGAGGGTGAATCAGATGAAGCAGAAGAAGGAGAAGGAGAAGGTGAAGTCAGGAGGGTGAATCAGAAGAAGCAGAAGACGGAGAAGGAGAAGGTGAAGTTAGGAGGGTGAATCAGAAGAAGCAGAAGAAGGAGAAGGAGCAGGTGATGTCAGCGGGATGAAGCAGAAGAAGTAGAAGAAGGAGAAGGAGAAGGTGAAGTCAGGACGGTGAAGCAGAAGAAGCAGAAGAAGGAGAAGGAGAATGTGAAGTCTGGAGGGTGAATCAGAATAAGTAGAAGAAGGAGAAGGAGAAGGTCAAGTCTGGAGGGTGAATCAGAAGAAGTAGAAGAAGGAGAAGGAGAAGGTGAAGTCTGGAGGGTGAAGCAGAAGAAGTAGAAGAAGGAGAAGGAGAAGTTGAAGTCAGGAGGGTGAATCAGAAGAAGTAGAAGAAGCAGAAGGAGAAGGTGAAGTCAGGAGGGTGAATCAGAAGAAGCAGAAGAAGGAGAAGGAGAAGGTGAAGTCTGGAGGGTGAATCAGAAGAAGTAGAAGAAGGAGAAGGAGAAGGTGTTGTCTGGAGGGTGAATCAGAAGAAGTAGACGAAGGAGAAGGAGAAGGTGAAGTCTGGAGGGTGAATCAGAAGAAGCAGAAGAAGGAGAAGGAGAAGGTGAAGTCTGGAGGGTGAATCAGAAGAAGCAGAATAAGGAGAAGGAGAAGGTGAAGTCTGGAGGGTGAATCAGAAGAAGCAGAAAAAGGAGAAGGAGAAGGTGAAGTCTGAAGGGTGAATCAGAAGAAGTAGAAGAAGGAGAAGGAGAAGGTGAAGTCTTGAGGGTGAAGCAGAAGAAGTAGAAGAAGGAGAAGGAGAAGGTGAAGTCAGGAGGGTGAATCAGAAGAAGTAGAAGAAGGAGAAGGAGAAGGTCAAGTCTGGAGGGTGAATCAGAAGAAGTAGAATAAGGAGAAGGAGAAGGTGAAGTCTGGAGGGTGAAGCAGAAGAAGTAGAAGAAGGAGAAGGAGAAGGTGCAGTCAGGAGGGTGAATCAGAAGAAGTAGAAGAAGGAGAAGGAGTAGGTGAAGTCAGGAGGGTGAATCAGAAGAAGCAGAAGAAGGAGAAGGAGAAGGTGAAGTCTGGAGGGTGTATCAGAAGAATCAGAAAAAGGAGAAGGAGAAGGTGAAGTCTGGAGGGTGAATCAGAAGAAGCAGAAGAAAGAGAAGGAGAAGGTGAAGTCTGGAGGGTGAATCAGAAGAAGTAGAAGAAGGAGAAGGAGAAGGTGAAGTCTGGAGTGTGAATCAGAAGAAGCAGAAGAAGGAGAAGGAGAAGGTGAAGTCTGGAGGGTGAATCAGAAGAAGCAGAATAAGGAGAAGGAGAAGGTGAAGTCTGGAGGGTGAAGCAGAAGAAGCAGAAGAAGGAGAAGGAGAAGGTGAAGTCTGGAGGGTGAATCAGAAGAAGTAGAAGAAGGAGAAGGAGAAGGTGAAGTCTGGAGGGTGAAGCAGAAGAAGTAGAAGAAGGAGAAGGAGAAGGTGAAGTCAGGAGGGTGAATCAGAAGAAGTAGAAGAAGGAGAAGGAGAAGGTGAAGTCAGGAGGGTGAATCAGAAGAAGCAGAAGAAGGAGAAAGAGAAGGTGAAGTCTGGAGGGTGAATCAGAAGAATCAGAGGAAGGAGAAGGAGAAGGTGAAGTCTGGAGGGTGAATCAGAAGAAGCAGAGGAAGGAGAAGGAGAAGGTGAAGTCTGGAGGGTGAATCAGAAGAAGCAGAATAAGGAGAAGGAGAAGGTGAAGTCTGGAGGGTGAATCAGAAGAAGCAGAATAAGGAGAAGGAGAAGGTGAAGTCTGGAGGGTGAAGCAGAAGAAGTAGAAGAAGGAGAAGGAGAAGGTGAAGTCAGGAGGGTGAATCAGAAGAAGTAGAAGAAGAAGAAGGAGAAGGTGAAGTCAGGAGGGTGAATCAGAAGAAGCAGAAGAAGGAGAAGGAGAAGGTGAAGTCTGGAGGGTGAATCAGAAGAATCAGAAGAAGGAGAAGGAGAAGGTGAAGTCTGGAGGGTGAATCAGAAGAAGCAGAAGAAAGAGAAGGAGAAGGTGAAGTCTGGAGGGTGAATCAGAAGAAGCAGAAGAAGGAGAAGGAGAAGATGAAGTCTGGAGGGTGAATCAGAAGAAGTAGAAGAAGGAGAATGAGAAGGTGAATTCTGGAGGGTGAATCAGAAGTAGTAGAAGAAGGAGAAGGAGAAGGTGAAGTCTGGACGGTGAATCAGAAGAAACAGAAGAAGGAGAAGGAGAAGGTGAAGTCTGGAGGGTGAATCAGAAGAAGTAGAAGAAGGAGAAGGAGAAGGTGTAGTCTGGAGGGTGAATCAGAAGAAGTAGAAGAAGGAGAAGGAGATGGTGAAGTCTGGAGGGTGAATCAGAAGAAGCAGAAGAAGGAGAAGGAGAAGGTGAAGTCTGGAGGGTGAATCAGAAGAAGCAGAAGAAGGAGAAGGAGAAGGTGAAGTCTGGAGGGTGAATCAGAAGAAGCAGAATAAGGAGAAGGAGAAGGTGAAGTCTGGAGGGTGAATCAGAAGAAGCAGAAAAAGGAGAAGGAGAAGGTGAAGTCTGAAGGGTGAATCAGAAGAAGTAGAAGAAGGAGAAGGAGAAGGTGAAGTCTGGAGGGTGAAGCAGAAGAAGTAGAAGAAGGAGAAGGAGAAGGTGAAGTCAGGAGGGTGAATCAGAAGAAGTAGAAGAAGGAGAAGGAGAAGGTGAAGTCAGGAGGGTGAATCATAAGAAGCAGAAGAAGGAGAAGGAGAAGGTGAAGTCTGGAGGGTGAATCAGAAGAATCAGAAGAAGGAGAAGGAGAAGGTGAAGTCTGGAGGGTGAATCAGAAGAAGCAGAAGAAAGAGAAGGAGAAGGTGAAGTCTGGAGGGTGAAGCAGAAGAAACAGAAGAAGGAGAAGGAGAAGGTGAAGACTGGAGGGTGAATCAGAAGAAGTAGAAGAAGGAGAAGGAGAAGGTGAAGTCTGGAGGGTGAATCAGAAGAAGTAGAAGAAGGAGAAGGAGAAGGTGAAGTCTGGAGGATGAATCAGAAGAAGCAGAAGAAGGACAAGGAGAAGGTGAAGTCTGGAGGGTGAATCAGAAGAAGCAGAAGAAGGAGAAGGAGAAGATGAAGTCTGGAGGGTGAATCAGAAGAAGTAGAAGAAGGAGAAGGAGAAGGTGAGGTCTGGAGGGTGAATCAGAAGAAGCAGAAGAAGGAGAAGGAGAAGGTGAAGTCTGGAGGGTGAATCAGAAGAAGCAGAAGAAGGAGAAGGAGAAGGTGAAGTCTGGAGGGTGAATCAGAAGAAGCAGAAGAAGGAGAAGGAGAAGGTGAAGTCAGGAGGGTGAATCAGAAGAAGCAGAAGAAGGAGAAGGAGAAGGTGAAGTTAGGAGGGTGAATCAGAAGAAGCAGAAGAAGGAGAAGGAGCAGGTGATGTCAGGGGGATGAAGCAGAAGAAGTAGAAGAAGGAGAAGGAGAAGGTGAAGTCAGGACGGTGAAGCAGAAGAAGCAGAAGAAGGAGAAGGAGAAGGTGAAGTCTGGAGGGTGAATCAGAAGAAGTAGAAGAAGGAGAAGGAGAAGGTCAAGTCTGGAGGGTGAATCAGAAGAAGTAGAAGAAGGAGAAGGAGAAGGTGAAGTCTGGAGGGTGAAGCAGAAGAAGTAGAAGAAGGAGAAGGAGAAGGAGAAGTCAGGAGGGTGAATCATAAGAAGCAGAAGAAGGAGAAGGAGAAGGTGAAGTCTGGAGGGTGAATCAGAAGAATCAGAAGAAGGAGAAGGAGAAGGTGAAGTCTGGAGGGTGAATCAGAAGAAGCAGAAGAAAGAGAAGGAGAAGGTGAAGTCTGGAGGGTGAAGCAGAAGAAACAGAAGTAGGAGAAGGAGAAGGTGAAGACTGGAGGGTGAATCAGAAGAACTAGAAGAAGGAGAAGGAGAAGGTGAAGTCTGGAGGGTGAATCAGAAGAAGGAGAAGAAGGAGAAGGAGAAGGTGAAGTCTGGAGGGTGAATCAGAAGAAGCAGAAGAAGGAGAAGGAGAAGGTGAAGTCTGGAGGGTGAATCAGAAGAAGCAGAAGAAGGAGAAGGAGAAGATGAAGTCTGGAGGGTGAATCAGAAGAAGTAGAAGAAGGAGAAGGAGAAGGTGAGGTCTGGAGGGTGAATCAGAAGAAGCAGAAGAAGGAGAAGGAGAAGGTGAAGTCTGGAGGGTGAATCAGAAGAAGCAGAAGAAGGAGAAGGAGAAGGTGAAGTCTGGAGGGTGAATCAGAAGAAGCAGAAGAAGGAGAAGGAGAAGGTGAAGTCAGGAGGGTGAATCAGAAGATGCAGAAGAAGGAGAAGGAGAAGGTGAAGTTAGGAGGGTGAATCAGAAGAAGCAGAAGAAGGAGAAGGAGCAGGTGATGTCAGGGGGATGAAGCAGAAGAAGTAGAAGAAGGAGAAGGAGAAGGTGAAGTCAGGACGGTGAAGCAGAAGAAGCAGAAGAAGGAGAAGGAGAAGGTGAAGTCTGGAGGGTGAATCAGAAGAAGTAGAAGAAGGAGAAGGAGAAGGTCAAGTCTGGAGGGTGAATCAGAAGAAGTAGAAGAAGGAGAAGGAGAAGGTGAAGTCTGGAGGGTGAAGCAGAAGAAGTAGAAGAAGGAGAAGGAGAAGGTGAAGTCAGGAGGGTGAATCAGAAGAAGTAGAAGAAGGAGAAGGAGAAGGTGAAGTCAGGAGGGTGAATCAGAAGAAGCAGAAGAAGGAGAAGAAGAAGGTGAAGTCTGGAGGGTGAATCAGAAGAATCAGAAGAAGGAGAAGGAGAAGGTGAAGTCTGGAGGTTGAATCAGAAGAAGCAGAAGAAAGAGAAGGAGAAGGTGAAGTCTGGAGGGTGAATCAGAAGAAGTAGAAGAAGGAGAAGGAGAAGGTGAAGTCTGGAGTGTGAATCAGAAGAAGCAGAAGAAGGAGAAGGAGAAGGTGAAGTCTGGAGGGTGAATCAGAAGAAGCAGAAGAAGGAGAAGGAGAAGGTGAAGTCTGGAGGGTGAATCAGAAGAAGTAGAAGAAGGAGAAGGAGAAGGTGAAGTCTGGAGGGTGAAGCAGAAGAAGTAGAAGAAGGAGAAGGAGAAGGTGAAGTCAGGAGGGTGAATCAGAAGAAGTAGAAGAAGGAGAAGGAGAAGGTGAAGTCAGGAGGGTGAATCAGAAGAAGCAGAAGAAGGAGAAGGAGAAGGTGAAGTCTGGAGGGTGAATCAGAAGAATCAGAAGAAGGAGAAGGAGAAGGTGAAGTCTGGAGGGTGAATCAGAAGAAGCAGAGGAAGGAGAAGGAGAAGGTGAAGTCTGGAGGGTGAATCAGAAGAAGCAGAAGAAGGAGAAGGAGAAGGTGAAGTCTGGAGGGTGAATCAGAAGAAGCAGAATAAGGAGAAGGAGAAGGTGAAGTCTGGAGGGTGAATCAGAAGAAGCAGAAGAAGGAGAAGGAGAAGATGAAGTCTGGAGGGTGAAGCAGAAGAAGTAGAAGAAGGAGAAGGAGAAGCTGAAGTCTGGAGGGTGAAGCAGAAGAAGTAGAAGAAGGAGAAGGAGAAGGTGAAGTCAGGAGGGTGAATCAGAAGAAGTAGAAGAAGGAGAAGGTGAAGTCAGGAGGGTGAATCAGAAGAAGCAGAAGAAGGAAAAGGAGAAGGTGAAGTCTGGAGTGTGAATCAGAAGAAGTAGAAGAAGGAGAAGTAGAAGGTGAAGTCTGGAGGGTGAATCAGAAGAAGCAGAAGAAAGAGAAGGAGAAGGTGAAGTCTGGAGGATGAAGCAGAAGAAACAGAAGAAGGAGAAGGAGAAGGTGAAGTCTGGAGGGTGAATCAGAAGAAGCAGAAGAAGGAGAAGGAGAAGATGAATTCTGGAGGGTGAATCAGAAGAAGTAGAAGAAGGAGAAGGAGAAGGTGAAGTCTGGAGGGTGAATCAGAAGTAGTAGAAGAAGGAGAAGGAGAAGGTGAAGTCTGGACGGTGAATCAGAAGAAACAGAAGAAGGAGAAGGAGAAGGTGAAGTCTGGAGGGTGAATCAGAAGAAGTAGAAGAAGGAGAAGGAGAAGGTGTAGTTTGGAGGGTGAATCAGAAGAAGTAGACGAAGGAGAAGGAGAAGGTGAAGTCTGGAGGGTGAATCAGAAGAAGCAGAAGAAGGAAATGGAGAAGGTGAAGTCTGGAGGGTGAATCAGAAGACGTAGAAGAAGGAGAAGGAGAAGGTGAAGTCTGGAGGGTGAATCAGAAGAAGCAGAAGAAGGAGAAGGAGAAGGTGAAGTCTGGAGGGTGAATCAGAAGAAGCAGAAGAAGGAGAAGGAGAAGGAGAAGTCTGGAGGGTGAATCAGAAGAAGCAGAAGAAGGAGAAGGAGAAGGTGAAGTCTGGAGGGTGAAGCAGAAGAATTAGAAGAAGGAGAAGGAGAAGGTGAAGTCAGGAGGGTGAATCAGAAGAAGTAGAAGAAGGAGAAGGAGAAGGTGAAGTCAGGAGGGTGAATCAGAAGAAGCAGAAGAAGGAGAAGGAGAAGGTGAAGTCTGGAGGGTGAATCAGAAGAATCAGAAGAAGGAGAAGGAGAAGGTGAAGTCTGGAGGGTGAATCAGAAGAAGCAGAAGAAGGAGAAGGAGAAGGTGAGTCTGGAGGGTGAATCAGATGAAGCAGAAGAAGGAGAAGGAGAAGGTGAAGTCAGGAGGGTGAATCAGAAGAAGCAGAAGACGGAGAAGGAGAAGGTGAAGTTAGGAGGGTGAATCAGAAGAAGCAGAAGAAGGAGAAGGAGCAGGTGATGTCAGCGGGATGAAGCAGAAGAAGTAGAAGAAGGAGAAGGAGAAGGTGAAGTCAGGACGGTGAAGCAGAAGAAGCAGAAGAAGGAGAAGGAGAATGTGAAGTCTGGAGGGTGAATCAGAATAAGTAGAAGAAGGAGAAGGAGAAGGTCAAGTCTGGAGGGTGAATCAGAAGAAGTAGAAGAAGGAGAAGGAGAAGGTGAAGTCTGGAGGGTGAAGCAGAAGAAGTAGAAGAAGGAGAAGGAGAAGTTGAAGTCAGGAGGGTGAATCAGAAGAAGTAGAAGAAGGAGAAGGAGAAGGTGAAGTCAGGAGGGTGAATCAGAAGAAGCAGAAGAAGGAGAAGGAGAAGGTGAAGTCTGGAGGGTGAATCAGAAGAAGTAGAAGAAGGAGAAGGAGAAGGTGTTGTCTGGAGGGTGAATCAGAAGAAGTAGACGAAGGAGAAGGAGAAGGTGAAGTCTGGAGGGTGAATCAGAAGAAGCAGAAGAAGGAGAAGGAGAAGGTGAAGTCTGGAGGGTGAATCAGAAGAAGCAGAATAAGGAGAAGGAGAAGGTGAAGTCTGGAGGGTGAATCAGAAGAAGCTGAAAAAGGAGAAGGAGAAGGTGAAGTCTGAAGGGTGAATCAGAAGAAGTAGAAGAAGGAGAAGGAGAAGGTGAAGTCTGGAGGGTGAAGCAGAAGAAGTAGAAGAAGGAGAAGGAGAAGGTGAAGTCAGGAGGGTGAATCAGAAGAAGTAGAAGAAGGAGAAGGAGAAGGTGAAGTCAGGAGGGTGAATCAGAAGAAGCAGAAGAAGGAGAAGGAGAAGGTGACGTCTGGAGGGTGAATCAGAAGAATCAGAAGAAGGAGAAGGAGAAGGTGAAGTCTGGAGGGTGAATCAGAAGAAGCAGAAGAAAGAGAAGGAGAAGGTGAAGTCTGGAGGGTGAAGCAGAAGAAACAGAAGAAGGAGAAGGAGAAGGTGAAGACTGGAGGGTGAATCAGAAGAAGTAGAAGAAGGAGAAGGAGAAGGTGAAGTCTGGAGGGTGAATCAGAAGAAGTAGAAGAAGGAGAAGGAGAAGGTGAAGTCTGGAGTGTGAATCAGAAGAAGCAGAAGAAGGAGAAGGAGAAGGTGAAGTCTGGAGGGTGAATCAGAAGAAGCAGTAGAAGGAGAAGGAACAGATGAAGTCTGGAGGGTGAATCAGAAGAAGTAGAAGAAGGAGAAGGAGAAGGTGAGGTGTGGAGGGTGAATCAGAAGAAGCAGAAGAAGGAGAAGGAGAAGGTGAAGTCTGGAGGGTGAATCAGAAGAAGCAGAAGAAGGAGAAGGAGAAGGTGAAGATAGGAGGGTGAATCAGAAGAAGCAGAAGAAGGAGAAGGAGAAGGTGAAGTTAGGAGGGTGAATCAGAAGAAGCAGAAGAAGGAGAAGGAGCAGGTGATGTCAGGGGGATGAAGCAGAAGAAGTAGAAGAAGGAGAAGGAGAAGGTGAAGTCAGGACGGTGAAGCAGAAGAAGCAGAAGAAGTAGAAGGAGAAGGTGAAGTCTGGAGGGTGAATCAGAAGAAGTAGAAGAAGGAGAAGGAGAAGGTCAAGTCTGGAGGGTGAATCAGAAGAAGGAGAAGAAGGAGAAGGAGAAGGTGAAGTCTGGAGGGTGAAGTAGAAGTAGTAGAAGAAGGAGAAGGAGAAAGTGAAGTCAGGAGGGTGAATCAGAAGAAGTAGAAGAAGGAGAAGAAGAAGGTGAAGTCAGGAGGGTGAATCAGAAGAATCAGAAGAAGGAGAAGGAGAAGGTGAAGTCTGGAGGGTGAATCAGATGAAGCAGAAGAAAGAGAAGGAGAAGGTGAAGTCTGGAGGGTGAATCAGAAGAAGTAGAAGAAGGAGAAGGAGAAGGTGAAGTCTGCAGTGTGAATCAGAAGAAGCAGAAGAAGGAGAATGAGAAGGTGAAGTCTGGAGGGTGAATCAGAAGAAGCAGAATAAGGAGAAGGAGAAGGTGAAGTCTGGAGGGTGAATCAGAAGAAGCAGAAGAAGGAGAAGGAGAAGGTGAAGTCTGGAGGGTGAATCAGAAGAAGTAGAAGAAGGAGAAGGAGAAGGTGAAGTCTGGAGGGTGAAGCAGAAGAAGTAGAAGTAGGAGAAGGAGAAGGTGAAGTTAGGAGGGTGAATCAGAAGAAGTAGAAGAAGGAGAAGGAGAAGGTGAAGTCAGGAGGGTGAATCAGAAGAAGCAGAAGAAGGAGAAGGAGAAGGTGAAGTCAGGACGGTGAATCAGAAGAAGTAGAAGAAGGAGAAGGAGAAGGTGAAGTCTGGAGTGTGAATCAGAAGAAGCAGAAGAAGGAGAAGGAGAAGGTGAAGTCTGGAGGGTGAATCAGAAGAAGCAGAAGAAGGAGAAGGAGAAGGTGAAGTCTGGAGGGTGAATCAGAAGAAGTAGAAGAAGGAGAAGGAGAAGGTGAAGTCTGGAGGGTGAAGCAGAAGAAGTAGAAGAAGGAGAAGGAGAAGGTGTAGTCAGGAGGGTGAATCAGAAGAAGTAGAAGAAGGAGAAGGAGAAGGTGAAGTCAGGAGGGTGAATCAGAAGAAGCAGAAGAAGGAGAAGGAGAAGGTGAAGTCTGGAGGGTGAATCAGAAGAATCAGAAGAAGGAGAAGGAGAAGGTGAAGTCTGGAGGGTGAATCAGAAGAAGCAGAGGAAGGAGAAGGAGAAGGTGAAGTCTGGAGGGTGAATCAGAAGAAGCAGAAGAACGAGAAGGAGAAGGTGAAGTCTGGAGGGTGAATCAGAAGAAGCAGAATAAGGAGAAGGAGAAGGTGAAGTCTGGAGGGTGAATCAGAAGAAGCAGAAGAAGGAGAAGGAGAAGATGAAGTCTGGAGGGTGAAGCAGAAGAAGTAGAAGAAGGAGAAGGAGAAGCTGAAGTCTGGAGGGTGAAGCAGAAGAAGTAGAAGAAGGAGAAGGAGAAGGTGAAGTCAGGAGGGTGAATCAGAAGAAGTAGAAGAAGGAGAAGGTGAAGTCAGGAGGGTGAATCAGAAGAAGCAGAAGAAGGAAAAGGAGAAGGTGAAGTCTGGAGTGTGAATCAGAAGAAGTAGAAGAAGGAGAAGGAGAAGGTGAAGTCTGGAGGGTGAATCAGAAGAAGCAGAAGAAAGAGAAGGAGAAGGTGAAGTCTGGAGGATGAAGCAGAAGAAACAGAAGAAGGAGAAGGAGAAGGTGAAGTCTGGAGGGTGAATCAGAAGAAGCAGAAGAAGGAGAAGGAGAAGATGAATTCTGGAGGGTGAATCAGAAGAAGTAGAAGAAGGAGAAGGAGAAGGTGAAGTCTGGAGGGTGAATCAGAAGTAGTAGAAGAAGGAGAAGGAGAAGGTGAAGTCTGGACGGTGAATCAGAAGAAACAGAAGAAGGAGAAGGAGAAGGTGAAGTCTGGAGGGTGAATCAGAAGAAGTAGAAGAAGGAGAAGGAGAAGGTGTAGTCTGGAGGGTGAATCAGAAGAAGTAGACGAAGGAGAAGGAGAAGGTGAAGTCTGGAGGGTGAATCACAAGAAGCAGAAGAAGGAAATGGAGAAGGTGAAGTCTGGAGGGTGAATCAGAAGAAGTAGAAGAAGGAGAAGGAGAAGGTGAAGTCTGGAGGGTGAATCAGAAGAAGCAGAAGAAGGAGAAGGAGAAGGTGAAGTATGGAGGGTGAATCAGAAGAAGCAGAAGAAGGAGAAGGAGAAGGAGAAGTCTGGAGGGTGAATCAGAAGAAGCAGAAGAAGGAGAAGGAGAAGGTGAAGTCTGGAGGGTGAAGCAGAAGAAGTAGAAGAAGGAGAAGGAGAAGGTGAAGTCAGGAGGGTGAATCAGAAGAAGTAGAAGAAGGAGAAGGAGAAGGTGAAGTCAGGAGGGTGAATCAGAAGAAGCAGAAGAAGGAGAAGGAGAAGGTGAAGTCTGGAGGGTGAATCAGAAGAATCAGAAGAAGGAGAAGGAGAAGGTGAAGTCTGGAGGGTGAATCCGAAGAAGCAGAAGAAGGAGAAGGAGAAGGTGAGTCTGGAGGGTGAATCAGATGAAGCAGAAGAAGGAGAAGGAGAAGGTGAAGTCAGGAGGGTGAATCAGAAGAAGCAGAAGACGGAGAAGGAGAAGGTGAAGTTAGGAGGGTGAATCAGAAGAAGCAGAAGAAGGAGAAGGAGCAGGTGATGTCAGCGGGATGAAGCAGAAGAAGTAGAAGAAGGAGAAGGAGAAGGTGAAGTCAGGACGGTGAAGCAGAAGAAGCAGAAGAAGGAGAAGGAGAATGTGAAGTCTGGAGGGTGAATCAGAATAAGTAGAAGAAGGAGAAGGAGAAGGTCAAGTCTGGAGGGTGAATCAGAAGAAGTAGAAGAAGGAGAAGGAGAAGGTGAAGTCTGGAGGGTGAAGCAGAAGAAGTAGAAGAAGGAGAAGGAGAAGTTGAAGTCAGGAGGGTGAATCAGAAGAAGTAGAAGAAGGAGAAGGAGAAGGTGAAGTCAGGAGGGTGAATCAGAAGAAGCAGAAGAAGGAGAAGTAGAAGGTGAAGTCTGGAGGGTGAATCAGAAGAAGAAGAAGAAGGAGAAGGAGAAGGTGTTGTCTGGAGGGTGAATCAGAAGAAGTAGACGAAGGAGAAGGAGAAGGTGAAGTCTGGAGGGTGAATCAGAAGAAGCAGAAGAAGGAGAAGGAGAAGGTGAAGTCTGGAGGGTGAATCAGAAGAAGCAGAATAAGGAGAAGGAGAAGGTGAAGTCTGGAGGGTGAATCAGAAGAAGCTGAAAAAGGAGAAGGAGAAGGTGAAGTCTGAAGGGTGAATCAGAAGAAGTAGAAGAAGGAGAAGGAGAAGGTGAAGTCTGGAGGGTGAAGCAGAAGAAGTAGAAGAAGGAGAAGGAGAAGGTGAAGTCAGGAGGGTGAATCAGAAGAAGTAGAAGAAGGAGAAGGAGAAGGTGAAGTCAGGAGGGTGAATCAGAAGAAGCAGAAGAAGGAGAAGGAGAAGGTGACGTCTGGAGGGTGAATCAGAAGAATCAGAAGAAGGAGAAGGAGAAGGTGAAGTCTGGAGGGTGAATCAGAAGAAGCAGAAGAAAGAGAAGGAGAAGGTGAAGTCTGGAGGGTGAAGCAGAAGAAACAGAAGAAGGAGAAGGAGAAGGTGAAGACTGGAGGGTGAATCAGAAGAAGTAGAAGAAGGAGAAGGAGAAGGTGAAGTCTGGAGGGTGAATCAGAAGAAGTAGAAGAAGGAGAAGGAGAAGGTGAAGTCTGGAGTGTGAATCAGAAGAAGCAGAAGAAGGAGAAGGAGAAGGTGAAGTCTGGAGGGTGAATCAGAAGAAGCAGTAGAAGGAGAAGGAACAGATGAAGTCTGGAGGGTGAATCAGAAGAAGTAGAAGAAGGAGAAGGAGAAGGTGAGGTCTGGAGGGTGAATCAGAAGAAGCAGAAGAAGGAGAAGGAGAAGGTGAAGTCTGGAGGGTGAATCAGAAGAAGCAGAAGAAGGAGAAGGAGAAGGTGAAGATAGGAGGGTGAATCAGAAGAAGCAGAAGAAGGAGAAGGAGAAGGTGAAGTTAGGAGGGTGAATCAGAAGAAGCAGAAGAAGGAGAAGGAGCAGGTGATGTCAGGGGGATGAAGCAGAAGAAGTAGAAGAAGGAGAAGGAGAAGGTGAAGTCAGGACGGTGAAGCAGAAGAAGCAGAAGAAGTAGAAGGAGAAGGTGAAGTCTGGAGGGTGAATCAGAAGAAGTAGAAGAAGGAGAAGGAGAAGGTCAAGTCTGGAGGGTGAATCAGAAGAAGGAGAAGAAGGAGAAGGAGAAGGTGAAGTCTGGAGGGTGAAGTAGAAGTAGTAGAAGAAGGAGAAGGAGAAGGTGAAGTCAGGAGGGTGAATCAGAAGAAGTAGAAGAAGGAGAAGAAGAAGGTGAAGTCAGGAGGGTGAATCAGAAGAATCAGAAGAAGGAGAAGGAGAAGGTGAAGTCTGGAGGGTGAATCAGATGAAGCAGAAGAAAGAGAAGGAGAAGGTGAAGTCTGGAGGGTGAATCAGAAGAAGTAGAAGAAGGAGAAGGAGAAGGTGAAGTCTGCAGTGTGAATCAGAAGAAGCAGAAGAAGGAGAAGGAGAAGGTGAAGTCTGGAGGGTGAATCAGAAGAAGCAGAATAAGGAGAAGGAGAAGGTGAAGTCTGGAGGGTGAATCAGAAGAAGCAGAAGAAGGAGAAGGAGAAGGTGAAGTCTGGAGGGTGAATCAGAAGAAGTAGAAGAAGGAGAAGGAGAAGGTGAAGTCTGGAGGGTGAAGCAGAAGAAGTAGAAGTAGGAGAAGGAGAAGGTGAAGTTAGGAGGGTGAATCAGAAGAAGTAGAAGAAGGAGAAGGAGAAGGTGAAGTCAGGAGGGTGAATCAGAAGAAGCAGAAGAAGGAGAAGGAGAAGGTGAAGTCAGGAGGGTGAATCAGAAGAAGCAGAAGAAGGAGAAGGAGAAGGTGAAGTCTGGAGGGTGAATCAGAAGAATCAGAAGAAGGAGAAGGAGAAGGTGAAGTCTGGAGGGTGAATCAGAAGAAGCAGAGGAAGGAGAAGGAGAAGGTGAAGTCTGGAGGGTGAATCAGAAGAAGCAGAATAAGGAGAAGGAGAAGGTGAAGTCTGGAGGGTGAATCAGAAGAAGCAGAATAAGGAGAAGGAGAAGGTGAAGTCTGGAGGGTGAATCAGAAGAAGCAGAAGAAGGAGAAGGAGAAGATGAAGTCTGGAGGGTGAATCAGAAGAAGTAGAAGAAGGAGAAGGAGAAGGTGAAGTCTGGAGGGTGAAGCAGAAGAAGTAGAAGAAGGAGAAGGAGAAGGTGAAGTCAGGAGGGTGAATCAGAAGAAGCAGAAGAAGGAGAAGGAGAAGGTGAAGTCTGGAGGGTGAATCAGAAGAATCAGAAGAAGGAGAAGGAGAAGGTGAAGTCTGGAGGGTGAATCAGAAGAAGCAGAAGAAAGAGAAGGAGAAGGTGAAGTCTGGAGGGTGAAGCAGAAGAAACAGAAGAAGGAGAAGGAGAAGGTGAAGACTGGAGGGTGAATCAGAAGAAGTAGAAGAAGGAGAAGGAGAAGGTGAAGTCTGGAGGGTGAATCAGAAGAAGTAGAAGAAGGAGAAGGAGAAGGTGAAGTCTGGAGGGTGAATCAGAAGAAGCAGAAGAAGGAGAAGGAGAAGGTGAAGTCTGGAGGGTGAATCAGAAGAAGCAGAAGAAGGAGAAGGAGAAGATGAAGTCTGGAGGGTGAATCAGAAGAAGTAGAAGAAGGAGAAGGGGAAGGTGAAGTCTGGAGGGTGAATCAGAAGTAGTAGAAGAAGGAGAAGGAGAAGGTGAAGTCTGGACGGTGAATCAGAAGAAACAGAAGAAGGAGAAGGAGAAGGTGAAGTCTGGAGGGTGAATCAGAAGAAGTAGAAGAAGGAGAAGGAGAAGGTGTAGTCTGGAGGGTCAATCAGAAGAAGTAGACGAAGGAGAAGGAGAAGGTGAAGTCTGGAGGGTGAATCAGAAGAAGCAGAAGAAGGAAATGGAGAAGGTGAAGTCTGGAGGGTGAATCAGAAGAAGTAGAAGAAGGAGAAGGAGAAGGTGAAGTGTGGAGGGTGAATCAGAAGAAGCAGAAGAAGGAGAAGGAGAAGGTGAAGTCTAGAGGGTGAATCAGAAGAAGCAGAAGAAGGAGAAGGAGAAGGTGAAGTCTGGAGGGTGAAGCAGAAGAAGTAGAAGAAGGAGAAGGAGAAGGTGAAGTCAGGAGGGTGAATCAGAAGAAGTAGAAGAAGGAGAAGGAGAAGGTGAGGTCAGGAGGGTGAATCAGAAGAAGCAGAAGAAGGAGAAGGAGAAGGTGAAGTCTGGAGGGTGAATCAGAAGAATCAGAAGAAGGAGAAGGAGAAGGTGAAGTCTGGAGGGTGAATCAGAAGAAGCAGAAGAAGGAGAAGGAGAAGCTGAAGTCTGGAGGGTGAATCAGAAGAAGCAGAAGAAGGAGAAGGAGAAGGTGAAGTCAGGAGGGTGTATCAGAAGAAGCAGAAGAAGGAGAAGGAGAAGGTGAAGTTAGGAGGGTGAATCAGAAGAAGCAGAAGAAGGAGAAGGAGCAGGTGATGTCAGCGGGATGAAGCAGAAGAAGTAGAAGAAGGAGAAGGAGAAGGTGAAGTCAGGACGGTGAAGCAGAAGAAGCAGAAGAAGGAGAAGGAGAAGGTGAAGTCTGGAGGGTGAATCAGAATAAGTAGAAGAAGGAGAAGGAGAAGGTCAAGTCTGGAGGGTGAATCAGAAGAAGTAGAAGAAGGAGAAGGAGAAGGTGAAGTCTGGAGGGTGAAGCAGAAGAAGTAGAAGAAGGAGAAGGAGAAGGTGAAGTCAGGAGGGTGAATCAGAAGAAGTAGAAGAAGGAGAAGGAGAAGGTGAAGTCAGGAGGGTGAATCAGAAGAAGCAGAAGAAGGAGAAGGAGAAGGTGAAGTCTGGAGGGTGAATCAGAAGAATCAGAAGAAGGAGAAGGAGAAGGTGAAGTCTGGAGGGTGAATCAGAAGAAGCAGAAGAAAGAGAAGGAGAAGGTGAAGTCTGGAGGGTGAATCAGAAGAAGCAGAAGAAGGAGAAGGAGAAGGTGAAGTCAGGAGGGTGAATCAGAAGAAGCAGAAGAAGGAGAAGGAGAAAGTGAAGTTAGGAGGGTGAATCAGAAGAAGCAGAAGAAGGAGAAGGAGCAGGTGATGTCAGGGGGATGATGCAGAAGAAGTAGAAGAAGGAGAAGGAGAAGGTGAAGTCAGGACGGTGAAGCAGAAGAAGCAGAAGAAGGAGAAGGAGAAGGTGAAGTCTGGAGGGTGAATCAGAAGAAGTAGAAGAAGGAGAAGGAGAAGGTCAAGTCTGGAGGGTGAATCAGAAGAAGTAGAAGAAGGAGAAGGAGAAGGTGAAATCTGGAGGGTGAAGCAGAAGAAGTAGATGAAGGAGAAGGAGAAGGTGAAGTCAGGAGGGTGAATCAGAAGAAGTAGAAGAAGGAGAAGGAGAAGGTGAAGTCAGGAGGGTGAATCAGAAGAAGCAGAAGAAGGAGAAGGAGAAGGTGAAGTCTGGAGGGTGAATCAGAAGAAGCAGAAGAAGGAGAAGGAGAAGATGAAATCTGGAGGTTGAATCAGAAGAAGTAGAAGAAGGAGAAGGAGAAGGTGAGGTCTTGAGGGTGAATCAGAAGAAGTAGAAGAAGGAGAAGGAGAAGGTGAAGTCTGGAGGGTGAATCAGAAGAAGCAGAAGAAGGAGAAGGTGAAGTCTGGAGGGTGAATCAGAAGAAGCAGAAGAAGGAGAAGGAGAAGGTGAAGTCTGGAGGGTGAATCAGAAGAAGCAGAAGAAGGAGAAGGAGAACATGAAATCTGGAGGGTGAATCAGAAGAAGCAGAAGAAAGAGAAGGAGAAGGTGAAGTCTGGAGGGTGAATCAGAAGAAGTAGAAGAAGGAGAAGGAGAAGGTGAAGTCTGGAGGGTGAATCAGAAGAAGCAGAAGAAGGAGAAGGAGAAGGTGAAGTCTGGAGGGTGAATCAGAAGAAGCAGAAGAAGGAGAAGGAGAAGGTGAAGTCTGGAGGGTGAATCAGAAGAAGCAGAAGAAGGAGAAGGAGAAGTTGAAGTCTGGAGGGTGAATCGGAAGAAGCAGAATAAGGAGAAGTGAAGGTGAAGTATGGAGGGTGAATCAGAAGAAGCAGAAGAAGGAGAAGGAGAAGGTGAAGTCTGGAGGGTGAATCAGAAGAGGTAGAAGAAGGAGAAGGAGAAGGTGAAGTCTGGAGGGTGAAGTAGAAGAAGTAGAAGAAGGAGAAGGAGAAGGTGAAGTCAGGAGGGTGAATCAGAAGAAGTAGAAGAAGGAGAAGGAGAAGGTGAAGTCAGGAGGGTGAATCAGAAGAAGCAGAAGAAGGAGAAGGAGAAGGTCAAGTCTGGAGGGTGAATCAGAAGAAGCAGAATAAGGAGAAGGAGAAGGTGAAGTCTGGAGGGTGAATCAGAAGAAGCAGAAAAAGGAGAAGGAGAAGGTGAAGTCTGAAGGGTGAATCAGAAGAAGTAGAAGAAGGAGAAGGAGAAGGTGAAGTCTGGAGGGTGAAGCAGAAGAAGTAGAAGAAGGAGAAGGAGAAGGTGAAGTCAGGAGGGTGAATCAGAAGAAGGAGAAGAAGGAGAAGGAGAAGGTGAAGTCAGGAGGGTGAAACAGAAGAAGCAGAAGAAGGAGAAGGAGAAGGTGACGTCTGGAGGGTGAATCAGAAGAATCAGAAGAAGGAGAAGGAGAAGGTGAAGTCTGGAGGGTGAATCAGAAGAAGCAGAAGAAAGAGAAGGAGAAGGTGAAGTCTGGAGGGTGAAGCAGAAGAAACAGAAGAAGGAGAAGGAGAAGGTGAAGACTGGAGGGTGAATCAGAAGAAGTAGAAGAAGGAGAAGGAGAAGGTGAAGTCTGGAGGGTGAATCAGAAGAAGTAGAAGAAGGAGAAGGAGAAGGTGAAGTCTGGAGTGTGAATCAGAAGAAGCAGAAGAAGGAGAAGGAGAAGGTGAAATCTGGAGGGTGAATCAGAAGAAGCAGTAGAAGGAGAAGGAACAGATGAAGTCTGGAGGGTGAATCAGAAGAAGTAGAAGAAGGAGAAGGAGAAGGTGAGGTCTGGAGGGTGAATCAGAAGAAGCAGAAGAAGGAGAAGGAGAAGGTGAAGTCTGGAGGGTGAATCAGAAGAAGCAGAAGAAGGAGAAGGAGAAGGTGAAGTCAGGAGGGTGAATCAGAAGAAGCAGAAGAAGGAGAAGGAGAAGGTGAAGTTAGGAGGGTGAATCAGAAGAAGCAGAAGAAGGAGAAGGAGCAGGTGATGTCAGGGGGATGAAGCAGAAGAAGTAGAAGAAGGAGAAGGAGAAGGTGAAGTCAGGACGGTGAAGCAGAAGAAGCAGAAGAAGGAAAAGGAGAAGGTGAAGTCTGGAGGGTGAATCAGAAGAAGTAGAAGAAGGAGAAGGAGAAGGTCAAGTCTGGAGGGTGAATCAGAAGAAGGAGAAGAAGGAGAAGGAGAAGGTGAAGTCTGGAGGGTGAAGTAGAAGTAGTAGAAGAAGGAGAAGGAGAAGGTGAAGTCAGGAGGGTGAATCAGAAGATGTAGAAGAAGGAGAAGAAGAAGGTGAAGTCAGGAGGGTGAATCAGAAGAATCAGAAGAAGGAGAAGGAGAAGGTGAAGTCTGGAGGGTGAATCAGATGAAGCAGAAGAAAGAGAAGGAGAAGGTGAAGTCTGGAGGGTGAATCAGAAGAAGTAGAAGAAGGAGAAGGAGAAGGTGAAGTCTGCAGTGTGAATCAGAAGAAGCAGAAGAAGGAGAAGGAGAAGGTGAAGTCTGGAGGGTGAATCAGAAGAAGCAGAATAAGGAGAAGGAGAAGGTGAAGTCTGGAGGGTGAATCAGAAGAAGCAGAAGAAGGAGAAGGAGAAGGTGAAGTCTGGAGGGTGAATCAGAAGAAGTAGAAGAAGGAGAAGGAGAAGGTGAAGTCTGGAGGGTGAAGCAGAAGAAGTAGAAGTAGGAGAAGGAGAAGGTGAAGTTAGGAGGGTGAATCAGAAGAAGTAGAAGAAGGAGAAGGAGAAGGTGAAGTCAGGAGGGTGAATCAGAAGAAGCAGAAGAAGGAGAAGGAGAAGGTGAAGTCTGGAGGGTGAATCAGAAGAATCAGAAGAAGGAGAAGGAGAAGGTGAAGTCTGGAGGGTGAATCAGAAGAAGCAGAGGAAGGAGAAGGAGAAGGTGAAGTCTGGAGGGTGAATCAGAAGAAGCAGAATAAGGAGAAGGAGAAGGTGAAGTCTGGAGGGTGAATCAGAAGAAGCAGAATAAGGAGAAGGAGAAGGTGAAGTCTGGAGGGTGAATCAGAAGAAGCAGAAGAAGGAGAAGGAGAAGATGAAGTCTGGAAGGTGAATCAGAAGAAGTAGAAGAAGGAGAAGGAGAAGGTGAAGTCTGGAGGGTGAAGCAGAAGAAGTAGAAGAAGGAGAAGGAGAAGGTGAAGTCAGGAGGGTGAATCAGAAGAAGTAGAAGAAGGTGAAGGAGAAGGTGAGGTCTGGAGGGTGAATCAGAAGAAGCAGAAGAAGGAGAAGGGAAGGTGAAGTCTGGAGGGTGAATCAGAAGAAGCAGAAGAAGGAGAAGGAGAAGGTGAAGTCAGGAGGGTGAATCAGAAGAAGCAGAAGAAGGAGAAGGAGAAGGTGAAGTTAGGAGGGTGAATCAGAAGAAGCAGAAGAAGGAGAAGGAGCAGGTGATGTCAGGGGGATGAAGCAGAAGAAGTAGAAGAAGGAGAAGGAGAAGGTGAAGTCAGGACGGTGAAGCAGAAGAAGCAGAAGAAGGAGAAGGAGAAGGTGAAGTCTGGAGGGTGAATCAGAAGAAGTAGAAGAAGGAGAAGGAGAAGGTCAAGTCTGGAGGGTGAATCAGAAGAAGGAGAAGAAGGAGAAGGAGAAGGTGAAGTCTGGAGGGTGAAGTAGAAGTAGTAGAAGAAGGAGAAGGAGAAGGTGAAGTCAGGAGGGTGAATCAGAAGAAGTAGAAGAAGGAGAAGAAGAAGGTGAAGTCAGGAGGGTGAATCAGAAGAATCAGAAGAAGGAGAAGGAGAAGGTGAAGTCTCGAGGGTGAATCAGATGAAGCAGAAGAAAGAGAAGGAGAAGGTGAAGTCTGGAGGGTGAATCAGAAGAAGTAGAAGAAGGAGAAGGAGAAGGTGAAGTCTGCAGTGTGAATCAGAAGAAGCAGAAGAAGGAGAAGGAGAAGGTGAAGTCTGGAGGGTGAATCAGAAGAAGCAGAATAAGGAGAAGGAGAAGGTGAAGTCTGGAGGGTGAATCAGAAGAAGCAGAAGAAGGAGAAGGAGAAGGTGAAGTCTGGAGGGTGAATCAGAAGAAGTAGAAGAAGGAGAAGGAGAAGGTGAAGTCTGGAGGGTGAAGCAGAAGAAGTAGAAGTAGGAGAAGGAGAAGGTGAAGTTAGGAGGGTGAATCAGAAGAAGTAGAAGAAGGAGAAGGAGAAGGTGAAGTCAGGAGGGTGAATCAGAAGAAGCAGAAGAAGGAGAAGGAGAAGTAGAAGTCTGGAGGGTGAATCAGAAGAATCAGAAGAAGGAGAAGGAGAAGGTGAAGTCTGGAGGGTGAATCAGAAGAAGCAGAGGAAGGAGAAGGAGAAGGTGAAGTCTGGAGGGTGAATCAGAAGAAGCAGAATAAGGAGAAGGAGAAGGTGAAGTCTGGAGGGTGAATCAGAAGAAGCAGAATAAGGAGAAGGAGAAGGTGAAGTCTGGAGGGTGAATCAGAAGAAGCAGAAGAAGGAGAAGGAGAAGATGAAGTCTGGAGGGTGAATCAGAAGAAGTAGAAGAAGGAGAACGAGAAGGTGAAGTCTGGAGGGTGAAGCAGAAGAAGTAGAAGAAGGAGAAGGAGAAGGTGAAGTCAGGAGGGTGAATCAGAAGAAGCAGAAGAAGGAGAAGGAGAAGGTGAAGTCTGGAGGGTGAATCAGAAGAATCAGAAGAAGGAGAAGGAGAAGGTGAAGTCTGGAGGGTGAATCAGAAGAAGCAGAAGAAAGAGAAGGAGAAGGTGAAGTCTGGAGGGTGAAGCAGAAGAAACAGAAGAAGGAGAAGGAGAAGGTGAAGACTGGAGGGTGAATCAGAAGAAGTAGAAGAAGGAGAAGGAGAAGGTGAAGTCTGGAGGGTGAATCAGAAGAAGTAGAAGAAGGAGAAGGAGAAGGTGAAGTCTGGAGGGTGAATCAGAAGAAGCAGAAGAAGGAGAAGGAGAAGGTGAAGTCTGGAGGGTGAATCAGAAGAAGCAGAAGAAGGAGAAGGAGAAGATGAAGTCTGGAGGGTGAATCAGAAGAAGTAGAAGAAGGAGAAGGGGAAGGTGAAGTCTGGAGGGTGAATCAGAAGTAGTAGAAGAAGGAGAAGGAGAAGGTGAAGTCTGGACGGTGAATCAGAAGAAACAGAAGAAGGAGAAGGAGAAGGTGAAGTCTGGAGGGTGAATCAGAAGAAGTAGAAGAAGGAGAAGGAGAAGGTGTAGTCTGGAGGGTCAATCAGAAGAAGTAGACGAAGGAGAAGGAGAAGGTGAAGTCTGGAGGGTGAATCAGAAGAAGCAGAAGAAGGAAATGGAGAAGGTGAAGTCTGGAGGGTGAATCAGAAGAAGTAGAAGAAGGAGAAGGTGAAGTCTGGAGGGTGAATCAGAAGAAGCAGAAGAAGGAGAAGGAGAAGGTGAAGTCTAGAGGGTGAATCAGAAGAAGCAGAAGAAGGAGAAGGAGAAGGTGAAGTCTGGAGGGTGAAGCAGAAGAAGTAGAAGAAGGAGAAGGAGAAGGTGAAGTCAGGAGGGTGAATCAGAAGAAGTAGAAGAAGGAGAAGGAGAAGGTGAGGTCAGGAGGGTGAATCAGAAGAAGCAGAAGAAGGAGAAGGAGAAGGTGAAGTCTGGAGGGTGAATCAGAAGAATCAGAAGAGGGAGAAGGAGAAGGTGAAGTCTGGAGGGTGAATCAGAAGAAGCAGAAGAAGGAGAAGGAGAAGCTGAAGTCTGGAGGGTGAATCAGAAGAAGCAGAAGAAGGAGAAGGAGAAGGTGAAGTCAGGAGGGTGAATCAGAAGAAGCAGAAGAAGGAGAAGGAGAAGGTGAAGTTAGGAGGGTGAATCAGAAGAAGCAGAAGAAGGAGAAGGAGCAGGTGATGTCAGCGGGATGAAGCAGAAGAAGTAGAAGAAGGAGAAGGAGAAGGTGAAGTCAGGACGGTGAAGCAGAAGAAGCAGAAGAAGGAGAAGGAGAAGGTGAAGTCTGGAGGGTGAATCAGAATAAGTAGAAGAAGGAGAAGGAGAAGGTCAAGTCTGGAGGGTGAATCAGAAGAAGTAGAAGAAGGAGAAGGAGAAGGTGAAGTCTGGAGGGTGAAGCAGAAGAAGTAGAAGAAGGAGAAGGAGAAGGTGAAGTCAGGAGGGTGAATCAGAAGAAGTAGAAGAAGGAGAAGGAGAAGGTGAAGTCAGGAGGGTGAATCAGAAGAAGCAGAAGAAGGAGAAGGAGAAGGTGAAGTCTGGAGGGTGAATCAGAAGAATCAGAAGAAGGAGAAGGAGAAGGTGAAGTCTGGAGGGTGAATCAGAAGAAGCAGAAGAAAGAGAAGGAGAAGGTGAAGTCTGGAGGGTGAATCAGAAGAAGCAGAAGAAGGAGAAGGAGAAGGTGAAGTCAGGAGGGTGAATCAGAAGAAGCAGAAGAAGGAGAAGAAGAAGGTGAAGTTAGGAGGGTGAATCAGAAGAAGCAGAAGAAGGAGAAGGAGCAGGTGATGTCAGGGGGATGATGCAGAAGAAGTAGAAGAAGGAGAAGGAGAAGGTGAAGTCAGGACGGTGAAGCAGAAGAAGCAGAAGAAGGAGAAGGAGAAGGTGAAGTCTGGAGGGTGAATCAGAAGAAGTAGAAGAAGGAGAAGGAGAAGGTCAAGTCTGGAGGGTGAATCAGAAGAAGTAGAAGAAGGAGAAGGAGAAGGTGAAGTCTGGAGGGTGAAGCAGAAGAAGTAGATGAAGGAGAAGGAGAAGGTGAAGTCAGGAGGGTGAATCAGAAGAAGTAGAAGAAGGAGAAGGAGAAGGTGAAGTCAGGAGAGTGAATCAGAAGAAGCAGAAGAAGGAGAAGGAGAAGGTGAAGTCTGGAGGGTGAATCAGAAGAAGCAGAAGAAGGAGAAGGAGAAGATGAAATCTGGAGGGTGAATCAGAAGAAGTAGAAGAAGGAGAAGGAGAAGGTGAGGTCTTGAGGGTGAATCAGAAGAAGTAGAAGAAGGAGAAGGAGAAGGTGAAGTCTGGAGGGTGAATCAGAAGAAGCAGAAGAAGGAGAAGGTGAAGTCTGGAGGGTGAATCAGAAGAAGCAGAAGAAGGAGAAGGAGAAGGTGAAGTCTGGAGGGTGAATCAGAAGAAGCAGAAGAAGGAGAAGGAGAAGATAAAATCTGGAGGGTGAATCAGAAGAAGCAGAAGAAAGAGAAGGAGAAGGTGAAGTCTGGAGGGTGAATCAGAAGAAGTAGAAGAAGGAGAAGGAGAAGGTGAAGTCTGGAGGGTGAATCAGAAGAAGCAGAAGAAGGAGAAGGAGAAGGTGAAGTTTGAAGGGTGAATCAGAAGAAGCAGAAGAAGGAGAAGGAGAAGGTGAAGTCTGGAGGGTGAATCAGAAGAAGCAGAAGAAGGAGAAGGAGAAGTTGAAGTCTGGAGGGTGAATCGGAAGAAGCAGAATAAGGAGAAGTGAAGGTGAAGTATGGAGGGTGAATCAGAAGAAGCAGAAGAAGGAGAAGGAGAAGGTGAAGTCTGGAGGGTGAATCAGAAGAAGTAGAAGAAGGAGAAGGAGCAGGTGAAGTCTGGAGGGTGAAGTAGAAGAAGTAGAAGAAGGAGAAGGAGAAGGTGAAGTCAGGAGGGTGAATCAGAAGAAGTAGAAGAAGGAGAAGGAGAAGGTGAAGTCAGGAGGGTGAATCAGAAGAAGCAGAAGAAGGAGAAGGAGAAGGTGAAGTCTGGAGGGTGAATCAGAAGAAGCAGAATCAGGAGAAGGAGAAGGTGAAGTCTGGAGGGTGAATCAGAAGAAGCAGAATAAGGAGAAGGAGAAGGTGAATTCTGGAGGGTGAATCAGAAGAAGCAGAAGAAGGAGAAGGAGAAGATGACGTCTGGAGGGTGAATCAGAAGAAGTAGAAGAAGGAGAAGGAGAAGGTGAAGTCTGGAGGGTGAAGCAGAAGAAGTAGAAGAAGGAGAAGGAGAAGGTGAAGTCAGGAGGGTGAATCAGAAGAAGTAGAAGAAGGAGAAGGAGAAGGTGTAGTCTGGAGGGTCGATCAGAAGAAGTAGACGAAGGAGAAGGAGAAGGTGAAGTCTGGAGGGTGAATCAGAAGAAGCAGAAGAAGGAAATGGAGAAGGTGAAGTCTGGAGGGTGAATCAGAAGAAGTAGAAGAAGGAGAAGGAGAAGGTGAAGTCTGGAGGGTGAATCAGAAGAAGCAGAAGAAGGAGAAGGAGAAGGTGAAGTCTGGAGGGTGAATCAGAAGAAGCAGAAGAAGGAGAAGGAGAAGGAGAAGTCTGGAGGGTGAATCAGAAGAAGCAGAAGAAGGAGAAGGAGAAGGTGAAGTCTGGAGGGTGAAGCAGAAGAAGTAGAAGAAGGAGAAGGAGAAGGTGAAGTCAGGAGGGTGAATCAGAAGAAGTAGAAGAAGAAGGAGAAGGTGAGGTCAGGAGGGTGAATCAGAAGAAGCAGAAGAAGGAGAAGGAGAAGGTGAAGTCTGGAGGGTGAATCAGAAGAATCAGAAGAAGGAGAAGGAGAAGGTGAAGTCTGGAGGGTGAATCAGAAGAAGCAGAAGAAGGAGAAGGAGAAGGTGAAGTCCGGAGGGTGAATCAGAAGAAGCAGAAGAAGGAGAAGGAGAAGGTGAAGTCAGGAGGGTGAATCAGAAGAAGCAGAAGAAGGAGAAGGAGAAGGTGAAGTTAGGAGGGTGAATCAGAAGAAGCAGAAGAAGGAGAAGGAGCAGGTGATGTCAGCGGGATGAAGCAGAAGAAGTAGAAGAAGGAGAAGGAGAAGGTGAAGTCAGGACGGTGAAGCAGAAGAAGCAGAAGAAGGAGAAGGAGAAGGTGAAGTCTGGAGGGTGAATCAGAATTAGTAGAAGGAGGAGAAGGAGAAGGTCAAGTCTGGAGGGTGAATCAGAAGAAGTAGAAGAAGGAGAAGGAGAAGGTGAAGTCTGGAGGGTGAAGCAGAAGAAGTAGAAGAAGGAGAAGGAGAAGGTGAAGTCAGGAGGGTGAATCAGAAGAAGTAGAAGAAGGAGAAGGAGAAGGTGAAGTCAGGAGGGTGAATCAGAAGAAGCAGAAGAAGGAGAAGGAGAAGGTGAAGTCTGGAGGGTGAATCAGAAGAATCAGAAGAAGGAGAAGGAGATGGTGAAGTCTGGAGGGTGAATCAGAAGAAGCAGAAGAAAGAGAAGGAGAAGGTGAAGTCTGGAGGGTGAATCAGAAGAAGCAGAAGAAGGAGAAGGAGAAGGTGAAGTTAGGAGGGTGAATCAGAAGAAGCAGAAGAAGGAGAAGGAGCAGGTGATGTCAGGGGGATGAAGCAGAAGAAGTAGCAGAAGGAGAAGGAGAAGGTGAAGTCAGGACGGTGAAGCAGAAGAAGCAGAAGAAGGAGAAGGAGAAGTTGAAGTCTGGAGGGTGAATCAGAAGAAGTAGAAGAAGGAGAAGGAGAAGGTCAAGTCTGGAGGGTGAATCAGAAGAAGTAGAAGAAGGAGAAGGAGAAGGTGAAGTCTGGAGGGTGAAGCAGAAGAAGTAGAAGAAGGAGAAGGAGAAGGTGAAGTCAGGAGGGTGAATCAGAAGAAGTAGAAGAAGGAGAAGGAGAAGGTGAAGTCAGGAGGGTGAATCAGAAGAAGCAGAAGAAGGAGAAGGAGAAGGTGATGTCTGGAGGGTGAATCAGAAGAAGCAGAAGAAGGAGAAGGAGAAGATGAAATCTGGAGGGTGAATCAGAAGAAGTAGAAGAAGGAGAAGGAGAAGGTGAGGTCTGGAGGGTGAATCAGAAGAAGTAGAAGAAGGAGAAGGAGAAGGTGAAGTCTGGAGGGTGAATCAGAAGAAGCAGAAGAAGGAGAAGGAGAAGGTGAAGTCTGGAGGGTGAATCAGAAGAAGCAGAAGAAGGAGAAGGAGAAGGTGAAGTCTGGAGGGTGAATCAGAAGAAGCAGAAGAAGGAGAAGGAGAAGATGAAATCTGGAGGGTGAATCTGAAGAAGCAGAAGAAAGAGAAGGAGAAGGTGAAGTCTGAAGGGTGAATCAGAAGAAGTAGAAGAAGGAGAAGGAGAAGGTGAAGTCTGGAGGGTGAATCAGAAGAAGCAGAAGAAGGAGAAGGAGAAGGTGAAGTCTGGAGGGTGAAGCAGAAGAAGCAGAAGAAGGAGAAGGAGAAGGTGAAGTCTGGAGGGTGAATCAGAAGAAGCAGAAGAAGGAGAAGGAGAAGTTGAAGTCTGGAGGGTGAATCAGAAGAAGCAGAATAAGGAGAAGTGAAGGTGAAGTATGGAGGGTGAATCAGAAGAAGCAGAAGCAGGAGAAGGAGAAGGTGAAGTCTGGAGGGTGAATCAGAAGAAGTAGAAGAAGGAGAAGGAGAAGGTGAAGTCTGGAGGGTGAAGCAGAAGAAGGAGAAGAAGGAGAAGGAGAAGGTGAAGTCAGGAGGGTGAATCAGAAGAAGTAGAAGAAGGAGAAGGAGAAGGTGAAGTCAGGAGGGTGAATCAGAAGAAGCAGAAGAAGGAGAAGGAGAAGGTGAAGTCTGGAGGGTGAATCAGAAGAAGCAGAATCAGGAGAAGGAGAAGGTGAAGTCTGGAGGGTGAATCAGAAGAAGCAGAATAAGGAGAAGGAGAAGGTGAAGTCTGGAGGGTGAATCAGAAGAAGCAGAAGAAGGAGAAGGAGAAGATGAAGTCTGGAGGGAGAATCAGAAGAAGTAGAAGAAGGAGAAGGAGAAGGTGAAGTCTGGAGGGTGAAGCAGAAGAAGTAGAAGAAGGAGAAGGAGAAGGTGAAGTCAGGAGGGTGAATCAGAAGAAGTAGAAGAAGGAGAAGGAGAAGGTGAAGTCAGGAGGGTGAATCAGAAGAAGCAGAAGAAGGAGAAGGAGAAGGTGAAGTCTGGAGGGTGAAGTAGAAGTAGTAGAAGAAGGAGAAGGAGAAGGTGAAGTCAGGAGGGTGAATCAGAAGAAGTAGAAGAAGGAGAAGAAGAAGGTGAAGTCAGGAGGGTGAATCAGAAGAATCAGAAGAAGGAGAAGGAGAAGGTGAAGTCTGGAGGGTGAATCAGATGAAGCAGAAGAAAGAGAAGGAGAAGGTGAAGTCTGGAGGGTGAATCAGAAGAAGTAGAAGAAGGAGAAGGAGAAGGTGAAGTCTGGAGTGTGAATCAGAAGAAGCAGAAGAAGGAGAAGGAGAAGGTGAAGTCTGGAGGGTGAATCAGAAGAAGCAGAATAAGGAGAAGGAGAAGGTGAAGTCTGGAGGGTGAATCAGAAGAAGCAGAAGAAGGAGAAGGAGAAGTTGAAGTCTGGAGGGTGAATCAGAAGAAGTAGAAGAAGGAGAAGGAGAAGGTGAAGTCTGGAGGGTGAAGCAGAAGAAGTAGAAGTAGGAGAAGGAGAAGGTGAAGTTAGGAGGGTGAATCAGAAGAAGTAGAAGAAGGAGAAGGAGAAGGTGAAGTCAGGAGGGTGAATCAGAAGAAGCAGAAGAAGGAGAAGGAGAAGGTGAAGTCTGGAGGGTGAATCAGAAGAATCAGAAGAAGGAGAAGGAGAAGGTGAAGTCTGGAGGGTGAATCAGAAGAAGCAGAGGAAGGAGAAGGAGAAGGTGAAGTCTGGAGGGTGAATCAGAAGAAGCAGAATAAGGAGAAGGAGAAGGTGAAGTCTGGAGGGTGAATCAGAAGAAGCAGAATAAGGAGAAGGAGAAGGTGAAGTCTGGAGGGTGAATCAGAAGAAGCAGAAGAAGGAGAAGGAGAAGATGAAGTCTGGAGGGTGAATCAGAAGAAGTAGAAGAAGGAGAAGGAGAAGGTGAAGTCTGGAGGGTGAAGCAGAAGAAGTAGAAGAAGGAGAAGGAGAAGGTGAAGTGAGGAGGGTGAATCAGAAGAAGCAGAAGAAGGAGAAGGAGAAGGTGAAGTCTGGAGGGTGAATCAGAAGAATCAGAAGAAGGAGAAGGAGAAGGTGAAGTCTGGAGGGTGAATCAGAAGAAGCAGAAGAAAGAGAAGGAGAAGGTGAAGTCTGGAGGGTGAAGCAGAAGAAACAGAAGAAGGAGAAGGAGAAGGTGAAGACTGGAGGGTGAATCAGAAGAAGTAGAAGAAGGAGAAGTAGAAGGTGAAGTCTGGAGGGTGAATCAGAAGAAGTCGAAGAAGGAGAAGGAGAAGGTGTAGTCTGGAGGGTCAATCAGAAGAAGTAGACGAAGGAGAAGGAGAAGGTGAAGTCTGGAGGGTGAATCAGAAGAAGCAGAAGAAGGAAATGGAGAAGGTGAAGTCTGGAGGGTGAATCAGAAGAAGTAGAAGAAGGAGAAGGAGAAGGTGAAGTCTGGAGGGTGAATCAGAAGAAGCAGAAGAAGGAGAAGGAGAAGGTGAAGTCTGGAGGGTGAATCAGAAGAAGCAGAAGAAGGAGAAGGAGAAGGTGAAGTCTGGAGGGTGAAGCAGAAGAAGTAGAAGAAGGAGAAGGAGAAGGTGAAGTCAGGAGGGTGAATCAGAAGAAGTAGAAGAAGGAGAAGGAGAAGGTGAGGTCAGGAGGGTGAATCAGAAGAAGCAGAAGAAGGAGAAGGAGAAGGTGAAGTCTGGAGGGTGAATCAGAAGAATCAGAAGAAGGAGAAGGAGAAGGTGAAGTCTGGAGGGTGAATCAGAAGAAGCAGAAGAAGGAGAAGGAGAAGCTGAAGTCTGGAGGGTGAATCAGAAGAAGCAGAAGAAGGAGAAGGAGAAGGTGAAGTCAGGAGGGTGAATCAGAAGAAGCAGAAGAAGGAGAAGGAGAAGGTGAAGTTAGGAGGGTGAATCAGAAGAAGCAGAAGAAGGAGAAGGAGCAGGTGATGTCAGCGGGATGAAGCAGAAGAAGTAGAAGAAGGAGAAGGAGAAGGTGAAGTCAGGACGGTGAAGCAGAAGAAGCAGAAGAAGGAGAAGGAGAAGGTGAAGTCTGGAGGGTGAATCAGAATAAGTAGAAGAAGGAGAAGGAGAAGGTCAAGTCTGGAGGGTGAATCAGAAGAAGTAGAAGAAGGAGAAGGAGAAGGTGAAGTCTGGAGGGTGAAGCAGAAGAAGTAGAAGAAGGAGAAGGAGAAGGTGAAGTCAGGAGGGTGAATCAGAAGAAGTAGAAGAAGGAGAAGGAGAAGGTGAAGTCAGGAGGGTGAATCAGAAGAAGCAGAAGAAGGAGAAGGAGAAGGTGAAGTCTGGAGGGTGAATCAGAAGAATCAGAAGAAGGAGAAGGAGAAGGTGAAGTCTGGAGGGTGAATCAGAAGAAGCAGAAGAAAGAGAAGGAGAAGGTGAAGTCTGGAGGGTGAATCAGAAGAAGCAGAAGAAGGAGAAGGAGAAGGTGAAGTCAGGAGGGTGAATCAGAAGAAGCAGAAGAAGGAGAAGGAAAAGGTGAAGTTAGGAGGGTGAATCAGAAGAAGCAGAAGAAGGAGAAGGAGCAGGTGATGTCAGGGGGATGAAGCAGAAGAAGTAGAAGAAGGAGAAGGAGAAGGTGAAGTCAGGACGGTGAAGCAGAGGAAGCAGAAGAAGGAGAAGGAGAAGGTGAAGTCTGGAGGGTGAATCAGAAGAAGCAGAAGAAGGAGAAGGAGAATTTGAAGTCTGGAGGGTGAATCAGAAGAAGCAGAATAAGGAGAAGTGAAGGTGAAGTATGGAGGGTGAATCAGAAGTAGCAGAAGAAGGAGAAGGAGAAGGTGAAGTCTGGAGGGTGAATCAGAAGAAGTAGAAGAAGGAGAAGGAGAAGGTGAAGTCTGGAGGGTGAAGCAGAAGAAGTAGAAGAAGGAGAAGGAGAAGGTGAAGTCTGGAGGGTGAATCAGAAGAAGTAGAAGAAGGAGAAGGAGAAGGTGAAGTCAGGAGGGTGAATCAGAAGAAGCAGAAGAAGGAGAAGGAGAAGGTGAAGTCTGGAGGGTGAATCAGAAGAAGCAGAATCAGGAGAAGGAGAAGGTGAAGTCTGGAGGGTGAATCAGAAGAAGCAGAATAAGGAGAAGGAGAAGGTGAAGTCTGGAGGGTGAATCAGAAGAAGCAGAAGAAGGAGAAGGAGAAGATGACGTCTGGAGGGTGAATCAGAAGAAGTAGAAGAAGGAGAAGGAGAAGGTGAAGTCTGGAGGGTGAAGCAGAAGAAGTAGAAGAAGGAGAAGGAGAAGGTGAAGTCAGGAGGGTGAATCAGAAGAAGTAGAAGAAGGAGAAGGAGAAGGTGTAGTCTGGAGGGTCAATCAGAAGAAGTAGACGAAGGAGAAGGAGAAGGTGAAGTCTGGAGGGTGAATCAGAAGAAGCAGAAGAAGGAAATGGAGAAGGTGAAGTCTGGAGGGTGAATCAGAAGAAGTAGAAGAAGGAGAAGGAGAAGGTGAAGTCTGGAGGGTGAATCAGAATAAGCAGAAGAAGGAGAAGGAGAAGGTGAAGTCTGGAGGGTGAATCAGAAGAAGCAGAAGAAGGAGAAGGAGAAGGTGAAGACTGGAGGGTGAATCAGAAGAAGTAGAAGAAGGAGAAGTAGAAGGTGAAGTCTGGAGGGTGAATCAGAAGAAGTAGAAGAAGGAGAAGGAGAAGGTGTAGTCTGGAGGGTCAATCAGAAGAAGTAGACGAAGGAGAAGGAGAAGGTTAAGTCTGGAGGGTGAATCAGAAGAAGCAGAAGAAGGAAATGGAGAAGGTGAAGTCTGGAGGGTGAATCAGAAGAAGTAGAAGAAGGAGAAGGAGAAGGTGAAGTCTGGAGGGTGAATCAGAAGAAGCAGAAGAAGGAGAAGGAGAAGGTGAAGTCTGGAGGGTGAATCAGAAGAAGCAGAAGAAGGAGAAGGAGAAGGTGAAGTCTGGAGGGTGAAGCAGAAGAAGTAGAAGAAGGAGAAGGAGAAGGTGAAGTCAGGAGGGTGAATCAGAAGAAGTAGAAGAAGGAGAAGGAGAAGGTGAGGTCAGGAGGGTGAATCAGAAGAAGCAGAAGAAGGAGAAGGAGAAGGTGAAGTCTGGAGGGTGAATCAGAAGAATCAGAAGAAGGAGAAGGAGAAGGTGAAGTCTGGAGGGTGAATCAGAAGAAGCAGAAGAAGGAGAAGGAGAAGCTGAAGTCTGGAGGGTGAATCAGAAGAAGCAGAAGAAGGAGAAGGAGAAGGTGAAGTCAGGAGGGTGAATCAGAAGAAGCAGAAGAAGGAGAAGGAGAAGGTGAAGTTAGGAGGGTGAATCAGAAGAAGCAGAAGAAGGAGAAGGAGCAGGTGATGTCAGCGGGATGAAGCAGAAGAAGTAGAAGAAGGAGAAGGAGAAGGTGAAGTCAGGACGGTGAAGCAGAAGAAGCAGAAGAAGGAGAAGGAGAAGGTGAAGTCTGGAGGGTGAATCAGAATAAGTAGAAGAAGGAGAAGGAGAAGGTCAAGTCTGGAGGGTGAATCAGAAGAAGTAGAAGAAGGAGAAGGAGAAGGTGAAGTCTGGAGGGTGAAGCAGAAGAAGTAGAAGAAGGAGAAGGAGAAGGTGAAGTCAGGAGGGTGAATCAGAAGAAGTAGAAGAAGGAGAAGGAGAAGGTGAAGTCAGGAGGGTGAATCAGAAGAAGCAGAAGAAGGAGAAGGAGAAGGTGAAGTCTGGAGGGTGAATCAGAAGAATCAGAAGAAGGAGAAGGAGAAGGTGAAGTCTGGAGGGTGAATCAGAAGAAGCAGAAGAAAGAGAAGGAGAAGGTGAAGTCTGGAGGGTGAATCAGAAGAAGCAGAAGAAGGAGAAGGAGAAGGTGAAGTCAGGAGGGTGAATCAGAAGAAGCAGAAGAAGGAGAAGGAAAAGGTGAAGTTAGGAGGGTGAATCAGAAGAAGCAGAAGAAGGAGAAGGAGCAGGTGATGTCAGGGGGATGAAGCAGAAGAAGTAGAAGAAGGAGAAGGAGAAGGTGAAGTCAGGACGGTGAAGCAGAAGAAGCAGAAGAAGGAGAAGGAGAAGGTGAAGTCTGGAGGGTGAATCAGAAGAAGCAGAAGAAGGAGAAGGAGAAGTTGAAGTCTGGAGGGTGAATCAGAAGAAGCAGAATAAGGAGAAGTGAAGGTGAAGTATGGAGGGTGAATCAGAAGAAGCAGAAGAAGGAGAAGGAGAAGGTGAAGTCTGGAGGGTGAATTAGAAGAAGTAGAAGAAGGAGAAGGAGAAGGTGAAGTCTGGAGGGTGAAGCAGAAGAAGTAGAAGAAGGAGAAGGAGAAGGTGAAGTCTGGAGGGTGAATCAGAAGAAGTAGAAGAAGGAGAAGGAGAAGGTGAAGTCAGGAGGGTGAATCAGAAGAAGCAGAAGAAGGAGAAGGAGAAGGTGAAGTCTGGAGGGTGAATCAGAAGAAGCAGAATCAGGAGAAGGAGAAGGTGAAGTCTGGAGGGTGAATCAGAAGAAGCAGAATAAGGAGAAGGAGAAGGTGAAGTCTGGAGGGTGAATCAGAAGAAGCAGAAGAAGGAGAAGGAGAAGATGACGTCTGGAGGGTGAATCAGAAGAAGTAGAAGAAGGAGAAGGAGAAGGTGAAGTCTGGAGGGTGAAGCAGAAGAAGTAGAAGAAGGAGAAGGAGAAGGTGAAGTCAGGAGGGTGAATCAGAAGAAGTAGAAGAAGGAGAAGGAGAAGGTGAAGTCTGGAGGGTGAATCAGAAGAAGCAGAAGAAGGAGAAGGAGAAGGAGAAGTCTGGAGGGTGAATCAGAAGAAGCAGAAGAAGGAGAAGGAGAAGGTGAAGTCTGGAGGGTGAAGCAGAAGAAGTAGAAGAAGGAGAAGGAGAAGGTGAAGTCAGGAGGGTGAATCAGAAGAAGTAGAAGAAGGAGAAGGAGAAGGTGAGGTCAGGAGGGTGAATCAGAAGAAGCAGAAGAAGGAGAAGGAGAAGGTGAAGTCTGGAGGGTGAATCAGAAGAATCAGAAGAAGGAGAAGGAGAAGGTGAAGTCTGGAGGGTGAATCAGAAGAAGCAGAAGAAGGAGAAGGAGAAGGTGAAGTCCGGAGGGTGAATCAGAAGAAGCAGAAGAAGGAGAAGGAGAAGGTGAAGTCAGGAGGGTGAATCAGAAGAAGCAGAAGAAGGAGAAGGAGAAGGTGAAGTTAGGAGGGTGAATCAGAAGAAGCAGAAGAAGGAGAAGGAGCAGGTGATGTCAGCGGGATGAAGCAGAAGAAGTAGAAGAAGGAGAAGGAGAAGGTGAAGTCAGGACGGTGAAGCAGAAGAAGCAGAAGAAGGAGAAGGAGAAGGTGAAGTCTGGAGGGTGAATCAGAATAAGTAGAAGGAGGAGAAGGAGAAGGTCAAGTCTGCAGGGTGAATCAGAAGAAGTAGAAGAAGGAGAAGGAGAAGGTGAAGTCTGGAGGGTGAAGCAGAAGAAGTAGAAGAAGGAGAAGGAGAAGGTGAAGTCAGGAGGGTGAATCAGAAGAAGTAGAAGAAGGAGAAGGAGAAGGTGAAGTCAGGAGGGTGAATCAGAAGAAGCAGAAGAAGGAGAAGGAGAAGGTGAAGTCTGGAGGGTGAATCAGAAGAATCAGAAGAAGGAGAAGGAGAAGGTGAAGTCTGGAGGGTGAATCAGAAGAAGCAGAAGAAAGAGAAGGAGAAGGTGAAGTCTGGAGGGTGAATCAGAAGAAGCAGAAGAAGGAGAAGGAGAAGGTGAAGTCAGGAGTGTGAATCAGAAGAAGCAGAAGAAGGAGAAGGAGAAGGTGAAGTTAGGAGGGTGAATCAGAAGAAGCAGAAGAAGGAGAAGGAGCAGGTGATGTCAGGGGGATGAAGCAGAAGAAGTAGAAGAAGGAGAAGGAGAAGGTGAAGTCAGGACGGTGAAGCATAAGAAGCAGAAGAAGGAGAAGGAGAAGGTGAAGTCTGGAGGGTGAATCAGATGAAGTAGAAGAAGGAGAAGGAGAAGGTCAAGTCTGGAGGGTGAATCAGAAGAAGTAGAAGAAGGAGAAGGAGAAGGTGAAGTCTGGAGGGTGAAGCAGAAGAAGTAGAAGAAGGAGAAGGAGAAGGTGAAGTCAGGAGGGTGAATCAGAAGAAGTAGAAGAAGGAGAAGGAGAAGGTGAAGTCAGGAGGGTGAATCAGAAGAAGCAGAAGAAGGAGAAGGAGAAGGTGAAGTCAGGAGGGTGAATCAGAAGAAGCAGAAGAAGGAGAAGGAGAAGGTGAAGTCTGGAGGGTGAATCAGAAGAATCAGAAGAAGGAGAAGGAGAAGGTGAAGTCTGGAGGGTGAATCAGAAGAAGCAGAAGAAAGAGAAGGAGAAGGTGAAGTCTGGAGGGTGAATCAGAAGAAGCAGAAGAAGGAGAAGGAGAAGGTGAAGTCAGGAGGGTGAATCAGAAGAAGCAGAAGAAGGAGAAGGAAAAGGTGAAGTTAGGAGGGTGAATCAGAAGAAGCAGAAGAAGGAGAAGGAGCAGGTGATGTCAGGGGGATGAAGCAGAAGAAGTAGAAGAAGGAGAAGGAGAAGGTGAAGTCAGGACGGTGAAGCAGAAGAAGCAGAAGAAGGAGAAGGAGAAGGTGAAGTCTGGAGGGTGAATCAGAAGAAGCAGAAGAAGGAGAAGGAGAAGTTGAAGTCTGGAGGGTGAATCAGAAGAAGCAGAATAAGGAGAAGTGAAGGTGAAGTATGGAGGGTGAATCAGAAGAAGCAGAAGAAGGAGAAGGAGAAGGTGAAGTCTGGAGGGTGAATTAGAAGAAGTAGAAGAAGGAGAAGGAGAAGGTGAAGTCTGGAGGGTGAAGCAGAAGAAGTAGAAGAAGGAGAAGGAGAAGGTGAAGTCTGGAGGGTGAATCAGAAGAAGTAGAAGAAGGAGAAGGAGAAGGTGAAGTCAGGAGGGTGAATCAGAAGAAGCAGAAGAAGGAGAAGGAGAAGGTGAAGTCTGGAGGGTGAATCAGAAGAAGCAGAATCAGGAGAAGGAGAAGGTGAAGTCTGGAGGGTGAATCAGAAGAAGCAGAATAAGGAGAAGGAGAAGGTGAAGTCTGGAGGGTGAATCAGAAGAAGCAGAAGAAGGAGAAGGAGAAGATGACGTCTGGAGGGTGAATCAGAAGAAGTAGAAGAAGGAGAAGGAGAAGGTGAAGTCTGGAGGGTGAAGCAGAAGAAGTAGAAGAAGGAGAAGGAGAAGGTGAAGTCAGGAGGGTGAATCAGAAGAAGTAGAAGAAGGAGAAGGAGAAGGTGAAGTCTGGAGGGTGAATCAGAAGAAGCAGAAGAAGGAGAAGGAGAAGGAGAAGTCTGGAGGGTGAATCAGAAGAAGCAGAAGAAGGAGAAGGAGAAGGTGAAGTCTGGAGGGTGAAGCAGAAGAAGTAGAAGAAGGAGAAGGAGAAGGTGAAGTCAGGAGGGTGAATCAGAAGAAGTAGAAGAAGGAGAAGGAGAAGGTGAGGTCAGGAGGGTGAATCAGAAGAAGCAGAAGAAGGAGAAGGAGAAGGTGAAGTCTGGAGGGTGAATCAGAAGAATCAGAAGAAGGAGAAGGAGAAGGTGAAGTCTGGAGGGTGAATCAGAAGAAGCAGAAGAAGGAGAAGGAGAAGGTGAAGTCCGGAGGGTGAATCAGAAGAAGCAGAAGAAGGAGAAGGAGAAGGTGAAGTCAGGAGGGTGAATCAGAAGAAGCAGAAGAAGGAGAAGGAGAAGGTGAAGTTAGGAGGGTGAATCAGAAGAAGCAGAAGAAGGAGAAGGAGCAGGTGATGTCAGCGGGATGAAGCAGAAGAAGTAGAAGAAGGAGAAGGAGAAGGTGAAGTCAGGACGGTGAAGCAGAAGAAGCAGAAGAAGGAGAAGGAGAAGGTGAAGTCTGGAGGGTGAATCAGAATAAGTAGAAGGAGGAGAAGGAGAAGGTCAAGTCTGCAGGGTGAATCAGAAGAAGTAGAAGAAGGAGAAGGAGAAGGTGAAGTCTGGAGGGTGAAGCAGAAGAAGTAGAAGAAGGAGAAGGAGAAGGTGAAGTCAGGAGGGTGAATCAGAAGAAGTAGAAGAAGGAGAAGGAGAAGGTGAAGTCAGGAGGGTGAATCAGAAGAAGCAGAAGAAGGAGAAGGAGAAGGTGAAGTCTGGAGGGTGAATCAGAAGAATCAGAAGAAGGAGAAGGAGAAGGTGAAGTCTGGAGGGTGAATCAGAAGAAGCAGAAGAAAGAGAAGGAGAAGGTGAAGTCTGGAGGGTGAATCAGAAGAAGCAGAAGAAGGAGAAGGAGAAGGTGAAGTCAGGAGTGTGAATCAGAAGAAGCAGAAGAAGGAGAAGGAGAAGGTGAAGTTAGGAGGGTGAATCAGAAGAAGCAGAAGAAGGAGAAGGAGCAGGTGATGTCAGGGGGATGAAGCAGAAGAAGTAGAAGAAGGAGAAGGAGAAGGTGAAGTCAGGACGGTGAAGCATAAGAAGCAGAAGAAGGAGAAGGAGAAGGTGAAGTCTGGAGGGTGAATCAGATGAAGTAGAAGAAGGAGAAGGAGAAGGTCAAGTCTGGAGGGTGAATCAGAAGAAGTAGAAGAAGGAGAAGGAGAAGGTGAAGTCTGGAGGGTGAAGCAGAAGAAGTAGAAGAAGGAGAAGGAGAAGGTGAAGTCAGGAGGGTGAATCAGAAGAAGTAGAAGAAGGAGAAGGAGAAGGTGAAGTCAGGAGGGTGAATCAGAAGAAGCAGAAGAAGGAGAAGGAGAAGGTGATGTCTGGAGGGTGAAACAGAAGAAGCAGAAGAAGGAGAAGGAGAAGATGAAATCTGGAGGGTGAATCAGAAGAAGTAGAAGAAGGAGAAGGAGAAGGTGAGGTCTGGAGGGTGAATCAGAAGAAGTAGAAGAAGGAGAAGGAGAAGGTGAAGTCTGGAGGGTGAATCAGAAGAAGCAGAAGAAGGAGAAGGAGAAGGTGAAGTCTGGAGGGTGAATCAGAAGAAGCAGAAGAAGGAGAAGGAGAAGATGAAGTCTGGAGGGTGAATCGGAAGAAGCAGAAGAAGGAGAAGGAGAAGATGAAATCTGGAGGGTGAATCAGAAGAAGCAGAAGAAAGAGAAGGAGAAGGTGAAGTCTGGAAGGTGAATCAGAAGAAGTAGAAGAAGGAGAAGGAGAAGGTGAAGTCTGGAGGGTGAATCAGAAGAAGCAGAAGAAGGAGAAGGAGAAGGTGAAGTCTGGAGGGTGAATCAGAAGAAGCAGAAGAAGGAGAAGGAGAAGGTGAAGTCTGGAGGGTGAATCAGAAGAAGCAGAAGAAGGAGAAGGAGAAGTTGAAGTCTGGAGGGTGAATCAGAAGAAGCAGAATAAGGAGAAGTGAAGGTGAAGTATGGAGGGTGAATCAGAAGAAGCAGAAGCAGGAGAAGGAGAAGGTGAAGTCTGGAGGGTGAATCAGAAGAAGTAGAAGAAGGAGAAGGAGAAGGTGAAGTCTGGAGGGTGAAGCAGAAGAAGGAGAAGAAGGAGAAGGAGAAGGTGAAGTCAGGAGGGTGAATCAGAAGAAGCAGAAGAAGGAGAAGGAGAAGGTGATGTCTGGAGGGTGAATCAGAAGAAGCAGAAGAAGGAGAAGGAGAAGATGAAATCTGGAGGGTGAATCAGAAGAAGTAGAAGAAGGAGAAGGAGAAGGTGAGGTCTGGAGGGTGAATCAGAAGAAGTAGAAGAAGGAGAAGGAGAAGGTGAAGTCTGGAGGGTGAATCAGAAGAAGCAGAAGAAGGAGAAGGAGAAGGTGAAGTCTGGAGGGTGAATCAGAAGAAGCAGAAGAAGGAGAAGGAGAAGGTGAAGTCTGGAGGGTGAATCAGAAGAAGCAGAACAAGGAGAAGGAGAAGATGAAATCTGGAGGGTGAATCAGAAGAAGCAGAAGAAAGAGAAGGAGAAGGTGAAGTCTGGAGGGTGAATCAGAAGAAGTAGAAGAAGGAGAAGGAGAAGGTGAAGTCTGGAGGGTGAATCAGAAAAAGCAGAAGAAGGAGAAGGAGAAGGTGAAGTCTGGAGGGTGAATCAGAAGAAGCAGAAGAAGGAGAAGGAGAAGGTGAAGTCTGGAGGGTGAATCAGAAGAAGCAGAAGAAGGAGAAGGAGAAGTTGAAGTCTGGAGGGTGAATCAGAAGAAGCAGAATAAGGAGAAGTGAAGGTGAAGTATGGAGGGTGAATCAGAAGAAGCAGAAGCAGGAGAAGGAGAAGGTGAAGTCTGGAGGGTGAATCAGAAGAAGTAGAAGAAGGAGAAGGAGAAGGTGAAGTCTAGAGGGTGAAGCAGAAGAAGGAGAAGAAGGAGAAGGAGAAGGTGAAGTCAGGAGGGTGAATCAGAAGAAGCAGAAGAAGGAGAAGGAGAAGGTGATGTCTGGAGGGTGAATCAGAAGAAGCAGAAGAAGGAGAAGGAGAAGATGAAATCTGGAGGGTGAATCAGAAGAAGTAGAAGAAGGAGAAGGAGAAGGTGAGGTCTGGAGGGTGAATCAGAAGAAGTAGAAGAAGGTGAAGGAGAAGGTGAAGTCTGGAGGGTGAATCAGAAGAAGCAGAAGAAGGAGAAGGAGAAGGTGAAGTCTGGAGGGTGAATCAGAAGAAGCTGAAGAAGGAGAAGGAGAAGGTGAAGTCTGGAGGGTGAATCAGAAGAAGCAGAAGAAGGAGAAGGAGAAGATGAAATCTGGAGGGTGAATCAGAAGAAGCAGAAGAAAGAGAAGGAGAAGGTGAAGTCTGGAGGGTGAATCAGAAGAAGTAGAAGAAGGAGAAGGAGAAGGTGAAGTCTGGAGGGTGAATCAGAAGAAGCAGAAGAAGGAGAAGGAGAAGGTGAAGTCTGGAGGGTGAATCAGAAGAAGCAGAAGAAGGAGAAGGAGAAGGTGAAGTCTGGAGGATGAATCAGAAGAAGCAGAAGAAGGAGAAGGAGAAGTTGAAGTCTGGAGGGTGAATCAGAAGAAGCAGAATAAGGAGAAGTGAAGGTGAAGTATGGAGGGTGAATCAGAAGAAGCAGAAGCAGGAGAAGGACAAGGTGAAGTCTGGAGGGTGAATCAGAAGAAGTAGAAGAAGGAGAAGGAGAAGGTGAAGTCTGGAGGGTGAAGCAGAAGAAGGAGAAGAAGGAGAAGGAGAAGGTGAAGTCAGGAGGGTGAATCAGAAGAAGTAGAAGAAGGAGAAGGAGAAGGTGAAGTCAGGAGGGTGAATCAGAAGAAGCAGAAGAAGGAGAAGGAGAAGGTGAAGTCTGGAGGGTGAATCAGAAGAAGCAGAATCAGGAGAAGGAGAAGGTGAAGTCTGGAGGGTGAATCACAAGAAGCAGAATAAGGAGAAGGAGAAGGTGAAGTCTGGAGGGTGAATCAGAAGAAGCAGAAGAAGTAGAAGGAGAAGATGAAGTCTGGAGGGTGAATCAGAAGAAGTAGAAGAAGGAGAAGGAGAAGGTGAAGTCTGGAGGGTGAAGCAGAAGAAGTAGAAGAAGGAGAAGGAGAAGGTGAAGTCAGGAGGGTGAATCAGAAGAAGTAGAAGAAGGAGAAGGAGAAGGTGAAGTCAGGAGGGTGAATCAGAAGAAGCAGAAGAAGGAGAAGGAGAAGGTGAAGTCTGGAGGGTGAATCAGAAGAATCAGAAGAAGGAGAAGGAGAAGGTGAAGTCTGGAGGGTGAATCAGAAGAAGCAGAAGAAAGAGAAGGAGAAGGTGAAGTCTGGAGGGTGAAGCAGAAGAAACAGAAGAAGGAGAAGGAGAAGGTGAAGACTGGAGGGTGAATCAGAAGAAGTGGAAGAAGGAGAAGGAGAAGGTGAAGTCTGGAGGGTGAATCAGAAGAAGTAGAAGAAGGAGAAGGAGAAGGTGAAGTCTGGAGGGTGAATCAGAAGAAGCAGAAGAAGGAGAAGGAGAAGGTGAAGTCTGGAGGGTGAATCAGAAGAAGCAGAAGAAGGAGAAGGAGAAGATGAAGTCTGGAGGGTGAATCAGAAGAAGTAGAAGAAGGAGAAGGAGAAGGTGAAGTCTGGAGGGTGAATCAGAAGTAGTAGAAGAAGGAGAAGGAGAAGGTGAAGTCTGGACGGTGAATCAGAAGAAACAGAAGAAGGAGAAGGAGAAGGTGAAGTCTGGAGGGTGAATCAGAAGAAGTAGAAGAAGGAGAAGGAGAAGGTGTAGTCTGGAGGGTGAATCAGAAGAGGTAGACGAAGGAGAAGGAGAAGGTGAAGTCTGGAGGGTGAATCAGAAGAAGCAGAAGAAGGAGATGGAGAAGGTGAAGTCTGGAGGGTGAATCAGAAGAAGTAGAAGAAGGAGAAGGAGAAGGTGAAGTCTGGAGGGTGAATCAGAAGAAGCAGAAGAAGGAGAAGGAGAAGGTGAAGTCTGGAGGGTGAATCAGAAGAAGCAGAAAAGGAGAAGGAGAAGGAGAATCTGGAGGGTGAATCAGAAGAAGCAGAATAAGGAGAAGGAGAAGGTGAAGTCTGGAGGGTGAATCAGAAGAAGCAGAAGAAGGAGAAGGAGAAGGTGAAGTCTGGAGGGTGAATCAGAAGAAGTAGAAGAAGGAGAAGGAGAAGGTGAAGTCTGGAGGGTGAATCAGAAGAAGTAGAAGAAGGAGAAGGAGAAGGTGAAGTCTGGAGGTTGAATCAGAAGAAGTAGAAGAAGGAGAAGGAGAAGGTGAAGTCTGGAGGGTGAAGCAGAAGAAGTAGAAGAAGGAGAAGGAGAAGGTGAAGTCAGGAGGGTGAATCAGAAGAAGTAGAAGAAGGAGAAGGAGAAGTTGAAGTCAGGAGGGTGAATCAGAAGAAGCAGAAGAAGGAGAAGGGGAAGGTGAAGTCTGGAGGGTGAATCAGAAGAATCAGAAGAAGGAGAAGGAGAATGTGAAGTCTGGAGGGTGAATCAGAAGAAGCAGAATCAGGAGAAGGAGAAGGTGAAGTCTGGAGGGTGAATCAGAAGAAGCAGAATAAGGAGAAGGAGAAGGTGAAGTCTGGAGGGTGAATCAGAAGAAGCAGAAGAAGGAGAAGGAGAAGATGAAGTCTGGAGGGTGAATCAGAAGAAGTAGAAGAAGGAGAAGGAGAAGGCGAAGTCTGGAGGGTGAAGCAGAAGAAGTAGAAGAAGGAGAAGGAGAAGGTGAAGTCAGGAGGGTGAATCAGAAGAAGTAGAAGAAGGAGAAGGAGAAGGTGAAGTCAGGAGGGTGAATCAGAAGAAGCAGAAGAAGGAGAAGGAGAAGGTGAAGTCTGGAGGGTGAATCAGAAGAATCAGAAGAAGGAGAAGGAGAAGGTGATGTCTGGAGGGTGAATCAGAAGAAGCAGAAGAAAGAGAAGGAGAAGGTGAAGTCTGGAGGGTGAAGCAGAAGAAACAGAAGAAGGAGAAGGAGAAGGTGAAGACTGGAGGGTGAATCAGAAGAAGTGGAAGAAGGAGAAGGAGAAGGTGAAGTCTGGAGGGTGAATCAGAAGAAGTAGAAGAAGGAGAAGGAGAAGGTGAAGTCTGGAGGGTGAATCAGCAGAAGCAGGAGAAGGAGAAGGTGAAGTCTGGAGGGTGAATCAGAAGAAGCAGAAGAAGGAGAAGGAGAAGATGAAGTCTGGAGGGTGAATCAGAAGAAGTAGAAGAAGGAGAAGGAGAAGGTGAAGTCTGGAGGGTGAATCAGAAGTAGTAGAAGAAGGAGAAGGAGAAGGTGAAGTCTGGACGGTGAATCAGAAGAAACAGAAGAAGGAGAAGGAGAAGGTGAAGTCTGGAGGGTGAATCAGAAGAAGTAGAAGAAGGAGAAGGAGAAGGTGTAGTCTTGAGGGTGAATCAGAAGAAGTAGACGAAGGAGAAGGAGAAGGTGAAGTCTGGAGGGTGAATCAGAAGAAGCAGAAGAAGGAGATGGAGAAGGTGAAGTCTGGAGGGTGAATCAGAAGAAGTAGAAGAAGGAGAAGGAGATGGTGAAGTCTGGAGGGTGAATCAGAAGAAGCAGAAGAAGGAGAAGGAGAAGGTGAAGTCTGGAGGGTGAATCAGAAGAAGCAGAAGAAGGAGAAGGAGAAGGAGAAGTCTGGAGGGTGAATCAGAAGAAGCAGAATAAGGAGAAGGAGAAGGTGAAGTCTGGAGGGTGAATCAGAAGAAGCAGAAGAAGGAGAAGGAGAAGGTGAAGTCTGGAGGGAGAATCAGAAGAAGGAGAAGAAGGAGAAGGAGAAGGTGAAGTCTGGAGGGTGAAGCAGAAGAAACAGAAGAAGGAGAAGGAGAAGGTGAAGACTGGAGGGTGAATCAGAAGAAGTGGAAGAAGGAGAAGGAGAAGGTGAAGTCTGGAGGGTGAATCAGAAGAAGTAGAAGAAGGAGAAGGAGAAGGTGAAGTCTGGAGGGTGAATCAGAAGAAGCAGAAGAAGGAGAAGGAGAAGGTGAAGTCTGGAGGGTGAATCAGAAGAAGCAGAAGAAGGAGAAGATGAAGTCTGGAGGGTGAATCAGAAGAAGTAGAAGAAGGAGAAGGAGAAGGTGAAGTCTGGAGGGTGAATCAGAAGTAGTAGAAGAAGGAGAAGGAGAAGGTGAAGTCTGGACGGTGAATCAGAAGAAACAGAAGAAGGAGAAGGAGAAGGTGAAGTCTGGAGGGTGAATCAGAAGAAGTAGAAGAAGGGGAAGGAGAAGGTGTAGTCTGGAGGGTGAATCAGAAGAGGTAGACGAAGGAGAAGGAGAAGGTGAAGTCTGGAGGGTGAATCAGAAGAAGCAGAAGAAGGAGATGGAGAAGGTGAAGTCTGGAGGGTGAATCAGAAGAAGTAGAAGAAGGAGAAGGAGAAGGTGAAGTCTGGAGGGTGAATCAGAAGAAGCAGAAGAAGGAGAAGGAGAAGGTGAAGTCTGGAGGGTGAATCAGAAGAAGCAGAAGAAGGAGAAGGAGAAGGAGAATCTGGAGGGTGAATCAGAAGAAGCAGAATAAGGAGAAGGAGAAGGTGAAGTCTGGAGGGTGAATCAGAAGAAGTAGAAGAAGGAGAAGGAGAAGGTGAAGTCTGGAGGTTGAATCAGAAGAAGTAGAAGAAGGAGAAGGAGAAGGTGAAGTCTGGAGGGTGAAGCAGAAGAAGTAGAAGAAGGAGAAGGAGAAGGTGAAGTCAGGAGGGTGAATCAGAAGAAGTAGAAGAAGGAGAAGGAGAAGTTGAAGTCAGGAGGGTGAATCAGAAGAAGCAGAAGAAGGAGAAGGGGAAGGTGAAGTCTGGAGGGTGAATCAGAAGAATCAGAAGAAGGAGAAGGAGAATGTGAAGTCTGGAGGGTGAATCAGAAGAAGCAGAATCAGGAGAAGGAGAAGGTGAAGTCTGGAGGGTGAATCAGAAGAAGCAGAATAAGGAGAAGGAGAAGGTGAAGTCTGGAGGGTGAATCAGAAGAAGCAGAAGAAGGAGAAGGAGAAGATGAAGTCTGGAGGGTGAATCAGAAGAAGTAGAAGAAGGAGAAGGAGAAGGTGAAGTCTGGAGGGTGAAGCAGAAGAAGTAGAAGAAGGAGAAGGAGAAGGCGAAGTCAGGAGGGTGAATCAGAAGAAGTAGAAGAAGGAGAAGGAGAAGGTGAAGTCAGGAGGGTGAATCAGAAGAAGCAGAAGAAGGAGAAGGAGAAGGTGAAGTCTGGAGGGTGAATCAGAAGAATCAGAAGAAGGAGAAGGAGAAGGTGATGTCTGGAGTGTGAATCAGAAGAAGCAGAAGAAAGAGAAGGAGAAGGTGAAGTCTGGAGGGTGAAGCAGAAGAAACAGAAGAAGGAGAAGGAGAAGGTGAAGACTGGAGGGTGAATCAGAAGAAGTGGAAGAAGGAGAAGGAGAAGGTGAAGTCAGGAGGGTGAATCAGAAGAAGTAGAAGAAGGAGAAGGAGAAGGTGAAGTCAGGAGGGTGAATCAGAAGAAGCAGAAGAAGGAGAAGGAGAAGGTGAAGTCAGGAGGGTGAATCAGAAGAAGCAGAAGAAGGAGAAGGAGAAGGTGAAGTTAGGAGGGTGAATCAGAAGAAGCAGAAGAAGGAGAAGGAGCAGGTGATGTCAGCGGGATGAAGCAGAAGAAGTAGAAGAAGGAGAAGGAGAAGGTGAAGTCAGGACGGTGAAGCAGAAGAAGCAGAAGAAGGAGAAGGAGAAGGTGAAGTCTGGAGGGTGAATCAGAATAAGTAGAAGAAGGAGAAGGAGAAGGTCAAGTCTGGAGGGTGAATCAGAAGAAGTAGAAGAAGGAGAAGGAGAAGGTGAAGTCTGGAGGGTGAAGCAGAAGAAGTAGAAGAAGGAGAAGGAGAAGGTGAAGTCAGGAGGGTGAATCAGAAGAAGTAGAAGAAGGAGAAGGAGAAGGTGAAGTCAGGAGGGTGAATCAGAAGAAGCAGAAGAAGGAGAAGGAGAAGGTGAAGTCTGGAGGGTGAATCAGAAGAATCAGAAGAAGGAGAAGGAGAAGGTGAAGTCTGGAGGGTGAATCAGAAGAAGCAGAAGAAAGAGAAGGAGAAGGTGAAGTCTGGAGGGTGAATCAGAAGAAGCAGAAGAAGGAGAAGGAGAAGGTGAAGTCAGGAGGGTGAATCAGAAGAAGCAGAAGAAGGAGAAGGAAAAGGTGAAGTTAGGAGGGTGAATCAGAAGAAGCAGAAGAAGGAGAAGGAGCAGGTGATGTCAGGGGGATGAAGCAGAAGAAGTAGAAGAAGGAGAAGGAGAAGGTGAAGTCAGGACGGTGAAGCAGAAGAAGCAGAAGAAGGAGAAGGAGAAGGTGAAGTCTGGAGGGTGAATCAGAAGAAGCAGAAGAAGGAGAAGGAGAAGTTGAAGTCTGGAGGGTGAATCAGAAGAAGCAGAATAAGGAGAAGTGAAGGTGAAGTATGGAGGGTGAATCAGAAGAAGCAGAAGAAGGAGAAGGAGAAGGTGAAGTCTGGAGGGTGAATCAGAAGAAGTAGAAGAAGGAGAAGGAGAAGGTGAAGTCTGGAGGGTGAAGCAGAAGAAGTAGAAGAAGGAGAAGGAGAAGGTGAAGTCTGGAGGGTGAAGCAGAAGAAACAGAAGAAGGAGAAGGAGAAGGTGAAGACTGGAGGGTGAATCAGAAGAAGTGGAAGAAGGAGAAGGAGAAGGTGAAGTCAGGAGGGTGAATCAGAAGAAGTAGAAGAAGGAGAAGGAGAAGGTGAAGTCAGGAGGGTGAATCAGAAGAAGCAGAAGAAGGAGAAGGAGAAGGTGAAGTCAGGAGGGTGAATCAGAAGAAGCAGAAGAAGGAGAAGGAGAAGGTGAAGTTAGGAGGGTGAATCAGAAGAAGCAGAAGAAGGAGAAGGAGCAGGTGATGTCAGCGGGATGAAGCAGAAGAAGTAGAAGAAGGAGAAGGAGAAGGTGAAGTCAGGACGGTGAAGCAGAAGAAGCAGAAGAAGGAGAAGGAGAAGGTGAAGTCTGGAGGGTGAATCAGAATAAGTAGAAGAAGGAGAAGGAGAAGGTCAAGTCTGGAGGGTGAATCAGAAGAAGTAGAAGAAGGAGAAGGAGAAGGTGAAGTCTGGAGGGTGAAGCAGAAGAAGTAGAAGAAGGAGAAGGAGAAGGTGAAGTCAGGAGGGTGAATCAGAAGAAGTAGAAGAAGGAGAAGGAGAAGGTGAAGTCAGGAGGGTGAATCAGAAGAAGCAGAAGAAGGAGAAGGAGAAGGTGAAGTCTGGAGGGTGAATCAGAAGAATCAGAAGAAGGAGAAGGAGAAGGTGAAGTCTGGAGGGTGAATCAGAAGAAGCAGAAGAAAGAGAAGGAGAAGGTGAAGTCTGGAGGGTGAATCAGAAGAAGCAGAAGAAGGAGAAGGAGAAGGTGAAGTCAGGAGGGTGAATCAGAAGAAGCAGAAGAAGGAGAAGGAAAAGGTGAAGTTAGGAGGGTGAATCAGAAGAAGCAGAAGAAGGAGAAGGAGCAGGTGATGTCAGGGGGATGAAGCAGAAGAAGTAGAAGAAGGAGAAGGAGAAGGTGAAGTCAGGACGGTGAAGCAGAAGAAGCAGAAGAAGGAGAAGGAGAAGGTGAAGTCTGGAGGGTGAATCAGAAGAAGCAGAAGAAGGAGAAGGAGAAGTTGAAGTCTGGAGGGTGAATCAGAAGAAGCAGAATAAGGAGAAGTGAAGGTGAAGTATGGAGGGTGAATCAGAAGAAGCAGAAGAAGGAGAAGGAGAAGGTGAAGTCTGGAGGGTGAATCAGAAGAAGTAGAAGAAGGAGAAGGAGAAGGTGAAGTCTGGAGGGTGAAGCAGAAGAAGTAGAAGAAGGAGAAGGAGAAGGTGAAGTCTGGAGGGTGAATCAGAAGAAGTAGAAGAAGGAGAAGGAGAAGGTGAAGTCAGGAGGGTGAATCAGAAGAAGCAGAAGAAGGAGAAGGAGAAGGTGAAGTCTGGAGGGTGAATCAGAAGAAGCAGAATCAGGAGAAGGAGAAGGTGAAGTCTGGAGGATGAATCAGAAGAAGTAGAAGAAGGAGAAGGAGAAGGTGAAGTCTGGAGGGTGAAGCAGAAGAAGTAGAAGAAGGAGAAGGAGAAGGTGAAGTCAGGAGGGTGAATCAGAAGAAGTAGAAGAAGGAGAAGGAGAAGGTGAAGTCTGGAGGGTGAATCAGAAGAAGCAGAAGAAGGAGAAGGAGAAGGAGAAGTCTGGAGGGTGAATCAGAAGAAGCAGAAGAAGGAGAAGGAGAAGGTGAAGTCTGGAGGGTGAAGCAGAAGAAGTAGAAGAAGGAGAAGGAGAAGGTGAAGTCAGGAGGGTGAATCAGAAGAAGTAGAAGAAGGAGAAGGAGAAGGTGAGGTCAGGAGGGTGAATCAGAAGAAGCAGAAGAAGGAGAAGGAGAAGGTGAAGTCTGGAGGGTGAATCAGAAGAATCAGAAGAAGGAGAAGGAGAAGGTGAAGTCTGGAGGGTGAATCAGAAGAAGCAGAAGAAGGAGAAGGAGAAGGTGAAGTCCGGAGGGTGAATCAGAAGAAGCAGAAGAAGGAGAAGGAGAAGGTGAAGTCAGGAGGGTGAATCAGAAGAAGCAGAAGAAGGAGAAGGAGAAGGTGAAGTTAGGAGGGTGAATCAGAAGAAGCAGAAGAAGGAGAAGGAGCAGGTGATGTCAGCGGGATGAAGCAGAAGAAGTAGAAGAAGGAGAAGGAGAAGGTGAAGTCAGGACGGTGAAGCAGAAGAAGCAGAAGAAGGAGAAGGAGAAGGTGAAGTCTGGAGGGTGAATCAGAATAAGTAGAAGGAGGAGAAGGAGAAGGTCAAGTCTGCAGGGTGAATCAGAAGAAGTAGAAGAAGGAGAAGGAGAAGGTGAAGTCTGGAGGGTGAAGCAGAAGAAGTAGAAGAAGGAGAAGGAGAAGGTGAAGTCAGGAGGGTGAATCAGAAGAAGTAGAAGAAGGAGAAGGAGAAGGTGAAGTCAGGAGGGTGAATCAGAAGAAGCAGAAGAAGGAGAAGGAGAAGGTGAAGTCTGGAGGGTGAATCAGAAGAATCAGAAGAAGGAGAAGGAGAAGGTGAAGTCTGGAGGGTGAATCAGAAGAAGCAGAAGAAAGAGAAGGAGAAGGTGAAGTCTGGAGGGTGAATCAGAAGAAGCAGAAGAAGGAGAAGGAGAAGGTGAAGTCAGGAGTGTGAATCAGAAGAAGCAGAAGAAGGAGAAGGAGAAGGTGAAGTTAGGAGGGTGAATCAGAAGAAGCAGAAGAAGGAGAAGGAGCAGGTGATGTCAGGGGGATGAAGCAGAAGAAGTAGAAGAAGGAGAAGGAGAAGGTGAAGTCAGGACGGTGAAGCATAAGAAGCAGAAGAAGGAGAAGGAGAAGGTGAAGTCTGGAGGGTGAATCAGATGAAGTAGAAGAAGGAGAAGGAGAAGGTCAAGTCTGGAGGGTGAATCAGAAGAAGTAGAAGAAGGAGAAGGAGAAGGTGAAGTCTGGAGGGTGAAGCAGAAGAAGTAGAAGAAGGAGAAGGAGAAGGTGAAGTCAGGAGGGTGAATCAGAAGAAGTAGAAGAAGGAGAAGGAGAAGGTGAAGTCAGGAGGGTGAATCAGAAGAAGCAGAAGAAGGAGAAGGAGAAGGTGATGTCTGGAGGGTGAATCAGAAGAAGCAGAAGAAGGAGAAGGAGAAGATGAAATCTGGAGGGTGAATCAGAAGAAGTAGAAGAAGGAGAAGGAGAAGGTGAGGTCTGGAGGGTGAATCAGAAGAAGTAGAAGAAGGAGAAGGAGAAGGTGAAGTCTGGAGGGTGAATCAGAAGAAGCAGAAGAAGGAGAAGGAGAAGGTGAAGTCTGGAGGGTGAATCAGAAGAAGCAGAAGAAGGAGAAGGAGAAGATGAAGTCTGGAGGGTGAATCGGAAGAAGCAGAAGAAGGAGAAGGAGAAGATGAAATCTGGAGGGTGAATCAGAAGAAGCAGAAGAAAGAGAAGGAGAAGGTGAAGTCTGGAAGGTGAATCAGAAGAAGTAGAAGAAGGAGAAGGAGAAGGTGAAGTCTGGAGGGTGAATCAGAAGAAGCAGAAGAAGGAGAAGGAGAAGGTGAAGTCTGGAGGGTGAATCAGAAGAAGCAGAAGAAGGAGAAGGAGAAGGTGAAGTCTGGAGGGTGAATCAGAAGAAGCAGAAGAAGGAGAAGGAGAAGTTGAAGTCTGGAGGGTGAATCAGAAGAAGCAGAATAAGGAGAAGTGAAGGTGAAGTATGGAGGGTGAATCAGAAGAAGCAGAAGCAGGAGAAGGAGAAGGTGAAGTCTGGAGGGTGAATCAGAAGAAGTAGAAGAAGGAGAAGGAGAAGGTGAAGTCTGGAGGGTGAAGCAGAAGAAGGAGAAGAAGGAGAAGGAGAAGGTGAAGTCAGGAGGGTGAATCAGAAGAAGCAGAAGAAGGAGAAGGAGAAGGTGATGTCTGGAGGGTGAATCAGAAGAAGCAGAAGAAGGAGAAGGAGAAGATGAAATCTGGAGGGTGAATCAGAAGAAGTAGAAGAAGGAGAAGGAGAAGGTGAGGTCTGGAGGGTGAATCAGAAGAAGTAGAAGAAGGAGAAGGAGAAGGTGAGGTCTGGAGGGTGAATCAGAAGAAGCAGAAGAAGGAGAAGGAGAAGGTGAAGTCTGGAGGGTGAATCAGAAGAAGCAGAAGAAGGAGAAGGAGAAGGTGAAGTCTGGAGGGTGAATCAGAAGAAGCAGGAGAAGGAGAAGTTGAAGTCTGGAGGGTGAATCAGAAGAAGCAGAATAAGGAGAAGTGAAGGTGAAGTATGGAGGGTGAATCAGAAGAAGCAGAAGCAGGAGAAGGAGAAGGTGAAGTCTGGAGGGTGAATCAGAAGAAGTAGAAGAAGGAGAAGGAGAAGGTGAAGTCTGGAGGGTGAAGCAGAAGAAGGAGAAGAAGGAGAAGGAGAAGGTGAAGTCAGGAGGGTGAATCAGAAGAAGCAGAAGAAGGAGAAGGAGAAGTTGATGTCTGGAGGGTGAATCAGAAGAAGCAGAAGAAGGAGAAGGAGAAGATGAAATCTGGAGGGTGAATCAGAAGAAGTAGAAGAAGGAGAAGGAGAAGGTGAGGTCTGGAGGGTGAATCAGAAGAAGTAGAAGAAGGAGAAGGAGAAGGTGAGGTCTGGAGGGTGAATCAGAAGAAGCAGAAGAAGGAGAAGGAGAAGGTGAAGTCTGGAGGGTGAATCAGAAGAATCAGAAGAAGGAGAAGGAGAAGGTGAAGTCTGGAGGGTGAATCAGAAGAAGCAGAAGAAAGAGAAGGAGAAGGTGAAGTCTGGAGGGTGAAGCAGAAGAAACAGAAGAAGGAGAAGGAGAAGGTGAAGACTGGAGGGTGAATCAGAAGAAGTGGAAGAAGGAGAAGGAGAAGGTGAAGTCTGGAGGGTGAATCAGAAGAAGTAGAAGAAGGAGAAGGAGAAGGTGAAGTCTGGAGGGTGAATCAGAAGAAGCAGAAGAAGGAGAAGGAGAAGGTGAAGTCTGGAGGGTGAATCAGAAGAAGCAGAAGAAGGAGAAGGAGAAGATGAAGTCTGGAGGGTGAATCAGAAGAAGTAGTAGAAGGAGAAGGAGAAGGTGAAGTCTGGAGGGTGAATCAGAAGTAGTAGAAGAAGGAGAAGGAGAAGGTGAAGTCTGGACGGTGAATCAGAAGAAACAGAAGAAGGAGAAGGAGAAGGTGAAGTCTGGAGGGTGAATCAGAAGAAGTAGAAGAAGGAGAAGGAGAAGGTGTAGTCTGGAGGGTGAATCAGAAGAGGTAGACGAAGGAGAAGGAGAAGGTGAAGTCTGGAGGGTGAATCAGAAGAAGCAGAAGAAGGAGATGGAGAAGGTGAAGTCTGGAGGGTGAATCAGAAGAAGTAGAAGAAGGAGAAGGAGAAGGTGAAGTCTGGAGGGTGAATCAGAAGAAGCAGAAGAAGGAGAAGGAGAAGGTGAAGTCTGGAGGGTGAATCAGAAGAAGCAGAAAAGGAGAAGGAGAAGGAGAATCTGGAGGGTGAATCAGAAGAAGCAGAATAAGGAGAAGGAGAAGGTGAAGTCTGGAGGGTGAATCAGAAGAAGCAGAAGAAGGAGAAGGAGAAGGTGAAGTCTGGAGGGTGAATCAGAAGAAGTAGAAGAAGGAGAAGGAGAAGGTGAAGTCTGGAGGGTGAATCAGAAGAAGTAGAAGAAGGAGAAGGAGAAGGTGAAGTCTGGAGGTTGAATCAGAAGAAGTAGAAGAAGGAGAAGGAGAAGGTGAAGTCTGGAGGGTGAAGCAGAAGAAGTAGAAGAAGGAGAAGGAGAAGGTGAAGTCAGGAGGGTGAATCAGAAGAAGTAGAAGAAGGAGAAGGAGAAGTTGAAGTCAGGAGGGTGAATCAGAAGAAGCAGAAGAAGGAGAAGGGGAAGGTGAAGTCTGGAGGGTGAATCAGAAGAATCAGAAGAAGGAGAAGGAGAATGTGAAGTCTGGAGGGTGAATCAGAAGTAGCAGAATCAGGAGAAGGAGAAGGTGAAGTCTGGAGGGTGAATCAGAAGAAGCAGAATAAGGAGAAGGAGAAGGTGAAGTCTGGAGGGTGAATCAGAAGAAGCAGAAGAAGGAGAAGGAGAAGATGAAGTCTGGAGGGTGAATCAGAAGAAGTAGAAGAAGGAGAAGGAGAAGGCGAAGTCTGGAGGGTGAAGCAGAAGAAGTAGAAGAAGGAGAAGGAGAAGGTGAAGTCAGGAGGGTGAATCAGAAGAAGTAGAAGAAGGAGAAGGAGAAGGTGAAGTCAGGAGGGTGAATCAGAAGAAGCAGAAGAAGGAGAAGGAGAAGGTGAAGTCTGGAGGGTGAATCAGAAGAATCAGAAGAAGGAGAAGGAGAAGGTGATGTCTGGAGGGTGAATCAGAAGAAGCAGAAGAAAGAGAAGGAGAAGGTGAAGTCTGGAGGGTGAAGCAGAAGAAACAGAAGAAGGAGAAGGAGAAGGTGAAGACTGGAGGGTGAATCAGAAGAAGTGGAAGAAGGAGAAGGAGAAGGTGAAGTCTGGAGGGTGAATCAGAAGAAGTAGAAGAAGGAGAAGGAGAAGGTGAAGTCTGGAGGGTGAATCAGCAGAAGCAGGAGAAGGAGAAGGTGAAGTCTGGAGTGTGAATCAGAAGAAGCAGAAGAAGGAGAAGGAGAAGATGAAGTCTGGAGGGTGAATCAGAAGAAGTAGAAGAAGGAGAAGGAGAAGGTGAAGTCTGGAGGGTGAATCAGAAGTAGCAGAAGAAGGAGAAGGAGAAGGTGAAGTCTGGACGGTGAATCAGAAGAAACAGAAGAAGGAGAAGGAGAAGGTGAAGTCTGGAGGGTGAATCAGAAGAAGTAGAAGAAGGAGAAGGAGAAGGTGTAGTCTTGAGGGTGAATCAGAAGAAGTAGACGAAGGAGAAGGAGAAGGTGAAGTCTGGAGGGTGAATCAGAAGAAGCAGAAGAAGGAGATGGAGCAGGTGAAGTCTGGAGGGTGAATCAGAAGAAGTAGAAGAAGGAGAAGGAGATGGTGAAGTCTGGAGGGTGAATCAGAAGAAGCAGAAGAAGGAGAAGGAGAAGGTGAAGTCTGGAGGGTGAATCAGAAGAAGCAGAAGAAGGAGAAGGAGAAGGAGAAGTCTGGAGGGTGAATCAGAAGAAGCAGAATAAGGAGAAGGAGAAGGTGAAGTCTGGAGGGTGAATCAGAAGAAGCAGAAGAAGGAGAAGGAGAAGGTGAAGTCTGGAGGGAGAATCAGAAGAAGGAGAAGAAGGAGAAGGAGAAGGTGAAGTCTGGAGGGTGAAGCAGAAGAAACAGAAGAAGGAGAAGGAGAAGGTGAAGACTGGAGGGTGAATCAGAAGAAGTGGAAGAAGGAGAAGGAGAAGGTGAAGTCTGGAGGGTGAATCAGAAGAAGTAGAAGAAGGAGAAGGAGAAGGTGAAGTCTGGAGGGTGAATCAGAAGAAGCAGAAGAAGGAGAAGGAGAAGGTGAAGTCTGGAGGGTGAATCAGAAGAAGCAGAAGAAGGAGAAGGAGAAGATGAAGTCTGGAGGGTGAATCAGAAGAAGTAGAAGAAGGAGAAGGAGAAGGTGAAGTCTGGAGGGTTAATCAGAAGTAGTAGAAGAAGGAGAAGGAGAAGGTGAAGTCTGGACGGTGAATCAGAAGAAACAGAAGAAGGAGAAGGAGAAGGTGAAGTCTGGAGGGTGAATCAGAAGAAGTAGAAGAAGGGGAAGGAGAAGGTGTAGTCTGGAGGGTGAATCAGAAGAGGTAGACGAAGGAGAAGGAGAAGGTGAAGTCTGGAGGGTGAATCAGAAGAAGCAGAAGAAGGAGATGGAGAAGGTGAAGTCTGGAGGGTGAATCAGAAGAAGTAGAAGAAGGAGAAGGAGAAGGTGAAGTCTGGAGGGTGAATCAGAAGAAGCAGAAGAAGGAGAAGGAGAAGGTGAAGTCTGGAGGGTGAATCAGAAGAAGCAGAAGAAGGAGAAGGAGAAGGAGAATCTGGAGGGTGAATCAGAAGAAGCAGAAGAAGGAGAAGGAGAAGATGAAGTCTGGAGGGTGAATCAGAAGAAGTAGAAGAAGGAGAAGGAGAAGGTGAGGTCTGGAGGGTGAATCAGAAGAAGCAGAAGAAGGAGAAGGAGAAGGTGAAGTCTGGAGGGTGAATCAGAAGAAGCAGAAGAAGGAGAAGGAGAAGGTGAAGCCTGGAGGGTGAATCAGAAGAAACAGAAGAAGGAGAAGGAGAAGGTGAAGTCTGGAGGGTGAATCAGAAGAAGTAGAAGAAGGAGAAGGAGAAGGTGTAGTCTGGAGGGTGAATCAGAAGAAGCAGAAGAAGGAGAAGGAGAAGGTGAAGTCTGGAGGGTGAATCAGAAGAAGCAGAAGAAGGAGAAGGAGAAGGTGAAGTCTGGAGGGTGAATCAGAAGAAGCAGAAGAAGGAGAAGGAGAAGGTGAAGTCAGGAGGGTGAATCAGAAGAAGCAGAAGAAGGAGAAGGAGAAGGTGAAGTTAGGAGGGTGAATCAGAAGAAGCAGAAGAAGGAGAATGAGCAGGTGATGTCAGGGGGATGAAGCAGAAGAAGTAGAAGAAGGAGAAGGAGATGGTGAAGTCAGGACGGTGAAGCAGAAGAAGCAGAAGAAGGAGAAGGAGAAGGTGAAGTCTGGAGGGTGAATCAGAAGAAGTAGAAGAAGGAAAAGGAGAAGGTGAAGTCTGGAGGGTGAATCAGAAGAAGTAGAAGAAGGAGAAGGAGAAGGAGAAGTCTGGAGGGTGAAGCAGAAGAAGTAGAAGAAGGAGAAGGAGAAGGTGAAGTCAGGAGGGTGAATCAGAAGAAGTAGAAGAAGGAGAAGGAGAAGGTGAAGTCAGGAGGGTGAATCAGAAGAAGCAGAAGAAGGAGAAGGAGAAGGTGAAGTCTGGAGGGTGAATCAGAAGAATCAGAAGAAGGAGAAGGAGAAGGTGAAGTCTGGAGGGTGAATCAGAAGAAGCAGAAGAAAGAGAAGGAGAAGGTGAAGTCTGGAGGGTGAATCAGAAGAAGTAGAAGAAGGAGAAGGAGAAGGTGAAGTCTGGAGGGTGAATCAGAAGAAGTAGAAGAAGGAGAAGGAGTAGTTGAAGTCTGGAGGGTGAAGCAGAAGAATTAGAAGATGGAGAAGGAGAAGGTGAAGTCAGGAGGGTGAATCAGAAGAAGTAGAAGAAGGAGAAGGAGAAGGTGAAGTCAGGAGGGTGAATCGGAAGAAGCAGAAGATGGAGAAGGAGAAGGTGAAGTCTGGAGGGTGAATCAGAAGAATCAGAAGAAGGAGAAGGAGAAGGTGAAGTCTGGAGGGTGAATCAGAAGAAGCAGAGGAAGGAGAAGGAGAAGGTGAAGTCTGGAGGGTGAATCAGAAGAAGCAGAATAAGGAGAAGGAGAAGGTGAAGTCTGGAGGGTGAATCAGAAGAAGCAGAATAAGGAGAAGGAGAAGGTGAAGTCTGGAGGGTGAAGCAGAAGAAAGAGAAGAAGGAGAAGGAGAAGGTGAAGACTGGAGGGTGAATCAGAAGAAGTAGAAGAAGAAGGAGAAGGTGAAGTCTGGAGGGTGAATCAGAAGAAGCAGAAGAAGGAGAAGGAGAAGGTGAAGTCTGGAGGGTGAATCAGAAGAAGCAGAAGAAGGAGAAGGAGAAGATGAAGTCTGGAGGGTGAATCAGAAGAAGTAGAAGAAGGAGAAGGAGAAGGTGAAGTCTGGAGGGTGAATCAGAAGTAGTAGAAGAAGGAGAAGGAGAAGGTGAAGTCTGGAGGGTGAATCAGAAGAAACAGAAGAAGGAGAAGGAGAAGGTGAAGTCTGGAGAGTGAATCAGAAGAAGTAGAAGAAGGAGAAGGAGAAGGTATAGTCTGGAGGGCGAATCAGAAGAAGTAGACGAAGGAGAAGGAGAAGGTGAAGTCTGGAGGGTGAATCAGAAGAAGCAGAAGAAGGAGATGGAGAAGGTGAAGTCTGGAGGGTGAATCAGAAGAAGTAGAAGAAGGAGAAGGAGAAGGTGAAGTCTGGAGGGTAAATCAGAAGAAGCAGAAGAAGGAGAAGGAGAAGGTGAAGTCTGGAGGGTGAATCAGAAGAAGCAGAAGAAGGAGAAGGAGAAGGTGAAGTCTGGAGGGTGATTCAGAAGAAGCAGAATAAGGAGAAGGAGAAGGTGAAGTCTGGAGGGTGAATCAGAAGAAGCAGAAGAAGGAGAAGGTGAAGTCTGGAGGGTGAATCAGAAGAAGTAGAAGAAGGAGAAGGAGAAGGTGAAGTCTGGAGGGTGAATCAGAAGAAGTAGAAGAAGGAGAAGGAGAAGGTGAAGTCTGGAGGGTGAATCAGAAGAAGTAGAAGAAGGAGAAGGAGAAGCTGAAGTCTGGAGGGTGAAGCAGAAGAAGTAGAAGAAGGAGAAGGAGAAGGTGAAGTCAGGAGGGTGAATCAGAAGATGTAGAAGAAGGAGAAGGAGAAGGTGAAGTCAGGAGGGTGAATCAGAAGAAGCAGAAGAAGGAGAAGGAGAAGGTGAAGTCTGGAGGGTGAATCAGAAGAATCAGAAGAAGGAGAAGGAGAAGGTGAAGTCTGGAGGGTGAATCAGAAGAAGCAGAAGAAAGAGAAGGAGAAGGTGAAGTCTGGAGGGTGAATCAGAAGAAGTAGAAGAAGGAGAAGGAGAAGGTGAAGTCTGGAGGGTGAATCAGAAGAAGCAGAAGAAGGAGAAGGAGAAGGTGAAGTCTGGAGGGTGAATCAGAAGAAGTAGACGAAGGAGAAGGAGAAGGTGAAGTCTGGAGGGTGAATCAGAAGAAGCAGAAGAAGGAGATGGAGAAGGTGAAGTCTGGAGGGTGAATCAGAAGAAGTAGAAGAAGGAGAAGGAGAAGGTGAAGTCTGGAGGGTGAATCAGAAGAAGCAGAAGAAGGAGAAGGAGAAGGTGAAGTCTGGAGGGTGAATCAGAAGAAGCAGAAGAAGGAGAAGGAGAAGGTGAAGTCTGGAGGGTGATTCAGAAGAAGCAGAATAAGGAGAAGGAGAAGGTGAAGTCTGGAGGGTGAAACAGAAGAAGCAGAAGAAGGAGAAGGAGAAGGTGAAGTCTGGAGGGTGAATCAGAAGAAGTAGAAGAAGGAGAAGGAGGAGGTGAAGTCTGGAGGGTGAATCAGAAGAAGTAGAAGAAGGAGAAGGAGAAGGTGAAGTCTGGAGGGTGAATCAGAAGAAGTAGAAGAAGGAGAAGGAGAAGGTGAAGTCTGGAGGGTGAAGCAGAAGAAGTAGAAGAAGGAGAAGGAGAAGGTGAAGTCAGGAGGGTGAATCAGAAGATGTAGAAGAAGGAGAAGGAGAAGGTGAAGTCAGGAGGGTGAATCAGAAGAAGCAGAAAAAGGAGAAGGAGAAGGTGAAGTCTGGAGGGTGAATCAGAAGAAGTAGAAGAAGGAGAAGGAGAAGGTGAAGTCTGGAGGGTGAATCAGAAGAAGCAGAAGAAGGAGAAGGAGAAGGTGAAGTCTGGAGGGTGAATCAGAAGAAGCAGAAGAAGGAGAAGGAGAAGGTGATGTCTGGAGGGTGAATCAGAAGAAGCAGAATAAGGAGAAGGAGAAGGTGAAGTCTGGAGGGTGAATCAGAAGAAGCAGAAGAAGGAGAAGGAGAAGGTGAAGTCTGGAGGGTGAATCAGAAGAAGTAGAAGAAGGAGAAGGAGAAGGTGTAGTCTGGAGGGAGAAGCAGAAGAAGTAGAAGAAGGAGAAGGAGAAGGTGAAGTCTGGAGGGTGAATCAGAAGAAGCAGAAGAAGGAGAAGGAGAAGGTGAAGTCTGGAGGGTGAATCAGAAGAAGTAGAAGAAGGAGAAGGAGAAGGTGAAGTCTGGAGGGTGAATCAGAAGAAGCAGAAGAAGGAGAAGGAGAAGGTGAAGTCTGGAGGGTGAATCAGAAGAAGCAGAAGAAGGAGAAGGAGAAGGTGAAGTCTGCAGGGTGAATCAGAAGAAGCAGAAGAAGGAGAAGGAGAAGGTGAAGTCTGGAGGGTGAATCAGAAGAAGCAGAATAAGGAGAAGGAGAAGGTGAAGTCTGGAGGGTGAATCAGAAGAAGCAGAAGAAGGAGAAGGAGAAGGTGAAGTCTGGAGGGTGAATCAGAAGGAGTAGAAGAAGGAGAAGGAGAAGGTGAAGTCTGGGGGGTGAATCAGAAGAAGCAGAAGAAGGAGAAGGAGAAGGTGAAGTCTGGAGAGTGAATCAGAAGAAGCAGAAGAAGGAGAAGGAGAAGGTGAAGTCTGGAGGGTGAATCAGAAGAAGCAGAAGAAGGAGAAGGAGAAGGTGAAGTCTGGAGGGTGAATCAGAAGAAGCAGAATAAGGAGAAGGAGAAGGTGAAGTCTGGAGGGTGAATCAGAAGAAGCAGAAGAAGGAGAAGGAGAAGGTGAAGTCTGGAGGGTGAATCAGAAGAAGTAGAAGAAGGAGAAGGAGAAGGTGAAGTCTGGAGGGTGAAGCAGAAGAAGTAGAAGAAGGAGAAGGAGAAGGTGAAGTCAGGAGGGTGAATCAGAAGAAGTAGAAGAAGGAGAAGGAGAAGGTGAAGTCAGGAGGGTGAATCAGAAAAAGCAGAAGAAGGAGAAGGAGAAGGTGAAGTCTGCAGGGTGAATCAGAAGAATCAGAAGAAGGAGAAGGAGAAGGTGAAGTCTGAAGGGTGAATCAGAAGAAGCAGAAGAAAGAGAAGAAGAAGGTGAAGTCTGGAGGGTGAAGCAGAAGAAACAGAAGAAGGAGAAGGAGAAGGTGAAGACTGGAGGGTGAATCTGAAGAAGTATAAGAAGGAGAAGGAGAAGGTGAAGTCTGGAGGGTGAATCAGAAGAAGTAGAAGAAGGAGAAGGAGAAGGTGAAGTCTGGAGGGTGAATCAGAAGAAGCAGAAGAAGGAGAAGGAGAAGGTGAAGTCTGGAGGGTGAATCAGAAGAAGCAGAAGAAAGAGAAGGAGAAGATGAAGTCTGGAGGGTGAATCAGAAGAAGCAGAAGAAGGAGAAGGAGAAGGTGAAGTCTGGAGGGTGAATCAGAAGAAGCAGAAGAAGGAGAAGGAGAAGGTGAAGTCTGGAGGGTGAATCAGAAGAAGCAGAAGAAGGAGAAGGAGAAGGTGAAGTCAGGAGGGTGAATCAGATGAAGCAGAAGAAGGAGAAGGAGAAGGTGTAGTTAGGAGGGTGAATCAGAAGAAGCAGAAGAAGGAGAAGGAGCAGGTGAAGTCAGGGGGGTGAAGCAGAAGAAGTAGAAGAAGGAGAAGGAGAAGGTGAAGTCAGGACGGTGAAGCAGAAGAAGCAGAAGAAGGAGAAGGAGAAGGTGAAGTCTGGAGGGCGCAGCAGAAGAAGCAGAAGAAGGAGAAGGAGAAGCTGAAGTCTGGAGGGTGAAGCAGAAGAAGCAGAAGAAGGAGAAGGAGAAGGTGAAGTCTGGAGGGTGAATCAGAAGAAGCAGAAGAAGGAGAAGGAGAAGCTGAAGTCAGGAGAGTGAAGCAGAAGAAGCAGAAGAAGGAGAAGGAGAAGGTGGAGTCTGGAGGGTGAATCAGAAGAAGTAGAAGAAGGAGAAGGAGAAGGTGAAGTCAGGAGGGTGAAGCAGAAGAAGCAGAAGAAGGAGAAGGAGAAGGTGAAGTCTGGAGGGTGAAGCAGAAGAAGCAGAAGAAGGAGCAGGAGAAGGTGAAGTCTGGAGGGTGAAGCAGAAGAAGCAGAAGAAGGAGAAGGAGAAGGTGAAGTCAGGAGGGTGAATCAGAAGAATTAGAAGAAGGAGAAGGAGAAGGTGAAGTCTGGAGGGTGAATCAGAAGAAGCAGAAGAAGGAGAAGGAGAAGGTGAAGTCTGGAGGGTGAATCAGAAGAAGCAGAAGAAGGAGAAGGAGAAGATGAAGTCTGGAGGGTGAATCAGAAGAAGTAGAAGAAGGAGAAGGAGAAGGTGAGGTCTGGAGGGTCAATCAGAAGAAGCAGAAGAAGGAGAAGGAGAAGGTGAAGTCTGGAGGGTGAATCAGAAGAAGCAGAAGAAGGACAAGGAGAAGGTGAAGTCTGGAGGGTGAATTAGAAGAAGCAGAAGAAGGAGAAGGAGAAGGTGAAGTCAGGAGGGTGAATCAGAAGAAGCAGAAGAAGGAGAAGGAGAAGGTAAAGTTAGGAGGGTGAATCAGAAGAAGCAGAAGAAGGAGAAGGAGCAGGTGAAGTCAGCGGGGTGAAGCAGAAGAAGTAGAAGAAGGAGAAGGAGAAGGTGAAGTCAGGAGGGTGAAGCAGAAGAAGCAGAAGAAGGAGAAGGAGAAGGTGAAGTCTGGAGGGCGCAGCAGAAGAAGCAGAAGAAGGAGAAGGAGAAGGTGAAGTCTGGAGGGTGAAGAAGAAGAAGCAGAAGAAGGAGAAGGAGAAGGTGAAGTCTGGAGGGTGAATCAGAAGATGTAGAAGAAGGTGAAGGAGAAGGTGAAGTCAGGAGAGTGAAGCAGACGAAGCAGAAGAAGGAGAAGGAGAAGGTGAAGTCTGGAGGGTGAAGCAGAAGAATCAGAAGAAGGAGAAGGAGAAGGTGAAGTTGGAGGGTGAATCAGACGAAGCAGAAGAAAGAGAAGGAGAAGGTGAAGTCTGGAGGGTGAATCAGAAGAAGTAGAAGAAGGAGAAGGAGAAGGTGAAGTCTGGAGGGTGAATCAGAAGAAGCAGAAGAAGGAGAAGGAGAAGGTGAAGTCTGGAGGGTGAATCAGAAGAAGTAGAAGAAGGAGAAGGAGAAGGTGAAGTCTGGAGGGTGAATCAGAAGAAGCAGAAGAAGGAGATGTAGAAGGTGAAGTCTGGAGGGTGAATCAGAAGAAGTAGAAGAAGGAGAAGGAGAAGGTGAAGTCTGGAGGGTGAATCAGAAGAAGCAGAAGAAGGAGAAGGAGAAGGTGAAGTCTGGAGGGTGAATCAGAAGAAGCAGAAGAAGGAGAAGGAGAAGGTGAAGTCTGGAGGGTGATTCAGAAGAAGCAGAATAAGGAGAAGGAGAAGGTGAAGTCTGGAGGGTGAAACAGAAGAAGCAGAAGAAGGAGAAGGAGAAGGTGAAGTCTGGAGGGTGAATCAGAAGAAGTAGAAGAAGGAGAAGGAGAAGGTGAAGTCTGGAGGGTGAATCAGAAGAAGTAGAAGAAGGAGAAGGAGAAGGTGAAGTCTGGAGGGTGAATCAGAAGAAGTAGAAGAAGGAGAAGGAGAAGGTGAAGTCTGGAGAGTGAAGCAGAAGAAGTAGAAGAAGGAGAAGGAGAAGGTGAAGTCAGGAGGGTGAATCAGAAGATGTAGAAGAAGGAGAAGGAGAAGGTGAAGTCAGGAGGGTGAATCAGAAGAAGCAGAAGAAGGAGAAGGAGAAGGTGAAGTCTGGAGGGTGAATCAGAAGAAGTAGAAGAAGGAGAAGGAGAAGGTGAAGTCTGGAGGGTGAATCAGAAGAAGCAGAAGAAGGAGAAGGAGAAGGTGAAGTCTGGAGGGTGAATCAGAAGAAGCAGAAGAAGGAGAAGGAGAAGGTGAAGTCTGGAGGGTGAATCAGAAGAAGCAGAATAAGGAGAAGGAGAAGGTGAAGTCTGGAGGGTGAATCAGAAGAAGCAGAAGAAGGAGAAGGAGAAGGTGAAGTCTGGAGGGTGAATCAGAAGAAGTAGAAGAAGGAGAAGGAGAAGGTGTAGTCTGGAGGGTGAAGCAGAAGAAGTAGAAGAAGGAGAAGGAGAAGGTGAAGTCTGGAGGGTGAATCAGAAGAAGCAGAAGAAGGAGAAGGAGAAGGTGAAGTCTGGAGGGTGAATCAGAAGAAGTAGAAGAAGGAGAAGGAGAAGGTGAAGTCTGGAGGGTGAATCAGAAGAAGCAGAAGAAGGAGAAGGAGAAGGTGAAGTCTGGAGGGTGAATCAGAAGAAGCAGAAGAAGGAGAAGGAGAAGGTGAAGTCTGCAGGGTGAATCAGAAGAAGCAGAAGAAGGAGAAGGAGAAGGTGAAGTCTGGAGGGTGAATCAGAAGAAGCAGAATAAGGAGAAGGAGAAGGTGAAGTCTGGAGGGTGAATCAGAAGAAGCAGAAGAAGGAGAAGGAGAAGGTGAAGTCTGGAGGGTGAATCAGAAGGAGTAGAAGAAGGAGAAGGAGAAGGTGAAGTCTGGAGGGTGAATCAGAGGAAGCAGAAGAAGGAGAAGGAGAAGGTGAAGTCTGGAGGGTGAATCAGAAGGAGTAGAAGAAGGAGAAGGAGAAGGTGAAGTCTGGAGGGTGAATCAGAAGAAGCAGAAGAAGGAGAAGGAGAAGGTGAGGTCTGGAGGGTGAATCAGAAGAAGCAGAATAAGGAGAAGGAGAAGGTGAAGTCTGGAGGGTGAATCAGAAGAAGCAGAAGAAGGAGAAGGAGAAGGTGAAGTCTGGAGGGTGAATCAGAAGAAGCAGAAGAAGGACAAGGAGAAGGTGAAGTCTGGAGGGTGAATTAGAAGAAGTAGAAGAAGGAGAAGGAGAAGGTGAAGTCAGGAGGGTGAAGCAGAAGAAGCAGAAGAAGGAGAAGGAGATGGTGAAGTCTGGAGGGCGCAGCAGAAGAAGCAGAAGAAGGAGAAGGAGAAGGTGAAGTCTGGAGGGTGAAGCAGAAGAAGCAGAAGAAGGAGAAGGAGAAGGTGAAGTCTGGAGGGTGAATCAGAACAAGTAGAAGAAGGTGAAGGAGAAGGTGAAGTCAGGAGAGTGAAGCAGAAGAAGCAGAAGAAGGAGAAGGAGAAGGTGAAGTCTGGAGGGTGAAGCAGAAGAAGCAGAAGAAGGAGAAGGAGAAGGTGATGTCTGGAGGGCGAAGCAGAAGAAGCAGAAGAAGGAGAAGGAGAAGGTGAAGTCTGGAGGGTGAAGCAGAAGAAGCAGAAGAAGGAGAAGGAGAAGGTGAAGTCTGGAGGGTGAATCAGAAGAAGTAGAAGAAGGAGAAGGAGAAGGTGAAGTCAGGAGGGTGAAGCAGAAGAAGCAGAAGAAGGAGAAGGAGAAGGTGAAGTCAGGAGGGTGAATCGGAAGAAGTAGAAGAAGGAGAAGGAGAAGGTGAAGTCTGGAGGGTGAATCAGAAGAAGTAGAAGAAGGAGAAGGAGAAGGTGAAGCCTGGAGGGTGAATCAGAAGAAGTAGAAGAAGGAGAATGAGAAGGTGAAGTCTGGAGGGTGAATCAGAAGAAGCAGAAGAAGGAGAAGGAGAAGGTGAAGTCTGGAGGGAGAAGCAGAAGAAGTAGAAGAAGGAGAAGGAGAAGGTGAAGTCTGGAGGGTGAATCAGAAGAAGTAGAAGAAGGAGAAGGAGAAGGTGAAGTCTGGAGGGTGAATCAGAAGAAGTAGAAGAAGGAGAAGGAGAAGGTGAAGTCTGGAGGGTGAATCAGAAGAAACAGAAGAAGGAGAAGGAGAAGGTGAAGTCTGGAGGGTGAATCAGAAGAAGTAGAAGAAGGAGAAGGAGAAGGTGTAGTCTGGAGGGTGAATCAGAAGAAGTAGACGAAGGAGAAGGAGAAGGTGAAGTCTGGAGGGTGAATCAGAAGAAGCAGAAGAAGGAGAAGGAGAAGGTGAAGTCTGGAGGGTGAATCAGAAGAAGTAGAAGAAGGAGAAGGGGAAGGTGAAGTCTGGAGGGTGAATCAGAAGAAGCAGAAGAAGGAGAAGGAGAAGGTGAAGTCTGGAGGGTGAATCAGAAGAAGCAGAAGAAGGAGAAGGAGAAGGTGAAATCTGGAGGGTGAAACAGAAGAAGCAGAATAAGGAGAAGGAGAAGGTGAAGTCAGGAGGGTGAATCAGAAGAAGCAGAAGAAGGAGAAGGAGAAGGTGAAGTAAGGAGGGTGAATCAGAAGAAGCAGAAGAAGGAGAAGGAGAAGGTGAAGTCTGGAGTGTGAAGCAGAAGAAGCAAAAGAAGGAGAAGAAGAAGGTGAAGTCTGGAGGGTGAATCAGAAGAAGTAGAAGAAGGAGAAGGAGAAGGTGAAGTCTGGAGGGTGAAGCAGAAGAAGTAGAAGAAGGAGAAGGAGAAGGTGAAGTCAGGAGGGTGAATCAGAAGAAGTAGAAGAAGGAGAAGGAGAAGGTGAAGTCAGGAGGGTGAATCAGAAGAAGCAGAAGAAGGAGAAGGAGAAGGTGAAGTCTGGAGGGTGAATCAGAAGAATCAGAAGAAGGAGAAGGAGAAGGTGAAGTCTGGAGGGTGAATCAGAAGAAGCAGAAGAAAGAGAAGGAGAAGGTGAAGTCTGGAGGGTGAAGCAGAAGAAACAGAAGAAGGAGAAGGAGAAGGTGAAGACTGGAGGGTGAATCTGAAGAAGTAGAAGAAGGAGAAGGAGAAGGTGAAGTCTGGAGGGTGAATCAGAAGAAGTAGAAGAAGGAGAAGGAGAAGGTGAAGTCTGGAGGGTGAATCAGAAGAAGCAGAAGAAGGAGAAGGAGAAGGTGAAGTCTGGAGGGTGAATCAGAAGAAGCAGAAGAAGGAGAAGGAGAAGATGAAGTCTGGAGGGTGAATCAGAAGAAGCAGAAGAAGGAGAAGGAGAAGGTGAAGTCTGGAGGGTGAATCAGAAGAAACAGAAGAAGGAGAAGCAGAAGGTGAAGTTTGGAGGGTGAATCAGAAGAATCAGAAGAAGGAGAAGGAGAAGTTGAATTCTGGAGGGTGAATCAGAAGAAGCAGAAGAAAGAGAAGGAGAAGGTGAAGTCTGGAGGGTGAAGCAGAAGAAACAGAAGAAGGAGAAGGAGAAGGTGAAGACTGGAGGGTGAATCTGAAGAAGTAGAAGAAGGAGAAGGAGAAGGTGAAGTCTGGAGGGTGAATCAGAAGAAGTAGAAGAAGGAGAAGGAGAAGGTGAAGTCTGGAGGGTGAATCAGAAGAAGCAGAAGAAGGAGAAGGAGAAGGTGAAGTCTGGAGGGTGAATCAGAAGAAGCAGAAGAAGGAGAAGGAGAAGATGAAGTCTGGAGGGTGAATCAGAAGAAGCAGAAGAAGGAGAAGGAGAAGGTGAAGTCTGGAGGGTGAAACAGAAGAAGCAGAAGAAGGAGAAGGAGAAGGTGAAGTCTGGAGGGTGAATCAGAAGAAGCAGAAGAAGGAGAAGGAGAAGGTGAAGTCAGGAGGGTGAATCAGAAGAAGCAGAAGAAGGAGAAGGAGAAGGTGAAGTTAGGAGGGTGAATCAGAAGAAGCAGAAGAAGGAGAAGGAGCAGGTGAAGTCAGGGGGTGAAGCAGAAGAAGTAGAAGAAGGAGAAGGAGAAGGTGTAGTCAGGACGGTGAAGCAGAAGAAGCAGAAGAAGGAGAAGGAGAAGGTGAAGTCTGGAGGGCGCAGCAGAAGAAGCAGAAGAAGGAGAAGGAGAAGCTGAAGTCTGGAGGGTGAAGCAGAAGAAGCAGAAGAAGGAGAAGGAGAAGGTGAAGTCTGGAGGGTGAATCCGAAGAAGTAGAAGAAGGAGAAGGAGAAGGTGAAGTCAGGAGAGTGAAGCAGAAGAAGCAGAAAATGGAGAAGGAGAAGGTGAAGTCTGGAGGGCGAAGCAGAAGAAGCAGAAGAAGGAGAAGGAGAAGGTGAAGTCTGGAGGGTGAAGCAGAAGAAGCAGAAGAAGGAGAAGGAGAAGGTGAAGTCTGGAGGGTGAATCAGAAGAAGTAGAAGAAGGAGAAGGAGAAGGTGAAGTCAGGAGGGTGAAGCAGAAGAAGCAGAAGAAGGAGAAGGAGAAGGTGAAGTCTGGAGGGTGAAGCAGAAGAAGCAGAAGAAGGAGCAGGAGAAGGTGAAGTCTGGAGGGTGAAGCAGAAGAAGCAGAAGAAGGAGAAGGAGAAGGTGATGTCAGGAGGGTGTATCAGAAGAAGTAGAAGAAGGAGAAGGAGAAGGTGAAGTCTGGAGGGTGAATCAGAAGAAGCAGAAGAAGGAGAAGGAGAAGGTGAAGTCTGGAGGGTGAATCAGAAGAAGTAGAAGAAGGAGAAGGAGAAGGTGAAGTCAGGAGAGTGAAGCAGAAGAAGCAGAAAATGGAGAAGGAGAAGGTGAAGTCTGGAGGGCGAAGCAGAAGAAGCAGAAGAAGGAGAAGGAGAAGGTGAAGTCTGGAGGGTGAAGCAGAAGAAGCAGAAGAAGGAGAAGGAGAAGGTGAAGTCTGGAGGGTGAATCAGAAGAAGTAGAAGAAGGAGAAGGAGAAGGTGAAGTCAGGAGGGTGAAGCAGAAGAAGCAGAAGAAGGAGAAGGAGAAGGTGAAGTCTGGAGGGTGAAGCAGAAGAAGCAGAAGAAGGAGCAGGAGAAGGTGAAGTCTGGAGGGTGAAGCAGAAGAAGCAGAAGAAGGAGAAGGAGAAGGTGAAGTCAGGAGGGTGTATCAGAAGAAGTAGAAGAAGGAGAAGGAGAAGGTGAAGTCTGGAGGGTGAATCAGAAGAAGCAGAAGAAGGAGAAGGAGAAGGTGAAGTCTGGAGGGTGAATCAGAAGAAGCAGAAGAAGGAGAAGGAGAAGATGAAGTCTGGTTGGTGAATCAGAAGAAGTAGAAGAAGGAGAAGGAGAAGGTGAGGTCAGGAGGGTCAATCAGAAGAAGCAGAAGAAGGAGAAGGAGAAGGTGAAGTCTGGAGAGTGAATCAGAAGAAGCAGAAGAAGGAGAAGGAGAAGGTGAAGTCTAGAGGGTGAATTAGAAGAAGCAGAAGAAGGAGAAGGAGAAGGTGAAGTCAGGAGGGTGAATCAGAAGAAGCAGAAGAAGGAGAAGGAGAAGGTAAAGTTAGGAGGGTGAATCAGAAGAAGCAGAAGAAGGAGAAGGAGCAGGTGAAGTCAGGGGGGAGAAACAGAAGAAGTAGAAGAAGGAGAAGGAGAAGGTGAAGTCAGGAGGGTGAAGCAGAAGAAGCAGAAGAAGGAGAAGGAGAAGGTGAAGTCTGGAGGGCGCAGCAGAAGAAGCAGAAGAAGGAGAAGGAGAAGGTGAAGTCTGGAGGGTGAAGCAGAAGAAGCAGAAGAAGGAGAAGGAGAAGGTGAAGTCTGGAGCGTGAATCAGATGAAGTAGAAGAAGGAGAAGGAGAAGGTGAAGTCAGGAGAGTGAAGCAGAAGAAGCAGAAGAAGGAGAAGGAGAAGGTGAAGTCTGGAGGGTGAAGCAGAAGAAGCAGAAGAAGGAGAAGGAGAAGGTGATGTCTGGAGGGCGAATCAGAAGAAGCAGAAGAAGGAGAAGGAGAAGGTGAAGTCTGGAGGGTGAAGCAGAAGAAGCAGAAGAAGGAGAAGGGGAAGGTGAAGTCTGGAGGGTGAATCAGAAGAAGTAGAAGAAGGAGAAGGAGAAGGTGAAGTCTGGAGGGAGAAGCAGAAGAAGTAGAAGAAGGAGAAGGAGAAGGTGAAGTCTGGAGGGTGAATCAGAAGAAGTAGAAGAAGGAGAAGGAGAAGGTGAAGTCTGGAGTGTGAATCAGAAGAAGTAGAAGAAGGAGAAGGAGAAGGTGAAGTCTGGAGGGTGAATCAGAAGAAACAGAAGAAGGAGAAGGAGAAGGTGAATTCTGGAGGGTGAATCAGAAGAAGTAGAAGAAGGAGAAGGAGAAGGTGTAGTCTGGAGGGTGAATCAGAAGAAGTAGACGAAGGAGAAGGAGAAGGTGAAGTCTGGAGGGTGAATCAGAAGAAGCAGAAGAAGGAGAAGGAGAAGGTGAAGTCTGGAGGGTGAATCAGAAGAAGTAGAAGAAGGAGAAGGAGAAGGTGAAGTCTGGAGGGTGAATCAGAAGAAGCAGAAGAAGGAGAAGGAGAAGGAGTAGTCTGGAGGGTGAATCAGAAGAAGCAGAAGAAGGAGAAGGAGAAGGTGAAGTCTGGAGGGTGAAACAGAAGAAGCAGAATAAGGAGAAGGAGAAGGTGTAGTTTGGAGGGTGAATCAGAAGAAGCAGAAGAAGGAGAAGGAGCAGGTGAAGTCAGGGGGGTGAAGCAGAAGAAGTAGAAGAAGGAGAAGGAGAAGGTGAAGTCAGGACGGTGAAGCAGAAGAAGCAGAAGAAGGAGAAGGAGAAGGTGAAGTCTGGAGGGCGCAGCAGAAGAAGCAGAAGAAGGAGAAGGAGAAGCTGAAGTCTGGAGGGTGAAGCAGAAGAAGCAGAAGAAGGAGAAGGAGAAGGTGAAGTCTGGAGGGTGAATCAGAAGAAGTAGAAGAAGGAGAAGGAGAAGGTGAAGTCAGGAGAGTGAAGCAGAAGAAGCAGAAGATGGAGAAGGAGAAGGTGAAGTCTGGAGGGCGAAGCAGAAGAAGCAGAAGAAGGAGAAGGAGAAGGTGAAGTCTGGAGGGTGAAGCAGAAGAAGCAGAAGAAGGAGAAGGAGAAGGTGAAGTCTGGAGGGTGAATCAGAAGAAGTAGAAGAAGGAGAAGGAGAAGGTGAAGTCAGGAGGGTGAAGCAGAAGAAGCAGAAGAAGGAGAAGGAGAAGGTGAAGTCTGGAGGGAGAATCAGAAGAAGCAGAAGAAGGAGAAGGAGAAGATGAAGTCTGGAGGGTGAATCAGAAGAAGTAGAAGAAGGAGAAGGAGAAGGTGAGGTCTGGAGGGTCAATCAGAAGAAGCAGAAGAAGGAGAAGGAGAAGGTGATGTCTGGAGGGCGAAGCAGAAGAAGCAGAAGAAGGAGAAGGAGAAGGTGAAGTCTGGAGGGTGAAGCAGAAGAAGCAGAAGAAGGAGAAGGAGAAGGTGAAGTCTGGAGGGTGAATCAGAACAAGTAGAAGAAGGTGAAGGAGAAGGTGAAGTCAGGAGAGTGAAGCAGAAGAAGCAGAAGAAGGAGAAGGAGAAGGTGAAGTCTGGAGGGTGAAGCAGAAGAAGCAGAAGAAGGAGAAGGAGAAGGTGATGTCTGGAGGGCGAAGCAGAAGAAGCAGAAGAAGGAGAAGGAGAAGGTGAAGTCTGGAGGGTGAAGCAGAAGAAGCAGAAGAAGGAGAAGGAGAAGGTGAAGTCTGGAGGGTGAATCAGAAGAAGTAGAAGAAGGAGAAGGAGAAGGTGAAGTCAGGAGGGTGAAGCAGAAGAAGCAGAAGAAGGAGAAGGAGAAGGTGAAGTCAGGAGGGTGAATCGGAAGAAGTAGAAGAAGGAGAAGGAGAAGGTGAAGTCTGGAGGGTGAATCAGAAGAAGTAGAAGAAGGAGAAGGAGAAGGTGAAGCCTGGAGGGTGAATCAGAAGAAGTAGAAGAAGGAGAATGAGAAGGTGAAGTCTGGAGGGTGAATCAGAAGAAGCAGAAGAAGGAGAAGGAGAAGGTGAAGTCTGGAGGGAGAAGCAGAAGAAGTAGAAGAAGGAGAAGGAGAAGGTGAAGTCTGGAGGGTGAATCAGAAGAAGTAGAAGAAGGAGAAGGAGAAGGTGAAGTCTGGAGGGTGAATCAGAAGAAGTAGAAGAAGGAGAAGGAGAAGGTGAAGTCTGGAGGGTGAATCAGAAGAAACAGAAGAAGGAGAAGGAGAAGGTGAAGTCTGGAGGGTGAATCAGAAGAAGTAGAAGAAGGAGAAGGAGAAGGTGTAGTCTGGAGGGTGAATCAGAAGAAGTAGACGAAGGAGAAGGAGAAGGTGAAGTCTGGAGGGTGAATCAGAAGAAGCAGAAGAAGGAGAAGGAGAAGGTGAAGTCTGGAGGGTAAATCAGAAGAAGTAGAAGAAGGAGAAGGGGAAGGTGAAGTCTGGAGGGTGAATCAGAAGAAGCAGAAGAAGGAGAAGGAGAAGGTGAAGTCTGGAGGGTGAATCAGAAGAAGCAGAAGAAGGAGAAGGAGAAGGTGAAATCTGGAGGGTGAAACAGAAGAAGCAGAATAAGGAGAAGGAGAAGGTGAAGTCAGGAGGGTGAATCAGAAGAAGCAGAAGAAGGAGAAGGAGAATGTGAAGTAAGGAGGGTGAATCAGAAGAAGCAGAAGAAGGAGAAGGAGAAGGTGAAGTCTGGAGTGTGAAGCAGAAGAAGCAAAAGAAGGAGAAGAAGAAGGTGAAGTCTGGAGGGTGAATCAGAAGAAGTAGAAGAAGGAGAAGGAGAAGGTGAAGTCTGGAGGGTGAAGCAGAAGAAGTAGAAGAAGGAGAAGGAGAAGGTGAAGTCAGGAGGGTGAATCAGAAGAAGTAGAAGAAGGAGAAGGAGAAGGTGAAGTCAGGAGGGTGAATCAGAAGAAGCAGAAGAAGGAGAAGGAGAAGGTGAAGTCTGGAGGGTGAATCAGAAGAATCAGAAGAAGGAGAAGGAGAAGGTGAAGTCTGGAGGGTGAATCAGAAGAAGCAGAAGAAAGAGAAGGAGAAGGTGAAGTCTGGAGGGTGAAGCAGAAGAAACAGAAGAAGGAGAAGGAGAAGGTGAAGACTGGAGGGTGAATCTGAAGAAGTAGAAGAAGGAGAAGGAGAAGGTGAAGTCTGGAGGGTGAATCAGAAGAAGTAGAAGAAGGAGAAGGAGAAGGTGAAGTCTGGAGGGTGAATCAGAAGAAGCAGAAGAAGGAGAAGGAGAAGGTGAAGTCTGGAGGGTGAATCAGAAGAAGCAGAAGAAGGAGAAGGAGAAGATGAAGTCTGGAGGGTGAATCAGAAGAAGCAGAAGAAGGAGAAGGAGAAGGTGAAGTCTGGAGGGTGAATCAGAAGAAACAGAAGAAGGAGAAGCAGAAGGTGAAGTTTGGAGGGTGAATCAGAAGAATCAGAAGAAGGAGAAGGAGAAGTTGAATTCTGGAGGGTGAATCAGAAGAAGCAGAAGAAAGAGAAGGAGAAGGTGAAGTCTGGAGGGTGAAGCAGAAGAAACAGAAGAAGGAGAAGGAGAAGGTGAAGACTGGAGGGTGAATCTGAAGAAGTAGAAGAAGGAGAAGGAGAAGGTGAAGTCTGGAGGGTGAATCAGAAGAAGTAGAAGAAGGAGAAGGAGAAGGTGAAGTCTGGAGGGTGAATCAGAAGAAGCAGAAGAAGGAGAAGGAGAAGGTGAAGTCTGGAGGGTGAATCAGAAGAAGCAGAAGAAGGAGAAGGAGAAGATGAAGTCTGGAGGGTGAATCAGAAGAAGCAGAAGAAGGAGAAGGAGAAGGTGAAGTCTGGAGGGTGAAACAGAAGAAGCAGAAGAAGGAGAAGGAGAAGGTGAAGTCTGGAGGGTGAATCAGAAGAAGCAGAAGAAGGAGAAGGAGAAGGTGAAGTCAGGAGGGTGAATCAGAAGAAGCAGAAGAAGGAGAAGGAGAAGGTGAAGTTAGGAGGGTGAATCAGAAGAAGCAGAAGAAGGAGAAGGAGCAGGTGAAGTCAGGGGGTGAAGCAGAAGAAGTAGAAGAAGGAGAAGGAGAAGGTGTAGTCAGGACGGTGAAGCAGAAGAAGCAGAAGAAGGAGAAGGAGAAGGTGAAGTCTGGAGGGCGCAGCAGAAGAAGCAGAAGAAGGAGAAGGAGAAGCTGAAGTCTGGAGGGTGAAGCAGAAGAAGCAGAAGAAGGAGAAGGAGAAGGTGAAGTCTGGAGGGTGAATCAGAAGAAGTAGAAGAAGGAGAAGGAGAAGGTGAAGTCAGGAGAGTGAAGCAGAAGAAGCAGAAAATGGAGAAGGAGAAGGTGAAGTCTGGAGGGCGAAGCAGAAGAAGCAGAAGAAGGAGAAGGAGAAGGTGAAGTCTGGAGGGTGAAGCAGAAGAAGCAGAAGAAGGAGAAGGAGAAGGTGAAGTCTGGAGGGTGAATCAGAAGAAGTAGAAGAAGGAGAAGGAGAAGGTGAAGTCAGGAGGGTGAAGCAGAAGAAGCAGAAGAAGGAGAAGGAGAAGGTGAAGTCTGGAGGGTGAAGCAGAAGAAGCAGAAGAAGGAGCAGGAGAAGGTGAAGTCTGGAGGGTGAAGCAGAAGAAGCAGAAGAAGGAGAAGGAGAAGGTGAAGTCAGGAGGGTGTATCAGAAGAAGTAGAAGAAGGAGAAGGAGAAGGTGAAGTCTGGAGGGTGAATCAGAAGAAGCAGAAGAAGGAGAAGGAGAAGGTGAAGTCTGGAGGGTGAATCAGAAGAAGTAGAAGAAGGAGAAGGAGAAGGTGAAGTCAGGAGAGTGAAGCAGAAGAAGCAGAAAATGGAGAAGGAGAAGGTGAAGTCTGGAGGGCGAAGCAGAAGAAGCAGAAGAAGGAGAAGGAGAAGGTGAAGTCTGGAGGGTGAAGCAGAAGAAGCAGAAGAAGGAGAAGGAGAAGGTGAAGTCTGGAGGGTGAATCAGAAGAAGTAGAAGAAGGAGAAGGAGAAGGTGAAGTCAGGAGGGTGAAGCAGAAGAAGCAGAAGAAGGAGAAGGAGAAGGTGAAGTCTGGAGGGTGAAGCAGAAGAAGCAGAAGAAGGAGCAGGAGAAGGTGAAGTCTGGAGGGTGAAGCAGAAGAAGCAGAAGAAGGAGAAGGAGAAGGTGAAGTCAGGAGGGTGTATCAGAAGAAGTAGAAGAAGGAGAAGGAGAAGGTGAAGTCTGGAGGGTGAATCAGAAGAAGCAGAAGAAGGAGAAGGAGAAGGTGAAGTCTGGAGGGTGAATCAGAAGAAGCAGAAGAAGGAGAAGGAGAAGATGAAGTCTGGTTGGTGAATCAGAAGAAGTAGAAGAAGGAGAAGGAGAAGGTGAGGTCAGGAGGGTCAATCAGAAGAAGCAGAAGAAGGAGAAGGAGAAGGTGAAGTCTGGAGAGTGAATCAGAAGAAGCAGAAGAAGGAGAAGGAGAAGGTGAAGTCTAGAGGGTGAATTAGAAGAAGCAGAAGAAGGAGAAGGAGAAGGTGAAGTCAGGAGGGTGAATCAGAAGAAGCAGAAGAAGGAGAAGGAGAAGGTAAAGTTAGGAGGGTGAATCAGAAGAAGCAGAAGAAGGAGAAGGAGCAGGTGAAGTCAGGGGGGAGAAACAGAAGAAGTAGAAGAAGGAGAAGGAGAAGGTGAAGTCAGGAGGGTGAAGCAGAAGAAGCAGAAGAAGGAGAAGGAGAAGGTGAAGTCTGGAGGGCGCAGCAGAAGAAGCAGAAGAAGGAGAAGGAGAAGGTGAAGTCTGGAGGGTGAAGCAGAAGAAGCAGAAGAAGGAGAAGGAGAAGGTGAAGTCTGGAGCGTGAATCAGATGAAGTAGAAGAAGGAGAAGGAGAAGGTGAAGTCAGGAGAGTGAAGCAGAAGAAGCAGAAGAAGGAGAAGGAGAAGGTGAAGTCTGGAGGGTGAAGCAGAAGAAGCAGAAGAAGGAGAAGGAGAAGGTGAAGTCTGGAGGGTGAATCAGAAGAAGTATAAGAAGGAGAAGGAGAAGGTGAAGTCTGGAGGGTGAATCAGAAGAAGCAGAAGAAGGAGAAGGAGATGGTGAAGTCTGGAGGGTGAATCAGAAGAAGTAGACGAAGGAGAAGGAGAAGGTGAAGTCTGGAGGGTGAATCAGAAGAAGCAGAAGAAGGAGATGGAGAAGGTGAAGTCTGGAGGGTGAATCAGAAGAAGTAGAAGAAGGAGAAGGTGAAGGTGAAGTCTGGAGGGTGAATCAGAAGAAGCAGAAGAAGGAGAAGGAGAAGGTGAAGTCTGGAGGGTGAATCAGAAGAAGCAGAAGAAGGAGAAGGAGAAGGTGAAGTCTGGAGGGTGATTCAGAAGAAGCAGAATAAGGAGAAGGAGAAGGTGAAGTCTGGAGGGTGAATCAGAAGAAGCAGAAGAAGGAGAAGGAGAAGGTGAAGTCTGGAGGGTGAATCAGAAGAAGTAGAAGAAGGAGAAGGAGAAGGTGAAGTCTGGAGGGTGAATCAGAAGAAGTAGAAGAAGGAGAAGGAGAAGGTGAAGTCTGGAGGGTGAATCAGAAGAAGTAGAAGAAGGAGAAGGAGAAGGTGAAGTCTGGAGGGTGGAGCAGAAGAAGTAGAAGAAGGAGAAGGAGAAGGTGAAGTCAGGAGGGTGAATCAGAAGATGTAGAAGAAGGAGAAGGAGAAGGTGAAGTCAGGAGGGTGAATGAGAAGAAGCAGAAGAAGGAGAAGGAGAAGGTGAAGTCTGGAGGGTGAATCAGAAGAAGTAGAAGAAGGAGAAGGAGAAGGTGAAGTCTGGAGGGTGAAGCAGAAGAAGTAGAAGAAGGAGAAGGAGAAGGTGAAGTCAGGAGGGTGAATCAGAAGAAGTAGAAGAAGGAGAAGGAGAAGGTGAAGTCAGGAGGGTGAATCAGAAGAAGCAGAAGAAGGAGAAGGAGAAGGTGAAGGCTGGAGGGTGAATCAGAAGAATGAGAAGAAGGAGAAGGAGAAGGTGAAGTCTGGAGGGTGAATCAGAAGAAGCAGAAGAAAGAGAAGGAGAAGGTGAAGTCTGGAGGGTGAAGCAGAAGAAACAGAAGAAGGAGAAGGAGAAGGTGAAGACTGGAGGGTGAATCAGAAGAAGTAGAAGAAGGAGAAGGAGAAGGTGAAGTCTGGAGGGTGAATCAGAAGAAGTAGAAGAAGGAGAAGGAGAAGGTGAAGTCTGGAGGGTGAATCAGAAGAAACAGAAGAAGGAGAAGGAGAAGGTGAAGTCTGGAGGGTGAATCAGAAGAAGTAGAAGAAGGAGAAGGAGAAGGTGTAGTCTGGAGGGTGAATCAGAAGAAGTAGACGAAGGAGAAGGAGAAGGTGAAGTCTGGAGGGTGAATCAGAAGAAGCAGAAGAAGGAGAAGGAGAAGGTGAAGTCTGGAGGGTGAATCAGAAGAAGTAGAAGAAGGAGAAGGAGAAGGTGAAGTCTGGAGGGTGAATCAGAAGAAGCAGAATAAGGAGAAGGAGAAGGTGAAGTCTGGAGGGTGAATCAGAAGAAGCAGAAGAAGGAGAAGGAGAAGGTGAAGGCTGGAGGGTGAATCAGAAGAAGTAGAAGAAGGAGAAGGAGAAGATGAAGTCTGGAGGGTGAATCAGAAGAAGTAGAAGAAGGAGAAGGAGAAGGTGAAGTCTGGAGGGTGAATCAGAAGAAGTAGAAGAAGGAGAAGGAGAAGATGAAGTCTGGAGGGTGAATCAGAAGAAACAGAAGAATGAGAAGGAGAAGGTGAAGTCTGGAGGGTGAATCAGAAGAAGTAGAATAAGGAGAAGGAGAAGGTGAAGTCTGGAGGGTGAATCAGAAGAAGCAGAAGAAGGAGAAGGAGAAGGTGAAGTCTGGAGGGTGAATCAGAAGAAGTAGAAGAAGGAGAAGGAGAAGGTGAAGTCTGGAGGGTGAAGCAGAAGAAGTAGAAGAAGGAGAAGGAGAAGGTGAAGTCAGGAGGGTGAATCAGAAGAAGTAGAAGAAGGAGAAGGAGAAGGTGAAGTCAGGAGGGTGAATCAGAAGAAGCAGAAGAAGGAGAAGGAGAAGGTGAAGGCTGGAGGGTGAATCAGAAGAATCAGAAGAAGGAGAAGGAGAAGGTGAAGTCTGGAGGGTGAATCAGAAGAAGCAGAAGAAAGAGAAGGAGAAGGTGAAGTCTGGAGGGTGAAGCAGAAGAAACAGAAGAAGGAGAAGGAGAAGGTGAAGACTGGAGGGTGAATCAGAAGAAGTAGAAGAAGGAGAAGGAGAAGGTGAAGTCTGGAGGGTGAATCAGAAGAAGTAGAAGAAGGAGAAGGAGAAGGTGAAGTCTGGAGGGTGAATCAGAAGAAACAGAAGAAGGAGAAGGAGAAGGTGAAGTCTGGAGGGTGAATCAGAAGAAGTAGAAGAAGGAGAAGGAGAAGGTGTAGTCTGGAGGGTGAATCAGAAGAAGTAGACGAAGGAGAAGGAGAAGATGAAGTCTGGAGGGTGAATCAGAAGAAGTAGAAGAAGGAGAAGGAGAAGGTGAAGTCTGGAGGGTGAATCAGAAGAAGTAGAAGAAGGAGAAGGAGAAGATGAAGTCTGGAGGGTGAATCAGAAGAAACAGAAGAATGAGAAGGAGAAGGTGAAGTCTGGAGGGTGAATCAGAAGAAGTAGAATAAGGAGAAGGAGAAGGTGAAGTCTGGAGGGTGAATCAGAAGAAGCAGAAGAAGGAGAAGGAGAAGGTGAAGTCTGGAGGGTGAATCAGAAGAAGTAGAAGAAGGAGAAGGAGAAGGTGAAGTCTGGAGGGTGAAGCAGAAGAAGTAGAAGAAGGAGAAGGAGAAGGTGAAGTCAGGAGGGTGAATCAGAAGAAGTAGAAGAAGGAGAAGGAGAAGGTGAAGTCAGGAGGGTGAATCAGAAGAAGCAGAAGAAGGAGAAGGAGAAGGTGAAGGCTGGAGGGTGAATCAGAAGAATCAGAAGAAGGAGAAGGAGAAGGTGAAGTCTGGAGGGTGAATCAGAAGAAGCAGAAGAAAGAGAAGGAGAAGGTGAAGTCTGGAGGGTGAAGCAGAAGAAACAGAAGAAGGAGAAGGAGAAGGTGAAGACTGGAGGGTGAATCAGAAGAAGTAGAAGAAGGAGAAGGAGAAGGTGAAGTCTGGAGGGTGAATCAGAAGAAGTAGAAGAAGGAGAAGGAGAAGGTGAAGTCTGGAGGGTGAATCAGAAGAAACAGAAGAAGGAGAAGGAGAAGGTGAAGTCTGGAGGGTGAATCAGAAGAAGTAGAAGAAGAAGAAGGAGAAGGTGTAGTCTGGAGGGTGAATCAGAAGAAGTAGACGAAGGAGAAGGAGAAGGTGAAGTCTGGAGGGTGAATCAGAAGAAGCAGAAGAAGGAGAAGGAGAAGGTGAAGTCTGGAGGGTGAATCAGAAGAAGTAGAAGAAGGAGAAGGAGAAGGTGAAGTCTGGAGGGTGAATCAGAAGAAGCAGAATAAGGAGAAGGAGAAGGTGAAGTCTGGAGGGTGAATCAGAAGAAGCTGAAGAAGGAGAAGGAGAAGGTGAAGTCTGGAGGGTGAATCAGAAGAAGTAGAAGAAGGAGAAGGAGAAGATGAAGTCTGGAGGGTGAATCAGAAGAAGTAGAAGAAGGAGAAGGAGAAGGTGAAGTCTGGAGGGTGAATCAGAAGAAGTAGAAGAAGGAGAAGGAGAAGATGAAGTCTGGAGGGTGAATCAGAAGAAACAGAAGAATGAGAAGGAGAAGGTGAAGTCTGGAGGGTGAATCAGAAGAAGTAGAAGAAGGAGAAGGAGAAGGTGTAGTCTGGAGGGTGAATCAGAAGAAGTAGACGAAGGAGAAGGAGAAGGTGAAGTCTGGAGGGTGAATCAGAAGAAGCAGAAGAACGAGAAGGAGAAGGTGAAGTCTGGAGGGTGAATCAGAAGAAGTAGAAGAAGGAGAAGGAGAAGGTGAAGTCTGGAGGGTGAATCAGAAGAAGCAGAAGAAGGAGAATGAGAAGGTGAAGTCTGGAGGGTGAATCAGAAGAAGCAGAAGAAGGAGAAGGAGAAGGTGAAGTCTGGAGGGTGAATCAGAAGAAGTAGAAGAAGGAGAAGGAGAAGTTGAAGTCTGGAGGGTGAAGCAGAAGAAGTAGAAGATGGAGAAGGAGAAGGTGAAGTCAGGAGGGTGAATCAGAAGAAGTAGAAGAAGGAGAAGGAGAAGGTGAAGTCAGGAGGGTGAATCAGAAGAAGCAGAAGATGGAGAAGGAGAAGGTGAAGTCTGGAGGGTGAATCAGAAGAATCAGAAGAAGGAGAAGGAGAAGGTGAAGTCTGGAGGGTGAATCAGAAGAAGCAAAGGAAGGAGAAGGAGAAGGTGAAGTCTGGAGGGTGAATCAGAAGAAGCAGAATAAGGAGAAGGAGAAGTTGAAGTCTGGAGGGTGAATCAGAAGAAGCAGAATAAGGAGAAGGAGAAGGTGAAGTCTGGAGGGTGAATCAGAAGAAGCAGGAGAAGGAGAAGGAGAAGGTGAAGACTGGAGGGTGAATCAGAAGAAGTAGAAGAAGGAGAAGGAGAAGGTGAAGTCTGGAGGGTGAATCAGAAGAAGTAGAAGAAGGAGAAGGAGAAGGTGAAGTCTGGAGGGTGAATCAGAAGAAGCAGAAGAAGGAGAAGGAGAAGATGAAGTCTGGAGGGTGAATCAGAAGAAGTAGAAGAAGGAGAAGGAGAAGGTGAAGTCTGGAGGGTGAATCAGAAGTAGTAGAAGAAGGAGAAGGAGAAGGTGAAGTCTGGAGGGTGAATCAGAAGAAACAGAAGAAGGAGAAGGAGAAGGTGAAGTCTGGAGGGTGAATCAGAAGAAGTAGAAGAAGGAGAAGGAGAAGGTGTAGTCTGGAGGGTGAATCAGAAGAAGTAGACGAAGGAGAAGGAGAAGGTGAAGTCTGGAGGGTGAATCAGAAGAAGCAGAAGAAGGAGATGGAGAAGGTGAAGTCTGGAGGGTGAATCAGAAGAAGTAGAAGAAGGAGAAGGAGAAGGTGAAGTCTGGAGGGTGAATCAGAAGAAGCAGAAGAAGGAGAAGGAGAAGGTGAAGTCTGGAGGGTGATTCAGATGAAGCAGAATAAGGAGAAGGAGAAGGTGATGTCTGGAGGGTGAATCAGAAGAAGCAGAAGAAGGAGAAGGAGAAGGTGAAGTCTGGAGGGTGAATCAGAAGAAGCAGAAGAAGGAGAAGGAGAAGGTGAAGTCTGGAGGGTGAATCAGAAGAAGCAGAAGAAGGAGAAGGAGAAGGTGAAGTCTGAGGGTGAAGCAGAAGAAGTAGAAGAAGGAGAAGGAGAAGGTGAAGTCAGGAGGGTGAATCAGAAGAAGTAGAAGAAGGAGAAGGAGAAGGTGAAGTCAGGAGGGTGAATCAGAAGAAGCAGAAGAAGGAGAAGGAGAAGGTGAAGTCTGGAGGGTGAATCAGAAGAATCAGAAGAAGGAGAAGGAGAAGGTGAAGTCTGGAGGGTGAATCAGAAGAAGCAGAAGAAAGAGAAGGAGAAGGTGAAGTCTGGAGGGTGAAGCAGAAGAAACAGAAGAAGGAGAAGGAGAAGGTGAAGACTGGAGGGTGAATCAGAAGAAGTAGAAGAAGGAGAAGGAGAAGGTGAAGTCAGGAGGGTGAATCAGAAGAAGTAGAAGAAGGAGAAGGAGAAGGTGAAGTCAGGAGGGTGAATCAGAAGAAGCAGAAGAAGGAGAAGGAGAAGGTGAAGGCTGGAGGGTGAATCAGAAGAATCAGAAGAAGGAGAAGGAGAAGGTGAAGTCTGGAGGGTGAATCAGAAGAAGCAGAAGAAAGAGAAGGAGAAGGTGAAGTCTGGAGGGTGAAGCAGAAGAAACAGAAGAAGGAGAAGGAGAAGGTGAAGACTGGAGGGTGAATCAGAAGAAGTAGAAGAAGGAGAAGGAGAAGGTGAAGTCTGGAGGGTGAATCAGAAGAAGCAGAAGAAGGAGAATGAGAAGGTGAAGTCTGGAGGGTGAATCAGAAGAAGTAGAAGAAGGAGAAGGAGAAGGTGAAGTCTGGAGGGTGAATCAGAAGAAGCAGAAGAAGGAGAATGAGAAGGTGAAGTCTGGAGGGTGAATCAGAAGAAGCAGAAGAAGGAGAAGGAGAAGGTGAAGTCTGGAGGGTGAATCAGAAGAAGTAGAAGAAGGAGAAGGAGAAGTTGAAGTCTGGAGGGTGAAGCAGAAGAAGTAGAAGATGGAGAAGGAGAAGGTGAAGTCAGGAGGGTGAATCAGAAGAAGTAGAAGAAGGAGAAGGAGAAGGTGAAGTCAGGAGGGTGAATCAGAAGAAGCAGAAGATGGAGAAGGAGAAGGTGAAGTCTGGAGGGTGAATCAGAAGAATCAGAAGAAGGAGAAGGAGAAGGTGAAGTCTGGAGGGTGAATCAGAAGAAGCAAAGGAAGGAGAAGGAGAAGGTGAAGTCTGGAGGGTGAATCAGAAGAAGCAGAATAAGGAGAAGGAGAAGTTGAAGTCTGGAGGGTGAATCAGAAGAAGCAGAATAAGGAGAAGGAGAAGGTGAAGTCTGGAGGGTGAATCAGAAGAAGCAGGAGAAGGAGAAGGAGAAGGTGAAGACTGGAGGGTGAATCAGAAGAAGTAGAAGAAGGAGAAGGAGAAGGTGAAGTCTGGAGGGTGAATCAGAAGAAGTAGAAGAAGGAGAAGGAGAAGGTGAAGTCTGGAGGGTGAATCAGAAGAAGCAGAAGAAGGAGAAGGAGAAGATGAAGTCTGGAGGGTGAATCAGAAGAAGTAGAAGAAGGAGAAGGAGAAGGTGAAGTCTGGAGGGTGAATCAGAAGTAGTAGAAGAAGGAGAAGGAGAAGGTGAAGTCTGGAGGGTGAATCAGAAGAAACAGAAGAAGGAGAAGGAGAAGGTGAAGTCTGGAGGGTGAATCAGAAGAAGTAGAAGAAGGAGAAGGAGAAGGTGTAGTCTGGAGGGTGAATCAGAAGAAGTAGACGAAGGAGAAGGAGAAGGTGAAGTCTGGAGGGTGAATCAGAAGAAGCAGAAGAAGGAGATGGAGAAGGTGAAGTCTGGAGGGTGAATCAGAAGAAGTAGAAGAAGGAGAAGGAGAAGGTGAAGTCTGGAGGGTGAATCAGAAGAAGCAGAAGAAGGAGAAGGAGAAGGTGAAGTCTGGAGGGTGATTCAGATGAAGCAGAATAAGGAGAAGGAGAAGGTGATGTCTGGAGGGTGAATCAGAAGAAGCAGAAGAAGGAGAAGGAGAAGGTGAAGTCTGGAGGGTGAATCAGAAGAAGCAGAAGAAGGAGAAGGAGAAGGTGATGTCTGGAGGGTGAATCAGAAGAAGCAGAAGAAGGAGAAGGAGAAGGTGAAGTCTGAGGGTGAAGCAGAAGAAGTAGAAGAAGGAGAAGGAGAAGGTGAAGTCAGGAGGGTGAATCAGAAGAAGTAGAAGAAGGAGAAGGAGAAGGTGAAGTCAGGAGGGTGAATCAGAAGAAGCAGAAGAAGGAGAAGGAGAAGGTGAAGTCTGGAGGGTGAATCAGAAGAATCAGAAGAAGAAGAAGGAGAAGGTGAAGTCTGGAGGGTGAATCAGAAGAAGCAGAAGAAAGAGAAGGAGAAGGTGAAGTCTGGAGGGTGAAGCAGAAGAAACAGAAGAAGGAGAAGGAGAAGGTGAAGACTGGAGGGTGAATCAGAAGAAGTAGAAGAAGGAGAAGGAGAAGGTGAAGTCAGGAGGGTGAATCAGAAGAAGTAGAAGAAGGAGAAGGAGAAGGTGAAGTCAGGAGGGTGAATCAGAAGAAGCAGAAGAAGGAGAAGGAGAAGGTGAAGGCTGGAGGGTGAATCAGAAGAATCAGAAGAAGGAGAAGGAGAAGGTGAAGTCTGGAGGGTGAATCAGAAGAAGCAGAAGAAAGAGAAGGAGAAGGTGAAGTCTGGAGGGTGAAGCAGAAGAAACAGAAGAAGGAGAAGGAGAAGGTGAAGACTGGAGGGTGAATCAGAAGAAGTAGAAGAAGGAGAAGGAGAAGGTGAAGTCTGGAGGGTGAATCAGAAGAAGCAGAAGAACGAGAAGGAGAAGGTGAAGTCTGGAGGGTGAATCAGAAGAAGTAGAAGAAGGAGAAGGAGAAGGTGAAGTCTGGAGGGTGAATCAGAAGACGCAGAAGAAGGAGAATGAGAAGGTGAAGTCTGGAGGGTGAATCAGAAGAAGCAGAAGAAGGAGAAGGAGAAGGTGAAGTCTGGAGGGTGAATCAGAAGAAGTAGAAGAAGGAGAAGGAGAAGTTGAAGTCTGGAGGGTGAAGCAGAAGAAGTAGAAGATGGAGAAGGAGAAGGTGAAGTCAGGAGGGTGAATCAGAAGAAGTAGAAGAAGGAGAAGGAGAAGGTGAAGTCAGGAGGGTGAATCAGAAGAAGCAGAAGATGGAGAAGGAGAAGGTGAAGTCTGGAGGGTGAATCAGAAGAATCAGAAGAAGGAGAAGGAGAAGGTGAAGTCTGGAGGGTGAATCAGAAGAAGCAAAGGAAGGAGAAGGAGAAGGTGAAGTCTGGAGGGTGAATCAGAAGAAGCAGAATAAGGAGAAGGAGAAGTTGAAGTCTGGAGGGTGAATCAGAAGAAGCAGAATAAGGAGAAGGAGAAGGTGAAGTCTGGAGGGTGAATCAGAAGAAGCAGGAGAAGGAGAAGGAGAAGGTGAAGACTGGAGGGTGAATCAGAAGAAGTAGAAGAAGGAGAAGGAGAAGGTGAAGTCTGGAGGGTGAATCAGAAGAAGTAGAAGAAGGAGAAGGAGAAGGTGAAGTCTGGAGGGTGAATCAGAAGAAGCAGAAGAAGGAGAAGGAGAAGATGAAGTCTGGAGGGTGAATCAGAAGAAGTAGAAGAAGGAGAAGGAGAAGGTGAAGTCTGGAGGGTGAATCAGAAGTAGTAGAAGAAGGAGAAGGAGAAGGTGAAGTCTGGAGGGTGAATCAGAAGAAACAGAAGAAGGAGAAGGAGAAGGTGAAGTCTGGAGGGTGAATCAGAAGAAGTAGAAGAAGGAGTAGGAGAAGGTGTAGTCTGGAGGGTGAATCAGAAGAAGTAGACGAAGGAGAAGGAGAAGGTGAAGTCTGGAGGGTGAATCAGAAGAAGCAGAAGAAGGAGATGGAGAAGGTGAAGTCTGGAGGGTGAATCAGAAGAAGTAGAAGAAGGAGAAGGAGAAGGTGAAGTCTGGAGGGTGAATCAGAAGAAGCAGAAGAAGGAGAAGGAGAAGGTGAAGTCTGGAGGGTGATTCAGATGAAGCAGAATAAGGAGAAGGAGAAGGTGATGTCTGGAGGGTGAATCAGAAGAAGCAGAAGAAGGAGAAGGAGAAGGTGAAGTCTGGAGGGTGAATCAGAAGAAGCAGAAGAAGGAGAAGGAGAAGGTGAAGTCTGGAGGGTGAATCAGAAGAAGCAGAAGAAGGAGAAGGAGAAGGTGAAGTCTGAGGGTGAAGCAGAAGAAGTAGAAGAAGGAGAAGGAGAAGGTGAAGTCAGGAGGGTGAATCAGAAGAAGTAGAAGAAGGAGAAGGAGAAGGTGAAGTCAGGAGGGTGAATCAGAAGAAGCAGAAGAAGGAGAAGGAGAAGGTGAAGTCTGGAGGGTGAATCAGAAGAATCAGAAGAAGGAGAAGGAGAAGGTGAAGTCTGGAGGGTGAATCAGAAGAAGCAGAAGAAAGAGAAGGAGAAGGTGAAGTCTGGAGGGTGAAGCAGAAGAAACAGAAGAAGGAGAAGGAGAAGGTGAAGACTGGAGGGTGAATCAGAAGAAGTAGAAGAAGGAGAAGGAGAAGGTGAAGTCAGGAGGGTGAATCAGAAGAAGTAGAAGAAGGAGAAGGAGAAGGTGAAGTCAGGAGGGTGAATCAGAAGAAGCAGAAGAAGGAGAAGGAGAAGGTGAAGGCTGGAGGGTGAATCAGAAGAATCAGAAGACGGAGAAGGAGAAGGTGAAGTCTGGAGGGTGAATCAGAAGAAGCAGAAGAAAGAGAAGGAGAAGGTGAAGTCTGGAGGGTGAAGCAGAAGAAACAGAAGAAGGAGAAGGAGAAGGTGAAGACTGGAGGGTGAATCAGAAGAAGTAGAAGAAGGAGAAGGAGAAGGTGAAGTCTGGAGGGTGAATCAGAAGAAGTAGAAGAAGGAGAAGGAGAAGGTGAAGTCTGGAGGGTGAATCAGAAGAAACAGAAGAAGGAGAAGGAGAAGGTGAAGTCTGGAGGGTGAATCAGAAGAAGTAGAAGAAGGAGAAGGAGAAGGTGTAGTCTGGAGGGTGAATCAGAAGAAGTAGACGAAGGAGAAGGAGAAGATGAAGTCTGGAGGGTGAATCAGAAGAAGTAGAAGAAGGAGAAGGAGAAGGTGAAGTCTGGAGGGTGAATCAGAAGAAGTAGAAGAAGGAGAAGGAGAAGATGAAGTCTGGAGGGTGAATCAGAAGAAACAGAAGAATGAGAAGGAGAAGGTGAAGTCTGGAGGGTGAATCAGAAGAAGTAGAATAAGGAGAAGGAGAAGGTGAAGTCTGGAGGGTGAATCAGAAGAAGCAGAAGAAGGAGAAGGAGAAGGTGAAGTCTGGAGGGTGAATCAGAAGAAGTAGAAGAAGGAGAAGGAGAAGGTGATGTCTGGAGGGTGAAGCAGAAGAAGTAGAAGAAGGAGAAGGAGAAGGTGAAGTCAGGAGGGTGAATCAGAAGAAGTAGAAGAAGGAGAAGGAGAAGGTGAAGTCAGGAGGGTGAATCAGAAGAAGCAGAAGAAGGAGAAGGAGAAGGTGAAGGCTGGAGGGTGAATCAGAAGAATCAGAAGAAGGAGAAGGAGAAGGTGAAGTCTGGAGGGTGAATCAGAAGAAGCAGAAGAAAGAGAAGGAGAAGGTGAAGTCTGGAGGGTGAAGCAGAAGAAACAGAAGAAGGAGAAGGAGAAGGTGAAGACTGGAGGGTGAATCAGAAGAAGTAGAAGAAGGAGAAGGAGAAGGTGAAGTCTGGAGGGTGAATCAGAAGAAGTAGAAGAAGGAGAAGGAGAAGGTGAAGTCTGGAGGGTGAATCAGAAGAAACAGAAGAAGGAGAAGGAGAAGGTGAAGTCTGGAGGGTGAATCAGAAGAAGTAGAAGAAGGAGAAGGAGAAGGTGTAGTCTGGAGGGTGAATCAGAAGAAGTAGACGAAGGAGAAGGAGAAGGTGAAGTCTGGAGGGTGAATCAGAAGAAGCAGAAGAAGGAGAAGGTGAAGTCTGGAGGGTGAATCAGAAGAAGTAGAAGAAGGAGAAGGAGAAGGTGAAGTCTGGAGGGTGAATCAGAAGAAGCAGAATAAGGAGAAGGAGAAGGTGAAGTCTGGAGGGTGAATCAGAAGAAGCTGAAGAAGGAGAAGGAGAAGGTGAAGTCTGGAGGGTGAATCAGAAGAAGTAGAAGAAGGAGAAGGAGAAGATGAAGTCTGGAGGGTGAATCAGAAGAAGTAGAAGAAGGAGAAGGAGAAGGTGAAGTCTGGAGGGTGAATCAGAAGAAGTAGAAGAAGGAGAAGGAGAAGATGAAGTCTGGAGGGTGAATCAGAAGAAACAGAAGAATGAGAAGGAGAAGGTGAAGTCTGGAGGGTGAATCAGAAGAAGTAGAAGAAGGAGAAGGAGAACGTGTAGTCTGGAGGGTGAATCAGAAGAAGTAGACGAAGGAGAAGGAGAAGGTGAAGTCTGGAGGGTGAATCAGAAGAAGCAGAAGAACGAGAAGGAGAAGGTGAAGTCTGGAGGGTGAATCAGAAGAAGTAGAAGAAGGAGAAGGAGAAGGTGAAGTCTGGAGGGTGAATCAGAAGAAGCAGAAGAAGGAGAATGAGAAGGTGAAGTCTGGAGGGTGAATCAGAAGAAGCAGAAGAAGGAGAAGGAGAAGGTGAAGTCTGGAGGGTGAATCAGAAGAAGTAGAAGAAGGAGAAGGAGAAGTTGAAGTCTGGAGGGTGAAGCAGAAGAAGTAGAAGATGGAGAAGGAGAAGGTGAAGTCAGGAGGGTGAATCAGAAGAAGTAGAAGAAGGAGAAGGAGAAGGTGAAGTCAGGAGGGTGAATCAGAAGAAGCAGAAGATGGAGAAGGAGAAGGTGAAGTCTGGAGGGTGAATCAGAAGAATCAGAAGAAGGAGAAGGAGAAGGTGAAGTCTGGAGGGTGAATCAGAAGAAGCAAAGGAAGGAGAAGGAGAAGGTGAAGTCTGGAGGGTGAATCAGAAGAAGCAGAATAAGGAGAAGGAGAAGTTGAAGTCTGGAGGGTGAATCAGAAGAAGCAGAATAAGGAGAAGGAGAAGGTGAAGTCTGGAGGGTGAATCAGAAGAAGCAGGAGAAGGAGAAGGAGAAGGTGAAGTCTGGAGGGTGAATCAGAAGAAGTAGAAGAAGGAGAAGGAGAAGGTGAAGTCTGGAGGGTGAAGCAGAAGAAGTAGAAGAAGGAGAAGGAGAAGGTGAAGTCAGGAGGGTGAATCAGAAGAAGTAGAAGAAGGAGAAGGAGAAGGTGAAGTCAGGAGGGTGAATCAGAAGAAGCAGAAGAAGGAGAAGGAGAAGGTGAAGGCTGGAGGGTGAATCAGAAGAATCAGAAGAAGGAGAAGGAGAAGGTGAAGTCTGGAGGGTGAATCAGAAGAAGCAAAAGAAAGAGAAGGAGAAGGTGAAGTCTGGAGGGTGAAGCAGAAGAAACAGAAGAAGGAGAAGGAGAAGGTGAAGACTGGAGGGTGAATCAGAAGAAGTAGAAGAAGGAGAAGGAGAAGGTGAAGTCTGGAGGGTGAATCAGAAGAAGTAGAAGAAGGAGAAGGAGAAGGTGAAGTCTGGAGGGTGAATCAGAAGAAGCAGAAGAAGGAGAAGGAGAAGATGAAGTCTGGAGGGTGAATCAGAAGAAGTAGAAGAAGGAGAAGGAGAAGGTGAAGTCTGGAGGGTGAATCAGAAGTAGTAGAAGAAGGAGAAGGAGAAGGTGAAGTCTGGAGGGTGAATCAGAAGAAACAGAAGAAGGAGAAGGAGAAGGTGAAGTCTGGAGGGTGAATCAGAAGAAGTAGAAGAAGGAGAAGGAGAAGGTTTAGTCTGGAGGGTGAATCAGAAGAAGTAGACGAAGGAGAAGGAGAAGGTGAAGTCTGGAGGGTGAATCAGAAGAAGCAGAAGAAGGAGATGGAGAAGGTGAAGTCTGGAGGGTGAATCAGAAGAAGTAGAAGAAGGAGAAGGAGAAGGTGAAGTCTGGAGGGTGAATCAGAAGAAGCAGAAGAAGGAGAAGGAGAAGGTGAAGTCTGGAGGGTGATTCAGAAGAAGCAGAATAAGGAGAAGGAGAAGGTGATGTCTGGAGGGTGAATCAGAAGAAGCAGAAGAAGGAGAAGGAGAAGGTGAAGTCTGGAGGGTGAATCAGAAGAAGCAGAAGAAGGAGAAGGAGAAGGTGAAGTCTGGAGGGTGAATCAGAAGAAGCAGAAGAAGGAGAAGGAGAAGGTGAAGTCTGAGGGTGAAGCAGAAGAAGTAGAAGAAGGAGAAGGAGAAGGTGAAGTCAGGAGGGTGAATCAGAAGAAGTAGAAGAAGGAGAAGGAGAAGGTGAAGTCAGGAGGGTGAATCAGAAGAAGCAGAAGAAGGAGAAGGAGAAGGTGAAGTCTGGAGGGTGAATCAGAAGAATCAGAAGAAGGAGAAGGAGAAGGTGAAGTCTGGAGGGTGAATCAGAAGAAGCAGAAGAAAGAGAAGGAGAAGGTGAAGTCTGGAGGGTGAAGCAGAAGAAACAGAAGAAGGAGAAGGAGAAGGTGAAGACTGGAGGGTGAATCAGAAGAAGTAGAAGAAGGAGAAGGAGAAGGTGAAGTCTGGAGGGTGAATCAGAAGAAGTAGAAGAAGGAGAAGGAGAAGGTGAAGTCTGGAGGGTGAATCAGAAGAAGCAGAAGAAGGAGAAGGAGAAGGTGAAGTCTGGAGGGTGAATCAGAAGAAGCAGAAGAAGGAGAAGGAGAAGATGAAGTCTGGAGGGTGAATCGGAAGAAGTAGAAGAAGGAGAAGGAGAAGGTGAAGTCTGGAGGGTGAATCAGAAGAAGTAGAAGAAGGAGAAGGAGAAGTTGAAGTCTGGAGGGTGAATCAGAAGAAGCAGAAGAAGGAGAAGGAGAAGGTGAAGTCTGGAGGGTGAATCAGAAGAAGCAGAAGAAGGAGAAGGAGAAGATGAAGTCTGGAGGGTGAATCAGAAGAAGTTGAAGAAGGAGAAGGAGAAGGTGAAGTCTGGAGGGTGAATCAGAAGAAGTAGAAGAAGGAGAAGGAGAAGATGAAGTCTGGAGGGTGAATCAGAAGAAACAGAAGAAGGAGGAGGAGAAGGTGAAGTCTGGAGGGTGAATCAGAAGAAGTAGAAGAAGGAGAAGGAGAAGGTGTAGTCTGGAGGGTGAATCAGAAGAAGTAGACGAAGGAGAAGGAGAAGGTGAAGTCTGGAGGGTGAATCAGAAGAAGCAGATGAAGGAGAAGGAGAAGGTGAAGTCTGGAGGGTGAATCAGAAGAAGTAGAAGAAGGAGAAGGAAAAGGTGAAGTCTGGAGGGTGAATCAGAAGAAGTAGAAGAAGGAGAAGGAGAAGGTGAAGTCTGGAGGGTGAATCAGAAGAAGTAGAAGAAGGAGAAGGAGAAGGTGAAGTCTGGAGGGTGAAGCAGAAGAAGTAGAAGAAGGAGAAGGAGAAGGTGAAGTCAGGAGGGTGAATCAGAAGAAGTAGAAGAAGGAGAAGGAGAAGGTGAAGTCAGGAGGGTGAATCAGAAGAAGCAGAAGAAGGAGAAGGAGAAGGTGAAGGCTGGAGGGTGAATCAGAAGAATCAGAAGAAGGAGAAGGAGAAGGTGAAGTCTGGAGGGTGAATCAGAAGAAGCAAAAGAAAGAGAAGGAGAAGGTGAAGTCTGGAGGGTGAAGCAGAAGAAACAGAAGAAGGAGAAGGAGAAGGTGAAGACTGGAGGGTGAATCAGAAGAAGTAGAAGAAGGAGAAGGAGAAGGTGAAGTCTGGAGGGTGAATCAGAAGAAGTAGAAGAAGGAGAAGGAGAAGGTGAAGTCTGGAGGGTGAATCAGAAGAAGCAGAAGAAGGAGAAGGAGAAGATGAAGTCTGGAGGGTGAATCAGAAGAAGTAGAAGAAGGAGAAGGAGAAGGTGAAGTCTGGAGGGTGAATCAGAAGTAGTAGAAGAAGGAGAAGGAGAAGGTGAAGTCTGGAGGGTGAATCAGAAGAAACAGAAGAAGGAGAAGGAGAAGGTGAAGTCTGGAGGGTGAATCAGAAGAAGTAGAAGAAGGAGAAGGAGAAGGTTTAGTCTGGAGGGTGAATCAGAAGAAGTAGACGAAGGAGAAGGAGAAGGTGAAGTCTGGAGGGTGAATCAGAAGAAGCAGAAGAAGGAGATGGAGAAGGTGAAGTCTGGAGGGTGAATCAGAAGAAGTAGAAGAAGGAGAAGGAGAAGGTGAAGTCTGGAGGGTGAATCAGAAGAAGCAGAAGAAGGAGAAGGAGAAGGTGAAGTCTGGAGGGTGATTCAGAAGAAGCAGAATAAGGAGAAGGAGAAGGTGATGTCTGGAGGGTGAATCAGAAGAAGCAGAAGAAGGAGAAGGAGAAGGTGAAGTCTGGAGGGTGAATCAGAAGAAGCAGAAGAAGGAGAAGGAGAAGGTGAAGTCTGGAGGGTGAATCAGAAGAAGCAGAAGAAGGAGAAGGAGAAGGTGAAGTCTGAGGGTAAAGCAGAAGAAGTAGAAGAAGGAGAAGGAGAAGGTGAAGTCAGGAGGGTGAATCAGAAGAAGTAGAAGAAGGAGAAGGAGAAGGTGAAGTCAGGAGGGTGAATCAGAAGAAGCAGAAGAAGGAGAAGGAGAAGGTGAAGTCTGGAGGGTGAATCAGAAGAATCAGAAGAAGGAGAAGGAGAAGGTGAAGTCTGGAGGGTGAATCAGAAGAAGCAGAAGAAAGAGAAGGAGAAGGTGAAGTCTGGAGGGTGAAGCAGAAGAAACAGAAGAAGGAGAAGGAGAAGGTGAAGACTGGAGGGTGAATCAGAAGAAGTAGAAGAAGGAGAAGGAGAAGGTGAAGTCTGGAGGGTGAATCAGAAGAAGTAGAAGAAGGAGAAGGAGAAGGTGAAGTCTGGAGGGTGAATCAGAAGAAGCAGAAGAAGGAGAAGGAGAAGGTGAAGTCTGGAGGGTGAATCAGAAGAAGCAGAAGAAGGAGAAGGAGAAGATGAAGTCTGGAGGGTGAATCGGAAGAAGTAGAAGAAGGAGAAGGAGAAGGTGAAGTCTGGAGGGTGAATCAGAAGAAGTAGAAGAAGGAGAAGGAGAAGTTGAAGTCTGGAGGGTGAATCAGAAGAAGCAGAAGAAGGAGAAGGAGAAGGTGAAGTCTGGAGGGTGAATCAGAAGAAGCAGAAGAAGGAGAAGGAGAAGATGAAGTCTGGAGGGTGAATCAGAAGAAGTTGAAGAAGGAGAAGGAGAAGGTGAAGTCTGGAGGGTGAATCAGAAGAAGTAGAAGAAGGAGAAGGAGAAGATGAAGTCTGGAGGGTGAATCAGAAGAAACAGAAGAAGGAGGAGGAGAAGGTGAAGTCTGGAGGGTGAATCAGAAGAAGTAGAAGAAGGAGAAGGAGAAGGTGTAGTCTGGAGGGTGAATCAGAAGAAGTAGACGAAGGAGAAGGAGAAGGTGAAGTCTGGAGGGTGAATCAGAAGAAGCAGATGAAGGAGAAGGAGAAGGTGAAGTCTGGAGGGTGAATCAGAAGAAGTAGAAGAAGGAGAAGGAAAAGGTGAAGTCTGGAGGGTGAATCAGAAGAAGTAGAAGAAGGAGAAGGAGAAGGTGAAGTCTGGAGGGTGAATCAGAAGAAGTAGAAGAAGGAGAAGGAGAAGGTGAAGTCTGGAGGGGGAAGCAGAAGAAGTAGAAGAAGGAGAAGGAGTAGGTGAAGTCAGGAGGGTGAATCAGAAGATGTAGAAGAAGGAGAAGGAGAAGGTGAAGTCAGGAGGGTGAATCAGAAGAAGCAGAAGAAGGAGAAGGAGAAGGTGAAGTCTGGAGGGTGAATCAGAAGAAGGAGATGGAGAAGGTGAAGTCTGGAGGGTGAATCAGAAGAAGCAGAATAAGGAGAAGGAGAAGGTGAAGTCTGGAGGGTGAATCAGAAGAAGCAGAATAAGGAGAAGGAGAAGCTGAAGTCAGGAGGGTGAATCAGAAGAAGTAGAAGAAGGAGAAGGAGAAGGTGAAGTCAGGAGGGTGAATCAGAAGAAGCAGAAGAAGGAGAAGGAGTAGGTGAAGTCTGGAGGGTGAATCAGAAGAATCAGAAGAAGGAGAAGGAGAAGGTGAAGTCTGGAGGGTGAATCAGAAGAAGTAGAAGAAGGAGAAGGAGAAGGTGAAGTCAGGAGGGTGAATCAGAAGAAGCAGAAGAAGGAGAAGGAGTAGGTGAAGTCTGGAGGGTGAATCAGAAGAAGCAGAAGAAGGAGAAGGAGAAGGTGAAGTCTGGAGGGTGATTCAGAAGAAGCAGAATAAGGAGAAGGAGAAGGTGATGTCTGGAGGGTGAATCAGAAGAAGCAGAAGAAGGAGAAGGAGAAGGTGAAGTTAGGAGGGTGAATCAGAAGAAGTAGAAGAAGGAGAAGGAGAAGGTGAAGTCTGGAGGGTGAATCAGAAGAAGTAGAAGAAGGAGAAGGAGAAGGTGAAGTCTGGAGGGTGAATCAGAAGAAGTAGAAGAAGGAGAAGGAGAAGGTGAAGTCTGGAGGGGGAAGCAGAAGAAGTAGAAGAAGGAGAAGGAGTAGGTGAAGTCAGGAGGGTGAATCAGAAGATGTAGAAGAAGGAGAAGGAGAAGGTGAAGTCAGGAGGGTGAATCAGAAGAAGCAGAAGAAGGAGAAGGAGAAGGTGAAGTCTGGAGGGTGAATCAGAAGAAGGAGAAGGAGAAGGTGAAGTCTGGAGGGTGAATCAGAAGAAGTATAAGAAGGAGAAGGAGAAGGTGAAGTCTGGAGGGTGAATCAGAAGAAGCAGAAGAAGGAGAAGGAGATGGTGAAGTCTGGAGGGTGAATCAGAAGAAGTAGACGAAGGAGAAGGAGAAGGTGAAGTCTGGAGGGTGAATCAGAAGAAGCAGAAGAAGGAGATGGAGAAGGTGAAGTCTGGAGGGTGAATCAGAAGAAGTAGAAGAAGGAGAAGGTGAAGGTGAAGTCTGGAGGGTGAATCAGAAGAAGCAGAAGAAGGAGAAGGAGAAGGTGAAGTCTGGAGGGTGAATCAGAAGAAGCAGAAGAAGGAGAAGTAGAAGGTGAAGTCTGGAGGGTGATTCAGAAGAAGCAGAATAAGGAGAAGGAGAAGGTGAAGTCTGGAGGGTGAATCAGAAGAAGCAGAAGAAGGAGAAGGAGAAGGTGAAGTCTGGAGGGTGAATCAGAAGAAGTAGAAGAAGGAGAAGGAGAAGGTGAAGTCTGGAGGGTGAATCAGAAGAAGTAGAAGAAGGAGAAGGAGAAGGTGAAGTCTGGAGGGTGAATCAGAAGAAGTAGAAGAAGGAGAACGAGAAGGTGAAGTCTGGAGGGTGAAGCAGAAGAAGTAGAAGAAGGAGAAGGAGAAGGTGAAGTCAGGAGGGTGAATCAGAAGATGTAGAAGAAGGAGAAGGAGAAGGTGAAGTCAGGAGGGTGAATCAGAAGAAGCAGAAGAAGGAGAAGGAGAAGGTGAAGTCTGGAGGGTGAATCAGAAGAAGTAGAAGAAGGAGAAGGAGAAGGTGAAGTCTGGAGGGTGAATCAGAAGAAGCAGAAGAAGGAGAAGGAGAAGGTGAAGTCTGGAGGGTGAATCAGAAGAAGCAGAAGAAGGAGAAGGAGAAGGTGAAGTCTGGAGGGTGAATCAGAAGAAGCAGAAGAAGGAGAAGGAGAAGGTGAAGTCTGGAGGGTGAATCAGAAGAAGCAGAATAAGGAGAAGGAGAAGGTGAAGTCTGGAGGGTGAATCAGAAGAAGCAGAAGAAGGAGAAGGAGAAGGTGAAGTCTGGAGGGTGAAGCAGAAGAAACAGAAGAAGGAGAAGGAGAAGGTGAAGACTGGAGGGTGAATCAGAAGATGTAGAAGAAGGAGAAGGAGAAGGTGAAGTCTGGAGGGTGAATCAGAAGAAGTAGAAGAAGGAGAAGGAGAAGGTGAAGTCTGGAGGGTGAATCAGAAGAAGCAGAAGAAGGAGAAGGAGAAGGTGAAGTCTGGAGGGTGAATCAGAAGAAGCAGAAGAAGGAGAAGGAGAAGATGAAGTCTGGAGGGTGAATCAGAAGAAGTAGAAGAAGGAGAAGGAGAAGGTGAGGTCTGGAGGGTGAATCAGAAGAAGCAGAAGAAGGAGAAGGAGAAGGTGAAGTCTGGAGGGTGAATCAGAAGAAGCAGAAGAAGGAGAAGGAGAAGGTGAAGTCTGGAGGGTGAATCAGAAGAAGCAGAAGAAGGAGAAGGAGAAGGTGAAGTCAGGAGGGTGAATCAGAAGAAGCAGAAGAAGGAGAAGGAGTAGGTGAAGTTAGGAGGGGGAATCAGAAGAAGCAGAAGAAGGAGAAGGAGCAGGTGAAGTCAGGGGGGTGTAGCAGAAGAAGTAGAAGAAGGAGAAGGAGAAGGTGAAGTCAGGACGGTGAAGCAGAAGAAGCAGAAGAAGGAGAAGGAGAAGGTGAAGCCTGGAGGGCGCAGCAGAAGAAGCAGAAGAAGGAGAAGGAGAAGGTGAAGTCTGGAGTGTGAAGCAGAAGAAGCAGAAGAAGGAGAAGGAGAAGGTGAAGTCTGGAGGGTGAATCAGAAGAAGTAGAAGAAGGAGAAGGAGAAGGTGAAGTCTGGAGGGTGAAGCAGAAGAAGTAGAAGAAGGAGAAGGAGAAGGTGAAGTCAGGAGGGTGAATCAGAAGAAGTAGAAGAAGGAGAAGGAGAAGGTGAAGTCAGGAGGGTGAATCAGAAGAAGCAGAAGAAGGAGAAGGAGAAGGTGAAGTCTGGAGGGTGAATCAGAAGAATCAGAAGAAGGAGAAGGAGAAGGTGAAGTCTGGAGGGTGAATCAGAAGAAGCAGAAGAAAGAGAAGGAGAAGGTGAAGTCTGGAGGGTGAAGCAGAAGAAACAGAAGAAGGAGAAGGAGAAGGTGAAGACTGGAGGGTGAATCAGAAGAAGTAGAAGAAGGAGAAGGAGAAGGTGAAGTCTGGAGGGTGAATCAGAAGAAGTAGAAGAAGGAGAAGGTGAAGTTGAAGTCTGGAGGGTGAATCAGAAGAAGCAGAAGAAGGAGAAGGAGAAGGTGAAGTCTGGAGGGTGAATCAGAAGAAGTTTAAGAAGGAGAAGGAGAAGGTGTAGTCTGGAGGGTGAATCAGAAGAAGTAGACGAAAGAGAAGGAGAAGGTGAAGTCTGGAGGGTGAATCAGAAGAAGCAGAAGAAGGAGAAGGAGAAGGTTAAGTCTGGAGGGTGAATCAGAAGAAGTAGAAGAAGGAGAAGGAGAAGGTGAAGTCTGGAGGGTGAATCCGAAGAAGCAGAAGAAGGAGAAGGAGAAGGTGAAGTCTGGAGGGTGAATCAGAAGAAGCAGAAGAAGGAGAAGGAGAAGGTGAAGTCTGGAGGGTGAATCAGAAGAAGCAGAAGAAGGAGAAGGAGAAGATGAAGTCCGGAGGGTGAATCAGAAGAAGTAGAAGAAGGAGAAGGAGAAGGTGAAGTCTGGAGGGTGAATCAGAAGAAGTAGAAGAAGGAGAAGGAGAAGATGAAGTCTGGAGGGTGAATCAGAAGAAACAGAAGAAGGAGAAGGAGAAGGTGAAGTCTGGAGGGTGAATCAGAAGAAGTAGAAGAAGGAGAAGGAGAAGGTGTAGTCTGGAGGGTGAATCAGAAGAAGTAGACGAAGGAGAAGGAGAAGGTGAAGTCTGGAGGGTGAATCAGAAGAAGCAGAAGAAGGAGAAGGAGAAGGTTAAGTCCGGAGGGTGAATCAGAAGAAGTAGAAGAAGGAGAAGGAGAAGGTGAAGTCTGGAGGGTGAATCAGAAGAAGCAGAAGAAGGAGAAGGAGAAGGTGAAGTCTGGAGGGTGAATCAGAAGAAGCAGAAGAAGGAGAAGGAGAAGGTGAAGTCTGGAGGGTGAATCAGAAGAAGCAGAATAAGGAGAAGGAGAAGGTGAAGTCTGGAGGGTGAATCAGAAGAAGCAGAAGAAGGAGAAGGAGAAGGTGAAGTCTGGAGGGTGAATCAGAAGAAGTAGAAGAAGGAGAAGGAGAAGATGAAGTCTGGAGGGTGAATCAGAAGAAGTAGAAGAAGGAGAAGGAGAAGGTGAAGTCTGGAGGGTGAATCAGAAGAAGTAGAAGAAGGAGAAGGAGAAGATGAAGTCTGGAGGGTGAATCAGAAGAAACAGAAGAAGGAGAAGGAGAAGGTGAAGTCTGGAGGGTGAATCAGAAGAAGTAGAAGAAGGAGAAGGAGAAGGTGAAGTCTGGAGGGTGAATCAGAAGAAGCAGAAGAAGGAGAAGGAGAAGGTGAAGTCTGGAGGGTGAATCAGAAGAAGCAGAAGAAGGAGAAGGAGAAGGTGAAGTCTGGAGGGTGAATCAGAAGAAGTAGAAGAAGGAGAAGGAGAAGATGAAGTCTGGAGGGTGAATCAGAAGAAGTAGAAGAAGGAGAAGGAGAAGGTGAAGTCTGGAGGGTGAATCAGAAGAAGTAGAAGAAGGAGAAGGAGAAGATGAAGTCTGGAGGGTGAATCAGAAGAAGTAGAAGAAGGAGAAGGAGAAGGTGAAGTCTGGAGGGTGAATCAGAAGAAGTAGAAGAAGGAGAAGGAGAAGATGAAGTCTGGAGGGTGAATCAGAAGAAACAGAAGAAGGAGAAGGAGAAGGTGAAGTCTGGAGGGTGAATCAGAAGAAGTAGAAGAAGGAGAAGGAGAAGGTGTAGTCTGGAGGGTGAATCAGAAGAAGTAGACGAAGGAGAAGGAGAAGGTGAAGTCTGGAGGGTGAATCAGAAGAAGCAGAAGAAGGAGAAGGAGAAGGTGAAGTCTGGAGGGTGAATCAGAAGAAGTAGAAGAAGGAGAAGGAGAAGGTGAAGTCTGGAGGGTGAATCAGAAGAAGCAGAATAAGGAGAAGGAGAAGGTGAAGTCTGGAGGGTGAATCAGAAGAAGCAGAAGAAGGAGAAGGAGAAGGTGAAGTCTGGAGGGTGAATCAGAAGAAGTAGAAGAAGGAGAAGGAGAAGATGAAGTCTGGAGGGTGAATCAGAAGAAGTAGAAGAAGGAGAAGGAGAAGGTGAAGTCTGGAGCGTGAATCAGAAGAAGTAGAAGAAGGAGAAGGAGAAGATGAAGTCTGGAGGGTGAATCAGAAGAAACAGAAGAATGAGAAGGAGAAGGTGAAGTCTGGAGGGTGAATCAGAAGAAGTAGAAGAAGGAGAAGGAGAAGGTGTAGTCTGGAGGATGAATCAGAAGAAGTAGACGAAGGAGAAGGAGAAGGTGAAGTCTGGAGGGTGAATCAGAAGAAGCAGAAGAAGGAGAAGGAGAAGGTGAAGTCTGGAGGGTGAATCAGAAGAAGTAGAAGAAGGAGAAGGAGAAGGTGAAGTCTGGAGGGTGAATCAGAAGAAGCAGAAGAAGGAGAAGGAGAAGGTGAAGTCTGGAGGGTGAATCAGAAGAAGCAGAAGAAGCAGAAGGAGAAGGTGAAGTCTGGAGGGTGAATCAGAAGAAGTAGAAGAAGGAGAAGGAGAAGTTGAAGTCTGGAGGGTGAAGCAGAAGAAGTAGAAGATGGAGAAGGAGAAGGTGAAGTCAGGAGGGTGAATCAGAAGAAGTAGAAGAAGGAGAAGGAGAAGGTGAAGTCAGGAGGGTGAATCAGAAGAAGCAGAAGATGGAGAAGGAGAAGGTGAAGTCTGGAGGGTGAATCAGAAGAATCAGAAGAAGGAGAAGGAGAAGGTGAAGTCTGGAGGGTGAATCAGAAGAAGCAAAGGAAGGAGAAGGAGAAGGTGAAGTCTGGAGGGTGAATCAGAAGAAGCAGAATAAGGAGAAGGAGAAGTTGAAGTCTGGAGGTTGAATCAGAAGAAGCAGAATAAGGAGAAGGAGAAGGTGAAGTCTGGAGGGTGAATCAGAAGAAGCAGAAGAAGGAGAAGGAGAAGGAGAAGTCTGGAGGGTGAATCAGAAGAAGTAGAAGTAGGAGAAGGAGAAGGTGAAGTCTGGAGGGTGAAGCAGAAGAAGTAGAAGAAGGAGAAGGAGAAGGTGAAGTCAGGAGGGTGAATCAGAAGAAGTAGAAGAAGGAGAAGGAGAAGGTGAAGTCAGGAGGGTGAATCAGAAGAAGCAGAAGAAGGAGAAGGAGAAGGTGAAGGCTGGAGGGTGAATCAGAAGAATCAGAAGAAGGAGAAGGAGAAGGTGAAGTCTGGAGGGTGAATCAGAAGAAGCAGAAGAAAGAGAAGGAGAAGGTGAAGTCTGGAGGGTGAAGCAGAAGAAACAGAAGAAGGAGAAGGAGAAGGTGAAGACTGGAGGGTGAATCAGAAGAAGTAGAAGAAGGAGAAGGAGAAGGTGAAGTCTGGAGGGTGAATCAGAAGAAGTAGAAGAAGGAGAAGGAGAAGGTGAAGTCTGGAGGGTGAATCAGAAGAAACAGAAGAAGGAGAAGGAGAAGATGATGTCTGGAGGGTGAATCAGAAGAAGTAGAAGAAGGAGAAGGAGAAGGTGTAGTCTGGAGGGTGAATCAGAAGAAGTAGACGAAGGAGAAGGAGAAGGTGAAGTCTGGAGGGTGAATCAGAAGAAGCAGAAGAAGGAGAAGGAGAAGGTGAAGTCTGGAGGGTGAATCAGAAGAAGCAGAAGAAGGAGAAGGAGAAGGTGAAGTCTGGAGGGTGAATCAGAAGAAGCAGAATAAGGAGAAGGAGAAGGTGAAGTCTGGAGGGTGAATCAGAAGAAGCAGAAGAAGGAGAAGGAGAAGGTGAAGGCTGGAGGGTGAATCAGAAGAAGTAGAAGAAGGAGAAGGAGAAGATGAAGTCTGGAGGGTGAATCAGAAGAAGTAGAAGAAGGAGAAGGAGAAGGTGAAGTCTGGAGGGTGAATCAGAAGAAGTAGAAGAAGGAGAAGGAGAAGATGAAGTCTGGAGGGTGAATCAGAAGAAACAGAAGAATGAGAAGGAGAAGGTGAAGTCTGGAGGGTGAATCAGAAGAAGTAGAATAAGGAGAAGGAGAAGGTGAAGTCTGGAGGGTGAATCAGAAGAAGCAGAAGAAGGAGAAGGAGAAGGTGAAGTCTGGAGGGTGAATCAGAAGAAGTAGAAGAAGGAGAAGGAGAAGGTGAAGTCTGGAGGGTGAAGCAGAAGAAGTAGAAGAAGGAGAAGGAGAAGGTGAAGTCAGGAGGGTGAATCAGAAGAAGTAGAAGAAGGAGAAGGAGAAGGTGAAGTCAGGAGGGTGAATCAGAAGAAGCAGAAGAAGGAGAAAGAGAAGGTGAAGGCTGGAGGGTGAATCAGAAGAATCAGAAGAAGGAGAAGGAGAAGGTGAAGTCTGGAGGGTGAATCAGAAGAAGTAGAAGAAGGAGAAGGAGAAGATGAAGTCTGGAGGGTGAATCAGAAGAAACAGAAGAATGAGAAGGAGAAGGTGAAGTCTGGAGGGTGAATCAGAAGAAGTAGAAGAAGGAGAAGGAGAAGGTGTAGTCTGGAGGATGAATCAGAAGAAGTAGACGAAGGAGAAGGAGAAGGTGAAGTCTGGAGGGTGAATCAGAAGAAGCAGAAGAAGGAGAAGGAGAAGGTGAAGTCTGGAGGGTGAATCAGAAGAAGTAGAAGAAAGAGAAGGAGAAGGTGAAGTCTGGAGGGTGAATCAGAAGAAGCAGAAGAAGGAGAAGGAGAAGGTGAAGTCTGGAGGGTGAATCAGAAGAAGCAGAAGAAGCAGAAGGAGAAGGTGAAGTCTGGAGGGTGAATCAGAAGAAGTAGAAGAAGGAGAAGGAGAAGTTGAAGTCTGGAGGGTGAAGCAGAAGAAGTAGAAGATGGAGAAGGAGAAGGTGAAGTCAGGAGGGTGAATCAGAAGAAGTAGAAGAAGGAGAAGGAGAAGGTGAAGTCAGGAGGGTGAATCAGAAGAAGCAGAAGATGGAGAAGGAGAAGGTGAAGTCTGGAGGGTGAATCAGAAGAATCAGAAGAAGGAGAAGGAGAAGGTGAAGTCTGGAGGGTGAATCAGAAGAAGCAAAGGAAGGAGAAGGAGAAGGTGAAGTCTGGAGGGTGAATCAGAAGAGGCAGAATAAGGAGAAGGAGAAGTTGAAGTCTGGAGGTTGAATCAGAAGAAGCAGAATAAGGAGAAGGAGAAGGTGAAGTCTGGAGGGTGAATCAGAAGAAGCAGAAGAAGGAGAAGGAGAAGGTGAAGTCTGGAGGGTGAATCAGAAGAAGTAGAAGAAGGAGAAGGAGAAGGTGAAGTCTGGAGGGTGAAGCAGAAGAAGTAGAAGAAGGAGAAGGAGAAGTTGAAGTCAGGAGGGTGAATCAGAAGAAGTAGAAGAAGGAGAAGGAGAAGGTGAAGTCAGGAGGGTGAATCAGAAGAAGCAGAAGAAGGAGAAGGAGAAGGTGAAGGCTGGAGGGTGAATCAGAAGAATCAGAAGAAGGAGAAGGAGAAGGTGAAGTCTGGAGGGTGAATCAGAAGAAGCAGAAGAAAGAGAAGGAGAAGGTGAAGTCTGGAGGGTGAAGCAGAAGAAACAGAAGAAGGAGAAGGAGAAGGTGAAGACTGGAGGGTGAATCAGAAGAAGTAGAAGAAGGAGAAGGAGAAGGTGAAGTCTGGAGGGTGAATCAGAAGAAGTAGAAGAAGGAGAAGGAGAAGGTGAAGTCTGGAGGGTGAATCAGAAGAAACAGAAGAAGGAGAAGGAGAAGATGAAGTCTGGAGGGTGAATCAGAAGAAGTAGAAGAAGGAGAAGGAGAAGGTGTAGTCTGGAGGGTGAATCAGAAGAAGTAGACGAAGGAGAAGGAGAAGGTGAAGTCTGGAGGGTGAATCAGAAGAAGCAGAAGAAGGAGAAGGAGAAGGTGAAGTCTGGAGGGTGAATCAGAAGAAGTAGAAGAAGGAGAAGGAGAAGGTGAAGTCTGGAGGGTGAATCAGAAGAAGCAGAATAAGGAGAAGGAGAAGGTGAAGTCTGGAGGGTGAATCAGAAGAAGCAGAAGAAGGAGAAGGAGAAGGTGAAGGCTGAAGGGTGAATCAGAAGAAGTAGAAGAAGGAGAAGGAGAAGATGAAGTCTGGAGGGTGAATCAGAAGAAGTAGAAGAAGGAGAAGGAGAAGGTGAAGTCTGGAGGGTGAATCAGAAGAAGTAGAAGAAGGAGAAGGAGAAGATGAAGTCTGGAGGGTGAATCAGAAGAAACAGAAGAATGAGAAGGGGAAGGTGAAGTCTGGAGGGTGAATCAGAAGAAGTAGAATAAGGAGAAGGAGAAGGTGAAGTCTGGAGGGTGAATCAGAAGAAGCAGAAGAAGGAGAAGGAGAAGGTGAAGTCTGGAGGGTGAATCAGAAGAAGTAGAAGAAGGAGAAGGAGAAGGTGAAGTCTGGAGGGTGAAGCAGAAGAAGTAGAAGAAGGAGAAGGAGAAGTTGAAGTCAGGAGGGTGAATCAGAAGAAGTAGAAGAAGGAGAAGGTGAAGTCAGGAGGGTGAATCAGAAGAAGCAGAAGAAGGAGAAGGAGAAGGTGAAGGCTGGAGGGTGAATCAGAAGAATCAGAAGAAGGAGAAGGAGAAGGTGAAGTCTGGAGGGTGAATCAGAAGAAGCAGAAGAAAGAGAAGGAGAAGGTGAAGTCTGGAGGGTGAAGCAGAAGAAACAGAAGAAGGAGAAGGAGAAGGTGAAGACTGGAGGGTGAATCAGAAGAAGTAGAAGAAGGAGAAGGAGAAGGTGAAGTCTGGAGGGTGAATCAGAAGAAGTAGAAGAAGGAGAAGGAGAAGGTGAAGTCTGGAGGGTGAATCAGAAGAAACAGAAGAAGGAGAAGGAGAAGGTGAAGTCTGGAGGGTGAATCAGAAGAAGTAGAAGAAGGAGAAGGAGAAGGTGTAGTCTGGAGGGTGAATCAGAAGAAGTAGACGAAGGAGAAGGAGAAGGTGAAGTCTGGAGGGTGAATCAGAAGAAGCAGAAGAAGGAGAAGGAGAAGGTGAAGTCTGGAGGGTGAATCAGAAGAAGTAGAAGAAGGAGAAGGAGAAGGTGAAGTCTGGAGGGTGAATCAGAAGAAGCAGAATAAGGAGAAGGAGAAGGTGAAGTCTGGAGGGTGAATCAGAAGAAGCTGAAGAAGGAGAAGGAGAAGGTGAAGTCTGGAGGGTGAATCAGAAGAAGTAGAAGAAGGAGAAGGACAAGATGAAGTCTGGAGGGTGAATCAGAAGAAGTAGAAGAAGGAGAAGGAGAAGGTGAAGTCTGGAGGGTGAATCAGAAGAAGTAGAAGAAGGAGAAGGAGAAGATGAAGTCTGGAGGGTGAATCAGAAGAAACAGAAGAATGAGAAGGAGAAGGTGAAGTCTGGAGGGTGAATCAGAAGAAGTAGAAGAAGGAGAAGGAGAAGGTGTAGTCTGGAGGGTGAATCAGAAGAAGTAGACGAAGGAGAAGGAGAAGGTGAAGTCTGGAGGGTGAATCAGAAGAAGCAGAAGAACGAGAAGGAGAAGGTGAAGTCTGGAGGGTGAATCAGAAGAAGTAGAAGAAGGAGAAGGAGAAGGTGAAGTCTGGAGGGTGAATCAGAAGAAGCAGAAGAAGGAGAATGAGAAGGTGAAGTCGGGAGGGTGAATCAGAAGAAGCAGAAGAAGGAGAAGGAGAAGGTGAAGTCTGGAGGGTGAATCAGAAGAAGTAGAAGAAGGAGAAGGAGAAGTTGAAGTCTGGAGGGTGAAGCAGAAGAAGTAGAAGATGGAGAAGGAGAAGGTGAAGTCAGGAGGGTGAATCAGAAGAAGTAGAAGAAGGAGAAGGAGAAGGTGAAGTCAGGAGGGTGAATCAGAAGAAGCAGAAGATGGAGAAGGAGAAGGTGAAGTCTGGAGGGTGAATCAGAAGAATCAAAAGAAGGAGAAGGAGAAGGTGAAGTCTGGAGGGTGAATCAGAAGAAGTAGAAGAAGGAGAAGGAGAAGGTGAAGTCTGGAGGGTGAATCAGAAGAAGCAGAATAAGGAGAAGGAGAAGGTGAAGTCTGGAGGGTGAATCAGAAGAAGCTGAAGAAGGAGAAGGAGAAGGTGAAGTCTGGAGGGTGAATCAGAAGAAGTAGAAGAAGGAGAAGGACAAGATGAAGTCTGGAGGGTGAATCAGAAGAAGTAGAAGAAGGAGAAGGAGAAGGTGAAGTCTGGAGGGTGAATCAGAAGAAGTAGAAGAAGGAGAAGGAGAAGATGAAGTCTGGAGGGTGAATCAGAAGAAACAGAAGAATGAGAAGGAGAAGGTGAAGTCTGGAGGGTGAATCAGAAGAAGTAGAAGAAGGAGAAGGAGAAGGTGTAGTCTGGAGGGTGAATCAGAAGAAGTAGACGAAGGAGAAGGAGAAGGTGAAGTCTGGAGGGTGAATCAGAAGAAGCAGAAGAACGAGAAGGAGAAGGTGAAGTCTGGAGGGTGAATCAGAAGAAGTAGAAGAAGGAGAAGGAGAAGGTGAAGTCTGGAGGGTGAATCAGAAGAAGCAGAAGAAGGAGAATGAGAAGGTGAAGTCGGGAGGGTGAATCAGAAGAAGCAGAAGAAGGAGAAGGAGAAGGTGAAGTCTGGAGGGTGAATCAGAAGAAGTAGAAGAAGGAGAAGGAGAAGTTGAAGTCTGGAGGGTGAAGCAGAAGAAGTAGAAGATGGAGAAGGAGAAGGTGAAGTCAGGAGGGTGAATCAGAAGAAGTAGAAGAAGGAGAAGGAGAAGGTGAAGTCAGGAGGGTGAATCAGAAGAAGCAGAAGATGGAGAAGGAGAAGGTGAAGTCTGGAGGGTGAATCAGAAGAATCAGAAGAAGGAGAAGGAGAAGGTGAAGTCTGGAGGGTGAATCAGAAGAAGCAAAGGAAGGAGAAGGAGAAGGTGAAGTCTGGAGGGTGAATCAGAAGAAGCAGAATAAGGAGAAGGAGAAGTTGAAGTCTGGAGGGTGAATCAGAAGAAGCAGAATAAGGAGAAGGAGAAGGTGAAGCCTGGAGGGTAAATCAGAAGAAGCAGGAGAAGGAGAAGGAGAAGGTGAAGTCTGGAGGGTGAATCAGAAGAAGTAGAAGAAGGAGAAGGAGAAGGTGAAGTCTGGAGGGTGAAGCAGAAGAAGTAGAAGAAGGAGAAGGAGAAGGTGAAGTCAGGAGGGTGAATCAGAAGAAGTAGAAGAAGGAGAAGGAGAAGGTGAAGTCAGGAGGGTGAATCAGAAGAAGCAGAAGAAGGAGAAGGAGAAGGTGAAGGCTGGAGGGTGAAGCAGAAGAAACAGAAGAAGGAGAAGGAGAAGGTGAAGACTGGAGGGTGAATCAGAAGAAGTAGAAGAAGGAGAAGGAGAAGGTGAAGTCTGGAGGGTGAATCAGAAGAAGTAGAAGAAGGAGAAGGAGAAGGTGAAGTCTGGAGGGTGAATCAGAAGAAGCAGAAGAAGGAGAAGGAGAAGATGAAGTCTGGAGGGTGAATCAGAAGAAGTAGAAGAAGGAGAAGGAGAAGGTGAAGTCTGGAGGGTGAATCAGAAGTAGTAGAAGAAGGAGAAGGAGAAGGTGAAGTCTGGAGGGTGAATCAGAAGAAACAGAAGAAGGAGAAGGAGAAGGTGAAGTCTGGAGGGTGAATCAGAAGAAGTAGAAGAAGGAGAAGGAGAAGGTGTAGTCTGGAGGGTGAATCAGAAGAAGTAGACGAAGGAGAAGGAGAAGGTGAAGTCTGGAGGGTGAATCAGAAGAAGCAGAAGAAGGAGATGGAGAAGGTGAAGTCTGGAGGGTGAATCAGAAGAAGTAGAAGAAGGAGAAGGAGAAGGTGAAGTCTGGAGGGTGAATCAGAAGAAGCAGAAGAAGGAGAAGGAGAAGGTGAAGTCTGGAGGGTGATTCAGAAGAAGCAGAATAAGGAGAAGGAGAAGGTGATGTCTGGAGGGTGAATCAGAAGAAGCAGAAGAAGGAGATTGAGAAGGTGAAGTCTGGAGGGTGAATCAGAAGAAGCAGAAGAAGGAGAAGGAGAAGGTGAAGTCTGGAGGGTGAATCAGAAGAAGCAGAAGAAGGAGAAGGAGAAGGTGAAGTCTGAGGGTGAAGCAGAAGAAGTAGAAGAAGGAGAAGGAGAAGGTGAAGTCAGGAGGGTGAATCAGAAGAAGTAGAAGAAGGAGAAGGAGAAGGTGAAGTCAGGAGGGTGAATCAGAAGAAGCAGAAGAAGGAGAAGGAGAAGGTGAAGTCTGGAGGGTGAATCAGAAGAATCAGAAGAAGGAGAAGGAGAAGGTGAAGTCTGGAGGGTGAATCAGAAGAAGCAGAAGAAAGAGAAGGAGAAGGTGAAGTCTGGAGGGTGAAGCAGAAGAAACAGAAGAAGGAGAAGGAGAAGGTGAAGACTGGAGGGTGAATCAGAAGAAGTAGAAGAAGGAGAAGGAGAAGGTGAAGTCTGGAGGGTGAATCAGAAGAAGTAGAAGAAGGAGAAGGAGAAGGTGAAGTCTGGAGGGTGAATCAGAAGAAGCAGAAGAAGGAGAAGGAGAAGGTGAAGTCTGGAGGGTGAATCAGAAGAAGCAGAAGAAGGAGAAGGAGAAGATGAAGTCTGGAGGGTGAATCGGAAGAAGTAGAAGAAGGAGAAGGAGAAGGTGAAGTCTGGAGGGTGAATCAGAAGAAGTAGAAGAAGGAGAAGGAGAAGTTGAAGTCTGGAGGGTGAATCAGAACAAGCAGAAGAAGGAGAAGGAGAAGGTGAAGTCTGGAGGGTGAATCAGACGAAGCAGAAGAAGGAGAAGGAGAAGATGAAGTCTGGAGGGTGAATCAGAAGAAGTAGAAGAAGGAGAAGGAGAAGGTGAAGTCTGGAGGGTGAATCAGAAGAAGTAGAAGAAGGAGAAGGAGAAGATGAAGTCTGGAGGGTGAATCAGAAGAAACAGAAGAAGGAGGAGGAGAAGGTGAAGTCTGGAGGGTGAATCAGAAGAAGTAGAAGAAGGAGAAGGAGAAGGTGTAGTCTGGAGGGTGAATCAGAAGAAGTAGACGAAGGAGAAGGAGAAGGTGAAGTCTGGAGGGTGAAACAGAAGAAGCAGAAGAAGGAGAAGGAGAAGGTGAAGTCTGGAGGGTGAATCAGAAGAAGTAGAAGAAGGAGAAGGAGAAGGTGAAGTCTGGAGGGTGAATCAGAAGAAGCAGAAGAAGGAGAAGGAGAAGGTGAAGTCTGGAGGGTGAATCAGAAGAAGCAGAAGAAGGAGAAGGAGAAGGTGAAGTCTGGAGGGTGAATCAGAAGAAGTAGAAGAAGGAGAACGAGAAGTTGAAGTCTGGAGGGTGAAGCAGAAGAAGTAGAAGATGGAGAAGGAGAAGGTGAAGTCAGGAGGGTGAATCAGAAGAAGTAGAAGAAGGAGAAGGTGAAGTCAGGAGGGTGAATCAGAAGAAGCAGAAGATGGAGAAGGAGAAGGTGAAGTCTGGAGGGTGAATCAGAAGAATCAGAAGAAGGAGAAGGAGAAGGTGAAGTCTGGAGGGTGAATCAGAAGAAGCAAAGGAAGGAGAAGGAGAAGGTGAAGTCTGGAGGGTGAATCAGAAGAAGCAGAATAAGGAGAAGGAGAAGGTGAAGTCTGGAGGGTGAATCAGAAGAAGCAGAAGAAGGAGAAGGAGAAGGTGAAGTCTGAGGGTGAAGCAGAAGAAGTAGAAGAAGGAGAAGGAGAAGGTGAAGTCAGGAGGGTGAATCAGAAGAAGTAGAAGAAGGAGAAGGAGAAGGTGAAGTCAGGAGGGTGAATCAGAAGAAGCAGAAGAAGGAGAAGGAGAAGGTGAAGTCTGGAGGGTGAATCAGAAGAATCAGAAGAAGGAGAAGGAGAAGGTGAAGTCTGGAGGGTGAATCAGAAGAAGCAGAAGAAAGAGAAGGAGAAGGTGAAGTCTGGAGGGTGAAGCAGAAGAAACAGAAGAAGGAGAAGGAGAAGGTGAAGACTGGAGGGTGAATCAGAAGAAGTAGAAGAAGGAGAAGGAGAAGGTGAAGTCTGGAGGGTGAATCAGAAGAAGTAGAAGAAGGCGAAGGAGAAGGTGAAGTCTGGAGGGTGAATCAGAAGAAGCAGAAGAAGGAGAAGGAGAAGGTGAAGTCTGGAGGGTGAATCAGAAGAAGCAGAAGAAGGAGAAGGAGAAGATGAAGTCTGGAGGGTGAATCAGAAGAAGTAGAAGAAGGAGAAGGAGAAGGTGAAGTCTGGAGGGTGAATCAGAAGAAGTAGAAGAAGGAGAAGGAGAAGATGAAGTCTGGAGGGTGAATCAGAAGAAACAGAAGAAGGAGGAGGAGAAGGTGAAGTCTGGAGGGTGAATCAGAAGAAGTAGAAGAAGGAGAAGGAGAAGGTGTAGTCTGGAGGGTGAATCAGAAGAAGTAGACGAAGGAGAAGGAGAAGGTGAAGTCTGGAGGGTGAATCAGAAGAAGCAGAAGAAGGAGAAGGAGAAGGTGAAGTCTGGAGGGTGAATCAGAAGAAGTAGAAGAAGGAGAAGGAGAAGGAGAAGTCTGGAGGGTGAATCAGAAGAAGCAGAAGAAGGAGAAGGAGAAGGTGAAGTCTGGAGGGTGAATCAGAAGAAGCAGAAGAAGGAGAAGGAGAAGGTGAAGTCTGGAGGGTGAATCAGAAGAAGTAGAAGAAGGAGAACGAGAAGTTGAAGTCTGGAGGGTGAAGCAGAAGAAGTAGAAGATGGAGAAGGAGAAGGTGAAGTCAGGAGGGTGAATCAGAAGAAGTAGAAGAAGGAGAAGGTGAAGTCAGGAGGGTGAATCAGAAGAAGCAGAAGATGGAGAAGGAGAAGGTGAAGTCTGGAGGGTGAATCAGAAGAATCAGAAGAAGGAGAAGGAGAAGGTGAAGTCTGGAGGGTGAATCAGAAGAAGCAAAGGAAGGAGAAGGAGAAGGTGAAGTCTGGAGGGTGAATCAGAAGAAGCAGAATAAGGAGAAGGAGAAGGTGAAGTCTGGAGGGTGAATCAGAAGAAGCAGAATAAGGAGAAGGAGAAGGTGAAGTCTGGAGGGTGAATCAGAAGAAGTAGAAGAAGGAGAAGGAGAAGGTGAAGTCTGGAGGGTGAAGCAGAAGAAGTAGAAGAAGGAGAAGGAGAAGCTGAAGTCAGGAGGGTGAATCAGAAGAAGTAGAAGAAGGAGAAGGAGAAGGTGAAGTCAGGAGGGTGAATCAGAAGAAGCAGAAGAAGGAGAAGGAGTAGGTGAAGTCTGGAGGGTGAATCAGAAGAATCAGAAGAAGGAGAAGGAGAAGGTGAAGTCTGGAGGGTGAATCAGAAGAAGCAGAAGAAAGAGAAGGAGAAGGTGAAGTCTGGAGGGTGAAGCAGAAGAAACAGAAGAAGGAGAAGGAGAAGGTGAAGACTGGAGGGTGAATCAGAAGAAGTAGAAGAAGGAGAAGGAGAAGGTGAAGTCTGGTGGGTGAATCAGAAGAAGTAGAAGAAGGAGAAGGAGAAGGTGAAGTCTGGAGGGTGAATCAGAAGAAGCAGAAGAAGGAGAAGGAGAAGGTGAAGTCTGGAGGGTGAATCAGAAGAAGCAGAAGAAGGAGAAGGAGAAGATGAAGTCTGGAGGGTGAATCAGAAGAAGTAGAAGAAGGAGAAGGAGAAGGTGAAGTCTGGAGGGTGAATCAGAAGTAGTAGAAGAAGGAGAAGGAGAAGGTGAAGTCTGGAGGGTGAATCAGAAGAAACAGAGGAAGGAGAAGGAGAAGGTGAAGTCTGGAGGGTGAATCAGAAGAAGTAGAAGAAGGAGAAGGAGAAGGTGTAGTCTGGAGGGTGAATCAGAAGAAGTAGACGAAGGAGAAGGAGAAGGTGAAGTCTGGAGGGTGAATCAGAAGAAGCAGAAGAAGGAGATGGAGAAGGTGAAGTCTGGAGGGTGAATCAGAAAAAGTAGAAGAAGGAGAAGGAGAAGGTGAAGTCTGGAGGGTGAATCAGAAGAAGCAGAAGAAGGAGAAGGAGAAGGTGAAGTCTGGAGGGTGATTCAGAAGAAGCAGAATAAGGAGAAGGAGAAGGTGATGTCTGGAGGGTGAATCAGAAGAAGCAGAAGAAGGAGAAGGAGAAGGTGAAGTCTGGAGGGTGAATCAGAAGAAGTAGAAGAAGGAGAAGGAGAAGGTGAAGTCTGGAGGGTGAATCAGAAGAAGTAGAAGAAGGAGAAGGAGAAGGTGAAGTCTGGAGGGTGAATCAGAAGAAGTAGAAGAAGGAGAAGGAGAAGGTGAAGTCTGGAGGGGGAAGCAGAAGAAGTAGAAGAAGGAGAAGGAGAAGGTGAAGTCAGGAGGGTGAATCAGAAGAAGTAGAAGAAGGAGAAGGAGAAGGTGAAGTCAGGAGGGTGAATCAGAAGAAGCAGAAGAAGGAGAAGGAGAAGGTGAAGTCTGGAGGGTGAATCAGAAGAATCAGAAGAAGGAGAAGGAGAAGGTGAAGTCTGGAGGGTGAATCAGAAGAAGTAGAAGAAGGAGAAGGAGAAGATGAAGTCTGGAGGGTGAATCAGAAGAAACAGAAGAAGGAGAAGGAGAAGGTGAAGTCTGGAGGGTGAATCAGAAGAAGTAGAAGAAGGAGAAGGAGAAGGTGAAGTCAGGACGGTGAAGCAGAAGAAGCAGAAGAAGGAGAAGGAGAAGGTGAAGCCTGGAGGGCGCAGCAGAAGAAGCAGAAGAAGGAGAAGGAGAAGGTGAAGTCTGGAGTGTGAAGCAGAAGAAGCAGAAGAAGGAGAAGGAGAAGGTGAAGTCTGGAGGGTGAATCAGAAGAAGTAGAAGAAGGAGAAGGAGAAGGTGAAGTCTGGAGGGTGAAGCAGAAGAAGTAGAAGAAGGAGAAGGAGAAGGTGAAGTCAGGAGGGTGAATCAGAAGAAGTAGAAGAAGGAGAAGGAGAAGGTGAAGTCAGGAGGGTGAATCAGAAGAAGCAGAAGAAGGAGAAGGAGAAGGTGAAGTCTGGAGGGTGAATCAGAAGAATCAGAAGAAGGAGAAGGAGAAGGTGAAGTCTGGAGGGTGAATCAGAAGAAGCAGAAGAAAGAGAAGGAGAAGGTGAAGTCTGGAGGGTGAAGCAGAAGAAACAGAAGAAGGAGAAGGAGAAGGTGAAGACTGGAGGGTGAATCAGAAGAAGTAGAAGAAGGAGAAGGAGAAGGTGAAGTCTGGAGGGTGAATCAGAAGAAGTAGAAGAAGGAGAAGGAGAAGTTGAAGTCTGGAGGGTGAATCAGAAGAAGCAGAAGAAGGAGAAGAAGAAGGTGAAGTCTGGAGGGTGAATCAGAAGAAGTAGAAGAAGGAGAAGGAGAAGGTGTAGTCTGGAGGGTGAATCAGAAGAAGTAGACGAAGGAGAAGGAGAAGGTGAAGTCTGGAGGGTGAATCAGAAGAAGCAGAAGAAGGAGAAGGAGAAGGTTAAGTCTGGAGGGTGAATCAGAAGAAGTAGAAGAAGGAGAAGGAGAAGGTGAAGTCTGGAGGGTGAATCAGAAGAAGCAGAAGAAGGAGAAGGAGAAGGTGAAATCTGGAGGGTGAATCAGAAGAAGCAGAAGAAGGAGAAGGAGAAGGTGAAGTCTGGAGGGTGAATCAGAAGAAGCAGAATAAGGAGAAGGAGAAGATGAAGTCCGGAGGGTGAATCAGAAGAAGTAGAAGAAGGAGAAGGAGAAGGTGAAGTCTGGAGGGTGAATCAGAAGAAGTAGAAGAAGGAGAAGGAGAAGATGAAGTCTGGAGGGTGAATCAGAAGAAACAGAAGAAGGAGAAGGAGAAGGTGAAGTCTGGAGGGTGAATCAGAAGAAGTAGAAGAAGGAGAAGGAGAAGGTGTAGTCTGGAGGGTGAATCAGAAGAAGCAGAAGAAGGAGAAGGAGAAGGTGAAGTCTGGAGGGTGAATCAGAAGAATCAGATGAAGGAGAAGGAGAAGGTGAAGTCTGGAGGGTGAATCAGAAGAAGCAGAAGAAAGAGAAGGAGAAGGTGAAGACTGGAGGGTGAAGCAGAAGAAGTAGAAGAAGGAGAAGGAGAAGGTGAAGTCTGGAGGGTGAATCAGAAGAAGTAGAAGAAGGAGAAGGAGAAGTTGAAGTCTGGAGGGTGAATCAGAAGAAGCAGAAGAAGGAGAAGGAGAAGGTGAAGTCTGGAGGGTGAATCAGAAGAAGTAGAAGAAGGAGAAGGAGAAGGTGGAGTCTGGAGGGTGAATCAGAAGAAGTAGACGAAGGAGAAGGAGAAGGTGAAGTCTGGAGGGTGAATCAGAAGAAGCAGAAGAAGGAGAAGGAGAAGGTTAAGTCTGGAGGGTGAATCAGAAGAAGTAGAAGAAGGAGAAGGAGAAGGTGAAGTCTGGAGGGTGAATCAGAAGAAGCAGAAGAAGGAGAAGGAGAAGGTGAAGTCTGGAGGGTGAATCAGAAGAAGCAGAAGAAGGAGAAGGAGAAGGTGAAGTCTGGAGGGTGAATCAGAAGAAGCAGAAGAAGGAGAAGGAGAAGATGAAGTCCGGAGGGTGAATCAGAAGAAGTAGAAGAAGGAGAAGGAGAAGGTGAAGTCTGGAGGGTGAATCAGAAGAAGTAGAAGAAGGAGAAGGAGAAGATGAAGTCTGGAGGGTGAATCAGAAGAAACAGAAGAAGGAGAAGGAGAAGGTGAAGTCTGGAGGGTGAATCAGAAGAAGTAGAAGAAGGAGAAGTAGAAGGTGTAGTCTAGAGGGTGAATCAGAAGAAGTAGACGAAGGAGAAGGAGAAGGTGAAGTCTGGAGGGCGAATCAGAAGAAGCAGAAGAAGGAGAAGGAGAAGGTTAAGTCTGGAGGGTGAATCAGAAGAAGTAGAAGAAGGAGAAGGAGAAGGTGAAGTCTGGAGGGTGAATCAGAAGAAGCAGAAGAAGGAGAAGGAGAAGGTGAAGTCTGGAGGGTGAATCAGAAGAAGCAGAAGAAGGAGAAGGAGAAGGTGAAGTCTGGAGGGTGAATCAGAAGAAGCAGAATAAGGAGAAGGAGAAGGTGAAGTCTGGAGGGTGAATCAGAAGAAGCAGAAGAAGGAGAAGGAGAAGGTGAAGTCTGGAGGGTGAATCAGAAGAAGTAGAAGAAGGAGAAGGAGAAGATGAAGTCTGGAGGGTGAATCAGAAGAAGTAGAAGAAGGAGAAGGAGAAGGTGAAGTCTGGAGGGTGAATCAGAAGAAGTAGAAGAAGGAGAAGGAGAAGATGAAGTCTGGAGGGTGAATCAGAAGAAGTAGAAGAAGGAGAAGGAGAAGGTGAAGTCTGGAGGATGAATCAGAAGAAGTAGAAGAAGGAGAAGGAGAAGGTGAAGTCAGGACGGTGAAGCAGAAGACGCAGAAGAAGGAGAAGGAGAAGGTGAAGCCTGGAGGGCGCAGCAGAAGAAGCAGAAGAAGGAGAAGGAGAAGGTGAAGTCTGGAGTGTGAAGCAGAAGAAGCAGAAGAAGGAGAAGGAGAAGGTGAAGTCTGGAGGGTGAATCAGAAGAAGTAGAAGAAGGAGAAGGAGAAGGTGAAGTCTGGAGGGTGAAGCAGAAGAAGTAGAAGAAGGAGAAGGAGAAGGTGAAGTCAGGAGGGTGAATCAGAAGAAGTAGAAGAAGGAGAAGGAGAAGGTGAAGTCAGGAGGGTGAATCAGAAGAAGCAGAAGAAGGAGAAGGAGAAGGTGAAGTCTGGAGGGTGAATCAGAAGAAGTAGAAGAAGGAGAAGGAGAAGGTGAAGTCTGGAGGGTGAATCAGAAGAAGCAGAAGAAGGAGAAGGAGAAGGTGAAATCTGGAGGGTGAATCAGAAGAAGCAGAAGAAGTAGAAGGAGAAGGTGAAGTCTGGAGGGTGAATCAGAAGAAGCAGAAGAAGGAGAAGGAAAAGATGAAGTCCGGAGGGTGAATCAGAAGAAGTAGAAGAAGGAGAAGGAGAAGGTGAAGTCTGGAGGGTGAATCAGAAGAAGTAGAAGAAGGAGAAGGAGAAGGTGAAGTCTGGAGGGTGAATCAGAAGAAGCAGAAGAAGGAGAAGGAGATGGTGAAGTCTGGAGGGTGAATCAGAAGAAGTAGAAGATGGAGAAGGAGAAGGTGTAGACTGGAGGGTGAATCAGAAGAAGTAGACGAAGGAGAAGGAGAAGGTGAAGTCTGGAGGGTGAATCAGAAGAAGCAGAAGAAGGAGAAGGAGAAGGTGAAGTCTGGAGGGTGAATCAGAAGAAGTAGAAGAAGGAGAAGGAGAAGGTGAAGTCTGGAGGGTGAATCAGAAGAAGCAGAAGAAGGAGAAGGAGAAGGTGAAGTCTGGAGGGTGAATCAGAAGAAGCAGAAGAAGGAGAAGGAGAAGGTGAAGTCTGGAGGGTGAATCAGAAGAAGCAGAAGAAGGAGAAGGAGAAGGTGAAGTCTGGAGGGTGAATCAGAAGAAGCAGAAGAAGTAGAAGGAGAAGGTGAAGTCTGGAGGGTGAATCAGAAGAAGTAGAAGAAGGAGAAGGAGAAGGTGATGTCTGGAGGGTGAATCAGAGGAAGCAGAAGAAGGAGAAGGAGAAGGTGAAGTCAGAAGGGTGAATCAGAAGATGCAGAAGAAGGAGAAGGTGAAGTCTGGAGGCTGAATCAGAAGAAGCAGAAGAAGGAGAAGGAGAAGGTGAAGTCTGGAGGGAGAAGCAGGAGAAGTAGAAGAAGGAGAAGGAGAAGGTGAAGTCTGGAGGGTGAATCAGAAGAAGTAGAAGAAGGAGAAGGAGAAGGTGAAGTCTGGAGGGTGAATCGGAAGAAGTAGAAGAAGGAGAAGGAGAAGGTGAAGTCTGGAGGGTGAATCAGAAGAAGCAGAAGAAGGAGAAGGAGAAGGTGAAGTCGTTAGTGTGAATCTGAAGAAGTAGAAGAAGGAGAAGGAGAAGGTATAGTCTCGAGGGTGAATCAGAAGAAGTGGACGAAGGAGAAGGAGAAGGTGAAGTCTGGAGGGTGAATCAGAAGATGCAGAAGAAGGAGAAGGAGAAGGTGAAGTCTGGCGGGTGAATCAGAAGAAGTAGAAGAAGGAGAAGGAGAAGGTGAAGTCTGGAGGGTGAATCAGAAGAAGCAGAAGAAGGAGAAGGAGAAGGTGAAGTCTGGAGGGTGAATCAGAAGAAGCAGAAGAAGGAGAAGGAGAAGGTGAAGTCTGGAGGGTGAATCAGAAGAAGCAGAAGAAGGAGACGGAGAAGGTGAAGTCTGGAGGGTGAATCAGAAGAAGCAGAAGAAGGAGAAGGAGAAGGTGAAGTCTGGAGGGTGAATCAGAAGAAGTAGAAGAAGGAGAAGGAGAAGGTGAAGTCTGGAGGGTGAATCAGAAGAAGCAGAAGAAGGAGAAGGAGAAGGTGAAGTCAGGAGGGTGAATCAGAAGAAGCAGAAGAAGGAGAAGGAGAAGGTGAAGTCTGGAGGGTGAATCAGAAGAAGCAGAAGAAGGAGAAGGAGAAGGTGAAGTCTGGAGGGTGAATCAGAAGAAGTAGAAGAAGGAGAAGGAGAAGTTGAAGTCTGGAGGGTGAAGCAGAAGAAGTAGAAGAAGGAGAAGGAGAAGGTGAAGTCAGGAGGGTGAATCAGAAGAAGCAGAAGAAGGAGAAAGGAGAAGGTGAAGTCTGGAGGGTGAATCAGAAGAATCAGAAGAAGGAGAAGGTGAAGTCTGGAGGGTGAATCAGAAGAAGCAGAAGAAAGAGAAGGAGAAGGTGAAGTCTGGAGAGTGAAGCAGAAGAAGCAGAAGAAGGAGAAGGGGAAGGTGAAGACTGGAGGGTAAATCAGAAGCTGTAGAAGAAGGAGAAGGAGAAGGTGAAGTCTGGAGGGTGAATCAGAAGAAGTAGAAGAAGGAGAAGGAGAAGGTGAAGTCTGGAGGGTGAATCAGAAGAAGCAGAAGAAGGAGAAGGAGAAGATGAAATCTGGAGGGTGGATCAGAAGAAGTAGAAGAAGGAGAAGGAGAAGGTGAGGTCTGGAGGGTGAATCAGAAGAAGCAGAAGAAGGAGAAGGAGATGGTGAAGTCTGGAGGGTGAATCAGAAGAAGCAGAAGAAGAAGAAGGAGAAGGTGAAGTCTGGAGGGTGATTCAGAAGAAGCAGAAGAAGGAGAAGGAGAAGGTGAAGTCAGGAGGGTGAATCAGAAGAAGCAGAAGAAGGAGAAGGAGAAGGTGAAGTTAGGAGGGTGAATCAGGAGAAGCAGAAGAAGGAGACGGAGAAGGTGAAGTCTGGAGGATGAATCAGAAGAAGTAGAAGAAGGAGAAGGAGAAGTTGAAGTCTGGAGGGTGAAGCAGAAGAAGTAGAAGAAGGAGAAGGAGAAGGTGAAGTCAGGAGGGTGAATCAGAAGAAGGAGAAGAAGGAGAAGGAGAAGGTGAAGTCTGGAGGGTGAATCAGAAGAAGCAGAAGAAGGAGAAGGAGAAGGTGAAGTCAGGAGGGTGAATCAGAAGAAGCAGAAGAAGGAGAAGGAGAAGGTGAAGTCTGGAGTGTGAATCAGAAGAAGCAGAAGAAGGAGAAGGAGAAGGTGAAGACTGGAGGGTGAATCAGAAGAAGTAGAAGAAGGAGAAGGAGAAGGTGAAGTCTGGAGGGAGAATCAGAAGAAGTAGAAGAAGGAGAAGGAGAAGGTGAAGTCTGGAGGGTGAATCAGAAGAAGCAGAAGAAGGAGAAGTAGAAGGTGAAGTCAGGAGGGTGAATCAGAAGAAACAGAAGAAGAAGAAGGAGAAGGTGAAGTCTGGAGGGTGAATCAGAAGAAGCAGAAGAAGGAGAAGGAGAAGGTGAAGTCTGGAGGGTGAATCAGAAGAAGTAGAAGAAGGAGAAGGAGAAGTTGAAGTCTGGAGGGTGAAGCAGAAGAAGTAGAAGAAGGAGAAGGAGAAGGTGAAGTCAGGAGGGTGAATCAGAAGAAGCAGAAGAAGGAGAAAGGAGAAGGTGAAGTCTGGAGGGTGAATCAGAAGAATCAGAAGAAGGAGAAGGAGAAGGTGAAGTCTGGAGGGTGAATCAGAAGAAGCAGAAGAAAGAGAAGGAGAAGGTGAAGTCTGGAGAGTAAAGCAGAAGAAGCAGAAGAAGGAGAAGGAGAAGGTGAAGACTGGAGGGTAAATCAGAAGATGTAGAAGAAGGAGAAGGAGAAGGAGAAGTCTGGAGGGTGAATCAGAAGAAGTAGAAGAAGGAGAAGGAGAAGGTGAAGTCTGGAGGGTGAATCAGAAGAAGCAGAAGAAGGAGAAGGAGGAGATGAAATCTGGAGGGTGAATCAGAAGAAGTAGAAGAAGGAGAAGGAGAAGGTGAGGTCTGGAGGGTGAATCAGAAGAAGCAGAAGAAGGAGAAGGAGATGGTGAAGTCTGGAGGGTGAATCAGAAGAAGCAGAAGAAGAAGAAGGAGAACGTGAAGTCTGGAGGGTGAATCAGAAGAAGCAGAAGAAGGAGAAGGAGAAGGTGAAGTCAGGAGGGTGAATCAGAAGAAGCAGAAGAAGGAGAAGGAGAAGGTGAAGTTAGGAGGGTGAATCAGGAGAAGCAGAAGAAGGAGAAGGAGAAGGTGAAGTCAGGGGGGTGAAGCAGAAGAAGTAGAAGAAGGAGAAGGAGAAGGTGAAGTCAGGAGGGAGAAGCAGAAGAAGCAGAATAAGGAGAAGGAGAAGGTGAAGTCTGGAGGGCGCAGCAGAAGAAGCAGAAGAAGGAAAAGGAGAAGGTGAAGTCTGGAGGGTGAAGCAGAAGAAGCAGAAGAAGGAGAAGGAGAAGGTGAAGTCTGGAGGGTGAATCAGAAGAAGTAGAAGAAGGAGAAGGAGAAGGTGAAGTCAGGAGGGTGAAGCAGAAGAAGCAGAAGAAGGAGAAGGAGAAGGTTAAGTCTGGAGGGTGAAGCAGAAGAAGTAGAAGAAGGAGAAGGAAAAGGTGACGTCAGGAGGGTGAATCAGAAGAGGTAGAAGAAGGAGAAGGAGAAGGTGAAGTCAGGACGGTGAATCAGAAGAAGCAGAAGAAGGAGAAGGAGAAGGTGAAGTCTGGAGGGTGAATCAGAAGAATCAGAAGAAGGAGAAGGAGAAGGTGAAGTCTGGAGGGTGAATCAGAAGAAGGAGAAGAAAGAGAAGGAGAAGTTGAAGTCTGGAGGGTAAAGCAGAAGAAGCAGAAGAAGGAGAAGGAGAAGGTGAAGACTGGAGGGTGAAACAGAAGAAGTAGAAGAAGGAGAAGGAGAAGGTGAAGTCTGGAGGGTGAATCAGAAGAAGTGGAAGAAGGAGAAGGAGAAGGTGAAGTCTGGAGGGTGAATCAGAAGAAGCAGAAGAAGGAGAAGGAGAAGGTGAAGTCTGGAGGGTGAATCTGAAGAAGCAGAAGAAGGAGAAGGAGAAGATGAAGTCTGGAGGGTGAATCAGAAGAAGTAGAAGAAGGAGAAGGAGAAGGTGAGGTCTGGAGGGTGAATCAGAAGAAGCAGAAGAAGGAGAAGGAGAAGTTGAAGTCTGGCGGGTGAATCAGAAGAAGCAGAAGAAGGAGAAGGAGAAGGTGAAGTCTGGAGGGTGAATCAGAAGAAGCAGAAGAAGGAGAAGTAGAAGGTGAAGTCAGGAGGGTGAATCAGAAGAAGCAGAAGAAGGAGAAGGAGAAGGTGAAGTTAGAAGGGTGAATCAGAAGAAGCAGAAGAAGGAGAAGGAGAAGGTGAAGTCAGGGGGGTGAAGCAGAAGAAGTAGAAGAAGGACAAGGAGAAGGTGAAGTCAGGAGGGTGAAGCAGAAGAAGCAGAAGAAGGAGAAGGAGAAGGTGAAGTCTGGAGGGCGCAGCAGAAGAAGCAGAAGAAGGAGAAGGAGAAGGTGAAGTCTGGAGGGTGAAGCAGAAGAAGCAGAAGAAGGAGAAGGAGAAGGTGAAGTCTGGAGGGTGAATCAGAAGAAGTAGAAGAAGGAGAAGGAGAAGGTGAAGTCAGGAGGGTGAAGCAGAAGAAGCAGAAGAAGGAGAAGGAGAAGGTGAAGTCTGGAGGGTGAAGCAGAAGAAGCAGAAGAAGGAGAAGGAGAAGGTGAAGTCTGGAGGGCGAAGCAGAAGAAGCAGAAGAAGGAGAAGGAGAAGGTGAAGTCTGGAGGGTGAAGCAGAAGAAGCAGAAGAAGGAGAAGGAGAAGGTGAAGTCAGGGGGGTGAAGCAGAAGAAGTAGAAGAAGGAGAAGGAGAAGGTGAAGTCAGGAGGGTGAAGCAGAAGAAGCAGAAGAAGGAGAAGGAGAAGGGGAAGTCTGGAGGGTGAAGCAGAAGAAGCAGAATAAGGAGAAGGAGAAGGTGAAGTCTGGAGGGTGAAGCAGAAGAAGCAGAAGAAGGTGAAGGAGATGGTGAAGTCAGGAGGGTGAATCAGAAGAAGTAGAAGAAGGAGAAGGAGAAGGTGAAGTCTGGAGGGTGAATCAGAAGAAGTAGAAGAAGGAGAAGGAGAAGGTGAAGTCTGGAGGGTGAATCAGAAGAAGTAGAAGAAGGAGAAGGTGAAGTCTGGAGGGTGAATCAGAAGAAGCAGAAGAAGGAGAAGGAGAAGGTGAAGTCTGGAGGGAGAAGCAGAAGAAGTAGAAGAAGGAGAAGGAGAAGGTGAAGTCTGGAGGGTGAATCGGAAGAAGTAGAAGAAGGAGAAGGAGAAGGTGAAGTCTGGAGGGTGAATCGGAAGAAGTAGAAGAAGGAGAAGGAGAAGGTGAAGTCTGGAGGGTGAATCAGAAGAAGCAGAAGAAGGAGAAGGAGATGGTGAAGTCTGGAGGGTGAATCGGAAGAAGTAGAAGAAGGAGAAGGAGAAGGTGTAGACTGGAGGGTGAATCAGAAGAAGTAGACGAAGGAGAAGGAGAAGGTGAAGTCTGGAGGGTGAATCAGAAGAAGCAGAAGAAGGAGAAGGAGAAGGTGAAGTCTGGAGGGTGAATCAGAAGAAGTAGAAGAAGGAGAAGGAGAAGGTGAAGTCTGGAGGGTGAATCAGAAGAAGCAGAAGAAGGAGAAGGAGAAGGTGAAGTCTGGAGGGTGAATCAGAGGAAGCAGAAGAAGGAGAAGGAGAAGGTGAAGTCAGAAGGGTGAATCAGAAGAAGCAGAAGAAGGAGAAGGTGAAGTCTGGAGGGTGAATCAGAAGAAGCAGAAGAAGGAGAAGGAGAAGGTGAAGTCTGGAGGGAGAAGCAGAAAAAGTAGAAGAAGGAGAAGGAGAAGGTGAAGTCTGGAGCGTGAATCAGAAGAAGTAGAAGAAGGAGAAGGAGAAGGTGAAGTCTGGAGGGTGAATCGGAAGAAGTAGAAGAAGGAGAAGGAGAAGGTGAAGTCTGGAGGGTGAATCAGAAGAAGCAGAAGAAGGAGAAGGAGAAGGTGAAGTCGTTAGTGTGAATCAGAAGAAGTAGAAGAAGGAGAAGGAGAAGGTATAGTCTCGAGGGTGAATCAGAAGAAGTGGACGAAGGAGAAGGAGAAGGTGAAGTCTGGAGGGTGAATCAGAAGATGCAGAAGAAGGAGAAGGAGAAGGTGAAGTCTGGCGGGTGAATCAGAAGAAGTCGAAGAAGGAGAAGGAGAAGGTGAAGTCTGGAGGGTGATTCAGAAGAAGCAGAAGAAGGAGAAGGAGAAGGTGAAGTCTGGAGGGTGAATCAGAAGAAGCAGAAGAAGGAGAAGGAGAAGGTGAAGTCTGGAGGGTGAATCAGAAGAAGCAGAAGAAGGAGACGGAGAAGGTGAAGTCTGGAGGGTGAATCAGAAGAAGCAGAAGAAGGAGAAGGAGAAGGTGAAGTCTGGAGGGTGAATCAGAAGAAGTTGAAGAAGGAGAAGGAGAAGGTGAAGTCTGGAGGGTGAATCAGAAGAAGCAGAAGAAGGAGAAGGAGAAGGTGAAGTCAGGAGGGTGAATCAGAAGAAGCAGAAGAAGGAGAAGGAGAAGGTGAAGTCTGGAGGGTGAATCAGAAGAAGCAGAAGAAGGAGAAGGAGAAGGTGAAGTCTGGAGGGTGAATCAGAAGAAGTAGAAGAAGGAGAAGGAGAAGTTGAAGTCTGGAGGGTGAAGCAGAAGAAGTAGAAGAAGGAGAAGGAGAAGGTGATGTCAGGAGGGTGAATCAGAAGAAGCAGAAGAAGGAGAAAGGAGAAGGTGAAGTCTGGAGGGTGAATCAGAAGAATCAGAAGAAGGAGAAGGAGAAGGTGAAGTCTGGAGGGTGAATCAGAAGAAGCAGAAGAAGGAGAAGGAGATGGTGAAGTCTGGAGGGTGAATCGGAAGAAGTAGAAGAAGGAGAAGGAGAAGGTGTAGACTGGAGGGTGAATCAGAAGAAGTAGACGAAGGAGAAGGAGAAGGTGAAGTCTGGAGGGTGAATCAGAAGAAGCAGAAGAAGGAGAAGGAGAAGGTGAAGTCTGGAGGGTGAATCAGAAGAAGCAGAAGAAGGAGAAGGAGAAGGTGAAGTCTGGAGGGTGAATCAGAGGAAGCAGAAGAAGGAGAAGGAGAAGGTGAAGTCAGAAGGGTGAATCAGAAGAAGCAGAAGAAGGAGAAGGTGAAGTCTGGAGGGTGAATCAGAAGAAGCAGAAGAAGGAGAAGGAGAAGGTGAAGTCTGGAGGGAGAAGCAGAAAAAGTAGAAGAAGGAGAAGGAGAAGGTGAAGTCTGGAGGGTGAATCAGAAGAAGTAGAAGAAGGAGAAGGAGAAGGTGAAGTCTGGAAGGCGCAGCAGAAGAAGCAGAAGAAGGAGAAAGAGAAGGTGAAGTCTGGAGGGTGAAGCAGAAGAAGCAGAAGAAGGAGAAGGAGAGGGTGAAGTCTGGAGGGTGAATCAGAAGAAGTAGAAGAAGGAGAAGGAGAAGGTGAAGTCAGGAGAGTGAAGCAGAAGAAGCAGAAGAAGGAGAAGGAGAAGGTGAAGTCTGGAGGGCGAAGCAGAAGAAGCAGAAGAAGGAGAAGGAGAAGGTTAAGTCTGGAGGGTGAAGCAGAAGAAGCAGAAGAAGGAGAAGGAGTAGGTGAAGTCTGGAGGGTGAATCAGAAGAAGTAGAAGAAGGAGAAGGAGAAGGTGAAGTCAGGAGGGTGAAGCAGAAGAAGCAGAAGAAGGAGAAGGAGAAGGTGAAGTCTGGAGGGTGAAGCAGAAGAAGCAGAAGAAGGAGAAGGAGAAGGTGAAGTCTGGAGGGTGAATCAGAAGAAGCAGAAGAAGGAGAAGGAGAAGGTGAAGTCTGGAGGGTGAATCAGAAGAAGCAGAAGAAGGAGAAGGAGAAGGTGAAGTCAGGAGGGTGAATCAGAAGAAGCAGAAGAAGGAGAAGGAGAAGGTGAATTTAGGAGGGTGAATCCGAAGAAGCAGAAGAAGGAGAAGGAGCAGGTGAAGTCAGGGGGGTGTAGCAGAAGAAGTAGAAGAAGGAGAAGGAGAAGGTGAAGTCAGGACGGTGAAGCAGAAGAAGCAGAAGAAGGAGAAGGAGAAGGTGAAGCCTGGAGGGCGCAGCAGAAGAAGCAGAAGAAGGAGAAGGAGAAGGTGAAGTCTGGAGTGTGAAGCAGAAGAAGCAGAAGAAGGAGAAGGAGAAGGTGAAGTCTGGAGGGCGCAGCAGAAGAAGGAGAATGAGAAGGTGAAGTCTGGAGGGTGAATCAGAAGAAGAAGAAGAAGGAGAAGGAGAAGGTGAAGTCTGGAGGGTGAATCAGAAGAAGTAGAAGACGGAGAAGGAGAAGGTGAAGTCAGGAGGGTGAATCAGAAGAAGTAGAAGAAGGAGAAGTAGAAGGTGAAGTCAGGAGGGTGAATCAGAAGAAGCAGAAGAAGGAGAAGGAGAAGGTGAAGTCTGGAGGGCGAATCAGAAGAAACAGAAGAAGGAGAAGGAGAAGGTGAAGTCTGGAGGGTGAATCAGAAGAAGCAGAAGAAGGAGAAGGAGAAGGTGAAGTCTGGAGGTTGAATCAGAAGAAGCAGAATAACGAGAAGGAGAAGGTGAAGACTGGAGGGTGAATCAGAAGAAGCAGAATAAGGAGAAGGAGAAGGTGAAGTCTGGAGGGTGAATCAGAAGAAGCAGAAGAAGGAGAAGGAGAAGGTGAAGTCAGGAGGGTGAATCAGAAGAGGTAGAAGAAGGAGCAGGAGAAGGTGAAGTCAGGAGGGTGAAGCAGAAGAAGGAGAAGAAGGAGAAGGAGAAGGTGGAGTCAGGAGGGTGAATCAGAAGAAGTAGAAGAAGGAGAAGGAGAAGGTGAAGCCAGGAGGGTGAATCAGAAGAAGCAGAAGAAGGAGAAGGAGAAGGTGAAGTCAGGAGGGTGGATCAGAAGAAGTAGAAGAAGGAGAAGGAGAAGGTGCAGTCTGGAGGGTGAATCAGAAGAAGCAGAAGAAGGAGAAGGAGAAGGTGAAGTCTGGAGGTTGAATCAGAAGAAGCAGAATAACGAGAAGGAGAAGGTGAAGTCTGGAGGGTGAATCAGAAGAAGCAGAATAAGGAGAAGGAGAAGGTGAAGTCTGGAGGGTGAATCAGAAGAAGCAGAAGAAGGAGAAGGAGAAGGTGAAGTCTGGAGGGTGAATCAGAAGAGGTAGAAGAAGGAGAAGGAGAAGGTGAAGTCAGGAGGGTGAAGCAGAAGAAGCAGAAGAAGGAGAAGGAGAAGGTGAAGTCTGGTGGGTGAAGCAGAAGAAGCAGAAGAAGGAGAAGGAGAAGGTGAAGTCTGGAGGGTGAAGCAGAAGAAGCAGAAGAAGGAGAAGGAGAAGGTGAAGTCAGGAGGGTGGATCAGAAGAAGTAGAAGAAGGAGAAGGAGAAGGTGAAGTCTGGAGGGTGAATCAGAAGAAGCAGAAGAAGGAGAAGGAGAAGGTGAAGTCTGGAGGGCGCAGCAGAAGAAGCAGAAGAAGGAGAAAGAGAAGTTGAAGTCTGGAGGGTGAAGCAGAAGAAGCAGAAGAAGGAGAAGGAGAGGGTGAAGTCTGGAGGGTGAATCAGAAGAAGTAGAAGAAGGAGAAGGAGAAGGTGAAGTCAGGAGAGTGAAGCAGCAGAAGCAGAAGAAGGAGAAGGAGAAGGTGAAGTCTGGAGGGCGAAGCAGAAGAAGCAGAAAAAGGAGAAGGAGACGGTGAAGTCTGGAGGGTGAAGCAGAAGAAGCAGAAGAAGGAGAAGGAGTAGGTGAAGTCTGGAGGGTGAATCAGAAGAAGTAGAAGAAGGAGAAGGAGAAGGTGAAGTCAGGAGGGTGAAGCAGAAGAAGCAGAAGAAGGAGAAGGAGAAGGTGAAGTCTGGAGGGTGAAGCAGAAGAAGCAGAAGAAGGAGAAGGAGAAGGTGAAGTCTGGAGGGTGAATCAGAAGAAGCAGAAGAAGGAGAAGGAGAAGGTGAAGTCTGGAGGGTGAATCAGAAGAAGCAGAAGAAGGAGAAGGAGAAGGTGAAGTCAGGAGGGTGAATCAGAAGAAGCAGAAGAAGGAGAAGGAGAAGGTGAATTTAGGAGGGTGAATCAGAAGAAGCAGAAGAAGGAGAAGGAGCAGGTGAAGTCAGGGGGGTGTAGCAGAAGAAGTAGAAGAAGGAGAAGGAGAAGGTGAAGTCAGGACGGTGAAGCAGAAGAAACAGAAGAAGGAGAAGGAGAAGGTGAAGCCTGGAGGGCGCAGCAGAAGAAGCAGAAGAAGGAGAAGGAGAAGGTGAAGTCTGGAGTGTGAAGCAGACGAAGCAGAAGAAGGAGAAGGAGAAGGTGAAGTCTGGAGGGCGCAGCAGAAGAAGCAGAAGAAGGAGAATGAGAAGGTGAAGTCTGGAGGGTGAATCAGAAGAAGCAGAAGAAGGAGAAGGAGAAGGTGAAGTCTGGAGGGTGAATCAGAAGAAGGAGAAGAAGGAGAAGGAGAAGGTGAAGTCAGGAGGGTGAATCAGAAGAAGTAGAAGAAGGAGAAGGAGAAGGTGAAGTCAGGAGGGTGAATCAGAAGAAGCAGAAGAAGGAGAAGGAGAAGGTGAAGTCTGGAGGGCGAATCAGAAGAAACAGAAGAAGGAGAAGGAGAAGGTGAAGTCTGGAGGGTGAATCAGAAGAAGCAGAAGAAGGAGAAGGAGAAGGTGAAGTCTGGAGGTTGAATCAGAAGAAGCAGAATAACGAGAAGGAGAAGGTGAAGTCTGAAGGGTGAATCAGAAGAAGCAGAATAAGGAGAAGGAGAAGGTGAAGTCTGGAGGGTGAATCAGAAGAAGCAGAAGAAGGAGAAGGAGAAGGTGAAGTCTGGAGGGTGAATCAGAAGAGGTAGAAGAAGGAGAAGGAGAAGGTGAAGTCTGGAGGGTGAAGCAGAAGAAGCAGAAGAAGGAGAAGGAGTAGGTGAAGTCTGGAGGGTGAATCAGAAGAAGTAGAAGAAGGAGAAGGAGAAGATGAAGTCAGGAGGGTGAAGCAGAAGATGCAGAAGAAGGAGAAGGAGAAGGTGAAGTCTGGAGGGTGAAGCAGAAGAAGCAGAAGAAGGAGAAGGAGAAGGTGAAGTCTGGAGGGTGAATCAGAAGAAGCAGAAGAAGGAGAAGGAGAAGGTGAAGTCTGGAGGGTGAATCAGAAGAAGCAGAAGAAGGAGAAGGAGAAGGTGAAGTCAGGAGGGTGAATCAGAAGAAGCAGAAGAAGGAGAAGGAGAAGGTGAATTTAGGAGGGTGAATCAGAAGAAGCAGAAGAAGGAGAAGGAGCAGGTGAAGTCAGGGGGGTGTAGCAGAAGAAGTAGAAGAAGGAGAAGGAGAAGGTGAAGTCAGGACGGTGAAGCAGAAGAAGCAGAAGAAGGAGAAGGAGAAGGTGAAGTCTGGAGGGCGCAGCAGAAGAAGCAGAAGAAGGAGAATGAGAAGGTGAAGTCTGGAGGGTGAATCAGAAGAAGCAGAAGAAGGAGAAGGAGAAGGTGAAGTCTGGAGGGTGAATCAGAAGAAGGAGAAGAAGGAGAAGGAGAAGGTGAAGTCAGGAGGGTGAATCAGAAAAAGTAGAAGAAGGAGAAGGAGAAGGTGAAGTCAGGAGGGTGAATCAGAAGAAGCAGAAGAAGGAGAAGGAGAAGGTGAAGTCTGGAGGGCGAATCAGAAGAAACAGAAGAAGGAGAAGGAGAAGGTGAAGTCTGGAGGGTGAATCAGAAGAAGCCGAAGAAGGAGAAGGAGAAGGTGAAGTCTGGAGGTTGAATCAGAAGAAGCAGAATAACGAGAAGGAGAAGGTGAAGTCTGGAGGGTGAATCAGAAGAAGCAGAATAAGGAGAAGGAGAAGGTGAAGTCTGGAGGGTGAATCAGAAGAAGCAGAAGAAGGAGAAGGAGAAGGTGAAGTCTGGAGGGTGAATCAGAAGAGGTAGAAGAAGGAGAAGGAGAAGGTGAAGTCTGGAGGGTGAAGCAGAAGAAGGAGAAGAAGGAGAAGGAGAACGTGAAGTCAGGAGGGTGAATCAGAAGAAGTAGAAGAAGGAGAAGGAGAAGGTGAAGCCAGGAGGTTGAATCAGAAGAAGCAGAAGAAGGAGAAGGAGAAGGTGAAGTCTGGAGGGTGAATCAGAAGAATCAGAAGAAGGAGAAGGAGAAGGTGAAGTCTGGAGGGTGAATCAGAAGAATCAGAAGAAAGAGAAGGAGAAGGTGAAGTCTGGAGGCTGAAGCAGAAGAAACAGAAGAAGGAGAAGGAGAATGTGAAGACTGGAGGGTGAATCAGAAGAAGTAGAAGAAGGAGAAGGAGAAGGTGAAGTCTGGAGGGTGAATCAGAAGAAGTAGAAGAAGGAGAAGGAGAAGGTGAAGTCTGGAGGGTGAATCAGAAGAAGCAGAAGAAGGAGAAGGAGAAGGTGAAGTCTGGAGGGTGAATCAGAAGATGCAGAAGAAGGAGAAGGAGAAGATGAAGTCTGGAGGGTGAATCAGAAGAAGTAGAAGAAGGAGAAGGAGAAGGTGAAGTCTGGAGGGTGAATCAGAAGAAGTAGAAGAAGGAGAAGGAGAAGGTGAAGTCTGAAGGGTGAATCAGAAGAAACAGAAGAAGGAGAAGGAGAAGGTGAAGTCTGGAGGGTGAATCAGAAGAAGTAGAAGAAGGAGAAGGAGAAGGTGTAGTCTGGAGGGTGAATCAGAAGAAGTAGACGAAGGAGAAGGAGAAGGTGAAGTCTGGAGGGTGAATCAGAAGAAGCAGAAGAAGGAGAAGAGAAGATGAAGTCTGGAGGGTGAATCAGAAGAAGTAGAAGAAGGAGAAGGAGAAGGTGAAGTCTGGAGGGTGAATCAGAAGAAGCAGAAGAAGGAGAAGGAGAAGGTGAAGTCTGGAGGGTGAATCAGAAGAAGCAGAAGAAGGAGAAGGAGAAGGTGAAGTCTGGAGGGTGAATCAGAAGAAGCAGAATAAGGAGAAGGAGAAGGTGAAGTCTGGAGGGTGAATCAGAAGAAGCAGAAGAAGGAGGAGGAGAAGGTGAAGTCTGGAGGATGAATCAGAAGAAGTAGAAGAAGGAGAAGGAGAAGGTGAAGTCTGGAGGGTGAATCAGAAGAAGTAGAAGAAGGAGAAGGAGAAGGTGAAGTCTGGAGGGTGAATCAGAAGAAGTAGAAGAAGGAGAAGGAGAAGGTGAAGTCTGGAGGGTGAAGCAGAAGAAGTAGAAGAAGGAGAAGGAGAAGGTGAAGTCAGGAGGGTGAATCAGAAGAAGTAGAAGAAGGAGAAGGAGAAGGTGAAGTCAGGAGGGTGAAGCAGAAGAAGCAGAAGAAGGAGAAGGAGAAGGTGAAGTCTGGAGGGTGAAGCAGAAGAAGCAGAAGAAGGAGAAGGAGAAGGTGAAGTCTGGAGGGTGAATCAGAAGAAGCAGAAGAAAGAGAAGGAGAAGGTGAAGTCTGGAGGGTGAATCAGAAGAAGTAGAAGAAGGAGAAGGAGAAGGTGAAGTCTGGAGGGTGAATCAGAAGAAGCAGAAGAAGGAGAAGGAGAAGGTGAAGTCTGGAGGGTGAAACAGAAGAAGCAGAAGAAGGAGAAGGAAAAGGTGAAGTCTGGAGGGTGAATCAGAAGAAGCAGAAGAAGGAGAAGGAGAAGGTGAAGTCTGGAGGGTGAATCAGAAGAAGCAGAATAAGGAGAAGGAGAAGGTGAAGTCTGGAGGGTGAATCAGAAGAAGCAGAAGAAGGAGAAGGAGAAGGTGAAGTCTGGAGGGTGAATCAGAAGAAGTAGAAGAAGGAGAAGGAGAAGGTGAAGTCTGGAGGGTGAAGCAGAAGAAGTAGAAGAAGGAGAAGGAGAAGGTGAAGTCAGGAGGGTGAATCAGAAGAAGCAGAAGAAGGAGAAGGAGAAGGTGAAGTCTGGAGGTTGAATCAGAAGAAGCAGAATAACGAGAACGAGAAGGTGAAGTCTGGAGGGTGAATCAGAAGAAGCAGAATAAGGAGAAGGAGAAGGTGAAGTCTGGAGGGTGAATCAGAAGAAGCAGAAGAAGGAGAAGGAGAAGGTGAAGTCTGGAGGGTGAATCAGAAGAAGCAGAATAAGGAGAAGGAGAAGGTGAAGTCTGGAGGGTGAATCAGAAGAAGCAGAAGAAGGAGAAGGAGAAGGTGAAGTCTGGAGGGTGAATCAGAAGAGGTAGAAGAAGGAGAAGGAGAAGGTGAAGTCTGGAGGGTGAAGCAGAAGAAGCAGAAGAAGGAGAAGGAGTAGGTGAAGTCTGGAGGGTGAATCAGAAGAAGTAGAAGAAGGAGAAGGAGAAGATGAAGTCAGGAGGGTGAAGCAGAAGAAGCAGAAGAAGGAGAAGGAGAAGGTGAAGTCTGGAGGGTGAAGCAGAAGAAGCAGAAGAAGGAGAAGGAGAAGGTGAAGTCTGGAGGGTGAATCAGAAGAAGCAGAAGAAGGAGAAGGAGAAGGTGAAGTCTGGAGGGTGAATCAGAAGAAGCAGAAGAAGGAGAAGGAGAAGGTGAAGTCAGGAGGGTGAATCAGAAGAAGCAGAAGAAGGAGAAGGAGAAGGTGAATTTAGGAGGGTGAATCAGAAGAAGCAGAAGAAGGAGAAGGAGCAGGTGAAGTCAGGGGGGTGTAGCAGAAGAAGTAGAAGAAGGAGAAGGAGAAGGTGAAGTCAGGACGGTGAAGCAGAAGAAGCAGAAGAAGGAGAAGGAGAAGGTGAAGCCTGGAGGGCGCAGCAGAAGAATCAGAAGAAGGAGAAGGAGAAGGTGAAGTCTGGAGTGTGAAGCAGACGAAGCAGAAGAAGGAGAAGGAGAAGGTGAAGTCTGGAGGGCGCAGCAGAAGAAGCAGAAGAAGGAGAATGAGAAGGTGAAGTCTGGAGGGTGAATCAGAAGAAGCAGAAGAAGGAGAAGGAGAAGGTGAAGTCTGGAGGGTGAATCAGAAGAAGGAGAAGAAGGAGAAGGAGAAGGTGAAGTCAGGAGGGTGAATCAGAAGAAGTAGAAGAAGGAGAAGGAGAAGGTGAAGTCAGGAGGGTGAATCAGAAGAAGCAGAAGAAGGAGAAGGAGAAGGTGAAGTCTGGAGGGCGAATCAGAAGAAACAGAAGAAGGAGAAGGAGAAGGTGAAGTCTGGAGGGTGAATCAGAAGAAGCAGAAGAAGGAGAAGGAGAAGGTGAAGTCTGGAGGTTGAATCAGAAGAAGCAGAATAACGAGAAGGAGAAGGTGAAGTCTGGAGGGTGAATCAGAAGAAGCAGAATAAGGAGAAGGAGAAGGTGAAGTCTGGAGGGTGAATCAGAAGAAGCAGAAGAAGGAGAAGGAGAAGGTGAAGTCTGGAGGGTGAATCAGAAGAGGTAGAAGAAGGAGAAGGAGAAGGTGAAGTCTGGAGGGTGAAGCAGAAGAAGGAGAAGAAGGAGAAGGAGAACGTGAAGTCAGGAGGGTGAATCAGAAGAAGTAGAAGAAGGAGAAGGAGAAGGTGAAGCCAGGAGGTTGAATCAGAAGAAGCAGAAGAAGGAGAAGGAGAAGGTGAAGTCTGGAGGGTGAATCAGAAGAATCAGAAGAAGGAGAAGGAGAAGGTGAAGTCTGGAGGGTGAATCAGAAGAATCAGAAGAAAGAGAAGGAGAAGGTGAAGTCTGGAGGCTGAAGCAGAAGAAACAGAAGAAGGAGAAGGAGAATGTGAAGACTGGAGGGTGAATCAGAAGAAGTAGAAGAAGGAGAAGGAGAAGGTGAAGTCTGGAGGGTGAATCAGAAGAAGTAGAAGAAGGAGAAGGAGAAGGTGAAGTCTGGAGGGTGAATCAGAAGAAGCAGAAGAAGGAGAAGGAGAAGGTGAAGTCTGGAGGGTGAATCAGAAGATGCAGAAGAAGGAGAAGGAGAAGATGAAGTCTGGAGGGTGAATCAGAAGAAGTAGAAGAAGGAGAAGGAGAAGGTGAAGTCTGGAGGGTGAATCAGAAGAAGTAGAAGAAGGAGAAGGAGAAGGTGAAGTCTGAAGGGTGAATCAGAAGAAACAGAAGAAGGAGAAGGAGAAGGTGAAGTCTGGAGGGTGAATCAGAAGAAGTAGAAGAAGGAGAAGGAGAAGGTGTAGTCTGGAGGGTGAATCAGAAGAAGTAGACGAAGGAGAAGGAGAAGGTGAAGTCTGGAGGGTGAATCAGAAGAAGCAGAAGAAGGAGAAGAGAAGATGAAGTCTGGAGGGTGAATCAGAAGAAGTAGAAGAAGGAGAAGGAGAAGGTGAAGTCTGGAGGGTGAATCAGAAGAAGCAGAAGAAGGAGAAGGAGAAGGTGAAGTCTGGAGGGTGAATCAGAAGAAGCAGAAGAAGGAGAAGGAGAAGGTGAAGTCTGGAGGGTGAATCAGAAGAAGCAGAATAAGGAGAAGGAGAAGGTGAAGTCTGGAGGGTGAATCAGAAGAAGCAGAAGAAGGAGAAGGAGAAGGTGAAGTCTGGAGGATGAATCAGAAGAAGTAGAAGAAGGAGAAGGAGAAGGTGAAGTCTGGAGGGTGAATCAGAAGAAGTAGAAGAAGGAGAAGGAGAAGGTGAAGTCTGGAGGGTGAATCAGAAGAAGTAGAAGAAGGAGAAGGAGAAGGTGAAGTCTGGAGGGTGAAGCAGAAGAAGTAGAAGAAGGAGAAGGAGAAGGTGAAGTCAGGAGGGTGAATCAGAAGAAGTAGAAGAAGGAGAAGGAGAAGGTGAAGTCAGGAGGGTGAAGCAGAAGAAGCAGAAGAAGGAGAAGGAGAAGGTGAAGTCTGGAGGGTGAAGCAGAAGAAGCAGAAGAAGGAGAAGGAGAAGGTGAAGTCTGGAGGGTGAATCAGAAGAAGCAGAAGAAAGAGAAGGAGAAGGTGAAGTCTGGAGGGTGAATCAGAAGAAGTAGAAGAAGGAGAAGGAGAAGGTGAAGTCTGGAGGGTGAATCAGAAGAAGCAGAAGAAGGAGAAGGAGAAGGTGAAGTCTGGAGGGTGAAACAGAAGAAGCAGAAGAAGGAGAAGGAAAAGGTGAAGTCTGGAGGGTGAATCAGAAGAAGCAGAAGAAGGAGAAGGAGAAGGTGAAGTCTGGAGGGTGAATCAGAAGAAGCAGAATAAGGAGAAGGAGAAGGTGAAGTCTGGAGGGTGAATCAGAAGAAGCAGAAGAAGGAGAAGGAGAAGGTGAAGTCTGGAGGGTGAATCAGAAGAAGTAGAAGAAGGAGAAGGAGAAGGTGAAGTCTGGAGGGTGAAGCAGAAGAAGTAGAAGAAGGAGAAGGAGAAGGTGAAGTCAGGAGGGTGAATCAGAAGAAGCAGAAGAAGGAGAAGGAGAAGGTGAAGTCTGGAGGTTGAATCAGAAGAAGCAGAATAACGAGAACGAGAAGGTGAAGTCTGGAGGGTGAATCAGAAGAAGCAGAATAAGGAGAAGGAGAAGGTGAAGTCTGGAGGGTGAATCAGAAGAAGCAGAAGAAGGAGAAGGAGAAGGTGAAGTCTGGAGGGTGAATCAGAAGAGGTAGAAGAAGGAGAAGGAGAAGGTGAAGTCTGGAGGGTGAAGCAGAAGAAGGATAAGAAGGAGAAGGAGAAGGTGAAGTCAGGAGGGTGAATCAGAAGAAGTAGAAGAAGGAGAAGGAGAAGGTGAAGCCAGGAGGGTGAATCAGAAGAAGCAGAAGAAGGAGAAGGAGAAGGTGAAGTCTGGAGGGTGAATCAGAAGAATCAGAAGAAGGAGAAGGAGAAGGTGAAGTCTGGAGGGTGAATCAGAAGAATCAGAAGAAAGAGAAGGAGAATGTGAAGTCTGGAGGCTGAAGCAGAAGAAACAGAAGAAGGAGAAGGAGAATGTGAAGACTGGAGGGTGAATCAGAAGAAGTAGAAGAAGGAGAAGGAGAAGGTGAAGTCTGGAGGGTGAATCAGAAGAAGTAGAAGAAGGAGAAGGAGAAGGTGAAGTCTGGAGGGTGAATCAGAAGAAGCAGAAGAAGGAGAAGGAGAAGGTGAAGTCTGGAGGGTGAATCAGAAGATGCAGAAGAAGGAGAAGGAGATGATGAAGTCTGGAGGGTGAATCAGAAGAAGTAGAAGAAGGAGAAGGAGAAGGTGAAGTCTGGAGGGTGAATCAGAAGAAGTAGAAGAAGGAGAAGGAGAAGGTGAAGTCTGGAGGGTGAATCAGAAGAGGTAGAAGAAGGAGAAGGAGAAGGTGAAGCCTGGAGGGTGAAGCAGAAGAAGGAGAAGAAGGAGAAGGAGAAGGTGAAGTCAGGAGGGCGAATCAGAAGAAGCAGAAGAAGCAGAAGGAGAAGGTGAAGTCTGGAGGTTGAATCAGAAGAAGCAGAATAACGAGAAGGAGAAGGTGAAGTCTGGAGGGTGAATCAGAAGAAGCAGAATAAGGAGAAGGAGAAGGTGAAGTCTGGAGGGTGAATCAGAAGAAGCAGAAGAAGGAGAAGGAGAAGGTGAAGTCTGGAGGGTGAATCAGAAGAGGTAGAAGAAGGAGAAGGAGAAGGTGAAGTCAGGAGGGTGAAGCAGAAGAAGCAGAAGAAGGAGAAGGAGAAGGTGAAGTCTGGTGGGTGAAGCAGAAGAAGCAGAAGAAGGAGAAGGAGAAGGTGAAGTCTGGAGGGTGAAGCAGAAGAAGCAGAAGAAGGAGAAGGAGAAGGTGAAGTCAGGAGGGTGGATCAGAAGAAGTAGAAGAAGGAGAAGGAGAAGGTGAAGTCTGGAGGGTGAATCAGAAGAAGCAGAAGAAGGAGAAGGAGAAGGTGAAGTCTGGAAGGCGCAGCAGAAGAAGCAGAAGAAGGAGAAAGAGAAGGTGAAGTCTGGAGGGTGAAGCAGAAGAAGCAGAAGAAGGAGAAGGAGAGGGTGAAGTCTGGAGGGTGAATCAGAAGAAGTAGAAGAAGGAGAAGGAGAAGGTGAAGTCAGGAGAGTGAAGCAGAAGAAGCAGAAGAAGGAGAAGGAGAAGGTGAAGTCTGGAGGGAGAAGCAGAAGAAGCAGAAGAAGGAGAAGGAGAAGGTTAAGTCTGGAGGGTGAAGCAGAAGAAGCAGAAGAAGGAGAAGGAGAAGGTCAAGTCTGGAGGGTGAATCAGAAGAAGTAGAAGAAGGAGAAGGAGAAGGTGAAGTCAGGAGGGTGAATCAGAAGAAGTAGAAGAAGGAGAAGGTGAAGTCAGGAGGGTGAATCAGAAGAAGCAGAAGAAGGAGAAGGAGAAGGTGAAGTCTGGAGGGTGAATCAGAAGAAGCAGAAGAAGGAGAAGGAGAAGGTGAAGTCTGGAGGTTGAATCAGAAGAAGCAGAATAACGAGAAGGAGAAGGTGAAGTCTGGAGGGCGAATCAGAAGAAACAGAAGAAGGAGAAGGAGAAGGTGAAGTCTGGAGGGTGAATCAGAAGAAGCAGAAGAAGGAGAAGGAGAAGGTGAAGTCTGGAGGTTGAATCAGAAGAAGCAGAATAACGAGAAGGAGAAGGTGAAGTCTGGAGGGTGAATCAGAAGAAGCAGAATAAGGAGAAGGAGAAGGTGAAGTCTGGAGGGTGAATCAGAAGAAGCAGAAGAAGGAGAAGGAGAAGGTGAAGTCTGGAGGGTGAATCAGAAGAGGTAGAAGAAGGAGAAGGAGAAGGTGAAGTCTGGAGGGTGAAGCAGAAGAAGGAGAAGAAGGAGAAGGAGAAGGTGAAGTCAGGAGGGTGAATCAGAAGAAGTAGAAGAAGGAGAAGGAGAAGGTGAAGCCAGGAGGGTGAATCAGAAGAAGCAGAAGAAGGCGAAGGAGAAGGTGAAGTCTGGAGGGTGAATCAGAAGAATCAGAAGAAGGAGAAGGAGAAGGTGAAGTCTGGAGGGTGAATCAGAAGAATCAGAAGAAAGAGAAGGAGAAGGTGAAGTCTGGAGGCTGAAGCAGAAGAAACAGAAGAAGGAGAAGGAGTATGTGAAGACTGGAGGGTGAATCAGAAGAAGTAGAAGAAGGAGAAGGAGAAGGTGAAGTCTGGAGGGTGAATCAGAAGAAGTAGAAGAAGGAGAAGGAGAAGGTGAAGTCTGGAGGGTGAATCAGAAGAAGCAGAAGAAGGAGAAGGAGAAGGTGAAGTCTGGAGGGTGAATCAGAAGATGCAGAAGAAGGAGAAGGAGATGATGAAGTCTGGAGGGTGAATCAGAAGAAGTAGAAGAAGGAGAAGGAGAAGGTGAAGTCTGGAGGGTGAATCAGAAGAAGTAGAAGAAGGAGAAGGAGAAGGTGAAGTCTGGAGGGTGAATCAGAAGAGGTAGAAGAAGGAGAAGGAGAAGGTGAAGTCTGGAGGGTGAAGCAGAAGAAGGAGAAGAAGGAGAAGGAGAAGGTGAAGTCAGGAGGGTGAATCAGAAGAAGCAGAAGAAGGAGAAGGAGAAGGTGAAGTCTGGAGGTTGAATCAGAAGAAGCAGAATAACGAGAAGGAGAAGGTGAAGTCTGGAGGGTGAATCAGAAGAAGCAGAATAAGGAGAAGGAGAAGGTGAAGTCTGGAGGGTGAATCAGAAGAAGCAGAAGAAGGAGAAGGAGAAGGTGAAGTCTGGAGGGTGAATCAGAAGAGGTAGAAGGAGAAGGAGAAGGTGAAGTCAGGAGGGTGAAGCAGAAGAAGCAGAAGAAGGAGAAGGAGAAGGTGAAGTCTGGTGGGTGAAGCAGAAGAAGCAGAAGAAGGAGAAGGAGAAGGTGAAGTCTGGAGGGTGAAGCAGAAGAAGCAGAAGAAGGAGAAGGAGAAGGTGAAGTCAGGAGGGTGGATCAGAAGAAGTAGAAGAAGGAGAAGGAGAAGGTGAAGTCTGGAGGGTGAATCAGAAGAAGCAGAAGAAGGAGAAGGAGAAGGTGAAGTCTGGAAGGCGCAGCAGAAGAAGCAGAAGAAGGAGAAAGAGAAGGTGAAGTCTGGAGGGTGAAGCAGAAGAAGCAGAAGAAGGAGAAGGAGAGGGTGAAGTCTGGAGGGTGAATCAGAAGAAGTAGAAGAAGGAGAAGGAGAAGGTGAAGTCAGGAGAGTGAAGCAGAAGAAGCAGAAGAAGGAGAAGGAGAAGGTGAAGTCTGGAGGGCGAAGCAGCAGAAGCAGAAGAAGGAGAAGGAGAAGGTTAAGTCTGGAGGGTGAAGCAGAAGAAGCAGAAGAAGGAGAAGGAGTAGGTGAAGTCTGGAGGGTGAATCAGAAGAAGTAGAAGAAGGAGAAGGAGAAGGTGAAGTCAGGAGGGTGAAGCAGAAGAAGCAGAAGAAGGAGAAGGAGAAGGTGAAGTCTGGAGGGTGAAGCAGAAGAAGCAGAAGAAGGAGAAGGAGAAGGTGAAGTCTGGAGGGTGAATCAGAAGAAGCAGAAGAAGGAGAAGGAGAAGGTGAAGTCTGGAGGGTGAATCAGAAGAAGCAGAAGAAGGAGAAGGAGAAGGTGAAGTCAGGAGGGTGAATCAGAAGAAGCAGAAGAAGGAGAAGGAGAAGGTGAATTTAGGAGGGTGAATCCGAAGAAGCAGAAGAAGGAGAAGGAGCAGGTGAAGTCAGGGGGGTGTAGCAGAAGAAGTAGAAGAAGGAGAAGGAGAAGGTGAAGTCAGGACGGTGAAGCAGAAGAAGCAGAAGAAGGAGAAGGAGAAGGTGGAGCCTGGAGGGCGCAGCAGAAGAAGCAGAAGAAGGAGAAGGAGAAGGTGAAGTCTGGAGTGTGAAGCAGAAGAAGCAGAAGAAGGAGAAGGTGAAGTCTGGAGGGCGCAGCAGAAGAAGCAGAAGAAGGAGAATGAGAAGGTGAAGTCTGGAGGGTGAATCAGAAGAAGAAGAAGAAGGAGAAGGAGAAGGTGAAGTCTGGAGGGTGAATCAGAAGAAGTAGAAGAAGGAGAAGGAGAAGGTGAAGTCAGGAGGGTGAATCAGAAGAAGTAGAAGAAGGAGAAGGAGAAGGTGAAGTCAGGAGGGTGAATCAGAAGAAGCAGAAGAAGGAGAAGGAGAAGGTGAAGTCTGGAGGGCGAACCAGAAGAAACAGAAGAAGGAGAAGGAGAAGGTGAAGTCTGGAGGGTGAATCAGAAGAAGCAGAACAAGGAGAAGGAGAAGGTGAAGTCTGGAGGTTGAATCAGAAGAAGCAGAATAACGAGAAGGAGAAGGTGAAGTCTGGAGGGTGAATCAGAAGAAGCAGAATAAGGAGAAGGAGAAGGTGAAGTCTGGAGGGTGAATCAGAAGAAGCAGAAGAAGGAGAAGGAGAAGGTGAAGTCTGGAGGGTGAATCAAAAGAGGTAGAAGAAGGAGCAGGAGAAGGTGAAGTCTGGAGGGTGAAGCAGAAGAAGGAGAAGAAGGAGAAGGAGAAGGTGAAGTCAGGAGGGTGAATCAGAAGAAGTAGAAGAAGGAGAAGGAGAAGGTGAAGCCAGGAGGGTGAATCAGAAGAAGCAGAAGAAGGAGAAGGAGAAGGTGAAGTCAGGAGGGTGGATCAGAAGAAGTAGAAGAAGGAGAAGGAGAAGGTGCAGTCTGGAGGGTGAATCAGAAGAAGCAGAAGAAGGAGAAGGAGAAGGTGAAGTCTGGAGGTTGAATCAGAAGAAGCAGAATAACGAGAAGGAGAAGGTGAAGTCTGGAGGGTGAATCAGAAGAAGCAGAATAAGGAGAAGGAGAAGGTGAAGTCTGGAGGGTGAATCAGAAGAAGCAGAAGAAGGAGAAGGAGAAGGTGAAGTCTGGAGGGTGAATCAGAAGAGGTAGAAGAAGGAGAAGGAGAAGGTGAAGTCAGGAGGGTGAAGCAGAAGAAGCAGAAGAAGGAGAAGGAGAAGGTGAAGTCTGGTGGGTGAAGCAGAAGAAGCAGAAGAAGGAGAAGGAGGTGAAGTCTGGAGGGTGAAGCAGAAGAAGCAGAAGAAGGAGAAGGAGAAGGTGAAGTCAGGAGGGTGGAGCAGAAGAAGTAGAAGAAGGAGAAGGAGAAGGTGAAGTCTGGAGGGTGAATCAGAAGAAGCAGAAGAAGGAGAAGGAGAAGGTGAAGTCTGGAGGGTGAATCAGAAGAGGTAGAAGAAGGAGAAGGAGAAGGTGAAGTCTGGAGGGTGAAGCAGAAGAAGGAGAAGAAGGAGAAGGAGAACGTGAAGTCAGGAGGGTGGATCAGAAGAAGTAGAAGAAGGAGAAGGAGAAGGTGAAGCCAGGAGGTTGAATCAGAAGAAGCAGAAGAAGGAGAAGGAGAAGGTGAAGTCTGGAGGGTGAATCAGAAGAATCAGAAGAAGGAGAAGGAGAAGGTGAAGTCTGGAGGGTGAATCAGAAGAATCAGAAGAAAGAGAAGGAGAAGGTGAAGTCTGGAGGCTGAAGCAGAAGAAACAGAAGAAGGAGAAGGAGAATGTGAAGACTGGAGGGTGAATCAGAAGAAGTAGAAGAAGGAGAAGGAGAAGGTGAAGTCTGGAGGGTGAATCAGAAGAAGTAGAAGAAGGAGAAGGAGAAGGTGAAGTCTGGAGGGTGAATCAGAAGAAGCAGAAGAAGGAGAAGGAGAAGGTGAAGTCTGGAGGGTGAATCAGAAGATGCAGAAGAAGGAGAAGGAGAAGATGAAGTCTGGAGGGTGAATCAGAAGAAGTAGAAGAAGGAGAAGGAGAAGGTGAAGTCTGGAGGGTGAATCAGAAGAAGTAGAAGAAGGAGAAGGAGAAGGTGAAGTCTGAAGCGTGAATCAGAAGAAACAGAAGAAGGAGAAGGAGAAGGTGAAGTCTGGAGGGTGAATCAGAAGAAGTAGAAGAAGGAGAAGGAGAAGGTGTAGTCTGGAGGGTGAATCAGAAGAAGTAGACGAAGGAGAAGGAGAAGGTGAAGTCTGGAGGGTGAATCAGAAGAAGCAGAAGAAGGAGAAGAGAAGATGAAGTCTGGAGGGTGAATCAGAAGAAGTAGAAGAAGGAGAAGGAGAAGGTGAAGTCTGGAGGGTGAATCAGAAGAAGCAGAAGAAGGAGAAGGAGAAGGTGAAGTCTGGAGGGTGAATCAGAAGAAGCAGAAGAAGGAGAAGGAGAAGGTGAAGTCTGGAGGGTGAATCAGAAGAAGCAGAATAAGGAGAAGGAGAAGGTGAAGTCTGGAGGGTGAATCAGAAGAAGCAGAAGAAGGAGAAGGAGAAGGTGAAGTCTGGAGGATGAATCAGAAGAAGTAGAAGAAGGAGAAGGAGAAGGTGAAGTCTGGAGGGTGAATCAGAAGAAGTAGAAGAAGGAGAAGGAGAAGGTGAAGTCTGGAGGGTGAATCAGAAGAAGTAGAAGAAGGAGAAGGAGAAGGTGAAGTCTGGAGGGTGAAGCAGAAGAAGTAGAAGAAGGAGAAGGAGAAGGTGAAGTCAGGAGGGTGAATCAGAAGAAGTAGAAGAAGGAGAAGGAGAAGGTGAAGTCAGGAGGGTGAAGCAGAAGAAGCAGAAGAAGGAGAAGGAGAAGGTGAAGTCTGGAGGGTGAAGCAGAAGAAGCAGAAGAAGGAGAAGGAGAAGGTGAAGTCTGGAGGGTGAATCAGAAGAAGCAGAAGAAAGAGAAGGAGAAGGTGAAGTCTGGAGGGTGAATCAGAAGAAGTAGAAGAAGGAGAAGGAGAAGGTGAAGTCTGGAGGGTGAATCAGAAGAAGCAGAAGAAGGAGAAGGAGAAGGTGAAGTCTGGAGGGTGAAACAGAAGAAGCAGAAGAAGGAGAAGGAAAAGGTGAAGTCTGGAGGGTGAATCAGAAGAAGCAGAAGAAGGAGAAGGAGAAGGTGAAGTCTGGAGGGTGAATCAGAAGAAGCAGAATAAGGAGAAGGAGAAGGTGAAGTCTGGAGGGTGAATCAGAAGAAGCAGAAGAAGGAGAAGGAGAAGGTGAAGTCTGGAGGGTGAATCAGAAGAAGTAGAAGAAGGAGAAGGAGAAGGTGAAGTCTGGAGGGTGAAGCAGAAGAAGTAGAAGAAGGAGAAGGAGAAGGTGAAGTCAGGAGGGTGAATCAGAAGAAGCAGAAGAAGGAGAAGGAGAAGGTGAAGTCTGGAGGTTGAATCAGAAGAAGCAGAATAACGAGAACGAGAAGGTGAAGTCTGGAGGGTGAATCAGAAGAAGCAGAATAAGGAGAAGGAGAAGGTGAAGTCTGGAGGGTGAATCAGAAGAAGCAGAAGAAGGAGAAGGAGAAGGTGAAGTCTGGAGGGTGAATCAGAAGAAGCAGAATAAGGAGAAGGAGAAGGTGAAGTCTGGAGGGTGAATCAGAAGAAGCAGAAGAAGGAGAAGGAGAAGGTGAAGTCTGGAGGGTGAATCAGAAGAGGTAGAAGAAGGAGAAGGAGAAGGTGAAGTCTGGAGGGTGAAGCAGAAGAAGCAGAAGAAGGAGAAGGAGTAGGTGAAGTCTGGAGGGTGAATCAGAAGAAGTAGAAGAAGGAGAAGGAGAAGATGAAGTCAGGAGGGTGAAGCAGAAGAAGCAGAAGAAGGAGAAGGAGAAGGTGAAGTCTGGAGGGTGAAGCAGAAGAAGCAGAAGAAGGAGAAGGAGAAGGTGAAGTCTGGAGGGTGAATCAGAAGAAGCAGAAGAAGGAGAAGGAGAAGGTGAAGTCTGGAGGGTGAATCAGAAGAAGCAGAAGAAGGAGAAGGAGAAGGTGAAGTCAGGAGGGTGAATCAGAAGAAGCAGAAGAAGGAGAAGGAGAAGGTGAATTTAGGAGGGTGAATCAGAAGAAGCAGAAGAAGGAGAAGGAGCAGGTGAAGTCAGGGGGGTGTAGCAGAAGAAGTAGAAGAAGGAGAAGGAGAAGGTGAAGTCAGGACGGTGAAGCAGAAGAAGCAGAAGAAGGAGAAGGAGAAGGTGAAGCCTGGAGGGCGCAGCAGAAGAAGCAGAAGAAGGAGAAGGAGAAGGTGAAGTCTGGAGTGTGAAGCAGACGAAGCAGAAGAAGGAGAAGGAGAAGGTGAAGTCTGGAGGGCGCAGCAGAAGAAGCAGAAGAAGGAGAATGAGAAGGTGAAGTCTGGAGGGTGAATCAGAAGAAGCAGAAGAAGGAGAAGGAGAAGGTGAAGTCTGGAGGGTGAATCAGAAGAAGGAGAAGAAGGAGAAGGAGAAGGTGAAGTCAGGAGGGTGAATCAGAAGAAGTAGAAGAAGGAGAAGGAGAAGGTGAAGTCAGGAGGGTGAATCAGAAGAAGCAGAAGAAGGAGAAGGAGAAGGTGAAGTCTGGAGGGCGAATCAGAAGAAGTAGAAGAAGGAGAAGGAGAAGGTGAAGTCTGGAGGGTGAATCAGAAGAAGCAGAAGAAGGAGAAGGAGAAGGTGAAGTCTGGAGGGTGAATCAGAAGAGGTAGAAGAAGGAGAAGGAGAAGGTGAAGTCTGGAGGGTGAAGCAGAAGAAGGAGAAGAAGGAGAAGGAGAACGTGAAGTCAGGAGGGTGGATCAGAAGAAGTAGAAGAAGGAGAAGGAGAAGGTGAAGCCAGGAGGTTGAATCAGAAGAAGCAGAAGAAGGAGAAGGAGAAGGTGAAGTCTGGAGGGTGAATCAGAAGAATCAGAAGAAGGAGAAGGAGAAGGTGAAGTCTGGAGGGTGAATCAGAAGAATCAGAAGAAAGAGAAGGAGAAGGTGAAGTCTGGAGGCTGAAGCAGAAGAAACAGAAGAAGGAGAAGGAGAATGTGAAGACTGGAGGGTGAATCAGAAGAAGTAGAAGAAGGAGAAGGAGAAGGTGAAGTCTGGAGGGTGAATCAGAAGAAGTAGAAGAAGGAGAAGGAGAAGGTGAAGTCTGGAGGGTGAATCAGAAGAAGCAGAAGAAGGAGAAGGAGAAGGTGAAGTCTGGAGGGTGAATCAGAAGATGCAGAAGAAGGAGAAGGAGAAGATGAAGTCTGGAGGGCGAATCAGAAGAAGTAGAAGAAGGAGAAGGAGAAGGTGAAGTCTGGAGGGTGAATCAGAAGAAGTAGAAGAAGGAGAAGGAGAAGGTGAAGTCTGAAGCGTGAATCAGAAGAAACAGAAGAAGGAGAAGGAGAAGGTGAAGTCTGGAGGGTGAATCAGAAGAAGTAGAAGAAGGAGAAGGAGAAGGTGTAGTCTGGAGGGTGAATCAGAAGAAGTAGACGAAGGAGAAGGAGAAGGTGAAGTCTGGAGGGTGAATCAGAAGAAGCAGAAGAAGGAGAAGAGAAGATGAAGTCTGGAGGGTGAATCAGAAGAAGTAGAAGAAGGAGAAGGAGAAGGTGAAGTCTGGAGGGTGAATCAGAAGAAGCAGAAGAAGGAGAAGGAGAAGGTGAAGTCTGGAGGGTGAATCAGAAGAAGCAGAAGAAGGAGAAGGAGAAGGTGAAGTCTGGAGGGTGAATCAGAAGAAGCAGAATAAGGAGAAGGAGAAGGTGAAGTCTGGAGGGTGAATCAGAAGAAGCAGAAGAAGGAGAAGGAGAAGGTGAAGTCTGGAGGATGAATCAGAAGAAGTAGAAGAAGGAGAAGGAGAAGGTGAAGTCTGGAGGGTGAATCAGAAGAAGTAGAAGAAGGAGAAGGAGAAGGTGAAGTCTGGAGGGTGAATCAGAAGAAGTAGAAGAAGGAGAAGGAGAAGGTGAAGTCTGGAGGGTGAAGCAGAAGAAGTAGAAGAAGGAGAAGGAGAAGGTGAAGTCAGGAGGGTGAATCAGAAGAAGTAGAAGAAGGAGAAGGAGAAGGTGAAGTCAGGAGGGTGAAGCAGAAGAAGCAGAAGAAGGAGAAGGAGAAGGTGAAGTCTGGAGGGTGAAGCAGAAGAAGCAGAAGAAGGAGAAGGAGAAGGTGAAGTCTGGAGGGTGAATCAGAAGAAGCAGAAGAAAGAGAAGGAGAAGGTGAAGTCTGGAGGGTGAATCAGAAGAAGTAGAAGAAGGAGAAGGAGAAGGTGAAGTCTGGAGGGTGAATCAGAAGAAGCAGAAGAAGGAGAAGGAGAAGGTGAAGTCTGGAGGGTGAAACAGAAGAAGCAGAAGAAGGAGAAGGAAAAGGTGAAGTCTGGAGGGTGAATCAGAAGAAGCAGAAGAAGGAGAAGGAGAAGGTGAAGTCTGGAGGGTGAATCAGAAGAAGCAGAATAAGGAGAAGGAGAAGGTGAAGTCTGGAGGGTGAATCAGAAGAAGCAGAAGAAGGAGAAGGAGAAGGTGAAGTCTGGAGGGTGAATCAGAAGAAGTAGAAGAAGGAGAAGGAGAAGGTGAAGTCTGGAGGGTGAAGCAGAAGAAGTAGAAGAAGGAGAAGGAGAAGGTGAAGTCAGGAGGGTGAATCAGAAGAAGCAGAAGAAGGAGAAGGAGAAGGTGAAGTCTGGAGGTTGAATCAGAAGAAGCAGAATAACGAGAACGAGAAGGTGAAGTCTGGAGGGTGAATCAGAAGAAGCAGAATAAGGAGAAGGAGAAGGTGAAGTCTGGAGGGTGAATCAGAAGAAGCAGAAGAAGGAGAAGGAGAAGGTGAAGTCTGGAGGGTGAATCAGAAGAAGCAGAATAAGGAGAAGGAGAAGGTGAAGTCTGGAGGGTGAATCAGAAGAAGCAGAAGAAGGAGAAGGAGAAGGTGAAGTCTGGAGGGTGAATCAGAAGAGGTAGAAGAAGGAGAAGGAGAAGGTGAAGTCTGGAGGGTGAAGCAGAAGAAGCAGAAGAAGGAGAAGGAGTAGGTGAAGTCTGGAGGGTGAATCAGAAGAAGTAGAAGAAGGAGAAGGAGAAGATGAAGTCAGGAGGGTGAAGCAGAAGAAGCAGAAGAAGGAGAAGGAGAAGGTGAAGTCTGGAGGGTGAAGCAGAAGAAGCAGAAGAAGGAGAAGGAGAAGGTGAAGTCTGGAGGGTGAATCAGAAGAAGCAGAAGAAGGAGAAGGAGAAGGTGAAGTCTGGAGGGTGAATCAGAAGAAGCAGAAGAAGGAGAAGGAGAAGGTGAAGTCAGGAGGGTGAATCAGAAGAAGCAGAAGAAGGAGAAGGAGAAGGTGAATTTAGGAGGGTGAATCAGAAGAAGCAGAAGAAGGAGAAGGAGCAGGTGAAGTCAGGGGGGTGTAGCAGAAGAAGTAGAAGAAGGAGAAGGAGAAGGTGAAGTCAGGACGGTGAAGCAGAAGAAGCAGAAGAAGGAGAAGGAGAAGGTGAAGCCTGGAGGGCGCAGCAGAAGAAGCAGAAGAAGGAGAAGGAGAAGGTGAAGTCTGGAGTGTGAAGCAGACGAAGCAGAAGAAGGAGAAGGAGAAGGTGAAGTCTGGAGGGCGCAGCAGAAGAAGCAGAAGAAGGAGAATGAGAAGGTGAAGTCTGGAGGGTGAATCAGAAGAAGCAGAAGAAGGAGAAGGAGAAGGTGAAGTCTGGAGGGTGAATCAGAAGAAGGAGAAGAAGGAGAAGGAGAAGGTGAAGTCAGGAGGGTGAATCAGAAGAAGTAGAAGAAGGAGAAGGAGAAGGTGAAGTCAGGAGGGTGAATCAGAAGAAGCAGAAGAAGGAGAAGGAGAAGGTGAAGTCTGGAGGGCGAATCAGAAGAAACAGAAGAAGGAGAAGGAGAAGGTGAAGTCTGGAGGGTGAATCAGAAGAAGCAGAAGAAGGAGAAGGAGAAGGTGAAGTCTGGAGGTTGAATCAGAAGAAGCAGAATAACGAGAAGGAGAAGGTGAATCTGGCGGGTGAATCAGAAGAAGCAGAATAAGGAGAAGGAGAAGGTGAAGTCTGGAGGGTGTATCAGAAGAAGCAGAAGAAGGAGAAGGAGAAGGTGAAGTCTGGAGGGTGAATCAGAAGAGGTAGAAGAAGGAGAAGGAGAAGGTGAAGTCTGGAGGGTGAAGCAGAAGAAGGAGAAGAAGGAGAAGGAGAACGTGAAGTCAGGAGGGTGAATCAGAAGAAGTAGAAGAAGGAGAAGGAGAAGGTGAAGCCAGGAGGTTGAATCAGAAGAAGCAGAAGAAGGAGAAGGAGAAGGTGAAGTCTGGAGGGTGAATCAGAAGAATCAGAAGAAGGAGAAGGAGAAGGTGAAGTCTGGAGGGTGAATCAGAAGAATCAGAAGAAAGAGAAGGAGAAGGTGAAGTCTGGAGGCTGAAGCAGAAGAAACAGAAGAAGGAGAAGGAGAATGTGAAGACTGGAGGGTGAATCAGAAGAAGTAGAAGAAGGAGAAGGAGAAGGTGAAGTCTGGAGGGTGAATCAGAAGAAGTAGAAGAAGGAGAAGGAGAAGGTGAAGTCTGGAGGGTGAATCAGAAGAAGCAGAAGAAGGAGAAGGAGAAGGTGAAGTCTGGAGGGTGAATCAGAAGATGCAGAAGAAGGAGAAGGAGAAGATGAAGTCTGGAGGGTGAATCAGAAGAAGTAGAAGAAGGAGAAGGAGAAGGTGAAGTCTGGAGGGTGAATCAGAAGAAGTAGAAGAAGGAGAAGGAGAAGGTGAAGTCTGAAGGGTGAATCAGAAGAAACAGAAGAAGGAGAAGGAGAAGGTGAAGTCTGGAGGGTGAATCAGAAGAAGTAGAAGAAGGAGAAGGAGAAGGTGTAGTCTGGAGGGTGAATCAGAAGAAGTAGACGAAGGAGAAGGAGAAGGTGAAGTCTGGAGGGTGAATCAGAAGAAGCAGAAGAAGGAGAAGAGAAGATGAAGTCTGGAGGGTGAATCAGAAGAAGTAGAAGAAGGAGAAGGAGAAGGTGAAGTCTGGAGGGTGAATCAGAAGAAGCAGAAGAAGGAGAAGGAGAAGGTGAAGTCTGGAGGGTGAATCAGAAGAAGCAGAAGAAGGAGAAGGAGAAGGTGAAGTCTGGAGGGTGAATCAGAAGAAGCAGAATAAGGAGAAGGAGAAGGTGAAGTCTGGAGGGTGAATCAGAAGAAGCAGAAGAAGGAGAAGGAGAAGGTGAAGTCTGGAGGATGAATCAGAAGAAGTAGAAGAAGGAGAAGGAGAAGGTGAAGTCTGGAGGGTGAATCAGAAGAAGTAGAAGAAGGAGAAGGAGAAGGTGAAGTCTGGAGGGTGAATCAGAAGAAGTAGAAGAAGGAGAAGGAGAAGGTGAAGTCTGGAGGGTGAAGCAGAAGAAGTAGAAGAAGGAGAAGGAGAAGGTGAAGTCAGGAGGGTGAATCAGAAGAAGTAGAAGAAGGAGAAGGAGAAGGTGAAGTCAGGAGGGTGAAGCAGAAGAAGCAGAAGAAGGAGAAGGAGAAGGTGAAGTCTGGAGGGTGAAGCAGAAGAAGCAGAAGAAGGAGAAGGAGAAGGTGAAGTCTGGAGGGTGAATCAGAAGAAGCAGAAGAAAGAGAAGGAGAAGGTGAAGTCTGGAGGGTGAATCAGAAGAAGTAGAAGAAGGAGAAGGAGAAGGTGAAGTCTGGAGGGTGAATCAGAAGAAGCAGAAGAAGGAGAAGGAGAAGGTGAAGTCTGGAGGGTGAAACAGAAGAAGCAGAAGAAGGAGAAGGAAAAGGTGAAGTCTGGAGGGTGAATCAGAAGAAGCAGAAGAAGGAGAAGGAGAAGGTGAAGTCTGGAGGGTGAATCAGAAGAAGCAGAATAAGGAGAAGGAGAAGGTGAAGTCTGGAGGGTGAATCAGAAGAAGCAGAAGAAGGAGAAGGAGAAGGTGAAGTCTGGAGGGTGAATCAGAAGAAGTAGAAGAAGGAGAAGGAGAAGGTGAAGTCTGGAGGGTGAAGCAGAAGAAGTAGAAGAAGGAGAAGGAGAAGGTGAAGTCAGGAGGGTGAATCAGAAGAAGCAGAAGAAGGAGAAGGAGAAGGTGAAGTCTGGAGGTTGAATCAGAAGAAGCAGAATAACGAGAACGAGAAGGTGAAGTCTGGAGGGTGAATCAGAAGAAGCAGAATAAGGAGAAGGAGAAGGTGAAGTCTGGAGGGTGAATCAGAAGAAGCAGAAGAAGGAGAAGGAGAAGGTGAAGTCTGGAGGGTGAATCAGAAGAGGTAGAAGAAGGAGAAGGAGAAGGTGAAGTCTGGAGGGTGAATCAGAAGAAGGATAAGAAGGAGAAGGAGAAGGTGAAGTCAGGAGGGTGAATCAGAAGAAGTAGAAGAAGGAGAAGGAGAAGGTGAAGCCAGGAGGGTGAATCAGAAGAAGCAGAAGAAGGAGAAGGAGAAGGTGAAGTCTGGAGGGTGAATCAGAAGAATCAGAAGAAGGAGAAGGAGAAGGTGAAGTCTGGAGGGTGAATCAGAAGAATCAGAAGAAAGAGAAGGAGAATGTGAAGTCTGGAGGCTGAAGCAGAAGAAACAGAAGAAGGAGAAGGAGAATGTGAAGACTGGAGGGTGAATCAGAAGAAGTAGAAGAAGGAGAAGGAGAAGGTGAAGTCTGGAGGGTGAATCAGAAGAAGTAGAAGAAGGAGAAGGAGAAGGTGAAGTCTGGAGGGTGAATCAGAAGAAGCAGAAGAAGGAGAAGGAGAAGGTGAAGTCTGGAGGGTGAATCAGAAGATGCAGAAGAAGGAGAAGGAGATGATGAAGTCTGGAGGGTGAATCAGAAGAAGTAGAAGAAGGAGAAGGAGAAGGTGAAGTCTGGAGGGTGAATCAGAAGAAGTAGAAGAAGGAGAAGGAGAAGGTGAAGTCTGGAGGGTGAATCAGAAGAGGTAGAAGAAGGAGAAGGAGAAGGTGAAGCCTGGAGGGTGAAGCAGAAGAAGGAGAAGAAGGAGAAGGAGAAGGTGAAGTCAGGAGGGCGAATCAGAAGAAGCAGAAGAAGGAGAAGGAGAAGGTGAAGTCTGGAGGTTGAATCAGAAGAAGCAGAATAACGAGAAGGAGAAGGTGAAGTCTGGAGGGTGAATCAGAAGAAGCAGAATAAGGAGAAGGAGAAGGTGAAGACTGGAGGGTGAATCAGAAGAAGCAGAAGAAGGAGAAGGAGAAGGTGAAGTCTGGAGGGTGAATCAGAAGAGGTAGAAGAAGGAGAAGGAGAAGGTGAAGTCAGGAGGGTGAAGCAGAAGAAGCAGAAGAAGGAGAAGGAGAAGGTGAAGTCTGGTGGGTGAAGCAGAAGAAGCAGAAGAAGGAGAAGGAGAAGGTGAAGTCTGGAGGGTGAAGCAGAAGAAGCAGAAGAAGGAGAAGGAGAAGGTGAAGTCAGGAGGGTGGATCAGAAGAAGTAGAAGAAGGAGAAGGAGAAGGTGAAGTCTGGAGGGTGAATCAGAAGAAGCAGAAGAAGGAGAAGGAGAAGGTGAAGTCTGGAAGGCGCAGCAGAAGAAGCAGAAGAAGGAGAAAGAGAAGGTGAAGTCTGGAGGGTGAAGCAGAAGAAGCAGAAGAAGGAGAAGGAGAGGGTGAAGTCTGGAGGGTGAATCAGAAGAAGTAGAAGAAGGAGAAGGAGAAGGTGAAGTCAGGAGAGTGAAGCAGAAGAAGCAGAAGAAGGAGAAGGAGAAGGTGAAGTCTGGAGGGCGAAGCAGAAGAAGCAGAAGAAGGAGAAGGAGAAGGTTAAGTCTGGAGGGTGAAGCAGAAGAAGCAGAAGAAGGAGAAGGAGAAGGTCAAGTCTGGAGGGTGAATCAGAAGAAGTAGAAGAAGGAGAAGGAGAAGGTGAAGTCAGGAGGGTGAATCAGAAGAAGTAGAAGAAGGAGAAGGAGAAGGTGAAGTCAGGAGGGTGAATCAGAAGAAGCAGAAGAAGGAGAAGGAGAAGGTGAAGTCTGGAGGGCGAATCAGAAGAAACAGAAGAAGGAGAAGGAGAAGGTGAAGTCTGGAGGGTGAATCAGAAGAAGCAGAAGAAGGAGAAGGAGAAGGTGAAGTCTGGAGGTTGAATCAGAAGAAGCAGAATAACGAGAAGGAGAAGGTGAAGTCTGGAGGGTGAATCAGAAGAAGCAGAATAAGGAGAAGGAGAAGGTGAAGTCTGGAGGGTGAATCAGAAGAAGCAGAAGAAGGAGAAGGAGAAGGTGAAGTCTGGAGGGTGAATCAGAAGAGGTAGAAGAAGGAGAAGGAGAAGGTGAAGTCTGGAGGGTGAAGCAGAAGAAGGAGAAGAAGGAGAAGGAGAAGGTGAAGTCAGGAGGGTGAATCAGAAGAAGTAGAAGAAGGAGAAGGAGAAGGTGAAGCCAGGAGGGTGAATCAGAAGAAGCAGAAGAAGGCGAAGGAGAAGGTGAAGTCTGGAGGGTGAATCAGAAGAATCAGAAGAAGGAGAAGGAGAAGGTGAAGTCTGGAGGGTGAATCAGAAGAATCAGAAGAAAGAGAAGGAGAAGGTGAAGTCTGGAGGCTGAAGCAGAAGAAACAGAAGAAGGAGAAGGAGTATGTGAAGACTGGAGGGTGAATCAGAAGAAGTAGAAGAAGGAGAAGGAGAAGGTGAAGTCTGGAGGGTGAATCAGAAGAAGTAGAAGAAGGAGAAGGAGAAGGTGAAGTCTGGAGGGTGAATCAGAAGAAGCAGAAGAAGGAGAAGGAGAAGGTGAAGTCTGGAGGGTGAATCAGAAGATGCAGAAGAAGGAGAAGGAGATGATGAAGTCTGGAGGGTGAATCAGAAGAAGTAGAAGAAGGAGAAGGAGAAGGTGAAGTCTGGAGGGTGAATCAGAAGAAGTAGAATAAGGAGAAGGAGAAGGTGAAGTCTGGAGGGTGAATCAGAAGAGGTAGAAGAAGGAGAAGGAGAAGGTGAAGTCTGGAGGGTGAAGCAGAAGAAGGAGAAGAAGGAGAAGGAGAAGGTGAAGTCAGGAGGGTGAATCAGAAGAAGCAGAAGAAGGAGAAGGAGAAGGTGAAGTCTGGAGGTTGAATCAGAAGAAGCAGAATAACGAGAAGGAGAATGTGAAGTCTGGAGGGTGAATCAGAAGAAGCAGAATAAGGAGAAGGAGAAGGTGAAGTCTGGAGGGTGAATCAGAAGAAGCAGAAGAAGGAGAAGGAGAAGGTGAAGTCTGGAGGGTGAATCAGAAGAGGTAGAAGGAGAAGGAGAAGGTGAAGTCAGGAGGGTGAAGCAGAAGAAGCAGAAGAAGGAGAAGGAGAAGGTGAAGTCTGGTGGGTGAAGCAGAAGAAGCAGAAGAAGGAGAAGGAGAAGGTGAAGTCTGGAGGGTGAAGCAGAAGAAGCAGAAGAAGGAGAAGGAGAAGGTGAAGTCAGGAGGGTGGATCAGAAGAAGTAGAAGAAGGAGAAGGAGAAGGTGAAGTCTGGAGGGTGAATCAGAAGAAGCAGAAGAAGGAGAAGGAGAAGGTGAAGTCTGGAAGGCGCAGCAGAAGAAGCAGAAGAAGGAGAAAGAGAAGGTGAAGTCTGGAGGGTGAAGCAGAAGAAGCAGAAGAAGGAGAAGGAGAGGGTGAAGTCTGGAGGGTGAATCAGAAGAAGTAGAAGAAGGAGAAGGAGAAGGTGAAGTCAGGAGAGTGAAGCAGAAGAAGCAGAAGAAGGAGAAGGAGAAGGTGAAGTCTGGAGGGCGAAGCAGCAGAAGCAGAAGAAGGAGAAGGAGAAGGTTAAGTCTGGAGGGTGAAGCAGAAGAAGCAGAAGAAGGAGAAGGAGTAGGTGAAGTCTGGAGGGTGAATCAGAAGAAGTAGAAGAAGGAGAAGGAGAAGGTGAAGTCAGGAGGGTGAAGCAGAAGAAGCAGAAGAAGGAGAAGGAGAAGGTGAAGTCTGGAGGGTGAAGCAGAAGAAGCAGAAGAAGGAGAAGGAGAAGGTGAAGTCTGGAGGGTGAATCAGAAGAAGCAGAAGAAGGAGAAGGAGAAGGTGAAGTCTGGAGGGTGAATCAGAAGAAGCAGAAGAAGGAGAAGGAGAAGGTGAAGTCAGGAGGGTGAATCAGAAGAAGCAGAAGAAGGAGAAGGAGAAGGTGAATTTAGGAGGGTGAATCCGAAGAAGCAGAAGAAGGAGAAGGAGCAGGTGAAGTCAGGGGGGTGTAGCAGAAGAAGTAGAAGAAGGAGAAGGAGAAGGTGAAGTCAGGACGGTGAAGCAGAAGAAGCAGAAGAAGGAGAAGGAGAAGGTGGAGCCTGGAGGGCGCAGCAGAAGAAGCAGAAGAAGGAGAAGGAGAAGGTGAAGTCTGGAGTGTGAAGCAGAAGAAGCAGAAGAAGGAGAAGGAGAAGGTGAAGTCTGGAGGGCGCAGCAGAAGAAGCAGAAGAAGGAGAATGAGAAGGTGAAGTCTGGAGGGTGAATCAGAAGAAGAAGAAGAAGGAGAAGGAGAAGGTGAAGTCTGGAGGGTGAATCAGAAGAAGTAGAAGAAGGAGAAGGAGAAGGTGAAGTCAGGAGGGTGAATCAGAAGAAGTAGAAGAAGGAGAAGGAGAAGGTGAAGTCAGGAGGGTGAATCAGAAGAAGCAGAAGAAGGAGAAGGAGAAGGTGAAGTCTGGAGGGCGAACCAGAAGAAACAGAAGAAGGAGAAGGAGAAGGTGAAGTCTGGAGGGTGAATCAGAAGAAGCAGAACAAGGAGAAGGAGAAGGTGAAGTCTGGAGGTTGAATCAGAAGAAGCAGAATAACGAGAAGGAGAAGGTGAAGTCTGGAGGGTGAATCAGAAGAAGCAGAATAAGGAGAAGGAGAAGGTGAAGTCTGGAGGGTGAATCAGAAGAAGCAGAAGAAGGAGAAGGAGAAGGTGAAGTCTGGAGGGTGAATCAAAAGAGGTAGAAGAAGGAGCAGGAGAAGGTGAAGTCTGGAGGGTGAAGCAGAAGAAGGAGAAGAAGGAGAAGGAGAAGGTGAAGTCAGGAGGGTGAATCAGAAGAAGTAGAAGAAGGAGAAGGAGAAGGTGAAGCCAGGAGGGTGAATCAGAAGAAGCAGAAGAAGGAGAAGGAGAAGGTGAAGTCAGGAGGGTGGATCAGAAGAAGTAGAAGAAGGAGAAGGAGAAGGTGCAGTCTGGAGGGTGAATCAGAAGAAGCAGAAGAAGGAGAAGGAGAAGGTGAAGTCTGGAGGTTGAATCAGAAGAAGCAGAATAACGAGAAGGAGAAGGTGAAGTCTGGAGGGTGAATCAGAAGAAGCAGAATAAGGAGAAGGAGAAGGTGAAGTCTGGAGGGTGAATCAGAAGAAGCAGAAGAAGGAGAAGGAGAAGGTGAAGTCTGGAGGGTGAATCAGAAGAGGTAGAAGAAGGAGAAGGAGAAGGTGAAGTCAGGAGGGTGAAGCAGAAGAAGCAGAAGAAGGAGAAGGAGAAGGTGAAGTCTGGTGGGTGAAGCAGAAGAAGCAGAAGAAGGAGAAGGAGGTGAAGTCTGGAGGGTGAAGCAGAAGAAGCAGAAGAAGGAGAAGGAGAAGGTGAAGTCAGGAGGGTGGATCAGAAGAAGTAGAAGAAGGAGAAGGAGAAGGTGAAGTCTGGAGGGTGAATCAGAAGAAGCAGAAGAAGGAGAAGGAGAAGGTGAAGTCTGGAGGGCGCAGCAGAAGAAGCAGAAGAAGGAGAAAGAGAAGGTGAAGTCTGGAGGGTGAAGCAGAAGAAGCAGAAGAAGGAGAAGGAGAGGGTGAAGTCTGGAGGGTGAATCAGAAGAAGTAGAAGAAGGAGAAGGAGAAGGTGAAGTCAGGAGAGTGAAGCAGAAGAAGCAGAAGAAGGAGAAGGAGAAGGTGAAGTCTGGAGGGCGAAGCAGAAGAAGCAGAAGAAGGAGAAGGAGAAGGTGAAGTCTGGAGGGTGAAGCAGAAGAAGCAGAAGAAGGAGAAGGAGTAGGTGAAGTCTGGAGGGTGAATCAGAAGAAGTAGAAGAAGGAGAAGGAGAAGGTGAAGTCAGGAGGGTGAAGCAGAAGAAGCAGAAGAAGGAGAAGGAGAAGGTGAAGTCTGGAGGGTGAAGCAGAGGAAGCAGAAGAAGGAGAAGGAGAAGGTGAAGTCTGGAGGGTGAATCAGAAGAAGCAGAAGAAGGAGAAGGAGAAGGTGAAGTCTGGAGGGTGAATCAGAAGAAGCAGAAGAAGGAGAAGGAGAAGGTGAAGTCAGGAGGGTGAATCAGAAGAAGCAGAAGAAGGAGAAGGAGAAGGTGAATTTAGGAGGGTGAATCAGAAGAAGCAGAAGAAGGAGAAGGTGCAGGTGAAGTCAGGGGGGTGTAGCAGAAGAAGTAGAAGAAGGAGAAGGAGAAGGTGAAGTCAGGACGGTGAAGCAGAAGAAGCAGAAGAAGGAGAAGGAGAAGGTGAAGCCTGGAGGGCGCAGCAGAAGAAGCAGAAGAAGGAGAAGGAGAAGGTGAAGTCTGGAGTGTGAAGCAGACGAAGCAGAAGAAGGAGAAGGAGAAGGTGAAGTCTGGAGGGCGCAGCAGAAGAAGCAGAAGAAGGAGAATGAGAAGGTGAAGTCTGGAGGGTGAATCAGAAGAAGCAGAAGAAGGAGAAGGAGAAGGTGAAGTCTGGAGGGTGAATCAGAAGAAGGAGAAGAAGGAGAAGGAGAAGGTGAAGTCAGGAGGGTGAATCAGAAGAAGTAGAAGAAGGAGAAGGAGAAGGTGAAGTCAGGAGGGTGAATCAGAAGAAGCAGAAGAAGGAGAAGGAGAAGGTGAAGTCTGGAGGGCGAATCAGAAGAAACAGAAGAAGGAGAAGGAGAAGGTGAAGTCTGGAGGGTGAATCAGAAGAAGCAGAAGAAGGAGAAGGAGAAGGTGAAGTCTGGAGGTTGAATCAGAAGAAGCAGAATAACGAGAAGGAGAAGGTGAAGTCTGGAGGGTGAATCAGAAGAAGCAGAATAAGGAGAAGGAGAAGGTGAAGTCTGGAGGGTGAATCAGAAGAAGCAGAAGAAGGAGAAGGAGAAGGTGAAGTCTGGAGGGTGAATCAGAAGAGGTAGAAGAAGGAGAAGGAGAAGGTGAAGTCTGGAGGGTGAAGCAGAAGAAGGAGAAGAAGGAGAAGGAGAAGGTGAAGTCAGGAGAGTGAATCAGAAGAAGTAGAAGAAGGAGAAGGAGAAGGTGAAGCCAGGAGGGTGAATCAGAAGAAGCAGAAGAAGGAGAAGGAGAAGGTGAAGTCTGGAGGGTGAATCAGAAGAATCAGAAGAAGGAGAAGGAGAAGGTGAAGTCTGGAGGGAGAATCAGAAGAATCAGAAGAAAGAGAAGGAGAAGGTGAAGTCTGGAGGCTGAAGCAGAAGAAACAGAAGAAGGAGAAGGAGAATGTGAAGACTGGAGGGTGAATCAGAAGAAGTAGAAGAAGGAGAAGGAGAAGGTGAAGTCTGGAGGGTGAATCAGAAGAAGTAGAAGAAGGAGAAGGAGAAGGTGAAGTCTGGAGGGTGAATCAGAAGAAGCAGAAGAAGGAGAAGGAGAAGGTGAAGTCTGGAGGGTGAATCAGAAGATGCAGAAGAAGGAGAAGGAGAAGATGAAGTCTGGAGGGTGAATCAGAAGAAGTAGAAGAAGGAGAAGGAGAAGGTGAAGTCTGGAGGGTGAATCAGAAGAAGTAGAAGAAGGAGAAGGAGAAGGTGAAGTCTGAAGGGTGAATCAGAAGAAACAGAAGAAGGAGAAGGAGAAGGTGAAGTCTGGAGGGTGAATCAGAAGAAGTAGAAGAAGGAGAAGGAGAAGGTGTAGTCTGGAGGGTGAATCAGAAGAAGTAGACGAAGGAGAAGGAGAAGGTGAAGTCTGGAGGGTGAATCAGAAGAAGCAGAAGAAGGAGAAGAGAAGATGAAGTCTGGAGGGTGAATCAGAAGAAGTAGAAGAAGGAGAAGGAGAAGGTGAAGTCTGGAGGGTGAATCAGAAGAAGCAGAAGAAGGAGAAGGAGAAGGTGAAGTCTGGAGGGTGAATCAGAAGAAGCAGAAGAAGGAGAAGGAGAAGGTGAAGTCTGGAGGGTGAATCAGAAGAAGCAGAATAAGGAGAAGGAGAAGGTGAAGTCTGGAGGGTGAATCAGAAGAAGCAGAAGAAGGAGAAGGAGAAGGTGAAGTCTGGAGGATGAATCAGAAGAAGTAGAAGAAGGAGAAGGAGAAGGTGAAGTCTGGAGGGTGAATCAGAAGAAGTAGAAGAAGGAGAAGGAGAAGGTGAAGTCTGGAGGGTGAATCAGAAGAAGTAGAAGAAGGAGAAGGAGAAGGTGAAGTCTGGAGGGTGAAGCAGAAGAAGTAGAAGAAGGAGAAGGAGAAGGTGAAGTCAGGAGGGTGAATCAGAAGAAGTAGAAGAAGGAGAAGGAGAAGGTGAAGTCAGGAGGGTGAAGCAGAAGAAGCAGAAGAAGGAGAAGGAGAAGATGAAGTCTGGAGGGTGAAGCAGAAGACGCAGAAGAAGGAGAAGGAGAAGGTGAAGTCTGGAGGGTGAATCAGAAGAAGCAGAAGAAAGAGAAGGAGAAGGTGAAGTCTGGAGGGTGAATCAGAAGAAGTAGAAGAAGGAGAAGGAGAAGGTGAAGTCTGGAGGGTGAATCAGAAGAAGTAGAAGAAGGAGAAGGAGAAGGTGAAGTCTGGAGGGTGAATCAGAAGAAGCAGAAGAAGGAGAAGGAAAAGGTGAAGTCTGGAGGGTGAATCAGAAGAAGCAGAAGAAGGAGAAGGAGAAGGTGAAGTCTGGAGGGTGAATCAGAAGAAGCAGAATAAGGAGAAGGAGAAGGTGAAGTCTGGAGGGTGAATCAGAAGAAGCAGAAGAAGGAGAAGGAGAAGGTGAAGTCTGGAGGGTGAATCAGAAGAAGTAGAAGAAGGAGAAGGAGAAGGTGAAGTCTGGAGGGTGAAGCAGAAGAAGTAGAAGAAGGAGAAGGAGAAGGTGAAGTCAGGAGGGTGAATCAGAAGAAGCAGAAGAAGGAGAAGGAGAAGGTGAAGTCTGGAGTTTGAATCAGAAGAAGCAGAATAACGAGAACGAGAAGGTGAAGTCTGGAGGGTGAATCAGAAGAAGCAGAATAAGGAGAAGGAGAAGGGGAAGTCTGGAGGGTGAATCAGAAGAAGCAGAAGAAGGAGAAGGAGAAGGTGAAGTCTGGAGGGTGAATCAGAAGAGGTAGAAGAAGGAGAAGGAGAAGGTGAAGTCTGGAGGGTGAAGCAGAAGAAGGAGAAGAAGGAGAAGGAGAAGGTGAAGCCAGGAGGGTGAATCAGAAGAAGTAGAAGAAGGAGAAGGAGAAGGTGAAGCCAGGAGGGTGAATCAGAAGAAGCAGAAGAAGGAGAAGGAGAAGGTGAAGTCTGGAGGGTGAATCAGAAGAATCAGAAGAAGGAGAAGGAGAAGGTGAAGTCTGGAGGGTGAATCAGAAGAATCAGAAGAAAGAGAAGGAGAAGGTGAAGTCTGGAGGCTGAAGCAGAAGAAACAGAAGAAGGAGAAGGAGAATGTGAAGACTGGAGGGTGAATCAGAAGAAGTAGAAGAAGGAGAAGGAGAAGGTGAAGTCTGGAGGGTGAATCAGAAGAAGTAGAAGAAGGAGAAGGAGAAGGTGAAGTCTGGAGGGTGAATCAGAAGAAGCAGAAGAAGGAGAAGGAGAAGGTGAAGTCTGGAGGGTGAATCAGAAGATGCAGAAGAAGGAGAAGGAGATGATGAAGTCTGGAGGGTGAATCAGAAGAAGTAGAAGAAGGAGAAGGAGAAGGTGAAGTCTGGAGGGTGAATCAGAAGAAGTAGAAGAAGGAGAAGGAGAAGGTGAAGTCTGGAGGGTGAATCAGAAGAGGTAGAAGAAGGAGAAGGAGAAGGTGAAGTCTGGAGGGTGAAGCAGAAGAAGGAGAAGAAGGAGAAGGAGAAGGTGAAGTCAGGAGGGTGAATCAGAAGAAGCAGAAGAAGGAGAAGGAGAAGGTGAAGTCTGGAGGTTGAATCAGAAGAAGCAGAATAACGAGAAGGAGAAGGTGAAGTCTGGAGGGTGAATCAGAAGAAGCAGAATAAGGAGAAGGAGAAGTGAAGTCTGGAGGGTGAATCAGAAGAAGCAGAAGAAGGAGAAGGAGAAGGTGAAGTCTGGAGGGTGAATCAGAAGAGTTAGAAGAAGGAGAAGGAGAAGGTGAAGTCAGGAGGGTGAAGCAGAAGAAGCAGAAGAAGGAGAAGGAGAAGGTGAAGTCTGGTGGGTGAAGCAGAAGAAGCAGAAGAAGGAGAAGGAGAAGGTGAAGTCTGGAGGGTGAAGCAGAAGAAGCAGAAGAAGGAGAAGGAGAAGGTGAAGTCAGGAGGGTGGATCAGAAGAAGTAGAAGAAGGAGAAGGAGAAGGTGAAGTCTGGAGGGTGAATCAGAAGAAGCAGAAGAAGGAGAAGGAGAAGGTGAAGTCTGGAAGGCGCAGCAGAAGAAGCAGAAGAAGGAGAAAGAGAAGGTGAAGTCTGGAGGGTGAAGCAGAAGAAGCAGAAGAAGGAGAAGGAGAGGGTGAAGTCTGGAGGGTGAATCAGAAGAAGTAGAAGAAGGAGAAGGAGAAGGTGAAGTCAGGAGAGTGAAGCAGAAGAAGCAGAAGAAGGAGAAGGAGAAGGTGAAGTCTGGAGGTCGAAGCAGAAGAAGCAGAAGAAGGAGAAGGAGAAGGTTAAGTCTGGAGGGTGAAGCAGAAGAAGGAGAAGGAGAAGGTGAAGTCTGGAGGGTGAATCAGAAGAAGTAGAAGAAGGAGAAGGAGAAGGTGAAGTCAGGAGGGTGAATCAGAAGAAGTAGAAGAAGGAGAAGGAGAAGGTGAAGTCAGGAGGGTGAATCAGAAGAAGCAGAAGAAGGAGAAGGAGAAGGTGAAGTCTGGAGGGCGAATCAGAAGAAACAGAAGAAGGAGAAGGAGAAGGTGAAGTCTGGAGGGTGAATCAGAAGAAGCAGAAGAAGGAGAAGGAGAAGGTGAAGTCTGGAGGTTGAATCAGAAGAAGCAGAATAACGAGAAGGAGAAGGTGAAGTCTGGAGGGTGAATCAGAAGAAGCAGAATAAGGAGAAGGAGAAGGTGAAGTCTGGAGGGTGAATCAGAAGAAGCAGAAGAAGGAGAAGGAGAAGGTGAAGTCTGGAGGGTGAATCAGAAGAGGTAGAAGAAGGAGAAGGAGAAGGTGAAGTCTGGAGGGTGAAGCAGAAGAAGGAGAAGAAGGAGAAGGTGAAGGTGAAGTCAGGAGGGTGAATCAGAAGAAGTAGAAGAAGGAGAAGGAGAAGGTGAAGCCAGGAGGGTGAATCAGAAGAAGCAGAAGAAGGAGAAGGAGAAGGTGAAGTCTGGAGGGTGAATCAGAAGAATCAGAAGAAGGAGAAGGAGAAGGTGAAGTCTGGAGGGTGAATCAGAAGAATCAGAAGAAAGAGAAGGAGAAGGTGAAGTCTGGAGGCTGAAGCAGAAGAAACAGAAGAAGGAGAAGGAGAATGTGAAGACGGGAGGGTGAATCAGAAGAAGTAGAAGAAGGAGAAGGAGAAGGTGAAGTCTGGAGGGTGAATCAGAAGAAGTAGAAGAAGGAGAAGGAGAAGGTGAAGTCTGGAGGGTGAATCAGAAGAAGCAGAAGAAGGAGAAGGAGAAGGTGAAGTCTGGAGGGTGAATCAGAAGATGCAGAAGAAGGAGAAGGAGATGATGAAGTCTGGAGGGTGAATCAGAAGAAGTAGAAGAAGGAGAAGGAGAAGGTGAAGTCTGGAGGGTGAATCAGAAGAAGTAGAAGAAGGAGAAGGAGAAGGTGAAGTCTGGAGGGTGAATCAGAAGAGGTAGAAGAAGGAGAAGGAGAAGGTGAAGTCTGGAGGGTGAAGCAGAAGAAGGAGAAGAAGGAGAAGGAGAAGGTGAAGTCAGGAGGGTGAATCAGAAGAAGCAGAAGAAGGAGAAGGAGAAGGTGAAGTCTGGAGGTTGAATCAGAAGAAGCAGAATAACGAGAAGGAGAAGGTGAAGTCTGGAGGGTGAATCAGAAGAAGCAGAATAAGGAGAAGGAGAAGGTGAAGTCTGGAGGGTGAATCAGAAGAAGCAGAAGAAGGAGAAGGAGAAGGTGAAGTCTGGAGGGTGAATCAGAAGAGGTAGAAGAAGGAGAAGGAGAAGGTGAAGTCAGGAGGGTGAAGCAGAAGAAGCAGAAGAAGGAGAAGGAGAAGGTGAAGACTGGTGGGTGAAGCAGAAGAAGCAGAAGAAGGAGAAGGAGAAGGTGAAGTCTGGAGGGTGAAGCAGAGGAAGCAGAAGAAGGAGAAGGAGAAGGTGAAGTCAGGAGGGTGGATCAGAAGAAGTAGAAGAAGGAGAAGGAGAAGGTGAAGTCTGGAGGGTGAATCAGAAGAAGCAGAAGAAGGAGAAGGAGAAGGTGAAGTCTGGAAGGCGCAGCAGAAGAAGCAGAAGAAGGAGAAAGAGAAGGTGAAGTCTGGAGGGTGAAGCAGAAGAAGCAGAAGAAGGAGAAGGAGAGGGTGAAGTCTGGAGGGTGAATCAGAAGAAGTAGAAGAAGGAGAAGGAGAAGGTGAAGTCAGGAGAGTGAAGCAGAAGAAGCAGAAGAAGGAGAAGGAGAAGGTGAAGTCTGGAGGGCGAAGCAGAAGAAGCAGAAGAAGGAGAAGGAGAAGGTTAAGTCTGGAGGGTGAAGCAGAAGAAGCAGAAGAAGGAGAAGGAGTAGGTGAAGTCTGGAGGGTGAATCAGAAGAAGTAGAAGAAGGAGAAGGAGAAGGTGAAGTCAGGAGGGTGAAGCAGAAGAAGCAGAAGAAGGAGAAGGAGAAGGTGAAGTCTGGAGGGTGAAGCAGAAGAAGCAGAAGAAGGAGAAGGAGAAGGTGAAGTCTGGAGGGTGAATCAGAAGAAGCAGAAGAAGGAGAAGGAGAAGGTGAAGTCTGGAGGGTGAATCAGAAGAAGCAGAAGAAGGAGAAGGAGAAGGTGAAGTCAGGAGGGTGAATCAGAAGAAGCAGAAGAAGGAGAAGGAGAAGGTGAATTTAGGAGGGTGAATCCGAAGAAGCAGAAGAAGGAGAAGGAGCAGATGAAGTCAGGGGGGTGTAGCAGAAGAAGTAGAAGAAGGAGAAGGAGAAGGTGAAGTCAGGACGGTGAAGCAGAAGAAGCAGAAGAAGGAGAAGGAGAAGGTGAAGCCTGGAGGGCGCAGCAGAAGAAGCAGAAGAAGGAGAAGGAGAAGGTGAAGTCTGGAGTGTGAAGCAGAAGAAGCAGAAGAAGGAGAAGGAGAAGAAAAGTCTGGAGGGCGCAGCAGAAGAAGCAGAAGAAGGAGAATGAGAAGGTGAAGTCTGGAGGGTGAATCAGAAGAAGAAGAAGAAGGAGAAGGAGAAGGTGAAGTCTGGAGGGTGAATCAGAAGAAGTAGAAGAAGGAGAAGGAGAAGTTGAAGTCAGGAGGGTGAATCAGAAGAAGTAGAAGAAGGAGAAGGAGAAGGTGAAGTCAGGAGGGTGAATCAGAAGAAGCAGAAGAAGGAGAAGGAGAAGGTGAAGTCTGGAGGGCGAATCAGAAGAAACAGAAGAAGGAGAAGGAGAAGGTGAAGTCTGGAGGGTGAATCAGAAGAAGCAGAAGAAGGAGAAGGAGAAGGTGAAGTCTGGAGGTTGAATCAGAAGAAGCAGAATAAAGAGAAGGAGAAGGTGAAGTCTGGAGGGTGAATCAGAAGAAGCAGAATAAGGAGAAGGAGAAGGTGAAGTCTGGAGGGTGAATCAGAAGAAGCAGAAGAAGGAGAAGGAGAAGGTGAAGTCTGGAGGGTGAATCAGAAGAGGTAGAAGAAGGAGCAGGAGAAGGTGAAGTCTGGAGGGTGAAGCAGAAGAAGGAGAAGAAGGAGAAGGAGAAGGTGAAGTCAGGAGGGTGAATCAGAAGAAGTAGAAGAAGGAGAATGAGAAGGTGAAGCCAGGAGGGTGAATCAGAAGAAGCAGAAGAAGGAGAAGGAGAAGGTGAAGTCAGGAGGGTGGATCAGAAGAAGTAGAAGAAGGAGAAGGAGAAGGTGCAGTCTGGAGGGTGAATCAGAAGAAGCAGAAGAAGGAGAAGGAGAAGGTGAAGTCTGGAGGTTGAATCAGAAGAAGCAGAATAACGAGAAGGAGAAGGTGAAGTCTGGAGGGTGAATCAGAAGAAGCAGAATAAGGAGAAGGAGAAGGTGAAGTCTGGAGGGTGAATCAGAAGAAGCAGAAGAAGGAGAAGGAGAAGGTGAAGTCTGGAGGGTGAATCAGAAGAGGTAGAAGAAGGAGAAGGAGAAGGTGAAGTCAGGAGGGTGAAGCAGAAGAAGCAGAAGAAGGAGAAGGAGAAGGTGAAGTCTGGTGGGTGAAGCAGAAGAAGCAGAAGAAGGAGAAGGAGAAGGTGAAGTCTGGAGGGTGAATGAGAAGAATCAGAAGAAGGAGAAGGAGAAGGTGAAGTCTGGAGTGTGAATCAGAAGAATCAGAAGAAAGAGAAGGAGAAGGTGAAGTCTGGAGGCTGAAGCAGAAGAAACAGAAGAAGGAGAGGGAGAATGTGAAGACTGGAGGGTGAATCAGAAGAAGTAGAAGAAGGAGAAGGAGAAGGTGAAGTCTGGAGGGTGAATCAGAAGAAGTAGAAGAAGGAGAAGGAGAAGGTGAAGTCTGGAGGGTGAATCAGAAGAAGCAGAAGAAGGAGAAGGAGAAGGTGAAGTCTGGAGGGTGAATCAGAAGATGCAGAAGAAGGAGAAGGAGATGATGAAGTCTGGAGGGTGAATCAGAAGAAGTAGAAGAAGGAGAAGGAGAAGGTGAAGTCTGGAGGGTGAATCAGAAGAAGTAGAAGAAGGAGAAGGAGAAGGTGAAGTCTGGAGGGTGAATCAGAAGAGGTAGAAGAAGGAGAAGGAGAAGGTGAAGTCTGGAGGGTGAAGCAGAAGAAGGAGAAGAAGGAGAAGGAGAAGGTGAAGTCAGGAGGGTGAATCAGAAGAAGCAGAAGAAGGAGAAGGAGAAGGTGAAGTCTGGAGGTTGAATCAGAAGAAGCAGAATAACGAGAAGGAGAAGGTGAAGTCTGGAGGGTGAATCAGAAGAAGCAGAATAAGGAGAAGGAGAAGGTGAAGTCTGGAGGGTGAATCAGAAGAAGCAGAAGAAGGAGAAGGAGAAGGTGAAGTCAGGAGGGTGGATCAGAAGAAGTAGAAGAAGGAGAAGGAGAAGGTGAAGTCTGGAGGGTGAATCAGAAGAAGCAGAAGAAGGAGAAGGAGAAGGTGAAGTCTGGAAGGCGCAGCAGAAGAAGCAGAAGAAGGAGAAAGAGAAGGTGAAGTCTGGAGGGTGAAGCAGAAGAAGCAGAAGAAGGAGAAGGAGAGGGTGAAGTCTGGAGGGTGAATCAGAAGAAGTAGAAGAAGGAGAAGGAGAAGGTGAAGTCAGGAGAGTGAAGCAGAAGAAGCAGAAGAAGGAGAAGGAGAAGGTGAAGTCTGGAGGGCGAAGCAGAAGAAGCAGAAGAAGGAGAAGGAGAAGGTTAAGTCTGGAGGGTGAAGCAGAAGAAGCAGAAGAAGGAGAAGGAGTAGGTGAAGTCTGGAGGGTGAATCAGAAGAAGTAGAAGAAGGAGAAGGAGAAGGTGAAGTCAGGAGGGTGAAGCAGAAGAAGCAGAAGAAGGAGAAGGAGAAGGTGAAGTCTGGAGGGTGAAGCAGAAGAAGCAGAAGAAGGAGAAGGAGAAGGTGAAGTCTGGAGGGTGAATCAGAAGAAGCAGAAGAAGGAGAAGGAGAAGGTGAAGTCTGGAGGGTGAATCAGAAGAAGCAGAAGAAGGAGAAGGAGAAGGTGAAGTCAGGAGGGTGAATCAGAAGAAGCAGAAGAAGGAGAAGGAGAAGTTGAATTTAGGAGGGTGAATCCGAAGAAGCAGAAGAAGGAGAAGGAGCAGGTGAAGTCAGGGGGGTGTAGCAGAAGAAGTAGAAGAAGGAGAAGGAGAAGGTGAAGTCAGGACGGTGAAGCAGAAGAAGCAGAAGAAGGAGAAGGAGAAGGTGAAGCCTGGAGGGCGCAGCAGAAGAAGCAGAAGAAGGAGAAGGAGAAGGTGAAGTCTGGAGTGTGAAGCAGAAGAAGCAGAAGAAGGAGAAGGAGAAGAAAAGTCTGGAGGGCGCAGCAGAAGAAGCAGAAGAAGGAGAATGAGAAGGTGAAGTCTGGAGGGTGAATCAGAAGAAGAAGAAGAAGGAGAAGGAGAAGGTGAAGTCTGGAGGGTGAATCAGAAGAAGTAGAAGAAGGAGAAGGAGAAGGTGAAGTCAGGAGGGTGAATCAGAAGAAGTAGAAGAAGGAGAAGGAGAAGGTGAAGTCAGGAGGGTGAATCAGAAGAAGCAGAAGAAGGAGAAGGAGAAGGTGAAGTCTGGAGGGCGAATCAGAAGAAACAGAAGAAGGAGAAGGAGAAGGTGAAGTCTGGAGGGTGAATCAGAAGAAGCAGAAGAAGGAGAAGGAGAAGGTGAAGTCTGGAGGTTGAATCAGAAGAAGCAGAATAACGAGAAGGAGAAGGTGAAGTCTGGAGGGTGAATCAGAAGAAGCAGAATAAGGAGAAGGAGAAGGTGAAGTCTGGAGGGTGAATCAGAAGAAGCAGAAGAAGGAGAAGGAGAAGGTGAAGTCTGGAGGGTGAATCAGAAGAGGTAGAAGAAGGAGCAGGAGAAGGTGAAGTCTGGAGGGTGAAGCAGAAGAAGGAGAAGAAGGAGAAGGAGAAGGTGAAGTCAGGAGGGTGAATCAGAAGAAGTAGAAGAAGGAGAATGAGAAGGTGAAGCCAGGAGGGTGAATCAGAAGAAGCAGAAGAAGGAGAAGGAGAAGGTGAAGTCAGGAGGGTGGATCAGAAGAAGTAGAAGAAGGAGAAGGAGAAGGTGCAGTCTGGAGGGTGAATCAGAAGAAGCAGAAGAAGGAGAAGGAGAAGGTGAAGTCTGGAGGTTGAATCAGAAGAAGCAGAATAACGAGAAGGAGAAGGTGAAGTCTGGAGGGTGAATCAGAAGAAGCAGAATAAGGAGAAGGAGAAGGTGAAGTCTGGAGGGTGAATCAGAAGAAGCAGAAGAAGGAGAAGGAGAAGGTGAAGTCTGGAGGGTGAATCAGAAGAGGTAGAAGAAGGAGAAGGAGAAGGTGAAGTCAGGAGGGTGAAGCAGAAGAAGCAGAAGAAGGAGAAGGAGAAGGTGAAGTCTGGTGGGTGAAGCAGAAGAAGCAGAAGAAGGAGAAGGAGAAGGTGAAGTCTGGAGGGTGAATCAGAAGAATCAGAAGAAGGAGAAGGAGAAGGTGAAGTCTGGAGGGTGAATCAGAAGAATCAGAAGAAAGAGAAGTAGAAGGTGAAGTCTGGAGGCTGAAGCAGAAGAAACAGAAGAAGGAGAAGGAGAATGTGAAGACTGGAGGGTGAATCAGAAGAAGTAGAAGAAGGAGAAGGAGAAGGTGAAGTCTGGAGGGTGAATCAGAAGAAGTAGAAGAAGGAGAAGGAGAAAGTGAAGTCTGGAGGGTGAATCAGAAGAAGCAGAAGAAGGAGAAGGAGAAGGTGAAGTCTGGAGGGTGAATCAGAAGATGCAGAAGAAGGAGAAGGAGATGATGAAGTCTGGAGGGTGAATCAGAAGAAGTAGAAGAAGGAGAAGGAGAAGGTGAAGTCTGGAGGGTGAATCAGAAGAAGTAGAAGAAGGAGAAGGAGAAGGTGAAGTCTGGAGGGTGAATCAGAAGAGGTAGAAGAAGGAGAAGGAGAAGGTGAAGTCTGGAGGGTGAAGCAGAAGAAGGAGAAGAAGGAGAAGGAGAAGGTGAAGTCAGGAGGGTGAATCAGAAGAAGCAGAAGAAGGAGAAGGAGAAGGTGAAGTCTGGAGGTTGAATCAGAAGAAGCAGAATAACGAGAAGGAGAAGGTGAAGTCTGGAGGGTGAATCAGAAGAAGCAGAATAAGGAGAAGGAGAAGGTGAAGTCTGGAGGGTGAATCAGAAGAAGCAGAAGAAGGCGAAGGAGAAGGTGAAGTCTGGAGGGTGAATCAGAAGAGGTAGAAGAAGGAGAAGGAGAAGGTGAAGTCAGGAGGGTGAAGCAGAAGAAGCAGAAGAAGGAGAAGGAGAAGGTGAAGTCTGGTGGGTGAAGCAGAAGAAGCAGAAGAAGGAGAAGGAGAAGGTGAAGTCTGGAGGGTGAAGCAGAAGAAGCAGAAGAAGGAGAAGGAGAAGGTGAAGTCAGGAGGGTGGATCAGAAGAAGTAGAAGAAGGAGAAGGAGAAGGTGAAGTCTGGAGGGTGAATCAGAAGAAGCAGAAGAAGGAGAAGGAGAAGGTGAAGTCTGGAAGGCGCAGCAGAAGAAGCAGAAGAAGGAGAAAGAGAAGGTGAAGTCTGGAGGGTGAAGCAGAAGAAGCAGAAGAAGGAGAAGGAGAGGGTGAAGTCTGGAGGGTGAATCAGAAGAAGTAGAAGAAGGAGAAGGAGAAGGTGAAGTCAGGAGAGTGAAGCAGAAGAAGCAGAAGAAGGAGAAGGAGAAGGTGAAGTCTGGAGGGCGAAGCAGAAGAAGCAGAAGAAGGAGAAGGAGAAGGTTAAGTCTGGAGAGTGAAGCAGAAGAAGCAGAAGAAGGAGAAGGAGTAGGTGAAGTCTGGAGGGTGAATCAGAAGAAGTAGAAGAAGGAGAAGGAGAAGGTGAAGTCAGGAGGGTGAAGCAGAAGAAGCAGAAGAAGGAGAAGGAGAAGGTGAAGTCTGGAGGGTGAAGCAGAAGAAGCAGAAGAAGGAGAAGGAGAAGGTGAAGTCTGGAGGGTGAATCAGAAGAAGCAGAAGAAGGAGAAGGAGAAGGTGAAGTCTGGAGGGTGAATCAGAAGAAGCAGAAGAAGGAGAAGGAGAAGGTGAAGTCAGGAGGGTGAATCAGAAGAAGCAGAAGAAGGAGAAGGAGAAGTTGAATTTACGAGGGTGAATCCGAAGAAGCAGAAGAAGGAGAAGGAGCAGGTGAAGTCAGGGGGGTGTAGCAGAAGAAGTAGAAGAAGGAGAAGGAGAAGGTGAAGTCAGGACGGTGAAGCAGAAGAAGCAGAAGAAGGAGAAGGAGAAGGTGAAGCCTGGAGGGCGCAGCAGAAGAAGCAGAAGAAGGAGAAGGAGAAGGTGAAGTCTGGAGTGTGAAGCAGAAGAAGCAGAAGAAGGAGAAGGAGAAGAAAAGTCTGGAGGGCGCAGCAGAAGAAGCAGAAGAAGGAGAATGAGAAGGTGAAGTCTGGAGGGTGAATCAGAAGAAGAAGAAGAAGGAGAAGGAGAAGGTGAAGTCTGGAGGGTGAATCAGAAGAAGTAGAAGAAGGAGAAGGAGAAGGTGAAGTCAGGAGGGTGAATCAGAAGAAATAGAAGAAGGAGAAGGAGAAGGTGAAGTCAGGAGGGTGAATCAGAAGAAGCAGAAGAAGGAGAAGGAGAAGGTGAAGTCTGGAGGGCGAATCAGAAGAAACAGAAGAAGGAGAAGGAGAAGGTGAAGTCTGGAGGGTGAATCAGAAGAAGCAGAAGAAGGAGAAGGAGAAGGTGAAGTCTGGAGGTTGAATCAGAAGAAGCAGAATAACGAGAATGAGAAGGTGAAGTCTGGAGGGTGAATCAGAAGAAGCAGAATAAGGAGAAGGAGAAGGTGAAGTCTGGAGGGTGAATCAGAAGAAGCAGAAGAAGGAGAAGGAGAAGGTGAAGTCTGGAGGGTGAATCAGAAGAGGTAGAAGAAGGAGCAGGAGAAGGTGAAGTCTGGAGGGTGAAGCAGAAGAAGGAGAAGAAGGAGAAGGAGAAGGTGAAGTCAGGAGGGTGAATCAGAAGAAGTAGAAGAAGGAGAAGGAGAAGGTGAAGCCAGGAGGGTGAATCAGAAGAAGCAGAAGAAGGAGAAGGAGAAGGTGAAGTCAGGAGGGTGGATCAGAAGAAGTAGAAGAAGGAGAAGGAGAAGGTGCAGTCTGGAGGGTGAATCAGAAGAAGCAGAAGAAGGAGAAGGAGAAGGTGAAGTCTGGAGGTTGAATCAGAAGAAGCAGAATAACGAGAAGGAGAAGGTGAAGTCTGGAGGGTGAATCAGAAGAAGCAGAATAAGGAGAAGGAGAAGGTGAAGTCTGGAGGGTGAATCAGAAGAAGCAGAAGAAGGAGAAGGAGAAGGTGAAGTCTGGAGGGTGAATCAGAAGAGGTAGAAGAAGGAGAAGGAGAAGGTGAAGTCAGGAGGGTGAAGCAGAAGAAGCAGAAGAAGGAGAAGGAGAAGGTGAAGTCTGGTGGGTGAAGCAGAAGAAGCAGAAGAAGGAGAAGGAGAAGGTGAAGTCAGGAGGGTGGATCAGAAGAAGTAGAAGAAGGAGAAGGAGAAGGTGAAGTCTGGAGGGTGAATCAGAAGAAGCAGAAGAAGGAGAAGGAGAAGGTGAAGTCTGGAGGGCGCAGCAGAAGAAGCAGAAGAAGGAGAAAGAGAAGGTGAAGTCTGGAGGGTGAAGCAGAAGAAGCAGAAGAAGGAGAAGGAGAGGGTGAAGTCTGGAGGGTGAATCAGAAGAAGTAGAAGAAGGAGAAGGAGAAGGTGAAGTCAGGAGAGTGAAGCAGAAGAAGCAGAAGAAGGAGAAGGAGAAGGTGAAGTCTGGAGGGCGAAGCAGAAGAAGCAGAAGAAGGAGAAGGAGAAGGTGAAGTCTGGAGGGTGAAGCAGAAGAAGCAGAAGAAGGAGAAGGAGTAGGTGAAGTCTGGAGGGTGAATCAGAAGAAGTAGAAGAAGGAGAAGGAGAAGGTGAAGTCAGGAGGGTGAAGCAGAAGAAGCAGAAGAAGGAGAAGGAGAAGGTGAAGTCTGGAGGGTGAAGCAGAAGAAGCAGAAGAAGGAGAAGGAGAAGGTGAAGTCTGGAGGGTGAATCAGAAGAAGCAGAAGAAGGAGAAGGAGAAGGTGAAGTCTGGAGGGTGAATCAGAAGAAGCAGAAGAAGGAGAAGGAGAAGGTGAAGTCAGGAGGGTGAATCAGAAGAAGCAGAAGAAGGAGAAGGAGAAGTTGAATTTACGAGGGTGAATCCGAAGAAGCAGAAGAAGGAGAAGGAGCAGGTGAAGTCAGGGGGGTGTAGCAGAAGAAGTAGAAGAAGGAGAAGGAGAAGGTGAAGTCAGGACGGTGAAGCAGAAGAAGCAGAAGAAGGAGAAGGAGAAGGTGAAGCCTGGAGGGCGCAGCAGAAGAAGCAGAAGAAGGAGAAGGAGAAGGTGAAGTCTGGAGTGTGAAGCAGAAGAAGCAGAAGAAGGAGAAGGAGAAGAAAAGTCTGGAGGGCGCAGCAGAAGAAGCAGAAGAAGGAGAATGAGAAGGTGAAGTCTGGAGGGTGAATCAGAAGAAGAAGAAGAAGGAGAAGGAGAAGGTGAAGTCTGGAGGGTGAATCAGAAGAAGTAGAAGAAGGAGAAGGAGAAGGTGAAGTCAGGAGGGTGAATCAGAAGAAATAGAAGAAGGAGAAGGAGAAGGTGAAGTCAGGAGGGTGAATCAGAAGAAGCAGAAGAAGGAGAAGGAGAAGGTGAAGTCTGGAGGGCGAATCAGAAGAAACAGAAGAAGGAGAAGGAGAAGGTGAAGTCTGGAGGGTGAATCAGAAGAAGCAGAAGAAGGAGAAGGAGAAGGTGAAGTCTGGAGGTTGAATCAGAAGAAGCAGAATAACGAGAAGGAGAAGGTGAAGTCTGGAGGGTGAATCAGAAGAAGCAGAATAAGGAGAAGGAGAAGGTGAAGTCTGGAGGGTGAATCAGAAGAAGCAGAAGAAGGAGAAGGAGAAGGTGAAGTCTGGAGGGTGAATCAGAAGAGGTAGAAGAAGGAGCAGGAGAAGGTGAAGTCTGGAGGGTGAAGCAGAAGAAGGAGAAGAAGGAGAAGGAGAAGGTGAAGTCAGGAGGGTGAATCAGAAGAAGTAGAAGAAGGAGAAGGAGAAGGTGAAGCCAGGAGGGTGAATCAGAAGAAGCAGAAGAAGGAGAAGGAGAAGGTGAAGTCAGGAGGGTGGATCAGAAGAAGTAGAAGAAGGAGAAGGAGAAGGTGCAGTCTGGAGGGTGAATCAGAAGAAGCAGAAGAAGGAGAAGGAGAAGGTGAAGTCTGGAGGTTGAATCAGAAGAAGCAGAATAACGAGAAGGAGAAGGTGAAGTCTGGAGGGTGAATCAGAAGAAGCAGAATAAGGAGAAGGAGAAGGTGAAGTCTGGAGGGTGAATCAGAAGAAGCAGAAGAAGGAGAAGGAGAAGGTGAAGTCTGGAGGGTGAATCAGAAGAGGTAGAAGAAGGAGAAGGAGAAGGTGAAGTCAGGAGGGTGAAGCAGAAGAAGCAGAAGAAGGAGAAGGAGAAGGTGAAGTCTGGTGGGTGAAGCAGAAGAAGCAGAAGAAGGAGAAGGAGAAGGTGAAGTCAGGAGGGTGGATCAGAAGAAGTAGAAGAAGGAGAAGGAGAAGGTGAAGTCTGGAGGGTGAATCAGAAGAAGCAGAAGAAGGAGAAGGAGAAGGTGAAGTCTGGAGGGCGCAGCAGAAGAAGCAGAAGAAGGAGAAAGAGAAGGTGAAGTCTGGAGGGTGAAGCAGAAGAAGCAGAAGAAGGAGAAGGAGAGGGTGAAGTCTGGAGGGTGAATCAGAAGAAGTAGAAGAAGGAGAAGGAGAAGGTGAAGTCAGGAGAGTGAAGCAGAAGAAGCAGAAGAAGGAGAAGGAGAAGGTGAAGTCTGGAGGGCGAAGCAGAAGAAGCAGAAGAAGGAGAAGGAGAAGGTGAAGTCTGGAGGGTGAAGCAGAAGAAGCAGAAGAAGGAGAAGGAGTAGGTGAAGTCTGGAGGGTGAATCAGAAGAAGTAGAAGAAGGAGAAGGAGAAGGTGAAGTCAGGAGGGTGAAGCAGAAGAAGCAGAAGAAGGAGAAGGAGAAGGTGAAGTCTGGAGGGTGAAGCAGAAGAAGCAGAAGAAGGAGAAGGAGAAGGTGAAGTCTGGAGGGTGAATCAGAAGAAGCAGAAGAAGGAGAAGGAGAAGGTGAAGTCTGGAGGGTGAATCAGAAGAAGCAGAAGAAGGAGAAGGAGAAGGTGAAGTCAGGAGGGTGAATCAGAAGAAGCAGAAGAAGGAGAAGGAGAAGTTGAATTTACGAGGGTGAATCCGAAGAAGCAGAAGAAGGAGAAGGAGCAGGTGAAGTCAGGGGGGTGTAGCAGAAGAAGTAGAAGAAGGAGAAGGAGAAGGTGAAGTCAGGACGGTGAAGCAGAAGAAGCAGAAGAAGGAGAAGGAGAAGGTGAAGCCTGGAGGGCGCAGCAGAAGAAGCAGAAGAAGGAGAAGGAGAAGGTGAAGTCTGGAGTGTGAAGCAGAAGAAGCAGAAGAAGGAGAAGGAGAAGAAAAGTCTGGAGGGCGCAGCAGAAGAAGCAGAAGAAGGAGAATGAGAAGGTGAAGTCTGGAGGGTGAATCAGAAGAAGAAGAAGAAGGAGAAGGAGAAGGTGAAGTCTGGAGGGTGAATCAGAAGAAGCAGAAGAAGGAGAAGGAGAAGGTGAAGTCTGGAGGTTGAATCAGAAGAAGCAGAATAACGAGAAGGAGAAGGTGAAGTCTGGAGGGTGAATCAGAAGAAGCAGAATAAGGAGAAGGAGAAGGTGAAGTCTGGAGGGTGAATCAGAAGAAGCAGAAGAAGGAGAAGGAGAAGGTGAAGTCTGGAGGGTGAATCAGAAGAGGTAGAAGAAGGAGCAGGAGAAGGTGAAGTCTGGAGGGTGAAGCAGAAGAAGGAGAAGAAGGAGAAGGAGAAGGTGAAGTCAGGAGGGTGAATCAGAAGAAGTAGAAGAAGGAGAAGGAGAAGGTGAAGCCAGGAGGGTGAATCAGAAGAAGCAGAAGAAGGAGAAGGAGAAGGTGAAGTCAGGAGGGTGGATCAGAAGAAGTAGAAGAAGGAGAAGGAGAAGGTGCAGTCTGGAGGGTGAATCAGAAGAAGCAGAAGAAGGAGAAGGAGAAGGTGAAGTCTGGAGGTTGAATCAGAAGAAGCAGAATAACGAGAAGGAGAAGGTGAAGTCTGGAGGGTGAATCAGAAGAAGCAGAATAAGGAGAAGGAGAAGGTGAAGTCTGGAGGGTGAATCAGAAGAAGCAGAAGAAGGAGAAGGAGAAGGTGAAGTCTGGAGGGTGAATCAGAAGAGGTAGAAGAAGGAGAAGGAGAAGGTGAAGTCAGGAGGGTGAAGCAGAAGAAGCAGAAGAAGGAGAAGGAGAAGGTGAAGTCTGGTGGGTGAAGCAGAAGAAGCAGAAGAAGGAGAAGGAGAAGGTGAAGTCAGGAGGGTGGATCAGAAGAAGTAGAAGAAGGAGAAGGAGAAGGTGAAGTCTCGAGGGTGAATCAGAAGAAGCAGAAGAAGGAGAAGGAGAAGGTGAAGTCTGGAGGGCGCAGCAGAAGAAGCAGAAGAAGGAGAAAGAGAAGGTGAAGTCTGGAGGGTGAAGCAGAAGAAGCAGAAGAAGGAGAAGGAGAGGGTGAAGTCTGGAGGGTGAAGCAGAAGAAGCAGAAGAAGGAGAAGGAGTAGGTGAAGTCTGGAGGGTGAATCAGAAGAAGTAGAAGAAGGAGAAGGAGAAGGTGAAGTCAGGAGGGTGAAGCAGAAGAAGCAGAAGAAGGAGAAGGAGAAGGTGAAGTCCGGAGGGTGAAGCAGAAGAAGCAGAAGAAGGAGAAGGAGAAGGTGAAGTCTGGAGGGTGAATCAGAAGAAGCAGAAGAAGGAGAAGGAGAAGGTGAAGTCTGGAGGGTGAATCAGAAGAAGCAGAAGAAGGAGAAGGAGAAGGTGAAGTCAGGAGGGTGAATCAGAAGAAGCAGAAGAAGGAGAAGGAGAAGGTGAATTTAGGAGGGTGAATCAGAAGAAGCAGAAGAAGGAGAAGGAGTAGGTGAAGTCAGGGGGGTGTAGCAGAAGAAGTAGAAGAAGGAGAAGGAGAAGGTGAAGTCAGGACGGTGAAGCAGAAGAAGCAGAAGAAGGAGAAGGAGAAGGTGAAGCCTGGAGGGCGCAGCAGAAGAAGCAGAAGAAGGAGAAGGAGAAGGTGAAGTCTGGAGTGTGAAGCAGAAGAAGCAGAAGAAGGAGAAGGAGAAGGTGAAGTCTGGAGGGCGCAGCAGAAGAAGCAGAAGAAGGAGAATGAGAAGGTGAAGTCTGGAGGGTGAATCAGAAGAAGCAGAAGAAGGAGAAGGAGAAGGTGAAGTCTGGAGGGCGAATCAGAAGAAGGAGAAGAAGGAGAAGGAGAAGGTGAAGTCAGGAGGGTGAATTAGAAGAAGTAGAAGAAGGAGAAGGCGAAGGTGAAGTCAGGAGGGTGAATCAGAAGAAGCAGAAGAAGGAGAAGGAGAAGGTGAAGTCTGGAGGGCGAATCAGAAGAAACAGAAGAAGGAGAAGGAGAAGGTGAAGTCTGGAGGGTGAATCAGAAGAAGCAGAAGAAGGAGAAGGAGAAGGTGAAGTCTGGAGGTTGAATCAGAAGAAGCAGAATAACGAGAAGGAGAAGGTGAAATCTGGAGGGTGAATCAGAAGAAGCAGAATAAGGAGAAGGAGAAGGTGAAGTCTGGAGGGTGAATCAGAAGAGGTAGAAGAAGGAGAAGGAGAAGGTGAAGTCTGGAGGGTGAAGCAGAAGAAGGAGAAGAAGGAGAAGGAGAAGGTGAAGTCAGGAGGGTGAATCAGAAGAAGTAGAAGAAGGAGAAGGAGAAGGTGAAGCCAGGAGGGTGAATCAGAAGAAGCAGAAGAAGGAGAAGGAGAAGGTGAAGTCTGGAGGGTGAATCAGAAGAATCAGAAGAAGGAGAAGGAGAAGGTGAAGTCTGGAGGGTGAATCAGAAGAATCAGAAGAAAGAGAAGGAGAAGGTGAAGTCTGGAGGCTGAAGCAGAAGAAACAGAAGAAGGAGAAGGAGAATGTGAAGACTGGAGGGTGAATCAGAAGAAGTAGAAGAAGGAGAAGGAGAAGGTGAAGTCTGGAGGGTGAATCAGAAGAAGTAGAAGAAGGAGAAGGAGAAGGTGAAGTCTGGAGGGTGAATCAGAAGAAGCAGAAGAAGGAGAAGGAGAAGATGAAGTCTGGAGGGTGAATCAGAAGATGCAGAAGAAGGAGAAGGAGAAGATGAAGTCTGGAGGGTGAATCAGAAGAAGTAGAAGAAGGAGAAGGAGAAGGTGAAGTCTGGAGGGTGAATCAGAAGAAGTAGAAGAAGGAGAAGGAGAAGGTGAAGTCTGGAGGGTGAATCAGAAGAAACAGAAGAACGAGAAGGAGAAGGTGAAGTCTGGAGGGTGAATCAGAAGAAGTAGAAGAAGGAGAAGGAGAAGGTGTAGTCTGGAGGGTGAATCAGAAGAAGTAGACGAAGGAGAAGGAGAAGGTGAAGTCTGGAGGGTGAATCAGAAGAAGCAGAAGAAGGAGAAGGAGAAGATGAAGTCTGGAGGGTGAATCAGAAGAAGTAGAAGAAGGAGAAGGAGAAGGTGAAGTCTGGAGGGTGAATCAGAAGAAGCAGAAGAAGGAGAAGGAGAAGGTGAAGTCTGGAGGGTGAATCAGAAGAAGCAGAAGAAGGAGAAGGAGAAGGTGAAGTCTGGAGGGTGAATCAGAAGAAGCAGAATAAGGAGAAGGAGAAGGTGAAGTCTGGAGGGTGAATCAGAAGAAGCAGAAGAAGGAGAAGGAGAAGGTGAAGTCTGGAGGATGAATCAGAAGAAGTAGAAGAAGGAGAAGGAGAAGGTGAAGTCTGGAGGGTGAATCAGAAGAAGTAGAAGAAGGAGAAGGAGAAGGTGAAGTCTGGAGGGTGAAGCAGAAGAAGTAGAAGAAGGAGAAGGAGAAGGTGAAGTCAGGAGGGTGAATCAGAAGAAGTAGAAGAAGGAGAAGGAGAAGGCGAAGTCAGGAGGGTGAAGCACAAGAAGCAGAAGAAGGAGAAGGAGAAGGTGAAGTCTGGAGGGTGAAGCAGAAGAAGCAGAAGAAGGAGAAGGAGAAGGTGAAGTCTGGAGGGTGAATCAGAAGAAGCAGAAGAAAGAGAAGGAGAAGGTGAAGTCTGGAGGGTGAATCAGAAGAAGTAGAAGAAGGAGAAGGAGAAGGTGAAGTCTGGAGGGTGAATCAGAAGAAGCAGAAGAAGGAGAAGGAGAAGGTGAAGTCTGGAGGGTGAATCAGAAGAAGCAGAAGAAGGAGAAGGAAAAGGTGAAGTCTGGAGGGTGAATCAGAAGAAGCAGAAGAAGGAGAAGGAGAAGGTGAAGTCTGGAGGGTGAATCAGAAGAAGCAGAATAAGGAGAAGGAGAAGGTGAAGTCTGGAGGGTGAATCAGAAGAAGCAGAAGAAGGAGAAGGAGAAGGTGAAGTCTGGAGGGTGAATCAGAAGAAGTAGAAGAAGGAGAAGGAGAAGGTGAAGTCTGGAGGGTGAAGCAGAAGAAGTAGAAGAAGGAGAAGGAGAAGGTGAAGTCAGGAGGGTGAATCAGAAGAAGCAGAAGAAGGAGAAGGAGAAGGTGAAGTCTGGAGGGTGAATCAGAAGAATCAGAAGAAGGAGAAGGAGAAGATGAAGTCTGGAGGGTGAACCAGAAGAAGCAGAAGAAAGAGAAGGAGAAGGTGAAGTCTGGAGGGTGAAGCAGAAGAAACAGAAGAAGGAGAAGGAGTAGGTGAAGACTGGAGGGTGAATCAGAAGAAGTAGAAGAAGGAGAAGGAGAAGGTGAAGTCTGGAGGGTGAATCAGACGAAGTAGAAGAAGGAGAAGGAGAAGGTGAAGTCTGGAGGGTGAATCAGAAGAAGGAGAAGAAGGAGAAGGAGAAGGTGAAGTCAGGAGGGTGAATCAGAAGAAGTAGAAGAAGGAGAAGGAGAAGGTGAAGCCAGGAGGGTGAATCAGAAGAAGCAGAAGAAGGAGAAGGAGAAGGTGAAGTCTGGAGGGTGAATCAGAAGAATCAGAAGAAGGAGAAGGAGAAGGTGAAGTCTGGAGGGTGAATCAGAAGAATCAGAAGAAAGAGAAGGAGAAGGTGAAGTCTGGAGGCTGAAGCAGAAGAAACAGAAGAAGGAGAAGGAGAATGTGAAGACTGGAGGGTGAATCAGAATAAGTAGAAGAAGGAGAAGGAGAAGGTGAAGTCTGGAGGGTGAATCAGAAGAAGTAGAAGAAGGAGAAGGAGAAGGTGAAGTCTGGAGGGTGAATCAGAAGAAGCAGAAGAAGGAGAAGGAGAAGATGAAGTCTGGAGGGTGAATCAGAAGATGCAGAAGAAGGAGAAGGAGAAGATGAAGTCTGGAGGGTGAATCAGAAGAAGTAGAAGAAGGAGAAGGAGAAGGTGAAGTCTGGAGGGTGAATCAGAAGAAGTAGAAGAAGGAGAAGGAGAAGGTGAAGTCTGGAGGGTGAATCAGAAGAAACAGAAGAACGAGAAGGAGAAGGTGAAGTCTGGAGGGTGAATCAGAAGAAGTAGAAGAAGGAGAAGGAGAAGGTGTAGTCTGGAGGGTGAATCAGAAGAAGTAGACGAAGGAGAAGGAGAAGGTGAAGTCTGGAGGGTGAATCAGAAGAAGCAGAAGAAGGAGAAGGAGAAGATGAAGTCTGGAGGGTGAATCAGAAGAAGTAGAAGAAGGAGAAGGAGAAGGTGAAGTCTGGAGGGTGAATCAGAAGAAGCAGAAGAAGGAGAAGGAGAAGGTGAAGTCTGGAGGGTGAATCAGAAGAAGCAGAAGAAGGAGAAGGAGAAGGTGAAGTCTGGAGGGTGAATCAGAAGAAGCAGAATAAGGAGAAGGAGAAGGTGAAGTCTGGAGGGTGAATCAGAAGAAGCAGAAGAAGGAGAAGGAGAAGGTGAAGTCTGGAGGATGAATCAGAAGAAGTAGAAGAAGGAGAAGGAGAAGGTGAAGTCTGGAGGGTGAATCAGAAGAAGTAGAAGAAGGAGAAGGAGAAGGTGAAGTCTGGAGGGTGAATCAGAAGAAGTAGAAGAAGGAGAAGGAGAAGGTGAAGTCTGGAGGGTGAAGCAGAAGAAGTAGAAGAAGGAGAAGGAGAAGGTGAAGTCAGGAGGGTGAATCAGAAGAAGTAGAAGAAGGAGAAGGAGAAGGTGAAGTCAGGAGGGTGAAGCAGAAGAAGCAGAAGAAGGAGAAGGAGAAGGTGAAGTCTGGAGGGTGAAGCAGAAGAAGCAGAAGAAGGAGAAGGAGAAGGTGAAGTCTGGAGGGTGAATCAGAAGAAGCAGAAGAAGGAGAAGGAGAAGGTGAAGTCTGGAGGGTGAATCAGAAGAAGCAGAAGAAGGAGAAGGAGAAGATGAAGTCTGGAGGGTGAATCAGAAGATGCAGAAGAAGGAGAAGGAGAAGATGAAGTCTGGAGGGTGAATCAGAAGAAGTAGAAGAAGGAGAAGGAGAAGGTGAAGTCTGGAGGGTGAATCAGAAGAAGTAGAAGAAGGAGAAGGAGAAGGTGAAGTCTGGAGGGTGAATCAGAAGAAACAGAAGAACGAGAAGGAGAAGGTGAAGTCTGGAGGGTGAATCAGAAGAAGTAGAAGAAGGAGAAGGAGAAGGTGTAGTCTGGAGGGTGAATCAGAAGAAGTAGACGAAGGAGAAGGAGAAGGTGAAGTCTGGAGGGTGAATCAGAAGAAGCAGAAGAAGGAGAAGGAGAAGATGAAGTCTGGAGGGTGAATCAGAAGAAGTAGAAGAAGGAGAAGGAGAAGGTGAAGTCTGGAGGGTGAATCAGAAGAAGCAGAAGAAGGAGAAGGAGAAGGTGAAGTCTGGAGGGTGAATCAGAAGAAGCAGAAGAAGGAGAAGGAGAAGGTGAAGTCTGGAGGGTGAATCAGAAGAAGCAGAATAAGGAGAAGGAGAAGGTGAAGTCTGGAGGGTGAATCAGAAGAAGCAGAAGAAGGAGAAGGAGAAGGTGAAGTCTGGAGGATGAATCAGAAGAAGTAGAAAAAGGAGAAGGAGAAGGTGAAGTCTGGAGGGTGAATCAGAAGAAGTAGAAGAAGGAGAAGGAGAAGGTGAAGTCTGGAGGGTGAATCAGAAGAAGTAGAAGAAGGAGAAGGAGAAGGTGAAGTCTGGAGGGTGAAGCAGAAGAAGTAGAAGAAGGAGAAGGAGAAGGTGAAGTCAGGAGGGTGAATCAGAAGAAGTAGAAGAAGGAGAAGGAGAAGGTGAAGTCAGGAGGGTGAAGCAGAAGAAGCAGAAGAAGGAGAAGGAGAAGGTGAAGTCTGGAGGGTGAAGCAGAAGAAGCAGAAGAAGGAGAAGGAGAAGGTGAAGTCTGGAGGGTGAATCAGAAGAAGCAGAAGAAAGAGAAGGAGAAGGTGAAGTCTGGAGGGTGAATCAGAAGAAGTAGAAGAAGGAGAAGGAGAAGGTGAAGTCTGGAGGGTGAATCAGAAGAAGCAGAAGAAGGAGAAGGAGAAGGTGAAGTCTGGAGGGTGAATCAGAAGAAGCAGAAGAAGGAGAAGGAAAAGGTGAAGTCTGGAGGGTGAATCAGAAGAAGCAGAAGAAGGAGAAGGAGAAGGTGAAGTCTGGAGGGTGAATCAGAAGAAGCAGAATAAGGAGAAGGAGAAGGTGAAGTCTGGAGGGTGAATCAGAAGAAGCAGAAGAAGGAGAAGGAGAAGGTGAAGTCTGGAGGGTGAATCAGAAGAAGTAGAAGAAGGAGAAGGAGAAGGTGAAGTCTGGAGGGTGAAGCAGAAGAAGTAGAAGAAGGAGAAGGAGAAGGTGAAGTCAGGAGGGTGAATCAGAAGAAGCAGAAGAAGGAGAAGGAGAAGGTGAAGTCTGGAGGGTGAATCAGAAGAATCAGAAGAAGGAGAAGGAGAAGATGAAGTCTGGAGGGTGAATCAGAAGAAGCAGAAGAAAGAGAAGGAGAAGGTGAAGTCTGGAGGGTGAAGCATAAGAAACAGAAGAAGGAGAAGGAGTAGGTGAAGACTGGAGGGTGAATCAGAAGAAGTAGAAGAAGGAGAAGGAGAAGGTGAAGTCTGGAGGGTGAATCAGACGAAGTAGAAGAAGGAGAAGGAGAAGGTGAAGTCTGGAGGGTGAATCAGAAGAAGCAGAAGAAGGAGAAGGAGAAGGTGAAGTTAGGAGGGTGAATCAGAAGAAGCAGAAGAAGGAGAAGGAGCAGGTGAAGTCAGGGGGGTGAAGCAGAAGAAGTAGAAGAAGGAGAAGGAGAAGGTGAAGTCAGGACGGTGAAGCAGAAGAAGCAGAAGAATGAGAAGGAGAAGGTGAAGTCTGGAGGGTGAAGCAGAAGAAGCAGAAGAAGGAGAAGGAGAGGGTGAAGTCTGGAGGGTGAATCAGAAGAAGTAGAAGAAGGAGAAGGAGAAGGTGAAGTCAGGAGAGTGAAGCAGAAGAAGCAGAAGAAGGAGAAGGAGAAGGTGAAGTCTGGAGGGCGAAGCAGAAGAAGCAGAAGAAGGAGAAGGAGAAGGTGAAGTCTGGAGGGTGAAGCAGAAGAAGCAGAAGAAGGAGAAGGAGTAGGTGAAGTCTGGAGGGTGAATCAGAAGAAGTAGAAGAAGGAGAAGGATAAGGTGAAGTCAGGAGGGTGAAGCAGAAGAAGCAGAAGAAGGAGAAGGAGAAGGTGAAGTCTGGAGGGTGAAGCAGAAGAAGCAGAAGAAGGAGAAGGAGTAGGTGAAGTCTGGAGGGTGAATCAGAAGAAGTAGAAGAAGGAGAAGGATAAGGTGAAGTCAGGAGGGTGAAGCAGAAGAAGCAGAAGAAGGAGAAGGAGAAGGTGAAGTCTGGTGGGTGAAGCAGAAGAAGCAGAAGAAGGAGAAGGAGAAGGTGAAGTCTGGAGGGTGAAGCAGAAGAAGCAGAAGAAGGAGAAGGAGAGGTTGAAGTCAGGAGGGTGAATCAGAAGAAGTAGAAGAAGGAGAAGGAGAAGGTGAAGTCAGGAGAGTGAAGCAGAAGAAGCAGAAGAAGGAGAAGGAGAAGGTGAAGTCTGGAGGGCGAAGCAGAAGAAGTAGAAGAAGGAGAAGGAGAAGGTGAAGTCTGGAGGGTGAAGCAGAAGAAGCAGAAGAAGGAGAAGGAGTAGGTGAAGTCTGGAGGGTGAATCAGAAGAAGTAGAAGAAGGAGAAGGAGAAGGTGAAGTCAGGAGGGTGAAGCAGAAGAAGCAGAAGAAGGAGAAGGAGAAGGTGAAGTCTGGAGGGTGAAGCAGAAGAAGCAGAAGAAGGAGAAGGAGAAGGTGAAGTCTGGAGGGTGAATCAGAAGAAGCAGAAGAAGGAGAAGGAGAAGGTGAAGTCTGGAGGGTGAATCAGAAGAAGCAGAAGAAGGAGAAGGAGAAGGAGAAGTCAGGAGGGTGAATCAGAAGAAGCAGAAGAAGGAGAAGGAGAAGGTGAATTTAGGAGGGTGAATCAGAAGAAGCAGAAGAAGGAGAAGGAGCAGGTGAAGTCAGGGGGGTGTAGCAGAAGAAGTAGAAGAAGGAGAAGGAGAAGGTGAAGTCAGGACGGTGAAGCAGAAGAAGCAGAAGAAGGAGAAGGAGAAGGTGAAGCCTGGAGGGCGCAGCAGAAGAAGAAGAAGAAGGAGAAGGAGAAGGTGAAGTCTGGAGTGTGAAGCAGAAGAAGCAGAAGAAGGAGAAGGAGAAGGTGAAGTCTGGAGGGTGAAGCAGAAGAAACAGAAGAAGGAGAAGGAGAAGGTGAAGACTGGAGGGTGAATCAGAAGAAGTAGAAGAAGGAGAAGGAGAAGGTGAAGTCTGGAGGGTGAATCAGAAGAAGTAGAAGAAGGAGAAGGAGAAGTTGAAGTCTGGAGGGTGGATCAGAAGAAGCAGAAGAAGGAGAAGGAGAAGGTGAAGTCTGGAGGGTGAATCAGAAGAAGCAGAAGAAGGAGAAGGAGAAGATGAAGTCTGGAGGGTGAATCAGAAGAAGTAGAAGAAGGAGAAGGAGAAGGTGAAGTCTGGAGGGTGAATCAGAAGAAGTAGAAGAAGGAGAAGGAGAAGATGAAGTCTGGAGGGTGAATCAGAAGAAAGAGAAGAAGGAGAAGGAGAAGGTGAAGTCTGGAGGGTGAATCAGAAGAAGTAGAAGAAGGAGAAGGAGAAGGTGTAGTCTGGAGGGTGAATCAGAAGAAGTAGACGAAGGAGAAGGAGAAGGTGAAGTCTGGAGGGTGAATCAGAAGAAGCAGAAGAAGGAGAAGGAGAAGGTGAAGTCTGGAGGGTGAATCAGAAGAAGTAGAAGAAGGAGAAGGAGAAGGTGAAGTCTGGAGGGTGAATCAGAAGAAGCAGAAGAAGGAGAAGGAGAAGGTGAAGTCTGGAGGGTGAATCAGAAGAAGCAGAAGAAGGAGAAGGAGAAGGTGAAGTCTGGAGGGTGAATCAGAAGAAGCAGAATAAGGAGAAGGAGAAGGTGAGGTCTGGAGGGTGAATCAGAAGAAGCAGAAGAAGGAGAAGGAGAAGGTGAAGTCTGGAGGGTGAATCAGAAGAAGTAGAAGAAGGAGAAGGAGAAGGTGAAGTCTGGAGGGTGAATCAGAAGAAGTAGAAGAAGGAGAAGGAGAAGGTGAAGTCTGGAGGGTGAATCAGAAGAAGTAGAAGAAGGAGAAGGAGAAGGTGAAGTCTGGAGGGTGAAGCAGAAGAAGTAGATGAAGGAGAAGGAGAAGGTGAAGTCAGGAGGGTGAATCAGAAGAAGTAGAAGAAGGAGAAGGAGAAGGTGAGGTCTGGAGGGTGAATCAGAAGAAGCAGAAGAAGGAGAAGGAGAAGATGAAGTCTGGAGGGTGAATCAGAAGAAGCAGAAGAAGGAGAAGGAGAAGGTGAAGTCTGGAGGGTGAATCAGAAGAAGCAGAAGAAGGAGAAGGAGAAGGTGAAGTCAGGAGGGTGAATCAGAAGAAGCAGAAGAAGGAGAAGGAGAAGGTGAAGTTAGGAGGGTGAATCAGAAGAAGCAGAAGAAGGAGAAGGAGAAGGTGAAGTCAGGGGGGTGAAGCAGAAGAAGTAGAAGAAGGAGAAGGAGATGGTGAAGTCAGGAGGGTGAAGCAGAAGAAGCAGAAGAAGGAGAAGGAGAAGGTGAAGTCTGGAGGGTGAAGCAGAAGAAACAGAAGAAGGAGAAGGAGAAGGTGAAGTCTGGAGGGCGAAGCAGAAGAAGCAGAAGAAGGAGAAGGTGAAGGTGAAGTCTGGAGGGTGAAGCAGAAGAAGCAGAAGAAGGAGAAGGAGAAGGTGAAGTCTGGAGGGTGAATCAGAAGAAGTAGAAGAAGGAGAAGGAGAAGGTGAAGTCAGGAGGGTGAAGCAGAAGAAGCAGAAGAAGGAGACGGAGAAGGTGAAGTCTGGAGGGTGAAGCAGAAGAAGCAGAAGAAGGAGAAGGAGAAGGTGAAGTCTGGAGGGTGAAGCAGAAGAAGCAGAAGAAGGAGAAGGAGAAGGTGAAGTCAGGAGGGTGAATCAGAAGAAGTAGAAGAAGGAGAAGGAGAAGGTGAAGTCTGGAGGGTGAATCAGAAGAAGTAGAAGAAGGAGAAGGAGAAGGTGAAGTCTGGAGGGTGAATCAGAAGAAGTAGAAGAAGGAGAAGGAGAAGATGAAGTCTGGAGGGTGAATCAGAAGAAGCAGAAGAAGGAGAAGGAGAAGGTGAAGTCTGGAGGGAGAAGCAGAAGAAGTAGAAGAAGGAGAAGGAGAAGGTGAAGTCTGGAGGGTGAATCAGAAGAAGTAGAAGAAGGAGAAGGAGAAGGTAAAGTCTGGAGGGTGAATCAGAAGAAGTAGAAGAAGGAGAAGGAGAAGGTGAAGTCTGGAGGGTGAATCAGAAGAAGCAGAAGAAGGAGAAGGAGAAGGTGAAATCTGGAGGGTGAATCAGAAGAAGTAGAAGAAGGAGAAGTAGAAGGTGTAGTTTGGAGGGTGAATCAGGAGAAGTAGACGAAGGAGAAGGAGAAGGTGAAGTCTGGAGGGTGAATCAGAAGAAGCAGAAGAAGGAGAAGGAGAAGGTGAAGTCTGGAGGGTGATTCAGAAGAAGTAGAAGAAGCAGAAGGAGAAGGTGAAGTCTGGAGGGTGAATCAGAAGAAGCAGAAGAAGGAGAAGAAGAAGGTGAAGTCTGGAGGGTGAATCGGAAGAAGCAGAAGAAGGAGAAGGAGAAGGTGAAGTATGGAGGGTGAATCAGAAGAAGCAGAAGAAGGAGAAGGAGAAGGTGAAGTCTGGAGGGTGAATCAGAAGAAGCAGAAGAAGTAGAAGGAGAAGGTGAAGTCTGGAGGGTGAATCAGAAGAAGTAGAAGAAGGAGAAGGAGAAGGTGAAGTCTGGAGGGTGAATCAGAAGAAGCAGAAGAAGGAGAAGGAGAAGGTGAAGTCAGGAGGGTGAATCAGAAGAAGCAGAAGAAGGAGAAGGAGAAGGTGAAATCTGGAGGGTGAATCAGAAGAAGCAGAAGAAGGCGAAGGAGAAGGTGAAGACTGGAGGGTGAATCAGAAGAAGTAGAAGAATGAGAAGGAGAAGGTGAAGTCTGGAGGGTGAATCAGAAGAAGTAGAAGAAGGAGAAGGAGAAGGCGAAGTCTGGAGTGTGAATCAGAAGAAGCAGAAGAAGGAGAAGGAGAAGGTGAAATCTGGAGGGTGAATCAGAAGAAGCAGAAGAAGGAGAAGGAGAAGATGAAGTCTGGAGGGTGAATCAGAAGAAGTAGAAGAAGGAGAAGGAGAAGGTGAGATCTGGAGGGTGAATCAGAAGAAGCAGAAGAAGGAGAAGGAGAAGGTGAAGTCTGAAGGGTGAATCAGAAGAAGCAGAAAAAGGAGAAGGAGAAGGTGAAGTCTGGAGGGTGAATCAGAAGAAGCAGAAGAAGGAGAAGGAGAAGGTGAAGTCTGGAGGGTGAATCAGAAGAAGCAGAAGAAGGAGAAGGAGAAGGTGAAGTCCGGAGGGTGAATCAGAAGAAGTAGAAGAAGGAGAAGGAGAAGGTGAAGTCTGGAGGGTGAATCAGAAGAAGTAGAAGAAGGAGAAGGAGAAGGTGAAGTCTGGAGGGTGAATCAGAAGAAGCAGAAGAAGGAGAAGGAGAAGGTGAAGTCTGGAGGGTGAATCAGAAGAAGCAGAAGAAGGAGAAGGAGAAGATGATGTCTGGAGGGTGAATCAGAAGAAGTAGAAGAAGGAGAAGGAGAAGGGGAAGTCTGGAGGGTGAATCAGAAGAAGCAGAAGAAGGAGAAGGAGAAGGTGAAGTCTGGATGGTGAATCAGAAGAAGCAGAAGAAGGAGAAGGAGAAGGTGAAGTCTGGAGGGTGAATCAGAAGAAGCAGAATAAGGAGAAGGAGAAGGTGAAGTCTGGAGGGTGAATCAGAAGAAGCAGAAGAAGGAGAAGGAGAAGGTGAAGTCTGGAGGGTGAATCAGAAGAAGTAGAAGAAGGAGAAGGAGAAGGTGAAGTCTGGAGGGTGAAGCAGAAGAAGTAGAAGAAGGAGAAGGAGAAGGGGAAGTCAGGAGGGTGAATCAGAAGAAGTAGAAGAAGGAGAAGGAGAAGGTGAAGTCACTTGGGTGAATCAGAAGAAGCAGAAGAAGGAGAAGGAGAAGGTGAAGTCTGGAGGGTGAACCAGAAGAATCAGAAGAAGGAGAAGGAGAAGGTGAAGTCTGGAGGGTGAATCAGAAGAAGCAGAAGAAAGAGAAGGAGAAGGTGAAGTCTGGTGGGTGAAGCAGAAGAAGCAGAAGAAGGAGAAGGAGAAGGTGAAGACTGGAGGGTGAATCAGAAGACGGAGAAGAAGGAGAAGAAGAAGGTGAAGTCTGGAGGGTGAATGAGAAGAAGTAGAAGAAGGAGAAGGAGAAGGTGAAGTCTGGAGGGTGAATCAGAAGAAGCAGAAGAAGGAGAAGGAGAAGGTGAAGTCTGGAGGGTGAATCAGAAGAAGCAGAAGAAGGAGAAGGAGAAGATGAAGTCTGGAGGGTGAATCAGAAGAAGTAGAAGAAGGAGAAGGAGAAGGTGAGGTCTGGAGGGTGAATCAGAAGAAGCAGAAGAAGGAGAAGCAGAAGGTGAAGTCTGGAGGGTGGATCAGAAGAAGCAGAAAAGGAGAAGGAGAAGGTGAAGTCAGGAGGGTGAATCAGAAGAAGCAGAAGAAGGAGAAGGAGAAGGTGAAGTTAGGAGGGTGAATCAGAAGAAGCAGAAGAAGGAGAAGGAGAAGGTGAAGTCAGGGGGGTGAAGCAGAAGAAGTAGAAGAAGGAGAAGGAGAAGGTGAAGTCAGGAGGGTGAAGCAGAAGAAGCAGAAGAAGGAGAAGGAGAAGGTCAAGTCTGGAGGGCACAGCAGAAGAAGCAGAAGAAGGAGAAGAAGAAGGTGAAGTCTGGAGGGTGAAGCCGTAGAAGCAGAAGAAGGAGAAGGAGAAGGTGAAGTCTGGAGGGTGAATCAGAAGAAGTAGAAGAAGGAGAAGGAGAAGGTGAAGTCAGGAGGGTGAAGCAGAAGAAGCAGAAGAAGGAGAAGGAGAAGGTGAAGTCTGGAGGGTGAAGCAGAAGAAGCAGAAGAAGGAGAAGGAGAAGGTGAAGTCTGGAGGGCGAAGCAGAAGAAGCAGAAGAAGGAGAAGGAGAAGGTGAATTCTGGAGGGTGAAGCAGAAAAAGCAGATGAAGGAGAAGGAGAAGGTGAAGTCTGGAGGGTGAATCAGAAGAAGTAGAAGAAGGAGTAGCAGAAGGTGAAGTCAGGAGGGTGAAGCAGAAGAAGCAGAAGAAGGAGAAGGAGAAGGTGAAGTCTGGAGGGTGAAGCAGAAGAAGCAGAAGAAGGAGAAGGAGAAGGTGAAGTCTGGAGGGTGAAGCAGAAGAAGCAGAAGAAGGAGAAGGAGAAGGTGAAGTCAGGAGGGTGAATCAGAAGAAGTAGAAGAAGGAGAAGGAGAAGGTGAAGTCTGGAGGGTGAATCAGAAGAAGTAAAAGAAGGAGAAGGAGAAGGTGAAGTCTGGAGGGTGAATCAGAAGAAGTAGAAGAAGGAGAAGGAGAAGGTGAAGTCTGGAGGGTGAATCAGAAGAAGCAGAAGAAGGAGAAGGAGAAGGTGAAGTCTGGAGGGAGAAGCAGAAGAAGTAGAAGAAGGAGAAGGAGAAGGTGAAGTCTGGAGGGTGAATCAGAAGAAGTAGAAGAAGGAGAAGGAGAAGGTGAAGTTTGGAGTGTGAATCAGAAGAAGTAGAAGAAGGAGAAGGAGAAGGTGAAGTCTGGAGGTTGAATCAGAAGAAGCAGAAGAAGGAGAAGGAGAAGGTGAAGTCTGGAGGGTGAATCAGAAGAAGTAAAAGAAGGAGAAGGAGAAGGTGTAGTCTGGAGGGTGAATCAGAAGACGTCGACGAAGGAGAAGGAGAAGGTGAAGTCTGGAGGGTGAATCAGAAGAAGCAGAAGCAGGAGAAGGAGAAGGTGAAGTCTGGAGGGTGAAACAGAAGAAGTAGAAGAAGGAGAAGGAGAAGGTGAAGTCTGGAGGGTGAATCAGAAGAAGCAGAAGAAGGAGAAGGAGAAGGTGAATTCTGGAGGTTGAATCAGAAGAAGCAGAAGAAGTAGAAGGAGACGGTGAAGTCTGGAGGGTGAATCAGAAGAAGTAGAAGAAGGAGAAGGAGAAGGTGAAGTCTGGAGCGTGAATCAGAAGAAGCAGAAGAAGGAGAAGGAGAAGGTGAAGTCAGGAGGGTGAATCAGAAGAGGCGGAAGAAGGAGAAGGAGAAGGTGAAGTCTGGAGGGTGAATCAGAAGAAGCAGAAGAAGGAGAAGGAGAAGGTGAAGACTGGAGGGTGAATCAGAAGAAGTAGAAGAAGGAGAAGGAGAAGGTGAAGTCTGGAGGGTGAATCAGAAGAAGTAGAAGAAGGAAAAGGCGAAGTCTGGAGGGTGAATCAGAAGAAGCAGAAGAAGGAGAAGGAGAAGGTGACGTCTGGAGGGTGAATCAGAAGAAGCACAAGAAGGAGAAGGAGAAGATGAAGTCTGGAGGGTGAATCAGAAGATGTATAAGAAGGAGAAGATGAGGTCTGGAGGGTGAATCAGAAGAAGCAGAAGAAGGAGAAGGAGAAGGTGAAGTCTGAAGGGTGAATCAGAAGAAGCAGAAGAAGGAGAAGGAGAAGGTGAAGTCTGGAGGTGAATCAGAAGAAGCAGAAGAAGGTGAAGGAGAAGGCGAAGTCTGGAGGGTGAATCAGAAGAAGTAGATGAAGGAGAAGGAGAAGGTGAAGTCTGGAGGGTGAATCAGAAGAAGTAGAAGAAGGAGAAGGAGAAGGTGAAGTCTGGAGGCTGAATCAGAAGAAGTAGAAGAAGGAGAAGGAGAAGATGAAGTCTGGAGGGTGAATCAGAAGAAGTAGAAGAAGGAGAAGGAGAAGGTGAAGTCTGGAGGGTGAATCAGAAGAAGCAGAAGAAGGAGAAGGAGAAGGTGAAGTCTGGAGGGTGAATCAGAAGAAGCAGAAGAAGGAGAAGGAGAAGGTGAAGTCTGGAGGGTGAATCAGAAGAAGCAGAATAAGAAGGAGAATTGAAGTCTGGAGGGTGAATCAGAAGCAGACGAAGGAGAAGGAGAAGGTGAAGTCTGGAGGGTGAAACAGAAGAAGCAGAAGAAGGAGAAGGAGAAGGTGAAGTCTGGAGGGTGAAGCAGAAGAAGGAGAAGAAGGAGAAGGAGAAGGTGAAGTCAGGAGGGTGAATCAGAAGAAGTAGAAGAAGGAGAAGGAGAAGGTGAAGTCAGGAGGGTGAATCAGAAGAAGCAGAAGAAGGGGAAGGAGAAGGTGAAGTCTGGAGGGTGAATCAGAAGAATCAGAAGAAGGAGAAGGAGAAGGTGAAGTCTGGAGGGTGAATCAGAAGAAGCAGAAGAAAGAGAAGGAGAAGGTGAAGTCTGGAGGGTGAAGCAGAAGAAGCAGAAAAAGTAGAAGGAGAAGGTGAAGACTGGAGGGTGAATCAGAAGAAGTAGAAGAAGGAGAAGGAGAAGGTGAAGTCTGGAGGGTGAATCAGAAGAAGTAGAAGAAGGAGAAGGAGAAGGTGAAGTCTGGAGGGTGAATCAGAAGAAGCAGAAGAAGGAGAAGGAGAAGGTGAAGTCTGGAGGGTGAATCAGAAGAAGCAGAAGAAGGAGAAAGCGAAGATGAAGTCTGGAGGGTGAATCAGAAGAAGTAGAAGAAGGAGAAGGAGAAGGTGAGTTCAGGAGGGTGAATCAGAAGAAGCAGAAGAAGGAGAAGGAGAAGGTGAAGTCTGGAGGGTGAATCAGAAGAAGCAGAAGAAGGAGAAGGAGAAGGTGAAGTCTGGAGGGTGAATCAGAAGAAGCAGAAGAAGGAGAAGGAGAAGTTGAGGTCAGTAGGTTGAATCAGAAGAAGCAGAAGAAGGAGAAGGAGAAGGTGAAGTTAGTAGGGTGAATCAGAAGAAGCAGAAGAAGGAGAAGGAGAAGTTGAAGTCAGGGGGGTGAAGCAGAAGAAGTAGAAGAAGGAGAAGGAGAAGGTGAAGTCAGGAAGGTGAAGGAGAAGAAGCAGAAGAAGGAGAAGGAGAAGGTGAAGTCTGGAGGGCGCAGCAGAAGAAGCAGAAGAAGTAGAAGGAGAAGGTGAAGTCTGGAGGGTGAAGCAGAAGAAGCAGAAGAAGGAGAAGGAGAAGGTGAAGTCTGGAGGGTGAATCAGAAGAAGTAGAAGAAGGAGAAGGAGAAGGTGAAGTCAGGAGTGTGAAGCAGAAGAAGCAGAAGAAGGAGAAGGAGAAGGTGAAGTCTGGAGGGAGAATCAGAAGAAGCAGAAGAAGGAAAAGGAGAAGGTGAAGTCTGGAGGGTGAATCAGAAGAAGCAGAAGAAGGAGAAGGAGAAGGTGAGGACAGGAGGCTGAATCAGAAGAAGCAGAAGAAGGAGAAGGAGAAGATGAAGTTAGGAGGGTGAATCAGAAGAAGCATAAGAAGGAGAAGGAGAAGGTGAATTAAGGGGATGAAGCAGAAGAAGTAGAAGAAGGAGAACGAGAAGGTGAAGTGAGGAAGGTGAAGCAGAAGAAGCAGAAGAAGGAGAAGGAGAAGGTGAAGTCTGGAGGGCGCAGCAGAAGAAGCTGAATAAGGAGAAGGAGAAGGTGAAGTCTGGAGGGTGAAGCAGAAGAAGCAGAAGAAGGAGAAGGAGAAGGTGAAGTCTGGAGGGTGAATCAGAAGAAGTAGAAGAAGGAGAAGGAGAAGGTGAAATCAGGAGGGTGAATCAGAAGAAGTAGAAGAAGGAGAAGGAGAAGGTGAAGTCAGGAGGGTGAAGCAGAAGAAGCAGAATAAGGAGAAGGAGAAGGTGAAGTCTGGAGGGTGAAGCAGAAGAAGCAGAAGAAGGAGAAGGAGAAGGTGAAGTCTGGAGGGTGAAGCAGAAGAAGCAGAAGAAGGAGATGGAGAAGGTGAAGTCAGGATGGTGAATCAGAAGAAGTAGAAGAAGGAGAAGGAGAAGGTGAAGTCTGGAGGGTGAATCAGACGAAGTAGAAGAAGGAGAAGGAGAAGGTGAAGTCTGGAGGGTGAAGCAGAAGAAGCAGAAGAAGGAGAAGGAGAAGGTGTAGTCTGGAGGGTGAATCCGAAGAAGTAGACGAAGGAGAAGGAGAAGGTGAAGTCTGGAGGGTGAATCAGAAGAAGCAGAAGGAGAAGGAGAAGGTGAAGTCTGGAGGGTGAATCAGAAGAAGTAGAAGAAGGAGAAGGAGAAGGTGAAGTCTGGAGGGTGAATCAGAAGAAGCAGAAGAAGGAGAAGGAGAAGGTGAAGTCTGGAGAGTGAATCAGAAGAAGCAGAAGAAGGAGAAGGAGAAGGAGAAGTCTGGAGGGTGAATCAGAAGAAGCAGAAGAAGGAGAAGGTGAAGTCTGGAGGGTGAATCAGAAGAAGCAGAAGAAGTAGAAGGAGAAGGTGAAGTCTGGATGGTGAATCAGAAGAAGTAGAAGAAGGAGAAGGAGAAGGTGAAGTCTGGAGGGTGAATCAGAAGAAGCAGAAGAAGGAGAAGGAGAAGTTGAAGTCAGGAGGGTGAATCAGAAGAAGCAGAAGAAGGAGAAGGAGAAGGTGAAGTCTGGAGGGTGAATCAGAAGAAGCAGAAGAAGGAGAAGGAGAAGGTGAAGACTGGAGGGTGAATCAGAAGAAGTAGAAGAAGGAGAAGGAGAAGGTGAAGTCTGGAGGGTGAATCAGAAGAAGTAGAAGAAGGAGAAGGAAAAGGCGAAGTCTGGAGGGTGAATCAGAAGAAGCAGAAGAAGGAGAAGAAGAAGGTGAAGTCTGGAGGGTGAATCAGAAGAAGCAGAAGAAGGAGAAGGAGAAGATGAAGTCTGGAGGGTGAATCAGAAGAAGCAGAAGAAGGAGAAGGAGAAGGTGAAGTCTGGAGGGTGAATCAGAAGAAGCAGAAGAAGGAGAAGGAGAAGGTGAAGTCTCGAGGGTGAAGCAGAAGAAGCAGAAGAAGGAGAAGGAGAAGGTGAAGTCTGGAGGGTGAATCAGAAGAAGTAGAAGAAGGAGAAGGAGAAGGTGATGTCTGGGGGGTGAATCAGAAGAAGCAGAAGAAGTAGAAGGAGAAGCTGAAGTCTGGAGGGTGAATCAGAAGAAGGAGAAGGAGAAGGTGATGTCTGGAGGGTGAATCAGAAGAAGCAGAAGAAGGAGAAGGAGAAGGTGAAGACTGGAGGGTGAATCAGAAGAAGTAGAAGAAGAAGGAGAAGGTGAAGTCCGGAGGGTGAATCAGAAGAAGTCGAAGAAGGAGAAGGAGAAGGCGAAGTCTGGAGGGTGAATCAGAAGTAGAAGAAGAAGGAAAAGGAGAAGGTGAAGTCTGGAGGGTGAATCAGAAGAAGCAGAAGAAGGAGAAGGAGAAGGTGAAGTCTGGAGGGTGAATCAGAAGAAGCAGAAGAAGGAGAAGGAGAAGGTGAAGTCTGGAGGGTGAATCAGAAGAAGTAGAAGAAGGAGAAGGAGAAGGTGAAGTCTGGAGGGTGAATCAGAAGAATTACAAGAAGGAGAAGGAGAAGGTGAAGTCTGGAGGGTGAATCAGAAGAAGCAGAAGAAGGAGAAGGAGAAGGTGAAGTCTGGAGGTTGAATCAGAAGAAGCAGAAGAAGGAGAAGGAGAAGATGAAGTCTGGAGGGTGAATCAGAAGAAGTAGAAGAAGGAGAAGGAGAAGGTGAGGTCTGGAGGGTGAATCAGAAGAAGCAGAAGAAGGAGAAGGAGAAAGTGAAGTCTGAAGGGTGTATCAGAAGAAGCAGAAGAAGGAGAAGGAGAAGGTGAAGTCTGGAGGGTGAATCAGAAGAAGCAGAAAAAGGAGAAGGAGAAGGTGAAGTCTGGAGGGTGAATCAGAAGAAGCAGAAGAAGGAGAAGGAGATGGTGCAGTCTGGAGGGTGAATCAGAAGAAGTAGAAGAAGGAGAAGGAGAAGGTGAAGTCTGGAGGGTGAATCAGAAGAAGTAGAAGAAGGAGAAGGAGAAGGTGATGTCTGGAGGGTGAAGCAGAAGAAGCAGAAGAAGGAGAAGGAGAAGGTGAAGTCTGGAGGGTGAATCAGAAGAAGCAGAATAAGGAGAAGGAGAAGGTGAAGTCTGGAGGGTGAATCAGAAGAAGCAGAAGAAGGAGAAGGAGAAGGTGAAGTTTGGAGGGTGAATCAGAAGAAGTAGAAGAAGGAGAAGGAGAAGGTGAAGTCTGGAGGGTGAAGCAGAAGAAGTAGAAGAAGGAGAAGGAGAAGGTGAAGTCAAGAGGGTGAATCAGATGAAGTAGAAGAAGGAGAAGGAGAAGGTGGAGTCAGCAGTGTGAATCAGAAGAAGCAGAAGAAGGAGAAGGAGAAGGTGAAGTCTGGAGGGTGAATCAGAAGAAGTAGAAGAAGGAGAAGGAGAAGGTGAAGTCTGGAGGGTGAATCAGAAGAAGCAGAAGAAGGAGCAGGAGAAGGTGAAGTCTGGAGGGTGAATCAGAAGAAGCAGAAGAAGGAGAAGGAGAAGATGAAGTCTGGAGGGTGAATCAGAAGAAGTAGAAGAAGGAGAAGGAGAAGGTGAGGTCTGGGGGGTGAATCAGAAGAAGCAGAAGAAGGAGAAGGAGAAGGTGAAGTCTGGAGGGTGAATCAGAAGAAGCAGAAGAAGGAGAAGGAGAAGGTGAAGTCTGGAGAGTGAATCAGAAGAAGCAGAAGAAGGAGAAGGAGAAGGTGAAGTCAGGAGGGTGAATCAGAAGAAGCAGAAGAAGGAGAAGGAGAAGGTGAAGTTAGGAGGGTGAATCAGAAGAAGCAGAAGAAGGAGAAGGAGAAGGTGAAGTCAGGGGGGTGAAGCAGAAGAAGTAGAAGAAGGAGAAGGAGCAGGTGAAGTCTGGAGGGTGAAGCAGAAGAAGCAGAAGAAGGAGAAGGAGAAGGTGAAGTCTGGAGGGCGCAGCAGAAGAAGCAGAAGAAGGAGAAGGAGAAGGTGAAGTCTGGAGGGTGAAGCAGAAGAAGCAGAAGAAGGAGAAGGAGAAGATGAAGTCTGGAGGGTGAAGCAGAAGAAGCAGAAGAAGGAGAAGGAGAAGGTGAAGTCTGGAGGGTGAAGCAGAGGAAGCAGAAGAAGGAGAAGGAGAAGGTGAAGTCTGGAGGGTGAATCAGAAGAAGTAGAAGAAGGAGAAGGAGAAGGTGAAGTCAGGAGGGTGAAGCAGAAGAAGCAGAAGAAGCAGAAGGAGAAGGTGAAGTCTGGAGGGTGAATCAGAAGAAGCAGAAGAAGGAGAAGGAGAAGTTGAAGTCTGGAGGGTGAATCAGAAGAAGCAGAATAAGGAGAAGGAGAAGGTGAAGTCTGGAGGGTGAATCAGAAGAAGCAGAAGAAGGAGAAGGAGAAGGTGAAGTCTGGAGGGTGAATCAGAAGAAGTAGAAGAAGGAGAAGGAGAAGGTGAAGTCTGGAGGGTGAAGCAGAAGAAGTAGAAGAAGGAGAAGGAGAAGGTGAAGTCAGGAGGGTGAATCAGAAGAAGTAGAAGAAGGAGAAGGAGAAGGTAAAGTCAGGAGGGTGAATCAGAAGAAGCAGAAGAAGGAGAAGGAGAAGGTGAAGTCTGGAGGGTGAATCAGAAGAATCAGAAGAAGGAGAAGGAGAAGGTGAAGTCTGGAGGGTGAATCAGAAGAAGCAGAAGAAAGAGAAGGAAAAGGTGAAGTCTGGAGGGTGAAGCAGAAGAAGCAGAAGAAGGAGAAGGAGAAGGTGAAGACTGGAGGGTGAATCAGAAGAAGTAGAAGAAGGAGAAGGAGAAACTGAAGTCTGGAGGGTGAATCAGAAGAAGTAGAAGAAGGAGAAGGAGAAGGTGAAGTCTGGATGGTGAATCAGAAGAAGTAGAAGAAGGAGAAGGAGAAGGTGAAGTCTGGAGGGTGAATCAGAAGAAGCAGAAGAAGGAGAAGGAGAAGTTGAAGTCAGGAGGGTGAATCAGAAGAAGCAGAAGAAGGAGAAGGAGAAGGTGAAGTCTGGAGGGTGAATCAGAAGAAGCAGAAGAAGGAGAAGGAGAAGGTGAAGACTGGAGGGTGAATCAGAAGAAGTAGAAGAAGGAGAAGGAGAAGGTGAAGTCTGGAGGGTGAATCAGAAGAAGCAGAAGAAGGAGAAGGAGAAGGTGAAGTCTGGATGGTGAATCAGAAGAAGTAGAAGAAGGAGAAGGAGAAGGTGAAGTCTGGAGGGTGAATCAGAAGAAGCAGAAGAAGGAGAAGGAGAAGTTGAAGTCAGGAGGGTGAATCAGAAGAAGCAGAAGAAGGAGAAGGAGAAGGTGAAGTCTGGAGGGTGAATCAGAAGAAGCAGAAGAAGGAGAAGGAGAAGGTGAAGACTGGAGGGTGAATCAGAAGAAGTAGAAGAAGGAGAAGGAGAAGGTGAAGTCTGGAGGGTGAATCAGAAGAAGTAGAAGAAGGAGAAGGAAAAGGCGAAGTCTGGAGGGTGAATCAGAAGAAGCAGAAGAAGGAGAAGGAGAAGGTGAAGTCTGGAGGGTGAATCAGAAGAAGCAGAAGAAGGAGAAGGAGAAGATGAAGTCTGGAGGGTGAATCAGAAGAAGCAGAAGAAGGAGAAGGAGAAGGTGAAGTCTGGAGGGTGAATCAGAAGAAGCAGAAGAAGGAGAAGGAGAAGGTGAAGTCTCGAGGGTGAAGCAGAAGAAGCAGAAGAAGGAGAAGGAGAAGGTGAAGTCTGGAGGGTGAATCAGAAGAAGTAGAAGAAGGAGAAGGAGAAGGTGATGTCTGGGGGGTGAATCAGAAGAAGCAGAAGAAGTAGAAGGAGAAGCTGAAGTCTGGAGGGTGAATCAGAAGAAGGAGAAGGAGAAGGTGATGTCTGGAGGGTGAATCAGAAGAAGCAGAAGAAGGAGAAGGAGAAGGTGAAGACTGGAGGGTGAATCAGAAGAAGTAGAAGAAGAAGGAGAAGGTGAAGTCCGGAGGGTGAATCAGAAGAAGTCGAAGAAGGAGAAGGAGAAGGCGAAGTCTGGAGGGTGAATCAGAAGTAGAAGAAGAAGGAAAAGGAGAAGGTGAAGTCTGGAGGGTGAATCAGAAGAAGCAGAAGAAGGAGAAGGAGAAGGTGAAGTCTGGAGGGTGAATCAGAAGAAGCAGAAGAAGGAGAAGGAGAAGGTGAAGTCTGGAGGGTGAATCAGAAGAAGCAGAAGAAGGAGAAGGAGAAGGTGAAGACTGGAGGGTGAATCAGAAGAAGTAGAAGAAGAAGGAGAAGGTGAAGTCCGGAGGGTGAATCAGAAGAAGTCGAAGAAGGAGAAGGAGAAGGCGAAGTCTGGAGGGTGAATCAGAAGTAGAAGAAGAAGGAAAAGGAGAAGGTGAAGTCTGGAGGGTGAATCAGAAGAAGCAGAAGAAGGAGAAGGAGAAGGTGAAGTCTGGAGGGTGAATCAGAAGAAGCAGAAGAAGGAGAAGGAGAAGGTGAAGTCTGGAGGGTGAATCAGAAGAAGTAGAAGAAGGAGAAGGAGAAGGTGAAGTCTGGAGGGTGAATCAGAAGAATTACAAGAAGGAGAAGGAGAAGGTGAAGTCTGGAGGGTGAATCAGAAGAAGCAGAAGAAGGAGAAGGAGAAGGTGAAGTCTGGAGGTTGAATCAGAAGAAGCAGAAGAAGGAGAAGGAGAAGATGAAGTCTGGAGGGTGAATCAGAAGAAGTAGAAGAAGGAGAAGGAGAAGGTGAGGTCTGGAGGGTGAATCAGAAGAAGCAGAAGAAGGAGAAGGAGAAAGTGAAGTCTGAAGGGTGTATCAGAAGAAGCAGAAGAAGGAGAAGGAGAAGGTGAAGTCTGGAGGGTGAATCAGAAGAAGCAGAAAAAGGAGAAGGAGAAGGTGAAGTCTGGAGGGTGAATCAGAAGAAGCAGAAGAAGGAGAAGGAGATGGTGCAGTCTGGAGGGTGAATCAGAAGAAGTAGAAGAAGGAGAAGGAGAAGGTGAAGTCTGGAGGGTGAATCAGAAGAAGTAGAAGAAGGAGAAGGAGAAGGTGATGTCTGGAGGGTGAAGCAGAAGAAGCAGAAGAAGGAGAAGGAGAAGGTGAAGTCTGGAGGGTGAATCAGAAGAAGCAGAATAAGGAGAAGGAGAAGGTGAAGTCTGGAGGGTGAATCAGAAGAAGCAGAAGAAGGAGAAGGAGAAGGTGAAGTTTGGAGGGTGAATCAGAAGAAGTAGAAGAAGGAGAAGGAGAAGGTGAAGTCTGGAGGGTGAAGCAGAAGAAGTAGAAGAAGGAGAAGGAGAAGGTGAAGTCAAGAGGGTGAATCAGATGAAGTAGAAGAAGGAGAAGGAGAAGGTGGAGTCAGCAGTGTGAATCAGAAGAAGCAGAAGAAGGAGAAGGAGAAGGTGAAGTCTGGAGGGTGAATCAGAAGAAGTAGAAGAAGGAGAAGGAGAAGGTGAAGTCTGGAGGGTGAATCAGAAGAAGCAGAAGAAGGAGCAGGAGAAGGTGAAGTCTGGAGGGTGAATCAGAAGAAGCAGAAGAAGGAGAAGGAGAAGATGAAGTCTGGAGGGTGAATCAGAAGAAGTAGAAGAAGGAGAAGGAGAAGGTGAGGTCTGGGGGGTGAATCAGAAGAAGCAGAAGAAGGAGAAGGAGAAGGTGAAGTCTGGAGGGTGAATCAGAAGAAGCAGAAGAAGGAGAAGGAGAAGGTGAAGTCTGGAGAGTGAATCAGAAGAAGCAGAAGAAGGAGAAGGAGAAGGTGAAGTCAGGAGGGTGAATCAGAAGAAGCAGAAGAAGGAGAAGGAGAAGGTGAAGTTAGGAGGGTGAATCAGAAGAAGCAGAAGAAGGAGAAGGAGAAGGTGAAGTCAGGGGGGTGAAGCAGAAGAAGTAGAAGAAGGAGAAGGAGCAGGTGAAGTCTGGAGGGTGAAGCAGAAGAAGCAGAAGAAGGAGAAGGAGAAGGTGAAGTCTGGAGGGCGCAGCAGAAGAAGCAGAAGAAGGAGAAGGAGAAGGTGAAGTCTGGAGGGTGAAGCAGAAGAAGCAGAAGAAGGAGAAGGAGAAGATGAAGTCTGGAGGGTGAAGCAGAAGAAGCAGAAGAAGGAGAAGGAGAAGGTGAAGTCTGGAGGGTGAAGCAGAGGAAGCAGAAGAAGGAGAAGGAGAAGGTGAAGTCTGGAGGGTGAATCAGAAGAAGTAGAAGAAGGAGAAGGAGAAGGTGAAGTCAGGAGGGTGAAGCAGAAGAAGCAGAAGAAGCAGAAGGAGAAGGTGAAGTCTGGAGGGTGAATCAGAAGAAGCAGAAGAAGGAGAAGGAGAAGTTGAAGTCTGGAGGGTGAATCAGAAGAAGCAGAATAAGGAGAAGGAGAAGGTGAAGTCTGGAGGGTGAATCAGAAGAAGCAGAAGAAGGAGAAGGAGAAGGTGAAGTCTGGAGGGTGAATCAGAAGAAGTAGAAGAAGGAGAAGGAGAAGGTGAAGTCTGGAGGGTGAAGCAGAAGAAGTAGAAGAAGGAGAAGGAGAAGGTGAAGTCAGGAGGGTGAATCAGAAGAAGTAGAAGAAGGAGAAGGAGAAGGTAAAGTCAGGAGGGTGAATCAGAAGAAGCAGAAGAAGGAGAAGGAGAAGGTGAAGTCTGGAGGGTGAATCAGAAGAATCAGAAGAAGGAGAAGGAGAAGGTGAAGTCTGGAGGGTGAATCAGAAGAAGCAGAAGAAAGAGAAGGAAAAGGTGAAGTCTGGAGGGTGAAGCAGAAGAAGCAGAAGAAGGAGAAGGAGAAGGTGAAGACTGGAGGGTGAATCAGAAGAAGTAGAAGAAGGAGAAGGAGAAACTGAAGTCTGGAGGGTGAATCAGAAGAAGTAGAAGAAGGAGAAGGAGAAGGTGAAGTCTGGATGGTGAATCAGAAGAAGTAGAAGAAGGAGAAGGAGAAGGTGAAGTCTGGAGGGTGAATCAGAAGAAGCAGAAGAAGGAGAAGGAGAAGTTGAAGTCAGGAGGGTGAATCAGAAGAAGCAGAAGAAGGAGAAGGAGAAGGTGAAGTCTGGAGGGTGAATCAGAAGAAGCAGAAGAAGGAGAAGGAGAAGGTGAAGACTGGAGGGTGAATCAGAAGAAGTAGAAGAAGGAGAAGGAGAAGGTGAAGTCTGGAGGGTGAATCAGAAGAAGCAGAAGAAGGAGAAGGAGAAGGTGAAGTCTGGATGGTGAATCAGAAGAAGTAGAAGAAGGAGAAGGAGAAGGTGAAGTCTGGAGGGTGAATCAGAAGAAGCAGAAGAAGGAGAAGGAGAAGTTGAAGTCAGGAGGGTGAATCAGAAGAAGCAGAAGAAGGAGAAGGAGAAGGTGAAGTCTGGAGGGTGAATCAGAAGAAGCAGAAGAAGGAGAAGGAGAAGGTGAAGACTGGAGGGTGAATCAGAAGAAGTAGAAGAAGGAGAAGGAGAAGGTGAAGTCTGGAGGGTGAATCAGAAGAAGTAGAAGAAGGAGAAGGAAAAGGCGAAGTCTGGAGGGTGAATCAGAAGAAGCAGAAGAAGGAGAAGGAGAAGGTGAAGTCTGGAGGGTGAATCAGAAGAAGCAGAAGAAGGAGAAGGAGAAGATGAAGTCTGGAGGGTGAATCAGAAGAAGCAGAAGAAGGAGAAGGAGAAGGTGAAGTCTGGAGGGTGAATCAGAAGAAGCAGAAGAAGGAGAAGGAGAAGGTGAAGTCTCGAGGGTGAAGCAGAAGAAGCAGAAGAAGGAGAAGGAGAAGGTGAAGTCTGGAGGGTGAATCAGAAGAAGTAGAAGAAGGAGAAGGAGAAGGTGATGTCTGGGGGGTGAATCAGAAGAAGCAGAAGAAGTAGAAGGAGAAGCTGAAGTCTGGAGGGTGAATCAGAAGAAGGAGAAGGAGAAGGTGATGTCTGGAGGGTGAATCAGAAGAAGCAGAAGAAGGAGAAGGAGAAGGTGAAGACTGGAGGGTGAATCAGAAGAAGTAGAAGAAGAAGGAGAAGGTGAAGTCCGGAGGGTGAATCAGAAGAAGTCGAAGAAGGAGAAGGAGAAGGCGAAGTCTGGAGGGTGAATCAGAAGTAGAAGAAGAAGGAAAAGGAGAAGGTGAAGTCTGGAGGGTGAATCAGAAGAAGCAGAAGAAGGAGAAGGAGAAGGTGAAGTCTGGAGGGTGAATCAGAAGAAGCAGAAGAAGGAGAAGGAGAAGGTGAAGTCTGGAGGGTGAATCAGAAGAAGTAGAAGAAGGAGAAGGAGAAGGTGAAGTCTGGAGGGTGAATCAGAAGAATTACAAGAAGGAGAAGGAGAAGGTGAAGTCTGGAGGGTGAATCAGAAGAAGCAGAAGAAGGAGAAGGAGAAGGTGAAGTCTGGAGGTTGAATCAGAAGAAGCAGAAGAAGGAGAAGGAGAAGATGAAGTCTGGAGGGTGAATCAGAAGAAGTAGAAGAAGGAGAAGGAGAAGGTGAGGTCTGGAGGGTGAATCAGAAGAAGCAGAAGAAGGAGAAGGAGAAAGTGAAGTCTGAAGGGTGTATCAGAAGAAGCAGAAGAAGGAGAAGGAGAAGGTGAAGTCTGGAGGGTGAATCAGAAGAAGCAGAAAAAGGAGAAGGAGAAGGTGAAGTCTGGAGGGTGAATCAGAAGAAGCAGAAGAAGGAGAAGGAGATGGTGCAGTCTGGAGGGTGAATCAGAAGAAGTAGAAGAAGGAGAAGGAGAAGGTGAAGTCTGGAGGGTGAATCAGAAGAAGTAGAAGAAGGAGAAGGAGAAGGTGATGTCTGGAGGGTGAAGCAGAAGAAGCAGAAGAAGGAGAAGGAGAAGGTGAAGTCTGGAGGGTGAATCAGAAGAAGCAGAATAAGGAGAAGGAGAAGGTGAAGTCTGGAGGGTGAATCAGAAGAAGCAGAAGAAGGAGAAGGAGAAGGTGAAGTTTGGAGGGTGAATCAGAAGAAGTAGAAGAAGGAGAAGGAGAAGGTGAAGTCTGGAGGGTGAAGCAGAAGAAGTAGAAGAAGGAGAAGGAGAAGGTGAAGTCAAGAGGGTGAATCAGAAGAAGTAGAAGAAGGAGAAGGTGGAGTCAGCAGTGTGAATCAGAAGAAGCAGAAGAAGGAGAAGGAGAAGGTGAAGTCTGGAGGGTGAATCAGAAGAATCAGAAGAAGGAGAAGGAGAAGGTGAAGTCTGGAGGGTGAATCAGAAGAAGCAGAAGAAAGAGAAGGAGAAGGTGAAGTCTGGAGGGTGAAGCAGAAGAAGCAGAAGAAGGAGAAGGAGAAGGTGAAGACTGGAGGGTGAATCAGAAGAAGTAGAAGAAGGGGAAGGAGAAACTGAAGTCTGGAGGGTGAATCAGAAGAAGTAGAAGAAGGAGAAGGAGAAGGTGAAGTCTGGAGGGTGAATCAGAAGAAGCAGAAGAAGGAGCAGGAGAAGGTGAAGTCTGGAGGGTGAATCAGAAGAAGCAGAAGAAGGAGAAGGGGAAGATGAAGTCTGGAGGGTGAATCAGAAGAAGTAGAAGAAGGAGAAGGAGAAGGTGAGGTCTGGGGGGTGAATCAGAAGAAGCAGAAGAAGGAGAAGGAGAAGGTGAAGTCTGGAGGGTGAATCAGAAGAAGCAGAAGAAGGAGAAGGAGAAGGTGAAGTCTGGAGAGTGAATCAGAAGAAGCAGAAGAAGGAGAAGGAGAAGGTGAAGTCAGGAGGGTGAATCAGAAGAAGCAGAAGAAGGAGAAGGAGAAGGTGAAGTTAGGAGGGTGAATCAGAAGAAGCAGAAGAAGGAGAAGGAGAAGGTGAAGTCAGGGGGGTGAAGCAGAAGAAGTAGAAGAAGGAGAAGGAGCAGGTGAAGTCTGGAGGGTGAAGCAGAAGAAGCAGAAGAAGGAGAAGGAGAAGGTGAAGTCTGGAGGGCGCAGCAGAAGAAGCAGAAGAAGGAGAAGGAGAAGGTGAAGTCTGGAGGGTGAAGCAGAAGAAGCAGAAGAAGGAGAAGGAGAAGGTGAAGTCTGGAGGGTGAAGCAGAAGAAGCAGAAGAAGGATAAGGAGAAGGTGAAGTCTGGAGGGTGAAGCAGAGGAAGCAGAAGAAGGAGAAGGAGAAGGTGAAGTCTGGAGGGTGAATCAGAAGAAGTAGAAGAAGGAGAAGGAGAAGGTGAAGTCAGGAGGGTGAAGCAGAAGAAGCAGAAGAAGCAGAAGGAGAAGGTGAAGTCTGGAGGGTGAATCAGAAGAAGCAGAAGAAGGAGAAGGAGAAGTTGAAGTCTGGAGGGTGAATCAGAAGAAGCAGAAGAAGGAGAAGGAGAAGTTGAAGTCTGGAGGGTGAATCAGAAGAAGTAGAAGAAGGAGAAGGAGAAGGTGAAGTCTGGAGGGTGAAGCAGAAGAAGCAGAAGAAGGAGAAGGAGAAGGTGAAGTCAGGAGGGTGAATCAGAAGAAGTAGAAGAAGGAGAAGGAGAAGGTAAAGTCAGGAGGGTGAATCAGAAGAAGCAGAAGAAGGAGAAGGAGAAGGTGAAGTCTGGAGGGTGAATCAGAAGAATCAGAAGAAGGAGAAGGAGAAGTTGAAGTCTGGAGGGTGAATCAGAAGAAGCAGAAGAAAGAGAAGGAAAAGGTGAAGTCTGGAGGGTGAAGTAGAAGAAGCAGAAGAAGGAGAAGGAGAAGGTGAAGACTGGAGGGTGAATCAGAAGAAGTAGAAGAAGGAGAAGGAGAAACTGAAGTCTGGAGGGTGAATCAGAAGAAGTAGAAGAAGGAGAAGGAGAAGGTGAAGTCTGGAGGGTGAATCAGAAGAAGCAGAAGAAGGAGAAGGAGAAGGTGAAGTCTGGAGGGTGAATCAGAAGAAGCAGAAGAAGGAGAAGGAGAAGATGAAGTCTGGAGGGTGAATCAGAAGAAGTAGAAGAAGGAGAAGGAGAAGGTGAGGTCTGGGGGGTGAATCAGAAGAAGCAGAAGAAGGAGAAGGAGAAGGTGAAGTCTGGAGGGTGAATCAGAGGAAGCAGAAGAAGGAGAATGAGAAGGTGAAGTCAGGAGGGTGAATCAGAAGAAGCAGAAGAAGGAGAAGGAGAAGGTGAAGTTAGGAGGGTGAATCAGAAGAAGCAGAAGAAGGAGAAGGAGAAGGTGAAGTCAGGGGGGTGAAGCAGAAGAAGTAGAAGAAGGAGAAGGAGAAGGTGAAGTCTGGAGGGTGAAGCAGAAGAAGCAGAAGAAGGAGAGGGAGGAGGTGAAGTCTGGAGGGTGAATCAGAAGAAGTAGAAGAAGATGAAGAAGAAGGTGAAGTCAGGAGGGTGAATCAAAAGAAGCAGAAGAAGGAGAAGGAGAAGGTGAAGTCTGGAGGGTGAAGCAGAAGAAGCAGAAGAAGGAGAAGGAGAAGGTGAAGTCTGGAGGGCGAAGCAGAAGAAGCAGAAGAAGGAGAAGGAGAAGGTGAAGTCTGGAGGGTGAAGCAGAAGAAGTAGAAGAAGATGAAGAAGAAGGTGAAGTCAGGAGGGTGAAGCAGAAGAAGCAGAAGAAGGAGAAGGAGAAGGTGAAGTCTGGAGGGTGAAGCAGAAGAAGCAGAAGAAGAAGAAGGAGAAGGTGAAGTCTGGAGGGCGACGCAGAAGAAGCAGAAGAAGGAGAAGGAGAAGGTGAAGTCTGGAGGGTGAAGCAGAAGAAGCAGAAGAAGGAGAAGGAGAAGGTGAAGTCTGGAGGGTGAATCAGAAGAAGCAGAAGAAGGAGAAGGAGAAGATGAAGTCTGGAGGGTGAAACAGAAGAAGTAGAAGAAGGAGAAGGAGAAGGTGAGGTCTGGGGGGTGAATCAGAAGAAGCAGAAGAAGGAGAAGGAGAAGGTGAAGTCTGGAGGGTGAATCAGAAGAATCAGAAGAAGGAGAAGGAGAAGGTGAAGTCTGGAGGGTGAATCAGAAGAAGCAGAAGAAGGAGAAGGAGAAGGTGAAGTCTGGAGGGTGAAGCAGAAGAAGTAGAAGAAGGAGAAGGAGAAGGTGAAGTCTGGAGGGTGAATCAGAAGAAGTAGAAGAAGGAGAAGGAGAAGGTGAAGTCTGGAGGGTGAATCAGAAGAAGCAGAAGAAGGAGAAGGAGAAGGTGAAGTCTGGAGGGTGAATCAGAAGAAGCAGAAGAAGGAGAAGGAGAAGATTAAGTCTGGAGGGTGAATCAGAAGAAGTAGAAGAAGGAGAAGGAGAAGGTGAGGTCTGGGGGGTGAATCAGAAGAAGCAGAAGAAGGAGAAGGAGAAGGTGAAGTCTGGAGGGTGAATCAGAAGAAGCAGAAGAAGGAGAAGGAGAAGGTGAAGTTAGGAGGGTGAATCAGAAGAAGCAGAAGAAGGAGAAGGAGAAGGTGAAGTCAGGGGGGTGAAGCAGAAGAAGTAGAAGAAGGAGAAGGAGAAGGTGAAGTCTGGAGGGTGAAGCAGAAGAAGCAGAAGAAGGAGAGGGAGGAGGTGAAGTCTGGAGGGTGAATCAGAAGAAGTAGAAGAAGATGAAGAAGAAGGTGAAGTCAGGAGGGTGAAGCAAAAGAAGCAGAAGAAGGAGAAGGAGAAGGTGAAGTCTGGAGGGTGAAGCAGAAGAAGCAGAAGAAGGAGAAGGAGAAGGTGAAGTCTGGAGGGCGAAGCAGAAGAAGCAGAAGAAGGAGAAGGAGAAGGTGAAGTCTGGAGGGTGAAGCAGAAGAAGTAGAAGAAGATGAAGAAGAAGGTGAAGTCAGGAGGGTGAAGCAGAAGAAGCAGAAGAAGGAGAAGGAGAAGGTGAAGTCTGGAGGGTGAAGCAGAAGAAGCAGAAGAAGAAGAAGGAGAAGGTGAAGTCTGGAGGGCGACGCAGAAGAAGCAGAAGAAGGAGAAGGAGAAGGTGAAGTCTGGAGGGTGAAGCAGAAGAAGCAGAAGAAGGAGAAGGAGAAGGTGAAGTCTGGAGGGTGAATCAGAAGAAGCAGAAGAAGGAGAAGGAGAAGATGAAGTCTGGAGGGTGAATCAGAAGAAGTAGAAGAAGGAGAAGGAGAAGGTGAGGTCTGGGGGGTGAATCAGAAGAAGCAGAAGAAGGAGAAGGAGAAGGTGAAGTCTGGAGGGTGAATCAGAAGAATCAGAAGAAGGAGAAGGAGAAGGTGAAGTCTGGAGGGTGAATCAGAAGAAGCAGAAGAAGGAGAAGGAGAAGGTGAAGTCTGGAGGGTGAAGCAGAAGAAGTAGAAGAAGGAGAAGGAGAAGGTGAAGTCTGGAGGGTGAATCAGAAGAAGTAGAAGAAGGAGAAGGAGAAGGTGAAGTCTGGAGGGTGAATCAGAAGAAGCAGAAGAAGGAGAAGGAGAAGGTGAAGTCTGGAGGGTGAATCAGAAGAAGCAGAAGAAGGAGAAGGAGAAGATGAAGTCTGGAGGGTGAATCAGAAGAAGTAGAAGAAGGAGAAGGAGAAGGTGAGGTCTGGGGGTGAATCAGAAGAAGCAGAAGAAGGAGAAGGAGAAGGTGAAGTCTGGAGGGTGAATCAGAAGAAGCAGAAGAAGGAGAAGGAGAAGGTGAAGTTAGGAGGGTGAATCAGAAGAAGCAGAAGAAGGAGAAGGAGAAGGTGAAGTCAGGGGGGTGAAGCAGAAGAAGTAGAAGAAGGAGAAGGAGAAGGTGAAGTCTGGAGGGTGAAGCAGAAGAAGCAGAAGAAGGAGAAGGAGAAGGTGAAGTCTGGAGGGTGAATCAGAAGAAGTAGAAGAAGATGAAGAAGAAGTTGAAGTCAGGAGGGTGAATCAGAAGAAGCAGAAGAAGGAGAAGGAGAAGGTGAAGTCTGGAGGGTGAAGCAGAAGAAGCAGAAGAAGGAGAAGGAGAAGGTGAAGTCTGGAGGGCGAAGCAGAAGAAGCAGAAGAAGGAGAAGGAGAAGGTGAAGTCTGGAGGGTGAAGCAGAAGAAGCAGAAGAAGGAGAAGGAGAAGGTGAAGTCTGGAGGGTGAATCAGAAGAAGTAGAAGAAGGAGAAGGAGAAGGTGAAGTCAGGAGGGTGAAGCAGAAGAAGCAGAAGAAGGAGAAGGAGAAGGTGAAGTCTGGAGGGTGAAGCAGAAGAAGCAGAAGAAGGAGAAGGAGAAGGTGAAGTCTGGAGGGTGAAGCAGAAGAAGCAGAAGAAGGAGAAGGAGAAGGTGAAGTCAGGAGGGTGAATCAGAAGAAGTAGAAGAAGGAGAAGGAGAAGGTGAAGTCTGGAGGGTGAATCAGAAGAAGTAGAAGAAGGAGAAGGAGAAGGTGAAGTCTGGAGGGTGAATCAGAAGAAGTAGAAGAAGGAGAAGGAGAAGGTGAAGTCTGGAGGGTGAATCAGAAAAAGCAGAGGAAGGAGAAGGAGAAGGTGAAGTCTGGAGGGAGAAGCAGAAGAAGTAGAAGAAGGAGAAGGAGAAGGTGAAGTCTGGAGGGTGAATCAGAAGAAGTAGAAGAAGGAGAAGGAGAAGGTGAAGTTTGGAGGGTGAATCAGAAGAAGTAGAAGAAGGAGAAGAGAAGGTGAAGTCTGGAGGGTGAATCAGAAGAAGCAGAAGAAGGAGAAGGAGAAGGTGAAGTCTGGAGGGTGAATCAGAAGAAGTAGAAGAAGGAGAAGGAGAAGGTTTAGTCTGGAGGGTGAATCAGAAGAAGTAGACGAAGGAGAAGGAGAATGTTAAGTCTGGAGGGTGAATCAGAAGAAGCAGAAGCAGGAGAAGGAGAAGGTGAAGTCTGGAGGATGAATCAGAAGAAGTACAAGAAGGAGAAGGAGAAGGTGAAGTCTGGAGGGTGAATCAGAAGAAGCAGAAGAAGGAGAAGGAGAAGGTGAAGTCTGGAGGGTGAAGCAGAAGAAGCAGAAGAAGGAGAAGGAGAAGGTGAAGTCTGGAGGGTGAAGCAGAAGAAGCAGAAGAAGGAGAAGGAGAAGGTGAAGTCAGGAGGGTGAATCAGAAGAAGTAGAAGAAGGAGAAGGAGAAGGTGAAGTCTGGAGGGTGAATCAGAAGAAGTAGAAGAAGGAGAAGGAGAAGGTGAAGTCTGGAGGGTGAATCAGAAGAAGTAGAAGGAGAAGGTGATGTCTGGAGGGTGAATCAGAAGAAGCAGAAGAAGGAGAAGGAGAAGGTGAAGACTGGAGGGTGAATCAGAAGAAGTAGAAGAAGAAGGAGAAGGTGAAGTCCGGAGGGTGAATCAGAAGAAGTCGAAGAAGGAGAAGGAGAAGGCGAAGTCTGGAGGGTGAATCAGAAGTAGAAGAAGAAGGAAAAGGAGAAGGTGAAGTCTGGAGGGTGAATCAGAAGAAGCAGAAGAAGGAGAAGGAGAAGGTGAAGTCTGGAGGGTGAATCAGAAGAAGCAGAAGAAGGAGAAGGTGAAGTCTGGAAGGTGAATCAGAAGAAGTAGAAGAAGGAGAAGGAGAAGGTGAAGTCTGGAGGGTGAATCAGAAGAATTACAAGAAGGAGAAGGAGAAGGTGAAGTCTGGAGGGTGAATCAGAAGAAGCAGAAGAAGGAGAAGGAGAAGGTGAAGTCTGGAGGTTGAATCAGAAGAAGCAGAAGAAGGAGAAGGAGAAGATGAAGTCTGGAGGGTGAATCAGAAGAAGTAGAAGAAGGAGAAGGAGAAGGTGAGGTCTGGAGGGTGAATCAGAAGAAGCAGAAGAAGGAGAAGGAGAAAGTGAAGTCTGAAGGGTGTATCAGAAGAAGCAGAAGAAGGAGAAGGAGAAGGTGAAGTCTGGAGGGTGAATCAGAAGAAGCAGAAAAAGGAGAAGGAGAAGGTGAAGTCTGGAGGGTGAATCAGAAGAAGCAGAAGAAGGAGAAGGAGATGGTGCAGTCTGGAGGGTGAATCAGAAGAAGTAGAAGAAGGAGAAGGAGAAGGTGAAGTCTGGAGGGTGAATCAGAAGAAGTAGAAGAAGGAGAAGGAGAAGGTGATGTCTGGAGGGTGAAGCAGAAGAAGCAGAAGAAGGAGAAGGAGAAGGTGAAGTCTGGAGGGTGAATCAGAAGAAGCAGAATAAGGAGAAAGAGAAGGTGAAGTCTGGAGGGTGAATCAGAAGAAGCAGAAGAAGGAGAAGGAGAAGGTGAAGTTTGGAGGGTGAATCAGAAGAAGTAGAAGAAGGAGAAGGAGAAGGTGAAGTCTGGAGGGTGAAGCAGAAGAAGTAGAAGAAGGAGAAGGAGAAGGTGAAGTCAAGAGGGTGAATCAGAAGAAGTAGAAGAAGGAGAAGGAGAAGGTGGAGTCAGCAGTGTGAATCAGAAGAAGCAGAAGAAGGAGAAGGAGAAGGTGAAGTCTGGAGGGTGAATCAGAAGAATCAGAAGAAGGAGAAGGAGAAGGTGAAGTCTGGAGGGTGAATCAGAAGAAGCAGAAGAAAGAGAAGGAGAAGGTGAAGTCTGGAGGGTGAAGCAGAAGAAGCAGAAGAAGGAGAAGGAGAAGGTGAAGACTGGAGGGTGAATCAGAAGAAGTAGAAGAAGGGGAAGGAGAAACTGAAGTCTGGAGGGTGAATCAGAAGAAGTAGAAGAAGGAGAAGGAGAAGGTGAAGTCTGGAGGGTGAATCAGAAGAAGCAGAAGAAGGAGCAGGAGAAGGTGAAGTCTGGAGGGTGAATTAGAAGAAGCAGAAGAAGGAGAAGGAGAAGATGAAGTCTGGAGGGTGAATCAGAAGAAGTAGAAGAAGGAGAAGGAGAAGGTGAGGTCTGGGGGGTGAATCAGAAGAAGCAGAAGAAGGAGAAGGAGAAGGTGAAGTCTGGAGGGTGAATCAGAAGAAGCAGAAGAAGGAGAAGGAGAAGGTGAAGTCTGGAGAGTGAATCAGAAGAAGCAGAAGAAGGAGAAGGAGAAGGTGAAGTCAGGAGGGTGAATCAGAAGAAGCAGAAGAAGGAGAAGGAGAAGGTGAAGATAGGAGGGTGAATCAGAAGAAGCAGAAGAAGGAGAAGGAGAAGGTGAAGTCAGGGGGGTGAAGCAGAAGAAGTAGAAGAAGGAGAAGGAGCAGGTGAAGTCTGGAGGGTGAAGCAGAAGAAGCAGAAGAAGGAGAAGGAGAAGGTGAAGTCTGGAGGGCGCAGCAGAAGAAGCAGAAGAAGGAGAAGGAGAAGGTGAAGTCTGGAGGGTGAAGCAGAAGAAGCAGAAGAAGGAGAAGGAGAAGGTGAAGTCTGGAGGGTGAAGCAGAAGAAGCAGAAGAAGGTGAAGGAGAAGGTGAAGTCTGGAGGGTGAAGCAGAGGAAGCAGAAGAAGGAGAAGGAGAAGGTGAAGTCTGGAGGGTGAATCAGAAGAAGTAGAAGAAGGAGAAGGAGAAGGTGAAGTCAGGAGGGTGAAGCAGAAGAAGCAGAAGAAGCAGAAGGAGAAGGTGAAGTCTGGAGGGTGAATCAGAAGAAGCAGAAGAAGGAGAAGGAGAAGTTGAAGTCTGGAGGGTGAATCAGAAGAAGTAGAAGAAGGAGAAGGAGAAGGAGAAGTCTGGAGGGTGAATCAGAAGAAGTAGAAGAAGGAGAAGGAGAAGGTGAAGTCTGGAGGGTGAATCAGAAGAAGCAGAAGAAGGAGAAGGAGAAGGTGAAGTCTGGAGGGTGAATCAGAAGAAGCAGAATAAGGAGAAGGAGAAGGTGAAGTCTGGAGGGTGAATCAGAAGAAGCAGAAGAAGGAGAAGGAGAAGGTGAAGTCTGGAGGGTGAATCAGAAGAAGTAGAAGAAGGAGAAGGAGAAGGTGAAGTCTGGAGGGTGAAGCAGAAGAAGTAGAAGAAGGAGAAGGAGAAGGTGAAGTCAGGAGGGTGAATCAGAAGAAGTAGAAGAAGGAGAAGGAGAAGGTGAAGTCAGGAGGGTGAATCAGAAGATGCAGAAGAAGGAGAAGGAGAAGGTGAAGTCTGGAGGGTGAATCAGAAGAATCAGAAGAAGGAGAAGGAGAAGGTGAAGTCTGGAGGGTGAATCAGAAGAAGCAGAAGAAAGAGAAGGAAAAGGTGAAGTCTGGAGGGTGAAGCAGAAGAAGCAGAAGAAGGAGAAGGAGAAGGTGAAGACTGGAGGGTGAATCAGAAGAAGTAGAAGAAGGAGAAGGAGAAACTGAAGTCTGGAGGGTGAATCAGAAGAAGTAGAAGAAGGAGAAGGAGAAGGTGAAGTCTGGAGGGTGAATCAGAAGAAGCAGAAGAAGGAGAAGGAGAAGGTGAAGTCTGGAGGGTGAATCAGAAGAAGCAGAAGAAGGAGAAGGAGAAGATGAAGTCTGGAGGGTGAATCAGAAGAAGTAGAAGAAGGAGAAGGAGAAGGTGAGGTCTGGGGGGTGAATCAGAAGAAGCAGAAGAAGGAGAAGGAGAAGGTGAAGTCTGGAGGGTGAATCAGAGGAAGCAGAAGAAGGAGAATGAGAAGGTGAGGTCAGGAGGGTGAATCAGAAGAAGCAGAAGAAGGAGAAGGAGAAGGTGAAGTTAGGAGGGTGAATCAGAAGAAGCAGAAGAAGGAGAAGGAGAAGGTGAAGTCGGGGGGGTGAAGCAGAAGAAGTAGAAGAAGGAGAAGGAGAAGGTGAAGTCTGGAGGGTGAAGCAGAAGAAGCAGAAGAAGGAGAGGGAGAAGGTGAAGTCTGGAGGGTGAATCAGAAGAAGTAGAAGAAGATGAAGAAGAAGGTGAAGTCAGGAGGGTGAAGCACAAGAAGCAGAAGAAGGAGAAGGAGAAGGTGAAGTCTGGAGGGTGAAGCAGAAGAAGCAGAAGAAGGAGAAGGAGAAGGTGAAGTCTGGAGGGCGAAGCAGAAGAAGCAGAAGAAGGAGAAGGAGAAGGTGAAGTCTGGAGGGTGAAGCAGAAGAAGTAGAAGAAGATGAAGAAGAAGGTGAAGTCAGGAGGGTGAAGCAGAAGAAGCAGAAGAAGGAGAAGGAGAAGGTGAAGTCTGGAGGGTGAAGCAGAAGAAGCAGAAGAAGGAGAAGGAGAAGGTGAAGTCTGGAGGGCGACGCAGAAGAAGCAGAAGAAGGAGAAGGAGAAGGTGAAGTCTGGAGGGTGAAGCAGAAGAAGCAGAAGAAGGAGAAGGAGAAGGTGAAGTCTGGAGGGTGAATCAGAAGAAGCAGAAGAAGGAGAAGGAGAAGATGAAGTCTGGAGGGTGAATCAGAAGAAGTAGAAGAAGGAGAAGGAGAAGGTGAGGTCTGGGGGGTGAATCAGAAGAAGCAGAAGAAGGAGAAGGAGAAGGTGAAGTCTGGAGGGTGAATCAGAAGAATCAGAAGAAGGAGAAGGAGAAGGTGAAGTCTGGAGGGTGAATCAGAAGAAGCAGAAGAAGGAGAAGGAGAAGGTGAAGTCTGGAGGGTGAAGCAGAAGAAGTAGAAGAAGGAGAAGGAGAAGGTGAAGTCTGGAGGGTGAATCAGAAGAAGTAGAAGAAGGAGAAGGAGAAGGTGAAGACTGGAGGGTGAATCAGAAGAAGCAGAAGAAGGAGAAGGAGAAGGTGAAGTCTGGAGGGTGAATCAGAAGAAGCAGAAGAAGGAGAAGGAGAAGATGAAGTCTGGAGGGTGAATCAGAAGAAGTAGAAGAAGGAGAAGGAGAAGGTGAGGTCTGGGGGGTGAATCAGAAGAAGCAGAAGAAGGAGAAGGAGAAGGTGAAGTCTGGAGGGTGAATCAGAAGAAGCAGAAGAAGGAGAAGGAGAAGGTGAAGTTAGGAGGGTGAATCAGAAGAAGCAGAAGAAGGAGAAGGAGAAGGTGAAGTCAGGGGGGTGAAGCAGAAGAAGTAGAAGAAGGAGAAGGAGAAGGTGAAGTCTGGAGGGTGAAGCAGAAGAAGCAGAAGAAGGAGAAGGAGAAGGTGAAGTCTGGAGGGTGAATCAGAAGAAGTAGAAGAAGATGAAGAAGAAGGTGAAGTCAGGAGGGTGAAGCAGAAGAAGCAGAAGAAGGAGAAGGAGAAGGTGAAGTCTGGAGGGTGAAGCAGAAGAAGCAGAAGAAGGAGAAGGAGAAGGTGAAGTCTGGAGGGCGAAGCAGAAGAAGCAGAAGAAGGAGAAGGAGAAGGTGAAGTCTGGAGGGTGAAGCAGAAGAAGCAGAAGAAGGAGAAGGAGAAGGTGAAGTCTGGAGGGTGAATCAGAAGAAGTAGAAGAAGGAGAAGGAGAAGGTGAAGTCAGGAGGGTGAAGCAGAAGAAGCAGAAGAAGGAGAAGGAGAAGGTGAAGTCTGGAGGGTAAAGCAGAAGAAGCAGAAGAAGGAGAAGGAGAAGGTGAAGTCTGGAGGGTGAAGCAGAAGAAGCAGAAGAAGGAGAAGGAGAAGGTGAAGTCAGGAGGGTGAATCAGAAGAAGTAGAAGAAGGAGAAGGAGAAGGTGAAGTCTGGAGGGTGAATCAGAAGAAGTAGAAGAAGGAGAAGGAGAAGGTGAAGTCTGGAGGGTGAATCAGAAGAAGTAGAAGAAGGAGAAGGAGAAGGTGAAGTCTGGAGGGTGAATCAGAAGAATCAGAGGAAGGAGAAGGAGAAGGTGAAGTCTGGAGGGAGAAGCAGAAGAAGTAGAAGAAGGAGAAGGAGAAGGTGAAGTCTGGAGGGTGAATCAGAAGAAGTAGAAGAAGGAGAAGGAGAAGGTGAAGTTTGGAGGGTGAATCAGAAGAAGTAGAAGAAGGAGAAGAGAAGGTGAAGTCTGGAGGGTGAATCAGAAGAAGCAGAAGAAGGAGAAGGAGAAGGTGAAGTCTGGAGGGTGAATCAGAAGAAGTAGAAGAAGGAGAAGGAGAAGGTTTAGTCTGGAGGTTGAATCAGAAGAAGTAGACGAAGGAGAAGGAGAATGTTAAGTCTGGAGGGTGAATCAGAAGAAGCAGAAGCAGGAGAAGGAGAAGGTGAAGTCTGGAGGATGAATCAGAAGAAGTACAAGAAGGAGAAGGAGAAGGTGAAGTCTGGAGGGTGAATCAGAAGAAGCAGAAGAAGGAGAAGGAGAAGGTGAAGTCTGGAGGGTGAAGCAGAAGAAGCAGAAGAAGGAGAAGGAGAAGGTGAAGTCTGGAGGGTGAAGCAGAAGAAGCAGAAGAAGGAGAAGGAGAAGGTGAAGTCAGGAGGGTGAATCAGAAGAAGTAGAAGAAGGAGAAGGAGAAGGTGAAGTCTGGAGGGTGAATCAGAAGAAGTAGAAGAAGGAAAAGGAGAAGGTGAAGTCTGGAGGGTGAATCAGAAGAAGTAGAAGAAGGAGAAGGAGAAGGTGAAGTCTGGAGGGTGAATCAGAAGAAGCAGAGGAAGGAGAAGGAGAAGGTGAAGTCTGGAGGGAGAAGCAGAAGAAGTAGAAGAAGGAGAAGGAGAAGGTGAAGTCTGGAGGGTGAATCAGAAGAAGTAGAAGAAGGAGAAGGAGAAGGTGAAGTTTGGAGGGTGAATCAGAAGAAGTAGAAGAAGGAGAAGAGAAGGTGAAGTCTGGAGGGTGAATCAGAAGAAGCAGAAGAAGGAGAAGGAGAAGGTGAAGTCTGGAGGGTGAATCAGAAGAAGTAGAAGAAGGAGAAGGAGAAGGTTTAGTCTGGAGGGTGAATCAGAAGAAGTAGACGCAGGAGAAGGAGAATGTTAAGTCTGGAGGGTGAATCAGAAGAAGCAGAAGCAGGAGAAGGAGAAGGTGAAGTCTGGAGGATGAATCAAAAGAAGTACAAGAAGGAGAAGGAGAAGGTGAAGTCTGGAGGGTGAATCAGAAGAAGCAGAAGAAGGAGAAGGAGAAGGTGAAGTCTGGAGGGTGAATCAGAAGAAGCAGAAGAAGGAGAAGGAGAAGGTGAAGTCTGGACGGTGAATCAGAAGAAGCAGAAGAAGGAGAAGGAGAAGGTGAAGTCTGCAGGGTGAATCAGAAGAAGCAGAAGAAGTAGAAGGAGAAGGTGAAGTCTGGAGGGTGAATCAGAAGAAGTAGAACAAGGAGAAGGAGAAGGTGAAGTCAGGAGGGTGAATCAGAAGAAGTAGAAGAAGGAGAAGGAGAAGGTGAAGTCTGGAGGGTGAAGCAGAAGAAGTAGAAGAAGGAGAAGGAGAAGGTGAAGTCTGGAGGGTGAATCAGAAGAAGTAGAAGAAGGAGAAGGAGAAGGTGAAGTCTGGAGGGTGAATCAGAAGAAGCAGAAGAAGGAGAAGGAGAAGGTAAAGTCTGGAGGGTCAATCAGAAGAATCAGAAGAAGGAGAAGGAGAAGGTGAAGTCTGGAGGGCGAATCAGAAGAAGCAGAAGAAAGAGAAGGAGAAGGTGAAGTCTGGAGGGTGAAGCAGAAGAAGCAGAAGAAGGAGAAGGAGAAGGTGAAGACTGGAGGGTGAATCAGAAGAAGTAGAAGAAGGAGAAGGAGAAGGTGAAGTCTGCAGGGTGAATCAGAAGAAGTAGAAGAAGGAGAAGGAGAAGGTGAAGTCTGGAGGGTGAATCAGAAGAATCAGAAGAAGGAGAAGGAGAAGGTGAAGTCTGGAGGGTGAATCAGAAGAAGCAGAAGAAGGAGAAGGAGAAGATGAAGTCTGGAGGGTGAATCAGAAGAAGTAGAAGAAGGAGAAGGAAAAGGTGAGGTCTGGAGGGTGAATCAGAAGAAGCAGAAGAAGGAGAAGGAGAAGGTGAAGTCTGGAGGGTGAATCAGAAGAAGCAGAAGAAGGAGAAGGAGAAGGTGAAGTCTGGAGGGTGAATCAGAAGAAGCAGAAGAAGGAGAAGGAGAAGGTGAAGTCAGGAGGGTGTATCAGAAGAAGCAGAAGAAGGAGAAGGAGAAGGTGAAGTTCGGAGGGTGAATCAGAAGAAGCAGAAGAAGGAGAAGGAGAAGGTGAAGTCAGGGGGGTGAAGCAGAAGAAGTAGAAGGAGGAGAAGGAGAAGGTGAAGTCAGGAGGGTGAAGCAGAAGAAGCAGAAGAAGGAGAAGGAAAAGGTGAAGTCTGGAGGGCGCAGCAGAAGAAGCAGAAGAAGGAGAAGGAGAAGGTGAAGTCTGGAGGGTGAAGCAGAAGAAGCAGAAGAAGGAGAAGGAGAAGGTGAAGTCTGGAGGGTGAATCAGAAGAAGTAGAAGAAGGAGAAGGGGATGGTGAAGTCAGGAGGGTGAAGCAGAAGAAGCAGAAGAAGGAGAAGGAGAAGGTGAAGTCTGGAGGGCGAAGCAGAAGAAGCAGAAGAAGGAGAAGGAGAAGGTGAAGTCTGGAGGGTGAAGCAGAAGAAGCAGAAGAAGGAGAAGGAGAAGGTGAAGTCTGGAGGGTGAATCAGAAGAAGTATAAGAAGGAGAAGGAGCAGGTGAAGTCAGCAGGGTGAAGCAGAAGAAGGAGAAGGACAAGGTGAAGTATGAAGGGTGAAGCAGAAGAAGCAGAAGAGGGAGAAGGAGAAGTTGAAGTCTGGAGGGTGAAGCAGAAGAAGCAGAAGAAGGAGAAGGAGAAGGTGAAGTCAGGAGGGTGAATCAGAAGAAGTAGAAGAAGGAGAAGGAGAAGGTGAAGTCTGGAGGGTGAATCAGATGAAGTAGAAGAAGGAGAAGGAGAGGGTGAAGTCTGGAGGGTGAATCAGAAGAAGCAGAAGAAGGAGAAGGAGAAGGTAAAGTCTGGAGGGAGAAGCAGAAGAAGTAGAAGAAGGAGAAGGAGAAGATGAAGTCTGGAGTGTGAATCAGAAGAAGTAGAAGAAGGAGAAGGAGAAGGTGAAGTTTGGAGGATGAATCAGAAGAAGTAGAAGAAGGAGAAGGAGAAGGTGAAGTCTGGAGGGTGAATCAGAAGAAGCAGAAGAAGGAGAAGGAGAAGGTGAAGTCTGGAGGGTGAATCAGAAGAAGTAGAAGAAGGAGAAGGGGATGGTGAAGTCAGGAGGGTGAAGCAGAAGAAGCAGAAGAAGGAGAAGGAGAAGGTGAAGTCTGGAGGGCGAAGCAGAAGAAGCAGAAGAAGGAGAAGGAGAAGGTGAAGTCTGGAGGGTGAAGCAGAAGAAGCAGAAGAAGGAGAAGGAGAAGGTGAAGTCTGGAGGGTGAATCAGAAGAAGTATAAGAAGGAGAAGGAGAAGGTGAAGTCAGCAGGGTGAAGCAGAAGAAGGAGAAGGAGAAGGTGAAGTATGGAGGGTGAAGCAGAAGAAGCAGAAGAAGGAGAAGGAGAAGTTGAAGTCTGGAGGGTGAAGCAGAAGAAGCAGAAGAAGGAGAAGGAGAAGGTGAAGTCAGGAGGGTGAATCAGAAGAAGTAGAAGAAGGAGAAGGAGAGGGTGAAGTCTGAAGGGTGAATCAGAAGAAGCAGAAGAAGGAGAAGGAGAAGGTAAAGTCTGGAGGGAGAAGCAGAAGAAGTAGAAGAAGGAGAAGGAGAAGGTGAAGTCTGGAGTGTGAATCAGAAGAAGTAGAAGAAGGAGAAGGAGAAGGTGAAGTTTGGAGGATGAATCAGAAGAAGAAGAAGAAGGAGAAGGAGAAGGTGAAGTCTGGAGGGTGAATCAGAAGAAGCAGAAGAAGGAGAAGGAGAAGGTGAAGTCTGGAGGGTGAATCAGAAGAAGTAGAAGAAGGAGAAGGAGAAGGTGTAGTCTGGAGGGTGAATCAGAAGAAGTAGACGAAGGAGAAGGAGAATGTGAAGTCTGGAGGGTGAATCAGAAGAAGCAGAAGCAGAAGAAGGAGAAGGTGAAGTCTGGAGGGTGAATCAGAGGAAGTAGAAGAAGGAGAAGGAGAAGGTGAAGTCTGGAGGGTGAATCAGAAGAAGCAGAAGAAGGAGAAGGAGAAGGTGAATTCTGGAGGGTGAATCAGAAGAAGCAGAAGAAGGAGAAGGAGAAGGTGAAGTCTGGAGGGTGAATCAGAAGAAGCAGAAGAAGGAGAAGGAGAAGGTGAAGTCTGGAGGCTGAATCAGAAGAAGCAGAAGAAGTAGAAGGAGAAGGTGAAGTCTGGAGGGTGAATCAGAAGAAGTAGAAGAAGGAGAAGGAGAAGGTGAAGTCTGGAGGGTGAATTAGAAGAAGCAGAAGGAGGAGAAGGAGAAGGTGAAGTCAGGAGGGTGAATCAGAAGAAGCAGAAGAAGGAGAAGGAGAAGGTGAAGTCTGGAGGGTGAATCAGAAGAAGTAGAAGAAGGAGAAGGAGAAGGTGAAGTCAGCAGGGTGAAGCAGAAGAAGGAGAAGGAGAAGGTGAAGTATGGAGGGTGAAGCAGAAGAAGCAGAAGAAGGAGAAGAAGAAGTTGAAGTCTGGAGGGTGAAGCAGAAGAAGCAGAAGAAGGAGAAGGAGAAGGTGAAGTCAGGAGGGAGAATCAGAAGAAGTAGAAGAAGGAGAAGGAGAAGGTGAAGTCTGGAGGGTGAATCAGATGAAGTAGAAGAAGGAGAAGGAGAGGGTGAAGTCTGGAGGGTGAATCAGAAGAAGCAGAAGAAGGAGAAGGAGAAGGTAAAGTCTGGAGGGAGAAGCAGAAGAAGTAGAAGAAGGAGAAGGAGAAGGTGAAGTCTGGAGTGTGAATCAGAAGAAGTAGAAGAAGGAGAAGGAGAAGGTGAAGTTTGGAGGATGAATCAGAAGAAGTAGAAGAAGGAGAAGGAGAAGGTGAAGTCTGGAGGGTGAATCAGAAGAAGCAGAAGAAGGAGAAGGAGAAGGTGAAGTCTGGAGGGTGAATCAGAAGAAGTAGAAGAAGGAGAATGAGAAGGTGTAGTCTGGAGGGTGAATCAGAAGAAGTAGACGAAGGAGAAGGAGAATGTGAAGTCTGGAGGGTGAATCAGAAGAAGCAGAAGCAGGAGAAGGAGAAGGTGAAGTCTGGAGGGTGAATCAGAAGAAGTAGAAGAAGGAGAAGGAGAAGGTGAAGTCTGGAGGGTGAATCAGAAGAAGCAGAAGAAGGAGAAGGAGAAGGTGAATTCTGGAGGGTGAATCAGAAGAAGCAGAAGAAGGAGAAGGAGAAGGTGAATTCTGGAGGGTGAATCAGAAGAAGCAGAAGAAGGAGAAGGAGAAGGTGAAGTCTGGAGGGTGAATCAGAAGAAGCAGAAGAAGGAGAAGGAGAAGGTGAAGTCTGGATGGTGAATCAGAAGAAGCAGAAGAAGTAGAAGGAGAAGGTGAAGTCTGGAGGGTGAATCAGAAGAAGTAGAAGAAGGAGAAGGAGAAGGTGAAGTCTGGAGGGTGAATTAGAAGAAGCAGAAAGAGGAGAAGGAGAAGGTGAAGTCAGGAGGGTGAATCAGAAGAAGCAGAAGAAGGAGAAGGAGAAGGTGAAGTCTGGAGGGTGAATCAGAAGAAGTAGAAGAAGGAGAAGGAGAAGGTGAAGTCAGCAGGTTGAAGCAGAAGAAGGAGAAGGAGAAGGTGAAGTATGGAGGGTGAAGCAGAAGAAGCAGAAGAAGGAGAAGGAGAAGTTGAAGTCTGGAGGGTGAAGCAGAAGAAGCAGAAGAAGGAGAAGGAGAAGGTGAAGTCAGGAGGGTGAATCAGAAGAAGTAGAAGAAGGAGAAGGAGAAGGTGAAGTCTGGAGGGTGAATCAGATGAAGTAGAAGAAGGAGAAGGAGAGGGTGAAGTCTGGAGGGTGAATCAGAAGAAGCAGAAGAAGGAGAAGGAGAAGGTAAAGTCTGGAGGGAGAAGCAGAAGAAGTAGAAGAAGGAGAAGGAGAAGGTGAAGTCTGGAGTGTGAATCAGAAGAAGTAGAAGAAGGAGAAGGAGAAGGTGAAGTTTGGAGGATGAATCAGAAGAAGCAGAAGAAGGAGAAGGAGAAGGTGAAGTCTGGAGGGTGAATCAGAAGAAGTAGAAGAAGGAGAAGTAGAAGGTGTAGTGTGGAGGGTGAATCAGAAGAAGTAGACGAAGGAGAAGGAGAATGTGAAGTCTGGAGGGTGAATCAGAAGAAGCAGAAGCAGGAGAAGGAGAAGGTGAAGTCTGGAGGGTGAATCAGAAGAAGTAGAAGAAGGAGAAGGAGAAGGTGAAGTCTGGAGGGTGAATCAGAAGAAGCAGAAGAAGGAGAAGGAGAAGGTGAATTCTGGAGGGTGAATCATAAGAAGCAGAAGAAGGAGAAGGAGAAGGTGAAGTCTGGAGGGTGAATCAGAACAAGCAGAAGAAGAAGAAGGAGAAGGTGAAGTCTGGAGGGTGAATCAGAAGAAGCAGAAGAAGTAGAAGGAGAAGGTGAAGTCTGGAGGGTGAATCAGAAGAAGCAGAAGGAGGAGAAGGAGAAGGTGAAGTCAGGAGGGTGAATCAGAAGAAGCAGAAGAAGGAGAAGGAGAAGGTGAAGTCTGGAGGGTGAATCAGAAGAAGTAGAAGAAGGAGAAGGAGAAGGTGAAGTCAGGAGGGTGAATCAGAAGAAGTAGAAGAAGGAGAAGGAGAAGGTGAAGTCTGGAGGGTGAAGCAGAAGAAGTAGAAGAAGGAGAAGGAGAAGGTGAAGTCAGGAGGGTGAATCAGAAGAAGTAGAAGAAGGAGAAGGAGAAGGTGAAGTCTGGAGGGTGAATCAGAAGAAGCAGAAGAAGGAGAAGGAGAAGGTAAAGTCTGGAGGGTCAATCAGAAGAATCAGAAGAAGGAGAAGGAGAAGGTGAAGTCTGGAGGGTGAATCAGAAGAAGCAGAAAAAAGAGAAGGAGAAGGTGAAGTCTGGAGGGTGAAGCAGAAGAAGCAGAAGAAGGAGAAGGAGAAGGTGAAGGCTGGAGGGTGAATCAGAAGAAGTAGAAGATGGAGAAGGTGAAGTCTGGAGGGTGAATCAGAAGAAGTAGAAGAAGGAGAAGGAGAAGGTGAAGTCTGGAGGGTGAATCAGTAGAATCAGAAGAAGGAGAAGGAGAAGTTAAAGTCTGGAGGGTGTATCAGAAGAAGCAGAAGAAGGAGAAGGAGAAGATGAAGTCTGGAGGGAGAATCAGAAGAAGTAGAAGAAGGAGAAGGAGAAGGTGAGGTCTGGAGGGTGAATCAGAAGAAGCAGAAGAAGGAGAAGGAGAAGGTGAAGTCTGGAGGGTGAATCAGAAGAAGCAGAAGAAGGAGAAGGAGAAGGTGAAGTCTGGAGGGTGAATCAGAAGAAGCAGAAGAAGGAGAAGGAGAAGGTGAAGTCAGGAGGGTGAATCAGAAGAAGCAGAAGAAGGAGAAGGAGAAGGTGAAGTTAGGAGGGTGAATCAGAAGAAGCAGAAGAAGGAGAAGGAGAAGGTGAAGTCAGGGGGTGAAGCAGAAGAAGTAGAAGAAGGAGAAGGAGAAGGTGAAGTCAGGAGGGTGAAGCAGAAGAAGCAGAAGAAGGAGAAGCAGAAGGTGAAGTCTGGAGGGCGCAGCAGAAGAAGCAGAAGAAGGAGAAGGAGAAGGTGAAGTCTGGAGGGTGAAGCAGAAGAAGCAGAAGAAGGAGAAGGAGAAGGTGAAGTCTGGAGGGTGAATCAGATGAAGTAGAAGAAGGAGAAGGAGAAGGTGAAGTCTGGAGGGTGAATCAGAAGAAGCAGAAGAAGGAGAAGGAGAAGGTGAAGTCTGGAGGGCGAAGCAGAAGAAGCAGAAGAAGGAGAAGGAGAAGGTGAAGTCTGGAGGGCGAAGCAGAAGAAGCAGAAGAAGGAGAAGGAGAAGGTGAAGTCTGGAGGGTGAAGCAGAAGAAGCAGAAGAAGGAGAAGGAGAAGGTGAAGTCTGGAGGGTGAATCAGAAGAAGTAGAAGAAGGAGAAGGAGAAGGTGAAGTCAGGAGGGTGAAGCAGAAGAAGGAGAAGGAGAAGGTGAAGTCTGGAGGGTGAAGCAGAAGAAGCAGAAGAAGGAGAAGGAGAAGGTGAAGTATGGAGGGTGAAGCAGAAGAAGCAGAAGAAGGAGAAGGAGAAGGTGAAGTCAGGAGGGTGAATCAGAAGAAGCAGAAGAAGGAGAAGGAGAAGGTGAATTCTGGAGGGTGAATCAGAAGAAGCAGAAGAAGGAGAAGGAGAAGGTGAAGTCTGGAGGGTGAATCAGAAGAAGCAGAAGAAGGAGAAGGAGAAGGTGAAGTCTGGAGGGTGAATCAGAAGAAGCAGAAGAAGTAGAAGGAGAAGGTGAAGTCTGGAGGGTGAATCAGAAGAAGTAGAAGAAGGAGAAGGAGAAGGTGAAGTCTGGAGGGTGAATTAGAAGAAGCAGAAGGAGGAGAAGGAGAAGGTGAAGTCAGGAGGGTGAATCAGAAGAAGCAGAAGAAAGAGAAGGAGAAGGTGAAGTCTGGAGGGTGAAGCAGAAGAAGCAGAAGAAGGAGAAGGAGAAGGTGAAGGCTGGAGGGTGAATCAGAAGAAGTAGAAGAAGGAGAAGGAGACGGTGAAGTCTGGAGGGTGAATCAGAAGAAGTAGAAGAAGGAGAAGGAGAAGGTGAAGTCTGGAGGGTGAATCAGAAGAATCAGAAGAAGGAGAAGGAGAAGGTGAAGTCTGGAGGGTGAATCAGAAGAAGCAGAAGGAGGAGAAGGAGAAGATGAAGTCTGGAGGGTGAATCAGAAGAAGTAGAAGAAGGAGAAGGAGAAGGTGAGGTCTGGAGGGTGAATCAGAAGAAGCAGAAGAAGGAGAAGGAGAAGGTGAAGTCTGGAGGGTGAATCAGAAGAAGCAGAAGAAGGAGAAGGAGAAGGTGAAGTCTGGAGGGTGAATCAGAAGAAGCAGAAGAAGGAGAAGGAGAAGGTGAAGTCAGGAGGGTGAAACAGAAGAAGCAGAAGAAGGAGAAGGAGAAGGTGAAGTTAGGAGGGTGAATCAGAAGAAGCAGAAGAAGGAGAAGGAGAAGGTGAAGTCAGGGGGGTGAAGCAGAAGAAGTAGAAGAAGGAGAAGGAGAAGGTGAAGTCAGGAGGGTGAAGCAGAAGAAGCAGAAGAAGGAGAAGGAGAAGGTGAAGTCTGGTGGGTGAAGCAGAAGAATCTGAAGAAGGAGAAGGAGAAGGTGAAGTCTGGAGGGTGAATCAGAAGAAGGAGAAGAAGGAGAAGGAGAAGGTGAAGTCTGGAGGGTGAAGCAGAAGAAGCAGAAGAAGGAGAAGGAGAAGGTGAAGTCTGGAGGGTGAATCAGAAGAAGTAGAAGAAGGAGAAGGAGAAGGTGAAGTCAGGAGGGTGAAGCAGAAGAAGGAGAAGGACAAGGTGAAGTCTGGAGGGTGAAGCAGAAGAAGCAGAAGAAGGAGAAGGAGAAGGTGAAGTCTGGAGGGTGAAGCAGAAGAAGCAGAAGAAGGAGAAGGAGAAGGTGAAGTCAGGACGGTGAATCAGAAGAAGTAGAAGAAGGAGAAGGAGAAGGTGAAGTCTGGAGGGTGAATCAGAAGAAGTAGAAGAAGGAGAAGGAGAAGGTGAAGTCTGGAGGGTGAATCAGATGAAGTAGAAGAAGCAGAAGGAGAAGGTGAAGTCTGGAGGGTGAATCAGAAGAAGCAGAAGAAGGAGAAGGAGAAGGTGAAGTCTGGAGGGAGAAGCAGAAGAAGTAGAAGAAGGAGAAGGAGAAGGTGAAGTCTGGAGTGTGAATCAGAAGAAGTAGAAGAAGGAGAAGGAGAAGGTGAAGTTTGGAGGGTGAATCAGAAGAAGTAGAAGAAGGAGAAGGAGAAGGTGAAGTCTGGAGGGTGAATCAGAAGAAGCAGGAGAAGGAGAAGGTGAAGTCTGGAGGGTGAATCAGAAGAAGTAGAAGAAGGAGAAGGAGAAGGTGTAGTCTGGAGGGTGAATCAGAAGAAGTAAACGAAGGAGAAGGGGAATGTGAAGTCTGGAGAGTGAATCAGAAGAATCAGAAGCAGGAGAAGGAGAAGGTGAAGTCTGGAGGGTGAATCAGAAGAAGTAGAAGAAGGAGAAGGAGAAGGTGAAGTCTGGAGGGTGAATCAGAAGAAGCAGAAGAAGGAGAAGGAGAAGGTGAATTCTGGAGGGTGAATCAGAAGAAGCAGAAGAAGGAGAAGGAGAAGGTGAAGTCTGGAGGGTGAATCAGAAGAAGCAGAAGAAGGAGAAGGAGAAGGTGAAGTCTGGAGGGTGAATCAGAAGAGGTAGAAGAAGGAGAAGGAGAAGGTGAAGTCTGGAGGGTGAATTAGAAGAAGCAGAAGGAGGAGATGGAGAAGGTGAAGTCAGGAGGGTGAATCAGAAGAAGCAGAAGAAGGAGAAGGAGAAGGTGAAGTCTGGAGGGTGAATCAGAAGAAGCAGAAGAAGGAGAAGGAGAAGGTGAAGACTGGAGGGTGAATCAGAAGAAGTAGAAGAAGGAGAAGGAGAAGGTGAAGTCTGGAGGTTGAATCAGAAGAAGTAGAAGAAGGAGAAGGAGAAGGCGAAGTCTGGAGGGTGAATCAGAAGAAGCAGAAGAAGGAGAAGGAGAAGGTGAAGTCTGGAGGGTGAATCAGAAGAAGCAGAAGATTGAGAAGAGAAGATGAAGTCTGGAGAGTGAATCAGAAGAAGCAGAAGAAGGAGAAGGAGAAGGTGAAGTCTGGAGGGTGAATCAGAAGAAGCAGAAGCAGGAGGAGGAGAAGGTGAAGTCTGGAGGGTGAATCAGAAGAAGTAGAAGAAGGAGAAGCAGAAGGTGAAGTCTGGAGGGTGAATCAGAAGACGCAGAAGAAGGAGAAGGAGAAGGTGAAGTCTGGAGGGTGAATCAGAAGAAGCAGAAGAAGGAGAAGGAGAAGGTGAAGTCTGGAGAGTGAATCAGAAGAAGCAGAAGAAGGAGAAGGAGAAGGTGAAGTCAGGAGGGTGAATCAGAAGAAGTAGAAGAAGGAGAAGGAGAAGGTGAAGTCTGGAGGGTGAAGCAGAAGAAGTAGAAGAAGGAGAAGGAGAAGGTGAAGTCAGGAGGGTGAATCAGAAGAAGTCGAAGAAGGAGAAGGAGAAGGTGAAGTCAGGAGGGTGAATCAGAAGAAGCAGAAGAAGGAGAAGGAAAAAGTGAAGTCTGGAGGGTGAATCAGAAGAATCAGAAGAAGGAGAAGGAGAAGGTGAAGTCTGGAGGGTGAATCAGAAGAAGCAGAAGAAAGAGAAGGAGAAGGTGAAATCTGGAGGGTGAAGCAGAAGAAGCAGAAGAAGGAGAAGGAGAAGGTGAAGTCAGGGGGGTGAAGCAGAAGAAGCAGAAGAAGGAGAAGGAGAAGGTGAAGTCTGGAGGGTGAATCAGAAGAAGCAGAAGAAGGAGAAGGAGAAGGTGAAGTTAGGAGGGTGAATCAGAAGAAGCAGAAGAAGGAGAAGGAGAAGGTGAAGTCAGGGGGGTGAAGCAGAAGAAGTAGAAGAAGGAGAAGGAGAAGGTGAAGTCTGGAGGGTGAAGCAGAAGAAGCAGAAGAAGGAGAAGGAGAAGGTGAAGTCTGGAGGGCGCAGCAGAAGAAGCAGAAGAAGGAGAAGGAGAAGGTGAAGTCTGGAGGGTGAAGCAGAAGAAGCAGAAGAAGGAGAAGGAGAAGATGAAGTCTGGAGGGTGAATCAGAAGAAGTAGAAGAAGGAGAAGGAGAAGGTGAGGTCTGGAGGGTGAATCAGAAGAAGCAGAAGAAGGAGAAGGAGAAGGTGAAGTCTGGAGGGTGAATCAGAAGAAGCAGAAGAAGGAGAAGGAGAAGGTGAACTCTGGAGGGTGAATCAGAAGAAGCAGAAGAAGGAGAAGGAGAAGGTGAAGTTAGGAGGGTGAATCAGAAGAAGCAGAAGAAGGAGAAGGAGAAGGTGAAGTCAGGGGGGTGAAGCAGAAGAAGTAGAAGAAGGAGAAGGAGAAGGTGAAGTCAGGAGGGTGAAGCAGAAGAAGCAGAAGAAGGAGAAGGAGAAGGTGATGTCTGGAGGGCGCAGCAGAAGAAGCAGAAGAAGGAGAAGTAGAAGGTGAAGTCTGGAGGGTGAAGCAGAAGAAGCAGAAGAAGGAGAAGGAGAAGGTGAAGTCTGGAGGGTGAATCAGAAGAAGTAGAAGAAGGAAAAGGAGAAGGTGAAGTCAGGAGGGTGAAGCAGAAGAAGCAGGAGAAGGAGAAGGTGAAGTCTGGAGGGTGAAGCAGAAGAAGCAGAAGAAGGAGAAGGAGAAGGTGAAGTCTGGAGGGCGAAGTAGAAGAAGCAGAAGATGGAGAAGGAGAAGGTGAAGTCTGGAGGGTGAAGCAGAAGAAGCAGAAGAAGGAGAAGGAGAAGGTGAAGTCTGGAGGGTGAATTAGAAAAAGTAGAAGAAGGAGAAGGAGAAGGTGAAGTCTGGAGGGTGAATCAGAAGAAGTAGAAGAAGGAGAAGGGGATGGTGAAGTCAGGAGGGTGAAGCAGAAGAAGCAGAAGAAGGAGAAGGAGAAGGTGAAGTCTGGAGGGCGAAGCAGAAGAAGCAGAAGAAGGAGAAGGAGAAGGTGAAGTCTGGAGGGTGAAGCAGAAGAAGCAGAAGAAGGAGAAGGAGAAGGTGAAGTCTGGAGGGTGAATCAGAAGAAGTATAAGAAGGAGAAGGAGAAGGTGAAGTCAGCAGGGTGAAGCAGAAGAAGGAGAAGGAGAAGGTGAAGTATGGAGGGTGAAGCAGAAGAAGCAGAAGAAGGAGAAGGAGAAGTTGAAGTCTGGAGGGTGAAGCAGAAGAAGCAGAAGAAGGAGAAGGAGAAGGTGAAGTCAGGAGGGTGAATCAGAAGAAGTAGAAGAAGGAGAAGGAGAAGGTGAAGTCTGGAGGGTGAATCAGATGAAGTAGAAGAAGGAGAAGGAGAGGGTGAAGTCTGGAGGGTGAATCAGAAGAAGCAGAAGAAGGAGAAGGAGAAGGTAAAGTCTGGAGGGAGAAGCAGAAGAAGTAGAAGAAGGAGAAGGAGAAGGTGAAGTCTGGAGTGTGAATCAGAAGAAGTAGAAGAAGGAGAAGGAGAAGGTGAAGTTTGGAGGATGAATCAGAAGAAGTAGAAGAAGGAGAAGGAGAAGGTGAAGTCTTAAGGGTGAATCAGAAGAAGCAGAAGAAGGAGAAGGAGAAGGTGAAGTCTGGAGGGTGAATCAGAAGAAGTAGAAGAAGGAGAAGGAGAAGGTGTAGTCTGGAGGGTGAATCAGAAGAAGTAGACGAAGGAGAAGGAGAATGTGAAGTCTGGAGGGTGAATCAGAAGAAGCAGAAGCAGGAGAAGGAGAAGGTGAAGTCTGGAGGGTGAATCAGAAGAAGTAGAAGAAGGAGAAGGAGAAGGTGAAGTCTGGAGGGTGAATCAGAAGAAGCAGAAGAAGGAGAAGGAGAAGGTGAATTCTGGAGGGTGAATCAGAAGAAGCAGAAGAAGGAGAAGGAGAAGGTGAAGTCTGGAGGGTGAATCAGAAGAAGCAGAAGAAGGAGAAGGAGAAGGTGAAGTCTGGAGGCTGAATCAGAAGAAGCAGAAGAAGTAGAAGGAGAAGGTGAAGTCTGGAGGGTGAATCAGAAGAAGTAGAAGAAGGAGAAGGAGAAGGTGAAGTCTGGAGGGTGAATTAGAAGAAGCAGAAGGAGGAGAAGGAGAAGGTGAAGTCAGGAGGGTGAATCAGAAGAAGCAGAAGAAGGAGAAGGAGAAGGTGAAGTCTGGAGGGTGAATCAGAAGAAGTAGAAGAAGGAGAAGGAGAAGGTGAAGTCAGCAGGGTGAAGCAGAAGAAGGAGAAGGAGAAGGTGAAGTATGGAGGGTGAAGCAGAAGAAGCAGAAGAAGGAGAAGGAGAAGGTGAAGTCTGGAGGGTGAATCAGATGAAGTAGAAGAAGGAGAAGGAGAGGGTGAAGTCTGGAGGGTGAATCAGAAGAAGCAGAAGAAGGAGAAGGAGAAGGTAAAGTCTGGAGGGAGAAGCAGAAGAAGTAGAAGAAGGAGAAGGAGAAGGTGAAGTCTGGAGTGTGAATCAGAAGAAGTAGAAGAAGGAGAAGGAGAAGGTGAAGTTTGGAGGATGAATCAGAAGAAGTAGAAGAAGGAGAAGGAGAAGGTGAAGTCTGGAGGGTGAATCAGAAGAAGCAGAAGAAGGAGAAGGAGAAGGTGAAGTCTGGAGGGTGAATCAGAAGAAGTAGAAGAAGGAGAAGGAGAAGGTGTAGTCTGGAGGGTGAATCAGAAGAAGTAGACGAAGGAGAAGGAGAATGTGAAGTCTGGAGGGTGAATCAGAAGAAGCAGAAGCAGGAGAAGGAGAAGGTGAAGTCTGGAGGGTGAATCAGAAGAAGTAGAAGAAGGAGAAGGAGAAGGTGAAGTCTGGAGGGTGAATCAGAAGAAGCAGAAGAAGGAGAAGGAGAAGGTGAAGTCAGGAGGGTGAATCAGAAGAAGTAGAAGAAGGAGAAGGAGAAGGTGAAGTCTGGAGGGTGAATCAGATGAAGTAGAAGAAGGAGAAGGAGAGGGTGAAGTCTGGAGGGTGAATCAGAAGAAGCAGAAGAAGGAGAAGGAGAAGGTAAAGTCTGGAGGGAGAAGCAGAAGAAGTAGAAGAAGGAGAAGGAGAAGGTGAAGTCTGGAGTGTGAATCAGAAGAAGTAGAAGAAGGAGAAGGAGAAGGTGAAGTTTGGAGGATGAATCAGAAGAAGTAGAAGAAGGAGAAGGAGAAGGTGAAGTCTGGAGGGTGAATCAGAAGAAGCAGAAGAAGGAGAAGGAGAAGGTGAAGTCTGGAGGGTGAATCAGAAGAAGTAGAAGAAGGAGAAGGAGAAGGTGTAGTCTGGAGGGTGAATCAGAAGAAGTAGACGAAGGAGAAGGAGAATGTGAAGTCTGGAGGGTGAATCAGAAGAAGCAGAAGCAGGAGAAGGAGAAGGTGAAGTCTGGAGGGTGAATCAGAAGAAGTAGAAGAAGGAGAAGGAGAAGGTGAAGTCTGGAGGGTGAATCAGAAGAAGCAGAAGAAGGAGAAGGAGAAGGTGAATTCTGGAGGGTGAATCAGAAGAAGCAGAAGAAGGAGAAGGAGAAGGTGAATTCTGGAGGGTGAATCAGAAGAAGTAGAAGATGGAGAAGGTGAAGTCTGGAGGGTGAATCAGAAGAAGTAGAAGAAGGAGAAGGAGAAGGTGAAGTCTGGAGGGTGAATCAGTAGAATCAGAAGAAGGAGAAGGAGAAGTTAAAGTCTAGAGGGTGTATCAGAAGAAGCAGAAGAAGGAGAAGGAGAAGATGAAGTCTGGAGGGTGAATCAGAAGAAGTAGAAGAAGGAGAAGGAGAAGGTGAGGTCTGGAGGGTGAATCAGAAGAAGCAGAAGAAGGAGAAGGAGAAGGTGAAGACTGGAGGGTGAATCAGAAGAAGCAGAAGAAGGAGAAGGAGAAGGTGAAGTCTGGAGGGTGAATCAGAAGAAGCGGAAGAAGGAGAAGGAGAAGGTGAAGTCAGGAGGGTGAATCAGAAGAAGCAGAAGAAGGAGAAGGAGAAGGTGAAGTTAGGAGGGTGAATCAGAAGAAGCAGAAGAAGGAGAAGGAGAAGGTGAAGTCAGGGGGTGAAGCAGAAGAAGTAGAAGAAGGAGAAGGAGAAGGTGAAGTCAGGAGGGTGAAGCAGAAGAAGCAGAAGAAGGAGAAGGAGAAGGTGAAGTCTGGAGGGCGCAGCAGAAGAAGCAGAAGAAGGAGAAGGAGAAGGTGAAGTCTGGAGGGTGAAGCAGAAGAAGCAGAAGAAGGAGAAGGAGAAGGTGAAGTCTGGAGGGTGAATCAGATGAAGTAGAAGAAGGAGAAGGAGAAGGTGAAGTCTGGAGGGTGAATCAGAAGAAGCAGAAGAAGGAGAAGGAGAAGGTGAAGTCTGGAGGGCGAAGCAGAAGAAGCAGAAGAAGGAGAAGGAGAAGGTGAAGTCTGGAGGGCGAAGCAGAAGAAGCAGAATAAGGAGAAGGAGAAGGTGAAGTCTGGAGGGTGAAGCAGAAGAAGCAGAAGAAGGAGAAGGAGAAGGTGAAGTCTGGAGGGTGAATCAGAAGAAGTAGAAGAAGGAGAAGGAGAAGGTGAAGTCAGGAGGGTGAAGCAGAAGAAGGAGAAGGTGAAGGTGAAGTCTGGAGGGTGAAGCAGAAGAAGCAGAAGAAGGAGAAGGAGAAGGTGAAGTATGGAGGGTGAAGCAGAAGAAGCAGAAGAAGGAGAAGGAGAAGGTGAAGTCAGGAGGGTGAATCAGAAGAAGCAGAAGAAGGAGAAGGAGAAGGTGAATTCTGGAGGGTGAATCAGAAGAAGCAGAAGAAGGAGAAGGAGAAGGTGAAGTCTGGAGGGTGAATCAGAAGAAGCAGAAGAAGGAGAAGGAGAAGGTGAAGTCTGGAGGGTGAATCAGAAGAAGCAGAAGAAGTAGAAGGAGAAGGTGAAGTCTGGAGGGTGAATCAGAAGAAGTAGAAGAAGGAGAAGGAGAAGGTGAAGTCTGGAGGGTGAATTAGAAGAAGCAGAAGGAGGAGAAGGAGAAGGTGAAGTCAGGAGGGTGAATCAGAAGAAGCAGAAGAAAGAGAAGGAGAAGGTGAAGTCTGGAGGGTGAAGCAGAAGAAGCAGAAGAAGGAGAAGGAGAAGGTGAAGGCTGGAGGGTGAATCAGAAGAAGTAGAAGAAGGAGAAGGAGACGGTGAAGTCTGGAGGGTGAATCAGAAGAAGTAGAAGAAGGAGAAGGAGAAGGAGAAGTCTGGAGGGTGAATCAGAAGAATCAGAAGAAGGAGAAGGAGAAGGTGAAGTCAGGAGGGTGAATCAGAAGAAGCAGAAGAAGGAGAAGGAGAAGGTGAAGTTAGGAGGGTGAATCAGAAGAAGCAGAAGAAGGAGAAGGAGAAGGTGAAGTCAGGGGGGTGAAGCAGAAGAAGTAGAAGAAGGAGAAGGAGAAGGTGAAGTCAGGAGGGTGAAGCAGAAGAAGCAGAAGAAGGAGAAGGAGAAGGTGAAGTCTGGTGGGTGAAGCAGAAGAATCTGAAGAAGGAGAAGGAGAAGGTGAAGTCTGGAGGGTGAATCAGAAGAAGGAGAAGAAGGAGAAGGAGAAGGTGAAGTCTGGAGGGTGAAGCAGAAGAAGCAGAAGAAGGAGAAGGAGAAGGTGAAGTCTGGAGGGTGAATCAGAAGAAGTAGAAGAAGGAGAAGGAGAAGGTGAAGTCAGGAGTGTGAAGCAGAAGAAGGAGAAGGACAAGGTGAAGTCTGGAGGGTGAAGCAGAAGAAGCAGAAGAAGGAGAAGGAGAAGGTGAAGTCTGGAGGGTGAAGCAGAAGAAGCAGAAGAAGGAGAAGGAGAAGGTGAAGTCAGGACGGTGAATCAGAAGAAGTAGAAGAAGGAGAAGGAGAAGGTGAAGTCTGGAGGGTGAATCAGAAGAAGTAGAAGAAGGAGAAGGAGAAGGTGAAGTCTGGAGGGTGAATCAGATGAAGTAGAAGAAGCAGAAGGAGAAGGTGAAGTCTGGAGGGTGAATCAGAAGAAGCAGAAGAAGGAGAAGGAGAAGGTGAAGTCTGGAGGGAGAAGCAGAAGAAGTAGAAGAAGGAGAAGGAGAAGGTGAAGTCTGGAGTGTGAATCAGAAGAAGTAGAAGAAGGAGAAGGAGAAGGTGAAGTTTGGAGGGTGAATCAGAAGAAGTAGAAGAAGGAGAAGGAGAAGGTGAAGTCTGGAGGGTGAATCAGAAGAAGCAGGAGAAGGAGAAGGTGAAGTCTGGAGGGTGAATCAGAAGAAGTAGAAGAAGGAGAAGGAGAAGGTGTAGTCTGGAGGGTGAATCAGAAGAAGTAAACGAAGGAGAAGGGGAATGTGAAGTCTGGAGGGTGAATCAGAAGAATCAGAAGCAGGAGAAGGAGAAGGTGAAGTCTGGAGGGTGAATCAGAAGAAGTAGAAGAAGGAGAAGGAGAAGGTGAAGTCTGGAGGGTGAATCAGAAGAAGCAGAAGAAGGAGAAGGAGAAGGTGAATTCTGGAGGGTGAATCAGAAGAAGCAGAAGAAGGAGAAGGAGAAGGTGAAGTCTGGAGGGTGAATCAGAAGAAGCAATCTCATCGAAACATATAAAATTATGGCAGGCCTGGACAGGTTGAATTCAGAGAGAATGTTTCCAATGGCCGGGGAGCACAGAACCAGGGGCCACAGTCTAAACATAGCGGGCAAATCATTTAAAACAGAGATGAGGAAGAATTTCTTCACTCAAAGAGTGGTGAGCCTGTGGAACTCCCTGCCACAGAGGGCTGTGAAGGCTAATTCAATAAATATTTTCAAGAGAGAATTGGATATATTTCTGAAGGCAAAGGGGATTAAGGGTTACGGAGAAAAGGCGGGGACGGGGTACTGAACTGGTAAGATCAGCTATGATCTCAGACGAAGATCAGCCATGATCTCATTGAATGGCGGAGCAGGCTCGAAGGGCCGATTGGCCTACTCCTGTTCCTATCTCTATGAATCTATGAAAAAAGAAGGAGAAGGAGAAGGTGAAGTCTGGAGGGTGAATCAGAAGAGGTAGAAGAAGGAGAAGGAGAAGGTGAAGTCTGGAGGGTGAATTAGAAGAAGCAGAAGGAGGAGATGGAGAAGGTGAAGTCAGGAGGGTGAATCAGAAGAAGCAGAAGAAGGAGAAGGAGAAGGTGAAGTCTGGAGGGTGAATCAGAAGAAGCAGAAGAAGGAGAAGGAGAAGGTGAAGACTGGAGGGTGAATCAGAAGAAGTAGAAGAAGGAGAAGGAGAAGGTGAAGTCTGGAGGTTGAATCAGAAGAAGTAGAAGAAGGAGAAGGAGAAGGCGAAGTCTGGAGGGTGAATCAGAAGAAGCAGAAGAAGGAGAAGGAGAAGGTGAAGTCTGGAGGGTGAATCAGAAGAAGCAGAAGATTGAGAAGAGAAGATGAAGTCTGGAGAGTGAATCAGAAGAAGCAGAAGAAGGAGAAGGAGAAGGTGAAGTCTGGAGGGTGAATCAGAAGAAGCAGAAGCAGGAGGAGGAGAAGGTGAAGTCTGGAGGGTGAATCAGAAGAAGTAGAAGAAGGAGAAGCAGAAGGTGAAGTCTGGAGGGTGAATCAGAAGACGCAGAAGAAGGAGAAGGAGAAGGTGAAGTCTGGAGGGTGAATCAGAAGAAGCAGAAGAAGGAGAAGGAGAAGGTGAAGTCTGGAGAGTGAATCAGAAGAAGAAGAAGAAGGAGAAGGAGAAGGTGAAGTCAGGAGGGTGAATCAGAAGAAGTAGAAGAAGGAGAAGGAGAAGGTGAAGTCTGGAGGGTGAAGCAGAAGAAGTAGAAGAAGGAGAAGGAGAAGGTGAATTCAGGAGGGTGAATCAGAAGAAGTAGAAGAAGGAGAAGGAGAAGGTGAAGTCAGGAGGGTGAATCAGAAGAAGCAGAAGAAGGAGAAGGAAAAAGTGAAGTCTGGAGGGTGAATCAGAAGAATCAGAAGAAGGAGAAGGAGAAGGTGAAGTCTGGAGGGTGAATCAGAAGAAGCAGAAGAAAGAGAAGGAGAAGGTGAAATCTGGAGGGTGAAGCAGAAGAAGCAGAAGAAGGAGAAGGAGAAGGTGAAGTCTGGAGGGTGAATCAGAAGAAGCAGAAGAAGGAGAAGGAGAAGGTGAAGTTAGGAGGGTGAATCAGAAGAAGCAGAAGAAGGAGAAGGAGAAGGTGAAGTCAGGGGGGTGAAGCAGAAGAAGTAGAAGAAGGAGAAGGAGAAGGTGAAGTCTGGAGGGTGAAGCAGAAGAAGCAGAAGAAGGAGAAGGAGAAGGTGAAGTCTGGAGGGCGCAGCAGAAGAAGCAGAAGAAGGAGAAGGAGAAGGTGAAGTCTGGAGAGTGAAGCAGAAGAAGCAGAAGAAGGAGAAGGAGAAGATGAAGTCTGGAGGGTGAATCAGAAGAAGTAGAAGAAGGAGAAGGAGAAGGTGAGGTCTGGAGGGTGAATCAGAAGAAGCAGAAGAAGGAGAAGGAGAAGGTGAAGTCTGGAGGGTGAATCAGAAGAAGCAGAAGAAGGAGAAGGAGAAGGTGAAGTCTGGAGGGTGAATCAGAAGAAGCAGAAGAAGGAGAAGGAGAAGGTGAAGTTAGGAGGGTGAATCAGAAGAAGCAGAAGAAGGAGAAGGAGAAGGTGAAGTCAGGGGGGTGAAGCAGAAGAACTAGAAGAAGGAGAAGGAGAAGGTGTAGTCTGGAGGGTGAATCAGAAGAAGTAGACGAAGGAGAAGGAGAATGTGAAGTCTGGAGGGTGAATCAGAAGAAGCAGAAGCAGGAGAAGGAGAAGGTGAAGTCTGGAGGGTGAATCAGAAGAAGTAGAAGAAGGAGAAGGAGAAGGTGAAGTCTGGAGGGTGAATCAGAAGAAGCAGAAGAAGGAGAAGGAGAAGGTGAATTCTGGAGGGTGAATCAGAAGAAGCAGAAGAAGGAGAAGGAGAAGGTGAAGTCTGGAGGGTGAATCAGAAGAAGCAGAAGAAGGAGAAGGAGAAGGTGAAGTCTGGAGGGTGAATCAGAAGAAGCAGAAGAAGTAGAAGGAGAAGCTGATGTCTGGAGGGTGAATCGGAAGAAGTAGAAGAAGGAGAAGGAGAAGGTGAAGTCTGGAGGGTGAATCAGAAGAAGCAGAAGAAGGAGAAGGAGAAGGTGAAGTCAGGAGGGTGAATCAGAAGAAGCAGAAGAAGGAGAAGGAGAAGGTGAAGTCTGGAGGGTGAATCAGAAGAAGCAGAAGAAGGAGAAGGAGAAGGTGAAGACTGGAGGGTGAATCAGAAGAAGTAGAAGAAGGAGAAGGAGAAGGTGAAGTCTGGAGGGTGAACCAGAAGAAGTAGAAGAAGGAGAAGGAGAAGGCGAAGTCTGGAGGGTGAATCAGAAGAAGCAGAAGAAGGAGAAGGAGAAGGTGAAGTCTGGAGGGTGAATCAGAAGAAGCAGAAGAAAGAGAAGGAGAAGGTGAAGTCTGGAGGGTGAAGCAGAAGAAGCAGAAGAAGGAGAAGGAGAAGATGAAGTCTGGAGGGTGAATCAGAAGAAGTATAAGAAGGAGAAGGAGAAGGTGAGGTTTGGAGGGTGAATCAGAAGAAGCAGAAGAAGGAGAAGGAGAAGGTGAAGTCTGAAGGCTGAATCAGAAGAAGCAGAAGAAGGAGAAGGAGAAGGTGAAGTTAGGAGGGTGAATCAGAAGAAGCAGAAGAAGGAGAAGGAGCAGGTGAAGTCAGGGGGGTGAAGCAGAAGAAGTAGAAGAAGGAGAAGGAGAAGGTGAAGTCAGGACGGTGAAGCAGAAGAAGCAGAAGAAGGAGAAGGAGAAGGTGAAGTCTGGAGGGTGAAGCAGAAGAAGCAGAAGAAGGAGAAGGAGAGGGTGAAGTCTGGAGGGTGAATCAGAAGAAGTAGAAGAAGGAGAAGGAGAAGGTGAAGTCAGGAGAGTGAAGCAGAAGAAGCAGAAGAAGGAGAAGGAGAAGGTGAATCTGGAGGGCGAAGCAGAAGAAGTAGAAGAAGGAGAAGGAGAAGGTGAAGTCTGGAGGGTGAAGCAGAAGAAGCAGAAGAAGGAGAAGGAGTAGGTGAAGTCTGGAGGGTGAATCAGAAGAAGTAGAAGAAGGAGAAGGATAAGGTGAAGTCAGGAGGGTGAAGCAGAAGAAGCAGAAGAAGGAGAAGGAGAAGGTGAAGTCTGGTGGGTGAAGCAGAAGAAGCAGAAGAAGGAGAAGGAGAAGGTGAAGTCTGGAGGGTGAAGCAGAAGAAGCAGAAGAAGGAGAAGGAGAAGGTGAAGTCAGGAGGGTGGATCAGAAGAAGTAGAAGAAGGAGAAGGAGAAGGTGAAGTCTGGAGGGTGAATCAGAAGAAGCAGAAGAAGGAGAAGGAGAAGGTGAAGTCTGGAGGGCGCAGCAGAAGAAGCAGAAGAAGGAGAAAGAGAAGGTGAAGTCTGGAGGGTGAAGCAGAAGAAGCAGAAGAAGGAGAAGGAGAGGGTGAAGTCTGGAGGGTGAATCAGAAGAAGTAGAAGAAGGAGAAGGAGAAGGTGAAGTCAGGAGAGTGAAGCAGAAGAAGCAGAAGAAGGAGAAGGAGAAGGTGAAGTCTGGAGGGCGAAGCAGAAGAAGCAGAAGAAGTAGAAGGAGTAGGTGAAGTCTGGAGGGTGAAGCAGAAGAAGCAGAAGAAGGAGAAGGAGTAGGTGAAGTCAGGAGGGTGAAGCAGAAGAAGCAGAAGAAGGAGAAGGAGTAGGTGAAGTCTGGTGGGTGAAGCAGAAGAAGCAGAAGAAGGAGAAGAAGGAGAAGGAGAAGGTGAAGTGTGCAGTGTGAAGCAGAAGAAGCAGAAGAAGGAGAAGGAGAAGGCGAAGTCAGGAGGGTGAATCAGAAGAAGTAGAAGAAGGAGAAGGAGAAGGTGAAGTCTGGAGGGTGAATCAGAAGAAGTAGAAGAAGGAGAAGGAGAAGGTGAAGTCTGGAGGGTGAATCAGAAGAAGTAGAAGAAGGAGAAGGAGAAGGTGAAGTCTGGAGGGTGATTCAGAAGAAGCAGAAGAAGGAGAAGGAGAAGGTGAAGTCTGGAGGGAGAAGCAGAAGAAGTAGAAGAAGGAGAAGGAGAAGGTGAAGTCTGGAGTGTGAATCAGAAGAAGTAGAAGAAGGAGAAGGAGAAGGTAAAGTTTGGCGGGTGAATCAGAAGAAGTAGAAGAAGGAGAAGGAGAAGGTGAAGTCTGGAGGGTGAATCAGAAGAAGCAGAAGAAGGAGAAGGAGAAGGTGAAGTCTGGAGGGTGAATCAGAAGAAGTAGAAGAAGGAGAAGGAGAAGGTGAAGTCTGGAGGGTGATTCAGAAGAAGGAGAAGAAGGAGAAGGAGAAGGTGAAGTCTGGAGGGAGAAGCAGAAGAAGTAGAAGAAGGAGAAGGAGAAGGTGAAGTCTGGAGTGTGAATCAGAAGAAGTAGAAGAAGGAGAAGGAGAAGGTAAAGTTTGGCGGGTGAATCAGAAGAAGTAGAAGAAGGAGAAGGAGAAGGTGAAGTCTGGAGGGTGAATCAGAAGAAGCAGAAGAAGGAGAAGGAGAAGGAGAAGTCTGGAGGGTGAATCAGAAGAAGTAGAAGAAGGAGAAGGAGAAGGTGTAGTCTGGAGGGTGAATCAGAAGAAGTAGACGAAGGAGAAGGAGAATGTGAAGTCTGGAGGGTGAATCAGAAGAAGCAGAAGCAGGAGAAGGAGAAGGTGAAGTCTGGAGGGTGAATCAGAAGAAGTAGAAGAAGGAGAAGGAGAAGGTGAAGTCTGGAGGGTGAATCAGAAGAAGCAGAAGAAGGAGAAGGAGAAGGTGAATTCTGGAGGGTGAATCAGAAGAAGCAGAAGAAGGAGAAGGAGAAGGTGAAGTCTGGAGGGTGAATCAGAAGAAGCAGAAGAAGGAGAAGGAGAAGGTGAAGTCTGGAGGGTGAATCAGAAGAAGCAGAAGAAGTAGAAGGAGAAGCTGAAGTCTGGAGGGTGAATCGGAAGAAGTAGAAGAAGGAGAAGGAGAAGGTGAAGTCTGGAGGGTGAATCAGAAGAAGCAGAAGAAGGAGAAGGAGAAGGTGAAGTCAGGAGGGTGAATCAGAAGAAGCAGAAGAAGGAGAAGGAGAAGGGGAAGTCTGGAGGGTGAATCAGAAGAAGCAGAAGAAGGAGAAGGAGAAGGTGAAGACTGGAGGGTGAATCAGAAGAAGTAGAAGAAGGAGAAGGAGAAGGTGAAGTCTGGAGGGTGAACCAGAAGAAGTAGAAGAAGGAGAAGGAGAAGGCGAAGTCTGGAGGGTGAATCAGAAGAAGCAGAAGAAGGAGAAGGAGAAGGTGAAGTCTGGAGGGTGAATCAGAAGAAGCAGAAGAAAGAGAAGGAGAAGGTGAAGTCTGGAGGGGGAAGCAGAAGAAGCAGAAGAAGGAGAAGGAGAAGATGAAGTCTGGAGGGTGAATCAGAAGAAGTATAAGAAGGAGAAGGAGAAGGTGAGGTTTGGAGGGTGAATCAGAAGAAGCAGAAGAAGGAGAAGGAGAAGGTGAAGTCTGAAGGCTGAATCAGAAGAAGCAGAAGAAGGAGAAGGAGAAGGTGAAGGCTGGAGGGTGAATCAGGAGAAGCAGAAGAAGGAGAAGGAGAAGGTGAAGTCTGGAGGGTGAATCAGAAGAAGCAGAAGAAAGAGAAGGAGAACTTGAAGTCTGGAGGGTGAAGCAGAAGAAGCAGAAGAAGGAGAAGGAGAAGGTGAAGACTGGAGGGTGAATCAGAAGAAGTGGAAGAAGGAGAAGGAGAAGGTGAAGTCTGGAGGGTGAATCAGAAGAAGTAGAAGAAGGAGAAGGAGAAGGTGAAGTCTGGAGGGTGAATCAGAAGAAGCAGAAGAAGGAGAAGGAGAAGGTGAAGTCTGGAGGGTGAATCAGAAGAAGCAGAAGAAGGAGAAGGAGGAGGTGAAGTCTGGAGGGTGAATCAGAAGAAGTAGAAGAAGGAGAAGGAGAAGGTGAGGTCTGGAGGGTGAATCAGAAGAAGCAGAAGAAGGAGAAGGAGAAGGTGAAGTCTGGAGGGTGAATCAGAAGAAGCAGAAGAAGGAGAAGGAGAAGGTGAAGTCTGGAGGGTGAATCAGAAGATGCAGAAGAAGGAGAAGGAGAAGGTGAAGTCAGGAGGGTGAATCAGAAGAAGCAGAAGAAGGAGAAGGAGAAGGTGGAGTCAGGGGGGTGAAGCAGAAGATGTAGAAGAAGGAGAAGGAGAAGGTGAAGTCAGGAGGGTGAAGCAGAAGAAGCAGAAGAAGGAGAAGGAGAAGATGAAGTCTGGAGGGCGCAGCAGAAGAAGCAGAAGAAGGAGAAGGAGAAGGTGAAGTCTGGAGGGTGAAGCAGAAGAAGCAGAAGAAGGAGAAGGAGAAGGTGAAGTCTGGAGGGTGAATACGAAGAAGTAGAAGAAGGAGAAGGAGAAGGTGAAGTCAGGAGGGTGAAGCAGAAGAAGCAGAAGAAGGAGAAGGAGAAGGTGAAGTCTGGAGGGTGAAGCAGAAGAAGCAGAAGATGGAGAAGGAGAAGGTGAAGTCTGGAGGGCGAAGCAGAAGAAGCAGAATAAGGAGAAGGAGAAGGTGAAGTCTGGAGGGTGAAGCAGAAGAAGCAGAAGAAGGAGAAGGAGAAGGTGAAGTCTGGAGGGTGAATCAGGAGAAGTAGAAGAAGGAGAAGGAGGAGGTGAAGTCTGGAGTGTGAATCAGAAGAAGTAGAAGAAGGAGAAGGAGAAGGTAAAGTTTGGCGGGTGAATCAGAAGAAGTAGAAGAAGGAGAAGGAGAAGGTGAAGTCTGGAGGGTGAATCAGAAGAAGCAGAAGAAGGAGAAGGAGAAGGTGAAGTCTGGAGGGTGAATCAGAAGAAGCAGAAGAAGGAGAAGGAGAAGGTGAAGTCTGGAGGGTGAATCAGAAGAAGCAGAAGAAGGAGAAGGAGAAGGTGAAGTCTGGAGGGTGAATCAGAAGATGCAGAAGAAGGAGAAGGAGAAGGTGAAGTCAGGAGGGTGAATCAGAAGAAGCAGAAGAAGGAGAAGGAGAAGGTGGAGTCAGGGGGGTGAAGCAGAAGATGTAGAAGAAGGAGAAGGAGAAGGTGAAGTCAGGAGGGTGAAGCAGAAGAAGCAGAAGAAGGAGAAGGAGAAGATGAAGTCTGGAGGGTGCAGCAGAAGAAGCAGAAGAAGGAGAAGGAGAAGGTGAAGTCTGGAGGGTGAAGCAGAAGAAGCAGAAGAAGGAGAAGGAGAAGGTGAAGTCTGGAGGGTGAATACGAAGAAGTAGAAGAAGGAGAAGGAGAAGGTGAAGTCAGGAGGGTGAAGCAGAAGAAGCAGAAGAAGGAGAAGGAGAAGGTGAAGTCTGGAGGGTGAAGCAGAAGAAGCAGAAGATGGAGAAGGAGAAGGTGAAGTCTGGAGGGCGAAGCAGAAGAAGCAGAATAAGGAGAAGGAGAAGGTGAAGTCTGGAGGGTGAAGCAGAAGAAGCAGAAGAAGGAGAAGGAGAAGGTGAAGTCTGGAGGGTGAAGCAGAAGAAGCAGAAGAAGGAGAAGGAGAAGGTGAAGTCTGGAGGGTGAATCAGGAGAAGCAGAAGCAGGAGAAGGAGAAGGTGAAGTCTGGAGGGTGAATCAGAAGAAGCAGAAGAAGGAGAAGGAGAAGGTGAAGTCTGGAGGGTGAATCAGGAGAAGCAGAAGCAGGAGAAGGAGAAGGTGAAGTCTGGAGGGTGAATCAGAAGAAGTAGAAGAAGGAGAAGGAGAAGGTGAAGTCTGGAGGGTGAATCAGAAGAAGCAGAAGAAGGAGAAGGAGAAGGTGAATTCTGGAGGGTGAATCAGAAGAAGCAGAAGAAGGAGAAGGAGAAGGTGAAGTCTGGAGGGTGAATCAGAAGAAGCAGAAGAAGGAGAAGGAGAAGGTGAAGTCTGGAGGGTGAATCAGAAGAAGCAGAAGAAGGAGAAGGAGAAGGTGAAGTCTGGAGGGTGAATCAGGAGAAGCAGAAGCAGGAGAAGGAGAAGGTGAAGTCTGGAGGGTGAATCAGAAGAAGTAGAAGAAGGAGAAGGAGAAGGTGAAGTCTGGAGGGTGAATCAGAAGAAGCAGAAGAAGGAGAAGGAGAAGGTGAATTCTGGAGGGTGAATCAGAAGAAGCAGAAGAAGGAGAAGGAGAAGGTGAAGTCTGGAGGGTGAATCAGAAGAAGCAGAATAAGGAGAAGGAGAAGGTGAAGTCTGGAGGGTGAAGCAGAAGAAGCAGAAGAAGGAGAAGGAGAAGGTGAAGTCTGGAGGGTGAATCAGGAGAAGCAGAAGCAGGAGAAGGAGAAGGTGAAGTCTGGAGGGTGAATCAGAAGAAGTAGAAGAAGGAGAAGGAGAAGGTGAAGTCTGGAGGGTGAATCAGAAGAAGCAGAAGAAGGAGAAGGAGAAGGTGAATTCTGGAGGGTGAATCAGAAGAAGCAGAAGAAGGAGAAGGAGAAGGTGAAGTCTGGAGGGTGAATCAGAAGAAGCAGAAGAAGGAGAAGGAGAAGGTGAAGTCTGGAGGGTGAATCAGAAGAAGCAGAAGAAGTAGAAGGAGAAGCTGAAGTCTGGAGGGTGAATCGGAAGAAGTAGAAGAAGGAGAAGGAGAAGGTGAAGTCTGGAGGGTGAATCAGAAGGAGCAGAAGAAGGAGAAGGAGAAGGTGAAGTCAGGAGGGTGAATCAGAAGAAGCAGAAGAAGGAGAAGGAGAAGGTGAAGTCTGGAGGGTGAATCAGAAGAAGCAGAAGAAGGAGAAGGAGAAGGTGAAGACTGGAGGGTGAATCAGAAGAAGTAGAAGAAGGAGAAGCAGAAGGTGAAGTCTGGAGGGTGAACCAGAAGAAGTAGAAGAAGGAGAAGGAGAAGGCGAAGTCTGGAGGGTGAATCAGAAGAAGCAGAAGAAGGAGAAGGAGAAGGTGAAGTCTGGAGGGTGAATCAGAAGAAGCAGAAGAAAGAGAAGGAGAAGGTGAAGTCTGGAGGGTGAAGCAGAAGAAGCAGAAGAAGGAGAAGGAGAAGATGAAGTCTGGAGGGTGAATCAGAAGAAGTATAAGAAGGAGAAGGAGAAGGTGAGGTTTGGAGGGTGAATCAGAAGAAGCAGAAGAAGGAGAACGAGAAGGTGAGGTCTGAAGGCTGAATCAGAAGAAGCAGAAGAAGGAGAAGGAGAAGGTGAAGGCTGGAGGGTGAATCAGGAGAAGCAGAAGAAGGAGAAGGAGAAGGTGAAGTCTGGAGGGTGAATCAGAAGAAGCAGAAGAAAGAGAAGGAGAAGGTTAAGTCTGGAGGGTGAAGCAGAAGAAGCAGAAGAAGGAGAAGGAGAAGGTGAAGACTGGAGGGTGAATCAGAAGAAGTGGAAGAAGGAGAAGGAGAAGGTGAAGTCTGGAGGGTGAATCAGAAGAAGTAGAAGAAGGAGAAGGAGAAGGTGAAGTCTGGAGGGTGAATCAGAAGAAGCAGAAGAAGGAGAAGGAGAAGGTGAAGTCTGGAGGGTGAATCAGAAGAAGCAGAAGAAGGAGAAGGAGGAGATGATGTCTGGAGGGTGAATCAGAAGAAGTAGAAGAAGGAGAAGGAGAAGGTGAGGTCTGGAGGGTGAATCAGAAGAAGCAGAAGAAGGAGAAGGAGAAGGTGAAGTCTGGAGGGTGAATCAGAAGAAGCAGAAGAAGGAGAAGGAGAAGGTGAAGTCTGGAGGGTGAATCAGAAGAAGCAGAAGAAGGAGAAGGAGAAGGTGAAGTCAGGAGGGTGAATCAGAAGAAGCAGAAGAAGGAGAAGGAGAAGGTGGAGTCAGGGGGGTGAAGCAGAAGATGTAGAAGAAGGAGAAGGAGAAGGTGAAGTCAGGAGGGTGAAGCAGAAGAAGCAGAAGAAGGAGAAGGAGAAGATGAAGTCTGGAGGGCGCAGCAGAAGAAGCAGAAGAAGGAGAAGGAGAAGGTGAAGTCTGGAGGGTGAAGCAGAAGAAGCAGAAGAAGGAGAAGGAGAAGGTGAAGTCTGGAAGGTGAATCCGAAGAAGTAGAAGAAGGAGAAGGAGAAGGTGAAGTCAGGAGGGTGAAGCAGAAGAAGCATAAGAAGGAGAAGGAGAAGGTGAAGTCTGGAGGGTGAAGCAGAAGAAGCAGAAGATGGAGAAGGAGAAGGTGAAGTCTGGAGGGCGAAGCAGAAGAAGCAGAATAAGGAGAAGGAGAAGGTGAAGTCTGGAGGGTGAAGCAGAAGAAGCAGAAGAAGGAGAAGGAGAAGGTGAAGTCTGGAGGGTGAATCAGGAGAAGTAGAAGAAGGAGAAGGAGAAGGTGAAGTCAGGAGGGTGAAGCAGAAGAAGCAGAAGAAGGAGAAGGAGAAGGTGAAGTCAGGAGGGTGAAGCAGAAGAAGCAGAAGAAGGAGAAGGAGAAGGAGAAGTCTGGAGGGTGAAGCAGAAGAAGCAGAAGAAGGAGAAGGAGAAGGTGAAGTCAGGAGGGTGAATCAGAAGAAGTAGAAGAAGGAGAAGGAGAAGGTGAAGTCTGGAGGGTGAATCAGAAGAAGTAGAAGATGGAGAAGGAGAAGGTGAAGTCTGGAGGGTGAATCAGAAGAAGTAGAAGAAGGAGAAGGAGAAGGTGAAGTCTGGAGGGTGAATCAGAAGAAGCAGAAGAAGGAGAAGGAGAAGGTGAAGTCTGGAGGGAGAAGCAGAAGAAGTAGAAGAAGGAGAAGGAGAAGGTGAAGTCTGGAGGGTGAATCAGAAGAATCAGAAGAAGGAGAAGGAGAAGGTGAAGTCTGGAGGGTGAATCAGAAGAAGCAGAAGAAAGAGAAGGAGAAGGTGAAGTCTGGAGGGTGAAGCAGAAGAAGCAGAAGAAGGAGAGGGAGAAGGTGAAGGCTGGAGGGTGAATCAGAAGAAGTAGAAGAAGGAGAAGGAGAAGGTGAAGTCTGGAGGGTGAATCAGAAGAAGTAGAAGAAGGAGAAGGAGAAGGTAAAGTTTGGCGGGTGAATCAGAAGAAGTAGAAGAAGGAGAAGGTGAAGTCTGGAGGGTGAATCAGAAGAAGCAGAAGAAGGAGAAGGAGAAGGAGAAGTCTGGAGGGTGAATCAGAAGAAGTAGAAGAAGGAGAAGGAGAAGGTGTAGTCTGGAGGGTGAATCAGAAGAAGTAGACGAAGGAGAAGGAGAATGTGAAGTCTGGAGGGTGAATCAGAAGAAGCAGAAGCAGGAGAAGGAGAAGGTGAAGTCTGGAGGGTGAATCAGAAGAAGTAGAAGAAGGAGAAGGAGAAGGTGAAGTCTGGAGGGTGAATCAGAAGAAGCAGAAGAAGGAGAAGGAGAAGGTGAATTCTGGAGGGTGAATCAGAAGAAGCAGAAGAAGGAGAAGGAGAAGGTGAAGTCTGGAGGGTGAATCAGAAGAAGCAGAAGAAGGAGAAGGAGAAGGTGAAGTCTGGAGGGTGAATCAGAAGAAGCAGAAGAAGTAGAAGGAGAAGCTGAAGTCTGGAGGGTGAATCGGAAGAAGTAGAAGAAGGAGAAGGAGAAGGTGAAGTCTGGAGGGTGAATCAGAAGGAGCAGAAGAAGGAGAAGGAGAAGGTGAAGTCAGGAGGGTGAATCAGAAGAAGCAGAAGAAGGAGAAGGAGAAGGTGAAGTCTGGAGGGTGAATCAGAAGAAGCAGAAGAAGGAGAAGGAGAAGGTGAAGACTGGAGGGTGAATCAGAAGAAGTAGAAGAAGGAGAAGGAGAAGGTGAAGTCTGGAGGGTGAACCAGAAGAAGTAGAAGAAGGAGAAGGAGAAGGCGAAGTCTGGAGGGTGAATCAGAAGAAGCAGAAGAAGGAGAAGGAGAAGGTGAAGTCTGGAGGGTGAATCAGAAGAAGCAGAAGAAAGAGAAGGAGAAGGTGAAGTCTGGAGGGTGAAGCAGAAGAAGCAGAAGAAGGAGAAGGAGAAGATGAAGTCTGGAGGGTGAATCAGAAGAAGTATAAGAAGGAGAAGGAGAAGGTGAGGTTTGGAGGGTGAATCAGAAGAAGCAGAAGAAGGAGAACGAGAAGGTGAGGTCTGAAGGCTGAATCAGAAGAAGCAGAAGAAGGAGAAGGAGAAGGTGAAGGCTGGAGGGTGAATCAGGAGAAGCAGAAGAAGGAGAAGGAGAAGGTGAAGTCTGGAGGGTGAATCAGAAGAAGCAGAAGAAAGAGAAGGAGAAGGTTAAGTCTGGAGGGTGAAGCAGAAGAAGCAGAAGAAGGAGAAGGAGAAGGTGAAGACTGGAGGGTGAATCAGAAGAAGTGGAAGAAGGAGAAGGAGAAGGTGAAGTCTGGAGGGTGAATCAGAAGAAGTAGAAGAAGGAGAAGGAGAATGTGAAGTCTGGAGGGTGAATCAGAAGAAGCAGAAGAAGGAGAAGGAGAAGGTGAAGTCTGGAGGGTGAATCAGAAGAAGCAGAAGAAGGAGAAGGAGGAGATGATGTCTGGAGGGTGAATCAGAAGAAGTAGAAGAAGGAGAAGGAGAAGGTGAGGTCTGGAGGGTGAATCAGAAGAAGCAGAAGAAGGAGAAGGAGAAGGTGAAGTCTGGAGGGTGAATCAGAAGAAGCAGAAGAAGGAGAAGGAGAAGGTGAAGTCTGGAGGGTGAATCAGAAGAAGCAGAAGAAGGAGAAGGAGAAGGTGAAGTCAGGAGGGTGAATCAGAAGAAGCAGAAGAAGGAGAAGGAGAAGGTGGAGTCAGGGGGGTGAAGCAGAAGATGTAGAAGAAGGAGAAGGAGAAGGTGAAGTCAGGAGGGTGAAGCAGAAGAAGCAGAAGAAGGAGAAGGAGAAGATGAAGTCTGGAGGGCGCAGCAGAAGAAGCAGAAGAAGGAGAAGGAGAAGGTGAAGTCTGGAGGGTGAAGCAGAAGAAGCAGAAGAAGGAGAAGGAGAAGGTGAAGTCTGGAAGGTGAATCCGAAGAAGTAGAAGAAGGAGAAGGAGAAGGTGAAGTCAGGAGGGTGAAGCAGAAGAAGCAGAAGAAGGAGAAGGAGAAGGTGAAGTCTGGAGGGTGAAGCAGAAGAAGCAGAAGATGGAGAAGGAGAAGGTGAAGTCTGGAGGGCGAAGCAGAAGAAGCAGAATAAGGAGAAGGAGAAGGTGAAGTCTGGAGGGTGAAGCAGAAGAAGCAGAAGAAGGAGAAGGAGAAGGTGAAGTCTGGAGGGTGAATCAGGAGAAGTAGAAGAAGGAGAAGGAGAAGGTGAAGTCAGAAGGGTGAAGCAGAAGAAGCAGAAGAAGGAGAAGGAGAAGGTGAAGTCAGGAGGGTGAAGCAGAAGAAGCAGAAGAAGGAGAAGGAGAAGGAGAAGTCTGGAGGGTGAAGCAGAAGAAGCAGAAGAAGGAGAAGGAGAAGGTGAAGTCAGGAGGGTGAATCAGAAGAAGTAGAAGAAGGAGAAGGAGAAGGTGAAGTCTGGAGGGTGAATCAGAAGAAGTAGAAGATGGAGAAGGAGAAGGTGAAGTCTGGAGGGTGAATCAGAAGAAGTAGAAGAAGGAGAAGGAGAAGGTGAAGTCTGGAAGGTGAATCAGAAGAAGCAGAAGAAGGAGAAGGAGAAGGTGAAGTCTGGAGGGAGAAGCAGAAGAAGTAGAAGAAGGAGAAGGAGAAGGTGAAGTCTGGAGGGTGAATCAGAAGAATCAGAAGAAGGAGAAGGAGAAGGTGAAGTCTGGAGGGTGAATCAGAAGAAGCAGAAGAAAGAGAAGGAGAAGGTGAAGTCTGGAGGGTGAAGCAGAAGAAGCAGAAGAAGGAGAGGGAGAAGGTGAAGGCTGGAGGGTGAATCAGAAGAAGTAGAAGAAGGAGAAGGAGAAGGTGAAGTCTGGAGGGTGAATCAGAAGAAGTAGAAGAAGGGGAAGGAGAAGGTGAAGTCTGGAGGGTGAATCAGAAGAATCAGAAGAAGGAGAAGGAGAAGGTGAAGTCTGGAGGGTGAATCAGAAGAAGCAGAAGAAGGAGAAGGAGAAGGTGAAGTCTGGAGGGTGAATCAGAAGAAGCAGAAGAAGGAGAAGTAGAAGGTGAAGTCTGGAGGGTGAATCAGAAGAAGCAGAAGAAGGAGAAGGAGAAGGTGAAGTCTGGAGGGTGTATCAGAAGAAGCAGAAGAAGGAGAAGGAGAAGATGAAGTCTGGAGGGTGAATCAGAAGAAGTAGATGAAGGAGAAGGAGAAGGTGAGGTCTGGAGGGTGAATCAGAAGAAGCAGAAGAAGGAGAAGGAGAAGGTGAAGTCTGAAGGGTGAATCAGAAGAAGCAGAAGAAGGAGAAGGAGAAGGTGAAGTCTGGAGGGTGAATCAGAAGAAGCAGAAGAAGGAGAAGGAGAAGGTGAAGTCTGGAGGGTGAATCAGAAGAAGCAGAAGAAGGAGAAGGAGAAGATGAAATCTGGAGGGTGAATCAGAAGAAGCAGAAGAAAGAGAAGGAGAAAGTGAAGTCTGGAGGGTGAAGCAAAAGAAACAGAAGAAGGAGAAGGAGAAGGTGAAGACTGGAGGGTGAATCAGAAGAAGTAGAAGAAGGAGAAGGAGAAGGTGAAGTCTGGAGGATGAATCAGAAGAAGTAGAAGAAGGAGAAGGAAAAGATGAAGTCTGGAGGGTGAATCAGAAGAAGTAGAAGAAGGAGAAGGTGAGGTCTGGAGGGTGAATCAGAAGAATCAGAAGAAGGAGAAGGAGAAGTCTGGAGGGTGAATCAGAAGAAGCAGAAGAAGGAGAAGGAGAAGGTGAAGTCTGGAGGGTGAATCAGAAGAAGCAGAAGAAGGAGAAGGAGAAGGTGAAGTCAGGAGGGTGAATCAGAAGAAGCAGAAGAAGGAGAAGGAGAAGGTGAAGTTAGGAGGGTGAATCAGAAGAGGCAGAAGAAGGAGAAGGAGAAGGTGAAGTCTGGAGGGTGAATCAGAAGAAGCAGAAGAAGGAGAAGGAGAAGGTGAAGTTTGGAGGGTGAATCAGAAGAAGCAGAAGAAGGAGAAGGAGAAGGTGAAGTCTGGAGGGTAAATCAGAAGAAGCAGAAGAAGGAGAAGGAGAAGGTGAAGTCTGGAGGGTGAATCAGAAGAAGCAGAAGAAGGAGAAGGAGAAGGTGAAGTCTGGAGGGTGAATCAGAAGAAGCAGAAGAAGGAGGAGGAGAAGGTGAAGTCTGGAGGGTGAATCAGAAGAAGCATTATAAGGAGAAGTAGAAGGTGAAGTCTGGAGGGTGAATCAGAAGAAGCAGAAGAAAGAGAAGGAGAAAGTGAAGTCTGGAGGGTGAAGCAGAAGAAACAGAAGAAGGAGAAGGAGAAGGTGAAGACTGGAGGGTGAATCAGAAGAAGTAGAAGAAGGAGAAGGAGAAGGTGAAGTCTGGAGGATGAATCAGAAGAAGTAGAAGAAGGAGAAGGAAAAGATGAAGTCTGGAGGGTGAATCAGAAGAAGTAGAAGAAGGAGAAGGTGAGGTCTGGAGGGTGAATCAGAAGAATCAGAAGAAGGAGAAGGAGAAGGTGAAGTCTGGAGGGTGAATCAGAAGAAGCAGAAGAAGGAGAAGGAGAAGGTGAAGTCTGGAGGGTGAATCAGAAGAAGCAGAAGAAGGAGAAGGAGAAGGTGAAGTCAGGAGGGTGAATCAGAAGAAGCAGAAGAAGGAGAAGGAGAAGGTGAAGTTAGGAGGGTGAATCAGAAGAAGCAGAAGAAGGAGAAGGAGAAGGTGAAGTCTGGAGGGTGAATCAGAAGAAGCAGAAGAAGGAGAAGGAGAAGGTGAAGTCTGGAGGGTGAATTAGAAGAAGCAGAAGAAGGAGAAGGAGAAGGTGAAGTCAGGAGGGTGAATCAGAAGAAGCAGAAGAAGGAGAAGGAGAAGGTAAAGTTAGGAGGGTGAATCAGAAGAAGCAGAAGAAGGAGAAGGAGCAGGTGAAGTCAGGGGGGTGAAGCAGAAGAAGTAGGAGATGGAGAAGGAGAAGGTGAAGTCAGGAGGGTGAAGCAGAAGAAGCAGAAGAAGGAGAAGGAGATGGTGAAGTCTGGAGGGCGCAGCAGAAGAAGCAGAAGAAGGAGAAGGAGAAGGTGAAGTCTGGAGGGTGAAGCAGAAGAAGCAGAAGAAGGAGAAGGAGAAGGTGAAGTTACGAGAGTGAAGCAGAAGAAGCAGAAGAAGGAGAAGGAGAAGGTGAAGTCTGGAGGGTGAAGCAGAAGAAGTAGAAGAAGGAGAAGGAGAAGGTGAAGTCAGGAGGGTGAAGCAGAAGAAGCAGAGGAAGGAGAAGGAGAAGGTAAAGTCTGGAGGGTGAAGCAGAAGAAGCAGAAGAAGGAGAAGGAGAAGGTGAAGTCAGGAGGGTGAAGCAGAAGAAGCAGAGGAAGGAGAAGGAGAAGGTAAAGTCTGGAGGGTGAAGCAGAAGAAGCAGAAGAAGGAGAAGGAGAACGTGAAGTCAGGAGGGTGAATCAGAAGAAGGAGAAGAAGGAGAAGGAGAAGGTGAAGTCTGGAGGGTGAATCAGAAGAAGTAGAAGAAGGAGAAGGAGAAGCTGAAGTCTGGAGGGTGAATCAGAAGAAGCAGAAGAAGGAGAAGGAGAAGGTGAAGTCTGGAGGGTGAATCAGAAGAAGTAGAAGAAGGAGAAGGAGAAGGTGTAGTCTGGAGGGTGAATCAGAAGAAGTAGACGAAGGAGAAGGAGAAGGTGAAGTCTGGAGGGTGAATCAGAAGAAGCAGAAGAAGGAGAAGGAGAAGGTGAAGTCTGGAGGGTGAATCAGAAGAAGCAGAAGAAGGAGAAGGAGAAGGTGAAGTCTGGAGGGTGAATCAGAAGAAGTAGAAGAAGGAGAAGGAGAAGGTGTAGTCTGGAGGGTGAATCAGAAGAAGTAGACGAAGGAGAAGGAGAAGGTGAAGTCTGGAGGGTGAATCAGAAGAAGCAGAAGAAGGAGAAGGAGAAGGTGAAGTCTGGAGGGTGAATCAGAAGAAGTAGAAGAAGGAGAAGGAGAAGGTGAAGTCTGGAGGGTGAATCAGAAGAAGCAGAAGCAGGAGAAGGAGAAGGTGAAGTCTGGAGGGTGAATCAGAAGAAGCAGAAGAAGGAGAAGGAGAAGGTGAAGTCTGGAGGGTGAATCAGAAGAAGTAGAAGAAGGAGAAGGAGAAGGTGTAGTCTGGAGGGTGAATCAGAAGAAGTAGACGAAGGAGAAGGAGAAGGTGAAGTCTGGAGGGTGAATCAGAAGAAGCAGAAGAAGGAGAAGGAGAAGGTGAAGTCTGGAGGGTGAATCAGAAGAAGCAGAAGAAGGAGAAGGAGAAGGTGAAGTCTGGAGGGTGAATCAGAAGAAGTAGAAGAAGGAGAAGGAGAAGGTGAAGTCTGGAGGTTGAAGCAGAAGAAGTAGAAGAAGGAGAAGGAAAAGGTGAAGTCTGGAGGGTGAATCAGAAGAAGCAGAAGAAAGAGAAGGAGAAGGTGAAGTCTGGAGGGTGAATCAGAAGAAGTAGAAGAAGGAGAAGGAGAAGGTGAAGTCTGGAGGGTGAATCAGAATAATCAGAAGAAGGAGAAGGAGAAGGTGAAGTCTGGAGGGTGAATCAGAAGAAGCAGAAGAAAGAGAAGGAGAAGGTGAAGTCTGGAGGGTGAATCAGAAGAAGTAGAAGAAGGAGAAGGAGAAGGTGAAGTCTGGAGGGTGAATCAGAAAAAGCAGAAGAAGGAGAAGGAGAAGGTGAAGTCTGGAGGGTGAATCAGAAGAAGCAGAAGAAGGAGAAGGAGAAGGTGAAGTCTGGAGGGTGAATCAGAAGAAGCAGAAGAAGGAGAAGGAGAAGGTGAAGTCTGGAGGGTGAATCAGAAGAAGCAGAAGAAGGAGAAGGAGAAGGTGAAGTCTGGAGGATGAATCAGAGAAACAGAAAAAGGAGAAGGAGAAGGTGAAGTCTGAAGGGTGAATCAGAAGAAGTCGAAGAAGGAGAAGGAGAAGGTGAAGTCTGGAGGGTGAAGCAGAAGAAGTAGAAGAAGGAGAAGGAGAAGGTGAAGTCAGGAGCGTGAATCAGAAGAAGTAGAAGAAGGAGAAGGAGAAGGTGAAGTCAGGAGGGTGAATCAGAAGAAGCAGAAGAAGGAGAAGGAGAAGGTGAAGTCTGGAGGGTGAATCAGAAGAATCAGAAGAAGGAGAAGGAGAAGGTGAAGTCTGGAGGGTGAATCAGAAGAAGCAGAAGAAAGAGAAGGAGAAGGTGAAGTCTGGAGGGTGAAGCAGAAGAAACAGAAGAAGGAGAAGGAGAAGGTGAAGACTGGAGGGTGAATCAGAAGAAGTAGAAGAAGGAGAAGGAGAAGGTGAAGTCTGGAGGGTGAATCAGAAGAAGTAGAAGAAGGAGAAGGAGAAGGTGAAGTCTGGAGGGTGAATCAGAAGAAGCAGAAGAAGGAGAAGGAGAAGGTGAAGTCTGGAGGGTGAATCAGAAGAAGCAGAAGAAGGAGAAGGAGAAGATGAAGTCTGGAGGGTGAATCAGAAGAAGTAGAAGAAGGAGAAGGAGAAGGTGAGGTCTGGAGGGTGAATCAGAAGAAGCAGAAGAAGGAGAAGGAGAAGGTGAAGTCTGGAGGGTGAATCAGAAGAAGCAGAAGAAGGAGAAGGAGAAGGTGAAGTCTGCAGGGTGAATCAGAAGAAGCAGAAGAAGGAGAAGGAGAAGGTGAAGTCAGGAGGGTGAATCAGAAGAAGCAGAAGAAGGAGAAGGAGAAGGTAAAGTTAGGAGGGTGAATCAGAAGAAGCAGAAGAAGGAGAAGGAGCAGGTGATGTCAGGGGGATGAAGCAGAAGAAGTAGAAGAAGGAGAAGGAGAAGGTGAAGTCAGGACCGTGAAGCAGAAGAAGCAGAAGAAGGAGAAGGAGAAGGTGAAGTCTGGAGGGTGAACCAGAAGAAGTAGAAGAAGGAGAAGGAGAAGGTCAAGTCTGGAGGGTGAATCAGAAGAAGTAGAATAAGGAGAAGGAGAAGGTGAAGTCTGGAGGGTGAAGCAGAAGAATTAGAAGAAGGAGAAGGAGAAGGTGAAGTCAGGAGGGTGAATCAGAAGAAGTAGAAGAAGGAGAAGGAGAAGGTGAAGTCAGGAGGGTGAATCAGAAGAAGCAGAAGAAGGAAAAGGAGAAGGTGAAGTCTGGAGGGTGTATCAGAAGAATCAGAAGAAGGAGAAGGAGAAGGTGAAGTCTGGAGGGTGAATCAGAAGAAGCAGAAGAAAGAGAAGGAGAAGGTGAAGTCTGGAGCGTGAATCAGAAGAAGTAGAAGAAGGAGAAGGAGAAGGTGAAGTCTGGAGTGTGAATCAGAAGAAGCAGAAGAAGGAGAAGGAGAAGGTGAAGTCTGGAGGGTGAATCAGAAGAAGCAGAATAAGGAGAAGGAGAAGGTGAAGTCTGGAGGGTGAAGCAGAAGAAGCAGAAGAAGGAGAAGGAGAAGGTGAAGTCTGGAGGGTGAATCAGAAGAAGTAGAAGAAGGAGAAGGAGAAGGTGAAGTCTGGAGGGTGAAGCAGAAGAAGTAGAAGAAGGAGAAGGAGAAGGTAAAGTCAGGAGGGTGAATCAGAAGAAGTAGAAGAAGGAGAAGGAGAAGGTGAAGTCAGGAGGGTGAATCAGAAGAAGCAGAAGAAGGAGAAAGAGAAGGTGAAGTCTGGAGGGTGAATCAGAAGAATCAGAGGAAGGAGAAGGAGAAGGTGAAGTCTGGAGGGTGAATCAGAAGAAGCAGAGGAAGGAGAAGGAGAAGGTGAAGTCTGGAGGGTGAAGCAGAAGAAGTAGAAGAAGGAGAAGGAGAAGGTGAAGTCAGGAGGGTGAAGCAGAAGAAGCAGAAGAAGGAGAAGGAGAAGGTGAAGTCTGGAGGGTGAATCAGAAGAAGTAGAAGAAGGAGAAGTAGAAGGTGAAGTCTGGAGGGTGAATCAGAAGAAGCAGAATAAGGAGAAGGAGAAGGTGAAGTCTGGAGGGTGAAGCAGAAGAAGCAGAAGAAGGAGAAGGAGAAGGTGAAGTCTGGAGGGTGAATCAGAAGAAGTAGAAGAAGGAGAAGGAGAAGGTGAAGTCTGGAGGGTGAAGCAGAAGAAGTAGAAGAAGGAGAAGGAGAAGGTGAAGTCAGGAGGGTGAATCAGAAGAAGTAGAAGAAGGAGAAGGAGAAGGTGAAGTCAGGAGGGTGAATCATAAGAAGCAGAAGAAGGAGAAGGAGAAGGTGAAGTCTGGAGGGTGAATCAGAAGAATCAGAAGAAGGAGAAGGAGAAGGTGAAGTCTGGAGGGTGAATCAGAAGAAGCAGAAGAAAGAGAAGGAGAAGGTGAAGTCTGGAGGGTGAAGCAGAAGAAACAGAAGAAGGAGAAGGAGTAGGTGAAGACTGGAGGGTGAATCAGAAGAAGTAGAAGAAGGAGAAGGAGAAGGTGAAGTCTGGAGGGTGAATCAGAAGAAGTAGAAGAAGGAGAAGGAGAAGGTGAAGTCTGGAGGGTGAATCAGAAGAAGCAGAAGAAGGAGAAGGAGAAGGTGAAGTCTGGAGGGTGAATCAGAAGAAGCAGAAGAAGGAGAAGGAGAAGGTGAAGTCTGGAGGGTGAATCAGAAGAAGCAGAATAAGGAGAAGGAGAAGGTGAAGTCTGGAGGGTGAATCAGAAGAAGCAGAAAAAGGAGAAGGAGAAGGTGAAGTCTGAAGGGTGAATCAGAAGAAGTAGAAGAAGGAGAAGGAGAAGGTGAAGTCTGGAGGGTGAAGCAGAAGAAGTAGAAGAAGGAGAAGGAGAAGGTGAAGTCAGGAGGGTGAATCAGAAGAAGTAGAAGAAGGAGAAGGAGAAGGTGAAGTCAGGAGGGTGAATCATAAGAAGCAGAAGAAGGAGAAGGAGAAGGTGAAGTCTGGAGGGTGAATCAGAAGAATCAGAAGAAGGAGAAGGAGAAGGTGAAGTCTGGAGGGTGAATCAGAAGAAGCAGAAGAAAGAGAAGGAGAAGGTGAAGTCTGGAGGGTGAAGCAGAAGAAACAGAAGAAGGAGAAGGAGAAGGTGAAGACTGGAGGGTGAATCAGAAGAAGTAGAAGAAGGAGAAGGAGAAGGTGAAGTCTGGAGGGTGAATCAGAAGAAGTAGAAGAAGGAGAAGGAGAAGGTGAAGTCTGGAGGGTGAATCAGAAGAAGCAGAAGAAGGAGAAGGAGAAGGTGAAGTCTGGAGGGTGAATCAGAAGAAGCAGAAGAAGGAGATGGAGAAGATGAAGTCTGGAGGGTGAATCAGAAGAAGTAGAAGAAGGAGAAGGAGAAGGTGAGGTCTGGAGGGTGAATCAGAAGAAGCAGAAGAAGGAGAAGGAGAAGGTGAAGTCTGGAGGGTGAAGCAGAAGAAGTAGAAGAAGGAGAAGGAGAAGGTGAAGTCAGGAGGGTGAATCATAAGAAGCAGAAGAAGGAGAAGGAGAAGGTGAAGTCTGGAGGGTGAATCAGAAGAATCAGAAGAAGGAGAAGGAGAAGGTGAAGTCTGGAGGGTGAATCAGAAGAAGCAGAAGAAAGAGAAGGAGAAGGTGAAGTCTGGAGGGTGAAGCAGAAGAAACAGAAGAAGGAGAAGGAGAAGGTGAAGACTGGAGGGTGAATCAGAAGAAGTAGAAGAAGGAGAAGGAGAAGGTGAAGTCTGGAGGGTGAATCAGAAGAAGTAGAAGAAGGAGAAGGAGAAGGTGAAGTCTGGAGGGTGAATCAGAAGAAGCAGAAGAAGGAGAAGGTGAAGTCTGGAGGGTGAATCAGAAGAAGCAGAAGAAGGAGAAGGAGAAGATGAAGTCTGGAGGGTGAATCAGAAGAAGTAGAAGAAGGAGAAGGAGAAGGTGAGGTCTGGAGGGTGAATCAGAAGAAGCAGAAGAAGGAGAAGGAGAAGGTGAAGTCTGGAGGGTGAATCAGAAGAAGCAGAAGAAGGAGAAGGAGAAGGTGAAGTCTGGAGGGTGAATCAGAAGAAGCAGAAGAAGGAGAAGGAGAAGGTGAAGTCAGGAGGGTGAATCAGAAGAAGCAGAAGAAGGAGAAGGAGAAGGTGAAGTTAGGAGGGTGAATCAGAAGAAGCAGAAGAAGGAGAAGGAGCAGGTGATGTCAGGGGGATGAAGCAGAAGAGGTAGAAGAAGGAGAAGGAGAAGGTGAAGTCAGGACGGTGAAGCAGAAGAAGCAGAAGAAGGAGAAGGAGAAGGTGAAGTCTGGAGGGTGAATCAGAAGAAGTAGAAGAAGGAGAAGGAGAAGGTCAAGTCTGGAGGGTGAATCAGAAGAAGTAGAAGAAGGAGAAGGAGAAGGTGAAGTCTGGAGGGTGAAGCAGAAGAAGTAGAAGAAGGAGAAGGAGAAGGTGAAGTCAGGAGGGTGAATCAGAAGAAGTAGAAGAAGGAGAAGGAGAAGGTGAAGTCAGGAGGGTGAATCAGAAGAAGCAGAAGAAGGAGAAGAAGAAGGTGAAGTCTGGAGGGTGAATCAGAAGAATCAGAAGAAGGAGAAGGAGAAGGTGAAGTCTGGAGGGTGAATCAGAAGAAGCAGAAGAAAGAGAAGGAGAAGGTGAAGTCTGGAGGGTGAATCAGAAGAAGTAGAAGAAGGAGAAGGAGAAGGTGAAGTCTGGAGTGTGAATCAGAAGAAGCAGAAGAAGGAGAAGGAGAAGGTGAAGTCTGGAGGGTGAATCAGAAGAAGCAGAAGAAGGAGAAGGAGAAGGTGAAGTCTGGAGGGTGAATCAGAAGAAGTAGAAGAAGGAGAAGGAGAAGGTGAAGTCTGGAGGGTGAAGCAGAAGAAATAGAAGAAGGAGAAGGAGAATGTGAAGTCAGGAGGGTGAATCAGATTAAGTAGAAGAAGGAGAAGGAGAAGGTGAAGTCAGGAGGGTGAATCAGAAGAAGCAGAAGAAGGAGAAGGAGAAGGTGATGTCTGGAGGGTGAATCAGAAGAATCAGAAGAAGGAGAAGGAGAAGGTGAAGTCTGGAGGGTGAATCAGAAGAAGCAGAGGAAGGAGAAGGAGAAGGTGAAGTCTGGAGGGTGAATCAGAAGAAGCAGAATAAGGAGAAGGAGAAGGTGAAGTCTGGAGGGTGAATCAGAAGAAGCAGAATAAGGAGAAGGAGAAGGTGAAGTCTGGAGGGTGAATCAGAAGAAGCAGAAGAAGGAGAAGGAGAAGATGAAGTCTGGAGGGTGAAGCAGAAGAAGTAGAAGAAGGAGAAGGAGAAGCTGAAGTCTGGAGGGTGAAGCAGAAGAAGTAGAAGAAGGAGAAGGAGAAGGTGAAGTCAGGAGGGTGAATCAGAAGAAGTAGAAGAAGGAGAAGGAGAAGGTGAAGTCAGGAGGGTGAATCAGAAGAAGCAGAAGAAGGAAAAGGAGAAGGTGAAGTCTGGAGGGTGAATCAGAAGAATGAGAAGAATGAGAAGGAGAAGGTGAAGTCTGGAGGGTGAATCAGAAGAAGCAGAAGAAAGAGAAGGAGAAGTTGAAGTCTGGAGGGTGAAGCAGAAGAAACAGAAGAAGGAGAAGGAGAAGGTGAAGTCTGGAGGGTGAATCAGAAGAAGCAGAAGAAGGAGAAGGAGAAGATGAATTCTGGAGGGTGAATCAGAAGAAGTAGAAGAAGGAGAAGGAGAAGGTGAAGTCTGGAGGGTGAATCAGAAGTAGTAGAAGAAGGAGAAGGTGAAGTCTGGACGGTGAATCAGAAGAAACAGAAGAAGGAGAAGGAGAAGGTGAAGTCTGGAGGGTGAATCAGAAGAAGTAGAAGAAGGAGAAGGAGAAGGTGTAGTCTGGAGGGTGAATCAGAAGAAGTAGACGAAGGAGAAGGAGAAGGTGAAGTCTGGAGGGTGAATCAGAAGAAGCAGAAGAAGGAAATGGAGAAGGTGAAGTCTGGAGGGTGAATCAGAAGAAGTAGAAGAAGGAGAAGGAGAAGGTGAAGTCTGGAGGGTGAATCAGAAGAAGCAGAAGAAGGAGAAGGAGAAGGTGAAATCTGGAGGGTGAATCAGAAGAAGCAGAATAAGGAGAAGGAGAAGGAGAAGTCTGGAGGGTGTATCAGAAGAAGCAGAAGAAGGAGAAGGAGAAGGTGAAGTCTGGAGGGTGAAGCAGAAGAAGTAGAAGAAGGAGAAGGAGAAGGTGAAGTCAGGAGGGTGAATCAGAAGAAGTAGAAGAAGGAGAAGGAGAAGGTGAAGTCAGGAGGGTGAATCAGCAGAAGCAGAAGAAGGAGAAGGAGAAGGTGAAGTCTGGAGGGTGAATCAGAAGAATCAGAAGAAGGAGAAGGAGAAGGTGAAGTCTGGAGGGTGAATCAGAAGAAGCAGAAGAAGGAGAAGGAGAAGGTGAAGTCTGGAGGGTGAATCAGATGAAGCAGAAGAAGGAGAAGGAGAAGGTGAAGTCAGGAGGGTGAATCAGAAGAAGCAGAAGACGGAGAAGGAGAAGGTGATGTTAGGAGGGTGAATCAGAAGAAGCAGAAGAAGGAGAAGGAGCAGGTGATGTCAGCGGGATGAAGCAGAAGAAGTAGAAGAAGGAGAAGGAGAAGGTGAAGTCAGGACGGTGAAGCAGAAGAAGCAGAAGAAGGAGAAGGAGAATGTGAAGTCTGGAGGGTGAATCAGAATAAGTAGAAGAAGGAGAAGGAGAAGGTCAAGTCTGGAGGGTGAATCAGAAGAAGTAGAAGAAGGAGAAGGAGAAGGTGAAGTCTGGAGGGTGAAGCAGAAGAAGTAGAAGAAGGAGAAGGAGAAGTTCAAGTCAGGAGGGTGAATCAGAAGAAGTAGAAGAAGGAGAAGGAGAAGGTGAAGTCAGGAGGGTGAATCAGAAGAAGCAGAAGAAGGAGAAGGAGAAGGTGAAGTCTGGAGGGTGAATCAGAAGAAGTAGAAGAAGGAGAAGGAGAAGGTGTTGTCTGGAGGGTGAATCAGAAGAAGTAGACGAAGGAGAAGGAGAAGGTGAAGTCTGGAGGGTGAATCAGAAGAAGCAGAAGAAGGAGAAGGAGAAGGTGAAGTCTGGAGGGTGAATCAGAAGAAGCAGAATAAGGAGAAGGAGAAGGTGAAGTCTGGAGGGTGAATCAGAAGAAGCAGAAAAAGAAGAAGGAGAAGGTGAAGTCTGAAGGGTGAATCAGAAGAAGTAGAAGAAGGAGAAGGAGAAGGTGAAGTCTGGAGGGTGAAGCAGAAGAAGTAGAAGAAGGAGAAGGAGAAGGTGAAGTCAGGAGGGTGAATCAGAAGAAGTAGAAGAAGGAGAAGGAGAAGGTCAAGTCTGGAGGGTGAATCAGAAGAAGTAGAATAAGGAGAAGGAGAAGGTGAAGTCTGGAGGGTGAAGCAGAAGAAGTAGAAGAAGGAGAAGGAGAAGGTGAAGTCAGGAGGGTGAATCAGAAGAAGTAGAAGAAGGAGAAGGAGAAGGTGAAGTCAGGAGGGTGAATCAGAAGAAGCAGAAGAAGGAGAAGGAGAAGGTGAAGTCTGGAGGGTGTATCAGAAGAATCAGAAGAAGGAGAAGGAGAAGGTGAAGTCTGGAGGGTGAATCAGAAGAAGCAGAAGAAAGAGAAGGAGAAGGTGAAGTCTGGAGGGTGAATCAGAAGAAGTAGAAGAAGGAGAAAGAGAAGGTGAAGTCTGGAGTGTGAATCAGAAGAAGCAGAAGAAGGAGAAGGAGAAGGTGAAGTCTGGAGGGTGAATCAGAAGAAGCAGAATAAGGAGAAGGAGAAGGTGAAGTCTGGAGGGTGAAGCAGAAGAAGCAGAAGAAGGAGAAGGAGAAGGTGAAGTCTGGAGGGTGAATCAGAAGAAGTAGAAGAAGGAGAAGGAGAAGGTGTAGTCTCGAGGGTGAAGCAGAAGAAGTAGAAGAAGGAGAAGGAGAAGGTGAAGTCAGGAGGGTGAATCAGAAGAAGTAGAAGAAGGAGAAGGAGAAGGTGAAGTCAGGAGGGTGAATCAGAAGAAGCAGAAGAAGGAGAAAGAGAAGGTGAAGTTTGGAGGGTGAATCAGAAGAATCAGAGGAAGGAGAAGGAGAAGGTGAAGTCTGGAGGGTGAATCAGAAGAAGCAGAGGAAGGAGAAGGAGAAGGTGAAGTCTGGAGGGTGAATCAGAAGAAGCAGAATAAGGAGAAGGAGAAGGTGAAGTCTGGAGGGTGAATCAGAAGAAGCAGAATAAGGAGAAGGAGAAGGTGAAGTCTGGAGGGTGAATCAGAAGAAGCAGAAGAAGGAGAAGGAGAAGATGAAGTCTGGAGGGTGAATCAGAAGAAGTAGAAGAAGGAGAAGGAGAAGGTGAAGTCTGGAGGGTGAAGCAGAAGAAGTAGAAGAAGGAGAAGGAGAAGGTGAAGTCAGGAGGGTGAATCAGAAGAAGTAGAAGAAGAAGAAGGAGAAGGTGAAGTCAGGAGGGTGAATCAGAAGAAGCAGAAGAAGGAGAAGGAGAAGGTGAAGTCTGGAGGGTGAATCAGAAGAATCAGAAGAAGGAGAAGGAGAAGGTGAAGTCTGGAGGGTGAATCAGAAGAAGCAGAAGAAAGAGAAGGAGAAGGTGAAGTCTGGAGGGTGAAGCAGAAGAAACAGAAGAAGGAGAAGGAGAAGGTGAAGACTGGAGGGTGAATCAGAAGAAGTAGAAGAAGGAGAAGGAGAAGGTGAAGTCTGGAGGGTGAATCAGAAGAAGTAGAAGAAGGAGAAGGAGAAGGTGAAGTCTGGAGGGTGAATCAGAAGAAGCAGAAGAAGGAGAAGGAGAAGGTGAAGTCTGGAGGGTGAATCAGAAGAAGCAGAAGAAGGAGAAGGAGAAGATGAAGTCTGGAGGGTGAATCAGAAGAAGTAGAAGAAGGAGAAGGAGAAGGTGAATTCTGGAGGGTGAATCAGAAGTAGTAGAAGAAGGAGAAGCAGAAGGTGAAGTCTGGATGGTGAATCAGAAGAAACAGAAGAAGGAGAAGGAGAAGGTGAAGTCTGGAGGGTGAATCAGAAGAAGTAGAAGAAGGAGAAGGAGAAGGTGTAGTCTGGAGGGTGAATCAGAAGAAGTAGAAGAAGGAGAAGGAGATGGTGAAGTCTGGAGGGTGAATCAGAAGAAGCAGAAGAAGGAGAAGGAGAAGGTGAAGTCTGGAGGGTGAATCAGAAGAAGCAGAAGAAGGAGAAGGAGAAGGTGAAGTCTGGAGGGTGAATCAGAAGAAGCAGAATAAGGAGAAGGAGAAGGTGAAGTCTGGAGGGTGAATCAGAAGAAGCAGAAAAAGGAGAAGGAGAAGGTGAAGTCTGAAGGGTGAATCAGAAGAAGTAGAAGAAGGAGAAGGAGAAGGTGAAGTCTGGAGGGTGAAGCAGAAGAACTGGAAGAAGGAGAAGGAGAAGGTGAAGTCAGGAGGGTGAATCAGAAGAAGTAGAAGAAGGAGAAGGAGAAGGTGAAGTCAGGAGGGTGAATCATAAGAAGCAGAAGAAGGAGAAGGAGAAGGTGAAGTCTGGAGGGTGAATCAGAAGAAGCAGAAGAAAGAGAAGGAGAAGGTGAAGTCTGGAGGGTGAAGCAGAAGAAACAGAAGAAGGAGAAGGAGAAGGTGAAGACTGGAGGGTGAATCAGAAGAAGTAGAAGAAGGAGAAGGAGAAGGTGAAGTCTGGAGGGTGAATCAGAAGAAGTAGAAGAAGGAGAAGGAGAAGGTGAAGTCTGGAGGGTGAATCAGAAGAAGCAGAAGAAGGAGAAGGAGAAGGTGAAGTCTGGAGGGTGAATCAGAAGAAGCAGAAGAAGGAGAAGGAGAAGATGAAGTCTGGAGGGTGAATCAGAAGAAGTAGAAGAAGGAGAAGGAGAAGGTGAGGTCTGGAGGGTGAATCAGAAGAAGCAGAAGAAGGAGAAGGAGAAGGTGAAGTCTGGAGGGTGAATCAGAAGAAGCAGAAGAAGGAGAAGGAGAAGGTGAAGTCTGGAGGGTGAATCAGAAGAAGCAGAAGAAGGAGAAGGAGAAGGTGAAGTCAGGAGGGTGAATCAGAAGAAGCAGAAGAAGGAGAAGGAGAAGGTGAAGTTAGGAGGGTGAATCAGAAGAAGCAGAAGAAGGAGAAGGAGCAGGTGATGTCAGGGGGATGAAGCAGAAGAAGTAGAAGAAGGAGAAGGAGAAGGTGAAGTCAGGACGGTGAAGCAGAAGAAGCAGAAGAAGGAGAAGGAGAAGGTGAAGTCTGGAGGGTGAATCAGAAGAAGTAGAAGAAGGAGAAGGAGAAGGTCAAGTCTGGAGGGTGAATCAGAAGAAGTAGAAGAAGGAGAAGGAGAAGGTGAAGTCTGGAGGGTGAAGCAGAAGAAGTAGAAGAAGGAGAAGGAGAAGGTGAAGTCAGGAGGGTGAATCATAAGAAGCAGAAGAAGGAGAAGGAGAAGGTGAAGTCTGGAGGGTGAATCAGAACAATCAGAAGAAGGAGAAGGAGAAGGTGAAGTCTGGAGGGTGAATCAGAAGAAGCAGAAGAAAGAGAAGGAGAAGGTGAAGTCTGGAGGGTGAATCAGAAGAATCAGAAGAAGGAGAAGGAGAAGGTGAAGTCTGGAGGGTGAATCAGAAGAAGCAGAAGAAAGAGAAGGAGAAGGTGAAGTCTGGAGGGTGAAGCAGAAGAAACAGAAGAAGGAGAAGGAGAAGGTGAAGACTGGAGGGTGAATCAGAAGAAGCAGAAGAAGGAGAAGGAGAAGATGAATTCTGGAGGGTGAATCAGAAGAAGTAGAAGAAGGAGAAGGAGAAGGTGAAGTCTGGAGGGTGAATCAGAAGTAGTAGAAGAAGGAGAAGGTGAAGTCTGGACGGTGAATCAGAAGAAACAGAAGAAGGAGAAGGAGAAGGTGAAGTCTGGAGGGTGAATCAGAAGAAGTAGAAGAAGGAGAAGGAGAAGGTGTAGTCTGGAGGGTGAATCAGAAGAAGTAGACGAAGGAGAAGGAGAAGGTGAAGTCTGGAGGGTGAATCAGAAGAAGCAGAAGAAGGAAATGGAGAAGGTGAAGTCTGGAGGGTGAATCAGAAGAAGTAGAAGAAGGAGAAGGAGAAGGTGAAGTCTGGAGGGTGAATCAGAAGAAGCAGAAGAAGGAGAAGGAGAAGGTGAAATCTGGAGGGTGAATCAGAAGAAGCAGAATAAGGAGAAGGAGAAGGAGAAGTCTGGAGGGTGTATCAGAAGAAGCAGAAGAAGGAGAAGGAGAAGGTGAAGTCTGGAGGGTGAAGCAGAAGAAGTAGAAGAAGGAGAAGGAGAAGGTGAAGTCAGGAGGGTGAATCAGAAGAAGTAGAAGAAGGAGAAGGAGAAGGTGAAGTCAGGAGGGTGAATCAGAAGAAGCAGAAGAAGGAGAAGGAGAAGGTGAAGTCTGGAGGGTGAATCAGAAGAATCAGAAGAAGGAGAAGGAGAAGGTGAAGTCTGGAGGGTGAATCAGAAGAAGCAGAAGAAGGAGAAGGAGAAGGTGAAGTCTGGAGGGTGAATCAGATGAAGCAGAAGAAGGAGAAGGAGAAGGTGAAGTCAGGAGGGTGAATCAGAAGAAGCAGAAGACGGAGAAGGAGAAGGTGATGTTAGGAGGGTGAATCAGAAGAAGCAGAAGAAGGAGAAGGAGCAGGTGATGTCAGCGGGATGAAGCAGAAGAAGTAGAAGAAGGAGAAGGAGAAGGTGAAGTCAGGACGGTGAAGCAGAAGAAGCAGAAGAAGGAGAAGGAGAATGTGAAGTCTGGAGGGTGAATCAGAATAAGTAGAAGAAGGAGAAGGAGAAGGTCAAGTCTGGAGGGTGAATCAGAAGAAGTAGAAGAAGGAGAAGGAGAAGGTGAAGTCTGGAGGGTGAAGCAGAAGAAGTAGAAGAAGGAGAAGGAGAAGTTCAAGTCAGGAGGGTGAATCAGAAGAAGTAGAAGAAGGAGAAGGAGAAGGTGAAGTCAGGAGGGTGAATCAGAAGAAGCAGAAGAAGGAGAAGGAGAAGGTGAAGTCTGGAGGGTGAATCAGAAGAAGTAGAAGAAGGAGAAGGAGAAGGTGTTGTCTGGAGGGTGAATCAGAAGAAGTAGACGAAGGAGAAGGAGAAGGTGAAGTCTGGAGGGTGAATCAGAAGAAGCAGAAGAAGGAGAAGGAGAAGGTGAAGTCTGGAGGGTGAATCAGAAGAAGCAGAATAAGGAGAAGGAGAAGGTGAAGTCTGGAGGGTGAATCAGAAGAAGCAGAAAAAGAAGAAGGAGAAGGTGAAGTCTGAAGGGTGAATCAGAAGAAGTAGAAGAAGGAGAAGGAGAAGGTGAAGTCTGGAGGGTGAAGCAGAAGAAGTAGAAGAAGGAGAAGGAGAAGGTGAAGTCAGGAGGGTGAATCAGAAGAAGTAGAAGAAGGAGAAGGAGAAGGTCAAGTCTGGAGGGTGAATCAGAAGAAGTAGAATAAGGAGAAGGAGAAGGTGAAGTCTGGAGGGTGAAGCAGAAGAAGTAGAAGAAGGAGAAGGAGAAGGTGAAGTCAGGAGGGTGAATCAGAAGAAGTAGAAGAAGGAGAAGGAGAAGGTGAAGTCAGGAGGGTGAATCAGAAGAAGCAGAAGAAGGAGAAGGAGAAGGTGAAGTCTGGAGGGTGTATCAGAAGAATCAGAAGAAGGAGAAGGAGAAGGTGAAGTCTGGAGGGTGAATCAGAAGAAGCAGAAGAAAGAGAAGGAGAAGGTGAAGTCTGGAGGGTGAATCAGAAGAAGTAGAAGAAGGAGAAAGAGAAGGTGAAGTCTGGAGTGTGAATCAGAAGAAGCAGAAGAAGGAGAAGGAGAAGGTGAAGTCTGGAGGGTGAATCAGAAGAAGCAGAATAAGGAGAAGGAGAAGGTGAAGTCTGGAGGGTGAAGCAGAAGAAGCAGAAGAAGGAGAAGGAGAAGGTGAAGTCTGGAGGGTGAATCAGAAGAAGTAGAAGAAGGAGAAGGAGAAGGTGTAGTCTCGAGGGTGAAGCAGAAGAAGTAGAAGAAGGAGAAGGAGAAGGTGAAGTCAGGAGGGTGAATCAGAAGAAGTAGAAGAAGGAGAAGGAGAAGGTGAAGTCAGGAGGGTGAATCAGAAGAAGCAGAAGAAGGAGAAAGAGAAGGTGAAGTTTGGAGGGTGAATCAGAAGAATCAGAGGAAGGAGAAGGAGAAGGTGAAGTCTGGAGGGTGAATCAGAAGAAGCAGAGGAAGGAGAAGGAGAAGGTGAAGTCTGGAGGGTGAATCAGAAGAAGCAGAATAAGGAGAAGGAGAAGGTGAAGTCTGGAGGGTGAATCAGAAGAAGCAGAATAAGGAGAAGGAGAAGGTGAAGTCTGGAGGGTGAATCAGAAGAAGCAGAAGAAGGAGAAGGAGAAGATGAAGTCTGGAGGGTGAATCAGAAGAAGTAGAAGAAGGAGAAGGAGAAGGTGAAGTCTGGAGGGTGAAGCAGAAGAAGTAGAAGAAGGAGAAGGAGAAGGTGAAGTCAGGAGGGTGAATCAGAAGAAGTAGAAGAAGAAGAAGGAGAAGGTGAAGTCAGGAGGGTGAATCAGAAGAAGCAGAAGAAGGAGAAGGAGAAGGTGAAGTCTGGAGGGTGAATCAGAAGAATCAGAAGAAGGAGAAGGAGAAGGTGAAGTCTGGAGGGTGAATCAGAAGAAGCAGAAGAAAGAGAAGGAGAAGGTGAAGTCTGGAGGGTGAAGCAGAAGAAACAGAAGAAGGAGAAGGAGAAGGTGAAGACTGGAGGGTGAATCAGAAGAAGTAGAAGAAGGAGAAGGAGAAGGTGAAGTCTGGAGGGTGAATCAGAAGAAGTAGAAGAAGGAGAAGGAGAAGGTGAAGTCTGGAGGGTGAATCAGAAGAAGCAGAAGAAGGAGAAGGAGAAGGTGAAGTCTGGAGGGTGAATCAGAAGAAGCAGAAGAAGGAGAAGGAGAAGATGAAGTCTGGAGGGTGAATCAGAAGAAGTAGAAGAAGGAGAAGGAGAAGGTGAATTCTGGAGGGTGAATCAGAAGTAGTAGAAGAAGGAGAAGGAGAAGGTGAAGTCTGGATGGTGAATCAGAAGAAACAGAAGAAGGAGAAGGAGAAGGTGAAGTCTGGAGGGTGAATCAGAAGAAGTAGAAGAAGGAGAAGGAGAAGGTGTAGTCTGGAGGGTGAATCAGGAGAAGTAGAAGAAGGAGAAGGAGATGGTGAAGTCTGGAGGGTGAATCAGAAGAAGCAGAAGAAGGAGAAGGAGAAGGTGAAGTCTGGAGGGTGAATCAGAAGAAGCAGAAGAAGGAGAAGGAGAAGGTGAAGTCTGGAGGGTGAATCAGAAGAAGCAGAATAAGGAGAAGGAGAAGGTGAAGTCTGGAGGGTGAATCAGAAGAAGCAGAAAAAGGAGAAGGAGAAGGTGAAGTCTGAAGGGTGAATCAGAAGAAGTAGAAGAAGGAGAAGGAGAAGGTGAAGTCTGGAGGGTGAAGCAGAAGAACTGGAAGAAGGAGAAGGAGAAGGTGAAGTCAGGAGGGTGAATCAGAAGAAGTAGAAGAAGGAGAAGGAGAAGGTGAAGTCAGGAGGGTGAATCATAAGAAGCAGAAGAAGGAGAAGGAGAAGGTGAAGTCTGGAGGGTGAATCAGAAGAAGCAGAAGAAAGAGAAGGAGAAGGTGAAGTCTGGAGGGTGAAGCAGAAGAAACAGAAGAAGGAGAAGGAGAAGGTGAAGACTGGAGGGTGAATCAGAAGAAGTAGAAGAAGGAGAAGGAGAAGGTGAAGTCTGGAGGGTGAATCAGAAGAAGTAGAAGAAGGAGAAGGAGAAGGTGAAGTCTGGAGGGTGAATCAGAAGAAGCAGAAGAAGGAGAAGGTGAAGTCTGGAGGGTGAATCAGAAGAAGCAGAAGAAGGAGAAGGAGAAGATGAAGTCTGGAGGGTGAATCAGAAGAAGTAGAAGAAGGAGAAGGAGAAGGTGAGGTCTGGAGGGTGAATCAGAAGAAGCAGAAGAAGGAGAAGGAGAAGGTGAAGTCTGGAGGGTGAATCAGAAGAAGCAGAAGAAGGAGAAGGAGAAGGTGAAGTCTGGAGGGTGAATCAGAAGAAGCAGAAGAAGGAGAAGGAGAAGGTGAAGTCAGGAGGGTGAATCAGAAGAAGCAGAAGAAGGAGAAGGAGAAGGTGAAGTTAGGAGGGTGAATCAGAAGAAGCAGAAGAAGGAGAAGGAGCAGGTGATGTCAGGGGGATGAAGCAGAAGAAGTAGAAGAAGGAGAAGGAGAAGGTGAAGTCAGGACGGTGAAGCAGAAGAAGCAGAAGAAGGAGAAGGAGAAGGTGAAGTCTGGAGGGTGAATCAGAAGAAGTAGAAGAAGGAGAAGGAGAAGGTCAAGTCTGGAGGGTGAATCAGAAGAAGTAGAAGAAGGAGAAGGAGAAGGTGAAGTCTGGAGGGTGAAGCAGAAGAAGTAGAAGAAGGAGAAGGAGAAGGTGAAGTCAGGAGGGTGAATCATAAGAAGCAGAAGAAGGAGAAGGAGAAGGTGAAGTCTGGTGGGTGAATCAGAACAATCAGAAGAAAGAGAAGGAGAAGGTGAAGTCTGGAGGGTGAATCAGAAGAAGCAGAAGAAAGAGAAGGAGAAGGTGAAGTCTGGAGGGTGAATCAGAAGAATCAGAAGAAGGAGAAGGAGAAGGTGAAGTCTGGAGGGTGAATCAGAAGAAGCAGAAGAAAGAGAAGGAGAAGGTGAAGTCTGGAGGGTGAAGCAGAAGAAACAGAAGAAGGAGAAGGAGAAGGTGAAGACTGGAGGGTGAATCAGAAGAAGTAGAAGAAGGAGAAGGAGAAGGTGAAGTCTGGAGGGTGAATCAGAAGAAGTAGAAGAAGGAGAAGGAGAAGGTGAAGTCTGGAGGGTGAATCATAAGAAGCAGAAGAAGGAGAAGGAGAAGGTGAAGTCTGGAGGGTGAATCAGAAGAATCAGAAGAAGGAGAAGGAGAAGGTGAAGTCTGGAGGGTGAATCAGAAGAAGCAGAAGAAAGAGAAGGAGAAGGTGAAGTCTGGAGGGTGAATCAGAAGAATCAGAAGAAGGAGAAGGAGAAGGTGAAGTCTGGAGGGTGAATCAGAAGAAGCAGAAGAAAGAGAAGGAGAAGGTGAAGTCTGGAGGGTGAAGCAGAAGAAACAGAAGAAGGAGAAGGAGAAGGTGAAGACTGGAGGGTGAATCAGAAGAAGTAGAAGAAGGAGAAGGAGAAGGTGAAGTCTGGAGGGTGAATCAGAAGAAGTAGAAGAAGGAGAAGGAGAAGGTGAAGTCTGGAGGGTGAATCAGAAGAAGCAGAAGAAGGAGAAGGAGAAGGTGAAGTCTGGAGGGTGAATCAGAAGAAGCAGAAGAAGGAGAAGGAGAAGATGAAGTCTGGAGGGTGAATCAGAAGAAGTAGAAGAAGGAGAAGGAGAAGGTGAGGTCTGGAGGGTGAATCAGAAGAAGCAGAAGAAGGAGAAGGAGAAGGTGAAGTCTGGAGGGTGAATCAGAAGAAGCAGAAGAAGGAGAAGGAGAAGGTGAAGTCTGCAGGGTGAATCAGAAGAAGCAGAAGAAGGAGAAGGAGAAGGTGAAGTCAGGAGGGTGAATCAGAAGAAGCAGAAGAAGGAGAAGGAGAAGGTAAAGTTAGGAGGGTGAATCAGAAGAAGCAGAAGAAGGAGAAGGAGCAGGTGATGTCAGGGGGATGAAGCAGAAGAAGTAGAAGAAGGAGAAGGAGAAGGTGAAGTCAGGACGGTGAAGCAGAAGAAGCAGAAGAAGGAGAAGGAGAAGGTGAAGTCTGGAGGGTGAATCAGAAGAAGTAGAAGAAGGAGAAGGAGAAGGTCAAGTCTGGAGGGTGAATCAGAAGAAGTAGAATAAGGAGAAGGAGAAGGTGAAGTCTGGAGGGTGAAGCAGAAGAAGTAGAAGAAGGAGAAGGAGAAGGTGAAGTCAGGAGGGTGAATCAGAAGAAGTAGAAGAAGGAGAAGGAGAAGGTGAAGTCAGGAGGGTGAATCAGAAGAAGCAGAAGAAGGAGAAGGAGAAGGTGAAGTCTGGAGGGTGTATCAGAAGAATCAGAAGAAGGAGAAGGAGAAGGTGAAGTCTGGAGGGTGAATCAGAAGAAGCAGAAGAAAGAGAAGGAGAAGGTGAAGTCTGGAGGGTGAATCAGAAGAAGTAGAAGAAGGAGAAGGAGAAGGTGAAGTCTGGAGTGTGAATCAGAAGAAGCAGAAGAAGGAGAAGGAGAAGGTGAAGTCTGGAGGGTGAAGCAGAAGAAACAGAAGAAGGAGAAGGAGAAGGTGAAGACTGGAGGGTGAATCAGAAGAAGTAGAATAAGGAGAAGGAGAAGGTGAAGTCTGGAGGGTGAAGCAGAAGAAGTAGAAGAAGGAGAAGGAGAAGGTGAAGTCAGGAGGGTGAATCAGAAGAAGTAGAAGAAGGAGAAGGAGAATGTGAAGTCAGGAGGGTGAATCAGAAGAAGCAGAAGAAGGAGAAGGAGAAGGTGAAGTCTGGAGGGTGTATCAGAAGAATCAGAAGAAGGAGAAGGAGAAGGTGAAGTCTGGAGGGTGAATCAGAAGAAGCAGAAGAAAGAGAAGGAGAAGGTGAAGTCTGGAGGGTGAATCAGAAGAAGTAGAAGAAGGAGAAGGAGAAGGTGAAGTCTGGAGTGTGAATCAGAAGAAGCAGAAGAAGGAGAAGGAGAAGGTGAAGTCTGGAGGGTGAAGCAGAAGAAACAGAAGAAGGAGAAGGAGAAGGTGAAGACTGGAGGGTGAATCAGAAGAAGTAGAAGAAGGAGAAGGAGAAGGTGAAGTCTGGAGGGTGAATCAGAAGAAGTAGAAGAAGGAGAAGGAGAAGGTGAAGTCTGGAGGGTGAATCATAAGAAGCAGAAGAAGGAGAAGGAGAAGGTGAAGTCTGGAGGGTGAATCAGAAGAATCAGAAGAAGGAGAAGGAGAAGGTGAAGTCTGGAGGGTGAATCAGAAGAAGCAGAAGAAAGAGAAGGAGAAGGTGAAGTCTGGAGGGTGAATCAGAAGAATCAGAAGAAGGAGAAGGAGAAGGTGAAGTCTGGAGGGTGAATCAGAAGAAGCAGAAGAAAGAGAAGGAGAAGGTGAAGTCTGGAGGGTGAAGCAGAAGAAACAGAAGAAGGAGAAGGAGAAGGTGAAGACTGGAGGGTGAATCAGAAGAAGTAGAAGAAGGAGAAGGAGAAGGTGAAGTCTGGAGGGTGAATCAGAAGAAGTAGAAGAAGGAGAAGGAGAAGGTGAAGTCTGGAGGGTGAATCAGAAGAAGCAGAAGAAGGAGAAGGAGAAGGTGAAGTCTGGAGGGTGAATCAGAAGAAGCAGAAGAAGGAGAAGGAGAAGATGAAGTCTGGAGGGTGAATCAGAAGAAGTAGAAGAAGGAGAAGGAGAAGGTGAGGTCTGGAGGGTGAATCAGAAGAAGCAGAAGAAGGAGAAGGAGAAGGTGAAGTCTGGAGGGTGAATCAGAAGAAGCAGAAGAAGGAGAAGGAGAAGGTGAAGTCTGCAGGGTGAATCAGAAGAAGCAGAAGAAGGAGAAGGAGAAGGTGAAGTCAGGAGGGTGAATCAGAAGAAGCAGAAGAAGGAGAAGGAGAAGGTAAAGTTAGGAGGGTGAATCAGAAGAAGCAGAAGAAGGAGAAGGAGCAGGTGATGTCAGGGGGATGAAGCAGAAGAAGTAGAAGAAGGAGAAGGAGAAGGTGAAGTCAGGACGGTGAAGCAGAAGAAGCAGAAGAAGGAGAAGGAGAAGGTGAAGTCTGGAGGGTGAATCAGAAGAAGTAGAAGAAGGAGAAGGAGAAGGTCAAGTCTGGAGGGTGAATCAGAAGAAGTAGAATAAGGAGAAGGAGAAGGTGAAGTCTGGAGGGTGAAGCAGAAGAAGTAGAAGAAGGAGAAGGAGAAGGTGAAGTCAGGAGGGTGAATCAGAAGAAGTAGAAGAAGGAGAAGGAGAAGGTGAAGTCAGGAGGGTGAATCAGAAGAAGCAGAAGAAGGAGAAGGAGAAGGTGAAGTCTGGAGGGTGTATCAGAAGAATCAGAAGAAGGAGAAGGAGAAGGTGAAGTCTGGAGTGTGAATCAGAAGAAGCAGAAGAAAGAGAAGGAGAAGGTGAAGTCTGGAGGGTGAATCAGAAGAAGTAGAAGAAGGAGAAGGAGAAGGTGAAGTCTGGAGTGTGAATCAGAAGAAGCAGAAGAAGGAGAAGGAGAAGGTGAAGTCTTGAGGGTGAATCAGAAGAAGCAGAATAAGGAGAAGGAGAAGGTGAAGTCTGGAGGGTGAAGCAGAAGAAGCAGAAGAAGGAGAAGGAGAAGGTGAAGTCTGGAGGGTGAATCAGAAGAAGTAGAAGAAGGAGAAGGAGAAGGTGAAGTCTGGAGGGTGAAGCAGAAGAAGTAGAAGAAGGAGAAGGAGAAGGTGAAGTCAGGAGGGTGAATCAGAAGAAGGAGAAGAAGGAGAAGGAGAAGGTGAAGTCAGGAGGGTGAATCAGAAGAAGCAGAAGAAGGAGAAAGAGAAGGTGAAGTCTGGAGGGTGAATCAGAAGAATCAGAGGAAGGAGAAGGAGAAGGTGAAGTCTGGAGGGTGTATCAGAAGAAGCAGAAGAAGGAGAAGGAGAAGATGAAGTCTGGAGGGTGAATCAGAAGAAGTAGATGAAGGAGAATGAGAAGGTGAGGTCTGGAGGGTGAATCAGAAGAAGCAGAAGAAGGAGAAGGAGAAGGTGAAGTCTGAAGGGTGAATCAGAAGAAGCAGAAGAAGGAGAAGGAGAAGGTGAAGTCTGGAGGGTGAATCAGAAGAAGCAGAAGAAGGAGAAGGAGAAGGTGAAGTCTGGAGGGTGAATCAGAAGAAGCAGAAGAAGGAGAAGGAGAAGATGAAGTCTGGAGGGTGAATCAGAAGAAGTAGAAGAAGGAGAAGGAGAAGGTGAATTCTGGAGGGTGAATCAGAAGTAGTAGAAGAAGGAGAAGGAGAAGGTGAAGTCTGGACGGTGAATCAGAAGAAACAGAAGAAGGAGAAGGAGAAGGTGAAGTCTGGAGGGTGAATCAGAAGAAGTAGAAGAAGGAGAAGGAGAAGGTGTAGTCTGGAGGGTGAATCAGAAGAAGTAGAAGAAGGAGAAGGAGATGGTGAAGTCTGGAGAGTGAATCAGAAGAAGCAGAAGAAGGAGAAGGAGAAGGTGAAGTCTGGAGGGTGAATCAGAAGAAGCAGAAGAAGGAGAAGGAGAAGGTGAAGTCTGGAGGGTGAATCAGAAGAAGCAGAATAAGGAGAAGGAGAAGGTGAAGTCTGGAGGGTGAATCAGAAGAAGCAGAAAAAGGAGAAGGAGAAGGTGAAGTCTGAAGGGTGAATCAGAAGAAGTAGAAGAAGGAGAAGGAGAAGGTGAAGTCTGGAGGGTGAAGCAGAAGAAGTAGAAGAAGGAGAAGGAGAAGGTGAAGTCAGGAGGGTGAATCAGAAGAAGTAGAAGAAGGAGAAGGAGAAGGTGAAGTCAGGAGGGTGAATCATAAGAAGCAGAAGAAGGAGAAGGAGAAGGTGAAGTCTGGAGGGTGAATCAGAAGAATCAGAAGAAGGAGAAGGAGAAGATGAAGTCTGGAGGGTGAATCAGAAGAAGCAGAAGAAAGAGAAGGAGAAGGTGAAGTCTGGAGGGTGAAGCAGAAGAAACAGAAGAAGGAGAAGGAGAAGGTGAAGACTGGAGGGTGAATCAGAAGAAGTAGAAGAAGGAGAAGGAGAAGGTGAAGTCTGGAGGGTGAATCAGAAGAAGTAGAAGAAGGAGAAGGAGAAGGTGAAGTCTGGAGGGTGAATCAGAAGAAGCAGAAGAAGGAGAAGGAGAAGGTGAAGTCTGGAGGGTGAATCAGAAGAAGCAGAAGAAGGAGAAGGAGAAGATGAAGTCTGGAGGGTGAATCAGAAGAAGTAGAAGAAGGAGAAGGAGAAGGTGAGGTCTGGAGGGTGAATCAGAAGAAGCAGAAGAAGGAGAAGGAGAAGGTGAAGTCTGGAGGGTGAATCAGAAGAAGCAGAAGAAGGAGAAGGAGAAGGTGAAGTCAGGAGGGTGAATCAGAAGAAGCAGAAGAAGGAGAAGGAGAAGGTGAAGTTAGGAGGGTGAATCAGAAGAAGCAGAAGAAGGAGAAGGAGCAGGTGATGTCAGGGGGATGAAGCAGAAGAAGTAGAAGAAGGAGAAGGAGAAGGTGAAGTCAGGACGGTGAATCAGAAGAAACAGAAGAAGGAGAAGGAGAAGGTGAAGTCTGGAGGGTGAATCAGAAGAAGTAGAAGAAGGAGAAGGAGAAGGTCAAGTCTGGAGGGTGAATCAGAAGAAGTAGAAGAAGGAGAAGGAGAAGGTGAAGTCTGGAGGGTGAAGCAGAAGAAGTAGAAGAAGGAGAAGGAGAAGGTGAAGTCAGGAGGGTGAATCATAAGAAGCAGAAGAAGGAGAAGGAGAAGGTGAAGTCTGGAGGGTGAATCAGAAGAATCAGAAGAAGGAGAAGGAGAAGGTGAAGTCTGGAGGGTGAATCAGAAGAAGCAGAAGAAAGAGAAGGAGAAGGTGAAGTCTGGAGGGTGAATCAGAAGAATCAGAAGAAGGAGAAGGAGAAGGTGAAGTCTGGAGGGTGAATCAGAAGAAGCAGAAGAAAGAGAAGGAGAAGGTGAAGTCTGGAGGGTGAAGCAGAAGAAACAGAAGAAGGAGAAGGAGAAGGTGAAGTCTGGAGGGTGAATCAGAAGAAGTAGAAGAAGGAGAAGGAGAAGGTGAAGTCTGGAGGGTGAAGCAGAAGAAGTAGAAGAAGGAGAAGGAGAAGGTGAAGTCAGGAGGGTGAATCAGAAGAAGGAGAAGAAGGAGAAGGAGAAGGTGAAGTCAGGAGGGTGAATCAGAAGAAGCAGAAGAAGGAGAAAGAGAAGGTGAAGTCTGGAGGGTGAATCAGAAGAATCAGAGGAAGGAGAAGGAGAAGGTGAAGTCTGGAGGGTGTATCAGAAGAAGCAGAAGAAGGAGAAGGAGAAGATGAAGTCTGGAGGGTGAATCAGAAGAAGTAGATGAAGGAGAATGAGAAGGTGAGGTCTGGAGGGTGAATCAGAAGAAGCAGAAGAAGGAGAAGGAGAAGGTGAAGTCTGAAGGGTGAATCAGAAGAAGCAGAAGAAGGAGAAGGAGAAGGTGAAGTCTGGAGGGTGAATCAGAAGAAGCAGAAGAAGGAGAAGGAGAAGGTGAAGTCTGGAGGGTGAATCAGAAGAAGCAGAAGAAGGAGAAGGAGAAGATGAAGTCTGGAGGGTGAATCAGAAGAAGTAGAAGAAGGAGAAGGAGAAGGTGAATTCTGGAGGGTGAATCAGAAGTAGTAGAAGAAGGAGAAGGAGAAGGTGAAGTCTGGACGGTGAATCAGAAGAAACAGAAGAAGGAGAAGGAGAAGGTGAAGTCTGGAGGGTGAATCAGAAGAAGTAGAAGAAGGAGAAGGAGAAGGTGTAGTCTGGAGGGTGAATCAGAAGAAGTAGAAGAAGGAGAAGGAGATGGTGAAGTCTGGAGGGTGAATCAGAAGAAGCAGAAGAAGGAGAAGGAGAAGGTGAAGTCTGGAGGGTGAATCAGAAGAAGCAGAAGAAGGAGAAGGAGAAGGTGAAGTCTGGAGGGTGAATCAGAAGAAGCAGAATAAGGAGAAGGAGAAGGTGAAGTCTGGAGGGTGAATCAGAAGAAGCAGAAAAAGGAGAAGGAGAAGGTGAAGTCTGAAGGGTGAATCAGAAGAAGTAGAAGAAGGAGAAGGAGAAGGTGAAGTCTGGAGGGTGAAGCAGAAGAAGTAGAAGAAGGAGAAGGAGAAGGTGAAGTCAGGAGGGTGAATCAGAAGAAGTAGAAGAAGGAGAAGGAGAAGGTGAAGTCAGGAGGGTGAATCATAAGAAGCAGAAGAAGGAGAAGGAGAAGGTGAAGTCTGGAGGGTGAATCAGAAGAATCAGAAGAAGGAGAAGGAGAAGATGAAGTCTGGAGGGTGAATCAGAAGAAGCAGAAGAAAGAGAAGGAGAAGGTGAAGTCTGGAGGGTGAAGCAGAAGAAACAGAAGAAGGAGAAGGAGAAGGTGAAGACTGGAGGGTGAATCAGAAGAAGTAGAAGAAGGAGAAGGAGAAGGTGAAGTCTGGAGGGTGAATCAGAAGAAGTAGAAGAAGGAGAAGGAGAAGGTGAAGTCTGGAGGGTGAATCAGAAGAAGCAGAAGAAGGAGAAGGAGAAGGTGAAGTCTGGAGGGTGAATCAGAAGAAGCAGAAGAAGGAGAAGGAGAAGATGAAGTCTGGAGGGTGAATCAGAAGAAGTAGAAGAAGGAGAAGGAGAAGGTGAGGTCTGGAGGGTGAATCAGAAGAAGCAGAAGAAGGAGAAGGAGAAGGTGAAGTCTGGAGGGTGAATCAGAAGAAGCAGAAGAAGGAGAAGGAGAAGGTGAAGTCAGGAGGGTGAATCAGAAGAAGCAGAAGAAGGAGAAGGAGAAGGTGAAGTTAGGAGGGTGAATCAGAAGAAGCAGAAGAAGGAGAAGGAGCAGGTGATGTCAGGGGGATGAAGCAGAAGAAGTAGAAGAAGGAGAAGGAGAAGGTGAAGTCAGGACGGTGAATCAGAAGAAACAGAAGAAGGAGAAGGAGAAGGTGAAGTCTGGAGGGTGAATCAGAAGAAGTAGAAGAAGGAGAAGGAGAAGGTCAAGTCTGGAGGGTGAATCAGAAGAAGTAGAAGAAGGAGAAGGAGAAGGTGAAGTCTGGAGGGTGAAGCAGAAGAAGTAGAAGAAGGAGAAGGAGAAGGTGAAGTCAGGAGGGTGAATCATAAGAAGCAGAAGAAGGAGAAGGAGAAGGTGAAGTCTGGAGGGTGAATCAGAAGAATCAGAAGAAGGAGAAGGAGAAGGTGAAGTCTGGAGGGTGAATCAGAAGAAGCAGAAGAAAGAGAAGGAGAAGGTGAAGACTGGAGGGTGAATCAGAAGAATCAGAAGAAGGAGAAGGAGAAGGTGAAGTCTGGAGGGTGAATCAGAAGAAGCAGAAGAAAGAGAAGGAGAAGGTGAAGTCTGGAGGGTGAAGCAGAAGAAACAGAAGAAGGAGAAGGAGAAGGTGAAGACTGGAGGGTGAATCAGAAGAAGTAGAAGAAGGAGAAGGAGAAGGTGAAGTCTGGAGGGTGAATCAGAAGAAGTAGAAGAAGGAGAAGGAGAAGGTGAAGTCTGGAGGGTGAATCATAAGAAGCAGAAGAAGGAGAAGGAGAAGGTGAAGTCTGGAGGGTGAATCAGAAGAATCAGAAGAAGGAGAAGGAGAAGGTGAAGTCTGGAGGGTGAATCAGAAGAAGCAGAAGAAAGAGAAGGAGAAGGTGAAGTCTGGAGGGTGAATCAGAAGAATCAGAAGAAGGAGAAGGAGAAGGTGAAGTCTGGAGGGTGAATCAGAAGAAGCAGAAGAAAGAGAAGGAGAAGGTGAAGTCTGGAGGGTGAAGCAGAAGAAACAGAAGAAGGAGAAGGAGAAGGTGAAGACTGGAGGGTGAATCAGAAGAAGTAGAAGAAGGAGAAGGAGAAGGTGAAGTCTGGAGGGTGAATCAGAAGAAGTAGAAGAAGGAGAAGGAGAAGGTGAAGTCTGGAGGGTGAATCAGAAGAAGCAGAAGAAGGAGAAGGAGAAGGTGAAGTCTGGAGGGTGAATCAGAAGAAGCAGAAGAAGGAGAAGGAGAAGATGAAGTCTGGAGGGTGAATCAGAAGAAGTAGAAGAAGGAGAAGGAGAAGGTGAGGTCTGGAGGGTGAATCAGAAGAAGCAGAAGAAGGAGAAGGAGAAGGTGAAGTCTGGAGGGTGAATCAGAAGAAGCAGAAGAAGGAGAAGGACAAGGTGAAGTCTGCAGGGTGAATCAGAAGAAGCAGAAGAAGGAGAAGGAGAAGGTGAAGTCAGGAGGGTGAACCAGAAGAAGCAGAAGAAGGAGAAGGAGAAGGTAAAGTTAGGAGGGTGAATCAGAAGAAGCAGAAGAAGGAGAAGGAGCAGGTGATGTCAGGGGGATGAAGCAGAAGAAGTAGAAGAAGGAGAAGGAGAAGGTGAAGTCAGGACGGTGAAGCAGAAGAAGCAGAAGAAGGAGAAGGAGAAGGTGAAGTCTGGAGGGTGAATCAGAAGAAGTAGAAGAAGGAGAAGGAGAAGGTCAAGTCTGGAGGGTGAATCAGAAGAAGTAGAATAAGGAGAAGGAGAAGGTGAAGTCTGGAGGGTGAAGCAGAAGAAGTAGAAGAAGGAGAAGGAGAAGGTGAAGTCAGGAGGGTGAATCAGAAGAAGTAGAAGAAGGAGAAGGAGAAGGTGAAGTCAGGAGGGTGAATCAGAAGAAGCAGAAGAAGGAGAAGGAGAAGGTGAAGTCTGGAGGGTGTATCAGAAGAATCAGAAGAAGGAGAAGGAGAAGGTGAAGTCTGGAGGGTGAATCAGAAGAAGCAGAAGAAAGAGAAGGAGAAGGTGAAGTCTGGAGGGTGAATCAGAAGAAGTAGAAGAAGGAGAAGGAGAAGGTGAAGTCTGGAGTGTGAATCAGAAGAAGCAGAAGAAGGAGAAGGAGAAGGTGAAGTCTGGAGGGTGAATCAGAAGAAGCAGAATAAGGAGAAGGAGAAGGTGAAGTCTGGAGGGTGAAGCAGAAGAAGCAGAAGAAGGAGAAGGAGAAGGTGAAGTCTGGAGGTTGAAGCAGAAGAAGTAGAAGAAGGAGAAGGAGAAGGTGAAGTCAGGAGGGTGAATCAGAAGAAGGAGAAGAAGGAGAAGGAGAAGTTGAAGTCAGGAGGGTGAATCAGAAGAAGCAGAAGAAGGAGAAAGAGAAGGTGAAGTCTGGAGGGTGAATCAGAAGAATCAGAGGAAGGAGAAGGAGAAGGTGAAGTCTGGAAGGTGAATCAGAAGAAGCAGAGGAAGGAGAAGGAGAAGGTGAAGTCTGGAGGGTGAAGCAGAAGAAGTAGAAGAAGGAGAAGGAGAAGGTGAAGTCAGGAGGGTGAAGCAGAAGAAGCAGAAGAAGGAGAAGGAGAAGGTGAAGTCTGGAGGGTGAATCAGAAGAAGTAGAAGAAGGAGAAGGAGAAGGTGAAGTCTGGAGGGTGAATCAGAAGAAGCAGAATAAGGAGAAGGAGAAGGTGAAGTCTGGAGGGTGAAGCAGAAGAAGCAGAAGAAGGAGAAGGATAAGGTGAAGTCTGGAGGGTGAATCAGAAGAAGTAGAAGAAGGAGAAGGAGAAGGTGAAGTCTGGAGGGTGAAGCAGAAGAAGTAGAAGAAGGAGAAGGAGAAGGTGAAGTCAGGAGGGTGAATCAGAAGATGTAGAAGAAGGAGAAGGAGAAGGTGAAGTCAGGAGGGTGAATCATAAGAAGCAGAAGAAGGAGAAGGAGAAGGTGAAGTCTGGAGGGTGAATCAGAAGAATCAGAAGAAGGAGAAGGAGAAGGTGAAGTCTGGAGGGTGAATCAGAAGAAGCAGAAGAAAGAGAAGGAGAAGGTGAAGTCTGGAGGGTGAAGCAGAAGAAACAAAAGAAGGAGAAGGAGAAGGTGAAGACTGGAGGGTGAATCAGAAGAAGTAGAAGAAGGAGAAGGAGAAGGTGAAGTCTGGAGGGTGAATCAGAAGAAGTAGAAGAAGGAGAAGGAGAAGGTGAAGTCTGGAGGGTGAATCAGAAGAAGCAGAAGAAGGAGAAGGAGAAGGTGAAGTCTGGAGGGTGAATCAGAAGAAGCAGAAGAAGGAGAAGGAGAAGGTGAAGTCTGGAGGGTGAATCAGAAGAAGCAGAATAAGGTGAAGGAGAAGGTGAAGTCTGGAGGGTGAATCAGAAGAAGCAGAAAAAGGAGAAGGAGAAGGTGAAGTCTGAAGGGTGAATCAGAAGAAGTAGAAGAAGGAGAAGGAGAAGGTGAAGTCTGGAGGGTGAAGCAGAAGAAGTAGAAGAAGGAGAAGGAGAAGGTGAAGTCAGGAGGGTGAATCAGAAGAAGTAGAAGAAGGAGAAGGAGAAGGTGAAGTCAGGAGGGTGAATCATAAGAAGCAGAAGAAGGAGAAGGAGAAGGTGAAGTCTGGAGGGTGAATCAGAAGAATCAGAAGAAGGAGAAGGAGAAGGTGAAGTCTGGAGGGTGAATCAGAAGAAGCAGAAGAAAGAGAAGGAGAAGGTGAAGTCTGGAGGGTGAAGCAGAAGAAACAGAAGAAGGAGAAGGAGAAGGTGAAGACTGGAGGGTGAATCAGAAGAAGTAGAAGAAGGAGAAGGAGAAGGTGAAGTCTGGAGGGTGAATCAGAAGAAGTAGAAGAAGGAGAAGGAGAAGGTGAAGTCTGGAGGGTGAATCAGAAGAAGCAGAAGAAGGAGAAGGAGAAGGTGAAGTCTGGAGGGTGAATCAGAAGAAGCAGAAGAAGGAGAAGGAGAAGATGAAGTCTGGAGGGTGAATCAGAAGAAGTAGAAGAAGGAGAAGGAGAAGGTGAGGTCTGGAGGGTGAATCAGAAGAAGCAGAAGAAGGAGAAGGAGAAGGTGAAGTCTGGAGGGTGAAGCAGAAGAAGTAGAAGAAGGAGAAGGAGAAGGTGAAGTCAGGAGGGTGAATCATAAGAAGCAGAAGAAGGAGAAGGAGAAGGTGAAGTCTGGAGGGTGAATCAGAAGAATCAGAAGAAGGAGAAGGAGAAGGTGAAGTCTGGAGGGTGAATCAGAAGAAGCAGAAGAAAGAGAAGGAGAAGGAGAAGTCTGGAGGGTGAAGCAGAAGAAACAGAAGAAGGAGAAGGAGAAGGTGAAGACTGGAGGGTGAATCAGAAGAAGTAGAAGAAGGAGAAGGAGAAGGTGAAGTCTGGAGGGTGAATCAGAAGAAGTAGAAGAAGGAGAAGGAGAAGGTGAAGTCTGGAGGGTGCATCATAAGAAGCAGAAGAAGGAGAAGGAGAAGGTGAAGTCTGGAGGGTGAATCAGAAGAATCAGAAGAAGGAGAAGGAGAAGGTGAAGTCTGGAGGGTGAATCAGAAGAAGCAGAAGAAAGAGAAGGAGAAGGTGAAGTCTGGAGGGTGAATCAGAAGAATCAGAAGAAGGAGAAGGAGAAGGTGAAGTCTGGAGGGTGAATCAGAAGAAGCAGAAGAAAGAGAAGGAGAAGGTGAAGTCTGGAGGGTGAAGCAGAAGAAACAGAAGAAGGAGAAGGAGAAGGTGAAGACTGGAGGGTGAATCAGAAGAAGTAGAAGAAGGAGAAGGAGAAGGTGAAGTCTGGAGGGTGAATCAGAAGAAGTAGAAGAAGGAGAAGGAGAAGGTGAAGTCTGGAGGGTGAATCAGAAGAAGCAGAAGAAGGAGAAGGAGAAGGTGAAGTCTGGAGGGTGAATCAGAAGAAGCAGAAGAAGGAGAAGGAGAAGATGAAGTCTGGAGGGTGAATCAGAAGAAGTAGAAGAAGGAGAAGGAGAAGGTGAGGTCTGGAGGGTGAATCAGAAGAAGCAGAAGAAGGAGAAGGAGAAGGTGAAGTCTGGAGGGTGAATCAGAAGAAGCAGAAGAAGGAGAAGGAGAAGGTGAAGTCTGCAGGGTGAATCAGAAGAAGCAGAAGAAGGAGAAAGAGAAGGTGAAGTCAGGAGGGTGAACCAGAAGAAGCAGAAGAAGGAGAAGGAGAAGGTAAAGTTAGGAGGGTGAATCAGAAGAAGCAGAAGAAGGAGAAGGAGCAGGTGATGTCAGGGGGATGAAGCAGAAGAAGTAGAAGAAGGAGAAGGAGAAGGTGAAGTCAGGACGGTGAAGCAGAAGAAGCAGAAGAAGGAGAAGGAGAAGGTGAAGTCTGGAGGGTGAATCAGAAGAAGTAGAAAAAGGAGAAGTAGAAGGTCAAGTCTGGAGGGTGAATCAGAAGAAGTAGAATAAGGAGAAGGAGAAGGTGAAGTCTGGAGGGTGAAGCAGAAGAAGTAGAAGAAGGAGAAGGAGAAGGTGAAGTCAGGAGGGTGAATCAGAAGAAGTAGAAGAAGGAGAAGGAGAAGGTGAAGTCAGGAGGGTGAATCAGAAGAAGCAGAAGAAGGAGAAGGAGAAGGTGAAGTCTGGAGGGTGTATCAGAAGAATCAGAAGAAGGAGAAGGAGAAGGTGAAGTCTGGAGGGTGAATCAGAAGAAGCAGAAGAAAGAGAAGGAGAAGGTGAAGTCTGGAGGGTGAATCAGAAGAAGTAGAAGAAGGAGAAGGAGAAGGTGAAGTCTGGAGTGTGAATCAGAAGAAGCAGAAGAAGGAGAAGGAGAAGGTGAAGTCTGGAGGGTGAATCAGAAGAAGCAGAATAAGGAGAAGGAGAAGGTGAAGTCTGGAGGGTGAAGCAGAAGAAGCAGAAGAAGGAGAAGGAGAAGGTGAAGTCTGGAGGGTGAAGCAGAAGAAGTAGAAGAAGGAGAAGGAGAAGGTGAAGTCAGGAGGGTGAATCAGAAGAAGGAGAAGAAGGAGAAGGAGAAGGTGAAGTCAGGAGGGTGAATCAGAAGAAGCAGAAGAAGGAGAAAGAGAAGGTGAAGTCTGGAGGGTGAATCAGAAGAATCAGAGGAAGGAGAAGGAGAAGGTGAAGTCTGGAGGGTGAATCAGAAGAAGCAGAGGAAGGAGAAGGAGAAGGTGAAGTCTGGAGGGTGAAGCAGAAGAAGTAGAAGAAGGAGAAGGAGAAGGTGAAGTCAGGAGGGTGAAGCAGAAGAAGCAGAAGAAGGAGAAGGAGAAGGTGAAGTCTGGAGGGTGAATCAGAAGAAGTAGAAGAAGGAGAAGGAGAAGGTGAAGTCTGGAGGGTGAATCAGAAGAAGCAGAATAAGGAGAAGGAGAAGGTGAAGTCTGGAGGGTGAAGCAGAAGAAGCAGAAGAAGGAGAAGGTGAAGTCTGGAGGGTGAATCAGAAGAAGTAGAAGAAGGAGAAGGAGAAGGTGAAGTCTGGAGGGTGAAGCAGAAGAAGTAGAAGAAGGAGAAGGAGAAGGTGAAGTCAGGAGGGTGAATCAGAAGAAGTAGAAGAAGGAGAAGGAGAAGGTGAAGTCAGGAGGGTGAATCATAAGAAGCAGAAGAAGGAGAAGGAGAAGGTGAAGTCTGGAGGGTGAATCAGAAGAATCAGAAGAAGGAGAAGGAGAAGGTGAAGTCTGGAGGGTGAATCAGAAGAAGCAGAAGAAAGAGAAGGAGAAGGTGAAGTCTGGAGGGTGAAGCAGAAGAAACAAAAGAAGGAGAAGGAGAAGGTGAAGACTGGAGGGTGAATCAGAAGAAGTAGAAGAAGGAGAAGGAGAAGGTGAAGTCTGGAGGGTGAATCAGAAGAAGTAGAAGAAGGAGAAGGAGAAGGTGAAGTCTGGAGGGTGAATCAGAAGAAGCAGAAGAAGGAGAAGGAGAAGGTGAAGTCTGGAGGGTGAATCAGAAGAAGCAGAAGAAGGAGAAGGAGAAGGTGAAGTCTGGAGGGTGAATCAGAAGAAGCAGAATAAGGTGAAGGAGAAGGTGAAGTCTGGAGGGTGAATCAGAAGAAGCAGAAAAAGGAGAAGGAGAAGGTGAAGTCTGAAGGGTGAATCAGAAGAAGTAGAAGAAGGAGAAGGAGAAGGTGAAGTCTGGAGGGTGAAGCAGAAGAAGTAGAAGAAGGAGAAGGAGAAGGTGAAGTCAGGAGGGTGAATCAGAAGAAGTAGAAGAAGGAGAAGGAGAAGGTGAAGTCAGGAGGGTGAATCATAAGAAGCAGAAGAAGGAGAAGGAGAAGGTGAAGTCTGGAGGGTGAATCAGAAGAATCAGAAGAAGGAGAAGGAGAAGGTGAAGTCTGGAGGGTGAATCAGAAGAAGCAGAAGAAAGAGAAGGAGAAGGTGAAGTCTGGAGGGTGAAGCAGAAGAAACAGAAGAAGGAGAAGGAGAAGGTGAAGACTGGAGGGTGAATCAGAAGAAGTAGAAGAAGGAGAAGGAGAAGGTGAAGTCTGGAGGGTGAATCAGAAGAAGTAGAAGAAGGAGAAGGAGAAGGTGAAGTCTGGAGGGTGAATCAGAAGAAGCAGAAGAAGGAGAAGGAGAAGGTGAAGTCTGGAGGGTGAATCAGAAGAAGCAGAAGAAGGAGAAGGAGAAGATGAAGTCTGGAGGGTGAATCAGAAGAAGTAGAAGAAGGAGAAGGAGAAGGTGAGGTATGGAGGGTGAATCAGAAGAAGCAGAAGAAGGAGAAGGAGAAGGTGAAGTCTGGAGGGTGAAGCAGAAGAAGTAGAAGAAGGAGAAGGAGAAGGTGAAGTCAGGAGGGTGAATCATAAGAAGCAGAAGAAGGAGAAGGAGAAGGTGAAGTCTGGAGGGTGAATCAGAAGAATCAGAAGAAGGAGAAGGAGAAGGTGAAGTCTGGAGGGTGAATCAGAAGAAGCAGAAGAAAGAGAAGGAGAAGGAGAAGTCTGGAGGGTGAAGCAGAAGAAACAGAAGAAGGAGAAGGAGAAGGTGAAGACTGGAGGGTGAATCAGAAGAAGTAGAAGAAGGAGAAGAAGAAGGTGAAGTCTGGAGGGTGAATCAGAAGAAGTAGAAGAAGGAGAAGGAGAAGGTGAAGTCTGGAGGGTGAATCAGAAGAAGCAGAAGAAGGAGAAGGAGAAGGTGAAGTCTGGAGGGTGAATCAGAAGAAGCAGAAGAAGGAGAAGGAGAAGATGAAGTCTGGAGGGTGAATCAGAAGAAGTAGAAGAAGGAGAAGGAGAAGGTGAGGTCTGGAGGGTGAATCAGAAGAAGCAGAAGAAGGAGAAGGAGAAGGTGAAGTCTGGAGGGTGAATCAGAAGAAGCAGAAGAAGGAGAAGGAGAAGGGGAAGTCTGGAGGGTGATTCAGAAGAAGCAGAAGAAGGAGAAGGAGAAGGTGAAGTCAGGAGGGTGAATCAGAAGAAGCAGAAGAAGGAGAAGGAGAAGGTGAAGTTCGGAGGGTGAATCAGAAGAAGCAGAAGAAGGAGAAGGAGCAGGTGATGTCAGGGGGATGAAGCAGAAGAAGTAGAAGAAGGAGAAGGAGAAGGTGAAGTCAGGACGGTGAAGCAGAAGAAGCAGAAGAAGGAGAAGGAGAAGGTGAAGTCTGGAGGGTGAATCAGAAGAAGTAGAAGAAGGAGAAGGAGAAGGTCAAGTCTGGAGGGTGAATCAGAAGAAGTAGAAGAAGGAGAAGGAGAAGGTGAAGTCTGGAGGGTAAAGCAGAAGAAGTAGAAGAAGGAGAAGGAGAAGGTGAAGTCAGGAGGGTGAATCAGAAGAAGTAGAAGAAGGAGAAGGAGAAGGTGAAGTCAGGAGGGTGAATCAGAAGAAGCAGAAGAAGGAGAAGAAGAAGGTGAAGTCTGGAGGGAGAATCAGAAGAATCAGAAGAAGGAGAAGGAGAAGGTGATGTCTGGAGGGTGAATCAGAAGAAGCAGAAGAAAGAGAAGGAGAAGGTGAAGTCTGGAGGGTGAATCAGAAGAAGTAGAAGAAGGAGAAGGAGAAGGTGAAGTCTGGAGTGTGAATCAGAAGAAGCAGAAGAAGGAGAAGGAGAAGGTGAAGTCTGGAGGGTGAATCAGAAGAAGCAGAAGAAGGAGAAGGAGAAGGTGAAGTCTGGAGGGTGAATCAGAAGAAGTAGAAGAAGGAGAAGGAGAAGGTGAAGTCTGGAGGGTGAAGCAGAAGAAGTAGAAGAAGGAGAAGGAGAAGGTGAAGTCAGGAGGGTGAATCAGAAGAAGTAGAAGAAGGAGAAGGAGAAGGTGAAGTCAGGAGGGTGAATCAGAAGAAGCAGAAGAAGGAGAAGGAGAAGGTGAAGTCTGGAGGGTGAATCAGAAGAATCAGAAGAAGGAGAAGGAGAAGGTGAAGTCTGGAGGGTGAATCAGAAGAAGCAGAGGAAGGAGAAGGAGAAGGAGAAGTCTGGAGGGTGAATCAGAAGAAGCAGAATAAGGAGAAGGAGAAGGTGAAGTCTGGAGGGTGAATCAGAAGAAGCAGAATAAGGAGAAGGAGAAGGTGAAGTCTGGAGGGTGAATCAGAAGTAGCAGAAGAAGGAGAAGGAGAAGATGAAGTCTGGAGGGTGAAGCAGAAGAAGTAGAAGAAGGAGAAGGAGAAGCTGAAGTCTGGAGGGTGAAGCAGAAGAAGTAGAAGAAGGAGAAGGAGAAGGTGAAGTCAGGAGGGTGAATCAGAAGAAGTAGAAGAAGGAGAAGGAGAAGGTGAAGTCAGGAGGGTGAATCAGAAGAAGCAGAAGAAGGAAAAGGAGAAGGTGAAGTCTGGAGGGTGAATCAGAAGAATGAGAAGAATGAGAAGGAGAAGGTGAAGTCTGGAGGGTGAATCAGAAGAAGCAGAAGAAAGAGAAGGAGAAGGTGAAGTCTGGAGGGTGAAGCAGAAGAAACAGAAGAAGGAGAAGGAGAAGGTGAAGTCTGGAGGGTGAATCAGAAGAAGCAGAAGAAGGAGAAGGAGAAGATGAATTCTGGAGGGTGAATCAGAAGAAGTAGAAGAAGGAGAAGGAGAAGGTGAAGTCTGGAGGGTGAATCAGAAGTAGTAGAAGAAGGAGAAGGTGAAGTCTGGACGGTGAATCAGAAGAAGTAGAAGAAGGAGAAGGAGAAGGTGTAGTCTGGAGGGTGAATCAGAAGAAGTAGACGAAGGAGAAGGAGAAGGTGAAGTCTGGAGGGTGAATCAGAAGAAGCAGAAGAAGGAAATGGAGAAGGTGAAGTCTGGAGGGTGAATCAGAAGAAGTAGAAGAAGGAGAATGAGAAGGTGAAGTCTGGAGGGTGAATCAGAAGAAGCAGAAGAAGGAGAAGGAGAAGGTGAAGTCTGGAGGGTGAATCAGAAGAAGCAGAAGAAGGAGAAGGAGAAGGAGAAGTCTGGTGTGTGTATCAGAAGAAGCAGAAGAAGGAGAAGGAGAAGGTGAAGTCTGGAGGGTGAAGCAGAAGAAGTAGAAGAAGGAGAAGGAGAAGGTGAAGTCAGGAGGGTGAATCAGAAGAAGTAGAAGAAGGAGAAGGAGAAGGTGAAGTCAGGAGGGTGAATCAGAAGAAGCAGAAGAAGGAGAAGGAGAAGGTGAAGTCTGGAGGGTGAATCAGAAGAATCAGAAGAAGGAGAAGGAGAAGGTGAAGTCTGGAGGGTGAATCAGAAGAAGCAGAAGAAGGAGAAGGAGAAGGTGAAGTCTGGAGGGTGAATCAGATGAAGCAGAAGAAGGAGAAGGAGAAGGTGAAGTCAGGAGGGTGAATCAGAAGAAGCAGAAGACGGAGAAGGAGAAGGTGAAGTTAGGAGGGTGAATCAGAAGAAGCAGAAGAAGGAGAAGGAGCAGGTGATGTCAGCGGGATGAAGCAGAAGAAGTAGAAGAAGGAGAAGGAGAAGGTGAAGTCAGGACGGTGAAGCAGAAGAAGCAGAAGAAGGAGAAGGAGAATGTGAAGTCTGGAGGGTGAATCAGAATAAGTAGAAGAAGGAGAAGGAGAAGGTCAAGTCTGGAGGGTGAATCAGAAGAAGTAGAAGAAGGAGAAGGAGAAGGTGAAGTCTGGAGGGTGAAGCAGAAGAAGTAGAAGAAGGAGAAGGAGAAGTTGAAGTCAGGAGGGTGAATCAGAAGAAGTAGAAGAAGGAGAAGGAGAAGGTGAAGTCAGGAGGGTGAATCAGAAGAAGCAGAAGAAGGAGAAGGAGAAGGTGAAGTCTGGAGGGTGAATCAGAAGAAGTAGAAGAAGGAGAAGGAGAAGGTGTTGTCTGGAGGGTGAATCAGAAGAAGTAGACGAAGGAGAAGGAGAAGGTGAAGTCTGGAGGGTGAATCAGAAGAAGCAGAAGAAGGAGAAGGAGAAGGTGAAGTCTGGAGGGTGAATCAGAAGAAGCAGAATAAGGAGAAGGAGAAGGTGAAGTCTGGAGGGTGAATCAGAAGAAGCAGAAAAAGGAGAAGGAGAAGGTGAAGTCTGAAGGGTGAATCAGAAGAAGTAGAAGAAGGAGAAGGAGAAGGTGAAGTCTGGAGGGTGAAGCAGAAGAAGTAGAAGAAGGAGAAGGAGAAGGTGAAGTCAGGAGGGTGAATCAGAAGAAGTAGAAGAAGGAGAAGGAGAAGGTCAAGTCTGGAGGGTGAATCAGAAGAAGTAGAATAAGGAGAAGGAGAAGGTGAAGTCTGGAGGGTGAAGCAGAAGAAGTAGAAGAAGGAGAAGGAGAAGGTGAAGTCAGGAGGGTGAATCAGAAGAAGTAGAAGAAGGAGAAGGAGAAGGTGAAGTCAGGAGGGTGAATCAGAAGAAGCAGAAGAAGGAGAAGGAGAAGGTAAAGTCTGGAGGGTGTATCAGAAGAATCAGAAGAAGGAGAAGGAGAAGGTGAAGTCTGGAGGGTGAATCAGAAGAAGCAGAAGAAAGAGAAGGAGAAGGTGAAGTCTGGAGGGTGAATCAGAAGAAGTAGAAGAAGGAGAAGGAGAAGGTGAAGTCTGGAGTGTGAATCAGAAGAAGCAGAAGAAGGAGAAGGAGAAGGTGAAGTCTGGAGGGTGAATCAGAAGAAGCAGAATAAGGAGAAGGAGAAGGTGAAGTCTGGAGGGTGAAGCAGAAGAAGCAGAAGAAGGAGAAGGAGAAGGTGAAGTCTGGAGGGTGAATCAGAAGAAGTAGAAGAAGGAGAAGGAGAAGGTGAAGTCTGGATTGTGAATCAGAAGAAGCAGAAGAAGGAGAAGGAGAAGGTGAAGTCTGGAGGGTGAATCAGAAGAAGCAGAATAAGGAGAAGGAGAAGGTGAAGTCTGGAGGGTGAAGCAGAAGAAGCAGAAGAAGGAGAAGGAGAAGGTGAAGTCTGGAGGGTGAATCAGAAGAAGTAGAAGAAGGAGAAGGAGAAGGTGAAGTCTGGAGGGTGAAGCAGAAGAAGTAGAAGAAGGAGAAGGAGAAGGTGAAGTCAGGAGGGTGAATCAGAAGAAGGAGAAGAAGGAGAAGGAGAAGGTGAAGTCAGGAGGGTGAATCAGAAGAAGCAGAAGAAGGAGAAAGAGAAGGTGAAGTCTGGAGGGTGAATCAGAAGAATCAGAGGAAGGAGAAGGAGAAGGTGAAGTCTGGAGGGTGAATCAGAAGAAGCAGAGGAAGGAGAAGGAGAAGGTGAAGTCTGGAGGGTGAAGCAGAAGAAGTAGAAGAAGGAGAAGGAGAAGGTGAAGTCAGGAGGGTGAAGCAGAAGAAGCAGAAGAAGGAGAAGGAGAAGGTGAAGTCTGGAGGGTGAATCAGAAGAAGCAGAATAAGGAGAAGGAGAAGGTGAAGTCTGGAGGGTGAAGCAGAAGAAGCAGAAGAAGGAGAAGGAGAAGGTGAAGTCTGGAGGGTGAATCAGAAGAAGTAGAAGAAGGAGAAGGAGAAGGTGAAGTCTGGAGGGTGAAGCAGAAGAAGGAGAAGGAGAAGGTGAAGTCAGGAGGGTGAATCAGAAGAAGTAGAAGAAGGAGAAGGAGAAGGTGAAGTCAGGAGGGTGAATCATAAGAAGCAGAAGAAGGAGAAGGAGAAGGTGAAGTCTGGAGGGTGAATCAGAAGAATCAGAAGAAGGAGAAAGAGAAGGTGAAGTCTGGAGGGTGAATCAGAAGAAGCAGAAGAAAGAGAAGGAGAAGGTGAAGTCTGGAGGGTGAAGCAGAAGAAACAGAAGAAGGAGAAGGAGAAGGTGAAGACTGGAGGGTGAATCAGAAGAAGTAGAAGAAGGAGAAGGAGAAGGTGAAGTCTGGAGGGTGAATCAGAAGAAGTAGAAGAAGGAGAAGGAGAAGGTGAAGTCTGGAGGGTGAATCAGAAGAAGCAGAAGAAGGAGAAGGAGAAGGTGAAGTCTGGAGGGTGAATCAGAAGAAGCAGAAGAAGGAGAAGGAGAAGGTGAAGTCTGGAGGGTGAATCAGAAGAAGCAGAATAAGGAGAAGGAGAAGGTGAAGTCTGGAGGGTGAATCAGAAGAAGCAGAAAAAGGAGAAGGAGAAGGTGAAGTCTGAAGGGTGAATCAGAAGAAGTAGAAGAAGGAGAAGGAGAAGGTGAAGTCTGGAGGGTGAAGCAGAAGAAGTAGAAGAAGGAGAAGGAGAAGATGAAGTCAGGAGGGTGAATCAGAAGAAGTAGAAGAAGGAGAAGGAGAAGGTGAAGTCAGGAGGGTGAATCATAAGAAGCAGAAGAAGGAGAAGGAGAAGGTAAAGTCTGGAGGGTGAATCAGAAGAATCAGAAGAAGGAGAAGGAGAAGGTGAAGTCTGGAGGGTGAATCAGAAGAAGCAGAAGAAAGAGAAGGAGAAGGTGAAGTCTGGAGGGTGAAGCAGAAGAAACAGAAGAAGGAGAAGGTGAAGGTGAAGACTGGAGGGTGAATCAGAAGAAGTAGAAGAAGGAGAAGGAGAAGGAGAAGTCTGGAGGGTGAATCAGAAGAAGTAGAAGAAGGAGAAGGAGAAGGTGAAGTCTGGAGGGTGAATCAGAAGAAGCAGAAGAAGGAGAAGGAGAAGGTGAAGTCTGGAGGGTGAATCAGAAGAAGCAGAAGAAGGAGAAGGAGAAGATGAAGTCTGGAGGGTGAATCAGAAGAAGTAGAACAAGGAGAAGGAGAAGGTGAGGTCTGGAGGGTGAATCAGAAGAAGCAGAAGAAGGAGAAGGAGAAGGTGAAGTCTGGAGGGTGAAGCAGAAGAAGTAGAAGAAGGAGAAGGAGAAGGTGAAGTCAGGAGGGTGAATCATAAGAAGCAGAAGAAGGAGAAGGAGAAGGTGAAGTCTGGAGGGTGAATCAGAAGAATCAGAAGAAGGAGAAGGAGAAGGTGAAGTCTGGAGGGTGAATCAGAAGAAGCAGAAGAAAGAGAAGGAGAAGGTGAAGTCTGGAGGGTGAAGCAGAAGAAACAGAAGAAGGAGAAGGAGAAGGTGAAGACTGGAGGGTGAATCAGAAGAAGTAGAAGAAGGAGAAGGAGAAGGTGAAGTCTGGAGGGTGAATCAGAAGAAGTAGAAGAAGGAGAAGGAGAAGGTGAAGTCTGGAGGGTGAATCAGAAGAAGCAGAAGAAGGAGAAGGAGAAGGTGAAGTCTGGAGGGTGAATCAGAAGAAGCAGAAGAAGGAGAAGGAGAAGATGAAGTCTGGAGGGTGAATCAGAAGAAGTAGAAGAAGGAGAAGGAGAAGGTGAGGTCTGGAGGGTGAATCAGAAGAAGCAGAAGAAGGAGAAGGAGAAGGTGAAGTCTGGAGGGTGAATCAGAAGAAGCAGAAGAAGGAGAAGGAGAAGGGGAAGTCTGGAGGGTGAATCAGAAGAAGCAGAAGAAGGAGAAGGAGAAGGTGAAGTCAGGAGGGTGAATCAGAAGAAGCAGAAGAAGGAGAAGGAGAAGGTGAAGTTAGGAGGGTGAATCAGAAGAAGCAGAAGAAGGAGAAGGAGCAGGTGATGTCAGGGGGATGAAGCAGAAGAAGTAGAAGAAGGAGAAGGAGAAGGTGAAGTCAGGACGGTGAAGCAGAAGAAGCAGAAGAAGGAGAAGGAGAAGGTGAAGTCTGGAGGGTGAATCAGAAGAAGTAGAAGAAGGAGAAGGAGAAGGTCAAGTCTGGAGGGTGAATCAGAAGATGTAGAAGAAGGAGAAGGAGAAGGTGAAGTCTGGAGGGTGAAGCAGAAGAAGTAGAAGAAGGAGAAGGAGAAGGTGAAGTCAGGAGGGTGAATCAGAAGAAGTAGAAGAAGGAGAAGGAGAAGGTGAAGTCAGGAGGGTGAATCAGAAGAAGCAGAAGAAGGAGAAGAAGAAGGTGAAGTCTGGAGGGAGAATCAGAAGAATCAGAAGAAGGAGAAGGAGAAGGTGAAGTCTGGAGGGTGAATCAGAAGAAGCAGAAGAAAGAGAAGGAGAAGGTGAAGTCTGGAGGGTGAATCAGAAGAAGTAGAAGAAGGAGAAGGAGAAGGTGAAGTCTGGAGTGTGAATCAGAAGAAGCAGAAGAAGGAGAAGGAGAAGTTGAAGTCTGGAGGGTGAATCAGAAGAAGCAGAAGAAGGAGAAGGAGAAGGTGAAGTCTGGAGGGTGAATCAGAAGAAGTAGAAGAAGGAGAAGGAGAAGGTGAAGTCTGGAGGGTGAAGCAGAAGAAGTAGAAGAAGGAGAAGGAGAAGGTGAAGTCAGGAGGGTGAATCAGAAGAAGTAGAAGAAGGAGAAGGAGAAGGTGAAGTCAGGAGGGTGAATCAGAAGAAGCAGAAGAAGGAGAAGGAGAAGGTGAAGTCTGGAGGGTGAATCAGAAGAATCAGAAGAAGGAGAAGGAGAAGGTGAAGTCTGGAGGGTGAATCAGAAGAAGCAGAGGAAGGAGAAGGAGAAGGTGAAGTCTGGAGGGTGAATCAGAAGAAGCAGAATAAGGAGAAGGAGAAGGTGAAGTCTGGAGGGTGAATCAGAAAAAGCAGAATAAGGAGAAGGAGAAGGTGAAGTCTGGAGGGTGAATCAGAAGAAGCAGAAGAAGGAGAAGGAGAAGATGACGTCTGGAGGGTGAAGCAGAAGAAGTAGAAGAAGGAGAAGGAGTAGCTGAAGTCTGGAGGGTGAAGCAGAAGAAGTAGAAGAAGGAGAAGGAGAAGGTGAAGTCAGGAGGGTGAATCAGAAGAAGTAGAAGAAGGAGAAGGAGAAGGTGAAGTCAGGAGGGTGAATCAGAAGAAGCAGAAGAAGGAAAAGGAGAAGGTGAAGTCTGGAGGGTGAATCAGAAGAATGAGAAGAATGAGAAGGAGAAGGTGAAGTCTGGAGGGTGAATCAGAAGAAGCAGAAGAAAGAGAAGGAGAAGGTGAAGTCTGGAGGGTGAAGCAGAAGAAACAGAAGAAGGAGAAGGAGAAGGTGAAGTCTGGAGGGTGAATCAGAAGAAGCAGAAGAAGGAGAAGGAGAAGATGAATTCTGGAGGGTGAATCAGAAGAAGTAGAAGAAGGAGAAGGAGAAGGTGAAGTCTGGAGGGTGAATCAGAAGTAGTAGAAGAAGGAGAAGGTGAAGTCTGGACGGTGAATCAGAAGAAGTAGAAGAAGGAGAAGGAGAAGGTGTAGTCTGGAGGGTGAATCAGAAGAAGTAGACGAAGGAGAAGGAGAAGGTGAAGTCTGGAGGGTGAATCAGAAGAAGCAGAAGAAGGAAATGGAGAAGGTGAAGTCTGGAGGGTGAATCAGAAGAAGTAGAAGAAGGAGAAGGAGAAGGTGAAGTCTGGAGGGTGAATCAGAAGAAGCAGAAGAAGGAGAAGGAGAAGGTGAAGTCTGGAGGGTGAATCAGAAGAAGCAGAAGAAGGAGAAGGAGAAGGAGAAGTCTGGTGGGTGTATCAGAAGAAGCAGAAGAAGGAGAAGGAGAAGGTGAAGTCTGGAGGGTGAAGCAGAAGAAGTAGAAGAAGGAGAAGGAGAAGGTGAAGTCAGGAGGGTGAATCAGAAGAAGTAGAAGAAGGAGAAGGAGAAGGTGAAGTCAGGAGGGTGAATCAGAAGAAGCAGAAGAAGGAGAAGGAGAAGGTGAAGTCTGGAGGGTGAATCAGAAGAATCAGAAGAAGGAGAAGGAGAAGGTGAAGTCTGGAGGGTGAATCAGAAGAAGCAGAAGAAGGAGAAGGAGAAGGTGAAGTCTGGAGGGTGAATCAGATGAAGCAGAAGAAGGAGAAGGAGAAGGTGAAGTCAGGAGGGTGAATCAGAAGAAGCAGAAGACGGAGAAGGAGAAGGTGAAGTTAGGAGGGTGAATCAGAAGAAGCAGAAGAAGGAGAAGGAGCAGGAGATGTCAGCGGGATGAAGCAGAAGAAGTAGAAGAAGGAGAAGGAGAAGGTGAAGTCAGGACGGTGAAGCAGAAGAAGCAGAAGAAGGAGAAGGAGAATGTGAAGTCTGGAGGGTGAATCAGAATAAGTAGAAGAAGGAGAAGGAGAAGGTCAAGTCTGGAGGGTGAATCAGAAGAAGTAGAAGAAGGAGAAGGAGAAGGTGAAGTCTGGAGGGTGAAGCAGAAGAAGTAGAAGAAGGAGAAGGAGAAGTTGAAGTCAGGAGGGTGAATCAGAAGAAGTAGAAGAAGCAGAAGGAGAAGGTGAAGTCAGGAGGGTGAATCAGAAGAAGCAGAAGAAGGAGAAGGAGAAGGTGAAGTCTGGAGGGTGAATCAGAAGAAGTAGAAGAAGGAGAAGGAGAAGGTGTTGTCTGGAGGGTGAATCAGAAGAAGTAGACGAAGGAGAAGGAGAAGGTGAAGTCTGGAGGGTGAATCAGAAGAAGCAGAAGAAGGAGAAGGAGAAGGTGAAGTCTGGAGGGTGAATCAGAAGATGCAGAATAAGGAGAAGGAGAAGGTGAAGTCTGGAGGGTGAATCAGAAGAAGCAGAAAAAGGAGAAGGAGAAGGTGAAGTCTGAAGGGTGAATCAGAAGAAGTAGAAGAAGGAGAAGGAGAAGGTGAAGTCTGGAGGGTGAAGCAGAAGAAGTAGAAGAAGGAGAAGGAGAAGGTGAAGTCAGGAGGGTGAATCAGAAGAAGTAGAAGAAGGAGAAGGAGAAGGTCAAGTCTGGAGGGTGAATCAGAAGAAGTAGAATAAGGAGAAGGAGAAGGTGAAGTCTGGAGGGTGAAGCAGAAGAAGTAGAAGAAGGAGAAGGAGAAGGTGCAGTCAGGAGGGTGAATCAGAAGAAGTAGAAGAAGGAGAAGGAGTAGGTGAAGTCAGGAGGGTGAATCAGAAGAAGCAGAAGAAGGAGAAGGAGAAGGTGAAGTCTGGAGGGTGTATCAGAAGAATCAGAAAAAGGAGAAGGAGAAGGTGAAGTCTGGAGGGTGAATCAGAAGAAGCAGAAGAAAGAGAAGGAGAAGGTGAAGTCTGGAGGGTGAATCAGAAGAAGTAGAAGAAGGAGAAGGAGAAGGTGAAGTCTGGAGTGTGAATCAGAAGAAGCAGAAGAAGGAGAAGGAGAAGGTGAAGTCTGGAGGGTGAATCAGAAGAAGCAGAATAAGGAGAAGGAGAAGGTGAAGTCTGGAGGGTGAAGCAGAAGAAGCAGAAGAAGGAGAAGGAGAAGGTGAAGTCTGGAGGGTGAATCAGAAGAAGTAGAAGAAGGAGAAGGAGAATGTGAAGTCTGGAGGGTGAAGCAGAAGAAGTAGAAGAAGGAGAAGGAGAAGGTGAAGTCAGGAGGGTGAATCAGAAGAAGTAGAAGAAGGAGAAGGAGAAGGTGAAGTCAGGAGGGTGAATCAGAAGAAGCAGAAGAAGGAGAAAGAGAAGGTGAAGTCTGGAGGGTGAATCAGAAGAATCAGAGGAAGGAGAAGGAGAAGGTGAAGTCTGGAGGGTGAATCAGAAGAAGCAGAGGAAGGAGAAGGAGAAGGTGAAGTCTGGAGGGTGAATCAGAAGAAGCAGAATAAGGAGAAGGAGAAGGTGAAGTCTGGAGGGTGAATCAGAAGAAGCAGAATAAGGAGAAGGAGAAGGTGAAGTCTGGAGGGTGAAGCAGAAGAAGTAGAAGAAGGAGAAGGAGAAGGTGAAGTCAGGAGGGTGAATCAGAAGAAGTAGAAGAAGAAGAAGGAGAAGGTGAAGTCAGGAGGGTGAATCAGAAGAAGCAGAAGAAGGAGAAGGAGAAGGTGAAGTCTGGAGGGTGAATCAGAAGAATCAGAAGAAGGAGAAGGAGAAGGTGAAGTCTGGAGGGTGAATCAGAAGAAGCAGAAGAAAGAGAAGGAGAAGGTGAAGTCTGGAGGGTGAATCAGAAGAAGCAGAAGAAGGAGAAGGAGAAGATGAAGTCTGGAGGGTGAATCAGAAGAAGTAGAAGAAGGAGAAGGAGAAGGTGAATTCTGGAGGGTGAATCAGAAGTAGTAGAAGAAGGAGAAGGAGAAGGTGAAGTCTGGACGGTGAATCAGAAGAAACAGAAGAAGGAGAAGGAGAAGGTGAAGTCTGGAGGGTGAATCAGAAGAAGTAGAAGAAGGAGAAGGAGAAGGTGTAGTCTGGAGGGTGAATCAGAAGAAGTAGAAGAAGGAGAAGGAGATGGTGAAGTCTGGAGGGTGAATCAGAAGAAGCAGAAGAAGGAGAAGGAGAAGGTGAAGTCTGGAGGGTGAATCAGAAGAAGCAGAAGAAGGAGAAGGAGAAGGTGAAGTCTGGAGGGTGAATCAGAAGAAGCAGAATAAGGAGAAGGAGAAGGTGAAGTCTGGAGGGTGAATCAGAAGAAGCAGAAAAAGGAGAAGGAGAAGGTGAAGTCTGAAGGGTGAATCAGAAGAAGTAGAAGAAGGAGAAGGAGAAGGTGAAGTCTGGAGGGTGAAGCAGAAGAAGTAGAAGAAGGAGAAGGAGAAGGTGAAGTCAGGAGGGTGAATCAGAAGAAGTAGAAGAAGGAGAAGGAGAAGGTGAAGTCAGGAGGGTGAATCATAAGAAGCAGAAGAAGGAGAAGGAGAAGGTGAAGTCTGGAGGGTGAATCAGAAGAATCAGAAGAAGGAGAAGGAGAAGGTGAAGTCTGGAGGGTGAATCAGAAGAAGCAGAAGAAAGAGAAGGAGAAGGTGAAGTCTGGAGGGTGAAGCAGAAGAAACAGAAGAAGGAGAAGGAGAAGGTGAAGACTGGAGGGTGAATCAGAAGAAGTAGAAGAAGGAGAAGGAGAAGGTGAAGTCTGGAGGGTGAATCAGAAGAAGTAGAAGAAGGAGAAGGAGAAGGTGAAGTCTGGAGGATGAATCAGAAGAAGCAGAAGAAGGAGAAGGAGAAGGTGAAGTCTGGAGGGTGAATCAGAAGAAGCAGAAGAAGGAGAAGGAGAAGATGAAGTCTGGAGGGTGAATCAGAAGAAGTAGAAGAAGGAGAAGGAGAAGGTGAGGTCTGGAGGGTGAATCAGAAGAAGCAGAAGAAGGAGAAGGAGAAGGTGAAGTCTGGAGGGTGAATCAGAAGAAGCAGAAGAAGGAGAAGGAGAAGGTGAAGTCTGGAGGGTGAATCAGAAGAAGCAGAAGAAGGAGAAGGAGAAGGTGAAGTCAGGAGGGTGAATCAGAAGAAGCAGAAGAAGGAGAAGGAGAAGGTGAAGTTAGGAGGGTGAATCAGAAGAAGCAGAAGAAGGAGAAGGAGCAGGTGATGTCAGGGGGATGAAGCAGAAGAAGTAGAAGAAGGAGAAGGAGAAGGTGAAGTCAGGACGGTGAAGCAGAAGAAGCAGAAGAAGGAGAAGGAGAAGGTGAAGTCTGGAGGGTGAATCAGAAGAAGTAGAAGAAGGAGAAGGAGAAGGTCAAGTCTGGAGGGTGAATCAGAAGAAGTAGAAGAAGGAGAAGGAGAAGGTGAAGTCTGGAGGGTGAAGCAGAAGAAGTAGAAGAAGGAGAAGGAGAAGGAGAAGTCAGGAGGGTGAATCATAAGAAGCAGAAGAAGGAGAAGGAGAAGGTGAAGTCTGGAGGGTGAATCAGAAGAATCAGAAGAAGGAGAAGGAGAAGGTGAAGTCTGGAGGGTGAATCAGAAGAAGCAGAAGAAAGAGAAGGAGAAGGTGAAGTCTGGAGGGTGAAGCAGAAGAAACAGAAGAAGGAGAAGGAGAAGGTGAAGACTGGAGGGTGAATCAGAAGAACTAGAAGAAGGAGAAGGAGAAGGTGAAGTCTGGAGGGTGAATCAGAAGAAGGAGAAGAAGGAGAAGGAGAAGGTGAAGTCTGGAGGGTGAATCAGAAGAAGCAGAAGAAGGAGAAGGAGAAGGTGAAGTCTGGAGGGTGAATCAGAAGAAGCAGAAGAAGGAGAAGGAGAAGATGAAGTCTGGAGGGTGAATCAGAAGAAGTAGAAGAAGGAGAAGGAGAAGGTGAGGTCTGGAGGGTGAATCAGAAGAAGCAGAAGAAGGAGAAGGAGAAGGTGAAGTCTGGAGGGTGAATCAGAAGAAGCAGAAGAAGGAGAAGGAGAAGGTGAAGTCTGGAGGGTGAATCAGAAGAAGCAGAAGAAGGAGAAGGAGAAGGTGAAGTCAGGAGGGTGAATCAGAAGATGCAGAAGAAGGAGAAGGAGAAGGTGAAGTTAGGAGGGTGAATCAGAAGAAGCAGAAGAAGGAGAAGGAGCAGGTGATGTCAGGGGGATGAAGCAGAAGAAGTAGAAGAAGGAGAAGGAGAAGGTGAAGTCAGGACGGTGAAGCAGAAGAAGCAGAAGAAGGAGAAGGAGAAGGTGAAGTCTGGAGGGTGAATCAGAAGAAGTAGAAGAAGGAGAAGGAGAAGGTCAAGTCTGGAGGGTGAATCAGAAGAAGTAGAAGAAGGAGAAGGAGAAGGTGAAGTCTGGAGGGTGAAGCAGAAGAAGTAGAAGAAGGAGAAGGAGAAGGTGAAGTCAGGAGGGTGAATCAGAAGAAGTAGAAGAAGGAGAAGGAGAAGGTGAAGTCAGGAGGGTGAATCAGAAGAAGCAGAAGAAGGAGAAGAAGAAGGTGAAGTCTGGAGGGTGAATCAGAAGAATCAGAAGAAGGAGAAGGAGAAGGTGAAGTCTGGAGGTTGAATCAGAAGAAGCAGAAGAAAGAGAAGGAGAAGGTGAAGTCTGGAGGGTGAATCAGAAGAAGTAGAAGAAGGAGAAGGAGAAGGTGAAGTCTGGAGTGTGAATCAGAAGAAGCAGAAGAAGGAGAAGGAGAAGGTGAAGTCTGGAGGGTGAATCAGAAGAAGCAGAAGAAGGAGAAGGAGAAGGTGAAGTCTGGAGGGTGAATCAGAAGAAGTAGAAGAAGGAGAAGGAGAAGGTGAAGTCTGGAGGGTGAAGCAGAAGAAGTAGAAGAAGGAGAAGGAGAAGGTGAAGTCAGGAGGGTGAATCAGAAGAAGTAGAAGAAGGAGAAGGAGAAGGTGAAGTCAGGAGGGTGAATCAGAAGAAGCAGAAGAAGGAGAAGGAGAAGGTGAAGTCTGGAGGGTGAATCAGAAGAATCAGAAGAAGGAGAAGGAGAAGGTGAAGTCTGGAGGGTGAATCAGAAGAAGCAGAGGAAGGAGAAGGAGAAGGTGAAGTCTGGAGGGTGAATCAGAAGAAGCAGAAGAAGGAGAAGGAGAAGGTGAAGTCTGGAGGGTGAATCAGAAGAAGCAGAATAAGGAGAAGGAGAAGGTGAAGTCTGGAGGGTGAATCAGAAGAAGCAGAAGAAGGAGAAGGAGAAGATGAAGTCTGGAGGGTGAAGCAGAAGAAGTAGAAGAAGGAGAAGGAGAAGCTGAAGTCTGGAGGGTGAAGCAGAAGAAGTAGAAGAAGGAGAAGGAGAAGGTGAAGTCAGGAGGGTGAATCAGAAGAAGTAGAAGAAGGAGAAGGTGAAGTCAGGAGGGTGAATCAGAAGAAGCAGAAGAAGGAAAAGGAGAAGGTGAAGTCTGGAGTGTGAATCAGAAGAAGTAGAAGAAGGAGAAGGAGAAGGTGAAGTCTGGAGGGTGAATCAGAAGAAGCAGAAGAAAGAGAAGGAGAAGGTGAAGTCTGGAGGATGAAGCAGAAGAAACAGAAGAAGGAGAAGGAGAAGGTGAAGTCTGGAGGGTGAATCAGAAGAAGCAGAAGAAGGAGAAGGAGAAGATGAATTCTGGAGGGTGAATCAGAAGAAGTAGAAGAAGGAGAAGGAGAAGGTGAAGTCTGGAGGGTGAATCAGAAGTAGTAGAAGAAGGAGAAGGAGAAGGTGAAGTCTGGACGGTGAATCAGAAGAAACAGAAGAAGGAGAAGGAGAAGGTGAAGTCTGGAGGGTGAATCAGAAGAAGTAGAAGAAGGAGAAGGAGAAGGTGTAGTTTGGAGGGTGAATCAGAAGAAGTAGACGAAGGAGAAGGAGAAGGTGAAGTCTGGAGGGTGAATCAGAAGAAGCAGAAGAAGGAAATGGAGAAGGTGAAGTCTGGAGGGTGAATCAGAAGAAGTAGAAGAAGGAGAAGGAGAAGGTGAAGTCTGGAGGGTGAATCAGAAGAAGCAGAAGAAGGAGAAGGAGAAGGTGAAGTCTGGAGGGTGAATCAGAAGAAGCAGAAGAAGGAGAAGGAGAAGGAGAAGTCTGGAGGGTGAATCAGAAGAAGCAGAAGAAGGAGAAGGAGAAGGTGAAGTCTGGAGGGTGAAGCAGAAGAATTAGAAGAAGGAGAAGGAGAAGGTGAAGTCAGGAGGGTGAATCAGAAGAAGTAGAAGAAGGAGAAGGAGAAGGTGAAGTCAGGAGGGTGAATCAGAAGAAGCAGAAGAAGGAGAAGGAGAAGGTGAAGTCTGGAGGGTGAATCAGAAGAATCAGAAGAAGGAGAAGGAGAAGGTGAAGTCTGGAGGGTGAATCAGAAGAAGCAGAAGAAGGAGAAGGAGAAGGTGAGTCTGGAGGGTGAATCAGATGAAGCAGAAGAAGGAGAAGGAGAAGGTGAAGTCAGGAGGGTGAATCAGAAGAAGCAGAAGACGGAGAAGGAGAAGGTGAAGTTAGGAGGGTGAATCAGAAGAAGCAGAAGAAGGAGAAGGAGCAGGTGATGTCAGCGGGATGAAGCAGAAGAAGTAGAAGAAGGAGAAGGAGAAGGTGAAGTCAGGACGGTGAAGCAGAAGAAGCAGAAGAAGGAGAAGGAGAATGTGAAGTCTGGAGGGTGAATCAGAATAAGTAGAAGAAGGAGAAGGAGAAGGTCAAGTCTGGAGGGTGAATCAGAAGAAGTAGAAGAAGGAGAAGGAGAAGGTGAAGTCTGGAGGGTGAAGCAGAAGAAGTAGAAGAAGGAGAAGGAGAAGTTGAAGTCAGGAGGGTGAATCAGAAGAAGTAGAAGAAGGAGAAGGAGAAGGTGAAGTCAGGAGGGTGAATCAGAAGAAGCAGAAGAAGGAGAAGGAGAAGGTGAAGTCTGGAGGGTGAATCAGAAGAAGTAGAAGAAGGAGAAGGAGAAGGTGTTGTCTGGAGGGTGAATCAGAAGAAGTAGACGAAGGAGAAGGAGAAGGTGAAGTCTGGAGGGTGAATCAGAAGAAGCAGAAGAAGGAGAAGGAGAAGGTGAAGTCTGGAGGGTGAATCAGAAGAAGCAGAATAAGGAGAAGGAGAAGGTGAAGTCTGGAGGGTGAATCAGAAGAAGCTGAAAAAGGAGAAGGAGAAGGTGAAGTCTGAAGGGTGAATCAGAAGAAGTAGAAGAAGGAGAAGGAGAAGGTGAAGTCTGGAGGGTGAAGCAGAAGAAGTAGAAGAAGGAGAAGGAGAAGGTGAAGTCAGGAGGGTGAATCAGAAGAAGTAGAAGAAGGAGAAGGAGAAGGTGAAGTCAGGAGGGTGAATCAGAAGAAGCAGAAGAAGGAGAAGGAGAAGGTGACGTCTGGAGGGTGAATCAGAAGAATCAGAAGAAGGAGAAGGAGAAGGTGAAGTCTGGAGGGTGAATCAGAAGAAGCAGAAGAAAGAGAAGGAGAAGGTGAAGTCTGGAGGGTGAAGCAGAAGAAACAGAAGAAGGAGAAGGAGAAGGTGAAGACTGGAGGGTGAATCAGAAGAAGTAGAAGAAGGAGAAGGAGAAGGTGAAGTCTGGAGGGTGAATCAGAAGAAGTAGAAGAAGGAGAAGGAGAAGGTGAAGTCTGGAGTGTGAATCAGAAGAAGCAGAAGAAGGAGAAGGAGAAGGTGAAGTCTGGAGGGTGAATCAGAAGAAGCAGTAGAAGGAGAAGGAACAGATGAAGTCTGGAGGGTGAATCAGAAGAAGTAGAAGAAGGAGAAGGAGAAGGTGAGGTCTGGAGGGTGAATCAGAAGAAGCAGAAGAAAGAGAAGGAGAAGGTGAAGTCTGGAGGGTGAATCAGAAGAAGCAGAAGAAGGAGAAGGAGAAGGTGAAGATAGGAGGGTGAATCAGAAGAAGCAGAAGAAGGAGAAGGAGAAGGTGAAGTTAGGAGGGTGAATCAGAAGAAGCAGAAGAAGGAGAAGGAGCAGGTGATGTCAGGGGGATGAAGCAGAAGAAGTAGAAGAAGGAGAAGGAGAAGGTGAAGTCAGGACGGTGAAGCAGAAGAAGCAGAAGAAGTAGAAGGAGAAGGTGAAGTCTGGAGGGTGAATCAGAAGAAGTAGAAGAAGGAGAAGGAGAAGGTCAAGTCTGGAGGGTGAATCAGAAGAAGGAGAAGAAGGAGAAGGAGAAGGTGAAGTCTGGAGGGTGAAGTAGAAGTAGTAGAAGAAGGAGAAGGAGAAAGTGAAGTCAGGAGGGTGAATCAGAAGAAGTAGAAGAAGGAGAAGAAGAAGGTGAAGTCAGGAGGGTGATTCAGAAGAATCAGAAGAAGGAGAAGGAGAAGGTGAAGTCTGGAGGGTGAATCAGATGAAGCAGAAGAAAGAGAAGGAGAAGGTGAAGTCTGGAGGGTGAATCAGAAGAAGTAGAAGAAGGAGAAGGAGAAGGTGAAGTCTGCAGTGTGAATCAGAAGAAGCAGAAGAAGGAGAATGAGAAGGTGAAATCTGGAGGGTGAATCAGAAGAAGCAGAATAAGGAGAAGGAGAAGGTGAAGTCTGGAGGGTGAATCAGAAGAAGCAGAAGAAGGAGAAGGAGAAGGTGAAGTCTGGAGGGTGAATCAGAAGAAGTAGAAGAAGGAGAAGGAGAAGGTGAAGTCTGGAGGGTGAAGCAGAAGAAGTAGAAGTAGGAGAAGGAGAAGGTGAAGTTAGGAGGGTGAATCAGAAGAAGTAGAAGAAGGAGAAGGAGAAGGTGAAGTCAGGAGGGTGAATCAGAAGAAGCAGAAGAAGGAGAAGGAGAAGGTGAAGTCAGGACGGTGAATCAGAAGAAGTAGAAGAAGGAGAAGGAGAAGGTGAAGTCTGGAGTGTGAATCAGAAGAAGCAGAAGAAGGAGAAGGAGAAGGTGAAGTCTGGAGGGTGAATCAGAAGAAGCAGAAGAAGGAGAAGGAGAAGGTGAAGTCTGGAGGGTGAATCAGAAGAAGTAGAAGAAGGAGAAGGAGAAGGTGAAGTCTGGAGGGTGAAGCAGAAGAAGTAGAAGAAGGAGAAGGAGAAGGTGTAGTCAGGAGGGTGAATCAGAAGAAGTAGAAGAAGGAGAAGGAGAAGGTGAAGTCAGGAGGGTGAATCAGAAGAAGCAGAAGAAGGAGAAGGTGAAGTCTGGAGGGTGAATCAGAAGAATCAGAAGAAGGAGAAGGAGAAGGTGAAGTCTGGAGGGTGAATCAGAAGAAGCAGAGGAAGGAGAAGGAGAAGGTGAAGTCTGGAGGGTGAATCAGAAGAAGCAGAAGAACGAGAAGGAGAAGGTGAAGTCTGGAGGGTGAATCAGAAGAAGCAGAATAAGGAGAAGGAGAAGGTGAAGTCTGGAGGGTGAATCAGAAGAAGCAGAAGAAGGAGAAGGAGAAGATGAAGTCTGGAGGGTGAAGCAGAAGAAGTAGAAGAAGGAGAAGGAGAAGCTGAAGTCTGGAGGGTGAAGCAGAAGAAGTAGAAGAAGGAGAAGGAGAAGGTGAAGTCAGGAGGGTGAATCAGAAGAAGTAGAAGAAGGAGAAGGTGAAGTCAGGAGGGTGAATCAGAAGAAGCAGAAGAAGGAAAAGGAGAAGGTGAAGTCTGGAGTGTGAATCAGAAGAAGTAGAAGAAGGAGAAGGAGAAGGTGAAGTCTGGAGGGTGAATCAGAAGAAGCAGAAGAAAGAGAAGGAGAAGGTGAAGTCTGGAGGATGAAGCAGAAGAAACAGAAGAAGGAGAAGGAGAAGGTGAAGTCTGGAGGGTGAATCAGAAGAAGCAGAAGAAGGAGAAGGAGAAGATGAATTCTGGAGGGTGAATCAGAAGAAGTAGAAGAAGGAGAAGGAGAAGGTGAAGTCTGGAGGGTGAATCAGAAGTAGTAGAAGAAGGAGAAGGAGAAGGTGAAGTCTGGACGGTGAATCAGAAGAAACAGAAGAAGGAGAAGGAGAAGGTGAAGTCTGGAGGGTGAATCAGAAGAAGTAGAAGAAGGAGAAGGAGAAGGTGTAGTCTGGAGGGTGAATCAGAAGAAGTAGACGAAGGAGAAGGAGAAGGTGAAGTCTGGAGGGTGAATCACAAGAAGCAGAAGAAGGAAATGGAGAAGGTGAAGTCTGGAGGGTGAATCAGAAGAAGTAGAAGAAGGAGAAGGAGAAGGTGAAGTCTGGAGGGTGAATCAGAAGAAGCAGAAGAAGGAGAAGGAGAAGGTGAAGTATGGAGGGTGAATCAGAAGAAGCAGAAGAAGGAGAAGGAGAAGGAGAAGTCTGGAGGGTGAATCAGAAGAAGCAGAAGAAGGAGAAGGAGAAGGTGAAGTCTGGAGGGTGAAGCAGAAGAAGTAGAAGAAGGAGAAGGAGAAGGTGAAGTCAGGAGGGTGAATCAGAAGAAGTAGAAGAAGGAGAAGGAGAAGGTGAAGTCAGGAGGGTGAATCAGAAGAAGCAGAAGAAGGAGAAGGAGAAGGTGAAGTCTGGAGGGTGAATCAGAAGAATCAGAAGAAGGAGAAGGAGAAGGTGAAGTCTGGAGGGTGAATCCGAAGAAGCAGAAGAAGGAGAAGGAGAAGGTGAGTCTGGAGGGTGAATCAGATGAAGCAGAAGAAGGAGAAGGAGAAGGTGAAGTCAGGAGGGTGAATCAGAAGAAGCAGAAGACGGAGAAGGAGAAGGTGAAGTTAGGAGGGTGAATCAGAAGAAGCAGAAGAAGGAGAAGGAGCAGGTGATGTCAGCGGGATGAAGCAGAAGAAGTAGAAGAAGGAGAAGGAGAAGGTGAAGTCAGGACGGTGAAGCAGAAGAAGCAGAAGAAGGAGAAGGAGAATGTGAAGTCTGGAGGGTGAATCAGAATAAGTAGAAGAAGGAGAAGGAGAAGGTCAAGTCTGGAGGGTGAATCAGAAGAAGTAGAAGAAGGAGAAGGAGAAGGTGAAGTCTGGAGGGTGAAGCAGAAGAAGTAGAAGAAGGAGAAGGAGAAGTTGAAGTCAGGAGGGTGAATCAGAAGAAGTAGAAGAAGGAGAAGGAGAAGGTGAAGTCAGGAGGGTGAATCAGAAGAAGCAGAAGAAGGAGAAGTAGAAGGTGAAGTCTGGAGGGTGAATCAGAAGAAGTAGAAGAAGGAGAAGGAGAAGGTGTTGTCTGGAGGGTGAATCAGAAGAAGTAGACGAAGGAGAAGGAGAAGGTGAAGTCTGGAGGGTGAATCAGAAGAAGCAGAAGAAGGAGAAGGAGAAGGTGAAGTCTGGAGGGTGAATCAGAAGAAGCAGAATAAGGAGAAGGAGAAGGTGAAGTCTGGAGGGTGAATCAGAAGAAGCTGAAAAAGGAGAAGGAGAAGGTGAAGTCTGAAGGGTGAATCAGAAGAAGTAGAAGAAGGAGAAGGAGAAGGTGAAGTCTGGAGGGTGAAGCAGAAGAAGTAGAAGAAGGAGAAGGAGAAGGTGAAGTCAGGAGGGTGAATCAGAAGAAGTAGAAGAAGGAGAAGGAGAAGGTGAAGTCAGGAGGGTGAATCAGAAGAAGCAGAAGAAGGAGAAGGAGAAGGTGACGTCTGGAGGGTGAATCAGAAGAATCAGAAGAAGGAGAAGGAGAAGGTGAAGTCTGGAGGGTGAATCAGAAGAAGCAGAAGAAAGAGAAGGAGAAGGTGAAGTCTGGAGGGTGAAGCAGAAGAAACAGAAGAAGGAGAAGGAGAAGGTGAAGACTGGAGGGTGAATCAGAAGAAGTAGAAGAAGGAGAAGGAGAAGGTGAAGTCTGGAGGGTGAATCAGAAGAAGTAGAAGAAGGAGAAGGAGAAGGTGAAGTCTGGAGTGTGAATCAGAAGAAGCAGAAGAAGGAGAAGGAGAAGGTGAAGTCTGGAGGGTGAATCAGAAGAAGCAGTAGAAGGAGAAGGAACAGATGAAGTCTGGAGGGTGAATCAGAAGAAGTAGAAGAAGGAGAAGGAGAAGGTGAGGTCTGGAGGGTGAATCAGAAGAAGCAGAAGAAGGAGAAGGAGAAGGTGAAGTCTGGAGGGTGAATCAGAAGAAGCAGAAGAAGGAGAAGGAGAAGGTGAAGATAGGAGGGTGAATCAGAAGAAGCAGAAGAAGGAGAAGGAGAAGGTGAAGTTAGGAGGGTGAATCAGAAGAAGCAGAAGAAGGAGAAGGAGCAGGTGATGTCAGGGGGATGAAGCAGAAGAAGTAGAAGAAGGAGAAGGAGAAGGTGAAGTCAGGACGGTGAAGCAGAAGAAGCAGAAGAAGTAGAAGGAGAAGGTGAAGTCTGGAGGGTGAATCAGAAGAAGTAGAAGAAGGAGAAGGAGAAGGTCAAGTCTGGAGGGTGAATCAGAAGAAGGAGAAGAAGGAGAAGGAGAAGGTGAAGTCTGGAGGGTGAAGTAGAAGTAGTAGAAGAAGGAGAAGGAGAAGGTGAAGTCAGGAGGGTGAATCAGAAGAAGTAGAAGAAGGAGAAGAAGAAGGTGAAGTCAGGAGGGTGAATCAGAAGAATCAGAAAAAGGAGAAGGAGAAGGTGAAGTCTGGAGGGTGAATCAGATGAAGCAGAAGAAAGAGAAGGAGAAGGTGAAGTCTGGAGGGTGAATCAGAAGAAGTAGAAGAAGGAGAAGGAGAAGGTGAAGTCTGCAGTGTGAATCAGAAGAAGCAGAAGAAGGAGAAGGAGTAGGTGAAGTCTGGAGGGTGAATCAGAAGAAGCAGAATAAGGAGAAGGAGAAGGTGAAGTCTGGAGGGTGAATCAGAAGAAGCAGAAGAAGGAGAAGGAGAAGGTGAAGTCTGGAGGGTGAATCAGAAGAAGTAGAAGAAGGAGAAGGAGAAGGTGAAGTCTGGAGGGTGAAGCAGAAGAAGTAGAAGTAGGAGAAGGAGAAGGTGAAGTTAGGAGGGTGAATCAGAAGAAGTAGAAGAAGGAGAAGGAGAAGGTGAAGTCAGGAGGGTGAATCAGAAGAAGCAGAAGAAGGAGAAGGAGAAGGTGAAGTCAGGAGGGTGAATCAGAAGAAGCAGAAGAAGGAGAAGGAGAAGGTGAAGTCTGGAGGGTGAATCAGAAGAATCAGAAGAAGGAGAAGGAGAAGGTGAAGTCTGGAGGGTGAATCAGAAGAAGCAGAATAAGGAGAAGGAGAAGGTGAAGTCTGGAGGGTGAATCAGAAGAAGCAGAAGAAGGAGAAGGAGAAGATGAAGTCTGGAGGGTGAATCAGAAGAAGTAGAAGAAGGAGAAGGAGAAGGTGAAGTCTGGAGGGTGAAGCAGAAGAAGTAGAAGAAGGAGAAGGAGAAGGTGAAGTCAGGAGGGTGAATCAGAAGAAGCAGAAGAAGGAGAAGGAGAAGGTGAAGTCTGGAGGGTGAATCAGAAGAATCAGAAGAAGGAGAAGGAGAAGGTGAAGTCTGGAGGGTGAATCAGAAGAAGCAGAAGAAAGAGAAGGAGAAGGTGAAGTCTGGAGGGTGAAGCAGAAGAAACAGAAGAAGGAGAAGGAGAAGGTGAAGACTGGAGGGTGAATCAGAAGAAGTAGAAGAAGGAGAAGGAGAAGGTGAAGTCTGGAGGGTGAATCAGAAGAAGTAGAAGAAGGAGAAGGAGAAGGTGAAGTCTGGAGGGTGAATCAGAAGAAGCAGAAGAAGGAGAAGGAGAAGGTGAAGTCTGGAGGGTGAATCAGAAGAAGCAGAAGAAGGAGAAGGAGAAGATGAAGTCTGGAGGGTGAATCAGAAGAAGTAGAAGAAGGAGAAGGGGAAGGTGAAGTCTGGAGGGTGAATCAGAAGTAGTAGAAGAAGGAGAAGGAGAAGGTGAAGTCTGGACGGTGAATCAGAAGAAACAGAAGAAGGAGAAGGAGAAGGTGAAGTCTGGAGGGTGAATCAGAAGAAGTAGAAGAAGGAGAAGGAGAAGGTGTAGTCTGGAGGGTCAATCAGAAGAAGTAGACGAAGGAGAAGGAGAAGGTGAAGTCTGGAGGGTGAATCAGAAGAAGCAGAAGAAGGAAATGGAGAAGGTGAAGTCTGGAGGGTGAATCAGAAGAAGTAGAAGAAGGAGAAGGAGAAGGTGAAGTGTGGAGGGTGAATCAGAAGAAGCAGAAGAAGGAGAAGGAGAAGGTGAAGTCTAGAGGGTGAATCAGAAGAAGCAGAAGAAGGAGAAGGAGAAGGTGAAGTCTGGAGGGTGAAGCAGAAGAAGTAGAAGAAGGAGAAGGAGAAGGTGAAGTCAGGAGGGTGAATCAGAAGAAGTAGAAGAAGGAGAAGGAGAAGGTGAGGTCAGGAGGGTGAATCAGAAGAAGCAGAAGAAGGAGAAGGAGAAGGTGAAGTCTGGAGGGTGAATCAGAAGAATCAGAAGAAGGAGAAGGAGAAGGTGAAGTCTGGAGGGTGAATCAGAAGAAGCAGAAGAAGGAGAAGGAGAAGCTGAAGTCTGGAGGGTGAATCAGAAGAAGCAGAAGAAGGAGAAGGAGAAGGTGAAGTCAGGAGGGTGTATCAGAAGAAGCAGAAGAAGGAGAAGGAGAAGGTGAAGTTAGGAGGGTGAATCAGAAGAAGCAGAAGAAGGAGAAGGAGCAGGTGATGTCAGCGGGATGAAGCAGAAGAAGTAGAAGAAGGAGAAGGAGAAGGTGAAGTCAGGACGGTGAAGCAGAAGAAGCAGAAGAAGGAGAAGGAGAAGGTGAAGTCTGGAGGGTGAATCAGAATAAGTAGAAGAAGGAGAAGGAGAAGGTCAAGTCTGGAGGGTGAATCAGAAGAAGTAGAAGAAGGAGAAGGAGAAGGTGAAGTCTGGAGGGTGAAGCAGAAGAAGTAGAAGAAGGAGAAGGAGAAGGTGAAGTCAGGAGGGTGAATCAGAAGAAGTAGAAGAAGGAGAAGGAGAAGGTGAAGTCAGGAGGGTGAATCAGAAGAAGCAGAAGAAGGAGAAGGAGAAGGTGAAGTCTGGAGGGTGAATCAGAAGAATCAGAAGAAGGAGAAGGAGAAGGTGAAGTCTGGAGGGTGAATCAGAAGAAGCAGAAGAAAGAGAAGGAGAAGGTGAAGTCTGGAGGGTGAATCAGAAGAAGCAGAAGAAGGAGAAGGAGAAGGTGAAGTCAGGAGGGTGAATCAGAAGAAGCAGAAGAAGGAGAAGGAGAAAGTGAAGTTAGGAGGGTGAATCAGAAGAAGCAGAAGAAGGAGAAGGAGCAGGTGATGTCAGGGGGATGATGCAGAAGAAGTAGAAGAAGGAGAAGGAGAAGGTGAAGTCAGGACGGTGAAGCAGAAGAAGCAGAAGAAGGAGAAGGAGAAGGTGAAGTCTGGAGGGTGAATCAGAAGAAGTAGAAGAAGGAGAAGGAGAAGGTCAAGTCTGGAGGGTGAATCAGAAGAAGTAGAAGAAGGAGAAGGAGAAGGTGAAATCTGGAGGGTGAAGCAGAAGAAGTAGATGAAGGAGAAGGAGAAGGTGAAGTCAGGAGGGTGAATCAGAAGAAGTAGAAGAAGGAGAAGGAGAAGGTGAAGTCAGGAGGGTGAATCAGAAGAAGCAGAAGAAGGAGAAGGAGAAGGTGAAGTCTGGAGGGTGAATCAGAAGAAGCAGAAGAAGGAGAAGGAGAAGATGAAATCTGGAGGTTGAATCAGAAGAAGTAGAAGAAGGAGAAGGAGAAGGTGAGGTCTTGAGGGTGAATCAGAAGAAGTAGAAGAAGGAGAAGGAGAAGGTGAAGTCTGGAGGGTGAATCAGAAGAAGCAGAAGAAGGAGAAGGTGAAGTCTGGAGGGTGAATCAGAAGAAGCAGAAGAAGGAGAAGGAGAAGGTGAAGTCTGGAGGGTGAATCAGAAGAAGCAGAAGAAGGAGAAGGAGAACATGAAATCTGGAGGGTGAATCAGAAGAAGCAGAAGAAAGAGAAGGAGAAGGTGAAGTCTGGAGGGTGAATCAGAAGAAGTAGAAGAAGGAGAAGGAGAAGGTGAAGTCTGGAGGGTGAATCAGAAGAAGCAGAAGAAGGAGAAGGAGAAGGTGAAGTCTGGAGGGTGAATCAGAAGAAGCAGAAGAAGGAGAAGGAGAAGGTGAAGTCTGGAGGGTGAATCAGAAGAAGCAGAAGAAGGAGAAGGAGAAGTTGAAGTCTGGAGGGTGAATCGGAAGAAGCAGAATAAGGAGAAGTGAAGGTGAAGTATGGAGGGTGAATCAGAAGAAGCAGAAGAAGGAGAAGGAGAAGTTGAAGTCTGGAGGGTGAATCAGAAGAGGTAGAAGAAGGAGAAGGAGAAGGTGAAGTCTGGAGGGTGAAGTAGAAGAAGTAGAAGAAGGAGAAGGAGAAGGTGAAGTCAGGAGGGTGAATCAGAAGAAGTAGAAGAAGGAGAAGGAGAAGGTGAAGTCAGGAGGGTGAATCAGAAGAAGCAGAAGAAGGAGAAGGAGAAGGTCAAGTCTGGAGGGTGAATCAGAAGAAGCAGAATAAGGAGAAGGAGAAGGTGAAGTCTGGAGGGTGAATCAGAAGAAGCAGAAAAAGGAGAAGGAGAAGGTGAAGTCTGAAGGGTGAATCAGAAGAAGTAGAAGAAGGAGAAGGAGAAGGTGAAGTCTGGAGGGTGAAGCAGAAGAAGTAGAAGAAGGAGAAGGAGAAGGTGAAGTCAGGAGGGTGAATCAGAAGAAGGAGAAGAAGGAGAAGGAGAAGGTGAAGTCAGGAGGGTGAAACAGAAGAAGCAGAAGAAGGAGAAGGAGAAGGTGACGTCTGGAGGGTGAATCAGAAGAATCAGAAGAAGGAGAAGGAGAAGGTGAAGTCTGGAGGGTGAATCAGAAGAAGCAGAAGAAAGAGAAGGAGAAGGTGAAGTCTGGAGGGTGAAGCAGAAGAAACAGAAGAAGGAGAAGGAGAAGGTGAAGACTGGAGGGTGAATCAGAAGAAGTAGAAGAAGGAGAAGGAGAAGGTGAAGTCTGGAGGGTGAATCAGAAGAAGTAGAAGAAGGAGAAGGAGAAGGTGAAGTCTGGAGTGTGAATCAGAAGAAGCAGAAGAAGGAGAAGGAGAAGGTGAAGTCTGGAGGGTGAATCAGAAGAAGCAGTAGAAGGAGAAGGAACAGATGAAGTCTGGAGGGTGAATCAGAAGAAGTAGAAGAAGGAGAAGGAGAAGGTGAGGTCTGGAGGGTGAATCAGAAGAAGCAGAAGAAGGAGAAGGAGAAGGTGAAGTCTGGAGGGTGAATCAGAAGAAGCAGAAGAAGGAGAAGGAGAAGGTGAAGTCAGGAGGGTGAATCAGAAGAAGCAGAAGAAGGAGAAGGAGAAGGTGAAGTTAGGAGGGTGAATCAGAAGAAGCAGAAGAAGGAGAAGGAGCAGGTGATGTCAGGGGGATGAAGCAGAAGAAGTAGAAGAAGGAGAAGGAGAAGGTGAAGTCAGGACGGTGAAGCAGAAGAAGCAGAAGAAGGAAAAGGAGAAGGTGAAGTCTGGAGGGTGAATCAGAAGAAGTAGAAGAAGGAGAAGGAGAAGGTCAAGTCTGGAGGGTGAATCAGAAGAAGGAGAAGAAGGAGAAGGAGAAGGTGAAGTCTGGAGGGTGAAGTAGAAGTAGTAGAAGAAGGAGAAGGAGAAGGTGAAGTCAGGAGGGTGAATCAGAAGAAGTAGAAGAAGGAGAAGAAGAAGGTGAAGTCAGGAGGGTGAATCAGAAGAATCAGAAGAAGGAGAAGGAGAAGGTGAAGTCTGGAGGGTGAATCAGATGAAGCAGAAGAAAGAGAAGGAGAAGGTGAAGTCTGGAGGGTGAATCAGAAGAAGTAGAAGAAGGAGAAGGAGAAGGTGAAGTCTGCAGTGTGAATCAGAAGAAGCAGAAGAAGGAGAAGGAGAAGGTGAAGTCTGGAGGGTGAATCAGAAGAAGCAGAATAAGGAGAAGGAGAAGGTGAAGTCTGGAGGGTGAATCAGAAGAAGCAGAAGAAGGAGAAGGAGAAGGTGAAGTCTGGAGGGTGAATCAGAAGAAGTAGAAGAAGGAGAAGGAGAAGGTGAAGTCTGGAGGGTGAAGCAGAAGAAGTAGAAGTAGGAGAAGGAGAAGGTGAAGTTAGGAGGGTGAATCAGAAGAAGTAGAAGAAGGAGAAGGAGAAGGTGAAGTCAGGAGGGTGAATCAGAAGAAGCAGAAGAAGGAGAAGGAGAAGGTGAAGTCTGGAGGGTGAATCAGAAGAATCAGAAGAAGGAGAAGGAGAAGGTGAAGTCTGGAGGGTGAATCAGAAGAAGCAGAGGAAGGAGAAGGAGAAGGTGAAGTCTGGAGGGTGAATCAGAAGAAGCAGAATAAGGAGAAGGAGAAGGTGAAGTCTGGAGGGTGAATCAGAAGAAGCAGAATAAGGAGAAGGAGAAGGTGAAGTCTGGAGGGTGAATCAGAAGAAGCAGAAGAAGGAGAAGGAGAAGATGAAGTCTGGAAGGTGAATCAGAAGAAGTAGAAGAAGGAGAAGGAGAAGGTGAAGTCTGGAGGGTGAAGCAGAAGAAGTAGAAGAAGGAGAAGGAGAAGGTGAAGTCAGGAGGGTGAATCAGAAGAAGTAGAAGAAGGTGAAGGAGAAGGTGAGGTCTGGAGGGTGAATCAGAAGAAGCAGAAGAAGGAGAAGGGAAGGTGAAGTCTGGAGGGTGAATCAGAAGAAGCAGAAGAAGGAGAAGGAGAAGGTGAAGTCAGGAGGGTGAATCAGAAGAAGCAGAAGAAGGAGAAGGAGAAGGTGAAGTTAGGAGGGTGAATCAGAAGAAGCAGAAGAAGGAGAAGGAGCAGGTGATGTCAGGGGGATGAAGCAGAAGAAGTAGAAGAAGGAGAAGGAGAAGGTGAAGTCAGGACGGTGAAGCAGAAGAAGCAGAAGAAGGAGAAGGAGAAGGTGAAGTCTGGAGGGTGAATCAGAAGAAGTAGAAGAAGGAGAAGGAGAAGGTCAAGTCTGGAGGGTGAATCAGAAGAAGGAGAAGAAGGAGAAGGAGAAGGTGAAGTCTGGAGGGTGAAGTAGAAGTAGTAGAAGAAGGAGAAGGAGAAGGTGAAGTCAGGAGGGTGAATCAGAAGAAGTAGAAGAAGGAGAAGAAGAAGGTGAAGTCAGGAGGGTGAATCAGAAGAATCAGAAGAAGGAGAAGGAGAAGGTGAAGTCTGGAGGGTGAATCAGATGAAGCAGAAGAAAGAGAAGGAGAAGGTGAAGTCTGGAGGGTGAATCAGAAGAAGTAGAAGAAGGAGAAGGAGAAGGTGAAGTCTGCAGTGTGAATCAGAAGAAGCAGAAGAAGGAGAAGGAGAAGGTGAAGTCTGGAGGGTGAATCAGAAGAAGCAGAATAAGGAGAAGGAGAAGGTGAAGTCTGGAGGGTGAATCAGAAGAAGCAGAAGAAGGAGAAGGAGAAGGTGAAGTCTGGAGGGTGAATCAGAAGAAGTAGAAGAAGGAGAAGGAGAAGGTGAAGTCTGGAGGGTGAAGCAGAAGAAGTAGAAGTAGGAGAAGGAGAAGGTGAAGTTAGGAGGGTGAATCAGAAGAAGTAGAAGAAGGAGAAGGAGAAGGTGAAGTCAGGAGGGTGAATCAGAAGAAGCAGAAGAAGGAGAAGGAGAAGGTGAAGTCTGGAGGGTGAATCAGAAGAATCAGAAGAAGGAGAAGGAGAAGGTGAAGTCTGGAGGGTGAATCAGAAGAAGCAGAGGAAGGAGAAGGAGAAGGTGAAGTCTGGAGGGTGAATCAGAAGAAGCAGAATAAGGAGAAGGAGAAGGTGAAGTCTGGAGGGTGAATCAGAAGAAGCAGAATAAGGAGAAGGAGAAGGTGAAGTCTGGAGGGTGAATCAGAAGAAGCAGAAGAAGGAGAAGGAGAAGATGAAGTCTGGAGGGTGAATCAGAAGAAGTAGAAGAAGGAGAACGAGAAGGTGAAGTCTGGAGGGTGAAGCAGAAGAAGTAGAAGAAGGAGAAGGAGAAGGTGAAGTCAGGAGGGTGAATCAGAAGAAGCAGAAGAAGGAGAAGGAGAAGGTGAAGTCTGGAGGGTGAATCAGAAGAATCAGAAGAAGGAGAAGGAGAAGGTGAAGTCTGGAGGGTGAATCAGAAGAAGCAGAAGAAAGAGAAGGAGAAGGTGAAGTCTGGAGGGTGAAGCAGAAGAAACAGAAGAAGGAGAAGGAGAAGGTGAAGACTGGAGGGTGAATCAGAAGAAGTAGAAGAAGGAGAAGGAGAAGGTGAAGTCTGGAGGGTGAATCAGAAGAAGTAGAAGAAGGAGAAGGAGAAGGTGAAGTCTGGAGGGTGAATCAGAAGAAGCAGAAGAAGGAGAAGGAGAAGGTGAAGTCTGGAGGGTGAATCAGAAGAAGCAGAAGAAGGAGAAGGAGAAGATGAAGTCTGGAGGGTGAATCAGAAGAAGTAGAAGAAGGAGAAGGGGAAGGTGAAGTCTGGAGGGTGAATCAGAAGTAGTAGAAGAAGGAGAAGGAGAAGGTGAAGTCTGGACGGTGAATCAGAAGAAACAGAAGAAGGAGAAGGAGAAGGTGAAGTCTGGAGGGTGAATCAGAAGAAGTAGAAGAAGGAGAAGGAGAAGGTGTAGTCTGGAGGGTCAATCAGAAGAAGTAGACGAAGGAGAAGGAGAAGGTGAAGTCTGGAGGGTGAATCAGAAGAAGCAGAAGAAGGAAATGGAGAAGGTGAAGTCTGGAGGGTGAATCAGAAGAAGTAGAAGAAGGAGAAGGTGAAGTCTGGAGGGTGAATCAGAAGAAGCAGAAGAAGGAGAAGGAGAAGGTGAAGTCTAGAGGGTGAATCAGAAGAAGCAGAAGAAGGAGAAGGAGAAGGTGAAGTCTGGAGGGTGAAGCAGAAGAAGTAGAAGAAGGAGAAGGAGAAGGTGAAGTCAGGAGGGTGAATCAGAAGAAGTAGAAGAAGGAGAAGGAGAAGGTGAGGTCAGGAGGGTGAATCAGAAGAAGCAGAAGAAGGAGAAGGAGAAGGTGAAGTCTGGAGGGTGAATCAGAAGAATCAGAAGAGGGAGAAGGAGAAGGTGAAGTCTGGAGGGTGAATCAGAAGAAGCAGAAGAAGGAGAAGGAGAAGCTGAAGTCTGGAGGGTGAATCAGAAGAAGCAGAAGAAGGAGAAGGAGAAGGTGAAGTCAGGAGGGTGAATCAGAAGAAGCAGAAGAAGGAGAAGGAGAAGGTGAAGTTAGGAGGGTGAATCAGAAGAAGCAGAAGAAGGAGAAGGAGCAGGTGATGTCAGCGGGATGAAGCAGAAGAAGTAGAAGAAGGAGAAGGAGAAGGTGAAGTCAGGACGGTGAAGCAGAAGAAGCAGAAGAAGGAGAAGGAGAAGGTGAAGTCTGGAGGGTGAATCAGAATAAGTAGAAGAAGGAGAAGGAGAAGGTCAAGTCTGGAGGGTGAATCAGAAGAAGTAGAAGAAGGAGAAGGAGAAGGTGAAGTCTGGAGGGTGAAGCAGAAGAAGTAGAAGAAGGAGAAGGAGAAGGTGAAGTCAGGAGGGTGAATCAGAAGAAGTAGAAGAAGGAGAAGGAGAAGGTGAAGTCAGGAGGGTGAATCAGAAGAAGCAGAAGAAGGAGAAGGAGAAGGTGAAGTCTGGAGGGTGAATCAGAAGAATCAGAAGAAGGAGAAGGAGAAGGTGAAGTCTGGAGGGTGAATCAGAAGAAGCAGAAGAAAGAGAAGGAGAAGGTGAAGTCTGGAGGGTGAATCAGAAGAAGCAGAAGAAGGAGAAGGAGAAGGTGAAGTCAGGAGGGTGAATCAGAAGAAGCAGAAGAAGGAGAAGAAGAAGGTGAAGTTAGGAGGGTGAATCAGAAGAAGCAGAAGAAGGAGAAGGAGCAGGTGATGTCAGGGGGATGATGCAGAAGAAGTAGAAGAAGGAGAAGGAGAAGGTGAAGTCAGGACGGTGAAGCAGAAGAAGCAGAAGAAGGAGAAGGAGAAGGTGAAGTCTGGAGGGTGAATCAGAAGAAGTAGAAGAAGGAGAAGGAGAAGGTCAAGTCTGGAGGGTGAATCAGAAGAAGTAGAAGAAGGAGAAGGAGAAGGTGAAGTCTGGAGGGTGAAGCAGAAGAAGTAGATGAAGGAGAAGGAGAAGGTGAAGTCAGGAGGGTGAATCAGAAGAAGTAGAAGAAGGAGAAGGAGAAGGTGAAGTCAGGAGAGTGAATCAGAAGAAGCAGAAGAAGGAGAAGGAGAAGGTGAAGTCTGGAGGGTGAATCAGAAGAAGCAGAAGAAGGAGAAGGAGAAGATGAAATCTGGAGGGTGAATCAGAAGAAGTAGAAGAAGGAGAAGGAGAAGGTGAGGTCTTGAGGGTGAATCAGAAGAAGTAGAAGAAGGAGAAGGAGAAGGTGAAGTCTGGAGGGTGAATCAGAAGAAGCAGAAGAAGGAGAAGGTGAAGTCTGGAGGGTGAATCAGAAGAAGCAGAAGAAGGAGAAGGAGAAGGTGAAGTCTGGAGGGTGAATCAGAAGAAGCAGAAGAAGGAGAAGGAGAAGATAAAATCTGGAGGGTGAATCAGAAGAAGCAGAAGAAAGAGAAGGAGAAGGTGAAGTCTGGAGGGTGAATCAGAAGAAGTAGAAGAAGGAGAAGGAGAAGGTGAAGTCTGGAGGGTGAATCAGAAGAAGCAGAAGAAGGAGAAGGAGAAGGTGAAGTTTGAAGGGTGAATCAGAAGAAGCAGAAGAAGGAGAAGGAGAAGGTGAAGTCTGGAGGGTGAATCAGAAGAAGCAGAAGAAGGAGAAGGAGAAGTTGAAGTCTGGAGGGTGAATCGGAAGAAGCAGAATAAGGAGAAGTGAAGGTGAAGTATGGAGGGTGAATCAGAAGAAGCAGAAGAAAGAGAAGGAGAAGGTGAAGTCTGGAGGGTGAATCAGAAGAAGCAGAAGAAGGAGAAGAAGAAGGTGAAGTTAGGAGGGTGAATCAGAAGAAGCAGAAGAAGGAGAAGGAGCAGGTGATGTCAGGGGGATGATGCAGAAGAAGTAGAAGAAGGAGAAGGAGAAGGTGAAGTCAGGACGGTGAAGCAGAAGAAGCAGAAGAAGGAGAAGGAGAAGGTGAAGTCTGGAGGGTGAATCAGAAGAAGTAGAAGAAGGAGAAGGAGAAGGTCAAGTCTGGAGGGTGAATCAGAAGAAGTAGAAGAAGGAGAAGGAGAAGGTGAAGTCTGGAGGGTGAAGCAGAAGAAGTAGATGAAGGAGAAGGAGAAGGTGAAGTTTGAAGGGTGAATCAGAAGAAGCAGAAGAAGGAGAAGGAGAAGGTGAAGTCTGGAGGGTGAATCAGAAGAAGCAGAAGAAGGAGAAGGAGAAGTTGAAGTCTGGAGGGTGAATCGGAAGAAGCAGAATAAGGAGAAGGAGAAGTTGAAGTCTGGAGGGTGAATCGGAAGAAGCAGAATAAGGAGAAGTGAAGGTGAAGTATGGAGGGTGAATCAGAAGAAGCAGAAGAAGGAGAAGGAGAAGGTGAAGTCTGGAGGGTGAATCAGAAGAAGTAGAAGAAGGAGAAGGAGCAGGTGAAGTCTGGAGGGTGAAGTAGAAGAAGGAGAAGAAGGAGAAGGAGAAGGTGAAGTCAGGAGGGTGAATCAGAAGAAGTAGAAGAAGGAGAAGGAGAAGGTGAAGTCAGGAGGGTGAATCAGAAGAAGCAGAAGAAGGAGAAGGAGAAGGTGAAGTCTGGAGGGTGAATCAGAAGAAGCAGAATCAGGAGAAGGAGAAGGTGAAGTCTGGAGGGTGAATCAGAAGAAGCAGAATAAGGAGAAGGAGAAGGTGAATTCTGGAGGGTGAATCAGAAGAAGCAGAAGAAGGAGAAGGAGAAGATGACGTCTGGAGGGTGAATCAGAAGAAGTAGAAGAAGGAGAAGGAGAAGGTGAAGTCTGGAGGGTGAAGCAGAAGAAGTAGAAGAAGGAGAAGCAGAAGGTGAAGTCAGGAGGGTGAATCAGAAGAAGTAGAAGAAGGAGAAGGAGAAGGTGTAGTCTGGAGGGTCGATCAGAAGAAGTAGACGAAGGAGAAGGAGAAGGTGAAGTCTGGAGGGTGAATCAGAAGAAGCAGAAGAAGGAAATGGAGAAGGTGAAGTCTGGAGGGTGAATCAGAAGAAGTAGAAGAAGGAGAAGGAGAAGGTGAAGTCTGGAGGGTGAATCAGAAGAAGCAGAAGAAGGAGAAGGAGAAGGTGAAGTCTGGAGGGTGAATCAGAAGAAGCAGAAGAAGGAGAAGGAGAAGGAGAAGTCTGGAGGGTGAATCAGAAGAAGCAGAAGAAGGAGAAGGAGAAGGTGAAGTCTGGAGGGTGAAGCAGAAGAAGTAGAAGAAGGAGAAGGAGAAGGTGAAGTCAGGAGGGTGAATCAGAAGAAGTAGAAGAAGAAGGAGAAGGTGAGGTCAGGAGGGTGAATCAGAAGAAGCAGAAGAAGGAGAAGGAGAAGGTGAAGTCTGGAGGGTGAATCAGAAGAATCAGAAGAAGGAGAAGGAGAAGGTGAAGTCTGGAGGGTGAATCAGAAGAAGCAGAAGAAGGAGAAGGAGAAGGTGAAGTCCGGAGGGTGAATCAGAAGAAGCAGAAGAAGGAGAAGGAGAAGGTGAAGTCAGGAGGGTGAATCAGAAGAAGCAGAAGAAGGAGAAGGAGAAGGTGAAGTTAGGAGGGTGAATCAGAAGAAGCAGAAGAAGGAGAAGGAGCAGGTGATGTCAGCGGGATGAAGCAGAAGAAGTAGAAGAAGGAGAAGGAGAAGGTGAAGTCAGGACGGTGAAGCAGAAGAAGGAGAAGGAGAAGGTGAAGTCTGGAGGGTGAATCAGAATTAGTAGAAGGAGGAGAAGGAGAAGGTCAAGTCTGGAGGGTGAATCAGAAGAAGTAGAAGAAGGAGAAGGAGAAGGTGAAGTCTGGAGGGTGAAGCAGAAGAAGTAGAAGAAGGAGAAGGAGAAGGTGAAGTCAGGAGGGTGAATCAGAAGAAGTAGAAGAAGGAGAAGGAGAAGGTGAAGTCAGGAGGGTGAATCAGAAGAAGCAGAAGAAGGAGAAGGAGAAGGTGAAGTCTGGAGGGTGAATCAGAAGAATCAGAAGAAGGAGAAGGAGATGGTGAAGTCTGGAGGGTGAATCAGAAGAAGCAGAAGAAAGAGAAGGAGAAGGTGAAGTCTGGAGGGTGAATCAGAAGAAGCAGAAGAAGGAGAAGGAGAAGGTGAAGTTAGGAGGGTGAATCAGAAGAAGCAGAAGAAGGAGAAGGAGCAGGTGATGTCAGGGGGATGAAGCAGAAGAAGTAGCAGAAGGAGAAGGAGAAGGTGAAGTCAGGACGGTGAAGCAGAAGAAGCAGAAGAAGGAGAAGGAGAAGTTGAAGTCTGGAGGGTGAATCAGAAGAAGTAGAAGAAGGAGAAGGAGAAGGTCAAGTCTGGAGGGTGAATCAGAAGAAGTAGAAGAAGGAGAAGGAGAAGGTGAAGTCTGGAGGGTGAAGCAGAAGAAGTAGAAGAAGGAGAAGGGGAAGGTGAAGTCAGGAGGGTGAATCAGAAGAAGTAGAAGAAGGAGAAGGAGAAGGTGAAGTCAGGAGGGTGAATCAGAAGAAGCAGAAGAAGGAGAAGGAGAAGGTGATGTCTGGAGGGTGAATCAGAAGAAGCAGAAGAAGGAGAAGGAGAAGATGAAATCTGGAGGGTGAATCAGAAGAAGTAGAAGAAGGAGAAGGAGAAGGTGAGGTCTGGAGGGTGAATCAGAAGAAGTAGAAGAAGGAGAAGGAGAAGGTGAAGTCTGGAGGGTGAATCAGAAGAAGCAGAAGAAGGAGAAGGAGAAGGTGAAGTCTGGAGGGTGAATCAGAAGAAGCAGAAGAAGGAGAAGGAGAAGGTGAAGTCTGGAGGGTGAATCAGAAGAAGCAGAAGAAGGAGAAGGAGAAGATGAAATCTGGAGGGTGAATCAGAAGAAGCAGAAGAAAGAGAAGGAGAAGGTGAAGTCTGAAGGGTGAATCAGAAGAAGTAGAAGAAGGAGAAGGAGAAGGTGAAGTCTGGAGGGTGAATCAGAAGAAGCAGAAGAAGGAGAAGGAGAAGGTGAAGTCTGGAGGGTGAAGCAGAAGAAGCAGAAGAAGGAGAAGGAGAAGGTGAAGTCTGGAGGGTGAATCAGAAGAAGCAGAAGAAGGAGAAGGAGAAGTTGAAGTCTGGAGGGTGAATCAGAAGAAGCAGAATAAGGAGAAGTGAAGGTGAAGTATGGAGGGTGAATCAGAAGAAGCAGAAGCAGGAGAAGGAGAAGGTGAAGTCTGGAGGGTGAATCAGAAGAAGTAGAAGAAGGAGAAGGAGAAGGTGAAGTCTGGAGGGTGAAGCAGAAGAAGGAGAAGAAGGAGAAGGAGAAGGTGAAGTCAGGAGGGTGAATCAGAAGAAGTAGAAGAAGGAGAAGGAGAAGGTGAAGTCAGGAGGGTGAATCAGAAGAAGCAGAAGAAGGAGAAGGAGAAGGTGAAGTCTGGAGGGTGAATCAGAAGAAGCAGAATCAGGAGAAGGAGAAGGTGAAGTCTGGAGGGTGAATCAGAAGAAGCAGAATAAGGAGAAGGAGAAGGTGAAGTCTGGAGGGTGAATCAGAAGAAGCAGAAGAAGGAGAAGGAGAAGATGAAGTCTGGAGGGAGAATCAGAAGAAGTAGAAGAAGGAGAAGGAGAAGGTGAAGTCTGGAGGGTGAAGCAGAAGAAGTAGAAGAAGGAGAAGGAGAAGGTGAAGTCAGGAGGGTGAATCAGAAGAAGTAAAAGAAGGAGAAGGAGAAGGTGAAGTCAGGAGGGTGAATCAGAAGAAGCAGAAGAAGGAGAAGGAGAAGGTGAAGTCTGGAGGGTGAAGTAGAAGTAGTAGAAGAAGGAGAAGGAGAAGGTGAAGTCAGGAGGGTGAATCAGAAGAAGTAGAAGAAGGAGAAGAAGAAGGTGAAGTCAGGAGGGTGAATCAGAAGAATCAGAAGAAGGAGAAGGAGAAGGTGAAGTCTGGAGGGTGAATCAGATGAAGCAGAAGAAAGAGAAGGAGAAGGTGAAGTCTGGAGGGTGAATCAGAAGAAGTAGAAGAAGGAGAAGGAGAAGGTGAAGTCTGGAGTGTGAATCAGAAGAAGCAGAAGAAGGAGAAGGAGAAGGTGAAGTCTGGAGGGTGAATCAGAAGAAGCAGAATAAGGAGAAGGAGAAGGTGAAGTCTGGAGGGTGAATCAGAAGAAGCAGAAGAAGGAGAAGGAGAAGTTGAAGTCTGGAGGGTGAATCAGAAGAAGTAGAAGAAGGAGAAGGAGAAGGTGAAGTCTGGAGGGTGAAGCAGAAGAAGTAGAAGTAGGAGAAGGAGAAGGTGAAGTTAGGAGGGTGAATCAGAAGAAGTAGAAGAAGGAGAAGGAGAAGGTGAAGTCAGGAGGGTGAATCAGAAGAAGCAGAAGAAGGAGAAGGAGAAGGTGAAGTCTGGAGGGTGAATCAGAAGAATCAGAAGAAGGAGAAGGAGAAGGTGAAGTCTGGAGGGTGAATCAGAAGAAGCAGAGGAAGGAGAAGGAGAAGGTGAAGTCTGGAGGGTGAATCAGAAGAAGCAGAATAAGGAGAAGGAGAAGGTGAAGTCTGGAGGGTGAATCAGAAGAAGCAGAATAAGGAGAAGGAGAAGGTGAAGTCTGGAGGGTGAATCAGAAGAAGCAGAAGAAGGAGAAGGAGAAGATGAAGTCTGGAGGGTGAATCAGAAGAAGTAGAAGAAGGAGAAGGAGAAGGTGAAGTCTGGAGGGTGAAGCAGAAGAAGTAGAAGAAGGAGAAGGAGAAGGTGAAGTGAGGAGGGTGAATCAGAAGAAGCAGAAGAAGGAGAAGGAGAAGGTGAAGTCTGGAGGGTGAATCAGAAGAATCAGAAGAAGGAGAAGGAGAAGGTGAAGTCTGGAGGGTGAATCAGAAGAAGCAGAAGAAAGAGAAGGAGAAGGTGAAGTCTGGAGGGTGAAGCAGAAGAAACAGAAGAAGGAGAAGGAGAAGGTGAAGACTGGAGGGTGAATCAGAAGAAGTAGAAGAAGGAGAAGTAGAAGGTGAAGTCTGGAGGGTGAATCAGAAGAAGTCGAAGAAGGAGAAGGAGAAGGTGTAGTCTGGAGGGTCAATCAGAAGAAGTAGACGAAGGAGAAGGAGAAGGTGAAGTCTGGAGGGTGAATCAGAAGAAGCAGAAGAAGGAAATGGAGAAGGTGAAGTCTGGAGGGTGAATCAGAAGAAGTAGAAGAAGGAGAAGGAGAAGGTGAAGTCTGGAGGGTGAATCAGAAGAAGCAGAAGAAGGAGAAGGAGAAGGTGAAGTCTGGAGGGTGAATCAGAAGAAGCAGAAGAAGGAGAAGGAGAAGGTGAAGTCTGGAGGGTGAAGCAGAAGAAGTAGAAGAAGGAGAAGGAGAAGGTGAAGTCAGGAGGGTGAATCAGAAGAAGTAGAAGAAGGAGAAGGAGAAGGTGAGGTCAGGAGGGTGAATCAGAAGAAGCAGAAGAAGGAGAAGGAGAAGGTGAAGTCTGGAGGGTGAATCAGAAGAATCAGAAGAAGGAGAAGGAGAAGGTGAAGTCTGGAGGGTGAATCAGAAGAAGCAGAAGAAGGAGAAGGAGAAGCTGAAGTCTGGAGGGTGAATCAGAAGAAGCAGAAGAAGGAGAAGGAGAAGGTGAAGTCAGGAGGGTGAATCAGAAGAAGCAGAAGAAGGAGAAGGAGAAGGTGAAGTTAGGAGGGTGAATCAGAAGAAGCAGAAGAAGGAGAAGGAGCAGGTGATGTCAGCGGGATGAAGCAGAAGAAGTAGAAGAAGGAGAAGGAGAAGGTGAAGTCAGGACGGTGAAGCAGAAGAAGCAGAAGAAGGAGAAGGAGAAGGTGAAGTCTGGAGGGTGAATCAGAATAAGTAGAAGAAGGAGAAGGAGAAGGTCAAGTCTGGAGGGTGAATCAGAAGAAGTAGAAGAAGGAGAAGGAGAAGGTGAAGTCTGGAGGGTGAAGCAGAAGAAGTAGAAGAAGGAGAAGGAGAAGGTGAAGTCAGGAGGGTGAATCAGAAGAAGTAGAAGAAGGAGAAGGAGAAGGTGAAGTCAGGAGGGTGAATCAGAAGAAGCAGAAGAAGGAGAAGGAGAAGGTGAAGTCTGGAGGGTGAATCAGAAGAATCAGAAGAAGGAGAAGGAGAAGGTGAAGTCTGGAGGGTGAATCAGAAGAAGCAGAAGAAAGAGAAGGAGAAGGTGAAGTCTGGAGGGTGAATCAGAAGAAGCAGAAGAAGGAGAAGGAGAAGGTGAAGTCAGGAGGGTGAATCAGAAGAAGCAGAAGAAGGAGAAGGAAAAGGTGAAGTTAGGAGGGTGAATCAGAAGAAGCAGAAGAAGGAGAAGGAGCAGGTGATGTCAGGGGGATGAAGCAGAAGAAGTAGAAGAAGGAGAAGGAGAAGGTGAAGTCAGGACGGTGAAGCAGAGGAAGCAGAAGAAGGAGAAGGAGAAGGTGAAGTCTGGAGGGTGAATCAGAAGAAGCAGAAGAAGGAGAAGGAGAATTTGAAGTCTGGAGGGTGAATCAGAAGAAGCAGAATAAGGAGAAGTGAAGGTGAAGTATGGAGGGTGAATCAGAAGTAGCAGAAGAAGGAGAAGGAGAAGGTGAAGTCTGGAGGGTGAATCAGAAGAAGTAGAAGAAGGAGAAGGAGAAGGTGAAGTCTGGAGGGTGAAGCAGAAGAAGTAGAAGAAGGAGAAGGAGAAGGTGAAGTCTGGAGGGTGAATCAGAAGAAGTAGAAGAAGGAGAAGGAGAAGGTGAAGTCAGGAGGGTGAATCAGAAGAAGCAGAAGAAGGAGAAGGAGAAGGTGAAGTCTGGAGGGTGAATCAGAAGAAGCAGAATCAGGAGAAGGAGAAGGTGAAGTCTGGAGGGTGAATCAGAAGAAGCAGAATAAGGAGAAGGAGAAGGTGAAGTCTGGAGGGTGAATCAGAAGAAGCAGAAGAAGGAGAAGGAGAAGATGACGTCTGGAGGGTGAATCAGAAGAAGTAGAAGAAGGAGAAGGAGAAGGTGAAGTCTGGAGGGTGAAGCAGAAGAAGTAGAAGAAGGAGAAGGAGAAGGTGAAGTCAGGAGGGTGAATCAGAAGAAGTAGAAGAAGGAGAAGGAGAAGGTGTAGTCTGGAGGGTCAATCAGAAGAAGTAGACGAAGGAGAAGGAGAAGGTGAAGTCTGGAGGGTGAATCAGAAGAAGCAGAAGAAGGAAATGGAGAAGGTGAAGTCTGGAGGGTGAATCAGAAGAAGTAGAAGAAGGAGAAGGAGAAGGTGAAGTCTGGAGGGTGAATCAGAATAAGCAGAAGAAGGAGAAGGAGAAGGTGAAGTCTGGAGGGTGAATCAGAAGAAGCAGAAGAAGGAGAAGGAGAAGGTGAAGACTGGAGGGTGAATCAGAAGAAGTAGAAGAAGGAGAAGTAGAAGGTGAAGTCTGGAGGGTGAATCAGAAGAAGTAGAAGAAGGAGAAGGAGAAGGTGTAGTCTGGAGGGTCAATCAGAAGAAGTAGACGAAGGAGAAGGAGAAGGTGAAGTCTGGAGGGTGAATCAGAAGAAGCAGAAGAAGGAAATGGAGAAGGTGAAGTCTGGAGGGTGAATCAGAAGAAGTAGAAGAAGGAGAAGGAGAAGGTGAAGTCTGGAGGGTGAATCAGAAGAAGCAGAAGAAGGAGAAGGAGAAGGTGAAGTCTGGAGGGTGAATCAGAAGAAGCAGAAGAAGGAGAAGGAGAAGGTGAAGTCTGGAGGGTGAAGCAGAAGAAGTAGAAGAAGGAGAAGGAGAAGGTGAAGTCAGGAGGGTGAATCAGAAGAAGTAGAAGAAGGAGAAGGAGAAGGTGAGGTCAGGAGGGTGAATCAGAAGAAGCAGAAGAAGGAGAAGGAGAAGGTGAAGTCTGGAGGGTGAATCAGAAGAATCAGAAGAAGGAGAAGGAGAAGGTGAAGTCTGGAGGGTGAATCAGAAGAAGCAGAAGAAGGAGAAGGAGAAGCTGAAGTCTGGAGGGTGAATCAGAAGAAGCAGAAGAAGGAGAAGGAGAAGGTGAAGTCAGGAGGGTGAATCAGAAGAAGCAGAAGAAGGAGAAGGAGAAGGTGAAGTTAGGAGGGTGAATCAGAAGAAGCAGAAGAAGGAGAAGGAGCAGGTGATGTCAGCGGGATGAAGCAGAAGAAGTAGAAGAAGGAGAAGGAGAAGGTGAAGTCAGGACGGTGAAGCAGAAGAAGCAGAAGAAGGAGAAGGAGAAGGTGAAGTCTGGAGGGTGAATCAGAATAAGTAGAAGAAGGAGAAGGAGAAGGTCAAGTCTGGAGGGTGAATCAGAAGAAGTAGAAGAAGGAGAAGGAGAAGGTGAAGTCTGGAGGGTGAAGCAGAAGAAGTAGAAGAAGGAGAAGGAGAAGGTGAAGTCAGGAGGGTGAATCAGAAGAAGTAGAAGAAGGAGAAGGAGAAGGTGAAGTCAGGAGGGTGAATCAGAAGAAGCAGAAGAAGGAGAAGGAGAAGGTGAAGTCTGGAGGGTGAATCAGAAGAATCAGAAGAAGGAGAAGGAGAAGGTGAAGTCTGGAGGGTGAATCAGAAGAAGCAGAAGAAAGAGAAGGAGAAGGTGAAGTCTGGAGGGTGAATCAGAAGAAGCAGAAGAAGGAGAAGGAGAAGGTGAAGTCAGGAGGGTGAATCAGAAGAAGCAGAAGAAGGAGAAGGAAAAGGTGAAGTTAGGAGGGTGAATCAGAAGAAGCAGAAGAAGGAGAAGGAGCAGGTGATGTCAGGGGGATGAAGCAGAAGAAGTAGAAGAAGGAGAAGGAGAAGGTGAAGTCAGGACGGTGAAGCAGAAGAAGCAGAAGAAGGAGAAGGAGAAGGTGAAGTCTGGAGGGTGAATCAGAAGAAGCAGAAGAAGGAGAAGGAGAAGTTGAAGTCTGGAGGGTGAATCAGAAGAAGCAGAATAAGGAGAAGTGAAGGTGAAGTATGGAGGGTGAATCAGAAGAAGCAGAAGAAGGAGAAGGAGAAGGTGAAGTCTGGAGGGTGAATTAGAAGAAGTAGAAGAAGGAGAAGGAGAAGGTGAAGTCTGGAGGGTGAAGCAGAAGAAGTAGAAGAAGGAGAAGGAGAAGGTGAAGTCTGGAGGGTGAATCAGAAGAAGTAGAAGAAGGAGAAGGAGAAGGTGAAGTCAGGAGGGTGAATCAGAAGAAGCAGAAGAAGGAGAAGGAGAAGGTGAAGTCTGGAGGGTGAATCAGAAGAAGCAGAATCAGGAGAAGGAGAAGGTGAAGTCTGGAGGGTGAATCAGAAGAAGCAGAATAAGGAGAAGGAGAAGGTGAAGTCTGGAGGGTGAATCAGAAGAAGCAGAAGAAGGAGAAGGAGAAGATGACGTCTGGAGGGTGAATCAGAAGAAGTAGAAGAAGGAGAAGGAGAAGGTGAAGTCTGGAGGGTGAAGCAGAAGAAGTAGAAGAAGGAGAAGGAGAAGGTGAAGTCAGGAGGGTGAATCAGAAGAAGTAGAAGAAGGAGAAGGAGAAGGTGAAGTCTGGAGGGTGAATCAGAAGAAGCAGAAGAAGGAGAAGGAGAAGGAGAAGTCTGGAGGGTGAATCAGAAGAAGCAGAAGAAGGAGAAGGAGAAGGTGAAGTCTGGAGGGTGAAGCAGAAGAAGTAGAAGAAGGAGAAGGAGAAGGTGAAGTCAGGAGGGTGAATCAGAAGAAGTAGAAGAAGGAGAAGGAGAAGGTGAGGTCAGGAGGGTGAATCAGAAGAAGCAGAAGAAGGAGAAGGAGAAGGTGAAGTCTGGAGGGTGAATCAGAAGAATCAGAAGAAGGAGAAGGAGAAGGTGAAGTCTGGAGGGTGAATCAGAAGAAGCAGAAGAAGGAGAAGGAGAAGGTGAAGTCCGGAGGGTGAATCAGAAGAAGCAGAAGAAGGAGAAGGAGAAGGTGAAGTCAGGAGGGTGAATCAGAAGAAGCAGAAGAAGGAGAAGGAGAAGGTGAAGTTAGGAGGGTGAATCAGAAGAAGCAGAAGAAGGAGAAGGAGCAGGTGATGTCAGCGGGATGAAGCAGAAGAAGTAGAAGAAGGAGAAGGAGAAGGTGAAGTCAGGACGGTGAAGCAGAAGAAGCAGAAGAAGGAGAAGGAGAAGGTGAAGTCTGGAGGGTGAATCAGAATAAGTAGAAGGAGGAGAAGGAGAAGGTCAAGTCTGCAGGGTGAATCAGAAGAAGTAGAAGAAGGAGAAGGAGAAGGTGAAGTCTGGAGGGTGAAGCAGAAGAAGTAGAAGAAGGAGAAGGAGAAGGTGAAGTCAGGAGGGTGAATCAGAAGAAGTAGAAGAAGGAGAAGGAGAAGGTGAAGTCAGGAGGGTGAATCAGAAGAAGCAGAAGAAGGAGAAGGAGAAGGTGAAGTCTGGAGGGTGAATCAGAAGAATCAGAAGAAGGAGAAGGAGAAGGTGAAGTCTGGAGGGTGAATCAGAAGAAGCAGAAGAAAGAGAAGGAGAAGGTGAAGTCTGGAGGGTGAATCAGAAGAAGCAGAAGAAGGAGAAGGAGAAGGTGAAGTCAGGAGTGTGAATCAGAAGAAGCAGAAGAAGGAGAAGGAGAAGGTGAAGTTAGGAGGGTGAATCAGAAGAAGCAGAAGAAGGAGAAGGAGCAGGTGATGTCAGGGGGATGAAGCAGAAGAAGTAGAAGAAGGAGAAGGAGAAGGTGAAGTCAGGACGGTGAAGCATAAGAAGCAGAAGAAGGAGAAGGAGAAGGTGAAGTCTGGAGGGTGAATCAGATGAAGTAGAAGAAGGAGAAGGAGAAGGTCAAGTCTGGAGGGTGAATCAGAAGAAGTAGAAGAAGGAGAAGGAGAAGGTGAAGTCTGGAGGGTGAAGCAGAAGAAGTAGAAGAAGGAGAAGGAGAAGGTGAAGTCAGGAGGGTGAATCAGAAGAAGTAGAAGAAGGAGAAGGAGAAGGTGAAGTCAGGAGGGTGAATCAGAAGAAGCAGAAGAAGGAGAAGGAGAAGGTGATGTCTGGAGGGTGAAACAGAAGAAGCAGAAGAAGGAGAAGGAGAAGATGAAATCTGGAGGGTGAATCAGAAGAAGTAGAAGAAGGAGAAGGAGAAGGTGAGGTCTGGAGGGTGAATCAGAAGAAGTAGAAGAAGGAGAAGGAGAAGGTGAAGTCTGGAGGGTGAATCAGAAGAAGCAGAAGAAGGAGAAGGAGAAGGTGAAGTCTGGAGGGTGAATCAGAAGAAGCAGAAGAAGGAGAAGGAGAAGATGAAGTCTGGAGGGTGAATCGGAAGAAGCAGAAGAAGGAGAAGGAGAAGATGAAATCTGGAGGGTGAATCAGAAGAAGCAGAAGAAAGAGAAGGAGAAGGTGAAGTCTGGAAGGTGAATCAGAAGAAGTAGAAGAAGGAGAAGGAGAAGGTGAAGTCTGGAGGGTGAATCAGAAGAAGCAGAAGAAGGAGAAGGAGAAGGTGAAGTCTGGAGGGTGAATCAGAAGAAGCAGAAGAAGGAGAAGGAGAAGGTGAAGTCTGGAGGGTGAATCAGAAGAAGCAGAAGAAGGAGAAGGAGAAGTTGAAGTCTGGAGGGTGAATCAGAAGAAGCAGAATAAGGAGAAGTGAAGGTGAAGTATGGAGGGTGAATCAGAAGAAGCAGAAGCAGGAGAAGGAGAAGGTGAAGTCTGGAGGGTGAATCAGAAGAAGTAGAAGAAGGAGAAGGAGAAGGTGAAGTCTGGAGGGTGAAGCAGAAGAAGGAGAAGAAGGAGAAGGAGAAGGTGAAGTCAGGAGGGTGAATCAGAAGAAGCAGAAGAAGGAGAAGGAGAAGGTGATGTCTGGAGGGTGAATCAGAAGAAGCAGAAGAAGGAGAAGGAGAAGATGAAATCTGGAGGGTGAATCAGAAGAAGTAGAAGAAGGAGAAGGAGAAGGTGAGGTCTGGAGGGTGAATCAGAAGAAGTAGAAGAAGGAGAAGGAGAAGGTGAAGTCTGGAGGGTGAATCAGAAGAAGCAGAAGAAGGAGAAGGAGAAGGTGAAGTCTGGAGGGTGAATCAGAAGAAGCAGAAGAAGGAGAAGGAGAAGGTGAAGTCTGGAGGGTGAATCAGAAGAAGCAGAACAAGGAGAAGGAGAAGATGAAATCTGGAGGGTGAATCAGAAGAAGCAGAAGAAAGAGAAGGAGAAGGTGAAGTCTGGAGGGTGAATCAGAAGAAGTAGAAGAAGGAGAAGGAGAAGGTGAAGTCTGGAGGGTGAATCAGAAAAAGCAGAAGAAGGAGAAGGAGAAGGTGAAGTCTGGAGGGTGAATCAGAAGAAGCAGAAGAAGGAGAAGGAGAAGGTGAAGTCTGGAGGGTGAATCAGAAGAAGCAGAAGAAGGAGAAGGAGAAGTTGAAGTCTGGAGGGTGAATCAGAAGAAGCAGAATAAGGAGAAGTGAAGGTGAAGTATGGAGGGTGAATCAGAAGAAGCAGAAGCAGGAGAAGGAGAAGGTGAAGTCTGGAGGGTGAATCAGAAGAAGTAGAAGAAGGAGAAGGAGAAGGTGAAGTCTAGAGGGTGAAGCAGAAGAAGGAGAAGAAGGAGAAGGAGAAGGTGAAGTCAGGAGGGTGAATCAGAAGAAGCAGAAGAAGGAGAAGGAGAAGGTGATGTCTGGAGGGTGAATCAGAAGAAGCAGAAGAAGGAGAAGGAGAAGATGAAATCTGGAGGGTGAATCAGAAGAAGTAGAAGAAGGAGAAGGAGAAGGTGAGGTCTGGAGGGTGAATCAGAAGAAGTAGAAGAAGGTGAAGGAGAAGGTGAAGTCTGGAGGGTGAATCAGAAGAAGCAGAAGAAGGAGAAGGAGAAGGTGAAGTCTGGAGGGTGAATCAGAAGAAGCTGAAGAAGGAGAAGGAGAAGGTGAAGTCTGGAGGGTGAATCAGAAGAAGCAGAAGAAGGAGAAGGAGAAGATGAAATCTGGAGGGTGAATCAGAAGAAGCAGAAGAAAGAGAAGGAGAAGGTGAAGTCTGGAGGGTGAATCAGAAGAAGTAGAAGAAGGAGAAGGAGAAGGTGAAGTCTGGAGGGTGAATCAGAAGAAGCAGAAGAAGGAGAAGGAGAAGGTGAAGTCTGGAGGGTGAATCAGAAGAAGCAGAAGAAGGAGAAGGAGAAGGTGAAGTCTGGAGGATGAATCAGAAGAAGCAGAAGAAGGAGAAGGAGAAGTTGAAGTCTGGAGGGTGAATCAGAAGAAGCAGAATAAGGAGAAGTGAAGGTGAAGTATGGAGGGTGAATCAGAAGAAGCAGAAGCAGGAGAAGGACAAGGTGAAGTCTGGAGGGTGAATCAGAAGAAGTAGAAGAAGGAGAAGGAGAAGGTGAAGTCTGGAGGGTGAAGCAGAAGAAGGAGAAGAAGGAGAAGGAGAAGGTGAAGTCAGGAGGGTGAATCAGAAGAAGTAGAAGAAGGAGAAGGAGAAGGTGAAGTCAGGAGGGTGAATCAGAAGAAGCAGAAGAAGGAGAAGGAGAAGGTGAAGTCTGGAGGGTGAATCAGAAGAAGCAGAATCAGGAGAAGGAGAAGGTGAAGTCTGGAGGGTGAATCACAAGAAGCAGAATAAGGAGAAGGAGAAGGTGAAGTCTGGAGGGTGAATCAGAAGAAGCAGAAGAAGTAGAAGGAGAAGATGAAGTCTGGAGGGTGAATCAGAAGAAGTAGAAGAAGGAGAAGGAGAAGGTGAAGTCTGGAGGGTGAAGCAGAAGAAGTAGAAGAAGGAGAAGGAGAAGGTGAAGTCAGGAGGGTGAATCAGAAGAAGTAGAAGAAGGAGAAGGAGAAGGTGAAGTCAGGAGGGTGAATCAGAAGAAGCAGAAGAAGGAGAAGGAGAAGGTGAAGTCTGGAGGGTGAATCAGAAGAATCAGAAGAAGGAGAAGGAGAAGGTGAAGTCTGGAGGGTGAATCAGAAGAAGCAGAAGAAAGAGAAGGAGAAGGTGAAGTCTGGAGGGTGAAGCAGAAGAAACAGAAGAAGGAGAAGGAGAAGGTGAAGACTGGAGGGTGAATCAGAAGAAGTGGAAGAAGGAGAAGGAGAAGGTGAAGTCTGGAGGGTGAATCAGAAGAAGTAGAAGAAGGAGAAGGAGAAGGTGAAGTCTGGAGGGTGAATCAGAAGAAGCAGAAGAAGGAGAAGGAGAAGGTGAAGTCTGGAGGGTGAATCAGAAGAAGCAGAAGAAGGAGAAGGAGAAGATGAAGTCTGGAGGGTGAATCAGAAGAAGTAGAAGAAGGAGAAGGAGAAGGTGAAGTCTGGAGGGTGAATCAGAAGTAGTAGAAGAAGGAGAAGGAGAAGGTGAAGTCTGGACGGTGAATCAGAAGAAACAGAAGAAGGAGAAGGAGAAGGTGAAGTCTGGAGGGTGAATCAGAAGAAGTAGAAGAAGGAGAAGGAGAAGGTGTAGTCTGGAGGGTGAATCAGAAGAGGTAGACGAAGGAGAAGGAGAAGGTGAAGTCTGGAGGGTGAATCAGAAGAAGCAGAAGAAGGAGATGGAGAAGGTGAAGTCTGGAGGGTGAATCAGAAGAAGTAGAAGAAGGAGAAGGAGAAGGTGAAGTCTGGAGGGTGAATCAGAAGAAGCAGAAGAAGGAGAAGGAGAAGGTGAAGTCTGGAGGGTGAATCAGAAGAAGCAGAAAAGGAGAAGGAGAAGGAGAATCTGGAGGGTGAATCAGAAGAAGCAGAATAAGGAGAAGGAGAAGGTGAAGTCTGGAGGGTGAATCAGAAGAAGCAGAAGAAGGAGAAGGAGAAGGTGAAGTCTGGAGGGTGAATCAGAAGAAGTAGAAGAAGGAGAAGGAGAAGGTGAAGTCTGGAGGGTGAATCAGAAGAAGTAGAAGAAGGAGAAGGAGAAGGTGAAGTCTGGAGGTTGAATCAGAAGAAGTAGAAGAAGGAGAAGGAGAAGGTGAAGTCTGGAGGGTGAAGCAGAAGAAGTAGAAGAAGGAGAAGGAGAAGGTGATGTCAGGAGGGTGAATCAGAAGAAGTAGAAGAAGGAGAAGGAGAAGTTGAAGTCAGGAGGGTGAATCAGAAGAAGCAGAAGAAGGAGAAGGGGAAGGTGAAGTCTGGAGGGTGAATCAGAAGAATCAGAAGAAGGAGAAGGAGAATGTGAAGTCTGGAGGGTGAATCAGAAGAAGCAGAATCAGGAGAAGGAGAAGGTGAAGTCTGGAGGGTGAATCAGAAGAAGCAGAATAAGGAGAAGGAGAAGGTGAAGTCTGGAGGGTGAATCAGAAGAAGCAGAAGAAGGAGAAGGAGAAGATGAAGTCTGGAGGGTGAATCAGAAGAAGTAGAAGAAGGAGAAGGAGAAGGCGAAGTCTGGAGGGTGAAGCAGAAGAAGTAGAAGAAGGAGAAGGAGAAGGTGAAGTCAGGAGGGTGAATCAGAAGAAGTAGAAGAAGGAGAAGGAGAAGGTGAAGTCAGGAGGGTGAATCAGAAGAAGCAGAAGAAGGAGAAGGAGAAGGTGAAGTCTGGAGGGTGAATCAGAAGAATCAGAAGAAGGAGAAGGAGAAGGTGATGTCTGGAGGGTGAATCAGAAGAAGCAGAAGAAAGAGAAGGAGAAGGTGAAGTCTGGAGGGTGAAGCAGAAGAAACAGAAGAAGGAGAAGGAGAAGGTGAAGACTGGAGGGTGAATCAGAAGAAGTGGAAGAAGGAGAAGGAGAAGGTGAAGTCTGGAGGGTGAATCAGAAGAAGTAGAAGAAGGAGAAGGAGAAGGTGAAGTCTGGAGGGTGAATCAGCAGAAGCAGGAGAAGGAGAAGGTGAAGTCTGGAGGGTGAATCAGAAGAAGCAGAAGAAGGAGAAGGAGAAGATGAAGTCTGGAGGGTGAATCAGAAGAAGTAGAAGAAGGAGAAGGAGAAGGTGAAGTCTGGAGGGTGAATCAGAAGTAGTAGAAGAAGGAGAAGGAGAAGGTGAAGTCTGGATGGTGAATCAGAAGAAACAGAAGAAGGAGAAGGAGAAGGTGAAGTCTGGAGGGTGAATCAGAAGAAGTAGAAGAAGGAGAAGGAGAAGGTGTAGTCTTGAGGGTGAATCAGAAGAAGTAGACGAAGGAGAAGGAGAAGGTGAAGTCTGGAGGGTGAATCAGAAGAAGCAGAAGAAGGAGATGGAGAAGGTGAAGTCTGGAGGGTGAATCAGAAGAAGTAGAAGAAGGAGAAGGAGATGGTGAAGTCTGGAGGGTGAATCAGAAGAAGCAGAAGAAGGAGAAGGAGAAGGTGAAGTCTGGAGGGTGAATCAGAAGAAGCAGAAGAAGGAGAAGGAGAAGGAGAAGTCTGGAGGGTGAATCAGAAGAAGCAGAATAAGGAGAAGGAGAAGGTGAAGTCTGGAGGGTGAATCAGAAGAAGCAGAAGAAGGAGAAGGAGAAGGTGAAGTCTGGAGGGAGAATCAGAAGAAGGAGAAGAAGGAGAAGGAGAAGGTGAAGTCTGGAGGGTGAAGCAGAAGAAACAGAAGAAGGAGAAGGAGAAGGTGAAGACTGGAGGGTGAATCAGAAGAAGTGGAAGAAGGAGAAGGAGAAGGTGAAGTCTGGAGGGTGAATCAGAAGAAGTAGAAGAAGGAGAAGGAGAAGGTGAAGTCTGGAGGGTGAATCAGAAGAAGCAGAAGAAGGAGAAGGAGAAGGTGAAGTCTGGAGGGTGAATCAGAAGAAGCAGAAGAAGGAGAAGGAGAAGATGAAGTCTGGAGGGTGAATCAGAAGAAGTAGAAGAAGGAGAAGGAGAAGGTGAAGTCTGGAGGGTGAATCAGAAGTAGTAGAAGAAGGAGAAGGAGAAGGTGAAGTCTGGACGGTGAATCAGAAGAAACAGAAGAAGGAGAAGGAGAAGGTGAAGTCTGGAGGGTGAATCAGAAGAAGTAGAAGAAGGGGAAGGAGAAGGTGTAGTCTGGAGGGTGAATCAGAAGAGGTAGACGAAGGAGAAGGAGAAGGTGAAGTCTGGAGGGTGAATCAGAAGAAGCAGAAGAAGGAGATGGAGAAGGTGAAGTCTGGAGGGTGAATCAGAAGAAGTAGAAGAAGGAGAAGGAGAAGGTGAAGTCTGGAGGGTGAATCAGAAGAAGCAGAAGAAGGAGAAGGAGAAGGTGAAGTCTGGAGGGTGAATCAGAAGAAGCAGAAGAAGGAGAAGGAGAAGGAGAATCTGGAGGGTGAATCAGAAGAAGCAGAATAAGGAGAAGGAGAAGGTGAAGTCTGGAGGGTGAATCAGAAGAAGTAGAAGAAGGAGAAGGAGAAGGTGAAGTCTGGAGGTTGAATCAGAAGAAGTAGAAGAAGGAGAAGGAGAAGGTGAAGTCTGGAGGGTGAAGCAGAAGAAGTAGAAGAAGGAGAAGGAGAAGGTGAAGTCAGGAGGGTGAATCAGAAGAAGTAGAAGAAGGAGAAGGAGAAGTTGAAGTCAGGAGGGTGAATCAGAAGAAGCAGAAGAAGGAGAAGGGGAAGGTGAAGTCTGGAGGGTGAATCAGAAGAATCAGAAGAAGGAGAAGGAGAATGTGAAGTCTGGAGGGTGAATCAGAAGAAGCAGAATCAGGAGAAGGAGAAGGTGAAGTCTGGAGGGTGAATCAGAAGAAGCAGAATAAGGAGAAGGAGAAGGTGAAGTCTGGAGGGTGAATCAGAAGAAGCAGAAGAAGGAGAAGGAGAAGATGAAGTCTGGAGGGTGAATCAGAAGAAGTAGAAGAAGGAGAAGGAGAAGGTGAAGTCTGGAGGGTGAAGCAGAAGAAGTAGAAGAAGGAGAAGGAGAAGGCGAAGTCAGGAGGGTGAATCAGAAGAAGTAGAAGAAGGAGAAGGAGAAGGTGAAGTCAGGAGGGTGAATCAGAAGAAGCAGAAGAAGGAGAAGGAGAAGGTGAAGTCTGGAGGGTGAATCAGAAGAATCAGAAGAAGGAGAAGGAGAAGGTGATGTCTGGAGTGTGAATCAGAAGAAGCAGAAGAAAGAGAAGGAGAAGGTGAAGTCTGGAGGGTGAAGCAGAAGAAACAGAAGAAGGAGAAGGAGAAGGTGAAGACTGGAGGGTGAATCAGAAGAAGTGGAAGAAGGAGAAGGAGAAGGTGAAGTCAGGAGGGTGAATCAGAAGAAGTAGAAGAAGGAGAAGGAGAAGGTGAAGTCAGGAGGGTGAATCAGAAGAAGCAGAAGAAGGAGAAGGAGAAGGTGAAGTCAGGAGGGTGAATCAGAAGAAGCAGAAGAAGGAGAAGGAGAAGGTGAAGTTAGGAGGGTGAATCAGAAGAAGCAGAAGAAGGAGAAGGAGCAGGTGATGTCAGCGGGATGAAGCAGAAGAAGTAGAAGAAGGAGAAGGAGAAGGTGAAGTCAGGACGGTGAAGCAGAAGAAGCAGAAGAAGGAGAAGGAGAAGGTGAAGTCTGGAGGGTGAATCAGAATAAGTAGAAGAAGGAGAAGGAGAAGGTCAAGTCTGGAGGGTGAATCAGAAGAAGTAGAAGAAGGAGAAGGAGAAGGTGAAGTCTGGAGGGTGAAGCAGAAGAAGTAGAAGAAGGAGAAGGAGAAGGTGAAGTCAGGAGGGTGAATCAGAAGAAGTAGAAGAAGGAGAAGGAGAAGGTGAAGTCAGGAGGGTGAATCAGAAGAAGCAGAAGAAGGAGAAGGAGAAGGTGAAGTCTGGAGGGTGAATCAGAAGAATCAGAAGAAGGAGAAGGAGAAGGTGAAGTCTGGAGGGTGAATCAGAAGAAGCAGAAGAAAGAGAAGGAGAAGGTGAAGTCTGGAGGGTGAATCAGAAGAAGCAGAAGAAGGAGAAGGAGAAGGTGAAGTCAGGAGGGTGAATCAGAAGAAGCAGAAGAGGAGAAGGAAAAGGTGAAGTTAGGAGGGTGAATCAGAAGAAGCAGAAGAAGGAGAAGGAGCAGGTGATGTCAGGGGGATGAAGCAGAAGAAGTAGAAGAAGGAGAAGGAGAAGGTGAAGTCAGGACGGTGAAGCAGAAGAAGCAGAAGAAGGAGAAGGAGAAGGTGAAGTCTGGAGGGTGAATCAGAAGAAGCAGAAGAAGGAGAAGTGAAGGTGAAGTATGGAGGGTGAATCAGAAGAAGCAGAAGAAGGAGAAGGAGAAGGTGAAGTCTGGAGGGTGAATCAGAAGAAGTAGAAGAAGGAGAAGGAGAAGGTGAAGTCTGGAGGGTGAAGCAGAAGAAGTAGAAGAAGGAGAAGGAGAAGGTGAAGTCTGGAGGGTGAAGCAGAAGAAACAGAAGAAGGAGAAGGAGAAGGTGAAGACTGGAGGGTGAATCAGAAGAAGTGGAAGAAGGAGAAGGAGAAGGTGAAGTCAGGAGGGTGAATCAGAAGAAGTAGAAGAAGGAGAAGGAGAAGGTGAAGTCAGGAGGGTGAATCAGAAGAAGCAGAAGAAGGAGAAGGAGAAGGTGAAGTCAGGAGGGTGAATCAGAAGAAGCAGAAGAAGGAGAAGGAGAAGGTGAAGTTAGGAGGGTGAATCAGAAGAAGCAGAAGAAGGAGAAGGAGCAGGTGATGTCAGCGGGATGAAGCAGAAGAAGTAGAAGAAGGAGAAGGAGAAGGTGAAGTCAGGACGGTGAAGCAGAAGAAGCAGAAGAAGGAGAAGGAGAAGGTGAAGTCTGGAGGGTGAATCAGAATAAGTAGAAGAAGGAGAAGGAGAAGGTCAAGTCTGGAGGGTGAATCAGAAGAAGTAGAAGAAGGAGAAGGAGAAGGTGAAGTCTGGAGGGTGAAGCAGAAGAAGTAGAAGAAGGAGAAGGAGAAGGTGAAGTCAGGAGGGTGAATCAGAAGAAGTAGAAGAAGGAGAAGGAGAAGGTGAAGTCAGGAGGGTGAATCAGAAGAAGCAGAAGAAGGAGAAGGAGAAGGTGAAGTCTGGAGGGTGAATCAGAAGAATCAGAAGAAGGAGAAGGAGAAGGTGAAGTCTGGAGGGTGAATCAGAAGAAGCAGAAGAAAGAGAAGGAGAAGGTGAAGTCTGGAGGGTGAATCAGAAGAAGCAGAAGAAGGAGAAGGAGAAGGTGAAGTCAGGAGGGTGAATCAGAAGAAGCAGAAGAAGGAGAAGGAAAAGGTGAAGTTAGGAGGGTGAATCAGAAGAAGCAGAAGAAGGAGAAGGAGCAGGTGATGTCAGGGGGATGAAGCAGAAGAAGTAGAAGAAGGAGAAGGAGAAGGTGAAGTCAGGACGGTGAAGCAGAAGAAGCAGAAGAAGGAGAAGGAGAAGGTGAAGTCTGGAGGGTGAATCAGAAGAAGCAGAAGAAGGAGAAGGAGAAGTTGAAGTCTGGAGGGTGAATCAGAAGAAGCAGAATAAGGAGAAGTGAAGGTGAAGTATGGAGGGTGAATCAGAAGAAGCAGAAGAAGGAGAAGGTGAAGTCTGGAGGGTGAATCAGAAGAAGTAGAAGAAGGAGAAGGAGAAGGTGAAGTCTGGAGGGTGAAGCAGAAGAAGTAGAAGAAGGAGAAGGAGAAGCTGAAGTCTGGAGGGTGAATCAGAAGAAGTAGAAGAAGGAGAAGGAGAAGGTGAAGTCAGGAGGGTGAATCAGAAGAAGCAGAAGAAGGAGAAGGAGAAGGTGAAGTCTGGAGGGTGAATCAGAAGAAGCAGAATCAGGAGAAGGAGAAGGTGAAGTCTGGAGGGTGAATCAGAAGAAGTAGAAGAAGGAGAAGGAGAAGGTGAAGTCTGGAGGGTGAAGCAGAAGAAGTAGAAGAAGGAGAAGGAGAAGGTGAAGTCAGGAGGGTGAATCAGAAGAAGTAGAAGAAGGAGAAGGAGAAGGTGAAGTCTGGAGGGTGAATCAGAAGAAGCAGAAGAAGGAGAAGGAGAAGGAGAAGTCTGGAGGGTGAATCAGAAGAAGCAGAAGAAGGAGAAGGAGAAGGTGAAGTCTGGAGGGTGAAGCAGAAGAAGTAGAAGAAGGAGAAGGAGAAGGTGAAGTCAGGAGGGTGAATCAGAAGAAGTAGAAGAAGGAGAAGGAGAAGGTGAGGTCAGGAGGGTGAATCAGAAGAAGCAGAAGAAGGAGAAGGAGAAGGTGAAGTCTGGAGGGTGAATCAGAAGAATCAGAAGAAGGAGAAGGAGAAGGTGAAGTCTGGAGGGTGAATCAGAAGAAGCAGAAGAAGGAGAAGGAGAAGGTGAAGTCCGGAGGGTGAATCAGAAGAAGCAGAAGAAGGAGAAGGAGAAGGTGAAGTCAGGAGGGTGAATCAGAAGAAGCAGAAGAAGGAGAAGGAGAAGGTGAAGTTAGGAGGGTGAATCAGAAGAAGCAGAAGAAGGAGAAGGAGCAGGTGATGTCAGCGGGATGAAGCAGAAGAAGTAGAAGAAGGAGAAGGAGAAGGTGAAGTCAGGACGGTGAAGCAGAAGAAGCAGAAGAAGGAGAAGGAGAAGGTGAAGTCTGGAGGGTGAATCAGAATAAGTAGAAGGAGGAGAAGGAGAAGGTCAAGTCTGCAGGGTGAATCAGAAGAAGTAGAAGAAGGAGAAGGAGAAGGTGAAGTCTGGAGGGTGAAGCAGAAGAAGTAGAAGAAGGAGAAGGAGAAGGTGAAGTCAGGAGGGTGAATCAGAAGAAGTAGAAGAAGGAGAAGGAGAAGGTGAAGTCAGGAGGGTGAATCAGAAGAAGCAGAAGAAGGAGAAGGAGAAGGTGAAGTCTGGAGGGTGAATCAGAAGAATCAGAAGAAGGAGAAGGAGAAGGTGAAGTCTGGAGGGTGAATCAGAAGAAGCAGAAGAAAGAGAAGGAGAAGGTGAAGTCTGGAGGGTGAATCAGAAGAAGCAGAAGAAGGAGAAGGAGAAGGTGAAGTCAGGAGTGTGAATCAGAAGAAGCAGAAGAAGGAGAAGGAGAAGGTGAAGTTAGGAGGGTGAATCAGAAGAAGCAGAAGAAGGAGAAGGAGCAGGTGATGTCAGGGGGATGAAGCAGAAGAAGTAGAAGAAGGAGAAGGAGAAGGTGAAGTCAGGACGGTGAAGCATAAGAAGCAGAAGAAGGAGAAGGAGAAGGTGAAGTCTGGAGGGTGAATCAGATGAAGTAGAAGAAGGAGAAGGAGAAGGTCAAGTCTGGAGGGTGAATCAGAAGAAGTAGAAGAAGGAGAAGGAGAAGGTGAAGTCTGGAGGGTGAAGCAGAAGAAGTAGAAGAAGGAGAAGGAGAAGGTGAAGTCAGGAGGGTGAATCAGAAGAAGTAGAAGAAGGAGAAGGAGAAGGTGAAGTCAGGAGGGTGAATCAGAAGAAGCAGAAGAAGGAGAAGGAGAAGGTGATGTCTGGAGGGTGAATCAGAAGAAGCAGAAGAAGGAGAAGGAGAAGATGAAATCTGGAGGGTGAATCAGAAGAAGTAGAAGAAGGAGAAGGAGAAGGTGAGGTCTGGAGGGTGAATCAGAAGAAGTAGAAGAAGGAGAAGGAGAAGGTGAAGTCTGGAGGGTGAATCAGAAGAAGCAGAAGAAGGAGAAGGAGAAGGTGAAGTCTGGAGGGTGAATCAGAAGAAGCAGAAGAAGGAGAAGGAGAAGATGAAGTCTGGAGGGTGAATCGGAAGAAGCAGAAGAAGGAGAAGGAGAAGATGAAATCTGGAGGGTGAATCAGAAGAAGCAGAAGAAAGAGAAGGAGAAGGTGAAGTCTGGAAGGTGAATCAGAAGAAGTAGAAGAAGGAGAAGGAGAAGGTGAAGTCTGGAGGGTGAATCAGAAGAAGCAGAAGAAGGAGAAGGAGAAGGTGAAGTCTGGAGGGTGAATCAGAAGAAGCAGAAGAAGGAGAAGGAGAAGGTGAAGTCTGGAGGGTGAATCAGAAGAAGCAGAAGAAGGAGAAGGAGAAGTTGAAGTCTGGAGGGTGAATCAGAAGAAGCAGAATAAGGAGAAGTGAAGGTGAAGTATGGAGGGTGAATCAGAAGAAGCAGAAGCAGGAGAAGGAGAAGGTGAAGTCTGGAGGGTGAATCAGAAGAAGTAGAAGAAGGAGAAGGAGAAGGTGAAGTCTGGAGGGTGAAGCAGAAGAAGGAGAAGAAGGAGAAGGAGAAGGTGAAGTCAGGAGGGTGAATCAGAAGAAGCAGAAGAAGGAGAAGGAGAAGGTGATGTCTGGAGGGTGAATCAGAAGAAGCAGAAGAAGGAGAAGGAGAAGATGAAATCTGGAGGGTGAATCAGAAGAAGTAGAAGAAGGAGAAGGAGAAGGTGAGGTCTGGAGGGTGAATCAGAAGAAGTAGAAGAAGGAGAAGGAGAAGGTGAGGTCTGGAGGGTGAATCAGAAGAAGCAGAAGAAGGAGAAGGAGAAGGTGAAGTCTGGAGGGTGAATCAGAAGAAGCAGAAGAAGGAGAAGGAGAAGGTGAAGTCTGGAGGGTGAATCAGAAGAAGCAGAAGAAGGAGAAGGAGAAGTTGAAGTCTGGAGGGTGAATCAGAAGAAGCAGAATAAGGAGAAGTGAAGGTGAAGTATGGAGGGTGAATCAGAAGAAGCAGAAGCAGGAGAAGGAGAAGGTGAAGTCTGGAGGGTGAATCAGAAGAAGTAGAAGAAGGAGAAGGAGAAGGTGAAGTCTGGAGGGTGAAGCAGAAGAAGGAGAAGAAGGAGAAGGAGAAGGTGAAGTCAGGAGGGTGAATCAGAAGAAGCAGAAGAAGGAGAAGGAGAAGTTGATGTCTGGAGGGTGAATCAGAAGAAGCAGAAGAAGGAGAAGGAGAAGATGAAATCTGGAGGGTGAATCAGAAGAAGTAGAAGAAGGAGAAGGAGAAGGTGAGGTCTGGAGGGTGAATCAGAAGAAGTAGAAGAAGGAGAAGGAGAAGGTGAGGTCTGGAGGGTGAATCAGAAGAAGCAGAAGAAGGAGAAGGAGAAGGTGAAGTCTGGAGGGTGAATCAGAAGAATCAGAAGAAGGAGAAGGAGAAGGTGAAGTCTGGAGGGTGAATCAGAAGAAGCAGAAGAAAGAGAAGGAGAAGGTGAAGTCTGGAGGGTGAAGCAGAAGAAACAGAAGAAGGAGAAGGAGAAGGTGAAGACTGGAGGGTGAATCAGAAGAAGTGGAAGAAGGAGAAGGAGAAGGTGAAGTCTGGAGGGTGAATCAGAAGAAGTAGAAGAAGGAGAAGGAGAAGGTGAAGTCTGGAGGGTGAATCAGAAGAAGCAGAAGAAGGAGAAGGAGAAGGTGAAGTCTGGAGGGTGAATCAGAAGAAGCAGAAGAAGGAGAAGGAGAAGATGAAGTCTGGAGGGTGAATCAGAAGAAGTAGTAGAAGGAGAAGGAGAAGGTGAAGTCTGGAGGGTGAATCAGAAGTAGTAGAAGAAGGAGAAGGAGAAGGTGAAGTCTGGACGGTGAATCAGAAGAAACAGAAGAAGGAGAAGGAGAAGGTGAAGTCTGGAGGGTGAATCAGAAGAAGTAGAAGAAGGAGAAGGAGAAGGTGTAGTCTGGAGGGTGAATCAGAAGAGGTAGACGAAGGAGAAGGAGAAGGTGAAGTCTGGAGGGTGAATCAGAAGAAGCAGAAGAAGGAGATGGAGAAGGTGAAGTCTGGAGGGTGAATCAGAAGAAGTAGAAGAAGGAGAAGGAGAAGGTGAAGTCTGGAGGGTGAATCAGAAGAAGCAGAAGAAGGAGAAGGAGAAGGTGAAGTCTGGAGGGTGAATCAGAAGAAGCAGAAAAGGAGAAGGAGAAGGAGAATCTGGAGGGTGAATCAGAAGAAGCAGAATAAGGAGAAGGAGAAGGTGAAGTCTGGAGGGTGAATCAGAAGAAGCAGAAGAAGGAGAAGGAGAAGGTGAAGTCTGGAGGGTGAATCAGAAGAAGTAGAAGAAGGAGAAGGAGAAGGTGAAGTCTGGAGGGTGAATCAGAAGAAGTAGAAGAAGGAGAAGGAGAAGGTGAAGTCTGGAGGTTGAATCAGAAGAAGTAGAAGAAGGAGAAGGAGAAGGTGAAGTCTGGAGGGTGAAGCAGAAGAAGTAGAAGAAGGAGAAGGAGAAGGTGAAGTCAGGAGGGTGAATCAGAAGAAGTAGAAGAAGGAGAAGGAGAAGTTGAAGTCAGGAGGGTGAATCAGAAGAAGCAGAAGAAGGAGAAGGGGAAGGTGAAGTCTGGAGGGTGAATCAGAAGAATCAGAAGAAGGAGAAGGAGAATGTGAAGTCTGGAGGGTGAATCAGAAGAAGCAGAATCAGGAGAAGGAGAAGGTGAAGTCTGGAGGGTGAATCAGAAGAAGCAGAATAAGGAGAAGGAGAAGGTGAAGTCTGGAGGGTGAATCAGAAGAAGCAGAAGAAGGAGAAGGAGAAGATGAAGTCTGGAGGGTGAATCAGAAGAAGTAGAAGAAGGAGAAGGAGAAGGCGAAGTCTGGAGGGTGAAGCAGAAGAAGTAGAAGAAGGAGAAGGAGAAGGTGAAGTCAGGAGGGTGAATCAGAAGAAGTAGAAGAAGGAGAAGGAGAAGGTGAAGTCAGGAGGGTGAATCAGAAGAAGCAGAAGAAGGAGAAGGAGAAGGTGAAGTCTGGAGGGTGAATCAGAAGAATCAGAAGAAGGAGAAGGAGAAGGTGATGTCTGGAGGGTGAATCAGAAGAAGCAGAAGAAAGAGAAGGAGAAGGTGAAGTCTGGAGGGTGAAGCAGAAGAAACAGAAGAAGGAGAAGGAGAAGGTGAAGACTGGAGGGTGAATCAGAAGAAGTGGAAGAAGGAGAAGGAGAAGGTGAAGTCTGGAGGGTGAATCAGAAGAAGTAGAAGAAGGAGAAGGAGAAGGTGAAGTCTGGAGGGTGAATCAGCAGAAGCAGGAGAAGGAGAAGGTGAAGTCTGGAGGGTGAATCAGAAGAAGCAGAAGAAGGAGAAGGAGAAGATGAAGTCTGGAGGGTGAATCAGAAGAAGTAGAAGAAGGAGAAGGAGAAGGTGAAGTCTGGAGGGTGAATCAGAAGTAGTAGAAGAAGGAGAAGGAGAAGGTGAAGTCTGGACGGTGAATCAGAAGAAACAGAAGAAGGAGAAGGAGAAGGTGAAGTCTGGAGGGTGAATCAGAAGAAGTAGAAGAAGGAGAAGGAGAAGGTGTAGTCTTGAGGGTGAATCAGAAGAAGTAGACGAAGGAGAAGGAGAAGGTGAAGTCTGGAGGGTGAATCAGAAGAAGCAGAAGAAGGAGATGGAGAAGGTGAAGTCTGGAGGGTGAATCAGAAGAAGTAGAAGAAGGAGAAGGAGATGGTGAAGTCTGGAGGGTGAATCAGAAGAAGCAGAAGAAGGAGAAGGAGAAGGTGAAGTCTGGAGGGTGAATCAGAAGAAGCAGAAGAAGGAGAAGGAGAAGGAGAAGTCTGGAGGGTGAATCAGAAGAAGCAGAATAAGGAGAAGGAGAAGGTGAAGTCTGGAGGGTGAATCAGAAGAAGCAGAAGAAGGAGAAGGAGAAGGTGAAGTCTGGAGGGAGAATCAGAAGAAGGAGAAGAAGGAGAAGGAGAAGGTGAAGTCTGGAGGGTGAAGCAGAAGAAACAGAAGAAGGAGAAGGAGAAGGTGAAGACTGGAGGGTGAATCAGAAGAAGTGGAAGAAGGAGAAGGAGAAGGTGAAGTCTGGAGGGTGAATCAGAAGAAGTAGAAGAAGGAGAAGGAGAAGGTGAAGTCTGGAGGGTGAATCAGAAGAAGCAGAAGAAGGAGAAGGAGAAGGTGAAGTCTGGAGGGTGAATCAGAAGAAGCAGAAGAAGGAGAAGGAGAAGATGAAGTCTGGAGGGTGAATCAGAAGAAGTAGAAGAAGGAGAAGGAGAAGGTGAAGTCTGGAGGGTTAATCAGAAGTAGTAGAAGAAGGAGAAGGAGAAGGTGAAGTCTGGACGGTGAATCAGAAGAAACAGAAGAAGGAGAAGGAGAAGGTGAAGTCTGGAGGGTGAATCAGAAGAAGTAGAAGAAGGGGAAGGAGAAGGTGTAGTCTGGAGGGTGAATCAGAAGAGGTAGACGAAGGAGAAGGAGAAGGTGAAGTCTGGAGGGTGAATCAGAAGAAGCAGAAGAAGGAGATGGAGAAGGTGAAGTCTGGAGGGTGAATCAGAAGAAGTAGAAGAAGGAGAAGGAGAAGGTGAAGTCTGGAGGGTGAATCAGAAGAAGCAGAAGAAGGAGAAGGAGAAGGTGAAGTCTGGAGGGTGAATCAGAAGAAGCAGAAGAAGGAGAAGGAGAAGGAGAATCTGGAGGGTGAATCAGAAGAAGCAGAATAAGGAGAAGGAGAAGGTGAAGTCTGGAGGGTGAATCAGAAGAAGTAGAAGAAGGAGAAGGAGAAGGTGAAGTCTGGAGGTTGAATCAGAAGAAGTAGAAGAAGGAGAAGGAGAAGGTGAAGTCTGGAGGGTGAAGCAGAAGAAGTAGAAGAAGGAGAAGGAGAAGGTGAAGTCAGGAGGGTGAATCAGAAGAAGTAGAAGAAGGAGAAGGAGAAGTTGAAGTCAGGAGGGTGAATCAGAAGAAGCAGAAGAAGGAGAAGGGGAAGGTGAAGTCTGGAGGGTGAATCAGAAGAATCAGAAGAAGGAGAAGGAGAATGTGAAGTCTGGAGGGTGAATCAGAAGAAGCAGAATCAGGAGAAGGAGAAGGTGAAGTCTGGAGGGTGAATCAGAAGAAGCAGAATAAGGAGAAGGAGAAGGTGAAGTCTGGAGGGTGAATCAGAAGAAGCAGAAGAAGGAGAAGGAGAAGATGAAGTCTGGAGGGTGAATCAGAAGAAGTAGAAGAAGGAGAAGGAGAAGGTGAAGTCTGGAGGGTGAAGCAGAAGAAGTAGAAGAAGGAGAAGGAGAAGGCGAAGTCAGGAGGGTGAATCAGAAGAAGTAGAAGAAGGAGAAGGAGAAGGTGAAGTCAGGAGGGTGAATCAGAAGAAGCAGAAGAAGGAGAAGGAGAAGGTGAAGTCTGGAGGGTGAATCAGAAGAATCAGAAGAAGGAGAAGGAGAAGGTGATGTCTGGAGTGTGAATCAGAAGAAGCAGAAGAAAGAGAAGGAGAAGGTGAAGTCTGGAGGGTGAAGCAGAAGAAACAGAAGAAGGAGAAGGAGAAGGTGAAGACTGGAGGGTGAATCAGAAGAAGTGGAAGAAGGAGAAGGAGAAGGTGAAGTCAGGAGGGTGAATCAGAAGAAGTAGAAGAAGGAGAAGGAGAAGGTGAAGTCAGGAGGGTGAATCAGAAGAAGCAGAAGAAGGAGAAGAAGAAGGTGAAGTCTGGAGGGTGAATCAGAAGAATCAGAAGAAGGAGAAGGAGAATGTGAAGTCTGGAGGGTGAATCAGAAGAAGCAGAAGAAAGAGAAGGAGATGGTGAAGTCTGGAGGGTGAATCAGAAGAAGTAGAAGAAGGAGAAGGAGAAGGTGAAGTCTGGAGGGTGAATCAGAAGAAGCAGAGGAAGGAGAAGGAGAAGGTGAAGTCTGGAGGGTGAATCAGAAGAAGCAGAAGAAGTAGAAGGAGAAGGTGAAGTCTGGAGGGTGAATCAGAAGAAGCAGAAGAAGGAGAAGGAGAAGGTGAAGTCTGGAGGGTGAATGAGAAGGAGCAGAATAAGGAGAAGGAGAAGGTGAAGTCTGGAGGGTGAATCAGAAGAAGCAGAAGAAGGAGAAGGAGAAGGTGAAGTCTGGAGGGTGAATCAGAAGAAGTAGAAGAAGGAGAAGGAGAAGGTGAAGTCTGGAGGGTGAAGCAGAAGAAGGAGAAGGAGAAGGTGAAGTCAGGAGGGTGAATCAGAAGAAGTAGAAGAAGGAGAAGGAGAAGGTGAAATCAGGAGGGTGAATCAGAAGAAGCAGAAGAAGGAGAAGGAGAAGGTGAAGTCTGTAGGGTGAATCAGAAGAATCAGAAGAAGGAGAAGGGGAAGGTGAAGTCTGGAGGGTGAATCAGAAGAAGCAGAAGAAAGAGAAGGAGAAGGTGAAGTCTGGAGGGTGAAGCAGAAGATACAGAAGAAGGAGAAGGAGAAGGTGAAGACTGGAGGGTGAATCAGAAGAAGTAGAAGAAGGAGAAGGAGAAGGTGCAGTCTGGAGGGTGAATCAGAAGAAGTAGAAGAAGGAGAAGGAGAAGGTGAAGTCTGGAGGGTGAATCAGAAGAAGCAGAAGAAGGAGAAGGAGAAGGTGAAGTCTGGAGGGTGAATCAGAAGAAGCAGAAGAAGGAGAAGGAGAAGATGAAGTCTGGAGGGTGAATCAGAAGAAGTAGAAGAAGGAGAAGGAGAAGGTGAGGTCTGGAGGGTGAATCAGAAGAAGCAGAAGAAGGAGAAGGAGAAGGTGAAGTCTGGAGGGTGAATCAGAAGAAGCAGAAGAAGGAGAAGGAGAAGGTGAAGCCTGGAGGGTGAATCAGAAGAAACAGAAGAAGGAGAAGGAGAAGGTGAAGTCTGGAGGGTGAATCAGAAGAAGTAGAAGAAGGAGAAGGAGAAGGTGTAGTCTGGAGGGTGAATCAGAAGAAGCAGAAGAAGGAGAAGGAGAAGGTGAAGTCTGGAGGGTGAATCAGAAGAAGCAGAAGAAGGAGAAGGAGAAGGTGAAGTCTGGAGGGTGAATCAGAAGAAGCAGAAGAAGGAGAAGGAGAAGGTGAAGTCAGGAGGGTGAATCAGAAGAAGCAGAAGAAGGAGAAGGAGAAGGTGAAGTTAGGAGGGTGAATCAGAAGAAGCAGAAGAAGGAGAATGAGCAGGTGATGTCAGGGGGATGAAGCAGAAGAAGTAGAAGAAGGAGAAGGAGATGGTGAAGTCAGGACGGTGAAGCAGAAGAAGCAGAAGAAGGAGAAGGAGAAGGTGAAGTCTGGAGGGTGAATCAGAAGAAGTAGAAGAAGGAAAAGGAGAAGGTGAAGTCTGGAGGGTGAATCAGAAGAAGTAGAAGAAGGAGAAGGAGAAGGAGAAGTCTGGAGGGTGAAGCAGAAGAAGTAGAAGAAGGAGAAGGAGAAGGTGAAGTCAGGAGGGTGAATCAGAAGAAGTAGAAGAAGGAGAAGGAGAAGGTGAAGTCAGGAGGGTGAATCAGAAGAAGCAGAAGAAGGAGAAGGAGAAGGTGAAGTCTGGAGGGTGAATCAGAAGAATCAGAAGAAGGAGAAGGAGAAGGTGAAGTCTGGAGGGTGAATCAGAAGAAGCAGAAGAAAGAGAAGGAGAAGGTGAAGTCTGGAGGGTGAATCAGAAGAAGTAGAAGAAGGAGAAGGAGAAGGTGAAGTCTGGAGGGTGAATCAGAAGAAGTAGAAGAAGGAGAAGGAGAAGTTGAAGTCTGGAGGGTGAAGCAGAAGAATTAGAAGATGGAGAAGGTGAAGTCAGGAGGGTGAATCAGAAGAAGTAGAAGAAGGAGAAGGAGAAGGTGAAGTCAGGAGGGTGAATCGGAAGAAGCAGAAGATGGAGAAGGAGAAGGTGAAGTCTGGAGGGTGAATCAGAAGAATCAGAAGAAGGAGAAGGAGAAGGTGAAGTCTGGAGGGTGAATCAGAAGAAGCAGAGGAAGGAGAAGGAGAAGGTGAAGTCTGGAGGGTGAATCAGAAGAAGCAGAATAAGGAGAAGGAGAAGGTGAAGTCTGGAGGGTGAATCAGAAGAAGCAGAATAAGGAGAAGGAGAAGGTGAAGTCTGGAGGGTGAAGCAGAAGAAAGAGAAGAAGGAGAAGGAGAAGGTGAAGACTGGAGGGTGAATCAGAAGAAGTAGTAGAAGAAGGAGAAGGTGAAGTCTGGAGGGTGAATCAGAAGAAGCAGAAGAAGGAGAAGGAGAAGGTGAAGTCTGGAGGGTGAATCAGAAGAAGCAGAAGAAGGAGAAGGAGAAGATGAAGTCTGGAGGGTGAATCAGAAGAAGTAGAAGAAGGAGAAGGAGAAGGTGAAGTCTGGAGGGTGAATCAGAAGTAGTAGAAGAAGGAGAAGGAGAAGGTGAAGTCTGGAGGGTGAATCAGAAGAAACAGAAGAAGGAGAAGGAGAAGGTGAAGTCTGGAGAGTGAATCAGAAGAAGTAGAAGAAGGAGAAGGAGAAGGTATAGTCTGGAGGGTGAATCAGAAGAAGTAGACGAAGGAGAAGGAGAAGGTGAAGTCTGGAGGGTGAATCAGAAGAAGCAGAAGAAGGAGATGGAGAAGGTGAAGTCTGGAGGGTGAATCAGAAGAAGTAGAAGAAGGAGAAGGAGAAGGTGAAGTCTGGAGGGTAAATCAGAAGAAGCAGAAGAAGGAGAAGGAGAAGGTGAAGTCTGGAGGGTGAATCAGAAGAAGCAGAAGAAGGAGAAGGAGAAGGTGAAGTCTGGAGGGTGATTCAGAAGAAGCAGAATAAGGAGAAGGAGAAGGTGAAGTCTGGAGGGTGAATCAGAAGAAGCAGAAGAAGGAGAAGGTGAAGTCTGGAGGGTGAATCAGAAGAAGTAGAAGAAGGAGAAGGAGAAGGTGAAGTCTGGAGGGTGAATCAGAAGAAGTAGAAGAAGGAGAAGGAGAAGGTGAAGTCTGGAGGGTGAATCAGAAGAAGTAGAAGAAGGAGAAGGAGAAGCTGAAGTCTGGAGGGTGAAGCAGAAGAAGTAGAAGAAGGAGAAGGAGAAGGTGAAGTCAGGAGGGTGAATCAGAAGATGTAGAAGAAGGAGAAGGAGAAGGTGAAGTCAGGAGGGTGAATCAGAAGAAGCAGAAGAAGGAGAAGGAGAAGGTGAAGTCTGGAGGGTGAATCAGAAGAATCAGAAGAAGGAGAAGGAGAAGGTGAAGTCTGGAGGGTGAATCAGAAGAAGCAGAAGAAAGAGAAGGAGAAGGTGAAGTCTGGAGGGTGAATCAGAAGAAGTAGAAGAAGGAGAAGGAGAAGGTGAAGTCTGGAGGGTGAATCAGAAGAAGCAGAAGAAGGAGAAGGAGAAGGTGAAGTCTGGAGGGTGAATCAGAAGAAGTAGACGAAGGAGAAGGAGAAGGTGAAGTCTGGAGGGTGAATCAGAAGAAGCAGAAGAAGGAGATGGAGAAGGTGAAGTCTGGAGGGTGAATCAGAAGAAGTAGAAGAAGGAGAAGGAGAAGGTGAAGTCTGGAGGGTGAATCAGAAGAAGCAGAAGAAGGAGAAGGAGAAGGTGAAGTCTGGAGGGTGAATCAGAAGAAGCAGAAGAAGGAGAAGGAGAAGGTGAAGTCTGGAGGGTGATTCAGAAGAAGCAGAATAAGGAGAAGGAGAAGGTGAAGTCTGGAGGGTGAAACAGAAGAAGCAGAAGAAGGAGAAGGAGAAGGTGAAGTCTGGAGGGTGAATCAGAAGAAGTAGAAGAAGGAGAAGGAGGAGGTGAAGTCTGGAGGGTGAATCAGAAGAAGTAGAAGAAGGAGAAGGAGAAGGTGAAGTCTGGAGGGTGAATCAGAAGAAGTAGAAGAAGGAGAAGGAGAAGGTGAAGTCTGGAGGGTGAAGCAGAAGAAGTAGAAGAAGGAGAAGGAGAAGGTGAAGTCAGGAGGGTGAATCAGAAGATGTAGAAGAAGGAGAAGGAGAAGGTGAAGTCAGGAGGGTGAATCAGAAGAAGCAGAAGAAGGAGAAGGAGAAGGTGAAGTCTGGAGGGTGAATCAGAAGAAGTAGAAGAAGGAGAAGGAGAAGGTGAAGTCTGGAGGGTGAATCAGAAGAAGCAGAAGAAGGAGAAGGAGAAGGTGAAGTCTGGAGGGTGAATCAGAAGAAGCAGAAGAAGGAGAAGGAGAAGGTGATGTCTGGAGGGTGAATCAGAAGAAGCAGAATAAGGAGAAGGAGAAGGTGAAGTCTGGAGGGTGAATCAGAAGAAGCAGAAGAAGGAGAAGGAGAAGGTGAAGTCTGGAGGGTGAATCAGAAGAAGTAGAAGAAGGAGAAGGAGAAGGTGTAGTCTGGAGGGTGAAGCAGAAGAAGTAGAAGAAGGAGAAGGAGAAGGTGAAGTCTGGAGGGTGAATCAGAAGAAGCAGAAGAAGGAGAAGGAGAAGGTGAAGTCTGGAGGGTGAATCAGAAGAAGTAGAAGAAGGAGAAGGAGAAGGTGAAGTCTGGAGGGTGAATCAGAAGAAGCAGAAGAAGGAGAAGGAGAAGGTGAAGTCTGGAGGGTGAATCAGAAGAAGCAGAAGAAGGAGAAGGAGAAGGTGAAGTCTGCAGGGTGAATCAGAAGAAGCAGAAGAAGGAGAAGGAGAAGGTGAAGTCTGGAGGGTGAATCAGAAGAAGCAGAATAAGGAGAAGGAGAAGGTGAAGTCTGGAGGGTGAATCAGAAGAAGCAGAAGAAGGAGAAGGAGAAGGTGAAGTCTGGAGGGTGAATCAGAAGGAGTAGAAGAAGGAGAAGGAGAAGGTGAAGTCTGGGGGGTGAATCAGAAGAAGCAGAAGAAGGAGAAGGAGAAGGTGAAGTCTGGAGAGTGAATCAGAAGAAGCAGAAGAAGGAGAAGGAGAAGGTGAAGTCTGGAGGGTGAATCAGAAGAAGCAGAAGAAGGAGAAGGAGAAGGTGAAGTCTGGAGGGTGAATCAGAAGAAGCAGAATAAGGAGAAGGAGAAGGTGAAGTCTGGAGGGTGAATCAGAAGAAGCAGAAGAAGGAGAAGGAGAAGGTGAAGTCTGGAGGGTGAATCAGAAGAAGTAGAAGAAGGAGAAGGAGAAGGTGAAGTCTGGAGGGTGAAGCAGAAGAAGTAGAAGAAGGAGAAGGAGAAGGTGAAGTCAGGAGGGTGAATCAGAAGAAGTAGAAGAAGGAGAAGGAGAAGGTGAAGTCAGGAGGGTGAATCAGAAAAAGCAGAAGAAGGAGAAGGAGAAGGTGAAGTCTGCAGGGTGAATCAGAAGAATCAGAAGAAGGAGAAGGAGAAGGTGAAGTCTGAAGGGTGAATCAGAAGAAGCAGAAGAAAGAGAAGAAGAAGGTGAAGTCTGGAGGGTGAAGCAGAAGAAACAGAAGAAGGAGAAGGAGAAGGTGAAGACTGGAGGGTGAATCTGAAGAAGTATAAGAAGGAGAAGGAGAAGGTGAAGTCTGGAGGGTGAATCAGAAGAAGTAGAAGAAGGAGAAGGAGAAGGTGAAGTCTGGAGGGTGAATCAGAAGAAGCAGAAGAAGGAGAAGGAGAAGGTGAAGTCTGGAGGGTGAATCAGAAGAAGCAGAAGAAAGAGAAGGAGAAGATGAAGTCTGGAGGGTGAATCAGAAGAAGCAGAAGAAGGAGAAGGAGAAGGTGAAGTCTGGAGGGTGAATCAGAAGAAGCAGAAGAAGGAGAAGGAGAAGGTGAAGTCTGGAGGGTGAATCAGAAGAAGCAGAAGAAGGAGAAGGAGAAGGTGAAGTCAGGAGGGTGAATCAGATGAAGCAGAAGAAGGAGAAGGAGAAGGTGTAGTTAGGAGGGTGAATCAGAAGAAGCAGAAGAAGGAGAAGGAGCAGGTGAAGTCAGGGGGGTGAAGCAGAAGAAGTAGAAGAAGGAGAAGGAGAAGGTGAAGTCAGGACGGTGAAGCAGAAGAAGCAGAAGAAGGAGAAGGAGAAGGTGAAGTCTGGAGGGCGCAGCAGAAGAAGCAGAAGAAGGAGAAGGAGAAGCTGAAGTCTGGAGGGTGAAGCAGAAGAAGCAGAAGAAGGAGAAGGAGAAGGTGAAGTCTGGAGGGTGAATCAGAAGAAGCAGAAGAAGGAGAAGGAGAAGCTGAAGTCAGGAGAGTGAAGCAGAAGAAGCAGAAGAAGGAGAAGGAGAAGGTGGAGTCTGGAGGGTGAATCAGAAGAAGTAGAAGAAGGAGAAGGAGAAGGTGAAGTCAGGAGGGTGAAGCAGAAGAAGCAGAAGAAGGAGAAGGAGAAGGTGAAGTCTGGAGGGTGAAGCAGAAGAAGCAGAAGAAGGAGCAGGAGAAGGTGAAGTCTGGAGGGTGAAGCAGAAGAAGCAGAAGAAGGAGAAGGAGAAGGTGAAGTCAGGAGGGTGAATCAGAAGAATTAGAAGAAGGAGAAGGAGAAGGTGAAGTCTGGAGGGTGAATCAGAAGAAGCAGAAGAAGGAGAAGGAGAAGGTGAAGTCTGGAGGGTGAATCAGAAGAAGCAGAAGAAGGAGAAGGAGAAGATGAAGTCTGGAGGGTGAATCAGAAGAAGTAGAAGAAGGAGAAGGAGAAGGTGAGGTCTGGAGGGTCAATCAGAAGAAGCAGAAGAAGGAGAAGGAGAAGGTGAAGTCTGGAGGGTGAATCAGAAGAAGCAGAAGAAGGACAAGGAGAAGGTGAAGTCTGGAGGGTGAATTAGAAGAAGCAGAAGAAGGAGAAGGAGAAGGTGAAGTCAGGAGGGTGAATCAGAAGAAGCAGAAGAAGGAGAAGGAGAAGGTAAAGTTAGGAGGGTGAATCAGAAGAAGCAGAAGAAGGAGAAGGAGCAGGTGAAGTCAGCGGGGTGAAGCAGAAGAAGTAGAAGAAGGAGAAGGAGAAGGTGAAGTCAGGAGGGTGAAGCAGAAGAAGCAGAAGAAGGAGAAGGAGAAGGTGAAGTCTGGAGGGCGCAGCAGAAGAAGCAGAAGAAGGAGAAGGAGAAGGTGAAGTCTGGAGGGTGAAGAAGAAGAAGCAGAAGAAGGAGAAGGAGAAGGTGAAGTCTGGAGGGTGAATCAGAAGAAGTAGAAGAAGGTGAAGGAGAAGGTGAAGTCAGGAGAGTGAAGCAGACGAAGCAGAAGAAGGAGAAGGAGAAGGTGAAGTCTGGAGGGTGAAGCAGAAGAATCAGAAGAAGGAGAAGGAGAAGGTGAAGTTGGAGGGTGAATCAGACGAAGCAGAAGAAAGAGAAGGAGAAGGTGAAGTCTGGAGGGTGAATCAGAAGAAGTAGAAGAAGGAGAAGGAGAAGGTGAAGTCTGGAGGGTGAATCAGAAGAAGCAGAAGAAGGAGAAGGAGAAGGTGAAGTCTGGAGGGTGAATCAGAAGAAGTAGAAGAAGGAGAAGGAGAAGGTGAAGTCTGGAGGGTGAATCAGAAGAAGCAGAAGAAGGAGATGTAGAAGGTGAAGTCTGGAGGGTGAATCAGAAGAAGTAGAAGAAGGAGAAGGAGAAGGTGAAGTCTGGAGGGTGAATCAGAAGAAGCAGAAGAAGGAGAAGGAGAAGGTGAAGTCTGGAGGGTGAATCAGAAGAAGCAGAAGAAGGAGAAGGAGAAGGTGAAGTCTGGAGGGTGATTCAGAAGAAGCAGAATAAGGAGAAGGAGAAGGTGAAGTCTGGAGGGTGAAACAGAAGAAGCAGAAGAAGGAGAAGGAGAAGGTGAAGTCTGGAGGGTGAATCAGAAGAAGTAGAAGAAGGAGAAGGAGAAGGTGAAGTCTGGAGGGTGAATCAGAAGAAGTAGAAGAAGGAGAAGGAGAAGGTGAAGTCTGGAGGGAGAATCAGAAGAAGTAGAAGAAGGAGAAGGAGAAGGTGAAGTCTGGAGAGTGAAGCAGAAGAAGTAGAAGAAGGAGAAGGAGAAGGTGAAGTCAGGAGGGTGAATCAGAAGATGTAGAAGAAGGAGAAGGAGAAGGTGAAGTCAGGAGGGTGAATCAGAAGAAGCAGAAGAAGGAGAAGGAGAAGGTGAAGTCTGGAGGGTGAATCAGAAGAAGTAGAAGAAGGAGAAGGAGAAGGTGAAGTCTGGAGGGTGAATCAGAAGAAGCAGAAGAAGGAGAAGGAGAAGGTGAAGTCTGGAGGGTGAATCAGAAGAAGCAGAAGAAGGAGAAGGAGAAGGTGAAGTCTGGAGGGTGAATCAGAAGAAGCAGAATAAGGAGAAGGAGAAGGTGAAGTCTGGAGGGTGAATCAGAAGAAGCAGAAGAAGGAGAAGGAGAAGGTGAAGTCTGGAGGGTGAATCAGAAGAAGTAGAAGAAGGAGAAGGAGAAGGTGTAGTCTGGAGGGTGAAGCAGAAGAAGTAGAAGAAGGAGAAGGAGAAGGTGAAGTCTGGAGGGTGAATCAGAAGAAGCAGAAGAAGGAGAAGGAGAAGGTGAAGTCTGGAGGGTGAATCAGAAGAAGTAGAAGAAGGAGAAGGAGAAGGTGAAGTCTGGAGGGTGAATCAGAAGAAGCAGAAGAAGGAGAAGGAGAAGGTGAAGTCTGGAGGGTGAATCAGAAGAAGCAGAAGAAGGAGAAGGAGAAGGTGAAGTCTGCAGGGTGAATCAGAAGAAGCAGAAGAAGGAGAAGGAGAAGGTGAAGTCTGGAGGGTGAATCAGAAGAAGCAGAATAAGGAGAAGGAGAAGGTGAAGTCTGGAGGGTGAATCAGAAGAAGCAGAAGAAGGAGAAGGAGAAGGTGAAGTCTGGAGGGTGAATCAGAAGGAGTAGAAGAAGGAGAAGGAGAAGGTGAAGTCTGGAGGGTGAATCAGAAGAAGCAGAAGAAGGAGAAGGAGAAGGTGAAGTCTGGAGGGTGAATCAGAAGGAGTAGAAGAAGGAGAAGGAGAAGGTGAAGTCTGGAGGGTGAATCAGAAGAAGCAGAAGAAGGAGAAGGAGAAGGTGAGGTCTGGAGGGTGAATCAGAAGAAGCAGAATAAGGAGAAGGAGAAGGTGAAGTCTGGAGGGTGAATCAGAAGAAGCAGAAGAAGGAGAAGGAGAAGGTGAAGTCTGGAGGGTGAATCAGAAGAAGCAGAAGAAGGACAAGGAGAAGGTGAAGTCTGGAGGGTGAATTAGAAGAAGTAGAAGAAGGAGAAGGAGAAGGTGAAGTCAGGAGGGTGAAGCAGAAGAAGCAGAAGAAGGAGAAGGAGATGGTGAAGTCTGGAGGGCGCAGCAGAAGAAGCAGAAGAAGGAGAAGGAGAAGGTGAAGTCTGGAGGGTGAAGCAGAAGAAGCAGAAGAAGGAGAAGGAGAAGGTGAAGTCTGGAGGGTGAATCAGAACAAGTAGAAGAAGGTGAAGGAGAAGGTGAAGTCAGGAGAGTGAAGCAGAAGAAGCAGAAGAAGGAGAAGGAGAAGGTGAAGTCTGGAGGGTGAAGCAGAAGAAGCAGAAGAAGGAGAAGGAGAAGGTGATGTCTGGAGGGCGAAGCAGAAGAAGCAGAAGAAGGAGAAGGAGAAGGTGAAGTCTGGAGGGTGAAGCAGAAGAAGCAGAAGAAGGAGAAGGAGAAGGTGAAGTCTGGAGGGTGAATCAGAAGAAGTAGAAGAAGGAGAAGGAGAAGGTGAAGTCAGGAGGGTGAAGCAGAAGAAGCAGAAGAAGGAGAAGGAGAAGGTGAAGTCAGGAGGGTGAATCGGAAGAAGTAGAAGAAGGAGAAGGAGAAGGTGAAGTCTGGAGGGTGAATCAGAAGAAGTAGAAGAAGGAGAAGGAGAAGGTGAAGCCTGGAGGGTGAATCAGAAGAAGTAGAAGAAGGAGAATGAGAAGGTGAAGTCTGGAGGGTGAATCAGAAGAAGCAGAAGAAGGAGAAGGAGAAGGTGAAGTCTGGAGGGAGAAGCAGAAGAAGTAGAAGAAGGAGAAGGAGAAGGTGAAGTCTGGAGGGTGAATCAGAAGAAGTAGAAGAAGGAGAAGGAGAAGGTGAAGTCTGGAGGGTGAATCAGAAGAAGTAGAAGAAGGAGAAGGAGAAGGTGAAGTCTGGAGGGTGAATCAGAAGAAACAGAAGAAGGAGAAGGAGAAGGTGAAGTCTGGAGGGTGAATCAGAAGAAGTAGAAGAAGGAGAAGGAGAAGGTGTAGTCTGGAGGGTGAATCAGAAGAAGTAGACGAAGGAGAAGGAGAAGGTGAAGTCTGGAGGGTGAATCAGAAGAAGCAGAAGAAGGAGAAGGAGAAGGTGAAGTCTGGAGGGTGAATCAGAAGAAGTAGAAGAAGGAGAAGGGGAAGGTGAAGTCTGGAGGGTGAATCAGAAGAAGCAGAAGAAGGAGAAGGAGAAGGTGAAGTCTGGAGGGTGAATCAGAAGAAGCAGAAGAAGGAGAAGGAGAAGGTGAAATCTGGAGGGTGAAACAGAAGAAGCAGAATAAGGAGAAGGAGAAGGTGAAGTCAGGAGGGTGAATCAGAAGAAGCAGAAGAAGGAGAAGGAGAAGGTGAAGTAAGGAGGGTGAATCAGAAGAAGCAGAAGAAGGAGAAGGAGAAGGTGAAGTCTGGAGTGTGAAGCAGAAGAAGCAAAAGAAGGAGAAGAAGAAGGTGAAGTCTGGAGGGTGAATCAGAAGAAGTAGAAGAAGGAGAAGGAGAAGGTGAAGTCTGGAGGGTGAAGCAGAAGAAGTAGAAGAAGGAGAAGGAGAAGGTGAAGTCAGGAGGGTGAATCAGAAGAAGTAGAAGAAGGAGAAGGAGAAGGTGAAGTCAGGAGGGTGAATCAGAAGAAGCAGAAGAAGGAGAAGGAGAAGGTGAAGTCTGGAGGGTGAATCAGAAGAATCAGAAGAAGGAGAAGGAGAAGGTGAAGTCTGGAGGGTGAATCAGAAGAAGCAGAAGAAAGAGAAGGAGAAGGTGAAGTCTGGAGGGTGAAGCAGAAGAAACAGAAGAAGGAGAAGGAGAAGGTGAAGACTGGAGGGTGAATCTGAAGAAGTAGAAGAAGGAGAAGGAGAAGGTGAAGTCTGGAGGGTGAATCAGAAGAAGTAGAAGAAGGAGAAGGAGAAGGTGAAGTCTGGAGGGTGAATCAGAAGAAGCAGAAGAAGGAGAAGGAGAAGGTGAAGTCTGGAGGGTGAATCAGAAGAAGCAGAAGAAGGAGAAGGAGAAGATGAAGTCTGGAGGGTGAATCAGAAGAAGCAGAAGAAGGAGAAGGAGAAGGTGAAGTCTGGAGGGTGAATCAGAAGAAACAGAAGAAGGAGAAGCAGAAGGTGAAGTTTGGAGGGTGAATCAGAAGAATCAGAAGAAGGAGAAGGAGAAGTTGAATTCTGGAGGGTGAATCAGAAGAAGCAGAAGAAAGAGAAGGAGAAGGTGAAGTCTGGAGGGTGAAGCAGAAGAAACAGAAGAAGGAGAAGGAGAAGGTGAAGACTGGAGGGTGAATCTGAAGAAGTAGAAGAAGGAGAAGGAGAAGGTGAAGTCTGGAGGGTGAATCAGAAGAAGTAGAAGAAGGAGAAGGAGAAGGTGAAGTCTGGAGGGTGAATCAGAAGAAGCAGAAGAAGGAGAAGGAGAAGGTGAAGTCTGGAGGGTGAATCAGAAGAAGCAGAAGAAGGAGAAGGAGAAGATGAAGTCTGGAGGGTGAATCAGAAGAAGCAGAAGAAGGAGAAGGAGAAGGTGAAGTCTGGAGGGTGAAACAGAAGAAGCAGAAGAAGGAGAAGGAGAAGGTGAAGTCTGGAGGGTGAATCAGAAGAAGCAGAAGAAGGAGAAGGAGAAGGTGAAGTCAGGAGGGTGAATCAGAAGAAGCAGAAGAAGGAGAAGGAGAAGGTGAAGTTAGGAGGGTGAATCAGAAGAAGCAGAAGAAGGAGAAGGAGCAGGTGAAGTCAGGGGGTGAAGCAGAAGAAGTAGAAGAAGGAGAAGGAGAAGGTGTAGTCAGGACGGTGAAGCAGAAGAAGCAGAAGAAGGAGAAGGAGAAGGTGAAGTCTGGAGGGCGCAGCAGAAGAAGCAGAAGAAGGAGAAGGAGAAGCTGAAGTCTGGAGGGTGAAGCAGAAGAAGCAGAAGAAGGAGAAGGAGAAGGTGAAGTCTGGAGGGTGAATCCGAAGAAGTAGAAGAAGGAGAAGGAGAAGGTGAAGTCAGGAGAGTGAAGCAGAAGAAGCAGAAAATGGAGAAGGAGAAGGTGAAGTCTGGAGGGCGAAGCAGAAGAAGCAGAAGAAGGAGAAGGAGAAGGTGAAGTCTGGAGGGTGAAGCAGAAGAAGCAGAAGAAGGAGAAGGAGAAGGTGAAGTCTGGAGGGTGAATCAGAAGAAGTAGAAGAAGGAGAAGGAGAAGGTGAAGTCAGGAGGGTGAAGCAGAAGAAGCAGAAGAAGGAGAAGGAGAAGGTGAAGTCTGGAGGGTGAAGCAGAAGAAGCAGAAGAAGGAGCAGGAGAAGGTGAAGTCTGGAGGGTGAAGCAGAAGAAGCAGAAGAAGGAGAAGGAGAAGGTGAAGTCAGGAGGGTGTATCAGAAGAAGTAGAAGAAGGAGAAGGAGAAGGTGAAGTCTGGAGGGTGAATCAGAAGAAGCAGAAGAAGGAGAAGGAGAAGGTGAAGTCTGGAGGGTGAATCAGAAGAAGTAGAAGAAGGAGAAGGAGAAGGTGAAGTCAGGAGAGTGAAGCAGAAGAAGCAGAAAATGGAGAAGGAGAAGGTGAAGTCTGGAGGGCGAAGCAGAAGAAGCAGAAGAAGGAGAAGGAGAAGGTGAAGTCTGGAGGGTGAAGCAGAAGAAGCAGAAGAAGGAGAAGGAGAAGGTGAAGTCTGGAGGGTGAATCAGAAGAAGTAGAAGAAGGAGAAGGAGAAGGTGAAGTCAGGAGGGTGAAGCAGAAGAAGCAGAAGAAGGAGAAGGAGAAGGTGAAGTCTGGAGGGTGAAGCAGAAGAAGCAGAAGAAGGAGCAGGAGAAGGTGAAGTCTGGAGGGTGAAGCAGAAGAAGCAGAAGAAGGAGAAGGAGAAGGTGAAGTCAGGAGGGTGTATCAGAAGAAGTAGAAGAAGGAGAAGGAGAAGGTGAAGTCTGGAGGGTGAATCAGAAGAAGCAGAAGAAGGAGAAGGAGAAGGTGAAGTCTGGAGGGTGAATCAGAAGAAGCAGAAGAAGGAGAAGGAGAAGATGAAGTCTGGTTGGTGAATCAGAAGAAGTAGAAGAAGGAGAAGGAGAAGGTGAGGTCAGGAGGGTCAATCAGAAGAAGCAGAAGAAGGAGAAGGAGAAGGTGAAGTCTGGAGAGTGAATCAGAAGAAGCAGAAGAAGGAGAAGGAGAAGGTGAAGTCTAGAGGGTGAATTAGAAGAAGCAGAAGAAGGAGAAGGAGAAGGTGAAGTCAGGAGGGTGAATCAGAAGAAGCAGAAGAAGGAGAAGGAGAAGGTAAAGTTAGGAGGGTGAATCAGAAGAAGCAGAAGAAGGAGAAGGAGCAGGTGAAGTCAGGGGGGAGAAACAGAAGAAGTAGAAGAAGGAGAAGGAGAAGGTGAAGTCAGGAGGGTGAAGCAGAAGAAGCAGAAGAAGGAGAAGGAGAAGGTGAAGTCTGGAGGGCGCAGCAGAAGAAGCAGAAGAAGGAGAAGGAGAAGGTGAAGTCTGGAGGGTGAAGCAGAAGAAGCAGAAGAAGGAGAAGGAGAAGGTGAAGTCTGGAGCGTGAATCAGATGAAGTAGAAGAAGGAGAAGGAGAAGGTGAAGTCAGGAGAGTGAAGCAGAAGAAGCAGAAGAAGGAGAAGGAGAAGGTGAAGTCTGGAGGGTGAAGCAGAAGAAGCAGAAGAAGGAGAAGGAGAAGGTGATGTCTGGAGGGCGAATCAGAAGAAGCAGAAGAAGGAGAAGGAGAAGGTGAAGTCTGGAGGGTGAAGCAGAAGAAGCAGAAGAAGGAGAAGGGGAAGGTGAAGTCTGGAGGGTGAATCAGAAGAAGTAGAAGAAGGAGAAGGAGAAGGTGAAGTCTGGAGGGAGAAGCAGAAGAAGTAGAAGAAGGAGAAGGAGAAGGTGAAGTCTGGAGGGTGAATCAGAAGAAGTAGAAGAAGGAGAAGGAGAAGGTGAAGTCTGGAGTGTGAATCAGAAGAAGTAGAAGAAGGAGAAGGAGAAGGTGAAGTCTGGAGGGTGAATCAGAAGAAACAGAAGAAGGAGAAGGAGAAGGTGAATTCTGGAGGGTGAATCAGAAGAAGTAGAAGAAGGAGAAGGAGAAGGTGTAGTCTGGAGGGTGAATCAGAAGAAGTAGACGAAGGAGAAGGAGAAGGTGAAGTCTGGAGGGTGAATCAGAAGAAGCAGAAGAAGGAGAAGGAGAAGGTGAAGTCTGGAGGGTGAATCAGAAGAAGTAGAAGAAGGAGAAGGAGAAGGTGAAGTCTGGAGGGTGAATCAGAAGAAGCAGAAGAAGGAGAAGGAGAAGGAGTAGTCTGGAGGGTGAATCAGAAGAAGCAGAAGAAGGAGAAGGAGAAGGTGAAGTCTGGAGGGTGAAACAGAAGAAGCAGAATAAGGAGAAGGAGAAGGTGTAGTTTGGAGGGTGAATCAGAAGAAGCAGAAGAAGGAGAAGGAGCAGGTGAAGTCAGGGGGGTGAAGCAGAAGAAGTAGAAGAAGGAGAAGGAGAAGGTGAAGTCAGGACGGTGAAGCAGAAGAAGCAGAAGAAGGAGAAGGAGAAGGTGAAGTCTGGAGGGCGCAGCAGAAGAAGCAGAAGAAGGAGAAGGAGAAGCTGAAGTCTGGAGGGTGAAGCAGAAGAAGCAGAAGAAGGAGAAGGAGAAGGTGAAGTCTGGAGGGTGAATCAGAAGAAGTAGAAGAAGGAGAAGGAGAAGGTGAAGTCAGGAGAGTGAAGCAGAAGAAGCAGAAGATGGAGAAGGAGAAGGTGAAGTCTGGAGGGCGAAGCAGAAGAAGCAGAAGAAGGAGAAGGAGAAGGTGAAGTCTGGAGGGTGAAGCAGAAGAAGCAGAAGAAGGAGAAGGAGAAGGTGAAGTCTGGAGGGTGAATCAGAAGAAGTAGAAGAAGGAGAAGGAGAAGGTGAAGTCAGGAGGGTGAAGCAGAAGAAGCAGAAGAAGGAGAAGGAGAAGGTGAAGTCTGGAGGGAGAATCAGAAGAAGCAGAAGAAGGAGAAGGAGAAGATGAAGTCTGGAGGGTGAATCAGAAGAAGTAGAAGAAGGAGAAGGAGAAGGTGAGGTCTGGAGGGTCAATCAGAAGAAGCAGAAGAAGGAGAAGGAGAAGGTGATGTCTGGAGGGCGAAGCAGAAGAAGCAGAAGAAGGAGAAGGAGAAGGTGAAGTCTGGAGGGTGAAGCAGAAGAAGCAGAAGAAGGAGAAGGAGAAGGTGAAGTCTGGAGGGTGAATCAGAACAAGTAGAAGAAGGTGAAGGAGAAGGTGAAGTCAGGAGAGTGAAGCAGAAGAAGCAGAAGAAGGAGAAGGAGAAGGTGAAGTCTGGAGGGTGAAGCAGAAGAAGCAGAAGAAGGAGAAGGAGAAGGTGATGTCTGGAGGGCGAAGCAGAAGAAGCAGAAGAAGGAGAAGGAGAAGGTGAAGTCTGGAGGGTGAAGCAGAAGAAGCAGAAGAAGGAGAAGGAGAAGGTGAAGTCTGGAGGGTGAATCAGAAGAAGTAGAAGAAGGAGAAGGAGAAGGTGAAGTCAGGAGGGTGAAGCAGAAGAAGCAGAAGAAGGAGAAGGAGAAGGTGAAGTCAGGAGGGTGAATCGGAAGAAGTAGAAGAAGGAGAAGGAGAAGGTGAAGTCTGGAGGGTGAATCAGAAGAAGTAGAAGAAGGAGAAGGAGAAGGTGAAGCCTGGAGGGTGAATCAGAAGAAGTAGAAGAAGGAGAATGAGAAGGTGAAGTCTGGAGGGTGAATCAGAAGAAGCAGAAGAAGGAGAAGGAGAAGGTGAAGTCTGGAGGGAGAAGCAGAAGAAGTAGAAGAAGGAGAAGGAGAAGGTGAAGTCTGGAGGGTGAATCAGAAGAAGTAGAAGAAGGAGAAGGAGAAGGTGAAGTCTGGAGGGTGAATCAGAAGAAGTAGAAGAAGGAGAAGGAGAAGGTGAAGTCTGGAGGGTGAATCAGAAGAAACAGAAGAAGGAGAAGGAGAAGGTGAAGTCTGGAGGGTGAATCAGAAGAAGTAGAAGAAGGAGAAGGAGAAGGTGTAGTCTGGAGGGTGAATCAGAAGAAGTAGACGAAGGAGAAGGAGAAGGTGAAGTCTGGAGGGTGAATCAGAAGAAGCAGAAGAAGGAGAAGGAGAAGGTGAAGTCTGGAGGGTGAATCAGAAGAAGTAGAAGAAGGAGAAGGGGAAGGTGAAGTCTGGAGGGTGAATCAGAAGAAGCAGAAGAAGGAGAAGGAGAAGGTGAAGTCTGGAGGGTGAATCAGAAGAAGCAGAAGAAGGAGAAGGAGAAGGTGAAATCTGGAGGGTGAAACAGAAGAAGCAGAATAAGGAGAAGGAGAAGGTGAAGTCAGGAGGGTGAATCAGAAGAAGCAGAAGAAGGAGAAGGAGAATGTGAAGTAAGGAGGGTGAATCAGAAGAAGCAGAAGAAGGAGAAGGAGAAGGTGAAGTCTGGAGTGTGAAGCAGAAGAAGCAAAAGAAGGAGAAGAAGAAGGTGAAGTCTGGAGGGTGAATCAGAAGAAGTAGAAGAAGGAGAAGGAGAAGGTGAAGTCTGGAGGGTGAAGCAGAAGAAGTAGAAGAAGGAGAAGGAGAAGGTGAAGTCAGGAGGGTGAATCAGAAGAAGTAGAAGAAGGAGAAGGAGAAGGTGAAGTCAGGAGGGTGAATCAGAAGAAGCAGAAGAAGGAGAAGGAGAAGGTGAAGTCTGGAGGGTGAATCAGAAGAATCAGAAGAAGGAGAAGGAGAAGGTGAAGTCTGGAGGGTGAATCAGAAGAAGCAGAAGAAAGAGAAGGAGAAGGTGAAGTCTGGAGGGTGAAGCAGAAGAAACAGAAGAAGGAGAAGGAGAAGGTGAAGACTGGAGGGTGAATCTGAAGAAGTAGAAGAAGGAGAAGGAGAAGGTGAAGTCTGGAGGGTGAATCAGAAGAAGTAGAAGAAGGAGAAGGAGAAGGTGAAGTCTGGAGGGAGAATCAGAAGAAGCAGAAGAAGGAGAATGAGAAGGTGAAGTCTGGAGGGTGAATCAGAAGAAGCAGAAGAAGGAGAAGGAGAAGATGAAGTCTGGAGGGTGAATCAGAAGAAGCAGAAGAAGGAGAAGGAGAAGGTGAAGTCTGGTAGGTGAATCAGAAGAAACAGAAGAAGGAGAAGCAGAAGGTGAAGTTTGGAGGGTGAATCAGAAGAATCAGAAGAAGGAGAAGGAGAAGTTGAATTCTGGAGGGTGAATCAGAAGAAGCAGAAGAAAGAGAAGGAGAAGGTGAAGTCTGGAGGGTGAAGCAGAAGAAACAGAAGAAGGAGAAGGAGAAGGTGAAGACTGGAGGGTGAATCTGAAGAAGTAGAAGAAGGAGAAGGAGAAGGTGAAGTCTGGAGGGTGAATCAGAAGAAGTAGAAGAAGGAGAAGGAGAAGGTGAAGTCTGGAGGGTGAATCAGAAGAAGCAGAAGAAGGAGAAGGAGAAGGTGAAGTCTGGAGGGTGAATCAGAAGAAGCAGAAGAAGGAGAAGGAGAAGATGAAGTCTGGAGGGTGAATCAGAAGAAGCAGAAGAAGGAGAAGGAGAAGGTGAAGTCTGGAGGGTGAAACAGAAGAAGCAGAAGAAGGAGAAGGAGAAGGTGAAGTCTGGAGGGTGAATCAGAAGAAGCAGAAGAAGGAGAAGGAGAAGGTGAAGTCAGGAGGGTGAATCAGAAGAAGCAGAAGAAGGAGAAGGAGAAGGTGAAGTTAGGAGGGTGAATCAGAAGAAGCAGAAGAAGGAGAAGGAGCAGGTGAAGTCAGGGGGTGAAGCAGAAGAAGTAGAAGAAGGAGAAGGAGAAGGTGTAGTCAGGACGGTGAAGCAGAAGAAGCAGAAGAAGGAGAAGGAGAAGGTGAAGTCTGGAGGGCGCAGCAGAAGAAGCAGAAGAAGGAGAAGGAGAAGCTGAAGTCTGGAGGGTGAAGCAGAAGAAGCAGAAGAAGGAGAAGGAGAAGGTGAAGTCTGGAGGGTGAATCAGAAGAAGTAGAAGAAGGAGAAGGAGAAGGTGAAGTCAGGAGAGTGAAGCAGAAGAAGCAGAAAATGGAGAAGGAGAAGGTGAAGTCTGGAGGGCGAAGCAGAAGAAGCAGAAGAAGGAGAAGGAGAAGGTGAAGTCTGGAGGGTGAAGCAGAAGAAGCAGAAGAAGGAGAAGGAGAAGGTGAAGTCTGGAGGGTGAATCAGAAGAAGTAGAAGAAGGAGAAGGAGAAGGTGAAGTCAGGAGGGTGAAGCAGAAGAAGCAGAAGAAGGAGAAGGAGAAGGTGAAGTCTGGAGGGTGAAGCAGAAGAAGCAGAAGAAGGAGCAGGAGAAGGTGAAGTCTGGAGGGTGAAGCAGAAGAAGCAGAAGAAGGAGAAGGAGAAGGTGAAGTCAGGAGGGTGTATCAGAAGAAGTAGAAGAAGGAGAAGGAGAAGGTGAAGTCTGGAGGGTGAATCAGAAGAAGCAGAAGAAGGAGAAGGAGAAGGTGAAGTCTGGAGGGTGAATCAGAAGAAGTAGAAGAAGGAGAAGGAGAAGGTGAAGTCAGGAGAGTGAAGCAGAAGAAGCAGAAAATGGAGAAGGAGAAGGTGAAGTCTGGAGGGCGAAGCAGAAGAAGCAGAAGAAGGAGAAGGAGAAGGTGAAGTCTGGAGGGTGAAGCAGAAGAAGCAGAAGAAGGAGAAGGAGAAGGTGAAGTCTGGAGGGTGAATCAGAAGAAGTAGAAGAAGGAGAAGGAGAAGGTGAAGTCAGGAGGGTGAAGCAGAAGAAGCAGAAGAAGGAGAAGGAGAAGGTGAAGTCTGGAGGGTGAAGCAGAAGAAGCAGAAGAAGGAGCAGGAGAAGGTGAAGTCTGGAGGGTGAAGCAGAAGAAGCAGAAGAAGGAGAAGGAGAAGGTGAAGTCAGGAGGGTGTATCAGAAGAAGTAGAAGAAGGAGAAGGAGAAGGTGAAGTCTGGAGGGTGAATCAGAAGAAGCAGAAGAAGGAGAAGGAGAAGGTGAAGTCTGGAGGGTGAATCAGAAGAAGCAGAAGAAGGAGAAGGAGAAGATGAAGTCTGGTTGGTGAATCAGAAGAAGTAGAAGAAGGAGAAGGAGAAGGTGAGGTCAGGAGGGTCAATCAGAAGAAGCAGAAGAAGGAGAAGGAGAAGGTGAAGTCTGGAGAGTGAATCAGAAGAAGCAGAAGAAGGAGAAGGAGAAGGTGAAGTCTAGAGGGTGAATTAGAAGAAGCAGAAGAAGGAGAAGGAGAAGGTGAAGTCAGGAGGGTGAATCAGAAGAAGCAGAAGAAGGAGAAGGAGAAGGTAAAGTTAGGAGGGTGAATCAGAAGAAGCAGAAGAAGGAGAAGGAGCAGGTGAAGTCAGGGGGGAGAAACAGAAGAAGTAGAAGAAGGAGAAGGAGAAGGTGAAGTCAGGAGGGTGAAGCAGAAGAAGCAGAAGAAGGAGAAGGAGAAGGTGAAGTCTGGAGGGCGCAGCAGAAGAAGCAGAAGAAGGAGAAGGAGAAGGTGAAGTCTGGAGGGTGAAGCAGAAGAAGCAGAAGAAGGAGAAGGAGAAGGTGAAGTCTGGAGCGTGAATCAGATGAAGTAGAAGAAGGAGAAGGAGAAGGTGAAGTCAGGAGAGTGAAGCAGAAGAAGCAGAAGAAGGAGAAGGAGATGGTGAAGTCTGGAGGGTGAAGCAGAAGAAGCAGAAGAAGGAGAAGGAGAAGGTGATGTCTGGAGGGCGAATCAGAAGAAGCAGAAGAAGGAGAAGGAGAAGGTGAAGTCTGGAGGGTGAAGCAGAAGAAGCAGAAGAAGGAGAAGGGGAAGGTGAAGTCTGGAGGGTGAATCAGAAGAAGTAGAAGAAGGAGAAGGAGAAGGTGAAGTCTGGAGGGAGAAGCAGAAGAAGTAGAAGAAGGAGAAGGAGAAGGTGAAGTCTGGAGGGTGAATCAGAAGAAGTAGAAGAAGGAGAAGGAGAAGGTGAAGTCTGGAGTGTGAATCAGAAGAAGTAGAAGAAGGAGAAGGAGAAGGTGAAGTCTGGAGGGTGAATCAGAAGAAACAGAAGAAGGAGAAGGAGAAGGTGAATTCTGGAGGGTGAATCAGAAGAAGTAGAAGAAGGAGAAGGAGAAGGTGTAGTCTGGAGGGTGAATCAGAAGAAGTAGACGAAGGAGAAGTAGAAGGTGAAGTCTGGAGGGTGAATCAGAAGAAGCAGAAGAAGGAGAAGGAGAAGGTGAAGTCTGGAGGGTGAATCAGAAGAAGTAGAAGAAGGAGAAGGAGAAGGTGAAGTCTGGAGGGTGAATCAGAAGAAGCAGAAGAAGGAGAAGGAGAAGGAGTAGTCTGGAGGGTGAATCAGAAGAAGCAGAAGAAGGAGAAGGAGAAGGTGAAGTCTGGAGGGTGAAACAGAAGAAGCAGAATAAGGAGAAGGAGAAGGTGTAGTTTGGAGGGTGAATCAGAAGAAGCAGAAGAAGGAGAAGGAGCAGGTGAAGTCAGGGGGGTGAAGCAGAAGAAGTAGAAGAAGGAGAAGGAGAAGGTGAAGTCAGGACGGTGAAGCAGAAGAAGCAGAAGAAGGAGAAGGAGAAGGTGAAGTCTGGAGGGCGCAGCAGAAGAAGCAGAAGAAGGAGAAGGAGAAGCTGAAGTCTGGAGGGTGAAGCAGAAGAAGCAGAAGAAGGAGAAGGAGAAGGTGAAGTCTGGAGGGTGAATCAGAAGAAGTAGAAGAAGGAGAAGGAGAAGGTGAAGTCAGGAGAGTGAAGCAGAAGAAGCAGAAGATGGAGAAGGAGAAGGTGAAGTCTGGAGGGCGAAGCAGAAGAAGCAGAAGAAGGAGAAGGAGAAGGTGAAGTCTGGAGGGTGAAGCAGAAGAAGCAGAAGAAGGAGAAGGAGAAGGTGAAGTCTGGAGGGTGAATCAGAAGAAGTAGAAGAAGGAGAAGGAGAAGGTGAAGGCAGGAGGGTGAAGCAGAAGAAGCAGAAGAAGGAGAAGGAGAAGGTGAAGTCTGGAGGGAGAATCAGAAGAAGCAGAAGAAGGAGAAGGAGAAGATGAAGTCTGGAGGGTGAATCAGAAGAAGTAGAAGAAGGAGAAGGAGAAGGTGAGGTCTGGAGGGACAATCAGAAGAAGCAGAAGAAGGAGAAGGAGAAGGTGAAGTCTGGAGGGTGAATCAGAAGAAGCAGAAGAAGGACAAGGAGAAGGTGAAGTCTGGAGGGTGAATTAGAAGAAGCAGAAGAAGGAGAAGGAGAAGGTGAAGTCAGGAGGGTGAATCAGAAGAAGCAGAAGAAGGAGAAGGAGAAGGTAAAGTTAGGAGGGTGAATCAGAAGAAGAAGAAGAAGGAGAAGGAGCAGGTGAAGTCAGGGGGGTGAAGCAGAAGAAGTAGAAGAAGGAGAAGGAGAAGGTGAAGTCAGGAGGGTGAAGCAGAAGAAGCAGAAGAAGGAGAAGGAGATGGTGAAGTCTGGAAGGCGCAGCAGAAGAAGCAGAAGAAGGAGAAGGAGAAGGTGAAGTCTGGAGGGTGAAGCAGAAGAAGCAGAAGAAGGAGAAGGAGAAGGTGAAGTCTGGAGGGTGAATCAGAAGAAGTAGAAGGAGGTGAAGGAGAAGGTGAAGTCAGGAGAGTGAAGCAGAAGAAGCAGAAGAAGGAGAAGGAGAAGGTGAAGTCTGGAGGGTGAAGCAGAAGAAGCAGAAGAAGGAGAAGGAGAAGGTGATGTCTGGAGGGCGAAGCAGAAGAAGCAGAAGAAGGAGAAGGAGAAGGTGAAGTCTGGAGGGTGAAGCAGAAGAAGCAGAAGAAGGAGAAGGAGAAGGTGAAGTCTGGAGGGTGAATCAGAAGAAGTAGAAGAAGGAGAAGGAGAAGGTGAAGTCAGGAGGGTGAAGCAGAAGAAGCAGAAGAAGGAGAAGGAGAAGGTGAAGTCAGGAGGGTGAATCGGAAGAAGTAGAAGAAGGAGAAGGAGAAGGTGAAGTCTGGAGGGTGAATCAGAAGAAGTAGAAGAAGGAGAAGGAGAAGGTGAAGTCTGGAGGGTGAATCAGAAGAAGTAGAAGAAGGAGAATGAGAAGGTGAAGTCTGGAGGGTGAATCAGAAGAAGCAGAAGAAGGAGAAGGAGAAGGAGAAGTCTGGAGGGAGAAGCAGAAGAAGTAGAAGAAGGAGAAGGAGAAGGTGAAGTCTGGAGGGTGAATCAGAAGAAGTAGAAGAAGGAGAAGGAGAAGTTGAAGTCTGGAGGTTGAATCAGAAGAAGTAGAAGAAGGAGAAGGAGAAGGTGAAGTCTGGAGTGTGAATCAGAAGAAACAGAAGAAGGAGAAGGAGAAGGTGAAGTCTGGAGGGTGAATCAGAAGAAGTAGAAGAAGGAGAAGGAGAAGGTGTAGTCTGGAGGGTGAATCAGAAGAAGTAGACGAAGGAGAAGGAGAAGGTGAAGTCTGGAGGGTGAATCAGAAGAAGCAGAAGAAGGAGAAGGAGAAGGTGAAGTCTGGAGGGTGAATCAGAAGAAGTAGAAGAAGGAGAAGGGGAAGGTGAAGTCTGGAGGGTGAATCAGAAGAAGCAGAAGAAGGAGAAGGAGAAGGTGAAGTCTGGAGGGTGAATCAGAAGAAGCAGAAGAAGGAGAAGGAGAAGGTGAAATCTGGAGGGTGAAACAGAAGAAGCAGAATAAGGAGAAGGAGAAGGTGAAGTCAGGAGGGTGAATCAGAAGAAGCAGAAGAAGGAGAAGGAGAAGGTGAAGTAAGGAGGGTGAATCAGAAGAAGCAGAAGAAGGAGAAGGAGAAGGTGAAGTCTGGAGTGTGAAGCAGAAGAAGCAAAAGAAGGAGAAGGAGAAGGTGAAGTCTGGAGGGTGAATCAGAAGAAGTAGAAGAAGGAGAAGGAGAAGGTGAAGTCTGGAGGGTGAAGCAGAAGAAGTAGAAGAAGGAGAAGGAGAAGGTGAAGTCAGGAGGGTGAATCAGAAGAAGTAGAAGAAGAAGAAGGAGAAGGTGAAGTCAGGAGGGTGAATCAGAAGAAGCAGAAGAAGGAGAAGGAGAAGGTGAAGTCTGGAGGGTGAATCAGAAGAATCAGAAGAAGGAGAAGGAGAAGGTGAAGTCTGGAGGGTGAATCAGAAGAAGCAGAAGAAAGAGAAGGAGAAGGTGAAGTCTGGAGGGTGAAGCAGAAGAAACAGAAGAAGGAGAAGGAGAAGGTGAAGACTGGAGGGTGAATCTGAAGAAGTAGAAGAAGGAGAAGGAGAAGGTGAAGTCTGGAGGGTGAATCAGAAGAAGTAGAAGAAGGAGAAGGAGAAGGTGAAGTCTGGAGGGTGAATCAGAAGAAGCAGAAGAAGGAGAAGGAGAAGGTGAAGTCTGGAGGGTGAATCAGAAGAAGCAAAAGAAGGAGAAGGAGAAGATGAAGTCTGGAGGGTGAATCAGAAGAAGCAGAAGAAGGAGAAGGAGAAGGTGAAGTCTGGAGGGTGAATCAGAAGAAACAGAAGAAGGAGAAGCAGAAGGTGAAGTTTGGAGGGTGAATCAGAAGAATCAGAAGAAGGAGAAGGAGAAGTTGAAGTCTGGAGGGTGAATCAGAAGAAGCAGAAGAAAGAGAAGGAGAAGGTGAAGTCTGGAGGGTGAAGCAGAAGAAACAGAAGAAGGAGAAGGAGAAGGTGAAGACTGGAGGGTGAATCTGAAGAAGTAGAAGAAGGAGAAGGAGAAGGTGAAGTCTGGAGGGTGAATCAGAAGAAGTAGAAGAAGGAGAAGGAGAAGGTGAAGTCTGGAGGGTGAATCAGAAGAAGCAGAAGAAGGAGAAGGAGAAGGTGAAGTCTGGAGGGTGAATCAGAAGAAGCAGAAGAAGGAGAAGGAGAAGATGAAGTCTGGAGGGTGAATCAGAAGAAGCAGAAGAAGGAGAAGGAGAAGGTGAAGTCTGGAGGGTGAAACAGAAGAAGCAGAAGAAGGAGAAGGAGAAGCTGAAGTCTGGAGGGTGAATCAGAAGAAGCAGAAGAAGGAGAAGGAGAAGGTGAAGTCAGGAGGGTGAATCAGAAGAAGCAGAAGAAGGAGAAGGAGAAGGTGAAGTTAGGAGGGTGAATCAGAAGAAGCAGAAGAAGGAGAAGGAGCAGGTGAAGTCAGGGGGGTGAAGCAGAAGAAGTAGAAGAAGGAGAAGGAGAAGGTGAAGTCAGGACGGTGAAGCAGAAGAAGCAGAAGAAGGAGGAGGAGAAGGTGAAGTCTGGAGGGCGCAGCAGAAGAAGCAGAAGAAGGAGAAGGAGAAGCTGAAGTCTGGAGGGTGAAGCAGAAGAAGCAGAAGAAGGAGAAGGAGAAGGTGAAGTCTGGAGGGTGAATCAGAAGAAGTAGAAGAAGGAGAAGGAGAAGGTGAAGTCAGGAGAGTGAAGCAGAAGAAGCAGAAGATGGAGATGGAGAAGGTGAAGTCTGGAGGGCGAAGCAGAAGAAGCAGAAGAAGGAGAAGGAGAAGGTGAAGTCTGGAGGGTGAAGCAGAAGAAGCAGAAGAAGGAGAAGGAGAAGGTGAAGTCTGGAGGGTGAATCAGAAGAAGTAGAAGAAGGAGAAGGTGAAGTCAGGAGGGTGAAGCAGAAGAAGCAGAAGAAGGAGAAGGAGAAGGTGAAGTCTGGACGGTGAAGCAGAAGAAGCAGAAGAAGGAGCAGGAGAAGGTGAAGTCTGGAGGGTGAAGCAGAAGAAGCAGAAGAAGGAGAAGGAGAAGGTGAAGTCAGGAGGGTGAATCAGAAGAAGTAGAAGAAGGAGAAGGAGAAGGTGAAGTCTGGAGGGTGAATCAGAAGAAGCAGAAGAAGGAGAAGGAGAAGGTGAAGTCTGGAGGGTGAATCAGAAGAAGCAGAAGAAGGAGAAGGAGAAGATGAAGTCTGGTGGGTGAATCAGAAGAAGTAGAAGAAGGAGAAGGAGAAGGTGAGGTCAGGAGGGTCAATCAGAAGAAGCAGAAGAAGGAGAAGGAGAAGGTGAAGTCTGGAGAGTGAATCAGAAGAAGCAGAAGAAGGAGAAGGAGAAGGTGAAGTCTGGAGGGTGAATTAGAAGAAGCAGAAGAAGGAGAAGGAGAAGGTGAAGTCAGGAGGGTGAATCAGAAGAAGCAGAAGAAGGAGAAGTAGAAGGTAAAGTTAGGAGGGTGAATCAGAAGAAGCAGAAGAAGGAGAAGGAGCAGGTGAAGTCAGGGGGGAGAAACAGAAGAAGTAGAAGAAGGAGAAGGAGAAGGTGAAGTCAGGAGGGTGAAGCAGAAGAAGCAGAAGAAGGAGAAGGAGAAGGTGAAGTCTGGAGGGCGCAGCAGAAGAAGCAGAAGAAGGAGAAGGAGAAGGTGAAGTCTGGAGGGTGAAGCAGAAGAAGCAGAAGAAGGAGAAGGAGAAGGTGAAGTCTGGAGGGAGAATCAGATGAAGTAGAAGAGGGAGAAGGAGAAGGTGAAGTCAGGAGAGTGAAGCAGAAGAAGCAGAAGAAGGAGAAGGAGAAGGTGAAGTCTGGAGGGTGAAGCAGAAGAAGCAGAAGAAGGAGAAGGAGAAGGTGACGTCTGGAGGGCGAATCAGAAGAAGCAGAAGAAGGAGAAGGAGAAGGTGAAGTCTGGAGGGTGAAGCAGAAGAAGCAGAAGAAGGAGAAGGAGAAGGTGAAGTCTGGAGGGTGAATCAGAAGAAGTAGAAGAAGGAGAAGGAGAAGGTGAAGTCAGGAGGGTGAAGCAGAAGAAGCAGAAGAAGGAGAAGGAGAAGGTGAAGTCAGGAGGGTGAATCGGTAGAAGTAGAAGAAGGAGAAGGAGAAGGTGAAGTCTGGAGGGTGAATCAGAAGAAGTAGAAGAAGGAGAAGGAGAAGGTGAAGTCTGGAGGGTGAATCAGAAGAAGTAGAAGAAGGAGAAGGGGAAGGTGAAGTCTGGAGGGTGAATCAGAAGAAGCAGAAGAAGGAGAAGGAGAAGGTGAAGTCTGGAGGGAGAAGCAGAAGAAGTAGAAGAAGGAGAAGGAGAAGGTGAAGTCTGGAGGGTGAATCAGAAGAAGTAGAAGAAGGAGAAGGAGAAGGTGAAGTCTGGAGTGTGAATCAGAAGAAGTAGAAGAAGGAGAAGGAGAAGGTGAAGTCTGGAGGGTGAATCAGAAGAAACAGAAGAAGGAGAAGGAGTAGGTGAAGTCTGGAGGGTGAATCAGAAGAAGTAGAAGAAGGAGAAGGAGAAGGTGTAGTCTGGAGGGTGAATCAGAAGAAGTAGACGAAGGAGAAGGAGAAGGTGAAGTCTGGAGGGTGAATCAGAAGAAGCAGAAGAAGGAGAAGGAGAAGGTGAAGTCTGGAGGGTGAATCAGAAGAAGTAGAAGAAGGAGAAGGAGAAGGTGAAGTCTGGAGGGTGAATCAGAAGAAGCAGAAGAAGGAGAAGGAGAAGGTGAAGTCTGGAGGGTGAATCAGAAGAAGCAGAAGAAGGAGAAGGAGAAGGTGAAGTCTGGAGGGTGAAACAGAAGAAGCAGAATAAGGAGAAGGAGAAGGTGAAGTCAGGAGGGTGAATCAGAAGAAGCAGAAGAAGGAGAAGGAGAAGGCGAAGTAAGGAGGGTGAATCAGAAGAAGCAGAAGAAGGAGAAGGAGAAGGTGAAGTCTGGAGTGTGAAGCAGAAGAAGCAAAAGAAGGAGAAGGAGAAGTTGAAGTCTGGAGGGTGAATCAGAAGAAGCAGAAGAAAGAGAAGGAGAAGGTGAAGTCTGGAGGGTGAAGCAGAAGAAACAGAAGAAGGAGAAGGAGAAGGTGAAGACTGGAGGGTGAATCTGAAGAAGTAGAAGACGGAGAAGGAGAAGGTGAAGTCTGGAGGGTGAATCAGAAGAAGTAGAAAAAGGAGAAGGAGAAGGTGAAGTCTGGAGGGTGAATCAGAAGAAGCAGAAGAAGGAGAAGGAGAAGGTGAAGTCTGGAGGGTGAAGCAGAAGAAGCAGAAGAAGGAGAAGGAGAAGGTGAAGTCTGGAGGGTGAATCAGAAGAAGTAGAAGAAGGAGAAGGAGAAGGTGAAGTCAGGAGGGTGAAGCAGAAGAAGCAGAAGAAGGAGAAGGAGAAGGTGAAGTCAGGAGGGTGAATCGGTAGAAGTAGAAGAAGGAGAAGGAGAAGGTGAAGTCTGGAGGGTGAATCAGAAGAAGTAGAAGAAGGAGAAGGAGAAGGTGAAGTCTGGAGGGTGAATCAGAAGAAGTAGAAGAAGGAGAAGGGGAAGGTGAAGTCTGGAGGGTGAATCAGAAGAAGAAGAAGAAGGAGAAGGAGAAGGTGAAGTCTGGAGGGAGAAGCAGAAGAAGTAGAAGAAGGAGAAGGAGAAGGTGAAGTCTGGAGGGTGAATCAGAAGAAGTAGAAGAAGGAGAAGGAGAAGCTGAAGTCTGGAGTATGAATCAGAAGAAGTAGAAGAAGGAGAAGGAGAAGGTGAAGTCTGGAGGGTGAATCAGAAGAAACAGAAGAAGGAGAAGGAGAAGGTGAAGTCTGGAGGGTGAATCAGAAGAAGTAGAAGAAGGAGAAGGAGAAGGTGTAGTCTGGAGGGTGAATCAGAAGAAGTAGACGAAGGAGAAGGAGAAGGTGAAGTCTGGAGGGTGAATCAGAAGAAGCAGAAGAAGGAGAAGGAGAAGGTGAAGTCTGGAGGGTGAATCAGAAGAAGTAGAAGAAGGAGAAGGAGAAGGTGAAGTCTGGAGGGTGAATCAGAAGAAGCAGAAGAAGGAGAAGGAGAAGGTGAAGTCTGGAGGGTGAATCAGAAGAAGCAGAAGAAGGAGAAGGAGAAGGTGAAGTCTGGAGGGTGAAACAGAAGAAGCAGAATAAGGAGAAGGAGAAGGTGAAGTCAGGAGGGTGAATCAGAAGAAGCAGAAGAAGGAGAAGGAGAAGGTGAAGTAAGGAGGGTGAATCAGAAGAAGCAGAAGAAGGAGAAGGAGAAGGTGAAGTCTGGAGTGTGAAGCAGAAGAAGCAAAAGAAGGAGAAGGAGAATGTGAAGTCTGGAGGGTGAATCAGAAGAAGTAGAAGAAGGAGAAGGAGAAGGTGAAGTCTGGAGGGTGAAGCAGAAGAAGTAGAAGAAGGAGAAGGAGAAGGTGAAGTCAGGAGGGTGAATCAGAAGAAGTAGAAGAAGGAGAAGGAGAAGGTGAAGTCAGGAGGGTGAATCAGAAGAAGCAGAAGAAGGAGAAGGAGAAGGTGAAGTCTGGAGGGTGAATCAGAAGAATCAGAAGAAGGAGAAGGAGAAGTTGAAGTCTGGAGGGTGAATCAGAAGAAGCAGAAGAAAGAGAAGGAGAAGGTGAAGTCTGGAGGGTGAAGCAGAAGAAGTAGAAGAAGGAGAAGGAGAAGGTGAAGACTGGAGGGTGAATCTGAAGAAGTAGAAGAAGGAGAAGGAGAAGGTGAAGTCTGGAGGGTGAATCAGAAGAAGTAGAAAAAGGAGAAGGAGAAGGTGAAGTCTGGAGGGTGAATCAGAAGAAGCAGAAGAAGGAGAAGGAGAAGGTGAAGTCTGGAGGGTGAAGCAGAAGAAGTAGAAGAAGGAGAAGGAGAAGGTGAAGTCAGGAGGGTGAAGCAGAAGAAGCAGAAGAAGGAGAAGGAGAAGGTGAAGTCAGGAGGGTGAATCGGTAGAAGTAGAAGAAGGAGAAGGAGAAGGTTAAGTCTGGAGGGTGAATCAGAAGAAGTAGAAGAAGGAGAAGGAGAAGGTGAAGTCTGGAGGGTGAATCAGAAGAAGTAGAAGAAGGAGAAGGGGAAGGTGAAGTCTGGAGGGTGAATCAGAAGAAGCAGAAGAAGGAGAAGGAGAAGGTGAAGTCTGGAGGGAGAAGCAGAAGAAGTAGAAGAAGGAGAAGGAGAAGGTGAAGTCTGGAGGGTGAATCAGAAGAAGTAGAAGAAGGAGAAGGAGAAGCTGAAGTCTGGAGTATGAATCAGAAGAAGTAGAAGAAGGAGAAGGAGAAGGTGAAGTCTGGAGGGTGAATCAGAAGAAACAGAAGAAGGAGAAGGAGAAGGTGAAGTCTGGAGGGTGAATCAGAAGAAGTAGAAGAAGGAGAAGGAGAAGGTGTAGTCTGGAGGGTGAATCAGAAGAAGTAGACGAAGGAGAAGGAGAAGGTGAAGTCTGGAGGGTGAATCAGAAGAAGCAGAAGAAGGAGAAGGAGAAGGTGAAGTCTGGAGGGTGAATCAGAAGAAGTAGAAGAAGGAGAAGGAGAAGGTGAAGTCTGGAGGGTGAATCAGAAGAAGCAGAAGAAGGAGAAGGAGAAGGTGAAGTCTGGAGGGTGAATCAGAAGAAGCAGAAGAAGGAGAAGGAGAAGGTGAAGTCTGGAGGGTGAAACAGAAGAAGCAGAATAAGGAGAAGGAGAAGGTGAAGTCAGGAGGGTGAATCAGAAGAAGCAGAAGAAGGAGAAGGAGAAGGTGAAGTAAGGAGGGTGAATCAGAAGAAGCAGAAGAAGGAGAAGGAGAAGGTGAAGTCTGGAGTGTGAAGCAGAAGAAGCAAAAGAAGGAGAAGGAGAATGTGAAGTCTGGAGGGTGAATCAGAAGAAGTAGAAGAAGGAGAAGGAGAAGGTGAAGTCTGGAGGGTGAAGCAGAAGAAGTAGAAGAAGGAGAAGGAGAAGGTGAAGTCAGGAGGGTGAATCAGAAGAAGTAGAAGAAGGAGAAGGAGAAGGTGAAGTCAGGAGGGTGAATCAGAAGAAGCAGAAGAAGGAGAAGGAGAAGGTGAAGTCTGGAGGGTGAATCAGAAGAATCAGAAGAAGGAGAAGGAGAAGTTGAAGTCTGGAGGGTGAATCAGAAGAAGCAGAAGAAAGAGAAGGAGAAGGTGAAGTCTGGAGGGTGAAGCAGAAGAGACAGAAGAAGGAGAAGGAGAAGGTGAAGACTGGAGGGTGAATCTGAAGAAGTAGAAGAAGGAGAAGGAGAAGGTGAAGTCTGGAGGGTGAATCAGAAGAAGTAGAAGAAGGAGAAGGAGAAGGTGAAGTCTGGAGGGTGAATCAGAAGAAGCAGAAGAAGGAGAAGGAGAAGGTGAAGTCTGGAGGGTGAATCAGAAGAAGCAGAAGAAGGAGAAGGAGAAGATGAAGTCTGGAGGGTGAATCAGAAGAAGCAGAAGAAGGAGAAGGAGAAGGTGAAGTCTGGAGGGTGAATCAGAAGAAGCAGAAGAAGGAGAAGGAGAAGGTGAAGTCTGGAGGGTGAATCAGAAGAATCAGAAGAAGGAGAAGGAGAGGGTGAAGCCTGGAGGGTGAATCAGAAGAAGCAGAAGAAAGTGAAGGAGAAGGTGAAGTCTGGAGGGTGAAGCAGAAGAAACAGAAGAAGGAGAAGGAGAAGGTGAAGACTGGAGGGTGAATCTGAAGAAGTAGAAGAAGGAGAAGGAGATGGTGAAGTCTGGAGGGTGAATCAGAAGAAGTAGAAGAAGGAGAAGGAGAAGGTGAAGTCTGGAGGGTGAATCAGAAGAAGCAGAAGAAGGAGAAGGAGAAGGTGAAGTCTGGAGGGTGAATCAGAAGAAGCAGAAGAAGGAGAAGGAGAAGATGAAGTCTGGAGGGTGAATCAGAAGAAGCAGAAGAAGGAGAAGGAGAAGGTGAAGTCTGGAGGGTGAAACAGAAGAAGCAGAAGAAGGAGAAGGAGAAGGTGAAGTCTGGAGGGTGAATCAGAAGAAGCAGAAGAAGGAGAAGGAGAAGGTGAAGTCAGGAGGGTGAATCAGAAGAAGCAGAAGAAGGAGAAGGAGAAGGTGAAGTTAGGAGGGTGAATCAGAAGAAGCAGAAGAAGGAGAAGGAGCAGGTGAAGTCAGGGGGGTGAAGCAGAAGAAGTAGAAGAAGGAGAAGGAGAAGGTGAAGTCAGGACGGTGAAGCAGAAGAAGCAGAAGAAGGAGAAGGAGAAGGTGAAGTCTGGAGGGCGCAGCAGAAGAAGGAGAAGAAGGAGAAGGAGAAGTTGAAGTCTAGAGGGTGAAGCAGAAGAAACAGAAGAAGGAGAAGGAGAAGGTGAAGTCTGGAGGGTGAATCAGAAGAAGTAGAAGAAGGAGAAGGAGAAGGTGAAGTCAGGAGAGTGAAGCAGAAGAAGCAGAAGATGGAGAAGGAGAAGGTGAAGTCTGGAGGGCGAAGCAGAAGAAGCAGAAGAAGGAGAAGGAGAAGGTGAAGTCTGGAGGGTGAAGCAGAAGAAGCAGAAGAAGGAGAAGGAGAAGGTGAAGTCTGGAGGGTGAATCAGAAGAAGTAGAAGAAGGAGAAGGAGAAGGTGAAGTCAGGAGGGTGAAGCAGAAGAAGCAGAAGAAGGAGAAGGAGAAGGTGAAGTCTGGAGGGTGAAGCAGAAGAAGCAGAAGAAGGAGCAGGAGAAGGTGAAGTCTGGAGGGTGAAGCAGAAGAAGCAGAAGAAGGAGAAGGAGAAGGTGAAGTCAGGAGGGTGAATCAGAAGAAGTAGAAGAAGGAGAAGGAGAAGGTGAAGTCTGGAGGGTGAATCAGAAGAAGCAGAAGAAGGAGAAGGAGAAGGTGAAGTCTGGAGGGTGAATCAGAAGAAGCAGAAGAAGGAGAAGGAGAAGATGAAGTCTGGAGGGTGAATCAGAAGAAGTAGAAGAAGGAGAAGGAGAAGGTGAGGTCTGGAGGGTCAATCAGAAGAAGCAGAAGAAGGAGAAGGAGAAGGTGAAGTCAGGAGGGTGAATCAGAAGAAGCAGAAGAAGGAGAAGGAGTAGGTGAAGTCTGGAGGGTGAATTGAAGAAGCAGAAGAAGGAGAAGGAGAAGGTGAAGTCAGGAGGGTGAATCAGAAGAAGCAGAAGAAGGAGAAGGAGAAGGTAAAGTTAGGAGGGTGAATCAGAAGAAGCAGAAGAAGGAGAATGAGCAGGTGAAGTCAGGGGGGTGAAACAGAAGAAGTAGAAGAAGGAGAAGGAGAAGGTGAAGTCAGGAGGGTGAAGCAGAAGAAGCAGAAGAAGGAGAAGGAGAAGGTGAAGTCTGGAGGGCGCAGCAGAAGAAGCAGAAGAAGGAGAAGGAGAAGGTGAAGTCTGTAGGGTGAAGCAGAAGAAGCAGAAGAAGGAGAAGGAGAAGGTGAAGTCTGGAGGGTGAATCAGAAGAAGTAGAAGAAGGAGAAGGAGAAGATGAAGTCAGGAGAGTGAAGCAGAAGAAGCAGAAGAAGGAGAAGGAGAAGGTGAAGTCTGGAGGGTGAAGCAGAAGAAGCAGAAGAAGGAGAAGGAGAAGGTGATGTCTGGAGGGCGAAGCAGAAGAAGCAGAAGAAGGAGAAGGAGAAGGTGAAGTCTGGAGGGTGAAGCAGAGGAAGCAGAAGAAGGAGAAGGAGAAGGTGAAGCCTGGAGGGTGAATCAGAAGAAGTAGAAGAAGGAGAAGGAGAAGGTGAAGTCAGGAGGGTGAAGCAGAAGAAGGAGAAGGAGAAGGTGAAGTCAGGAGGGTGAATCGGAAGAAGTAGAAGAAGGAGAAGGAGAAGGTGAAGTCTGGAGGGTGAATCAGAAGAAGTAGAAGAAGGAGAAGTAGAAGGTGAAGTCTGGAGGGTGAATCAGAAGAAGTAGAAGAAGGAGAAGGAGAAGGTGAAGTCTGGAGGGTGAATCAGAAGAAGCAGAAGAAGGAGAAGGAGAAGGTGAAGTCTGGAGGGTGAATCAGAAGAAGCAGAAGAAGGAGAAGGAGAAGGTGAAGTCTGGAGGGTGAAACAGAAGAAGCAGAATAAGGAGAAGGAGAAGGTGAAGTCAGGAGGGTGAATCAGAAGAAGCAGAAGAAGGAGAAGGAGAAGGTGAAGTAAGGAGGGTGAATCAGAAGAAGCAGAAGAAGGAGAAGGAGAAGGTGAAGTCTGGAGTGTGAAGCAGAAGAAGCAAAAGAAGGAGAAGGAGAAGGTGAAGTCTGGAGGGTGAATCAGAAGAAGTAGAAGAAGGAGAAGGAGAAGGTGAAGTCTGGAGGGTGAAGCAGAAGAAGTAGAAGAAGGAGAAGGAGAAGGTGAAGTCAGGAGGGTGAATCAGAAGAAGTAGAAGAAGGAGAAGGAGAAGGTGAAGTCAGGAGGGTGAATCAGAAGAAGCAGAAGAAGGAGAAGGAGAAGGTGAAGTCTGGAGGGTGAAACAGAAGAATCAGAAGAAGGAGAAGGAGAAGGTGAAGTCTGGAGGGTGAATCAGAAGAAGCAGAAGAAAGAGAAGGAGAAGGTGAAGTCTGGAGGGTGAATCAGAAGAAGCAGAAGAAGGAGAAGGAGAAGGTGAAGTCTGGAGGGAGAAGCAGAAGAAGTAGAAGAAGGAGAAGGAGAAGGTGAAGTCTGGAGGGTGAATCAGAAGAAGTAGAAGAAGGAGAAGGAGAAGGTGAAGTCTGGAGGGTGAATCAGAAGAAGTCGAAGAAGGAGAAGGAGAAGGTGAAGTCTGGAGGGTGAATCAGAAGAAACAGAAGAAGGAGAAGGAGAAGGTGAAGTCTGGAGGGTCAATCAGAAGAAGTAGAAGAAGGAGAAGGAGAAGGTTTAGTCTGGAGGGTGAATCAGAAGAAGTAGACGAAGGAGAAGCAGAAGGTGAAGTCTGGAGGGTGAACCAGAAGAAGCAGAAGAAGGAGAAGGAGAAGGTGAAGTCTGGAGGGTGAATCAGAAGAAGTAGAAGAAGGAGAAGGAGATGGTGAAGTCTGGAGGGTGAATCAGAAGAAGCAGAAGAAGGAGAAGGAGAAGGTGAAGTCTGGAGGGTGAATCAGAAGAAGCAGAAGAAGGAGAAGGAGAAGGTGAAGTCTGGAGGGTGAAACAGAAGAAGCGGAATAAGGAGAAGGAGAAGGTGAAGTCAGGAGGGTGAATCAGAAGAAGCAGAAGAAGGAGAAGGAGAAGGTGAAGTCTGGAGGGTGTATCAGAAGAAGTAGAAGAAGGAGAAGGAGAAGGTGAAGTCAGGAGGGTGAAGCAGAAGAAGCAGAAGAAGGAGAAGGAGAAGGTGAAGTCTGGAGGGTGAAGCAGAAGAAGCAGAAGAAGGAGAAGGAGAAGGTGAAGTCTGGAGGGTGAATCAGAAGAATCAGAAGAAGGAGAAGGAGAAGTTGAAGTCTGGAGGGTGAATCAGAAGAAGCAGAAGAAAGAGAAGGAGAAGGTGAAGTCTGGAGGGTGAAGCAGAAGAAACAGAAGAAGGAGAAGGAGAAGGTGAAGACTGGAGGGTGAATCTGAAGAAGTAGAAGAAGGAGAAGGAGAAGGTGAAGTCTGGAGGGTGAATCAGAAGAAGTAGAAGAAGGAGAAGGAGAAGGTGAAGTCTGGAGGGTGAATCAGAAGAAGCAGAAGAAGGAGAAGGAGAAGGTGAAGTCTGGAGGGTGAATCAGAAGAAGCAGAAGAAGGAGAAGGAGAAGATGAAGTCTGGAGGGTGAATCAGAAGAAGCAGAAGAAGGAGAAGGAGAAGGTGAAGTCTGGAGGGTGAATCAGAAGAAGCAGAAGAAGGAGAAGGAGAAGGTGAAGTCTGGAGGGTGAATCAGAAGAATCAGAAGAAGGAGAAGGAGAGGGTGAAGCCTGGAGGGTGAATCAGAAGAAGCAGAAGAAAGTGAAGGAGAAGGTGAAGTCTGGAGGGTGAAGCAGAAGAAACAGAAGAAGGAGAAGGAGAAGGTGAAGACTGGAGGGTGAATCTGAAGAAGTAGAAGAAGGAGAAGGAGATGGTGAAGTCTGGAGGGTGAATCAGAAGAAGTAGAAGAAGGAGAAGGAGAAGGTGAAGTCTGGAGGGTGAATCAGAAGAAGCAGAAGAAGGAGAAGGAGAAGGTGAAGTCTGGAGGGTGAATCAGAAGAAGCAGAAGAAGGAGAAGGAGAAGATGAAGTCTGGAGGGTGAATCAGAAGAAGCAGAAGAAGGAGAAGGAGAAGGTGAAGTCTGGAGGGTGAAACAGAAGAAGCAGAAGAAGGAGAAGGAGAAGGTGAAGTCTGGAGGGTGAATCAGAAGAAGCAGAAGAAGGAGAAGGAGAAGGTGAAGTCAGGAGGGTGAATCAGAAGAAGCAGAAGAAGGAGAAGGAGAAGGTGAAGTTAGGAGGGTGAATCAGAAGAAGCAGAAGAAGGAGAAGGAGCAGGTGAAGTCAGGGGGGTGAAGCAGAAGAAGTAGAAGAAGGAGATGGAGAAGGTGAAGTCAGGACGGTGAAGCAGAAGAAGCAGAAGAAGGAGAAGGAGAAGGTGAAGTCTGGAGGGCGCAGCAGAAGAAGGAGAAGAAGGAGAAGGAGAAGTTGAAGTCTAGAGGGTGAAGCAGAAGAAGCAGAAGAAGGAGAAGGAGAAGGTGAAGTTTGGAGGGTGAATCAGAAGAAGTAGAAGAAGGAGAAGGAGAAGGTGAAGTCAGGAGAGTGAAGCAGAAGAAGCAGAAGATGGAGAAGGAGAAGGTGAAGTCTGGAGGGCGAAGCAGAAGAAGCAGAAGAAGGAGAAGGAGAAGGTGAAGTCTGGAGGGTGAAGCAGAAGAAGCAGAAGAAGGAGAAGGAGAAGGTGAAGTCTGGAGGGTGAATCAGAAGAAGTAGAAGAAGGAGAAGGAGAAGGTGAAGTCAGGAGGGTGAAGCAGAAGAAGCAGAAGAAGGAGAAGGAGAAGGTGAAGTCTGGAGGGTGAAGCAGAAGAAGCAGAAGAAGGAGCAGGAGAAGGTGAAGTCTGGAGGGTGAAGCAGAAGAAGCAGAAGAAGGAGAAGGAGAAGGTGAAGTCAGGAGGGTGAATCAGAAGAAGTAGAAGAAGGAGAAGGAGAAGGTGAAGTCTGGAGGGTGAATCAGAAGAAGCAGAAGAAGGAGAAGGAGAAGGTGAAGTCTGGAGGGTGAATCAGAAGAAGCAGAAGAAGGAGAAGGAGAAGATGAAGTCTGGAGGGTGAATCAGAAGAAGTAGAAGAAGGAGAAGGAGAAGGTGAGGTCTGGAGGGTCAATCAGAAGAAGCAGAAGAAGGAGAAGGAGAAGGTGAAGTCAGGAGGGTGAATCAGAAGAAGCAGAAGAAGGAGAAGGAGTAGGTGAAGTCTGGAGGGTGAATTGAAGAAGCAGAAGAAGGAGAAGGAGAAGGTGAAGTCAGGAGGGTGAATCAGAAGAAGCAGAAGAAGGAGAAGGAGAAGGTAAAGTTAGGAGGGTGAATCAGAAGAAGCAGAAGAAGGAGAAGGAGCAGGTGAAGTCAGGGGGGTGAAACAGAAGAAGTAGAAGAAGGAGAAGGAGAAGGTGAAGTCAGGAGGGTGAAGCAGAAGAAGCAGAAGAAGGAGAAGGAGAAGGTGAAGTCTGGAGGGCGCAGCAGAAGAAGCAGAAGAAGGAGAAGGAGAAGGTGAAGTCTGGAGGGTGAAGCAGAAGAAGCAGAAGAAGGAGAAGGAGAAGGTGAAGTCTGGAGGGTGAATCAGAAGAAGTAGAAGAAGGAGAAGGAGAAGATGAAGTCAGGAGAGTGAAGCAGAAGAAGCAGAAGAAGGAGAAGGAGAAGGTGAAGTCTGGAGGGTGAAGCAGAAGAAGCAGAAGAAGGAGAAGGAGAAGGTGATGTCTGGAGGGCGAAGCAGAAGAAGCAGAAGAAGGAGAAGGAGAAGGTGAAGTCTGGAGGGTGAAGCAGAGGAAGCAGAAGAAGGAGAAGGAGAAGGTGAAGCCTGGAGGGTGAATCAGAAGAAGTAGAAGAAGGAGAAGGAGAAGGTGAAGTCAGGAGGGTGAAGCAGAAGAAGGAGAAGGAGAAGGTGAAGTCAGGAGGGTGAATCGGAAGAAGTAGAAGAAGGAGAAGGAGAAGGTGAAGTCTGGAGGGTGAATCAGAAGAAGTAGAAGAAGGAGAAGTAGAAGGTGAAGTCTGGAGGGTGAATCAGAAGAAGTAGAAGAAGGAGAAGGAGAAGGTGAAGTCTGGAGGGTGAATCAGAAGAAGCAGAAGAAGGAGAAGGAGAAGGTGAAGTCTGGAGGGTGAATCAGAAGAAGCAGAAGAAGGAGAAGGAGAAGGTGAAGTCTGGAGGGTGAAACAGAAGAAGCAGAATAAGGAGAAGGAGAAGGTGAAGTCAGGAGGGTGAATCAGAAGAAGCAGAAGAAGGAGAAGGAGAAGGTGAAGTAAGGAGGGTGAATCAGAAGAAGCAGAAGAAGGAGAAGGAGAAGGTGAAGTCTGGAGTGTGAAGCAGAAGAAGCAAAAGAAGGAGAAGGAGAAGGTGAAGTCTGGAGGGTGAATCAGAAGAAGTAGAAGAAGGAGAAGGAGAAGGTGAAGTCTGGAGGGTGAAGCAGAAGAAGTAGAAGAAGGAGAAGGAGAAGGTGAAGTCAGGAGGGTGAATCAGAAGAAGTAGAAGAAGGAGAAGGAGAAGGTGAAGTCAGGAGGGTGAATCAGAAGAAGCAGAAGAAGGAGAAGGAGAAGGTGAAGTCTGGAGGGTGAAACAGAAGAATCAGAAGAAGGAGAAGGAGAAGGTGAAGTCTGGAGGGTGAATCAGAAGAAGCAGAAGAAAGAGAAGGAGAAGGTGAAGTCTGGAGGGTGAATCAGAAGAAGCAGAAGAAGGAGAAGGAGAAGGTGAAGTCTGGAGGGAGAAGCAGAAGAAGTAGAAGAAGGAGAAGGAGAAGGTGAAGTCTGGAGGGTGAATCAGAAGAAGTAGAAGAAGGAGAAGGAGAAGGTGAAGTCTGGAGGGTGAATCAGAAGAAGTCGAAGAAGGAGAAGGAGAAGGTGAAGTCTGGAGGGTGAATCAGAAGAAACAGAAGAAGGAGAAGGAGAAGGTGAAGTCTGGAGGGTGAATCAGAAGAAGTAGAAGAAGGAGAAGGAGAAGGTTTAGTCTGGAGGGTGAATCAGAAGAAGTAGACGAAGGAGAAGCAGAAGGTGAAGTCTGGAGGGTGAACCAGAAGAAGCAGAAGAAGGAGAAGGAGAAGGTGAAGTCTGGAGGGTGAATCAGAAGAAGTAGAAGAAGGAGAAGGAGATGGTGAAGTCTGGAGGGTGAATCAGAAGAAGCAGAAGAAGGAGAAGGAGAAGGTGAAGTCTGGAGGGTGAATCAGAAGAAGCAGAAGAAGGAGAAGGAGAAGGTGAAGTCTGGAGGGTGAAACAGAAGAAGCGGAATAAGGAGAAGGAGAAGGTGAAGTCAGGAGGGTGAATCAGAAGAAGCAGAAGAAGGAGAAGGAGAAGGTGAAGTCTGGAGGGTGAATCAGAAGAAGTAGAAGAAGGAGAAGGAGAAGGTGAAGTCAGGAGGGTGAAGCAGAAGAAGCAGAAGAAGGAGAAGGAGAAGGTGAAGTCTGGAGGGTGAAGCAGAAGAAGCAGAAGAAGGAGCAGGAGAAGGTGAAGTCTGGAGGGTGAAGCAGAAGAAGCAAAAGAAGGAGAAGGAGAATGTGAAGTCTGGAGGGTGAATCAGAAGAAGTAGAAGAAGGAGAAGGAGAAGGTGAAGTCTGGAGGGTGAAGCAGAAGAAGTAGAAGAAGGAGAAGGAGAAGGTGAAGTCAGGAGGGTGAATCAGAAGAAGTAGAAGAAGGAGAAGGAGAAGGTGAAGTCAGGAGGGTGAATCAGAAGAAGCAGAAGAAGGAGAAGGAGAAGTTGAAGTCTGGAGGGTGAATCAGAAGAAGCAGAAGAAAGAGAAGGAGAAGGTGAAGTCTGGAGGGTGAATCAGAAGAAGCAGAAGAAGGAGAAGGAGAAGGTGAAGTCTGGAGGGTGAAACAGAAGAAGCAGAATAAGGAGAAGGAGAAGGTGAAGTCAGGAGGGTGAATCAGAAGAAGCAGAAGAAGGAGAAGGAGAAGGTGAAGTCTGGAGGGTGAATCAGAAGAAGTAGAAGAAGGAGAAGGAGAAGGTGAAGTCAGGAGGGTGAAGCAGAAGAAGCAGAAGAAGGAGAAGGAGAAGGTGAAGTCTGGAGGGTGAAGCAGAAGAAGCAGAAGAAGGAGCAGGAGAAGGTGAAGTCTGGAGTGTGAAGCAGAAGAAGCAAAAGAAGGAGAAGGAGAATGTGAAGTCTGGAGGGTGAATCAGAAGAAGTAGAAGAAGAGAAGGAGAAGGTGAAGTCTGGAGGGTGAAGCAGAAGAAGTAGAAGAAGGAGAAGGAGAAGGTGAAGTCAGGAGGGTGAATCAGAAGAAGTAGAAGAAGGAGAAGGAGAAGGTGAAGTCAGGAGGGTGAATCAGAAGAAGCAGAAGAAGGAGAAGGAGAAGGTGAAGTCTGGAGGGTGAATCAGAAGAATCAGAAGAAGGAGAAGGAGAAGTTGAAGTCTGGAGGGTGAATCAGAAGAAGCAGAAGAAAGAGAAGGAGAAGGTGAAGTCTGGAGGGTGAAGCAGAAGAAACAGAAGAAGGAGAAGGAGAAGGTGAAGACTGGAGGGTGAATCTGAAGAAGTAGAAGAAGGAGAAGGAGAAGGTGAAGTCTGGAGGGTGAATCAGAAGAAGTAGAAGAAGGAGAAGGAGAAGGTGAAGTCTGGAGGGTGAATCAGAAGAAGCAGAAGGAGGAGAAGGAGAAGGTGAAGTCTGGAGGGTGAATCAGAAGAAGCAGAAGAAGGAGAAGGAGAAGATGAAGTCTGGAGGGTGAATCAGAAGAAGCAGAAGAAGGAGAAGGAGAAGGTGAAGTCTGGAGGGTGAATCAGAAGAATCAGAAGAAGGAGAAGGAGAGGGTGAAGCCTGGAGGGTGAATCAGAAGAAGCAGAAGAAAGAGAAGGAGAAGGTGAAGTCTGGAGGGAGAAGCAGAAGAAACAGAAGAAGGAGAAGGAGAAGGTGAAGACTGGAGGGTGAATCTGAAGAAGCAGAAGAAGGAGAAGGAGAAGATGAAGTCTGGAGGGTGAATCAGAAGAAGCAGAAGAAGGAGAAGGAGAAGGTGAAGTCTGGAGGGTGAATCAGAAGAAGTAGAAGAAGGAGAAGGAGAAGGTGAAGTCAGGAGGGTGAAGCAGAAGAAGCAGAAGAAGGAGAAGGAGAAGGTGAAGTCTGGAGGGTGAAGCAGAAGAAGCAGAAGAAGGAGCAGGAGAAGGTGAAGTCTGGAGGGTGAAGCAGAAGAAGCAAAAGAAGGAGAAGGAGAATGTGAAGTCTGGAGGGTGAATCAGAAGAAGTAGAAGAAGGAGAAGGAGAAGGTGAAGTCTGGAGGGTGAAGCAGAAGAAGTAGAAGAAGGAGAAGGAGAAGGTGAAGTCAGGAGGGTGAATCAGAAGAAGTAGAAGAAGGAGAAGGAGAAGGTGAAGTCAGGAGGGTGAATCAGAAGAAGCAGAAGAAGGAGAAGGAGAAGTTGAAGTCTGGAGGGTGAATCAGAAGAAGCAGAAGAAAGAGAAGGAGAAGGTGAAGTCTGGAGGGTGAAGCAGAAGAAACAGAAGAAGGAGAAGGAGAAGGTGAAGTCTGGAGGGTGAATCAGAAGAAGCAGAAGAAGGAGAAGGAGAAGGTGAAGTCTGGAGGGTGAAACAGAAGAAGCAGAATAAGGAGAAGGAGAAGGTGAAGTCAGGAGGGTGAATCAGAAGAAGCAGAAGAAGGAGAAGGAGAAGGTGAAGTCTGGAGGGTGAATCAGAAGAAGTAGAAGAAGGAGAAGGAGAAGGTGAAGTCAGGAGGGTGAAGCAGAAGAAGCAGAAGAAGGAGAAGGAGAAGGTGAAGTCTGGAGGGTGAAGCAGAAGAAGGAGAAGAAGGAGCAGGAGAAGGTGAAGTCTGGAGTGTGAAGCAGAAGAAGCAAAAGAAGGAGAAGGAGAATGTGAAGTCTGGAGGGTGAATCAGAAGAAGTAGAAGAAGGAGAAGGAGAAGGTGAAGTCTGGAGGGTGAAGCAGAAGAAGTAGAAGAAGGAGAAGGAGAAGGTGAAGTCAGGAGGGTGAATCAGAAGAAGTAGAAGAAGGAGAAGGAGAAGGTGAAGTCAGGAGGGTGAATCAGAAGAAGCAGAAGAAGGAGAAGGAGAAGGTGAAGTCTGGAGGGTGAATCAGAAGAATCAGAAGAAGGAGAAGGAGAAGTTGAAGTCTGGAGGGTGAATCAGAAGAAGCAGAAGAAAGAGAAGGAGAAGGTGAAGTCTGGAGGGTGAAGCAGAAGAAACAGAAGAAGGAGAAGGAGAAGGTGAAGACTGGAGGGTGAATCTGAAGAAGTAGAAGAAGGAGAAGGAGAAGGTGAAGTCTGGAGGGTGAATCAGAAGAAGTAGAAGAAGGAGAAGGAGAAGGTGAAGTCTGGAGGGTGAATCAGAAGAAGCAGAAGAAGGAGAAGGAGAAGGTGAAGTCTGGAGGGTGAATCAGAAGAAGCAGAAGAAGGAGAAGGAGAAGATGAAGTCTGGAGGGTGAATCAGAAGAAGCAGAAGAAGGAGAAGGAGAAGGTGAAGTCTGGAGGGTGAATCAGAAGAAGCAGAAGAAGGAGAAGGAGAAGGTGAAGTCTGGAGGGTGAATCAGAAGAATCAGAAGAAGGAGAAGGAGAGGGTGAAGCCTGGAGGGTGAATCAGAAGAAGCAGAAGAAAGAGAAGGAGAAGGTGAAGTCTGGAGGGAGAAGCAGAAGAAACAGAAGAAGGAGAAGGAGAAGGTGAAGACTGGAGGGTGAATCTGAAGAAGTAGAAGAAGGAGAAGGAGATGGTGAAGTCTGGAGGGTGAATCAGAAGAAGTAGAAAAAGGAGAAGGAGAAGGTGAAGTCTGGAGGGTGAATCAGAAGAAGCAGAAGAAGGAGAAGGAGAAGGTGAAGTCTGGAGGGTGAATCAGAAGAAGCAGAAGAAGGAGAAGGAGAAGATGAAGTCTGGAGGGTGAATCAGAAGAAGCAGAAGAAGGAGAAGGAGAAGGTGAAGTCTGGAGGGTGAAACAGAAGAAGCAGAAGAAGGAGAAGGAGAAGGTGAAGTCTGGAGGGTGAATCAGAAGAAGCAGAAGAAGGAGAAGGAGAAGGTGAAGTCAGGAGGGTGAATCAGAAGAAGCAGAAGAAGGAGAAGGAGAAGGTGAAGTTAGGAGGGTGAATCAGAAGAAGCAGAAGAAGGAGAAGGAGCAGGTGAAGTCAGGGGGGTGAAGCAGAAGAAGTAGAAGAAGGAGAAGGAGAAGGTGAAGTCAGGACGGTGAAGCAGAAGAAGCAGAAGAAGGAGAAGGAGAAGGTGAAGTCTGGAGGGCGCAGCAGAAGAAGCAGAAGAAGGAGAAGGAGAAGTTGAAGTCTAGAGGGTGAAGCAGAAGAAGCAGAAGAAGGAGAAGGAGAAGGTGAAGTCTGGAGGGTGAATCAGAAGAAGTAGAAGAAGGAGAAGGAGAAGGTGAAGTCAGGAGAGTGAAGCAGAAGAAGCAGAAGATGGAGAAGGAGAAGGTGAAGTCTGGAGGGCGAAGCAGAAGAAGCAGAAGAAGGAGAAGGAGAAGGTGAAGTCTGGAGGGTGAAGCAGAAGAAGCAGAAGAAGGAGAAGGAGAAGGTGAAGTCTGGAGGGTGAATCAGAAGAAGTAGAAGAAGGAGAAGGAGAAGGTGAAGTCAGGAGGGTGAAGCAGAAGAAGCAGAAGAAGGAGAAGGAGAAGGTGAAGTCTGGAGGGTGAAGCAGAAGAAGCAGAAGAAGGAGCAGGAGAAGGTGAATTCTGGAGGGTGAAGCAGAAGAAGCAGAAGAAGGAGAAGGAGAAGGTGAAGTCAGGAGGGTGAATCAGAAGAAGTAGAAGAAGGAGAAGGAGAAGGTGAAGTCTGGAGGGTGAATCAGAAGAAGTCGAAGAAGGAGAAGGAGAAGGTGAAGTCTGGAGGGTGAATCAGAAGAAACAGAAGAAGGAGAAGGAGAAGGTGAAGTCTGGAGGGTGAATCAGAAGAAGTAGAAGAAGGAGAAGGAGAAGGTGTAGTCTGGAGGGTGAATCAGAAGAAGTAGACGAAGGAGAAGCAGAAGGTGAAGTCTGGAGGGTGAACCAGAAGAAGCAGAAGAAGGAGAAGGAGAAGGTGAAGTCTGGAGGGTGAATCAGAAGAAGTAGAAGAAGGAGAAGGAGAAGGTGAAGTCTGGAGGGTGAATCAGAAGAAGCAGAAGAAGGAGAAGGAGAAGGTGAAGTCTGGAGGGTGAATCAGAAGAAGCAGAAGAAGGAGAAGGAGAAGGTGAAGTCTGGAGGGTGAAACAGAAGAAGCGGAATAAGGAGAAGGAGAAGGTGAAGTCAGGAGGGTGAATCTGAAGAAGCAGAAGAAGGAGAAGGAGAAGGTGAAGTCTGGAGGGTGAATCAGAAGAAGTAGAAGAAGGAGAAGGAGAAGGTGAAGTCAGGAGGGTGAAGCAGAAGAAGCAGAAGAAGGAGAAGGAGAAGGTGAAGTCTGGAGGGTGAAGCAGAAGAAGCAGAAGAAGGAGCAGGAGAAGGTGAAGTCTGGAGGGTGAAGCAGAAGAAGCAAAAGAAGGAGAAGGAGAATGTGAAGTCTGGAGGGTGAATCAGAAGAAGTAGAAGAAGGAGAAGGAGAAGGTGAAGTCTGGAGGGTGAAGCAGAAGAAGTAGAAGAAGGAGAAGGAGAAGGTGAAGTCAGGAGGGTGAATCAGAAGAAGTAGAAGAAGGAGAAGGAGAAGGTGAAGTCAGGAGGGTGAATCAGAAGAAGCAGAAGAAGGAGAAGGAGAAGGTGAAGTCTGGAGGGTGAATCAGAAGAATCAGAAGAAGGAGAAGGAGAAGTTGAAGTCTGGAGGGTGAATCAGAAGAAGCAGAAGAAAGAGAAGGAGAAGGTGAAGTCTGGAGGGTGAAGCAGAAGAAACAGAAGAAGGAGAAGGAGAAGGTGAAGACTGGAGGGTGAATCTGAAGAAGTAGAAGAAGGAGAAGGAGAAGGTGAAGTCTGGAGGGTGAATCAGAAGAAGTAGAAGAAGGAGAAGGAGAAGGTGAAGTCTGGAGGGTGAATCAGAAGAAGCAGAAGAAGGAGAAGGAGAAGGTGAAGTCTGGAGGGTGAATCAGAAGAAGCAGAAGAAGGAGAAGGAGAAGATGAAGTCTGGAGGGTGAATCAGAAGAAGCAGAAGAAGGAGAAGGAGAAGGTGAAGTCTGGAGGGTGAATCAGAAGAAGCAGAAGAAGGAGAAGGAGAAGGTGAAGTCTGGAGGGTGAATCAGAAGAATCAGAAGAAGGAGAAGGAGAGGGTGAAGCCTGGAGGGTGAATCAGAAGAAGCAGAAGAAAGAGAAGGAGAAGGTGAAGTCTGGAGGGTGAAGCAGAAGAAACAGAAGAAGGAGAAGGAGAAGGTGAAGACTGGAGGGTGAATCTGAAGAAGTAGAAGAAGGAGAAGGAGATGGTGAAGTCTGGAGGGTGAATCAGAAGAAGTAGAAGAAGGAGAAGGAGAAGGTGAAGTCTGGAGGGTGAATCAGAAGAAGCAGAAGAAGGAGAAGGAGAAGGTGAAGTCTGGAGGGTGAATCAGAAGAAGCAGAAGAAGGAGAAGGAGAAGATGAAGTCTGGAGGGTGAATCAGAAGAAGCAGAAGAAGGAGAAGGAGAAGGTGAAGTCTGGAGGGTGAAACAGAAGAAGCAGAAGAAGGGGAAGGAGAAGGTGAAGTCTGGAGGGTGAATCAGAAGAAGCAGAAGAAGGAGAAGGAGAAGGTGAAGTCAGGAGGGTGAATCAGAAGAAGCAGAAGAAGGAGAAGGAGAAGGTGAAGTTAGGAGGGTGAATCAGAAGAAGCAGAAGAAGGAGAAGGAGCAGGTGAAGTCAGGGGGGTGAAGCAGAAGAAGTAGAAGAAGGAGAAGGAGAAGGTGAAGTCAGGACGGTGAAGCAGAAGAAGCAGAAGAAGGAGAAGGAGAAGGTGAAGTCTGGAGGGCGCAGCAGAAGAAGCAGAAGAAGGAGAAGGAGAAGTTGAAGTCTAGAGGGTGAAGCAGAAGAAGCAGAAGAAGGAGAAGGAGAAGGTGAAGTCTGGAGGGTGAATCAGAAGAAGTAGAAGAAGGAGAAGGAGAAGGTGAAGTCAGGAGAGTGAAGCAGAAGAAGCAGAAGATGGAGAAGGAGAAGGTGAAGTCTGGAGGGCGAAGCAGAAGAAGCAGAAGAAGGAGAAGGAGAAGGTGAAGTCTGGAGGGTGAAGCAGAAGAAGCAGAAGAAGGAGAAAGAGAAGGTGAAGTCTGGAGGGTGAATCAGAAGAAGTAGAAGAAGGAGAAGGAGAAGGTGAAGTCAGGAGGGTGAAGCAGAAGAAGCAGAAGAAGGAGAAGGAGAAGGTGAAGTCTGGAGGGTGAAGCAGAAGAAGCAGAAGAAGGAGCAGGAGAAGGTGAATTCTGGAGGGTGAAGCAGAAGAAGCAGAAGAAGGAGAAGGAGAAGGTGAAGTCAGGAGGGTGAATCAGAAGAAGTAGAAGAAGGAGAAGGAGAAGGTGAAGTCTGGAGGGTGAATCAGAAGAAGCAGAAGAAGGAGAAGGAGAAGGTGAAGTCTGGAGGGTGAATCAGAAGAAGCAGAAGAAGGAGAAGGAGAAGATGAAGTCTGGAGTGTGAATCAGAAGAAGTAGAAGAACGAGAAGGTGAAGGTGAGGTCTGGAGGGTCAATCAGAAGAAGCAGAAGAAGGAGAAGGAGAAGGTGAAGTCAGGAGGGTGAATCAGAAGAAGCAGAATAAGGAGAAGGAGTAGGTGAAGTCTGGAGGGTGAATTGAAGAAGCAGAAGAAGGAGAAGGAGAAGGTGAAGTCAGGAGGGTGAATCAGAAGAAGCAGAAGAAGGAGAAGGAGAAGGTAAAGTTAGGAGGGTGAATCAGAAGAAGCAGAAGAAGGAGAAGGAGCAGGTGAAGTCAGGGGGGTGAAACAGAAGAAGTAGAAGAAGGAGAAGGAGAAGGTGAAGTCAGGAGGGTGAAGCAGAAGAAGCAGAAGAAGGAGAAGGAGAAGGTGAAGTCTGGAGGGCGCAGCAGAAGAAGCAGAAGAAGGAGAAGGAGAAGGTGAAGTCTGGAGGGTGAAGCAGAAGAAGCAGAAGAAGGAGAAGGAGAAGGTGAAGTCTGGAGGGTGAATCAGAAGAAGTAGAAGAAGGAGAAGGAGAAGGTGAAGTCAGGAGAGTGAAGCAGAAGAAGCAGAAGAAGGAGAAGGAGAAGGTGAAGTCTGGAGGGTGAAGCAGAAGAAGCAGAAGAAGGAGAAGGAGAAGGTGATGTCTGGAGGGCGAAGCAGAAGAAGCAGAAGAAGGAGAAGGAGAAGGTGAAGTCTGGAGGGTGAAGCAGAGGAAGCAGAAGAAGGAGAAGGAGAAGGTGAAGTCTGGAGGGTCAATCAGAAGAAGTAGAAGAAGGAGAAGGAGAAGGTGAAGTCAGGAGGGTGAAGCAGAAGAAGGAGAAGGAGAAGGTGAAGTCAGGAGGGTGAATCGGAAGAAGTAGAAGAAGGAGAAGGAGAAGGTGAAGTCTGGAGGGTGAATCAGAAGAAGTAGAAGAAGGAGAAGTAGAAGGTGAAGTCTGGAGGGTGAATCAGAAGAAGTAGAAGAAGGAGAAGGAGAAGGTGAAGTCTGGAGGGTGAATCAGAAGAAGCAGAAGAAGGAGAAGGAGAAGGTGAAGTCTGGAGGGAGAAGCAGAAGAAGTAGAAGAAGGAGAAGGAGAAGGTGAAGTCTGGAGGGTGAATCAGAAGAAGTAGAAGAAGGAGAAGGAGAAGGTGAAGTCTGGAGGGTGAATCAGAAGAAGCAGAAGAAGGAGAAGGAGAAGGTGAAGTCTGGAGGGTGAATCAGAAGAAGCAGAAGAAGGAGAAGGAGAAGGTGAAGTCTGGAGGGTGAAACAGAAGAAGCAGAATAAGGAGAAGGAGAAGGTGAAGTCAGGAGGGTGAATCAGAAGAAGCAGAAGAAGGAGAAGGAGAAGGTGAAGTAAGGAGGGTGAATCAGAAGAAGCAGAAGAAGGAGAAGGAGAAGGTGAAGTCTGGAGTGTGAAGCAGAAGAAGCAAAAGAAGGAGAAGGAGAAGGTGAAGTCTGGAGGGTGAATCAGAAGAAGTAGAAGAAGGAGAAGGAGAAGGTGAAGTCTGGAGGGTGAAGCAGAAGAAGTAGAAGAAGGAGAAGGAGAAGGTGAAGTCAGGAGGGTGAATCAGAAGAAGTAGAAGAAGGAGAAGGAGAAGATGAAGTCAGGAGGGTGAATCAGAAGAAGCAGAAGAAGGAGAAGGAGAAGGTGAAGTCTGGAGGGTGAAACAGAAGAATCAGAAGAAGGAGAAGGAGAAGGTGAAGTCTGGAGGGTGAATCAGAAGAAGCAGAAGAAAGAGAAGGAGAAGGTGAAGTCTGGAGGGTGAATCAGAAGAAGCAGAAGAAGGAGAAGGAGAAGGTGAAGTCTGGAGGGAGAAGCAGAAGAAGTAGAAGAAGGAGAAGGAGAAGGTGAAGTCTGGAGGGTGAATCAGAAGAAGTAGAAGAAGGAGAAGGAGAAGGTGAAGTCTGGAGGGTGAATCAGAAGAAGTCGAAGAAGGAGAAGGAGAAGGTGAAGTCTGGAGGGTGAATCAGAAGAAACAGAAGAAGGAGAAGGAGAAGGTGAAGTCTGGAGGGTGAATCAGAAGAAGTAGAAGAAGGAGAAGGAGAAGGTGTAGTCTGGAGGGTGAATCAGAAGAAGTAGACGAAGGAGAAGCAGAAGGTGAAGTCTGGAGGGTGAACCAGAAGAAGCAGAAGAAGGAGAAGGAGAAGGTGAAGTCTGGAGGGTGAATCAGAAGAAGTAGAAGAAGGAGAAGGAGAAGGTGAAGTCTGGAGGGTGAATCAGAAGAAGCAGAAGAAGGAGAAGGAGAAGGTGAAGTCTGGAGGGTGAATCAGAAGAAGCAGAAGAAGGAGAAGGAGAAGGTGAAGTCTGGAGGGTGAAACAGAAGAAGCAGAATAAGGAGAAGGAGAAGGTGAAGTCAGGAGGGTGAATCAGAAGAAGTAGAAGAAGGAGAAGGAGAAGGTGAAGTCAGGAGGGTGAAGCAGAAGAAGCAGAAGAAGGAGAAGGAGAAGGTGAAGTCTGGAGGGTGAAGCAGAAGAAGCAGAAGAAGGAGCAGGAGAAGGTGAAGTCTGGAGGGTGAAGCAGAAGAAGCAGAAGAAGGAGAAGGAGAAGGTGAAGTCAGGAGGGTGAATCAGAAGAAGTAGAAGAAGGAGAAGGAGAAGGTGAAGTCTGGAGGGTGAATCAGAAGAAGCAGAAGAAGGAGAAGGAGAAGGTGAAGTCTGGAGGGTGAATCAGAAGAAGCAGAAGAAGGAGAAGGAGAAGATGAAGTCTGGTGAGTGAATCAGAAGAAGTAGAAGAAGGAGAAGGAGAAGGTGAGGTCAGGAGGGTCAATCAGAAGAAGCAGAAGAAGGAGAAGGAGAAGGTGAAGTCTGGAGAGTGAATCAGAAGAAGCAGAAGAAGGAGAAGGAAAAGGTGAAGTCTGGAGGGTGAATTAGAAGAAGCAGAAGAAGGAGAAGGAGAAGGTGAAGTCAGGAGGGTGAATCAGAAGAAGCAGAAGAAGGAGAAGGAGAAGGTAAAGTTAGGAGGGTGAATCAGAAGAAGCAGAAGAAGGAGAAGGAGCAGGTGAAGTCAGGGGGGAGAAACAGAAGAAGTAGAAGAAGGAGAAGGAGAAGGTGAAGTCAGGAGGGTGAAGCAGAAGAAGCAGAAGAAGGAGAAGGAGAAGGTGAAGTCTGGAGGGCGCAGCAGAAGAAGCAGAAGAAGGAGAAGAAGAAGGTGAAGTCTGGAGGGTGAAGCAGAAGAAGCAGAAGAAGGAGAAGTAGAAGGTGAAGTCTGGAGGGTGAATCAGATGAAGTAGAAGAAGGAGAAGGAGAAGGTGAAGTCAGGAGAGTGAAGCAGAAGAAGCAGAAGAAGGAGAAGGAGAAGGTGAAGTCTGGAGGGTGAAGCAGAAGAAGCAGAAGAAGGAGAAGGAGAAGGTGATGTCTGGAGGGCGAATCAGAACAAGCAGAAGAAGGAGAAGGAGAAGGTGAAGTCTGGAGGGTGAAGCAGAAGAAGCAGAAGAAGGAGAAGGAGAAGGTGAAGTCTGGAGGGTGAATCAGAAGAAGTAGAAGAAGGAGAAGGAGAAGGTGAAGTCAGGAGGGTGAAGCAGAAGAAGCAGAAGAAGGAGAAGGAGAAGGTGAAGTCAGGAGGGTGAATCGGTCGAAGTAGAAGAAGGAGAAGTAGAAGGTGAAGTCTGGAGGGTGAATCAGAAGAAGTAGAAGAAGGAGAAGGAGAAGGTGAAGTCTGGAGGGTGAATCAGAAGAAGTAGAAGAAGGAGAAGGGGAAGGTGAAGTCTGGAGGGTGAATCAGAAGAAGCAGAAGAAGGAGAAGGAGAAGGTGAAGTCTGGAGGGAGAAGCAGAAGAAGTAGAAGAAGGAGAAGGAGAAGGTGAAGTCTGGAGGGTGAATCAGAAGAAGTAGAAGAAGGAGAAGGAGAAGGTGAAGTCTGGAGTGTGAATCAGAAGAAGTAGAAGAAGGAGAAGGAGAAGGTGAAGTCTGGAGGGTGAATCAGAAGAAACAGAAGAAGGAGAAGGAGAAAGTGAAGTCTGGAGGGTGAATCAGAAGAAGTAGAAGAAGGAGAAGGAGAAGGTGTAGTCTGGAGGGTGAATCAGAAGAAGGAGACGAAGGAGAAGGAGAAGGTGAAGTCTGGAGGGTGAATCAGAAGAAGCAGAAGAAGGAGAAGGAGAAGGTGAAGTCTGGAGGGTGAATCAGAAGAAGTAGAAGAAGGAGAAGGAGAAGGTGAAGTCTGGAGGGTGAATCAGAAGAAGCAGAAGAAGGAGAAGGAGAAGGTGAAGTCTGGAGGGTGAATCAGAAGAAGCAGAAGAAGGAGAAGGAGAAGGTGAAGTCTGGAGGGTGAAACAGAAGAAGCAGAATAAGGAGAAGGAGAAGGTGAAGTCAGGAGGGTGAATCAGAAGAAGCAGAAGAAGGAGAAGGAGAAGGTGAAGTAAGGAGGGTGAATCAGAAGAAGCAGAAGAAGGAGAAGGAGAAGGTGAAGTCTGGAGTGTGAAGCAGAAGAAGCAAAAGAAGGAGAAGGAGAATGTGAAGTCTGGAGGGTGAATCAGAAGAAGTGGAAGAAGGAGAAGGAGAAGGTGAAGTCTGGAGGGTGAAGCAGAAGAAGTAGAAGAAGGAGAAGGAGAAGGTGAAGTCAGGAGGGTGAATCAGAAGAAGTAGAAGAAGGAGAAGGAGAAGGTCAAGTCAGGAGGGTGAATCAGAAGAAGCAGAAGAAGGAGAAGGAGAAGGTGAAGTCTGGAGGGTGAATCAGAAGAATCAGAAGAAGGAGAAGGAGAAGTTGAAGTCTGGAGGGTGAATCAGAAGAAGCAGAAGAAAGAGAAGGAGAAGGTGAAGTCTGGAGGGTGAAGCAGAAGAAACAGAAGAAGGAGAAGGAGAAGGTGAAGACTGGAGGGTGAATCTGAAGAAGTAGAAGAAGGAGAAGGAGAAGGTGAAGTCTGGAGGGTGAATCAGAAGAAGTAGAAGAAGGAGAAGGAGAAGGTGAAGTCTGGAGGGTGAATCAGAAGAAGCAGAAGAAGGAGAAGGAGAAGGTGAAGTCTGGAGGGTGAATCAGAAGAAGCAGAAGAAGGAGAAGGAGGAGATGAAGTCTGGAGGGTGAATCAGAAGAAGCAGAAGAAGGAGAAGGAGAAGGTGAAGTCTGGAGGGTGAATCAGAAGAAGCAGAAGAAGGAGAAGGAGAAGGTGAAGTCTGGAGGGTGAATCAGAAGAATCAGAAGAAGGAGAAGGAGAGGGTGAAGCCTGGAGGGTGAATCAGAAGAAGCAGAAGAAAGAGAAGGAGAAGGTGAAGTCTGGAGGGTGAAGCAGAAGAAACAGAAGAAGGAGAAGGAGAAGGTGAAGACTGGAGGGTGAATCTGAAGAAGTAGAAGAAGGAGAAGGAGAAGGTGAAGTCTGGAGGGTGAATCAGAGGAAGTAGAAGAAGGAGAAGGAGAAGGTGAAGTCTGGAGGGTGAATCAGAAGAAGCAGAAGAAGGAGAAGGAGAAGGTGAAGTCTGGAGGGTGAATCAGAAGAAGCAGAAGAAGGAGAAGGAGAAGATGAAGTCTGGAGGGTGAATCAGAAGAAGCAGAAGAAGGAGAAGGAGAAGGTGAAGTCTGGAGGGTGAAACAGAAGAAGCAGAAGAAGGAGAAGGAGAAGGTGAAGTCTGGAGGGTGAATCAGAAGAAGCAGAAGAAGGAGAAGGAGAAGGTGAAGTCAGGAGGGTGAATCAGAAGAAGCAGAAGAAGGAGAAGGAGAAGGTGAAGTTAGGAGGGTGAATCAGAAGAAGCAGAAGAAGGAGAAGGAGCAGGTGAAGTCAGGGGGGTGAAGCAGAAGAAGTAGAAGAAGGAGAAGGAGAAGGTGAAGTCAGGACGGTGAAGCAGAAGAAGCAGAAGAAGGAGAAGGAGAAGGTGAAGTCTGGAGGGCGCAGCAGAAGAAGCAGAAGAAGGAGAAGGAGAAGTTGAAGTCTAGAGGGTGAAGCAGAAGAAGCAGAAGAAGGAGAAGGAGAAGGTGAAGTCTGGAGGGTGAATCAGAAGAAGTAGAAGAAGGAGAAGGAGAAGGTGAAGTCAGGAGAGTGAAGCAGAAGAAGCAGAAGATGGAGAAGGAGAAGGTGAAGTCTGGAGGGCGAAGCAGAAGAAGGAGAAGGAGAAGGTGAAGTCTGGAGGGTGAAGCAGAAGAAGCAGAAGAAGGAGAAGGAGAAGGTGAAGTCTGGAGGGTGAATCAGAAGAAGTAGAAGAAGGAGAAGGAGAAGGTGAAGTCAGGAGGGTGAAGCAGAAGAAGCAGAAGAAGGAGAAGGAGAAGGTGAAGTCTGGAGGGTGAAGCAGAAGAAGCAGAAGAAGGAGCAGGAGAAGGTGAAGTCTGGAGGGTGAAGCAGAAGAAGCAGAAGAAGGAGAAGGAGAAGGTGAAGTCAGGAGGGTGAATCAGAAGAAGTAGAAGAAGGAGAAGGAGAAGGTGAAGTCTGGAGGGTGAATCAGAAGAAGCAGAAAAAGGAAAAGGAGAAGGTGAAGTCTGGAGGGTGAATCAGAAGAAGCAGAAGAAGGAGAAGGAGAAGATGAAGTCTGGAGGGTGAATCAGAAGAAGTAGAAGAAGGAGAAGGAGAAGGTGAGGTCTGGAGGGTCAATCAGAAGAAGCAGAAGAAGGAGAAGGAGAAGGTGAAGTCAGCAGGGTGATTCAGAAGAAGCAGAAGAAGGAGAAGGAGTAGGTGAAGTCTGGAGGGTGAATTGAAGAAGCAGAAGAAGGAGAAGGAGAAGGTGAAGTCAGGAGGGTGAATCAGAAGAAGCAGAAGAAGGAGAAGGAGAAGGTAAAGTTAGGAGGGTGAATCAGAAGAAGCAGAAGAAGGAGAAGGAGCAGGTGAAGTCAGGGGGGTGAAACAGAAGAAGTAGAAGAAGGAGAAGGAGAAGGTGAAGTCAGGAGGGTGAAGCAGAAGAAGCAGAAGAAGGAGAAGGAGAAGGTGAAGTCTGGAGGGCGCAGCAGAAGAAGCAGAAGAAGGAAAAGGAGAAGGTGAAGTCTGGAGAGTGAAGCAGAAGAAGCAGAAGAAGGAGAAGGAGAAGGTGAAGTCTGGAGGGTGAATCAGAAGAAGTAGAAGAAGGAGAAGGAGAAGGTGAAGTCAGGAGAGTGAAGCAGAAGAAGCAGAAGAAGGAGAAGGAGAAGGTGAAGTCTGGAGGGTGAAGCAGAAGAAGCAGAAGAAGGAGAAGGAGAAGGTGATGTCTGGAGGGCGAAGCAGAAGAAGCAGAAGAAGGAGAAGGAGAAGGTGAAGTCTGGAGGGTGAAGCAGAGGAAGCAGAAGAAGGAGAAGGAGAAGGTGAAGTCTGGAGGGTGAATCAGAAGAAGTAGAAGAAGGAGAAGGAGAAGGTGAAGTCAGGAGGGTGAAGCAGAAGAAGGAGAAGGAGAAGGTGAAGTCAGGAGGGTGAATCGGAAGAAGTAGAAGAAGGAGAAGGAGCAGGTGAAGTCTGGAGGGTGAATCAGAAGAAGTAGAAGAAGGAGAAGTAGAAGGTGAAGTCTGGAGGGTGAATCAGAAGAAGTAGAAGAAGGAGAAGGAGAAGGTGAAGTCTGGAGGGTGAATCAGAAGAAGCAGAAGAAGGAGAAGGAGAAGGTGAAGTCTGGAGGGAGAAGCAGAAGAAGTAGAAGAAGGAGAAGGAGAAGGTGAAGTCTGGAGGGTGAAACAGAAGAAGCAGAAGAAGGAGAAGGAGAAGGTGAAGTCTGGAGGGTGAATCAGAAGAAGTAGAAGAAGGAGAAGGAGAAGGTGAAGTCAGGAGGGTGAAGCAGAAGAAGCAGAAGAAGGAGAAGGAGAAGGTGAAGTCTGGAGGGTGAAGCAGAAGAAGCAGAAGAAGGAGCAGGAGAAGGTGAAGTCTGGAGGGTGAAGCAGAAGAAGCAGAAGAAGGAGAAGGAGAAGGTGCAGTCAGGAGGGTGAATCAGAAGAAGTAGAAGAAGGAGAAGGAGAAGGTGAAGTCTGGAGGGTGAATCAGAAGAAGCAGAAGAAGGAGAAGGAGAAGGTGAAGTCTGGAGGGTGAATCAGAAGAAGCAGAAGAAGGAGAAGGAGAAGATGAAGTCTGGAGGGTGAATCAGAAGAAGCAGAAGAAGGAGAAGGAGAAGGTGAAGTCAGCAGGGTGAATCAGAAGAAGCAGAAGAAGGAGAAGGAGTAGGTGAAGTCTGGAGGGTGAATTGAAGAAGCAGAAGAAGGAGAAGGAGAAGGTGAAGTCAGGAGGGTGAATCAGAAGAAGCAGAAGAAGGAGAAGGAGAAGGTAAAGTTAGGAGGGTGAATCAGAAGAAGCAGAAGAAGGAGAAGGAGCAGGTGAAGTCAGGGGGGTGAAACAGAAGAAGTAGAAGAAGGAGAAGGAGAAGGTGAAGTCAGGAGGGTGAAGCAGAAGAAGCAGAAGAAGGAGAAGGAGAAGGTGAAGTCTGGAGGGTGAAGCAGAAGAAGCAGAAGAAGGAGAAGGTGAAGTCTGGAGGGTGAATCAGAAGAAGTAGAAGAAGGAGAAGGAGAAGGTGAAGTCAGGAGAGTGAAGCAGAAGAAGCAGAAGAAGGAGAAGGAGAAGGTGAAGTCTGGAGGGTGAAGCAGAAGAAGCAGAAGAAGGAGAAGGAGAAGGTGAAGTCTGGAGGGTGAAGCAGAGGAAGCAGAAGAAGGAGAAGGAGAAGGTGAAGTCTGGAGGGTGAATCAGAAGAAGTAGAAGAAGGAGAAGGAGAAGGTGAAGTCAGGAGGGTGAAGCAGAAGAAGGAGAAGGAGAAGGTGAAGTCAGGAGGGTGAATCGGAAGAAGTAGAAGAAGGAGAAGGAGAAGGTGAAGTCTGGAGGGTGAATCAGAAGAAGTAGAAGAAGGAGAAGTAGAAGGTGAAGTCTGGAGGGTGAATCAGAAGAAGTAGAAGAAGGAGAAGGAGAAGGTGAAGTCTGGAGGGTGAATCAGAAGAAGCAGAAGAAGGAGAAGGAGAAGGTGAAGTCTGGAGGGAGAAGCAGAAGAAGTAGAAGAAGGAGAAGGAGAAGGTGAAGTCTGGAGGGTGAATCAGAAGAAGTAGAAGAAGGAGAAGGAGAAGGTGAAGTCTGGAGGGTGAATCAGAAGAAGCAGAAGAAGGAGAAGGAGAAGGTGAAGTCTGGAGGGTGAATCAGAAGAAGCAGAAGAAGGAGAAGGAGAAGGTGAAGTCTGGAGGGTGAAACAGAAGAAGCAGAATAAGGAGAAGGAGAAGGTGAAGTCAGGAGGGTGAATCAGAATAAGCAGAAGAAGGAGAAGGAGAAGGAGAAGTAAGGAGGGTGAATCAGAAGAAGCAGAAGAAGGAGAAGGAGAAGGTGAAGTCTGGAGTGTGAAGCAGAAGAAGCAAAAGAAGGAGAAGGAGAAGGTGAAGTCTGGAGGGTGAATCAGAAGAAGTAGAAGAAGGAGAAGGAGAAGGTGAAGTCTGGAGGGTGAAGCAGAAGAAGTAGAAGAAGGAGAAGTAGAAGGTGAAGTCAGGAGGGTGAATCAGAAGAAGTAGAAGAAGGAGAAGGAGAAGGTGAAGTCAGGAGGGTGAATCAGAAGAAGCAGAAGAAGGAGAAGGAGAAGGTGAAGTCTGGAGGGTGAAACAGAAGAATCAGAAGAAGGAGAAGGAGAAGGTGAAGTCTGGAGGGTGAATCAGAAGAAGCAGAAGAAAGAGAAGGAGAAGGTGAAGTCTGGAGGGTGAATCAGAAGAAGCAGAAGAAGGAGAAGGAGAAGGTGAAGTCTGGAGGGAGAAGCAGAAGAAGTAGAAGAAGGAGAAGGAGAAGGTGAAGTCTGGAGGGTGAATCAGAAGAAGTAGAAGAAGGAGAAGGAGAAGGTGAAGTCTGGAGGGTGAATCAGAAGAAGTCGAAGAAGGAGAAGGAGAAGGTGAAGTCTGGAGGGTGAATCAGAAGAAACAGAAGAAGGAGAAGGAGAAGGTGAAGTCTGGAGGGTGAATCAGAAGAAGTAGAAGAAGGAGAAGGAGAAGGTGTAGTCTGGAGGGTGAATCAGAAGAAGTAGACGAAGGAGAAGCAGAAGGTGAAGTCTGGAGGGTGAACCAGAAGAAGCAGAAGAAGGAGAAGGAGAAGGTGAAGTCTGGAGGGTGAATTAGAAGAAGTAGAAGAAGGAGAAGGAGAAGGTGAAGTCTGGAGGGTGAATCAGAAGAAGCAGAAGAAGGAGAAGGAGAAGGTGAAGTCTGGAGGGTGAATCAGAAGAAGCAGAAGAAGGAGAAGGAGAAGGTGAAGTCTGGAGGGTGAAACAGAAGAAGCAGAATAAGGAGAAGGAGAAGGTGAAGTCAGGAGGGTGAATCAGAAGAAGCAGAAGAAGGAGAAGGAGAAGGTGAAGTAAGGAGGGTGAATCAGAAGAAGCAGAAGAAGGAGAAGGAGAAGGTGAAGTCTGGAGTGTGAAGCAGAAGAAGCAAAAGAAGGAGAAGGAGAAGGTGAAGTCTGGAGGGTGAATCAGAAGAAGTAGAAGAAGGAGAAGGAGAAGGTGAAGTCTGCAGGGGGAAGCAGAAGAAGTAGAAGAAGGAGAAGGAGAAGGTGAAGTCAGGAGGGTGAATCAGAAGAAATAGAAGAAGGAGAAGGAGAAGGTGAAGTCAGGAGGGTGAATCAGAAGAAGCAGAAGAAGGAGAAGGAGAAGGTGAAGTCTGGAGGGTGAATCAGAAGAATCAGAAGAAGGAGAAGGAGAAGGTGAAGTCTGGAGGGTGAATCAGAAGAAGCAGAAGAAAGAGAAGGAGAAGGTGAAGTCTGGAGGGTGAATCAGAAGAAGTAGAAGAAGGAGAAGGAGAAGGTGAAGTCTGGAGGGTGAATCAGAAAAAGCCGAAGAAGGAGAAGGAGAAGGTGAAGTCTGGAGGGTGAATCAGAAGAAGCAGAAGAAGGAGAAGGAGAAGGTGAAGTCTGGAGGGTGAATCAGAAGAAGCAGAAGAAGGAGAAGGAGAAGGTGAAGTCTGGAGGGTGAATCAGAAGAAGCAGAATAAGGAGAAGGAGAAGGTGAAGTCTGGAGGGTGAATCAGAAGAAGCAGAAAAAGGAGAAGCAGAAGGTGAAGTCTGAAGGGTGAATCAGAAGAAGTAGAAGAAGGAGAAGGAGAAGGTGAAGTCTGCAGGGGGAAGCAGAAGAAGTAGAAGAAGGAGAAGGAGAAGGTGAAGTCAGGAGGGTGAATCAGAAGAAGTAGAAGAAGGAGAAGGAGAAGGTGAAGTCAGGAGGGTGAATCAGAAGAAGCAGAAGAAGGAGAAGGAGAAGGTGAAGTCTGGAGGGTGAATCAGAAGAATCAGAAGAAGGAGAAGGAGAAGGTGAAGTCTGGAGGGTGAATCAGAAGAAGCAGAAGAAAGAGAAGGAGAAGGTGAAGTCTGGAGGGTGAATCAGAAGAAGTAGAAGAAGGAGAAGGAGAAGGTGAAGTCTGGAGGGTGAATCAGAAAAAGCAGAAGAAGGAGAAGGAGAAGGTGAAGTCTGGAGGGTGAATCAGAAGAAGCAGAAGAAGGAGAAGGAGGAGGTGAAGTCTGGAGGGTGTATCAGAAGAAGCAGAATAAGGAGAAGGAGAAGGTGAAGTCTGGAGGGTGAATCAGAAGAATCAGAAAAAGGAGAAGCAGAAGGTGAAGTCTGAAGGGTGAATCAGAAGAAGTAGAAGAAGGAGAAGGAGAAGGTGAAGTCTGGAGGGTGAAGCAGAAGAAGTAGAAGAAGGAGAAGGAGAAGGTGAAGTCAGGAGGGTGAATCAGAAGAAGTAGAAGAAGGAGAAGGAGAAGGTGAAGTCAGGAGGGTGAATCAGAAGAAGCAGAAGAAGGAGAAGGAGAAGGTGAAGTCTGGAGGGTGAATCAGAAGAATCAGAAGAAGGAGAAGGAGAAGGTGAAGTCTGGAGGGTGAATCAGAAGAAGCAGAAGAAAGAGAAGGAGAAGGTGAAGTCTGGAGGGTGAAGCAGAAGAAACAGAAGAAGGAGAAGGAGAAGGTGAAGACTGGAGGGTGAATCAGAAGAAGTAGAAGAAGGAGAAGGAGAAGGTGAAGTCTGGAGGGTGAATCAGAAGAAGTAGAAGAAGGAGAAGGAGAAGGTGAAGTCTGGAGGGTGAATCAGAAGAAGCAGAAGAAGGAGAAGGAGAAGCTGAAGTCTGGAGGGTGAATCAGAAGAAGCAGAAGAAGGAGAAGGAGAAGATGAAGTCTGAAGGGTGAATCAGAAGAAGTAGAAGAAGGAGAAGGAGAAGGTGAGGTCTGGAGGGTGAATCAGAAGAAGCAGAAGAAGGAGAAGGAGAAGGTGAAGTCTGGAGGGTGAATCAGAAGAAGTAGAAGAAGGAGAAGGAGAAGGTGAAGTCAGGAGGGTGAATCAGAAGAAGTAGAAGAAGGAGAAGGAGAAGGTGAAGTCAGGAGGGTGAATCAGAAGAAGCAGAAGAAGGAGAAGGAGAAGGTGAAGTAAGGAGGGTGAATCAGAAGAAGCAGAAGAAGGAGAAGGAGAAGGTGAAGTCTGGAGTGTGAAGCAGAAGAAGCAAAAGAAGGTTAAGGAGAAGGTGAAGTCTGGAGGGTGAATCAGAAGAAGTTGAAGAAGGAGAAGGAGAAGGTGAAGTCTGCAGGGGGAAGCAGAAGAAGTAGAAGAAGGAGAAGGAGAAGGTGAAGTCAGGAGGGTGAATCAGAAGAAGTAGAAGAAGGAGAAGGAGAAGGTGAAGTCAGGAGGGTGAATCAGAAGAAGCAGAAGAAGGAGAAGGAGAAGGTGAAGTCTGGAGGGTGAATCAGAAAATCAGAAGAAGGAGAAGGAGAAGGTGAAGTCTGGAGGGTGAATCAGAAGAAGCTGAAGAAAGAGAAGGAGAAGGTGAAGTCTGGAGGGTGAATCAGAAGAAGTAGAAGAAGGAGAAGGAGAAGGTGAAGTCTGGAGGGTGAATCAGAAAAAGCAGAAGAAGGAGAAGGGGAAGGTGAAGTCTGGAGGGTGAATCAGAAGAAGCAGAAGAAGGAGAAGGAGAAGGTGAAGTCTGGAGGGTGAATCAGAAGAAGCAGAAGAAGGAGAAGGAGAAGGTGAAGTCTGGAGGGTGAATCAGAAGAAGCAGAATAAGGAGAAGGAGATGGTGAAGTCTGGAGGGTGAATCAGAAGAAGCAGAAAAAGGAGAAGCAGAAGGTGAAGTCTGAAGGGTGAATCAGAAGAAGTAGAAGAAGGAGAAGGAGAAGGTGAAGTCTGGAGGGTGAATCAGAAGAATCAGAAGAAGGAGAAGGAGAAGGTGAAGTCTGGAGGGTGAATCAGAAGAAGCAGAAGAAAGAGAAGGAGAAGGTGAAGTCTGGAGGGTGAAGCAGAAGAAACAGAAGAAGGAGAAGGAGAAGGTGAAGACTGGAGGGTGAATCAGAAGAAGTAGAAGAAGGAGAAGGAGAAGGTGAAGTCTGTAGGGTGAATCAGAAGAAGTAGAAGAAGGAGAAGGAGAAGGTGAAGTCTGGAGGGTGAATCAGAAGAAGCAGAAGAAGGAGAAGGAGAAGGTGAAGTCTGGAGGGTGAATCAGAAGAAGCAGAAGAAGGAGAAGGAGAAGATGAAGTCTGGAGGGTTAATCAGAAGAAGTAGAAGAAGGAGAAGGAGAAGGTGAGGTCTGGAGGGTGAATCAGAAGAAGCAGAAGAAGGAGAAGGAGAAGGTGAAGTCTGGAGGGTGAATCAGAAGATGCAGAAGAAGGAGAAGGAGAAGGTGAAGTCTGGAGGGTGAATCAGAAGAAGCAGAAGAAGGAGAAGGAGAAGGTGAAGTCAGGAGGGTGAATCAGAAGAAGCAGAAGAAGGAGAAGGAGAAGGTGAAGTTAGGAGGGTGAATCAGAAGAAGCAGAAGAAGGAGAAGGAGCAGGTGATGTCAGGGGGATGAAGCAGAAGAAGTAGAAGAAGGAGAAGGAGAAGGTGAAGTCAGGACGGTGAAGCAGAAGAAGCAGAAGAAGGAGAAGGAGAAGGTGAAGTCTGGAGGGTGAATCAGAAGAAGTAGAAGAAGGAGAAGGAGAAGGTCAAGTCTGGAGGGTGAATCAGAAGAAGTAGAATAAGGAGAAGGAGAAGGTGAAGTCTGGAGGGTGAATCAGAAGAAGCAGAATAAGGAGAAGGAGAAGGTGAAGTCTGGAGGGTGAATCAGAAGAATCAGAAAAAGGAGAAGCAGAAGGTGAAGTCTGAAGGGTGAATCAGAAGAAGTAGAAGAAGGAGAAGGAGAAGGTGAAGTCTGGAGGGTGAAGCAGAAGAAGTAGAAGAAGGAGAAGGAGAAGGTGAAGTCAGGAGGGTGAATCAGAAGAAGTAGAAGAAGGAGAAGGAGAAGGTGAAGTCAGGAGGGTGAATCAGAAGAAGCAGAAGAAGGAGAAGGAGAAGGTGAAGTCTGGAGGGTGAATCAGAAGAATCAGAAGAAGGAGAAGGAGAAGGTGAAGTCTGGAGGGTGAATCAGAAGAAGCAGAAGAAAGAGAAGGAGAAGGTGAAGTCTGGAGGGTGAAGCAGAAGAAACAGAAGAAGGAGAAGGAGAAGGTGAAGACTGGAGGGTGAATCAGAAGAAGTAGAAGAAGGAGAAGGAGAAGGTGAAGTCTGGAGGGTGAATCAGAAGAAGTAGAAGAAGGAGAAGGAGAAGGTGAAGTCTGGAGGGTGAATCAGAAGAAGCAGAAGAAGGAGAAGGAGAAGGTGAAGTCTGGAGGGTGAATCAGAAGAAGCAGAAGAAGGAGAAGGAGAAGATGAAGTCTGGAGGGTGAATCAGAAGAAGTAGAAGAAGGAGAAGGAGAAGGTGAGGTCTGGAGGGTGAATCAGAAGAAGCAGAAGAAGGAGAAGGAGAAGGTGAAGTCTGGAGGGTGAATCAGAAGAAGTAGAAGAAGGAGAAGGAGAAGGTGAAGTCAGGAGGGTGAATCAGAAGAAGTAGAAGAAGGAGAAGGAGAAGGTGAAGTCAGGAGGGTGAATCAGAAGAAGCAGAAGAAGGAGAAGGAGAAGGTGAAGTAAGGAGGGTGAATCAGAAGAAGCAGAAGAAGGAGAAGGAGAAGGTGAAGTCTGGAGTGTGAAGCAGAAGAAGCAAAAGAAGGTTAAGGAGAAGGTGAAGTCTGGAGGGTGAATCAGAAGAAGTTGAAGAAGGAGAAGGAGAAGGTGAAGTCTGCAGGGGGAAGCAGAAGAAGTAGAAGAAGGAGAAGGAGAAGGTGAAGTCAGGAGGGTGAATCAGAAGAAGTAGAAGAAGGAGAAGGAGAAGGTGAAGTCAGGAGGGTGAATCAGAAGAAGCAGAAGAAGGAGAAGGAGAAGGTGAAGTCTGGAGGGTGAATCAGAAAATCAGAAGAAGGAGAAGGAGAAGGTGAAGTCTGGAGGGTGAATCAGAAGAAGCTGAAGAAAGAGAAGGAGAAGGTGAAGTCTGGAGGGTGAATCAGAAGAAGTAGAAGAAGGAGAAGGAGAAGGTGAAGTCTGGAGGGTGAATCAGAAAAAGCAGAAGAAGGAGAAGGGGAAGGTGAAGTCTGGAGGGTGAATCAGAAGAAGCAGAAGAAGGAGAAGGAGAAGGTGAAGTCTGGAGGGTGAATCAGAAGAAGCAGAAGAAGGAGAAGGAGAAGGTGAAGTCTGGAGGGTGAATCAGAAGAAGCAGAATAAGGAGAAGGAGAAGGTGAAGTCTGGAGGGTGAATCAGAAGAAGCAGAAAAAGGAGAAGCAGAAGGTGAAGTCTGAAGGGTGAATCAGAAGAAGTAGAAGAAGGAGAAGGAGAAGGTGAAGTCTGGAGGGTGAATCAGAAGAATCAGAAGAAGGAGAAGGAGAAGGTGAAGTCTGGAGGGTGAATCAGAAGAAGCAGAAGAAAGAGAAGGAGAAGGTGAAGTCTGGAGGGTGAAGCAGAAGAAACAGAAGAAGGAGAAGGAGAAGGTGAAGACTGGAGGGTGAATCAGAAGAAGTAGAAGAAGGAGAAGGAGAAGGTGAAGTCTGTAGGGTGAATCAGAAGAAGTAGAAGAAGGAGAAGGAGAAGGTGAAGTCTGGAGGGTGAATCAGAAGAAGCAGAAGAAGGAGAAGGAGAAGGTGAAGTCTGGAGGGTGAATCAGAAGAAGCAGAAGAAGGAGAAGGAGAAGATGAAGTCTGGAGGGTTAATCAGAAGAAGTAGAAGAAGGAGAAGGAGAAGGTGAGGTCTGGAGGGTGAATCAGAAGAAGCAGAAGAAGGAGAAGGAGAAGGTGAAGTCTGGAGGGTGAATCAGAAGATGCAGAAGAAGGAGAAGGAGAAGGTGAAGTCTGGAGGGTGAATCAGAAGAAGCAGAAGAAGGAGAAGGAGAAGGTGAAGTCAGGAGGGTGAATCAGAAGAAGCAGAAGAAGGAGAAGGAGAAGGTGAAGTTAGGAGGGTGAATCAGAAGAAGCAGAAGAAGGAGAAGGAGCAGGTGATGTCAGGGGGATGAAGCAGAAGAAGTAGAAGAAGGAGAAGGAGAAGGTGAAGTCAGGACGGTGAAGCAGAAGAAGCAGAAGAAGGAGAAGGAGAAGGTGAAGTCTGGAGGGTGAATCAGAAGAAGTAGAAGAAGGAGAAGGAGAAGGTCAAGTCTGGAGGGTGAATCAGAAGAAGTAGAATAAGGAGAAGGAGAAGGTGAAGTCTGGAGGGTGAAGCAGAAGAAGTAGAAGAAGGAGAAGGAGAAGGTGAAGTCAGGAGGGTGAATCAGAAGAAGTAGAAGAAGGAGAAGGAGAAGGTGAAGTCAGGAGGGTGAATCAGAAGAAGCAGAAGAAGGAGAAGGAGAAGGTGAAGTCTGGAGGGTGAATCAGAAGAATCAGAAGAAGGAGAAGGAGAAGGTGAAGTCTGGAGGGTGAATCAGAAGAAGCAGAAGAAAGAGAAGGAGAAGGTGAAGTCTGGAGGGTGAATCAGAAGAAGTAGAAGAAGGAGAAGGAGAAGGTGAAGTCCGAAGTGTGAATCAGAAGAAGCAGAAGAAGGAGAAGGAGAAGGTGAAGTCTAGAGGGTGAATCAGAAGAAGCAGAATAAGGAGAAGGAGAAGGTGAAGTCTGGAGGGTGAATCAGAAGAAGCAGAAGAAGGAGAAGGAGAAGGTGAAGTCTGGAGGGTGAATCAGAAGAAGTAGAAGAAGGAGAAGGAGAAGGTGAAGTCTGGAGGGTGAAGCAGAAGAAGTAGAAGAAGGAGAAGGAGAAGGTGAAGTCAGGAGGGTGAATCAGAAGAAGTAGAAGAAGGAGAAGGAGAAGGTGAAGTCAGGAGGGTGAATCAGAAGAAGCAGAAGAAGGAGAAGGAGAAGGTGAAGTCTGGAGGGTGAATCAGAAGAATCAGAAGAAGGAGAAGGAGAAGGTGAAGTCTGGAGGGTGAATCAGAAGAAGCAGAGGAAGGAGAAGGAGAAGGTGAAGTCTGGAGGGTGAATCAGAAGAAGCAGAATAAGGAGAAGGAGAAGGTGAAGTTTGAAGGTGAATCAGAAGAAGCAGAATAAGGAGAAAGAGAAGGTGAAGTCTGGAGGGTGAATCAGAAGAAGCAGAAGAAGGAGAAGGAGAAGATGGAGTCTGGAGGGTGAATCAGAAGAAGTAGAAGAAGGAGAAGGAGAAGGTGAAGTCTGGAGGGTGAAGCAGAAGAAGTAGAAGAAGGAGAAGGAGAAGGTGAAGTCAGGAGGGTGAATCAGAAGAAGTAGAAGAAGAAGTAGGAGAAGGTGAAGTCTGGAGGGTGAATCAGAAGAATCAGAAGAAGGAGAAGTAGAAGGTGAAGTCTGGAGGGTGAATCAGAAGAAGCAGAAGAAAGAGAAGGAGAAGGTGAAGTCTGGAGGGTGAAGCAGAAGAAACAGAAGAAGGAGAAGGAGAAGGTGAAGACTGGAGGGTGAATCAGAAGAAGTAGAAGAAGGAGAAGGAGAAGGTGAAGTCTGGAGGGTGAATCAGAAGAAGTAGAAGAAGGAGAAGGATAAGGTGAAGTCTGGAGGGTGAATCAGATGAAGCAGAAGAAGGAGAAGGAGAAGGTGAAGTCTGGAGGGTGAATCAGAAGAAGCAGAAGAAGGAGAAGGAGAAGATGAAGTCTGGAGGGTGAATCAGAAGAAGTAGAAGAAGGAGAAGGAGAAGGTGAAGTCTGGAGGGTGAATCAGAAGTAGTAGAAGAAGGAGAAGGAGAAGGTGAAGTCTGGACGGTGAATCAGAAGAAACAGAAGAAGGAGAAGGTGAAGTCTGGAGGGTGAATCAGAAGAAGTAGAAGAAGGAGAAGGAGAAGGTGTAGTCTGGAGGGTGAATCAGAAGAAGTAGACGAAGGAGAAGGAGAAGGAGAAGTCTGGAGGGTGAATCAGAAGAAGCAGAAGAAGGAGAAGGAGAAGGTGAAGTCTGGAGGGTGAATCAGAAGAAGCAGAAGAAGGAGAAGGAGAATGTGAAGTCTGGAGGGTGAATCAGAAGAAGCAGAATAAGGAGAAGGAGAAGGTGAAGTCTGGAGGGTGAATCAGAAGAAGCAGAAAAAGGAGAAGGAGAAGGTGAAGTCTGAAGGGTGAATCAGAAGAAGTAGAAGAAGGAGAAGGTGAAGTCTGGAGGGTGGAGCAGAAGAAGTAGAAGAAGGAGCAGGAGAAGGTGAAGTCAGGAGGGTGAATCAGAAGAAGTAGAAGAAGGAGAAGGAGAAGATGAAGTCAGGAGGGTGAATCATAAGAAGCAGAAGAAGGAGAAGGAGAAGGTGAAGTCTGGAGGGTGAATCAGAAGAATCAGAAGAAGGAGAAGGAGAAGGTGAAGTCTGGAGGGTGAATCAGAAGAAGCAGAAGAAGGAGAAGGAGAAGGTGAAGTCTGGAGGGTGAATCAGAAGAAGTAGAAGAAGGAGAAGGAGAAGGTGAAGTCTGGAGGGTGAATCAGAAAAAGCAGAAGAAGGAGAAGGAGAAGGTGAAGTCTGGAGGGTGAATCAGAAGAAGCAGAAGAAGGAGAAGGAGAAGGTGAAGTCTGGAGGGTGAATCAGAAGAAGCAGAAGAAGGAGAAGGAGAAGGTGAAGTCTGGAGGGTGAATCAGAGGAAGCAGAATAAGGAGAAGGAGAAGGTGAAGTCTGGAGGGTGAATCAGAAGAAGCAGAAAAAGGAGAAGCAGAAGGTGAAGTCTGAAGGGTGAATCAGAAGAATTAGAAGAAGGAGAAGGAGAAGGTGAAGTCTGCAGGGGGAAGCAGAAGAAGTAGAAGAAGGAGAAGGAGAAGGTGAAGTCAGGAGGGTGAATCAGAAGAAGTAGAAGAAGGAGAAGGAGAAGGTGAAGTCAGGAGGGTGAATCAGAAGAAGCAGAAGAAGGAGAAGGAGAAGGTGAAGTCTGGAGGGTGAATCAGAAGAATCAGAAGAAGGAGAAGGAGAAGGTGAAGTCTGGAGGGTGAATCAGAAGAAGCAGAAGAAAGAGAAGGAGAAGGTGAAGTCTGGAGGGTGAATCCGAAGAAGTAGAAGAAGGAGAAGGAGAAGGTGAAGTCTGGAGGGTGAATCAGAAAAAGCAGAAGAAGGAGAAGGAGAAGGTGAAGTCTGGAGGGTGAATCAGAAGAAGCAGAAGAATGAGAAGGAGAAGGTGAAGTCTGGAGGGTGAATCAGAAGAAGCAGAATAAGGAGAAGGAGAAGGTGAAGTCTGGAGGGTGAATCAGAAGAAGCAGAAAAAGGAGAAGCAGAAGGTGAAGTCTGAAGGGTGAATCAGAAGAAGTAGAAGAAGGAGAAGGAGAAGGTGAAGTCTGGAGGGTGAAGCAGAAGAAGTAGAAGAAGGAGAAGGAGAAGGTGAAGTCAGGAGGGTGAATCAGAAGAAGTAGAAGAAGGAGAAGGAGAATGAGAAGTCAGGAGGGTGAATCAGAAGAAGCAGAAGAAGGAGAAGGAGAAGGTGAAGTCTGGAGGGTGAATCAGAAGAATCAGAAGAAGGAGAAGGAGAAGGTGAAGTCTGGAGGGTGAATCAGAAGAAGCAGAAGAAAGAGAAGGAGAAGGTGAAGTCTGGAGGGTGAAGCAGAAGAAACAGAAGAAGGAGAAGGAGAAGGTGAAGACTGGAGGGTGAATCAGAAGAAGTAGAAGAAGGAGAAGGAGAAGGTGAAGTCTGGAGGGTGAATCAGAAGAAGTAGAAGAAGGAGAAGGAGAAGGTGAAGTCTGGAGGGTGAATCAGAAGAAGCAGAAGAAGGAGAAGGAGAAGGTGAAGTCTGGAGGGTGAATCAGAAGAAGCAGTAGAAGGAGAAGGAGAAGATGAAGTCAGGAGGGTGAATCAGAAGAAGTAGAAGAAGGAGAAGGAGAAGGTGAAGTCAGGAGGGTGAATCAGAAGAAGCAGAAGAAGGAGAAGGAGAAGGTGAAGTAAGGAGGGTGAATCAGAAGAAGCAGAAGAAGGAGAAGGAGAAGGTGAAGTCTGGAGTGTGAAGCAGAAGAAGCAAAAGAAGGAGAAGGAGAAGGTGAAGTCTGGAGGGTGAATCAGAAGAAGTAGAAGAAGGAGAAGGAGAAGGTGAAGTCTGCAGGGGGAAGCAGAAGAAGTAGAAGAAGGAGAAGGAGAAGGTGAAGTCAGGAGGGTGAATCAGAAGAAGTAGAAGAAGGAGAAGGAGAAGGTGAAGTCAGGAGGGTGAATCAGAAGAAACAGAAGAAGGAGAAGGAGAAGGTGAAGTCTGGAGGGTGAATCAGAAGAATCAGAAGAAGGAGAAGGAGAAGGTGAAGTCTGGAGGGTGAATCAGAAGAAGCAGAAGAAAGAGAAGGAGAAGGTGAAGTCTGGATGGTGAATCAGAAGAAGTAGAAGAAGGAGAAGGAGAAGGTGAAGTCTGGAGGGTGAATCAGAAAAAGCAGAAGAAGGAGAAGGAGAAGGTGAAGTCTGGAGGGTGAATCAGAAGAAGCAGAAGAAGGAGAAGGAGAAGGTGAAGTCTGGAGGGTGAATCAGAAGAAGCAGAAGAAGGAGAAGGAGAAGGTGAAGTCTGGAGGGTGAATCAGAAGAAGCAGAATAAGGAGAAGGAGAAGGTGAAGTCTGGAGGGTGAATCAGAAGAAGCAGAAAAAGGAGAAGCAGAAGGTGAAGTCTGAAGGGTGAATCAGAAGAAGTAGAAGAAGGAGAAGGAGAAGGTGAAGTCTGGAGGGTGAAGCAGAAGAAGTAGAAGAAGGAGAAGGAGAAGGTGAAGTCAGGAGGGTGAATCAGAAGAAGTAGAAGAAGGAGAAGGAGAAGGTGAAGTCAGGAGGGTGAATCAGAAGAAGCAGAAGAAGGAGAAGGAGAAGGTGAAGTCTGGAGGGTGAATCAGAAGAATCAGAAGAAGGAGAAGGAGAAGGTGAAGTCTGGAGGGTGAATCAGAAGAAGCAGAAGAAAGAGAAGGAGAAGGTGAAGTCTGGAGGGTGAAGCAGAAGAAACAGAAGAAGGAGACGGAGAAGGTGAAGACTGGAGGGTGAATCAGAAGAAGTAGAAGAAGGAGAAGGAGAAGGTGAGGTCTGTAGGGTGAATCAGAAGAAGTAGAAGAAGGAGAAGGAGAAGGTGAAGTCTGGAGGGTGAATCAGAAGAAGCAGAAGAAGGAGTAGGAGAAGGTGAAGTCTGGAGGGTGAATCAGAAGAATCAGAAGAAGGAGAAGGAGAAGGTGAAGTCTGGAGGGTGAATCAGAAGAAGCAGAAGAAGGAGAAGGAGAAGGTGAAGTCTGGAGGGTGAATCAGAAGAAGTAGAAGAAGGAGAAGGAGAAGGTGAAGTCTGGAGGGTGAATCAGAAAAAGCAGAAGAAGGAGAAGGAGAAGGTGAAGTCTGGAGGGTGAATCAGAAGAAGCAGAAGAAGGAGAAGGAGAAGGTGAAGTCTGGAGGGTGAATCAGAAGAAGCAGAAGAAGGAGAAGGAGAAGGTGAAGTCTGGAGGGTGAATCAGAGGAAGCAGAATAAGGAGAAGGAGAAGGTGAAGTCTGGAGGGTGAATCAGAAGAAGCAGAAAAAGGAGAAGCAGAAGGTGAAGTCTGAAGGGTGAATCAGAAGAAGTAGAAGAAGGAGAAGGAGAAGGTGAAGTCTGCAGGGGGAAGCAGAAGAAGTAGAAGAAGGAGAAGGAGAAGGTGAAGTCAGGAGGGTGAATCAGAAGAAGTAGAAGAAGGAGACGGAGAAGGTGAAGTCAGGAGGGTGAATCAGAAGAAGCAGAAGAAGGAGAAGGAGAAGGTGAAGTCTGGAGGGTGAATCAGAAGAAGCAGAAGAAAGAGAAGGAGAAGGTGAAGTCTGGAGGGTGAATCAGAAGAAGTAGAAGAAGGAGAAGGAGAAGGTGAAGTCTGGAGGGTGAATCAGAAAAAGCAGAAGAAGGAGAAGGAGAAGGTGAAGTCTGGAGGGTGAATCAGAAGAAGCAGTAGAAGGAGAAGGAGAAGATGAAGTCTGGAGGGTGAATCAGAAGAAGTAGAAGAAGGAGAAGGAGAAGGTGAGGTCTGGAGGGTGAATCAGAAGAAGCAGAAGAAGGAGAAGGAGAAGGTGAAGTCTGGAGGGTGAATCAGAAGAAGTAGAAGAAGGAGAAGGAGATGGTGAAGTCAGGAGGGTGAATCAGAAGAAGTAGAAGAAGGAGAAGGAGAAGGTGAAGTCAGGAGGGTGAATCAGAAGAAGCAGAAGAAGGAGAAGGAGAAGGTGAAGTAAGGAGGGTGAATCAGAAGAAGCAGAAGAAGGAGAAGGAGAAGGTGAAGTCTGGAGTGTGAAGCAGAAGAAGCAAAAGAAGGAGAAGGAGAAGGTGAAGTCTGGAGGGTGAATCAGAAGAAGTAAAAGAAGGAGAAGGAGAAGGTGAAGTCTGCAGGGGGAAGCAGAAGAAGTAGAAGAAGGAGAAGGAGAAGGTGAAGTCAGTAGGGTGAATCAGAAGAAGTAGAAGAAGGAGAAGGAGAAGGTGAAGTCAGGAGGGTGAATCAGAAGAAACAGAAGAAGGAGAAGGAGAAGGTGAAGTCTGGAGGGTGAATCAGAAGAATCAGAAGAAGGAGAAGGAGAAGGTTAAGTCTGGAGGGTGAATCAGAAGAAGCAGAAGAAAGAGAAGGAGAAGGTGAAGTCTGGAGGGTGAATCAGAAGAAGTAGAAGAAGGAGAAGGAGAAGGTGAAGTCTGGAGGGTGAATCAGAAAAAGCAGAAGAAGGAGAAGGAGAAGGTGAAGTCTGGAGGGTGAATCAGAAGAAGCAGAAGAAGGAGAAGGAGAAGGTGAAGTCTGGAGGGTGAATCAGAAGAAGCAGAAGAAGGAGAAGGAGAAGGTGAAGTCTGGAGGGTGAATCAGAAGAAGCAGAATAAGGAGAAGGAGAAGGTGAAGTCTGGAGGGTGAATCAGAAGAAGCAGAAAAAGGAGAAGCAGAAGGTGAAGTCTGAAGGGTGAATCAGAAGAAGTAGAAGAAGGAGAAGGAGAAGGTGAAGTCTGGAGGGTGAAGCAGAAGAAGTAGAAGAAGGAGAAGGAGAAGGTGAAGTCAGGAGGGTGAATCAGAAGAAGTAGAAGAAGGAGAAGGAGAAGGTGAAGTCAGGAGGGTGAATCAGAAGAAGCAGAAGAAGGAGAAGGAGAAGGTGAAGTCTGGAGGGTGAATCAGAAGAAGCAGAAAAAGGAGAAGGAGAAGGTGAAGTCTGAAGGGTGAATCAGAAGAAGTAGAAGAAGGAGAAGGTGAAGTCTGGAGGGTGAAGCAGAAGAAGTAGAAGAAGGAGCAGGAGAAGGTGAAGTCAGGAGGGTGAATCAGAAGAAGTAGAAGAAGGAGAAGGAGAAGATGAAGTCAGGAGGGTGAATCATAAGAAGCAGAAGAAGGAGAAGGAGAAGGTGAAGTCTGGAGGGTGAATCAGAAGAATCAGAAGAAGGAGAAGGAGAAGGTGAAGTCTGGAGGGTGAATCAGAAGAAGCAGAAGAAGGAGAAGGAGAAGGTGAAGTCTGGAGGGTGAATCAGAAGAAGTAGAAGAAGGAGAAGGAGAAGGTGAAGTCTGGAGGGTGAATCAGAAAAAGCAGAAGAAGGAGAAGGAGAAGGTGAAGTCTGGAGGGTGAATCAGAAGAAGCAGAAGAAGGAGAAGGAGAAGGTGAAGTCTGGAGGGTGAATCAGAAGAAGCAGAAGAAGGAGAAGGAGAAGGTGAAGTCTGGAGGGTGAATCAGAGGAAGCAGAATAAGGAGAAGGAGAAGGTGAAGTCTGGAGGGTGAATCAGAAGAAGCAGAAAAAGGAGAAGCAGAAGGTGAAGTCTGAAGGGTGAATCAGAAGAATGAGAAGAAGGAGAAGGAGAAGGTGAAGTCTGCAGGGGGAAGCAGAATAAGTAGAAGAAGGAGAAGGAGAAGGTGAAGTCAGGAGGGTGAATCAGAAGAAGTAGAAGAAGGAGAAGGAGAAGGTGAAGTCAGGAGGGTGAATCAGAAGAAGCAGAAGAAGGAGAAGGAGAAGGTGAAGTCTGGAGGGTGAATCAGAAGAATCAGAAGAAGGAGAAGGAGAAGGTGAAGTCTGGAGGGTGAATCAGAAGAAGCAGAAGAAAGAGAAGGAGAAGGTGAAGTCTGGAGGGTGAATCCGAAGAAGTAGAAGAAGGAGAAGGAGAAGGTGAAGTCTGGAGGGTGAATCAGAAAAAGCAGAAGAAGGAGAAGGAGAAGGTGAAGTCTGGAGGGTGAATCAGAAGAAGCAGAAGAATGAGAAGGAGAAGGTGAAGTCTGGAGGGTGAATCAGAAGAAGCAGAATAAGGAGAAGGAGAAGGTGAAGTCTGGAGGGTGAATCAGAAGAAGCAGAAAAAGGAGAAGCAGAAGGTGAAGTCTGAAGGGTGAATCAGAAGAAGTAGAAGAAGGAGAAGGAGAAGGTGAAGTCTGGAGGGTGAAGCAGAAGAAGTAGAAGAAGGAGAAGGAGAAGGTGAAGTCAGGAGGGTGAATCAGAAGAAGTAGAAGAAGGAGAAGGAGAATGTGAAGTCAGGAGGGTGAATCAGAAGAAGCAGAAGAAGGAGAAGGAGAAGGTGAAGTCTGGAGGGTGAATCAGAAGAATCAGAAGAAGGAGAAGGAGAAGGTGAAGTCTGGAGGGTGAATCAGAAGAAGCAGAAGAAAGAGAAGGAGAAGGTGAAGTCTGGAGGGTGAAGCAGAAGAAACAGAAGAAGGAGAAGGAGAAGGTGAAGACTGGAGGGTGAATCAGAAGAAGTAGAAGAAGGAGAAGGAGAAGGTGAAGTCTGGAGGGTGAATCAGAAGAAGTAGAAGAAGGAGAAGGAGAAGGTGAAGTCTGGAGGGTGAATCAGAAGAAGCAGAAGAAGGAGAAGGAGAAGGTGAAGTCTGGAGGGTGAATCAGAAGAAGCAGTAGAAGGAGAAGGAGAAGATGACGTCAGGAGGGTGAATCAGAAGAAGTAGAAGAAGGAGAAGGAGAAGGTGAAGTCAGGAGGGTGAATCAGAAGAAGCAGAAGAAGGAGAAGGAGAAGGTGAAGTAAGGAGGGTGAATCAGAAGAAGCAGAAGAAGGAGAAGGAGAAGGTGAAGTCTGGAGTGTGAAGCAGAAGAAGCAAAAGAAGGAGAAGGAGAAGGTGAAGTCTGGAGGGTGAATCAGAAGAAGTAGAAGAAGGAGAAGGAGAAGGTGAAGTCTGCAGGGGGAAGCAGAAGAAGTAGAAGAAGGAGAAGGAGAAGGTGAAGTCAGGAGGGTGAATCAGAAGAAGTAGAAGAAGGAGAAGGAGAAGATGAAGTCAGGAGGGTGAATCAGAAGAAACAGAAGAAGGAGAAGGAGAAGGTGAAGTCTGGAGGGTGAATCAGAAGAATCAGAAGAAGGAGAACGAGAAGGTGAAGTCTGGAGGGTGAATCAGAAGAAGCAGAAGAAAGAGAAGGAGAAGGTGAAGTCTGGATGGTGAATCAGAAGAAGTAGAAGAAGGAGAAGGAGAAGGTGAAGTCTGGAGGGTGAATCAGAAAAAGCAGAAGAAGGAGAAGGAGAAGGTGAAGTCTGGAGGGTGAATCAGAAGAAGCAGAAGAAGGAGAAGGAGAAGGTGAAGTCTGGAGGGTGAATCAGAAGAAGCAGAAGAAGGAGAAGGAGAAGGTGAAGTCTGGAGGGTGAATCAGAAGAAGCAGAATAAGGAGAAGGAGAAGGTGAAGTCTGGAGGGTGAATCAGAAGAAGCAGAAAAAGGAGAAGCAGAAGGTGAAGTCTGAAGGGTGAATCAGAAGAAGTAGAAGAAGGAGAAGGAGAAGGTGAAGTCTGGAGGGTGAAGCAGAAGAAGTAGAAGAAGGAGAAGGAGAAGGTGAAGTCAGGAGGGTGAATCAGAAGAAGTAGAAGAAGGAGAAGGAGAAGGTGAAGTCAGGAGGGTGAATCAGAAGAAGCAGAAGAAGGAGAAGGAGAAGGTGAAGTCTGGAGGGTGAATCAGAAGAATCAGAAGAAGGAGAAGGAGAAGGTGAAGTCTGGAGGGTGAATCAGAAGAAGCAGAAGAAAGAGAAGGAGAAGGTGAAGTCTGGAGGGTGAAGCAGAAGAAACAGAAGAAGGAGAAGGAGAAGGTGAAGACTGGAGGGTGAATCAGAAGAAGTAGAAGAAGGAGAAGGAGAAGGTGAGGTCTGTAGGGTGAATCAGAAGAAGTAGAAGAAGGAGAAGGAGAAGGTGAAGTCTGGAGGGTGAATCAGAAGAAGCAGAAGAAGGAGAAGGAGAAGGTGAAGTCTGGAGGGTGAATCAGAAGAATCAGAAGAAGGAGAAGGAGAAGGTGAAGTCTGGAGGGTGAATCAGAAGAAGCAGAAGAAGGAGAAGGAGAAGGTGAAGTCTGGAGGGTGAATCAGAAGAAGTAGAAGAAGGAGAAGGAGAAGGTGAAGTCTGGAGGGTGAATCAGAAAAAGCAGAAGAAGGAGAAGGAGAAGGTGAAGTCTGGAGGGTGAATCAGAAGAAGCAGAAGAAGGAGAAGGAGAAGGTGAAGTCTGGAGGGTGAATCAGAAGAAGCAGAAGAAGGAGAAGGAGAAGGTGAAGTCTGGAGGGTGAATCAGAGGAAGCAGAATAAGGAGAAGGAGAAGGTGAAGTCTGGAGGGTGAATCAGAAGAAGCAGAAAAAGGAGAAGCAGAAGGTGAAGTCTGAAGGGTGAATCAGAAGAAGTAGAAGAAGGAGAAGGAGAAGGTGAAGTCTGCAGGGGGAAGCAGAAGAAGTAGAAGAAGGAGAAGGAGAAGGTGAAGTCAGGAGGGTGAATCAGAAGAAGTAGAAGAAGGAGACGGAGAAGGTGAAGTCAGGAGGGTGAATCAGAAGAAGCAGAAGAAGGAGAAGGAGAAGGTGAAGTCTGGAGGGTGAATCAGAAGAATCAGAAGAAGGAGAAGGAGAAGGTGAAGTCTGGAGGGTGAATCAGAAGAAGCAGAAGAAAGAGAAGGAGAAGGTGAAGTCTGGAGGGTGAATCAGAAGAAGTAGAAGAAGGAGAAGGAGAAGGTGAAGTCTGGAGGGTGAATCAGAAAAAGCAGAAGAAGGAGAAGGAGAAGGTGAAGTCTGGAGGGTGAATCAGAAGAAGCAGAAGAATGAGAAGGAGAAGGTGAAGTCTGGAGGGTGAATCAGAAGAAGCAGAATAAGGAGAAGGAGAAGGTGAAGTCTGGAGGGTGAATCAGAAGAAGCAGAAAAAGCAGAAGCAGAAGTTGAAGTCTGAAGGGTGAATCAGAAGAAGTAGAAGAAGGAGAAGGAGAAGGTGAAGTCTGGAGGGTGAAGCAGAAGAAGTAGAAGAAGGAGAAGGAGAAGGTGAAGTCAGGAGGGTGAATCAGAAGAAGTAGAAGAAGGAGAAGGAGAATGTGAAGTCAGGAGGGTGAATCAGAAGAAGCAGAAGAAGGAGAAGGAGAAGGTGAAGTCTGGAGGGTGAATCAGAAGAATCAGAAGAAGGGGAAGGAGAAGGTGAAGTCTGGAGGGTGAATCAGAAGAAGCAGAAGAAAGAGAAGGAGAAGGTGAAGTCTGGAGGGTGAAGCAGAAGAAACAGAAGAAGGAGAAGGAGAAGGTGAAGACTGGAGGGTGAATCAGAAGAAGTAGAAGAAGGAGAAGGAGAAGGTGAAGTCTGGAGGGTGAATCAGAAGAAGTAGAAGAAGGAGAAGGAGAAGGTGAAGTCTGGAGGGTGAATCAGAAGAAGCAGAAGAAGGAGAAGGAGAAGGTGAAGTCTGGAGGGTGAATCAGAAGAAGCAGTAGAAGGAGAAGGAGAAGATGACGTCTGGAGGGTGAATCAGAAGAAGTAGAAGAAGGAGAAGGAGAAGGTGAGGTCTGGAGGGTGAATCAGAAGAAGCAGAAGAAGGAGAAGGAGAAGGTGAAGTCTGGAGGGTGAATCAGAAGAAGTAGAAGAAGGAGAAGGAGATGGTGAAGTCAGGAGGGTGAATCAGAAGAAGTAGAAGAAGGAGAAGGAGAAGGTGAAGTCAGGAGGGTGAATCAGAAGAAGCAGAAGAAGGAGAAGGAGAAGGTGAAGTAAGGAGGGTGAATCAGAAGAAGCAGAAGAAGGAGAAGGAGAAGGTGAAGTCTGGAGTGTGAAGCAGAAGAAGCAAAAGAAGGAGAAGGAGAAGGTGAAGTCTGGAGGGTGAATCAGAAGAAGTAAAAGAAGGAGAAGGAGAAGGTGAAGTCTGCAGGGGGAAGCAGAAGAAGTAGAAGAAGGAGAAGGAGAAGGTGAAGTCAGTAGGGTGAATCAGAAGAAGTAGAAGAAGGAGAAGGAGAAGGTGAAGTCAGGAGGGTGAATCAGAAGAAACAGAAGAAGGAGAAGGAGAAGGTGAAGTCTGGAGGGTGAATCAGAAGAATCAGAAGAAGGAGAAGGAGAAGGTTAAGTCTGGAGGGTGAATCAGAAGAAGCAGAAGAAAGAGAAGGAGAAGGTGAAGTCTGGAGGGTGAATCAGAAGAAGTAGAAGAAGGAGAAGGAGAAGGTGAAGTCTGGAGGGTGAATCAGAAAAAGCAGAAGAAGGAGAAGGAGAAGGTGAAGCCTGGAGGGTGAATCAGAAGAAGCAGAAGAAGGAGAAGGAGAAGGTGAAGTCTGGAGGGTGAATCAGAAGAAGCAGAAGAAGGAGAAGGAGAAGGTGAAGTCTGGAGGGTGAATCAGAAGAAGCAGAATAAGGAGAAGGAGAAGGTGAAGTCTGGAGGGTGAATCAGAAGAAGCAGAAAAAGGAGAAGCAGAAGGTGAAGTCTGAAGGGTGAATCAGAAGAAGTAGAAGAAGGAGAAGGAGAAGGTGAAGTCTGGAGGGTGAAGCAGAAGAAGTAGAAGAAGGAGAAGGAGAAGGTGAAGTCAGGAGGGTGAATCAGAAGAAGTAGAAGAAGGAGAAGGAGAAGGTGAAGTCAGGAGGGTGAATCAGAAGAAGCAGAAGAAGGAGAAGGAGAAGGTGAAGTCTGGAGGGTGAATCAGAAGAATCAGAAGAAGGAGAAGGAGAAGGTGAAGTCTGGAGGGTGAATCAGAAGAAGCAGAAGAAAGAGAAGGAGAAGGTGAAGTCTGGAGGGTGAAGCAGAAGAAACAGAAGAAGGAGAAGGAGAAGGTGAAGACTGGAGGGTGAATCAGAAGAAGTAGAAGAAGGAGAAGGAGAAGGTGAGGTCTGTAGGGTGAATCAGAAGAAGTAGAAGAAGGAGAAGGAGAAGGTGAAGTCTGGAGGGTGAATCAGAAGAAGCAGAAGAAGGAGAAGGAGAAGGTGAAGTCTGGAGGGAGAATCAGAAGAAGCAGAAGAAGGAGAAGGAGAAGATGAAGTCTGGAGGGTGAATCAGAAGAAGTAGAAGAAGGAGAAGGAGAAGGTGAGGTCTGGAGGGTGAATCAGAAGAAGCAGAAGAAGGAGAAGGAGAAGGTGAAGTCTGGAGGGTGAATCAGAAGAAGCAGAAGAAGGAGAAGGAGAAGGTGAAGTCTGGAGGGTGAATCAGAAGAAGCAGAAGAAGGAGAAGGAGAAGATGAAGTCTGGAGGGTGAATCAGAAGAAGTAGAAGAAGGAGAAGGAGAAGGTGAGGTCTGGAGGGTGAATCAGAAGAAGCAGAAGAAGGAGGAGGAGAAGGTGAAGTCTGGAGGGTGAATCAGAAGATGCAGAAGAAGGAGAAGGAGAAGGTGAAGTCTGGAGGGTGAATCAGAAGAAGCAGAAGAAGGAGAAGGAGAAGGTGAAGTCAGGAGGGTGAATCAGAAGAAGCAGAAGAAGGAGAAGGAGAAGGTGAAGTTAGGAGGGTGAATCAGAAGAAGCAGAAGAAGGAGAAGGAGCAGGTGATGTCAGGGGGATGAAGCAGAAGAAGTAGAAGAAGGAGAAGGAGAAGGTGAAGTCAGGACGGTGAAGCAGAAGAAGCAGAAGAAGGAGAAGGAGAAGGTGAAGTCTGGAGGGTGAATCAGAAGAAGTAGAAGAAGGAGAAGGAGAAGGTCAAGTCTGGAGGGTGAATCAGAAGAAGTAGAATAAGGAGAAGGAGAAGGTGAAGTCTGGAGGGTGAAGCAGAAGAAGTAGAAGAAGGAGAAGGAGAAGGTGAAGTCAGGAGGGTGAATCAGAAGAAGTAGAAGAAGGAGAAGGAGAAGGTGAAGTCAGGAGGGTGAATCAGAAGAAGCAGAAGAAGGAGAAGGAGAAGGTGAAGTCTGGAGGGTGAATCAGAAGAATCAGAAGAAGGAGAAGGAGAAGGTGAAGTCTGGAGGGTGAATCAGAAGAAGCAGAAGAAAGAGAAGGAGAAGGTGAAGTCTGGAGGGTGAATCAGAAGAAGTAGAAGAAGGAGAAGGAGAAGGTGAAGTCTGGAGTGTGAATCAGAAGAAGCAGAAGAAGGAGAAGGAGAAGGTGAAGTCTAGAGGGTGAATCAGAAGAAGCAGAATAAGGAGAAGGAGAAGGTGAAGTCTGGAGGGTGAATCAGAAGAAGCAGAAGAAGGAGAAGGAGAAGGTGAAGTCTGGAGGGTGAATCAGAAGAAGAAGAAGAAGGAGAAGGTAAGGTGAAGTCTGGAGGGTGAAGCAGAAGAAGTAGAAGAAGGAGAAGGAGAAGGTGAAGTCAGGAGGGTGAATCAGAAGAAGTAGAAGAAGGAGAAGGAGAAGGTGAAGTCAGGAGGGTGAATCAGAAGAAGCAGAAGAAGGAGAAGGAGAAGGTGAAGTCTGGAGGGTGAATCAGAAGAATCAGAAGAAGGAGAAGGAGAAGGTGAAGTCTGGAGGGTGAATCAGAAGAAGCAGAGGAAGGAGAAGGAGAAGGTGAAGTCTGGAGGGTGAATCAGAAGAAGCAGAATAAGGAGAAGGAGAAGGTGAAGTCTGGAGGGTGAATCAGAAGAAGCAGAATAAGGAGAAAGAGAAGGTGAAGTCTGGAGGGTGAATCAGAAGAAGCAGAAGAAGGAGAAGGAGAAGATGAAGTCTGGAGGGTGAATCAGAAGAAGTAGAAGAAGGAGAAGGAGAAGGTGAAGTCTGGATGGTGAAGCAGAAGAAGTAGAAGAAGGAGAAGGAGAAGGTGAAGTCAGGAGGGTGAATCAGAAGAAGTAGAAGAAGAAGTAGGAGAAGGTGAAGTCAGGAGGGTGAATCAGAAGAAGCAGAAGAAGGAGAAGAAGAAAGTGAAGTCTGGAGAGTGAAGCAGAAGAAGGAGAAGGAGAAGGTGAAGTCAGGAGGGTGAATCAGAAGAAGTAGAAGAAGGAGAAGGAGAAGGTGAAGTCAGGAGGGTGAATCAGAAGAAGCAGAAGAAGGAGAAGGAGAAGGTGAAGTCTGGAGGGTGAATCAGAAGAAGTAGAAGAAGGAGAAGGAGAAGGTGAAGTCTGGAGTGTGAATCAGAAGAAGCAGAAGAAGGAGAAGGAGAAGGTGAAGTCAAGAAGGTGAATCAGAAGAAGCAGAATAAGGAGAAGGAGAAGGTGAAGTCTGCAGGGTGAATCAGAAGAAGCAGAAGAAGGAGAAGGAGAAGGTGAAGTCTGGAGGGTGAATCAGAAGAAGTATAAGAAGGAGAAGGAGAAGGTGATGTCTGGGGGGTGAAGCAGAAGAAGTAGAAGAAGGAGAAGGGGAAGGTGAAGTCAGGAGGGTGAATCAGAAGAAGTAGAAGAAGGAGAAGGAGAAGGTGAAGTCAGGAGGGTGAATCAGAAGAAGCAGAAGAAGGAGAAGGAGAAGGTGAAGTCAGGAGGGTGAATCAGAAGAAGCAGAAGAAGGAGAAGGAGAAGGTGAAGTCTGGAGGGTGAATCAGAAGAAGCAGAATAAGGAGAAGGAGAAGGTGAAGTCTGGAGGGTGAATCAGAAGAAGCAGAAGAAAGAGAAGGAGAAGGTGAAGTCTGGAGGGTGAAGCAGAAGAAACAGAAGAAGGAGAAGGAGAAGGTGAAGACTGGAGGGTGAATCAGAAGAAGTAGAAGAAGGAGAAGGAGAAGGTGAGGTCTGTAGGGTGAATCAGAAGAAGTAGAAGAAGGAGAAGGAGAAGGTGAAGTCTGGAGGGTGAATCAGAAGAAGCAGAAGAAGGAGAAGGAGAAGGTGAAGTCTGGAGGGAGAATCAGAAGAAGCAGAAGAAGGAGAAGGAGAAGATGAAGTCTGGAGGGTGAATCAGAAGAAGTAGAAGAAGGAGAAGGAGAAGGTGAGGTCTGGAGGGTGAATCAGAAGAAGCAGAAGAAGGAGAAGGAGAAGGTGAAGTCTGGAGGGTGAATCAGAAGAAGCAGAAGAAGGAGAAGGAGAAGGTGAAGTCTGGAGGGTGAATCAGAAGAAGCAGAAGAAGGAGAAGGAGAAGATGAAGTCTGGAGGGTGAATCAGAAGAAGTAGAAGAAGGAGAAGGAGAAGGTGAGGTCTGGAGGGTGAATCAGAAGAAGCAGAAGAAGGAGGAGGAGAAGGTGAAGTCTGGAGGGTGAATCAGAAGATGCAGAAGAAGGAGAAGGAGAAGGTGAAGTCTGGAGGGTGAATCAGAAGAAGCAGAAGAAGGAGAAGGAGAAGGTGAAGTTAGGAGGGTGAATCAGAAGAAGCAGAAGAAGGAGAAGGAGCAGGTGATGTCAGGGGGATGAAGCAGAAGAAGTAGAAGAAGGAGAAGGAGAAGGTGAAGTCAGGACGGTGAAGCAGAAGAAGCAGAAGAAGGAGAAGGAGAAGGTGAAGTCTGGAGGGTGAATCAGAAGAAGTAGAAGAAGGAGAAGGAGAAGGTCAAGTCTGGAGGGTGAATCAGAAGAAGTAGAATAAGGAGAAGGAGAAGGTGAAGTCAGGAGGGTGAATCAGAAGAAGCAGAAGAAGGAGAAGGAGAAGGTGAAGTTAGGAGGGTGAATCAGAAGAAGCAGAAGAAGGAGAAGGAGCAGGTGATGTCAGGGGGATGAAGCAGAAGAAGTAGAAGAAGGAGAAGGAGAAGGTGAAGTCAGGACGGTGAAGCAGAAGAAGTAGAAGAAGGAGAAGGAGAAGGTCAAGTCTGGAGGGTGAATCAGAAGAAGTAGAATAAGGAGAAGGAGAAGGTGAAGTCAGGAGGGTGAATCAGAAGAAGCAGAAGAAGGAGAAGGAGAAGGTGAAGTTAGGAGGGTGAATCAGAAGAAGCAGAAGAAGGAGAAGGAGCAGGTGATGTCAGGGGGATGAAGCAGAAGAAGTAGAAGAAGGAGAAGGAGAAGGTGAAGTCTGGAGGGTGAATCAGAAGAAGTAGAAGAAGGAGAAGGAGAAGGTCAAGTCTGGAGGGTGAATCAGAAGAAGTAGAATAAGGAGAAGGAGAAGGTGAAGTCTGGAGGGTGAAGCAGAAGAAGTAGAAGAAGGAGAAGGAGAAGGTGAAGTCAGGAGGGTGAATCAGAAGAAGTAGAAGAAGGAGAAGGAGAAGGTGAAGTCAGGAGTGTGAATCAGAAGAAGCAGAAGAAGGAGAAGGAGAAGGTGAAGTCTGGAGGGTGAATCAGAAGAATCAGAAGAAGGAGAAGGAGAAGGTGAAGTCTGGAGGGTGAATCAGAAGAAGCAGAAGAAAGAGAAGGAGAAGGTGAAGTCTGGAGGGTGAATCAGAAGAAGTAGAAGAAGGAGAAGGAGAAGGTGAAGTCTGGAGTGTGAATCAGAAGAAGCAGAAGAAGGAGAAGGAGAAGGTGAAGTCTAGAGGGTGAATCAGAAGAAGCAGAATAAGGAGAAGGAGAAGGTGAAGTCTGGAGGGTGAATCAGAAGAAGCAGAAGAAGGAGAAGGAGAAGGTGAAGTCTGGAGGGTGAATCAGAAGAAGAAGAAGAAGGAGAAGGTAAGGTGAAGTCTGGAGGGTGAAGCAGAAGAAGTAGAAGAAGGAGAAGGAGAAGGTGAAGTCAGGAGGGTGAATCAGAAGAAGTAGAAAAGGAGAAGGAGAAGGTGAAGTCAGGAGGGTGAATCAGAAGAAGCAGAAGAAGGAGAAGGAGAAGGTGAAGTCTGGAGGGTGAATCAGAAGAATCAGAAGAAGGAGAAGGAGAAGGTGAAGTCTGGAGGGTGAATCAGAAGAAGCAGAGGAAGGAGAAGGAGAAGGTGAAGTCTGGAGGGTGAATCAGAAGAAGCAGAATAAGGAGAAGGAGAAGGTGAAGTCTGGAGGGTGAATCAGAAGAAGCAGAATAAGGAGAAAGAGAAGGTGAAGTCTGGAGGGTGAATCAGAAGAAGCAGAAGAAGGAGAAGGAGAAGATGAAGTCTGGAGGGTGAATCAGAAGAAGTAGAAGAAGGAGAAGGAGAAGGTGAAGTCTGGAGGGTGAAGCAGAAGAAGTAGAAGAAGGAGAAGGAGAAGGTGAAGTCAGGAGGGTGAATCAGAAGAAGCAGAAGAAGGAGAAGAAGAAAGTGAAGTCTGGAGGGTGAAGCAGAAGAAGGAGAAGGAGAAGGTGAAGTCAGGAGGGTGAATCAGAAGAAGTAGAAGAAGGACAAGGAGAAGGTGAAGTCAGGAGGGTGAATCAGAAGAAGCAGAAGAAGGAGAAGGAGAAGGTGAAGTCTGGAGGGTGAATCAGAAGAAGTAGAAGAAGGAGAAGGAGAAGGTGAAGTCTGGAGTGTGAATCAGAAGAAGCAGAAGAAGGAGAAGGAGAAGGTGAAGTCAAGAAGGTGAATCAGAAGAAGCAGAATAAGGAGAAGGAGAAGGTGAAGTCTGCAGGGTGAATCAGAAGAAGCAGAAGAAGGAGAAGGAGAAGGTGAAGTCTGGAGGGTGAATCAGAAGAAGTATAAGAAGGAGAAGGAGAAGGTGATGTCTGGGGGGTGAAGCAGAAGAAGTAGAAGAAGGAGAAGGGGAAGGTGAAGTCAGGAGGGTGAATCAGAAGAAGTAGAAGAAGGAGAAGGAGAAGGTGAAGTCAGGAGGGTGAATCAGAAGAAGCAGAAGAAGGAGAAGGAGAAGGTGAAGTCTGGAGGGTGAATCAGAAGAATCAGAAGAAGGAGAAGGAGAAGGTGAGGTCTGGAGGGTGAATCAGAAGAAGCAGAGGAAGGAGAAGGAGAAGGTGAAGTCTGGAGGGTGAATCAGAAGAAGCAGAATAAGGAGAAGGAGAAGGTGAAGTCTGGAGGGTGAATCAGAAGAAGCAGAATAAGGAGAAGGAGAAGGTGAAGTCTGGAGGGTGAATCAGAAGAAGCAGAAGAAGGAGAAGGAGAAGATGAAGTCTGGAGGGTGAATCAGAAGAAGTAGAAGAAGGAGAAGGAGAAGGTGAAGTCTGGAGGGTGAAGCAGAAGAAGTAGAAGAAGGAGAAGGAGAAGGTGAAGTCAGGAGGGTGTATCAGAAGAAGTAGAAGAAGAAGTAGGAGAAGGTGAAGTCAGGAGGGTGAATCAGAAGAAGCAGAAGAAGGAGAAGGAGAAGGTGAAGTCTGGAGGGTGAATCAGAAGAATCAGATGAAGGAGAAGTAGAAGGTGAAGTCTGGAGGGTGAATCAGAAGAAGCAGAAGAAAGAGAAGGAGAAGGTGAAGTCTGGAGGGTGAAGCAGAAGAAACAGAAGAAGGAGAAGGAGAAGGTGAAGACTGGAGGGTGAATCAGAAGAAGTAGAAGAAGGAGAAGGAGAAGGTGAAGTCTGGAGGGTGAATCAGAAGAAGTAGAAGAAGGAGAAGGAGAAGGTGAAGTCTGGAGGGTGAATCAGAAGAAGCAGAAGAAGGAGAAGGAGAAGGTGAAGTCTGGAGGGTGAATCAGAAGAAGCAGAAGAAGGAGAAGGAGAAGATGAAGTCTGGAGGGTGAATCAGAAGAAGTAGAAGAAGGAGAAGGAGACGGTGAAGTCTGGAGGGTTAATCAGAAGTAGGAGAAGAAGGAGAAGTAGAAGGTGAAGTCTGGACGGTGAATCAGAAGAAACAGAAGAAGGAGAAGGAGAAGGTGAAGTCTGGAGGGTGAATCAGAAGAAGTAGAAGAAGGAGAAGGAGAAGCTGTAGTCTGGAGGGTGAATCAGAAGAAGTAGACGAAGGAGAAGGAGAAGGTGAAGTCTGGAGGGTGAATCAGAAGAAGCAGAAGAAGGAGAAGGAGAAGGTGAAGTCTGGAGGCTGAATCAGAAGAAGCAGAAGAAGGAGAAGGAGAAGGTGAAGTCTGGAGGGTGAATCAGAAGAAGCAGAAAAAGGAGAAGGAGAAGGTGAAGTCTGAAGGGTGAATCAGAAGAAGTAGAAGAAGGAGAAGGAGAAGGTGAAGTCTGGAGGGTGAAGCAGAAGAAGTAGAAGAAGGAGCAGGAGAAGGTGAAGTCAGGAGGGTGAATCAGAAGAAGTAGAAGAAGGAGAAGGAGAAGATGAAGTCAGGACGGTGAATAATAAGAAGCAGAAGAAGGAGAAGGAGAAGGTGAAGTCTGGAGGGTGAATCAGAAGAATCAGAAGAAGGAGAAGGAGAAGGTGAAGTCTGGAGGGCGAAGCAGAAGAAGCAGAAGAAGGAGAAGGAGAAGGTGAAGTCTGGAGGGTGAAGCAGAAGAAGCAGAAGAAGGAGAAGGAGTAGGTGAAGTCTGGAGTGTGAATCAGAAGAAGCAGAAGAAGGAGAAGGAGAAGGTGAAGTCTAGAGGGTGAATCAGAAGAAGCAGAATAAGGAGAAGGAGAAGGTGAAGTCTGGAGGGTGAATCAGAAGAAGCAGAAGAAGGAGAAGGAGAAGGTGAAGTCTGGAGGGTGAATCAGAAGAAGTAGAAGAAGGAGAAGGAGAAGGTGAAGTCTGGAGGGTGAAGCAGAAGAAGTAGAAGAAGGAGAAGGAGAAGGTGAAGTCAGGAGGGTGAATCAGAAGAAGTAGAAGAAGGAGAAGGAGAAGGTGAAGTCAGGAGGGTGAATCAGAAGAAGCAGAAGAAGGAGAAGGAGAAGGTGAAGTCTGGAGGGTGAATCAGAAGAATCAGAAGAAGGAGAAGGAGAAGGTGAAGTCTGGAGGGTGAATCAGAAGAAGCAGAGGAAGGAGAAGGAGAAGGTGAAGTCTGGAGGGTGAATCAGAAGAAGCAGAATAAGGAGAAGGAGAAGGTGAAGTCTGGAGGGTGAATCAGAAGAAGCAGAATAAGGAGAAAGAGAAGGTGAAGTCTGGAGGGTGAATCAGAAGAAGCAGAAGAAGGAGAAGGAGAAGATGAAGTCTGGAGGGTGAATCAGAAGAAGTAGAAGAAGGAGAAGGAGAAGGTGAAGTCTGGAGGGTGAAGCAGAAGAAGTAGAAGAAGGAGAAGGAGAAGGTGAAGTCAGGAGGGTGCATCAGAAGAAGTAGAAGAAGAAGTAGGAGAAGGTGAAGTCAGGAGGGTGAATCAGAAGAAGCAGAAGAAGGAGAAGAAGAAAGTGAAGTCTGGAGGGTGAAGCAGAAGAAGGAGAAGGAGAAGGTGAAGTCAGGAGGGTGAATCAGAAGAAGTAGAAGAAGGAGAAGGAGAAGGTGAAGTCAGGAGGGTGAATCAGAAGAAGCAGAAGAAGGAGAAGGAGAAGGTGAAGTCTGGAGGGTGAATCAGAAGAAGTAGAAGAAGGAGAAGGAGAAGGTGAAGTCTGGAGTGTGAATCAGAAGAAGCAGAAGAAGGAGAAGGAGAAGGTGAAGTCAAGAAGGTGAATCAGAAGAAGCAGAATAAGGAGAAGGAGAAGGTGAAGTCTGCAGGGTGAATCAGAAGAAGCAGAAGAAGGAGAAGGAGAAGGTGAAGTCTGGAGGGTGAATCAGAAGAAGTATAAGAAGGAGAAGGAGAAGGTGATGTCTGGGGGGTGAAGCAGAAGAAGTAGAAGAAGGAGAAGGAGAAGGTGAAGTCAGGAGGGTGAATCAGAAGAAGTAGAAGAAGGAGAAGGAGAAGGTGAAGTCAGGAGGGTGAATCAGAAGAAGCAGAAGAAGGAGAAGGAGAAGGTGAAGTCTGGAGGGTGAATCAGAAGAATCAGAAGAAGGAGAAGGAGAAGGTGAGGTCTGGAGGGTGAATCAGAAGAAGCAGAGGAAGGAGAAGGAGAAGGTGAAGTCTGGAGGGTGAATCAGAAGAAGCAGAATAAGGAGAAGGAGAAGGTGAAGTCTGGAGGGTGAATCAGAAGAAGCAGAATAAGGAGAAGGAGAAGGTGAAGTCTGGAGGGTGAATCAGAAGAAGCAGAAGAAGGAGAAGGAGAAGATGAAGTCTGGAGGGTGAATCAGAAGAAGTAGAAGAAGGAGAAGGAGAAGGTGAAGTCTGGAGGGTGAAGCAGAAGAAGTAGAAGAAGGAGAAGGAGAAGGTGAAGTCAGGAGGGTGTATCAGAAGAAGTAGAAGAAGAAGTAGGAGAAGGTGAAGTCAGGAGGGTGAATCAGAAGAAGCAGAAGAAGGAGAAGGAGAAGGTGAAGTCTGGAGGGTGAATCAGAAGAATCAGAAGAAGGAGAAGTAGAAGGTGAAGTCTGGAGGGTGAATCAGAAGAAGCAGAAGAAAGAGAAGGAGAAGGTGAAGTCTGGAGGGTGAAGCAGAAGAAACAGAAGAAGGAGAAGGAGAAGGTGAAGACTGGAGGGTGAATCAGAAGAAGTAGAAGAAGGAGAAGGAGAAGGTGAAGTCTGGAGGGTGAATCAGAAGAAGTAGAAGAAGGAGAAGGAGAAGGTGAAGTCTGGAGGGTGAATCAGAAGAAGCAGAAGAAGGAGAAGGAGAAGGTGAAGTCTGGAGGGTGAATCAGAAGAAGCAGAAGAAGGAGAAGGAGAAGATGAAGTCTGGAGGGTGAATCAGAAGAAGTAGAAGAAGGAGAAGGAGACGGTGAAGTCTGGAGGGTTAAACAGAAGTAGGAGAAGAAGGAGAAGTAGAAGGTGAAGTCTGGACGGTGAATCAGAAGAAACAGAAGAAGGAGAAGGAGAAGGTGAAGTCTGGAGGGTGAATCAGAAGAAGTAGAAGAAGGAGAAGGAGAAGGTGTAGTCTGGAGGGTGAATCAGAAGAAGTAGACGAAGGAGAAGGAGAAGGTGAAGTCTGGAGGGTGAATCAGAAGAAGCAGAAGAAGGAGAAGGAGAAGGTGAAGTCTGGAGGGTGAATCAGAAGAAGCAGAAGAAGGAGAAGGAGAAGGTGAAGTCTGGAGGGTGAATCAGAAGAAGCAGAATAAGGAGAAGGAGAAGGTGAAGTCTGGAGGGTGAATCAGAAGAAGCAGAAAAAGGAGAAGGAGAAGGTGAAGTCTGAAGGGTGAATCAGAAGAAGTAGAAGAAGGAGAAGGAGAAGGTGAAGTCTGGAGGGTGAAGCAGAAGAAGTAGAAGAAGGAGCAGGAGAAGGTGAAGTCAGGAGGGTGAATCAGAAGAAGTAGAAGAAGGAGAAGGAGAAGATGAAGTCAGGAGGGTGAATAATAAGAAGCAGAAGAAGGAGAAGGAGAAGGTGAAGTCTGGAGGGTGAGCAGAAGAATCAGAAGAAGGAGAAGGAGAAGGTGAAGTCTGGAGGGTGAATCAGAAGAAGCAGAAGAAGGAGAAGGAGAAGGTGAAGTCTGGAGGGAGAAGCAGAAGAAGTAGAAGAAGGAGAAGGAGAAGGTGAAGTCTGGAGGGTGAATCAGAAGAAGTAGAAGAAGGAGAAGGAGAAGGTGTAGTCTGGAGGGTGAATCAGAAGAAGTAGACGAAGGAGAAGGAGAAGGTGAAGTCTGGAGGGTGAATCAGAAGAAGCAGAAGAAGGAGAAGGGGAAGGTGAAGTCTGGAGGGTGAATCAGAAGAAGCAGAAGAAGGAGAAGGAGAAGGTGAAGTCTGGAGGGTGAATCAGAAGAAGCAGAATAAGGAGAAGGAGAAGGTGAAGTCTGGAGGGTGAATCAGAAGAAGCAGAAAAAGGAGAAGGAGAAGGTGAAGTCTGAAGGGTGAATCAGAAGAAGTAGAAGAAGGAGAAGGAGAAGGTGAAGTCTGGAGGGTGAAGCAGAAGAAGTAGAAGAAGGAGCAGGAGAAGGTGAAGTCAGGAGGGTGAATCAGAAGAAGTAGAAGAAGGAGAAGGAGAAGATGAAGTCAGGAGGGTGAATCATAAGAAGCAGAAGAAGGAGAAGAAGAAGGTGAAGTCTGGAGGGTGAATCAGAAGAATCAGAAGAAGGAGAAGGAGAAGGTGAAGTCTGGAGGGTGAATCAGAAGAAGCAGAAGAAGGAGAAGGAGAAGGTGAAGTCTGGAGGGAGAAGCAGAAGAAGTAGAAGAAGGAGAAGGAGAAGGTGAAGTCTGGAGGGTGAATCAGAAGAAGTAGAAGAAGGAGAAGGAGAAGGTGAAGTCTGGAGGGTGAATCAGAAGAAGCAGAAGAAGGAGAAGGAGAAGGTGAAGTCTGGAGGGTGAATCAGAAGAAGCAGAAGAAGGAGAAGGAGAAGGTGAAGTCTAGAGGGTGAATCAGAAGAAGCAGAAGAAGGAGAAGGAGAAGGTGAAGTCAGGAGGGTGAATCAGAAGAAGCAGAAGAAGGAGAAGGAGAAGGTGAAGTTAGGAGGGTGAATCAGAAGAAGCAGAAGAAGGAGAAGGAGCAGGTGATGTCAGGGGGATGAAGCAGAAGAAGTAGAAGAAGGAGAAGGAGAAGGTGAAGTCAGGACGGTGAAGCAGAAGAAGTAGAAGAAGGAGAAGGAGAAGGTCAAGTCTGGAGGGTGAATCAGAAGAAGTAGAATAAGGAGAAGGAGAAGGTGAAGTCAGGAGGGTGAATCAGAAGAAGCAGAAGAAGGAGAAGGAGAAGGTGAAGTTAGGAGGGTGAATCAGAAGAAGCAGAAGAAGGAGAAGGAGCAGGTGATGTCAGGGGGATGAAGCAGAAGAAGTAGAAGAAGGAGAAGGAGAAGGTGAAGTCTGGAGGGTGAATCAGAAGAAGTAGAAGAAGGAGAAGGAGAAGGTCAAGTCTGGAGGGTGAATCAGAAGAAGTAGAATAAGGAGAAGGAGAAGGTGAAGTCTGGAGGGTGAAGCAGAAGAAGTAGAAGAAGGAGAAGGAGAAGGTGAAGTCAGGAGGGTGAATCAGAAGAAGTAGAAGAAGGAGAAGGAGAAGGTGAAGTCAGGAGTGTGAATCAGAAGAAGCAGAAGAAGGAGAAGGAGAAGGTGAAGTCTGGAGGGTGAATCAGAAGAATCAGAAGAAGGAGAAGGAGAAGGTGAAGTCTGGAGGGTGAATCAGAAGAAGCAGAAGAAAGAGAAGGAGAAGGTGAAGTCTGGAGGGTGAATCAGAAGAAGTAGAAGAAGGAGAAGGAGAAGGTGAAGTCTGGAGTGTGAATCAGAAGAAGCAGAAGAAGGAGAAGGAGAAGGTGAAGTCTAGAGGGTGAATCAGAAGAAGCAGAATAAGGAGAAGGAGAAGGTGAAGTCTGGAGGGTGAATCAGAAGAAGCAGAAGAAGGAGAAGGAGAAGGTGAAGTCTGGAGGGTGAATCAGAAGAAGAAGAAGAAGGAGAAGGTAAGGTGAAGTCTGGAGGGTGAAGCAGAAGAAGTAGAAGAAGGAGAAGGAGAAGGTGAAGTCAGGAGGGTGAATCAGAAGAAGTAGAAAAGGAGAAGGAGAAGGTGAAGTCAGGAGGGTGAATCAGAAGAAGCAGAAGAAGGAGAAGGAGAAGGTGAAGTCTGGAGGGTGAATCAGAAGAATCAGAAGAAGGAGAAGGAGAAGGTGAAGTCTGGAGGGTGAATCAGAAGAAGCAGAGGAAGGAGAAGGAGAAGGTGAAGTCTGGAGGGTGAATCAGAAGAAGCAGAATAAGGAGAAGGAGAAGGTGAAGTCTGGAGGGTGAATCAGAAGAAGCAGAATAAGGAGAAAGAGAAGGTGAAGTCTGGAGGGTGAATCAGAAGAAGCAGAAGAAGGAGAAGGAGAAGATGAAGTCTGGAGGGTGAATCAGAAGAAGTAGAAGAAGGAGAAGGAGAAGGTGAAGTCTGGAGGGTGAAGCAGAAGAAGTAGAAGAAGGAGAAGGAGAAGGTGAAGTCAGGAGGGTGAATCAGAAGAAGCAGAAGAAGGAGAAGAAGAAAGTGAAGTCTGGAGGGTGAAGCAGAAGAAGGAGAAGGAGAAGGTGAAGTCAGGAGGGTGAATCAGAAGAAGTAGAAGAAGGACAAGGAGAAGGTGAAGTCAGGAGGGTGAATCAGAAGAAGCAGAAGAAGGAGAAGGAGAAGGTGAAGTCTGGAGGGTGAATCAGAAGAAGTAGAAGAAGGAGAAGGAGAAGGTGAAGTCTGGAGTGTGAATCAGAAGAAGCAGAAGAAGGAGAAGGAGAAGGTGAAGTCAAGAAGGTGAATCAGAAGAAGCAGAATAAGGAGAAGGAGAAGGTGAATTCTGCAGGGTGAATCAGAAGAAGCAGAAGAAGGAGAAGGAGAAGGTGAAGTCTGGAGGGTGAATCAGAAGAAGTATAAGAAGGAGAAGGAGAAGGTGATGTCTGGGGGGTGAAGCAGAAGAAGTAGAAGAAGGAGAAGGGGAAGGTGAAGTCAGGAGGGTGAATCAGAAGAAGTAGAAGAAGGAGAAGGAGAAGGTGAAGTCAGGAGGGTGAATCAGAAGAAGCAGAAGAAGGAGAAGGAGAAGGTGAAGTCTGGAGGGTGAATCAGAAGAATCAGAAGAAGGAGAAGGAGAAGGTGAGGTCTGGAGGGTGAATCAGAAGAAGCAGAGGAAGGAGAAGGAGAAGGTGAAGTCTGGAGGGTGAATCAGAAGAAGCAGAATAAGGAGAAGGAGAAGGTGAAGTCTGGAGGGTGAATCAGAAGAAGCAGAATAAGGAGAAGGAGAAGGTGAAGTCTGGAGGGTGAATCAGAAGAAGCAGAAGAAGGAGAAGGAGAAGATGAAGTCTGGAGGGTGAATCAGAAGAAGTAGAAGAAGGAGAAGGAGAAGGTGAAGTCTGGAGGGTGAAGCAGAAGAAGTAGAAGAAGGAGAAGGAGAAGGTGAAGTCAGGAGGGTGTATCAGAAGAAGTAGAAGAAGAAGTAGGAGAAGGTGAAGTCAGGAGGGTGAATCAGAAGAAGCAGAAGAAGGAGAAGGAGAAGGTGAAGTCTGGAGGGTGAATCAGAAGAATCAGATGAAGGAGAAGTAGAAGGTGAAGTCTGGAGGGTGAATCAGAAGAAGCAGAAGAAAGAGAAGGAGAAGGTGAAGTCTGGAGGGTGAAGCAGAAGAAACAGAAGAAGGAGAAGGAGAAGGTGAAGACTGGAGGGTGAATCAGAAGAAGTAGAAGAAGGAGAAGGAGAAGGTGAAGTCTGGAGGGTGAATCAGAAGAAGTAGAAGAAGGAGAAGGAGAAGGTGAAGTCTGGAGGGTGAATCAGAAGAAGCAGAAGAAGGAGAAGGAGAAGGTGAAGTCTGGAGGGTGAATCAGAAGAAGCAGAAGAAGGAGAAGGAGAAGATGAAGTCTGGAGGGTGAATCAGAAGAAGTAGAAGAAGGAGAAGGAGACGGTGAAGTCTGGAGGGTTAATCAGAAGTAGGAGAAGAAGGAGAAGTAGAAGGTGAAGTCTGGACGGTGAATCAGAAGAAACAGAAGAAGGAGAAGGAGAAGGTGAAGTCTGGAGGGTGAATCAGAAGAAGTAGAAGAAGGAGAAGGAGAAGCTGTAGTCTGGAGGGTGAATCAGAAGAAGTAGACGAAGGAGAAGGAGAAGGTGAAGTCTGGAGGGTGAATCAGAAGAAGCAGAAGAAGGAGAAGGAGAAGGTGAAGTCTGGAGGCTGAATCAGAAGAAGCAGAAGAAGGAGAAGGAGAAGGTGAAGTCTGGAGGGTGAATCAGAAGAAGCAGAAAAAGGAGAAGGAGAAGGTGAAGTCAGGAGGGTGAATCAGAAGAAGTAGAAGAAGGAGAAGGAGAAGATGAAGTCAGGACGGTGAATAATAAGAAGCAGAAGAAGGAGAAGGAGAAGGTGAAGTCTGGAGGGTGAATCAGAAGAATCAGAAGAAGGAGAAGGAGAAGGTGAAGTCTGGAGGGCGAAGCAGAAGAAGCAGAAGAAGGAGAAGGAGAAGGTGAAGTCTGGAGGGTGAAGCAGAAGAAGCAGAAGAAGGAGAAGGAGTAGGTGAAGTCTGGAGTGTGAATCAGAAGAAGCAGAAGAAGGAGAAGGAGAAGGTGAAGTCTAGAGGGTGAATCAGAAGAAGCAGAATAAGGAGAAGGAGAAGGTGAAGTCTGGAGGGTGAATCAGAAGAAGCAGAAGAAGGAGAAGGAGAAGGTGAAGTCTGGAGGGTGAATCAGAAGAAGTAGAAGAAGGAGAAGGAGAAGGTGAAGTCTGGAGGGTGAAGCAGAAGAAGTAGAAGAAGGAGAAGGAGAAGGTGAAGTCAGGAGGGTGAATCAGAAGAAGTAGAAGAAGGAGAAGGAGAAGGTGAAGTCAGGAGGGTGAATCAGAAGAAGCAGAAGAAGGAGAAGGAGAAGGTGAAGTCTGGAGGGTGAATCAGAAGAATCAGAAGAAGGAGAAGGAGAAGGTGAAGTCTGGAGGGTGAATCAGAAGAAGCAGAGGAAGGAGAAGGAGAAGGTGAAGTCTGGAGGGTGAATCAGAAGAAGCAGAATAAGGAGAAGGAGAAGGTGAAGTCTGGAGGGTGAATCAGAAGAAGCAGAATAAGGAGAAAGAGAAGGTGAAGTCTGGAGGGTGAATCAGAAGAAGCAGAAGAAGGAGAAGGAGAAGATGAAGTCTGGAGGGTGAATCAGAAGAAGTAGAAGAAGGAGAAGGAGAAGGTGAAGTCTGGAGGGTGAAGCAGAAGAAGTAGAAGAAGGAGAAGGAGAAGGTGAAGTCAGGAGGGTGCATCAGAAGAAGTAGAAGAAGAAGTAGGAGAAGGTGAAGTCAGGAGGGTGAATCAGAAGAAGCAGAAGAAGGAGAAGAAGAAAGTGAAGTCTGGAGGGTGAAGCAGAAGAAGGAGAAGGAGAAGGTGAAGTCAGGAGGGTGAATCAGAAGAAGTAGAAGAAGGAGAAGGAGAAGGTGAAGTCAGGAGGGTGAATCAGAAGAAGCAGAAGAAGGAGAAGGAGAAGGTGAAGTCTGGAGGGTGAATCAGAAGAAGTAGAAGAAGGAGAAGGAGAAGGTGAAGTCTGGAGTGTGAATCAGAAGAAGCAGAAGAAGGAGAAGGAGAAGGTGAAGTCAAGAAGGTGAATCAGAAGAAGCAGAATAAGGAGAAGGAGAAGGTGAAGTCTGCAGGGTGAATCAGAAGAAGCAGAAGAAGGAGAAGGAGAAGGTGAAGTCTGGAGGGTGAATCAGAAGAAGTATAAGAAGGAGAAGGAGAAGGTGATGTCTGGGGGGTGAAGCAGAAGAAGTAGAAGAAGGAGAAGGAGAAGGTGAAGTCAGGAGGGTGAATCAGAAGAAGTAGAAGAAGGAGAAGGAGAAGGTGAAGTCAGGAGGGTGAATCAGAAGAAGCAGAAGAAGGAGAAGGAGAAGGTGAAGTCTGGAGGGTGAATCAGAAGAATCAGAAGAAGGAGAAGGAGAAGGTGAGGTCTGGAGGGTGAATCAGAAGAAGCAGAGGAAGGAGAAGGAGAAGGTGAAGTCTGGAGGGTGAATCAGAAGAAGCAGAATAAGGAGAAGGAGAAGGTGAAGTCTGGAGGGTGAATCAGAAGAAGCAGAATAAGGAGAAGGAGAAGGTGAAGTCTGGAGGGTGAATCAGAAGAAGCAGAAGAAGGAGAAGGAGAAGATGAAGTCTGGAGGGTGAATCAGAAGAAGTAGAAGAAGGAGAAGGAGAAGGTGAAGTCTGGAGGGTGAAGCAGAAGAAGTAGAAGAAGGAGAAGGAGAAGGTGAAGTCAGGAGGGTGTATCAGAAGAAGTAGAAGAAGAAGTAGGAGAAGGTGAAGTCAGGAGGGTGAATCAGAAGAAGCAGAAGAAGGAGAAGGAGAAGGTGAAGTCTGGAGGGTGAATCAGAAGAATCAGAAGAAGGAGAAGTAGAAGGTGAAGTCTGGAGGGTGAATCAGAAGAAGCAGAAGAAAGAGAAGGAGAAGGTGAAGTCTGGAGGGTGAAGCAGAAGAAACAGAAGAAGGAGAAGGAGAAGGTGAAGACTGGAGGGTGAATCAGAAGAAGTAGAAGAAGGAGAAGGAGAAGGTGAAGTCTGGAGGGTGAATCAGAAGAAGTAGAAGAAGGAGAAGGAGAAGGTGAAGTCTGGAGGGTGAATCAGAAGAAGCAGAAGAAGGAGAAGGAGAAGGTGAAGTCTGGAGGGTGAATCAGAAGAAGCAGAAGAAGGAGAAGGAGAAGATGAAGTCTGGAGGGTGAATCAGAAGAAGTAGAAGAAGGAGAAGGAGACGGTGAAGTCTGGAGGGTTAATCAGAAGTAGGAGAAGAAGGAGAAGTAGAAGGTGAAGTCTGGACGGTGAATCAGAAGAAACAGAAGAAGGAGAAGGAGAAGGTGAAGTCTGGAGGGTGAATCAGAAGAAGTAGAAGAAGGAGAAGGAGAAGGTGTAGTCTGGAGGGTGAATCAGAAGAAGTAGACGAAGGAGAAGGAGAAGGTGAAGTCTGGAGGGTGAATCAGAAGAAGCAGAAGAAGGAGAAGGAGAAGGTGAAGTCTGGAGGGTGAATCAGAAGAAGCAGAAGAAGGAGAAGGAGAAGGTGAAGTCTGGAGGGTGAATCAGAAGAAGCAGAATAAGGAGAAGGAGAAGGTGAAGTCTGGAGGGTGAATCAGAAGAAGCAGAAAAAGGAGAAGGAGAAGGTGAAGTCTGAAGGGTGAATCAGAAGAAGTAGAAGAAGGAGAAGGAGAAGGTGAAGTCTGGAGGGTGAAGCAGAAGAAGTAGAAGAAGGAGCAGGAGAAGGTGAAGTCAGGAGGGTGAATCAGAAGAAGTAGAAGAAGGAGAAGGAGAAGATGAAGTCAGGAGGGTGAATAATAAGAAGCAGAAGAAGGAGAAGGAGAAGGTGAAGTCTGGAGGGTGAGCAGAAGAATCAGAAGAAGGAGAAGGAGAAGGTGAAGTCTGGAGGGTGAATCAGAAGAAGCAGAAGAAGGAGAAGGAGAAGGTGAAGTCTGGAGGGAGAAGCAGAAGAAGTAGAAGAAGGAGAAGGAGAAGGTGAAGTCTGGAGGGTGAATCAGAAGAAGTAGAAGAAGGAGAAGGAGAAGGTGTAGTCTGGAGGGTGAATCAGAAGAAGTAGACGAAGGAGAAGGAGAAGGTGAAGTCTGGAGGGTGAATCAGAAGAAGCAGAAGAAGGAGAAGGGGAAGGTGAAGTCTGGAGGGTGAATCAGAAGAAGCAGAAGAAGGAGAAGGAGAAGGTGAAGTCTGGAGGGTGAATCAGAAGAAGCAGAATAAGGAGAAGGAGAAGGTGAAGTCTGGAGGGTGAATCAGAAGAAGCAGAAAAAGGAGAAGGAGAAGGTGAAGTCTGAAGGGTGAATCAGAAGAAGTAGAAGAAGGAGAAGGAGAAGGTGAAGTCTGGAGGGTGAAGCAGAAGAAGTAGAAGAAGGAGCAGGAGAAGGTGAAGTCAGGAGGGTGAATCAGAAGAAGTAGAAGAAGGAGAAGGAGAAGATGAAGTCAGGAGGGTGAATCATAAGAAGCAGAAGAAGGAGAAGAAGAAGGTGAAGTCTGGAGGGTGAATCAGAAGAATCAGAAGAAGGAGAAGGAGAAGGTGAAGTCTGGAGGGTGAATCAGAAGAAGCAGAAGAAGGAGAAGGAGAAGGTGAAGTCTGGAGGGAGAAGCAGAAGAAGTAGAAGAAGGAGAAGGAGAAGGTGAAGTCTGGAGGGTGAATCAGAAGAAGTAGAAGAAGGAGAAGGAGAAGGTGAAGTCTGGAGGGTGAATCAGAAGAAGCAGAAGAAGGAGAAGGAGAAGGTGAAGTCTGGAGGGTGAATCAGAAGAAGCAGAAGAAGGAGAAGGAGAAGGTGAAGTCTGGAGGGTGAAACAGAAGAAGCAGAATAAGGAGAAGGAGAAGGTGAAGTCAGGAGGGTGAATCAGAAGAAGTAGAAGAAGGAGCAGGAGAAGGTGAAGTCAGGAGGGTGAATCAGAAGAAGTAGAAGAAGGAGAAGGAGAAGATGAAGTCAGGAGGGTGAATAATAAGAAGCAGAAGAAGGAGAAGGAGAAGGTGAAGTCTGGAGGGTGAATAATAAGAAGCAGAAGAAGGAGAAGGAGAAGGTGAAGTCTGGAGGGTGAGCAGAAGAATCAGAAGAAGGAGAAGGAGAAGGTGAAGTCTGGAGGGTGAATCAGAAGAAGCAGAAGAAGGGGAAGGAGAAGCTGAAGTCTGGAGGGAGAAGCAGAAGAAGTAGAAGAAGGAGAAGGAGAAGGTGAAGTCTGGAGGGTGAATCAGAAGAAGTAGAAGAAGGAGAAGGAGAAGGTGTAGTCTGGAGGGTGAATCAGAAGAAGTAGACGAAGGAGAAGGAGAAGGTGAAGTCTGGAGGGTGAATCAGAAGAAGCAGAAGAAGGAGAAGGGGAAGGTGAAGTCTGGAGGGTGAATCAGAAGAAGCAGAAGAAGGAGAAGGAGAAGGTGAAGTCTGGAGGGTGAATCAGAAGAAGCAGAATAAGGAGAAGGAGAAGGTGAAGTCTGGAGGGTGAATCAGAAGAAGCAGAAAAAGGAGAAGGAGAAGGTGAAGTCTGAAGGGTGAATCAGAAGAAGTAGAAGAAGGAGAAGGAGAAGGTGAAGTCTGGAGGGTGAAGCAGAAGAAGTAGAAGAAGGAGCAGGAGAAGGTGAAGTCAGGAGGGTGAATCAGAAGAAGTAGAAGAAGGAGAAGGAGAAGATGAAGTCAGGAGGGTGAATCATAAGAAGCAGAAGAAGGAGAAGAAGAAGGTGAAGTCTGGAGGGTGAATCAGAAGAATCAGAAGAAGGAGAAGGAGAAGGTGAAGTCTGGAGGGTGAATCAGAAGAAGCAGAAGAAGGAGAAGGAGAAGGTGAAGTCTGGAGGGAGAAGCAGAAGAAGTAGAAGAAGGAGAAGGAGAAGGTGAAGTCTGGAGGGTGAATCAGAAGAAGTAGAAGAAGGAGAAGGAGAAGGTGAAGTCTGGAGGGTGAATCAGAAGAAGCAGAAGAAGGAGAAGGAGAAGGTGAAGTCTGGAGGGTGAATCAGAAGAAGCAGAAGAAGGAGAAGGAGAAGGTGAAGTCTGGAGGGTGAAACAGAAGAAGCAGAATAAGGAGAAGGAGAAGGTGAAGTCAGGAGGGTGAATCAGAAGAAGCAGAAGAAGGAGAAGGAGAAGGTGAAGTAAGGAGGGTGAATCAGAAGAAGCAGAAGAAGGAGAAGGAGAAGGTGAAGTCTGGAGTGTGAAGCAGAAGAAGCAAAAGAAGGAGTAGGAGAAGGTGAAGTCTGGAGGGTGAATCAGAAGAAGTAGAAGAAGGAGAAGGAGAAGGTGAAGTCTGGAGGGTGAAGCAGAAGAAGTAGAAGAAGGAGAAGGAGAAGGTGAAGTCAGGAGGGTGAATCAGAAGAAGTAGAAGAAGGAGAAGGAGAAGGTGAAGTCAGGAGGGTGAATCAGAAGAAGCAGAAGAAGGAGAAGGAGAAGGTGAAGTAAGGAGGGTGAATCAGAAGAAGCAGAAGAAGGAGAAGGAGAAGGTGAAGTCTGGAGTGTGAAGCAGAAGAAGCAAAAGAAGGAGAAGGAGAAGGTGAAGTCTGGAGGGTGAATCAGAAGAAGTAGAAGAAGGAGAAGGAGAAGGTGAAGTCTGCAGGGGGAAGCAGAAGAAGTAAAAGAAGGAGAAGGAGAAGGTGAAGTCAGGAGGGTGAATCAGAAGAAGTAGAAGAAGGAGAAGGAGAAGGTGAAGTCAGGAGGGTGAATCAGAAGAAGCAGAAGAAGGAGAAGGAGAAGGTGAAGTCTGGAGGGTGAATCAGAAGAATCAGAAGAAGGAGAAGGAGAAGGTGAAGTCTGGAGGGTGAATCAGAAGAAGCAGAAGAAAGAGAAGGAGAAGGTGAAGTCTGGAGGGTGAATCAGAAGAAGTAGAAGAAGGAGAAGGAGAAGGTGAAGTCTGGAGGGTGAATCAGAAAAAGCAGAAGAAGGAGAAGGAGAAGGTGAAGTCTGGAGGGAGAATCAGAAGAAGCAGAAGAAGGAGAAGGAGAAGGTGAAGTCTGGAGGGTGAATCAGAAGAAGCAGAAGAAGGAGAAGGAGAAGGTGAAGTCTGGAGGGTGAATCAGAAGAAGCAGAATAAGGAGAAGGAGAAGGTGAAGTCTGGAGGGTGAATCAGAAGACGCAGAAAAAGGAGAAGCAGAAGGTGAAGTCTGAAGGGTGAATCAGAAGAAGTAGAAGAAGGAGAAGGAGAAGGTGAAGTCTGGAGGGTGAAGCAGAAGAAGTAGAAGAAGGAGAAGGAGAAGGTGAAGTCAGGAGGGTGAATCAGAAGAAGTAGAAGAAGGAGAAGGAGAAGGTGAAGTCAGGAGGGTGAATCAGAAGAAGCAGAAGAAGGAGAAGGAGAAGGTGAAGTCTGGAGGGTGAATCAGAAGAATCAGAAGAAGGAGAAGGAGAAGGTGAAGTCTGGAGGGTGAATCAGAAGAAGCAGAAGAAAGAGAAGGAGAAGGTGAAGTCTGGAGGGTGAAGCAGAAGAAACAGAAGAAGGAGAAGGAGAAGGTGAAGACTGGAGGGTGAATCAGAAGAAGTAGAAGAAGGAGAAGGAGAAGGTGAAGTCTGTAGGGTGAATCAGAAGAAGTAGAAGAAGGAGAAGGAGAAGGTGAAGTCTGGAGGGTGAATCAGAAGAAGCAGAAGAAGGAGAAGGAGAAGGTGAAGTCTGGAGGGTGAATCAGAAGAAGCAGAAGAAGGAGAAGGAGAAGATGAAGTCTGGAGGGTGAATCAGAAGAAGTAGAAGAAGGAGAAGGAGAAGGTGAGGTCTGGAGGGTGAATCAGAAGAAGCAGAAGAAGGAGAAGGAGAAGGTGAAGTCTGGAGGGTGAATCAGAAGATGCAGAAGAAGGAGAAGGAGAAGGTGAAGTCTGGAGGGTGAATCAGAAGAAGCAGAAGAAGGAGAAGGAGAAGGTGAAGTCAGGAGGGTGAATCAGAAGAAGCAGAAGAAGGAGAAGGAGAAGGTGAAGTTAGGAGGGTGAATCAGAAGAAGCAGAAGAAGGAGAAGGAGCAGGTGATGTCAGGGGGATGAAGCAGAAGAAGTAGAAGAAGGAGAAGGAGAAGGTGAAGTCAGGACGGTGAAGCAGAAGAAGCAGAAGAAGGAGAAGGAGAAGGTGAAGTCTGGAGGGTGAAACAGAAGAAGTAGAAGAAGGAGAAGGCGAAGGTCAAGTCTGGAGGGTGAATCAGAAGAAGTAGAATAAGGAGAAGGAGAAGGTGAAGTCTGGAGGGTGAAGCAGAAGAAGTAGAAGAAGGAGAAGGAGAAGGTGAAGTCAGGAGGGTGAATCAGAAGAAGTAGAAGAAGGAGAAGGAGAAGGTGAAGTCAGGAGGGTGAATCAGAAGAAGCAGAAGAAGGAGAAGGAGAAGGTGAAGTCTGGAGGGTGAATCAGAAGAATCAGAAGAAGGAGAAGGAGAAGGTGAAGTCTGGAGGGTGAATCAGAAGAAGCAGAAGAAAGAGAAGGAGAAGGTGAAGTCTGGAGGGTGAATCAGAAGAAGTAGAAGAAGGAGAAGGAGATGGTGAAGTCTGGAGTGTGAATCAGAAGAAGCAGAAGAAGGAGAAGGAGAAGGTGAAGTCTAGAGGGTGAATCAGAAGTAGCAGAATAAGGAGAAGGAGAAGGTGAAGTCTGGAGGGTGAATCAGAAGAAGCAGAAGAAGGAGAAGGAGAAGGTGAAGTCTGGAGGGTGAATCAGAAGAAGTAGAAGAAGGAGAAGGAGAAGGTGAAGTCTGGAGGGTGAAGCAGAAGAAGTAGAAGAAGGAGAAGGAGAAGGTGAAGTCAGGAGGGTGAATCAGAAGAAGTAGAAGAAGGAGAAGGAGAAGGTGAAGTCAGGAGGGTGAATCAGAAGAAGCAGAAGAAGGAAAAGGAGAAGGTGAAGTCTGCAGGGTGAATCAGAAGAATCAGAAGAAGGAGAAGGAGAAGGTGAAGTCTGGAGGGTGAATCAGAAGAAGCAGAGGAAGGAGAAGCAGAAGGTGAAGTCTGGAGGGTGTATCAGAAGAAGCAGAATAAGGAGAAGGAGAAGGTGAAGTCTGGAGGGTGAATCAGAAGAAGCAGAATAAGGAGAAAGAGAAGGTGAAGTCTGGAGGGTGAATCAGAAGAAGCAGAAGAAGGAGAAGGAGAGGATGAAGTCTGGAGGGTGAATCAGAAGAAGTAGAAGAAGGAGAAGGAGAAGGTGAAGTCTGGAGGGTGAAGCAGAAGAAGTAGAAGAAGGAGAAGGAGAAGGTGAAGTCAGGAGGGTGAATCAGAAGAAGTAGAAGAAGAAGTAGGAGAAGGTGAAGGTGAAGTCTGGAGGGTGAATCAGAAGAATCAGAAGAAGGAGAAGGAGAAGGTGAAGTCTGGAGGGTGAATCAGAAGAAGCAGAAGAAAGAGAAGAAGAAGGTGAAGTCTGGAGGGTGAATCAGAAGAATCAGAAGAAGGAGAAGGAGAAGGTGAAGTCTGGAGGGTGAATCAGAAGAAGCAGAAGAAAGAGAAGGAGAAGGTGAAGTCTGGAGGGTGAATCAGAAGAAGTAGAAGAAGGAGAAGGAGATGGTGAAGTCTGGAGTGTGAATCAGAAGAAGCAGAAGAAGGAGAAGGAGAAGGTGAAGTCTAGAGGGTGAATCAGAAGAAGCAGAATAAGGAGAAGGAGAAGGTGAAGTCTGGAGGGTGAATCAGAAGAAGCAGAAGAAGGAGAAGGAGAAGGTGAAGTCTGGAGGGTGAATCAGAAGAAGTAGAAGAAGGAGAAGGAGAAGGTGAAGTCTGGAGGGTGAAGCAGAAGAAGTAGAAGAAGGAGAAGGAGAAGGTGAAGTCAGGAGGGTGAATCAGAAGAAGTAGAAGAAGGAGAAGGAGAAGGTGAAGTCAGGAGGGTGAATCAGAAGAAGTAGAAGAAGGAGAAGGAGAAGGTGAAGTCAGGAGGGTGAATCAGAAGAAGTAGAAGAAGGAGAAGGAGAAGGTGAAGTCTGGAGGGTGAAGCAGAAGAAGTAGAAGAAGGAGAAGGAGAAGGTGAAGTCAGGAGGGTGAATCAGAAGAAGTAGAAGAAGAAGTAGGAGAAGGTGAAGGTGAAGTCTGGAGGGTGAATCAGAAGAATCAGAAGAAGGAGAAGGAGAAGGTGAAGTCTGGAGGGTGAATCAGAAGAAGCAGAAGAAAGAGAAGGAGAAGGTGAAGTCTGGAGGGTGAATCAGAAGAATCAGAAGAAGGAGAAGGAGAAGGTGAAGTCTGGAGGGTGAATCAGAAGAAGCAGAAGAAAGAGAAGGAGAAGGTGAAGTCTGGAGGGTGAATCAGAAGAAGTAGAAGAAGGAGAAGGAGATGGTGAAGTCTGGAGTGTGAATCAGAAGAAGCAGAAGAAGGAGAAGGAGAAGGTGAAGTCTAGAGGGTGAATCAGAAGAAGCAGAATAAGGAGAAGGAGAAGGTGAAGTCTGGAGGGTGAATCAGAAGAAGCAGAAGAAGGAGAAGGAGAAGGTGAAGTCTGGAGGGTGAATCAGAAGAAGTAGAAGAAGGAGAAGGAGAAGGTGAAGTCTGGAGGGTGAAGCAGAAGAAGTAGAAGAAGGAGAAGGAGAAGGTGAAGTCAGGAGGGTGAATCAGAAGAAGTAGAAGAAGGAGAAGGAGAAGGTGAAGTCAGGAGGGTGAATCAGAAGAAGCAGAAGAAGGAGAAGGAGAAGGTGAAGTCTGCAGGGTGAATCAGAAGAATCAGAAGAAGGAGAAGGAGAAGGTGAAGTCTGGAGGGTGAATCAGAAGAAGCAGAGGAAGGAGAAGCAGAAGGTGAAGTCTGGAGGGTGTATCAGAAGAAGCAGAATAAGGAGAAGGAGAAGGTGAAGTCTGGAGGGTGAATCAGAAGAAGCAGAATAAGGAGAAAGAGAAGGTGAAGTCTGGAGGGTGAATCAGAAGAAGCAGAAGAAGGAGAAGGAGAAGATGAAGTCTGGAGGGTGAATCAGAAGAAGTAGAAGAAGGAGAAGGAGAAGGTGAAGTCTGGAGGGTGAAGCAGAAGAAGTAGAAGAAGGAGAAGGAGAAGGTGAAGTCAGGAGGGTGAATCAGAAGAAGTAGAAGAAGAAGTAGGAGAAGGTGAAGGTGAAGTCTGGAGGGTGAATCAGAAGAATCAGAAGAAGGAGAAGTAGAAGGTGAAGTCTGGAGGGTGAATCAGAAGAAGCAGAAGAAAGAGAAGGAGAAGGTGAAGTCTGGAGGGTGAAGCAGAAGAAACAGAAGAAGGAGAAGGAGAAGGTGAAGACTGGAGGGTGAATCAGAAGAAGTAGAAGAAGGAGAAGGAGAAGGTGAAGTCTGGAGGGTGAATCAGAAGAAGTAGAAGAAGGAGAAGGATAAGGTGAAGTCTGGAGGGTGAATCAGAAGAAGCAGAAGAAGGAGAAGGAGAAGGTGAAGTCTGGAGGGTGAATCAGAAGAATCAGAAGAAGGAGAAGTAGAAGGTGAAGTCTGGAGGGTGAATCAGAAGAAGCAGAAGAAAGAGAAGGAGAAGGTGAAGTCTGGAGGGTGAAGCAGAAGAAACAGAAGAAGGAGAAGGAGAAGGTGAAGACTGGAGGGTGAATCAGAAGAAGTAGAAGAAGGAGAAGGAGAAGGTGAAGTCTGGAGGGTGAATCAGAAGAAGTAGAAGAAGGAGAAGGATAAGGTGAAGTCTGGAGGGTGAATCAGAAGAAGCAGAAGAAGGAGAAGGAGAAGGTGAAGTCTGGAGGGTGAATCAGAAGAAGCAGAAGAAGGAGAAGGAGAAGATGAAGTCTGGAGGGTGAATCAGAAGAAGTAGAAGAAGGAGAAGGAGAAGGTGAAGTCTGGAGGGTGAATCAGAAGTAGTAGAAGAAGGAGAAGGAGAAGGTGAAGTCTGGAGGGTGAATCAGAAGAAACAGAAGAAGGAGAAGGTGAAGTCTGGAGGGTGAATCAGAAGAAGTAGAAGAAGGAGAAGGAGAAGGTGTAGTCTGGAGGGTGAATCAGAAGAAGTAGACGAAGGAGAAGGAGAAGGTGAAGTCTGGAGGGTGAATCAGAAGAAGCAGAAGAAGGAGAAGGAGAAGGTGAAGTCTGGAGGGTGAATCAGAAGAAGCAGAAGAAGGAGAAGGAGAAGGTGAAGTCTGGAGGGTGAATCAGAAGAAGCAGAATAAGGAGAAGGAGAAGGTGAAGTCTGGAGGGTGAATCAGAAGAAGCAGAAAAAGGAGAAGGAGAAGGTGAAGTCTGAAGGGTGAATCAGAAGAAGTAGAAGAAGGAGAAGGAGAAGGTGAAGTCTGGAGGGTGAAGCAGAAGAAGTAGAAGAAGGAGCAGGAGAAGGTGAAGTCAGGAGGGTGAATCAGAAGAAGTAGAAGAAGGAGAAGGAGAAGATGAAGTCAGGAGGGTGAATCATAAGAAGCAGAAGAAGGAGAAGGAGAAGGTGAAGTCTGGAGGGTGAATCAGAAGAATCAGAAAAGGAGAAGGAGAAGGTGAAGTCTGGAGGGTGAATCAGAAGAAGCAGAAGAAGGAGAAGGAGAAGGTGAAGTCTGGAGGGAGAAGCAGAAGAAGTAGAAGAAGGAGAAGGAGAAGGTGAAGTCTGGAGGGTGAATCAGAAGAAGTAGAAGAAGGAGAAGGAGAAGGTGAAGTCTGGAGGGTGAATCAGAAGAAGCAGAAGAAAGAGAAGGAGAAGGTGAAGTCTGGAGGGTGAATCAGAAGAAGCAGAAGAAGTAGAAGGAGAAGGTGAAGTCTGGAGGGAGAAGCAGAAGAAGTAGAAGAAGGAGAAGGAGAAGGTGAAGTCTGGAGGGTGAATCAGAAGAAGTAGAAGAAGGAGAAGGAGAAGGTGAAGTCTGGAGGGTGAATCAGAAGAAACAGAAGAAGGAGAAGGAGAAGGTGAAGTCTGGAGGGTGAATCAGAAGAAGTAGAAGAAGGAGAAGGAGAAGGTGTAGTCTGGAGGGTGAATCAGAAGAAGTAGACGAAGGAGAAGGAGAAGGTGAAGTCTGGAGGGTGAACTAGAAGAAGCAGAAGAAGGAGAAGGAGAAGGTGAAGTCTGGAGGGTGAATCAGAAGAAGTAGAAGAAGGAGAAGGAGAAGGTGAAGTCTGGAGGGTGGATCAGAAGAAGCAGAAGAAGGAGAAGGAGAAGGTGAAGTCTGGAGGGTGAATCAGAAGAAGCAGAAGAAGGAGAAGGAGAAGGTGAAGTCTGGAGGGTGAATCAGAAGAAGCAGAATAAGGAGAAGGAGAAGGTGAAGTCAGGAGGGTGAATCAGAAGAAGCAGAAGAAGGAGAAGGAGAAGGTGAAGTAAGGAGGGTGAATCAGAAGAAGCAGAAGAAGGAGAAGGAGAAGGTGAATTCTGGAGTGTGAAGCAGAAGAAGCAAAAGAAGGAGAAGGAGAAGGTGAAGTCTGGAGGGTGAATCAGAAGAAGTAGAAGAAGGAGAAGGAGAAGGTGAAGTCTGCAGGGTGAAGCAGAAGAAGTAGAAGAAGGAGAAGGAGAAGGTGAAGTCAGGAGGGTGAATCAGAAGAAGCAGAAGAAAGAGAAGGAGAAGGTGAAGTCTGGAGGGTGAATCAGAAGAAGTAGAAGAAGGAGAAGGAGAAGGTGAAGTCTGGAGGGTGAATCAGAAAAAGCAGAAGAAGGAGAAGGAGAAGGTGAAGTCTGGAGGGTGAATCAGAAGAAGCAGAAGAAGGAGAAGGAGAAGGTGAAGTCTGGAGGGTGAATCAGAAGAAGCAGAAGAAGGAGAAGGAGAAGGTGAAGTCTGGAGGGTGAATCAGAAGAAGCAGAATAAGGAGAAGGAGAAGGTGAAGTCTGGAGGGTGAATCAGAAGAAGCAGAAAAAGGAGAAGGAGAAAGTGAAGTCTGAAGGGTGAATCAGAAGAAGTAGAAGAAGGAGAAGGAGAAGGTGAAGTCTGGAGGGTGAAGCAGAAGAAGTAGAAGAAGGAGAAGGAGAAGGTGAAGTCAGGAGGGTGAATCAGAAGAAGTAGAAGAAGGAGAAGGAGAAGGTGAAGTCAGGAGGGTGATTCAGAAGAAGCAGAAGAAGGAGAAGGAGAAGGTGAAGTCTGGAGGGTGAATCAGAAGAATCAGAAGAAGGAGAAGGAGAAGGTGATGTCTGGAGGGTGAATCAGAAGAAGCAGAAGAAAGAGAAGGAGAAGGTGAAGTCTGGAGGGTGAATCAGAAGAAGTAGAAGAAGGAGAAGGAGAAGGTGAAGTCTGGAGGGTGAATCAGAAGAAGAAGAAGAAGGAGAAGGAGAAGGTGAAGTCTGGAGGGTGAATCAGAAGAAGCAGAAGAAGGAGAAGGAGAAGATGAAATCTGGAGGGTGAATCAGAAGAAGTAGAAGAAGGAGAAGGAGAAGGTGAGGTCTGGAGGGTGAATCAGAAGAAGCAGAAGAAGGAGAAGGAGAAGGTGAAGTCTGGAGGGTGAATCAGAAGAAGCAGAAGAAGGAGAAGGAGAAGGTGAAGTCTGGAGGGTGAATCAGAAGAAGCAGAAGAAGGAGAAGGAGAAGGTGAAGTCAGGAGGGTGAATCAGAAGAAGCAGAAGAAGGAGAAGGAGAAGGTGAAGTTAGGAGGGTGAATCAGAAGAAGCAGAAGAAGGAGAAGGAGCAGGTGATGTCAGGGGGATGAAGCAGAAGAAGTAGAAGAAGGAGAAGGAGAAGGTGAAGTCAGGACGGTGAAGCAGAAGAAGCAGAAGAAGGAGAAGGAGAAGGTGAAGTCTGGAGGGTGAATCAGAAGAAGTAGAAGAAGGAGAAGGAGAAGGTCAAGTCTGGAGGGTGAATCAGAAGAAGTAGAATAAGGAGAAGGAGAAGGTGAAGTCTGGAGGGTGAAGCAGAAGAAGGAGAACGAGAAGGTGAAGTCAGGAGGGTGAATCAGAAGAAGTAGAAGAAGGAGAAGGAGAAGGTGAAGTCAGGAGGGTGAATCAGAAGAAGCAGAAGAAGGAGAAGGAGAAGGTGAAGTAAGGAGGGTGAATCAGAAGAAGCAGAAGAAGGAGAAGGAGAAGGTGAAGTCTGGAGTGTGAAGCAGAAGAAGCAAAAGAAGGAGAAGGAGAAGGTGAAGTCTGGAGGGTGAATCAGAAGAAGTAGAATAAGGAGAAGGAGAAGGTGAAGTCTGGAGGGTGAAGCAGAAGAAGTAGAAGAAGGAGAAGGAGAAGGTGAAGTCAGGAGGGTGAATCAGAAGAAGTAGAAGAAGGAGAAGGAGAAGGTGAAGTCAGGAGGGTGAATCAGAAGAAGTAGAAGAAGGAGAAGGAGAAGGTGAAGTCAGGAGGGTGAATCAGAAGAAGCAGAAGAAAGAGAAGGAGAAGGTGAAGTCTGGAGGGTGAATCAGAAGAAGCAGAAGAAGGAGAAGGAGAAGGTGAAGTCAGGAGGGTGAATCAGAAGAAGCAGAAGAAGGAGAAGGAGAAGGTGAAGTTTGGAGGGTGAATCAGAAGAAGCAGAAGAAGGAGAAGGAGCAGGTGATGTCAGGGGGATAAAGCAGAAGAAGTAGAAGAAGGAGAAGGAGAAGGTGAAGTCAGGACGGTGAAGCAGAAGAAGCAGAAGAAGGAGAAGGAGAAGGTGAAGTCTGGAGGGTGAATCAGAAGAAGTAGAAGAAGGAGAAGGAGAAGGTCAAGTCTGGAGGGTGAATCAGAAGAAGTAGAATAAGGAGAAGGAGAAGGTGAAGTCTGGAGGGTGAAGCAGAAGAAGTAGAAGAAGGAGAAGGAGAAGGTGAAGTCAGGAGGGTGAATCAGAAGAAGTAGAAGAAGGAGAAGGAGAAGGTGAAGTCAGGAGGGTGAATCAGAAGAAGCAGAAGAAGGAGAAGGAGAAGGTGAAGTCTGGAGGGTGTATCAGAAGAATCAGAAGAAGGAGAAGGAGAAGGTGAAGTCTGGAGGGTGAATCAGAAGAAGCAGAAGAAAGAGAAGGAGAAGGTGAAGTCTGGAGGGTGAATCAGAAGAAGTAGAAGAAGGAGAAGGAGAAAGTGAAGTCTGGAGTGTGAATCAGAAGAAGCAGAAGAAGGAGAAGGTGAAGTCTAGAGGGTGAATCAGAAGAAGCAGAATAAGGAGAAGGAGAAGGTGAAGTCTGGAGGGTGAATCAGAAGAAGCAGAAGTAGGAGAAGGAGAAGGTGAAGTCTGGAGGGTGAACCAGAAGAAGCAGAAGAAGGAGAAGGAGAAGGTGAAGTCTGGAGGGTGAATCAGAAGAAGTAGAAGAAGGAGAAGGAGAAGGTGAAGTCTGGAGGGTGAATCAGAAGAAGCAGAAGAAGGAGAAGGAGAAGGTGAAGTCTGAAGGTGAATCAGAAGAAGCAGAAGAAGGAGAAGGAGAAGGTGAAGTCTGGAGGGTGAAACAGAAGAAGCAGAATAAGGAGAAGGAGAAGGTGAAGTCAGGAGGGTGAATCAGAAGAAGCAGAAGAAGGAGAAGGAGAAGGTGAAGTAAGGAGGGTGAATCAGAAGAAGCAGAAGAAGGAGAAGGAGAAGGTGAAGTCTGGAGTGTGAAGCAGAAGAAGCAAAAGAAGGAGAAGGAGAAGGTGAAGTCTGGAGGGTGAATCAGAAGAAGTAGAATAAGGAGAAGGAGAAGGTGAAGTCTGGAGGGTGAAGCAGAAGAAGTAGAAGAAGGAGAAGGAGAAGGTGAAGACTGGAGGGTGAATCAGAAGAAGTAGAAGAAGGAGAAGGAGAAGGTGAAGTCTGGAGGGTGAATCAGAAGAAGCAGAAGAAGGAGAAGGAGAAGGTGAAGTCTGGAGGGTGAAACAGAAGAAGCAGAATAAGGAGAAGGAGAAGGTGAAGTCAGGAGGGTGAATCAGAAGAAGCAGAAGAAGGAGAAGGAGAAGGTGAAGTAAGGAGGGTGAATCAGAAGAAGCAGAAGAAGGAGAAGGAGAAGGTGAAGTCTGGAGTGTGAAGCAGAAGAAGCAAAAGAAGGAGAAGGAGAAGGTGAAGTCTGGAGGGTGAATCAGAAGAAGTAGAATAAGGAGAAGGAGAAGGTGAAGTCTGGAGGGTGAAGCAGAAGAAGTAGAAGAAGGAGAAGGAGAAGGTGAAGTCAGGAGGGTGAATCAGAAGAAGTAGAAGAAGGAGAAGGAGAAGGTGAAGTCAGGAGGGTGAATCAGAAGAAGCAGAAGAAGGAGAAGGAGAAGGTGAAGTCTGGAGGGTGAATCAGAAGAATCAGCAGAAGGAGAAGGAGAAGGTGAAGTCTGGAGGGTGAATCAGAAGAAGCAGAAGAAAGAGAAGGAGAAGGTGAAGTCTGGAGGGTGAATCAGAAGAAGCAGAAGAAGGAGAAGGAGAAGGTGAAGTCAGGAGGGTGAATCAGAAGAAGCAGAAGAAGGAGAAGGAGAAGGTGAAGTTAGGAGGGTGAATCAGAAGAAGCAGAAGAAGGAGAAGGAGCAGGTGATGTCAGGGGGATGAAGCAAAAGAAGTAGAAGAAGGAGAAGGAGAAGGTGAAGTCAGGACGGTGAAGCAGAAGAAGCAGAAGAAGGAGAAGGAGAAGGTGAAGTCTGGAGGGTGAATCAGAAGAAGTAGAAGAAGGAGAAGGAGAAGGTCAAGTCTGGAGGGTGAATCAGAAGAAGTAGAATAAGGAGAAGGAGAAGGTGAAGTCTGGAGGGTGAAGCAGAAGAAGTAGAAGAAGGAGAAGGAGAAGGTGAAGTCAGGAGGGTGAATCAGAAGAAGTAGAAGAAGGAGAAGGAGAAGGTGAAGTCAGGAGGGTGAATCAGAAGAAGCAGAAGAAGGAGAAGGAGAAGGTGAAGTCTGGAGGGTGAATCAGAAGAATCAGAAGAAGGAGAAGGAGAAGGTGAAGTCTGGAGGGTGAATCAGAAGAAGCAGAAGAAAGAGAAGGAGAAGGTGAAGTCTGGAGGGTGAATCAGAAGAAGTAGAAGAAGGAGAAGGAGAAGGTGAAGTCTGGAGTGTGAATCAGAAGAAGCAGAAGAAGGAGAAGGAGAAGGTGAAGTCTAGAGGGTGAATCAGAAGAAGCAGAATAAGGAGAAGGAGAAGGTGAAGTCTGGAGGGTGAATCAGAAGAAGCAGAAGAAGGAGAAGGAGAAGGTGAAGTCTGGAGGGTGAATCAGAAGAAGTAGAAGAAGGAGAAGGAGAAGGTGAAGTCTGGAGGGTGAAGCAGAAGAAGTAGAAGAAGGAGAAGGAGAAGGTGAAGTCAGGAGGGTGAATCAGAAGAAGTAGAAGAAGGAGAAGGAGAAGGTGAAGTCAGGAGGGTGAATCAGAAGAAGCAGAAGAAGGAGAAGGAGAAGGTGAAGTCTGGAGGGTGAATCAGAAGAATCAGAAGAAGGAGAAGGAGAAGGTGAAGTCTGGAGGGTGAATCAGAAGAAGCAGAGGAAGGAGAAGGAGAAGGTGAAGTCTGGAGGGTGAATCAGAAGAAGCAGAATAAGGAGAAGGAGAAGGTGAAGTCTGGAGGGTGAAGCAGAAGAAACAGAAGAAGGAGAAGGAGAAGGTGAAGACTGGAGGGTGAATCAGAAGAAGTAGAAGAAGGAGAAGGAGAAGGTGAAGTCTGGAGGGTGAATCAGAAGAAGTAGAAGAAGGAGAAGGAGAAGGTGAAGTCTGGAGGGTGAATCAGAAGAAGCAGAAGAAGGAGAAGGAGAAGGAGAAGTCTGGAGGTTGAATCAGAAGAAGCAGAAGAAGGAGAAGGAGAAGGTGAAGTCTGGAGGGTGAAGCAGAAGAAGTAGAAGAAGGAGAAGGAGAAGGTGAAGTCAGGAGGGTGAATCAGAAGAAGTAGAAGAAGGAGAAGGAGAAGGTGAAGTCAGGAGGGTGAATCAGAAGAAGCAGAAGAAGGAGAAGGAGAAGGTGATGTCTGGAGGGTGAATCAGAAGAATCAGAAGAAGGAGAAGGAGAAGGTGAAGTCTGGAGGGTGAATCAGAAGAAGCCGAAGAAGGAGAAGGAGAAGGTGAAGTCTGGAGGGTGAATCAGAAGAAGCAGAAGAAGGACAAGGAGAAGGTGAAGTCAGGAGGGTGAATCAGAAGAAGCAGAAGAAGGAGAAGGAGAAGGTGAAGTTGGAGGGTGAATCAGAAGAAGCAGAAGAAGGAGAAGGAGCAGGTGATGTCAGCGGGATGAAGCAGAAGAAGTAGAAGAAGGAGAAGGAGAAGGTGAAGTCAGGACGGTGAAGCAGAAGAAGCAGAAGAAGGAGAAGGAGAATGTGAAGTCTGGAGGGTGAATCAGAATAAGTAGAAGAAGGAGAAGGAGAAGGTCAAGTCTGGAGGGTGAATCAGAAGAAGTAGAAGAAGGAGAAGGAGAAGGTGAAGTCTGGAGGGTGAAGCAGAAGAAGTAGAAGAAGGAGAAGGAGAAGGTGAAGTCAGGAGGGTGAACCAGAAGAAGTAGAAGAAGGAGAAGGAGAAGGTGAAGTCAGGAGGGTGAATCAGAAGAAGCAGAAGAAGGAGAAGGAGAAGGTGAAGTCTGGAGGGTGAATCAGAAGAAGTAGAAGAAGGAGAAGGAGAAGGTGTTGTCTGGAGGGTGAATCAGAAGAAGTAGACGAAGAGAAGGAGAAGGTGAAGTCTGGAGGGTGAATCAGAAGAAGCAGAAGAAGGAGAAGGAGAAGGTGAAGTCTGGAGGGTGAATCAGAAGAAGCAGAAGAAGGAGAAGGAGAAGGTGAAGTCTGGAGGGTGAATCAGAAGAAGCAGAATAAGGAGAAGGAGAAGGTGAAGTCTGGAGGGTGAATCAGAAGAAGCAGAAAAAGGAGAAGGAGAAGGTGAAGTCTGAAGGGTGAATGAGAAGAAGTAGAAGAAGGAGAAGGAGAAGGTGAAGTCTGGAGGGTGAAGCAGAAGAAGTAGAAGAAGGAAAAGGAGAAGGTGAAGTCAGGAGGGTGAATCAGAAGAAGTAGAAGAAGGAGAAGGAGAAGGTGAAGTCAGGAGGGTGAATCAGAAGAAGCAGAAGAAGGAGAAGGAGAAGGTGAAGTCTGGAGGGTGAATCAGAAGAATCAGAAGAAGGAGAAGGAGAAGGTGAAGTCTGGAGGGTGAATCAGAAGAAGCAGAAGAAAGAGAAGGAGAAGGTGAAGTCTGGAGGGTGAAGCAGAAGAAACAGAAGAAGGAGAAGGTGAAGACTGGAGGGTGAATCAGAAGAAGTAGAAGAAGGAGAAGGAGAAGGTGAAGTCTGGAGGGTGAATCAGAAGAAGTAGAAGAAGGAGAATGAGAAGGTGATGTCTGGAGGGTGTATCAGAAGAAGCAGAAGAAGGAGAAGGAGAAGGTGAAGTCTGGAGGGTGAATCAGAAGAATCAGAAGAAGGAGAAGGAGAAGGTGAAGTCTGGAGGGTGAATCAGAAGAAGCAGAAGAAAGAGAAGGAGAAGGTGAAGTCTGGAGGGTGAATCAGAAGAAGCAGAAGAAGGAGAAGGAGAAGGTGAAGTTAGGAGGGTGAATCAGAAGAAGCAGAAGAAGGAGAAGGAGCAGATGATGTCAGGGGGATGAAGCAGAAGAAGTAGAAGAAGGAGAAGGAGAAGGTGAAGTCAGGACGGTGAAGCAGAAGAAGTAGAAGAAGGAGAAGGAGAAGGTCAAGTCTGGAGGGTGAAGCAGAAGAAGGAGAAGGAGAAGGTGAAGTCAGGAGGGTGAATCAGAAGAAGTAGAAGAAGGAGAAGGAGAAGGTGAAGTCTGGAGGGTGAAGCAGAAGAAGGAGAAGGAGAAGGTGAAGTCAGGAGGGTGAATCAGAAGAAGTAGAAGAAGGAGAAGGAGAAGGTGAAATCAGGAGGGTGAATCAGAAGAAGCAGAAGAAGGAGAAGGAGAAGGTGAAGTCTGTAGGGTGAATCAGAAGAATCAGAAGAAGGAGAAGGAGAAGGTGAAGTCTGGAGGGTGAATCAGAAGAAGCAGAAGAAAGAGAAGGAGAAGGTGAAGTCTGGAGGGTGAAGCAGAAGAAACAGAAGAAGGAGAAGGAGAAGGTGAAGACTGGAGGGTGAATCAGAAGAAGTAGAAGAAGGAGAAGGAGAAGGTGAAGTCTGGAGGGTGAATCAGAAGAAGTAGAAGAAGGAGAAGGAGAAGGTGAAGTCTGGAGGGTGAATCAGAAGAAGCAGAAGAAGGAGAAGGAGAAGGTGAAGTCTGGAGGGTGAATCAGAAGAAGCAGAAGAAGGAGAAGGAGAAGATGAAGTCTGGAGGGTGAATCAGAAGAAGTAGAAGAAGGAGAAGGAGAAGGTGAGGTCTGGACGGTGAATCAGAAGAAGCAGAAGAAGGAGAAGGAGAAGGTGAAGTCTGGAGGGTGAATCAGAAGAAGCAGAAGAAGGAGAAGGAGAAGGTGAAGTCTGGAGGGTGAATCAGAAGAAACAGAAGAAGGAGAAGGAGAAGGTGAAGTCTGGAGGGTGAATCAGAAGAAGTAGAAGAAGGAGAAGGAGAAGGTGTAGTCTGGAGGGTGAATCAGAAGAAGCAGAAGAAGGAGAAGGAGAAGGTGAAGTCTGGAGGGTGAATCAGAAGAAGCAGAAAAAGGAGAAGGAGAAGGTGAAGTCTGGAGGGTGAATCAGAAGAAGCAGAAGAAGGAGAAGGAGAAGGTGAAGTCAGGAGGGTGAATCAGAAGAAGCAGAAGAAGGAGAAGGAGAAGGTGAAGTTAGGAGGGTGAATCAGAAGAAGCAGAAGAAGGAGAAGGAGCAGGTGATGTCAGGGGGATGAAGCAGAATAAGTAGAAGAAGGAGAAGGAGAAGGTGCAGTCAGGACGGTGAAGCAGAAGAAGCAGAAGAAGGAGAAGGAGAAGGTGAAGTCTGGAGGGTGAATCAGAAGAAGTAGAAGAAGGAAAAGGAGAAGGTCAAGTCTGGAGGGTGAATCAGAAGAAGTAGAAGAAGGAGAAGGAGAAGGTGAAGTCTGGAGGGTGAAGCAGAAGAAGTAGAAGAAGAAGAAGGAGAAGGTGAAGTCAGGATGGTGAATCAGAAGAAGTAGAAGAAGGAGAAGGAGAAGGTGAAGTCAGGAGGGTGAATCAGAAGAAGCAGAAGAAGGAGAAGGAGAAGGTGAAGTCTGGAGGGTGAATCAGAAGAATCAGAAGAAGGAGAAGGAGAAGGTGAAGTCTGGAGGGTGAATCAGAAGAAGCAGAAGAAAGAGAAGGAGAAGGTGAAGTCTGGAGGGTGAATCAGAAGAAGTAGAAGAAGGAGAAGGAGAAGGTGAAGTCTGGAGGGTGAATCAGAAGAAGCAGAAGAAGGAGAAGGAGAAGGTGAAGTCTGGAGGGTGAATCAGAAGAAGCAGAAGAAGGAGAAGGAGAAGGTGAAGTCTGCAGGGTGAATCAGAAGAAGCAGAAGAAGGAGAAGGAGAAGGTGAAGTCTGGAGGGTGAATCAGAAGAAGCAGAATAAGGAGAAGGAGAAGGTGAAGTCTGGAGGGTGAATCAGAAGAAGCAGAAGAAGGAGAAGGAGAAGGTGAAGTCTGGAGGGTGAATCAGAAGAAGTAGAAGAAGGAGAAGGAGAAGTTGAAGTCTGGAGGGTGAAGCAGAAGAATTAGAAGATGGAGAAGGAGAAGGTGAAGTCAGGAGGGTGAATCAGAAGAAGTAGAAGAAGGAGAAGGAGAAGGTGAAGTCTGGAGGGTGAATCAGAAGAAGCAGAATAAGGAGAAGGAGAAGGTGAAGTCTGGAGGGTGAATCAGAAGAAGCAGAAGAAGGAGAAGGAGAAGGTGAAGTCTGGAGGGTGAATCAGAAGAAGTAGAAGAAGGAGAAGGAGAAGGTGAAGTCTGGAGGGTGAAGCAGAAGAAGTAGAAGAAGGAGAAGGAGAAGGTGAAGTCAGGTGGGTGAATCAGAAGAAGTAGAAGAAGGAGAAGGAGAAGGTGAAGTCAGGAGGGTGAATCAGAAGAAGCAGAAGAAGGAGAAGGAGAAGGTGAAGTCTGGAGGGTGAATCAGAAGAATCAGAAGAAGGAGAAGGAGAAGGTGAAGTCTGGAGGGTGAATCAGAAGAAGCAGAAGAAAGAGAAGGAGAAGGTGAAGTCTGGAGGGTGAAGCAGAAGAAGTAGAAGAAGGAGAAGGAGAAGGTGAAGTCTGGAGGGTGAATCAGAAGAAGTAGAAGAAGGAGAAGGAGAAGGTGAAGTCTGGAGGGTGAATCAGAAGAAGCAGAAGAAGGAGAAGGAGAAGGTGAAGTCTGGAGGGTGAATCAGAAGAAGCAGAAGAAGGAGAAGGAGAAGATGAAGTCTGGAGGGTGAATCAGAAGAAGTAGAAGAAGGAGAAGGAGAAGGTGAAGTCTGGAGGGTGAATCAGAAGTAGTAGAAGAAGGAGAAGGAGAAGGTGAAGTCTGGAGGGTGAATCAGAAGAAACAGAAGAAGGAGAAGGAGAAGGTGAAGTCTGGAGGGTGAATCAGAAGAAGTAGAAGAAGGAGAAGGAGAAGGTGTAGTCTGGAGGGTGAATCAGAAGAAGTAGACGAAGGAGAAGGAGAAGGTGAAGTCTGGAGGGTGAATCAGATGAAGCAGAAGAAGGAGATGGAGAAGGTGAAGTCTGGAGGTTGAATCAGAAGAAGTAGAAGAAGGAGAAGGAGAAGGTGAAGTCTGGAGGGTGAATCAGAAGAAGCAGAAGAAGGAGAAGGAGAAGGTGAAGTCTGGAGGGTGAATCAGAAGAAGCAGAAGAAGGAGAAGGAGAAGGTGAAGTCTGGAGGGTGATTCAGAAGAAGCAGGATAAGGAGAAGGAGAAGGTGAAGTCTGGAGGTTGAATCAGAAGAAGCAGAAGAAGGAGAAGGAGAAGCTGAAGTCTGGAGGGTGAATCAGAAGAAGTAGAAGAAGGAGAAGGAGAAGATGAAGTCTGGAGGGTGAATCAGAATAAGTAGAAGAAGGAGAAGGAGAAGTTGAAGTCTGGAGGGTGAATCAGAAGACGTAGAAGAAGGAGAAGGAGAAGGTGAAGTCTGGAGGGTGAAGCAGAAGAAGTAGAAGAAGGAGAAGGAGAAGGTGAAGTCAGGAGGGTGAATCAGAAGATGTAGAAGAAGGACAAGGAGAAGGTGAAGTCAGGACGGTGAATCAGAAGAAGCAGAAGAAGGAGAAGGAGAAGGTGAAGTCTGGAGGGTGAATCAGAAGAATCAGAAGAAGGAGAAGGAGAAGGTGAAGTCTGGAGGGTGAATCAGAAGAAGCAGAAGAAAGAGAAGGAGAAGGTGAAGTCTGGAGGGTGAATCAGAAGAAGAAGAAGAAGGAGAAGGAGAAGGTGAAGTCTGGAGGGTGAATCAGAAGAAGCAGAAGAAGGAGAAGGAGAAGGTGAAGTCTGGAGGGTGAATCAGAAGAAGTAGACGAAGGAGAAGGAGAAGGTGAAGTCTGGAGGGTGAATCAGAAGAAGCAGAAGAAGGAGATGGAGAAAGTGAAGTCTGGAGGGTGAATCAGAAGAAGTAGAAGAAGGAGAAGGAGAAGGTGAAGTCTGGAGGGTGAATCAGAAGAAGCAGAAGAAGGAGAATGAACAGGTGAAGTCTGGAGGGTGAATCAGAAGAAGCAGAAGAAGGAGAAGGAGAAGGTGAAGTCTGGAGGGTGATTCAGAAGAAGCAGAATAAGGAGAAGGAGAAGGTGAAGTCTGGAGGGTGAATCAGAAGAAGCAGAAGAAGGAGAAGGAGAAGGTGAAGTCTGGAGGGTGAATCAGAAGAAGTAGAAGAAGGAGAAGGAGAAGGTGAAGTCTGGAGGGTGAATCAGAAGAAGTAGAAGAAGGAGAAGGAGAAGGTGAAGTCTGGAGGGTGAATCAGAAGAAGTAGAAGAAGGAGAAGGAGAAGGTGAAGTCTGGAGGGTGAAGCAGAAGAAGTAGAAGAAGGAGAAGGAGAAGGGGAAGTCAGGAGGGTGAATCAGAAGATGTAGAAGAAGGAGAAGGAGAAGGTGAAGTCAGGAGGGTGAATCAGAAGAAGCAGAAGAAGGAGAAGGAGAAGGTGAAGTCTGGAGGGTGAATCAGAAGAAGTAGAAGAAGGAGAAGGAGAAGGTGAAGTCTGGAGGGTGAATCAGAAGAAGCAGAAGAAGGAGAAGGAGAAGGTGAAGTCTGGAGGGTGAATCAGAAGAAGCAGAAGAAGGAGAAGGAGAAGGTGAAGTCTGGAGGGTGAATCAGAAGAAGCAGAATAAGGAGAAGGAGAAGGTGAAGTCTGGAGGGTGAATCAGAAGAAGCAGAAGAAGGAGAAGGAGAAGGTGAAGTCGGGAGGGGGAATCAGAAGAAGTAGAAGAAGGAGAAGGAGAAGGTGAAGTCTGGAGGGTGAAGCAGAAGAAGTAGAAGAAGGAGAAGGAGAAGGTGAAGTCAGGAGGGTGAATCAGAAGAAGTAGAAGAAGGAGATATAGAAGGTGAAGTCTTGAGGGTGAATCAGAAGAATCAGAAGAAGGAGAAGGAGAAGGTGAAGTCTGGAGGGTGAAGCAGAAGAAGCAGAAGAAAGAGAAGGAGAAGGTGAAGTCTGGAGGGTGAAGCAGAAGAAACAGAAGAAGGAGAAGGAGAAGGTGAAGACTGGAGGGTGATTCAGAAGAAGTAGAAGAAGGAGAAGGAGAAGGTGAAGTCTATAGGGTGAATCAGAAGAAGTAGAAGAAGGAGAAGGAGAAGGTGAAGTCTGGAGGGTGAATCAGAAGAAGCAGAAGAAGGAGAAGGAGAAGGTGAAGTCTGGAGGGTGAATCAGAAGAAGCAGAAGAAGGAGAAGGAGAAGATGAAGTCTGGAGGGTGAATCAGAAGAAGTAGAAGAAGGAGAAGGAGAAGGTGAGGTCTGGAGGGTGAATCAGAAGAAGCAGAAGAAGGAGAAGGAGAAGGTGAAGTCAGGAGGGTGAATCAGAAGAAGCAGAAGAAGGAGAAGGAGAAGGTGAAGTTAGAAGGGTGAATCAGAAGAAGCAGAAAAAGGAGAAGGAGCAGGTGAAGTCAGGGGGGTGTAGCAGAAGAAGTAGAAGAAGGAGAAGGAGAAGGTGAAGTCAGGACGATGAAGCAGAAGAAGCAGAAGGAGAAGGTGAAGTCTGGAGGGTGAATCAGAAGAAGTAGAAGAAGGAGAAGGAGAAGGTGTAGTCTGGAGGGTGAATCAGAAGAAGTAGAATAAGGAGAAGGAGAAGGTGAAGTCTGGAGGGTGAATCAGAAGAAGCAGAAAAAGGAGAAGGAGAAGGTGAAGTCTGAGGGGTGAATGAGAAGAAGTAGAAGAAGGAGAAGGAGAAGGTGAAGTCTGGAGGGTGAAGCAGAAGAAGTAGAAGAAGGAAAAGGAGAAGGTGAAGTCAGGAGGGTGAATCAGAAGAAGTAGAAGAAGGAGAAGGAGAAGGTGAAGTCAGGAGGGTGAATCAGAAGAAGCAGAAGAAGGAGAAGGAGAAGGTGAAGTCTGGAGGGTGAATCAGAAGAATCAGAAGAAGGAGAAGGAGAAGGTGAAGTCTGGAGGGTGAATCAGAAGAAGCAGAAGAAAGAGAAGGAGAAGGTGAAGTCTGGAGGGTGAAGCAGAAGAAACAGAAGAAGGAGAAGGTGAAGACTGGAGGGTGAATCAGAAGAAGTAGAAGAAGGAGAAGGAGAAGGTGAAGTCTGGAGGGTGAATCAGAAGAAGTAGAAGAAGGAGAATGAGAAGGTGATGTCTGGAGGGTGTATCAGAAGAAGCAGAAGAAGGAGAAGGAGAAGGTGAAGTCTGGAGGGTGAATCAGAAGAATCAGAAGAAGGAGAAGGAGAAGGTGAAGTCTGGAGGGTGAATCAGAAGAAGCAGAAGAAAGAGAAGGAGAAGGTGAAGTCTGGAGGGTGAATCAGAAGAAGCAGAAGAAGGAGAAGGAGAAGGTGAAGTTAGGAGGGTGAATCAGAAGAAGCAGAAGAAGGAGAAGGAGCAGATGATGTCAGGGGGATGAAGCAGAAGAAGTAGAAGAAGGAGAAGGAGAAGGTGAAGTCAGGACGGTGAAGCAGAAGAAGTAGAAGAAGGAGAAGGAGAAGGTCAAGTCTGGAGGGTGAAGCAGAAGAAGGAGAAGGAGAAGGTGAAGTCAGGAGGGTGAATCAGAAGAAGTAGAAGAAGGAGAAGGAGAAGGTGAAGTCTGGAGGGTGAAGCAGAAGAAGGAGAAGGAGAAGGTGAAGTCAGGAGGGTGAATCAGAAGAAGTAGAAGAAGGAGAAGGAGAAGGTGAAATCAGGAGGGTGAATCAGAAGAAGCAGAAGAAGGAGAAGGAGAAGGTGAAGTCTGTAGGGTGAATCAGAAGAATCAGAAGAAGGAGAAGGAGAAGGTGAAGTCTGGAGGGTGAATCAGAAGAAGCAGAAGAAAGAGAAGGAGAAGGTGAAGTCTGGAGGGTGAAGCAGAAGAAACAGAAGAAGGAGAAGGAGAAGGTGAAGACTGGAGGGTGAATCAGAAGAAGTAGAAGAAGGAGAAGGAGAAGGTGAAGTCTGGAGGGTGAATCAGAAGAAGTAGAAGAAGGAGAAGGAGAAGGTGAAGTCTGGAGGGTGAATCAGAAGAAGCAGAAGAAGGAGAAGGAGAAGGTGAAGTCTGGAGGGTGAATCAGAAGAAGCAGAAGAAGGAGAAGGAGAAGATGAAGTCTGGAGGGTGAATCAGAAGAAGTAGAAGAAGGAGAAGGAGAAGGTGAGGTCTGGACGGTGAATCAGAAGAAGCAGAAGAAGGAGAAGGAGAAGGTGAAGTCTGGAGGGTGAATCAGAAGAAGCAGAAGAAGGAGAAGGAGAAGGTGAAGTCTGGAGGGTGAATCAGAAGAAACAGAAGAAGGAGAAGGAGAAGGTGAAGTCTGGAGGGTGAATCAGAAGAAGTAGAAGAAGGAGAAGGAGAAGGTGTAGTCTGGAGGGTGAATCAGAAGAAGCAGAAGAAGGAGAAGGAGAAGGTGAAGTCTGGAGGGTGAATCAGAAGAAGCAGAAAAAGGAGAAGGAGAAGGTGAAGTCTGGAGGGTGAATCAGAAGAAGCAGAAGAAGGAGAAGGAGAAGGTGAAGTCAGGAGGGTGAATCAGAAGAAGCAGAAGAAGGAGAAGGAGAAGGTGAAGTTAGGAGGGTGAATCAGAAGAAGCAGAAGAAGGAGAAGGAGCAGGTGATGTCAGGGGGATGAAGCAGAATAAGTAGAAGAAGGAGAAGGAGAAGGTGCAGTCAGGACGGTGAAGCAGAAGAAGCAGAAGAAGGAGAAGGAGAAGGTGAAGTCTGGAGGGTGAATCAGAAGAAGTAGAAGAAGGAAAAGGAGAAGGTCAAGTCTGGAGGGTGAATCAGAAGAAGTAGAAGAAGGAGAAGGAGAAGGTGAAGTCTGGAGGGTGAAGCAGAAGAAGTAGAAGAAGAAGAAGGAGAAGGTGAAGTCAGGATGGTGAATCAGAAGAAGTAGAAGAAGGAGAAGGAGAAGGTGAAGTCAGGAGGGTGAATCAGAAGAAGCAGAAGAAGGAGAAGGAGAAGGTGAAGTCTGGAGGGTGAATCAGAAGAATCAGAAGAAGGAGAAGGAGAAGGTGAAGTCTGGAGGGTGAATCAGAAGAAGCAGAAGAAAGAGAAGGAGAAGGTGAAGTCTGGAGGGTGAATCAGAAGAAGTAGAAGAAGGAGAAGGAGAAGGTGAAGTCTGGAGGGTGAATCAGAAGAAGCAGAAGAAGGAGAAGGAGAAGGTGAAGTCTGGAGGGTGAATCAGAAGAAGCAGAAGAAGGAGAAGGAGAAGGTGAAGTCTGCAGGGTGAATCAGAAGAAGCAGAAGAAGGAGAAGGAGAAGGTGAAGTCTGGAGGGTGAATCAGAAGAAGCAGAATAAGGAGAAGGAGAAGGTGAAGTCTGGAGGGTGAATCAGAAGAAGCAGAAGAAGGAGAAGGAGAAGGTGAAGTCTGGAGGGTGAATCAGAAGAAGTAGAAGAAGGAGAAGGAGAAGTTGAAGTCTGGAGGGTGAAGCAGAAGAATTAGAAGATGGAGAAGGAGAAGGTGAAGTCAGGAGGGTGAATCAGAAGAAGTAGAAGAAGGAGAAGGAGAAGGTGAAGTCTGGAGGGTGAATCAGAAGAAGCAGAATAAGGAGAAGGAGAAGGTGAAGTCTGGAGGGTGAATCAGAAGAAGCAGAAGAAGGAGAAGGAGAAGGTGAAGTCTGGAGGGTGAATCAGAAGAAGTAGAAGAAGGAGAAGGAGAAGGTGAAGTCTGGAGGGTGAAGCAGAAGAAGTAGAAGAAGGAGAAGGAGAAGGTGAAGTCAGGTGGGTGAATCAGAAGAAGTAGAAGAAGGAGAAGGAGAAGGTGAAGTCAGGAGGGTGAATCAGAAGAAGCAGAAGAAGGAGAAGGAGAAGGTGAAGTCTGGAGGGTGAATCAGAAGAATCAGAAGAAGGAGAAGGAGAAGGTGAAGTCTGGAGGGTGAATCAGAAGAAGCAGAAGAAAGAGAAGGAGAAGGTGAAGTCTGGAGGGTGAAGCAGAAGAAGTAGAAGAAGGAGAAGGAGAAGGTGAAGTCTGGAGGGTGAATCAGAAGAAGTAGAAGAAGGAGAAGGAGAAGGTGAAGTCTGGAGGGTGAATCAGAAGAAGCAGAAGAAGGAGAAGGAGAAGGTGAAGTCTGGAGGGTGAATCAGAAGAAGCAGAAGAAGGAGAAGGAGAAGATGAAGTCTGGAGGGTGAATCAGAAGAAGTAGAAGAAGGAGAAGGAGAAGGTGAAGTCTGGAGGGTGAATCAGAAGTAGTAGAAGAAGGAGAAGGAGAAGGTGAAGTCTGGAGGGTGAATCAGAAGAAACAGAAGAAGGAGAAGGAGAAGGTGAAGTCTGGAGGGTGAATCAGAAGAAGTAGAAGAAGGAGAAGGAGAAGGTGTAGTCTGGAGGGTGAATCAGAAGAAGTAGACGAAGGAGAAGGAGAAGGTGAAGTCTGGAGGGTGAATCAGATGAAGCAGAAGAAGGAGATGGAGAAGGTGAAGTCTGGAGGTTGAATCAGAAGAAGTAGAAGAAGGAGAAGGAGAAGGTGAAGTCTGGAGGGTGAATCAGAAGAAGCAGAAGAAGGAGAAGGAGAAGGTGAAGTCTGGAGGGTGAATCAGAAGAAGCAGAAGAAGGAGAAGGAGAAGGTGAAGTCTGGAGGGTGATTCAGAAGAAGCAGGATAAGGAGAAGGAGAAGGTGAAGTCTGGAGGTTGAATCAGAAGAAGCAGAAGAAGGAGAAGGAGAAGCTGAAGTCTGGAGGGTGAATCAGAAGAAGTAGAAGAAGGAGAAGGAGAAGATGAAGTCTGGAGGGTGAATCAGAATAAGTAGAAGAAGGAGAAGGAGAAGTTGAAGTCTGGAGGGTGAATCAGAAGACGTAGAAGAAGGAGAAGGAGAAGGTGAAGTCTGGAGGGTGAAGCAGAAGAAGTAGAAGAAGGAGAAGGAGAAGGTGAAGTCAGGAGGGTGAATCAGAAGATGTAGAAGAAGGACAAGGAGAAGGTGAAGTCAGGACGGTGAATCAGAAGAAGCAGAAGAAGGAGAAGGAGAAGGTGAAGTCTGGAGGGTGAATCAGAAGAATCAGAAGAAGGAGAAGGAGAAGGTGAAGTCTGGAGGGTGAATCAGAAGAAGCAGAAGAAAGAGAAGGAGAAGGTGAAGTCTGGAGGGTGAATCAGAAGAAGAAGAAGAAGGAGAAGGAGAAGGTGAAGTCTGGAGGGTGAATCAGAAGAAGCAGAAGAAGGAGAAGGAGAAGGTGAAGTCTGGAGGGTGAATCAGAAGAAGTAGACGAAGGAGAAGGAGAAGGTGAAGTCTGGAGGGTGAATCAGAAGAAGCAGAAGAAGGAGATGGAGAAAGTGAAGTCTGGAGGGTGAATCAGAAGAAGTAGAAGAAGGAGAAGGAGAAGGTGAAGTCTGGAGGGTGAATCAGAAGAAGCAGAAGAAGGAGAATGAACAGGTGAAGTCTGGAGGGTGAATCAGAAGAAGCAGAAGAAGGAGAAGGAGAAGGTGAAGTCTGGAGGGTGATTCAGAAGAAGCAGAATAAGGAGAAGGAGAAGGTGAAGTCTGGAGGGTGAATCAGAAGAAGCAGAAGAAGGAGAAGGAGAAGGTGAAGTCTGGAGGGTGAATCAGAAGAAGTAGAAGAAGGAGAAGGAGAAGGTGAAGTCTGGAGGGTGAATCAGAAGAAGTAGAAGAAGGAGAAGGAGAAGGTGAAGTCTGGAGGGTGAATCAGAAGAAGTAGAAGAAGGAGAAGGAGAAGGTGAAGTCTGGAGGGTGAAGCAGAAGAAGTAGAAGAAGGAGAAGGAGAAGGGGAAGTCAGGAGGGTGAATCAGAAGATGTAGAAGAAGGAGAAGGAGAAGGTGAAGTCAGGAGGGTGAATCAGAAGAAGCAGAAGAAGGAGAAGGAGAAGGTGAAGTCTGGAGGGTGAATCAGAAGAAGTAGAAGAAGGAGAAGGAGAAGGTGAAGTCTGGAGGGTGAATCAGAAGAAGCAGAAGAAGGAGAAGGAGAAGGTGAAGTCTGGAGGGTGAATCAGAAGAAGCAGAAGAAGGAGAAGGAGAAGGTGAAGTCTGGAGGGTGAATCAGAAGAAGCAGAATAAGGAGAAGGAGAAGGTGAAGTCTGGAGGGTGAATCAGAAGAAGCAGAAGAAGGAGAAGGAGAAGGTGAAGTCGGGAGGGGGAATCAGAAGAAGTAGAAGAAGGAGAAGGAGAAGGTGAAGTCTGGAGGGTGAAGCAGAAGAAGTAGAAGAAGGAGAAGGAGAAGGTGAAGTCAGGAGGGTGAATCAGAAGAAGTAGAAGAAGGAGATATAGAAGGTGAAGTCTTGAGGGTGAATCAGAAGAATCAGAAGAAGGAGAAGGAGAAGGTGAAGTCTGGAGGGTGAAGCAGAAGAAGCAGAAGAAAGAGAAGGAGAAGGTGAAGTCTGGAGGGTGAAGCAGAAGAAACAGAAGAAGGAGAAGGAGAAGGTGAAGACTGGAGGGTGATTCAGAAGAAGTAGAAGAAGGAGAAGGAGAAGGTGAAGTCTATAGGGTGAATCAGAAGAAGTAGAAGAAGGAGAAGGAGAAGGTGAAGTCTGGAGGGTGAATCAGAAGAAGCAGAAGAAGGAGAAGGAGAAGGTGAAGTCTGGAGGGTGAATCAGAAGAAGCAGAAGAAGGAGAAGGAGAAGATGAAGTCTGGAGGGTGAATCAGAAGAAGTAGAAGAAGGAGAAGGAGAAGGTGAGGTCTGGAGGGTGAATCAGAAGAAGCAGAAGAAGGAGAAGGAGAAGGTGAAGTCAGGAGGGTGAATCAGAAGAAGCAGAAGAAGGAGAAGGAGAAGGTGAAGTTAGAAGGGTGAATCAGAAGAAGCAGAAAAAGGAGAAGGAGCAGGTGAAGTCAGGGGGGTGTAGCAGAAGAAGTAGAAGAAGGAGAAGGAGAAGGTGAAGTCAGGACGATGAAGCAGAAGAAGCAGAAGGAGAAGGTGAAGTCTGGAGGGTGAATCAGAAGAAGTAGAAGAAGGAGAAGGAGAAGGTGTAGTCTGGAGGGTGAATCAGAAGAAGTAGACGAAGGAGAAGGAGAAGGTGAAGTCTGGAGGGTGAATCAGATGAAGCAGAAGAAGGAGATGGAGAAGGTGAAGTCTGGAGGTTGAATCAGAAGAAGTAGAAGAAGGAGAAGGAGAAGGTGAAGTCTGGAGGGTGAATCAGAAGAAGCAGAAGAAGGAGAAGGAGAAGGTGAAGTCTGGAGGGTGAATCAGAAGAAGCAGAAGAAGGAGAAGGAGAAGGTGAAGTCTGGAGGGTGATTCAGAAGAAGCAGGATAAGGAGAAGGAGAAGGTGAAGTCTGGAGGTTGAATCAGAAGAAGCAGAAGAAGGAGAAGGAGAAGCTGAAGTCTGGAGGGTGAATCAGAAGAAGTAGAAGAAGGAGAAGGAGAAGATGAAGTCTGGAGGGTGAATCAGAATAAGTAGAAGAAGGAGAAGGAGAAGGTGAAGTCTGGAGGGTGAATCAGAAGACGTAGAAGAAGGAGAAGGAGAAGGTGAAGTCTGGAGGGTGAAGCAGAAGAAGTAGAAGAAGGAGAAGGAGAAGGTGAAGTCAGGAGGGTGAATCAGAAGATGTAGAAGAAGGAGAAGGAGAAGGTGAAGTCAGGACGGTGAATCAGAAGAAGCAGAAGAAGGAGAAGGAGAAGGTGAAGTCTGGAGGGTGAATCAGAAGAATCAGAAGAAGGAGAAGGAGAAGGTGAAGTCTGGAGGGTGAATCAGAAGAAGCAGAAGAAAGAGAAGGAGAAGGTGAAGTCTGGAGGGTGAATCAGAAGAAGTAGAAGAAGGAGAAGGAGAAGGTGAAGTCTGGAGGGTGAATCAGAAGAAGCAGAAGAAGGAGAAGGAGAAGGTGAAGTCTGGAGGGTGAATCAGAAGAAGTAGACGAAGGAGAAGGAGAAGGTGAAGTCTGGAGGGTGAATCAGAAGAAGCAGAAGAAGGAGATGGAGAAGGTGAAGTCTGGAGGGTGAATCAGAAGAAGTAGAAGAAGGAGAAGGAGAAGGTGAAGTCTGGAGGGTGAATCAGAAGAAGCAGAAGAAGGAGAATGAACAGGTGAAGTCTGGAGGGTGAATCAGAAGAAGCAGAAGAAGGAGAAGGAGAAGGTGAAGTCTGGAGGGTGATTCAGAAGAAGCAGAATAAGGAGAAGGAGAAGGTGAAGTCTGGAGGGTGAATCAGAAGAAGCAGAAGAAGGAGAAGGAGAAGGTGAAGTCTGGAGGGTGAATCAGAAGAAGTAGAAGAAGGAGAAGGAGAAGGTGAAGTCTGGAGGGTGAATCAGAAGAAGTAGAAGAAGGAGAAGGAGAAGGTGAAGTCTGGAGGGTGAATCAGAAGAAGTAGAAGAAGGAGAAGGAGAAGGTGAAGTCTGGAGGGTGAAGCAGAAGAAGTAGAAGAAGGAGAAGGAGAAGGGGAAGTCAGGAGGGTGAATCAGAAGATGTAGAAGAAGGAGAAGGAGAAGGTGAAGTCAGGAGGGTGAATCAGAAGAAGCAGAAGAAGGAGAAGGAGAAGGTGAAGTCTGGAGGGTGAATCAGAAGAAGGAGAAGAAGGAGAAGGAGAAGGTGAAGTCTGGAGGGTGAATCAGAAGAAGCAGAAGAAGGAGAAGGAGAAGGTGAAGTCTGGAGGGTGAATCAGAAGAAGCAGAAGAAGGAGAAGGAGAAGGTGAAGTCTGGAGGGTGAATCAGAAGAAGCAGAATAAGGAGAAGGAGAAGGTGAAGTCTGGAGGGTGAATCAGAAGAAGCAGAAGAAGGAGAAGGAGAAGGTGAAGTCGGGAGGGGGAATCAGAAGAAGTAGAAGAAGGAGAAGGAGAAGGTGAAGTCTGGAGGGTGAAGCAGAAGAAGTAGAAGAAGGAGAAGGAGAAGGTGAAGTCAGGAGGGTGAATCAGAAGAAGTAGAAGAAGGAGATATAGAAGGTGAAGTCTTGAGGGTGAATCAGAAGAATCAGAAGAAGGAGAAGGAGAAGGTGAAGTCTGGAGGGTGAAGCAGAAGAAGCAGAAGAAAGAGAAGGAGAAGGTGAAGTCTGATGGGTGAAGCAGAAGAAACAGAAGAAGGAGAAGGAGAAGGTGAAGACTGGAGGGTGAATCAGAAGAAGTAGAAGAAGGAGAAGGAGAAGGTGAAGTCTATAGGGTGAATCAGAAGAAGTAGAAGAAGGAGAAGGAGAAGGTGAAGTCTGGAGGGTGAATCAGAAGAAGCAGAAGAAGGAGAAGGAGAAGGTGAAGTCTGGAGGGTGAATCAGAAGAAGCAGAAGAAGGAGAAGGAGAAGATGAAGTCTGGAGGGTGAATCAGAAGAAGTAGAAGAAGGAGAAGGAGAAGGTGAGGTCTGGAGGGTGAATCAGAAGAAGCAGAAGAAGGAGGAGAAGGTGAAGTCTGGAGGGTGAATCAGAAGAAGCAGAAGAAGGAGAAGGAGAAGGTGAAGTCTGGAGGGTGAATCAGAAGAAGCAGAAGAAGGAGAAGGAGAAGATGAAGTCAGGAGGGTGAATCAGAAGAAGCAGAAGAAGGAGAAGGAGAAGGTGAAGTTAGAAGGGTGAATCAGAAGAAGCAGAAAAAGGAGAAGGAGCAGGTGAAGTCAGGGGGGTGTAGCAGAAGAAGTAGAAGAAGGAGAAGGAGAAGGTGAAGTCAGGACGATGAAGCAGAAGAAGCAGAAGAAGGAGAAGGAGAAGGTGAAGCCTGGAGGGCGCAGCAGAAGAAGCAGAAGAAGGAGAAGGAGAAGGTGAAGTCTGGAGTGTGAAGCAGAAGAAGCAGAAGAAGGAGAAGGAGAAGGTGAAGTCTGGAGGGCGCAGCAGAAGAAGCAGAAGAAGGAGAATGAGAAGGTGAAGTCTGGAGGGTGAATCAGAAGAAGCAGAAGAAGGAGAAGGAGAAGGTGAAGTCTGGAGGGTGAATCAGAAGAAGTAGAAGAAGGAGAAGGAGAAGGTGAAGTCTGGAGGGTGAAGCAGAAGAAGTAGAAGAAGGAGAAGGAGAAGGTGAAGTCAGGAGTGTGAATCAGAAGAAGTAGAAGAAGGAGAAGGAGAAGGTGAAGTCAGGAGGGTGAATCAGAAGAAGCAGAAGAAGGAGAAGGAGAAGGTGAAGTCTGGAGGGTGAATCAGAAGAATCAGAAGAAGGAGAAGGAGAAGGTGAAGTCTGGAGGGTGAATCAGAAGAAGCAGAAGAAAGAGAAGGCGAAGGTGAAGTCTGGAGGGTGAAGCAGAAGAAACAGAAGAAGGAGAAGGAGAAGGTGAAGACTGGAGGGTGAATCAGAAGAAGTAGAAGAAGGAGAAGGAGAAGTTGAAGTCTGGAGGGTGAATCAGAAGAAGCAGAAGAAGGAGAAGGAGAAGGTGAAGTCTGGAGGGTGAATCAGAAGAAGCAGAAGAAGGAGAAGGAGAAGATGAAGTCTGGAGGGTGAATCAGAAGAAGTAGACGAAGGAGAAGGAGAAGGTGAAGTCTGGAGGGTGAATCAGAAGAAGCAGAAGAAGGAGAAGGAGAAGGTGAAGTCTGGAGGGTGAATCAGAAGAAGTAGAAGAAGGAGAAGGAGAAGGTGAAGTCTGGAGGGTGAATCAGAAGAAGCAGGAGAAGGAGAAGGAGAAGGTGAAGTCTGGAGGGTGAATCAGAAGAAGCAGAAGAAGGAGAAGGAGAAGGTGAAGTCTGGAGGGTGAATCAGAAGAAGTAGAAGAAGGAGAAGGAGAAGTTGAAGTCTGGAGGGTGAAGCAGAAGAAGTAGAGGATGGAGAAGGAGAAGGTGAAGTCAGGAGGGTGAATCAGAAGAAGTAGAAGAAGGAGAAGGAGAAGGTGAAGTCAGGAGGGTGAATCAGAAGAAGCAGAAGATGGAGAAGGAGAAGGTGAAGTCTGGAGGGTGAATCAGAAGAATCAGAAGAAGGAGAAGGAGAAGGTGAAGTCTGGAGGGTGAATCAGAAGAAGCAGAGGAAGGAGAAGGAGAAGGTGAAGTCTGGAGGGTGAATCAAAAGAAGCACAATAAGGAGAAGGAGAAGGTGAAGTCTGGAGGGTGAATCAGAAGAAGCAGAATAAGGAGAAGGAGAAGGTGAAGTCTGGAGGGTGAATCAGAAGAAGCAGAAGAAGGAGAAGGAGAAGGTGAAGTCTGGAGGGTGATTCAGAAGAAGCAGGATAAGGAGAAGGAGAAGGTGAAGTCTGGAGGTTGAATCAGAAGAAGCAGAAGAAGGAGAAGGAGAAGCTGAAGTCTGGAGGGTGAATCAGAAGAAGTAGAAGAAGGAGAAGGAGAAGATGAAGTCTGGAGGGTGAATCAGAAGAAGTAGAAGAAGGAGAAGGAGAAGGTGAAGTCTGGAGGGTGAATCAGAAGACGTAGAAGAAGGAGAAGGAGAAGGTGAAGTCTGGAGGGTGAAGCAGAAGAAGTAGAAGAAGGAGAAGGAGAAGGTGAAGTCAGGAGGGTGAATCAGAAGATGTAGAAGAAGGAGAAGGAGAAGGTGAAGTCAGGAAGGTGAATCAGAAGAAGCAGAAGAAGGAGAAGGAGAAGGTGAAGTCTGGATGGTGAATCAGAAGAATAAGAAGAAGGAGAAGGAGAAGGTGAAGTCTGGAGGGTGAATCAGAAGAAGCAGAAGAAAGAGAAGGAGAAGGTGAAGTCTGGAGGGTGAATCAGAAGAAGTAGAACAAGGAGAAGGAGAAGGTGAAGTCTGGAGGGTGAATCAGAAGAAGCAGAAGAAGGAGAAGGAGAAGGTGAAGTCTGGAGGGTGAATCAGAAGAAGTAGACGAAGGAGAAGGAGAAGGTGAAGTCTGGAGGGTGAATCAGAAGAAGCAGAAGAAGGAGATGGAGAAGGTGAAGTCTGGAGGGTGAATCAGAAGAAGTAGAAGAAGGAGAAGGAGAAGGTGAAGTCTGGAGGGTGAATCAGAAGAAGCAGAAGAAGGAGAAGGAACAGGTGAAGTCTGGAGGGTGAATCAGAAGAAGCAGAAGAAGGAGAAGGAGAAGGTGAAGTCTGGAGGGTGATTCAGAAGAAGCAGAATAAGGAGAAGGAGAAGGTGAAGTCTGGAGGGTGAATCAGAAGAAGCAGAAGAAGGAGAAGGAGAAGGTGAAGTCTGGAGGGTGAATCAGAAGAAGTAGAAGAAGGAGAAGGAGAAGGTGAAGTCTGGAGGGTGAATCAGAAGATCTAGAAGAAGGAGAAGGAGAAGGTGAAGTCTGGAGGGTGAATCAGAAGAAGTAGAAGAAGGAGAAGGAGAAGGTGAAGTCTGGAGGTTGAAGCAAAAGAAGTAGAAGAAGGAGAAGGAGAAGGTGAAGTCAGGAGTGTGAATCAGAAGATGTAGAAGAAGGAGAAGGAGAAGGTGAAGTCAGGAGGGTGAATCAGAAGAAGCAGAAGAAGGAGAAGGAGAAGGTGAAGTCTGGAGGGTGAATCAGAAGAAGTAGAAGAAGGAGAAGGAGAAGGTGAAGTCTGGAGGGTGAATCAGAAGAAGCAGAAGAAGGAGAAGGAGAAGGTGAAGTCTGGAGGGTGAATCAGAAGAAGCAGAAGAAGGAGAAGGAGAAGGTGAAGTCTGGAGGGTGAATCAGAAGAAGCAGAATAAGGAGAAGGAGAAGGTGAAGTCTGGAGGGTGAATCAGAAGAAGCAGAAGAAGGAGAAGGAGAAGGTGAAGTCTGGAGGGTGAATCAGAAGAAGCAGAAGAAGGAGAAGGAGAAGATGAAGTCTGGAGGGTGAATCAGAAGAAGTAGACGAAGGAGAAGGAGAAGGTGAAGTCTGGAGGGTGAATCAGAAGAAGCAGAAGAAGGAGAAGGAGAAGGTGAAGTCTGGAGGGTGAATCAGAAGAAGTAGAAGAAGGAGAAGGAGAAGGTGAAGTCTGGAGGGTGAATCAGAAGAAGCAGGAGAAGGAGAAGGAGAAGGTGAAGTCTGGAGGGTGAATCAGAAGAAGCAGAAGAAGGAGAAGGAGAAGGTGAAGTCTGGAGGGTGAATCAGAAGAAGTAGAAGAAGGAGAAGGAGAAGTTGAAGTCTGGAGGGTGAAGCAGAAGAAGTAGAAGATGGAGAAGGAGAAGGTGAAGTCAGGAGGGTGAATCAGAAGAAGTAGAAGAAGGAGAAGGAGAAGGTGAAGTCAGGAGGGTGAATCAGAAGAAGCAGAAGATGGAGAAGGAGAAGGTGAAGTCTGGAGGGTGAATCAGAAGAATCAGAAGAAGGAGAAGGAGAAGGTGAAGTCTGGAGGGTGAATCAGAAGAAGCAGAGGAAGGAGAAGGAGAAGGTGAAGTCTGGAGGGTGAATCAAAAGAAGCAGAATAAGGAGAAGGAGAAGGTGAAGTCTGGAGGGTGAATCAGAAGAAGCAGAATAAGGAGAAGGAGAAGGTGAAGTCTGGAGGGTGAATCAGAAGAAGCAGAAGTAGGAGAAGGAGAAGGTGAAGTCTGGAGGGTGATTCAGAAGAAGCAGGATAAGGAGAAGGAGAAGGTGAAGTCTGGAGGTTGAATCAGAAGAAGCAGAAGAAGGAGAAGGAGAAGCTGAAGTCTGGAGGGTGAATCAGAAGAAGTAGAAGAAGGAGAAGGAGAAGATGAAGTCTGGAGGGTGAATCAGAAGAAGTAGAAGAAGGAGAAGGAGAAGGTGAAGTCTGGAGGGTGAATCAGAAGACGTAGAAGAAGGAGAAGGAGAAGGTGAAGTCTGGAGGGTGAAGCAGAAGAAGTAGAAGAAGGAGAAGGAGAAGGTGAAGTCAGGAGGGTGAATCAGAAGATGTAGAAGAAGGAGAAGGAGAAGGTGAAGTCAGGAAGGTGAATCAGAAGAAGCAGAAGAAGGAGAAGGAGAAGGTGAAGTCTGGAGGGTGAATCAGAAGAATCAGAAGAAGGAGAAGGAGAAGGTGAAGTCTGGAGGGTGAATCAGAAGAAGCAGAAGAAAGAGAAGGAGAAGGTGAAGTCTGGAGGGTGAATCAGAAGAAGTAGAACAAGGAGAAGGAGAAGGTGAAGTCTGGAGGGTGAATCAGAAGAAGCAGAAGAAGGAGAAGGAGAAGGTGAAGTCTGGAGGGTGAATCAGAAGAAGTAGACGAAGGAGAAGGAGAAGGTGAAGTCTGGAGGGTGAATCAGAAGAAGCAGAAGAAGGAGATGGAGAAGGTGAAGTCTGGAGGGTGAATCAGAAGAAGTAGAAGAAGGAGAAGGAGAAGGTGAAGTCTGGAGGGTGAATCAGAAGAAGCAGAAGAAGGAGAAGGAACAGGTGAAGTCTGGAGGGTGAATCAGAAGAAGCAGAAGAAGGAGAAGGAGAAGGTGAAGTCTGGAGGGTGATTCAGAAGAAGCAGAATAAGGAGAAGGAGAAGGTGAAGTCTGGAGGGTGAATCAGAAGAAGCAGAAGAAGGAGAAGGAGAAGGTGAAGTCTGGAGGGTGAATCAGAAGAAGTAGAAGAAGGAGAAGGAGAAGGTGAAGTCTGGAGGGTGAATCAGAAGAACTAGAAGAAGGAGAAGGAGAAGGTGAAGTCTGGAGGGTGAATCAGAAGAAGTAGAAGAAGGAGAAGGAGAAGGTGAAGTCTGGAGGTTGAAGCAGAAGAAGTAGAAGAAGGAGAAGGAGAAGGTGAAGTCAGGAGTGTGAATCAGAAGATGTAGAAGAAGGAGAAGGAGAAGGTGAAGTCAGGAGGGTGAATCAGAAGAAGCAGAAGAAGGAGAAGGAGAAGGTGAAGTCTGGAGGGTGAATCAGAAGAAGTAGAAGAAGGAGAAGGAGAAGGTGAAGTCTGGAGGGTGAATCAGAAGAAGCAGAATAAGGAGAAGGAGAAGGTGAAGTCTGGAGGGTGAATCAGAAGAAGCAGAAGAAGGAGAAGGAGAAGGTGAAGTCTGGAGGGTGAATCAGAAGAAGTAGAAGAAGGAGAAGTAGAAGGTGAAGTCTGGAGGGTGAATCAGAAGAAGCAGGAGAAGGAGAAGGAGAAGGTGAAGTCTGGAGGGTGAATCAGAAGAAGCAGAAGAAGGAGAAGGAGAAGGTGAAGTCTGGAGGGTGAATCAGAAGAAGTAGAAGAAGGAGAAGGAGAAGTTGAAGTCTGGAGGGTGAAGCAGAAGAAGTAGAAGATGGAGAAGGAGAAGGTGAAGTCAGGAGGGTGAATCAGAAGAAGTAGAAGAAGGAGAAGGAGAAGGTGAAGTCAGGAGGGTGAATCAGAAGAAGCAGAAGATGGAGAAGGAGAAGGTGAAGTCTGGAGGGTGAATCAGAAGAATCAGAAGAAGGAGAAGGAGAAGGTGAAGTCTGGAGGGTGAATCAGAAGAAACAGAGGAAGGAGAAGGAGAAGGTGAAGTCTGGAGGGTGAATCAAAAGAAGCAGAATAAGGAGAAGGAGAAGGTGAAGTCTGGTGGGTGAATCAGAAGAAGCAGAATAAGGAGAAGGAGAAGGTGAAGTCTGGAGGGTGAATCAGAAGAAGCAGAAGAAGGAGAAGGAGAAGGTGAAGTCTGGAGGGTGATTCAGAAGAAGCAGGATAAGGAGAAGGAGAAGGTGAAGTCTGGAGGTTGAATCAGAAGAAGCAGAAGAAGGAGAAGGAGAAGCTGAAGTCTGGAGGGTGAATCAGAAGAAGTAGAAGAAGGAGAAGGAGAAGATGAAGTCTGGAGGGTGAATCAGAAGAAGTAGAAGAAGGAGAAGGAGAAGGTGAAGTCTGGAGGGTGAATCAGAAGACGTAGAAGAAGGAGAAGGAGAAGGTGAAGTCTGGAGGATGAAGCAGAAGAAGTAGAAGAAGGAGAAGGAGAAGGTGAAGTCAGGAGGGTGAATCAGAAGATGTAGAAGAAGGAGAAGGAGAAGGTGAAGTCAGGAAGGTGAATCAGAAGAAGCAGAAGAAGGAGAAGGAGAAGGTGAAGTCTGGAGGGTGAATCAGAAGAATCAGAAGAAGGAGAAGGAGAAGGTGAAGTCTGGAGGGTGAATCAGAAGAAGCAGAAGAAAGAGAAGGAGAAGGTGAAGTCTGGAGTGTGAATCAGAAGAAGTAGAACAAGGAGAAGGAGAAGGTGAAGTCTGGAGGGTGAATCAGAAGAAGCAGAAGAAGGAGAAGGAGAAGGTGAAGTCTGGAGGGTGAATCAGAAGAAGTAGACGAAGGAGAAGGAGAAGGTGAAGTCTGGAGGGTGAATCAGAAGAAGCAGAAGAAGGAGATGGAGAAGGTGAAGTCTGGAGGGTGAATCAGAAGAAGTAGAAGAAGGAGAAGGAGAAGGTGAAGTCTGGAGGGTGAATCAGAAGAAGCAGAAGAAGGAGAAGGAACAGGTGAAGTCTGGAGGGTGAATCAGAAGAAGCAGAAGAAGGAGAAGGAGAAGGTGAAGTCTGGAGGGTGATTCAGAAGAAGCAGAATAAGGAGAAGGAGAAGGTGAAGTCTGGAGGGTGAATCAGAAGAAGCAGAAGAAGGAGAAGGAGAAGGTGAAGTCTGGAGGGTGAATCAGAAGAAGTAGAAGAAGGAGAAGGAGAAGGTGAAGTCTGGAGGGTGAATCAGAAGAACTAGAAGAAGGAGAAGGAGAAGGTGAAGTCTGGAGGGTGAATCAGAAGAAGTAGAAGAAGGAGAAGGAGAAGGTGAAGTCTGGAGGTTGAAGCAGAAGAAGGAGAAGAAGGAGAAGGAGAAGGTGAAGTCAGGAGTGTGAATCAGAAGATGTAGAAGAAGGAGAAGGAGAAGGTGAAGTCAGGAGGGTGAATCAGAAGAAGCAGAAGAAGGAGAAGGAGAAGGTGAAGTCTGGAGGGTGAATCAGAAGAAGTAGAAGAAGGAGAAGGAGAAGGTGAAGTCTGGAGGGTGAATCAGAAGAAGCAGAATAAGGAGAAGGAGAAGGTGAAGTCTGGAGGGTGAATCAGAAGAAGCAGAAGAAGGAGAAGGAGAAGGTGAAGTCTGGAGGGTGATTCAGAAGAAGCAGGATAAGGAGAAGGAGAAGGTGAAGTCTGGAGGTTGAATCAGAAGAAGCAGAAGAAGGAGAAGGAGAAGCTGAAGTCTGGAGGGTGAATCAGAAGAAGTAGAAGAAGGAGAAGGAGAAGATGAAGTCTGGAGGGTGAATCAGAAGAAGTAGAAGAAGGAGAAGGAGAAGGTGAAGTCTGGAGGGTGAATCAGAAGACGTAGAAGAAGGAGAAGGAGAAGGTGAAGTCTGGAGGGTGAAGCAGAAGAAGTAGAAGAAGGAGAAGGAGAAGGTGAAGTCAGGAGGGTGAATCAGAAGATGTAGAAGAAGGAGAAGGAGAAGGTGAAGTCAGGAAGGTGAATCAGAAGAAGCAGAAGAAGGAGAAGGAGAAGGTGAAGTCTGGAGGGTGAATCAGAAGAATCAGAAGAAGGAGAAGGAGAAGGTGAAGTCTGGAGGGTGAATCAGAAGAAGCAAAAGAAAGAGAAGGAGAAGGTGAAGTCTGGAGGGTGAATCAGAAGAAGTAGAACAAGGAGAAGGAGAAGGTGAAGTCTGGAGGGTGAATCAGAAGAAGCAGAAGAAGGAGAAGGAGAAGGTGAAGTCTGGAGGGTGAATCAGAAGAAGTAGACGAAGGAGAAGGAGAAGGTGAAGTCTGGAGGGTGAATCAGAAGAAGCAGAAGAAGGAGATGGAGAAGGTGAAGTCTGGAGGGTGAATCAGAAGAAGCAGAAGAAGGAGAAGGAGAAGGTGAAGTCTGGAGGGTGAAGCAGAAGAAACAGAAGAAGGAGAAGGAGAAGGTGAAGACTGGAGGGTGAATCAGAAGAAGTAGAAGAAGGAGAAGGAGAAGGTGAAGTCTATAGGGTGAATCAGAAGAAGTAGAAGAAGGAGAAGGAGAAGGTGAAGTCTGGAGGGTGAATCAGAAGAAGCAGAAGAAGGAGAAGGAGAAGGTGAAGTCTGGAGGGTGAATCAGAAGAAGCAGAAGAAGGAGAAGGAGAAGATGAAGTCTGGAGGGTGAATCAGAAGAAGTAGAAGAAGGAGAAGGAGAAGGTGAGGTCTGGAGGGTGAATCAGAAGAAGCAGAAGAAGGAGAAGGAGAAGGTGAAGTCTGGAGGGTGAATCAGAAGAAGCAGAAGAAGGAGAAGGAGAAGGTGAAGTCTGGAGGGTGAATCAGAAGAAGCAGAAGAAGGAGAAGGAGAAGGTGAAGTCAGGAGGGTGAATCAGAAGAAGCAGAAGAAGGAGAAGGAGCAGGTGAAGTCAGGGGGGTGTAGCAGAAGAAGTAGAAGAAGGAGAAGGAGAAGGTGAAGTCAGGACGATGAAGCAGAAGAAGCAGAAGAAGGAGAAGGAGAAGGTGAAGCCTGGAGGGCGCAGCAGAAGAAGCAGAAGAAGGAGAAGGAGAAGGTGAAGTCTGGAGTGTGAAGCAGAAGAAGCAGAAGAAGGAGAAGGAGAAGGTGAAGTCTGGAGGGCGCAGCAGAAGAAGCAGAAGAAGGAGAATGAGAAGGTGAAGTCTGGAGGGTGAATCAGAAGAAGCAGAAGAAGGAGAAGGAGAAGGTGAAGTCTGGAGGGTGAATCAGAAGAAGTAGAAGAAGGAGAAGGAGAAGGTGAAGTCTGGAGGGTGAAGCAGAAGAAGTAGAAGAAGGAGAAGGAGAAGGTGAAGTCAGGAGGGTGAATCAGAAGAAGTAGAAGAAGGAGAAGGAGAACGTGAAGTCAGGAGGGTGAATCAGAAGAAGCAGAAGAAGGAGAAGGAGAAGGTGAAGTCTGGAGGGTGAATCAGAAGAATCAGAAGAAGGAGAAGGAGAAGGTGAAGTCTGGAGGGTGAATCAGAAGAAGCAGAAGAAAGAGAAGGAGAAGGTGAAGTCTGGAGGGTGAAGCAGAAGAAACAGAAGAAGGAGAAGGAGAAGGTGAAGACTGGAGGGTGAATCAGAAGAAGCAGAAGAAGGAGAAGGAGAAGGTGAAGTCTGGAGGGTGAATCAGAAGAAGCAGAAGAAGGAGAAGGAGAAGATGAAGTCTGGAGGGTGAATCAGAAGAAGTAGACGAAGGAGAAGGAGAAGGTGAAGTCTGGAGGGTGAATCAGAAGAAGCAGAAGAAGGAGAAGGAGAAGGTGAAGTCTGGAGGGTGAATCAGAAGAAGTAGAAGAAGGAGAAGGAGAAGGTGAAGTCTGGAGGGTGAATCAGAAGAAGCAGAAGAAGGAGAAGGAGAAGGTGAAGTCTGGAGGGTGAATCAGAAGAAGCAGAAGAAGGAGAAGGAGAAGGTGAAGTCTGGAGGGTGAATCAGAAGAAGTAGAAGAAGGAGAAGGAGAAGTTGAAGTCTGGAGGGTGAAGCAGAAGAGGTAGAAGATGGAGAAGGAGAAGGTGAAGTCAGGAGGGTGAATCAGAAGAAGTAGAAGAAGGAGAAGGAGAAGGTGAAGTCAGGAGGGTGAATCAGAAGAAGCAGAAGATGGAGAAGGAGAAGGTGAAGTCTGGAGGGTAAATCAGAAGAATCAGAAGAAGGAGAAGGAGAAGGTGAAGTCTGGAGGGTGAATCAGAAGAAGCAGAGGAAGGAGAAGGAGAAGGTGAAGTCTGGAGGGTGAATCAAAAGAAGCAGAATAAGGAGAAGGAGAAGGTGAAGTCTGGAGGGTGAATCAGAAGAAGCAGAATAAGGAGAAGGAGAAGGTGAAGTCTGGAGGGTGAATCAGAAGAAGCAGAAGAAGGAGAAGGAGAAGGTGAAGTCTGGAGGGTGAATCAGAAGAAGTAGAAGAAGGAGAAGGAGAAGGTGAAGTCTGGAGGGTGAAGCAGAAGAAGTAGAAGAAGGAGAAGGAGAAGTTGAAGTCAGGAGGGTGAATCAGAAGAAGTAGAAGAAGCAGAAGGAGAAGGTGAAGTCAGGAGGGTGAATCAGAAGAAGCAGAAGAAGGAGAAGGAGAAGGTGAAGTCTGGAGGGTGAATCAGAAGAATCAGAAGAAGGAGAAGCAGAAGGTGAAGTCTGGAGGGTGAATCAGAAGAAGCAGAAGAAAGAGAAGGAGAAGGTGAAGTCTGGAGGGTGAAGCAGAAGAAACAGAAGAAGGAGAAGGAGAAGGTGAAGACTGGATGGTGAATCAGAAGAAGTAGAAGAAGGAGAAGGAGAAGGTGAAGTCTGGAGGGTGAATCAGAAGAAGTAGAAGAAGGAGAAGGAGAAGGTGAAGTCTGGAGGGTGAATCAGAAGAAGCAGAAGAAGGAGAAGGAGAAGGTGAAGTCTGGAGGGTGAATCAGAAGAAGCAGAAGAAGGAGAAGGAGAAGATGAAGTCTGGAGGGTGAATCGGAAGAAGTAGAAGAAGGAGAAGGAGAAGGTGAAGTCTGGAGGGTGAATCAGAAGAAGTAGAAGAAGGAGAAGGAGAAGGTGAAGTCAGGAGGGTGAATCAGAAGAAGTAGAAGAAGGAGAAGGAGAACGTGAAGTCAGGAGGGTGAATCAGAAGAAGCAGAAGAAGGAGAAGGAGAAGGTGAAGTCTGGAGGGTGAATCAGAAGAATCAGAAGAAGGAGAAGGAGAAGGTGAAGTCTGGAGGGTGAATCAGAAGAAGCAGAAGAAAGAGAAGGAGAAGGTGAAGTCTGGAGGGTGAAGCAGAAGAAACAGAAGAAGGAGAAGGAGAAGGTGAAGACTGGAGGGTGAATCAGAAGAAGCAGAAGAAGGAGAAGGAGAAGGTGAAGTCTGGAGGGTGAATCAGAAGAAGCAGAAGAAGGAGAAGGAGAAGATGAAGTCTGGAGGGTGAATCAGAAGAAGTAGACGAAGGAGAAGGAGAAGGTGAAGTCTGGAGGGTGAATCAGAAGAAGCAGAAGAAGGAGAAGGAGAAGGTGAAGTCTGGAGGGTGAATCAGAAGAAGTAGAAGAAGGAGAAGGAGAAGGTGAAGTCTGGAGGGTGAATCAGAAGAAGCAGAAGAAGGAGAAGGAGAAGGTGAAGTCTGGAGGGTGAATCAGAAGAAGCAGAAGAAGGAGAAGGAGAAGGTGAAGTCTGGAGGGTGAATCAGAAGAAGTAGAAGAAGGAGAAGGAGAAGTTGAAGTCTGGAGGGTGAAGCAGAAGAGGTAGAAGATGGAGAAGGAGAAGGTGAAGTCAGGAGGGTGAATCAGAAGAAGTAGAAGAAGGAGAAGGAGAAGGTGAAGTCAGGAGGGTGAATCAGAAGAAGCAGAAGATGGAGAAGGAGAAGGTGAAGTCTGGAGGGTAAATCAGAAGAATCAGAAGAAGGAGAAGGAGAAGGTGAAGTCTGGAGGGTGAATCAGAAGAAGCAGAGGAAGGAGAAGGAGAAGGTGAAGTCTGGAGGGTGAATCAAAAGAAGCAGAATAAGGAGAAGGAGAAGGTGAAGTCTGGAGGGTGAATCAGAAGAAGCAGAATAAGGAGAAGGAGAAGGTGAAGTCTGGAGGGTGAATCAGAAGAAGCAGAAGAAGGAGAAGGAGAAGGTGAAGTCTGGAGGGTGAATCAGAAGAAGTAGAAGAAGGAGAAGGAGAAGGTGAAGTCTGGAGGGTGAAGCAGAAGAAGTAGAAGAAGGAGAAGGAGAAGTTGAAGTCAGGAGGGTGAATCAGAAGAAGTAGAAGAAGCAGAAGGAGAAGGTGAAGTCAGGAGGGTGAATCAGAAGAAGCAGAAGAAGGAGAAGGAGAAGGTGAAGTCTGGAGGGTGAATCAGAAGAATCAGAAGAAGGAGAAGCAGAAGGTGAAGTCTGGAGGGTGAATCAGAAGAAGCAGAAGAAAGAGAAGGAGAAGGTGAAGTCTGGAGGGTGAAGCAGAAGAAACAGAAGAAGGAGAAGGAGAAGGTGAAGACTGGATGGTGAATCAGAAGAAGTAGAAGAAGGAGAAGGAGAAGGTGAAGTCTGGAGGGTGAATCAGAAGAAGTAGAAGAAGGAGAAGGAGAAGGTGAAGTCTGGAGGGTGAATCAGAAGAAGCAGAAGAAGGAGAAGGAGAAGGTGAAGTCTGGAGGGTGAATCAGAAGAAGCAGAAGAAGGAGAAGGAGAAGATGAAGTCTGGAGGGTGAATCGGAAGAAGTAGAAGAAGGAGAAGGAGAAGGTGAAGTCTGGAGGGTGAATCAGAAGAAGTAGAAGAAGGAGAAGGAGAAGTTGAAGTCTGGAGGGTGAATCAGATGAAGTAGAAGAAGGAGAAGGAGAAGGTGAAGTCTGGAGGGTGAATCAGAAGAAGCAGAAGAAGGAGAAGGAGAAGGTGAAGTCTGGAGGGTGAATCAGAAGAAGCAGAAGAAGGAGAAGGAGAAGGTGAAGTCTGGAGGGTGAATCAGAAGAAGTAGAAGAAGGAGAAGGAGAAGTTGAAGTCTGGAGGGTGAAGCAGAGGAAGTAGAAGATGGAAAAGGAGAAGGTGAAGTCAGGAGGGTGAATCAGAAGAAGTAGAAGAAGGAGAAGGAGAAGGTGAAGTCAGGAGGGTGAATCAGAAGAAGCAGAAGATGGAGAAGGAGAAGGTGAAGTCTGGAGGGTGAATCAGAAGAATCAGAAGAAGGAGAAGGAGAAGGTGAAGTCTGGAGGGTGAATCAGAAGAAGCAGAGGAAGGAGAAGGAGAAGGTGAAGTCTGGAGGGTGAATCAGAAGAAGCAGAATAAGGAGAAGGAGAAGGTAAAGTCTGGAGGGTGAATCAGAAGAAGCAGAATAAGGAGAAGGAGAAGGTGAAGTCTGGAGGGTGAATCAGAAGAAGCAGAAGAAGGAGAAGGAGAAGGTGAAGTCTGGAGGGTGAATCAGAAGAAGCAGAAGAAGGAGAAGGAGAAGGTGAAGTCTGGAGGGTGAAGCAGAAAAAGGAGAAGAAGGAGAAGGAGAAGGTGAAGTCAGGAGGGTGAATCAGAAGAAGTAGAAGAAGGAAAAGGAGAAGGTGAAGTCAGGAGGGTGAATCAGAAGAAGCAGAAGAAGGAGAAGGAGAAGGTGAAGTCTGGAGGGTGAATCAGAAGAATCAGAAGAAGGAGAAGGAGAAGGTGAAGTCTGGAGGGTGAATCAGAAGAAGCAGAAGAAAGAGAAGGAGAAGGTGAAGTCTGGAGGGTGAAGCAGAAGAAACAGAAGAAGGAGAAGGAGAAGGTGAAGACTGGAGGGTGAATCAGAAGAAGTAGAAGAAGGAGAAGGAGAAGGTGAAGTCTGGAGGGTGAATCAGAAGAACCAGAAAATGAGAAGGAGAAGGTGAAGTCTGGAGGGTGAATCAGAAGAAGCAGAAGAAGGAGAAGGAGAAGGTGAAGTCTGGAGGGTGAATCAGAAGAAGCAGAAGAAGGAGAAGGAGAAGATGAAGTCTGGAGGGTTAATCGGAAGAAGTAGAAGAAGGAGAAGGAGAAGGTGAAGTCTGGTGGGTGAATCAGAAGAAGTAGAAGAAGGAGAAGGAGAAGTTGAAGTCTGGAGGGTGAATCAGAAGAAGCAGAAGAAGGAGAAGGAGAAGGTGAAGTCTGGAGGGAGAATCAGAAGAAGCAGAAGAAGGAGAAGGAGAAGATGAAGTCTGGAGGGTGAATCAGAAGAAGGAGAAGAAGGAGAAGGAGAAGGTGAAGTCTGGAGGGTGAATCAGAAGAAGTAGAAGAAGGAGAAGGAGAAGATGAAGTCTGGAGGGTGAATCAGAAGAAACAGAAGAAGGAGAAGGAGAAGGTGAAGTCTGGAGGGTGAATCAGAAGAAGAAGAAGAAGGAGAAGGAGAAGCTGTAGTCTGGAGGGTGAATCAGAAGAAGTAGACGAAGGAGAAGGAGAAGGTGAAGTCTGGAGGGTGAATCAGAAGAAGCAGAAGAAGGAGAAGGAGAAGGTGAAGTCTGGAGGGTGAATCAGAAGAAGTAGAAGAAGGAGAAGGAGAAGGTGAAGTCTGGAGGGTGAATCAGAAGAAGCAGAAGAAGGAGAAGGAGAAGGTGAAGTCTGGAGGGTGAATCAGAAGAAGCAGAAGAAGGAGAAGGTGAAGTCTGGAGGGTGAATCAGAAGAAGTAGAAGAAGGAGAAGGAGAAGTTGAAGTCTGGAGGGTGAAGCAGAAGAAGTAGAAGAAGGAGAAGGAGAAGGTGAAGTCAGGAGGGTGAATCAGAAGAAGTAGAAGAAGGAGAAGGAGAAGGTGAAGTCAGGAGGGTGAATCAGAAGAAGCAGAAGAAGGAGATAGAGAAGGTGAAGTCTGGAGGGTGAATCAGAAGAATCAGAAGAAGGAGAAGGAGAAGGTGAAGTCTGGAGGGTGAAGCAGAAGAAGCAGAAGAAAGAGAAGGAGAAGGTGAAGTCTGGAGGGTGAAGCAGAAGAAACAGAAGAAGGAGAAGCAGAAGGTGAAGACTGGAGGGTGAATCAGAAGAAGTAGAAGAAGGAGAAGGAGAAGGTGAAGTCTGGAGGGTGAATCAGAAGAAGTAGAAGAAGGAGAAGGAGAAGGTGAAGTCTGGAGGGTGAATCAGAAGAAGCAGAAGAAGGAGAAGGAGAAGGTGAAGACTGGAGGGTGAATCAGAAGAAGCAGAAGAAGGAGAAGGAGAAGGTGAAGTCTGGAGGGTGAATCAGAAGAAGCAGAAGAAGGAGAAGGAGAAGGTGAAGTCTGGAGGGTGAATCGGAAGAAGTAGAAGAAGGAGAAGGAGAAGGTGAAGTCTGGTGGGTGAATCAGAAGAAGTAGAAGAAGGAGAAGGAGAAGTTGAAGTCTGGAGGGTGAATCAGAAGAAGCAGAAGAAGGAGAAGGAGAAGGTGAAGTCTGGAGGGTGAATCAGAAGAAGCAGAAGAAGGAGAAGGAGAAGATGAAGTCTGGAGGGTGAATCAGAAGAAGTAGAAGAAGGAGAAGGAGAAGGTGAAGTCTGGAGGGTGAATCAGAAGAAGTAGAAGAAGGAGAAGGAGAAGATGAAGTCTGGAGGGTGAATCAGAAGAAACAGAAGAAGGAGAAGGAGAAGGTGAAGTCAGGAGGGTGAATCTGAAGAAGAAGAAGAAGGAGAAGGAGAAGGTGTAGTCTGGAGGGTGAATCAGAAGAATCAGAAGAAGGAGAAGGAGAAGGTGAAGTCTGGAGGGTGAATCAGAAGAAGCAGAAGAAAGAGAAGGAGAAGGTGAAGTCTGGAGGGTGAAGCAGAAGAAACAGAAGAAGGAGAAGGAGAAGGTGAAGACTGGAGGGTGAATCAGAAGAAGCAGAAGAAGGAGAAGGAGAAGGTGAAGTCTGGAGGGTGAATCAGAAGAAGCAGAAGAAGGAGAAGGAGAAGATGAAGTCTGGAGGGTGAATCAGAAGAAGTAGACGAAGGAGAAGGAGAAGGTGAAGTCTGGAGGGTGAATCAGAAGAAGCAGAAGAAGGAGAAGGAGAAGGTGAAGTCTGGAGGGTGAATCAGAAGAAGTAGATGAAGGAGAAGGAGAAGGTGAAGTCTGGAGGGTGAATCAGAAGAAGCAGAAGAAGGAGAAGGAGAAGGTGAAGTCTGGAGGGTGAATCAGAAGAAGCAGAAGAAGGAGAAGGAGAAGGTGAAGTCTGGAGGGTGAATCAGAAGAAGTAGAAGAAGGAGAAGGAGAAGTTGAAGTCTGGAGGGTGAAGCAGAAGAGGTAGAAGATGGAGAAGGAGAAGGTGAAGTCAGGAGGGTGAATCAGAAGAAGTAGAAGAAGGAGAAGGAGAAGGTGAAGTCAGGAGGGTGAATCAGAAGAAGCAGAAGATGGAGAAGGAGAAGGTGAAGTCTGGAGGGTAAATCAGAAGAATCAGAAGAAGGAGAAGGAGAAGGTGAAGTCTGGAGGGTGAATCAGAAGAAGCAGAGGAAGGAGAAGGAGAAGGTGAAGTCTGGAGGGTGAATCAAAAGAAGCAGAATAAGGAGAAGGAGAAGGTGAAGTCTGGAGGGTGAATCAGAAGAAGCAGAATAAGGAGAAGGAGAAGGTGAAGTCTGGAGGGTGAATCAGAAGAAGCAGAAGAAGGAGAAGGAGAAGGTGAAGTCTGGAGGGTGAATCAGAAGAAGTAGAAGAAGGAGAAGGAGAAGGTGAAGTCTGGAGGGTGAAGCAGAAGAAGTAGAAGAAGGAGAAGGAGAAGTTGAAGTCAGGAGGGTGAATCAGAAGAAGTAGAAGAAGCAGAAGGAGAAGGTGAAGTCAGGAGGGTGAATCAGAAGAAGCAGAAGAAGGAGAAGGAGAAGGTGAAGTCTGGAGGGTGAATCAGAAGAATCAGAAGAAGGAGAAGCAGAAGGTGAAGTCTGGAGGGTGAATCAGAAGAAGCAGAAGAAAGAGAAGGAGAAGGTGAAGTCTGGAGGGTGAAGCAGAAGAAACAGAAGAAGGAGAAGGAGAAGGTGAAGACTGGATGGTGAATCAGAAGAAGTAGAAGAAGGAGAAGGAGAAGGTGAAGTCTGGAGGGTGAATCAGAAGAAGTAGAAGAAGGAGAAGGAGAAGGTGAAGTCTGGAGGGTGAATCAGAAGAAGCAGAAGAAGGAGAAGGAGAAGGTGAAGTCTGGAGGGTGAATCAGAAGAAGCAGAAGAAGGAGAAGGAGAAGATGAAGTCTGGAGGGTGAATCGGAAGAAGTAGAAGAAGGAGAAGGAGAAGGTGAAGTCTGGAGGGTGAATCAGAAGAAGTAGAAGAAGGAGAAGGAGAAGTTGAAGTCTGGAGGGTGAATCAGATGAAGTAGAAGAAGGAGAAGGAGAAGGTGAAGTCTGGAGGGTGAATCAGAAGAAGCAGAAGAAGGAGAAGGAGAAGGTGAAGTCTGGAGGGTGAATCAGAAGAAGCAGAAGAAGGAGAAGGAGAAGGTGAAGTCTGGAGGGTGAATCAGAAGAAGTAGAAGAAGGAGAAGGAGAAGTTGAAGTCTGGAGGGTGAAGCAGAGGAAGTAGAAGATGGAAAAGGAGAAGGTGAAGTCAGGAGGGTGAATCAGAAGAAGTAGAAGAAGGAGAAGGAGAAGGTGAAGTCAGGAGGGTGAATCAGAAGAAGCAGAAGATGGAGAAGGAGAAGGTGAAGTCTGGAGGGTGAATCAGAAGAATCAGAAGAAGGAGAAGGAGAAGGTGAAGTCTGGAGGGTGAATCAGAAGAAGCAGAGGAAGGAGAAGGAGAAGGTGAAGTCTGGAGGGTGAATCAGAAGAAGCAGAATAAGGAGAAGGAGAAGGTAAAGTCTGGAGGGTGAATCAGAAGAAGCAGAATAAGGAGAAGGAGAAGGTGAAGTCTGGAGGGTGAATCAGAAGAAGCAGAAGAAGGAGAAGGAGAAGGTGAAGTCTGGAGGGTGAATCAGAAGAAGCAGAAGAAGGAGAAGGAGAAGGTGAAGTCTGGAGGGTGAAGCAGAAAAAGGAGAAGAAGGAGAAGGAGAAGGTGAAGTCAGGAGGGTGAATCAGAAGAAGTAGAAGAAGGAAAAGGAGAAGGTGAAGTCAGGAGGGTGAATCAGAAGAAGCAGAAGAAGGAGAAGGAGAAGGTGAAGTCTGGAGGGTGAATCAGAAGAATCAGAAGAAGGAGAAGGAGAAGGTGAAGTCTGGAGGGTGAATCAGAAGAAGCAGAAGAAAGAGAAGGAGAAGGTGAAGTCTGGAGGGTGAAGCAGAAGAAACAGAAGAAGGAGAAGGAGAAGGTGAAGACTGGAGGGTGAATCAGAAGAAGTAGAAGAAGGAGAAGGAGAAGGTGAAGTCTGGAGGGTGAATCAGAAGAACCAGAAAATGAGAAGGAGAAGGTGAAGTCTGGAGGGTGAATCAGAAGAAGCAGAAGAAGGAGAAGGAGAAGGTGAAGTCTGGAGGGTGAATCAGAAGAAGCAGAAGAAGGAGAAGGAGAAGATGAAGTCTGGAGGGTTAATCGGAAGAAGTAGAAGAAGGAGAAGGAGAAGGTGAAGTCTGGTGGGTGAATCAGAAGAAGTAGAAGAAGGAGAAGGAGAAGTTGAAGTCTGGAGGGTGAATCAGAAGAAGCAGAAGAAGGAGAAGGAGAAGGTGAAGTCTGGAGGGAGAATCAGAAGAAGCAGAAGAAGGAGAAGGAGAAGATGAAGTCTGGAGGGTGAATCAGAAGAAGGAGAAGAAGGAGAAGGAGAAGGTGAAGTCTGGAGGGTGAATCAGAAGAAGTAGAAGAAGGAGAAGGAGAAGATGAAGTCTGGAGGGTGAATCAGAAGAAACAGAAGAAGGAGAAGGAGAAGGTGAAGTCTGGAGGGTGAATCAGAAGAAGAAGAAGAAGGAGAAGGAGAAGCTGTAGTCTGGAGGGTGAATCAGAAGAAGTAGACGAAGGAGAAGGAGAAGGTGAAGTCTGGAGGGTGAATCAGAAGAAGCAGAAGAAGGAGAAGGAGAAGGTGAAGTCTGGAGGGTGAATCAGAAGAAGTAGAAGAAGGAGAAGGAGAAGGTGAAGTCTGGAGGGTGAATCAGAAGAAGCAGAAGAAGGAGAAGGAGAAGGTGAAGTCTGGAGGGTGAATCAGAAGAAGCAGAAGAAGGAGAAGGTGAAGTCTGGAGGGTGAATCAGAAGAAGTAGAAGAAGGAGAAGGAGAAGTTGAAGTCTGGAGGGTGAAGCAGAAGAAGTAGAAGAAGGAGAAGGAGAAGGTGAAGTCAGGAGGGTGAATCAGAAGAAGTAGAAGAAGGAGAAGGAGAAGGTGAAGTCAGGAGGGTGAATCAGAAGAAGTAGAAGAAGGAGAAGGAGAAGTTGAAGTCTGGAGGGTGAAGCAGAAGAGGTAGAAGATGGAGAAGGAGAAGGTGAAGTCAGGAGGGTGAATCAGAAGAAGTAGAAGAAGGAGAAGGAGAAGGTGAAGTCAGGAGGGTGAATCAGAAGAAGCAGAAGATGGAGAAGGAGAAGGTGAAGTCTGGAGGGTAAATCAGAAGAATCAGAAGAAGGAGAAGGAGAAGGTGAAGTCTGGAGGGTGAATCAGAAGAAGCAGAGGAAGGAGAAGGAGAAGGTGAAGTCTGGAGGGTGAATCAAAAGAAGCAGAATAAGGAGAAGGAGAAGGTGAAGTCTGGAGGGTGAATCAGAAGAAGCAGAATAAGGAGAAGGAGAAGGTGAAGTCTGGAGGGTGAATCAGAAGAAGCAGAAGAAGGAGAAGGAGAAGGTGAAGTCTGGAGGGTGAATCAGAAGAAGTAGAAGAAGGAGAAGGAGAAGGTGAAGTCTGGAGGGTGAAGCAGAAGAAGTAGAAGAAGGAGAAGGAGAAGTTGAAGTCAGGAGGGTGAATCAGAAGAAGTAGAAGAAGCAGAAGGAGAAGGTGAAGTCAGGAGGGTGAATCAGAAGAAGCAGAAGAAGGAGAAGGAGAAGGTGAAGTCTGGAGGGTGAATCAGAAGAATCAGAAGAAGGAGAAGCAGAAGGTGAAGTCTGGAGGGTGAATCAGAAGAAGCAGAAGAAAGAGAAGGAGAAGGTGAAGTCTGGAGGGTGAAGCAGAAGAAACAGAAGAAGGAGAAGGAGAAGGTGAAGACTGGATGGTGAATCAGAAGAAGTAGAAGAAGGAGAAGGAGAAGGTGAAGTCTGGAGGGTGAATCAGAAGAAGTAGAAGAAGGAGAAGGAGAAGGTGAAGTCTGGAGGGTGAATCAGAAGAAGCAGAAGAAGGAGAAGGAGAAGGTGAAGTCTGGAGGGTGAATCAGAAGAAGCAGAAGAAGGAGAAGGAGAAGATGAAGTCTGGAGGGTGAATCGGAAGAAGTAGAAGAAGGAGAAGGAGAAGGTGAAGTCTGGAGGGTGAATCAGAAGAAGTAGAAGAAGGAGAAGGAGAAGTTGAAGTCTGGAGGGTGAATCAGATGAAGTAGAAGAAGGAGAAGGAGAAGGTGAAGTCTGGAGGTTGAATCAGAAGAAGCAGAAGAAGGAGAAGGAGAAGGTGAAGTCTGGAGGGTGAATCAGAAGAAGCAGAAGAAGGAGAAGGAGAAGGTGAAGTCTGGAGGGTGAATCAGAAGAAGTAGAAGAAGGAGAAGGAGAAGTTGAAGTCTGGAGGGTGAAGCAGAGGAAGTAGAAGATGGAAAAGGAGAAGGTGAAGTCAGGAGGGTGAATCAGAAGAAGTAGAAGAAGGAGAAGGAGAAGGTGAAGTCAGGAGGGTGAATCAGAAGAAGCAGAAGATGGAGAAGGAGAAGGTGAAGTCTGGAGGGTGAATCAGAAGAATCAGAAGAAGGAGAAGGAGAAGGTGAAGTCTGGAGGGTGAATCAGAAGAAGCAGAGGAAGGAGAAGGAGAAGGTGAAGTCTGGAGGGTGAATCAGAAGAAGCAGAATAAGGAGAAGGAGAAGGTAAAGTCTGGAGGGTGAATCAGAAGAAGCAGAATAAGGAGAAGGAGAAGGTGAAGTCTGGAGGGTGAATCAGAAGAAGCAGAAGAAGGAGAAGGAGAAGGTGAAGTCTGGAGGGTGAATCAGAAGAAGCAGAAGAAGGAGAAGGAGAAGGTGAAGTCTGGAGGGTGAAGCAGAAAAAGGAGAAGAAGGAGAAGGAGAAGGTGAAGTCAGGAGGGTGAATCAGAAGAAGTAGAAGAAGGAAAAGGAGAAGGTGAAGTCAGGAGGGTGAATCAGAAGAAGCAGAAGAAGGAGAAGGAGAAGGTGAAGTCTGGAGGGTGAATCAGAAGAATCAGAAGAAGGAGAAGGAGAAGGTGAAGTCTGGAGGGTGAATCAGAAGAAGCAGAAGAAAGAGAAGGAGAAGGTGAAGTCTGGAGGGTGAAGCAGAAGAAACAGAAGAAGGAGAAGGAGAAGGTGAAGACTGGAGGGTGAATCAGAAGAAGTAGAAGAAGGAGAAGGAGAAGGTGAAGTCTGGAGGGTGAATCAGAAGAACCAGAAAATGAGAAGGAGAAGGTGAAGTCTGGAGGGTGAATCAGAAGAAGCAGAAGAAGGAGAAGGAGAAGGTGAAGTCTGGAGGGTGAATCAGAAGAAGCAGAAGAAGGAGAAGGAGAAGATGAAGTCTGGAGGGTTAATCGGAAGAAGTAGAAGAAGGAGAAGGAGAAGGTGAAGTCTGGTGGGTGAATCAGAAGAAGTAGAAGAAGGAGAAGGAGAAGTTGAAGTCTGGAGGGTGAATCAGAAGAAGCAGAAGAAGGAGAAGGAGAAGGTGAAGTCTGGAGGGAGAATCAGAAGAAGCAGAAGAAGGAGAAGGAGAAGATGAAGTCTGGAGGGTGAATCAGAAGAAGGAGAAGAAGGAGAAGGAGAAGGTGAAGTCTGGAGGGTGAATCAGAAGAAGTAGAAGAAGGAGAAGGAGAAGATGAAGTCTGGAGGGTGAATCAGAAGAAACAGAAGAAGGAGAAGGAGAAGGTGAAGTCTGGAGGGTGAATCAGAAGAAGAAGAAGAAGGAGAAGGAGAAGCTGTAGTCTGGAGGGTGAATCAGAAGAAGTAGACGAAGGAGAAGGAGAAGGTGAAGTCTGGAGGGTGAATCAGAAGAAGCAGAAGAAGGAGAAGGAGAAGGTGAAGTCTGGAGGGTGAATCAGAAGAAGTAGAAGAAGGAGAAGGAGAAGGTGAAGTCTGGAGGGTGAATCAGAAGAAGCAGAAGAAGGAGAAGGAGAAGGTGAAGTCTGGAGGGTGAATCAGAAGAAGCAGAAGAAGGAGAAGGTGAAGTCTGGAGGGTGAATCAGAAGAAGTAGAAGAAGGAGAAGGAGAAGTTGAAGTCTGGAGGGCGAAGCAGAAGAAGTAGAAGAAGGAGAAGGAGAAGGTGAAGTCAGGAGGGTGAATCAGAAGAAGTAGAAGAAGGAGAAGGAGAAGGTGAAGTCAGGAGGGTGAATCAGAAGAAGCAGAAGAAGGAGATAGAGAAGGTGAAGTCTGGAGGGTGAATCAGAAGAATCAGAAGAAGGAGAAGGAGAAGGTGAAGTCTGGAGGGTGAAGCAGAAGAAGCAGAAGAAAGAGAAGGAGAAGGTGAAGTCTGGAGGGTGAAGCAGAAGAAACAGAAGAAGGAGAAGCAGAAGGTGAAGACTGGAGGGTGAATCAGAAGAAGTAGAAGAAGGAGAAGGAGAAGGTGAAGTCTGGAGGGTGAATCAGAAGAAGTAGAAGAAGGAGAAGGAGAAGGTGAAGTCTGGAGGGTGAATCAGAAGAAGCAGAAGAAGGAGAAGGAGAAGGTGAAGACTGGAGGGTGAATCAGAAGAAGCAGAAGAAGGAGAAGGAGAAGGTGAAGTCTGGAGGGTGAATCAGAAGAAGCAGAAGAAGGAGAAGGAGAAGGTGAAGTCTGGAGGGTGAATCGGAAGAAGTAGAAGAAGGAGAAGGAGAAGGTGAAGTCTGGTGGGTGAATCAGAAGAAGTAGAAGAAGGAGAAGGAGAAGTTGAAGTCTGGAGGGTGAATCAGAAGAAGCAGAAGAAGGAGAAGGAGAAGGTGAAGTCTGGAGGGTGAATCAGAAGAAGCAGAAGAAGGAGAAGGAGAAGATGAAGTCTGGAGGGTGAATCAGAAGAAGTAGAAGAAGGAGAAGGAGAAGGTGAAGTCTGGAGGGTGAATCAGAAGAAGTAGAAGAAGGAGAAGGAGAAGATGAAGTCTGGAGGGTGAATCAGAAGAAACAGAAGAAGGAGAAGGAGAAGGTGAAGTCAGGAGGGTGAATCTGAAGAAGAAGAAGAAGGAGAAGGAGAAGGTGTAGTCTGGAGGGTGAATCAGAAGAAGTAGACGAAGGAGAAGGAGAAGGTGAAGTCTGGAGGGTGAATCAGAAGAAGCAGAAGAAGGAGAAGGAGAAGGTGAAGTCTGGAGGGTGAATCAGAAGAAGTAGAAGAAGGAGAAGGAGAAGTTGAAGTCTGGAGGGTGAATCAGAAGAAGCAGAAGAAGGAGAAGGAGAAGGTGAAGTCTGGAGGGTGAATCAGAAGAAGCAGAAGAAGGAGAAGGTGAAGTCTGGAGGGTGAATCAGAAGAAGTAGAAGAAGGAGAAGGAGAAGTTGAAGTCTGGAGGGTGAAGCAGAAGAAGTAGAAGAAGGAGAAGGAGAAGGTGAAGTCAGGAGGGTGAATCAGAAGAAGTAGAAGAAGGAGAAGGAGAAGGTGAAGTCAGGAGGGTGAATCAGAAGAAGCAGAAGAAGGAGATAGAGAAGGTGAAGTCTGGAGGGTGAATCAGAAGAATCAGAAGAAGGAGAAGGAGAAGGTAAAGTCTGGAGGGTGAAGCAGAAGAAGCAGAAGAAAGAGAAGGAGAAGGTGAAGTCTGGAGGGTGAAGCAGAAGAAACAGAAGAAGGAGAAGGAGAAGGTGAAGACTGGAGGGTGAATCAGAAGAAGTAGAAGAAGGAGAAGGAGAAGGTGAAGTCTGGAGGGTGAATCTGAAGAAGTAGAAGAAGGAGAAGGAGAAGGTGAAGTCTGGAGGGTGAATCAGAAGAAGCAGAAGAAGGAGAAGGAGAAGGTGAAGACTGGAGGGTGAATCAGAAGAAGCAGAAGAAGGAGAAGGAGAAGATGAAGTCTGGAGGGTGAATCAGAAGAAGTAGAAGAAGGAGAAGGAGAAGTTGAGGTCTGGAGGGTGAATCAGAAGAAGCAGAAGAAGGAGAAGGAGAAGGTGAAGTCTGGAGGGTGAATCAGAAGAAGCAGAAGAAGGAGAAGGAGAAGGTGAAGTCTGGAGGGTGAATCAGAAGAAGCAGAAGAAGGAGAAGGAGAAGGTGAAGTCAGGAGGGTGAATCAGAAGAAGCAGAAGAAGGAGAAGGAGAAGGTGAAGTTAGGAGGGTGAATCAGAAGAAGCAGAAGAAGGAGAAGGAGCAGGTGAAGTCAGGGGGGTGTATCAGAAGAAGTAGAAGAAGGAGAAGGAGAAGGTGAAGTCAGGACGGTGAAGCAGAAGAAGCAGAAGAAGGAGAAGGAGAAGGTGAAGCCTGGAGGGCGCAGCAGAAGAAGCAGAAGAAGGAGAAGGAGAAGGTGAAGTCTGGAGTGTGAAGCAGAAGAAGCAGAAGAAGGAGAAGGAGAAGGTGAAGTCTGGAGGGCGCAGCAGAAGAAGCAGAAGAAGGAGAATGAGAAGGTGAAGTCTGGAGGGTGAATCAGAAGAAGCAGAAGAAGGAGAAGGAGAAGGTGAAGTCTGGAGGTTGAATCAGAAGAAGTAGAAGAAGGAGAAGGAGAAGGTGAAGTCTGGAGGGTGAAGCAGAAGAAGTAGAAGAAGGAGAAGGAGAAGGTGAAGTCAGGAGGGTGAATCAGAAGAAGTAGAAGAAGGAGAAGGAGAAGGTGAAGTCAGGAGGGTGAATCAGAAGAAGCAGAAGAAGGAGAAGGAGAAGGTGAAGTCTGGAGGGTGAATCAGAAGAATCAGAAGAAGGAGAAGGAGAAGGTGAAGTCTGGAGGGTGAATCAGAAGAAGCAGAAGAAAGAGAAGGAGAAGGTGAAGTCTGGAGGGTGAAGCAGAAGAAACAGAAGAAGGAGAAGGTGAAGACTGGAGGGTGAATCGGAAGAAGTAGAAGAAGGAGAAGGAGAAGGTGAAGTCTGGAGGGTGAATCAGAAGAAGTAGAAGAAGGAGAAGGAGAAGTTGAAGTCTGGAGGGTGAATCAGAAGAAGCAGAAGAAGGAGAAGGAGAAGGTGAAGTCTGGAGGGTGAATCAGAAGAAGCAGAAGAAGGAGAAGGAGAAGATGAAGTCTGGAGGGTGAATCAGAAGAAGTAGAAGAAGGAGAAGGAGATGGTGAAGTCTGGAGGGTGAATCAGAAGAAGTAGAAGAAGGAGAAGGAGAAGATGAAGTCTGGAGGGTGAATCAGAAGAAACAGAAGAAGGAGAAGGAGAAGGTGAAGTCTGGAGGGTGAATCAGAAGAAGTAGAAGAAGGAGAAGGAGAAGGTGTAGTCTGGAGGGTGAATCAGAAGAAGTAGACGAAGGAGAAGGAGAAGGTGAAGTCTGGAGGGTGAATCAGAAGAAGCAGAAGAAGGAGAAGGAGAAGGTGAAGTCTGGAGGGTGAATCAGATGCAGTAGAAGAAGGAGAAGGAGAAGGTGAAGTCTGGAGGGTGAATCAGAAGAAGCAGAAGAAGGAGAAGGAGAAGGTGAAGTCTGGAGGGTGAATCAGAAGAAGCAGAAGAAGGAGAAGTTGAAGGTGAAGTCTGGAGGGTGAATCAGAAGAAGTAGAAGAAGGAGAAGGAGAAGTTGAAGTCTGGAGGGTGAAGCAGAAGAAGTAGAAGATGGAGAAGGAGAAGGTGAAGTCAGGAGGGTGAATCAGAAGAAGTAGAAGAAGGAGAAGGAGAAGGTGAAGTCAGGAGGGTGAATCAGAAGAAGCAGAAGATGGAGAAGTAGAAGGTGAAGTCTGGAGGGTGAATCAGAAGAATCAGAAGAAGGAGAAGGAGAAGGTGAAGTCTGGAGGGTGAATCAGAAGAAGCAGAGGAAGGAGAAGGAGAAGGTGAAGTCTGGAGGGTGAATCAGAAGAAGCAGAATAAGGAGAAGGAGAAGGTGAAGTCTGGAGGGTGAATCAGAAGAAGCAGAATAAGGAGAAGGAGAAGGTGAAGTCTGGAGGGTGAATCAGAAGAAGCAGAAGAAGGAGAAGGAGATGGTGAAGTCTGGAGGGTGAATCAGAAGAAGCAGAAGAAGGAGAAGGAGAAGGTGAAGTCTGGAGGGTGAAGCAGAAGAAGTAGAAGAAGGAGAAGGAGAAGGTGAAGTCAGGAGGGTGAATCAGAAGAAGTAGAAGAAGGAGAAGGAGAAGGTGAAGTCAGGAGGGTGAATCAGAAGAAGCAGAAGAAGGAGAAGGAGAAGGTGAAGTCTGGAGGGTGAATCAGAAGAATCAGAAGAAGGAGAAGGAGAAGGTGAAGTCTGGAGGGTGAATCAGAAGAAGCAGAAGAAAGAGAAGGAGAAGGTGAAGTCTGGAGGGTGAAGCAGAAGAAACAGAAGAAGGAGAAGGAGAAGGTGAAGACTGGAGGGTGAATCAGAAGAAGTAGAAGAAGGAGAAGGAGAAGGTGAAGTCTGGAGGGTGAATCAGAAGAAGTAGAAGAAGGAGAAGGAGAAGGTGAAGTCTGGAGGGTGAATCAGAAGAAGCAGAAGAAGGAGAAGGAGAAGGTGAAGTCTGGAGGGTGAATCAGAAGAAGCAGAAGAAGGAGAAGGAGAAGATGAAGTCTGGAGGGTGAATCGGAAGAAGTAGAAGAAGGAGAAGGAGAAGGTGAAGTCTGGAGGGTGAATCAGAAGAAGTAAAAGAAGGAGAAGGAGAAGTTGAAGTCTGGAGGGTGAATCAGAAGAAGCAGAAGAAGGAGAAGGAGAAGGTGAAGTCTGGAGGGTGAATCAGAAGAAGCAGAAGAAGGAGAAGGAGAAGATGAAGTCTGGAGGGTGAATCAGAAGAAGTAGAAGAAGGAGAATGAGAAGGTGAAGTCTGGAGGGTGAATCAGAAGAAGTAGAAGAAGGAGAAGGAGAAGATGAAGTCTGGAGGGTGAATCAGAAGAAACAGAAGAAGGAGGAGGAGAAGGTGAAGTCTGGAGGGTGAATCAGAAGAAGTAGAAGAAGGAGAAGGAGAAGGTGTAGTCTGGAGGGTGATTCAGAAGAAGTAGACGAAGGAGAAGGAGAAGGTGAAGTCTGGAGGGTGAATCAGAAGAAGCAGAAGAAGGAGAAGGAGAAGGTGAAGTCTGGAGGGTGAATCAGAAGAAGTAGAAGAAGGAGAAGGAGAAGGTGAAGTCTGGAGGGTGAATCAGAAGAAGCAGAAGAAGGAGAAGGAGAAGGTGAAGTCTGGAGGGTGAATCAGAAGAAGCAGAAGAAGGAGAAGGAGAAGGTGAAGTCTGGAGGGTTAATCAGAAGAAGTAGAAGAAGGAGAAGGAGAAGTTGGAGTCTGGAGGGTGAAGCAGAAGAAGTAGAAGATGGAGAAGGAGAAGGTGAAGTCAGGAGGGTGAATCAGAAGAAGTAGAAGAAGGAGAAGGAGAAGGTGAAGTCAGGAGGGTGAATCAGAAGAAGCAGAAGATGGAGAAGGAGAAGGTGAAGTCTGGAGGGTGAATCAGAAGAATCAGAAGAAGGAGAAGGAGAAGGTGAAGTCTGGAGGGTGAATCAGAAGAAGCAAAGGAAGGAGAAGGAGAAGGTGAAGTCTGGAGGGTGAATCAGAAGAAGCAGAATAAGGAGAAGGAGAAGGTGAAGTCTGGAGGGTGAATCAGAAGAAGCAGAATAAGGAGAAGGAGAAGGTGAAGTCTGGAGGGTGAATCAGAAGCAGTAGAAGAAGGAGAAGGAGAAGGTGAAGTCTGGAGGGTGAAGCAGAAGAAGTAGAAGAAGGAGAAGGAGAAGCTGAAGTCTGGAGGGTGAATCAGAAGAAGTAGAAGAAGGAGAAGGAGAAGGTGAAGTCAGGAGGGTGAATCAGAAGAAGCAGAAGAAGGAGAAGGAGAAGGTGAAGTCTGGAGGGTGAATCAGAAGAATCAGAAGAAGGAGAAGGAGAAGGTGAAGTCTGGAGGGTGAATCAGAAGAAGCAGAAGAAAGAGAAGGAGAAGATGTAGTCTGGAGGGTGAAGCAGAAGAAACAGAAGAAGGAGAAGGAGAAGGTGAAGACTGGAGGGTGAATCATAAGAAGTAGAAGAAGGAGAAGGAGAAGGTGAAGTCTGGAGGGTGAATCAGAAGAAGTAGAAGAAGGAGAAGGAGAAGGTGAAGTCTGGAGGGTGAATCAGAAGAAGCAGAAGAAGGAGAAGGAGAAGGTGAAGTCTGGAGGGTGAATCAGAAGAAGCAGAAGAAGGAGAAGGAGAAGATGAAGTCTGGAGGGTGAATCAGAAGAAGTAGAAGAAGGAGAAGGAGAAGGTGAAGTCTGGAGGGTGAATCAGAAGTAGTAGAAGAAGGAGAAGGAGAAGGTGAAGTCTGGAGGGTGAATCAGAAGAAACAGAAGAAGGAGAAGGAGAAGGTGAAGTCTGGAGGGTGAATCAGAAGAAGTAGAAGAAGGAGAAGGAGAAGGTGTAGTCTGGAGGGTGAATCAGAAGAAGTAGACGAAGGAGAAGGAGAAGGTGAAGTCTGGAGGGTGAATCAGAAGAAGCAGAAGAAGGAGATGGAGAAGGTGAAGTCTGGAGGGTGAATCAGAAGAAGTAGAAGAAGGAGAAGGAGAAGGTGAAGTCTGGAGGGTGAATCAGAAGAAGCAGAAGAAGAAGAAGGAGAAGGTGAAGTCTGGAGGGTGAATCAGAAGAAGAAGAAGAAGGAGAAGGAGAAGCTGAAGTCTGGAGGGTGATTCAGAAGAAGCAGAATAAGGAGAAGGAGAAGGTGATGTCTGGAGGGTGAATCAGAAGAAACAGAAGAAGGAGAAGGAGAAGGTGAAGTCTGGAGGGTGAATCAGAAGAAGTAGAAGAAGGAGAAGGAGAAGGTGAAGTCTGGAGGGTGAATCAGAAGAAGTAGAAGAAGGAGAAGGAGAAGGTGAAGTCTGGAGGGTGAATCAGAAGAAGTAGAAGAAGGAGAAGGAGAAGGTGAAGTCTGGAGGGGGAAGCAGAAGAAGTAGAAGAAGGAGAAGGAGAAGGTGAAGTCAGGAGGGTGAATCAGAAGATGTAGAAGAAGGAGAAGGAGAAGGTGAAGTCAGGAGGGTGAATCAGAAGAAGCAGAAGAAGGAGAAGGAGAAGGTGAAGTCTGGAGGGTGAATCAGAAGAATCAGAAGAAGGAGAAGGAGAAGGTGAAGTCTGGAGGGTGAATCAGAAGAAGTAGAAGAAGGAGAAGGAGAAGGTGAAGTCTGGAGGGTGAATCAGAAGAAGCAGAAGAAGGAGAAGGAGAAGGTGAAGTCTGGAGGGTGAATCAGAAGAAGTAGACGAAGGAGAAGGAGAAGGTGAAGTCTGGAGGGTGAATCAGAAGAAGCAGAAGAAGGAGATGGAGAAGGTGAAGTCTGGAGGGTGAATCAGAAGAAGTAGAAGAAGGAGAAGGTGAAGGTGAAGTCTGCAGGGTGAATCAGAAGAAGCAGAAGAAGGAGAAGGAGAAGGTGAAGTCTGGAGGGTGAATCAGAAGAAGCAGAAGAAGGAGAAGGAGAAGGTGAAGTCTGGAGGGTGATTCAGAAGAAGCAGAATAAGGAGAAGGAGAAGGTGAAGTCTGGAGGGTGAATCAGAAGAAGCAGAAGAAGGAGAAGGAGAAGGTGAAGTCTGGAGGGTGAATCAGAAGAAGTAGAAGAAGGAGAAGGAGAAGGTGAAGTCTGGAGGGTGAATCAGAAGAAGTAGAAGAAGGAGAAGGAGAAGGTGAAGTCTGGAGGGTGAATCAGAAGAAGTAGAAGAAGGAGAAGGAGAAGGTGAAGTCTGGAGGTTGAAGCAGAAGAAGTAGAAGAAGGAGAAGGAGAAGGTGAAGTCAGGAGGGTGAATCAGAAGATGTAGAAGAAGGAGAAGGAGAAGGTGAAGTCAGGAGGGTGAATCAGAAGAAGCAGAAGAAGGAGAAGGAGAAGGTGAAGTCTGGAGGGTGAATCAGAAGAAGTAGAAGAAGGAGAAGGAGAAGGTGAAGTCTGGAGGGTGAATCAGAAGAAGCAGAAGAAGGAGAAGGAGAAGGTGAAGTCTGGAGGGTGAATCAGAAGAAGCAGAAGAAGGAGAAGGAGAAGGTGAAGTCTGGAGGGTGAATCAGAAGAAGCAGAAGAAGGAGAAGGAGAAGGTGAAGTCTGGAGGGTGAAGCAGAAGAAGCAGAAGAAAGAGAAGGAGAAGGTGAAGTCTGGAGGGTGAAGCAGAAGATACAGAAGAAGGAGAAGGAGAAGGTGAAGACTGGAGGGTCAATCAGAAGAAGTAGAAGAAGGAGAAGGAGAAGGTGAAGTCTGGAGGGTGAATCAGAAGAAGTAGAAGAAGGAGAAGGAGAAGGTGAAGTCTGGAGGGTGAATCAGAAGAAGCAGAAGAAGGAGAAGGAGAAGGTGAAGTCTGGAGGGTGAATCAGAAGAAGTAGAAGAAGGAGAAGGAGAAGGTGAAGTCTGGAGGGTGAATCAGAAGAAGCAGAAGAAGGAGAAGGAGAAGGTGAAGTCTGGAGGGTGAATCAGAAGAAGCAGAAGAAGGAGAAGGAGAAGATGAAGTCTGGAGGGTGAATCGGAAGAAGTAGAAGAAGGAGAAGGAGAAGGTGAAGTCTGGAGGGTGAATCAGAAGAAGTAAAAGAAGGAGAAGGAGAAGTTGAAGTCTGGAGGGTGAATCAGAAGAAGCAGAAGAAGGAGAAGGAGAAGGTGAAGTCTGGAGGGTGAATCAGAAGAAGCAGAAGAAGGAGAAGGAGAAGATGAAGTCTGGAGGGTGAATCAGAAGAAGTAGAAGAAGGAGAATGAGAAGGTGAAGTCTGGAGGGTGAATCAGAAGAAGTAGAAGAAGGAGAAGGAGAAGATGAAGTCTGGAGGGTGAATCAGAAGAAACAGAAGAAGGAGGAGGAGAAGGTGAAGTCTGGAGGGTGAATCAGAAGAAGTAGAAGAAGGAGAAGGAGAAGGTGTAGTCTGGAGGGTGATTCAGAAGAAGTAGACGAAGGAGAAGGAGAAGGTGAAGTCTGGAGGGTGAATCAGAAGAAGCAGAAGAAGGAGAAGGAGAAGGTGAAGTCTGGAGGGTGAATCAGAAGAAGTAGAAGAAGGAGAAGGAGAAGGTGAAGTCTGGAGGGTGAATCAGAAGAAGCAGAAGAAGGAGAAGGAGAAGGTGAAGTCTGGAGGGTGAATCAGAAGAAGTAGAAGAAGGAGAAGGAGAAGGTGAAGTCTGGAGGGTGAATCAGAAGAAGTAGAAGAAGGAGAAGGAGAAGGTGAAGTCTGGAGGGTGAATCAGAAGAAGTAGAAGAAGGAGAAGGAGAAGGTGAAGTCTGGAGGTTGAAGCAGAAGAAGTAGAAGAAGGAGAAGGAGAAGGTGAAGTCAGGAGGGTGAATCAGAAGATGTAGAAGAAGGAGAAGGAGAAGGTGAAGTCAGGAGGGTGAATCAGAAGAAGCAGAAGAAGGAGAAGGAGAAGGTGAAGTCTGGAGGGTGAATCAGAAGAAGTAGAAGAAGGAGAAGGAGAAGGTGAAGTCTGGAGGGTGAATCAGAAGAAGCAGAAGAAGGAGAAGGAGAAGGTGAAGTCTGGAGGGTGAATCAGAAGAAGCAGAAGAAGGAGAAGGAGAAGGTGAAGTCTGGAGGGTGAATCAGAAGAAGCAGAAGAAGGAGAAGGAGAAGGTGAAGTCTGGAGGGTGAAGCAGAAGAAGCAGAAGAAAGAGAAGGAGAAGGTGAAGTCTGGAGGGTGAAGCAGAAGATACAGAAGAAGGAGAAGGAGAAGGTGAAGACTGGAGGGTCAATCAGAAGAAGTAGAAGAAGGAGAAGGAGAAGGTGAAGTCTGGAGGGTGAATCAGAAGAAGTAGAAGAAGGAGAAGGAGAAGGTGAAGTCTGGAGGGTGAATCAGAAGAAGCAGAAGAAGGAGAAGGAGAAGGTGAAGTCTGGAGGGTGAATCAGAAGAAGTAGAAGAAGGAGAAGGAGAAGGTGAAGTCTGGAGGGTGAATCAGAAGAAGCAGAAGAAGGAGAAGGAGAAGGTGAAGTCTGGAGGGTGAATCAGAAGAAGCAGAAGAAGGAGAAGGAGAAGATGAAGTCTGGAGGGTGAATCGGAAGAAGTAGAAGAAGGAGAAGGAGAAGGTGAAGTCTGGAGGGTGAATCAGAAGAAGTAAAAGAAGGAGAAGGAGAAGTTGAAGTCTGGAGGGTGAATCAGAAGAAGCAGAAGAAGGAGAAGGAGAAGGTGAAGTCTGGAGGGTGAATCAGAAGAAGCAGAAGAAGGAGAAGGAGAAGATGAAGTCTGGAGGGTGAATCAGAAGAAGTAGAAGAAGGAGAATGAGAAGGTGAAGTCTGGAGGGTGAATCAGAAGAAGTAGAAGAAGGAGAAGGAGAAGATGAAGTCTGGAGGGTGAATCAGAAGAAACAGAAGAAGGAGGAGGAGAAGGTGAAGTCTGGAGGGTGAATCAGAAGAAGTAGAAGAAGGAGAAGGAGAAGGTGTAGTCTGGAGGGTGATTCAGAAGAAGTAGACGAAGGAGAAGGAGAAGGTGAAGTCTGGAGGGTGAATCAGAAGAAGCAGAAGAAGGAGAAGGAGAAGGTGAAGTCTGGAGGGTGAATCAGAAGAAGTAGAAGAAGGAGAAGGAGAAGGTGAAGTCTGGAGGGTGAATCAGAAGAAGCAGAAGAAGGAGAAGGAGAAGGTGAAGTCTGGAGGGTGAATCAGAAGAAGCAGAAGAAGGAGAAGGAGAAGGTGAAGTCTGGAGGGTGAATCAGAAGAAGTAGAAGAAGGAGAAGGAGAAGTTGGAGTCTGGAGGGTGAAGCAGAAGAAGTAGAAGATGGAGAAGGAGAAGGTGAAGTCAGGAGGGTGAATCAGAAGAAGTAGAAGAAGGAGAAGGAGAAGGTGAAGTCAGGAGGGTGAATCAGAAGAAGCAGAAGATGGAGAAGGAGAAGGTGAAGTCTGGAGGGTGAATCAGAAGAATCAGAAGAAGGAGAAGGAGAAGGTGAAGTCTGGAGGGTGAATCAGAAGAAGCAAAGGAAGGAGAAGGAGAAGGTGAAGTCTGGAGGGTGAATCAGAAGAAGCAGAATAAGGAGAAGGAGAAGGCGAAGTCTGGAGGGTGAATCAGAAGAAGCAGAATAAGGAGAAGGAGAAGGTGAAGTCTGGAGGGTGAATCAGAAGCAGTAGAAGAAGGAGAAGGAGAAGGTGAAGTCTGGAGGGTGAAGCAGAAGAAGTAGAAGAAGGAGAAGGAGAAGCTGAAGTCTGGAGGGTGAATCAGAAGAAGTAGAAGAAGGAGAAGGAGAAGGTGAAGTCAGGAGGGTGAATCAGAAGAAGCAGAAGAAGGAGAAGGAGAAGGTGAAGTCTGGAGGGTGAATCAGAAGAATCAGAAGAAGGAGAAGGAGAAGGTGAAGTCTGGAGGGTGAATCAGAAGAAGCAGAAGAAAGAGAAGGAGAAGGTGTAGTCTGGAGGGTGAAGCAGAAGAAACAGAAGAAGGAGAAGGAGAAGGTGAAGACTGGAGGGTGAATCATAAGAAGTAGAAGAAGGAGAAGGAGAAGGTGAAGTCTGGAGGGTGAATCAGAAGAAGTAGAAGAAGGAGAAGGAGAAGGTGAAGTCTGGAGGGTGAATCAGAAGAAGCAGAAGAAGGAGAAGGAGAAGGTGAAGTCTGGAGGGTGAATCAGAAGAAGCAGAAGAAGGAGAAGGAGAAGATGAAGTCTGGAGGGTGAATCAGAAGAAGTAGAAGAAGGAGAAGGAGAAGGTGAAGTCTGGAGGGTGAATCAGAAGTAGTAGAAGAAGGAGAAGGAGAAGGTGAAGTCTGGAGGGTGAATCAGAAGAAACAGAAGAAGGAGAAGGAGAAGGTGAAGTCTGGAGGGTGAATCAGAAGAAGTAGAAGAAGGAGAAGGAGAAGGTGTAGTCTGGAGGGTGAATCAGAAGAAGTAGACGAAGGAGAAGGAGAAGGTGAAGTCTGGAGGGTGAATCAGAAGAAGCAGAAGAAGGAGATGGAGAAGGTGAAGTCTGGAGGGTGAATCAGAAGAAGTAGAAGAAGGAGAAGGAGAAGGTGAAGTCTGGAGGGTGAATCAGAAGAAGCAGAAGAAGAAGAAGGAGAAGGTGAAGTCTGGAGGGTGAATCAGAAGAAGTAGAAGAAGGAGAAGGAGAAGTTGGAGTCTGGAGGGTGAAGCAGAAGAAGTAGAAGATGGAGAAGGAGAAGGTGAAGTCAGGAGGGTGAATCAGAAGAAGTAGAAGAAGAAGAAGGAGAAGGTGAAGTCAGGAGGGTGAATCAGAAGAAGCAGAAGATGGAGAAGGAGAAGGTGAAGTCTGGAGGGTGAATCAGAAGAATCAGAAGAAGGAGAAGGAGAAGGTGAAGTCTGGAGGGTGAATCAGAAGAAGCAAAGGAAGGAGAAGGAGAAGGTGAAGTCTGGAGGGTGAATCAGAAGAAGCAGAATAAGGAGAAGGAGAAGGTGAAGTCTGGAGGGTGAATCAGAAGAAGCAGAATAAGGAGAAGGAGAAGGTGAAGTCTGGAGGGTGAATCAGAAGCAGTAGAAGAAGGAGAAGGAGAAGGTGAAGTCTGGAGGGTGAAGCAGAAGAAGTAGAAGAAGGAGAAGGAGAAGCTGAAGTCTGGAGGGTGAATCAGAAGAAGTAGAAGAAGGAGAAGGAGAAGGTGAAGTCAGGAGGGTGAATCAGAAGAAGCAGAAGAAGGAGAAGGAGAAGGTGAAGTCTGGAGGGTGAATCAGAAGAATCAGAAGAAGGAGAAGGAGAAGGTGAAGTCTGGAGGGTGAATCAGAAGAAGCAGAAGAAAGAGAAGGAGAAGGTGTAGTCTGGAGGGTGAAGCAGAAGAAACAGAAGAAGGAGAAGGAGAAGGTGAAGACTGGAGGGTGAATCATAAGAAGTAGAAGAAGGAGAAGGAGAAGGTGAAGTCTGGAGGGTGAATCAGAAGAAGTAGAAGAAGGAGAAGGAGAAGGTGAAGTTTGGAGGGTGAATCAGAAGAAGCAGAAGAAGGAGAAGGAGAAGGTGAAGTCTGGAGGGTGAATCAGAAGAAGCAGAAGAAGGAGAAGGAGAAGATGAAGTCTGGAGGGTGAATCAGAAGAAGTAGAAGAAGGAGAAGGAGAAGGTGAAGTCTGGAGGGTGAATCAGAAGTAGTAGAAGAAGGAGAAGGAGAAGGTGAAGTCTGGAGGGTGAATCAGAAGAAACAGAAGAAGGAGAAGGAGAAGGTGAAGTCTGGAGGGTGAATCAGAAGAAGTAGAAGAAGGAGAAGGAGAAGGTGTAGTCTGGAGGGTGAATCAGAAGAAGTAGACGAAGGAGAAGGAGAAGGTGAAGTCTGGAGGGTGAATCAGAAGAAGCAGAAGAAGGAGATGGAGAAGGTGAAGTCTGGAGGGTGAATCAGAAGAAGTAGAAGAAGGAGAAGGAGAAGGTGAAGTCTGGAGGGTGAATCAGAAGAAGCAGAAGAAGAAGAAGGAGAAGGTGAAGTCTGGAGGGTGAATCAGAAGAAGAAGAAGAAGGAGAAGGAGAAGCTGAAGTCTGGAGGGTGATTCAGAAGAAGCAGAATAAGGAGAAGGAGAAGGTGATGTCTGGAGGGTGAATCAGAAGAAACAGAAGAAGGAGAAGGAGAAGGTGAAGTCTGGAGGGTGAATCAGAAGAAGTAGAAGAAGGAGAAGGAGAAGGTGAAGTCTGGAGGGTGAATCAGAAGAAGTAGAAGAAGGAGAAGGAGAAGGTGAAGTCTGGAGGGTGAATCAGAAGAAGTAGAAGAAGGAGAAGGAGAAGGTGAAGTCTGGAGGGGGAAGCAGAAGAAGTAGAAGAAGGAGAAGGAGAAGGTGAAGTCAGGAGGGTGAATCAGAAGATGTAGAAGAAGGAGAAGGAGAAGGTGAAGTCAGGAGGGTGAATCAGAAGAAGCAGAAGAAGGAGAAGGAGAAGGTGAAGTCTGGAGGGTGAATCAGAAGAATCAGAAGAAGGAGAAGGAGAAGGTGAAGTCTGGAGGGTGAATCAGAAGAAGTAGAAGAAGGAGAAGGAGAAGGTGAAGTCTGGAGGGTGAATCAGAAGAAGCAGAAGAAGGAGAAGGAGAAGGTGAAGTCTGGAGGGTGAATCAGAAGAAGTAGACGAAGGAGAAGGAGAAGGTGAAGTCTGGAGGGTGAATCAGAAGAAGCAGAAGAAGGAGATGGAGAAGGTGAAGTCTGGAGGGTGAATCAGAAGAAGTAGAAGAAGGAGAAGGTGAAGGTGAAGTCTGCAGGGTGAATCAGAAGAAGCAGAAGAAGGAGAAGGAGAAGGTGAAGTCTGGAGGGTGAATCAGAAGAAGCAGAAGAAGGAGAAGGAGAAGGTGAAGTCTGGAGGGTGATTCAGAAGAAGCAGAATAAGGAGAAGGAGAAGGTGAAGTCTGGAGGGTGAATCAGAAGAAGCAGAAGAAGGAGAAGGAGAAGGTGAAGTCTGGAGGGTGAATCAGAAGAAGTAGAAGAAGGAGAAGGAGAAGGTGAAGTCTGGAGGGTGAATCTGAAGAAGTAGAAGAAGGAGAAGGAGAAGGTGAAGTCTGGAGGGTGAATCAGAAGAAGTAGAAGAAGGAGAAGGAGAAGGTGAAGTCTGGAGGTTGAAGCAGAAGAAGTAGAAGAAGGAGAAGGAGAAGGTGAAGTCAGGAGGGTGAATCAGAAGATGTAGAAGAAGGAGAAGGAGAAGGTGAAGTCAGGAGGGTGAATCAGAAGAAGCAGAAGAAGGAGAAGGAGAAGGTGAAGTCTGGAGGGTGAATCAGAAGAAGTAGAAGAAGGAGAAGGAGAAGGTGAAGTCTGGAGGGTGAATCAGAAGAAGCAGAAGAAGGAGAAGGAGAAGGTGAAGTCTGGAGGGTGAATCAGAAGAAGCAGAAGAAGGAGAAGGAGAAGGTGAAGTCTGGAGGGTGAATCAGAAGAAGCAGAAGAAGGAGAAGGAGAAGGTGAAGTCTGGAGGGTGAAGCAGAAGAAGCAGAAGAAAGAGAAGGAGAAGGTGAAGTCTGGAGGGTGAAGCAGAAGATACAGAAGAAGGAGAAGGAGAAGGTGAAGACTGGAGGGTCAATCAGAAGAAGTAGAAGAAGGAGAAGGAGAAGGTGAAGTCTGGAGGGTGAATCAGAAGAAGTAGAAGAAGGAGAAGGAGAAGGTGAAGTCTGGAGGGTGAATCAGAAGAAGCAGAAGAAGGAGAAGGAGAAGGTGAAGTCTGGAGGGTGAATCAGAAGAAGTAGAAGAAGGAGAAGGAGAAGGTGAAGTCTGGAGGGTGAAGCAGAAGAAGTAGAAGAAGGAGAAGGAGAAGGTGAAGTCTGGAGGGTGAATCAGAAGAAGTAGAAGAAGGAGAAGGAGAAGGTGAAGTCTGGAGGGTGAATCAGAAGAAGCAGAAGAAGGAGAAGGAGAAGGTGAAGACTGGAGGGTGAATCAGAAGAAGCAGAAAAAGGAGAAGGAGAAGATGAAGTCTGGAGGGTGAATCAGAAGAAGTAGAAGAAGGAGAAGGAGAAGTTGAGGTCTGGAGGGTGAATCAGAAGAAGCAGAAGAAGGAGAAGGAGAAGGTGAAGTCTGGAGGGTGAATCAGAAGAAGCAGAAGAAGGAGAAGGAGAAGGTGAAGTCTGGAGGGTGAATCAGAAGAAGCAGAAGAAGGAGAAGGAGAAGGTGAAGTCAGGAGGGTGAATCAGAAGAAGCAGAAGAAGGAGAAGGAGAAGGTGAAGTTAGGAGGGTGAATCAGAAGAAGCAGAAGAAGGAGAAGGAGCAGGTGAAGTCAGGGGGGTGTAGCAGAAGAAGTAGAAGAAGGAGAAGGAGAAGGTGAAGTCAGGACGGTGAAGCAGAAGAAGCAGAAGAAGGAGAAGGAGAAGGTGAAGCCTGGAGGGCGCAGCAGAAGAAGCAGAAGAAGGAGAAGGAGAAGGTGAAGTCTGGAGTGTGAAGCAGAAGAAGCAGAAGAAGGAGAAGGAGAAGGTGAAGTCTGGAGGGCGCAGCAGAAGAAGCAGAAGAAGGAGAATGAGAAGGTGAAGTCTGGAGGGTGAATCAGAAGAAGCAGAAGAAGGAGAAGGAGAAGGTGTAGTCTGGAGGTTGAATCAGAAGAAGTAGAAGAAGGAGAAGGAGAAGGTGAAGTCTGGAGGGTGAAGCAGAAGAAGTAGAAGAAGGAGAAGGAGAAGGTGAAGTCAGGAGGGTGAATCAGAAGAAGTAGAAGAAGGAGAAGGAGAAGGTGAAGTCAGGAGGGTGAATCAGAAGAAGCAGAAGAAGGAGAAGGAGAAGGTGAAGTCTGGAGGGTGAATCAGAAGAATCAGAAGAAGGAGAAGGAGAAGGTGAAGTCTGGAGGGTGAATCAGAAGAAGCAGAAGAAAGAGAAGGAGAAGGTGAAGTCTGGAGGGTGAAGCAGAAGAAACAGAAGAAGGAGAAGGTGAAGACTGGAGGGTGAATCGGAAGAAGTAGAAGAAGGAGAAGGAGAAGGTGAAGTCTGGAGGGTGAATCAGAAGAAGTAGAAGAAGGAGAAGGAGAAGTTGAAGTCTGGAGGGTGAATCAGAAGAAGCAGAAGAAGGAGAAGGAGAAGGTGAAGTCTGGAGGGTGAATCAGAAGAAGCAGAAGAAGGAGAAGGAGAAGATGAAGTCTGGAGGGTGAATCAGAAGAAGTAGAAGAAGGAGAAGGAGAAGGTGAAGTCTGGAGGGTGAATCAGAAGAAGTAGAAGAAGGAGAAGGAGAAGGTGAAGTCTGGAGGGTGAATCAGAAGAAGTAGAAGAAGGAGAAGGAGAAGGTGAAGTCTGGAGGGGGAAGCAGAAGAAGTAGAAGAAGGAGAAGGAGAAGGTGAAGTCAGGAGGGTGAATCAGAAGATGTAGAAGAAGGAGAAGGAGAAGGTGAAGTCAGGAGGGTGAATCAGAAGAAGCAGAAGAAGGAGAAGGAGAAGGTGAAGTCTGGAGGGTGAATCAGAAGAATCAGAAGAAGGAGCAGGAGAAGGTGAAGTCTGGAGGGTGAATCAGAAGAAGTAGAAGAAGGAGAAGGAGAAGGTGAAGTCTGGAGGGTGAATCAGAAGAAGCAGAAGAAGGAGAAGGAGAAGGTGAAGTCTGGAGGGTGAATCAGAAGAAGTAGACGAAGGAGAAGGAGAAGGTGAAGTCTGGAGGGTGAATCAGAAGAAGCAGAAGAAGGAGATGGAGAAGGTGAAGTCTGGAGGGTGAATCAGAAGAAGTAGAAGAAGGAGAAGGTGAAGGTGAAGTCTGCAGGGTGAATCAGAAGAAGCAGAAGAAGGAGAAGGAGAAGGTGAAGTCTGGAGGGTGAATCAGAAGAAGCAGAAGAAGGAGAAGGAGAAGGTGAAGTCTGGAGGGTGATTCAGAAGAAGCAGAATAAGGAGAAGGAGAAGGTGAAGTCTGGAGGGTGAATCAGAAGAAGCAGAAGAAGGAGAAGGAGAAGGTGAAGTCTGGAGGGTGAATCAGAAGAAGTAGAAGAAGGAGAAGGAGAAGGTGAAGTCTGGAGGGTGAATCAGAAGAAGTAGAAGAAGGAGAAGGAGAAGGTGAAGTCTGGAGGGTGAATCAGAAGAAGTAGAAGAAGGAGAAGGAGAAGGTGAAGTCTGGAGGTTGAAGCAGAAGAAGTAGAAGAAGGAGAAGGAGAAGGTGAAGTCAGGAGGGTGAATCAGAAGATGTAGAAGAAGGAGAAGGAGAAGGTGAAGTCAGGAGGGTGAATCAGAAGAAGCAGAAGAAGGAGAAGGAGAAGGTGAAGTCTGGAGGGTGAATCAGAAGAAGTAGAAGAAGGAGAAGGAGAAGGTGAAGTCTGGAGGGTGAATCAGAAGAAGCAGAAGAAGGAGAAGGAGAAGGTGAAGTCTGGAGGGTGAATCAGAAGAAGCAGAAGAAGGAGAAGGAGAAGGTGAAGTCTGGAGGGTGAATCAGAAGAAGCAGAAGAAGGAGAAGGAGAAGGTGAAGTCTGGAGGGTGAAGCAGAAGAAGCAGAAGAAAGAGAAGGAGAAGGTGAAGTCTGGAGGGTGAAGCAGAAGATACAGAAGAAGGAGAAGGAGAAGGTGAAGACTGGAGGGTCAATCAGAAGAAGTAGAAGAAGGAGAAGGAGAAGGTGAAGTCTGGAGGGTGAATCAGAAGAAGTAGAAGAAGGAGAAGGAGAAGGTGAAGTCTGGAGGGTGAATCAGAAGAAGCAGAAGAAGGAGAAGAAGAAGGTGAAGTCTGGAGGGTGAATCAGAAGAAGTAGAAGAAGGAGAAGGAGAAGGTGAAGTCTGGAGGGTGAAGCAGAAGAAGTAGAAGAAGGAGAAGGAGAAGGTGAAGTCTGGAGGGTGAATCAGAAGAAGTAGAAGAAGGAGAAGGAGAAGGTGAAGTCTGGAGGGTGAATCAGAAGAAGCAGAAGAAGGAGAAGGAGAAGGTGAAGACTGGAGGGTGAATCAGAAGAAGCAGAAAAAGGAGAAGGAGAAGATGAAGTCTGGAGGGTGAATCAGAAGAAGTAGAAGAAGGAGAAGGAGAAGTTGAGGTCTGGAGGGTGAATCAGAAGAAGCAGAAGAAGGAGAAGGAGAAGGTGAAGTCTGGAGGGTGAATCAGAAGAAGCAGAAGAAGGAGAAGGAGAAGGTGAAGTCTGGAGGGTGAATCAGAAGAAGCAGAAGAAGGAGAAGGAGAAGGTGAAGTCAGGAGGGTGAATCAGAAGAAGCAGAAGAAGGAGAAGGAGAAGGTGAAGTTAGGAGGGTGAATCAGAAGAAGCAGAAGAAGGAGAAGGAGCAGGTGAAGTCAGGGGGGTGTAGCAGAAGAAGTAGAAGAAGGAGAAGGAGAAGGTGAAGTCAGGACGGTGAAGCAGAAGAAGCAGAAGAAGGAGAAGGAGAAGGTGAAGCCTGGAGGGCGCAGCAGAAGAAGCAGAAGAAGGAGAAGGAGAAGGTGAAGTCTGGAGTGTGAAGCAGAAGAAGCAGAAGAAGGAGAAGGAGAAGGTGAAGTCTGGAGGGCGCAGCAGAAGAAGCAGAAGAAGGAGAATGAGAAGGTGAAGTCTGGAGGGTGAATCAGAAGAAGCAGAAGAAGGAGAAGGAGAAGGTGAAGTCTGGAGGTTGAATCAGAAGAAGTAGAAGAAGGAGAAGGAGAAGGTGAAGTCTGGAGGGTGAAGCAGAAGAAGTAGAAGAAGGAGAAGGAGAAGGTGAAGTCAGGAGGGTGAATCAGAAGAAGTAGAAGAAGGAGAAGGAGAAGGTGAAGTCAGGATGGTGAATCAGAAGAAGCAGAAGAAGGAGAAGGAGAAGGTGAAGTCTGGAGGGTGAATCAGAAGAATCAGAAGAAGGAGAAGGAGAAGGTGAAGTCTGGAGGGTGAATCAGAAGAAGCAGAAGAAAGAGAAGGAGAAGGTGAAGTCTGGAGGGTGAAGCAGAAGAAACAGAAGAAGGAGAAGGTGAAGACTGGAGGGTGAATCGGAAGAAGTAGAAGAAGGAGAAGGAGAAGGTGAAGTCTGGAGGGTGAATCAGAAGAAGTAGAAGAAGGAGAAGGAGAAGTTGAAGTCTGGAGGGTGAATCAGAAGAAGCAGAAGAAGGAGAAGGAGAAGGTGAAGTCTGGAGGGTGAATCAGAAGAAGCAGAAGAAGGAGAAGGAGAAGATGAAGTCTGGAGGGTGAATCAGAAGAAGTAGAAGAAGGAGAAGGAGATGGTGAAGTCTGGAGGGTGAATCAGAAGAAGTAGAAGAAGGAGAAGGAGAAGATGAAGTCTGGAGGGTGAATCAGAAGAAACAGAAGAAGGAGAAGGAGAAGGTGAAGTCTGGAGGGTGAATCAGAAGAAGTAGAAGAAGGAGAAGGAGAAGGTGTAGTCTGGAGGGTGAATCAGAAGAAGTAGACGAAGGAGAAGGAGAAGGTGAAGTCTGGAGGGTGAATCAGAAGAAGCAGAAGAAGGAGAAGGAGAAGGTGAAGTCTGGAGGGTGAATCAGATGCAGTAGAAGAAGGAGAAGGAGAAGGTGAAGTCTGGAGGGTGAATCAGAAGAAGCAGAAGAAGGAGAAGGAGAAGGTGAAGTCTGGAGGGTGAATCAGAAGAAGCAGAAGAAGGAGAAGTTGAAGGTGAAGTCTGGAGGGTGAATCAGAAGAAGTAGAAGAAGGAGAAGGAGAAGTTGAAGTCTGGAGGGTGAAGCAGAAGAAGTAGAAGATGGAGAAGGAGAAGGTGAAGTCAGGAGGGTGAATCAGAAGAAGTAGAAGAAGGAGAAGGAGAAGGTGAAGTCAGGAGGGTGAATCAGAAGAAGCAGAAGATGGAGAAGGAGAAGGTGAAGTCTGGAGGGTGAATCAGAAGAATCAGAAGAAGGAGAAGGAGAAGGTGAAGTCTGGAGGGTGAATCAGAAGAAGCAGAGGAAGGAGAAGGAGAAGGTGAAGTCTGGAGGGTGAATCAGAAGAAGCAGAATAAGGAGAAGGAGAAGGTGAAGTCTGGAGGGTGAATCAGAAGAAGCAGAATAAGGAGAAGGAGAAGGTGAAGTCTGGAGGGTGAATCAGGAGAAGCAGAAGAAGGAGAAGGAGATGGTGAAGTCTGGAGGGTGAATCAGAAGAAGCAGAAGAAGGAGAAGGAGAAGGTGAAGTCTGGAGGGTGAAGCAGAAGAAGTAGAAGAAGGAGAAGGAGAAGGTGAAGTCAGGAGGGTGAATCAGAAGAAGTAGAAGAAGGAGAAGGAGAAGGTGAAGTCAGGAGGGTGAATCAGAAGAAGCAGAAGAAGGAGAAGGAGAAGGTGAAGTCTGGAGGGTGAATCAGAAGAATCAGAAGAAGGAGAAGGAGAAGGTGAAGTCTGGAGGGTGAATCAGAAGAAGCAGAAGAAAGAGAAGGAGAAGGTGAAGTCTGGAGGGTGAAGCAGAAGAAACAGAAGAAGGAGAAGGAGAAGGTGAAGACTGGAGGGTGAATCAGAAGAAGTAGAAGAAGGAGAAGGAGAAGGTGAAGTCTGGAGGGTGAATCAGAAGAAGTAGAAGAAGGAGAAGGAGAAGGTGAAGTCTGGAGGGTGAATCAGAAGAAGCAGAAGAAGGAGAAGGAGAAGGTGAAGTCTGGAGGGTGAATCAGAAGAAGCAGAAGAAGGAGAAGGAGAAGATGAAGTCTGGAGGGTGAATCGGAAGAAGTAGAAGAAGGAGAAGGAGAAGGTGAAGTCTGGAGGGTGAATCAGAAGAAGTAGAAGAAGGAGAAGGAGAAGTTGAAGTCTGGAGGGTGAATCAGAAGAAGCAGAAGAAGGAGAAGGAGAAGGTGAAGTCTGGAGGGTGAATCAGAAGAAGCAGAAGAAGGAGAAGGAGAAGATGAAGTCTGGAGGGTGAATCAGAAGAAGTAGAAGAAGGAGAATGAGAAGGTGAAGTCTGGAGTGTGAATCAGAAGAAGTAGAAGAAGGAGAAGGAGAAGATGAAGTCTGGAGGGTGAATCAGAAGAAACAGAAGAAGGAGGAGGAGAAGGTGAAGTCTGGAGGGTGAATCAGAAGAAGTAGAAGAAGGAGAAGGAGAAGGTGTAGTCTGGAGGGTGATTCAGAAGAAGTAGACGAAGGAGAAGGAGAAGGTGAAGTCTGGAGGGTGAATCAGAAGAAGCAGAAGAAGGAGAAGGAGAAGGTGAAGTCTGGAGGGTGAATCAGAAGAAGTAGAAGAAGGAGAAGGAGAAGGTGAAGTCTGGAGGGTGAATCAGAAGAAGCAGAAGAAGGAGAAGGAGAAGGTGAAGTCTGGAGGGTGAATCAGAAGAAGCAGAAGAAGGAGAAGGAGAAGGTGAAGTCTGGAGGGTGAATCAGAAGAAGTAGAAGAAGGAGAAGGAGAAGTTGAAGTCTGGAGGGTGAAGCAGAAGAAGTAGAAGATGGAGAAGGAGAAGGTGAAGTCAGGAGGGTGAATCAGAAGAAGTAGAAGAAGGAGAAGGAGAAGGTGAAGTCAGGAGGGTGAATCAGAAGAAGCAGAAGATGGAGAAGGAGAAGGTGAAGTCTGGAGGGTGAATCAGAAGAATCAGAAGAAGGAGAAGGAGAAGGTGAAGTCTGGAGGGTGAATCAGAAGAAGCAAAGGAAGGAGAAGGAGAAGGTGAAGTCTGGAGGGTGAATCAGAAGAAGCAGAATAAGGAGAAGGAGAAGGTGAAGTCTGGAGGGTGAATCAGAAGAAGCAGAATAAGGAGAAGGAGAAGGTGAAGTCTGGAGGGTGAATCAGAAGCAGTAGAAGAAGGAGAAGGAGAAGGTGAAGTCTGAAGGGTGAAGCAGAAGAAGTAGAAGAAGGAGAAGGAGAAGCTGAAGTCTGGAGGGTGAATCAGAAGAAGTAGAAGAAGGAGAAGGAGAAGGTGAAGTCAGGAGGGTGAATCAGAAGAAGCAGAAGAAGGAGAAGGAGAAGGTGAAGTCTGGAGGGTGAATCAGAAGAATCAGAAGAAGGAGAAGGAGAATGTGAAGTCTGGAGGGTGAATCAGAAGAAGCAGAAGAAAGAGAAGGAGAAGGTGTAGTCTGGAGGGTGAAGCAGAAGAAACAGAAGAAGGAGAAGGAGAAGGTGAAGACTGGAGGGTGAATCATAAGAAGTAGAAGAAGGAGAAGGAGAAGGTGAAGTCTGGAGGGTGAATCAGAAGAAGTAGAAGAAGGAGAAGGAGAAGGTGAAGTCTGGAGGGTGAATCAGAAGAAGCAGAAGAAGGAGAAGGAGAAGGTGAAGTCTGGAGGGTGAATCAGAAGAAGCAGAAGAAGGAGAAGGAGAAGATGAAGTCTGGAGGGTGAATCAGAAGAAGTAGAAGAAGGAGAAGGAGAAGGTGAAGTCTGGAGGGTGAATCAGAAGTAGTAGAAGAAGGAGAAGGAGAAGGTGAAGTCTGGAGGGTGAATCAGAAGAAACAGAAGAAGGAGAAGGAGAAGGTGAAGTCTGGAGGGTGAATCAGAAGAAGGAGAAGGAGAAGGTGTAGTCTGGAGGGTGAATCAGAAGAAGTAGACGAAGGAGAAGGAGAAGGTGAAGTCTGGAGGGTGAATCAGAAGAAGCAGAAGAAGGAGATGGAGAAGGTGAAGTCTGGAGGGTGAATCAGAAGAAGTAGAAGAAGGAGAAGGAGAAGGTGAAGTCTGGAGGGTGAATCAGAAGAAGCAGAAGAAGGAGAAGGAGAAGGTGAAGTCTGGAGGGTGAATCAGAAGAAGCAGAAGAAGGAGAAGGAGAAGGTGAAGTCTGGAGGGTGATTCAGAAGAAGCAGAATAAGGAGAAGGAGAAGGTGATGTCTGGAGGGTGAATCAGAAGAAACAGAAGAAGGAGAAGGAGAAGGTGAAGTCTGGAGGGTGAATCAGAAGAAGTAGAAGAAGGAGAAGGAGAAGGTGAAGTCTGGAGGGTGAATCAGAAGAAGTAGAAGAAGGAGAAGGAGAAGGTGAAGTCTGGAGGGTGAATCAGAAGAAGTAGAAGAAGGAGAAGGAGAAGGTGAAGTCTGGAGGGGGAAGCAGAAGAAGTAGAAGAAGGAGAAGGAGAAGGTGAAGTCAGGAGGGTGAATCAGTAGATGTAGAAGAAGGAGAAGGAGAAGGTGAAGTCAGGAGGGTGAATCAGAAGAAGCAGAAGAAGGAGAAGGAGAAGGTGAAGTCTGGAGGGTGAATCAGAAGAATCAGAAGAAGGAGAAGGAGAAGGTGAAGTCTGGAGGGTGAATCAGAAGAAGTAGAAGAAGGAGAAGGAGAAGGTGAAGTCTGGAGGGTGAATCAGAAGAAGCAGAAGAAGGAGAAGGAGAAGGTGAAGTCTGGAGGGTGAATCAGAAGAAGTAGACGAAGGAGAAGGAGAAGGTGAAGTCTGGAGGGTGAATCAGAAGAAGCAGAAGAAGGAGATGGAGAAGGTGAAGTCTGGAGGGTGAATCAGAAGAAGTAGAAGAAGGAGAAGGTGAAGGTGAAGTCTGCAGGGTGAATCAGAAGAAGCAGAAGAAGGAGAAGGAGAAGGTGAAGTCTGGAGGGTGATTCAGAAGAAGCAGAATAAGGAGAAGGAGAAGGTGAAGTCTGGAGGGTGAATCAGAAGAAGCAGAAGAAGGAGAAGGAGAAGGTGAAGTCTGGAGGGTGAATCAGAAGAAGTAGAAGAAGGAGAAGGAGAAGGTGAAGTCTGGAGGGTGAATCAGAAGAAGTAGAAGAAGGAGAAGGAGAAGGTGAAGTCTGGAGGGTGGATCAGAAGAAGTAGAAGAAGGAGAAGGAGAAGGTGAAGTCTGGAGGTTGAAGCAGAAGAAGTAGAAGAAGGAGAAGGAGAAGGTGAAGTCAGGAGGGTGAATCAGAAGATGTAGAAGAAGGAGAAGGAGAAGGTGAAGTCAGGAGGGTGAATCAGAAGAAGCAGAAGAAGGAGAAGGAGAAGGTGAAGTCTGGAGGGTGAATCAGAAGAAGTAGAAGAAGGAGAAGGAGAAGGTGAAGTCTGGTGGGTGAATCAGAAGAAGCAGAAGAAGGAGAAGGAGAAGGTGAAGTCTGGAGGGTGAATCAGAAGAAGCAGAAGAAGGAGAAGGAGAAGGTGAAGTCTGGAGGGTGAATCAGAAGAAGCAGAAGAAGGAGAAGGAGAAGGTGAAGTCTGGAGGGTGAAGCAGAAGAAGCAGAAGAAAGAGAAGGAGAAGGTGAAGTTTGGAGGGTGAAGCAGAAGATACAGAAGAAGGAGAAGGAGAAGGTGAAGACTGGAGGGTCAATCAGAAGAAGTAGAAGAAGGAGAAGGAGAAGGTGAAGTCTGGAGGGTGAATCAGAAGAAGTAGAAGAAGGAGAAGGAGAAGGTGAAGTCTGGAGGGTGAATCAGAAGAAGCAGAAGAAGGAGAAGGAGAAGGTGAAGTCTGGAGGGTGAATCAGAAGAAGTAGAAGAAGGAGAAGGAGAAGGTGAAGTCTGGAGGGTGAAGCAGAAGAAGTAGAAGAAGGAGAAGGAGAAGGTGAAGTCAGGAGGGTGAATCAGAAGAAGTAGAAGAAGGAGAAGGAGAAGGTGAAGTCAGGAGGGTGAATCAGAAGAAGCAGAAGAAGGAGAAAGAGAAGGTGAAGTCTGGAGGATGAATCAGAAGAATCAGAAGAAGGAGAAGGAGAAGGTGAAGTCTGGAGGGTGAAGCAGAAGAAGCAGAAGAAAGAGAAGGAGAAGGTGAAGTCTGGAGGGTGAAGCAGAAGATACAGAAGAAGGAGAAGGAGAAGGTGAAGACTGGAGGGTGAATCAGAAGAAGTAGAAGAAGGAGAAGGAGAAGGTGAAGTCTGGAGGGTGAATCAGAAGAAGTAGAAGAAGGAGAAGGAGAAGGTGAAGTCTGGAGGGTGAATCAGAAGAAGCAGAAGAAGGAGAAGGAGAAGGTGAAGTCTGGAGGGTGAATCAGAAGAAGCAGAAGAAGGAGAAGGAGAAGATGAAGTCTGGAGGGTGAATCAGAAGAAGTAGAAGAAGGAGAAGGAGAAGGTGAGGTCTGGAGGGTGAATCAGAAGAAGCAGAAGAAGGAGAAGGAGAAGGTGAAGTCTGGAGGGTGAATCAGAAGAAGCAGAAGAAGGAGAAGGAGAAGGTGAAGTCTGGAGGGTGAATCAGAAGAAGCAGAAGAAGGAGAAGGAGAAGGTGAAGTCAGGAGGGTGAATCAGAAGAAGCAGAAGAAGGAGAAGGAGAAGGTGAAGTTAGGAGGGTGAATCAAAAGAAGCAGAAGAAGGAGAAGGAGCAGGTGAAGTCAGGGGGGTGTAGCAGAAGAAGTAGAAGAAGGAGAAGGAGAAGGTGAAGTCAGGACGGTGAAGCAGAAGAAGCAGAAGAAGGAGAAGGAGAAGGTGAAGCCTGGAGGGCGCAGCAGAAGAAGCAGAAGAAGGAGAAGGAGAAGGTGAAGTCTGGAGTGTGAAGCAGAAGAAGCAGAAGAAGGAGAAGGAGAAGGTGAAGTCTGGAGGGCGCAGCAGAAGAAGCAGAAGAAGGAGAATGAGAAGGTGAAGTCTGGAGGGTGAATCAGAAGAAGCAGAAGAAGGAGAAGGAGAAGGTGAAGTCTGGAGGGTGAATCAGAAGAAGTAGAAGAAGGAGAAGGAGAAGGTGAAGTCTGGAGGGTGAAGCAGAAGAAGTAGAAGAAGGAGAAGGAGAAGGTGAAGTCAGGAGGGTGAATCAGAAGAAGTAGAAGAAGGAGAAGGAGAAGGTGAAGTCAGGAGGGTGAATCAGAAGAAGCAGAAGAAGGAGAAGGAGAAGGTGAAGTCTGGAGGGTGAATCAGAAGAATCAGAAGAAGGAGAAGGAGAAGGTGAAGTCTGGAGGGTGAATCAGAAGAAGCAGAAGAAAGAGAAGGAGAAGGTGAAGTCTGGAGGGTGAAGCAGAAGAAACAGAAGAAGGAGAAGGAGAAGGTGAACACTGGAGGGTGAATCAGAAGAAGTAGAAGAAGGAGAAGGAGAAGGTGAAGTCTGGAGGGTGAATCAGAAGAAGTAGAAGAAGGAGAAGGAGAAGTTGAAGTCTGGAGGGTGAATCAGAAGAAGCAGAAGAAGGAGAAGGAGAAGGTGAAGTCTGGAGGGTGAATCAGAAGAAGCAGAAGAAGGAGAAGGAGAAGATGAAGTCCGGAGGGTGAATCAGAAGAAGTAGAAGAAGGAGAAGGAGAAGGTGAAGTCTGGAGGGTGAATCAGAAGAAGTAGAAGAAGGAGAAGGAGAAGATGAAGTCTGGAGGGTGAATCAGAAGAAACAGAAGAAGGAGAAGGAGAAGGTGAAGTCTGGAGGGTGAATCAGAAGAAGTAGAAGAAGGAGAAGGAGAAGGTGTAGTCTGGAGGGTGAATCAGAAGAAGTAGACGAAGGAGAAGGAGAAGGTGAAGTCTGGAGGGTGAATCAGAAGAAGCAGAAGAAGGAGAAGGAGAAGGTTAAGTCTGGAGGGTGAATCAGAAGAAGTAGAAGAAGGAGAAGGAGAAGGTGAAGTCTGGAGGGTGAATCAGAAGAAGCAGAAGAAGGAGAAGGAGAAGGTGAAGTCTGGAGGGTGAATCAGAAGAAGCAGAAGAAGGAGAAGGAGAAGGTGAAGTCTGGAGGGTGAATCAGAAGAAGCAGAATAAGGAGAAGGAGAAGGTGAAGTCTGGAGGGTGAATCAGAAGAAGCAGAAGAAGGAGAAGGAGAAGGTGAAGTCTGGAGGGTGAATCAGAAGAAGTAGAAGAAGGAGAAGGAGAAGATGAAGTCTGGAGGGTGAATCAGAAGAAGTAGAAGAAGGAGAAGGAGAAGGTGAAGTCTGGAGGGTGAATCAGAAGAAGTAGAAGAAGGAGAAGGAGAAGATGAAGTCTGGAGGGTGAATCAGAAGAAACAGAAGAAGGAGAAGGAGAAGGTGAAGTCTGGAGGGTGAATCAGAAGAAGTAGAAGAAGGAGAAGGAGAAGGTGTAGTCTGGAGGGTGAATCAGAAGAAGTAGACGAAGGAGAAGGAGAAGGTGAAGTCTGGAGGGTGAATCAGAAGAAGCAGAAGAAGGAGAAGGAGAAGGTGAAGTCTGGAGGGTGAATCAGAAGAAGTAGAAGAAGGAGAAGGAGAAGGTGAAGTCTGGAGGGTGAATCAGAAGAAGCAGAATAAGGAGAAGGAGAAGGTGAAGTCTGGAGGGTGAATCAGAAGAAGCAGAAGAAGGAGAAGGAGAAGGTGAAGTCTGGAGGGTGAATCAGAAGAAGTAGAAGAAGGAGAAGGAGAAGATGAAGTCTGGAGGGTGAATCAGAAGAAGTAGAAGAAGGAGAAGGAGAAGGTGAAGTCTGGAGGGTGAATCAGAAGAAGTAGAAGAAGGAGAAGGAGAAGATGAAGTCTGGAGGGTGAATCAGAAGAAACAGAAGAATGAGAAGGAGAAGGTGAAGTCTGGAGGGTGAATCAGAAGAAGTAGAAGAAGGAAAAGGAGAAGGTGTTGTCTGGAGGATGAATCAGAAGAAGTAGACGAAGGAGAAGGAGAAGGTGAAGTCTGGAGGGTGAATCAGAAGAAGCAGAAGAAGGAGAAGGAGAAGGTGAAGTCTGGAGGGTGAATCAGAAGAAGTAGAAGAAGGAGAAGGAGAAGGTGAAGTCTGGAGGGTGAATCAGAAGAAGCAGAAGAAGGAGAAGGAGAAGGTGAAGTCTGGAGGGTGAATCAGAAGAAGCAGAAGAAGCAGAAGGAGAAGGTGAAGTCTGGAGGGTGAATCAGAAGAAGTAGAAGAAGGAGAAGGAGAAGTTGAAGTCTGGAGGGTGAAGCAGAAGAAGTAGAAGATGGAGAAGGAGAAGGTGAAGTCAGGAGGGTGAATCAGAAGAAGTAGAAGAAGGAGAAGGAGAAGGTGAAGTCAGGAGGGTGAATCAGAAGAAGCAGAAGATGGAGAAGGAGAAGGTGAAGTCTGGAGGGTGAATCAGAAGAATCAGAAGAAGGAGAAGGAGAAGGTGAAGTCTGGAGGGTGAATCAGAAGAAGCAAAGGAAGGAGAAGGAGAAGGTGAAGTCTGGAGGGTGAATCAGAAGAAGCAGAATAAGGAGAAGGAGAAGTTGAAGTCTGGAGGTTGAATCAGAAGAAGCAGAATAAGGAGAAGTAGAAGGTGAAGTCTGGAGGGTGAATCAGAAGAAGCAGAAGAAGGAGAAAGAGAAGGTGAAGTCTGGAGGGTGAATCAGAAGAAGTAGAAGAAGGAGAAGGAGAAGGTGAAGTCTGGAGGGTGAAGCAGAAGAAGTAGAAGAAGGAGAAGGAGAAGGTGAAGTCAGGAGGGTGAATCAGAAGAAGTAGAAGAAGGAGAAGGAGAAGGTGAAGTCAGGAGGGTGAATCAGAAGAAGCAGAAGAAGGAGAAGGAGAAGGTGAAGGCTGGAGGGTGAATCAGAAGAATCAGAAGAAGGAGAAGGAGAAGGTGAAGTCTGGAGGGTGAATCAGAAGAAGCAGAAGAAAGAGAAGGAGAAGGTGAAGTCTGGAGGGTGAAGCAGAAGAAACAGAAGAAGGAGAAGGAGAAGGTGAAGACTGGAGGGTGAATCAGAAGAAGTAGAAGAAGGAGAAGGAGAAGGTGAAGTCTGGAGGGTGAATCAGAAGAAGTAGAAGAAGGAGAAGGAGAAGGTGAAGTCTGGAGGGTGAATCAGAAGAAACAGAAGAAGGAGAAGGAGAAGGTGAAGTCTGGAGGGTGAATCAGAAGAAGTAGAAGAAGGAGAAGGAGAAGGTGTAGTCTGGAGGGTGAATCAGAAGAAGTAGACGAAGGAGAAGGAGAAGGTGAAGTCTGGAGGGTGAATCAGAAGAAGCAGAAGAAGGAGAAGGAGAAGGTGAAGGCTGGAGGGTGAATCAGAAGAAGTAGAAGAAGGAGAAGGAGAAGATGAAGTCTGGAGGGTGAATCAGAAGAAGTAGAAGAAGGAGAAGGAGAAGGTGAAGTCTGGAGGGTGAATCAGATGAAGTAGAAGAAGGAGAAGGAGAAGATGAAGTCTGGAGGGTGAATCAGAAGAAACAGAAGAATGAGAAGGAGAAGGTGATGTCTGGAGGGTGAATCAGAAGAAGTAGAATAAGGAGAAGGAGAAGGTGAAGTCTGGAGGGTGAATCAGAAGAAGCAGAAGAAGGAGAAGGAGAAGGTGAAGTCTGGAGGGTGAATCAGAAGAAGTAGAAGAAGGAGAAGGAGAAGGTGAAGTCTGGAGGGTGAAGCAGAAGAAGTAGAAGAAGGAGAAGGAGAAGTTGAAGTCAGGAGGGTGAATCAGAAGAAGTAGAAGAAGGAGAAGGAGAAGGTGAAGTCAGGAGGGTGAATCAGAAGAAGCAGAAGAAGGAGAAGGAGAAGGTGAAGGCTGGAGGGTGAATCAGAAGAATCAGAAGAAGGAGAAGGAGAAGGTGAAGTCTGGAGGGTGAATCAGAAGAAGCAGAAGAAAGAGAAGGAGAAGGTGAAGTCTGGAGGGTGAAGCAGAAGAAACAGAAGAAGGAGAAGGAGAAGGTGAAGACTGGAGGGTGAATCAGAAGAAGTAGAAGAAGGAGAAGGAGAAGGTGAAGTCTGGAGGGTGAATCAGAAGAAGTAGAAGAAGGAGAAGGAGAAGGTGAAGTCTGGAGGGTGAATCAGAAGAAACAGAAGAAGGAGAAGGAGAAGGTGAAGTCTGGAGGGTGAATCAGAAGAAGTAGAAGAAGGAGAAGGAGAAGGTGTAGTCTGGAGGGTGAATCAGAAGAAGTAGACGAAGGAGAAGGAGAAGATGAAGTCTGGAGGGTGAATCAGAAGAAGTAGAAGAAGGAGAAGGAGAAGGTGAAGTCTGGAGGGTGAATCAGAAGAAGTAGAAGAAGGAGAAGGAGAAGATGAAGTCTGGAGGGTGAATCAGAAGAAACAGAAGAATGAGAAGGAGAAGGTGAAGTCAGGAGGGTGAATCAGAAGAAGTAGAAGAAGGAGAAGGAGAAGGTGAAGTCAGGAGGGTGAATCAGAAGAAGCAGAAGATGGAGAAGGAGAAGGTGAAGTCTGGAGGGTGAATCAGAAGATTCAGAAGAAGGAGAAGGAGAAGGTGAAGTCTGGAGGGTGAATCAGAAGAAGCAAAGGAAGGAGAAGGAGAAGGTGAAGTCTGGAGGGTGAATCAGAAGAAGCAGAATAAGGAGAAGGAGAAGTTGAAGTCTGGAGGTTGAATCAGAAGAAGCAGAATAAGGAGAAGTAGAAGGTGAAGTCTGGAGGGTGAATCAGAAGAAGCAGAAGAAGGAGAAGGAGAAGGTGAAGTCTGGAGGGTGAATCAGAAGAAGTAGAAGAAGGAGAAGGAGAAGGTGAAGTCTGGAGCGTGAAGCAGAAGAAGTAGAAGAAGGAGAAGGAGAAGGTGAAGTCAGGAGGGTGAATCAGAAGAAGTAGAAGAAGGAGAAGGAGAAGGTGAAGTCAGGAGGGTGAATCAGAAGAAGCAGAAGAAGGAGAAGGAGAAGGTGAAGGCTGGAGGGTGAATCAGAAGAATCAGAAGAAGGAGAAGGAGAAGGTGAAGTCTGGAGGGTGAATCAGAAGAAGCAGAAGAAAGAGAAGGAGAAGGTGAAGTCTGGAGGGTGAAGCAGAAGAAACAGAAGAAGGAGAAGGAGAAGGTGAAGACTGGAGGGTGAATCAGAAGAAGTAGAAGAAGGAGAAGGAGAAGGTGAAGTCTGGAGGGTGAATCAGAAGAAGTAGAAGAAGGAGAAGGAGAAGGTGAAGTCTGGAGGGTGAATCAGAAGAAACAGAAGAAGGAGAAGGAGAAGGTGAAGTCTGGAGGGTGAATCAGAAGAAGTAGAAGAAGGAGAAGGAGTAGGTGTAGTCTGGAGGGTGAATCAGAAGAAGTAGACGAAGGAGAAGGAGAAGGTGAAGTCTGGAGGGTGAATCAGAAGAAGCAGAAGAAGGAGAAGGAGAAGGTGAAGTCTGGAGGGTGAATCAGAAGAAGTAGAAGAAGGAGAAGTTGAAGGTGATGTCTGGAGGGTGAATCAGAAGAAGCAGAATAAGGAGAAGGAGAAGGTGAAGTCTGGAGGGTGAATCAGAAGAAGCAGAAGAAGGAGAAGGAGAAGGTGAAGGCTGGAGGGTGAATCAGAAGAAGTAGAAGAAGGAGAAGGAGAAGATGAAGTCTGGAGGGTGAATCAGAAGAAGTAGAAGAAGGAGAAGGAGAAGGTGAAGTCTGGAGGGTGAATCAGAAGAAGTAGAAGAAGGAGAAGGAGAAGATGAAGTTTGGAGGGTGAATCAGAAGAAACAGAAGAATGAGAAGGAGAAGGTGAAGTCTGGAGGGTGAATCAGAAGAAGTAGAATAAGGAGAAGGAGAAGGTGAAGTCTGGAGGGTGAATCAGAAGAAGCAGAAGAAGGAGAAGGAGAAGGTGAAGTCTGGAGGGTGAATCAGAAGAAGTAGAAGAAGGAGAAGGAGAAGGTGAAGTCTGGAGGGTGAAGCAGAAGAAGTAGAAGAAGGAGAAGGAGAAGGTGAAGTCAGGAGGGTGAATCAGAAGAAGTAGAAGAAGGAGAAGGAGAAGGTGAAGTCAGGAGGGTGAATCAGAAGAAGCAGAAGAAGGAGAAGGAGAAGGTGAAGGCTGGAGGGTGAATCAGAAGAATCAGAAGAAGGAGAAGGAGAAGGTGAAGTCTGGAGGGTGAATCAGAAGAAGCAGAAGAAAGAGAAGGAGAAGGTGAAGTCTGGAGGGTGAATCAGAAGAAACAGAAGAAGGAGAAGGAGAAGGTGAAGACTGGAGGGTGAATCAGAAGAAGTAGAAGAAGGAGAAGGAGAAGGTGAAGTCTGGAGGGTGAATCAGAAGAAGTAGAAGAAGGAGAAGGAGAAGGTGAAGTCTGGAGGGTGAATCAGAAGAAACAGAAGAAGGAGAAGGAGAAGGTGAAGTCTGGAGGGTGAATCAGAAGAAGTAGAAGAAGGAGAAGGAGAAGGTGTAGTCTGGAGGGTGAATCAGAAGAAGTAGACGAAGGAGAAGGAGAAGATGAAGTCTGGAGGGTGAATCAGAAGAAGTAGAAGAAGGAGAAGGAGAAGGTGAAGTCTGGAGGGTGAATCAGAAGAAGTAGAAGAAGGAGAAGGAGAAGATGAAGTCTGGAGGGTGAATCAGAAGAAACAGAAGAATGAGAAGGAGAAGGTGAAGTCTGGAGGGTGAATCAGAAGAAGTAGAATAAGGAGAAGGAGAAGGTGAAGTCTGGAGGGTGAATCAGAAGAAGCAGAAGAAGGAGAAGGAGAAGGTGAAGTCTGGAGGGTGAATCAGAAGAAGTAGAAGAAGGAGAAGGAGAAGGTGAAGTCTGGAGGGTGAAGCAGAAGAAGTAGAAGAAGGAGAAGGAGAAGGTGAAGTCAGGAGGGTGAATCAGAAGAAGTAGAAGAAGGAGAAGGAGAAGGTGAAGTCAGGAGGGTGAATCAGAAGAAGCAGAAGAAGGAGAAGGAGAAGGTGAAGGCTGGAGGGTGAATCAGAAGAATCAGAAGAAGGAGAAGGAGAAGGTGAAGTCTGGAGGGTGAATCAGAAGAAGCAGAAGAAAGAGAAGGAGAAGGTGAAGTCTGGAGGGTGAAGCAGAAGAAACAGAAGAAGGAGAAGGAGAAGGTGAAGACTGGAGGGTGAATCAGAAGAAGTAGAAGAAGGAGAAGGAGAAGGTGAAGTCTGGAGGGTGAATCAGAAGAAGTAGAAGAAGGAGAAGGAGAAGGTGAAGTCTGGAGGGTGAATCAGAAGAAACAGAAGAAGGAGAAGGAGAAGGTGAAGTCTGGAGGGTGAATCAGAAGAAGTAGAAGAAGAAGAAGGAGAAGGTGTAGTCTGGAGGGTGAATCAGAAGAAGTAGACGAAGGAGAAGGAGAAGGTGAAGTCTGGAGGGTGAATCAGAAGAAGCAGAAGAAGGAGAAGGAGAAGGTGAAGTCTGGAGGGTGAATCAGAAGAAGTAGAAGAAGGAGAAGGAGAAGGTGAAGTCTGGAGGGTGATTCAGAAGAAGCAGAATATGGAGAAGGAGAAGGTGAAGTCTGGAGGGTGAATCAGAAGAAGCTGAAGAAGGAGAAGGAGAAGGTGAAGTCTGGAGGGTGAATCAGAAGAAGTAGAAGAAGGAGAAGGAGAAGATGAAGTCTGGAGGGTGAATCAGAAGAAGTAGAAGAAGGAGAAGGAGAAGGTGAAGTCTGGAGGGTGAATCAGAAGAAGTAGAAGAAGGAGAAGGAGAAGATGAAGTCTGGAGGGTGAATCAGAAGAAACAGAAGAATGAGAAGGAGAAGGTGAAGTCTGGAGGGTGAATCAGAAGAAGTAGAAGAAGGAGAAGGAGAAGGTGTAGTCTGGAGGGTGAATCAGAAGAAGTAGACGAAGGAGAAGGAGAAGGTGAAGTCTGGAGGGTGAATCAGAAGAAGCAGAAGAACGAGAAGGAGAAGGTGAAGTCTGGAGGGTGAATCAGAAGAAGTAGAAGAAGGAGAAGGAGAAGGTGAAGTCTGGAGGGTGAATCAGAAGAAGCAGAAGAAGGAGAATGAGAAGGTGAAGTCTGGAGGGTGAATCAGAAGAAGCAGAAGAAGGAGAAGGAGAAGGTGAAGTCTGGAGGGTGAATCAGAAGAAGTAGAAGAAGGAGAAGGAGAAGTTGAAGTCTGGAGGGTGAAGCAGAAGAAGTAGAAGATGGAGAAGGAGAAGGTGAAGTCAGGAGGGTGAATCAGAAGAAGTAGAAGAAGGAGAAGGAGAAGGTGAAGTCAGGAGGGTGAATCAGAAGAAGCAGAAGATGGAGAAGGAGAAGGTGAAGTCTGGAGGGTGAATCAGAAGAATCAGAAGAAGGAGAAGGAGAAGGTGAAGTCTGGAGGGTGAATCAGAAGAAGCAAAGGAAGGAGAAGGAGAAGGTGAAGTCTGGAGGTAAAGTCTGGAGGGTGAATCAGAAGAAGCAGAATAAGGAGAAGGAGAAGGTGAAGTCTGGAGGGTGAATCAGAAGAAGCAGGAGAAGGAGAAGGAGAAGGTGAAGACTGGAGGGTGAATCAGAAGAAGTAGAAGAAGGAGAAGGAGAAGGTGAAGTCTGGAGGGTGAATCAGAAGAAGTAGAAGAAGGAGAAGGAGAAGGTGAAGTCTGGAGGGTGAATCAGAAGAAGCAGAAGAAGGAGAAGGAGAAGATGAAGTCTGGAGGGTGAATCAGAAGAAGTAGAAGAAGGAGAAGGAGAAGGTGAAGTCTGGAGGGTGAATCAGAAGTAGTAGAAGAAGGAGAAGGAGAAGGTGAAGTCTGGAGGGTGAATCAGAAGAAACAGAAGAAGGAGAAGGAGAAGGTGAAGTCTGGAGGGTGAATCAGAAGAAGTAGAAGAAGGAGAAGGAGAAGGTGTAGTCTGGAGGGTGAATCAGAAGAAGTAGACGAAGGAGAAGGAGAAGGTGAAGTCTGGAGGGTGAATCAGAAGAAGCAGAAGAAGGAGATGGAGAAGGTGAAGTCTGGAGGGTGAATCAGAAGAAGTAGAAGAAGGAGAAGGAGAAGGTGAAGTCTGGAGGGTGAATCAGAAGAAGCAGAAGAAGGAGAAGGAGAAGGTGAAGTCTGGAGGGTGATTCAGATGAAGCAGAATAAGGAGAAGGAGAAGGTGATGTCTGGAGGGTGAATCAGAAGAAGCAGAAGAAGGAGAAGGAGAAGGTGAAGTCTGGAGGGTGAATCAGAAGAAGCAGAAGAAGGAGAAGGAGAAGGTGAAGTCTGGAGGGTGAATCAGAAGAAGCAGAAGAAGGAGAAGGAGAAGGTGAAGTCTGAGGGTGAAGCAGAAGAAGTAGAAGAAGGAGAAGGAGAAGGTGAAGTCAGGAGGGTGAATCAGAAGAAGTAGAAGAAGGAGAAGGAGAAGTTGAAGTCTGGAGGGTGAAGCAGAAGAAGTAGAAGATGGAGAAGGAGAAGGTGAAGTCAGGAGGGTGAATCAGAAGAAGTAGAAGAAGGAGAAGGAGAAGGTGAAGTCAGGAGGGTGAATCAGAAGAAGCAGAAGATGGAGAAGGAGAAGGTGAAGTCTGGAGGGTGAATCAGAAGAATCAGAAGAAGGAGAAGGAGAAGGTGAAGTCTGGAGGGTGAATCAGAAGAAGCAAAGGAAGGAGAAGGAGAAGGTGAAGTCTGGAGGGTGAATCAGAAGAAGCAGAATAAGGAGAAGGAGAAGTTGAAGTCTGGAGGGTGAATCAGAAGAAGCAGAATAAGGAGAAGGAGAAGGTGAAGTCTGGAGGGTGAATCAGAAGAAGCAGGAGAAGGAGAAGGAGAAGGTGAAGACTGGAGGGTGAATCAGAAGAAGTAGAAGAAGGAGAAGGAGAAGGTGAAGTCTGGAGGGTGAATCAGAAGAAGTAGAAGAAGGAGAAGGAGAAGGTGAAGTCTGGAGAGTGAATCAGAAGAAGCAGAAGAAGGAGAAGGAGAAGATGAAGTCTGGAGGGTGAATCAGAAGAAGTAGAAGAAGGAGAAGGAGAAGGTGAAGTCTGGAGGGTGAATCAGAAGTAGTAGAAAAAGGAGAAGGAGAAGGTGAAGTCTGGAGGGTGAATCAGAAGAAACAGAAGAAGGAGAAGGAGAAGGTGAAGTCTGGAGGGTGAATCAGAAGAAGTAGAAGAAGGAGAAGGAGAAGGTGTAGTCTGGAGGGTGAATCAGAAGAAGTAGACGAAGGAGAAGGAGAAGGTGAAGTCTGGAGGGTGAATCAGAAGAAGCAGAAGAAGGAGATGGAGAAGGTGAAGTCTGGAGGGTGAATCAGAAGAAGTAGAAGAAGGAGAAGGAGAAGGTGAAGTCTGGAGGGTGAATCAGAAGAAGCAGAAGAAGGAGAAGGAGAAGGTGAAGTCTGGAGGGTGATTCAGATGAAGCAGAATAAGGAGAAGGAGAAGGTGATGTCTGGAGGGTGAATCAGAAGAAGCAGAAGAAGGAGAAGGAGAAGGTGAAGTCTGGAGGGTGAATCAGAAGAAGCAGAAGAAGGAGAAGGAGAAGGTGAAGTCTGGAGGGTGAATCAGAAGAAGCAGAAGAAGGAGAAGGAGAAGGTGAAGTCTGAGGGTGAAGCAGAAGAAGTAGAAGAAGGAGAAGGAGAAGGTGAAGTCAGGAGGGTGAATCAGAAGAAGTAGAAGAAGGAGAAGGAGAAGGTGAAGTCAGGAGGGTGAATCAGAAGAAGCAGAAGAAGGAGAAGGAGAAGGTGAAGTCTGGAGGGTGAATCAGAAGAATCAGAAGAAGGAGAAGGAGAAGGTGAAGTCTGGAGGGTGAATCAGAAGAAGCAGAAGAAAGAGAAGGAGAAGGTGAAGTCTGGAGGGTGAAGCAGAAGAAACAGAAGAAGGAGAAGGAGAAGGTGAAGACTGGAGGGTGAATCAGAAGAAGTAGAAGAAGGAGAAGGAGAAGGTGAAGTCAGGAGGGTGAATCAGAAGAAGTAGAAGAAGGAGAAGGAGAAGGTGAAGTCAGGAGGGTGAATCAGAAAAAGCAGAAGAAGGAGAAGGAGAAGGTGAAGGCTGGAGGGTGAATCAGAAGAATCAGAAGAAGGAGAAGGAGAAGGTGAAGTCTGGAGGGTGAATCAGAAGAAGCAGAAGAAAGAGAAGGAGAAGGTGAAGTCTGGAGGGTGAAGCAGAAGAAACAGAAGAAGGAGAAGGAGAAGGTGAAGACTGGAGGGTGAATCAGAAGAAGTAGAAGAAGGAGAAGGAGAAGGTGAAGTCTGGAGGGTGAATCAGAAGAAGCAGAAGAAGGAGAATGAGAAGGTGAAGTCTGGAGGGTGAATCAGAAGAAGTAGAAGAAGGAGAAGGAGAAGGTGAAGTCTGGAGGGTGAATCAGAAGAAGCAGAAGAAGGAGAATGAGAAGGTGAAGTCTGGAGGGTGAATCAGAAGAAGCAGAAGAAGGAGAAGGAGAAGGTGAAGTCTGGAGGGTGAATCAGAAGAAGTAGAAGAAGGAGAAGGAGAAGTTGAAGTCTGGAGGGTGAAGCAGAAGAAGTAGAAGATGGAGAAGGAGAAGGTGAAGTCAGGAGGGTGAATCAGAAGAAGTAGAAGAAGGAGAAGGAGAAGGTGAAGTCAGGAGGGTGAATCAGAAGAAGCAGAAGATGGAGAAGGAGAAGGTGAAGTCTGGAGGGTGAATCAGAAGAATCAGAAGAAGAAGAAGGAGAAGGTGAAGTCTGGAGGGTGAATCAGAAGAAGCAAAGGAAGGAGAAGGAGAAGGTGAAGTCTGGAGGGTGAATCAGAAGAAGCAGAATAAGGAGAAGGAGAAGTTGAAGTCTGGAGGGTGAATCAGAAGAAGCAGAATAAGGAGAAGGAGAAGGTGAAGTCTGGAGGGTGAATCAGAAGAAGCAGGAGAAGGAGAAGGAGAAGGTGAAGACTGGAGGGTGAATCAGAAGAAGTAGAAGAAGGAGAAGGAGAAGGTGAAGTCTGGAGGGTGAATCAGAAGAAGTAGAAGAAGGAGAAGGAGAAGGTGAAGTCTGGAGGGTGAATCAGAAGAAGCAGAAGAAGGAGAAGGAGAAGATGAAGTCTGGAGGGTGAATCAGAAGAAGTAGAAGAAGGAGAAGGAGAAGGTGAAGTCTGGAGGGTGAATCAGAAGTAGTAGAAGAAGGAGAAGGAGAAGGTGAAGTCTGGAGGGTGAATCAGAAGAAACAGAAGAAGGAGAAGGAGAAGGTGAAGTCTGGAGGGTGAATCAGAAGAAGTAGAAGAAGGAGAAGGAGAAGGTGTAGTCTGGAGGGTGAATCAGAAGAAGTAGACGAAGGAGAAGGAGAAGGTGAAGTCTGGAGGGTGAATCAGAAGAAGCAGAAGAAGGAGATGGAGAAGGTGAAGTCTGGAGGGAGAATCAGAAGAAGTAGAAGAAGGAGAAGGAGAAGGTGAAGTCTGGAGGGTGAATCAGAAGAAGCAGAAGAAGGAGAAGGAGAAGGTGAAGTCTGGAGGGTGATTCAGATGAAGCAGAATAAGGAGAAGGAGAAGGTGATGTCTGGAGGGTGAATCAGAAGAAGCAGAAGAAGGAGAAGGAGAAGGTGAAGTCTGGAGGGTGAATCAGAAGAAGCAGAAGAAGGAGAAGGAGAAGGTGAAGTCTGGAGGGTGAATCAGAAGAAGCAGAAGAAGGAGAAGGAGAAGGTGAAGTCTGAGGGTGAAGCAGAAGAAGTAGAAGAAGGAGAAGGAGAAGGTGAAGTCAGGAGGGTGAATCAGAAGAAGTAGAAGAAGGAGAAGGAGAAGGTGAAGTCAGGAGGGTGAATCAGAAGAAGCAGAAGAAGGAGAAGGAGAAGGTGAAGTCTGGAGGGTGAATCAGAAGAATCAGAAGAAGGAGAAGGAGAAGGTGAAGTCTGGAGGGTGAATCAGAAGAAGCAGAAGAAAGAGAAGGAGAAGGTGAAGTCTGGAGGGTGAAGCAGAAGAAACAGAAGAAGGAGAAGGAGAAGGTGAAGACTGGAGGGTGAATCAGAAGAAGTAGAAGAAGGAGAAGGAGAAGGTGAAGTCAGGAGGGTGAATCAGAAGAAGTAGAAGAAGGAGAAGGAGAAGGTGAAGTCAGGAGGGTGAATCAGAAGAAGCAGAAGAAGGAGAAGGAGAAGGTGAAGGCTGGAGGGTGAATCAGAAGAATCAGAAGAAGGAGAAGGAGAAGGTGAAGTCTGGAGGGTGAATCAGAAGAAGCAGAAGAAAGAGAAGGAGAAGGTGAAGTCTGGAGGGTGAAGCAGAAGAAACAGAAGAAGGAGAAGGAGAAGGTGAAGACTGGAGGGTGAATCAGAAGAAGTAGAAGAAGGAGAAGGAGAAGGTGAAGTCTGGAGGGTGAATCAGAAGAAGCAGAAGAACGAGAAGGAGAAGGTGAAGTCTGGAGGGTGAATCAGAAGAAGTAGAAGAAGGAGAAGGAGAAGGTGAAGTCTGGAGGGTGAATCAGAAGAAGCAGAAGAAGGAGAATGAGAAGGTGAAGTCTGGAGGGTGAATCAGAAGAAGCAGAAGAAGGAGAAGGAGAAGGTGAAGTCTGGAGGGTGAATCAGAAGAAGTAGAAGAAGGAGAAGGAGAAGTTGAAGTCTGGAGGGTGAAGCAGAAGAAGTAGAAGATGGAGAAGGAGAAGGTGAAGTCAGGAGGGTGAATCAGAAGAAGTAGAAGAAGGAGAAGGAGAAGGTGAAGTCAGGAGGGTGAATCAGAAGAAGCAGAAGATGGAGAAGGAGAAGGTGAAGTCTGGAGGGTGAATCAGAAGAATCAGAAGAAGGAGAAGGAGAAGGTGAAGTCTGGAGGGTGAATCAGAAGAAGCAAAGGAAGGAGAAGGAGAAGGTGAAGTCTGGAGGGTGAATCAGAAGAAGCAGAATAAGGAGAAGGAGAAGTTGAAGTCTGGAGGGTGAATCAGAAGAAGCAGAATAAGGAGAAGGAGAAGGTGAAGTCTGGAGGGTGAATCAGAAGAAGCAGGAGAAGGAGAAGGAGAAGGTGAAGACTGGAGGGTGAATCAGAAGAAGTAGAAGAAGGAGAAGGAGAAGGTGAAGTCTGGAGGGTGAATCAGAAGAAGTAGAAGAAGGAGAAGGAGAAGGTGAAGTCTGGAGGGTGAATCAGAAGAAGCAGAAGAAGGAGAAGGAGAAGATGAAGTCTGGAGGGTGAATCAGAAGAAGTAGAAGAAGGAGAAGGAGAAGGTGAAGTCTGGAGGGTGAATCAGAAGTAGTAGAAGAAGGAGAAGGAGAAGGTGAAGTCTGGAGGGTGAATCAGAAGAAACAGAAGAAGGAGAAGGAGAAGGTGAAGTCTGGAGGGTGAATCAGAAGAAGTAGAAGAAGGAGAAGGAGAAGGTGTAGTCTGGAGGGTGAATCAGAAGAAGTAGACGAAGGAGAAGGAGAAGGTGAAGTCTGGAGGGTGAATCAGAAGAAGCAGAAGAAGGAGATGGAGAAGGTGAAGTCTGGAGGGTGAATCAGAAGAAGTAGAAGAAGGAGAAGGAGAAGGTGAAGTCTGGAGGGTGAATCAGAAGAAGCAGAAGAAGGAGAAGGAGAAGGTGAAGTCTGGAGGGTGATTCAGATGAAGCAGAATAAGGAGAAGGAGAAGGTGATGTCTGGAGGGTGAATCAGAAGAAGCAGAAGAAGGAGAAGGAGAAGGTGAAGTCTGGAGGGTGAATCAGAAGAAGCAGAAGAAGGAGAAGGAGAAGGTGAAGTCTGGAGGGTGAATCAGAAGAAGCAGAAGAAGGAGAAGGAGAAGGTGAAGTCTGAGGGTGAAGCAGAAGAAGTAGAAGAAGGAGAAGGAGAAGGTGAAGTCAGGAGGGTGAATCAGAAGAAGTAGAAGAAGGAGAAGGAGAAGGTGAAGTCAGGAGGGTGAATCAGAAGAAGCAGAAGAAGGAGAAGGAGAAGGTGAAGTCTGGAGGGTGAATCAGAAGAATCAGAAGAAGGAGAAGGAGAAGGTGAACTCTGGAGGGTGAATCAGAAGAAGCAGAAGAAAGAGAAGGAGAAGGTGAAGTCTGGAGGGTGAAGCAGAAGAAACAGAAGAAGGAGAAGGAGAAGGTGAAGATTGGAGGGTGAATCAGAAGAAGTAGAAGAAGGAGAAGGAGAAGGTGAAGTCAGGAGGGTGAATCAGAAGAAGTAGAAGAAGGAGAAGGAGAAGGTGAAGTCAGGAGGGTGAATCAGAAGAAGCAGAAGAAGGAGAAGGAGAAGGTGAAGGCTGGAGGGTGAATCAGAAGAATCAGGAGAAGGAGAAGGTGAAGTCTGGAGGGTGAAACAGAAGAAGCAGAAGAAAGAGAAGGAGAAGGTGAAGTCTGGAGGGTGAAGCAGAAGAAACAGAAGAAGGAGAAGGAGAAGGTGAAGACTGGAGGGTGAATCAGAAGAAGTAGAAGAAGGAGAAGGAGAAGGTGAAGTCTGGAGGGTGAATCAGAAGAAGTAGAAGAAGGAGAAGGAGAAGGTGAAGTCTGGAGGGTGAATCAGAAGAAACAGAAGAAGGAGAAGGAGAAGGTGAAGTCTGGAGGGTGAATCAGAAGAAGTAGAAGAAGGAGAAGGAGAAGGTGTAGTCTGGAGGGTGAATCAGAAGAAGTAGACGAAGGAGAAGGAGAAGATGAAGTCTGGAGGGTGAATCAGAAGAAGTAGAAGAAGGAGAAGGAGAAGGTGAAGTCTGGAGGGTGAATCAGAAGAAGTAGAAGAAGGAGAAGGAGAAGATGAAGTCTGGAGGGTGAATCAGAAGAAACAGAAGAATGAGAAGGAGAAGGTGAAGTCTGGAGGGTGAATCAGAAGAAGTAGAATAAGGAGAAGGAGAAGGTGAAGTCTGGAGGGTGAATCAGAAGAAGCAGAAGAAGGAGAAGGAGAAGGTGAAGTCTGGAGGGTGAATCAGAAGAAGTAGAAGAAGGAGAAGGAGAAGGTGAAGTCTGGAGGGTGAAGCAGAAGAAGTAGAAGAAGGAGAAGGAGAAGGTGAAGTCAGGAGGGTGAATCAGAAGAAGTAGAAGAAGGAGAAGGAGAAGGTGAAGTCAGGAGGGTGAATCAGAAGAAGCAGAAGAAGGAGAAGGAGAAGGTGAAGGCTGGAGGGTGAATCAGAAGAATCAGAAGAAGGAGAAGGAGAAGGTGAAGTCTGGAGGGTGAATCAGAAGAAGCAGAAGAAAGAGATGGAGAAGGTGAAGTCTGGAGGGTGAAGCAGAAGAAACAGAAGAAGGAGAAGGAGAAGGTGAAGACTGGAGGGTGAATCAGAAGAAGTAGAAGAAGGAGAAGGAGAAGGTGAAGTCTGGAGGGTGAATCAGAAGAAGTAGAAGAAGGAGAAGGAGAAGGTGAAGTCTGGAGGGTGAATCAGAAGAAACAGAAGAAGGAGAAGGAGAAGGTGAAGTCTGGAGGGTGAATCAGAAGAAGTAGAAGAAGGAGAAGGAGAAGGTGTAGTCTGGAGGGTGAATCAGAAGAAGTAGACGAAGGAGAAGGAGAAGGTGAAGTCTGGAGGGTGAATCAGAAGAAGCAGAAGAAGGAGAAGGTGAAGTCTGGAGGGTGAATCAGAAGAAGTAGAAGAAGGAGAAGGAGAAGGTGAAGTCTGGAGGGTGAATCAGAAGAAGCAGAATAAGGAGAAGGAGAAGGTGAAGTCTGGAGGGTGAATCAGAAGAAGCTGAAGAAGGAGAAGGAGAAGGTGAAGTCTGGAGGGTGAATCAGAAGAAGTAGAAGAAGGAGAAGGAGAAGATGAAGTCTGGAGGGTGAATCAGAAGAAGTAGAAGAAGGAGAAGGAGAAGGTGAAGTCTGGAGGGTGAATCAGAAGAAGTAGAAGAAGGAGAAGGAGAAGATGAAGTCTGGAGGGTGAATCAGAAGAAACAGAAGAATGAGAAGGAGAAGGTGAAGTCTGGAGGGTGAATCAGAAGAAGTAGAAGAAGGAGAAGGAGAAGGTGTAGTCTGGAGGGTGAATCAGAAGAAGTAGACGAAGGAGAAGGAGAAGGTGAAGTCTGGAGGGTGAATCAGAAGAAGCAGAAGAACGAGAAGGAGAAGGTGAAGTCTGGAGGGTGAATCAGAAGAAGTAGAAGAAGGAGAAGGAGAAGGTGAAGTCTGGAGGGTGAATCAGAAGAAGCAGAAGAAGGAGAATGAGAAGGTGAAGTCTGGAGGGTGAATCAGAAGAAGCAGAAGAAGGAGAAGGAGAAGGTGAAGTCTGGAGGGTGAATCAGAAGAAGTAGAAGAAGGAGAAGGAGAAGTTGAAGTCTGGAGGGTGAAGCAGAAGAAGTAGAAGATGGAGAAGGAGAAGGTGAAGTCAGGAGGGTGAATCAGAAGAAGTAGAAGAAGGAGAAGGAGAAGGTGAAGTCAGGAGGGTGAATCAGAAGAAGCAGAAATGGAGAAGGAGAAGGTGAAGTCTGGAGGGTGAATCAGAAGAATCAGAAGAAGGAGAAGGAGAAGGTGAAGTCTGGAGGGTGAATCAGAAGAAGCAAAGGAAGGAGAAGGAGAAGGTGAAGTCTGGAGGGTGAATCAGAAGAAGCAGAATAAGGAGAAGGAGAAGTTGAAGTCTGGAGGGTGAATCAGAAGAAGCAGAATAAGGAGAAGGAGAAGGTGAAGTCTGGAGGGTGAATCAGAAGAAGCAGGAGAAGGAGAAGGAGAAGGTGAAGTCTGGAGGGTGAATCAGAAGAAGTAGAAGAAGGAGAAGGAGAAGGTGAAGTCTGGAGGGTGAAGCAGAAGAAGTAGAAGAAGGAGAAGGAGAAGGTGAAGTCAGGAGGGTGAATCAGAAGAAGTAGAAGAAGGAGAAGGAGAAGGTGAAGTCAGGAGGGTGAATCAGAAGAAGCAGAAGAAGGAGAAGGAGAAGGTGAAGGCTGGAGGGTGAATCAGAAGAATCAGAAGAAGGAGAAGGAGAAGGTGAAGTCTGGAGGGTGAATCAGAAGAAGCAAAAGAAAGAGAAGGAGAAGGTGAAGTCTGGAGGGTGAAGCAGAAGAAACAGAAGAAGGAGAAGGAGAAGGTGAAGACTGGAGGGTGAATCAGAAGAAGTAGAAGAAGGAGAAGGAGAAGGTGAAGTCTGGAGGGTGAATCAGAAGAAGTAGAAGAAGGAGAAGGAGAAGGTGAAGTCTGGAGGGTGAATCAGAAGAAGCAGAAGAAGGAGAAGGAGAAGGTGAAGTCTGGAGGGTGAATCAGAAGTAGTAGAAGAAGGAGAAGGAGAAGGTGAAGTCTGGAGGGTGAATCAGAAGAAACAGAAGAAGGAGAAGGAGAAGGTGAAGTCTGGAGGGTGAATCAGAAGAAGTAGAAGAAGGAGAAGGAGAAGGTGTAGTCTGGAGGGTGAATCAGAAGAAGTAGACGAAGGAGAAGGAGAAGGTGAAGTCTGGAGGGTGAATCAGAAGAAGCAGAAGAAGGAGATGGAGAAGGTGAAGTCTGGAGGGTGAATCAGAAGAAGTAGAAGAAGGAGAAGGAGAAGGTGAAGTCTGGAGGGTGAATCAGAAGAAGCAGAAGAAGGAGAAGGAGAAGGTGAAGTCTGGAGGGTGATTCAGAAGAAGCAGAATAAGGAGAAGGAGAAGGTGATGTCTGGAGGGTGAATCAGAAGAAGCAGAAGAAGGAGAAGGAGAAGGTGAAGTCTGGAGGGTGAATCAGAAGAAGCAGAAGAAGGAGAAGGAGAAGGTGAAGTCTGGAGGGTGAATCAGAAGAAGCAGAAGAAGGAGAAGGAGAAGGTGAAGTCTGAGGGTGAAGCAGAAGAAGTAGAAGAAGGAGAAGGAGAAGGTGAAGTCAGGAGGGTGAATCAGAAGAAGTAGAAGAAGGAGAAGGAGAAGGTGAAGTCAGGAGGGTGAATCAGAAGAAGCAGAAGAAGGAGAAGGAGAAGGTGAAGTCTGGAGGGTGAATCAGAAGAATCAGAAGAAGGAGAAGGAGAAGGTGAAGTCTGGAGGGTGAATCAGAAGAAGCAGAAGAAAGAGAAGGAGAAGGTGAAGTCTGGAGGGTGAAGCAGAAGAAACAGAAGAAGGAGAAGGAGAAGGTGAAGACTGGAGGGTGAATCAGAAGAAGTAGAAGAAGGAGAAGGAGAAGGTGAAGTCTGGAGGGTGAATCAGAAGAAGTAGAAGAAGGAGAAGGAGAAGGTGAAGTCTGGAGGGTGAATCAGAAGAAGCAGAAGAAGGAGAAGGAGAAGGTGAAGTCTGGAGGGTGAATCAGAAGAAGCAGAAGAAGGAGAAGGAGAAGATGAAGTCTGGAGGGTGAATCGGAAGAAGTAGAAGAAGGAGAAGGAGAAGGTGAAGTCTGGAGGGTGAATCAGAAGAAGTAGAAGAAGGAGAAGGAGAAGTTGAAGTCTGGAGGGTGAATCAGAAGAAGCAGAAGAAGGAGAAGGAGAAGGTGAAGTCTGGAGGGTGAATCAGAAGAAGCAGAAGAAGGAGAAGGAGAAGATGAAGTCTGGAGGGTGAATCAGAAGAAGTAGAAGAAGGAGAAGGAGAAGGTGAAGTCTGGAGGGTGAATCAGAAGAAGTAGAAGAAGGAGAAGGAGAAGATGAAGTCTGGAGGGTGAATCAGAAGAAACAGAAGAAGGAGGAGGAGAAGGTGAAGTCTGGAGGGGGAATCAGAAGAAGTAGAAGAAGGAGAAGGAGAAGGTGTAGTCTGGAGGGTGAATCAGAAGAAGTAGACGAAGGAGAAGGAGAAGGTGAAGTCTGGAGGGTGAATCAGAAGAAGCAGATGAAGGAGAAGGAGAAGGTGAAGTCTGGAGGGTGAATCAGAAGAAGTAGAAGAAGGAGAAGGAAAAGGTGAAGTCTGGAGGGTGAATCAGAAGAAGCAGAAGAAGGAGAAGGAGAAGGTGAAGTCTGGAGGGTGAATCAGAAGAAGCAGAAGAAGGAGAAGGAGAAGGTGAAGTCTGGAGGGTGAATCAGAAAAAGTAGAAGAAGGAGAAGGAGAAGTTGAAGTCTGGAGGGTGAAGCAGAAGAAGTAGAAGATGGAGAAGGAGAAGGTGAAGTCAGGAGGGTGAATCAGAAGAAGTAGAAGAAGGAGAAGGAGAAGGTGAAGTCAGGAGGGTGAATCAGAAGAAGCAGAAGATGGAGAAGGAGAAGGTGAAGTCTGGAGGGTGAATCAGAAGAATCAGAAGAAGGAGAAGGAGAAGGTGAAGTCTGGAGGGTGAATCAGAAGAAGCAAAGGAAGGAGAAGGAGAAGGTGAAGTCTGGAGGGTGAATCAGAAGACGCAGAATAAGGAGAAGGAGAAGGTGAAGTCTGGAGGGTGAATCAGAAGAAGCAGAATAAGGAGAAGGAGAAGGTGAAGTCTGGAGGGTGAATCAGAAGAAGTAGAAGAAGGAGAAGGAGAAGGTGAAGTCTGGAGGGTGAAGCAGAAGAAGTAGAAGAAGGAGAAGGAGAAGCTGAAGTCAGGAGGGTGAATCAGAAGAAGTAGAAGAAGGAGAAGGAGAAGGTGAAGTCAGGAGGGTGAATCAGAAGAAGCAGAAGAAGGAGAAGGAGTAGGTGAAGTCTGGAGGGTGAATCAGAAGAATCAGAAGAAGGAGAAGGAGAAGGTGAAGTCTGGAGGGTGAATCAGAAGAAGCAGAAGAAAGAGAAGGAGAAGGTGAAGTCTGGAGGGTGAAGCAGAAGAAACAGAAGAAGGAGAAGGAGAAGGTGAAGACTGGAGGGTGAATCAGAAGAAGTAGAAGAAGGAGAAGGAGAAGGTGAAGTCTGGAGGGTGAATCAGAAGAAGTAGAAGAAGGAGAAGGAGAAGGTGAAGTCTGGAGGGTGAATCAGAAGAAGCAGAAGAAGGAGAAGGAGAAGGTGAAGTCTGGAGGGTGAATCAGAAGAAGCAGACGAAGGAGAAGGAGAAGATGAAGTCTGGAGGGTGAATCAGAAGAAGTAGAAGAAGGAGAAGGAGAAGGTGAAGTCTGGAGGGTGAATCAGAAGTAGTAGAAGAAGGAGAAGGAGAAGGTGAAGTCTGGAGGGTGAATCAGAAGAAACAGAAGAAGGAGAAGGAGAAGGTGAAGTCTGGAGGGTGAATCAGAAGAAGTAGAAGAAGGAGAAGGAGAAGGTGTAGTCTGGAGGGTGAATCAGAAGAAGTAGACGAAGGAGAAGGAGAAGGTGAAGTCTGGAGGGTGAATCAGAAGAAGCAGAAGAAGGAGATGGAGAAGGTGAAGTCTGGAGGGTGAATCAGAAAAAGTAGAAGAAGGAGAAGGAGAAGGTGAAGTCTGGAGGGTGAATCAGAAGAAGCAGAAGAAGGAGAAGGAGAAGGTGAAGTCTGGAGGGTGATTCAGAAGAAGCAGAATAAGGAGAAGGAGAAGGTGATGTCTGGAGGGTGAATCAGAAGAAGCAGAAGAAGGAGAAGGAGAAGGTGAAGTCTGGAGGGTGAATCAGAAGAAGTAGAAGAAGGAGAAGGAGAAGGTGAAGTCTGGAGGGTGAATCAGAAGAAGTAGAAGAAGGAGAAGGAGAAGGTGAAGTCTGGAGTGTGAATCAGAAGAAGTAGAAGAAGGAGAAGGAGAAGGTGAAGTCTGGATGGGGAAGCAGAAGTAGTAGAAGAAGGAGAAGGAGTAGGTGAAGTCAGGAGGGTGAATCAGAAGATGTAGAAGAAGGAGAAGGAGAAGGTGAAGTCAGGAGGGTGAATCAGAAGAAGCAGAAGAAGGAGAAGGAGAAGGTGAAGTCTGGAGGGTGAATCAGAAGAAGGAGAAGGAGAAGGTGAAGTCTGGAGGGTGAATCAGAAGAAGTATAAGAAGGAGAAGGAGAAGGTGAAGTCTGGAGGGTGAATCAGAAGAAGCAGAAGAAGGAGAAGGAGATGGTGAAGTCTGGAGGGTGAATCAGAAGAAGTAGACGAAGGAGAAGGAGAAGGTGAAGTCTGGAGGGTGAATCAGAAGAAGCAGAAGAAGGAGATGGAGAAGGTGAAGTCTGGAGGGTGAATCAGAAGAAGTAGAAGAAGGAGAAGGTGAAGGTGAAGTCTGGAGGGTGAATCAGAAGAAGCAGAAGAAGGAGAAGGAGAAGGTGAAGTCTGGAGGGTGAATCAGAAGAAGCAGAAGAAGGAGAAGGAGAAGGTGAAGTCTGGAGGGTGATTCAGAAGAAGCAGAATAAGGAGAAGGAGAAGGTGAAGTCTGGAGGGTGAATCAGAAGAAGCAGAAGAAGGAGAAGGAGAAGGTGAAGTCTGGAGGGTGAATCAGAAGAAGTAGAAGAAGGAGAAGGAGAAGGTGAAGTCTGGAGGGTGAATCAGAAGAAGTAGAAGAAGGAGAAGGAGAAGGTGAAGTCTGGAGGGTGAATCAGAAGAAGTAGAAGAAGGAGAAGGAGAAGGTGAAGTCTGGAGGGTGAAGCAGAAGAAGTAGAAGAAGGAGAAGGAGAAGGTGAAGTCAGGAGGGTGAATCAGAAGATGTAGAAGAAGGAGAAGGAGAAGGTGAAGTCAGGAGGGTGAATCAGAAGAAGCAGAAGAAGGAGAAGGAGAAGGTGAAGTCTGGAGGGTGAATCAGAAGAAGTAGAAGAAGGAGAAGGAGAAGGTGAAGTCTGGAGGGTGAAGCAGAAGAAGTAGAAGAAGGAGAAGGAGAAGGTGAAGTCAGGAGGGTGAATCAGAAGAAGTAGAAGAAGGAGAAGGAGAAGGTGAAGTCAGGAGGGTGAATCAGAAGAAGCAGAAGAAGGAGAAGGAGAAGGTGAAGGCTGGAGGGTGAATCAGAAGAATGAGAAGAAGGAGAAGGAGAAGGTGAAGTCTGGAGGGTGAATCAGAAGAAGCAGAAGAAAGAGAAGGAGAAGGTGAAGTCTGGAGGGTGAAGCAGAAGAAACAGAAGAAGGAGAAGGAGAAGGTGAAGACTGGAGGGTGAATCAGAAGAAGTAGAAGAAGGAGAAGGAGAAGGTGAAGTCTGGAGGGTGAATCAGAAGAAGTAGAAGAAGGAGAAGGAGAAGGTGAAGTCTGGAGGGTGAATCAGAAGAAACAGAAGAAGGAGAAGGAGAAGGTGAAGTCTGGAGGGTGAATCAGAAGAAGTAGAAGAAGGAGAAGGAGAAGGTGTAGTCTGGAGGGTGAATCAGAAGAAGTAGACGAAGGAGAAGGAGAAGGTGAAGTCTGGAGGGTGAATCAGAAGAAGCAGAAGAAGGAGAAGGAGAAGGTGAAGTCTGGAGGGTGAATCAGAAGAAGTAGAAGAAGGAGAAGGAGAAGGTGAAGTCTGGAGGGTGAATCAGAAGAAGCAGAATAAGGAGAAGGAGAAGGTGAAGTCTGGAGGGTGAATCAGAAGAAGCAGAAGAAGGAGAAGGAGAAGGTGAAGGCTGGAGGGTGAATCAGAAGAAGTAGAAGAAGGAGATGGAGAAGATGAAGTCTGGAGGGTGAATCAGAAGAAGTAGAAGAAGGAGAAGGAGAAGGTGAAGTCTGGAGGGTGAATCAGAAGAAGTAGAAGAAGGAGAAGGAGAAGATGAAGTCTGGAGGGTGAATCAGAAGAAACAGAAGAATGAGAAGGAGAAGGTGAAGTCTGGAGGGTGAATCAGAAGAAGTAGAATAAGGAGAAGGAGAAGGTGAAGTCTGGAGGGTGAATCAGAAGAAGCAGAAGAAGGAGAAGGAGAAGGTGAAGTCTGGAGGGTGAATCAGAAGAAGTAGAAGAAGGAGAAGGAGAAGGTGAAGTCTGGAGGGTGAAGCAGAAGAAGTAGAAGAAGGAGAAGGAGAAGGTGAAGTCAGGAGGGTGAATCAGAAGAAGTAGAAGAAGGAGAAGGAGAAGGTGAAGTCAGGAGGGTGAATCAGAAGAAGCAGAAGAAGGAGAAGGAGAAGGTGAAGGCTGGAGGGTGAATCAGAAGAATCAGAAGAAGGAGAAGGAGAAGGTGAAGTCTGGAGGGTGAATCAGAAGAAGCAGAAGAAAGAGAAGGAGAAGGTGAAGTCTGGAGGGTGAAGCAGAAGAAACAGAAGAAGGAGAAGGAGAAGGTGAAGACTGGAGGGTGAATCAGAAGAAGTAGAAGAAGGAGAAGGAGAAGGTGAAGTCTGGAGGGTGAATCAGAAGAAGTAGAAGAAGGAGAAGGAGAAGGTGAAGTCTGGAGGGTGAATCAGAAGAAACAGAAGAAGGAGAAGGAGAAGGTGAAGTCTGGAGGGTGAATCAGAAGAAGTAGAAGAAGGAGAAGGAGAAGGTGTAGTCTGGAGGGTGAATCAGAAGAAGTAGACGAAGGAGAAGGAGAAGATGAAGTCTGGAGGGTGAATCAGAAGAAGTAGAAGAAGGAGAAGGAGAAGGTGAAGTCTGGAGGGTGAATCAGAAGAAGTAGAAGAAGGAGAAGGAGAAGATGAAGTCTGGAGGGTGAATCAGAAGAAACAGAAGAATGAGAAGGAGAAGGTGAAGTCTGGAGGGTGAATCAGAAGAAGTAGAATAAGGAGAAGGAGAAGGTGAAGTCTGGAGGGTGAATCAGAAGAAGCAGAAGAAGGAGAAGGAGAAGGTGAAGTCTGGAGGGTGAATCAGAAGAAGTAGAAGAAGGAGAAGGAGAAGGTGAAGTCTGGAGGGTGAAGCAGAAGAAGTAGAAGAAGGAGAAGGAGAAGGTGAAGTCAGGAGGGTGAATCAGAAGAAGTAGAAGAAGGAGAAGGAGAAGGTGAAGTCAGGAGGGTGAATCAGAAGAAGCAGAAGAAGGAGAAGGAGAAGGTGAAGGCTGGAGGGTGAATCAGAAGAATCAGAAGAAGGAGAAGGAGAAGGTGAAGTCTGGAGGGTGAATCAGAAGAAGCAGAAGAAAGAGAAGGAGAAGGTGAAGTCTGGAGGGTGAAGCAGAAGAAACAGAAGAAGGAGAAGGAGAAGGTGAAGACTGGAGGGTGAATCAGAAGAAGTAGAAGAAGGAGAAGGAGAAGGTGAAGTCTGGAGGGTGAATCAGAAGAAGTAGAAGAAGGAGAAGGAGAAGGTGAAGTCTGGAGGGTGAATCAGAAGAAACAGAAGAAGGAGAAGGAGAAGGTGAAGTCTGGAGGGTGAATCAGAAGAAGTAGAAGAAGAAGAAGGAGAAGGTGTAGTCTGGAGGGTGAATCAGAAGAAGTAGACGAAGGAGAAGGAGAAGGTGAAGTCTGGAGGGTGAATCAGAAGAAGCAGAAGAAGGAGAAGGAGAAGGTGAAGTCTGGAGGGTGAATCAGAAGAAGTAGAAGAAGGAGAAGGAGAAGGTGAAGTCTGGAGGGTGAATCAGAAGAAGCAGAATAAGGAGAAGGAGAAGGTGAAGTCTGGAGGGTGAATCAGAAGAAGCTGAAGAAGGAGAAGGAGAAGGTGAAGTCTGGAGGGTGAATCAGAAGAAGTAGAAGAAGGAGAAGGAGAAGATGAAGTCTGGAGGGTGAATCAGAAGAAGTAGAAGAAGGAGAAGGAGAAGGTGAAGTCTGGAGGGTGAATCAGAAGAAGTAGAAGAAGGAGAAGGAGAAGATGAAGTCTGGAGGGTGAATCAGAAGAAACAGAAGAATGAGAAGGAGAAGGTGAAGTCTGGAGGGTGAATCAGAAGAAGTAGAAGAAGGAGAAGGAGAAGGTGTAGTCTGGAGGGTGAATCAGAAGAAGTAGACGAAGGAGAAGGAGAAGGTGAAGTCTGGAGGGTGAATCAGAAGAAGCAGAAGAACGAGAAGGAGAAGGTGAAGTCTGGAGGGTGAATCAGAAGAAGTAGAAGAAGGAGAAGGAGAAGGTGAAGTCTGGAGGGTGAATCAGAAGAAGCAGAAGAAGGAGAATGAGAAGGTGAAGTCTGGAGGGTGAATCAGAAGAAGCAGAAGAAGGAGAAGGAGAAGGTGAAGTCTGGAGGGTGAATCAGAAGAAGTAGAAGAAGGAGAAGGAGAAGTTGAAGTCTGGAGGGTGAAGCAGAAGAAGTAGAAGATGGAGAAGGAGAAGGTGAAGTCAGGAGGGTGAATCAGAAGAAGTAGAAGAAGGAGAAGGAGAAGGTGAAGTCAGGAGGGTGAATCAGAAGAAGCAGAAGATGGAGAAGGAGAAGGTGAAGTCTGGAGGGTGAATCAGAAGAATCAGAAGAAGGAGAAGGAGAAGGTGAAGTCTGGAGGGTGAATCAGAAGAAGCAAAGGAAGGAGAAGGAGAAGGTGAAGTCTGGAGGGTGAATCAGAAGAAGCAGAATAAGGAGAAGGAGAAGTTGAAGTCTGGAGGGTGAATCAGAAGAAGCAGAATAAGGAGAAGGAGAAGGTGAAGTCTGGAGGGTGAATCAGAAGAAGCAGGAGAAGGAGAAGGAGAAGGTGAAGACTGGAGGGTGAATCAGAAGAAGTAGAAGAAGGAGAAGGAGAAGGTGAAGTCTGGAGGGTGAATCAGAAGAAGTAGAAGAAGGAGAAGGAGAAGGTGAAGTCTGGAGGGTGAATCAGAAGAAGCAGAAGAAGGAGAAGGAGAAGATGAAGTCTGGAGGGTGAATCAGAAGAAGTAGAAGAAGGAGAAGGAGAAGGTGAAGTCTGGAGGGTGAATCAGAAGTAGTAGAAGAAGGAGAAGGAGAAGGTGAAGTCTGGAGGGTGAATCAGAAGAAACAGAAGAAGGAGAAGGAGAAGGTGAAGTCTGGAGGGTGAATCAGAAGAAGTAGAAGAAGGAGAAGGAGAAGGTGTAGTCTGGAGGGTGAATCAGAAGAAGTAGACGAAGGAGAAGGAGAAGGTGAAGTCTGGAGGGTGAATCAGAAGAAGCAGAAGAAGGAGATGGAGAAGGTGAAGTCTGGAGGGTGAATCAGAAGAAGTAGAAGAAGGAGAAGGAGAAGGTGAAGTCTGGAGGGTGAATCAGAAGAAGCAGAAGAAGGAGAAGGAGAAGGTGAAGTCTGGAGGGTGATTCAGATGAAGCAGAATAAGGAGAAGGAGAAGGTGATGTCTGGAGGGTGAATCAGAAGAAGCAGAAGAAGGAGAAGGAGAAGGTGAAGTCTGGAGGGTGAATCAGAAGAAGCAGAAGAAGGAGAAGGAGAAGGTGAAGTCTGGAGGGTGAATCAGAAGAAGCAGAAGAAGGAGAAGGAGAAGGTGAAGTCTGAGGGTGAAGCAGAAGAAGTAGAAGAAGGAGAAGGAGAAGGTGAAGTCAGGAGGGTGAATCAGAAGAAGTAGAAGAAGGAGAAGGAGAAGGTGAAGTCAGGAGGGTGAATCAGAAGAAGCAGAAGAAGGAGAAGGAGAAGGTGAAGTCTGGAGGGTGAATCAGAAGAATCAGAAGAAGGAGAAGGAGAAGGTGAAGTCTGGAGGGTGAATCAGAAGAAGCAGAAGAAAGAGAAGGAGAAGGTGAAGTCTGGAGGGTGAAGCAGAAGAAACAGAAGAAGGAGAAGGAGAAGGTGAAGACTGGAGGGTGAATCAGAAGAAGTAGAAGAAGGAGAAGGAGAAGGTGAAGTCAGGAGGGTGAATCAGAAGAAGTAGAAGAAGGAGAAGGAGAAGGTGAAGTCAGGAGGGTGAATCAGAAGAAGCAGAAGAAGGAGAAGGAGAAGGTGAAGGCTGGAGGGTGAATCAGAAGAATCAGAAGAAGGAGAAGGAGAAGGTGAAGTCTGGAGGGTGAATCAGAAGAAGCAGAAGAAAGAGAAGGAGAAGGTGAAGTCTGGAGGGTGAAGCAGAAGAAACAGAAGAAGGAGAAGGAGAAGGTGAAGACTGGAGGGTGAATCAGAAGAAGTAGAAGAAGGAGAAGGAGAAGGTGAAGTCTGGAGGGTGAATCAGAAGAAGCAGAAGAAGGAGAATGAGAAGGTGAAGTCTGGAGGGTGAATCAGAAGAAGTAGAAGAAGGAGAAGGAGAAGGTGAAGTCTGGAGGGTGAATCAGAAGAAGCAGAAGAAGGAGAATGAGAAGGTGAAGTCTGGAGGGTGAATCAGAAGAAGCAGAAGAAGGAGAAGGAGAAGGTGAAGTCTGGAGGGTGAATCAGAAGAAGTAGAAGAAGGAGAAGGAGAAGTTGAAGTCTGGAGGGTGAAGCAGAAGAAGTAGAAGATGGAGAAGGAGAAGGTGAAGTCAGGAGGGTGAATCAGAAGAAGTAGAAGAAGGAGAAGGAGAAGGTGAAGTCAGGAGGGTGAATCAGAAGAAGCAGAAGATGGAGAAGGAGAAGGTGAAGTCTGGAGGGTGAATCAGAAGAATCAGAAGAAGGAGAAGGAGAAGGTGAAGTCTGGAGGGTGAATCAGAAGAAGCAAAGGAAGGAGAAGGAGAAGGTGAAGTCTGGAGGGTGAATCAGAAGAAGCAGAATAAGGAGAAGGAGAAGTTGAAGTCTGGAGGGTGAATCAGAAGAAGCAGAATAAGGAGAAGGAGAAGGTGAAGTCTGGAGGGTGAATCAGAAGAAGCAGGAGAAGGAGAAGGAGAAGGTGAAGACTGGAGGGTGAATCAGAAGAAGTAGAAGAAGGAGAAGGAGAAGGTGAAGTCTGGAGGGTGAATCAGAAGAAGTAGAAGAAGGAGAAGGAGAAGGTGAAGTCTGGAGGGTGAATCAGAAGAAGCAGAAGAAGGAGAAGGAGAAGATGAAGTCTGGAGGGTGAATCAGAAGAAGTAGAAGAAGGAGAAGGAGAAGGTGAAGTCTGGAGGGTGAATCAGAAGTAGTAGAAGAAGGAGAAGGAGAAGGTGAAGTCTGGAGGGTGAATCAGAAGAAACAGAAGAAGGAGAAGGAGAAGGTGAAGTCTGGAGGGTGAATCAGAAGAAGTAGAAGAAGGAGAAGGAGAAGGTGTAGTCTGGAGGGTGAATCAGAAGAAGTAGACGAAGGAGAAGGAGAAGGTGAAGTCTGGAGGGTGAATCAGAAGAAGCAGAAGAAGGAGATGGAGAAGGTGAAGTCTGGAGGGTGAATCAGAAGAAGTAGAAGAAGGAGAAGGAGAAGGTGAAGTCTGGAGGGTGAATCAGAAGAAGCAGAAGAAGGAGAAGGAGAAGGTGAAGTCTGGAGGGTGATTCAGATGAAGCAGAATAAGGAGAAGGAGAAGGTGATGTCTGGAGGGTGAATCAGAAGAAGCAGAAGAAGGAGAAGGAGAAGGTGATGTCTGGAGGGTGAATCAGAAGAAGCAGAAGAAGGAGAAGGAGAAGGTGAAGTCTGAGGGTGAAGCAGAAGAAGTAGAAGAAGGAGAAGGAGAAGGTGAAGTCAGGAGGGTGAATCAGAAGAAGTAGAAGAAGGAGAAGGAGAAGGTGAAGTCAGGAGGGTGAATCAGAAGAAGCAGAAGAAGGAGAAGGAGAAGGTGAAGTCTGGAGGGTGAATCAGAAGAATCAGAAGAAGAAGAAGGAGAAGGTGAAGTCTGGAGGGTGAATCAGAAGAAGCAGAAGAAAGAGAAGGAGAAGGTGAAGTCTGGAGGGTGAAGCAGAAGAAACAGAAGAAGGAGAAGGAGAAGGTGAAGACTGGAGGGTGAATCAGAAGAAGTAGAAGAAGGAGAAGGAGAAGGTGAAGTCAGGAGGGTGAATCAGAAGAAGTAGAAGAAGGAGAAGGAGAAGGTGAAGTCAGGAGGGTGAATCAGAAGAAGCAGAAGAAGGAGAAGGAGAAGGTGAAGGCTGGAGGGTGAATCAGAAGAATCAGAAGAAGGAGAAGGAGAAGGTGAAGTCTGGAGGGTGAATCAGAAGAAGCAGAAGAAAGAGAAGGAGAAGGTGAAGTCTGGAGGGTGAAGCAGAAGAAACAGAAGAAGGAGAAGGAGAAGGTGAAGACTGGAGGGTGAATCAGAAGAAGTAGAAGAAGGAGAAGGAGAAGGTGAAGTCTGGAGGGTGAATCAGAAGAAGCAGAAGAACGAGAAGGAGAAGGTGAAGTCTGGAGGGTGAATCAGAAGAAGTAGAAGAAGGAGAAGGAGAAGGTGAAGTCTGGAGGGTGAATCAGAAGAAGCAGAAGAAGGAGAATGAGAAGGTGAAGTCTGGAGGGTGAATCAGAAGAAGCAGAAGAAGGAGAAGGAGAAGGTGAAGTCTGGAGGGTGAATCAGAAGAAGTAGAAGAAGGAGAAGGAGAAGTTGAAGTCTGGAGGGTGAAGCAGAAGAAGTAGAAGATGGAGAAGGAGAAGGTGAAGTCAGGAGGGTGAATCAGAAGAAGTAGAAGAAGGAGAAGGAGAAGGTGAAGTCAGGAGGGTGAATCAGAAGAAGCAGAAGATGGAGAAGGAGAAGGTGAAGTCTGGAGGGTGAATCAGAAGAATCAGAAGAAGGAGAAGGAGAAGGTGAAGTCTGGAGGGTGAATCAGAAGAAGCAAAGGAAGGAGAAGGAGAAGGTGAAGTCTGGAGGGTGAATCAGAAGAAGCAGAATAAGGAGAAGGAGAAGTTGAAGTCTGGAGGGTGAATCAGAAGAAGCAGAATAAGGAGAAGGAGAAGGTGAAGTCTGGAGGGTGAATCAGAAGAAGCAGGAGAAGGAGAAGGAGAAGGTGAAGACTGGAGGGTGAATCAGAAGAAGTAGAAGAAGGAGAAGGAGAAGGTGAAGTCTGGAGGGTGAATCAGAAGAAGTAGAAGAAGGAGAAGGAGAAGGTGTAGTCTGGAGGGTGAATCAGAAGAAGTAGACGAAGGAGAAGGAGAAGGTGAAGTCTGGAGGGTGAATCAGAAGAAGCAGAAGAAGGAGATGGAGAAGGTGAAGTCTGGAGGGTGAATCAGAAGAAGTAGAAGAAGGAGAAGGAGAAGGTGAAGTCTGGAGGGTGAATCAGAAGAAGCAGAAGAAGGAGAAGGAGAAGGTGAAGTCTGGAGGGTGATTCAGAAGAAGCAGAATAAGGAGAAGGAGAAGGTGATGTCTGGAGGGTGAATCAGAAGAAGCAGAAGAAGGAGAAGGAGAAGGTGAAGTCTGGAGGGTGAATCAGAAGAAGCAGAAGAAGGAGAAGGAGAAGGTGAAGTCTGGAGGGTGAATCAGAAGAAGCAGAAGAAGGAGAAGGAGAAGGTGAAGTCTGAGGGTGAAGCAGAAGAAGTAGAAGAAGGAGAAGGAGAAGGTGAAGTCAGGAGGGTGAATCAGAAGAAGTAGAAGAAGGAGAAGGAGAAGGTGAAGTCAGGAGGGTGAATCAGAAGAAGCAGAAGAAGGAGAAGGAGAAGTTGAAGTCTGGAGGGTGAATCAGAAGAATCAGAAGAAGGAGAAGGAGAAGGTGAAGTCTGGAGGGTGAATCAGAAGAAGCAGAAGAAAGAGAAGGAGAAGGTGAAGTCTGGAGGGTGAAGCAGAAGAAACAGAAGAAGGAGAAGGAGAAGGTGAAGACTGGAGGGTGAATCAGAAGAAGTAGAAGAAGGAGAAGGAGAAGGTGAAGTCTGGAGGGAGAATCAGAAGAAGTAGAAGAAGGAGAAGGAGAAGGTGAAGTCTGGAGGGTGAATCAGAAGAAGCAGAAGAAGGAGAAGGAGAAGGTGAAGTCTGGAGGGTGAATCAGAAGAAGCAGAAGAAGGAGAAGGAGAAGATGAAGTCTGGAGGGTGAATCGGAAGAAGTAGAAGAAGGAGAAGGAGAAGGTGAAGTCTGGAGGGTGAATCAGAAGAAGTAGAAGAAGGAGAAGGAGAAGTTGAAGTCTGGAGGGTGAATCAGAAGAAGCAGAAGAAGGAGAAGGAGAAGGTGAAGTCTGGAGGGTGAATCAGAAGAAGCAGAAGAAGGAGAAGGAGAAGATGAAGTCTGGAGGGTGAATCAGAATAAGTAGAAGAAGGAGAAGGAGAAGGTGAAGTCTGGAGGGTGAATCAGAAGAAGTAGAAGAAGGAGAAGGAGAAGATGAAGTCTGGAGGGTGAATCAGAAGAAACAGAAGAAGGAGGAGGAGAAGGTGAAGTCTGGAGGGGGAATCAGAAGAAGTAGAAGAAGGAGAAGGAGAAGGTGTAGTCTGGAGGGTGAATCAGAAGAAGTAGACGAAGGAGAAGGAGAAGGTGAAGTCTGGAGGGTGAATCAGAAGAAGCAGATGAAGGAGAAGGAGAAGGTGAAGTCTGGAGGGTGAATCAGAAGAAGTAGAAGAAGGAGAAGGAAAAGGTGAAGTCTGGAGGGTGAATCAGAAGAAGCAGAAGAAGGAGAAGGAGAAGGTGAAGTCTGGAGGGTGAATCAGAAGAAGCAGAAGAAGGAGAAGGAGAAGGTGAAGTCTGGAGGGTGAATCAGAAAAAGTAGAAGAAGGAGAAGGAGAAGTTGAAGTCTGGAGGGTGAAGCAGAAGAAGTAGAAGATGGAGAAGGAGAAGGTGAAGTCAGGAGGGTGAATCAGAAGAAGTAGAAGAAGGAGAAGGAGAAGGTGAAGTCAGGAGGGTGAATCAGAAGAAGCAGAAGATGGAGAAGGAGAAGGTGAAGTCTGGAGGGTGAATCAGAAGAATCAGAAGAAGGAGAAGGAGAAGGTGAAGTCTGGAGGGTGAATCAGAAGAAGCAAAGGAAGGAGAAGGAGAAGGTGAAGTCTGGAGGGTGAATCAGAAGACGCAGAATAAGGAGAAGGAGAAGGTGAAGTCTGGAGGGTGAATCAGAAGAAGCAGAATAAGGAGAAGGAGAAGGTGAAGTCTGGAGGGTGAATCAGAAGAAGTAGAAGAAGGAGAAGGAGAAGGTGAAGTCTGGAGGGTGAAGCAGAAGAAGTAGAAGAAGGAGAAGGAGAAGCTGAAGTCAGGAGGGTGAATCAGAAGAAGTAGAAGAAGGAGAAGGAGAAGGTGAAGTCAGGAGGGTGAATCAGAAGAAGCAGAAGAAGGAGAAGGAGTAGGTGAAGTCTGGAGGGTGAATCAGAAGAATCAGAAGAAGGAGAAGGAGAAGGTGAAGTCTGGAGGGTGAATCAGAAGAAGCAGAAGAAAGAGAAGGAGAAGGTGAAGTCTGGAGGGTGAAGCAGAAGAAACAGAAGAAGGAGAAGGAGAAGGTGAAGACTGGAGGGTGAATCAGAAGAAGTAGAAGAAGGAGAAGGAGAAGGTGAAGTCTGGAGGGTGAATCAGAAGAAGTAGAAGAAGGAGAAGGAGAAGGTGAAGTCTGGAGGGTGAATCAGAAGAAGCAGAAGAAGGAGAAGGAGAAGGTGAAGTCTGGAGGGTGAATCAGAAGAAGCAGAAGAAGGAGAAGGAGAAGATGAAGTCTGGAGGGTGAATCAGAAGAAGTAGAAGAAGGAGAAGGAGAAGGTGAAGTCTGGAGGGTGAATCAGAAGTAGTAGAAGAAGGAGAAGGAGAAGGTGAAGTCTGGAGGGTGAATCAGAAGAAACAGAAGAAGGAGAAGGAGAAGGTGAAGTCTGGAGGGTGAATCAGAAGAAGTAGAAGAAGGAGAAGGAGAAGGTGTAGTCTGGAGGGTGAATCAGAAGAAGTAGACGAAGGAGAAGGAGAAGGTGAAGTCTGGAGGGTGAATCAGAAGAAGCAGAAGAAGGAGATGGAGAAGGTGAAGTCTGGAGGGTGAATCAGAAAAAGTAGAAGAAGGAGAAGGAGAAGGTGAAGTCTGGAGGGTGAATCAGAAGAAGCAGAAGAAGGAGAAGGAGAAGGTGAAGTCTGGAGGGTGATTCAGAAGAAGCAGAATAAGGAGAAGGAGAAGGTGATGTCTGGAGGGTGATTCAGAAGAAGCAGAAGAAGGAGAAGGAGAAGGTGAAGTCTGGAGGGTGAATCAGAAGAAGTAGAAGAAGGAGAAGGAGAAGGTGAAGTCTGGAGGGTGAATCAGAAGAAGTAGAAGAAGGAGAAGGAGAAGGTGAAGTCTGGAGGGTGAATCAGAAGAAGTAGAAGAAGGAGAAGGAGAAGGTGAAGTCTGGATGGGGAAGCAGAAGTAGTAGAAGAAGGAGAAGGAGTAGGTGAAGTCAGGAGGGTGAATCAGAAGATGTAGAAGAAGGAGAAGGAGAAGGTGAAGTCAGGAGGGTGAATCAGAAGAAGCAGAAGAAGGAGAAGGAGAAGGTGAAGTCTGGAGGGTGAATCAGAAGAAGGAGAAGGAGAAGGTGAAGTCTGGAGGGTGAATCAGAAGAAGTATAAGAAGGAGAAGGAGAAGGTGAAGTCTGGAGGGTGAATCAGAAGAAGCAGAAGAAGGAGAAGGAGATGGTGAAGTCTGGAGGGTGAATCAGAAGAAGTAGACGAAGGAGAAGGAGAAGGTGAAGTCTGGAGGGTGAATCAGAAGAAGCAGAAGAAGGAGATGGAGAAGGTGAAGTCTGGAGGGTGAATCAGAAGAAGTAGAAGAAGGAGAAGGTGAAGGTGAAGTCTGGAGGGTGAATCAGAAGAAGCAGAAGAAGGAGAAGGAGAAGGTGAAGTCTGGAGGGTGAATCAGAAGAAGCAGAAGAAGGAGAAGGAGAAGGTGAAGTCTGGAGGGTGATTCAGAAGAAGCAGAATAAGGAGAAGGAGAAGGTGAAGTCTGGAGGGTGAATCAGAAGAAGCAGAAGAAGGAGAAGGAGAAGGTGAAGTCTGGAGGGTGAATCAGAAGAAGTAGAAGAAGGAGAAGGAGAAGGTGAAGTCTGGAGGGTGAATCAGAAGAAGTAGAAGAAGGAGAAGGAGAAGGTGAAGTCTGGAGGGTGAATCAGAAGAAGTAGAAGAAGGAGAAGGAGAAGGTGAAGTCTGGAGGGTGAAGCAGAAGAAGTAGAAGAAGGAGAAGGAGAAGGTGAAGTCAGGAGGGTGAATCAGAAGATGTAGAAGAAGGAGAAGGAGAAGGTGAAGTCAGGAGGGTGAATCAGAAGAAGCAGAAGAAGGAGAAGGAGAAGGTGAAGTCTGGAGGGTGAATCAGAAGAAGTAGAAGAAGGAGAAGGAGAAGGTGAAGTCTGGAGGGTGAAGCAGAAGAAGTAGAAGAAGGAGAAGGAGAAGGTGAAGTCAGGAGGGTGAATCAGAAGAAGTAGAAGAAGGAGAAGGAGAAGGTGAAGTCAGGAGGGTGAATCAGAAGAAGCAGAAGAAGGAGAAGGAGAAGGTGAAGGCTGGAGGGTGAATCAGAAGAATGAGAAGAAGGAGAAGGAGAAGGTGAAGTCTGGAGGGTGAATCAGAAGAAGCAGAAGAAAGAGAAGGAGAAGGTGAAGTCTGGAGGGTGAAGCAGAAGAAACAGAAGAAGGAGAAGGAGAAGGTGAAGACTGGAGGGTGAATCAGAAGAAGTAGAAGAAGGAGAAGGAGAAGGTGAAGTCTGGAGGGTGAATCAGAAGAAGTAGAAGAAGGAGAAGGAGAAGGTGAAGTCTGGAGGGTGAATCAGAAGAAACAGAAGAAGGAGAAGGAGAAGGTGAAGTCTGGAGGGTGAATCAGAAGAAGTAGAAGAAGGAGAAGGAGAAGGTGTAGTCTGGAGGGTGAATCAGAAGAAGTAGACGAAGGAGAAGGAGAAGGTGAAGTCTGGAGGGTGAATCAGAAGAAGCAGAAGAAGGAGAAGGTGAAGTCTGGAGGGTGAATCAGAAGAAGTAGAAGAAGGAGAAGGAGAAGGTGAAGTCTGGAGGGTGAATCAGAAGAAGCAGAATAAGGAGAAGGAGAAGGTGAAGTCTGGAGGGTGAATCAGAAGAAGCAGAAGAAGGAGAAGGAGAAGGTGAAGGCTGGAGGGTGAATCAGAAGAAGTAGAAGAAGGAGATGGAGAAGATGAAGTCTGGAGGGTGAATCAGAAGAAGTAGAAGAAGGAGAAGGAGAAGGTGAAGTCTGGAGGGTGAATCAGAAGAAGTAGAAGAAGGAGAAGGAGAAGATGAAGTCTGGAGGGTGAATCAGAAGAAACAGAAGAATGAGAAGGAGAAGGTGAAGTCTGGAGGGTGAATCAGAAGAAGTAGAATAAGGAGAAGGAGAAGGTGAAGTCTGGAGGGTGAATCAGAAGAAGCAGAAGAAGGAGAAGGAGAAGGTGAAGTCTGGAGGGTGAATCAGAAGAAGTAGAAGAAGGAGAAGGAGAAGGTGAAGTCTGGAGGGTGAAGCAGAAGAAGTAGAAGAAGGAGAAGGAGAAGGTGAAGTCAGGAGGGTGAATCAGAAGAAGTAGAAGAAGGAGAAGGAGAAGGTGAAGTCAGGAGGGTGAATCAGAAGAAGCAGAAGAAGGAGAAGGAGAAGGTGAAGGCTGGAGGGTGAATCAGAAGAATCAGAAGAAGGAGAAGGAGAAGGTGAAGTCTGGAGGGTGAATCAGAAGAAGCAGAAGAAAGAGAAGGAGAAGGTGAAGTCTGGAGGGTGAAGCAGAAGAAACAGAAGAAGGAGAAGGAGAAGGTGAAGACTGGAGGGTGAATCAGAAGAAGTAGAAGAAGGAGAAGGAGAAGGTGAAGTCTGGAGGGTGAATCAGAAGAAGTAGAAGAAGGAGAAGGAGAAGGTGAAGTCTGGAGGGTGAATCAGAAGAAACAGAAGAAGGAGAAGGAGAAGGTGAAGTCTGGAGGGTGAATCAGAAGAAGTGGAAGAAGGAGAAGGAGAAGGTGTAGTCTGGAGGGTGAATCAGAAGAAGTAGACGAAGGAGAAGGAGAAGATGAAGTCTGGAGGGTGAATCAGAAGAAGTAGAAGAAGGAGAAGGAGAAGGTGAAGTCTGGAGGGTGAATCAGAAGAAGTAGAAGAAGGAGAAGGAGAAGATGAAGTCTGGAGGGTGAATCAGAAGAAACAGAAGAATGAGAAGGAGAAGGTGAAGTCTGGAGGGTGAATCAGAAGAAGTAGAATAAGGAGAAGGAGAAGGTGAAGTCTGGAGGGTGAATCAGAAGAAGCAGAAGAAGGAGAAGGAGAAGGTGAAGTCTGGAGGGTGAATCAGAAGAAGTAGAAGAAGGAGAAGGAGAAGGTGAAGTCTGGAGGGTGAAGCAGAAGAAGTAGAAGAAGGAGAAGGAGAAGGTGAAGTCAGGAGGGTGAATCAGAAGAAGTAGAAGAAGGAGAAGGAGAAGGTGAAGTCAGGAGGGTGAATCAGAAGAAGCAGAAGAAGGAGAAGGAGAAGGTGAAGGCTGGAGGGTGAATCAGAAGAATCAGAAGAAGGAGAAGGAGAAGGTGAAGTCTGGAGGGTGAATCAGAAGAAGCAGAAGAAAGAGAAGGAGAAGGTGAAGTCTGGAGGGTGAAGCAGAAGAAACAGAAGAAGGAGAAGGAGAAGGTGAAGACTGGAGGGTGAATCAGAAGAAGTAGAAGAAGGAGAAGGAGAAGGTGAAGTCTGGAGGGTGAATCAGAAGAAGTAGAAGAAGGAGAAGGAGAAGGTGAAGTCTGGAGGGTGAATCAGAAGAAACAGAAGAAGGAGAAGGAGAAGGTGAAGTCTGGAGGGTGAATCAGAAGAAGTAGAAGAAGAAGAAGGAGAAGGTGTAGTCTGGAGGGTGAATCAGAAGAAGTAGACGAAGGAGAAGGAGAAGGTGAAGTCTGGAGGGTGAATCAGAAGAAGCAGAAGAAGGAGAAGGAGAAGGTGAAGTCTGGAGGGTGAATCAGAAGAAGTAGAAGAAGGAGAAGGAGAAGGTGAAGTCTGGAGGGTGAATCAGAAGAAGCAGAATAAGGAGAAGGAGAAGGTGAAGTCTGGAGGGTGAATCAGAAGAAGCTGAAGAAGGAGAAGGAGAAGGTGAAGTCTGGAGGGTGAATCAGAAGAAGTAGAAGAAGGAGAAGGAGAAGATGAAGTCTGGAGGGTGAATCAGAAGAAGTAGAAGAAGGAGAAGGAGAAGGTGAAGTCTGGAGGGTGAATCAGAAGAAGTAGAAGAAGGAGAAGGAGAAGATGAAGTCTGGAGGGTGAATCAGAAGAAACAGAAGAATGAGAAGTAGAAGGTGAAGTCTGGAGGGTGAATCAGAAGAAGTAGAAGAAGGAGAAGGAGAAGGTGTAGTCTGGAGGGTGAATCAGAAGAAGTAGACGAAGGAGAAGGAGAAGGTGAAGTCTGGAGGGTGAATCAGAAGAAGCAGAAGAACGAGAAGGAGAAGGTGAAGTCTGGAGGGTGAATCAGAAGAAGTAGAAGAAGGAGAAGGAGAAGGTGAAGTCTGGAGGGTGAATCAGAAGAAGCAGAAGAAGGAGAATGAGAAGGTGAAGTCTGGAGGGTGAATCAGAAGAAGCAGAAGAAGGAGAAGGAGAAGGTGAAGTCTGGAGGGTGAATCAGAAGAAGTAGAAGAAGGAGAAGGAGAAGTTGAAGTCTGGAGGGTGAAGCAGAAGAAGTAGAAGATGGAGAAGGAGAAGGTGAAGTCAGGAGGGTGAATCAGAAGAAGGAGAAGGAGAAGGTGAAGTCAGGAGGGTGAATCAGAAGAAGCAGAAGATGGAGAAGGAGAAGGTGAAGTCTGGAGGGTGAATCAGAAGAATCAGAAGAAGGAGAAGGAGAAGGTGAAGTCTGGAGGGTGAATCAGAAGAAGCAAAGGAAGGAGAAGGAGAAGGTGAAGTCTGGAGGGTGAATCAGAAGAAGCAGAATAAGGAGAAGGAGAAGTTGAAGGCTGGAGGGTGAATCAGAAGAAGCAGAATAAGGAGAAGGAGAAGGTGAAGTCTGGAGGGTGAATCAGAAGAAGCAGGAGAAGGAGAAGGAGAAGGTGAAGACTGGAGGGTGAATCAGAAGAAGTAGAAGAAGGAGAAGGAGAAGGTGAAGTCTGGAGGGTGAATCAGAAGAAGTAGAAGAAGGAGAAGGAGAAGGTGAAGTCTGGAGGGTGAATCAGAAGAAGCAGAAGAAGGAGAAGGAGAAGATGAAGTCTGGAGGGTGAATCAGAAGAAGTAGAAGAAGGAGAAGGAGAAGGTGAAGTCTGGAGGGTGAATCAGAAGTAGTAGAAGAAGGAGAAGGAGAAGGTGAAGTCTGGAGGGTGAATCAGAAGAAACAGAAGAAGGAGAAGGAGAAGGTGAAGTCTGGAGGGTGAATCAGAAGAAGTAGAAGAAGGAGAAGGAGAAGGTGTAGTCTGGAGGGTGAATCAGAAGAAGTAGACGAAGGAGAAGGAGAAGGTGAAGTCTGGAGGGTGAATCAGAAGAAGCAGAAGAAGGAGATGGAGAAGGTGAAGTCTGGAGGGTGAATCAGAAGAAGTAGAAGAAGGAGAAGGAGAAGGTGAAGTCTGGAGGGTGAATCAGAAGAAGCAGAAGAAGGAGAAGGAGAAGGTGAAGTCTGGAGGGTGATTCAGATGAAGCAGAATAAGGAGAAGGAGAAGGTGATGTCTGGAGGGTGAATCAGAAGAAGCAGAAGAAGGAGAAGGAGAAGGTGAAGTCTGGAGGGTGAATCAGAAGAAGCAGAAGAAGGAGAAGGAGAAGGTGAAGTCTGGAGGGTGAATCAGAAGAAGCAGAAGAAGGAGAAGGAGAAGGTGAAGTCTGAGGGTGAAGCAGAAGAAGTAGAAGAAGGAGAAGGAGAAGGTGAAGTCAGGAGGGTGAATCAGAAGAAGTAGAAGAAGGAGAAGGAGAAGGTGAAGTCAGGAGGGTGAATCAGAAGAAGCAGAAGAAGGAGAAGGAGAAGGTGAAGTCTGGAGGGTGAATCAGAAGAATCAGAAGAAGGAGAAGGAGAAGGTGAAGTCTGGAGGGTGAATCAGAAGAAGCAGAAGAAAGAGAAGGAGAAGGTGAAGTCTGGAGGGTGAAGCAGAAGAAACAGAAGAAGGAGAAGGAGAAGGTGAAGACTGGAGGGTGAATCAGAAGAAGTAGAAGAAGGAGAAGGAGAAGGTGAAGTCAGGAGGGTGAATCAGAAGAAGTAGAAGAAGGAGAAGGAGAAGGTGAAGTCAGGAGGGTGAATCAGAAGAAGCAGAAGAAGGAGAAGGAGAAGGTGAAGGCTGGAGGGTGAATCAGAAGAATCAGAAGAAGGAGAAGGAGAAGGTGAAGTCTGGAGGGTGAATCAGAAGAAGCAGAAGAAAGAGAAGGAGAAGGTGAAGTCTGGAGGGTGAAGCAGAAGAAACAGAAGAAGGAGAAGGAGAAGGTGAAGACTGGAGGGTGAATCAGAAGAAGTAGAAGAAGGAGAAGGAGAAGGTGAAGTCTGGAGGGTGAATCAGAAGAAGCAGAAGAAGGAGAATGAGAAGGTGAAGTCTGGAGGGTGAATCAGAAGAAGTAGAAGAAGGAGAAGGAGAAGGTGAAGTCTGGAGGGTGAATCAGAAGAAGCAGAAGAAGGAGAATGAGAAGGTGAAGTCTGGAGGGTGAATCAGAAGAAGCAGAAGAAGGAGAAGGAGAAGGTGAAGTCTGGAGGGTGAATCAGAAGAAGTAGAAGAAGGAGAAGGAGAAGTTGAAGTCTGGAGGGTGAAGCAGAAGAAGTAGAAGATGGAGAAGGAGAAGGTGAAGTCAGGAGGGTGAGTCAGAAGAAGTAGAAGAAGGAGAAGGAGAAGGTGAAGTCAGGAGGGTGAATCAGAAGAAGCAGAAGATGGAGAAGGAGAAGGTGAAGTCTGGAGGGTGAATCAGAAGAATCAGAAGAAGGAGAAGGAGAAGGTGAAGTCTGGAGGGTGAATCAGAAGAAGCAAAGGAAGGAGAAGGAGAAGGTGAAGTCTGGAGGGTGAATCAGAAGAAGCAGAATAAGGAGAAGGAGAAGTTGAAGTCTGGAGGGTGAATCAGAAGAAGCAGAATAAGGAGAAGGAGAAGGTGAAGTCTGGAGGGTGAATCAGAAGAAGCAGGAGAAGGAGAAGGAGAAGGTGAAGACTGGAGGGTGAATCAGAAGAAGTAGAAGAAGGAGAAGGAGAAGGTGAAGTCTGGAGGGTGAATCAGAAGAAGTAGAAGAAGGAGAAGGAGAAGGTGAAGTCTGGAGGGTGAATCAGAAGAAGCAGAAGAAGGAGAAGGAGAAGATGAAGTCTGGAGGGTGAATCAGAAGAAGTAGAAGAAGGAGAAGGAGAAGGTGAAGTCTGGAGGGTGAATCAGAAGTAGTAGAAGAAGGAGAAGGAGAAGGTGAAGTCTGGAGGGTGAATCAGAAGAAACAGATGAAGGAGAAGGAGAAGGTGAAGTCTGGAGGGTGAATCAGAAGAAGTAGAAGAAGGAGAAGGAGAAGGTGTAGTCTGGAGGGTGAATCAGAAGAAGTAGACGAAGGAGAAGGAGAAGGTGAAGTCTGGAGTGTGAATCAGAAGAAGCAGAAGAAGGAGATGGAGAAGGTGAAGTCTGGAGGGTGAATCAGAAGAAGTAGAAGAAGGAGAAGGAGAAGGTGAAGTCTGGAGGGTGAATCAGAAGAAGCAGAAGAAGGAGAAGGAGAAGGTGAAGTCTGGAGGGTGATTCAGATGAAGCAGAATAAGGAGAAGGAGAAGGTGATGTCTGGAGGGTGAATCAGAAGAAGCAGAAGAAGGAGAAGGAGAAGGTGAAGTCTGGAGGGTGAATCAGAAGAAGCAGAAGAAGGAGAAGGAGAAGGTGATGTCTGGAGGGTGAATCAGAAGAAGCAGAAGAAGGAGAAGGAGAAGGTGAAGTCTGAGGGTGAAGCAGAAGAAGTAGAAGAAGGAGAAGGAGAAGGTGAAGTCAGGAGGGTGAATCAGAAGAAGTAGAAGAAGGAGAAGGAGAAGGTGAAGTCAGGAGGGTGAATCAGAAGAAGCAGAAGAAGGAGAAGGAGAAGGTGAAGTCTGGAGGGTGAATCAGAAGAATCAGAAGAAGAAGAAGGAGAAGGTGAAGTCTGGAGGGTGAATCAGAAGAAGCAGAAGAAAGAGAAGGAGAAGGTGAAGTCTGGAGGGTGAAGCAGAAGAAACAGAAGAAGGAGAAGGAGAAGGTGAAGACTGGAGGGTGAATCAGAAGAAGTAGAAGAAGGAGAAGGAGAAGGTGAAGTCAGGAGGGTGAATCAGAAGAAGTAGAAGAAGGAGAAGGAGAAGGTGAAGTCAGGAGGGTGAATCAGAAGAAGCAGAAGAAGGAGAAGGAGAAGGTGAAGGCTGGAGGGTGAATCAGAAGAATCAGAAGAAGGAGAAGGAGAAGGTGAAGTCTGGAGGGTGAATCAGAAGAAGCAGAAGAAAGAGAAGGAGAAGGTGAAGTCTGGAGGGTGAAGCAGAAGAAACAGAAGAAGGAGAAGGAGAAGGTGAAGACTGGAGGGTGAATCAGAAGAAGTAGAAGAAGGAGAAGGAGAAGGTGAAGTCTGGAGGGTGAATCAGAAGAAGCAGAAGAACGAGAAGGAGAAGGTGAAGTCTGGAGGGTGAATCAGAAGAAGTAGAAGAAGGAGAAGGAGAAGGTGAAGTCTGGAGGGTGAATCAGAAGAAGCAGAAGAAGGAGAATGAGAAGGTGAAGTCTGGAGGGTGAATCAGAAGAAGCAGAAGAAGGAGAAGGAGAAGGTGAAGTCTGGAGGGTGAATCAGAAGAAGTAGAAGAAGGAGAAGGAGAAGTTGAAGTCTGGAGGGTGAAGCAGAAGAAGTAGAAGATGGAGAAGGAGAAGGTGAAGTCAGGAGGGTGAATCAGAAGAAGTAGAAGAAGGAGAAGGAGAAGGTGAAGTCAGGAGGGTGAATCAGAAGAAGCAGAAGATGGAGAAGGAGAAGGTGAAGTCTGGAGGGTGAATCAGAAGAATCAGAAGAAGGAGAAGGAGAAGGTGAAGTCTGGAGGGTGAATCAGAAGAAGCAAAGGAAGGAGAAGGAGAAGGTGAAGTCTGGAGGGTGAATCAGAAGAAGCAGAATAAGGAGAAGGAGAAGTTGAAGTCTGGAGGGTGAATCAGAAGAAGCAGAATAAGGAGAAGGAGAAGGTGAAGTCTGGAGGGTGAATCAGAAGAAGCAGGAGAAGGAGAAGGAGAAGGTGAAGACTGGAGGGTGAATCAGAAGAAGTAGAAGAAGGAGAAGGAGAAGGTGAAGTCTGGAGGGTGAATCAGAAGAAGTAGAAGAAGGAGAAGGAGAAGGTGAAGTCTGGAGGGTGAATCAGAAGAAGCAGAAGAAGGAGAAGGAGAAGATGAAGTCTGGAGGGTGAATCAGAAGAAGTAGAAGAAGGAGAAGGAGAAGGTGAAGTCTGGAGGGTGAATCAGAAGTAGTAGAAGAAGGAGAAGGAGAAGGTGAAGTCTGGAGGGTGAATCAGAAGAAACAGAAGAAGGAGAAGGAGAAGGTGAAGTCTGGAGGGTGAATCAGAAGAAGTAGAAGAAGGAGAAGGAGAAGGTGTAGTCTGGAGGGTGAATCAGAAGAAGTAGACGAAGGAGAAGGAGAAGGTGAAGTCTGGAGGGTGAATCAGAAGAAGCAGAAGAAGGAGATGGAGAAGGTGAAGTCTGGAGGGTGAATCAGAAGAAGTAGAAGAAGGAGAAGGAGAAGGTGAAGTCTGGAGGGTGAATCAGAAGAAGCAGAAGAAGGAGAAGGAGAAGGTGAAGTCTGGAGGGTGAATCAGAAGAAGCAGAAGAAGGAGAAGGAGAAGGTGAAGTCTGAGGGTGAAGCAGAAGAAGTAGAAGAAGGAGAAGGAGAAGGTGAAGTCAGGAGGGTGAATCAGAAGAAGTAGAAGAAGGAGAAGGAGAAGGTGAAGTCAGGAGGGTGAATCAGAAGAAGCAGAAGAAGGAGAAGGAGAAGGTGAAGTCTGGAGGGTGAATCAGAAGAATCAGAAGAAGGAGAAGGAGAAGGTGAAGTCTGGAGGGTGAATCAGAAGAAGCAGAAGAAAGAGAAGGAGAAGGTGAAGTCTGGAGGGTGAAGCAGAAGAAACAGAAGAAGGAGAAGGAGAAGGTGAAGACTGGAGGGTGAATCAGAAGAAGTAGAAGAAGGAGAAGGAGAAGGTGAAGTCAGGAGGGTGAATCAGAAGAAGTAGAAGAAGGAGAAGGAGAAGGTGAAGTCAGGAGGGTGAATCAGAAGAAGCAGAAGAAGGAGAAGGAGAAGGTGAAGGCTGGAGGGTGAATCAGAAGAATCAGAAGAAGGAGAAGGAGAAGGTGAAGTCTGGAGGGTGAATCAGAAGAAGCAGAAGAAAGAGAAGGAGAAGGTGAAGTCTGGAGGGTGAAGCAGAAGAAACAGAAGAAGGAGAAGGAGAAGGTGAAGACTGGAGGGTGAATCAGAAGAAGTAGAAGAAGGAGAAGGAGAAGGTGAAGTCTGGAGGGTGAATCAGAAGAAGTAGAAGAAGGAGAAGGAGAAGGTGAAGTCTGGAGGGTGAATCAGAAGAAACAGAAGAAGGAGAAGGAGAAGGTGAAGTCTGGAGGGTGAATCAGAAGAAGTAGAAGAAGGAGAAGGAGAAGGTGTAGTCTGGAGGGTGAATCAGAAGAAGTAGACGAAGGAGAAGGAGAAGATGAAGTCTGGAGGGTGAATCAGAAGAAGTAGAAGAAGGAGAAGGAGAAGGTGAAGTCTGGAGGGTGAATCAGAAGAAGTAGAAGAAGGAGAAGGAGAAGATGAAGTCTGGAGGGTGAATCAGAAGAAACAGAAGAATGAGAAGGAGAAGGTGAAGTCTGGAGGGTGAATCAGAAGAAGTAGAATAAGGAGAAGGAGAAGGTGAAGTCTGGAGGGTGAATCAGAAGAAGCAGAAGAAGGAGAAGGAGAAGGTGAAGTCTGGAGGGTGAATCAGAAGAAGTAGAAGAAGGAGAAGGAGAAGGTGATGTCTGGAGGGTGAAGCAGAAGAAGTAGAAGAAGGAGAAGGAGAAGGTGAAGTCAGGAGGGTGAATCAGAAGAAGTAGAAGAAGGAGAAGGAGAAGGTGAAGTCAGGAGGGTGAATCAGAAGAAGCAGAAGAAGGAGAAGGAGAAGGTGAAGGCTGGAGGGTGAATCAGAAGAATCAGAAGAAGGAGAAGGAGAAGGTGAAGTCTGGAGGGTGAATCAGAAGAAGCAGAAGAAAGAGAAGGAGAAGGTGAAGTCTGGAGGGTGAAGCAGAAGAAACAGAAGAAGGAGAAGGAGAAGGTGAAGACTGGAGGGTGAATCAGAAGAAGTAGAAGAAGGAGAAGGAGAAGGTGAAGTCTGGAGGGTGAATCAGAAGAAGTAGAAGAAGGAGAAGGAGAAGGTGAAGTCTGGAGGGTGAATCAGAAGAAACAGAAGAAGGAGAAGGAGAAGGTGAAGTCTGGAGGGTGAATCAGAAGAAGTAGAAGAAGGAGAAGGAGAAGGTGTAGTCTGGAGGGTGAATCAGAAGAAGTAGACGAAGGAGAAGGAGAAGGTGAAGTCTGGAGGGTGAATCAGAAGAAGCAGAAGAAGGAGAAGGTGAAGTCTGGAGGGTGAATCAGAAGAAGTAGAAGAAGGAGAAGGAGAAGGTGAAGTCTGGAGGGTGAATCAGAAGAAGCAGAATAAGGAGAAGGAGAAGGTGAAGTCTGGAGGGTGAATCAGAAGAAGCTGAAGAAGGAGAAGGAGAAGGTGAAGTCTGGAGGGTGAATCAGAAGAATTAGAAGAAGGAGAAGGAGAAGATGAAGTCTGGAGGGTGAATCAGAAGAAGTAGAAGAAGGAGAAGGAGAAGGTGAAGTCTGGAGGGTGAATCAGAAGAAGTAGAAGAAGGAGAAGGAGAAGATGAAGTCTGGAGGGTGAATCAGAAGAAACAGAAGAATGAGAAGGAGAAGGTGAAGTCTGGAGGGTGAATCAGAAGAAGTAGAAGAAGGAGAAGGAGAACGTGTAGTCTGGAGGGTGAATCAGAAGAAGTAGACGAAGGAGAAGGAGAAGGTGAAGTCTGGAGGGTGAATCAGAAGAAGCAGAAGAACGAGAAGGAGAAGGTGAAGTCTGGAGGGTGAATCAGAAGAAGTAGAAGAAGGAGAAGGAGAAGGTGAAGTCTGGAGGGTGAATCAGAAGAAGCAGAAGAAGGAGAATGAGAAGGTGAAGTCTGGAGGGTGAATCAGAAGAAGCAGAAGAAGGAGAAGGAGAAGGTGAAGTCTGGAGGGTGAATCAGAAGAAGTAGAAGAAGGAGAAGGAGAAGTTGAAGTCTGGAGGGTGAAGCAGAAGAAGTAGAAGATGGAGAAGGAGAAGGTGAAGTCAGGAGGGTGAATCAGAAGATGTAGAAGAAGGAGAAGGAGAAGGTGAAGTCAGGAGGGTGAATCAGAAGAAGCAGAAGATGGAGAAGGAGAAGGTGAAGTCTGGAGGGTGAATCAGAAGAATCAGAAGAAGGAGAAGGAGAAGGTGAAGTCTGGAGGGTGAATCAGAAGAAGCAAAGGAAGGAGAAGGAGAAGGTGAAGTCTGGAGGGTGAATCAGAAGAAGCAGAATAAGGAGAAGGAGAAGTTGAAGTCTGGAGGGTGAATCAGAAGAAGCAGAATAAGGAGAAGGAGAAGGTGAAGTCTGGAGGGTGAATCAGAAGAAGCAGGAGAAGGAGAAGGAGAAGGTGAAGTCTGGAGGGTGAATCAGAAGAAGTAGAAGAAGGAGAAGGAGAAGGTGAAGTCTGGAGGGTGAAGCAGAAGAAGTAGAAGAAGGAGAAGGAGAAGGTGAAGTCAGGAGGGTGAATCAGAAGAAGTAGAAGAAGGAGAAGGAGAAGGTGAAGTCAGGAGGGTGAATCAGAAGAAGCAGAAGAAGGAGAAGGAGAAGGTGAAGGCTGGAGGGTGAATCAGAAGAATCAGAAGAAGGAGAAGGAGAAGGTGAAGTCTGGAGGGTGAATCAGAAGAAGCAAAAGAAAGAGAAGGAGAAGGTGAAGTCTGGAGGGTGAAGCAGAAGAAACAGAAGAAGGAGAAGGAGAAGGTGAAGACTGGAGGTTGAATCAGAAGAAGTAGAAGAAGGAGAAGGAGAAGGTGAAGTCTGGAGGGTGAATCAGAAGAAGTAGAAGAAGGAGAAGGAGAAGGTGAAGTCTGGAGGGTGAATCAGAAGAAGCAGAAGAAGGAGAAGGAGAAGATGAAGTCTGGAGGGTGAATCAGAAGAAGTAGAAGAAGGAGAAGGAGAAGGTGAAGTCTGGAGGGTGAATCAGAAGTAGTAGAAGAAGGAGAAGGAGAAGGTGAAGTCTGGAGGGTGAATCAGAAGAAACAGAAGAAGGAGAAGGAGAAGGTGAAGTCTGGAGGGTGAATCAGAAGAAGTAGAAGAAGGAGAAGGAGAAGGTGTAGTCTGGAGGGTGAATCAGAAGAAGTAGACGAAGGAGAAGGAGAAGGTGAAGTCTGGAGGGTGAATCAGAAGAAGCAGAAGAAGGAGATGGAGAAGGTGAAGTCTGGAGGGTGAATCAGAAGAAGTAGAAGAAGGAGAAGGAGAAGGTGAAGTCTGGAGGGTGAATCAGAAGAAGCAGAAGAAGGAGAAGGAGAAGGTGAAGTCTGGAGGGTGATTCAGAAGAAGCAGAATAAGGAGAAGGAGAAGGTGATGTCTGGAGGGTGAATCAGAAGAAGCAGAAGAAGGAGAAGGAGAAGGTGAAGTCTGGAGGGTGAATCAGAAGAAGCAGAAGAAGGAGAAGGAGAAGGTGAAGTCTGGAGGGTGAATCAGAAGAAGCAGAAGAAGGAGAAGGAGAAGGTGAAGTCTGAGGGTGAAGCAGAAGATGTAGAAGAAGGAGAAGGAGAAGGTGAAGTCAGGAGGGTGAATCAGAAGAAGTAGAAGAAGGAGAAGGAGAAGGTGAAGTCAGGAGGGTGAATCAGAAGAAGCAGAAGAAGGAGAAGGAGAAGGTGAAGTCTGGAGGGTGAATCAGAAGAATCAGAAGAAGGAGAAGGAGAAGGTGAAGTCTGGAGGGTGAATCAGAAGAAGCAGAAGAAAGAGAAGGAGAAGGTGAAGTCTGGAGGGTGAAGCAGAAGAAACAGAAGAAGGAGAAGGAGAAGGTGAAGACTGGAGGGTGAATCAGAAGAAGTAGAAGAAGGAGAAGGAGAAGGTGAAGTCTGGAGGGTGAATCAGAAGAAGCAGAAGAAGGAGAAGGAGAAGGTGAAGTCTGGAGGGTGAATCAGAAGAAGCAGAAGAAGGAGAAGGAGAAGATGAAGTCTGGAGGGTGAATCGGAAGAAGTAGAAGAAGGAGAAGGAGAAGGTGAAGTCTGGAGGGTGAATCAGAAGAAGTAGAAGAAGGAGAAGGAGAAGTTGAAGTCTGGAGGGTGAATCAGAAGAAGCAGAAGAAGGAGAAGGAGAAGGTGAAGTCTGGAGGGTGAATCAGAAGAAGCAGAAGAAGGAGAAGGAGAAGATGAAGTCTGGAGGGTGAATCAGAAGAAGTTGAAGAAGGAGAAGGAGAAGGTGAAGTCTGGAGGGTGAATCAGAAGAAGTAGAAGAAGGAGAAGGAGAAGATGAAGTCTGGAGGGTGAATCAGAAGAAACAGAAGAAGGAGGAGGAGAAGGTGAAGTCTGGAGGGTGAATCAGAAGAAGTAGAAGAAGGAGAAGGAGAAGGTGTAGTCTGGAGGGTGAATCAGAAGAAGTAGACGAAGGAGAAGGAGAAGGTGAAGTCTGGAGGGTGAATCAGAAGAAGCAGATGAAGGAGAAGGAGAAGGTGAAGTCTGGAGGGTGAATCAGAAGAAGTAGAAGAAGGAGAAGGAAAAGGTGAAGTCTGGAGGGTGAATCAGAAGAAGCAGAAGAAGGAGAAGGAGAAGGTGAAGTCTGGAGGGTGAATCAGAAGAAGCAGAAGAAGGAGAAGGAGAAGGTGAAGTCTGGAGGGTGAATCAGAAGAAGTAGAAGAAGGAGAAGGAGAAGTTGAAGTCTGGAGGGTGAAGCAGAAGAAGTAGAAGATGGAGAAGGAGAAGGTGAAGTCAGGAGGGTGAATCAGAAGAAGTAGAAGAAGGAGAAGGAGAAGGTGAAGTCAGGAGGGTGAATCAGAAGAAGCAGAAGATGGAGAAGGAGAAGGTGAAGTCTGGAGGGTGAATCAGAAGAATCAGAAGAAGGAGAAGGAGAAGGTGAAGTCTGGAGGGTGAATCAGAAGAAGCAAAGGAAGGAGAAGGAGAAGGTGAAGTCTGGAGGGTGAATCAGAAGAAGCAGAATAAGGAGAAGGAGAAGGTGAAGTCTGGAGGGTGAATCAGAAGAAGCAGAATAAGGAGAAGGAGAAGGTGAAGTCTGGAGGGTGAATCAGAAGAAGTAGAAGAAGGAGAAGGAGAAGGTGAAGTCTGGAGGGTGAAGCAAAAGAAGTAGAAGAAGGAGAAGGAGAAGCTGAAGTCAGGAGGGTGAATCAGAAGAAGTAGAAGAAGGAGAAGGAGAAGGTGAAGTCAGGAGGGTGAATCAGAAGAAGCAGAAGAAGGAGAAGGAGTAGGTGAAGTCTGGAGGGTGAATCAGAAGAATCAGAAGAAGGAGAAGGAGAAGGTGAAGTCTGGAGGGTGAATCAGAAGAAGCAGAAGAAAGAGAAGGAGAAGGTGAAGTCTGGAGGGTGAAGCAGAAGAAACAGAAGAAGGAGAAGGAGAAGGTGAAGACTGGAGGGTGAATCAGAAGAAGTAGAAGAAGGAGAAGGAGAAGGTGAAGTCTGGAGGGTGAATCAGAAGAAGTAGAAGAAGGAGAAGGAGAAGGTGAAGTCTGGAGGGTGAATCAGAAGAAGCAGAAGAAGGAGAAGGAGAAGGTGAAGTCTGGAGGGTGAATCAGAAGAAGCAGAAGAAGGAGAAGGAGAAGATGAAGTCTGGAGGGTGAATCAGAAGAAGTAGAAGAAGGAGAAGGAGAAGGTGAAGTCTGGAGGGTGAATCAGAAGATGTAGAAGAAGGAGAAGGAGAAGGTGAAGTCAGGAGGGTGAATCAGAAGAAGCAGAAGAAGGAGAAGGAGAAGGTGAAGTCTGGAGGGTGAATCAGAAGAAGGAGATGGAGAAGGTGAAGTCTGGAGGGTGAATCAGAAGAAGCAGAATAAGGAGAAGGAGAAGGTGAAGTCTGGAGGGTGAATCAGAAGAAGCAGAATAAGGAGAAGGAGAAGGTGAAGTCTGGAGGGTGAATCAGAAGAAGTAGAAGAAGGAGAAGGAGAAGGTGAAGTCTGGAGGGTGAAGCAGAAGAAGTAGAAGAAGGAGAAGGAGAAGCTGAAGTCAGGAGGGTGAATCAGAAGAAGTAGAAGAAGGAGAAGGAGAAGGTGAAGTCAGGAGGGTGAATCAGAAGAAGCAGAAGAAGGAGAAGGAGTAGGTGAAGTCTGGAGGGTGAATCAGAAGAATCAGAAGAAGGAGAAGGAGAAGGTGAAGTCTGGAGGGTGAATCAGAAGAAGCAGAAGAAAGAGAAGGAGAAGGTGAAGTCTGGAGGGTGAAGCAGAAGAAACAGAAGAAGGAGAAGGAGAAGGTGAAGACTGGAGGGTGAATCAGAAGAAGTAGAAGAAGGAGAAGGAGAAGGTGAAGTCTGGAGGGTGAATCAGAAGAAGTAGAAGAAGGAGAAGGAGAAGGTGAAGTCTGGAGGGTGAATCAGAAGAAGCAGAAGAAGGAGAAGGAGAAGGTGAAGTCTGGAGGGTGAATCAGAAGAAGCAGAAGAAGGAGAAGGAGAAGATGAAGTCTGGAGGGTGAATCAGAAGAAGTAGAAGAAGGAGAAGGAGAAGGTGAAGTCTGGAGGGTGAATCAGAAGTAGTAGAAGAAGGAGAAGGAGAAGGTGAAGTCTGGAGGGTGAATCAGAAGAAACAGAAGAAGGAGAAGGAGAAGGTGAAGTCTGGAGGGTGAATCAGAAGAAGTAGAAGAAGGAGAAGGAGAAGGTGTAGTCTGGAGGGTGAATCAGAAGAAGTAGACGAAGGAGAAGGAGAAGGTGAAGTCTGGAGGGTGAATCAGAAGAAGCAGAAGAAGGAGATGGAGAAGGTGAAGTCTGGAGGGTGAATCAGAAAAAGTAGAAGAAGGAGAAGGAGAAGGTGAAGTCTGGAGGGTGAATCAGAAGAAGCAGAAGAAGGAGAAGGAGAAGGTGAAGTCTGGAGGGTGATTCAGAAGAAGCAGAATAAGGAGAAGGAGAAGGTGATGTCTGGAGGGTGAATCAGAAGAAGCAGAAGAAGGAGAAGGAGAAGGTGAAGTTAGGAGGGTGAATCAGAAGAAGTAGAAGAAGGAGAAGGAGAAGGTGAAGTCTGGAGGGTGAATCAGAAGAAGTAGAAGAAGGAGAAGGAGAAGGTGAAGTCTGGAGGGTGAATCAGAAGAAGTAGAAGAAGGAGAAGGAGAAGGTGAAGTCTGGAGGGGGAAGCAGAAGAAGTAGAAGAAGGAGAAGGAGTAGGTGAAGTCAGGAGGGTGAATCAGAAGATGTAGAAGAAGGAGAAGGAGAAGGTGAAGTCAGGAGGGTGAATCAGAAGAAGCAGAAGAAGGAGAAGGAGAAGGTGAAGTCTGGAGGGTGAATCAGAAGAAGGAGAAGGAGAAGGTGAAGTCTGGAGGGTGAATCAGAAGAAGTATAAGAAGGAGAAGGAGAAGGTGAAGTCTGGAGGGTGAATCAGAAGAAGCAGAAGAAGGAGAAGGAGATGGTGAAGTCTGGAGGGTGAATCAGAAGAAGTAGACGAAGGAGAAGGAGAAGGTGAAGTCTGGAGGGTGAATCAGAAGAAGCAGAAGAAGGAGATGGAGAAGGTGAAGTCTGGAGGGTGAATCAGAAGAAGTAGAAGAAGGAGAAGGTGAAGGTGAAGTCTGGAGGGTGAATCAGAAGAAGCAGAAGAAGGAGAAGGAGAAGGTGAAGTCTGGAGGGTGAATCAGAAGAAGCAGAAGAAGGAGAAGGAGAAGGTGAAGTCTGGAGGGTGATTCAGAAGAAGCAGAATAAGGAGAAGGAGAAGGTGAAGTCTGGAGGGTGAATCAGAAGAAGCAGAAGAAGGAGAAGGAGAAGGTGAAGTCTGGAGGGTGAATCAGAAGAAGTAGAAGAAGGAGAAGGAGAAGGTGAAGTCCGGAGGGTGAATCAGAAGAAGTAGAAGAAGGAGAAGGAGAAGGTGAAGTCTGGAGGGTGAATCAGAAGAAGTAGAAGAAGGAGAAGGAGAAGGTGAAGTCTGGAGGGTGAAGCAGAAGAAGTAGAAGAAGGAGAAGGAGAAGGTGAAGTCAGGAGGGTGAATCAGAAGATGTAGAAGAAGGAGAAGGAGAAGGTGAAGTCAGGAGGGTGAATCAGAAGAAGCAGAAGAAGGAGAAGGAGAAGGTGAAGTCTGGAGGGTGAATCAGAAGAAGTAGAAGAAGGAGAAGGAGAAGGTGAAGTCTGGAGGGTGAATCAGAAGAAGCAGAAGAAGGAGAAGGAGAAGGTGAAGTCTGGAGGGTGAATCAGAAGAAGCAGAAGAAGGAGAAGGAGAAGGTGAAGTCTGGAGGGTGAATCAGAAGAAGCAGAAGAAGGAGAAGGAGAAGGTGAAGTCTGGAGGGTGAATCAGAAGAAGCAGAATAAGGAGAAGGAGAAGGTGAAGTCTGGAGGGTGAATCAGAAGAAGCAGAAGAAGGAGAAGGAGAAGGTGAAGTCTGGAGGGTGAATCAGAAGAAGTAGAAGAAGGAGAAGGAGAAGGTGAAGTCTGGAGGGTGAAGCAGAAGAAGTAGAAGAAGGAGAAGGAGAAGGTGAAGTCAGGAGGGTGAATCAGAAGAAGTAGAAGAAGGAGAAGGAGAAGGTGAAGTCAGGAGGGTGAATCAGAAGAAGCAGAAGAAGGAGATAGAGAAGGTGAAGTCTGGAGGGTGAATCAGAAGAATCAGAAGAAGGAGAAGGAGAAGGTGAAGTCTGGAGGGTGAAGCAGAAGAAGCAGAAGAAAGAGAAGGAGAAGGTGAAGTCTGGAGGGTGAAGCAGAAGAAACAGAAGAAGGAGAAGGAGAAGGTGAAGACTGGAGGGTGAATCAGAAGAAGTAGAAGAAGGAGAAGGAGAAGGTGAAGTCTGGAGGGTGAATCAGAAGAAGTAGAAGAAGGAGAAGGAGAAGGTGAAGTCTGGAGGGTGAATCAGAAGAAGCAGAAGAAGGAGAAGGAGAAGGTGAAGTCTGGAGGGTGAATCAGAAGAAGCAGAAGAAGGAGAAGGAGAAGATGAAGTCTGGAGGGTGAATCAGAAGAAGTAGAAGAAGGAGAAGGAGAAGGTGAGGTCTGGAGGGTGAATCAGAAGAAGCAGAAGAAGGAGAAGGAGAAGGTGAAGTCTGGAGGGTGAATCAGAAGAAGCAGAAGAAGGAGAAGGAGAAGGTGAAGTCTGGAGGGTGAATCAGAAGAAGCAGAAGAAGGAGAAGGAGAAGGTGAAGTCAGGAGGGTGAATCAGAAGAAGCAGAAGAAGGAGAAGGAGTAGGTGAAGTTAGGAGGGGGAATCAGAAGAAGCAGAAGAAGGAGAAGGAGCAGGTGAAGTCAGGGGGGTGTAGCAGAAGAAGTAGAAGAAGGAGAAGGAGAAGGTGAAGTCAGGACGGTGAAGCAGAAGAAGCAGAAGAAGGAGAAGGAGAAGGTGAAGCCTGGAGGGCGCAGCAGAAGAAGCAGAAGAAGGAGAAGGAGAAGGTGAAGTCTGGAGTGTGAAGCAGAAGAAGCAGAAGAAGGAGAAGGAGAAGGTGAAGTCTGGAGGGTGAATCAGAAGAAGTAGAAGAAGGAGAAGGAGAAGGTGAAGTCTGGAGGGTGAAGCAGAAGAAGTAGAAGAAGGAGAAGGAGAAGGTGAAGTCAGGAGGGTGAATCAGAAGAAGTAGAAGAAGGAGAAGGAGAAGGTGAAGTCAGGAGGGTGAATCAGAAGAAGCAGAAGAAGGAGAAGGAGAAGGTGAAGTCTGGAGGGTGAATCAGAAGAATCAGAAGAAGGAGAAGGAGAAGGTGAAGTCTGGAGGGTGAATCAGAAGAAGCAGAAGAAAGAGAAGGAGAAGGTGAAGTCTGGAGGGTGAAGCAGAAGAAACAGAAGAAGGAGAAGGAGAAGGTGAAGACTGGAGGGTGAATCAGAAGAAGTAGAAGAAGGAGAAGGAGAAGGTGAAGTCTGGAGGGTGAATCAGAAGAAGTAGAAGAAGGAGAAGGTGAAGTTGAAGTCTGGAGGGTGAATCAGAAGAAGCAGAAGAAGGAGAAGGAGAAGGTGAAGTCTGGAGGGTGAATCAGAAGAAGTTTAAGAAGGAGAAGGAGAAGGTGTAGTCTGGAGGGTGAATCAGAAGAAGTAGACGAAGGAGAAGGAGAAGGTGAAGTCTGGAGGGTGAATCAGAAGAAGCAGAAGAAGGAGAAGGAGAAGGTTAAGTCTGGAGGGTGAATCAGAAGAAGTAGAAGAAGGAGAAGGAGAAGGTGAAGTCTGGAGGGTGAATCCGAAGAAGCAGAAGAAGGAGAAGGAGAAGGTGAAGTCTGGAGGGTGAATCAGAAGAAGCAGAAGAAGGAGAAGGAGAAGGTGAAGTCTGGAGGGTGAATCAGAAGAAGCAGAAGAAGGAGAAGGAGAAGATGAAGTCTGGAGGGTGAATCAGAAGAAGTAGAAGAAGGAGAAGGAGAAGGTGAGGTCTGGAGGGTGAATCAGAAGAAGCAGAAGAAGGAGAAGGAGAAGGTGAAGTCTGGAGGGTGAATCAGAAGAAGCAGAAGAAGGAGAAGGAGAAGGTGAAGTCTGGAGGGTGAATCAGAAGAAGCAGAAGAAGGAGAAGGAGAAGGTGAAGTCAGGAGGGTGAATCAGAAGAAGCAGAAGAAGGAGAAGGAGTAGGTGAAGTTAGGAGGGGGAATCAGAAGAAGCAGAAGAAGGAGAAGGAGCAGGTGAAGTCAGGGGGGTGTAGCAGAAGAAGTAGAAGAAGGAGAAGGAGAAGGTGAAGTCAGGACGGTGAAGCAGAAGAAGCAGAAGAAGGAGAAGGAGAAGGTGAAGCCTGGAGGGCGCAGCAGAAGAAGCAGAAGAAGGAGAAGGTGAAGTCTGGAGTGTGAAGCAGAAGAAGCAGAAGAAGGAGAAGGAGAAGGTGAAGTCTGGAGGGTGAATCAGAAGAAGTAGAAGAAGGAGAAGGAGAAGGTGAAGTCTGGAGGGTGAAGCAGAAGAAGTAGAAGAAGGAGAAGGAGAAGGTGAAGTCAGGAGGGTGAATCAGAAGAAGTAGAAGAAGGAGAAGGAGAAGGTGAAGTCAGGAGGGTGAATCAGAAGAAGCAGAAGAAGGAGAAGGAGAAGGTGAAGTCTGGAGGGTGAATCAGAAGAATCAGAAGAAGGAGAAGGAGAAGGTGAAGTCTGGAGGGTGAATCAGAAGAAGCAGAAGAAAGAGAAGGAGAAGGTGAAGTCTGGAGGGTGAAGCAGAAGAAACAGAAGAAGGAGAAGGAGAAGGTGAAGACTGGAGGGTGAATCAGAAGAAGTAGAAGAAGGAGAAGGAGAAGGTGAAGTCTGGAGGGTGAATCAGAAGAAGTAGAAGAAGGAGAAGGTGAAGTTGAAGTCTGGAGGGTGAATCAGAAGAAGCAGAAGAAGGAGAAGGAGAAGGTGAAGTCTGGAGGGTGAATCAGAAGAAGTTTAAGAAGGAGAAGGAGAAGGTGTAGTCTGGAGGGTGAATCAGAAGAAGTAGACGAAGGAGAAGGAGAAGGTGAAGTCTGGAGGGTGAATCAGAAGAAGCAGAAGAAGGAGAAGGAGAAGGTTAAGTCTGGAGGGTGAATCAGAAGAAGTAGAAGAAGGAGAAGGAGAAGGTGAAGTCTGGAGGGTGAATCCGAAGAAGCAGAAGAAGGAGAAGGAGAAGGTGAAGTCTGGAGGGTGAATCAGAAGAAGCAGAAGAAGGAGAAGGAGAAGGTGAAGTCTGGAGGGTGAATCAGAAGAAGCAGAAGAAGGAGAAGGAGAAGATGAAGTCTGGAGGGTGAATCAGAAGAAGTAGAAGAAGGAGAAGGAGAAGGTGAGGTCTGGAGGGTGAATCAGAAGAAGCAGAAGAAGGAGAAGGAGAAGGTGAAGTCTGGAGGGTGAATCAGAAGAAGCAGAAGAAGGAGAAGGAGAAGGTGAAGTCTGGAGGGTGAATCAGAAGAAGCAGAAGAAGGAGAAGGAGAAGGTGAAGTCAGGAGGGTGAATCAGAAGAAGCAGAAGAAGGAGAAGGAGTAGGTGAAGTTAGGAGGGGGAATCAGAAGAAGCAGAAGAAGGAGAAGGAGCAGGTGAAGTCAGGGGGGTGTAGCAGAAGAAGTAGAAGAAGGAGAAGGAGAAGGTGAAGTCAGGACGGTGAAGCAGAAGAAGCAGAAGAAGGAGAAGGAGAAGGTGAAGCCTGGAGGGCGCAGCAGAAGAAGCAGAAGAAGGAGAAGGAGAAGGTGAAGTCTGGAGTGTGAAGCAGAAGAAGCAGAAGAAGGAGAAGGAGAAGGTGAAGTCTGGAGGGTGAATCAGAAGAAGTAGAAGAAGGAGAAGGAGAAGGTGAAGTCTGGAGGGTGAAGCAGAAGAAGTAGAAGAAGGAGAAGGAGAAGGTGAAGTCAGGAGGGTGAATCAGAAGAAGTAGAAGAAGGAGAAGGAGAAGGTGAAGTCAGGAGGGTGAATCAGAAGAAGCAGAAGAAGGAGAAGGAGAAGGTGAAGTCTGGAGGGTGAATCAGAAGAATCAGAAGAAGGAGAAGGAGAAGGTGAAGTCTGGAGGGTGAATCAGAAGAAGCAGAAGAAAGAGAAGGAGAAGGTGAAGTCTGGAGGGTGAAGCAGAAGAAACAGAAGAAGGAGAAGGAGAAGGTGAAGACTGGAGGGTGAATCAGAAGAAGTAGAAGGAGGAGAAGGAGAAGGTGAAGTCTGGAGGGTGAATCAGAAGAAGTAGAAGAAGGAGAAGGTGAAGTTGAAGTCTGGAGGGTGAATCAGAAGAAGCAGAAGAAGGAGAAGGAGAAGGTGAAGTCTGGAGGGTGAATCAGAAGAAGTTTAAGAAGGAGAAGGAGAAGGTGTAGTCTGGAGGGTGAATCAGAAGAAGTAGACGAAGGAGAAGGAGAAGGTGAAGTCTGGAGGGTGAATCAGAAGAAGCAGAAGAAGGAGAAGGAGAAGGTTAAGTCTGGAGGGTGAATCAGAAGAAGTAGAAGAAGGAGAAGGAGAAGGTGAAGTCTGGAGGGTGAATCCGAAGAAGCAGAAGAAGGAGAAGGAGAAGGTGAAGTCTGGAGGGTGAATCAGAAGAAGCAGAAGAAGGAGAAGGAGAAGGTGAAGTCTGGAGGGTGAATCAGAAGAAGCAGAAGAAGGAGAAGGAGAAGATGAAGTCCGGAGGGTGAATCAGAAGAAGTAGAAGAAGGAGAAGGAGAAGGTGAAGTCTGGAGGGTGAATCAGAAGAAGTAGAAGAAGGAGAAGGAGAAGATGAAGTCTGGAGGGTGAATCAGAAGAAACAGAAGAAGGAGAAGGAGAAGGTGAAGTCTGGAGGGTGAATCAGAAGAAGTAGAAGAAGGAGAAGGAGAAGGTGTAGTCTGGAGGGTGAATCAGAAGAAGTAGACGAAGGAGAAGGAGAAGGTGAAGTCTGGAGGGTGAATCAGAAGAAGCAGAAGAAGGAGAAGGAGAAGGTTAAGTCCGGAGGGTGAATCAGAAGAAGTAGAAGAAGGAGAAGGAGAAGGTGAAGTCTGGAGGGTGAATCAGAAGAAGCAGAAGAAGGAGAAGGAGAAGGTGAAGTCTGGAGGGTGAATCAGAAGAAGCAGAAGAAGGAGAAGGAGAAGGTGAAGTCTGGAGGGTGAATCAGAAGAAGCAGAATAAGGAGAAGGAGAAGGTGAAGTCTGGAGGGTGAATCAGAAGAAGCAGAAGAAGGAGAAGGAGAAGGTGAAGTCTGGAGGGTGAATCAGAAGAAGTAGAAGAAGGAGAAGGAGAAGATGAAGTCTGGAGGGTGAATCAGAAGAAGTAGAAGAAGGAGAAGGAGAAGGTGAAGTCTGGAGGGTGAATCAGAAGAAGTAGAAGAAGGAGAAGGAGAAGATGAAGTCTGGAGGGTGAATCAGAAGAAACAGAAGAAGGAGAAGGAGAAGGTGAAGTCTGGAGGGTGAATCAGAAGAAGTAGAAGAAGGAGAAGGAGAAGGTGAAGTCTGGAGGGTGAATCAGAAGAAGCAGAAGAAGGAGAAGGAGAAGGTGAAGTCTGGAGGGTGAATCAGAAGAAGCAGAAGAAGGAGAAGGAGAAGGTGAAGTCTGGAGGGTGAATCAGAAGAAGTAGAAGAAGGAGAAGGAGAAGATGAAGTCTGGAGGGTGAATCAGAAGAAGTAGAAGAAGGAGAAGGAGAAGGTGAAGTCTGGAGGGTGAATCAGAAGAAGTAGAAGAAGGAGAAGGAGAAGATGAAGTCTGGAGGGTGAATCAGAAGAAGTAGAAGAAGGAGAAGGAGAAGGTGAAGTCTGGAGGGTGAATCAGAAGAAGTAGATGAAGGAGAAGGAGAAGATGAAGTCCGAAGGGTGAATCAGAAGAAACAGAAGAAGGAGAAGGAGAAGGTGAAGTCTGGAGGGTGAATCAGAAGAAGTAGAAGAAGGAGAAGGAGAAGGTGTAGTCTGGAGGGTGAATCAGAAGAAGTAGACGAAGGAGAAGGAGAAGGTGAAGTCTGGAGGGTGAATCAGAAGAAGCAGAAGAAGGAGAAGGAGAAGGTGAAGTCTGGAGGGTGAATCAGAAGAAGTAGAAGAAGGAGAAGGAGAAGGTGAAGTCTGGAGGGTGAATCAGAAGAAGCAGAATAAGGAGAAGGAGAAGGTGAAGTCTGGAGGGTGAATCAGAAGAAGCAGAAGAAGGAGAAGGAGAAGGTTAAGTCTGGAGGGTGAATCAGAAGAAGTAGAAGAAGGAGAAGGAGAAGATGAAGTCTGGAGGGTGAATCAGAAGAAGTAGAAGAAGGAGAAGGAGAAGGTGAAGTCTGGAGGGTGAATCAGAAGAAGTAGAAGAAGGAGAAGGAGAAGATGAAGTCTGGAGGGTGAATCAGAAGAAACAGAAGAATGAGAAGGAGAAGGTGAAGTCTGGAGGGTGAATCAGAAGAAGTAGAAGAAGGAGAAGGAGAAGGTGTAGTCTGGAGGATGAATCAGAAGAAGTAGACGAAGGAGAAGGAGAAGGTGAAGTCTGGAGGGTGAATCAGAAGAAGCAGAAGAAGGAGAAGGAGAAGGTGAAGTCTGGAGGGTGAATCAGAAGAAGTAGAAGAAGGAGAAGGAGAAGGTGAAGTCTGGAGGGTGAATCAGAAGAAGCAGAAGAAGGAGAAGGAGAAGGTGAAGTCTGGAGGGTGAATCAGAAGAAGCAGAAGAAGCAGAAGGAGAAGGTGAAGTCTGGAGGGTGAATCAGAAGAAGTAGAAGAAGGAGAAGGAGAAGTTGAAGTCTGGAGGGTGAAGCAGAAGAAGTAGAAGATGGAGAAGGAGAAGGTGAAGTCAGGAGGGTGAATCAGAAGAAGTAGAAGAAGGAGAAGGAGAAGGTGAAGTCAGGAGGGTGAATCAGAAGAAGCAGAAGATGGAGAAGGAGAAGGTGAAGTCTGGAGGGTGAATCAGAAGAATCAGAAGAAGGAGAAGGAGAAGGTGAAGTCTGGAGGGTGAATCAGAAGAAGCAAAGGAAGGAGAAGGAGAAGGTGAAGTCTGGAGGGTGAATCAGAAGAAGCAGAATAAGGAGAAGGAGAAGTTGAAGTCTGGAGGTTGAATCAGAAGAAGCAGAATAAGGAGAAGGAGAAGGTGAAGTCTGGAGGGTGAATCAGAAGAAGCAGAAGAAGGAGAAGGAGAAGGTGAAGTCTGGAGGGTGAATCAGAAGAAGTAGAAGTAGGAGAAGGAGAAGGTGAAGTCTGGAGGGTGAAGCAGAAGAAGTAGAAGAAGGAGAAGGAGAAGGTGAAGTCAGGAGGGTGAATCAGAAGAAGTAGAAGAAGGAGAAGGAGAAGGTGAAGTCAGGAGGGTGAATCAGAAGAAGCAGAAGAAGGAGAAGGAGAAGGTGAAGGCTGGAGGGTGAATCAGAAGAATCAGAAGAAGGAGAAGGAGAAGGTGAAGTCTGGAGGGTGAATCAGAAGAAGCAGAAGAAAGAGAAGGAGAAGGTGAAGTCTGGAGGGTGAAGCAGAAGAAACAGAAGAAGGAGAAGGAGAAGGTGAAGACTGGAGGGTGAATCAGAAGAAGTAGAAGAAGGAGTAGGAGAAGGTGAAGTCTGGAGGGTGAATCAGAAGAAGTAGAAGAAGGAGAAGGAGAAGGTGAAGTCTGGAGGGTGAATCAGAAGAAACAGAAGAAGGAGAAGGAGAAGATGAAGTCTGGAGGGTGAATCAGAAGAAGTAGAAGAAGGAGAAGGAGAAGGTGTAGTCTGGAGGGTGAATCAGAAGAAGTAGACGAAGGAGAAGGAGAAGGTGAAGTCTGGAGGGTGAATCAGAAGAAGCAGAAGAAGGAGAAGGAGAAGGTGAAGTCTGGAGGGTGAATCAGAAGAAGTAGAAGAAGGAGAAGGAGAAGGTGAAGTCTGGAGGGTGAATCAGAAGAAGCAGAATAAGGAGAAGGAGAAGGTGAAGTCTGGAGGGTGAATCAGAAGAAGCAGAAGAAGGAGAAGGAGAAGGTGAAGGCTGGAGGGTGAATCAGAAGAAGTAGAAGAAGGAGAAGGAGAAGATGAAGTCTGGAGGGTGAATCAGAAGAAGTAGAAGAAGGAGAAGGAGAAGGTGAAGTCTGGAGGGTGAATCAGAAGAAGTAGAAGAAGGAGAAGGAGAAGATGAAGTCTGGAGGGTGAATCAGAAGAAACAGAAGAATGAGAAGGAGAAGGTGAAGTCTGGAGGGTGAATCAGAAGAAGTAGAATAAGGAGAAGGAGAAGGTGAAGTCTGGAGGGTGAATCAGAAGAAGCAGAAGAAGGAGAAGGAGAAGGTGAAGTCTGGAGGGTGAATCAGAAGAAGTAGAAGAAGGAGAAGGAGAAGGTGAAGTCTGGAGGGTGAAGCAGAAGAAGTAGAAGAAGGAGAAGGAGAAGGTGAAGTCAGGAGGGTGAATCAGAAGAAGTAGAAGAAGGAGAAGGAGAAGGTGAAGTCAGGAGGGTGAATCAGAAGAAGCAGAAGAAGGAGAAGGAGAAGGTGAAGGCTGGAGGGTGAATCAGAAGAATCAGAAGAAGGAGAAGGAGAAGGTGAAGTCTGGAGGGTGAATCAGAAGAAGTAGAAGAAGGAGAAGGAGAAGATGAAGTCTGGAGGGTGAATCAGAAGAAACAGAAGAATGAGAAGGAGAAGGTGAAGTCTGGAGGGTGAATCAGAAGAAGTAGAAGAAGGAGAAGGAGAAGGTGTAGTCTGGAGGATGAATCAGAAGAAGTAGACGAAGGAGAAGGAGAAGGTGAAGTCTGGAGGGTGAATCAGAAGAAGCAGAAGAAGGAGAAGGAGAAGGTGAAGTCTGGAGGGTGAATCAGAAGAAGTAGAAGAAGGAGAAGGAGAAGGTGAAGTCTGGAGGGTGAATCAGAAGAAGCAGAAGAAGGAGAAGGAGAAGGTGAAGTCTGGAGGGTGAATCAGAAGAAGCAGAAGAAGCAGAAGGAGAAGGTGAAGTCTGGAGGGTGAATCAGAAGAAGTAGAAAAAGGAGAAGGAGAAGTTGAAGTCTGGAGGGTGAAGCAGAAGAAGTAGAAGATGGAGAAGGAGAAGGTGAAGTCAGGAGGGTGAATCAGAAGAAGTAGAAGAAGGAGAAGGAGAAGGTGAAGTCAGGAGGGTGAATCAGAAGAAGCAGAAGATGGAGAAGGAGAAGGTGAAGTCTGGAGGGTGAATCAGAAGAATCAGAAGAAGGAGAAGGAGAAGGTGAAGTCTGGAGGGTGAATCAGAAGAAGCAAAGGAAGGAGAAGGAGAAGGTGAAGTCTGGAGGGTGAATCAGAAGAGGCAGAATAAGGAGAAGGAGAAGTTGAAGTCTGGAGGTTGAATCAGAAGAAGCAGAATAAGGAGAAGGAGAAGGTGAAGTCTGGAGGGTGAATCAGAAGAAGCAGAAGAAGGAGAAGGAGAAGGTGAAGTCTGGAGGGTGAATCAGAAGAAGTAGAAGAAGGAGAAGGAGAAGGTGAAGTCTGGAGGGTGAAGCAGAAGAAGTAGAAGAAGGAGAAGTAGAAGGTGAAGTCAGGAGGGTGAATCAGAAGAAGTAGAAGAAGGAGAAGGAGAAGGTGAAGTCAGGAGGGTGAATCAGAAGAAGCAGAAGAAGGAGAAGGAGAAGGTGAAGGCTGGAGGGTGAATCAGAAGAATCAGAAGAAGGAGAAGGAGAAGGTGAAGTCTGGAGGGTGAATCAGAAGAAGCAGAAGAAAGAGAAGGAGAAGGTGAAGTCTGGAGGGTGAAGCAGAAGAAACAGAAGAAGGAGAAGGAGAAGGTGAAGACTGGAGGGTGAATCAGAAGAAGTAGAAGAAGGAGAAGGAGAAGGTGAAGTCTGGAGGGTGAATCAGAAGAAGTAGAAGAAGGAGAAGGAGAAGGTGAAGTCTGGAGGGTGAATCAGAAGAAACAGAAGAAGGAGAAGGAGAAGATGAAGTCTGGAGGGTGAATCAGAAGAAGTAGAAGAAGGAGAAGGAGAAGGTGTAGTCTGGAGGGTGAATCAGAAGAAGTAGACGAAGGAGAAGGAGAAGGTGAAGTCTGGAGGGTGAATCAGAAGAAGCAGAAGAAGGAGAAGGAGAAGGTGAAGTCTGGAGGGTGAATCAGAAGAAGTAGAAGAAGGAGAAGGAGAAGGTGAAGTCTGGAGGGTGAATCAGAAGAAGCAGAATAAGGAGAAGGAGAAGGTGAAGTCTGGAGGGTGAATCAGAAGAAGCAGAAGAAGGAGAAGGAGAAGGTGAAGGCTGAAGGGTGAATCAGAAGAAGTAGAAGAAGGAGAAGGAGAAGATGAAGTCTGGAGGGTGAATCAGAAGAAGTAGAAGAAGGAGAAGGAGAAGGTGAAGTCTGGAGGGTGAATCAGAAGAAGTAGAAGAAGGAGAAGGAGAAGATGAAGTCTGGAGGGTGAATCAGAAGAAACAGAAGAATGAGAAGGGGAAGGTGAAGTCTGGAGGGTGAATCAGAAGAAGTAGAATAAGGAGAAGGAGAAGGTGAAGTCTGGAGGGTGAATCAGAAGAAGCAGAAGAAGGAGAAGGAGAAGGTGAAGTCTGGAGGGTGAATCAGAAGAAGTAGAAGAAGGAGAAGGAGAAGGTGAAGTCTGGAGGGTGAAGCAGAAGAAGTAGAAGAAGGAGAAGGAGAAGTTGAAGTCAGGAGGGTGAATCAGAAGAAGTAGAAGAAGGAGAAGGTGAAGTCAGGAGGGTGAATCAGAAGAAGCAGAAGAAGGAGAAGGAGAAGGTGAAGGCTGGAGGGTGAATCAGAAGAATCAGAAGAAGGAGAAGGAGAAGGTGAAGTCTGGAGGGTGAATCAGAAGAAGCAGAAGAAAGAGAAGGAGAAGGTGAAGTCTGGAGGGTGAAGCAGAAGAAACAGAAGAAGGAGAAGGAGAAGGTGAAGACTGGAGGGTGAATCAGAAGAAGTAGAAGAAGGAGAAGGAGAAGGTGAAGTCTGGAGGGTGAATCAGAAGAAGTAGAAGAAGGAGAAGGAGAAGGTGAAGTCTGGAGGGTGAATCAGAAGAAACAGAAGAAGGAGAAGGAGAAGGTGAAGTCTGGAGGGTGAATCAGAAGAAGTAGACGAAGGAGAAGGAGAAGGTGAAGTCTGGAGGGTGAATCAGAAGAAGCAGAAGAAGGAGAAGGAGAAGGTGAAGTCTGGAGGGTGAATCAGAAGAAGTAGAAGAAGGAGAAGGAGAAGGTGAAGTCTGGAGGGTGAATCAGAAGAAGCAGAATAAGGAGAAGGAGAAGGTGAAGTCTGGAGGGTGAATCAGAAGAAGCTGAAGAAGGAGAAGGAGAAGGTGAAGTCTGGAGGGTGAATCAGAAGAAGTAGAAGAAGGAGAAGGACAAGATGAAGTCTGGAGGGTGAATCAGAAGAAGTAGAAGAAGGAGAAGGAGAAGGTGAAGTCTGGAGGGTGAATCAGAAGAAGTAGAAGAAGGAGAAGGAGAAGATGAAGTCTGGAGGGTGAATCAGAAGAAACAGAAGAATGAGAAGGAGAAGGTGAAGTCTGGAGGGTGAATCAGAAGAAGTAGAAGAAGGAGAAGGAGAAGGTGTAGTCTGGAGGGTGAATCAGAAGAAGTAGACGAAGGAGAAGGAGAAGGTGAAGTCTGGAGGGTGAATCAGAAGAAGCAGAAGAACGAGAAGGAGAAGGTGAAGTCTGGAGGGTGAATCAGAAGAAGTAGAAGAAGGAGAAGGAGAAGGTGAAGTCTGGAGGGTGAATCAGAAGAAGCAGAAGAAGGAGAATGAGAAGGTGAAGTCGGGAGGGTGAATCAGAAGAAGCAGAAGAAGGAGAAGGAGAAGGTGAAGTCTGGAGGGTGAATCAGAAGAAGTAGAAGAAGGAGAAGGAGAAGTTGAAGTCTGGAGGGTGAAGCAGAAGAAGTAGAAGATGGAGAAGGAGAAGGTGAAGTCAGGAGGGTGAATCAGAAGAAGTAGAAGAAGGAGAAGGAGAAGGTGAAGTCAGGAGGGTGAATCAGAAGAAGCAGAAGAAGGAGAAGGAGAAGGTGAAGTCTGGAGGGTGAATCAGAAGAATCAGAAGAAGGAGAAGGAGAAGGTGAAGTCTGGAGGGTGAATCAGAAGAAGCAAAGGAAGGAGAAGGAGAAGGTGAAGTCTGGAGGGTGAATCAGAAGAAGCAGAATAAGGAGAAGGAGAAGTTGAAGTCTGGAGGGTGAATCAGAAAAAGCAGAATAAGGAGAAGGAGAAGGTGAAGTCTGGAGGGTAAATCAGAAGAAGCAGGAGAAGGAGAAGGAGGAGGTGAAGTCTGGAGGGTGAATCAGAAGAAGTAGAAGAAGGAGAAGGAGAAGGTGAAGTCTGGAGGGTGAAGCAGAAGAAGTAGAAGAAGGAGAAGGAGAAGGTGAAGTCAGGAGGGTGAATCAGAAGAAGTAGAAGAAGGAGAAGGAGAAGGTGAAGTCAGGAGGGTGAATCAGAAGAAGCAGAAGAAGGAGAAGGAGAAGGTGAAGGCTGGAGGGTGAAGCAGAAGAAACAGAAGAAGGAGAAGGAGAAGGTGAAGACTGGAGGGTGAATCAGAAGAAGTAGAAGAAGGAGAAGGAGAAGGTGAAGTCTGGAGGGTGAATCAGAAGAAGTAGAAGAAGGAGAAGGAGAAGGTGAAGTCTGGAGGGTGAATCAGAAGAAGCAGAAGAAGGAGAAGGAGAAGATGAAGTCTGGAGGGTGAATCAGAAGAAGTAGAAGAAGGAGAAGGAGAAGGTGAAGTCTGGAGGGTGAATCAGAAGTAGTAGAAGAAGGAGAAGGAGAAGGTGAAGTCTGGAGGGTGAATCAGAAGAAACAGAAGAAGGAGAAGGAGAAGGTGAAGTCTGGAGGGTGAATCAGAAGAAGTAGAAGAAGGAGAAGGAGAAGGTGTAGTCTGGAGGGTGAATCAGAAGAAGTAGACGAAGGAGAAGGAGAAGGTGAAGTCTGGAGGGTGAATCAGAAGAAGCAGAAGAAGGAGATGGAGAAGGTGAAGTCTGGAGGGTGAATCAGAAGAAGTAGAAGAAGGAGAAGGAGAAGGTGAAGTCTGGAGGGTGAATCAGAAGAAGCAGAAGAAGGAGAAGGAGAAGGTGAAGTCTGGAGGGTGATTCAGAAGAAGCAGAATAAGGAGAAGGAGAAGGTGATGTCTGGAGGGTGAATCAGAAGAAGCAGAAGAAGGAGATTGAGAAGGTGAAGTCTGGAGGGTGAATCAGAAGAAGCAGAAGAAGGAGAAGGAGAAGGTGAAGTCTGGAGGGTGAATCAGAAGAAGCAGAAGAAGGAGAAGGAGAAGGTGAAGTCTGAGGGTGAAGCAGAAGAAGTAGAAGAAGGAGAAGGAGAAGGTGAAGTCAGGAGGGTGAATCAGAAGAAGTAGAAGAAGGAGAAGGAGAAGGTGAAGTCAGGAGGGTGAATCAGAAGAAGCAGAAGAAGGAGAAGGAGAAGGTGAAGTCTGGAGGGTGAATCAGAAGAATCAGAAGAAGGAGAAGGAGAAGGTGAAGTCTGGAGGGTGAATCAGAAGAAGCAGAAGAAAGAGAAGGAGAAGGTGAAGTCTGGAGGGTGAAGCAGAAGAAACAGAAGAAGGAGAAGGAGAAGGTGAAGACTGGAGGGTGAATCAGAAGAAGTAGAAGAAGGAGAAGGAGAAGGTGAAGTCTGGAGGGTGAATCAGAAGAAGTAGAAGAAGGAGAAGGAGAAGGTGAAGTCTGGAGGGTGAATCAGAAGAAGCAGAAGAAGGAGAAGGAGAAGGTGAAGTCTGGAGGGTGAATCAGAAGAAGCAGAAGAAGGAGAAGGAGAAGATGAAGTCTGGAGGGTGAATCGGAAGAAGTAGAAGAAGGAGAAGGAGAAGGTGAAGTCTGGAGGGTGAATCAGAAGAAGGAGAAGAAGGAGAAGGAGAAGTTGAAGTCTGGAGGGTGAATCAGAACAAGCAGAAGAAGGAGAAGGAGAAGGTGAAGTCTGGAGGGTGAATCAGAAGAAGCAGAAGAAGGAGAAGGAGAAGATGAAGTCTGGAGGGTGAATCAGAAGAAGTAGAAGAAGGAGAAGGAGAAGGTGAAGTCTGGAGGGTGAATCAGAAGAAGTAGAAGAAGGAGAAGGAGAAGATGAAGTCTGGAGGGTGAATCAGAAGAAACAGAAGAAGGAGGAGGAGAAGGTGAAGTCTGGAGGGTGAATCAGAAGAAGTAGAAGAAGGAGAAGGAGAAGGTGTAGTCTGGAGGGTGAATCAGAAGAAGTAGACGAAGGAGAAGGAGAAGGTGAAGTCTGGAGGGTGAATCAGAAGAAGCAGAAGAAGGAGAAGGAGAAGGTGAAGTCTGGAGGGTGAATCAGAAGAAGTAGAAGAAGGAGAAGGAGAAGGTGAAGTCTGGAGGGTGAATCAGAAGAAGCAGAAGAAGGAGAAGGAGAAGGTGAAGTCTGGAGGGTGAATCAGAAGAAGCAGAAGAAGGAGAAGGAGAAGGTGAAGTCTGGAGGGTGAATCAGAAGAAGTAGAAGAAGGAGAACGAGAAGTTGAAGTCTGGAGGGTGAAGCAGAAGAAGTAGAAGATGGAGAAGGAGAAGGTGAAGTCAGGAGGGTGAATCAGAAGAAGTAGAAGAAGGAGAAGGTGAAGTCAGGAGGGTGAATCAGAAGAAGCAGAAGATGGAGAAGGAGAAGGTGAAGTCTGGAGGGTGAATCAGAAGAATCAGAAGAAGGAGAAGGAGAAGGTGAAGTCTGGAGGGTGAATCAGAAGAAGCAAAGGAAGGAGAAGGAGAAGGTGAAGTCTGGAGGGTGAATCAGAAGAAGCAGAATAAGGAGAAGGAGAAGGTGAAGTCTGGAGGGTGAATCAGAAGAAGCAGAAGAAAGAGAAGGAGAAGGTGAAGTCTGGAGGGTGAAGCAGAAGAAACAGAAGAAGGAGAAGGAGAAGGTGAAGACTGGAGGGTGAATCAGAAGAAGTAGAAGAAGGAGAAGCAGAAGGTGAAGTCTGGAGGGTGAATCAGAAGAAGTAGAAGAAGGAGAAGCAGAAGGTGAAGTCTGGAGGGTGAATCAGAAGAAGCAGAAGAAGGAGAAGGAGAAGGTGAAGTCTGGAGGGTGAATCAGAAGAAGCAGAAGAAGGAGAAGGAGAAGATGAAGTCTGGAGGGTGAATCGGAAGAAGTAGAAGAAGGAGAAGGAGAAGGTGAAGTCTGGAGGGTGAATCAGAAGAAGTAGAAGAAGGAGAAGGAGAAGTTGAAGTCTGGAGGGTGAATCAGAACAAGCAGAAGAAGGAGAAGGAGAAGGTGAAGTCTGGAGGGTGAATCAGAAGAAGCAGAAGAAGGAAAAGGAGAAGATGAAGTCTGGAGGGTGAATCAGAAGAAGTAGAAGAAGGAGAAGGAGAAGGTGAAGTCTGGAGGGTGAATCAGAAGAAGTAGAAGAAGGAGAAGGAGAAGATGAAGTCTGGAGGGTGAATCAGAAGAAACAGAAGAAGGAGGAGGAGAAGGTGAAGTCTGGAGGGTGAATCAGAAGAAGTAGAAGAAGGAGAAGGAGAAGGTGTAGTCTGGAGGGTGAATCAGAAGAAGTAGACGAAGGAGAAGGAGAAGGTGAAGTCTGGAGGGTGAATCAGAAGAAGCAGAAGAAGGAGAAGGAGAAGGTGAAGTCTGGAGGGTGAATCAGAAGAAGTAGAAGAAGGAGAAGGAGAAGGTGAAGTCTGGAGGGTGAATCAGAAGAAGCAGAAGAAGGAGAAGGAGAAGGTGAAGTCTGGAGGGTGAATCAGAAGAAGCAGAAGAAGGAGAAGGAGAAGGTGAAGTTTGGAGGGTGAATCAGAAGAAGTAGAAGAAGGAGAACGAGAAGTTGAAGTCTGGAGGGTGAAGCAGAAGAAGTAGAAGATGGAGAAGGAGAAGGTGAAGTCAGGAGGGTGAATCAGAAGAAGTAGAAGAAGGAGAAGGTGAAGTCAGGAGGGTGAATCAGAAGAAGCAGAAGATGGAGAAGGAGAAGGTGAAGTCTGGAGGGTGAATCAGAAGAATCAGAAGAAGGAGAAGGAGAAGGTGAAGTCTGGAGGGTGAATCAGAAGAAGCAAAGGAAGGAGAAGGAGAAGGTGAAGTCTGGAGGGTGAATCAGAAGAAGCAGAATAAGGAGAAGGAGAAGGTGAAGTCTGGAGGGTGAATCAGAAGAAGCAGAATAAGGAGAAGGAGAAGGTGAAGTCTGGAGGGTGAATCAGAAGAAGTAGAAGAAGGAGAAGGAGAAGGTGAAGTCTGGAGGGTGAAGCAGAAGAAGTAGAAGAAGGAGAAGGAGAAGCTGAAGTCAGGAGGGTGAATCAGAAGAAGTAGAAGAAGGAGAAGGAGAAGGTGAAGTCAGGAGGGTGAATCAGAAGAAGCAGAAGAAGGAGAAGGAGTAGGTGAAGTCTGGAGGGTGAATCAGAAGAATCAGAAGAAGGAGAAGGAGAAGGTGAAGTCTGGAGGGTGAATCAGAAGAAGCAGAAGAAAGAGAAGGAGAAGGTGAAGTCTGGAGGGTGAAGCAGAAGAAACAGAAGAAGGAGAAGGAGAAGGTGAAGACTGGAGGGTGAATCAGAAGAAGTAGAAGAAGGAGAAGGAGAAGGTGAAGTCTGGTGGGTGAATCAGAAGAAGTAGAAGAAGGAGAAGGAGAAGGTGAAGTCTGGAGGGTGAATCAGAAGAAGCAGAAGAAGGAGAAGGAGAAGGTGAAGTCTGGAGGGTGAATCAGAAGAAGCAGAAGAAGGAGAAGGAGAAGATGAAGTCTGGAGGGTGAATCAGAAGAAGTAGAAGAAGGAGAAGGAGAAGGTGAAGTCTGGAGGGTGAATCAGAAGAAGCAGAAGAAGGAGAAGGAGAAGGTGAAGTCTGGAGGGTGATTCAGAAGAAGCAGAATAAGGAGAAGGAGAAGGTGATGTCTGGAGGGTGAATCAGAAGAAGCAGAAGAAGGAGATTGAGAAGGTGAAGTCTGGAGGGTGAATCAGAAGAAGCAGAAGAAGGAGAAGGAGAAGGTGAAGTCTGGAGGGTGAATCAGAAGAAGCAGAAGAAGGAGAAGGAGAAGGTGAAGTCTGAGGGTGAAGCAGAAGAAGTAGAAGAAGGAGAAGGAGAAGGTGAAGTCAGGAGGGTGAATCAGAAGAAGTAGAAGAAGGAGAAGGAGAAGGTGAAGTCAGGAGGGTGAATCAGAAGAAGCAGAAGAAGGAGAAGGAGAAGGTGAAGTCTGGAGGGTGAATCAGAAGAATCAGAAGAAGGAGAAGGAGAAGGTGAAGTCTGGAGGGTGAATCAGAAGAAGCAGAAGAAAGAGAAGGAGAAGGTGAAGTCTGGAGGGTGAAGCAGAAGAAACAGAAGAAGGAGAAGGAGAAGGTGAAGACTGGAGGGTGAATCAGAAGAAGTAGAAGAAGGAGAAGGAGAAGGTGAAGTCTGGAGGGTGAATCAGAAGAAGTAGAAGAAGGAGAAGGAGAAGGTGAAGTCTGGAGGGTGAATCAGAAGAAGCAGAAGAAGGAGAAGGAGAAGGTGAAGTCTGGAGGGTGAATCAGAAGAAGCAGAAGAAGGAGAAGGAGAAGATGAAGTCTGGAGGGTGAATCGGAAGAAGTAGAAGAAGGAGAAGGAGAAGGTGAAGTCTGGAGGGTGAATCAGAAGAAGGAGAAGAAGGAGAAGGAGAAGTTGAAGTCTGGAGGGTGAATCAGAACAAGCAGAAGAAGGAGAAGGAGAAGGTGAAGTCTGGAGGGTGAATCAGAAGAAGCAGAAGAAGGAGAAGGAGAAGATGAAGTCTGGAGGGTGAATCAGAAGAAGTAGAAGAAGGAGAAGGAGAAGGTGAAGTCTGGAGGGTGAATCAGAAGAAGTAGAAGAAGGAGAAGGAGAAGATGAAGTCTGGAGGGTGAATCAGAAGAAACAGAAGAAGGAGGAGGAGAAGGTGAAGTCTGGAGGGTGAATCAGAAGAAGTAGAAGAAGGAGAAGGAGAAGGTGTAGTCTGGAGGGTGAATCAGAAGAAGTAGACGAAGGAGAAGGAGAAGGTGAAGTCTGGAGGGTGAATCAGAAGAAGCAGAAGAAGGAGAAGGAGAAGGTGAAGTCTGGAGGGTGAATCAGAAGAAGTAGAAGAAGGAGAAGGAGAAGGTGAAGTCTGGAGGGTGAATCAGAAGAAGCAGAAGAAGGAGAAGGAGAAGGTGAAGTCTGGAGGGTGAATCAGAAGAAGCAGAAGAAGGAGAAGGAGAAGGTGAAGTCTGGAGGGTGAATCAGAAGAAGTAGAAGAAGGAGAACGAGAAGTTGAAGTCTGGAGGGTGAAGCAGAAGAAGTAGAAGATGGAGAAGGAGAAGGTGAAGTCAGGAGGGTGAATCAGAAGAAGTAGAAGAAGGAGAAGGTGAAGTCAGGAGGGTGAATCAGAAGAAGCAGAAGATGGAGAAGGAGAAGGTGAAGTCTGGAGGGTGAATCAGAAGAATCAGAAGAAGGAGAAGGAGAAGGTGAAGTCTGGAGGGTGAATCAGAAGAAGCAAAGGAAGGAGAAGGAGAAGGTGAAGTCTGGAGGGTGAATCAGAAGAAGCAGAATAAGGAGAAGGAGAAGGTGAAGTCTGGAGGGTGAATCAGAAGAAGCAGAAGAAAGAGAAGGAGAAGGTGAAGTCTGGAGGGTGAAGCAGAAGAAACAGAAGAAGGAGAAGGAGAAGGTGAAGACTGGAGGGTGAATCAGAAGAAGTAGAAGAAGGAGAAGCAGAAGGTGAAGTCTGGAGGGTGAATCAGAAGAAGTAGAAGAAGGAGAAGCAGAAGGTGAAGTCTGGAGGGTGAATCAGAAGAAGCAGAAGAAGGAGAAGGAGAAGGTGAAGTCTGGAGGGTGAATCAGAAGAAGCAGAAGAAGGAGAAGGAGAAGATGAAGTCTGGAGGGTGAATCGGAAGAAGTAGAAGAAGGAGAAGGAGAAGGTGAAGTCTGGAGGGTGAATCAGAAGAAGTAGAAGAAGGAGAAGGAGAAGTTGAAGTCTGGAGGGTGAATCAGAACAAGCAGAAGAAGGAGAAGGAGAAGGTGAAGTCTGGAGGGTGAATCAGAAGAAGCAGAAGAAGGAAAAGGAGAAGATGAAGTCTGGAGGGTGAATCAGAAGAAGTAGAAGAAGGAGAAGGAGAAGGTGAAGTCTGGAGGGTGAATCAGAAGAAGTAGAAGAAGGAGAAGGAGAAGATGATGTCTGGAGGGTGAATCAGAAGAAACAGAAGAAGGAGGAGGAGAAGGTGAAGTCTGGAGGGTGAATCAGAAGAAGTAGAAGAAGGAGAAGGAGAAGGTGTAGTCTGGAGGGTGAATCAGAAGAAGTAGACGAAGGAGAAGGAGAAGGTGAAGTCTGGAGGGTGAATCAGAAGAAGCAGAAGAAGGAGAAGGAGAAGGTGAAGTCTGGAGGGTGAATCAGAAGAAGTAGAAGAAGGAGAAGGAGAAGGTGAAGTCTGGAGGGTGAATCAGAAGAAGCAGAAGAAGGAGAAGGAGAAGGTGAAGTCTGGAGGGTGAATCAGAAGAAGCAGAAGAAGGAGAAGGAGAAGGTGAAGTTTGGAGGGTGAATCAGAAGAAGTAGAAGAAGGAGAACGAGAAGTTGAAGTCTGGAGGGTGAAGCAGAAGAAGTAGAAGATGGAGAAGGAGAAGGTGAAGTCAGGAGGGTGAATCAGAAGAAGTAGAAGAAGGAGAAGGTGAAGTCAGGAGGGTGAATCAGAAGAAGCAGAAGATGGAGAAGGAGAAGGTGAAGTCTGGAGGGTGAATCAGAAGAATCAGAAGAAGGAGAAGGAGAAGGTGAAGTCTGGAGGGTGAATCAGAAGAAGCAAAGGAAGGAGAAGGAGAAGGTGAAGTCTGGAGGGTGAATCAGAAGAAGCAGAATAAGGAGAAGGAGAAGGTGAAGTCTGGAGGGTGAATCAGAAGAAGCAGAATAAGGAGAAGGAGAAGGTGAAGTCTGGAGGGTGAATCAGAAGAAGTAGAAGAAGGAGAAGGAGAAGGTGAAGTCTGGAGGGTGAAGCAGAAGAAGTAGAAGAAGGAGAAGGAGAAGCTGAAGTCAGGAGGGTGAATCAGAAGAAGTAGAAGAAGGAGAAGGAGAAGGTGAAGTCAGGAGGGTGAATCAGAAGAAGCAGAAGAAGGAGAAGGAGTAGGTGAAGTCTGGAGGGTGAATCAGAAGAATCAGAAGAAGGAGAAGGAGAAGGTGAAGTCTGGAGGGTGAATCAGAAGAAGCAGAAGAAAGAGAAGGAGAAGGTGAAGTCTGGAGGGTGAAGCAGAAGAAACAGAAGAAGGAGAAGGAGAAGGTGAAGACTGGAGGGTGAATCAGAAGAAGTAGAAGAAGGAGAAGGAGAAGGTGAAGTCTGGTGGGTGAATCAGAAGAAGTAGAAGAAGGAGAAGGAGAAGGTGAAGTCTGGAGGGTGAATCAGAAGAAGCAGAAGAAGGAGAAGGAGAAGGTGAAGTCTGGAGGGTGAATCAGAAGAAGCAGAAGAAGGAGAAGGAGAAGATGAAGTCTGGAGGGTGAATCAGAAGAAGTAGAAGAAGGAGAAGGAGAAGGTGAAGTCTGGAGGGTGAATCAGAAGTAGTAGAAGAAGGAGAAGGAGAAGGTGAAGTCTGGAGGGTGAATCAGAAGAAACAGAGGAAGGAGAAGGAGAAGGTGAAGTCTGGAGGGTGAATCAGAAGAAGTAGAAGAAGGAGAAGGAGAAGGTGTAGTCTGGAGGGTGAATCAGAAGAAGTAGACGAAGGAGAAGGAGAAGGTGAAGTCTGGAGGGTGAATCAGAAGAAGCAGAAGAAGGAGATGGAGAAGGTGAAGTCTGGAGGGTGAATCAGAAAAAGTAGAAGAAGGAGAAGGAGAAGGTGAAGTCTGGAGGGTGAATCAGAAGAAGCAGAAGAAGGAGAAGGAGAAGGTGAAGTCTGGAGGGTGATTCAGAAGAAGCAGAATAAGGAGAAGGAGAAGGTGATGTCTGGAGGGTGAATCAGAAGAAGCAGAAGAAGGAGAAGGAGAAGGTGAAGTCTGGAGGGTGAATCAGAAGAAGTAGAAGAAGGAGAAGGAGAAGGTGAAGTCTGGAGGGTGAATCAGAAGAAGTAGAAGAAGGAGAAGGAGAAGGTGAAGTCTGGAGGGTGAATCAGAAGAAGTAGAAGAAGGAGAAGGAGAAGGTGAAGTCTGGAGGGGGAAGCAGAAGAAGTAGAAGAAGGAGAAGGAGAAGGTGAAGTCAGGAGGGTGAATCAGAAGATGTAGAAGAAGGAGAAGGAGAAGGTGAAGTCAGGAGGGTGAATCAGAAGAAGCAGAAGAAGGAGAAGGAGAAGGTGAAGTCTGGAGGGTGAATCAGAAGAATCAGAAGAAGGAGAAGGAGAAGGTGAAGTCTGGAGGGTGAATCAGAAGAAGTATAAGAAGGAGAAGGAGAAGGTGAAGTCTGGAGGGTGAATCAGAAGAAGCAGAAGAAGGAGAAGGAGATGGTGAAGTCTGGAGGGTGAATCAGAAGAAGTAGACGAAGGAGAAGGAGAAGGTGAAGTCTGGAGGGTGAATCAGAAGAAGCAGAAGAAGGAGATGGAGAAGGTGAAGTCTGGAGGGTGAATCAGAAGAAGTAGAAGAAGGAGAAGGTGAAGGTGAAGTCTGGAGGGTGAATCAGAAGAAGCAGAAGAAGGAGAAGGAGAAGGTGAAGTCTGGAGGGTGAATCAGAAGAAGCAGAAGAAGGAGAAGGAGAAGGTGAAGTCTGGAGGGTGATTCAGAAGAAGCAGAATAAGGAGAAGGAGAAGGTGAAGTCTGGAGGGTGAACCAGAAGAAGCAGAAGAAGGAGAAGGAGAAGGTGAAGTCTGGAGGGTGAATCAGAAGAAGTAGAAGAAGGAGAAGGAGAAGATGAAGTCTGGAGGGTGAATCAGAAGAAGTAGAAGAAGGAGAAGGAGAAGGTGAAGTCTGGAGGGTGAATCAGAAGAAGTAGAAGAAGGAGAAGGAGAAGGTGAAGTCTGGAGGGTGAAGCAGAAGAAGTAGAAGAAGGAGAAGGAGAAGGTGAAGTCAGGAGGGTGAATCAGAAGATGTAGAAGAAGGAGAAGGAGAAGGTGAAGTCAGGAGGGTGAATCAGAAGAAGCAGAAGAAGGAGAAGGAGAAGGTGAAGTCTGGAGGGTGAATCAGAAGAAGTAGAAGAAGGAGAAGGAGAAGGTGAAGTCTGGAGGGTGAATCAGAAGAAGCAGAAGAAGGAGAAGGAGAAGGTGAAGTCTGGAGGGTGAATCAGAAGAAGCAGAAGAAGGAGAAGGAGAAGGTGAAGTCTGGAGGGTGAATCAGAAGAAGTAGAAGAAGGAGAAGGAGAAGGTGAAGTCTGGAGGGTGAATCAGAAGAAGCAGAAGAAGGAGAAGGAGAAGGTGAAGTCTGGAGGGTGAATCAGAAGAAGCAGAAGAAGCAGAAGGAGAAGGTGAAGTCTGGAGGGTGAATCAGAAGAAGTAGAAGAAGGAGAAGGAGAAGTTGAAGTCTGGAGGGTGAAGCAGAAGAAGTAGAAGATGGAGAAGGAGAAGGTGAAGTCAGGAGGGTGAATCAGAAGAAGTAGAAGAAGGAGAAGGAGAAGGTGAAGTCAGGAGGGTGAATCAGAAGAAGCAGAAGATGGAGAAGGAGAAGGTGAAGTCTGGAGGGTGAATCAGAAGAATCAGAAGAAGGAGAAGGAGAAGGTGAAGTCTGGAGGGTGAATCAGAAGAAGCAAAGGAAGGAGAAGGAGAAGGTGAAGTCTGGAGGGTGAATCAGAAGAGGCAGAATAAGGAGAAGGAGAAGTTGAAGTCTGGAGGTTGAATCAGAAGAAGCAGAATAAGGAGAAGGAGAAGGTGAAGTCTGGAGGGTGAATCAGAAGAAGCAGAAGAAGGAGAAGGAGAAGGTGAAGTCTGGAGGGTGAATCAGAAGAAGTAGAAGAAGGAGAAGGAGAAGGTGAAGTCTGGAGGGTGAAGCAGAAGAAGTAGAAGAAGGAGAAGGAGAAGGTGAAGTCAGGAGGGTGAATCAGAAGAAGTAGAAGAAGGAGAAGGAGAAGGTGAAGTCAGGAGGGTGTATCAGAAGAAGCAGAAGAAGGAGAAGGAGAAGGTGAAGGCTGGAGGGTGAATCAGAAGAATCAGAAGAAGGAGAAGGAGAAGGTGAAGTCTGGAGGGTGAATCAGAAGAAGCAGAAGAAAGAGAAGGAGAAGGTGAAGTCTGGAGGGTGAAGCAGAAGAAACAGAAGAAGGAGAAGGAGAAGGTGAAGACTGGAGGGTGAATCAGAAGAAGTAGAAGAAGGAGAAGGAGAAGGTGAAGTCTGGAGGGTGAATCAGAAGAAGTAGAAGAAGGAGAAGGAGAAGGTGAAGTCTGGAGGGTGAATCAGAAGAAACAGAAGAAGGAGAAGGAGAAGATGAAGTCTGGAGGGTGAATCAGAAGAAGTAGAAGAAGGAGAAGGAGAAGGTGTAGTCTGGAGGGTGAATCAGAAGAAGTAGACGAAGGAGAAGGAGAAGGTGAAGTCTGGAGGGTGAATCAGAAGAAGCAGAAGAAGGAGAAGGAGAAGGTGAAGTCTGGAGGGTGAATCAGAAGAAGTAGAAGAAGGAGAAGGAGAAGGTGAAGTCTGGAGGGTGAATCAGAAGAAGCAGAATAAGGAGAAGGAGAAGGTGAAGTCTGGAGGGTGAATCAGAAGAAGCAGAAGAAGGAGAAGGAGAAGGTGAAGGCTGAAGGGTGAATCAGAAGAAGTAGAAGAAGGAGAAGGAGAAGATGAAGTCTGGAGGGTGAATCAGAAGAAGTAGAAGAAGGAGAAGGAGAAGGTGAAGTCTGGAGGGTGAATCAGAAGAAGTAGAAGAAGGAGAAGGAGAAGATGAAGTCTGGAGGGTGAATCAGAAGAAACAGAAGAATGAGAAGGGGAAGGTGAAGTCTGGAGGGTGAATCAGAAGAAGTAGAATAAGGAGAAGGAGAAGGTGAAGTCTGGAGGGTGAATCAGAAGAAGCAGAAGAAGGAGAAGGAGAAGGTGAAGTCTGGAGGGTGAATCAGAAGAAGTAGAAGAAGGAGAAGGAGAAGGTGAAGTCTGGAGGGTGAAGCAGAAGAAGTAGAAGAAGGAGAAGGAGAAGTTGAAGTCAGGAGGGTGAATCAGAAGAAGTAGAAGAAGGAGAAGGTGAAGTCAGGAGGGTGAATCAGAAGAAGCAGAAGAAGGAGAAGGAGAAGGTGAAGGCTGGAGGGTGAATCAGAAGAATCAGAAGAAGGAGAAGGAGAAGGTGAAGTCTGGAGGGTGAATCAGAAGAAGCAGAAGAAAGAGAAGGAGAAGGTGAAGTCTGGAGGGTGAAGCAGAAGAAACAGAAGAAGGAGAAGGAGAAGGTGAAGACTGGAGGGTGAATCAGAAGAAGTAGAAGAAGGAGAAGGAGAAGGTGAAGTCTGGAGGGTGAATCAGAAGAAGTAGAAGAAGGAGAAGGAGAAGGTGAAGTCTGGAGGGTGAATCAGAAGAAACAGAAGAAGGAGAAGGAGAAGGTGAAGTCTGGAGGGTGAATCAGAAGAAGTAGAAGAAGGAGAAGGAGAAGGTGTAGTCTGGAGGGTGAATCAGAAGAAGTAGACGAAGGAGAAGGAGAAGGTGAAGTCTGGAGGGTGAATCAGAAGAAGCAGAAGAAGGAGAAGGAGAAGGTGAAGTCTGGAGGGTGAATCAGAAGAAGTAGAAGAAGGAGAAGGAGAAGGTGAAGTCTGGAGGGTGAATCAGAAGAAGCAGAATAAGGAGAAGGAGAAGGTGAAGTCTGGAGGGTGAATCAGAAGAAGCTGAAGAAGGAGAAGGAGAAGGTGAAGTCTGGAGGGTGAATCAGAAGAAGTAGAAGAAGGAGAAGGACAAGATGAAGTCTGGAGGGTGAATCAGAAGAAGTAGAAGAAGGAGAAGGAGAAGGTGAAGTCTGGAGGGTGAATCAGAAGAAGTAGAAGAAGGAGAAGGAGAAGATGAAGTCTGGAGGGTGAATCAGAAGAAACAGAAGAATGAGAAGGAGAAGGTGAAGTCTGGAGGGTGAATCAGAAGAAGTAGAAGAAGGAGAAGGAGAAGGTGTAGTCTGGAGGGTGAATCAGAAGAAGTAGACGAAGGAGAAGGAGAAGGTGAAGTCTGGAGGGTGAATCAGAAGAAGCAGAAGAACGAGAAGGAGAAGGTGAAGTCTGGAGGGTGAATCAGAAGAAGTAGAAGAAGGAGAAGGAGAAGGTGAAGTCTGGAGGGTGAATCAGAAGAAGCAGAAGAAGGAGAATGAGAAGGTGAAGTCGGGAGGGTGAATCAGAAGAAGCAGAAGAAGGAGAAGGAGAAGGTGAAGTCTGGAGGGTGAATCAGAAGAAGTAGAAGAAGGAGAAGGAGAAGTTGAAGTCTGGAGGGTGAAGCAGAAGAAGTAGAAGATGGAGAAGGAGAAGGTGAAGTCAGGAGGGTGAATCAGAAGAAGTAGAAGAAGGAGAAGGAGAAGGTGAAGTCAGGAGGGTGAATCAGAAGAAGCAGAAGATGGAGAAGGAGAAGGTGAAGTCTGGAGGGTGAATCAGAAGAATCAGAAGAAGGAGAAGGAGAAGGTGAAGTCTGGAGGGTGAATCAGAAGAAGCAAAGGAAGGAGAAGGAGAAGGTGAAGTCTGGAGGGTGAATCAGAAGAAGCAGAATAAGGAGAAGGAGAAGTTGAAGTCTGGAGGGTGAATCAGAAGAAGCAGAATAAGGAGAAGGAGAAGGTGAAGTCTGGAGGGTAAATCAGAAGAAGCAGGAGAAGGAGAAGGAGAAGGTGAAGTCTGGAGGGTGAATCAGAAGAAGTAGAAGAAGGAGAAGGAGAAGGTGAAGTCTGGAGGGTGAAGCAGAAGAAGTAGAAGAAGGAGAAGGAGAAGGTGAAGTCAGGAGGGTGAATCAGAAGAAGTAGAAGAAGGAGAAGGAGAAGGTGAAGTCAGGAGGGTGAATCAGAAGAAGCAGAAGAAGGAGAAGGAGAAGGTGAAGGCTGGAGGGTGAAGCAGAAGAAACAGAAGAAGGAGAAGGAGAAGGTGAAGACTGGAGGGTGAATCAGAAGAAGTAGAAGAAGGAGAAGGAGAAGGTGAAGTCTGGAGGGTGAATCAGAAGAAGTAGAAGAAGGAGAAGGAGAAGGTGAAGTCTGGAGGGTGAATCAGAAGAAGCAGAAGAAGGAGAAGGAGAAGATGAAGTCTGGAGGGTGAATCAGAAGAAGTAGAAGAAGGAGAAGGAGAAGGTGAAGTCTGGAGGGTGAATCAGAAGTAGTAGAAGAAGGAGAAGGAGAAGGTGAAGTCTGGAGGGTGAATCAGAAGAAACAGAAGAAGGAGAAGGAGAAGGTGAAGTCTGGAGGGTGAATCAGAAGAAGTAGAAGAAGGAGAAGGAGAAGGTGTAGTCTGGAGGGTGAATCAGAAGAAGTAGACGAAGGAGAAGGAGAAGGTGAAGTCTGGATTGTGAATCAGAAGAAGCAGAAGAAGGAGATGGAGAAGGTGAAGTCTGGAGGGTGAATCAGAAGAAGTAGAAGAAGGAGAAGGAGAAGGTGAAGTCTGGAGGGTGAATCAGAAGAAGCAGAAGAAGGAGAAGGAGAAGGTGAAGTCTGGAGGGTGATTCAGAAGAAGCAGAATAAGGAGAAGGAGAAGGTGATGTCTGGAGGGTGAATCAGAAGAAGCAGAAGAAGGAGATTGAGAAGGTGAAGTCTGGAGGGTGAATCAGAAGAAGCAGAAGAAGGAGAAGGAGAAGGTGAAGTCTGGAGGGTGAATCAGAAGAAGCAGAAGAAGGAGAAGGAGAAGGTGAAGTCTGAGGGTGAAGCAGAAGAAGTAGAAGAAGTAGAAGGAGAAGGTGAAGTCAGGAGGGTGAATCAGAAGAAGTAGAAGAAGGAGAAGGAGAAGGTGAAGTCAGGAGGGTGAATCAGAAGAAGCAGAAGAAGGAGAAGGAGAAGGTGAAGTCTGGAGGGTGAATCAGAAGAATCAGAAGAAGGAGAAGGAGAAGGTGAAGTCTGGAGGGTGAATCAGAAGAAGCAGAAGAAAGAGAAGGAGAAGGTGAAGTCTGGAGGGTGAAGCAGAAGAAACAGAAGAAGGAGAAGGAGAAGGTGAAGACTGGAGGGTGAATCAGAAGAAGTAGAAGAAGGAGAAGGAGAAGGTGAAGTCTGGAGGGTGAATCAGAAGAAGTAGAAGAAGGAGAAGGAGAAGGTGAAGTCTGGAGGGTGAATCAGAAGAAGCAGAAGAAGGAGAAGGAGAAGGTGAAGTCTGGAGGGTGAATCAGAAGAAGCAGAAGAAGGAGAAGGAGAAGATGAAGTCTGGAGGGTGAATCGGAAGAAGTAGAAGAAGGAGAAGGAGAAGGTGAAGTCTGGAGGGTGAATCAGAAGAAGTAGAAGAAGGAGAAGGAGAAGTTGAAGTCTGGAGGGTGAATCAGAACAAGCAGAAGAAGGAGAAGGAGAAGGTGAAGTCTGGAGGGTGAATCAGAAGAAGCAGAAGAAGGAGAAGGAGAAGATGAAGTCTGGAGGGTGAATCAGAAGAAGTAGAAGAAGGAGAAGGAGAAGGTGAAGTCTGGAGGGTGAATCAGAAGAAGTAGAAGAAGGAGAAGGAGAAGATGAAGTCTGGAGGGTGAATCAGAAGAAACAGAAGAAGGAGGAGGAGAAGGTGAAGTCTGGAGGGTGAATCAGAAGAAGTAGAAGAAGGAGAAGGAGAAGGTGTAGTCTGGAGGGTGAATCAGAAGAAGTAGACGAAGGAGAAGGAGAAGGTGAAGTCTGGAGGGTGAATCAGAAGAAGCAGAAGAAGGAGAAGGAGAAGGTGAAGTCTGGAGGGTGAATCAGAAGAAGTAGAAGAAGGAGAAGGAGAAGGTGAAGTCTGGAGGGTGAATCAGAAGAAGCAGAAGAAGGAGAAGGAGAAGGTGAAGTCTGGAGGGTGAATCAGAAGAAGCAGAAGAAGGAGAAGGAGAAGGTGAAGTCTGGAGGGTGAATCAGAAGAAGTAGAAGAAGGAGAACGAGAAGTTGAAGTCTGGAGGGTGAAGCAGAAGAAGTAGAAGATGGAGAAGGAGAAGGTGAAGTCAGGAGGGTGAATCAGAAGAAGTAGAAGAAGGAGAAGGTGAAGTCAGGAGGGTGAATCAGAAGAAGCAGAAGATGGAGAAGGAGAAGGTGAAGTCTGGAGGGTGAATCAGAAGAATCAGAAGAAGGAGAAGGAGAAGGTGAAGTCTGGAGGGTGAATCAGAAGAAGCAAAGGAAGGAGAAGGAGAAGGTGAAGTCTGGAGGGTGAATCAGAAGAAGCAGAATAAGGAGAAGGAGAAGGTGAAGTCTGGAGGGTGAATCAGAAGAAGCAGAAGAAGGAGAAGGAGAAGGTGAAGTCTGAGGGTGAAGCAGAAGAAGTAGAAGAAGGAGAAGGAGAAGGTGAAGTCAGGAGGGTGAATCAGAAGAAGTAGAAGAAGGAGAAGGAGAAGGTGAAGTCAGGAGGGTGAATCAGAAGAAGCAGAAGAAGGAGAAGGAGAAGGTGAAGTCTGGAGGGTGAATCAGAAGAATCAGAAGAAGGAGAAGGAGAAGGTGAAGTCTGGAGGGTGAATCAGAAGAAGCAGAAGAAAGAGAAGGAGAAGGTGAAGTCTGGAGGGTGAAGCAGAAGAAACAGAAGAAGGAGAAGGAGAAGGTGAAGACTGGAGGGTGAATCAGAAGAAGTAGAAGAAGGAGAAGGAGAAGGTGAAGTCTGGAGGGTGAATCAGAAGAAGTAGAAGAAGGAGAAGGAGAAGGTGAAGTCTGGAGGGTGAATCAGAAGAAGCAGAAGAAGGAGAAGGAGAAGGTGAAGTCTGGAGGGTGAATCAGAAGAAGCAGAAGAAGGAGAAGGAGAAGATGAAGTCTGGAGGGTGAATCGGAAGAAGTAGAAGAAGGAGAAGGAGAAGGTGAAGTCTGGAGGGTGAATCAGAAGAAGTAGAAGAAGGAGAAGGAGAAGTTGAAGTCTGGAGGGTGAATCAGAACAAGCAGAAGAAGGAGAAGGAGAAGGTGAAGTCTGGAGGGTGAATCAGAAGAAGCAGAAGAAGGAGAAGGAGAAGATGAAGTCTGGAGGGTGAATCAGAAGAAGTAGAAGAAGGAGAAGGAGAAGGTGAAGTCTGGAGGGTGAATCAGAAGAAGTAGAAGAAGGAGAAGGAGAAGATGAAGTCTGGAGGGTGAATCAGAAGAAACAGAAGAAGGAGGAGGAGAAGGTGAAGTCTGGAGGGTGAATCAGAAGAAGTAGAAGAAGGAGAAGGAGAAGGTGTAGTCTGGAGGGTGAATCAGAAGAAGTAGACGAAGGAGAAGGAGAAGGTGAAGTCTGGAGGGTGAATCAGAAGAAGCAGAAGAAGGAGAAGGAGAAGGTGAAGTCTGGAGGGTGAATCAGAAGAAGTAGAAGAAGGAGAAGGAGAAGGTGAAGTCTGGAGGGTGAATCAGAAGAAGCAGAAGAAGGAGAAGGAGAAGGTGAAGTCTGGAGGGTGAATCAGAAGAAGCAGAAGAAGGAGAAGGAGAAGGTGAAGTCTGGAGGGTGAATCAGAAGAAGTAGAAGAAGGAGAACGAGAAGTTGAAGTCTGGAGGGTGAAGCAGAAGAAGTAGAAGATGGAGAAGGAGAAGGTGAAGTCAGGAGGGTGAATCAGAAGAAGTAGAAGAAGGAGAAGGTGAAGTCAGGAGGGTGAATCAGAAGAAGCAGAAGATGGAGAAGGAGAAGGTGAAGTCTGGAGGGTGAATCAGAAGAATCAGAAGAAGGAGAAGGAGAAGGTGAAGTCTGGAGGGTGAATCAGAAGAAGCAAAGGAAGGAGAAGGAGAAGGTGAAGTCTGGAGGGTGAATCAGAAGAAGCAGAATAAGGAGAAGGAGAAGGTGAAGTCTGGAGGGTGAATCAGAAGAAGCAGAATAAGGAGAAGGAGAAGGTGAAGTCTGGAGGGTGAATCAGAAGAAGTAGAAGAAGGAGAAGGAGAAGGTGAAGTCTGGAGGGTGAAGCAGAAGAAGTAGAAGAAGGAGAAGGAGAAGCTGAAGTCAGGAGGGTGAATCAGAAGAAGTAGAAGAAGGAGAAGGAGAAGGTGAAGTCAGGAGGGTGAATCAGAAGAAGCAGAAGAAGGAGAAGGAGTAGGTGAAGTCTGGAGGGTGAATCAGAAGAATCAGAAGAAGGAGAAGGAGAAGGTGAAGTCTGGAGGGTGAATCAGAAGAAGCAGAAGAAAGAGAAGGAGAAGGTGAAGTCTGGAGGGTGAAGCAGAAGAAACAGAAGAAGGAGAAGGAGAAGGTGAAGACTGGCGGGTGAATCAGAAGAAGTAGAAGAAGGAGAAGGAGAAGGTGAAGTCTGGTGGGTGAATCAGAAGAAGTAGAAGAAGGAGAAGGAGAAGGTGAAGTCTGGAGGGTGAATCAGAAGAAGCAGAAGAAGGAGAAGGAGAAGGTGAAGTCTGGAGGGTGAATCAGAAGAAGCAGAAGAAGGAGAAGGAGAAGATGAAGTCTGGAGGGTGAATCAGAAGAAGTAGAAGAAGGAGAAGGAGAAGGTGAAGTCTGGAGGGTGAATCAGAAGTAGTAGAAGAAGGAGAAGGAGAAGGTGAAGTCTGGAGGGTGAATCAGAAGAAACAGAGGAAGGAGAAGGAGAAGGTGAAGTCTGGAGGGTGAATCAGAAGAAGTAGAAGAAGGAGAAGGAGAAGGTGTAGTCTGGAGGGTGAATCAGAAGAAGTAGACGAAGGAGAAGGAGAAGGTGAAGTCTGGAGGGTGAATCAGAAGAAGCAGAAGAAGGAGATGGAGAAGGTGAAGTCTGGAGGGTGAATCAGAAAAAGTAGAAGAAGGAGAAGGAGAAGGTGAAGTCTGGAGGGTGAATCAGAAGAAGCAGAAGAAGGAGAAGGAGAAGGTGAAGTCTGGAGGGTGAATCAGAAGAAGTAGAAGAAGGAGAAGGAGAAGGTGAAGTCTGGAGGGTGAATCAGAAGAAGCAGAAGAAGGAGAAGGAGAAGGTGAAGTCTGGAGGGTGAATCAGAAGAAGCAGAAGAAGGAGAAGGAGAAGGTGAAGTCTGGAGGGTGAATCAGAAGAAGTAGAAGAAGGAGAACGAGAAGTTGAAGTCTGGAGGGTGAAGCAGAAGAAGTAGAAGATGGAGAAGGAGAAGGTGAAGTCAGGAGGGTGAATCAGAAGAAGTAGAAGAAGGAGAAGGTGAAGTCAGGAGGGTGAATCAGAAGAAGCAGAAGATGGAGAAGGAGAAGGTGAAGTCTGGAGGGTGAATCAGAAGAATCAGAAGAAGGAGAAGGAGAAGGTGAAGTCTGGAGGGTGAATCAGAAGAAGCAAAGGAAGGAGAAGGAGAAGGTGAAGTCTGGAGGGTGAATCAGAAGAAGCAGAATAAGGAGAAGGAGAAGGTGAAGTCTGGAGGGTGAATCAGAAGAAGCAGAATAAGGAGAAGGAGAAGGTGAAGTCTGGAGGGTGAATCAGAAGAAGTAGAAGAAGGAGAAGGAGAAGGTGAAGTCTGGAGGGTGAAGCAGAAGAAGTAGAAGAAGGAGAAGGAGAAGCTGAAGTCAGGAGGGTGAATCAGAAGAAGTAGAAGAAGGAGAAGGAGAAGGTGAAGTCAGGAGGGTGAATCAGAAGAAGCAGAAGAAGGAGAAGGAGTAGGTGAAGTCTGGAGGGTGAATCAGAAGAATCAGAAGAAGGAGAAGGAGAAGGTGAAGTCTGGAGGGTGAATCAGAAGAAGCAGAAGAAAGAGAAGGAGAAGGTGAAGTCTGGAGGGTGAAGCAGAAGAAACAGAAGAAGGAGAAGGAGAAGGTGAAGACTGGCGGGTGAATCAGAAGAAGTAGAAGAAGGAGAAGGAGAAGGTGAAGTCTGGTGGGTGAATCAGAAGAAGTAGAAGAAGGAGAAGGAGAAGGTGAAGTCTGGAGGGTGAATCAGAAGAAGCAGAAGAAGGAGAAGGAGAAGGTGAAGTCTGGAGGGTGAATCAGAAGAAGCAGAAGAAGGAGAAGGAGAAGATGAAGTCTGGAGGGTGAATCAGAAGAAGTAGAAGAAGGAGAAGGAGAAGGTGAAGTCTGGAGGGTGAATCAGAAGTAGTAGAAGAAGGAGAAGGAGAAGGTGAAGTCTGGAGGGTGAATCAGAAGAAACAGAGGAAGGAGAAGGAGAAGGTGAAGTCTGGAGGGTGAATCAGAAGAAGTAGAAGAAGGAGAAGGAGAAGGTGTAGTCTGGAGGGTGAATCAGAAGAAGTAGACGAAGGAGAAGGAGAAGGTGAAGTCTGGAGGGTGAATCAGAAGAAGCAGAAGAAGGAGATGGAGAAGGTGAAGTCTGGAGGGTGAATCAGAAAAAGTAGAAGAAGGAGAAGGAGAAGGTGAAGTCTGGAGGGTGAATCAGAAGAAGCAGAAGAAGGAGAAGGAGAAGGTGAAGTCTGGAGGGTGATTCAGAAGAAGCAGAATAAGGAGAAGGAGAAGGTGATGTCTGGAGGGTGAATCAGAAGAAGCAGAAGAAGGAGAAGGAGAAGGTGAAGTCTGGAGGGTGAATCAGAAGAAGTAGAAGAAGGAGAAGGAGAAGGTGAAGTCTGGAGGGTGAATCAGAAGAAGTAGAAGAAGGAGAAGGAGAAGGTGAAGTCTGGAGGGTGAATCAGAAGAAGTAGAAGAAGGAGAAGGAGAAGGTGAAGTCTGGAGGGGGAAGCAGAAGAAGTAGAAGAAGGAGAAGGAGAAGGTGAAGTCAGGAGGGTGAATCAGAAGATGTAGAAGAAGGAGAAGGAGAAGGTGAAGTCAGGAGGGTGAATCAGAAGAAGCAGAAGAAGGAGAAGGAGAAGGTGAAGTCTGGAGGGTGAATCAGAAGAATCAGAAGAAGGAGAAGGAGAAGGTGAAGTCTGGAGGGTGAATCAGAAGAAGTATAAGAAGGAGAAGGAGAAGGTGAAGTCTGGAGGGTGAATCAGAAGAAGCAGAAGAAGGAGAAGGAGATGGTGAAGTCTGGAGGGTGAATCAGAAGAAGTAGATGAAGGAGAAGGAGAAGGTGAAGTCTGGAGGGTGAATCAGAAGAAGCAGAAGAAGGAGATGGAGAAGGTGAAGTCTGGAGGGTGAATCAGAAGAAGTAGAAGAAGGAGAAGGTGAAGGTGAAGTCTGGAGGGTGAATCAGAAGAAGCAGAAGAAGGAGAAGGAGAAGGTGAAGTCTGGAGGGTGAATCAGAAGAAGCAGAAGAAGGAGAAGGAGAAGGTGAAGTCTGGAGGGTGATTCAGAAGAAGCAGAATAAGGAGAAGGAGAAGGTGAAGTCTGGAGGGTGAACCAGAAGAAGCAGAAGAAGGAGAAGGAGAAGGTGAAGTCTGGAGGGTGAATCAGAAGAAGTAGAAGAAGGAGAAGGAGAAGATGAAGTCTGGAGGGTGAATCAGAAGAAGTAGAAGAAGGAGAAGGAGAAGGTGAAGTCTGGAGGGTGAATCAGAAGAAGTAGAAGAAGGAGAAGGAGAAGGTGAAGTCTGGAGGGTGAAGCAGAAGAAGTAGAAGAAGGAGAAGGAGAAGGTGAAGTCAGGAGGGTGAATCAGAAGATGTAGAAGAAGGAGAAGGAGAAGGTGAAGTCAGGAGGGTGAATCAGAAGAAGCAGAAGAAGGAGAAGGAGAAGGTGAAGTCTGGAGGGTGAATCAGAAGAAGTAGAAGAAGGAGAAGGAGAAGGTGAAGTCTGGAGGGTGAATCAGAAGAAGCAGAAGAAGGAGAAGGAGAAGGTGAAGTCTGGAGGGTGAATCAGAAGAAGCAGAAGAAGGAGAAGGAGAAGGTGAAGTCTGGAGGGTGAATCAGAAGAAGCAGAAGAAGGAGAAGGAGAAGGTGAAGTCTGGAGGGTGAATCAGAAGAAGCAGAATAAGGAGAAGGAGAAGGTGAAGTCTGGAGGGTGAATCAGAAGAAGCAGAAGAAGGAGAAGGAGAAGGTGAAGTCTGGAGGGTGAATCAGAAGAAGTAGAAGAAGGAGAAGGAGAAGGTGAAGTCTGGAGGGTGAAGCAGAAGAAGTAGAAGAAGGAGAAGGAGAAGGTGAAGTCAGGAGGGTGAATCAGAAGAAGTAGAAGAAGGAGAAGGAGAAGGTGAAGTCAGGAGGGTGAATCAGAAGAAGCAGAAGAAGGAGATAGAGAAGGTGAAGTCTGGAGGGTGAATCAGAAGAATCAGAAGAAGGAGAAGGAGAAGGTGAAGTCTGGAGGGTGAAGCAGAAGAAGCAGAAGAAAGAGAAGGAGAAGGTGAAGTCTGGAGGGTGAAGCAGAAGAAACAGAAGAAGGAGAAGGAGAAGGTGAAGACTGGAGGGTGAATCAGAAGAAGTAGAAGAAGGAGAAGGAGAACGTGAAGTCTGGAGGGTGAATCAGAAGAAGTAGAAGAAGGAGAAGGAGAAGGTGAAGTCTGGAGGGTGTATCAGAAGAAGCAGAAGAAGGAGAAGGAGAAGGTGAAGTCTGGAGGGTGAATCAGAAGAAGCAGAAGAAGGAGAAGGAGAAGATGAAGTCTGGAGGGTGAATCAGAAGAAGTAGAAGAAGGAGAAGGAGAAGGTGAGGTCTGGAGGGTGAATCAGAAGAAGCAGAAGAAGGAGAAGGAGAAGGTGAAGTCTGGAGGGTGAATCAGAAGAAGCAGAAGAAGGAGAAGGAGAAGGTGAAGTCTGGAGGGTGAATCAGAAGAAGCAGAAGAAGGAGAAGGAGAAGGTGAAGTCAGGAGGGTTGTGGTAAACCACTGTTATAGTTATCACTGTATATTGTTCTCACTGTTCTCACTGTCACATCACTACACGAGGTCGCCTCTTGTCGCACTGTTATACCTGGGCTGACCACCTCCGACTCCGCCCATTACCTGCCCAGGTATAAAGGTAGCTGACTGGCTAGTATTCCTCCCTGTTGGATCGGATCACCCACGAGGGTGGGCTCTGTTATTTAGCCAATAAAAACCTTCAGTTACGTTCTTAACTCGTCGCCTTTTATTGGACTAATTGATAGGCATATCAATTTTATTGGCTAAATTTTAAAGATGTCTGATAATGAACAGCAACAGCAAGGAGCTCACCCAGCAGCACAGCAACAGCAGCCTCCAGACAACGGGCCACACCAGCCGGCTTGGCTGCAAGCCTTGAAACCACCATACCTGGATCTAAACCCACAGGCACCAAACGCAGCCCTCAACTTCAAACACTGGCTGGACTGCTTCGAATCCTACCTGGAAGAATCCGGCGCCCCGCAGAGATCCAAACTAAGACTTCTGAACGCCCAAGCGAGCCCGAGAGTATACGCACTCATACAGGACACGACTACGTACGAGGCCGCTATCAACCTACTGAAACAGCAGTACCGCAGCCCGGTAAATTACATGTACACCAGGCACCTCCTAAGATCCCGCCCGCAACAGCCAGGAGAGTCTGTAGCTGAATTTTTACGGGCGCTAAGAGCACTCGGCAGGAACTGTGACTTTAAAGCGGTGACGGCTGTTGAAAATACGGAAGATAATATCCGCGATGCCTTTGTGAAAGGCCTACGGTCCGACTACTCACGGCAAAGACTGCTTGAAGCTAAAGACCTCGACCTGGACAAAGCTGAAGCCCTCGCTCTCTCCCTGGAGGTGGCCCATCAGGACCAGGAGGCGTTTTCCAGGTACTGCTCGCGACCCTGGGACTCGGGCCCGACCCCTACCGCAATACCCTTCGCAGCGCCGCCCCCGGGACCTACCTCAGCGTCGGCGTCCCGGACCCGACCGGGCCCGCCACCCCCGGTACCGGCTCCGACATCGGGCACCCGCGATCGGGCCGCCGGCTGCTTCTTTTGCGGCCAGGAGAAGCACCCGAGGTCGCGCTGCCCAGCCAGGAACTCTACCTGCACAACCTGCAGGAAGAAAGGCCACTTCTCTAAGGCCTGCAGGAGCGGATCTTCAGAGGCCAGCAGTGCCTCATGCGAACTGTGGGGGCGGCCATCTTCTTTCACGGCAACCGAGGCCAGTATCCCCACACGTGAGTCATGGGGCGGCCATCTTTGATCAAGGCAACCGACCCCAATAGTGCCTCATGTGAGTTATGGGGGCAGCCATCTTCTCCGCCATTTTGTCCTACCTCGTGGGAGACGCCATTTTACACACCACGCCCGACTGCCACCGGGCCCCCGGACCCGACGACCGCCTCGCCCGCAGACGACAACGACTCGCTTACCTACACGCTAGCCTCCGTCACTCTGGATCAAGCCCGCCCACACCACCTGTCCAAGTCGATGATGGACATCAAAGTAAACGGCCACGCCACGACCTGCCTGTTCGACAGCGGAAGCACGGAGAGCTTCATCCACCCAGACACGGTGAGCCACTACTCCCTCCCTGTCCTGCCAACGCGCAACCGAATCTCGATGGCATCGAGGTCCCACGCCACGGACATTAGCGGCTACTGTGCTGTGACCTTGTCGGTTAAGGGTACAGAGTATAAAAACTTTAAACTCCTCGTCCTCCCCCAGCTCTGCGCTGCCGTCCTACTAGGGCTGGACTTCCAATCCCACCTCCAAAGTGTAACCCTAGCATACGGTGGACCCCTCCCCCCACTCACAGTCGACAACCAGCGAAGGTTAAACCGCCCACCGCGTAACACCTGCAGCCTATCCACCCTCAAGGTGCCGCCACCTTCCCTGTTCGCTAACCTCACCCCCGACTGCAAACCCGTCGCTACCAAGAGCAGGCGGTACAGCGCTGGGGACAGAGCTTTCATTAGCTCTGAGGTGCAGCGTCTCCTGAAGGAGGGCATCATCGAGGGGAGCAACAGCCCCTGGCGTGCCCAGGTCGTGGTCGTTAAGACCGGCGATAAAAATCGCCTGGTCATCGACTACAGCCAGACCATAAACAGATACACCCAGCTGGACGCATACCCCCTTCCCCGCATATCTGACATGGTCAATCAGATTGCACAATACCGCGTATTCTCGACCATCGACCTTAAGTCGGCCTACCACCAACTCCCTATCCACCCCGAGGACCACCAGTACACCGCCTTCGAGGCGAATGGGCGCCTATACCACTTCCTTAGGGTCCCCTTCGGTGTCACCAACGGGGTCTCGGTCTTCCAAAGGGAGATGGACCGGATGGTTGACCAGAACGGACTGCAGGCCACATTCCCCTACCTAGATAACGTCACCATCTGCGGCCGCGACCGGCAGGACCACGACGTGAATCTGGAGAAATTCCTCCGTACGGCCCAACGGCTGAACCTCACCTACAATAAGGAGAAATGCGTGTTTAACACAGCGCGCCTTGCCATCCTTGGCTGTGTAGTAGAGAACGGAGTCATCGGCCCCGACCCCGAAAGAATGCGCCCCCTCATGGAGCTACCCCTCCCCCACTGTCCAAAAGCACTTAGGAGAACCCTGGGGCTTTTCGCCTACTATGCCCAATGGGTACCCAATTATGCGGACAAAGCCAGACCCCTCCTGAAAACCACATCCTTCCCCCTCACGGAAGAGGCGTGCGCGGCCTTCTCCCTCATTAAGGGAGACATAGCCAAGGCCACAATGCACGCAGTGGATGAGTCAATCCCCTTCCAAGTGGAGAGCGATGCATCCGACTTCGCCCTAGCCGCTACCCTTAACCAGGAGGGTAGGCCGGTAGCCTTCTTCTCAAGGACCCTACAGGGCCCCGAGACCCGACACTCGTCGGTCGAGAAGGAAGCCCAGGCAATTGTGGAGGCAGTACGGCGCTGGAGGCACTACTTGGCAGGCAAACGATTTACCCTCCTCACCGACCAACGCTCGGTTGCCTTCATGTTTAATAACAAGCTGAGGGGCAAGATCAAGAACGACAAAATCTTGAGGTGGAGAATCGAGCTTTCCACCTATGATTATGAGATCTTGTACCGGCCCGGTAAACTGAACGACCCCCCTGATGCTCTTTCACGCATTACATGCGCCAGCGCGCAAAGTGATAGACTTCAGACCCTCCACAATGACCTCTGCCACCCCGGAGTCACCAGACTCTACCATTTCATTAAGGCCCGCAACCTGCCATACTTCATCGAGGAGGTCAGGACCATGACCAGGAACTGCCAGATCTGTGCTGAGTGCAAACCGCACTTCTATAAGCCGGACAGAGCAAGCCTGATCAAGGCCACCCGCCCCTTCGAGCGTCTGAGCATCGACTTCAAGGGGCCCCTACCGTCATCCGACCGTAATGTGTACTTCCTCAACATCGTTGATGAGTACTCCCGTTTCCCCTTTGCCTTCCCCTGCCCAGACATGACCAGTAACACGGTCATTAAATGCCTGAACAAACTCTTCGCCTTGTTCGGGTTCCCGAACTATATACATAGTGACCGGGGCGCCTCCTTCATGAGCGAGGAACTCCGTCAGTTCCTATTGGAGAGGGGTATTGCAGCAAGCAGGACCACCAGCTACAACCCCCGAGGGAACGGCCAGGTGGAAAGAGAGAACGCGACGGTATGGAAGGCCACCCTCTTAGCCTTAAAGTCTAAGGGCCTCCCAACCTCCCGCTGGCAAGAGGTCCTCCCGATTGCGCTGCACTCCATCCGGTCACTACTTTGCACTGCCATTAACACCACCCCCCATGCCCGAATGTTTGTCTTCCCCAGGAAGTCGACTACGGGAACCACCCTACCAACCTGGCTGACCTCTCCGGGACCCGTCTTGCTGCGAAAGCACGTGAGGGCCCATAAAACGGACCCCCTGGTCGAGAAGGTGAACCTCCTGCACGCCAACCCCCAGTACGCCTATGTGGCTTACCCAGACGGACGGGAGGACACTGTCTCCTTACGAGACCTCGCACCCTCACCCCCCCCTCCCAACCCCCCGAGTCCAGCCGAGGTAGACGGCATGCCGGAACCCCACGAGCCTTTGCCGACTACGCAGACACCAGCTTTAACACCGGATAACGTAACACCGCCGCTGCGACGATCGGAGAGGCTAACGAAGCCTCCGGACAGACTGACATACCAGAGCTGGTAATACACTTCACCCCGCCGGACTCTAATCTAAACAAGGGGTGAATGTGGTAAACCACTGTTATAGTTATCACTGTATATTGTTCTCACTGTTCTCACTGTCACATCACTACACGAGGTCGCCTCTTGTCGCACTGTTATACCTGGGCTGACCACCTCCGACTCCGCCCATTACCTGCCCAGGTATAAAGGTAGCTGACTGGCTAGTATTCCTCCCTGTTGGATCGGATCACCCACGAGGGTGGGCTCTGTTATTTAGCCAATAAAAACCTTCAGTTACGTTCTTAACTCGTCGCCTTTTATTGGACTAATTGATAGGCATATCAAGGGTGAATCAGAAGAAGCAGAAGAAGGAGAAGGAGTAGGTGAAGTTAGGAGGGTGAATCAGAAGAAGCAGAAGAAGGAGAAGGAGCAGGTGAAGTCAGGGGGGTGTAGCAGAAGAAGTAGAAGAAGGAGAAGGAGAAGGTGAAGTCAGGACGGTGAAGCAGAAGAAGCAGAAGAAGGAGAAGGAGAAGGTGAAGCCTGGAGGGCGCAGCAGAAGAAGCAGAAGAAGGAGAAGGAGAAGGTGAAGTCTGGAGTGTGAAGCAGAAGAAGCAGAAGAAGGAGAAGGAGAAGGTGAAGTCTGGAGGGTGAATCAGAAGAAGTAGAAGAAGGAGAAGGAGAAGGTGAAGTCTGGAGGGTGAAGCAGAAGAAGTAGAAGAAGGAGAAGGAGAAGGTGAAGTCAGGAGGGTGAATCAGAAGAAGTAGAAGAAGGAGAAGGAGAAGGTGAAGTCAGGAGGGTGAATCAGAAGAAGCAGAAGAAGGAGAAGGAGAAGGTGAAGTCTGGAGGGTGAATCAGAAGAATCAGAAGAAGGAGAAGGAGAAGGTGAAGTCTGGAGGGTGAATCAGAAGAAGCAGAAGAAAGAGAAGGAGAAGGTGAAGACTGGAGGGTGAATCAGAAGAAGTAGAAGAAGGAGAAGGAGAAGGTGAAGTCTGGAGGGTGAATCAGAAGAAGTAGAAGAAGGAGAAGGAGAAGTTGAAGTCTGGAGGGTGAATCAGAAGAAGCAGAAGAAGGAGAAGGAGAAGGTGAAGTCTGGAGGGTGAATCAGAAGAAGTAGAAGAAGGAGAAGGAGAAGGTGGAGTCTGGAGGGTGAATCAGAAGAAGTAGACGAAGGAGAAGGAGAAGGTGAAGTCTGGAGGGTGAATCAGAAGAAGCAGAAGAAGGAGAAGGAGAAGGTTAAGTCTGGAGGGTGAATCAGAAGAAGTAGAAGAAGGAGAAGGAGAAGGTGAAGTCTGGAGGGTGAATCAGAAGAAGCAGAAGAAGGAGAAGGAGAAGGTGAAGTCTGGAGGGTGAATCAGAAGAAGCAGAAGAAGGAGAAGGAGAAGGTGAAGTCTGGAGGGTGAATCAGAAGAAGCAGAAGAAGGAGAAGGAGAAGATGAAGTCCGGAGGGTGAATCAGAAGAAGTAGAAGAAGGAGAAGGAGAAGGTGAAGTCTGGAGGGTGAATCAGAAGAAGTAGAAGAAGGAGAAGGAGAAGATGAAGTCTGGAGGGTGAATCAGAAGAAACAGAAGAAGGAGAAGGAGAAGGTGAAGTCTGGAGGGTGAATCAGAAGAAGTAGAAGAAGGAGAAGGAGAAGGTGTAGTCTGGAGGGTGAATCAGAAGAAGTAGACGAAGGAGAAGGAGAAGGTGAAGTCTGGAGGGTGAATCAGAAGAAGCAGAAGAAGGAGAAGGAGAAGGTTAAGTCTGGAGGGTGAATCAGAAGAAGTAGAAGAAGGAGAAGGAGAAGGTGAAGTCTGGAGGGTGAATCAGAAGAAGCAGAAGAAGGAGAAGGAGAAGGTGAAGTCTGGAGGGTGAATCAGAAGAAGCAGAAGAAGGACAAGGAGAAGGTGAAGTCTGGAGGGTGAATCAGAAGAAGCAGAATAAGGAGAAGGAGAAGGTGAAGTCTGGAGGGTGAATCAGAAGAAGCAGAAGAAGGAGAAGGAGAAGGTGAAGTCTGGAGGGTGAATCAGAAGAAGTAGAAGAAGTAGAAGGAGAAGATGAAGTCTGGAGGGTGAATCAGAAGAAGTAGAAGAAGGAGAAGGAGAAGGTGAAGTCTGGAGGGTGAATCAGAAGAAGTAGAAGAAGGAGAAGGAGAAGATGAAGTCTGGAGGGTGAATCAGAAGAAACAGAAGAAGGAGAAGGAGAAGGTGAAGTCTGGAGGGTGAATCAGAAGAAGTAGAAGAAGGAGAATGAGAAGGTGAAGTCAGGACGGTGAAGCAGAAGAAGCAGAAGAAGGAGAAGGAGAAGGTGAAGCCTGGAGGGCGCAGCAGAAGAAGCAGAAGAAGGAGAAGGAGAAGGTGAAGTCTGGAGTGTGAAGCAGAAGAAGCAGAAGAAGGAGAAGGAGAAGGTGAAGTCTGGAGGGTGAATCAGAAGAAGTAGAAGAAGGAGAAGGAGAAGGTGAAGTCTGGAGGGTGAAGCAGAAGAAGTAGAAGAAGGAGAAGGAGAAGGTGAAGTCAGGAGGGTGAATCAGAAGAAGTAGAAGAAGGAGAAGGAGAAGGTGAAGTCAGGAGGGTGAATCAGAAGAAGCAGAAGAAGGAGAAGGAGAAGGTGAAGTCTGGAGGGTGAATCAGAAGAATCAGAAGAAGGAGAAGGAGAAGGTGAAGTCTGGAGGGTGAATCAGAAGAAGCAGAAGAAAGAGAAGGAGAAGGTGAAGTCTGGAGGGTGAAGCAGAAGAAACAGAAGAAGGAGAAGGAGAAGGTGAAGACTGGAGGGTGAATCAGAAGAAGTAGAAGAAGGAGAAGGAGAAGGTGAAGTCTGGAGGGTGAATCAGAAGAAGTAGAAGAAGGAGAAGGAGAAGTTGAAGTCTGGAGGGTGAATCAGAAGAAGCAGAAGAAGGAGAAGGAGAAGGTGAAGTCTGGAGGGTGAATCAGAAGAAGTAGAAGAAGGAGAAGGAGAAGGTGTAGTCTGGAGGGTGAATCAGAAGAAGTAGACAAAGGAGAAGGAGAAGGTGAAGTCTGGAGGGTGAATCAGAAGAAGTAGAAGAAGGAGAAGGAGAAGGTGAAGTCTGGAGGGTGAATCAGAAGAAGTAGAAGAAGGAGAAGGAGAAGGTGAAGTCTGGAGGGTGAAGCAGAAGAAGTAGAAGAAGGAGAAGGAGAAGGTGAAGTCAGGAGGGTGAATCAGAAGATGTAGAAGAAGGAGAAGGAGAAGGTGAAGTCAGGAGGGTGAATCAGAAGAAGCAGAAGAAGGAGAAGGAGAAGGTGAAGTCTGGAGGGTGAATCAGAAGAAGCAGAAGAAAAAAAGGAGAAGGTGAAGTCTGGAGGGTGAATCAGAAGAAGTAGAAGAAGGAGAAGGAGAAGGTGAAGTCTGGAGGGTGAATCAGAAGAAGCAGAAGAAGGAGAAGGAGAAGGTGTAGTCTGGAGGGTGAATCAGAAGAAGCAGACGAAGGAGAAGGAGAAGGTGAAGTCTGGAGGGTGAATCAGAAGAAGCAGAAGAAGGAGATGGAGAAGGTGAAGTCTGGAGGGTGAATCAGAAGAAGCAGAAGAAGGAGAAGGAGAAGGTGAAGTCTGGAGGGTGAATCAGAAGAAGCAGAAGAAGGAGAAGGAGAAGGTGAAGTCTGGAGGGTGATTCAGAAGAAGCAGAATAAGGAGAAGGAGAAGGTGAAGTCTGGAGGGTGAATCAGAAGAAGCAGAAGAAGGAGAAGGAGAAGGTGAAGTCTGGAGGGTGAATCAGAAGAAGTAGAAGAAGGAGAAGGAGAAGGTGAAGTCTGGAGGGTGAATCAGAAGAAGTAGAAGAAGGAGAAGGAGAAGGTGAAGTCTGGAGGGTGAATCAGAAGAAGTAGAAGAAGGAGAAGGAGAAGGTGAAGTCTGGAGGGTGAAGCAGAAGAAGTAGAAGAAGGAGAAGGAGAAGGTGAAGTCAGGAGGGTGAATCAGAAGATGTAGAAGAAGGAGAAGGAGAAGGTGAAGTCAGGAGGGTGAATCAGAAGAAGCAGAAGAAGGAGAAGGAGAAGGTGAAGTCTGGAGGGTGAATCAGAAGAAGTAGAAGAAGGAGAAGGAGAAGGTGAAGTCTGGAGGGTGAATCAGAAGAAGTAGAAGAAGGAGAAGGAGAAGGTGAAGTCTGGAGGGTGAATCAGAAGAAGCAGAAGAAGGAGAAGGAGAAGGTGAAGTCTGGAGGGTGAATCAGAAGAAGCAGAAGAAGGAGAAGGAGAAGGTGAAGTCTGGAGGGTGATTCAGAAGAAGCAGAATAAGGAGAAGGAGAAGGTGATGTCTGGAGGGTGAATCAGAAGAAGCAGAAGAAGGAGAAGGAGAAGGTGAAGTCTGGAGGGTGAATCAAAAGAAGTAGAAGAAGGAGAAGGAGAAAGTGAAGTCTGGAGGGTGAATCAGAAGAAGTAGAAGAAGGAGAAGGAGAAGGTGAAGTCTGGAGGGTGAATCAGAAGAAGTAGAAGAAGGAGAAGGAGAAGGTGAAGTCTGGAGGGTGAAGCAGAAGAAGTAGAAGAAGGAGAAGGTGAAGGTGAAGTCTGGAGGGTGAATCAGAAGAAGCAGAAGAAGGAGAAGGAGAAGGTGAAGTCTGGAGGGTGAATCAGAAGAAGCAGAAGAAGGAGAAGGAGAAGGTGAAGTCTGGAGGGTGATTCAGAAGAAGCAGAATAAGGAGAAGGAGAAGGTGAAGTCTGGAGGGTGAATCAGAAGAAGCAGAAGAAGGAGAAGGAGAAGGTGAAGTCTGGAGGGTGAATCAGAAGAAGTAGAAGAAGGAGAAGGAGAAGGTGAAGTCTGGAGGGTGAATCAGAAGAAGTAGAAGAAGGAGAAGGAGAAGGTGAAGTCTGGAGGGTGAATCAGAAGAAGTAGAAGAAGGAGAAGGAGAAGGTGAAGTCTGGAGGGTGAAGCAGAAGAAGTAGAAGAAGGAGAAGGAGAAGGTGAAGTCAGGAGGGTGAATCAGAAGATGTAGAAGAAGGAGAAGGAGAAGGTGAAGTCAGGAGGGTGAATCAGAAGAAGCAGAAGAAGGAGAAGGAGAAGGTGAAGTCTGGAGGGTGAATCAGAAGAAGTAGAAGAAGGAGAAGGAGAAGGTGAAGTCTGGAGGGTGAATCAGAAGAAGTAGAAGAAGGAGAAGGAGAAGGTGAAGTCTGGAGGGTGAATCAGAAGAAGCAGAAGAAGGAGAAGGAGAAGGTGAAGTCTGGAGGGTGAATCAGAAGAAGCAGAAGAAGGAGAAGGAGAAGGTGAAGTCTGGAGGGTGATTCAGAAGAAGCAGAATAAGGAGAAGGAGAAGGTGATGTCTGGAGGGTGAATCAGAAGAAGCAGAAGAAGGAGAAGGAGAAGGTGAAGTCTGGAGGGTGAATCAGAAGAAGTAGAAGAAGGAGAAGGAGAAAGTGAAGTCTGGAGGGTGAATCAGAAGAAGTAGAAGAAGGAGAAGGAGAAGGTGAAGTCTGGAGGGTGAATCAGAAGAAGTAGAAGAAGGAGAAGGAGAAGGTGAAGTCTGGAGGGTGAAGCAGAAGAAGTAGAAGAAGGAGAAGGAGAAGGTGAAGTCAGGAGGGTGAATCAGAAGATGTAGAAGAAGGAGAAGGAGAAGGTGAAGTCAGGAGGGTGAATCAGAAGAAGCAGAAGAAGGAGAAGGAGAAGGTGAAGTCTGGAGGGTGAATCAGAAGAATCAGAAGAAGGAGAAGGAGAAGGTGAAGTCTGGAGGGTGAATCAGAAGAAGCAGAAGAAAAAAAGGAGAAGGTGAAGTCTGGAGGGTGAATCAGAAGAAGTAGAAGAAGGAGAAGGAGAAGGTGAAGTCTGGAGGGTGAATCAGAAGAAGCAGAAGAAGGAGAAGGAGAAGGTGTAGTCTGGAGGGTGAATCAGAAGAAGCAGACGAAGGAGAAGGAGAAGGTGAAGTCTGGAGGGTGAATCAGAAGAAGCAGAAGAAGGAGATGGAGAAGGTGAAGTCTGGAGGGTGAATCAGAAGAAGTAGAAGAAGGAGAAGGTGAAGGTGAAGTCTGGAGGGTGAATCAGAAGAAGCAGAAGAAGGAGAAGGAGAAGGTGAAGTCTGGAGGGTGAATCAGAAGAAGCAGAAGAAGGAGAAGGAGAAGGTGAAGTCTGGAGGGTGATTCAGAATAAGCAGAATAAGGAGAAGGAGAAGGTGAAGTCTGGAGGGTGAATCAGAAGAAGCAGAAGAAGGAGAAGGAGAAGGTGAAGTCTGGAGGGTGAATCAGAAGAAGTAGAAGAAGGAGAAGGAGAAGGTGAAGTCTGGAGGGTGAATCAGAAGAAGTAGAAGAAGGAGAAGGAGAAGGTGAAGTCTGGAGGGTGAATCAGAAGAAGCAGAAGAAGGAGAAGGAGAAGGTGTAGTCTGGAGGGTGAATCAGAAGAAGCAGACGAAGGAGAAGGAGAAGGTGAAGTCTGGAGGGTGAATCAGAAGAAGCAGAAGAAGGAGATGGAGAAGGTGAAGTCTGGAGGGTGAATCAGAAGAAGTAGAAGAAGGAGAAGGTGAAGGTGAAGTCTGGAGGGTGAATCAGAAGAAGCAGAAGAAGGAGAAGGAGAAGGTGAAGTCTGGAGGGTGAATCAGAAGAAGCAGAAGAAGGAGAAGGAGAAGGTGAAGTCTGGAGGGTGATTCAGAAGAAGCAGAATAAGGAGAAGGAGAAGGTGAAGTCTGGAGGGTGAATCAGAAGAAGCAGAAGAAGGAGAAGGAGAAGGTGAAGTCTGGAGGGTGAATCAGAAGAAGTAGAAGAAGGAGAAGGAGAAGGTGAAGTCTGGAGGGTGAATCAGAAGAAGTAGAAGAAGGAGAAGGAGAAGGTGAAGTCTGGAGGGTGAATCAGAAGAAGTAGAAGAAGGAGAAGGAGAAGGTGAAGTCTGGAGGGTGAAGCAGAAGAAGTAGAAGAAGGAGAAGGAGAAGGTGAAGTCAGGAGGGTGAATCAGAAGATGTAGAAGAAGGAGAAGGAGAAGGTGAAGTCAGGAGGGTGAATCAGAAGAAGCAGAAGAAGGAGAAGGAGAAGGTGAAGTCTGGAGGGTGAATCAGAAGAAGTAGAAGAAGGAGAAGGAGAAGGTGAAGTCTGGAGGGTGAATCAGAAGAAGTAGAAGAAGGAGAAGGAGAAGGTGAAGTCTGGAGGGTGAATCAGAAGAAGCAGAAGAAGGAGAAGGAGAAGGTGAAGTCTGGAGGGTGAATCAGAAGAAGCAGAAGAAGGAGAAGGAGAAGGTGAAGTCTGGAGGGTGATTCAGAAGAAGCAGAATAAGGAGAAGGAGAAGGTGATGTCTGGAGGGTGAATCAGAAGAAGCAGAAGAAGGAGAAGGAGAAGGTGAAGTCTGGAGGGTGAATCAGAAGAAGTAGAAGAAGGAGAAGGAGAAAGTGAAGTCTGGAGGGTGAATCAGAAGAAGTAGAAGAAGGAGAAGGAGAAGGTGAAGTCTGGAGGGTGAATCAGAAGAAGTAGAAGAAGGAGAAGGAGAAGGTGAAGTCTGGAGGGTGAAGCAGAAGAAGTAGAAGAAGGAGAAGGAGAAGGTGAAGTCAGGAGGGTGAATCAGAAGATGTAGAAGAAGGAGAAGGAGAAGGTGAAGTCAGGAGGGTGAATCAGAAGAAGCAGAAGAAGGAGAAGGAGAAGGTGAAGTCTGGAGGGTGAATCAGAAGAATCAGAAGAAGGAGAAGGAGAAGGTGAAGTCTGGAGGGTGAATCAGAAGAAGCAGAAGAAAAAAAGGAGAAGGTGAAGTCTGGAGGGTGAATCAGAAGAAGTAGAAGAAGGAGAAGGAGAAGGTGAAGTCTGGAGGGTGAATCAGAAGAAGCAGAAGAAGGAGAAGGAGAAGGTGTAGTCTGGAGGGTGAATCAGAAGAAGCAGACGAAGGAGAAGGAGAAGGTGAAGTCTGGAGGGTGAATCAGAAGAAGCAGAAGAAGGAGATGGAGAAGGTGAAGTCTGGAGGGTGAATCAGAAGAAGTAGAAGAAGGAGAAGGTGAAGGTGAAGTCTGGAGGGTGAATCAGAAGAAGCAGAAGAAGGAGAAGGAGAAGGTGAAGTCTGGAGGGTGAATCAGAAGAAGCAGAAGAAGGAGAAGGAGAAGGTGCAGTCTGGAGGGTGATTCAGAATAAGCAGAATAAGGAGAAGGAGAAGGTGAAGTCTGGAGGGTGAATCAGAAGAAGCAGAAGAAGGAGAAGGAGAAGGTGAAGTCTGGAGGGTGAATCAGAAGAAGTAGAAGAAGGAGAAGGAGAAGGTGAAGTCTGGAGGGTGAATCAGAAGAAGTAGAAGAAGGAGAAGGAGAAGGTGAAGTCTGGAGGGTGAATCAGAAGAAGTAGAAGAAGGAGAAGGAGAAGGTGAAGTCTGGAGGGTGAAGCAGAAGAAGTAGAAGAAGGAGAAGGAGAAGGTGAAGTCAGGAGGGTGAATCAGAAGATGTAGAAGAAGGAGAAGGAGAAGGTGAAGTCAGGAGGGTGAATCAGAAGAAGCAGAAGAAGGAGAAGGAGAAGGTGAAGTCTGGAGGGTGAATCAGAAGAAGTAGAAGAAGGAGAAGGAGAAGGTGAAGTCTGGAGGGTGAATCAGAAGAAGCAGAAGAAGGAGAAGGAGAAGGTGAAGTCTGGAGGGTGAATCAGAAGAAGCAGAAGAAGGAGAAGGAGAAGGTGAAGTCTGGAGGGTGAATCAGAAGAAGCAGAAGAAGGAGAAGGAGAAGGTGAAGTCTGGAGGGTGAATCAGAAGAAGCAGAATAAGGAGAAGGAGAAGGTGAAGTCTGGAGGGTGAATCAGAAGAAGCAGAAGAAGGAGAAGGAGAAGGTGAAGTCTGGAGGGTGATTCAGAAGAAGTAGAAGAAGGAGAAGGAGAAGGTGAAGTCTGGAGGGTGAAGCAGAAGAAGTAGAAGAAGGAGAAGGAGAAGGTGAAGTCAGGAGGGTGAATCAGAAGAAGTAGAAGAAGGAGAAGGAGAAGGTGAAGTCAGGAGGGTGAATCAGAAGAAGCAGAAGAAGGAGATAGAGAAGGTGAAGTCTGGAGGGTGAATCAGAAGAATTAGAAGAAGGAGAAGGAGAAGGTGAAGTCTGGAGGGTGAAGCAGAAGAAGCAGAAGAAAGAGAAGGAGAAGGTGAAGTCTGGAGGGTGAAGCAGAAGAAACAGAAGAAGGAGAAGGAGAAGGTGAAGACTGGAGGGTGAATCAGAAGAAGTAGAAGAAGGAGAAGGAGAAGGTGAAGTCTGGAGGGTGAATCAGAAGAAGTAGAAGAAGGAGAAGGAGAAGGTGAAGTCTGGAGGGTGAATCAGAAGAAGCAAAAGAAGGAGAAGGTAAAGTCTGGAGGGTGAATCAGAAGAAGCAGAAGAAGGAGAAGGAGAAGATGAAGTCTGGAGGGTGAATCAGAAGAAGTAGAAGAAGGAGAAGGAGAAGGTGAAGTCTGGAGGGTGAATCAGAAGAAGCAGAAGAAGGAGAAGGAGAAGGTGAAGTCTGGAGGGTGAATCAGAAGAAGCAGAAGAAGGAGAAGGAGAAGGTGAAGTCTGGAGGGTGAATCAGAAGAAGCAGAAGAAGGAGAAGGAGAAGGTGAAGTCAGGAGGGTGAATCAGAAGAAGCAGAAGAAGGAGAAGGCGAAGGTGAAGTTAGGAGGGTGAATCAGAAGAAGCAGAAGAAGGAGAAGGAGCAGGTGAAGTCAGGGGGGTGTAGCAGAAGAAGTAGAAGAAGGAGAAGGAGAAGGTGAAGTCAGGACGGTGAAGCAGAAGAAGCAGAAGAAGGAGAAGGAGAAGGTGAAGCCTGGAGGGCGCAGCAGAAGAAGCAGAAGAAGGAGAAGGAGAAGGTGAAGTCTGGAGTGTGAAGCAGAAGAAGCAGAAGAAGGAGAAGGAGAAGGTGAAGTCTGGAGGGCGCAGCAGAAGAAGCAGAAGAAGGAGAATGAGAAGTTGAAGTCTGGAGGGTGAATCAGAAGAAGCAGAAGAAGGAGAAGGAGAAGGTGAAGTCTGGAGGGTGAATCAGAAGAAGTAGATGAAGGAGAAGGAGAAGGTGAAGTCTGGAGGGTGAAGCAGAAGAAGTAGAAGAAGGAGAAGGAGAAGGTGAAGTCAGGAGGGTGAATCAGAAGAAGTAGAAGAAGGAGAAGGAGAAGGTGAAGTCAGGAGGTTGAATCAGAAGAAGCAGAAGAAGGAGAAGGAGAATGTGAAGTCTGGAGGGTGAATCAGAAGAAGTAGAAGAAGGAGAAGGAGAAGGTGAAGTCTGGAGGGTGAATCAGAAGAAGCAGAAGAAGGAGAAGGAGAAGGTGAAGTCTGGAGGGTGAATCAGAAGAAGCAGAAGAAGGAGAAGGAGAAGGTGAAGTCTGGAGGGTGAATCAGAAGAAGCAGAAGAAGGAGAAGGAGAAGGTGAAGTCTGGAGGGTGAATCAGAAGAAGCAGAATAAGGAGAAGGAGAAGGTGAAGTCTGGAGGGTGAATCAGAAGAAGCAGAAGAAGGAGAAGGAGAAGGTGAAGTCTGGAGGGTGAATCAGAAGAAGTAGAAGAAGGAGAAGGAGAAGGTGAAGTCTGGAGGGTGAAGCAGAAGAAGTAGAAGAAGGAGAAGGAGAAGGTGAAGTCAGGAGGGTGAATCAGAAGAAGTAGAAGAAGGAGAAGGAGAAGGTGAAGTCAGGAGGGTGAATCAGAAGAAGCAGAAGATGGAGATAGAGAAGGTGAAGTCTGGAGGGTGAATCAGAAGAATCAGAAGAAGGAGAAGGAGAACGTGAAGTCTGGAGGGTGAAGCAGTAGAAGCAGAAGAAAGAGAAGGAGAAGGTGAAGTCTGGAGGGTGAAGCAGAAGAAACAGAAGAAGGAGAAGGAGAAGGTGAAGACTGGAGGGTGAATCAGAAGAAGTCGAAGAAGGAGAAGGAGAAGGTGAAGTCTGGAGGGTGAATCAGAAGAAGTAGAAGAAGGAGAAGGAGAAGGTGAAGTCTGGAGGGTGAATCAGAAGAAGCAGAAGAAGGAGAAGGAGAAGGTGAAGTCTGGAGGGTGAATCAGAAGAAGCAGAAGAAGGAGAAGGAGAAGATGAAGTCTGGAGGGTGAATCAGAAGAAGTAGAAGAAGGAGAAGGAGAAGGTGAGGTCTGGAGGGTGAATCAGAAGAAGCAGAAGAAGGAGAAGGAGAAGGTGAATTTAGGAGGGTGAATCAGAAGAAGCAGAAAAAGGAGAAGGAGCAGGTGAAGTCAAGGGGGTGTTGCAGAAGAAGTAGAAGAAGGAGAAGGAGAAGGTGAAGTCAGGACGGTGAAGCAGAAGAAGCAGAAGAAGGAGAAGGAGAAGGTGAAGCCTGGAGGGCGCAGCAGAAGAAGCAGAAGAAGGAGAAGGAGAAGGTGAAGTCTGGAGTGTGAAGCAGAAGAAGCAGAAGAAGGAGGAGGAGAAGGTGAAGTCTGGAGGGCGCAGCATAAGAAGCAGAAGAAGGAGAATGAGAAGGTGAAGTCTGGAGGGTGAATCAGAAGAAGCAGAAGAAGGAGAAGGAGAAGGTGAAGTCTGGAGGGTGAATCAGAAGAAGTAGAAGAAGGAGAAGGAGAAGGTGAAGTCTGGAGGGTGAAGCAGAAGAAGTAGAAGAAGGAGAAGGAGAAGGTGAAGTCAGGAGGGTGAATCAGAAGAAGTAGAAGAAGGAGAAGGAGAAGGTGAAGTCAGGTGGGTGAATCAGAAGAAGCAGAAGATGGAGAAGGAGAAGGTGAAGTCTGGAGGTTGAATCAGAAGAATCAGAAGAAGGAGAAGGAGAAGGTGAAGTCTGGAGGGTGAATCAGAAGAAGCAGAAGAAAGAGAAGGAGAAGGTGAAGTCTGGAGGGTGAAGCAGAAGAAACAGAAAAAGGAGAAGGAGAAGGTGAAGACTGGAGGGTGAATCAGAAGAAGTAGAAGAAGGAGAAGGAGAAGTTGAAGTCTGGAGGGTGAATCAGAAGAAGTGGAAGAAGGAGAAGGAGAAGTTGAAGTCTGGAGGGTGAATAAGAAGAAGCAGAAGAAGGAGAAGGAGAAGGTGAAGTCTGGAGGGTGAATCAGAAGAAGCAGAAGAAGGAGAAGGAGAAGATGAAGTCTGGAGGGTGAATCAGAAGAAGTAGAAGAAGGAGAAGGAGAAGGTGATATCTGGAGGGTGAATCAGAAGAAGTAGAAGAAGGAGAAGGAGAAGGTGAAGTCTGGAGGGTGAATCAGAAGAAACAGAAGAAGGAGAAGGAGAAGGTGAAGTCTGGAGGGTGAATCAGAAGAAGTAGAAGAAGGAGAAGGGGAAGGAGAAGGTGTAGTCTGGAGGGTGAATCAGAAGAAGTAGACGAAGGAGAAGGAGAAGGTGAAGTCTGGAGGGTGAATCAGAAGAAGCAGAAGAAGGAGAAGGAGAAGGTGAAGTCTGGAGGGTGAATCAGAAGAAGTAGAAGAAGGAGAAGGAGAAGGTGAAGTCTGGAGGGTGAATCAGAAGAAGCAGAAGAAGGAGAAGGAGATGGTGAAGTCTGGAGGGTGAATCAGAAGAAGCAGAATAAGGAGAAGGAGAAGGTGAAGTCTGGAGGGTGAATCAGAAGAAGCAGAAGAAGGAGAAGGAGAAGGTGAAGTCTGGAGGGTGAATCAGAAGAAGCAGAAGAAGGAGAAGGAGAAGGTGAAGTCTGGAGGGTGAATCAGAAGAAGCAGAAGAAGGAGAAGGAGAAGGTGAAGTCTGGAGGGCGCAGCAGAAGAAGCAGAAGAAGGAGAATGAGAAGTTGAAGTCTGGAGGGTGAATCAGAAGAAGCAGAAGAAGGAGAAGGAGAAGGTGAACTCTGGAGGGTGAATCAGAAGAAGTAGATGAAGGAGAAGGAGAAGGTGAAGTCTGGAGGGTGAAGCAGAAGAAGTAGAAGAAGGAGAAGGAGAAGGTGAAGTCAGGAGGGTGAATCAGAAGAAGTAGAAGAAGGAGAAGGAGAAGGTGAAGTCAGGAGGTTGAATCAGAAGAAGCAGAAGAAGGAGAAGGAGAATGTGAAGTCTGGAGGGTGAATCAGAAGAAGTAGAAGAAGGAGAAGGAGAAGGTGAAGTCTGGAGGGTGAATCAGAAGAAGCAGAAGAAGGAGAAGGAGAAGGTGAAGTCTGGAGGGTGAATCAGAAGAAGCAGAAGAAGGAGAAGGAGAAGGTGAAGTCTGGAGGGTGAATCAGAAGAAGCAGAAGAAGGAGAAGGAGAAGGTGAAGTCTGGAGGGTGAATCAGAAGAAGCAGAATAAGGAGAAGGAGAAGGTGAAGTCTGGAGGGTGAATCAGAAGAAGCAGAAGAAGGAGAAGGAGAAGGTGAAGTCTGGAGGGTGAATCAGAAGAAGTAGAAGAAGGAGAAGGAGAAGGTGAAGTCTGGAGGGTGAAGCAGAAGAAGTAGAAGAAGGAGAAGGAGAAGGTGAAGTCAGGAGGGTGAATCAGAAGAAGTAGAAGAAGGAGAAGGAGAAGGTGAAGTCAGGAGGGTGAATCAGAAGAAGCAGAAGATGGAGATAGAGAAGGTGAAGTCTGGAGGGTGAATCAGAAGAATCAGAAGAAGGAGAAGGAGAAGGTGAAGTCTGGAGGGTGAAGCAGTAGAAGCAGAAGAAAGAGAAGGAGAAGGTGAAGTCTGGAGGGTGAAGCAGAAGAAACAGAAGAAGGAGAAGGAGAAGGTGAAGACTGGAGGGTGAATCAGAAGAAGTCGAAGAAGGAGAAGGAGAAGGTGAAGTCTGGAGGGTGAATCAGAAGAAGTAGAAGAAGGAGAAGGAGAAGGTGAAGTCTGGAGGGTGAATCAGAAGAAGCAGAAGAAGGAGAAGGAGAAGGTGAAGTCTGGAGGGTGAATCAGAAGAAGCAGAAGAAGGAGAAGGAGAAGATGAAGTCTGGAGGGTGAATCAGAAGAAGTAGAAGAAGGAGAAGGAGAAGGTGAGGTCTGGAGGGTGAATCAGAAGAAGCAGAAGAAGGAGAAGGAGAAGGTGAATTTAGGAGGGTGAATCAGAAGAAGCAGAAAAAGGAGAAGGAGCAGGTGAAGTCAAGGGGGTGTAGCAGAAGAAGTAGAAGAAGGAGAAGGAGAAGGTGAAGTCAGGACGGTGAAGCAGAAGAAGCAGAAGAAGAAGAAGGAGAAGGTGAAGCCTGGAGGGCGCAGCAGAAGAAGCAGAAGAAGGAGAAGGAGAAGGTGAAGTCTGGAGTGTGAAGCAGAAGAAGCAGAAGAAGGAGAAGGAGAAGGTGAAGTCTGGAGGGCGCAGCATAAGAAGCAGAAGAAGGAGAATGAGAAGGTGAAGTCTGGAGGGTGAATCAGAAGAAGCAGAAGAAGGAGAAGGAGAAGGTGAAGTCTGGAGGGTGAATCAGAAGAAGTAGAAGAAGGAGAAGGAGAAGGTGAAGTCTGGAGGGTGAAGCAGAAGAAGTAGAAGAAGGAGAAGGAGAAGGTGAAGTCAGGAGGGTGAATCAGAAGAAGTAGAAGAAGGAGAAGGAGAAGATGAAGTCAGGAGGGTGAATCAGAAGAAGCAGAAGATGGAGAAGGAGAAGGTGAAGTCTGGAGGTTGAATCAGAAGAATCAGAAGAAGGAGAAGGAGAAGGTGAAGTCTGGAGGGTGAATCAGAAGAAGCAGAAGAAAGAGAAGGAGAAGGTGAAGTCTGGAGGGTGAAGCAGAAGAAACAGAAAAAGGAGAAGGAGAAGGTGAAGACTGGAGGGTGAATCAGAAGAAGTAGAAGAAGGAGAAGGAGAAGTTGAAGTCTGGAGGGTGAATCAGAAGAAGTGGAAGAAGGAGAAGGAGAAGTTGAAGTCTGGAGGGTGAATAAGAAGAAGCAGAAGAAGGAGAAGGAGAAGGTGAAGTCTGGAGGGTGAATCAGAAGAAGCAGAAGAAGGAGAAGGAGAAGATGAAGTCTGGAGGGTGAATCAGAAGAAGTAGAAGAAGGAGAAGGAGAAGGTGATATCTGGAGGGTGAATCAGAAGAAGTAGAAGAAGGAGAAGGAGAAGGTGAAGTCTGGAGGGTGAATCAGAAGAAACAGAAGAAGGAGAAGGAGAAGGTGAAGTCTGGAGGGTGAATCAGAAGAAGTAGAAGAAGGAGAAGGGGAAGGAGAAGGTGTAGTCTGGAGGGTGAATCAGAAGAAGTAGACGAAGGAGAAGGAGAAGGTGAAGTCTGGAGGGTGAATCAGAAGAAGCAGAAGAAGGAGAAGGAGAAGGTGAAGTCTGGAGGGTGAATCAGAAGAAGTAGAAGAAGGAGAAGGAGAAGGTGAAGTCTGGAGGGTGAATCAGAAGAAGCAGAAGAAGGAGAAGGAGATGGTGAAGTCTGGAGGGTGAATCAGAAGAAGCAGAATAAGGAGAAGGAGAAGGTGAAGTCTGGAGGATGAATCAGAAGAAGCAGAAGAAGGAGAAGGAGAAGGTGAAGTCTGGAGGGTGAATCAGAAGAAGTATAAGAAGGAGAAGGAGAAGGTGAAGTCTGGAGGGTGAATCAGAAGAAGTAGAAGAAGGAGAAGGAGAAGGTGAAGTCTGGAGGGTGAAGCAGAAGAAGTAGATGAAGGAGAAGGAGAAGGTGAAGTCAGGAGGGTGAATCAGAAGAAGTAGAAGAAGGAGAAGGAGAAGGTGAGTTCTGGAGGGTGAATCAGAAGAAGCAGAAGAAGGAGAAGGTGAAGTCTGGAGGGTGAATCAGAAGAATCAGAAGAAGGAGAAGGAGAAGGTGAAGGCTGGAGGGTGAATCAGAAGAAGTAGAAGAAGGAGAAGGAGAAGGTGAAGTCTGGAGGGTGAATCAGAAGAAGCAGAAGAAAGAGAAGGAGAAGGTGAAGACTGGAGGGTGAATCAGAAGAAGTAGAAGAAGGAGAAGGAGAAGGTGAAGTCTGGAGGGTGAATCAGAAGAAGCAGAAGAAAGAGAAGGAGAAGGTGAAGACTGGAGGGTGAATCAGAAGAAGTAGAAGAAGGAGAAGGAGAAGGTGAAGTCTGGAGGGTGAATCAGAAGAAGTAGAAGAAGGAGAAGGAGAAGTTGAAGTCTGGAGGGTGAATCAGAAGAAGCAGAAGAAGGAGAAGGAGAAGGTGAAGTCTGGAGGGTGAATCAGAAGAAGTAGAAGAAGGAGAAGGAGAAGGTGGAGTCTGGAGGGTGAATCAGAAGAAGTAGACGAAGGAGAAGGAGAAGGTGAAGTCTGGAGGGTGAATCAGAAGAAGCAGAAGAAGGAGAAGGAGAAGGTTAAGTCTGGAGGGTGAATCAGAAGAAGTAGAAGAAGGAGAAGGAGAAGGTGAAGTCTGGAGGGTGAATCAGAAGAAGCAGAAGAAGGAGAAGGAGAAGGTGAAGTCTGGAGGGTGAATCAGAAGAAGCAGAAGAAGGAGAAGGAGAAGGTGAAGTCTGGAGGGTGAATCAGAAGAAGCAGAAGAAGGAGAAGGAGAAGATGAAGTCCGGAGGGTGAATCAGAAGAAGTAGAAGAAGGAGAAGGAGAAGGTGAAGTCTGGAGCGTGAATCAGAAGAAGTAGAAGAAGGAGAAGGAGAAGATGAAGTCTGGAGGGTGAATCAGAAGAAACAGAAGAAGGAGAAGGAGAAGGTGAAGTCTGGAGGGTGAATCAGAAGAAGTAGAAGAAGGAGAAGGAGAAGGTGTAGTCTGGAGGGTGAATCAGAAGAAGTAGACGAAGGAGAAGGAGAAGGTGAAGTCTGGAGGGTGAATCAGAAGAAGCAGAAGAAGGAGAAGGAGAAGGTTAAGTCTGGAGGGTGAATCAGAAGAAGTAGAAGAAGGAGAAGGAGAAGGTGAAGTCTGGAGGGTGAATCAGAAGAAGCAGAAGAAGGAGAAGGAGAAGGTGAAGTCTGGAGGGTGAATCAGACGAAGCAGAAGAAGGAGAAGGAGAAGGTGAAGTCTGGAGGGTGAATCAGAAGAAGCAGAATAAGGAGAATGAGAAGGTGAAGTCTGGAGGGTGAATCAGAAGAAGCAGAAGAAGGAGAAGGAGAAGGTGAAGTCTGGAGGGTGAATCAGAAGAAGTAGAAGAAGGAGAAGGAGAAGATGAAGTCTGGAGGGTGAATCAGAAGAAGTAGAAGAAGGAGAAGGAGAAGGTGAAGTCTGGAGGGTGAATCAGAAGAAGTAGAAGAAGGAGAAGGAGAAGATGAAGTCTGGAGGGTGAATCAGAAGAAACAGAAGAAGGAGAAGGAGAAGGTGAAGTCTGGAGGGTGAATCAGAAGAAGTAGAAGAAGGAGAAGGAGAAGGTGAAGTCAGGACGGTGAAGCAGAAGAAGCAGAAGAAGGAGAAGGAGAAGGTGAAGCCTGGAGGGCGCAGCAGAAGAAGCAGAAGAAGGAGAAGGAGAAGGTGAAGTCTGGAGTGTGAAGCAGAAGAAGCAGAAGAAGGAGAAGGAGAAGGTGAAGTCTGGAGGGTGAATCAGAAGAAGTAGAAGAAGGAGAAGGAGAAGGTGAAGTCTGGAGGGTGAAGCAGAAGAAGTAGAAGAAGGAGAAGGAGAAGGTGAAGTCAGGAGGGTGAATCAGAAGAAGTAGAAGAAGGAGAAGGAGAAGGTGAAGTCAGGAGGGTGAATCAGAAGAAGCAGAAGAAGGAGAAGGAGAAGGTGAAGTCTGGAGGGTGAATCAGAAGAATCAGAAGAAGGAGAAGGAGAAGGTGAAGTCTGGAGGGTGAATCAGAAGAAGCAGAAGAAAGAGAAGGAGAAGGTGAAGTCTGGAGGGTGAAGCAGAAGAAACAGAAGAAGGAGAAGGAGAAGGTGAAGACTGGAGGGTGAATCAGAAGAAGTAGAAGAAGGAGAAGGAGAAGGTGAAGTCTGGAGGGTGAATCAGAAGAAGTAGAAGAAGGAGAAGGAGAAGTTGAAGTCTGGAGGGTGAATCAGAAGAAGCAGAAGAAGGAGAAGGAGAAGGTGAAGTCTGGAGGGTGAATCAGAAGAAGTAGAAGAAGGAGAAGGAGAAGGTGTAGTCTGGAGGGTGAATCAGAAGAAGTAGACGAAGGAGAAGGAGAAGGTGAAGTCTGGAGGGTGAATCAGAAGAAGCAGAAGAAGGAGAAGGAGAAGGTTAAGTCTGGAGGGTGAATCAGAAGAAGTAGAAGAAGGAGAAGGAGAAGGTGAAGTCTGGAGGGTGAATCAGAAGAAGCAGAAGAAGGAGAAGGAGAAGGTGAAATCTGGAGGGTGAATCAGAAGAAGCAGAAGAAGGAGAAGGAGAAGGTGAAGTCTGGAGGGTGAATCAGAAGAAGCAGAAGAAGGAGAAGGAGAAGATGAAGTCCGGAGGGTGAATCAGAAGAAGTAGAAGAAGGAGAAGGAGAAGGTGAAGTCTGGAGGGTGAATCAGAAGAAGTAGAAGAAGGAGAAGGAGAAGATGAAGTCTGGAGGGTGAATCAGAAGAAACAGAAGAAGGAGAAGGAGAAGGTGAAGTCTGGAGGGTGAATCAGAAGAAGTAGAAGAAGGAGAAGGAGAAGGTGTAGTCTGGAGGGTGAATCAGAAGAAGCAGAAGAAGGAGAAGGAGAAGGTGAAGTCTGGAGGGTGAATCAGAAGAATCAGAAGAAGGAGAAGGAGAAGGTGAAGTCTGGAGGGTGAATCAGAAGAAGCAGAAGAAAGAGAAGGAGAAGGTGAAGACTGGAGGGTGAATCAGAAGAAGTAGAAGAAGGAGAAGGAGAAGGTGAAGTCTGGAGGGTGAATCAGAAGAAGTAGAAGAAGGAGAAGGAGAAGTTGAAGTCTGGAGGGTGAATCAGAAGAAGCAGAAGAAGGAGAAGGAGAAGGTGAAGTCTGGAGGGTGAATCAGAAGAAGTAGAAGAAGGAGAAGGAGAAGGTGGAGTCTGGAGGGTGAATCAGAAGAAGTAGACGAAGGAGAAGGAGAAGGTGAAGTCTGGAGGGTGAATCAGAAGAAGCAGAAGAAGGAGAAGGAGAAGGTTAAGTCTGGAGGGTGAATCAGAAGAAGTAGAAGAAGGAGAAGGAGAAGGTGAAGTCTGGAGGGTGAATCAGAAGAAGCAGAAGAAGGAGAAGGAGAAGGTGAAGTCTGGAGGGTGAATCAGAAGAAGCAGAAGAAGGAGAATAAGAAGGTGAAGTCTGGAGGGTGAATCAGAAGAAGCAGAAGAAGGAGAAGGAGAAGATGAAGTCCGGAGGGTGAATCAGAAGAAGTAGAAGAAGGAGAAGGAGAAGGTGAAGTCTGGAGGGTGAATCAGAAGAAGTAGAAGAAGGAGAAGGAGAAGATGAAGTCTGGAGGGTGAATCAGAAGAAACAGAAGAAGGAGAAGGAGAAGGTGAAGTCTGGAGGGTGAATCAGAAGAAGTAGAAGAAGGAGAAGGAGAAGGTGTAGTCTGGAGGGTGAATCAGAAGAAGTAGACGAAGGAGAAGGAGAAGGTGAAGTCTGGAGGGTGAATCAGAAGAAGCAGAAGAAGGAGAAGGAGAAGGTTAAGTCTGGAGGGTGAATCAGAAGAAGCAGAATAAGGAGAAGGAGAAGGTGAAGTCTGGAGGGTGAATCAGAAGAAGCAGAAGAAGGAGAAGGAGAAGGTGAAGTCTGGAGGGTGAATCAGAAGAAGTAGAAGAAGGAGAAGGAGAAGATGAAGTCTGGAGGGTGAATCAGAAGAAGTAGAAGAAGGAGAAGGAGAAGGTGAAGTCTGGAGGGTGAATCAGAAGAAGTAGAAGAAGGAGAAGGAGAAGATGAAGTCTGGAGGGTGAATCAGAAGAAACAGAAGAAGGAGAAGGAGAAGGTGAAGTCTGGAGGGTGAATCAGAAGAAGTAGAAGAAGGAGAAGGAGAAGGTGAAGTCAGGACGGTGAAGCAGAAGAAGCAGAAGAAGGAGAAGGAGAAGGTGAAGCCTGGAGGGCGCAGCAGAAGAAGCAGAAGAAGGAGAAGGAGAAGGTGAAGTCTGGAGTGTGAAGCAGAAGAAGCAGAAGAAGGAGAAGGAGAAGGTGAAGTCTGGAGGGTGAATCAGAAGAAGTAGAAGAAGGAGAAGGAGAAGGTGAAGTCTGGAGGGTGAAGCAGAAGAAGTAGAAGAAGGAGAAGGAGAAGGTGAAGTCAGGAGGGTGAATCAGAAGAAGTAGAAGAAGGAGAAGGAGAAGGTGAAGTCAGGAGGGTGAATCAGAAGAAGCAGAAGAAGGAGAAGGAGAAGGTGAAGTCTGGAGGGTGAATCAGAAGAATCAGAAGAAGGAGAAGGAGAAGGTGAAGTCTGGAGGGTGAATCAGAAGAAGCAGAAGAAAGAGAAGGAGAAGGTGAAGTCTGGAGGGTGAAGCAGAAGAAACAGAAGAAGGAGAAGGAGAAGGTGAAGACTGGAGGGTGAATCAGAAGAAGTAGAAGAAGGAGAAGGAGAAGGTGAAGTCTGGAGGGTGAATCAGAAGAAGTAGAAGAAGGAGAAGGAGAAGTTGAAGTCTGGAGGGTGAATCAGAAGACGCAGAAGAAGGAGAAGGAGAAGGTGAAGTCTGGAGGGTGAATCAGAAGAAGTAGAAGAAGGAGAAGGAGAAGGTGTAGTCTGGAGGGTGAATCAGAAGAAGTAGACGAAGGAGAAGGAGAAGGTGAAGTCTGGAGGGTGAATCAGAAGAAGCAGAAGAAGGAGAAGGAGAAGGTTAAGTCTGGAGGGTGAATCAGAAGAAGTAGAAGAAGGAGAAGGAGAAGGTGAAGTCTGGAGGGTGAATCAGAAGAAGCAGAAGAAGGAGAAGGAGAAGGTGAAATCTTGAGGGTGAATCAGAAGAAGCAGAAGAAGGAGAAGGAGAAGGTGAAGTCTGGAGGGTGAATCAGAAGAAGCAGAAGAAGGAGAAGGAAAAGATGAAGTCCGGAGGGTGAATCAGAAGAAGTAGAAGAAGGAGAAGGAGAAGGTGAAGTCTGGAGGGTGAATCAGAAGAAACAGAAGAAGGAGAAGGAGAAGGTGAAGTCTGGAGGGTGAATCAGAAGAAGTAGAAGAAGGAGAAGGAGAAGGTGTAGTCTGGAGGGTGAATCAGAAGAAGTAGACGAAGGAGAAGGAGAAGGTGAAGTCTGGAGGGTGAATCAGAAGAAGCAGAAGAAGGAGAAGGAGAAGGTTAAGTCTGGAGGGTGAATCAGAAGAAGTAGAAGAAGGGGAAGGAGAAGGTGAAGCCTGGAGGGTGAATCAGAAGAAGCAGAAGAAGGAGAAGGAGAAGGTGAAGTCTGGAGGGTGAATCAGAAGAAGCAGAAGAAGGAGAAGGAGAAGGTGAAGTCTGGAGGGTGAATCAGAAGAAGCAGAATAAGGAGAAGGAGAAGGTGAAGTCTGGAGGGTGAATCAGAAGAAGCAGAAGAAGGAGAAGGAGAAGGTGAAGTCTGGAGGGTGAATCAGAAGAAGCAGAAGAAGGAGAAGGAGAAGATGAAGTCTGGAGGGTGAATCAGAAGAAGTAGAAGAAGGAGAAGGAGAAGGTGAAGTCTGGAGGGTGAATCAGATGAATTAGAAGAAGGAGAAGGAGAAGATGAAGTCTGGAGGGTGAATCAGAAGAAACAGAAGAAGGAGAAGGAGAAGGTGAAGTCTGGAGGGTGAATCAGAAGAAGTAGAAGAAGGAGAAGGAGAAGGTGAAGTCTGGAGGGTGAATCAGAAGAAGCAGAAGAAGGAGAAGGAGAAGGTGAAGTCTGGAGGGTGAATCAGAAGAAGCAGAAGAAGGAGAAGGAGAAGGTGAAGTCTGGAGGGTGAATCAGAAGAAGTAGAAGAAGGAGAAGGAGAAGATGAAGTCTGGAGGGTGAATCAGAAGAGGTAGAAGAAGGAGAAGGAGAAGGTGAAGTCTGGAGGGTGAATCAGAAGAAGTAGAAGAAGGAGAAGGAGAAGATGAAGTCTGGAGGGTGAATCAGAAGAAGTAGAAGAAGGAGAAGGAGAAGGTGAAGTCTGGAGGGTGAATCAGAAGAAGTAGAAGAAGGAGAAGGAGAAGATGAAGTCTGGAGGGTGAATCAGAAGAAACAGAAGAAGGAGAAGGAGAAGGTGAAGTCTGGAGGGTGAATCAGAAGAAGTAGAAGAAGGAGAAGGAGAAGGTGTAGTCTGGAGGGTGAATCAGAAGAAGTAGACGAAGGAGAAGGAGAAGGTGAAGTCTGGAGGGTGAATCAGAAGAAGCAGAAGAAGGAGAAGGAGAAGGTGAAGTCTGGAGGGTGAATCAGAAGAAGTAGAAGAAGGAGAAGGAGAAGGTGAAGTCTGGAGGGTGAATCAGAAGAAGCAGAATAAGGAGAAGGAGAAGGTGAAGTCTGGAGGGTGAATCAGAAGAAGCAGAAGAAGGAGAAGGAGAAGGTGAAGTCTGGAGGGTGAATCAGAAGAAGTAGAAGAAGGAGAAGGAGAAGATGAAGTCTGGAGGGTGAATCAGAAGAAGTAGAAGAAGGAGAAGGAGAAGGTGAAGTCTGGAGGGTGAATCAGAAGAAGTAGAAGAAGGAGAAGGAGAAGATGGAGTCTGGAGGGTGAATCAGAAGAAACAGAAGAATGAGAAGGAGAAGGTGAAGTCTGGAGGGTGAATCAGAAGAAGTAGAAGAAGGAGAAGGAGAAGGTGTAGTCTGGAGGATGAATCAGAAGAAGTAGACGAAGGAGAAGGAGAAGGTGAAGTCTGGAGGGTGAATCAGAAGAAGCAGAAGAAGGAGAAGGAGAAGGTGAAGTCTGGAGGGTGAATCAGAAGAAGTAGAAGAAGGAGAAGGAGAAGGTGAAGTCTGGAGGGTGAATCAGAAGAAGCAGAAGAAGGAGAAGGAGAAGGTGAAGTCTGGAGGGTGAATCAGAAGAAGCAGAAGAAGCAGAAGGAGAAGGTGAAGTCTGGAGGGTGAATCAGAAGAAGTAGAAGAAGGAGAAGGAGAAGTTGAAGTCTGGAGGGTGAAGCAGAAGAAGTAGAAGATGGAGAAGGAGAAGGTGAAGTCAGGAGGGTGAATCAGAAGAAGTAGAAGAAGGAGAAGGAGAAGGTGAAGTCAGGAGGGTGAATCAGAAGAAGCAGAAGATGGAGAAGGAGAAGGTGAAGTCTGGAGGGTGAATCAGAAGAATCAGAAGAAGGAGAAGGAGAAGGTGAAGTCTGGAGGGTGAATCAGAAGAAGCAAAGGAAGGAGAAGGAGAAGGTGAAGTCTGGAGGGTGAATCAGAAGAAGCAGAATAAGGAGAAGGAGAAGTTGAAGTCTGGAGGTTGAATCAGAAGAAGCAGAATAAGGAGAAGGAGAAGGTGAAGTCTGGAGGGTGAATCAGAAGAAGCAGAAGAAGGAGAAGGAGAAGGTGAAGTCTGGAGGGTGAATCAGAAGAAGTAGAAGAAGGAGAAGGAGAAGGTGAAGTCTGGAGGGTGAAGCAGAAGAAGTAGAAGAAGGAGAAGGAGAAGGTGAAGTCAGGAGGGTGAATCAGAAGAAGTAGAAGAAGGAGAAGGAGAAGGTGAAGTCAGGAGGGTGAATCAGAAGAAGCAGAAGAAGGAGAAGGAGAAGGTGAAGGCTGGAGGGTGAATCAGAAGAATCAGAAGAAGGAGAAGGAGAAAGTGAAGTCTGGAGGGTGAATCAGAAGAAGCAGAAGAAAGAGAAGTAGAAGGTGAAGTCTGGAGGGTGAAGCAGAAGAAACAGAAGAAGGAGAAGGAGAAGGTGAAGACTGGAGGGTGAATCAGAAGAAGTAGAAGAAGGAGAAGGAGAAGGTGAAGTCTGGAGGGTGAATCAGAAGAAACAGAAGAAGGAGAAGGAGAAGGTGAAGTCTGGAGGGTGAATCAGAAGAAGTAGAAGAAGGAGAAGGAGAAGGTGTAGTCTGGAGGGTGAATCAGAAGAAGTAGACGAAGGAGAAGGAGAAGGTGAAGTCTGGAGGGTGAATCAGAAGAAGCAGAAGAAGGAGAAGGAGAAGATGAAGTCTGGAGGGTGAATCAGAAGAAGTAGAAGAAGGAGAAGTAGAAGGTGAAGTCTGGAGGGTGAATCAGATGAATTAGAAGAAGGAGAAGGAGAAGATGAAGTCTGGAGGGTGAATCAGAAGAAACAGAAGAAGGAGAAGGAGAAGGTGAAGTCTGGAGGGTGAATCAGAAGAAGTAGAAGAAGGAGAAGGAGAAGGTGAAGTCTGGAGGGTGAATCAGAAGAAGCAGAAGAAGGAGAAGGAGAAGGTGAAGTCTGGAGGGTGAATCAGAAGAAGCAGAAGAAGGAGAAGGAGAAGGTGAAGTCTGGAGGGTGAATCAGAAGAAGTAGAAGAAGGAGAAGGAGAAGATGAAGTCTGGAGGGTGAATCAGAAGAAGTAGAAGAAGGAGAAGGAGAAGGTGAAGTCTGGAGGGTGAATCAGAAGAAGTAGAAGAAGGAGAAGGAGAAGATGAAGTCTGGAGGGTGAATCAGAAGAAGTAGAAGAAGGAGAAGGAGAAGGTGAAGTCTGGAGGGTGAATCAGAAGAAGTAGAAGAAGGAGAAGGAGAAGATGAAGTCTGGAGGGTGAATCAGAAGAAACAGAAGAAGGAGAAGGAGAAGGTGAAGTCTGGAGGGTGAATCAGAAGAAGTAGAAGAAGGAGAAGGAGAAGGTGTAGTCTGGAGGGTGAATCAGAAGAAGTAGACGAAGGAGAAGGAGAAGGTGAAGTCTGGAGGGTGAATCAGAAGAAGCAGAAGAAGGAGAAGGAGAAGGTGAAGTCTGGAGGGTGAATCAGAAGAAGTAGAAGAAGGAGAAGGAGAAGGTGAAGTCTGGAGGGTGAATCAGAAGAAGCAGAATAAGGAGAAGGAGAAGGTGAAGTCTGGAGGGTGAATCAGAAGAAGCAGAAGAAGGAGAAGGAGAAGGTGAAGTCTGGAGGGTGAATCAGAAGAAGTAGAAGAAGGAGAAGGAGAAGATGAAGTCTGGAGGGTGAATCAGAAGAAGTAGAAGAAGGAGAAGGAGAAGGTGAAGTCTGGAGGGTGAATCAGAAGAAGTAGAAGAAGGAGAAGGAGAAGATGGAGTCTGGAGGGTGAATCAGAAGAAACAGAAGAATGAGAAGGAGAAGGTGAAGTCTGGAGGGTGAATCAGAAGAAGTAGAAGAAGGAGAAGGAGAAGGTGTAGTCTGGAGGATGAATCAGAAGAAGTAGACGAAGGAGAAGGAGAAGGTGAAGTCTGGAGGGTGAATCAGAAGAAGCAGAAGAAGGAGAAGGAGAAGGTGAAGTCTGGAGGGTGAATCAGAAGAAGTAGAAGAAGGAGAAGGAGAAGGTGAAGTCTGGAGGGTGAATCAGAAGAAGCAGAAGAAGGAGAAGGAGAAGGTGAAGTCTGGAGGGTGAATCAGAAGAAGCAGAAGAAGCAGAAGGAGAAGGTGAAGTCTGGAGGGTGAATCAGAAGAAGTAGAAGAAGGAGAAGGAGAAGTTGAAGTCTGGAGGGTGAAGCAGAAGAAGTAGAAGATGGAGAAGGAGAAGGTGAAGTCAGGAGGGTGAATCAGAAGAAGTAGAAGAAGGAGAAGGAGAAGGTGAAGTCAGGAGGGTGAATCAGAAGAAGCAGAAGATGGAGAAGGAGAAGGTGAAGTCTGGAGGGTGAATCAGAAGAATCAGAAGAAGGAGAAGGAGAAGGTGAAGTCTGGAGGGTGAATCAGAAGAAGCAAAGGAAGGAGAAGGAGAAGGTGAAGTCTGGAGGGTGAATCAGAAGAAGCAGAATAAGGAGAAGGAGAAGTTGAAGTCTGGAGGTTGAATCAGAAGAAGCAGAATAAGGAGAAGGAGAAGGTGAAGTCTGGAGGGTGAATCAGAAGAAGCAGAAGAAGGAGAAGGAGAAGGTGAAGTCTGGAGGGTGAATCAGAAGAAGTAGAAGAAGGAGAAGGAGAAGGTGAAGTCTGGAGGGTGAAGCAGAAGAAGTAGAAGAAGGAGAAGGAGAAGGTGAAGTCAGGAGGGTGAATCAGAAGAAGTAGAAGAAGGAGAAGGAGAAGGTGAAGTAAGGAGGGTGAATCAGAAGAAGCAGAAGAAGGAGAAGGAGAAGGTGAAGGCTGGAGGGTGAATCAGAAGAATCAGAAGAAGGAGAAGGAGAAAGTGAAGTCTGGAGGGTGAATCAGAAGAAGCAGAAGAAAGAGAAGTAGAAGGTGAAGTCTGGAGGGTGAAGCAGAAGAAACAGAAGAAGGAGAAGGAGAAGGTGAAGACTGGAGGGTGAATCAGAAGAAGTAGAAGAAGGAGAAGGAGAAGGTGAAGTCTGGAGGGTGAATCAGAAGAAACAGAAGAAGGAGAAGGAGAAGGTGAAGTCTGGAGGGTGAATCAGAAGAAGTAGAAGAAGGAGAAGGAGAAGGTGTAGTCTGGAGGGTGAATCAGAAGAAGTAGACGAAGGAGAAGGAGAAGGTGAAGTCTGGAGGGTGAATCAGAAGAAGCAGAAGAAGGAGAAGGAGAAGGTGAAGTCTGGAGGGTGAATCAGAAGAAGTAGAAGAAGGAGAAGGAGAAGGTGAAGTCTGGAGGGTGAATCAGAAGAAGCAGAATAAGGAGAAGGAGAAGGTGAAGTCTGGAGGGTGAATCAGAAGAAGCAGAAGAAGGAGAAGGAGAAGGTGAAGGCTGGAGGGTGAATCAGAAGAAGTAGAAGAAGGAGAAGGAGAAGATGAAGTCTGGAGGGTGAATCAGAAGAAGTAGAAGAAGGAGAAGGAGAAGGTGAAGTCTGGAGGGTGAATCAGAAGAAGTAGAAGAAGGAGAAGGAGAAGATGAAGTCTGGAGGGTGTATCAGAAGAAACAGAAGAATGAGAAGGAGAAGGTGAAGTCTGGAGGGTGAATCAGAAGAAGTAGAATAAGGAGAAGGAGAAGGTGAAGTCTGGAGGGTGAATCAGAAGAAGCAGAAAAAGGAGAAGGAGAAGGTGAAGTCTGGAGGGTGAATCAGAAGAAGTAGAAGAAGGAGAAGGAGAAGGTGAAGTCTGGAGGGTGAAGCAGAAGAAATAGAAGAAGCAGAAGAAGAAGGTGAAGTCAGGAGGGTGAATCACAAGAAGTAGAAGAAGGAGAAGGAGAAGGTGAAGTCAGGAGGGTGAATCAGAAGAAGCAGAAGAAGGAGAAGGAGAAGGTGAAGGCTGGAGGGTGAATCAGAAGAATCAGAAGAAGGAGAAGGAGAAGGTGAAGTCTGGAGGGTGAATCAGAAGAAGCAGAAGAAAGAGAAGGAGAAGGTGAAGTCTGGAGGGTGAAGCAGAAGAAACAGAAGAAGGAGAAGGAGAAGGTGAAGACTGGAGGGTGAATCAGAAGAAGTAGAAGAAGGAGAAGGAGAAGGTGAAGTCTGGAGGGTGAATCAGAAGAAGTAGAAGAAGGAGAAGGAGAAGGTGAAGTCTGGAGGGTGAATCAGAAGAAACAGAAGAAGGAGAAGGAGAAGGTGAAGTCTGGAGGGTGAATCAGAAGAAGTAGAAGAAGGAGAAGGAGAAGGTGTAGTCTGGAGGGTGAATCAGAAGAAGTAGACGAAGGAGAAGGAGAAGGTGAAGTCTGGAGGGTGAATCAGAAGAAGCAGAAGAAGGAGAAGGAGAAGGTGAAGTCTGGAGGGTGAATCAGAAGAAGTAGAAGAAGGAGAAGGAGAAGGTGAAGTCTGGAGGGTGAATCAGAAGAAGCAGAATAAGGAGAAGGAGAAGGTGAAGTCTGGAGGGTGAATCAGAAGAAGCTGAAGAAGGAGAAGGAGAAGGTGAAGTCTGGAGGGGGAATCAGAAGAAGTAGAAGAAGGAGAAGGAGAAGATGAAGTCTGGAGGGTGAATCAGAAGAAGTAGAAGAAGGAGAAGGAGAAGGTGAAGTCTGGAGGGTGAATCAGAAGAAGTAGAAGAAGGAGAAGGAGAAGATGAAGTCTGGAGGGTGAATCAGAAGAAACAGAAGAATGAGAAGGAGAAGGTGAAGTCTGGAGGGTGAATCAGAAGAAGTAGAAGAAGGAGAAGGAGAAGGTGTAGTCTGGAGGGTGAATCAGAAGAAGTAGACGAAGGAGAAGGAGAAAGTGAAGTCTGGAGGGTGAATCAGAAGAAGCAGAAGAACGAGAAGGAGAAGGTGAAGTCTGGAGGGTGAATCAGAAGAAGTAGAAGAAGAAGAAGGAGAAGGTGAAGTCTGGAGGGTGAATCAGAAGAAGCAGAAGAAGGAGAATGAGAAGGTTAAGTCTGGAGGGTGAATCAGAAGAAGCAGAAGAAGGAGAAGGAGAAGGTGAAGTCTGGAGGGTGAATCAGAAGAAGTAGAAGAAGGAGAAGGAGAAGTTGAAGTCTGGAGGGTGAAGCAGAAGAAGTAGAAGATGGAGAAGGAGAAGGTGAAGTCAGGAGGGTGAATCAGAAGAAGTAGAAGAAGGAGAAGGAGAAGGTGAAGTCAGGAGGGTGAATCAGAAGAAGCAGAAGATGGAGAAGGAGAAGGTGAAGTCTGGAGGGTGAATCAGAAGAATCAGAAGAAGGAGAAGGAGAAGGTCAAGTCTGGAGGGTGAATCAGAAGAAGCAAAGGAAGGAGAAGGAGAAGGTGAAGTCTGGAGGGTGAATCAGAAGAAGCAGAATAAGGAGAAGGAGAAGTTGAAGTCTGGAGGGTGAATCAGAAGAAGCAGAATAAGGAGAAGGAGAAGGTGAAGTCTGGAGGGTGAATCAGAAGAAGCAGGAGAAGGAGAAGGAGAAGGTGAAGTCTGGAGGGTGAATCAGAAGAAGTAGAAGAAGGAGAAGGAGAAGGTGAAGTCTGGAGGGTGAAGCAGAAGAAGTAGAAGAAGGAGAAGGAGAAGGTGAAGTCAGGAGGGTGAATCAGAAGAAGTAGAAGAAGGAGAAGGAGAAGGTGAAGTCAGGAGGGTGAATCAGAAGAAGCAGAAGAAGGAGAAGGAGAAGGTGAAGGCTGGAGGGTGAATCAGAAGAATCAGAAGAAGGAGAAGGAGAAGGTGAAGTCTGGAGGGTGAATCAGAAGAAGCAAAAGAAAGAGAAGGAGAAGGTGAAGTCTGGAGGGTGAAGCAGAAGAAACAGAAGAAGGAGAAGGAGAAGGTGAAGACTGGAGGGTGAATCAGAAGAAGTAGAAGAAGGAGAAGGAGAAGGTGAAGTCTGGAGGGTGAATCAGAAGAAGTAGAAGAAGGAGAAGGAGAAGGTGAAGTCTGGAGGGTGAATCAGAAGAAGCAGAAGAAGGAGAAGGAGAAGATGAAGTCTGGAGGGTGAATCAGAAGAAGTAGAAGAAGGAGAAGGAGAAGGTGAAGTCTGGAGGGTGAATCAGAAGTAGTAGAAGAAGGAGAAGGAGAAGGTGAAGTCTGGAGGGTGAATCAGAAGAAACAGAAGAAGGAGAAGGAGAAGGTGAAGTCTGGAGGGTGAATCAGAAGAAGTAGAAGAAGGAGAAGGAGAAGGTGTAGTCTGGAGGGTGAATCAGAAGAAGTAGACGAAGGAGAAGGAGAAGGTGAAGTCTGGAGGGTGAATCAGAAGAAGCAGAAGAAGGAGATGGAGAAGGTGAAGTCTGGAGGGTGAATCAGAAGAAGTAGAAGAAGGAGAAGGAGAAGGTGAAGTCTGGAGGGTGAATCAGAAGAAGTAGAAGAAGGAGAAGGAGAAGATGAAGTCTGGAGGGTGAATCAGAAGAAGTAGAAGAAGGAGAAGGAGAAGGTGAAGTCTGGAGGGTGAATCAGAAGAAGTAGAAGAAGGAGAAGGAGAAGATGAAGTCTGGAGGGTGAATCAGAAGAAACAGAAGAAGGAGAAGGAGAAGGTGAAGTCTGGAGGGTGAATCAGAAGAAGTAGAAGAAGGAGAAGGAGAAGGTGAAGTCTGGAGGGTGAATCAGAAGAAGCAGAAGAAGGAGAAGGAGAAGGTGAAGTCTGGAGGGTGAATCAGAAGAAGCAGAAGAAGGAGAAGGAGAAGGTGAAGTCTGGAGGGTGAATCAGAAGAAGTAGAAGAAGGAGAAGGAGAAGATGAAGTCTGGAGGGTGAATCAGAAGAAGTAGAAGAAGGAGAAGGAGAAGGTGAAGTCTGGAGGGTGAATCAGAAGAAGTAGAAGAAGGAGAAGGAGAAGATGAAGTCTGGAGGGTGAATCAGAAGAAGTAGAAGAAGGAGAAGGAGAAGGTGAAGTCTGGAGGGTGAATCAGAAGAAGTAGAAGAAGGAGAAGGAGAAGATGAAGTCTGGAGGGTGAATCAGAAGAAACAGAAGAAGGAGAAGGAGAAGGTGAAGTCTGGAGGGTGAATCAGAAGAAGTAGAAGAAGGAGAAGGAGAAGGTGTAGTCTGGAGGGTGAATCAGAAGAAGTAGACGAAGGAGAAGGAGAAGGTGAAGTCTGGAGGGTGAATCAGAAGAAGCAGAAGAAGGAGAAGGAGAAGGTGAAGTCTGGAGGGTGAATCAGAAGAAGTAGAAGAAGGAGAAGGAGAAGGTGAAGTCTGGAGGGTGAATCAGAAGAACAGAATAAGGAGAAGGAGAAGGTGAAGTCTGGAGGGTGAATCAGAAGAAGCAGAAGAAGGAGAAGGAGAAGGTGAAGTCTGGAGGGTGAATCAGAAGAAGTAGAAGAAGGAGAAGGAGAAGATGAAGCCTGGAGGGCGCAGCAGAAGAAGCAGAAGAAGGAGAAGGAGAAGGTGAAGTCTGGAGTGTGAAGCAGAAGAAGCAGAAGAAGGAGAAGGAGAAGGTGAAGTCTGGAGGGTGAATCAGAAGAAGTAGAAGAAGGAGAAGGAGAAGGTGAAGTCTGGAGGGTGAAGCAGAAGAAGTAGAAGAAGGAGAAGGAGAAGGTGAAGTCAGGAGGGTGAATCAGAAGAAGTAGAAGAAGGAGAAGGAGAAGGTGAAGTCAGGAGGGTGAATCAGAAGAAGCAGAAGAAGGAGAAGGAGAAGGTGAAGTCTGGAGGGTGAATCAGAAGAATCAGAAGAAGGAGAAGGAGAAGGTGAAGTCTGGAGGGTGAATCAGATGAAGCAGAATAAAGAGAAGGAGAAGGTGAAGTCTGGAGGGTGAAGCAGAAGAAACAGAAGAAGGAGAAGGAGAAGGTGAAGACTGGAGGGTGAATCAGAAGAAGTAGAAGAAGGAGAAGGAGAAGGTGAAGTCTGGAGGGTGAATCAGAAGAAGTAGAAGAAGGAGAAGGAGAAGTTGAAGTCTGGAGGGTGAATCAGAAGAAGCAGAAGAAGGAGAAGGAGAAGGTGAAGTCTGGAGGGTGAATCAGAAGAAGCAGAAGAAGGAGAAGGAGAAGGTGAAGTCTGGAGGGTGAATCAGAAGAAGCAGAAGAAGGAGAAGGAGAAGGTGAAGTCTGGAGGGTGAATCAGAAGAAGTAGAAGAAGGAGAAGGAGAAGATGAAGTCTGGAGGGTGAATCAGAAGAAGTAGAAGAAGGAGAAGAAGAAGGTGAAGTCTGGAGGGTGAATCAGAAGAAGTAGAAGAAGGAGAAGGAGAAGATGAAGTCTGGAGGGTGAATCAGAAGAAGTAGAAGAAGGAGAAGGAGAAGGTGAAGTCTGGAGGGTGAATCAGAAGAAGTAGAAGAAGGAGAAGGAGAAGATGAAGTCTGGAGGGTGAATCAGAAGAAACAGAAGAAGGAGAAGGAGAAGGTGAAGTCTGGAGGGTGAATCAGAAGAAGTAGAAGAAGGAGAAGGAGAAGGTGTAGTCTGGAGGGTGAATCAGAAGAAGTAGACGAAGGAGAAGGAGAAGGTGAAGTCTGGAGGGTGAATCAGAAGAAGCAGAAGAAGAAGGAGAAGGTGAAGTCTGGAGGGTGAATCAGAAGAAGTAGAAGAAGGAGAAGGAGAAGGTGAAGTCTGGAGGGTGAATCAGAAGAAGCAGAATAAGGAGAAGGAGAAGGTGAAGTCTGGAGGGTGAATCAGAAGAAGCAGAAGAAGGAGAAGGAGAAGGTGAAGTCTGGAGGGTGAATCAGAAGAAGTAGAAGAAGGAGAAGGAGAAGATGAAGCCTGGAGGGCGCAGCAGAAGAAGCAGAAGAAGGAGAAGGAGAAGGTGAAGTCTGGAGTGTGAAGCAGAAGAAGCAGAAGAAGGAGAAGGAGAAGGTGAAGTCTGGAGGGTGAATCAGAAGAAGTAGAAGAAGGAGAAGGAGAAGGTGAAGTCTGGAGGGTGAAGCAGAAGAAGTAGAAGAAGGAGAAGGAGAAGGTGAAGTCAGGAGGGTGAATCAGAAGAAGTAGAAGAAGGAGAAGGAGAAGGTGAAGTCAGGAGGGTGAATCAGAAGAAGCAGAAGAAGGAGAAGGAGAAGGTGAAGTCTGGAGGGTGAATCAGAAGAATCAGAAGAAGGAGAAGGAGAAGGTGAAGTCTGGAGGGTGAATCAGAAGAAGCAGAATAAAGAGAAGGAGAAGGTGAAGTCTGGAGGGTGAAGCAGAAGAAACAGAAGAAGGAGAAGGAGAAGGTGAAGACTGGAGGGTGAATCAGAAGAAGTAGAAGAAGGAGAAGGAGAAGGTGAAGTCTGGAGGGTGAATCAGAAGAAGTAGAAGAAGGAGAAGGAGAAGTTGAAGTCTGGAGGGTGAATCAGAAGAAGCAGAAGAAGGAGAAGGAGAAGGTGAAGTCTGGAGGGTGAATCAGAAGAAGCAGAAGAAGGAGAAGGAGAAGATGAAGTCCGGAGGGTGAATCAGAAGAAGTAGAAGAAGGAGAAGGAGAAGGTGAAGTCTGGAGGGTGAATCAGAAGAAGTAGAAGAAGGAGAAGGAGAAGATGAAGTCTGGAGGGTGAATCAGAAGAAACAGAAGAAGGAGAAGGAGAAGGTGAAGTCTGGAGGGTGAATCAGAAGAAGTAGAAGAAGGAGAAGGAGAAGGTGTAGTCTGGAGGGTGAATCAGAAGAAGTAGACGAAGGAGAAGGAGAAGGTGAAATCTGGAGGGTGAATCAGAAGAAGCAGAAGAAGGAGAAGGAGAAGGTGAAGTCTGGAGGGTGAATCAGAAGAAGCAGAAGAAGGAGAAGGAGAAGGTGAAGTCTGGAGGGTGAATCAGAAGAAGCAGAAGAAGGAGAAGGAGAAGGTGAAGTCTGGAGGGTGAATCAGAAGAAGCAGAATAAGGAGAAGGAGAAGGTGAAGTCTGGAGGGTGAATCAGAAGAAGCAGAAGAAGGAGAAGGAGAAGGTGAAGTCTGGAGGGTGAATCAGAAGAAGTAGAAGAAGGAGAAGGAGAAGATGAAGTCTGGAGGGTGAATCAGAAGAAGTAGAAGAAGGAGAAGGAGAAGGTGAAGTCTGGATGGTGAATCAGAAGAAGTAGAAGAAGGAGAAGGAGAAGATGAAGTCTGGAGGGTGAATCAGAAGAAACAGAAGAAGGAGAAGGAGAAGGTGAAGTCTGGAGGGTGAATCAGAAGAAGTAGAAGAAGGAGAAGGAGAAGGTGAAGTCTGGAGGGTGAATCAGAAGAAGCAGAAGAAGGAGAAGGAGAAGGTGAAGTCTGGAGGGTGAATCAGAAGAAGCAGAAGAAGGAGAAGGAGAAGGTGAAGTCTGGAGGGTGAATCAGAAGAAGCAGAATAAGGAGAAGGAGAAGGTGAAGTCTGGAGGGTGAATCAGAAGAAGCAGAAGAAGGAGAAGGAGAAGGTGAAGTCTGGAGGGTGAATCAGAAGAAGTAGAAGAAGGAGAAGGAGAAGGTGAAGTCTGGAGGGTGAATCAGAAGAAGCAGAAGAAGGAGAAGGAGAAGGTGAAGTCTGGAGGGTGAATCAGAAGAAGTAGAAGAAGGAGAAGGAGAAGGTGAAGTCTGGAGGGTGAATCAGAAGAAGCAGAATAAGGAGAAGGAGAAGGTGAAATCTGGAGGGTGAATCAGAAGAAGCAGAAGAAGGAGAAGGAGAAGGTGAAGTCTGGAGGGTGAATCAGAAGAAGTAGAAGAAGGAGAAGGAGAAGATGAAGTCTGGAGGGTGAATCAGAAGAAGTAGAAGAAGGAGAAGGAGAAGGTGAAGTCTGGAGGGTGAATCAGAAGAAGTAGAAGAAGGAGAAGGAGAAGGTGTAGTCTGGAGGGTGAATCAGAAGAAGTAGACGAAGGAGAAGGAGAAGGTGAAGTCTGGAGGGTGAATCAGAAGAAGCAGAAGAAGTAGAAGGAGAAGGTGAAGTCTGGAGGGTGAATCAGAAGAAGTAGAAGAAGGAGAAGGAGAAGGTGAAGTCTGGAGGGTGAATCAGAAGAAGCAGAAGAAGGAGAAGGAGAAGGTGAAGTCTGGAGGGTGAATCAGAAGAAGCAGAAGAAGGAGAAGGAGAAGGTGAAGTCTGGAGGGTGAATCAGAAGAAGTAGAAGAAGGAGAAGGAGAAGTTGAAGTCTGGAGGGTGAAGCAGAAGAAGTAGAAGATGGAGAAGGAGAAGGTGAAGTCAGGAGGGTGAATCAGAAGAAGTAGAAGAAGGAGAAGGAGAAGGTGAAGTCAGGAGGGTGAATCAGAAGAAGCAGAAGATGGAGAAGGAGAAGGTGAAGTCTGGAGGGTGAATCAGAAGAATCAGAAGAAGGAGAAGTAGAAGGTGAAGTCTGGAGGGTGAATCAGAAGAAGCAAAGGAAGGAGAAGGAGAAGGTGAAGTCTGGAGGGTGAATCAGAAGAAGCAGAATAAGGAGAAGGAGAAGTTGAAGTCTGGAGGGTGAATCAGAAGAAGCAGAATAAGGAGAAGGAGAAGGTGAAGTCTGGAGGGTGTATCAGAAGAAGCAGAAGAAGGAGAAGGAGAAGGTGAAGTCTGGAGGGTGAATCAGAAGAAGTAGAAGAAGGAGAAGGAGAAGGTGAAGTCTGGAGGGTGAAGCAGAAGAAGTAGAAGAAGGAGAAGGAGAAGGTGAAGTCAGGAGGGTGAATCAGAAGAAGTAGAAGAAGGAGAAGGAGAAGGTGAAGTCAGGAGGGTGAATCAGAAGAAGCAGAAGAAGGAGAAGGAGAAGATGAAGTCTGGAGGGTGAATCAGAAGAAACAGAAGAAGGAGAAGGAGAAGGTGAAGTCTGGAGGGTGAATCAGAAGAAGTAGAAGAAGGAGAAGGAGAAGGTGTAGTCTGGAGGGTGAATCAGAAGAAGTAGACGAAGGAGAAGGAGAAGGTGAAGTCTGGAGGGTGAATCAGAAGAAGCAGAAGAAGGAGATGGAGAAGGTGAAGTCTGGAGGGTGAATCAGAAGAAGTAGAAGAAGGAGAAGGAGAAGGTGAAGTCTGGAGGGTGAATCAGAAGAAGCAGAAGAAGGAGAAGGAGAAGGTGAAGTCTGGAGGGTGAATCAGAAGAAGCAGAAGAAGGAGAAGGAGAAGGTGAAGTCTGGAGGGTGATTCAGAAGAAGCAGAATAAGGAGAAGGAGAAGGTGATGTCTGGAGGGTGAATCAGAAGAAGCAGAAGAAGGAGAAGGAGAAGGTGAAGTCTGGAGGGTGAATCAGAAGAAGTAGAAGAAGGAGAAGGAGAAAGTGAAGTCTGGAGGGTGAATCAGAAGAAGTAGAAGAAGGAGAAGGAGAAGGTGAAGTCTGGAGGGTGAATCAGAAGAAGTAGAAGAAGGAGAAGGAGAAGGTGAAGTCTGGAGGGTGAAGCAGAAGAAGTAGAAGAAGGAGAAGGAGAAGGTGAAGTCAGGAGGGTGAATCAGAAGATGTAGAAGAAGGAGAAGGAGAAGGTGAAGTCAGGAGGGTGAATCAGAAGAAGCAGAAGAAGGAGAAGGAGAAGGTGAAGTCTGGAGGGTGAATCAGAAGAATCAGAAGAAGGAGAAGGAGAAGGTGAAGTCTGGAGGGTGAATCAGAAGAAGCAGAAGAAAAAAAGGAGAAGGTGAAGTCTGGAGGGTGAATCAGAAGAAGTAGAAGAAGGAGAAGGAGAAGGTGAAGTCTGGAGGGTGAATCAGAAGAAGCAGAAGAAGGAGAAGGAGAAGGTGTAGTCTGGAGGGTGAATCAGAAGAAGCAGACGAAGGAGAAGGAGAAGGTGAAGTCTGGAGGGTGAATCAGAAGAAGCAGAAGAAGGAGATGGAGAAGGTGAAGTCTGGAGGGTGAATCAGAAGAAGTAGAAGAAGGAGAAGGTGAAGGTGAAGTCTGGAGGGTGAATCAGAAGAAGCAGAAGAAGGAGAAGTTGAAGGTGAAGTCTGGAGGGTGAATCAGAAGAAGCAGAAGAAGGAGAAGGAGAAGGTGAAGTCTGGAGGGTGATTCAGAAGAAGCAGAATAAGGAGAAGGTGAAGTCTGGAGGGTGAATCAGAAGAATCAGAAGAAGGAGAAGGAGAAGGTGAAGTCTGGAGGGTGAATCAGAAGAAGTAGAAGAAGGAGAAGGAGAAGGTGAAGTCTGGAGGGTGAATCAGAAGAAGTAGAAGAAGGAGAAGGAGAAGGTGAAGTCTGGAGGGTGAATCAGAAGAAGTAGAAGAAGGAGAAGGAGAAGGTGAAGTCTGGAGGGTGAAGCAGAAGAAGTAGAAGAAGGAGAAGGAGAAGGTGAAGTCAGGAGGGTGAATCAGAAGATGTACAAGAAGGAGAAGGAGAAGGTGAAGTCAGGAGGGTGAATCAGAAGAAGCAGAAGAAGGAGAAGGAGAAGGTGAAGTCTGGAGGGTGAATCAGAAGAAGTAGAAGAAGGAGAAGGAGAAGGTGAAGTCTGGAGGGTGAATCAGAAGAAGCAGAAGAAGGAGAAGGAGAAGGTGAAGTCTGGAGGGTGAATCAGAAGAAGCAGAAGAAGGAGAAGGAGAAGGTGAAGTCTGGAGGGTGAATCAGAAGAAGCAGAAGAAGGAGAAGGAGAAGGTGAAGTCTGGAGGGTGAATCAGAAGAAGCAGAATAAGGAGAAGGAGAAGGTGAAGTCTGGAGGGTGAATCAGAAGAAGCAGAAGAAGGAGAAGGAGAAGGTGAAGTCTGGAGGGTGATTCAGAAGAAGTAGAAGAAGGAGAAGGAGAAGGTGAAGTCTGGAGGGTGAAGCAGAAGAAGTAGAAGAAGGAGAAGGAGAAGGTGAAGTCAGGAGGGTGAAGCAGAAGAAGTAGAAGAAGGAGAAGGAGAAGGTGAAGTCAGGAGGGTGAATCAGAAGAAGCAGAAGAAGGAGATAGAGAAGGTGAAGTCTGGAGGGTGAATCAGAAGAATTAGAAGAAGGAGAAGGAGAAGGTGAAGTCTGGAGGGTGAAGCAGAAGAAGCAGAAGAAAGAGAAGGAGAAGGTGAAGTCTGGAGGGTGAAGCAGAAGAAACAGAAGAAGGAGAAGGAGAAGGTGAAGACTGGAGGGTGAATCAGAAGAAGTAGAACAAGGAGAAGGAGAAGGTGAAGTCTGGAGGGTGAATCAGAAGAAGTAGAAGAAGGAGAAGGAGAAGGTGAAGTCTGGAGGGTGAATCAGAAGAAGCAGAAGAAGGAGAAGGTAAAGTCTGGAGGGTGAATCAGAAGAAGCAGAAGAAGGAGAAGGAGAAGATGAAGTCTGGAGGGTGAATCAGAAGAAGTAGAAGAAGGAGAAGGAGAAGGTGAAGTCTGGAGGGTGAATCAGAAGAAGCAGAAGAAGGAGAAGGAGAAGGTGAAGTCTGGAGGGTGAATCAGAAGAAGCAGAAGAAGGAGAAGGAGAAGGTGAAGTCTGGAGGGTGAATCAGAAGAAGCAGAAGAAGGAGAAGGAGAAGGTGAAGTCAGGAGGGTGAATCAGAAGAAGCAGAAGAAGGAGAAGGAGAAGGTGAAGTTAGGAGGGTGAATCAGAAGAAGCAGAAGAAGGAGAAGGAGCAGGTGAAGTCAGGGGGGTGTAGCAGAAGAAGTAGAAGAAGGAGAAGGAGAAGGTGAAGTCAGGACGGTGAAGCAGAAGAAGCAGAAGAAGGAGAAGGAGAAGGTGAAGCCTGGAGGGCGCAGCAGAAGAAGCAGAAGAAGGAGAAGGAGAAGGTGAAGTCTGGAGTGTGAAGCAGAAGAAGCAGAAGAAGGAGAAGGAGAAGGTGAAGTCTGGAGGGCGCAGCAGAAGAAGCAGAAGAAGGAGAATGAGAAGTTGAAGTCTGGAGGGTGAATCAGAAGAAGCAGAAGAAGGAGAAGGAGAAGGTGAAGTCTGGAGGGTGAATCAGAAGAAGTAGATGAAGGAGAAGGAGAAGGTGAAGTCTGGAGGGTGAAGCAGAAGAAGTAGAAGAAGGAGAAGGAGAAGGTGAAGTCAGGAGGGTGAATCAGAAGAAGTAGAAGAAGGAGAAGGAGAAGGTGAAGTCAGGAGGTTGAATCAGAAGAAGCAGAAGAAGGAGAAGGAGAATGTGAAGTCTGGAGGGTGAATCAGAAGAAGTAGAAGAAGGAGAAGGAGAAGGTGAAGTCTGGAGGGTGAATCAGAAGAAGCAGAAGAAGGAGAAGGAGAAGGTGAAGTCTGGAGGGTGAATCAGAAGAAGCAGAAGAAGGAGAAGGAGAAGGTGAAGTCTGGAGGGTGAATCAGAAGAAGCAGAAGAAGGAGAAGGAGAAGGTGAAGTCTGGAGGGTGAATCAGAAGAAGCAGAATAAGGAGAAGGAGAAGGTGAAGTCTGGAGGGTGAATCAGAAGAAGCAGAAGAAGGAGAAGGAGAAGGTGAAGTCTGGAGGGTGAATCAGAAGAAGTAGAAGAAGGAGAAGGAGAAGGTGAAGTCTGGAGGGTGAAGCAGAAGAAGTAGAAGAAGGAGAAGGAGAAGGTGAAGTCAAGGGGGTGTAGCAGAAGAAGTAGAAGAAGGAGAAGGAGAAGGTGAAGTCAGGACGGTGAAGCAGAAGAAGCAGAAGAAGGAGAAGGAGAAGGTGAAGCCTGGAGGGCGCAGCAGAAGAAGCAGAAGAAGGAGAAGGAGAAGGTGAAGTCTGGAGTGTGAAGCAGAAGAAGCAGAAGAAGGAGAAGGAGAAGGTGAAGTCTGGAGGGCGCAGCATAAGAAGCAGAAGAAGGAGAATGAGAAGGTGAAGTCTGGAGGGTGAATCAGAAGAAGCAGTAGAAGGAGAAGGAGAAGGTGAAGTCTGGAGGGTGAATCAGAAGAAGTAGAAGAAGGAGAAGGAGAAGGTGAAGTCTGGAGGGTGAAGCAGAAGAAGTAGAAGAAGGAGAAGGAGAAGGTGAAGTCAGGAGGGTGAATCAGAAGAAGTAGAAGAAGGAGAAGGAGAAGGTGAAGTCAGGAGGGTGAATCAGAAGAAGCAGAAGATGGAGGAGGAGAAGGTGAAGTCTGGAGGTTGAATCAGAAGAATCAGAAGAAGGAGAAGGAGAAGGTGAAGTCTGGAGGGTGAATCAGAAGAAGCAGAAGAAAGAGAAGGAGAAGGTGAAGTCTGGAGGGTGAAGCAGAAGAAACAGAAAAAGGAGAAGGAGAAGGTGAAGACTGGAGGGTGAATCAGAAGAAGTAGAAGAAGGAGAAGGAGAAGGTGAAGTCTGGAGGGTGAATCAGAAGAAGTGGAAGAAGGAGAAGGAGAAGTTGAAGTCTGGAGGGTGAATAAGAAGAAGCAGAAGAAGGAGAAGGAGAAGGTGAGGTCTGGAGGGTGAATCAGAAGAAGCAGAAGAAGGAGAAGGAGAAGATGAAGTCTGGAGGGTGAATCAGAAGAAGTAGAAGAAGGAGAAGGAGAAGGTGATATCTGGAGGGTGAATCAGAAGAAGTAGAAGAAGGAGAAGGAGAAGGTGAAGTCTGGAGGGTGAATCAGAAGAAACAGAAGAAGGAGAAGGAGAAGGTGAAGTCTGGAGGGTGAATCAGAAGAAGTAGAAGAAGGAGAAGGGGAAGGAGAAGGTGTAGTCTGGAGGGTGAATCAGAAGAAGTAGACGAAGGAGAAGGAGAAGGTGAAGTCTGGAGGGTGAATCAGAAGAAGCAGAAGAAGGAGAAGGAGAAGGTGAAGTCTGGAGGGTGAATCAGAAGAAGTAGAAGAAGGAGAAGGAGAAGGTGAAGTCTGGAGGGTGAATCAGAAGAAGCAGAAGAAGGAGAAGGAGAAGGTGAAGTCTGGAGGGTGAATCAGAAGAAGCAGAATAAGGAGAAGGAGAAGGTGAAGTCTGGAGGGTGAATCAGAAGAAGCAGAAGAAGGAGAAGGAGAAGGTGAAGTCTGGAGGGTGAATCAGAAGAAGTATAAGAAGGAGAAGGAGAAGGTGAAGTCTGGAGGGTGAATCAGAAGAAGTAGAAGAAGGAGAAGGAGAAGGTGAAGTCTGGAGGGTGAAGCAGAAGAAGTAGATGAAGGAGAAGGAGAAGGTGAAGTCAGGAGGGTGAATCAGAAGAAGTAGAAGAAGGAGAAGGAGAAGGTGAGTTCTGGAGGGTGAATCAGAAGAAGCAGAAGAAGGAGAAGGAGAAGGTAAAGTCTGGAGGGTGAATCAGAAGAATCAGAAGAAGGAGAAGGAGAAGGTGAAGTCTGGAGGGTGAATCAGAAGAAGCAGAAGAAAGAGAAGGAGAAGGTGAAGTCTGGAGGGTGAAGCAGAAGAAACAGAAGAAGGAGAAGGAGAAGGTGTAGACTGGAGGGTGAATCAGAAGAAGTAGAAGAAGGAGAAGGAGAAGATGAAGTCTGGAGGGTGAATCAGAAGAAACAGAAGAAGGAGAAGGAGAAGGTGAAGTCTGGAGGGTGAATCAGAAGAAGTAGAAGAAGGAGAAGGAGAAGGTGTAGTCTGGAGGGTGAATCAGAAGAAGTAGACGAAGGAGAAGGAGAAGGTGAAGTCTGGAGGGTGAATCAGAAGAAGCAGAAGAAGGAGAAGGAGAAGGTTAAGTCTGGAGGGTGAATCAGAAGAAGTAGAAGAAGGGGAAGGAGAAGGTGAAGCCTGGAGGGTGAATCAGAAGAAGCAGAAGAAGGAGAAGGAGAAGGTGAAGTCTGGAGGGTGAATCAGAAGAAGCAGAAGAAGGAGAAGGAGAAGGTGAAGTCTGGAGGGTGAATCAGAAGAAGCAGAATAAGGAGAAGGAGAAGGTGAAGTCTGGAGGGTGAATCAGAAGAAGCAGAAGAAGGAGAAGGAGAAGGTGAAGTCTGGAGGGTGAATCAGAAGAAGCAGAAGAAGGAGAAGGAGAAGATGAAGTCTGGAGGGTGAATCAGAAGAAGTAGAAGAAGGAGAAGGAGAAGGTGAAGTCTGGAGGGTGAATCAGATGAAGTAGAAGAAGGAGAAGGAGAAGATGAAGTCTGGAGGGTGAATCAGAAGAAACAGAAGAAGGAGAAGGAGAAGGTGAAGTCTGGAGGGTGAATCAGAAGAAGTAGAAGAAGGAGAAGGAGAAGGTGAAGTCTGGAGGGTGAATCAGAAGAAGCAGAAGAAGGAGAAGGAGAAGGTGAAGTCTGGAGGGTGAATCAGAAGAAGCAGAAGAAGGAGAAGGAGAAGGTGAAGTCTGGAGGGTGAATCAGAAGAAGTAGAAGAAGGAGAAGGAGAAGATGAAGTCTGGAGGGTGAATCAGAAGAGGTAGAAGAAGGAGAAGGAGAAGGTGAAGTCTGGAGGGTGAATCAGAAGAAGTAGAAGAAGGAGAAGGAGAAGATGAAGTCTGGAGGGTGAATCAGAAGAAGTAGAAGAAGGAGAAGGAGAAGGTGAAGTCTGGAGGGTGAATCAGAAGAAGTAGAAGAAGGAGAAGGAGAACATGAAGTCTGGAGGGTGAATCAGAAGAAACAGAAGAAGGAGAAGGAGAAGGTGAAGTCTGGAGGGTGAATCAGAAGAAGTAGAAGAAGGAGAAGGAGAAGGTGTAGTCTGGAGGGTGAATCAGAAGAAGTAGACGAAGGAGAAGGAGAAGGTGAAGTCTGGAGGGTGAATCAGAAGAAGCAGAAGAAGGAGAAGGAGAAGGTGAAGTCTGGAGGGTGAATCAGAAGAAGTAGAAGAAGGAGAAGGAGAAGGTGAAGTCTGGAGGGTGAATCAGAAGAAGCAGAATAAGGAGAAGGAGAAGGTGAAGTCTGGAGGGTGAATCAGAAGAAGCAGAAGAAGGAGAAGGAGAAGGTGAAGTCTGGAGGGTGAATCAGAAGAAGTAGAAGAAGGAGAAGGAGAAGATGAAGTCTGGAGGGTGAATCAGAAGAAGTAGAAGAAGGAGAAGGAGAAGGTGAAGTCTGGAGGGTGAATCAGAAGAAGTAGAAGAAGGAGAAGGAGAAGATGGAGTCTGGAGGGTGAATCAGAAGAAACAGAAGAATGAGAAGGAGAAGGTGAAGTCTGGAGGGTGAATCAGAAGAAGTAGAAGAAGGAGAAGGAGAAGGTGTAGTCTGGAGGATGAATCAGAAGAAGTAGACGAAGGAGAAGGAGAAGGTGAAGTCTGGAGGGTGAATCAGAAGAAGCAGAAGAAGGAGAAGGAGAAGGTGAAGTCTGGAGGGTGAATCAGAAGAAGTAGAAGAAGGAGAAGGAGAAGGTGAAGTCTGGAGGGTGAATCAGAAGAAGCAGAAGAAGGAGAAGGAGAAGGTGAAGTCTGGAGGGTGAATCAGAAGAAGCAGAAGAAGCAGAAGGAGAAGGTGAAGTCTGGAGGGTGAATCAGAAGAAGTAGAAGAAGGAGAAGGAGAAGTTGAAGTCTGGAGGGTGAAGCAGAAGAAGTAGAAGATGGAGAAGGAGAAGGTGAAGTCAGGAGGGTGAATCAGAAGAAGTAGAAGAAGGAGAAGGAGAAGGTGAAGTCAGGAGGGTGAATCAGAAGAAGCAGAAGATGGAGAAGGAGAAGGTGAAGTCTGGAGGGTGAATCAGAAGAATCAGAAGAAGGAGAAGGAGAAGGTGAAGTCTGGAGGGTGAATCAGAAGAAGCAAAGGAAGGAGAAGGAGAAGGTGAAGTCTGGAGGGTGAATCAGAAGAAGCAGAATAAGGAGAAGGAGAAGTTGAAGTCTGGAGGTTGAATCAGAAGAAGCAGAATAAGGAGAAGGAGAAGGTGAAGTCTGGAGGGTGAATCAGAAGAAGCAGAAGAAGGAGAAGGAGAAGGTGAAGTCTGGAGGGTGAATCAGAAGAAGTAGAAGAAGGAGAAGGAGAAGGTGAAGTCTGGAGGGTGAAGCAGAAGAAGTAGAAGAAGGAGAAGGAGAAGGTGAAGTCAGGAGGGTGAATCAGAAGAAGTAGAAGAAGGAGAAGGAGAAGGTGAAGTCAGGAGGGTGAATCAGAAGAAGCAGAAGAAGGAGAAGGAGAAGGTGAAGGCTGGAGGGTGAATCAGAAGAATCAGAAGAAGGAGAAGGAGAAAGTGAAGTCTGGAGGGTGAATCAGAAGAAGCAGAAGAAAGAGAAGTAGAAGGTGAAGTCTGGAGGGTGAAGCAGAAGAAACAGAAGAAGGAGAAGGAGAAGGTGAAGACTGGAGGGTGAATCAGAAGAAGTAGAAGAAGGAGAAGGAGAAGGTGAAGTCTGGAGGGTGAATCAGAAGAAACAGAAGAAGGAGAAGGAGAAGGTGAAGTCTGGAGGGTGAATCAGAAGAAGTAGAAGAAGGAGAAGGAGAAGGTGTAGTCTGGAGGGTGAATCAGAAGAAGTAGACGAAGGAGAAGGAGAAGGTGAAGTCTGGAGGGTGAATCAGAAGAAGCAGAAGAAGGAGAAGGAGAAGATGAAGTCTGGAGGGTGAATCAGAAGAAGTAGAAGAAGGAGAAGTAGAAGGTGAAGTCTGGAGGGTGAATCAGATGAATTAGAAGAAGGAGAAGGAGAAGATGAAGTCTGGAGGGTGAATCAGAAGAAACAGAAGAAGGAGAAGGAGAAGGTGAAGTCTGGAGGGTGAATCAGAAGAAGTAGAAGAAGGAGAAGGAGAAGGTGAAGTCTGGAGGGTGAATCAGAAGAAGCAGAAGAAGGAGAAGGAGAAGGTGAAGTCTGGAGGGTGAATCAGAAGAAGCAGAAGAAGGAGAAGGAGAAGGTGAAGTCTGGAGGGTGAATCAGAAGAAGTAGAAGAAGGAGAAGGAGAAGATGAAGTCTGGAGGGTGAATCAGAAGAAGTAGAAGAAGGAGAAGGAGAAGGTGAAGTCTGGAGGGTGAATCAGAAGAAGTAGAAGAAGGAGAAGGAGAAGATGAAGTCTGGAGGGTGAATCAGAAGAAGTAGAAGAAGGAGAAGGAGAAGGTGAAGTCTGGAGGGTGAATCAGAAGAAGTAGAAGAAGGAGAAGGAGAAGATGAAGTCTGGAGGGTGAATCAGAAGAAACAGAAGAAGGAGAAGGAGAAGGTGAAGTCTGGAGGGTGAATCAGAAGAAGTAGAAGAAGGAGAAGGAGAAGGTGTAGTCTGGAGGGTGAATCAGAAGAAGTAGACGAAGGAGAAGGAGAAGGTGAAGTCTGGAGGGTGAATCAGAAGAAGCAGAAGAAGGAGAAGGAGAAGGTGAAGTCTGGAGGGTGAATCAGAAGAAGTAGAAGAAGGAGAAGGAGAAGGTGAAGTCTGGAGGGTGAATCAGAAGAAGCAGAATAAGGAGAAGGAGAAGGTGAAGTCTGGAGGGTGAATCAGAAGAAGCAGAAGAAGGAGAAGGAGAAGGTGAAGTCTGGAGGGTGAATCAGAAGAAGTAGAAGAAGGAGAAGGAGAAGATGAAGTCTGGAGGGTGAATCAGAAGAAGTAGAAGAAGGAGAAGGAGAAGGTGAAGTCTGGAGGGTGAATCAGAAGAAGTAGAAGAAGGAGAAGGAGAAGATGGAGTCTGGAGGGTGAATCAGAAGAAACAGAAGAATGAGAAGGAGAAGGTGAAGTCTGGAGGGTGAATCAGAAGAAGTAGAAGAAGGAGAAGGAGAAGGTGTAGTCTGGAGGATGAATCAGAAGAAGTAGACGAAGGAGAAGGAGAAGGTGAAGTCTGGAGGGTGAATCAGAAGAAGCAGAAGAAGGAGAAGGAGAAGGTGAAGTCTGGAGGGTGAATCAGAAGAAGTAGAAGAAGGAGAAGGAGAAGGTGAAGTCTGGAGGGTGAATCAGAAGAAGCAGAAGAAGCAGAAGGAGAAGGTGAAGTCTGGAGGGTGAATCAGAAGAAGTAGAAGAAGGAGAAGGAGAAGTTGAAGTCTGGAGGGTGAAGCAGAAGAAGTAGAAGATGGAGAAGGAGAAGGTGAAGTCAGGAGGGTGAATCAGAAGAAGTAGAAGAAGGAGAAGGAGAAGGTGAAGTCAGGAGGGTGAATCAGAAGAAGCAGAAGATGGAGAAGGAGAAGGTGAAGTCTGGAGGGTGAATCAGAAGAATCAGAAGAAGGAGAAGGAGAAGGTGAAGTCTGGAGGGTGAATCAGAAGAAGCAAAGGAAGGAGAAGGAGAAGGTGAAGTCTGGAGGGTGAATCAGAAGAAGCAGAATAAGGAGAAGGAGAAGTTGAAGTCTGGAGGTTGAATCAGAAGAAGCAGAATAAGGAGAAGGAGAAGGTGAAGTCTGGAGGGTGAATCAGAAGAAGCAGAAGAAGGAGAAGGAGAAGGTGAAGTCTGGAGGGTGAATCAGAAGAAGTAGAAGAAGGAGAAGGAGAAGGTGAAGTCTGGAGGGTGAAGCAGAAGAAGTAGAAGAAGGAGAAGGAGAAGGTGAAGTCAGGAGGGTGAATCAGAAGAAGTAGAAGAAGGAGAAGGAGAAGGTGAAGTAAGGAGGGTGAATCAGAAGAAGCAGAAGAAGGAGAAGGAGAAGGTGAAGGCTGGAGGGTGAATCAGAAGAATCAGAAGAAGGAGAAGGAGAAAGTGAAGTCTGGAGGGTGAATCAGAAGAAGCAGAAGAAAGAGAAGTAGAAGGTGAAGTCTGGAGGGTGAAGCAGAAGAAACAGAAGAAGGAGAAGGAGAAGGTGAAGACTGGAGGGTGAATCAGAAGAAGTAGAAGAAGGAGAAGGAGAAGGTGAAGTCTGGAGGGTGAATCAGAAGAAACAGAAGAAGGAGAAGGAGAAGGTGAAGTCTGGAGGGTGAATCAGAAGAAGTAGAAGAAGGAGAAGGAGAAGGTGTAGTCTGGAGGGTGAATCAGAAGAAGTAGACGAAGGAGAAGGAGAAGGTGAAGTCTGGAGGGTGAATCAGAAGAAGCAGAAGAAGGAGAAGGAGAAGGTGAAGTCTGGAGGGTGAATCAGAAGAAGTAGAAGAAGGAGAAGGAGAAGGTGAAGTCTGGAGGGTGAATCAGAAGAAGCAGAATAAGGAGAAGGAGAAGGTGAAGTCTGGAGGGTGAATCAGAAGAAGCAGAAGAAGGAGAAGGAGAAGGTGAAGGCTGGAGGGTGAATCAGAAGAAGTAGAAGAAGGAGAAGGAGAAGATGAAGTCTGGAGGGTGAATCAGAAGAAGTAGAAGAAGGAGAAGGAGAAGGTGAAGTCTGGAGGGTGAATCAGAAGAAGTAGAAGAAGGAGAAGGAGAAGATGAAGTCTGGAGGGTGTATCAGAAGAAACAGAAGAATGAGAAGGAGAAGGTGAAGTCTGGAGGGTGAATCAGAAGAAGTAGAATAAGGAGAAGGAGAAGGTGAAGTCTGGAGGGTGAATCAGAAGAAGCAGAAAAAGGAGAAGGAGAAGGTGAAGTCTGGAGGGTGAATCAGAAGAAGTAGAAGAAGGAGAAGGAGAAGGTGAAGTCTGGAGGGTGAAGCAGAAGAAATAGAAGAAGCAGAAGAAGAAGGTGAAGTCAGGAGGGTGAATCACAAGAAGTAGAAGAAGGAGAAGGAGAAGGTGAAGTCAGGAGGGTGAATCAGAAGAAGCAGAAGAAGGAGAAGGAGAAGGTGAAGGCTGGAGGGTGAATCAGAAGAATCAGAAGAAGGAGAAGGAGAAGGTGAAGTCTGGAGGGTGAATCAGAAGAAGCAGAAGAAAGAGAAGGAGAAGGTGAAGTCTGGAGGGTGAAGCAGAAGAAACAGAAGAAGGAGAAGGAGAAGGTGAAGACTGGAGGGTGAATCAGAAGAAGTAGAAGAAGGAGAAGGAGAAGGTGAAGTCTGGAGGGTGAATCAGAAGAAGTAGAAGAAGGAGAAGGAGAAGGTGAAGTCTGGAGGGTGAATCAGAAGAAACAGAAGAAGGAGAAGGAGAAGGTGAAGTCTGGAGGGTGAATCAGAAGAAGTAGAAGAAGGAGAAGGAGAAGGTGTAGTCTGGAGGGTGAATCAGAAGAAGTAGACGAAGGAGAAGGAGAAGGTGAAGTCTGGAGGGTGAATCAGAAGAAGCAGAAGAAGGAGAAGGAGAAGGTGAAGTCTGGAGGGTGAATCAGAAGAAGTAGAAGAAGGAGAAGGAGAAGGTGAAGTCTGGAGGGTGAATCAGAAGAAGCAGAATAAGGAGAAGGAGAAGGTGAAGTCTGGAGGGTGAATCAGAAGAAGCTGAAGAAGGAGAAGGAGAAGGTGAAGTCTGGAGGGGGAATCAGAAGAAGTAGAAGAAGGAGAAGGAGAAGATGAAGTCTGGAGGGTGAATCAGAAGAAGTAGAAGAAGGAGAAGGAGAAGGTGAAGTCTGGAGGGTGAATCAGAAGAAGTAGAAGAAGGAGAAGGAGAAGATGAAGTCTGGAGGGTGAATCAGAAGAAACAGAAGAATGAGAAGGAGAAGGTGAAGTCTGGAGGGTGAATCAGAAGAAGTAGAAGAAGGAGAAGGAGAAGGTGTAGTCTGGAGGGTGAATCAGAAGAAGTAGACGAAGGAGAAGGAGAAGGTGAAGTCTGGAGGGTGAATCAGAAGAAGCAGAAGAACGAGAAGGAGAAGGTGAAGTCTGGAGGGTGAATCAGAAGAAGTAGAAGAAGAAGAAGGAGAAGGTGAAGTCTGGAGGGTGAATCAGAAGAAGCAGAAGAAGGAGAATGAGAAGGTTAAGTCTGGAGGGTGAATCAGAAGAAGCAGAAGAAGGAGAAGGAGAAGGTGAAGTCTGGAGGGTGAATCAGAAGAAGTAGAAGAAGGAGAAGGAGAAGTTGAAGTCTGGAGGGTGAAGCAGAAGAAGTAGAAGATGGAGAAGGAGAAGGTGAAGTCAGGAGGGTGAATCAGAAGAAGTAGAAGAAGGAGAAGGAGAAGGTGAAGTCAGGAGGGTGAATCAGAAGAAGCAGAAGATGGAGAAGGAGAAGGTGAAGTCTGGAGGGTGAATCAGAAGAATCAGAAGAAGGAGAAGGAGAAGGTCAAGTCTGGAGGGTGAATCAGAAGAAGCAAAGGAAGGAGAAGGAGAAGGTGAAGTCTGGAGGGTGAATCAGAAGAAGCAGAATAAGGAGAAGGAGAAGTTGAAGTCTGGAGGGTGAATCAGAAGAAGCAGAATAAGGAGAAGGAGAAGGTGAAGTCTGGAGGGTGAATCAGAAGAAGCAGGAGAAGGAGAAGGAGAAGGTGAAGTCTGGAGGGTGAATCAGAAGAAGTAGAAGAAGGAGAAGGAGAAGGTGAAGTCTGGAGGGTGAAGCAGAAGAAGTAGAAGAAGGAGAAGGAGAAGGTGAAGTCAGGAGGGTGAATCAGAAGAAGTAGAAGAAGGAGAAGGAGAAGGTGAAGTCAGGAGGGTGAATCAGAAGAAGCAGAAGAAGGAGAAGGAGAAGGTGAAGGCTGGAGGGTGAATCAGAAGAATCAGAAGAAGGAGAAGGAGAAGGTGAAGTCTGGAGGGTGAATCAGAAGAAGCAAAAGAAAGAGAAGGAGAAGGTGAAGTCTGGAGGGTGAAGCAGAAGAAACAGAAGAAGGAGAAGGAGAAGGTGAAGACTGGAGGGTGAATCAGAAGAAGTAGAAGAAGGAGAAGGAGAAGGTGAAGTCTGGAGGGTGAATCAGAAGAAGTAGAAGAAGGAGAAGGAGAAGGTGAAGTCTGGAGGGTGAATCAGAAGAAGCAGAAGAAGGAGAAGGAGAAGATGAAGTCTGGAGGGTGAATCAGAAGAAGTAGAAGAAGGAGAAGGAGAAGGTGAAGTCTGGAGGGTGAATCAGAAGTAGTAGAAGAAGGAGAAGGAGAAGGTGAAGTCTGGAGGGTGAATCAGAAGAAACAGAAGAAGGAGAAGGAGAAGGTGAAGTCTGGAGGGTGAATCAGAAGAAGTAGAAGAAGGAGAAGGAGAAGGTGTAGTCTGGAGGGTGAATCAGAAGAAGTAGACGAAGGAGAAGGAGAAGGTGAAGTCTGGAGGGTGAATCAGAAGAAGCAGAAGAAGGAGATGGAGAAGGTGAAGTCTGGAGGGTGAATCAGAAGAAGTAGAAGAAGGAGAAGGAGAAGGTGAAGTCTGGAGGGTGAATCAGAAGAAGTAGAAGAAGGAGAAGGAGAAGATGAAGTCTGGAGGGTGAATCAGAAGAAGTAGAAGAAGGAGAAGGAGAAGGTGAAGTCTGGAGGGTGAATCAGAAGAAGTAGAAGAAGGAGAAGGAGAAGATGAAGTCTGGAGGGTGAATCAGAAGAAACAGAAGAAGGAGAAGGAGAAGGTGAAGTCTGGAGGGTGAATCAGAAGAAGTAGAAGAAGGAGAAGGAGAAGGTGAAGTCTGGAGGGTGAATCAGAAGAAGCAGAAGAAGGAGAAGGAGAAGGTGAAGTCTGGAGGGTGAATCAGAAGAAGCAGAAGAAGGAGAAGGAGAAGGTGAAGTCTGGAGGGTGAATCAGAAGAAGTAGAAGAAGGAGAAGGAGAAGATGAAGTCTGGAGGGTGAATCAGAAGAAGTAGAAGAAGGAGAAGGAGAAGGTGAAGTCTGGAGGGTGAATCAGAAGAAGTAGAAGAAGGAGAAGGAGAAGATGAAGTCTGGAGGGTGAATCAGAAGAAGTAGAAGAAGGAGAAGGAGAAGGTGAAGTCTGGAGGGTGAATCAGAAGAAGTAGAAGAAGGAGAAGGAGAAGATGAAGTCTGGAGGGTGAATCAGAAGAAACAGAAGAAGGAGAAGGAGAAGGTGAAGTCTGGAGGGTGAATCAGAAGAAGTAGAAGAAGGAGAAGGAGAAGGTGTAGTCTGGAGGGTGAATCAGAAGAAGTAGACGAAGGAGAAGGAGAAGGTGAAGTCTGGAGGGTGAATCAGAAGAAGCAGAAGAAGGAGAAGGAGAAGGTGAAGTCTGGAGGGTGAATCAGAAGAAGTAGAAGAAGGAGAAGGAGAAGGTGAAGTCTGGAGGGTGAATCAGAAGAACAGAATAAGGAGAAGGAGAAGGTGAAGTCTGGAGGGTGAATCAGAAGAAGCAGAAGAAGGAGAAGGAGAAGGTGAAGTCTGGAGGGTGAATCAGAAGAAGTAGAAGAAGGAGAAGGAGAAGATGAAGCCTGGAGGGCGCAGCAGAAGAAGCAGAAGAAGGAGAAGGAGAAGGTGAAGTCTGGAGTGTGAAGCAGAAGAAGCAGAAGAAGGAGAAGGAGAAGGTGAAGTCTGGAGGGTGAATCAGAAGAAGTAGAAGAAGGAGAAGGAGAAGGTGAAGTCTGGAGGGTGAAGCAGAAGAAGTAGAAGAAGGAGAAGGAGAAGGTGAAGTCAGGAGGGTGAATCAGAAGAAGTAGAAGAAGGAGAAGGAGAAGGTGAAGTCAGGAGGGTGAATCAGAAGAAGCAGAAGAAGGAGAAGGAGAAGGTGAAGTCTGGAGGGTGAATCAGAAGAATCAGAAGAAGGAGAAGGAGAAGGTGAAGTCTGGAGGGTGAATCAGATGAAGCAGAATAAAGAGAAGGAGAAGGTGAAGTCTGGAGGGTGAAGCAGAAGAAACAGAAGAAGGAGAAGGAGAAGGTGAAGACTGGAGGGTGAATCAGAAGAAGTAGAAGAAGGAGAAGGAGAAGGTGAAGTCTGGAGGGTGAATCAGAAGAAGTAGAAGAAGGAGAAGGAGAAGTTGAAGTCTGGAGGGTGAATCAGAAGAAGCAGAAGAAGGAGAAGGAGAAGGTGAAGTCTGGAGGGTGAATCAGAAGAAGCAGAAGAAGGAGAAGGAGAAGGTGAAGTCTGGAGGGTGAATCAGAAGAAGCAGAAGAAGGAGAAGGAGAAGGTGAAGTCTGGAGGGTGAATCAGAAGAAGTAGAAGAAGGAGAAGGAGAAGATGAAGTCTGGAGGGTGAATCAGAAGAAGTAGAAGAAGGAGAAGAAGAAGGTGAAGTCTGGAGGGTGAATCAGAAGAAGTAGAAGAAGGAGAAGGAGAAGATGAAGTCTGGAGGGTGAATCAGAAGAAGTAGAAGAAGGAGAAGGAGAAGGTGAAGTCTGGAGGGTGAATCAGAAGAAGTAGAAGAAGGAGAAGGAGAAGATGAAGTCTGGAGGGTGAATCAGAAGAAACAGAAGAAGGAGAAGGAGAAGGTGAAGTCTGGAGGGTGAATCAGAAGAAGTAGAAGAAGGAGAAGGAGAAGGTGTAGTCTGGAGGGTGAATCAGAAGAAGTAGACGAAGGAGAAGGAGAAGGTGAAGTCTGGAGGGTGAATCAGAAGAAGCAGAAGAAGAAGGAGAAGGTGAAGTCTGGAGGGTGAATCAGAAGAAGTAGAAGAAGGAGAAGGAGAAGGTGAAGTCTGGAGGGTGAATCAGAAGAAGCAGAATAAGGAGAAGGAGAAGGTGAAGTCTGGAGGGTGAATCAGAAGAAGCAGAAGAAGGAGAAGGAGAAGGTGAAGTCTGGAGGGTGAATCAGAAGAAGTAGAAGAAGGAGAAGGAGAAGATGAAGCCTGGAGGGCGCAGCAGAAGAAGCAGAAGAAGGAGAAGGAGAAGGTGAAGTCTGGAGTGTGAAGCAGAAGAAGCAGAAGAAGGAGAAGGAGAAGGTGAAGTCTGGAGGGTGAATCAGAAGAAGTAGAAGAAGGAGAAGGAGAAGGTGAAGTCTGGAGGGTGAAGCAGAAGAAGTAGAAGAAGGAGAAGGAGAAGGTGAAGTCAGGAGGGTGAATCAGAAGAAGTAGAAGAAGGAGAAGGAGAAGGTGAAGTCAGGAGGGTGAATCAGAAGAAGCAGAAGAAGGAGAAGGAGAAGGTGAAGTCTGGAGGGTGAATCAGAAGAATCAGAAGAAGGAGAAGGAGAAGGTGAAGTCTGGAGGGTGAATCAGAAGAAGCAGAATAAAGAGAAGGAGAAGGTGAAGTCTGGAGGGTGAAGCAGAAGAAACAGAAGAAGGAGAAGGAGAAGGTGAAGACTGGAGGGTGAATCAGAAGAAGTAGAAGAAGGAGAAGGAGAAGGTGAAGTCTGGAGGGTGAATCAGAAGAAGTAGAAGAAGGAGAAGGAGAAGTTGAAGTCTGGAGGGTGAATCAGAAGAAGCAGAAGAAGGAGAAGGAGAAGGTGAAGTCTGGAGGGTGAATCAGAAGAAGCAGAAGAAGGAGAAGGAGAAGATGAAGTCCGGAGGGTGAATCAGAAGAAGTAGAAGAAGGAGAAGGAGAAGGTGAAGTCTGGAGGGTGAATCAGAAGAAGTAGAAGAAGGAGAAGGAGAAGATGAAGTCTGGAGGGTGAATCAGAAGAAACAGAAGAAGGAGAAGGAGAAGGTGAAGTCTGGAGGGTGAATCAGAAGAAGTAGAAGAAGGAGAAGGAGAAGGTGTAGTCTGGAGGGTGAATCAGAAGAAGTAGACGAAGGAGAAGGAGAAGGTGAAATCTGGAGGGTGAATCAGAAGAAGCAGAAGAAGGAGAAGGAGAAGGTGAAGTCTGGAGGGTGAATCAGAAGAAGCAGAAGAAGGAGAAGGAGAAGGTGAAGTCTGGAGGGTGAATCAGAAGAAGCAGAAGAAGGAGAAGGAGAAGGTGAAGTCTGGAGGGTGAATCAGAAGAAGCAGAATAAGGAGAAGGAGAAGGTGAAGTCTGGAGGGTGAATCAGAAGAAGCAGAAGAAGGAGAAGGAGAAGGTGAAGTCTGGAGGGTGAATCAGAAGAAGTAGAAGAAGGAGAAGGAGAAGATGAAGTCTGGAGGGTGAATCAGAAGAAGTAGAAGAAGGAGAAGGAGAAGGTGAAGTCTGGATGGTGAATCAGAAGAAGTAGAAGAAGGAGAAGGAGAAGATGAAGTCTGGAGGGTGAATCAGAAGAAACAGAAGAAGGAGAAGGAGAAGGTGAAGTCTGGAGGGTGAATCAGAAGAAGTAGAAGAAGGAGAAGGAGAAGGTGAAGTCTGGAGGGTGAATCAGAAGAAGCAGAAGAAGGAGAAGGAGAAGGTGAAGTCTGGAGGGTGAATCAGAAGAAGCAGAAGAAGGAGAAGGAGAAGGTGAAGTCTGGAGGGTGAATCAGAAGAAGCAGAATAAGGAGAAGGAGAAGGTGAAGTCTGGAGGGTGAATCAGAAGAAGCAGAAGAAGGAGAAGGAGAAGGTGAAGTCTGGAGGGTGAATCAGAAGAAGTAGAAGAAGGAGAAGGAGAAGGTGAAGTCTGGAGGGTGAATCAGAAGAAGCAGAAGAAGGAGAAGGAGAAGGTGAAGTCTGGAGGGTGAATCAGAAGAAGTAGAAGAAGGAGAAGGAGAAGGTGAAGTCTGGAGGGTGAATCAGAAGAAGCAGAATAAGGAGAAGGAGAAGGTGAAATCTGGAGGGTGAATCAGAAGAAGCAGAAGAAGGAGAAGGAGAAGGTGAAGTCTGGAGGGTGAATCAGAAGAAGTAGAAGAAGGAGAAGGAGAAGATGAAGTCTGGAGGGTGAATCAGAAGAAGTAGAAGAAGGAGAAGGAGAAGGTGAAGTCTGGAGGGTGATTCAGAAGAGGTAGAAGAAGGAGAAGGAGAAGATGAAGTCTGGAGGGTGAATCAGAAGAAACAGAAGAATGAGAAGGAGAAGGTGAAGTCTGGAGGGTGAATCAGAAGAAGTAGAAGAAGGAGAAGGAGAAGGTGTAGTCTGGAGGGTGAATCAGAAGAAGTAGACGAAGGAGAAGGAGAAGGTGAAGTCTGGAGGGTGAATCAGAAGAAGCAGAAGAAGTAGAAGGAGAAGGTGAAGTCTGGAGGGTGAATCAGAAGAAGTAGAAGAAGGAGAAGGAGAAGGTGAAGTCTGGAGGGTGAATCAGAAGAAGCAGAAGAAGGAGAAGGAGAAGGTGAAGTCTGGAGGGTGAATCAGAAGAAGCAGAAGAAGGAGAAGGAGAAGGTGAAGTCTGGAGGGTGAATCAGAAGAAGTAGAAGAAGGAGAAGGAGAAGTTGAAGTCTGGAGGGTGAAGCAGAAGAAGTAGAAGATGGAGAAGGAGAAGGTGAAGTCAGGAGGGTGAATCAGAAGAAGTAGAAGAAGGAGAAGGAGAAGGTGAAGTCAGGAGGGTGAATCAGAAGAAGCAGAAGATGGAGAAGGAGAAGGTGAAGTCTGGAGGGTGAATCAGAAGAATCAGAAGAAGGAGAAGTAGAAGGTGAAGTCTGGAGGGTGAATCAGAAGAAGCAAAGGAAGGAGAAGGAGAAGGTGAAGTCTGGAGGGTGAATCAGAAGAAGCAGAATAAGGAGAAGGAGAAGTTGAAGTCTGGAGGGTGAATCAGAAGAAGCAGAATAAGGAGAAGGAGAAGGTGAAGTCTGGAGGGTGTATCAGAAGAAGCAGAAGAAGGAGAAGGAGAAGGTGAAGTCTGGAGGGTGAATCAGAAGAAGTAGAAGAAGGAGAAGGAGAAGGTGAAGTCTGGAGGGTGAAGCAGAAGAAGTAGAAGAAGGAGAAGGAGAAGGTGAAGTCAGGAGGGTGAATCAGAAGAAGTAGAAGAAGGAGAAGGAGAAGGTGAAGTCAGGAGGGTGAATCAGAAGAAGCAGAAGAAGGAGAAGGAGAAGATGAAGTCTGGAGGGTGAATCAGAAGAAACAGAAGAAGGAGAAGGAGAAGGTGAAGTCTGGAGGGTGAATCAGAAGAAGTAGAAGAAGGAGAAGGAGAAGGTGTAGTCTGGAGGGTGAATCAGAAGAAGTAGACGAAGGAGAAGGAGAAGGTGAAGTCTGGAGGGTGAATCAGAAGAAGCAGAAGAAGGAGATGGAGAAGGTGAAGTCTGGAGGGTGAATCAGAAGAAGTAGAAGAAGGAGAAGGAGAAGGTGAAGTCTGGAGGGTGAATCAGAAGAAGCAGAAGAAGGAGAAGGAGAAGGTGAAGTCTGGAGGGTGAATCAGAAGAAGCAGAAGAAGGAGAAGGAGAAGGTGAAGTCTGGAGGGTGATTCAGAAGAAGCAGAATAAGGAGAAGGAGAAGGTGATGTCTGGAGGGTGAATCAGAAGAAGCAGAAGAAGGAGAAGGAGAAGGTGAAGTCTGGAGGGTGAATCAAAAGAAGTAGAAGAAGGAGAAGGAGAAAGTGAAGTCTGGAGGGTGAATCAGAAGAAGTAGAAGAAGGAGAAGGAGAAGGTGAAGTCTGGAGGGTGAATCAGAAGAAGTAGAAGAAGGAGAAGGAGAAGGTGAAGTCTGGAGGGTGAAGCAGAAGAAGTAGAAGAAGGAGAAGGAGAAGGTGAAGTCAGGAGGGTGAATCAGAAGATGTAGAAGAAGGAGAAGGAGAAGGTGAAGTCAGGAGGGTGAATCAGAAGAAGCAGAAGAAGGAGAAGGAGAAGGTGAAGTCTGGAGGGTGAATCAGAAGAATCAGAAGAAGGAGAAGGAGAAGGTGAAGTCTGGAGGGTGAATCAGAAGAAGCAGAAGAAAAAAAGGAGAAGGTGAAGTCTGGAGGGTGAATCAGAAGAAGTAGAAGAAGGAGAAGGAGAAGGTGAAGTCTGGAGGGTGAATCAGAAGAAGCAGAAGAAGGAGAAGGAGAAGGTGTAGTCTGGAGGGTGAATCAGAAGAAGCAGACGAAGGAGAAGGAGAAGGTGAAGTCTGGAGGGTGAATCAGAAGAAGCAGAAGAAGGAGATGGAGAAGGTGAAGTCTGGAGGGTGAATCAGAAGAAGTAGAAGAAGGAGAAGGTGAAGGTGAAGTCTGGAGGGTGAATCAGAAGAAGCAGAAGAAGGAGAAGTTGAAGGTGAAGTCTGGAGGGTGAATCAGAAGAAGCAGAAGAAGGAGAAGGAGAAGGTGAAGTCTGGAGGGTGATTCAGAAGAAGCAGAATAAGGAGAAGGTGAAGTCTGGAGGGTGAATCAGAAGAATCAGAAGAAGGAGAAGGAGAAGGTGAAGTCTGGAGGGTGAATCAGAAGAAGTAGAAGAAGGAGAAGGAGAAGGTGAAGTCTGGAGGGTGAATCAGAAGAAGTAGAAGAAGGAGAAGGAGAAGGTGAAGTCTGGAGGGTGAATCAGAAGAAGTAGAAGAAGGAGAAGGAGAAGGTGAAGTCTGGAGGGTGAAGCAGAAGAAGTAGAAGAAGGAGAAGGAGAAGGTGAAGTCAGGAGGGTGAATCAGAAGATGTACAAGAAGGAGAAGGAGAAGGTGAAGTCAGGAGGGTGAATCAGAAGAAGCAGAAGAAGGAGAAGGAGAAGGTGAAGTCTGGAGGGTGAATCAGAAGAAGTAGAAGAAGGAGAAGGAGAAGGTGAAGTCTGGAGGGTGAATCAGAAGAAGCAGAAGAAGGAGAAGGAGAAGGTGAAGTCTGGAGGGTGAATCAGAAGAAGCAGAAGAAGGAGAAGGAGAAGGTGAAGTCTGGAGGGTGAATCAGAAGAAGCAGAAGAAGGAGAAGGAGAAGGTGAAGTCTGGAGGGTGAATCAGAAGAAGCAGAATAAGGAGAAGGAGAAGGTGAAGTCTGGAGGGTGAATCAGAAGAAGCAGAAGAAGGAGAAGGAGAAGGTGAAGTCTGGAGGGTGATTCAGAAGAAGTAGAAGAAGGAGAAGGAGAAGGTGAAGTCTGGAGGGTGAAGCAGAAGAAGTAGAAGAAGGAGAAGGAGAAGGTGAAGTCAGGAGGGTGAAGCAGAAGAAGTAGAAGAAGGAGAAGGAGAAGGTGAAGTCAGGAGGGTGAATCAGAAGAAGCAGAAGAAGGAGATAGAGAAGGTGAAGTCTGGAGGGTGAATCAGAAGAATTAGAAGAAGGAGAAGGAGAAGGTGAAGTCTGGAGGGTGAAGCAGAAGAAGCAGAAGAAAGAGAAGGAGAAGGTGAAGTCTGGAGGGTGAAGCAGAAGAAACAGAAGAAGGAGAAGGAGAAGGTGAAGACTGGAGGGTGAATCAGAAGAAGTAGAACAAGGAGAAGGAGAAGGTGAAGTCTGGAGGGTGAATCAGAAGAAGTAGAAGAAGGAGAAGGAGAAGGTGAAGTCTGGAGGGTGGATCAGAAGAAGCAGAAGAAGGAGAAGGTAAAGTCTGGAGGGTGAATCAGAAGAAGCAGAAGAAGGAGAAGGAGAAGATGAAGTCTGGAGGGTGAATCAGAAGAAGTAGAAGAAGGAGAAGGAGAAGGTGAAGTCTGGAGGGTGAATCAGAAGAAGCAGAAGAAGGAGAAGGAGAAGGTGAAGTCTGGAGGGTGAATCAGAAGAAGCAGAAGAAGGAGAAGGAGAAGGTGAAGTCTGGAGGGTGAATCAGAAGAAGCAGAAGAAGGAGAAGGAGAAGGTGAAGTCAGGAGGGTGAATCAGAAGAAGCAGAAGAAGGAGAAGGAGAAGGTGAAGTTAGGAGGGTGAATCAGAAGAAGCAGAAGAAGGAGAAGGAGCAGGTGAAGTCAGGGGGGTGTAGCAGAAGAAGTAGAAGAAGGAGAAGGAGAAGGTGAAGTCAGGACGGTGAAGCAGAAGAAGCAGAAGAAGGAGAAGGAGAAGGTGAAGCCTGGAGGGCGCAGCAGAAGAAGCAGAAGAAGGAGAATGAGAAGTTGAAGTCTGGAGGGTGAATCAGAAGAAGCAGAAGAAGGAGAAGGAGAAGGTGAAGTCTGGAGGGTGAATCAGAAGAAGTAGATGAAGGAGAAGGAGAAGGTGAAGTCTGGAGGGTGAAGCAGAAGAAGTAGAAGAAGGAGAAGGAGAAGGTGAAGTCAGGAGGGTGAATCAGAAGAAGTAGAAGAAGGAGAAGGAGAAGGTGAAGTCAGGAGGTTGAATCAGAAGAAGCAGAAGAAGGAGAAGGAGAATGTGAAGTCTGGAGGGTGAATCAGAAGAAGTAGAAGAAGGAGAAGGAGAAGGTGAAGTCTGGAGGGTGAATCAGAAGAAGCAGAAGAAGGAGAAGGAGAAGGTGAAGTCTGGAGGGTGAATCAGAAGAAGCAGAAGAAGGAGAAGGAGAAGGTGAAGTCTGGAGGGTGAATCAGAAGAAGCAGAAGAAGGAGAAGGAGAAGGTGAAGTCTGGAGGGTGAATCAGAAGAAGCAGAATAAGGAGAAGGAGAAGGTGAAGTCTGGAGGGTGAATCAGAAGAAGCAGAAGAAGGAGAAGGAGAAGGTGAAGTCTGGAGGGTGAATCAGAAGAAGTAGAAGAAGGAGAAGGAGAAGGTGAAGTCTGGAGGGTGAAGCAGAAGAAGTAGAAGAAGGAGAAGGAGAAGGTGAAGTCAAGGGGGTGTAGCAGAAGAAGTAGAAGAAGGAGAAGGAGAAGGTGAAGTCAGGACGGTGAAGCAGAAGAAGCAGAAGAAGGAGAAGGAGAAGGTGAAGCCTGGAGGGCGCAGCAGAAGAAGCAGAAGAAGGAGAAGGAGAAGGTGAAGTCTGGAGTGTGAAGCAGAAGAAGCAGAAGAAGGAGAAGGAGAAGGTGAAGTCTGGAGGGCGCAGCATAAGAAGCAGAAGAAGGAGAATGAGAAGGTGAAGTCTGGAGGGTGAATCAGAAGAAGCAGTAGAAGGAGAAGGAGAAGGTGAAGTCTGGAGGGTGAATCAGAAGAAGTAGAAGAAGGAGAAGGAGAAGGTGAAGTCTGGAGGGTGAAGCAGAAGAAGTAGAAGAAGGAGAAGGAGAAGGTGAAGTCAGGAGGGTGAATCAGAAGAAGTAGAAGAAGGAGAAGGAGAAGGTGAAGTCAGGAGGGTGAATCAGAAGAAGCAGAAGATGGAGGAGGAGAAGGTGAAGTCTGGAGGTTGAATCAGAAGAATCAGAAGAAGGAGAAGGAGAAGGTGAAGTCTGGAGGGTGAATCAGAAGAAGCAGAAGAAAGAGAAGGAGAAGGTGAAGTCTGGAGGGTGAAGCAGAAGAAACAGAAAAAGGAGAAGGAGAAGGTGAAGACTGGAGGGTGAATCAGAAGAAGTAGAAGAAGGAGAAGGAGAAGGTGAAGTCTGGAGGGTGAATCAGAAGAAGTGGAAGAAGGAGAAGGAGAAGTTGAAGTCTGGAGGGTGAATAAGAAGAAGCAGAAGAAGGAGAAGGAGAAGGTGAGGTCTGGAGGGTGAATCAGAAGAAGCAGAAGAAGGAGAAGGAGAAGATGAAGTCTGGAGGGTGAATCAGAAGAAGTAGAAGAAGGAGAAGGAGAAGGTGATATCTGGAGGGTGAATCAGAAGAAGTAGAAGAAGGAGAAGGAGAAGGTGAAGTCTGGAGGGTGAATCAGAAGAAACAGAAGAAGGAGAAGGAGAAGGTGAAGTCTGGAGGGTGAATCAGAAGAAGTAGAAGAAGGAGAAGGGGAAGGAGAAGGTGTAGTCTGGAGGGTGAATCAGAAGAAGTAGACGAAGGAGAAGGAGAAGGTGAAGTCTGGAGGGTGAATCAGAAGAAGCAGAAGAAGGAGAAGGAGAAGGTGAAGTCTGGAGGGTGAATCAGAAGAAGTAGAAGAAGGAGAAGGAGAAGGTGAAGTCTGGAGGGTGAATCAGAAGAAGCAGAAGAAGGAGAAGGAGAAGGTGAAGTCTGGAGGGTGAATCAGAAGAAGCAGAATAAGGAGAAGGAGAAGGTGAAGTCTGGAGGGTGAATCAGAAGAAGCAGAAGAAGGAGAAGGAGAAGGTGAAGTCTGGAGGGTGAATCAGAAGAAGTATAAGAAGGAGAAGGAGAAGGTGAAGTCTGGAGGGTGAATCAGAAGAAGTAGAAGAAGGAGAAGGAGAAGGTGAAGTCTGGAGGGTGAAGCAGAAGAAGTAGATGAAGGAGAAGGAGAAGGTGAAGTCAGGAGGGTGAATCAGAAGAAGTAGAAGAAGGAGAAGGAGAAGGTGAGTTCTGGAGGGTGAATCAGAAGAAGCAGAAGAAGGAGAAGGAGAAGGTAAAGTCTGGAGGGTGAATCAGAAGAATCAGAAGAAGGAGAAGGAGAAGGTGAAGTCTGGAGGGTGAATCAGAAGAAGCAGAAGAAAGAGAAGGAGAAGGTGAAGTCTGGAGGGTGAAGCAGAAGAAACAGAAGAAGGAGAAGGAGAAGGTGTAGACTGGAGGGTGAATCAGAAGAAGTAGAAGAAGGAGAAGGAGAAGGTGAAGTCTGGAGGGTGAATCAGAAGAAGTAGAAGAAGGAGAAGGAGAAGGTGAAGTCTGGAGGATGAATCAGAAGAAGCAGAAGAAGGAGAAGAAGAAGGTGAAGTCTGGAGGGTGAATCAGAAGAAGGAGAAGAAGGAGAAGGAGAAGATGAAGTCTGGAGGGTGAATCAGAAGAAGTAGAAGAAGGAGAAGGAGAAGGTGAAGTCTGGAGGCTGAATCAGAAGAAGTAGAAGAAGGAGAAGGAGAAGGTGAGGTCTGGAGGGTGAATCAGAAGAAGCAGAAGAAGGAGAAGGAGAAGGTGAAGTCTGGAGGGTGAATCAGAAGAAGCAGAAGAAGGAGAAGGAGAAGGTGAAGTCTGGAGGGTGAATCAGAAGAAGCAGAAGAAGGAGAAGGAGAAGGTGAAGTCAGGAGGGTGAATCAGAAGAAGCAGAAGAAGAAGAAGGAGAAGGTGAATTTAGGAGGGTGAATCAGAAGAAGCAGAAGAAGGAGAAGGAGCAGGTGAAGTCAGGGGGGTGTAGCAGAAGAAGTAGAAGAAGGAGAAGGAGAAGGTGAAGTCAGGACGGTGAAGCAGAAGAAGCAGAAGAAGGAGAAGGAGAAGGTGAAGCCTGGAGGGCGCAGCAGAAGAAGCAGAAGAAGGAGAAGGAGAAGGTGAAGTCTGGAGTGTGAAGCAGAAGAAGCAGAAGAAGGAGAAGGAGAAGGTGAAGTCTGGAGGGCGCAGCAGAAGAAGCAGAAGAAGGAGAATGCGAAGGTGAAGTCTGGAGGGTGAATCAGAAAAAGCAGAAGAAGGAGAAGGAGAAGGTGAAGTCAGGAGGGTGAATCAGAAGAAGCAGAAGAAGGAGAAGGAGAAGGTGAATTTAGGAGGGTGAATCAGAAGAAGCAGAAAAAGGAGAAGGAGCAGGTGAAGTCAAGGGGGTGTAGCAGAAGAAGTAGAAGAAGGAGAAGGAGAAGGTGAAGTCAGGACGGTGAAGCAGAAGAAGCAGAAGAAGGAGAAGGAGAAGGTGAAGCCTGGAGGGCGCAGCAGAAGAAGCAGAAGAAGGAGAAGGAGAAGGTGAAGTCTGGAGTGTGAAGCAGAAGAAGCAGAAGAAGGAGAAGGAGAAGGTGAAGTCTGGAGGGCGCAGCATCAGAAGCAGAAGAAGGAGAATGAGAAGGTGAAGTCTGGAGGGTGAATCAGAAGAAGCAGAAGAAGGAGAAGGAGAAGGTGAAGTCTGGAGGGTGAATCAGAAGAAGTAGAAGAAGGAGAAGGAGAAGGTGAAGTCTGGAGGGTGAAGCAGAAGAAGTAGAAGAAGGAGAAGGAGAAGGTGAAGTCAGGAGGGTGAATCAGAAGAAGTAGAAGAAGGAGAAGGAGAAGGTGAAGTCTGGAGGGTGAATCAGAAGAAGCAGAAGATGGAGAAGGAGAAGGTGAAGTCTGGAGGTTGAATCAGAAGAATCAGAAGAAGGAGAAGGAGAAGGTGAAGTCTGGAGGGTGATTCAGAAGAAGCAGAAGAAAGAGAAGGAGAAGGTGAAGTCTGGAGGGTGAAGCAGAAGAAACAGAAAAAGGAGAAGGAGAAGGTGAAGACTGGAGGGTGAATCAGAAGAAGTAGAAGAAGGAGAAGGAGAAGGTGAAGTCCGGAGGGTGAATCAGAAGAAGTGGAAGAAGGAGAAGGAGAAGTTGAAGTCTGGAGGGTGAATCAGAAGAAGCAGAAGAAGGAGAAGGAGAAGGTGAAGTCTGGAGGGTGAATCAGAAGAAGCAGAAGAAGGAGAAGGAGAAGATGAAGTCTGGAGGGTGAATCAGAAGAAGTAGAAGAAGGAGAAGGAGAAGGTGATATCTGGAGGGTGAATCAGAAGAAGTAGAAGAAGGAGAAGGAGAAGGTGAAGTCTGGAGGGTGAATCAGAAGAAACAGAAGAAGGAGAAGGAGAAGGTGAAGTCTGGAGGGTGAATCAGAAGAAGTAGAAGAAGGAGAAGGGGAAGGAGAAGGTGTAGTCTGGAGGGTGAATCAGAAGAAGTAGACGAAGGAGAAGGAGAAGGTGAAGTCTGGAGGGTGAATCAGAAGAAGCAGAAGAAGGAGAAGGAGAAGGTGAAGTCTGGAGGGTGAATCAGAAGAAGTAGAAGAAGGAGAAGGAGAAGGTGAAGTCTGGAGGGTGAATCAGAAGAAGCAGAAGAAGGAGAAGGAGAAGGTGAAGTCTGGAGGGTGAATCAGAAGAAGCAGAATAAGGAGAAGGAGAAGGTGAAGTCTGGAGGGTGAATCAGAAGAAGCAGAAGAAGGAGAAGGAGAAGGTGAAGTCTGGAGGGTGAATCAGAAGAAGTATAAGAAGGAGAAGGAGAAGGTGAAGTCTGGAGGGTGAATCAGAAGAAGTAGAAGAAGGAGAAGGAGAAGGTGAAGTCTGGAGGGTGAAGCAGAAGAAGTAGATGAAGGAGAAGGAGAAGGTGACGTCAGGAGGGTGAATCAGAAGAAGTAGAAGAAGGAGAAGGAGAAGGTGAGTTCTGGAGGGTGAATCAGAAGAAGCAGAAGAAGGAGAAGGAGAAGGTGAAGTCTGGAGGGTGAATCAGAAGAATCAGAAGAAGGAGAAGGAGAAGGTGAAGTCTGGAGGGTGAATCAGAAGAAGCAGAAGAAAGAGAAGGAGAAGGTGAAGTCTGGAGGGTGAAGCAGAAGAAACAGAAGAAGGAGAAGGAGAAGGTGTAGACTGGAGGGTGAATCAGAAGAACTAGAAGAAGGAGAAGGAGAAGGTGAAGTCTGGAGGGTGAATCAGAAGAAGTAGAAGAAGGAGAAGGAGAAGGTGAAGTCTGGAGGGTGAATCAGAAGAAGCAGAAGAAGGAGAAGGAGAAGGTGAAGTCTGGAGGGTGAATCAGAAGAAGGAGAAGAAGGAGAAGGAGAAGATGAAGTCTGGAGGGTGAATCAGAAGAAGTAGAAGAAGGAGAAGGAGAAGGTGAAGTCTGGAGGCTGAATCAGAAGAAGTAGAAGAAGGAGAAGGAGAAGGTGAGGTCTGGAGGGTGAATCAGAAGAAGCAGAAGAAGGAGAAGGAGAAGGTGAAGTCTGGAGGGTGAATCAGAAGAAGCAGAAGAAGGAGAAGGAGAAGGTGAAGTCTGGAGGGTGAATCAGAAGAAGCAGAAGAAGGAGAAGGAGAAGGTGAAGTCAGGAGGGTGAATCAGAAGAAGCAGAAGAAGAAGAAGGAGAAGGTGAATTTAGGAGGGTGAATCAGTAGAAGCAGAAGAAGGAGAAGGAGCAGGTGAAGTCAGGGGGGTGTAGCAGAAGAAGTAGAAGAAGGAGAAGGAGAAGGTGAAGTCAGGACGGTGAAGCAGAAGAAGCAGAAGAAGGAGAAGGAGAAGGTGAAGCCTGGAGGGCGCAGCAGAAGAAGCAGAAGAAGGAGAAGGAGAAGGTGAAGTCTGGAGTGTGAAGCAGAAGAAGCAGAAGAAGGAGAAGGAGAAGGTGAAGTCTGGAGGGCGCAGCAGAAGAAGCAGAAGAAGGAGAATGAGAAGGTGAAGTCTGGAGGGTGAATCAGAAAAAGCAGAAGAAGGAGAAGGAGAAGGTGAAGTCTGGAGGGTGAATCAGAAGAAGTAGAAGAAGGAGAAGGAGAAGGTGAAGTCTGGAGGGTGAAGCAGAAGAAGTAGAAGAAGGAGAAGGAGAAGGTGAAGTCAGGAGGGTGAATCAGAAGAAGTAGAAGAAGGAGAAGGAGAAGGTGAAGTCAGGAGGGTGAATCAGAAGAAGCAGAAGAAGGAGAAGGAGAAGGTGAAGTCTGGAGGGTGAATCAGAAGAATCAGAAGAAGGAGAAGGAGAAGGTGAAGTCTGGAGGGTGAATCAGAAGAAGCAGAAGAAAGAGAAGGAGAAGGTGAAGTCTGGAGGGTGAAGCAGAAGAAACAAAAAAAGGAGAAGGAGAAGGTGAAGACTGGAGGGTGAATCAGAAGAAGTAGAAGAAGGAGAAGGAGAAGGTGAAGTCTGGAGGGTGAAGCAGAAGAAGTAGAAGAAGGAGAAGGAGAAGGTGAAGTCAGGAGGGTGAATCAGAAGAAGTAGAAGAGGGAGAAGGAGAAGGTGAAGTCTGGAGGGTGAAGCAGAAGAAGTAGAACAAGGAGAAGGAGAAGGTGAAGTCAGGAGGGTGAATCAGAAGAAGTGGAAGAAGGAGAAGGAGAAGTTGAAGTCTGGAGGGTGAATCAGAAGAAGCAGAAGAAGGAGAAGGAGAAGGTGAAGTCTGGATGGTGAATCAGAAGAAGCAGAAGAAGGAGAAGGAGAAGATTAAGTCTGGAGGGTGAATCAGAAGAAGTAGAAGAAGGAGAAGGAGAAGGTGAAGTCTGGAGGGTGAATCAGAAGAAGTAGAAGAAGGAGAAGGAGAAGATGAAGTCTGGAGGGTGAATCAGAAGAAACAGAAGAAGGAGAAGGAGAAGGTGAAGTCTGGAGGGTGAATCAGAAGAAGTAGAAGAAGGAGAAGGAGAAGGTGTAGTCTGGAGGGTGAATCAGAAGAAGTAGACGAAGGAGAAGGAGAAGGTGAAGTCTGGAGGGCGAATCAGAAGAAGCAGAAGAAGGAGAAGGAGAAGGTGAAGTCTGGAGGGTGAATCAGAAGAAGTAGAAGAAGGAGAAGGAGAAGGTGAAGTCTGGAGGGTGAATCAGAAGAAGCAGAAGAAGGAGAAGGAGAAGGTGAAGTCTGGAGGGTGAATCAGAAGAAGCAGAAGAAGGAGAAGGAGAAGGTGAAGTCTGGAGGGTGAATCAGAAGAAGCAGAATAAGGAGAAGGAGAAGGTGAAGTCTGGAGGGTGAATCAGAAGAAGCAGAAGAAGGAGAAGGAGAAGGTGAAGTCTGGAGGGTGAATCAGAAGAAGTAGAAGAAGAAGAAGGAGAAGGTGAAGTCTGGAGGGTGAATCAGAAGAAGTATAAGAAGGAGAAGGAGAAGGTGAAGTCTGGAGGGTGAATCAGAAGAAGTAGAAAAAGGAGAAGGAGAAGGTGAAGTCTGGAGGGTGAAGCAGAAGAAGTAGATGAAGGAGAAGGAGAAGGTGAATTCAGGAGGGTGAATCAGAAGAAGTAGAAGAAGGAGAAGGAGAAGGTGAGTTCTGGAGGGTGAATCAGAAGAAGCAGAAGAAGGAGAAGGAGAAGGTGAAGCTTGGAGGGTGAATCAGAAGAATCAGAAGAAGGAGAAGGAGAAGGTGAAGTCTGGAGGGTGAATCAGAAGAAGCAGAAGAAAGAGAAGGAGAAGGTGAAGTCTGGAGGGTGAAGCAGAAGAAACAGAAGAAGGAGAAGGAGAAGGTGAAGACTGGAGGGTGAATCAGAAGAAGTAGAAGAAGGAGAAGGAGAAGGTGAAGTCTGGAGGGTGAATCAGAAGAAGTAGAAGAAGGAGAAGGAGAAGGTGAAGTCTGGAGGGTGAATCAGAAGAAGCAGAAGAAGGAGAAGGAGAAGGTGAAGTCTGGAGGGTGAATCAGAAGAAGGAGAAGAAGGAGAAGGAGAAGATGAAATCTGGAGGGTGAATCAGAAGAAATAGAAGAAGGAGAAGGAGAAGGTGAAGTCTGGAGGCTGAATCAGAAGAAGTAGAAGAAGGAGAAGGAGAAGGTGAAGTCTGGAGGGTGAATCAGAAGAAGCAGAAGAAGGAGAAGGAGAAGATGAAGTCTGGAGGGTGAATCAGAAGAAGTAGAAGAAGGAGAAGGAGAAGGTGAGTTCTGGAGGGTGAATCAGAAGAAGCAGAAGAAGGAGAAGGAGAAGGTGAAGTCTGGAGGGTGAATCAGAAGAAGCAGAAGAAGGAGAAGGAGAAGGTGAAGTCTGGAGGGTGAATCAGAAGAAGCAGAAGAAGGAGAAGGAGAAGGTGAAGTCAGGAGGGTGAATCAGAAGAAGCAGAAGAAGGAGAAGGAGAAGGTGAATTTAGGAGGGTGAATCAGAAGAAGCAGAAGAAGGAGAAGGAGCAGGTGAAGTCAGGGGGGTGTAGCAGAAGAAGTAGAAGAAGGAGAAGGAGCAGGTGAAGTCAGGGGGGTGTAGCAGAAGAAGTAGAAGAAGGAGAAGGAGAAGGTGAAGTCAGGACGGTGAAGCAGAAGAAGCAGAAGAAGGAGAAGGAGAAGGTGAAGCCTGGAGGGCGCAGCAGAAGAAGCAGAAGAAGGAGAAGGAGAAGGTGAAGTCTGGAGTGTGAAGCAGAAGAAGCAGAAGAAGGAGAAGGAGAAGGTGAAGTCTGGAGGGCGCAGCAGAAGAAGCAGAAGAAGGAGAATGAGAAGGTGAAGTCTGGAGGGTGAATCAGAAGAAGCAGAAGAAGGAGAAGGAGAAGGTGAAGTCTGGAGGGTGAATCAGAAGAAGTAGAAGAAGGAGAAGGAGAAGGTGAAGTCTGGAGGGTGAAGCAGAAGAAGTAGAAGAAGGAGAAGGAGAAGGTGAAGTCAGGAGGGTGAATCAGAAGAAGTAGAAGAAGGAGAAGGAGAAGGTGAAGTCAGGAGGGTGAATCAGAAGAAGCAGAAGAAGGAGAAGGAGAAGGTGAAGTCTGGAGGGTGAATCAGAAGAATCAGAAGAAGGAGAAGGAGAAGGTGAAGTCTGGAGGGTGAATCAGAAGAAGCAGAAGAAAGAGAAGGAGAAGGTGAAGTCTGGAGGGTGAAGCAGAAGAAACAAAAAAAGGAGAAGGAGAAGGTGAAGACTGGAGGGTGAATCAGAAGACGTAGAAGAAGGAGAAGGAGAAGCTGAAGTCTGGAGGGTGAATCAGAAGAAGTGGAAGAAGGAGAAGGAGAAGTTGAAGTCTGGAGGGTGAATCAGAAGAAGCAGAAGAAGGAGAAGGAGAAGGTGAAGTCTGGAGGGTGAATCAGAAGAAGCAGAAGAAGGAGGAGGAGAAGATGAAGTCTGGAGGGTGAATCAGAAGAAGTAGAAGAAGGAGAAGGAGAAGGTGAAGTCTGGAGGGTGAATGAGAAGAAGTAGAAGAAGGAGAAGGAGAAGGTGAAGTCTGGAGGGTGAAGCAGAAGAAATAGAAGAAGGAAAAGGAGAAGGTGAAGTCAGGAGGGTGAATCAGAAGAAGTAGAAGAAGGAGAAGGAGAAGGTGAAGTCAGGAGGGTGAATCAGAAGAAGCAGAAGAAGGAGAAGGAGAAGGTGAAGTCTGGAGGGTGAATCAGAAGAATCAGAAGAAGGAGAAGGAGAAGGTGAAGTCTGGAGGGTGAATCAGAAGAAGCAGAAGAAAGAGAAGGAGAAGGTGAAGTCTGGAGGGTGAAGCAGAAGAAACAAAAAAAGGAGAAGTAGAAGGTGAAGACTGGAGGGTGAATCAGAAGAAGTAAAAGAAGGAGAAGGAGAAGGTGAAGTCTGGAGGGTGAATCAGAAGAAGTGGAAGAAGGAGAAGGAGAAGTTGAAGTCTGGAGGGTGAATCAGAAGAAGCAGAAGAAGGAGAAGGAGAAGGTGAAGTCTGGAGGGTGAATCAGAAGAAGCAGAAGAAGGAGAAGGAGAAGATGAAGTCTGGAGGGTGAATCAGAAGAAGTAGAAGAAGGAGAAGGAGAAGGTGAGTTCTGGAGGGTGAATCAGAAGAAGCAGAAGAAGGAGAAGGAGAAGGTGAAGTCTGGAGGGTGAATCAGAAGAAGCAGAAGAAGGAGAAGGAGAAGGTGAAGTCTGGAGGGTGAATCAGAAGAAGCAGAAGAAGGAGAAGGAGAAGGTGAAGTCAGGAGGGTGAATCAGAAGAAGCAGAAGAAGGAGAAGGAGAAGGTGAATTTAGGAGGGTGAATCAGAAGAAGCAGAAGAAGGAGAAGGAGCAGGTGAAGTCAGGGGGGTGTAGCAGAAGAAGTAGAAGAAGGAGAAGGAGCAGGTGAAGTCAGGGGGGTGTAGCAGAAGAAGTAGAAGAAGGAGAAGGAGAAGGTGAAGTCAGGACGGTGAAGCAGAAGAAGCAGAAGAAGGAGAAGGAGAAGGTGAAGCCTGGAGGGCGCAGCAGAAGAAGCAGAAGAAGGAGAAGGAGAAGGTGAAGTCTGGAGTGTGAAGCAGAAGAAGCAGAAGAAGGAGAAGGAGAAGGTGAAGTCTGGAGGGCGCAGCAGAAGAAGCAGAAGAAGGAGAATGAGAAGGTGAAGTCTGGAGGGTGAATCAGAAGAAGCAGAAGAAGGAGAAGGAGAAGGTGAAGTCTGGAGGGTGAATCAGAAGAAGTAGAAGAAGGAGAAGGAGAAGGTGAAGTCTGGAGGGTGAAGCAGAAGAAGTAGAAGAAGGAGAAGGAGAAGGTGAAGTCAGGAGGGTGAATCAGAAGAAGTAGAAGAAGGAGAAGGAGAAGGTGAAGTCAGGAGGGTGAATCAGAAGAAGCAGAAGAAGGAGAAGGAGAAGGTGAAGTCTGGAGGGTGAATCAGAAGAATCAGAAGAAGGAGAAGGAGAAGGTGAAGTCTGGAGGGTGAATCAGAAGAAGCAGAAGAAAGAGAAGGAGAAGGTGAAGTCTGGAGGGTGAAGCAGAAGAAACAAAAAAAGGAGAAGGAGAAGGTGAAGACTGGAGGGTGAATCAGAAGACGTAGAAGAAGGAGAAGGAGAAGGTGAAGTCTGGAGGGTGAATCAGAAGAAGTGGAAGAAGGAGAAGGAGAAGTTGAAGTCTGGAGGGTGAATCAGAAGAAGCAGAAGAAGGAGAAGGAGAAGGTGAAGTCTGGAGGGTGAATCAGAAGAAGCAGAAGAAGGAGGAGGAGAAGATGAAGTCTGGAGGGTGAATCAGAAGAAGTAGAAGAAGGAGAAGGAGAAGGTGAAGTCTGGAGGGTGAATGAGAAGAAGTAGAAGAAGGAGAAGGAGAAGGTGAAGTCTGGAGGGTGAAGCAGAAGAAATAGAAGAAGGAAAAGGAGAAGGTGAAGTCAGGAGGGTGAATCAGAAGAAGTAGAAGAAGGAGAAGGAGAAGGTGAAGTCAGGAGGGTGAATCAGAAGAAGCAGAAGAAGGAGAAGGAGAAGGTGAAGTCTGGAGGGTGAATCAGAAGAATCAGAAGAAGGAGAAGGAGAAGGTGAAGTCTGGAGGGTGAATCAGAAGAAGCAGAAGAAAGAGAAGGAGAAGGTGAAGTCTGGAGGGTGAAGCAGAAGAAACAAAAAAAGGAGAAGGAGAAGGTGAAGACTGGAGGGTGAATCAGAAGAAGTAAAAGAAGGAGAAGGAGAAGGTGAAGTCTGGAGGGTGAATCAGAAGAAGTGGAAGAAGGAGAAGGAGAAGTTGAAGTCTGGAGGGTGAATCAGAAGAAGCAGAAGAAGGAGAAGGAGAAGGTGAAGTCTGGAGGGTGAATCAGAAGAAGCAGAAGAAGGAGAAGGAGAAGATGAAGTCTGGAGGGTGAATCAGAAGAAGTAGAAGAAGGAGAAGGAGAAGGTGAAGTCTGGAGGGTGAATCAGAAGAAGTAGAAGAAGGAGAAGGAGAAGATGAAGTCTGGAGGGTGAATCAGAAGAAACAGAAGAAGGAGAAGGAGAAGGTGAAGTCTGGAGGGTGAATCAGAAGAAGTAGAAGAAGGAGAAGGAGAAGGTGTAGTCTGGAGGGTGAATCAGAGGAAGTAGACGAAGGAGAAGGAGAAGGTGAAGTCTGGAGGGTGAATCAGAAGAAGCAGAAGAAGGAGAAGGAGAAGGTGAAGTCTGGAGAGTGAATCACAAGAAGTAGAAGAAGGAGAAGGAGAAGGTGAAGTCTGGAGGGTGAATCAGAAGAAGCAGAAGAAGGAGAAGGAGAAGGTGAAGTCTGGAGGGTGAATCAGAAGAAGCAGAAGAAGGAGAAGGAGAAGGTGAAGTCTGGAGGGTGAATCAGAAGAAGCAGAATAAGGAGAAGGAGAAGGTGAAGTCTGGAGGGTGAATCAGAAGAAGCAGAATAAGGAGAAGGAGAAGGTGAAGTCTGGAGGGTGAATCAGAAGAAGCAGAAGAAGGAGAAGGAGAAGGTGAAGCCTGGAGGGCGCAGCAGAAGAAGCAGAAGAAGGAGAAGGAGAAGGTGAAGTCTGGAGTGTGAAGCAGAAGAAGCAGAAGAAGGAGAAGGAGAAGGTGAAGTCTGGAGGGCGCAGCAGAAGAAGCAGAAGAAGGAGAATGAGAAGGTGAAGTCTGGAGGGTGAATCAGAAGAAGCAGAAGAAGGAGAAGGAGAAGGTGAAGTCTGGAGGGTGAATCAGAAGAAGTAGAAGAAGGAGAAGGAGAAGGTGAAGTCTGGAGGGTGAAGCAGAAGAAGTAGAAGAAGGAGAAGGAGAAGGTGAAGTCAGGAGGGTGAATCAGAAGAAGTAGAAGAAGGAGAAGGAGAAGGTGAAGTCAGGAGGGTGAATCAGAGGAAGCAGAAGAAGGAGAAGGAGAAGGTGAAGTCTGGAGGGTGAATCAGAAGAATCAGAAGAAGGAGAAGGAGAAGGTGAAGTCTGGAGGGTGAATCAGAAGAAGCAGAAGAAAGAGAAGGAGAAGGTGAAGTCTGGAGGGTGAAGCAGAAGAAACAAAAAAAGGAGAAGGAGAAGGTGAAGACTGGAGGGTGAATCAGAAGACGTAGAAGAAGGAGAAGGAGAAGGTGAAGTCTGGAGGGTGAATCAGAAGAAGTGGAAGAAGGAGAAGGAGAAGTTGAAGTCTGGAGGGTGAATCAGAAGAAGCAGAAGAAGGAGAAGGAGAAGGTGAAGTCTGGAGGGTGAATCAGAAGAAGCAGAAGAAGGAGAAGGAGAAGATGAAGTCTGGAGGGTGAATCAGAAGAAGTAGAAGAAGGAGAAGGAGAAGGTGAAGTCTGGAGGGTGAATCAGAAGAAGTAGAAGAAGGAGAAGGAGAAGATGAAGTCTGGAGGGTGAATCAGAAGAAACAGAAGAAGGAGAAGGAGAAGGTGAAGTCTGGAGGGTGAATCAGAAGAAGTAGAAGAAGGAGAAGGAGAAGGTGTAGTCTGGAGGGTGAATCAGAAGAAGTAGACGAAGGAGAAGGAGAAGGTGAAGTCTGGAGGGTGAATCAGAAGAAGCAGAAGAAGGAGAAGGAGAAGGTGAAGTCTGGAGGGTGAATCACAAGAAGTAGAAGAAGGAGAAGGAGAAGGTGAAGTCTGGAGGGTGAATCAGAAGAAGCAGAAGAAGGAGAAGGAGAAGGTGAAGTCTGGAAGGTGAATCAGAAGAAGCAGAAGAAGGAGAAGGAGAAGGTGAAGTCTGGAGGGTGAATCAGAAGAAGCAGAATAAGGAGAAGGAGAAGGTGAAGTCTGGAGGGTGAATCAGAAGAAGCAGAAGAAGGAGAAGGAGAAGGTGAAGTCTGGAGGGTGAATCAGAAGAAGTAGAAGAAGGAGAAGGAGAAGGTGAAGTCTGGAGGGTGAATCAGAAGAAGTATAAGAAGGAGAAGGAGAAGGTGAAGTCTGGAGGGTGAATCAGAAGAAGTAGAAGAAGGAGAAGGAGAAGCTGAAGTCTGGAGGGTGAAGCAGAAGAAGTAGATGAAGGAGAAGGAGAAGGTGAAGTCAGGAGGGTGAATCAGAAGAAGTAGAAGAAGGAGAAGGAGAAGGTGAGGTCTGGAGGGTGAATCAGAAGAAGCAGAAGAAGGAGAGGGAGAAGGTGAAGTCTGGAGGGTGAATCAGAAGAATCAGAAGAAGGAGAAGGAGAAGGTGAAGTCTGGAGGGTGAATCAGAAGAAGCAGAAGAAAGAGAAGGAGAAGGTGAAGTCTGGAGGGTGAATCAGAAGAAGTAGACGAAGGAGAAGGAGAAGGTGAAGTCTGGAGGGTGAATCAGAAGAAGTAGACGAAGGAGAAGGAGAAGGTGAAGTCTGGAGGGTGAATCAGAAGAAGCAGAAGAAGGAGAAGGAGAAGGTGAAGTCTGGAGAGTGAATCACAAGAAGTAGAAGAAGGAGAAGGAGAAGGTGAAGTCTGGAGGGTGAATCAGAAGAAGCAGAAGAAGGAGAAGGAGAAGGTGAAGTCTGGAGGGTGAATCAGAAGAAGCAGAAGAAGGAGAAGGAGAAGGTGAAGTCTGGAGGGTGAATCAGAAGAAGCAGAATAAGGAGAAGGAGAAGGTGAAGTCTGGAGGGTGAATCAGAAGAAGCAGAATAAGGAGAAGGAGAAGGTGAAGTCTGGAGGGTGAATCAGAAGAAGCAGAAGAAGGAGAAGGAGAAGGTGAAGCCTGGAGGGCGCAGCAGAAGAAGCAGAAGAAGGAGAAGGAGAAGGTGAAGTCTGGAGTGTGAAGCAGAAGAAGCAGAAGAAGGAGAAGGAGAAGGTGAAGTCTGGAGGGCGCAGCAGAAGAAGCAGAAGAAGGAGAATGAGAAGGTGAAGTCTGGAGGGTGAATCAGAAGAAGCAGAAGAAGGAGAAGGAGAAGGTGAAGTCTGGAGGGTGAATCAGAAGAAGTAGAAGAAGGAGAAGGAGAAGGTGAAGTCTGGAGGGTGAAGCAGAAGAAGTAGAAGAAGGAGAAGGAGAAGGTGAAGTCAGGAGGGTGAATCAGAAGAAGTAGAAGAAGGAGAAGGAGAAGGTGAAGTCAGGAGGGTGAATCAGAAGAAGCAGAAGAAGGAGAAGGAGAAGGTGAAGTCTGGAGGGTGAATCAGAAGAATCAGAAGAAGGAGAAGGAGAAGGTGAAGTCTGGAGGGTGAATCAGAAGAAGCAGAAGAAAGAGAAGGAGAAGGTGAAGTCTGGAGGGTGAAGCAGAAGAAACAAAAAAAGGAGAAGGAGAAGGTGAAGACTGGAGGGTGAATCAGAAGACGTAGAAGAAGGAGAAGGAGAAGGTGAAGTCTGGAGGGTGAATCAGAAGAAGTGGAAGAAGGAGAAGGAGAAGTTGAAGTCTGGAGGGTGAATCAGAAGAAGCAGAAGAAGGAGAAGGAGAAGGTGAAGTCTGGAGGGTGAATCAGAAGAAGCAGAAGAAGGAGGAGGAGAAGATGAAGTCTGGAGGGTGAATCAGAAGAAGTAGAAGAAGGAGAAGGAGAAGGTGAAGTCTGGAGGGTGAATCAGAAGAAGTAGAAGAAGGAGAAGGAGAAGGTGAAGTCTGGAGGGTGAAGCAGAAGAAATAGAAGAAGGAGAAGGAGAAGGTGAAGTCAGGAGGGTGAATCAGAAGAAGTAGAAGAAGGAGAAGGAGAAGGTGAAGTCAGGAGGGTGAATCAGAAGAAGCAGAAGAAGGAGAAGGAGAAGGTGAAGTCTGGAGGGTGAATCAGAAGAATCAGAAGAAGGAGAAGGAGAAGGTGAAGTCTGGAGGGTGAATCAGAAGAAGCAGAAGAAAGAGAAGGAGAAGGTGAAGTCTGGAGGGTGAAGCAGAAGAAACAAAAAAAGGAGAAGGAGAAGGTGAAGACTGGAGGGTGAATCAGAAGAAGTAAAAGAAGGAGAAGGAGAAGGTGAAGTCTGGAGGGTGAATCAGAAGAAGTGGAAGAAGGAGAAGGAGAAGTTGAAGTCTGGAGGGTGAATCAGAAGAAGCAGAAGAAGGAGAAGGAGAAGGTGAAGTCTGGAGGGTGAATCAGAAGAAGCAGAAGAAGGAGAAGGAGAAGATGAAGTCTGGAGGGTGAATCAGAAGAAGTAGAAGAAGGAGAAGGAGAAGGTGAAGTCTGGAGGGTGAATCAGAAGAAGTAGAAGAAGGAGAAGGAGAAGATGAAGTCTGGAGGGTGAATCAGAAGAAACAGAAGAAGGAGAAGGAGAAGGTGAAGTCTGGAGGGTGAATCAGAAGAAGTAGAAGAAGGAGAAGGAGAAGGTGTAGTCTGGAGGGTGAATCAGAAGAAGTAGACGAAGGAGAAGGAGAAGGTGAAGTCTGGAGGGTGAATCAGAAGAAGCAGAAGAAGGAGAAGGAGAAGGTGAAGTCTGGAGGGTGAATCACAAGAAGTAGAAGAAGGAGAAGGAGAAGGTGAAGTCTGGAGGGTGAATCAGAAGAAGCAGAAGAAGGAGAAGGAGAAGGTGAAGTCTGGAAGGTGAATCAGAAGAAGCAGAAGAAGGAGAAGGAGAAGGTGAAGTCTGGAGGGTGAATCAGAAGAAGCAGAATAAGGAGAAGGAGAAGGTGAAGTCTGGAGGGTGAATCAGAAGAAGCAGAAGAAGGAGAAGGAGAAGGTGAAGTCTGGAGGGTGAATCAGAAGAAGTAGAAGAAGGAGAAGGAGAAGGTGAAGTCTGGAGGGTGAATCAGAAGAAGTATAAGAAGGAGAAGGAGAAGGTGAAGTCTGGAGGGTGAATCAGAAGAAGTAGAAGAAGGAGAAGGAGAAGCTGAAGTCTGGAGGGTGAAGCAGAAGAAGTAGATGAAGGAGAAGGAGAAGGTGAAGTCAGGAGGGTGAATCAGAAGAAGTAGAAGAAGGAGAAGGAGAAGGTGAGGTCTGGAGGGTGAATCAGAAGAAGCAGAAGAAGGAGAGGGAGAAGGTGAAGTCTGGAGGGTGAATCAGAAGAATCAGAAGAAGGAGAAGGAGAAGGTGAAGTCTGGAGGGTGAATCAGAAGAAGCAGAAGAAAGAGAAGGAGAAGGTGAAGTCTGGAGGGTGAAGCAGAAGAAACAGAAGAAGGAGAAGGAGAAGGTGAAGACTGGAGGGTGAAGCAGAAGAAGTAGAAGAAGGAGAAGGAGAAGGTGAAGTCTGGAGGGTGAATCAGAAGAAGTAGAAGAAGGAGAAGGAGAAGGTGAAGTCTGGAGGGTGAATCAGAAGAAGCAGAAGAAGGAGAAGGAGAAGGTGAAGTCTGGAGGGTGAATCAGAAGAAGGAGAAGAAGGAGAAGGAGAAGATGAAGTCTGGAGGGTGAATCAGAAGAAGTAGAAGAAGGAGAAGGAGAAGGTGAAGTCTGGAGGCTGAATCAGAAGAAGTAGAAGAAGGAGAAGGAGAAGGTGAAGTCTGGAGGGTGAATCAGAAGAAACAGAAGAAGGAGAAGGAGAAGGTGAAGTCTGGAGGGTGTATCAGAAGAAGTAGAAGAAGGAGAAGGAGAAGGTGTAGTCTGCAGGGTGAATCAGAAGAAGTAGACGAAGGAGAAGGAGAAGGTGAAGTCTGGAGGGTGAATCAGAAGAAGCAGAAGAAGGAGAAGGAGAAGGTGAAGTCTGGAGGGTGAATCATAAGAAGTAGAAGAAGGAGAAGGAGAAGGTGAAGTCTGGAGGGTGAATCAGAAGAAGCAGAAGAAGGAGAAGGAGAAGGTGAAGTCTGGAGGGTGAATCAGAAGAAGCAGAAGAAGGAGAAGGAGAAGGTGAAGTCTGGAGGGTGAATCAGAAGAAACAGAGGAAGGAGAAGGAGAAGGTGAAGTCTGGAGGGTGAATCAGAAGAAGTAGAAGAAGGAGAAGGAGAAGGTGTAGTCTGGAGGGTGAATCAGAAGAAGTAGACGAAGGAGAAGGAGAAGGTGAAGTCTGGAGGGTGAATCAGAAGAAGTAGAAGAAGGAGAAGGAGAAGGTGAAGTCTGGAGGGTGAATCAGAAGAAACAGAAGAAGGAGAAGGAGAAGGTGAAGTCTGGAGGGTGAATCAGAAGAAGTAGAAGAAGGAGAAGGAGAAGGTGTTGTCTGGAGGGTGAATCAGAAGAAGTAGACGAAGGAGAAGGAGAAGGTGAAGTCTGGAGGGTGTATCAGAAGAAGCAGAAGAAGGAGAAGGAGAAGATGAAGTCTGGAGGGTGAATCAGAAGAAGTAGAAGAAGGAGAAGGAGAAGGTGAAGTCTGGAGGGTGAATCAGAAGAAGCAGAAGAAGGAGAAGGAGAAGGTGAAGTCTGGAGGGTGAATCAGAAGAAGCAGAAGAAGGAGAAGGAGAAGGTGAAGTCTGGAGGGTGAATCAGAAGAAGCAGAATAAGGAGAAGGAGAAGGTGAAGTCTGGAGGGTGAATCAGAAGAAGCAGAAGAAGGAGAAGGAGAAGGTGAAGTCTGGAGGATGAATCAGAAGAAGTAGAAGAAGGAGAAGGAGAAGGTGAAGTCTGGAGGGTGAATCAGAAGAAGTAGAAGAAGGAGAAGGAGAAGGTGAAGTCTGGAGGGTGAATCAGAAGAAGTAGAAGAAGGAGAAGGAGAAGGTGAAGTCTGGAGGGTGAAGCAGAAGAAGTAGAAGAAGGAGAAGGAGAAGGTGAAGTCAGGAGGGTGAATCAGAAGAAGTAGAAGAAGGAGAAGGAGAAGGTGAAGTCAGGAGGGTGAAGCAGAAGAAGCAGAAGAAGGAGAAGGAGAAGGTGAAGTCTGGAGGGTGAAGCAGAAGAAGCAGAAGAAGGAGAAGGAGAAGGTGAAGTCTGGAGGGTGAGTCAGAGGAAGCAGAAGAAGGAGAAGGAGAAGGTGAAGTCTGGAGGGTGAATCAGAAGAAGCAGAAGAAGGAGAAGGAGAAGGTGAAGTCAGGAGGGTGAATCAGAAGAAGCAGAAGAAGGAGAAGGAGAAGGTGAATTTAGGAGGGTGAATCAGAAGAAGCAGAAGAAGGAGAAGGAGCAGGTGAAGCCAGGGGGGTGTCGCAGAAGAAGTAGAAGAAGGAGAAGGAGAAGGTGAAGTCAGGACGGTGAAGCAGAAGAAGCAGAAGAAGGAGAAGGAGAAGGTGAAGCCTGGAGGGCGCAGCAGAAGAAGCAGAAGAAGGAGAAGGAGAAGGTGAAGTCTGGAGTGTGAAGCAGAAGAAGCAGAAGAAGGAGAAGGAGAAGATGAAGTCTGGAGGGTGAATCAGAAGAAGTAGAAGAAGGAGAAGGAGAAGGTGAAGTCTGGAGGGTGAATCAGAAGAAGTAGAAGAAGGAGAAGGAGAAGATGAAGTCTGGAGGGTGAATCAGAAGAAACAGAAGAAGGAGAAGGAGAAGGTGAAGTCTGGAGGGTGAATCAGAAGAAGTAGAAGAAGGAGAAGGAGAAGGTGTAGTCTGGAGGGTGAATCAGAAGAAGTAGACGAAGGAGAAGGAGAAGGTGAAGTCTGGAGGGTGAATCAGAAGAAGCAGAAGAAGGAGAAGGAGAAGGTGAAGTCTGGAGGGTGAATCAGAAGAAGTAGAAGAAGGAGAAGGAGAAGGTGAAGTCTGGAGGGTGAATCAGAAGAAGCAGAAGAAGGAGAAGGAGAAGGTGAAGTCTGGAGGGTGAATCAGAAGAAGCAGAAGAAGGAGAAGGAGAAGGTGAAGTCTGGAGGGTGAATCAGAAGAAGCAGAATAAGGAGAAGGAGAAGGTGAAGTCTGGAGGGTGAATCAGAAGAAGCAGAAGAAGGAGAAGGAGAAGGTGAAGTCTGGAGGGTGAATCAGAAGAAGTAGAAGAAGGAGAAGGAGAAGGTGAAGTCTGGAGGGTGAATCAGAAGAAGTATAAGAAGGAGAAGGAGAAGGTGAAGTCTGGAGGGTGAATCAGAAGAAGTAGAAGAAGGAGAAGGAGAAGGTGAAGTCTGGAGGGTGAAGCAGAAGAAGTAGATGAAGGAGAAGGAGAAGGTGAAGTCAGGAGGGTGAATCAGAAGAAGTAGAAGAAGGAGAAGGAGAAGGTGAGGTCTGGAGGGTGAATCAGAAGAAGCAGAAGAAGGAGAGGGAGAAGTTGAAGTCTGGAGGGTGAATCAGAAGAATCAGAAGAAGGAGAAGGAGAAGGTGAAGTCTGGAGGATGAATCAGAAGAAGTAGAAGAAGGAGAAGGAGAAGGTGAAGTCTGGAGGGTGAATCAGAAGAAGTAGAAGAAGGAGAAGGAGAAGGTGAAGTCTGGAGGGTGAATCAGAAGAAGTAGAAGAAGGAGAAGGAGAAGGTGAAGTCTGGAGGGTGAAGCAGAAGAAGTAGAAGAAGGAAAAGGAGAAGGTGAAGTCAGGAGGGTGAATCAGAAGAAGTAGAAGAAGGAGAAGGAGAAGGTGAAGTCTGGAGGGTGAAGCAGAAGAAGCAGAAGAAGGAGAAGGAGAAGGTGAAGTCTGGAGGGTGAATCAGAAGAAGCAGAAGAAGGAGAAGGAGAAGGTGAAGTCTGGAGGGTGAATCAGAAGAAGCAGAAGAAGGAGAAGGAGAAGGTGAAGTCAGGAGGGTGAATCAGAAGAAGCAGAAGAAGGAGAAGGAGAAGGTGTATTTAGGAGGGTGAATCAGAAGAAGCAGAAGAAGGAGAAGGAGCAGGTGAAGCCAGGGGGGTGTCGCAGAAGAAGTAGAAGAAGGAGAAGGAGAAGGTGAAGTCAGGACGGTGAAGCAGAAGAAGCAGAAGAAGGAGAAGGAGAAGGTGAAGCCTGGAGGGCGCAGCAGAAGAAGCAGAAGAAGGAGAAGGAGAAGGTGAAGTCTGGAGTGTGAAGCAGAAGAAGCAGAAGAAGGAGAAGGAGAAGATGAAGTCTGGAGGGTGAATCAGAAGAAGCATAAGAAGGAGAAGGAGAAGGTGAAGTCTGGAGGGAGAATCAGAAGAAGTAGAAGAAGGAGAAGGAGAAGGTGAAGTCTGGAGGGTGAATCAGAAGAAGTATAAGAAGGAGAAGGAGAAGGTGAAGTCTGGAGGGTGAATCAGAAGAAACAGAGGAAGGAGAAGGAGAAGGTGAAGTCTGGAGGGTGAATCAGAAGAAGTAGAAGAAGGAGAAGGAGAAGGTGTAGTCTGGAGGGTGAATCAGAAGAAGTAGACGAAGGAGAAGGAGAAGGTGAAGTCTGGAGGGTGAATCAGAAGAAGTAGAAGAAGGAGAAGGAGAAGGTGAAGTCTGGAGGGTGAATCAGAAGAAACAGAAGAAGGAGAAGGAGAAGGTGAAGTCTGGAGGGTGAATCAGAAGAAGTAGAAGAAGGAGAAGGAGAAGGTGTTGTCTGGAGGGTGAATCAGAAGAAGTAGACGAAGGAGAAGGAGAAGGTGAAGTCTGGAGGGTGAATCAGAAGAAGCAGAAGAAGGAGAAGGAGAAGATGAAGTCTGGAGGGTGAATCAGAAGAAGTAGAAGAAGGAGAAGGAGAAGGTGAAGTCTGGAGGGTGAATCAGAAGAAGCAGAAGAAGGAGAAGGAGAAGGTGAAGTCTGGAGGGTGAATCAGAAGAAGCAGAAGAAGGAGAAGGAGAAGGTGAAGTCTGGAGGGTGAATCAGAAGAAGCAGAATAAGGAGAAGGAGAAGGTGAAGTCTGGAGGGTGAATCAGAAGAAGCAGAAGAAGGAGAAGGAGAAGGTGAAGTCTGGAGGATGAATCAGAAGAAGTAGAAGAAGGAGAAGGAGAAGGTGAAGTCTGGAGGGTGAATCAGAAGAAGTAGAAGAAGGAGAAGGAGAAGGTGAAGTCTGGAGGGTGAATCAGAAGAAGTAGAAGAAGGAGAAGGAGAAGGTGAAGTCTGGAGGGTGAAGCAGAAGAAGTAGAAGAAGGAGAAGGAGAAGGTGAAGTCAGGAGGGTGAATCAGAAGAAGTAGAAGAAGGAGAAGGAGAAGGTGAAGTCAGGAGGGTGAAGCAGAAGAAGCAGAAGAAGGAGAAGGAGAAGGTGAAGTCTGGAGGGTGAAGCAGAAGAAGCAGAAGAAGGAGAAGGAGAAGGTGAAGTCTGGAGGGTGAATCAGAGGAAGCAGAAGAAGGAGAAGGAGAAGGTGAAGTCTGGAGGGTGAATCAGAAGAAGCAGAAGAAGGAGAAGGAGAAGGTGAAGTCAGGAGGGTGAATCAGAAGAAGCAGAAGAAGGAGAAGGAGAAGGTGAATTTAGGAGGGTGAATCAGAAGAAGCAGAAGAAGGAGAAGGAGCAGGTGAAGCCAGGGGGGTGTCGCAGAAGAAGTAGAAGAAGGAGAAGGAGAAGGTGAAGTCAGGACGGTGAAGCAGAAGAAGCAGAAGAAGGAGAAGGAGAAGGTGAAGCCTGGAGGGCGCAGCAGAAGAAGCAGAAGAAGGAGAAGGAGAAGGTGAAGTCTGGAGTGTGAAGCAGAAGAAGCAGAAGAAGGAGAAGGAGAAGATGAAGTCTGGAGGGTGAATCAGAAGAAGTAGAAGAAGGAGAAGGAGAAGGTGAAGTCTGGAGGGTGAATCAGAAGAAGTAGAAGAAGGAGAAGGAGAAGATGAAGTCTGGAGGGTGAATCAGAAGAAACAGAAGAAGGAGAAGGAGAAGGTGAAGTCTGGAGGGTGAATCAGAAGAAGTAGAAGAAGGAGAAGGAGAAGGTGTAGTCTGGAGGGTGAATCAGAAGAAGTAGACGAAGGAGAAGGAGAAGGTGAAGTCTGGAGGGTGAATCAGAAGAAGCAGAAGAAGGAGAAGGAGAAGGTGAAGTCTGGAGGGTGAATCAGAAGAAGTAGAAGAAGGAGAAGGAGAAGGTGAAGTCTGGAGGGTGAATCAGAAGAAGCAGAAGAAGGAGAAGGAGAAGGTGAAGTCTGGAGGGTGAATCAGAAGAAGCAGAAGAAGGAGAAGGAGAAGGTGAAGTCTGGAGGGTGAATCAGAAGAAGCAGAATAAGGAGAAGGAGAAGGTGAAGTCTGGAGGGTGAATCAGAAGAAGCAGAAGAAGGAGAAGGAGAAGGTGAAGTCTGGAGGGTGAATCAGAAGAAGTAGAAGAAGGAGAAGGAGAAGGTGAAGTCTGGAGGGTGAATCAGAAGAAGTATAAGAAGGAGAAGGAGAAGGTGAAGTCTGGAGGGTGAATCAGAAGAAGTAGAAGAAGGAGAAGGAGAAGGTGAAGTCTGGAGGGTGAAGCAGAAGAAGTAGATGAAGGAGAAGGAGAAGGTGAAGTCAGGAGGGTGAATCAGAAGAAGTAGAAGAAGGAGAAGGAGAAGGTGAGGTCTGGAGGGTGAATCAGAAGAAGCAGAAGAAGGAGAGGGAGAAGTTGAAGTCTGGAGGGTGAATCAGAAGAATCAGAAGAAGGAGAAGGAGAAGGTGAAGTCTGGAGGATGAATCAGAAGAAGTAGAAGAAGGAGAAGGAGAAGGTGAAGTCTGGAGGGTGAATCAGAAGAAGTAGAAGAAGGAGAAGGAGAAGGTGAAGTCTGGAGGGTGAATCAGAAGAAGTAGAAGAAGGAGAAGGAGAAGGTGAAGTCTGGAGGGTGAAGCAGAAGAAGTAGAAGAAGGAAAAGGAGAAGGTGAAGTCAGGAGGGTGAATCAGAAGAAGTAGAAGAAGGAGAAGGAGAAGGTGAAGTCTGGAGGGTGAAGCAGAAGAAGCAGAAGAAGGAGAAGGAGAAGGTGAAGTCTGGAGGGTGAATCAGAAGAAGCAGAAGAAGGAGAAGGAGAAGGTGAAGTCTGGAGGGTGAATCAGAAGAAGCAGAAGAAGGAGAAGGAGAAGGTGAAGTCAGGAGGGTGAATCAGAAGAAGCAGAAGAAGGAGAAGGAGAAGGTGTATTTAGGAGGGTGAATCAGAAGAAGCAGAAGAAGGAGAAGGAGCAGGTGAAGCCAGGGGGGTGTCGCAGAAGAAGTAGAAGAAGGAGAAGGAGAAGGTGAAGTCAGGACGGTGAAGCAGAAGAAGCAGAAGAAGGAGAAGGAGAAGGTGAAGCCTGGAGGGCGCAGCAGAAGAAGCAGAAGAAGGAGAAGGAGAAGGTGAAGTCTGGAGTGTGAAGCAGAAGAAGCAGAAGAAGGAGAAGGAGAAGATGAAGTCTGGAGGGTGAATCAGAAGAAGCATAAGAAGGAGAAGGAGAAGGTGAAGTCTGGAGGGAGAATCAGAAGAAGTAGAAGAAGGAGAAGGAGAAGGTGAAGTCTGGAGGGTGAATCAGAAGAAGTATAAGAAGGAGAAGGAGAAGGTGAAGTCTGGAGGGTGAATCAGAAGAAGTAGAAGAAGGAGAAGGAGAAGGTGAAGTCTGGAGGGTGCAGCAGAAGAAGTAGATGAAGGAGAAGGAGAAGGTGAAGTCAGGAGGGTGAATCAGAAGAAGTAGAAGAAGGAGAAGGAGAAGGTGAGGTCTGGAGGGTGAATCAGAAGAAGCAGAAGAAGGAGAGGGAGAAGGTGAAGTCTGGAGGGTGAATCAGAAGAAGCAGAAGAAGGAGAAGGAGAAGGTGAAGTCTGGAGGGTGAATCAGAAGAAGTAGAAGAAGGAGAAGGAGAAGGTGAAGTCTGGAGGGTGAATCAGAAGAAGCAGAAGAAGGAGAAGGAGAAGGTGAAGTCTGGAGGGTGAATCAGAAGAAGCAGAAGAAGGAGAAGGAGAAGGTGAAGTCTGGAGGGTGAATCAGAAGAAGCAGAATAAGGAGAAGGAGAAGGTGAAGTCTGGAGGGTGAATCAGAAGAAGCAGAAGAAGGAGAAGGAGAAGGTGAAGTCTGGAGGGTGAATCAGAAGAAGTAGAAGAAGGAGAAGGAGAAGGTGAAGTCTGGAGGGTGAATCAGAAGAAGTATAAGAAGGAGAAGGAGAAGGTGAAGTCTGGAGGGTGAATCAGAAGAAGTAGAAGAAGGAGAAGGAGAAGGTGAAGTCTGGAGGGTGAAGCAGAAGAAGTAGATGAAGGAGAAGGAGAAGGTGAAGTCAGGAGGGTGAATCAGAAGAAGTAGAAGAAGGAGAAGGAGAAGGTGAGGTCTGGAGGGTGAATCAGAAGAAGCAGAAGAAGGAGAGGGAGAAGGTGAAGTCTGGAGGGTGAATCAGAAGAATCAGAAGAAGGAGAAGGAGAAGGTGAAGTCTGGAGGATGAATCAGAAGAAGTAGAAGAAGGAGAAGGAGAAGGTGAAGTCTGGAGGGTGAATCAGAAGAAGTAGAAGAAGGAGAAGGAGAAGGTGAAGTCTGGAGGGTGAATCAGAAGAAGTAGAAGAAGGAGAAGGAGAAGGTGAAGTCTGGAGGGTGAAGCAGAAGAAGTAGAAGAAGGAAAAGGAGAAGGTGAAGTCAGGAGGGTGAATCAGAAGAAGTAGAAGAAGGAGAAGGAGAAGGTGAAGTCTGGAGGGTGAAGCAGAAGAAGCAGAAGAAGGAGAAGGAGAAGGTGAAGTCTGGAGGGTGAATCAGAAGAAGCAGAAGAAGGAGAAGGAGAAGGTGAAGTCTGGAGGGTGAATCAGAAGAAGCAGAAGAAGGAGAAGGAGAAGGTGAAGTCAGGAGGGTGAATCAGAAGAAGCAGAAGAAGGAGAAGGAGAAGGTGTATTTAGGAGGGTGAATCAGAAGAAGCAGAAGAAGGAGAAGGAGCAGGTGAAGCCAGGGGGGTGTCGCAGAAGAAGTAGAAGAAGGAGAAGGAGAAGGTGAAGTCAGGACGGTGAAGCAGAAGAAGCAGAAGAAGGAGAAGGAGAAGGTGAAGCCTGGAGGGCGCAGCAGAAGAAGCAGAAGAAGGAGAAGGAGAAGGTGAAGTCTGGAGTGTGAAGCAGAAGAAGCAGAAGAAGGAGAAGGAGAAGATGAAGTCTGGAGGGTGAATCAGAAGAAGCAGAAGAAGGAGAAGGAGAAGGTGAAGTCTGGAGGGAGAATCAGAAGAAGTAGAAGAAGGAGAAGGAGAAGGTGAAGTCTGGAGGGTGAATCAGAAGAAGTATAAGAAGGAGAAGGAGAAGGTGAAGTCTGGAGGGTGAATCAGAAGAAGTAGAAGAAGGAGAAGGAGAAGGTGAAGTCTGGAGGGTGCAGCAGAAGAAGTAGATGAAGGAGAAGGAGAAGGTGAAGTCAGGAGGGTGAATCAGAAGAAGTAGAAGAAGGAGAAGGAGAAGGTGAGGTCTGGAGGGTGAATCAGAAGAAGCAGAAGAAGGAGAGGGAGAAGGTGAAGTCTGGAGGGTGAATCAGAAGAATCAGAAGAAGGAGAAGGAGAAGGTGAAGTCTGGAGGGTGAATCAGAAGAAGCAGAAGAAAGAGAAGGAGAAGGTGAAGTCTGGAGGGTGAAGCAGAAGAAACAGAAGAAGGAGAAGGAGAAGGTGAAGACTGGAGGGTGAATCAGAAGAAGTAGAAGAAGGAGAAGGAGAAGGTGAAGTCTGGAGGGTGAATCAGAAGAAGTAGAAGAAGGAGAAGGAGAAGGTGAAGTCTGGAGGGTGAATCAGAAGAAGCAGAAGAAGGAGAAGGAGAAGGTGAAGTCTGGAGGGTGAATCAGAAGAAGGAGAAGAAGGAGAAGGAGAAGATGAAGTCTGGAGGGTGAATCAGAAGAAGTAGAAGAAGGAGAAGGAGAAGGTGAAGTCTGGAGGCTGAATCAGAAGAAGTAGAAGAAGGAGAAGGAGAAGGTGAAGTCTGGAGGGTGAATCAGAAGAAACAGAAGAAGGAGAAGGAGAAGGTGAAGTCTGGAGGGTGTATCAGAAGAAGTAGAAGAAGGAGAAGGAGAAGGTGTAGTCTGGAGGGTGAATCAGAAGAAGTAGACGAAGGAGAAGGAGAAGGTGAAGTCTGGAGGGTGAATCAGAAGAAGCAGAAGAAGGAGAAGGAGAAGGTGAAGTCTGGAGGGTGCATCAGAAGAAGTAGAAGAAGGAGAAGGAGAAGGTGAAGTCTGGAGGGTGAATCAGAAGAAGCAGAAGAAGGAGAAGGAGAAGGTGAAGTCTGGAGGGTGAATCAGATGAAGCAGAAGAAGGAGAAGGAGAAGGTGAAGTCTGGAGGGTGAATCAGAAGAAACAGAAGAAGGAGAAGGAGAAGGTGAAGTCTGGAGGGTGAATCAGAAGAAGTAGAAGAAGGAGAAGGAGAAGGTGTAGTCTGGAGGGTGAATCAGAAGAAGTAGACCAAGGAGAAGGAGAAGGTGAAGTCTGGAGGGTGAATCAGAAGAAGTAGAAGAAGGAGAAGGAGAAGGTGAAGTCTGGAGGGTGAATCAGAAGAAACAGAAGAAGGAGAAGGAGAAGGTGAAGTCTGGAGGGTGAATCAGAAGAAGTAGAAGAAGGAGAAGGAGAAGCTGTAGTCTGGAGGGTGAATCAGAAGAAGTAGACGAAGGAGAAGGAGAAGGTGAAGTCTGGAGGGTGAATCAGAAGAAGCAGAAGAAGGAGAAGGAGAAGATGAAGTCTGGAGGGTGAATCAGAAGAAGTAGAAGAAGGAGAAGGAGAAGGTGAAGTCTGGAGGGTGAATCAGAAGAAGCAGAAGAAGGAGAAGGAGAAGGTGAAGTCTGGAGGGTGAATCAGAAGAAGCAGAAGAAGGAGAAGGAGAAGGTGAAGTCTGGAGGGTGAATCAGAAGAAGCAGAATAAGGAGAAGGAGAAGGTGAAGTCTGGAGGGTGAATCAGAAGAAGCAGAAGAAGGAGAAGGAGAAGGTGAAGTCTGGAGGATGAATCAGAAGAAGTAGAAGAAGGAGAAGGAGAAGGTGAAGTCTGGAGGGTGAATCAGAAGAAGTAGAAGAAGGAGAAGGAGAAGGTGAAGTCTGGAGGGTGAATCAGAAGAAGTAGAAGAAGGAGAAGGAGAAGGTGAAGTCTGGAGGGTGAAGCAGAAGAAGTAGAAGAAGGAGAAGGAGAAGGTGAAGTCAGGAGGGTGAATCAGAAGAAGTAGAAGAAGGAGAAGGAGAAGGTGAAGTCAGGAGGGTGAAGCAGAAGAAGCAGAAGAAGGAGAAGGAGAAGGTGAAGTCTGGAGGGTGAAGCAGAAGAAGCAGAAGAAGGAGAAGGAGAAGGTGAAGTCTGGAGGGTGAATCAGAAGAAGCAGAAGAAGGAGAAGGAGAAGGTGAAGTCTGGAGGGTGAATCAGAAGAAGCAGAAGAAGGAGAAGGAGAAGGTGAAGTCAGGAGGGTGAATCAGAAGAAGCAGAAGAAGGAGAAGGAGAAGGTGAATTTAGGAGGGTGAATCAGAAGAAGCAGAAGAAGGAGAAAGAGCAGGTGAAGCCAGGGGGTTGTCGCAGAAGAAGTAGAAGAAGGAGAAGGAGAAGGTGAAGTCAGGACGGTGAAGCAGAAGAAGCAGAAGAAGGAGAAGGAGAAGGTGAAGCCTGGAGGGCGCAGCAGAAGAAGCAGAAGAAGGAGAAGGAGAAGGTGAAGTCTGGAGTGTGAAGCAGAAGAAGCAGAAGAAGGAGAAGGAGAAGGTGAAGTCTGGAGGGCGCAGCAGAAGAAGCAGAAGAAGGAGAATGAGAAGGTGAAGTCTGGAGGGTGAATCAGAAGAAGCAGAAGAAGGAGAAGGAGAAGGTGAAGTCTGGAGGGTGAATCAGAAGAAGTAGAAGAAGGAGAAGGAGAAGGTGAAGTCAGGAGGGTGAATCAGAAGAAGTAGAAGAAGGAGAAGGAGAACGTGAAGTCAGGAGGGTGAATCAGAAGAAGCAGAAGAAGGAGAAGGAGAAGGTGAAGTCTGGAGGGCGAATCAGAAGAAACAGAAGAAGGAGAAGGAGAAGGTGAAGTCTGGAGGGTGAATCAGAAGAAGCAGAAGAAGGAGAAGGAGAAGGTGAAGTCTGGAGGTTGAATCAGAAGAAGCAGAATAACGAGAAGGAGAAGGTGAAGTCTGGAGGGTGAATCAGAAGAAGTAGAAGAAGGAGAAGGAGAAGGTGAAGTCTGGAGGGTGAATCAGAAGAAGTAGAAGAAGGAGAAGGAGAAGGTGAAGTCTGGAGGGTGAATCAGAAGAAGCAGAAGAAGGAGAAGGAGAAGGTGAAGTCTGGAGTGTGAAGCTGAAGAAGCAGAAGAAGGAGAAGGAGAAGGTGAAGTCTGGAGGGCGCAGCAGAAGAAGCAGAAGAAGGAGAAGGCGAAGGTGAAGTCTGGAGGGTGAATCAGAAGAGGTAGAAGAAGGAGAAGGAGAAGGTGAAGTCAGGAGGGTGAATCAGAAGAAGTAGAAGAAGGAGAAGGAGAAGGTGAAGCCAGGAGGGTGAATCAGAAGAAGCAGAAGAAGGAGAAGGAGAAGGTGAAGTCTGGAGGGTGAATCAGAAGAATCAGAAGAAGGAGAAGGAGAAGGTGAAGTCTGGAGGGTGAATCAGAAGAATCAGAAGAAAGAGAAGGAGAAGGTGAAGTCTGGAGGCTGAAGCAGAAGAAACAGAAGAAGGAGAAGGAGAATGTGAAGACTGGAGGGTGAATCAGAAGAAGTAGAAGAAGGAGAAGGAGAAGGTGAAGTCTGGAGGGTGAATCAGAAGAAGTAGAAGAAGGAGAAGGAGAAGGTGAAGTCTGGAGGGTGAATCAGAAGAAGCAGAAGAAGGAGAAGGAGAAGGTGAAGTCTGGAGGGTGAATCAGAAGATGCAGAAGAAGGAGAAGGAGAAGATGAAGTCTGGAGGGTGAATCAGAAGAAGTAGAAGAAGGAGAAGGAGAAGGTGAAGTCTGGAGGGTGAATCAGAAGAAGTAGAAGAAGGAGAAGGAGAAGGTGAAGTCTGGAGGGTGAATCAGAAGAGGTAGAAGAAGGAGAAGGAGAAGGTGAAGTCTGGAGGGTGAAGCAGAAGAAGGAGAAGAAGGAGAAGGAGAAGGTGAAGTCAGGAGGGTGAATCAGAAGAAGCAGAAGAAGGAGAAGGAGAAGGTGAAGTCTGGAGGTTGAATCAGAAGAAGCAGAATAACGAGAAGGAGAAGGTGAAGTCTGGAGGGTGAATCAGAAGAAGCAGAATAAGGAGAAGGAGAAGGTGAAGTCTGGAGGGTGAATCAGAAGAAGCAGAAGAAGGAGAAGGAGAAGGTGAAGTCTGGAGGGTGAATCAGAAGAGGTAGAAGAAGGAGAAGGAGTAGGTGAAGTCAGGAGGGTGAAGCAGAAGAAGCAGAAGAAGGAGAAGGAGAAGGTGAGTCTGGTGGGTGAAGCAGAAGAAGCAGAAGAAGGAGAAGGAGAAGGTGAAGTCTGGAGGGTGAAGCAGAAGAAGCAGAAGCAGGAGAAGGAGAAGGTGAAGTCAGGAGGGTGGATCAGAAGAAGTAGAAGAAGGAGAAGGAGAAGGTGAAGTCTGGAGGGTGAATCAGAAGAAGCAGAAGAAGGAGAAGGAGAAGGTGAAGTCTGGAGGGCGCAGCAGAAGAAGCAGAAGAAGGAGAAAGAGAAGGTGAAGTCTGGAGGGTGAAGCAGAAGAAGCAGAAGTAGGAGAAGGAGAGGGTGAAGTCTGGAGGGTGAATCAGAAGAAGTAGAAGAAGGAGAAGGAGAAGGTGAAGTCAGGAGAGTGAAGCAGAAGAAGCAGAAGAAGGAGAAGGTGAAGTCTGGAGGGCGAAGCAGAAGAAGCAGAAGAAGGAGAAGGAGAAGGTGAAGTCTGGAGGGTGAAGCAGAAGAAGCAGAAGAAGGAGAAGGAGTAGGTGAAGTCTGGAGGGTGAATCAGAAGAAGTAGAAGAAGGAGAAGGAGAAGGTGAAGTCAGGAGGGTGAAGCAGATGAAGCAGAAGAAGGAGAAGGAGAAGGTGAAGTCTGGAGGGTGAAGCAGAAGAAGCAGAAGAAGGAGAAGGAGAAGGTGAAGTCTGGAGGGTGAATCAGAAGAAGCAGAAGAAGGAGAAGGAGAAGGTGAAGTCTGGAGGGTGAATCAGAAGAAGCAGAAGAAGGAGAAGGAGAAGGTGAAGTCAGGAGGGTGAATCAGAAGAAGCAGAAGAAGGAGAAGGAGAAGGTGAATTTAGGAGGGTGAATCAGAAGAAGCAGAAGAAGGAGAAGGAGCAGGTGAAGTCAGGGGGGTGTAGCAGAAGAAGTAGAAGAAGGAGAAGGAGAAGGTGAAGTCAGGACGGTGAAGCAGAAGAAGCAGAAGAAGGAGAAGGAGAAGGTGAAGCCTGGAGGGCGCAGCAGAAGAAGCAGAAGAAGGAGAAGGAGAAGGTGAAGTCTGGAGTGTGAAGCAGAAGAAGCAGAAGAAGGAGAAGGAGAAGGTGAAGTCTGGAGGGCGCAGCAGAAGAAGCAGAAGAAGGAGAATGAGAAGGTGAAGTCTGGAGGGTGAATCAGAAGAAGAAGAAGAAGGAGAAGGAGAAGGTGAAGTCTGGAGGGTGAATCAGAAGAAGTAGAAGAAGGAGAAGGAGAAGGTGAAGTCAGGAGGGTGATTCAGAAGTAGAAGAAGGAGAAGGAGAAGGTGAAGTCAGGAGGGTGAATCAGAAGAAGCAGAAGAAGGAGAAGGAGAAGGTGAAGTCTGGAGGGCGAATCAGAAGAAACAGAAGAAGGAGAAGGAGAAGGTGAAGTTTGGAGGGTGAATCAGAAGAAGCAGAAGAAGGAGAAGGAGAAGGTGAAGTCTGGAGGTTGAATCAGAAGAAGCAGAATAACGAGAAGGAGAAGGTGAAGTCTGGAGGGTGAATCAGAAGAAGCAGAATAAGGAGAAGGAGAAGGTGAAGTCTGGAGGGTGAATCAGAAGAGGTAGAAGAAGGAGAAGGAGAAGGTGAAGTCTGGAGGGTGAAGCAGAAGAAGGAGAAGAAGGAGAAGCAGAAGGTGAAGTCAGGAGGGTGAATCAGAAGAAGTAGAAGAAGGAGAAGGAGAAGGTGAAGCCAGGAGGGTGAATCAGAAGAAGCAGAAGAAGGAGAAGGAGAAGGTGAAGTCAGGAGGGTGGATCAGAAGAAGTAGAAGAAGGAGAAGGAGAAGGTGCAGTCTGGAGGGTGAATCAGAAGAAGCAGAAGAAGGAGAAGGAGAAGGTGAAGTCTGGAGGTTGAATCAGAAGAAGCAGAATAACGAGAAGGAGAAGGTGAAGTCTGGAGGGTGAATCAGAAGAAGCAGAATAAGGAGAAGGAGAAGGTGAAGTCTGGAGGGTGAATCAGAAGAAGCAGAAGAAGGAGAAGGAGAAGGTGAAGTCTGGAGGGTGAATCAGAAGAGGTAGAAGAAGGAGAAGGAGAAGGTGAAGTCAGGAGGGTGAAGCAGAAGAAGCAGAAGAAGGAGAAGGAGAAGGTGAAGTCTGGTGGGTGAAGCAGAAGAAGCAGAAGAAGGAGAAGGAGAAGGTGAAGTCTGGAGGGTGAAGCAGAAGAAGCAGAAGAAGGAGAAGGAGAAGGTGAAGTCAGGAGGGTGGATCAGAAGAAGTAGAAGAAGGAGAAGGAGAAGGTGAAGTCTGGAGGGTGAATCAGAAGAAGCAGAAGAAGGAGAAGGAGAAGGTGAAGTCTGGAGGGCGCAGCAGAAGAAGCAGAAGAAGGAGAAAGAGAAGGTGAAGTCTGGAGGGTGAAGCAGAAGAAGCAGAAGAAGGAGAAGGAGAGGGTGAAGTCTGGAGGGTGAATCAGAAGAAGTAGAAGAAGGAGAAGGAGAAGGTGAAGTCAGGAGAGTGAAGCAGAAGAAGCAGAAGAAGGAGAAGGAGAAGGTGAAGTCTGGAGGGCGAAGCAGAAGAAGCAGAAGAAGGAGAAGGAGAAGGTGAAGTCTGGAGGGTGAAGCAGAAGAAGCAGAAGAAGGAGAAGGAGTAGGTGAAGTCTGGAGGGTGAATCAGAAGAAGTAGAAGAAGGAGAAGGAGAAGGTGAAGTCAGGAGGGTGAAGCAGAAGAAGCAGAAGAAGGAGAAGGAGAAGGTGAAGTCCGGAGGGTGAAGCAGAAGAAGCAGAAGAAGGAGAAGGAGAAGGTGAAGTCTGGAGGGTGAATCAGAAGAAGCAGAAGAAGGAGAAGGAGAAGGTGAAGTCTGGAGGGTGAATCAGAAGAAGCAGAAGAAGGAGAAGGAGAAGGTGAAGTCAGGAGGGTGAATCAGAAGAAGCAGAAGAAGGAGAAGGAGAAGGTGAATTTAGGAGGGTGAATCAGAAGAAGCAGAAGAAGGAGAAGGAGCAGGTGAAGTCAGGGGGGTGTAGCAGAAGAAGTAGAAGAAGGAGAAGGAGAAGGTGAAGTCAGGACGGTGAAGCAGAAGAAGCAGAAGAAGGAGAAGGAGAAGGTGAAGCCTGGAGGGCGCAGCAGAAGAAGCAGAAGAAGGAGAAGGAGAAGGTGAAGTCTGGAGTGTGAAGCAGAAGAAGCAGAAGAAGGAGAAGGAGAAGGTGAAGTCTGGAGGGCGCAGCAGAAGAAGCAGAAGAAGGAGAATGAGAAGGTGAAGTCTGGAGGGTGAATCAGAAGAAGAAGAAGAAGAAGGAGAAGGAGAAGGTGAAGTCTGGAGGGTGAATCAGAAGAATTAGAAGAAGGAGAAGGAGAAGGTGAAGTCAGGAGGGTGATTCAGAAGAAGTAGAAGAAGGAGAAGGAGAAGGTGAAGTCAGGAGGGTGAATCAGAAGAAGCAGAAGAAGGAGAAGGAGAAGGTGAAGTCTGGAGGGCGAATCAGAAGAAACAGAAGAAGGAGAAGGAGAAGGTAAAGTCTGGAGGGTGAATCAGAAGAAGCAGAAGAAGGAGAAGGAGAAGGTGAAGTCTGGAGGTTGAATCAGAAGAAGCAGAATAACGAGAAGGAGAAGGTGAAGTCTGGAGGGTGAATCAGAAGAAGCAGAATAAGGAGAAGGAGAAGGTGAAGTCTGGAGGGTGAATCAGAAGAGGTAGAAGAAGGAGAAGGAGAAGGTGAAGTCTGGAGGGTGAAGCAGAAGAAGGAGAAGAAGGAGAAGGAGAAGGTGAAGTCAGGAGGGTGAATCAGAAGAAGTAGAAGAAGGAGAAGGAGAAGGTGAAGCCAGGAGGGTGAATCAGAAGAAGCAGAAGAAGGAGAAGGAGAAGGTGAAGTCAGGAGGGTGGATCAGAAGAAGTAGAAGAAGGAGAAGGAGAAGGTGCAGTCTGGAGGGTGAATCAGAAGAAGCAGAAGAAGGAGAAGGAGAAGGTGAAGTCTGGAGGTTGAATCAGAAGAAGCAGAATAACGAGAAGGAGAAGGTGAAGTCTAGAGGGTGAATCAGAAGAAGCAGAATAAGGAGAAGGAGAAGGTGAAGTCTGGAGGGTGAATCAGAAGAAGCAGAAGAAGGAGAAGGAGAAGGTGAAGTCTGGAGGGTGAATCAGAAGAGGTAGAAGAAGGAGAAGGAGAAGGTGAAGTCAGGAGGGTGAAGCAGAAGAAGCAGAAGAAGGAGAAGGAGAAGGTGAAGTCTGGTGGGTGAAGCAGAAGAAGCAGAAGAAGGAGAAGGAGAAGGTGAAGTCTGGAGGGTGAAGCAGAAGAAGCAGAAGAAGGAGAAGGAGAAGGTGAAGTCAGGAGGGTGGATCAGAAGAAGTAGAAGAAGGAGAAGGAGAAGGTGAAGTCTGGAGGGTGAATCAGAAGAAGCAGAAGATGGAGAAGGAGAAGGTGAAATCTGGAGGGCGCAGCAGAAGAAGCAGAAGAAGGAGAAAGAGAAGGTGAAGTCTGGAGGGTGAAGCAGAAGAAGCAGAAGAAGGAGAAGGAGAGGGTGAAGTCTGGAGGGTGAATCATAAGAAGTAGAAGAAGGAGAAGGAGAAGGTGAAGTCAGGAGACTGAAGCAGAAGAAGCAGAAGAAGGAGAAGGAGAAGGTGAAGTCTGGAGGGCGAAGCAGAAGAAGCAGAAGAAGGAGAAGGAGAAGGTGAAGTCTGGAGGGTGAAGCAGAAGAAGCAGAAGAAGGAGAAGGAGTAGGTGAAGTCTGGAGGGTGAATCAGAAGAAGTAGAAGAAGGAGAAGGAGAAGGTGAAGTCAGGAGGGTGAAGCAGAAGAAGCAGAAGAAGGAGAAGGAGAAGGTGAAGTCCGGAGGGTGAAGCAGAAGAAGCAGAAGAAGGAGAAGGAGAAGGTGAAGTCTGGAGGGTGAATCAGAAGAAGCAGAAGAAGGAGAAGGAGAAGGTGAAGTCTGGAGGGTGAATCAGAAGAAGCAGAAGAAGGAGAAGGAGAAGGTGAAGTCAGGAGGGTGAATTAGAAGAAGCAGAAGAAGGAGAAGGAGAAGGTGAATTTAGGAGGGTGAATCAGAAGAAGCAGAAGAAGGAGAAGGAGCAGGTGAAGTCAGGGGGGTGTAGCAGAAGAAGTAGAAGAAGGAGAAGGAGAAGGTGAAGTCAGGACGGTGAAGCAGAAGAAGCAGAAGAAGGAGAAGGAGAAGGTGAAGCCTGGAGGGCGCAGCAGAAGAAGCAGAAGAAGGAGAAGGAGAAGGTGAAGTCTGGAGTGTGAAGCAGAAGAAGCAGAAGAAGGAGAAGGAGAAGGTGAAGTCTGGAGGGCGCAGCAGAAGAAGCAGAAGAAGGAGAATGAGAAGGTGAAGTCTGGAGGGTGAATCAGAAGAAGCAGAAGAAGGAGAAGGAGAAGGTGAAGTCTGGAGGGTGAATCAGAAGAAGGAGAAGAAGGAGAAGGAGAAGGTGAAGTCAGGAGGGTGAATCAGAAGAAGTAGAAGAAGGAGAAGGAGAAGGTGAAGTCAGGAGGGTGAATCAGAAGAAGCAGAAGAAGGAGAAGGAGAAGGTGAAGTCTGGAGGGCGAATCAGAAGAAACAGAAGATGGAGAAGGAGAAGGTGAAGTCTGGAGGGTGAATCAGAAGAAGCAGAAGAAGGAGAAGGAGAAGGTGAAGTCTGGAGGTTGAATCAGAAGAAGCAGAATAACGAGAAGGAGAAGGTGAAGTCTGGAGGGTGAATCAGAAGAAGCAGAATAAGGAGAAGGAGAAGGTGAAGTCTGGAGGGTGAATCAGAAGAGGTAGAAGAAGGAGAAGGAGAAGATAAAGTCTGGAGGGTGAAGCAGAAGAAGGAGAAGAAGGAGAAGGAGAAGGTGAAGTCAGGAGGGTGAATCAGAAGAAGTAGAAGAAGGAGAAGGAGAAGGTGAAGCCAGGAGGGTGAATCAGAAGAAGCAGAAGAAGGAGAAGGAGAAGGTGAAGTCTGGAGGGTGAATCAGAAGAATCAGAAGAAGGAGAAGGAGAAGGTGAAGTCTGGAGGGTGAATCAGAAGAATCAGAAGAAAGAGAAGGAGAAGGTGAAGTCTGGAGGCTGAAGCAGAAGAAACAGAAGAAGGAGAAGGAGAATGTGAAGACTGGAGAGTGAATCAGAAGAAGTAGAAGAAGGAGAAGGAGAAGGTGAAGTCTGGAGGGTGAATCAGAAGAAGTAGAAGAAGGAGAAGGAGAAGGTGAAGTCTGGAGGGTGAATCAGAAGAAGCAGAAGAAGGAGAAGGAGAAGGTGAAGTCTGGAGGGTGAATCAGAAGATGCAGAAGAAGGAGAAGGAGAAGATGAAGTCTGGCGGGTGAATCAGAAGAAGTAGAAGAAGGAGAAGGAGAAGGTGAAGTCTGGAGGGTGAATCAGAAGAAGTAGAAGAAGGAGAAGGAGAAGGTGAAGTCTGGAGGGTGAATCAGAAGAAACAGAAGAAGGAGAAGGAGAAGGTGAAGTCTGGAGGGTGAATCAGAAGAAGTAGAAGAAGGAGAAGGTGTAGTCTGGAGGGTGAATCAGAAGAAGTAGACGAAGGAGAAGGAGAAGGTGAAGTCTGGAGGGTGAATCAGAAGAAGCAGAAGAAGGAGAAGGAGAAGATGAAGTCTGGAGGGTGAATCAGAAGAAGTAGAAGAAGGAGAAGGAGAAGGTGAAGTCTGGAGGGTGAATCAGAAGAAGCAGAAGAAGGAGAAGGAGAAGGTGAAGTCTCGAGGGTGAATCAGAAGAAGCAGAAGAAGGAGAAGGAGAAGGTGAAGTCTGGAGGGTGAATCAGAAGAAGCAGAATAAGGAGAAGGAGAAGGTGAAGTCTGGAGGGTGAATCAGAAGAAGCAGAAGAAGGAGAAGGAGAAGGTGAAGTCTGGAGGATGAATCAGAAGAAGTAGAAGAAGGAGAAGGAGAAGGTGAAGTCTGGAGGGTGAATCAGAAGAAGTAGAAGAAGGAGAAGGAGAAGGTGAAGTCTGGAGGGTGAATCAGAAGAAGTAGAAGAAGGAGAAGGAGAAGGTGAAGTCTGGAGGGTGAAGCAGAAGAAGTAGAAGAAGGAGAAGGAGAAGGTGAAGTCATGAGGGTGAATCAGAAGAAGTAGAAGAAGGAGAAGGAGAAGGTGAAGTCAGGAGGGTGAAGCAGAAGAAGCAGAAGAAGGAGAAGGAGAAGGTGAAGTCTGGAGGGTGAAGCAGAAGAAGCAGAAGAAGAAAAGGAGAAGGTGCAGTCTGGAGGGTGAATCAGAAGAAGCAGAAGAAAGAGAAGGAGAAGGTGAAGTCTGGAGGGTGAATCAGAAGAAGTAGAAGAAGGAGAAGGAGAAGGTGAAGTCTGGAGGGTGAATCAGAAGAAGCAGAAGAAGGAGAAGGAGAAGGTGAAGTCTGGAGGGTGAATCAGAAGAAGCAGAAGAAGGAGAAGGAAAAGGTGAAGTCTGGAGGGTGAATCAGAAGAAGCAGAAGAAGGAGAAGGAGAAGGTGAAGTCTGGAGGGTGAATCAGAAGAAGCAGAATAAGGAGAAGGAGAAGGTGAAGTCTGGAGGGTGAATCAGAAGAAGCAGAAGAAGGAGAAGGAGAAGGTGAAGTCTGGAGGGTGAATCAGAAGAAGTAGAAGAAGGAGAAGGAGAAGGTGAAGTCTGGAGGGTGAAGCAGAAGAAGTAGAAGAAGGAGAAGGAGAAGGTGAAGTCAGGAGGGTGAATCAGAAGAAGCAGAAGAAGGAGAAGGAGAAGGTGAAGTCTGGAGGGTGAATCAGAAGAATCAGAAGAAGGAGAAGGAGAAGATTATGTCTGGAGGGTGAATCAGAAGAAGCAGAAGAAAGAGAAGGAGAAGGTGAAGTCTGGAGGGTGAAGCAGAAGAAACAGAAGAAGGAGAAGGAGTAGGTGAAGACTGGAGGGTGAATCAGAAGAAGTAGAAGAAGGAGAAGGTGAAGTCTGGAGGGTGAATCAGACGAAGTAGAAGAAGGAGAAGGAGAAGGTGAAGTCTGGAGGGTGAATCAGAAGAAGCAGAAGAAGGAGAAGGAGAAGGTGAAGTTAGGAGGGTGAATCAGAAGAAGCAGAAGAAGGAGAAGGAGCAGGTGAAGTCAGGGGGGTGAAGCAGAAGAAGTAGAAGAAGGAGAAGGAGAAGGTGAAGTCAGGACGGTGAAGCAGAAGAAGCAGAAGAAGGAGAAGGAGAAGGTGAAGTCTGGAGGGTGAAGCAGAAGAAGCAGAAGAAGGAGAAGGAGAGGGTGAAGTCTGGAGGGTGAATCAGAAGAAGTAGAAGAAGGAGAAGGAGAAGGTGAAGTCAGGAGAGTGAAGCAGAAGAAGCAGAAGAAGGAGAAGGAGAAGGTGAAGTCTGGAGGGCGAAGCAGAAGAAGCAGAAGAAGGAGAAGGAGAAGGTGAAGTCTGGAGGGTGAAGCAGAAGAAGCAGAAGAAGGAGAAGGAGTAGGTGAAGTCTGGAGGGTGAATCAGAAGAACTAGAAGAAGGAGAAGGATAAGGTGAAGTCAGGAGGGTGAAGCAGAAGAAGCAGAAGAAGGAGAAGGAGAAGGTGAAGTCTGGTGGGTGAAGCAGAAGAAGCAGAAGAAGGAGAAGGAGAAGGTGAAGTCTGGAGGGTGAAGCAGAAGAAGCAGAAGAAGGAGAAGGAGAAGGTGAAGTCAGGAGGGTGGATCAGAAGAAGTAGAAGAAGGAGAAGGAGAAGGTGAAGTCTGGAGGGTGAATCAGAAGAAGCAGAAGAAGGAGAAGGAGAAGGTGAAGTCTGGAGGGCGCAGCAGAAGAAGCAGAAGAAGGAGAAAGAGAAGGTGAAGTCTGGAGGGTGAAGCAGAAGAAGCAGAAGAAGGAGAAGGAGAGGGTGAAGTCTGGAGGGTGAATCAGAAGAAGTAGAAGAAGGAGAAGGAGAAGGTGAAGTCTGGAGGGTGAAGCAGAAGAAGTAGAAGAAGGAGAAGGAGAAGGTGAAGTCAGGAGGGTGAATCAGAAGAAGCAGAAGAAGGAGAAGGAGAAGGTGAAGTCTGGAGGGTGAATCAGAAGAATCAGAAGAAGGAGAAGGAGAAGATGAAGTCTGGAGGGTGAATCAGAAGAAGCAGAAGAAAGAGAAGGAGAAGGTGAAGTCTGGAGGGTGAAGCAGAAGAAACAGAAGAAGGAGAAGGAGTAGGTGAAGACTGGAGGGTGAATCAGAAGAAGTAGAAGAAGGAGAAGGAGAAGGTGAAGTCTGGAGGGTGAATCAGACGAAGTAGAAGAAGGAGAAGGAGAAGGTGAAGTCTGGAGGGTGAATCAGAAGAAGCAGAAGAAGCAGAAGGAGAAGGTGAAGTTAGGAGGGTGAATCAGAAGAAGCAGAAGAAGGAGAAGGAGCAGGTGAAGTCAGGGGGGTGAAGCAGAAGAAGTAGAAGAAGGAGAAGGAGAAGGTGAAGTCAGGACGGAGAAGCAGAAGAAGCAGAAGAAGGAGAAGGAGAAGGTGAAGTCTGGAGGGTGAAGCAGAAGAAGCAGAAGAAGGAGAAGGAGAGGGTGAAGTCTGGAGGGTGAAGCAGAAGAAGTAGAAGAAGGAGAAGGAGAAGGTGAAGTCAGGAGAGTGAAGCAGAAGAAGCAGAAGAAGGAGAAGGAGAAGGTGAATCTGGAGGGCGAAGCAGAAGAAGCAGAAGAAGGAGAAGGAGAAGGTGAAGTCTGGAGGGTGAAGCAGAAGAAGCAGAAGAAGGAGAAGGAGTAGGTGAAGTCTGGAGGGTGAAGCAGAAGAAGTAGAAGAAGGAGAAGGATAAGGTGAAGTCAGGAGGGTGAAGCAGAAGAAGCAGAAGAAGGAGAAGGAGAAGGTGAAGTCTGGTGGGTGAAGCAGAAGAAGCAGAAGAAGGAGAAGGAGAAGGTGAAGTCTGGAGGGTGAAGCAGAAGAAGCAGAAGAAGGAGAAGGAGAAGGTGAAGTCAGGAGGGTGGATCAGAAGAAGTAGAAGAAGGAGAAGGAGAAGGTGAAGTCTGGAGGGTGAATCAGAAGAAGCAGAAGAAGCAGAAGGAGAAGGTGAAGTCTGGAGGGCGCAGCAGAAGAAGCAGAAGAAGGAGAAAGAGAAGGTGAAGTCTGGAGGGTGAAGCAGAAGGAGCAGAAGAAGGAGAAGGAGAGGGTGAAGTCTGGAGGGTGAATCAGAAGAAGTAGAAGAAGGAGAAGGAGAAGGTGAAGTCAGGAGAGTGAAGCAGAAGAAGCAGAAGAAGGAGAAGGAGAAGGTGAAGTCTGGAGGGCGAAGCAGAAGAAGCAGAAGAAGTAGAAGGAGTAGGTGAAGTCTGGAGGGTGAAGCAGAAGAAGCAGAAGAAGGAGAAGGAGTAGGTGAAGTCAGGAGGGTGAAGCAGAAGAAGCAGAAGAAGGAGAAGGAGAAGGTGAAGTCTGGTGGGTGAAGCAGAAGAAGCAGAAGAAGGAGAAGGAGAAGGTGAAGTCTGGAGGGTGAAGCAGAAGAAGCAGAAGAAGGAGAAGGAGAAGGTGAAGTCAGGAGGGTGGATCAGAAGAAGTAGAAGAAGGAGAAGGAGAAGGTGAAGTCTGGAGGGTGAATCAGAAGAAGCAGAAGAAGGAGAAGGAGAAGGTGAAGTCTGGAGGGCGCAGCAGAAGAAGCAGAAGAAGGAGAAAGAGAAGGTGAAGTCTGGAGGGTGAAGCAGAAGAAGCAGAAGAAGGAGAAGGAGAGGGTGAAGTCTGGAGGGTGAATCAGAAGAAGTAGAAGAAGGAGAAGGAGAAGGTGAAATCAGGAGAGTGAAGCAGAAGAAGCAGAAGAAGGAGAAGGAGAAGGTGAAGTCTGGAGGGCGAAGCAGAAGAAGCAGAAGAAGGAGAAGGAGAAGGTGAAGTCTGGAGGGTGAAGCAGAAGAAGCAGAAGAAGGAGAAGGAGTAGGTGAAGTCTGGAGGGTGAATCAGAAGAAGTAGAAGAAGGAGAAGGAGAAGGTGAAGTCAGGAGGGTGAAGCAGAAGAAGCAGAAGAAGGAGAAGGAGAAGGTGAAGTCTGGAGGGTGAAGCAGAAGAAGCAGAAGAAGGAGAAGGAGAAGGTGAAGTCTGGAGGGTGAATCAGAAGAAGCAGAAGAAGGAGAAGGAGAAGGTGAAGTCTGGAGGGTGAATCAGAAGAAGCAGAAGAAGGAGAAGGAGAAGGTGAAGTCAGGAGGGTGAATCAGAAGAAGCAGAAGAAGGAGAAGGAGAAGGTGAATTTAGGAGGGTGAATCAGAAGAAGCAGAAGAAGGAGAAGGAGCAGGTGAAGTCAGGGGGGTGTAGCAGAAGAAGTAGATGAAGGAGAAGGAGAAGGTGAAGTCAGGACGGTGAAGCAGAAGAAGCAGAAGAAGGAGAAGGAGAAGGTGAAGCCTGGAGGGCGCAGCAGAAGAAGCAGAAGAAGGAGAAGGAGAAGGTGAAGTCTGGAGTGTGAAGCAGAAGAAGCAGAAGAAGGAGAAGGAGAAGGTGAAGTCTGGAGGGTGAAGCAGAAGAAACAGAAGAAGGAGAAGGAGAAGGTGAAGACTGGAGGGTGAATCAGAAGAAGTAGAAGAAGGAGAAGGAGAAGGTGAAGTCTGGAGGGTGAATCAGAAGAAGTAGAAGAAGGAGAAGGAGAAGTTGAAGTCTGGAGGGTGAATCAGAAGAAGCAGAAGAAGGAGAAGGAGAAGGTGAAGTCTGGAGGGTGAATCAGAAGAAGCAGAAGAAGGAGAAGGAGAAGATGAAGTCTGGAGGGTGAATCAGAAGAAGTAGAAGAAGGAGAAGGAGAAGGTGAAGTCTGGAGGGTGAAGCAGAAGAAGTAGAAGAAGGAGAAGGAGAAGGTGAAGTCAGGAGGGTGAATCAGAAGAAGCAGAAGAAGGAGAAGGAGAAGGTGAAGTCTGGAGGGTGAATCAGAAGAATCAGAAGAAGGAGAAGGAGAAGATGAAGTCTGGAGGGTGAATCAGAAGAAGCAGAAGAAAGAGAAGGAGAAGGTGAAGTCTGGAGGGTGAAGCAGAAGAAACAGAAGAAGGAGAAGGAGTAGGTGAAGACTGGAGGGTGAATCAGAAGAAGTAGAAGAAGGAGAAGGGGAAGGTGAAGTCTGGAGGGTGAATCAGACGAAGTAGAAGAAGGAGAAGGAGAAGGTGAAGTCTGGAGGGTGAATCAGAAGAAGCAGAAGAAGGAGAAGGAGAAGGTGAAGTTAGGAGGGTGAATCAGAAGAAGCAGAAGAAGGAGAAGGAGCAGGTGAAGTCAGGGGGGTGAAGCAGAAGAAGTAGAAGAAGGAGAAGGAGAAGGTGAAGTCAGGACGGTGAAGCAGAAGAAGCAGAAGAAGGAGAAGGAGAAGGTGAAGTCTGGAGGGTGAAGCAGAAGAAGCAGAAGAAGGAGAAGGAGAGGGTGAAGTCTGGAGGGTGAATCAGAAGAAGTAGAAGAAGGAGAAGGAGAGGGTGAAGTCTGGAGGGTGAATCAGAAGAAGTAGAAGAAGGAGAAGGAGAAGGTGAAGTCAGGAGAGTGAAGCAGAAGAAGCAGAAGAAGGAGAAGGAGAAGGTGAAGTCTGGAGGGCGAAGCAGAAGAAGCAGAAGAAGTAGAAGGAGTAGGTGAAGTCTGGAGGGTGAAGCAGAAGAAGCAGAAGAAGGAGAAGGAGTAGTTGAAGTCAGGAGGGTGAAGCAGAAGAAGCAGAAGAAGGAGAAGGAGAAGGTGAAGTCTGGTGGGTGAAGCAGAAGAAGCAGAAGAAGGAGAAGGAGAAGGTGAAGTCTGGAGGGTGAAGCAGAAGAAGCAGAAGAAGGAGAAGGAGAAGGTGAAGTCAGGAGGGTGGATCAGAAGAAGTAGAAGAAGGAGAAGGAGAAGGTGAAGTCTGGAGGGTGAATCAGAAGAAGCAGAAGAAGGAGAAGGAGAAGGTGAAGTCTGGAGGGCGCAGCAGAAGAAGCAGAAGAAGGAGAAAGAGAAGGTGAAGTCTGGAGGGTGAAGCAGAAGAAGCAGAAGAAGGAGAAGGAGAGGGTGAAGTCTGGAGGGTGAATCAGAAGAAGTAGAAGAAGGAGAAGGAGAAGGTGAAGTCAGGAGAGTGAAGCAGAAGAAGCAGAAGAAGGAGAAGGAGAAGGTGAAGTCTGGAGGGCGAAGCAGAAGAAGCAGAAGAAGGAGAAGGAGAAGGTGAAGTCTGGAGGGTGAAGCAGAAGAAGCAGAAGAAGGAGAAGGAGTAGGTGAAGTCTGGAGGGTGAATCAGAAGAAGTAGAAGAAGGAGAAGGAGAAGGTGAAGTCAGGAGGGTGAAGCAGAAGAAGCAGAAGAAGGAGAAGGAGAAGGTGAAGTCTGGAGGGTGAAGCAGAAGAAGCAGAAGAAGGAGAAGGAGAAGGTGAAGTCTGGAGGGTGAATCAGAAGAAGCAGAAGAAGGAGAAGGAGAAGGTGAAGTCTGGAGGGTGAATCAGAAGAAGCAGAAGAAGGAGAAGGAGAAGGTGAAGTCAGGAGGGTGAATCAGAAGAAGCAGAAGAAGGAGAAGGAGAAGGTGAATTTAGGAGGGTGAATCAGAAGAAGCAGAAGAAGGAGAAGGAGCAGGTGAAGTCAGGGGGGTGTAGCAGAAGAAGTAGATGAAGGAGAAGGAGAAGGTGAAGTCAGGACGGTGAAGCAGAAGAAGCAGAAGAAGGAGAAGGAGAAGGTGAAGCCTGGAGGGCGCAGCAGAAGAAGCAGAAGAAGGAGAAGGAGAAGGTGAAGTCTGGAGTGTGAAGCAGAAGAAGCAGAAGAAGGAGAAGGAGAGGGTGAAGTCTGGAGGGTGAAGCAGAAGAAACAGAAGAAGGAGAAGGAGAAGGTGAAGACTGGAGGGTGAATCAGAAGAAGTAGAAGAAGGAGAAGGAGAAGGTGAAGTCTGGAGGGTGAATCAGAAGAAGTAGAAGAAGGAGAAGGAGAAGTTGATGTCTGGAGGGTGAATCAGAAGAAGCAGAAGAAGGAGAAGGAGAAGGTGAAGTCTGGAGGGTGAATCAGAAGAAGCAGAAGAAGGAGAAGGAGAAGATGAAGTCTGGAGGGTGAATCAGAAGAAGTAGAAGAAGGAGAAGGAGAAGGTGAAGTCTGGAGGGTGAATCAGAACAAGTAGAAGAAGGAGAAGGAGAAGATGAAGTCTGGAGGGTGAATCAGAAGAAAGAGAAGAAGGAGAAGGAGAAGGTGAAGTCTGGAGGGTGAATGAGAAGAAGTAGAAGAAGGAGAAGGAGAAGGTGTAGTCTGGAGGGTGAATCAGAAGAAGTAGACGAAGGAGAAGGAGAAGGTGAAGTCTGGAGGGTGAATCAGAAGAAGCAGAAGAAGGAGAAGGAGAAGGTGAAGTCTGGAGGGTGAATCAGAAGAAGTAGAAGAAGGAGAAGGAGAAGGTGAAGTCTGGAGGGTGAATCAGAAGAAGCAGAAGAAAGAGAAGGAGAAGGTGAAGTCTGGAGGGTGAATCAGAAGAAGTAGAAGAAGGAGAAGGTGAAGTCTGGAGGGTGAATCAGAAGAAGCAGAAGAAGGAGAAGGAGAAGGTGAAGTCTGGAGGGTGAATCAGAAGAAGCAGAAGAAGGAGAAGGAAAAGGTGAAGTCTGGAGGGTGAATCAGAAGAAGCAGAAGAAGGAGAAGGAGAAGGTGAAGTCTGGAGGGTGAATCAGAAGAAGCAGAATAAGGAGAAGGAGAAGGTGAAGTCTGGAGGGTGAATCAGAAGAAGCAGAAGAAGGAGAAGGAGAAGGTGAAGTCTGGAGGGTGAATCAGAAGAAGTAGAAGAAGGAGAAGGAGAAGGTGAAGTCTGGAGGGTGAAGCAGAAGAAGTAGAAGAAGGAGAAGGAGAAGGTGAAGTCAGGAGGGTGAATCAGAAGAAGCAGAAGAAGGAGAAGGAGAAGGTGAAGTCTGGAGGGTGAATCAGAAGAATCAGAAGAAGGAGAAGGAGAAGATGAAGTCTGGAGGGTGAATCAGAAGAAGCAGAAGAAAGAGAAGGAGAAGGTGAAGTCTGGAGGGTGAAGCAGAAGAAACAGAAGAAGGAGAAGGAGTAGGTGAAGACTGGAGGGTGAATCAGAAGAAGTAGAAGAAGGAGAAGGAGAAGGTGAAGTCTGGAGGGTGAATCAGACGAAGTAGAAGAAGGAGAAGGAGAAGGTGAAATCTGGAGGGTGAATCAGAAGAAGCAGAAGAAGGAGAAGGAGAAGGTGAAGTTAGGAGGGTGAATCAGAAGAAGCAGAAGAAGGAGAAGGAGCAGGTGAAGTCAGGGGGGTGAAGCAGAAGAAGTAGAAGAAGGAGAAGGAGAAGGTGAAGTCAGGACGGTGAAGCAGAAGAAGCAGAAGAAGGAGAAGGAGAAGGTGAAGTCTGGAGGGTGAAGCAGAAGAAGCAGAAGAAGGAGAAGGAGAGGATGAAGTCTGGAGGGTGAATCAGAAGAAGTAGAAGAAGGAGAAGGAGAAGGTGAAGTCAGGAGAGTGAAGCAGAAGAAGCAGAAGAAGGAGAAGGAGAAGGTGAAGTCTGGAGGGCGAAGCAGAAGAAGCAGAAGAAGGAGAAGGAGAATGTGAAGTCTGGAGGGTGAAGCAGAAGAAGCAGAAGAAGGAGAAGGAGTAGGTGAAGTCTGGAGGGTGAATCAGAAGAAGTAGAAGAAGGAGAAGGATAAGGTGAAGTCAGGAGGGTGAAGCAGAAGAAGCAGAAGAAGGAGAAGGAGAAGGTGAAGTCTGGTGGGTGAAGCAGAAGAAGCAGAAGAAGGAGAAGGAGAAGGTGAAGTCTGGAGGGTGAAGCAGAAGAAGCAGAAGAAGGAGAAGGAGAAGGTGAAGTCAGGAGGGTGGATCAGAAGAAGTAGAAGAAGGAGAAGGAGAAGGTGAAGTCTGGAGGGTGAATCAGAAGAAGCAGAAGAAGGAGAAGGAGAAGGTGAAGTCTGGAGGGCGCAGCAGAAGAAGCAGAAGAAGGAGAAAGAGAAGGTGAAGTCTGGAGGGTGAAGCAGAAGAAGCAGAAGAAGGAGAAGGAGAGGGTGAAGTCTGGAGGGTGAATCAGAAGAAGTAGAAGAAGGAGAAGGAGAAGGTGAAGTCAGGAGAGTGAAGCAGAAGAAGCAGAAGAAGGAGAAGGAGAAGGTGGAGTCTGGAGGGCGAAGCAGAAGAAGCAGAAGAAGGAGAAGGAGAAGGTGAAGTCTGGAGGGTGAAGCAGAAGAAGCAGAAGAAGGAGAAGGAGTAGGTGAAGTCTGGAGGGTGAATCAGAAGAAGTAGAAGAAGGAGAAGGAGAAGGTGAAGTCAGGAGGGTGAAGCAGAAGAAGCAGAAGAAGGAGAAGGAGAAGGTGAAGTCTGGAGGGTGAAGCAGAAGAAGCAGAAGAAGGAGAAGGAGAAGGTGAAGTCTGGAGGGTGAATCAGAAGAAGCAGAAGAAGGAGAAGGAGAAGGTGAAGTCTGGAGGGTGAATCAGAAGAAGCAGAAGAAGGAGAAGGAGAAGGTGAAGTCTGGAGGGTGAATGAGAAGAAGTAGAAGAAGGAGAAGGAGAAGGTGTAGTCTGGAGGGTGAATCAGAAGAAGTAGACGAAGGAGAAGGAGAAGGTGAAGTCTGGAGGGTGAATCAGAAGAAGCAGAAGAAGGAGAAGGAGAAGGTGAAGTCTGGAGGGTGAATCAGAAGAAGTAGAAGAAGGAGAAGGAGAAGGTGAAGTCTGGAGGGTGAATCAGAACAAGTAGAAGAAGGAGAAGGAGAAGATGAAGTCTGGAGGGTGAATCAGAAGAAAGAGAAGAAGGAGAAGGAGAAGGTGAAGTCTGGAGGGTGAATGAGAAGAAGTAGAAGAAGGAGAAGGAGAAGGTGTAGTCTGGAGGGTGAATCAGAAGAAGTAGACGAAGGAGAAGGAGAAGGTGAAGTCTGGAGGGTGAATCAGAAGAAGCAGAAGAAGGAGAAGGAGAAGGTGAAGTCTGGAGGGTGAATCAGAAGAAGTAGAAGAAGGAGAAGGAGAAGGTGAAGTCTGGAGGGTGAATCAGAAGAAGCAGAAGAAAGAGAAGGAGAAGGTGAAGTCTGGAGGGTGAATCAGAAGAAGTAGAAGAAGGAGAAGGTGAAGTCTGGAGGGTGAATCAGAAGAAGCAGAAGAAGGAGAAGGAGAAGGTGAAGTCTGGAGGGTGAATCAGAAGAAGCAGAAGAAGGAGAAGGAAAAGGTGAAGTCTGGAGGGTGAATCAGAAGAAGCAGAAGAAGGAGAAGGAGAAGGTGAAGTCTGGAGGGTGAATCAGAAGAAGCAGAATAAGGAGAAGGAGAAGGTGAAGTCTGGAGGGTGAATCAGAAGAAGCAGAAGAAGGAGAAGGAGAAGGTGAAGTCTGGAGGGTGAATCAGAAGAAGTAGAAGAAGGAGAAGGAGAAGGTGAAGTCTGGAGGGTGAAGCAGAAGAAGTAGAAGAAGGAGAAGGAGAAGGTGAAGTCAGGAGGGTGAATCAGAAGAAGCAGAAGAAGGAGAAGGAGAAGGTGAAGTCTGGAGGGTGAATCAGAAGAATCAGAAGAAGGAGAAGGAGAAGATGAAGTCTGGAGGGTGAATCAGAAGAAGCAGAAGAAAGAGAAGGAGAAGGTGAAGTCTGGAGGGTGAAGCAGAAGAAACAGAAGAAGGAGAAGGAGTAGGTGAAGACTGGAGGGTGAATCAGAAGAAGTAGAAGAAGGAGAAGGAGAAGGTGAAGTCTGGAGGGTGAATCAGACGAAGTAGAAGAAGGAGAAGGAGAAGGTGAAATCTGGAGGGTGAATCAGAAGAAGCAGAAGAAGGAGAAGGAGAAGGTGAAGTTAGGAGGGTGAATCAGAAGAAGCAGAAGAAGGAGAAGGAGCAGGTGAAGTCAGGGGGGTGAAGCAGAAGAAGTAGAAGAAGGAGAAGGAGAAGGTGAAGTCAGGACGGTGAAGCAGAAGAAGCAGAAGAAGGAGAAGGAGAAGGTGAAGTCTGGAGGGTGAAGCAGAAGAAGCAGAAGAAGGAGAAGGAGAGGATGAAGTCTGGAGGGTGAATCAGAAGAAGTAGAAGAAGGAGAAGGAGAAGGTGAAGTCAGGAGAGTGAAGCAGAAGAAGCAGAAGAAGGAGAAGGAGAAGGTGAAGTCTGGAGGGCGAAGCAGAAGAAGCAGAAGAAGGAGAAGGAGAATGTGAAGTCTGGAGGGTGAAGCAGAAGAAGCAGAAGAAGGAGAAGGAGTAGGTGAAGTCTGGAGGGTGAATCAGAAGAAGTAGAAGAAGGAGAAGGATAAGGTGAAGTCAGGAGGGTGAAGCAGAAGAAGCAGAAGAAGGAGAAGGAGAAGGTGAAGTCTGGTGGGTGAAGCAGAAGAAGCAGAAGAAGGAGAAGGAGAAGGTGAAGTCTGGAGGGTGAAGCAGAAGAAGCAGAAGAAGGAGAAGGAGAAGGTGAAGTCAGGAGGGTGGATCAGAAGAAGTAGAAGAAGGAGAAGGAGAAGGTGAAGTCTGGAGGGTGAATCAGAAGAAGCAGAAGAAGGAGAAGGAGAAGGTGAAGTCTGGAGGGCGCAGCAGAAGAAGCAGAAGAAGGAGAAAGAGAAGGTGAAGTCTGGAGGGTGAAGCAGAAGAAGCAGAAGAAGGAAAAGGAGAGGGTGAAGTCTGGAGGGTGAATCAGAAGAAGTAGAAGAAGGAGAAGGAGAAGGTGAAGTCAGGAGAGTGAAGCAGAAGAAGCAGAAGAAGGAGAAGGAGAAGGTGGAGTCTGGAGGGCGAAGCAGAAGAAGCAGAAGAAGGAGAAGGAGAAGGTGAAGTCTGGAGGGTGAAGCAGAAGAAGCAGAAGAAGGAGAAGGAGTAGGTGAAGTCTGGAGGGTGAATCAGAAGAAGTAGAAGAAGGAGAAGGAGAAGGTGAAGTCAGGAGGGTGAAGCAGAAGAAGCAGAAGAAGGAGAAGGAGAAGGTGAAGTCTGGAGGGTGAAGCAGAAGAAGCAGAAGAAGGAGAAGGAGAAGGTGAAGTCTGGAGGGTGAATCAGAAGAAGCAGAAGAAGGAGAAGGAGAAGGTGAAGTCTGGAGGGTGAATCAGAAGAAGCAGAAGAAGGAGAAGGAGAAGGAGAAGTCAGGAGGGTGAATCAGAAGAAGCAGAAGGAGAAGGAGAAGGTGAATTTAGGTGGGTGAATCAGAAGAAGCAGAAGAAGGAGAAGGAGCAGGTGAAGTCAGGGGGCTGTAGCAGAAGAAGTAGAAGAAGGAGAAGGAGAAGGTGAAGTCTGGAGGGTGAATCAGAAGAAGCAGAAGAAGGAGAAGGAGAAGGTGAAGTCTGGAGGGTGAATCAGAAGAAGCAGAAGAAGGAGAAGGAGAAGGTGAAGTCTGGAGGGTGAATCAGAAGAAGCAGAAGAAGGAGAAGGAGAAGGTGAAGTCTGGAGGGTGAATCAGAAGAAGCAGAAGAAGGAGAAGGAGAAGGTGAAGTCTGGAGGGTGAATCAGAAGAAGCAGAATAAGGAGAAGGAGAAGGTGAAGTCTGGAGGGTGAATCAGAAGAAGCAGAAGAAGGAGAAGGAGAAGGTGAAGTCTGGAGGGTGAATCAGAAGAAGTAGAAGAAGGAGAAGGAGAAGGTGAAGTCTGGAGGGTGAATCAGAAGAAGTAGAAGAAGGAGAAGGAGAAGGTGAAGTCTGGAGGGTGAATCAGAAGAAGTAGAAGAAGGAGAAGGAGAAGATGAAGTCTGGAGGGTGAAGCAGAAGAAGTAGATGAAGGAGAAGGAGAAGGTGAAGTCAGGAGGGTGAATCAGAAGAAGTAGAAGAAGGAGAAGGAGAAGGTGAGGTCTGGAGGGTGAATCAGAAGAAGCAGAAGAAGGAGAAGGAGAAGGTGAAGTCTGGAGGGTGAATCAGAAGAATCAGAAGAAGGAGAAGGAGAAGGTGAAGTCTGGAGGGTGAATCAGAAGAAGCAGAAGAAAGAGAAGGAGAAGGTGAAGTCTGGAGGGTGAAGCAGAAGAAACAGAAGAAGGAGAAGGAGAAGGTGAAGACTGGAGGGTGAATCAGAAGAAGTAGAAGAAGGAGAAGGAGAAGGTGACGTCTGGAGGGTGAATCAGAAGAAGTAGAAGAAGGAGAAGGAGAAGGTGAAGTCTGGAGGGTGAATCAGAAGAAGCAGAAGAAGGAGAAGGAGAAGGTGAAGTCTGGAGGGTGATTCAGGAGAAGGAGAAGAAGGAGAAGGAGAAGATGAAGTCTGGAGGGTGAATCAGAAGAAGTAGAAGAAGTAGAAGGAGAAGGTGAAGTCTGGAGGGTGAATCAGAAGAAGTAGAAGAAGGAGAAGGAGAAGGTGTAGTCTGGAGGGTGAATCAGAAGAAGTAGACGAAGGAGAAGGAGAAGGTGAAGTCTGGAGGGTGAATCAGAAGAAGCAGAAGAAGGAGAAGGAGAAGGTGAAGTCTGGAGGGTGAATCAGAAGAAGTAGAAGAAGGAGAAGGAGAAGGTGAAGTCTGGAGGGTGAATCAGAAGAAGCAGAAGAAGGAGAAGGAGAAGGTGAAGTCTGGAGGGTGAATCAGAAGAAGCAGAAGAAGGAGAAGGAGAAGTTGAAGTCTGGAGGGTGAAACAGAAGAAGCAGAATAAGGAGAAGGAGAAGGTGAAGTCTGGAGGGTGAATCAGAAGAAGCAGAAGAAGGAGAAGGAGAAGGTGAAGTCTGGAGGGTGAATCAGAAGAAGTAGAAGAAGGAGAAGGAGAAGGTGAAGTCTGGAGGGTGAAGCAGAAGAAGTAGAAGAAGGAGAAGGAGAAGGTGAAGTCAGGAGGGTGAATCAGAAGAAGTAGAAGAAGGAGAAGGAGAAGGTGAAGTCAGGAGGGTGAATCAGAAGAAGCAGAAGAAGGAGAAGGAGAAGGTGAAGTCTGGAGGGTGAATCAGAAGAATCAGAAGAAGGAGAAGGAGAAGGTGAAGTCTGGAGGGTGAATCAGAAGAAGCAGAAGAAAGAGAAGGAGAAGGTGAAGTCTGGAGGGTGAAGCAGAAGAAACAGAAGAAGGAGAAGGAGAAGGTGAAGACTGGAGGGTGAATCAGAAGAAGTAGAAGAAGGAGAAGGAGAAGGTGAAGTCTGGAGGGTGAATCAGAAGAAGTAGAAGAAGGAGAAGGAGAAGTTGAAGGCTGGAGGGTGAATCAGAAGAAGCAGAAGAAGGAGAAGGAGAAGGTGAAGTCTGGAGGGTGAATCAGAAGAAGCAAAAGAAGGAGAAGGAGAAGATGAAGTCTGGAGGGTGAATCAGAAGAAGTAGAAGAAGGAGAAGGAGAAGGTGAAGTCTGGAGGGTGAATCAGAAGAAGTAGAAGAAGGAGAAGGAGAAGATGAAGTCTGGAGGGTGAATCAGAAGAAGGAGAAGGAGAAGGTGAAGTCTGGAGGGTGAATCAGAAGAAGTAGAAGAAGGAGAAGGAGAAGGTGTAGTCTGGAGGGTGAATCAGAAGAAGTAGACGAAGGAGAAGGAGAAGGTGAAGTCTGGAGGGTGAATCAGAAGAAGCAGAAGAAGGAGAAGGAGAAGGTGAAGTCTGGAGGGTGAATCAGAAGAAGTAGAAGAAGGAGAAGGAGAAGGTGAAGTCTGGAGGGTGAATCAGAAGAAGCAGAAGAAGGAGAAGGAGAAGGTGAAGTCTGGAGGGTGAATCAGAAGAAGCAGAAGAAGGAGAAGGAGAAGGTGAAGTCTGGAGGGTGAATCAGAAGAAGCAGAATAAGGAGAAGGAGAAGGTGAAGTCTGGAGGGTGAATCAGAAGAAGCAGAAGAAGGAGAAGGAGAAGGTGAAGTCTGGAGGGTGAATCAGAAGAAGTAGAAGAAGGAGAAGGAGAAGGTGAAGTCTGGAGGGTGAATCAGAAGAAGTAGAAGAAGGAGAAGGAGAAGGTGAAGTCTGGAGGGTGAAGCAGAAGAAGTAGATGAAGGAGAAGGAGAAGGTGAAGTCAGGAGGGTGAATCAGAAGAAGTAGAAGAAGGAGAAGGAGAAGGTGAGGTCTGGAGGGTGAATCAGAAGAAGCAGAAGAAGGAGAAGGAGAAGGTGAAGTCTGGAGGGTGAATCAGAAGAATCAGAAGAAGGAGAAGGAGAAGGTGAAGTCTGGAGGGTGAATCAGAAGAAGCAGAAGAAAGAGAAGGAGAAGGTGAAGTCTGGAGGGTGAAGCAGAAGAAACAGAAGAAGGAGAAGGAGAAGGTGAAGACTGGAGGGTGAATCAGAAGAAGTAGAAGAAGGAGAAGGAGAAGGTGAAGTCTGGAGGGTGAATCAGAAGAAGTAGAAGAAGGAGAAGGAGAAGGTGAAGTCTGGAGGGTGAATCAGAAGAAGCAGAAGAAGGAGAAGGAGAAGGTGAAGTCTGGAGGGTGAATCAGAAGAAGGAGCAGAAGGAGAAGGAGAAGATGAAGTCTGGAGGGTGAATCAGAAGAAGTAGAAGAAGGAGAAGGAGAAGGTGAAGTCTGGAGGGTGAATCAGAAGAAGGAGAAGAAGGAGAAGGAGAAGATGAGGTCTGGAGGGTGAAGCAGAAGAAACAGAAGAAGGAGAAGGAGAAGGTGAAGACTGGAGGGTGAATCAGAAGAAGTCGAAGAAGGAGAAGGAGAAGGTGAAGTCTGGAGGGTGAATCAGAAGAAGTAGACGAAGGAGAAGGAGAAGGTGAAGTCTGGAGGGTGAATCAGAAGAAGCAGAAGAAGGAGAAGGAGAAGTTGAAGTCTGGAGGGTGAATCAGAAGAAGTAGAAGAAGGAGAAGGAGAAGGTGAAATCTGGAGGGTGAATCAGAAGAAGCAGAAGAAGGAGAAGGAGAAGGTGAAGTCTGGAGGGTGAATCAGAAGAAGCAGAAGAAGGAGAAGGAGAAGGTGAAGTCTGGAGGGTGAAACAGAAGAAGCAGAATAAGGAGAAGGAGAAGGTGAAGTCTGGAGGGTGAATCAGAAGAAGCAGAAGAAGGAGAAGGAGAAGGTGAAGTCTGTAGGGTGAATCAGAAGAAGTAGAAGAAGGAGAAGGAGAAGGTGAAGTCTGGAGAGTGAATCAGAAGAAGTAGAAAAAGGAGAAGGAGAAGGTGAAGTCTGGAGGGTGAAGCAGAAGAAGTAGAAGAAGGAGAAGGAGAAGGTGAAGTCAGGAGGGTGAATCAGAAGAAGTAGAAGAAGGAGAAGGAGAAGGTGAAGTCAGGAGGGTGAATCAGAAGAAGCAGAAGAAGGAGAAGGAGAAGGTGAAGTCTGGAGGGTGAATCAGAAGAATCAGAAGAAGGAGAAGGAGAAGGTGAAGTCTGGAGGGTGAATCAGAAGAAGCAGAAGAAAGAGAAGGAGAAGGTGAAGTCTGGAGGGTGAATCAGAAGAAGTAGAAGAAGGAGAAGGAGAAGGTGAAGTCTGGAGGGTGAATCAGAAGAAGCAGAAGAAGGAGAAGGAGAAGGTGATGTCTGGAGGGTGAATCAGAAGAAGCAGAAGAAGGAGAAGGAGAAGGTGAAGTCTGAAGGGTGAATCAGAAGAAGCAGAAGAAGGAGAAGGAGAAGGTGAAGTCTGGAGGGTGAATCAGAAGAAGCAGAATAAGGAGAAGGAGAAGGTGAAGTCTGGAGGGTGAATCAGAAGAAGCAGAAGAAGGAGAAGGAGAAGGTGAAGTCTGGAGGGTGAATCAGAATAAGTAGAATAAGGAGAAGGAGAAGGTGAAGTCTGGGGGGTGAAGCAGAAGAAGTAGAAGAAGGAGAAGGAGAAGGTGAAGTCAGGAGGGTGAATCAGAAGAAGTAGAAGAAGGAGAAGGAGAAGGTGAAGTCAGGAGGGTGAATCAGAAGAAGCAGAAGAAGGAGAAGGAAAATGTGAAGTCTGGAGGGCGAATCAGAAGAAACAGAAGAAGGAGAAGGAGAAGGTGAAATCTGGAGGGTGAATCAGAACAAGCAGAAGAAGGAGAAGGAGAAGGTGAAGTCTGGAGGTTGAATCAGAAGAAGCAGAATAAGGAGAAGGAGAAGGTGAAGTCTGGAGGGTGAATCAGAAGAAGCAAAATAAGGAGAAGGAGAAGGTGAAGTCTGGAGGGTGAATCAGAAGAAGCAGAAGAAGGAGAAGGAGAAGGTGAAGTCTGGAGGGTGAATCAGAAGAGGTAGAAGAAGGAGAAGGAGAAGGTGAAGTCTGGAGGGTGAAGCAGAAGAAGGAGAAGAAGGAGAAGGAGAAGGTGAAGTCAGGAGGGTGAATCAGAAGAAGTAGAAGAAGGAGAAGGAGAAGGTGAAGCCAGGAGGGTGAATCAGAAGAAGCAGAAGAAGGAGAAGGAGAAGGTGAAGTCTGGAGGGTGAATCAGAAGAATCAGAAGAAGGAGAAGGAGAAGGTGAAGTCTGGAGGGTGAATCAGAAGAATCAGAAGAAAGAGAAGGAGAAGGTGAAGTCTGGAGGCTGAAGCAGAAGAAACAGAAGAAGGAGAAGGAGAATGTGAAGACTGGAGGGTGAATCAGAAGAAGTAGAAGAAGGAGAAGGAGAAGGTGAGGTCTGGAGGGTGAATCAGAAGAAGTAGAAGAAGGAGAAGGAGAAGGTGAAGTCTGGAGGGTGAATCAGAAGAAGCAGAAGAAGGAGAAGGAGAAGGTGAAGTCTGAAGGGTGAATCAGAAGATGCAGAAGAAGGAGAAGGAGAAGTTGAAGTCTGGAGGGTGAATCAGAAGAAGTAGAAGAAGGAGAAGGAGAAGGTGAAGGCTGGAGGGTGAATCAGAAGAAGTAGAAGAAGGAGAAGGAGAAGGTGAAGTCTGGAGGGTGAATCAGAAGAAACAGAAGAAGGAGAAGGAGAAGGTGAAGTCTGGAGGGTGAATCAGAAGAAGTAGAAGAAGGAGAAGGAGAAGGTGAAGTCTGGAGGGTGAATCAGAAGAAGCAGAAGAAGGAGAAGGAGAAGATGAAGTCTGGAGGGTGAATCAGAAGAAGTAGAAGAAGGAGAAGGAGAAGGTGAAGTCTGGAGGGTGAATCAGAAGAAGCAGAAGAAGGAGAAGGAGAAGGTGAAGTCTGGAGGGTGAATCAGAAGAAGCAGAAGAATGAGAAGGAGAAGGTGAAGTCTGGAGGGTGAACCAGAAGAAGCAGAATAAGGAGAAGGAGAAGGTGAAGTCTGGAGGGTGAATCAGAAGAAGTAGAAGAAGGAGAAGGAGAAGGTGAAGTCTGGAGGGTGAATCAGAAGAAGGAGAAGAAGGAGAAGGAGAAGGTGAAGTCTGGAGGGTGAAGCAGAAGAAGTAGAAGAAGGAGAAGGAGAAGGTGAAGTCAGGAGGGTGAATCAGAAGAAGCAGAAGAAGGAGAAGGAGAAGGTGAAGTCTGGAGGGTGTATCAGAAGAAGCAAAAGAAGGAGAAGGAGAAGGTGAAGTCTGGAGGGTGAATCAGAAGAAGCAGAAGAAGGAGAAGGAGAAGGTGAAGTCTGGAGGGTGAATCAGAAGAAGTAGAAGAAGGAGAAGGAGAAGGTGAAGTCAGGAGGGTGAAGCAGAAGAAGTAGAAGAAGGAGAAGGAGAAGCTGAAGTCAGGAGGGTGAATCAGAAGAAGCAGAAGAAGGAGAAGGAGAAGGTGAAGTCTGGAGGGTGAATCAGAAGAATCAGAAGAAGGAGAAGGAGAAGGTGAAGTCTGGAGGGAGAATCAGAAGAAGCAGAAGAAAGAGAAGGAGAAGGTGAAGTCTGGAGGGTGAATCAGAAGAAGTAGAAGAAGGAGAAGGAGAAGGTGAAGTCTGGAGGGTGAATCAGAAGAAGCAGAAGAAGGAGAAGGAGAAGGTGAAGTCTGGAGGGTGAATCAGAAGAAGCAGAAGAAGGAGAAGGAAAAGGTGAAGTCTGGAGGGTGAATCAGAAGAAGCAGAAGAAGGAGAAGGAGAAGGTGAAGTCTGGAGGGTGAATCAGAAGAAGCAGAATAAGGAGAAGGAGAAGGTGAAGTCTGGAGGGTGAATCAGAAGAAGCAGAAGAAGGAGAAGGAGAAGGTGAAGTCTGGAGGGTGAATCAGAAGAAGTAGAAGAAGGAGAAGGAGAAGGTGAAGTCTGGAGGGTGAAGCAGAAGAAGTAGAAGAAGGAGAAGGAGAAGGTGAAGTCAGGAGGGTGAATCAGAAGAAGCAGAAGAAGGAGAAGGAGAAGGTGAAGTCTGGAGGGTGAATCAGAAGAATCAGAAGAAGGAGAATGAGAAGATGAAGTCTGGAGGGTGAATCAGAAGAAGCAGAAGAAAGAGAAGGAAAAGGGGAAGTCTGGAGGGTGAATCAGAAGAAGTAGAAGAAGGAGAAGGAGAAGGTGAAGTCTGGAGGGTGAATCAGAAGAAGTAGAAGAAGGAGATGGAGAAGGTGAAGTCTGGAGGGTGAATCAGAAGAAGCAGAAGAAGGAGAAGGAGAAGATGAAGTATGGAGGGTGAATCAGAAGAAGTAGAAGAAGGAGAAGGAGAAGGTGAGGTCTGGAGGGTGAATCAGAAGAAGCAGAAGAAGGAGAAGGAGAAGGTGAAGTCTGGAGGGTGAATCAGAAGAAGCAGAGGAAGGAGAAGGAGAAGGTGAAGTCTGGAGGGTGAATCAGAAGAAGCAGAAGAAGGAGAAGGAAAAGGTGAAGTCAGGAGCGTGAATCAGAAGAAGCAGAAGAAGGAGAAGGAGAAGGTGAAGTTAGGAGGGTGAATCAGAAGAAGCAGAAGAAGGAGAAGGAGCAGGTGAAGTCAGGGGGGTGAAGCAGAAGAAGTAGAAGAAGGAGAAGGAGAAGGTGAAGTCAGGACGGTGAAGCAGAAGAAGCAGAAGAAGGAGAAGGAGAAGGTGAAGTCTGGAGGGTGAAGCAGAAGAAGCAGAAGAAGGAGAAGGAGAGGGTGAAGTCTGGAGGGTGAATCAGAAGAAGTAGAAGAAGGAGAAGGAGAATGTGAAGTCAGGAGAGTGAAACAGAAGAAGCAGAAGAAGGAGAAGGAGAAGGTGAAGTCTGGAGGGCGAAGCAGAAGAAGCAGAAGAAGGAGAAGGAGAAGGTGAAGTCTGGAGGGTGAAGCAGAAGAAGCAGAAGAAGGAGAAGGAGCAGGTGAAGTCTGGAGGGTGAATCAGAAGAAGTAGAAGAAGGAGAAGGATAAGGTGAAGTCAGGATGGTGAAGCAGAAGAAGCAGAAGAAGGAGAAGGAGAAGGTGAAGTCTGGAGGGTGAAGCAGAAGAAGTAGAAGAAGGAGAAGGTGAAGTCTGGAGGGTGAAGCAGAAGAAGCAGAAGAAGGAGAAGGAGAAGGTGAAGTCAGGAGGGTGGATCAGAAGAAGTAGAAGAAGGAGAAGGAGAAGGTGAAGTCTGGAGGGTGAATCAGAAGAAGCAGAAGAAGGAGAAGGAGAAGGTGAAGTCTGGAGGTCGCAGCAGAAGAAGCAGAAGAAGGAGAAGGAGAGGGTGAAGTCTGGAGGGTGAATCAGAAGAAGTAGAAGAAGGAGAAGGAGAAGGTGAAGTCAGGAGAGTGAAGCAGAAGAAGCAGAAAAAGGAGAAGGAGAAGGTGAAGTCTGGAGGGTGAAGCAGAAGAAGCAGAAGAAGGAGAAGGAGAAGGTGAAGTCTGGAGGGTGAATCAGAAGAAGCAGAAGAAGGAGAAGGAGTAGGTGAAGTCTGGAGGGTGAATCAGAAGAAGTAGAAGAAGGAGAAGGAGAAGGTGAAGTCTGGAGGGTGAAGCAGAAGAAGCAGAAGAAGGAGAAGGAGAAGGTGAAGTCTGGAGGGTGAATCAGAAGAAGCAGAAGAAGGAGAAGGAGAAGGTGAAGTCTGGAGGGTGAATAAGAAGAAGCAGAAGAAGGAGAAGGAGAAGATGAAGTCTGGAGGGTGAATCAGAAGAAGTAGAAGAAGGAGAAGGAGAAGATGAGGTCTGGAGGGTGAATCAGAAGAAGCAGAAGAAGGAGAATGAGAAGGTGAAGTCTGGAGGGTGAATCAGAAGAAGCAGAAGAAGGAGAAGGAGAAGGTGAAGTCTGGAGGGTGAATTAGAAGAAGCAGAAGAAGGGGAAGGAGAAGGTGAAGTCAGGAGGGTGAATCAGAAGAAGCAGAAGAAGTAGAAGGAGCAGGTGAAGTCAGGGGGGTGAAGCAGAAGAAGTAGAAGAAGGAGAAGGAGAAGGTGAAGTCAGGAGGGTGAAGCAGAAGAAGCAGAAGAAGGAGAAGGAGAAGGTGAAGTCTGGAGGGCGCAGCAGAAGAAGCAGAAGAAGGAGAAGGAGAAGTTGAAGTCTGCAGGGTGAATCAGAAGAAGTAGAAGAAGGAGAAGGAGAAGGTGAAGTCAGGAGAGTGAAGCAGAAGAAGCAGAAGAAGGAGAAGGAGAAGGTGAAGTCTGGAGGGTGAAGCAGAAGAAGCAGAAGAAGGAGAAGGAGAAGGTGAAGTCTGGAGGGCGAAGCAGAAGAAGCAGAAGAAGGAGAAGGAGAAGGTGAAGTCTGGAGGGTGAAGCAGAAGAAGCAGAAGAAGGAGAAGATGAAGTCTGGAGGGTGAATCAGAAGAAGTAGAAGAAGGAGAAGGAGAAGGTGAAGTCAGGAGGGTGAATCAGAAGAAGTAGAAGAAGGAGAAGGAGAAGGTGAAGTCAGGAGGGTGAAGCAGAAGAAGCAGAAGAAGGAGAAGGAGAAGGTGAAGTCAGGAGGGTGAATCGGAAGAAGTAGAAGAAGGAGAAGGAGAAGGTGAAGTCTGGAGGGTGAATCAGAAGAAGTAGAAGAAGGAGAAGGAGAAGGTGATGTCTGGAGGGTGAATCAGAAGAAGTAGAAGAAGGAGAAGGAGAAGGTGAAGTCTGGAGGGTGAATCAGAAGAAGCAGAAGAAGGAGAAGGAGAAGGTGACGTATGGAGGGAGAAGCAGAAGAAGTAGAAGAAGGAGAAGGAGAAGGTGAAGTCTGGAGGGTGAATCAGAAGAAGTAGAAGAAGGAGAAGGAGAAGGTGAAGTCTGGAGGGTGAATCAGAAGAAGTAGAAGACGGAGAAGGAGAAGGTGAAGTCTGGAGGGTGAATCAGAAGAAGCAGAAGAACGAGAAGGAGAAGGTGAAGTCTGGAGGGTGAATCAGCAGAAGTAGAAGAAGGAGAAGGAGAAGGTGTAGTCTGGAGGGTGAATCAGAAGAAGTTGACGAAGGAGAAGGAGAAGGTGAAGTCTGGAGGGTGAATCAGAAGAAGCAGAAGAACGAGAAGGAGAAGGTGAAGTCTGGAGGGTGAATCAGAAGAAGTAGAAGAAGGAGAATGAGAAGGTGAAGTCTGGAGGATGAATCAGAAGAAGCAGAAGAAGGAGAAGGAGAAGGTGAAGTCTGGAGGGTGAATCAGAAGAAGCAGAAGAAGGAGAAGGAGAAGGTGAAGTCTGGAGGGAGAATCAGAAGAAGCAGAATAAGGAGAAGGAGAAGGTGAAGTCTGGAGGGTGAATCAGAAGAAGCAGAAGAAGGAGAAGGAGAAGGTGAAGTCTGGAGGGTGAATCAGAAGAAGTAGAAGAAGGAGAAGGAGAAGGTGAAGTCTGGAGGGTGAATCAGAAGAAGTAGAAGGAGAAGGAGAAGGTGAAGTCTGGAGGATGAATCAGAAGCAGTAGAAGAAGGAGAAGGAGAAGGTGAAGTCTGGAGGGTGAAGCAGAAGAAGTAGAAGAAGGAGAAGGAGAAGGTGAAGTCAGGAGGGTGAATCAGAAGAAGTAGAAGAAGGAGAAGGAGAAGGTGAAGTCAGGAGTGTGAATCAGAAGAAGCAGAAGAAGGAGAAGGAGAAGGTGAAGTCTGGAGGGTGAATCAGAAGAATCAGAAGAAGGAGAAGGAGAAGGTGAAGTCTGGAGGGTGAATCAGAAGAAGCAGAAGAAAGAGAAGGAGAAGGTGAATTCTGGAGGGTGAAGCAGAAGAAACAGAAGAAGGAGAAGGAGAAGGTGAAGACTGGAGGATGTATCAGAAGAAGTAGAAGAAGGAGAAGGAGAAGGTGAGGTCTGGAGGGTGAATCAGAAGAAGCAGAAGAAGGAGAAGGAGAAGGTGAATTCTGGAGGGTGAATCAGAAGAAGCAGAAGAAAGTGATGGAGAAGGTGAAGTCTGGAGGGTGAATCAGAAGAAGCAGAAGAAGGAGAAGGAGAAGGTGAAGTCAGGAGGGTGAATCAGAAGAAGCAGAAGAAGGAGAAGGAGAAGGTGAAGTTAGGAGGGTGAATCAGAAGAAGCAGAAGAAGGAGAAGGAGAAGGTGAAGTCTGGAGGGTGAATCAGAAGAAGCAGAAGAAAGAGAAGGAGAAGGTGAAGTCTGGAGGGTGAATCAGAAGAAGTAGAAGAAGGAGAAGGAGAAGGTGAAGTCTGGAGAGTGAATCAGAAGAAGTAGAAGAAGGAGAAGGAGAAGGTGAAGTCTGGAGGGTGAATCAGAAGAAGTAGAAGAAGGAGAAGGAGAAGGTGAAGTCTGGAGGGTGAAGCAGAAGAAGTAGAAGAAGGAGAAGGAGAAGGTGAAGTCAGGAGGGTGAATCAGAAGAAGTAGAAGAAGGAGAAGGAGAAGGTGAAGTCAGGAGGGTGAATCAGAAGAAGCAGAAGAAGGAGAAGGAGAAGGTGAAGTCTGGAGGGTGAATCAGAAGAATCAGAAGAAGGAGAAGGAGAAGGTGAAGTCTGGAGGGAGAATCAGAAGAAGCAGAAGAAAGAGAAGGAGAAGGTGAAGTCTGGAGGGTGAATCAGAAGAAGTAGAAGAAGGAGAAGGAGAAGGTGAAGTCTGGAGGGTGAATCAGAAGAAGCAGAAGAAGGAGAAGGAGAAGGCGAAGTCTGGAGGGTGAATCAGAAGAAGCAGAAGAAGGAGAAGGAAAAGGTGAAGTCTGGAGGGTGAATCAGAAGAAGCAGAAGAAGGAGAAGGAGAAGGTGAAGTCTGGAGGGTGAATCAGAAGAAGCAGAATAAGGAGAAGGAGAAGGTGAAGTCTGGAGGGTGAATCAGAAGAAGCAGAAGAAGGAGAAGGAGAAGGTGAAGTCTGGAGGGTGAATCAGAAGAAGTAGAAGAAGGAGAAGGAGAAGGTGAAGTCTGGAGGGTGAAGCAGAAGAAGTAGAAGAAGGAGAAGGAGAAGGTGAAGTCAGGAGGGTGAATCAGAAGAAGCAGAAGAAGGAGAATGAGAAGGTGAAGTCTGGAGGGTGAATCAGAAGAATCAGAAGAAGGAGAAGGAGAAGATGAAGTCTGGAGGGTGAATCAGAAGAAGCAGAAGAAAGAGAAGGAGAAGGGGAAGTCTGGAGGGTGAAGCAGAAGAAACAGAAGAAGGAGAAGGAGTAGGTGAAGACTGGAGGGTGAATCAGAAGAAGTAGAAGAAGGAGAAGGAGAAGGTGAAGTCTGGAGGGTGAATCAGAAGAAGCAGAAGAAGGAGAAGGAGAAGGTGACGTATGGAGGGAGAAGCAGAAGAAGTAGAAGAAGGAGAAGGAGAAGGTGAAGTCTGGAGGGTGAATCAGAAGAAGTAGAAGAAGGAGAAGGAGAAGGTGAAGTCTGGAGGGTGAATCAGAAGAAGTAGAAGACGGAGAAGGAGAAGGTGAAGTCTGGAGGGTGAATCAGAAGAAGCAGAAGAACGAGAAGGAGAAGGTGAAGTCTGGAGGGTGAATCAGCAGAAGTAGAAGAAGGAGAAGGAGAAGGTGTAGTCTGGAGGGTGAATCAGAAGAAGTTGACGAAGGAGAAGGAGAAGGTGAAGTCTGGAGGGTGAATCAGAAGAAGCAGAAGAACGAGAAGGAGAAGGTGAAGTCTGGAGGGTGAATCAGAAGAAGTAGAAGAAGGAGAATGAGAAGGTGAAGTTTGGAGGATGAATCAGAAGAAGCAGAAGAAGGAGAAGGAGAAGGTGAAGTCTGGAGGGTGAATCAGAAGAAGCAGAAGAAGGAGAAGGAGAAGGTGAAGTCTGGAGGGAGAATCAGAAGAAGCAGAATAAGGAGAAGGAGAAGGTAAAGTCTGGAGGGTGAATCAGAAGAAGCAGAAGAAGGAGAAGGAGAAGGTGAAGTCTGGAGGGTGAATCAGAAGAAGTAGAAGAAGGAGAAGGAGAAGGTGAAGTCTGGAGGGTGAATCAGAAGAAGTAGAAGGAGAAGGAGAAGGTGAAGTCTGGAGGGTGAATCAGAAGCAGTAGAAGAAGGAGAAGGAGAAGGTGAAGTCTGGAGGGTGAAGCAGAAGAAGTAGAAGAAGGAGAAGGAGAAGGTGAAGTCAGGAGGGTGAATCAGAAGAAGTAGAAGAAGGAGAAGGAGAAGGTGAAGTCAGGAGTGTGAATCAGAAGAAGCAGAAGAAGGAGAAGGAGAAGGTGAAGTCTGGAGGGTGAATCAGAAGAATCAGAAGAAGGAGAAGGAGAAGGTGAAGTCTGGAGGGTGAATCAGAAGAAGCAGAAGAAAGAGAAGGAGAAGGTGAATTCTGGAGGGTGAAGCAGAAGAAACAGAAGAAGGAGAAGGAGAAGGTGAAGACTGGAGGATGTATCAGAAGAAGTAGAAGAAGGAGAAGGAGAAGGTGAGGTCTGGAGGGTGAATCAGAAGAAGTAGAAGAAGGAGAAGGAGAAGGTGAAGTCTGGAGGGTGAATCAGAAGAAGCAGAAGAAGGAGAAGGAGAAGGTGAAGTCTGGAGGGTGAATCAGAAGAAGCAGAAGAAGGAGAAGGAGAAGATGAAGTCTGGAGGGTGAATCAGAAGTAGTAGAAGAAGTAGAAGGAGAAGGTGAGGTCTGGAGGGTGAATCAGAAGAAGCAGAAGAAGGAGAAGGAGAAGGTGAAGTCTGGAGGGTGAATCAGAAGAAGCAGAAGAAAGAGAAGGAGAAGGTGAAGTCTGGAGGGTGAATCAGAAGAAGCAGAAGAAGGAGAAGGAGAAGGTGAAGTCAGGAGGGTGAATCAGAAGAAGCAGAAGAAGGAGAAGGAGAAGGTGAAGTTAGGAGGGTGAATCAGAAGAAGCAGAAGAAGGAGAAGGAGAAGGTGAAGTCTGGAGGGTGAATCAGAAGAAGCAGAAGAAAGAGAAGGAGAAGGTGAAGTCTGGAGGGTGAATCAGAAGAAGTAGAAGAAGGAGAAGGAGAAGGTGAAGTCTGGAGAGTGAATCAGAAGAAGTAGAAGAAGGAGAAGGAGAAGGTGAAGTCTGGAGGGTGAATCAGAAGAAGTAGAAGAAGGAGAAGGAGAAGGTGAAGTCTGGAGGGTGAAGCAGAAGAAGTAGAAGAAGGAGAAGGAGAAGGTGAAGTCAGGAGGGTGAATCAGAAGAAGTAGAAGAAGGAGAAGGAGAAGGTGAAGTCAGGAGGGTGAATCGGAAGAAGCAGAAGAAGGAGAAGGAGAAGGTGAAGTCTGGAGGGTGAATCAGAAGAATCAGAAGAAGGAGAAGGAGAAGGTGAAGTCTGGAGGGAGAATCAGAAGAAGCAGAAGAAAGAGAAGGAGAAGGTGAAGTCTGGAGGGTGAATCAGAAGAAGTAGAAGAAGGAGAAGGAGAAGGTGAAGTCTGGAGGGTGAATCAGAAGAAGCAGAAGAAGGAGAAGGAGAAGGCGAAGTCTGGAGGGTGAATCAGAAGAAGCAGAAGAAGGAGAAGGAAAAGGTGAAGTCTGGAGGGTGAATCAGAAGAAGCAGAAGAAGGAGAAGGAGAAGGTGAAGTCTGGAGGGTGAATCAGAAGAAGCAGAATAAGGAGAAGGAGAAGGTGAAGTCTGGAGGGTGAATCAGAAGAAGCAGAAGAAGGAGAAGGAGAAGGTGAAGTCTGGAGGGTGAATCAGAAGAAGTAGAAGAAGGAGAAGGAGAAGGTGAAGTCTGGAGGGTGAAGCAGAAGAAGTAGAAGAAGGAGAAGGAGAAGGTGAAGTCAGGAGGGTGAATCAGAAGAAGCAGAAGAAGGAGAAGGAGAAGGTGAAGTCTGGAGGGTGAATCAGAAGAATCAGAAGAAGGAGAAGGAGAAGATGAAGTCTGGAGGGTGAATCAGAAGAAGCAGAAGAAAGAGAAGGAGAAGGGGAAGTCTGGAGGGTGAAGCAGAAGAAACAGAAGAAGGAGAAGGAGTAGGTGAAGACTGGAGGGTGAATCAGAAGAAGTAGAAGAAGGAGAAGGAGAAGGTGAAGTCTGGAGGGTGAATCAGACGAAGTAGAAGAAGGAGAAGGAGAAGGTGAAGTCTGGAGGGTGAATCAGAAGAAGTAGAAGAAGGAGAAGGAGAAGGTGAAGTCTGGAGGGTGAATCAGAAGAAGCAGAAGAAGGAGAAGGAGAAGATGAAGTCTGGAGGGTGAATCAGAAGAAGTAGAAGAAGGAGAAGGAGAAGATGAGGTCTGGAGGGTGAATCAGAAGAAGCAGAAGAAGGAGAAGGAGAAGGTGAAGTCTGGAGGGTGAATCAGAAGAAGCAGAGGAAGGAGAAGGAGAAGGTGAAGTCTGGAGGGTGAATCAGAAGAAGCAGAAGAAGGAGAAGGAAAAGGTGAAGTCAGGAGCGTGAATCAGAAGAAGCAGAAGAAGGAGAAGGAGAAGGTGAAGTTAGGAGGGTGAATCAGAAGAAGCAGAAGAAGGAGAAGGAGCAGGTGAAGTCAGTGGGGTGAAGCAGAAGAAGTAGAAGAAGGAGAAGGAGAAGGTGAAGTCAGGACGGTGAAGCAGAAGAAGCAGAAGAAGGAGAAGGAGAAGGTGCAGTCTGGAGGGTGAAGCAGAAGAAGCAGAAGAAGGAGAAGGAGAGGGTGAAGTCTGGAGGGTGAATCAGAAGAAGTAGAAGAAGGAGAAGTAGAATGTGAAGTCAGGAGAGTGAAGCAGAAGAAGCAGAAGAAGGAGAAGGAGAAGGTGAACTCTGGAGGGCAAAGCAGAAGAAGCAGAAGAAGGAGAAGGAGAAGGTGAAGTCTGGAGGGTGAAGCAGAAGAAGCAGAAGAAGGAGAAGGAGTAGGTGAAGTCTGGAGGGTGAATCAGAAGAAGTAGAAGAAGGAGAAGGATAAGGTGAAGTCAGGATGGTTAAGCAGAAGAAGCAGAAGAAGGAGAAGGAGAAGGTGAAGTCTGGAGGGTGAAGCAGAAGAAGTAGAAGAAGGAGAAGGAGAAGGTGAAGTCTGGAGGGTGAAGCAGAAGAAGCAGAAGAAGGAGAAGGAGAAGGTGAAGTCAGGAGGGTGGATCAGAAGAAGTAGAAGAAGGAGAAGGAGAAGGTGAAGTCTGGAGGGTGAATCAGAAGAAGCAGAAGAAGGAGAAGGAGAAGGTGAAGTCTGGAGGGCGCAGCAGAAGAAGCAGAAGAAGGAGAAAGAGAAGGTGAAGTCTGGAGGGTGAAGCAGAAGAAGCAGAAGAAGGAGAAGGAGAGGGTGAAGTCTGGAGGGTGAATCAGAAGAAGTAGAAGAAGGAGAAGGAGAAGGTGAAGTCAGGAGAGTGAAGCAGAAGAAGCAGAAGAAGGAGAAGGAGAAGGTGAAGTCTGGAGGGCGAAGCAGAAGAAGCAGAAGAAGGAGAAGGAGAAGGTGAAGTCTGGAGGGTGAAGCAGAAGAAGCAGAAGAAGGAGAAGGAGTAGGTGACGTCTGGAGGGTGAATCAGAAGAAGTAGAAGAAGGAGAAGGAGAAGGTGAAGTCAGGAGGGTGAAGCAGAAGAAGCAGAAGAAGGAGAAGGAGAAGGTGAAGTCTGGAGGGTGAAGCAGAAGAAGCAGAAGAAGGAGAAGGAGAAGGTGAAGTCTGGAGGGTGAATCAGAAGAAGCAGAAGAAGGAGAAGGAGAAGGTGAAGTCTGGAGGGTGAATAAGAAGAAGCAGAAGAAGGAAAAGGAGAAGATGAAGTCTGGAGGGTGAATCAGAAGAAGTAGAAGAAGGAGAAGGAGAAGATGAGGTCTGGAGGGTGAATCAGAAGAAGCAGAAGAAGGAGAAGGAGAAGGTGAAGTCTGGAGGGTGAATTAGTAGAAGCAGAAGAAGGAGAAGGAGAAGGTGAAGTCAGGAGGGTGAATCAGAAGAAGCAGAAGAAGGAGAAGGAGCAGGTGAAGTCAGGGGGGTGAAGCAGAAGAAGTAGAAGAAGGAGAAGGAGAAGGTGAAGTCAGGAGGGTGAAGCAGAAGAAGCAGAAGAAGGAGAAGGTGAAGTCTGGAGGGCGCAGCAGAAGAAGCAGAAGAAGGAGAAGGAGAAGGTGAAGTCTGCAGGGTGAATCAGAAGAAGTAGAAGAAGGAGAAGGAGAAGGTGAAGTCAGGAGAGTGAAGCAGAAGAAGCAGAAGAAGGAGAAGGAGAAGGTGAAGTCAGGAGGGTGAATCGGAAGAAGTAGAAGAAGGAGAAGGAGAAGGTGAAGTCAGGAGTATGAATCAGAAGAAGCAGAAGAAGGAGAAGAAGAAGGTGAAGTCTGGAGGGTGAATCAGAAGAATCAGAAGAAGGAGAAGGAGAAGGTGAAGTCTGGAGGGTGAATCAGAAGAAGCAGAAGAAAGAGAAGGAGAAGGTGAATTCTGGAGGGTGAAGCAGAAGAAACAGAAGAAGGAGAAGGAGAAGGTGAAGACTGGAGGATGTATCAGTAGAAGTAGAAGAAGGAGAAGGAGAAGGTGAGGTCTGGGGGTGAATCAGAAGAAGTAGAAGAAGGAGAAGGAGAAGGTGAAGTCTGGAGGGTGAATCAGAAGAAGCAGAAGAAGGAGAAGGTGAAGTCTGGAGGGTGAATCAGAAGAAGCAGAAGAAGGAGAAGGAGAAGATGAAGTCTGGAGGGTGAATCAGAAGTAGTAGAAGAAGTAGAAGGAGAAGGTGAGGTCTGGAGGGTGAATCAGAAGAAGCAGAAGAAGGAGAAGGAGAAGGTGAAGTCTGGAGGGTGAATCAGAAGAAGCAGAAGAAGGAGAAGGAGAAGGTGAAGTCTGGAGGGTGAATCAGAAGAAGCAGAAGAAGGAGAAGGAGAAGGTGAAGTCAGGAGGGTGAATCAGAAGAAGCAGAAGAAGGAGAAGGAGCAGGTGAAGTCAGGGGGGTGAAGCAGAAGAAGTAGAAGAAGGAGAAGGAGAAGGTGAAGTCAGGAGGGTGAAGCAGAAGAAGCAGAAGAAGGAGAAGGAGAAGGTGAAGTCTGGAGGGCGCAGCAGAAGAAGCAGAAGAAGGAGAAGGAGAAGGTGAAGTCAGGGGGGTGAATCAGAAGAAGCAGAAGAAGGAGAAGCAGAATGTAAAGTTAGGAGGGTGAACCAGAAGAAGCAGAAGAAGGAGAAGGAGCAGGTGAAGTCAGCGGGGTGAAGCAGAAGAAGTAGAAGAAAGAGAAGGAGAAGGTGAAGTCAGGAGGGTGAAGCAGAAGAAGCAGAAGAAGGAGAAGGAGAAGGTGAAGTCTGGAGGGCGCAGCAGAAGAAGCAGAAGAAGGAGAAGGAGAAGGTGAAGTCTGGAGGGTGAAGCAGAAGAAGCAGAAGAAGGAGAAGGAGAAGGTGAAGTCTGGAGGGTGAATCAGAAGAAGTAGAAGAAGGAGAAGGAGAAGGTGAAGTCAGGAGAGTGAAGCAGAAGAAGCAGAAGAAGGAGAAGGAGAAGGTGAAGTCTGGAGGGTGAAGCAGAAGAAGCAGAAGAAGGAGAAGTAGAAGGTGAAGTCTGGAGGGCGAAGCAGAAGAAGCTGAAGAAGGAGAAGGGGAAGGGGAAGTCTGGAGGGTGAATCAGAAGAAGTAGAAGAAGCAGAAGGAGAAGGTGAAGTCTGGAGGGTGAATCAGAAGAAGCAGAAGAAGGAGAAGGAGAAGGTGAAGTCTGGAGGGTGAATCAGAAGAAGCAGAAGAAGGAGAAGGAGAAGGTGAAGTCTGGAGGGTGAATCAGAAGAAGCAGAATAAGGAGAAGGAGAAGGTGAAGTCTGGAGGGTGAATCAGAAGAAGCAGAAGAAGGAGAGGAGAAGGTGAAGTCTGGAGGGTGAATCAGAAGAAGTAGAAGAAGGAGAAGGAGAAGGTGAAGTCTGGAGGGTGAATCAGAAGAAGTAGAAGAAGGAGAAGGAGAAGGTGAAGACTGGAGGGTGAATCAGAAGAAGCAGAAGAAGGAGAAGGAGAAGGTGAAGTCTGGAGGGTGAATCAGAAGAAGCAGAAGAAGGAGAAGGAGACGATGAAGTCTGGAGGGTGAATCAGAAGAAGTAGAAGAAGGAGAAGGATAAGGTGAAGTCTGGAGGGTGAATCAGAAGAAGCAGAAGAAGGAGAAGGAGAAGGTGAAGTCTGGAGGGTGAATCAGAAGAAGCAGAAGAAGGAGAAGGAGAAGGTGAAGTCTGGAGGGTGAATCAGAAGAAGCAGAATAAGGAGAAGGAGAAGGTGAAGTCTGGAGGGTTAATCAGAAGAAGCAGAAGAAGTAGAAGGAGAAGGTGAAGTCTGGAGGGTGAATCAGAAGAAGTAGAAGAAGGAGAAGGAGAAGGTGAAGTCTGGAGGGTGAATCAGAAGAATCAGAAGAAGGAGAAGGAGAAGGTGAAGTCTGGAGGGTGAATCAGAAGAAGCAGAAGAAAGAGAAGGAGAAGGTGAAGTCTGGAGGGTGAAGCAGAAGAATCAGAAGAAGGAGAAGGAGAAGGTGAAGTCTGGAGGGTGAATCAGAAGAAGCAGAAGAAAGAGAAGGAGAAGGTGAAGTCTGGAGGGTGAAGCAGAAGAAACAGAAGAAGGAGAAGGAGAAGGTGTAGACTGAAGGGTGAATCAGAAGAAGTAGAAGAAGGAGAAGGAGAAGGTGAGGTCTGGAGGGTGAATCAGAAGAAGTAGAAGAAGGAGAAGGAGAAGGTGAAGTCTGGAGGGTGAATCAGAAGAAGCAGAAGAAGGAGAAGGAGAAGATGAAGTCTGGAGGGTGAATCAAAAGAAGTAGAAGAAGGAGAAGGAGAAGGTGAGGTCTGGAGGGTGAATCAGAAGAAGCAGAAGAAGGAGAAGGAGAAGGTGAAGTCTGGAGGGTGAATCAGAAGAAGCAGAAGAAGGAGAAGGAGAAGGTGATGTCTGGAGGGTGAATCAGAAGAAGCAAAAGAAGGAGAAGGAGAAGGTGAAGTCAGGAGGGTGAATCAGAAGAAGCAGAAGAAAGAGAAGGAGAAGGTGAAGTTAGGAGGGTGAATCAGAAGAAGCAGAAGAAGGAGAAGGAGCAGGTGAAGTCAGGGGGGTGAAGCAGAAGAAGTAGAAGAAGGAGAAGGAGAAGGTGAAGTCAGGACGGTGAAGCAGAAGAGGCAGAAGAAGGAGAAGGAGAAGGTGAAGTCTGGAGGGCGCAGCAGAAGAAGCAGAAGAAGGAGAAGGAGAAGGTGAAGTCTGGAGGGTGAAGCAGAAGAAGCAGAAGAAGGAAAAGGAGAAGGTGAAGTCTGGAGGGTGAATCAGAAGAAGTAGAAGAAGGAGAAGGAGAAGGTGAAGTCAGGAGAGTGAAGCAGAAGAAGCAGAAGAAGGAGAAGGAGAAGGTGAAGTCTGGAGGGTGAATCAGAAGAAGCAGAAGAAGGAGAAGGAGAAGGTGAAGTCTGTAGGGCGAAGCAGAAGAAGCAGAAGAAGGAGAAGGAGAAGGTGAAGTCTGGAGGGTGAAGCAGAAGAAGCTGAAGAAGGAGAAGGAGAAGGTGAAGTCTGGAGGGTAAATCAGAAGAAGTAGAAGAAGGAGAAGGAGAAGGTGAAGTCAGGAGGGTGAAGCAGAAGAAGCAGAAGATGGAGAAGGAGAAGGTGAAGTCTGGAGGGTGAAACAGAAGAATCAGAAGAAGGAGAAGGAGAAGGTGAAGTCTGGAGGGTGAATCAGAAGAAGCAGAAGAAAGAGAAGGAGAAGGTGAAGTCTGGAGGGTGAAGCAGAAGAAACAGAAGAAGGAGAAGGAGAAGGTGAAGACTGAAGGGTGAATCAGAAGAGGTAGAAGAAGGAGAAGGAGAAGGTGAAGTCTGGAGGGTGAATCAGAAGAAGTAGAAGAAGGCGAAGGAGAAGGTGAAGTCTGGAGGGTGAATCAGAAGAAGCAGAAGAAGGAGAAGGAGAAGGTGAAGTCTGGAGGGTGAATCAGAAGAAGCAGAAGAAGGAGAAGGAGAAGGTGAAGTCTGGAGGGTGAATCAGAAGAAGCAGAATAAGGAGAAGGAGAAGGTGAAGTCTGGAGGGTGAATCAGAAGAAGCAGAAGAAGGAGAAGGAGAAGGTGAAGTCTGGAGGGTGAATCAGAAGAAGTAGAAGAAGGAGAAGGAGAAGGTGAAGTCTGGAGGGCGAAGCAGAAGAAGCAGAAGAAGGAGAAGGAGAAGGTGAAGTCTGGAGGGTGAAGCAGAAGAAGCAGAAGAAGGAGAAGGAGTAGGTGACGTCTGGAGGGTGAATCAGAAGAAGTAGAAGAAGGAGAAGGAGAAGGTGAAGTCAGGAGGGTGAAGCAGAAGAAGCAGAAGAAGGAGAAGGAGAAGGTGAAGTCTGGAGGGTGAAGCAGAAGAAGCAGAAGAAGGAGAAGGAGAAGGTGAAGTCTGGAGGGTGAATCAGAAGAAGCAGAAGAAGGAGAAGGAGAAGGTGAAGTCTGGAGGGTGAATAAGAAGAAGCAGAAGAAGGAAAAGGAGAAGATGAAGTCTGGAGGGTGAATCAGAAGAAGTAGAAGAAGGAGAAGGAGAAGATGAGGTCTGGAGGGTGAATCAGAAGAAGCAGAAGAAGGAGAAGGAGAAGGTGAAGTCTGGAGGGTGAATTAGTAGAAGCAGAAGAAGGAGAAGGAGAAGGTGAAGTCAGGAGGGTGAATCAGAAGAAGCAGAAGAAGGAGAAGGAGCAGGTGAAGTCAGGGGGGTGAAGCAGAAGAAGTAGAAGAAGGAGAAGGAGAAGGTGAAGTCAGGAGGGTGAAGCAGAAGAAGCAGAAGAAGGAGAAGGTGAAGTCTGGAGGGCGCAGCAGAAGAAGCAGAAGAAGGAGAAGGAGAAGGTGAAGTCTGCAGGGTGAATCAGAAGAAGTAGAAGAAGGAGAAGGAGAAGGTGAAGTCAGGAGAGTGAAGCAGAAGAAGCAGAAGAAGGAGAAGGAGAAGGTGAAGTCAGGAGGGTGAATCGGAAGAAGTAGAAGAAGGAGAAGGAGAAGGTGAAGTCAGGAGTATGAATCAGAAGAAGCAGAAGAAGGAGAAGAAGAAGGTGAAGTCTGGAGGGTGAATCAGAAGAATCAGAAGAAGGAGAAGGAGAAGGTGAAGTCTGGAGGGTGAATCAGAAGAAGCAGAAGAAAGAGAAGGAGAAGGTGAATTCTGGAGGGTGAAGCAGAAGAAACAGAAGAAGGAGAAGGAGAAGGTGAAGACTGGAGGATGTATCAGAAGAAGTAGAAGAAGGAGAAGGAGAAGGTGAGGTCTGGGGGTGAATCAGAAGAAGTAGAAGAAGGAGAAGGAGAAGGTGAAGTCTGGAGGGTGAATCAGAAGAAGCAGAAGAAGGAGAAGGTGAAGTCTGGAGGGTGAATCAGAAGAAGCAGAAGAAGGAGAAGGAGAAGATGAAGTCTGGAGGGTGAATCAGAAGTAGTAGAAGAAGTAGAAGGAGAAGGTGAGGTCTGGAGGGTGAATCAGAAGAAGCAGAAGAAGGAGAAGGAGAAGGTGAAGTCTGGAGGGTGAATCAGAAGAAGCAGAAGAAGGAGAAGGAGAAGGTGAAGTCTGGAGGGTGAATCAGAAGAAGCAGAAGAAGGAGAAGGAGAAGGTGAAGTCAGGAGGGTGAATCAGAAGAAGCAGAAGAAGGAGAAGGAGCAGGTGAAGTCAGGGGGGTGAAGCAGAAGAAGTAGAAGAAGGAGAAGGAGAAGGTGAAGTCAGGAGGGTGAAGCAGAAGAAGCAGAAGAAGGAGAAGGAGAAGGTGAAGTCTGGAGGGCGCAGCAGAAGAAGCAGAAGAAGGAGAAGGAGAAGGTGAAGTCAGGGGGGTGAATCAGAAGAAGCAGAAGAAGGAGAAGCAGAATGTAAAGTTAGGAGGGTGAACCAGAAGAAGCAGAAGAAGGAGAAGGAGCAGGTGAAGTCAGCGGGGTGAAGCAGAAGAAGTAGAAGAAAGAGAAGGAGAAGGTGAAGTCAGGAGGGTGAAGCAGAAGAAGCAGAAGAAGGAGAAGGAGAAGGTGAAGTCTGGAGGGCGCAGCAGAAGAAGCAGAAGAAGGAGAAGGAGAAGGTGAAGTCTGGAGGGTGAAGCAGAAGAAGCAGAAGAAGGAGAAGGAGAAGGTGAAGTCTGGAGGGTGAATCAGAAGAAGTAGAAGAAGGAGAAGGAGAAGGTGAAGTCAGGAGAGTGAAGCAGAAGAAGCAGAAGAAGGAGAAGGAGAAGGTGAAGTCTGGAGGGTGAAGCAGAAGAAGCAGAAGAAGGAGAAGTAGAAGGTGAAGTCTGGAGGGCGAAGCAGAAGAAGCTGAAGAAGGAGAAGGGGAAGGGGAAGTCTGGAGGGTGAATCAGAAGAAGTAGAAGAAGCAGAAGGAGAAGGTGAAGTCTGGAGGGTGAATCAGAAGAAGCAGAAGAAGGAGAAGGAGAAGGTGAAGTCTGGAGGGTGAATCAGAAGAAGCAGAAGAAGGAGAAGGAGAAGGTGAAGTCTGGAGGGTGAATCAGAAGAAGCAGAATAAGGAGAAGGAGAAGGTGAAGTCTGGAGGGTGAATCAGAAGAAGCAGAAGAAGGAGAGGAGAAGGTGAAGTCTGGAGGGTGAATCAGAAGAAGTAGAAGAAGGAGAAGGAGAAGGTGAAGTCTGGAGGGTGAATCAGAAGAAGTAGAAGAAGGAGAAGGAGAAGGTGAAGACTGGAGGGTGAATCAGAAGAAGCAGAAGAAGGAGAAGGAGAAGGTGAAGTCTGGAGGGTGAATCAGAAGAAGCAGAAGAAGGAGAAGGAGACGATGAAGTCTGGAGGGTGAATCAGAAGAAGTAGAAGAAGGAGAAGGATAAGGTGAAGTCTGGAGGGTGAATCAGAAGAAGCAGAAGAAGGAGAAGGAGAAGGTGAAGTCTGGAGGGTGAATCAGAAGAAGCAGAAGAAGGAGAAGGAGAAGGTGAAGTCTGGAGGGTGAATCAGAAGAAGCAGAATAAGGAGAAGGAGAAGGTGAAGTCTGGAGGGTTAATCAGAAGAAGCAGAAGAAGTAGAAGGAGAAGGTGAAGTCTGGAGGGTGAATCAGAAGAAGTAGAAGAAGGAGAAGGAGAAGGTGAAGTCTGGAGGGTGAATCAGAAGAATCAGAAGAAGGAGAAGGAGAAGGTGAAGTCTGGAGGGTGAATCAGAAGAAGCAGAAGAAAGAGAAGGAGAAGGTGAAGTCTGGAGGGTGAAGCAGAAGAATCAGAAGAAGGAGAAGGAGAAGGTGAAGTCTGGAGGGTGAATCAGAAGAAGCAGAAGAAAGAGAAGGAGAAGGTGAAGTCTGGAGGGTGAAGCAGAAGAAACAGAAGAAGGAGAAGGAGAAGGTGTAGACTGAAGGGTGAATCAGAAGAAGTAGAAGAAGGAGAAGGAGAAGGTGAGGTCTGGAGGGTGAATCAGAAGAAGTAGAAGAAGGAGAAGGAGAAGGTGAAGTCTGGAGGGTGAATCAGAAGAAGCAGAAGAAGGAGAAGGAGAAGATGAAGTCTGGAGGGTGAATCAAAAGAAGTAGAAGAAGGAGAAGGAGAAGGTGAGGTCTGGAGGGTGAATCAGAAGAAGCAGAAGAAGGAGAAGGAGAAGGTGAAGTCTGGAGGGTGAATCAGAAGAAGCAGAAGAAGGAGAAGGAGAAGGTGATGTCTGGAGGGTGAATCAGAAGAAGCAAAAGAAGGAGAAGGAGAAGGTGAAGTCAGGAGGGTGAATCAGAAGAAGCAGAAGAAAGAGAAGGAGAAGGTGAAGTTAGGAGGGTGAATCAGAAGAAGCAGAAGAAGGAGAAGGAGCAGGTGAAGTCAGGGGGGTGAAGCAGAAGAAGTAGAAGAAGGAGAAGGAGAAGGTGAAGTCAGGACGGTGAAGCAGAAGAGGCAGAAGAAGGAGAAGGAGAAGGTGAAGTCTGGAGGGCGCAGCAGAAGAAGCAGAAGAAGGAGAAGGAGAAGGTGAAGTCTGGAGGGTGAAGCAGAAGAAGCAGAAGAAGGAAAAGGAGAAGGTGAAGTCTGGAGGGTGAATCAGAAGAAGTAGAAGAAGGAGAAGGAGAAGGTGAAGTCAGGAGAGTGAAGCAGAAGAAGCAGAAGAAGGAGAAGGAGAAGGTGAAGTCTGGAGGGTGAATCAGAAGAAGCAGAAGAAGGAGAAGGAGAAGGTGAAGTCTGTAGGGCGAAGCAGAAGAAGCAGAAGAAGGAGAAGGAGAAGGTGAAGTCTGGAGGGTGAAGCAGAAGAAGCTGAAGAAGGAGAAGGAGAAGGTGAAGTCTGGAGGGTAAATCAGAAGAAGTAGAAGAAGGAGAAGGAGAAGGTGAAGTCAGGAGGGTGAAGCAGAAGAAGCAGAAGATGGAGAAGGAGAAGGTGAAGTCTGGAGGGTGAAACAGAAGAATCAGAAGAAGGAGAAGGAGAAGGTGAAGTCTGGAGGGTGAATCAGAAGAAGCAGAAGAAAGAGAAGGAGAAGGTGAAGTCTGGAGGGTGAAGCAGAAGAAACAGAAGAAGGAGAAGGAGAAGGTGAAGACTGAAGGGTGAATCAGAAGAGGTAGAAGAAGGAGAAGGAGAAGGTGAAGTCTGGAGGGTGAATCAGAAGAAGTAGAAGAAGGCGAAGGAGAAGGTGAAGTCTGGAGGGTGAATCAGAAGAAGCAGAAGAAGGAGAAGGAGAAGGTGAAGTCTGGAGGGTGAATCAGAAGAAGCAGAAGAAGGAGAAGGAGAAGGTGAAGTCTGGAGGGTGAATCAGAAGAAGCAGAATAAGGAGAAGGAGAAGGTGAAGTCTGGAGGGTGAATCAGAAGAAGCAGAAGAAGGAGAAGGAGAAGGTGAAGTCTGGAGGGTGAATCAGAAGAAGTAGAAGAAGGAGAAGGAGAAGGTGAAGTATGGAGGGTGAATCAGAAGAAGTAGAAGAAGGAGAAGGTGAAGACTGGAGGGTGAATCAGAAGAAGCAGAAGAAGGAGAAGGAGAAGGTGAAGTCTGGAGGGTGAATCAGAAGAAGCAGAAGAAGGAGAAGGAGAAGGTGAAGTCTGGAGGGTGAATCAGAAGAAGCAGAAGAAGGAGAAGGAGAAGGTGAAGTCTGGAGGGTGAATCAGAAGAAGCAGAATAAGGAGAAGGAGAAGGTGAAGTCTGGAGGGTGAATCAGAAGAAGCAGAAGAAGTAGAAGGAGAAGGTGAAGTCTGGAGGGTGAATCAGAAGAAGTAGAAGAAGGAGAAGGAGAAGGTGAAGTCTGGAGGGTGAAGCAGAAGAAGTAGAAGAAGGAGAAGGAGAAGGTGAAGTCAGGAGGGTGAGTCAGAAGAAGTAGAAGAAGGAGAAGGAGAAGGTGAAGTCAGGAGGGTGATTCAGAAGAAGCAGAAGAAGGAGAAGGAGAAGATGAAGTCTGGAGGGTGAATCAGAAGAATCAGAAGAAGGAGAAGGAGAAGGTGAAGTCTGGAGGGTGAATCAGAAGAAGCAGAAGAAAGAGAAGGAGAAGGTGAAGTCTGGAGGGTGAAGCAGAAGAAACAGAAGAAGGAGAAGGAGAAGGTGAAGACTGAAGGGTGAATCAGAAGAAGTAGAAGAAGGCGAAGGAGAAGGTGAAGTCTGGAGGGTGAATCAGAAGAAGCAGAAGAAGGAGAAGGAGAAGGTGAAGTCTGGAGGGTGAATCAGAAGAAGCAGAAGAAGGAGAAGGAGAAGGTGAAGTCTGGAGGGTGAATCAGAAGAAGCAGAATAAGGAGAAGGAGAAGGTGAAGTCTGGAGGGTGAATCAGAAGAAGCAGAAGAAGGAGAAGGAGAAGGTGAAGTCTGGAGGGTGAATCAGAAGAAGTAGAAGAAGGAGAAGGAGAAGGTGAAGTCTGGAGGGTGAATCAGAAGAAGTAGAAGAAGGAGAAGGAGAAGGTGAAGACTGGAGGGTGAATCAGAAGAAGCAGAAGAAGGAGAAGGAGAAGGTGAAGTCTGGAGGGTGAATCAGAAGAAGCAGAAGAAGGAGAAGGAGACGATGAAGTCTGGAGGGTGAATCAGAAGAAGTAGAAGAAGGAGAAGGAGAAGGTGAAGTCTGGAGGGTGAATCAGAAGAAGCAGAAGAAGGAGAAGGAGAAGGTGAAGTCTGGAGGGTGAATCAGAAGAAGCAGAAGAAGGAGAAGGAGAAGGTGAAGTCTGGAGGGTGAATCAGAAGAAGCAGAATAAGGAGAAGGAGAAGGTGAAGTCTGGAGGGTGAATCAGAAGAAGCAGAAGAAGTAGAAGGAGAAGGTGAAGTCTGGAGGGTGAATCAGAAGAAGTAGAAGAAGGAGAAGGAGAAGGTGAAGTCTGGAGGGTGAAGCAGAAGAAGTAGAAGAAGGAGAAGGAGAAGGTGAAGTCAGGAGGGTGAATCAGAAGAAGTAGAAGAAGGAGAAGGAGAAGATGAAGTCAGGAGGGTGATTCAGAAGAAGCAGAAGAAGGAGAAGGAGAAGATGAAGTCTGGAGGGTGAATCAGAAGAATCAGAAGAAGGAGAAGGAGAAGGTGAAGTCTGGAGGGTGAATCAGAAGAAGCAGAAGAAAGAGAAGGAGAAGGTGAAGTCTGGAGGGTGAAGCAGAAGAAACAGAAGAAGGAGAAGGAGAAGGTGAAGACTGAAGGGAGAATCAGAAGAAGTAGAAGAAGGAGAAGGAGAAGGTGAGGTCTGGAGGGTGAATCAGAAGAAGTAGAAGAAGGAGAAGGAGAAGGTGAAGTCTGGAGGGTGAATCAGAAGAAGCAGAAGAAGGAGAAGGAGAAGGTGAAGTCTGGAGGGTGAATCAGAAGAAGCAGAAGAAGGAGAAGGAGAAGATGAAGTCTGGAGGGTGAATCAGAAGAAGTAGAAGAAGGAGAAGGAGAAGGTGAGGTCTGGAGGGTGAATCAGAAGAAGCAGAAGAAGGAGAAGGAGAAGGTGAAGTCTGGAGGGTGAATCAGAAGAAGCAGAAGAAGGAGAAGGAGAAGGTGATGTCTGGAGGGTGAATCAGAAGAAGCAAAAGAAGGAGAAGGAGAAGGTGAAGTCAGGAGGGTGAATCAGAAGAAGCAGAAGAAGGAGAAGGAGAAGCTGAAGTTAGGAGGGTGAATCAGAAGAAGCAGAAGAAGGAGAAGGAGCAGGTGAAGTCAGGGGGGTGAAGCAGAAGAAGTAGAAGAAGGAGAAGGAGAAGGTGAAGTCAGGACGGTGAAGCAGAAGAGGCAGAAGAAGGAGAAGGAGAAGGTGAAGTCTGGAGGGCGCAGCAGAAGAAGCAGAAGAAGGAGAAGGAGAAGGTGAAGTCTGGAGGGTGAAGCAGAAGAAGCAGAAGAAGGAGAAGGAGAAGTTGAAGTCTGGAGGGTGAATCAGAAGAAGTAGAAGAAGGAGAAGGAGAAGGTGAAGTCAGGAGAGTGTAGCAGAAGAAGCAGAAGAAGGAGAAGGAGAAGGTGAAGTCTGGAGGGTGAAGCAGAAGAAGCAGAAGAAGGAGAAGGAGAAGGTGAAGTCTGGAGGGCGAAGCAGAAGAAGCAGAAGAAGGAGAAGGAGAAGGTGAAGTCTGGAGGGTGAAGCAGAAGAAGCTGAAGAAGGAGAAGGAGAAGGTGAAGTCTGGAGGGTGAATCAGAAGAAATAGAAGAAGGAGAAGGAGAAGGTGAAGTCAGGAGGGTGAAGCAGAAGAAGCAGAAGATGGAGAAGGAGAAGGTGAAGTCTGGAGGGTGAAACAGAAGAATCAGAAGAAGGAGAAGGAGAAGGTGAAGTCTGGAAGGTGAATCAGAAGAAGCAGAAGAAAGAGAAGGAGCAGGTGAAGTGAGGGGGGTGAAGCAGAAGAAGTAGAAGAAGGAGAAGGAGAAGGTGAAGTCAGGACGGTGAAGCAGAAGAAGCAGAAGAAGGAGAAGGAGAAGGTGAAGTCTGGAGGGCGCAGCAGAAGAAGCCGAAGAAGGAGAAGGAGAAGGTGAAGTCTGGAGGGTGAAGCAGAAGAAGCAGAAGAAGGAGAAGGAGAAGGTGAAGCCTGGAGGGTGAATCAGAAGAAGTAGAAGAAGGAGAGGGAGAAGGTGAAGTCAGGAGAGTGAAGCAGAAGAAGCAGAAGAAGGAGAAGGAGAAGGTGAAGTCTGGAGGGTGAAGCAGAAGAAGCAGAAGAAGGAGAGGGAGAAGGTGAAGTCTGGAGGGCGAAGCAGAAGAAGCAGAAGAAGGAGAAGGAGAAGGTGAAGTCTGGAGGGTGAAGCAGAAGAAGCAGAAGAAGGAGAAGGAGAAGGTGAAGTCTGGAGGGTGAATCAGAAGAAGTAGAAGAAGGAGAAGGAGAAGGTGAAGTCAGAAGGGTGAAGCAGAAGAAGCAGAAGAAGGAGAAGGAGAAGGTGAAGTCTGGAGGGTGAAGCAGAAGAAGCAGAAGAAGGAGAAGGAGAAGGTGAAGTCTGGAGGGTGAAGCAGAAGAAGCAGAAGAAGGAGAAGGAGAAGGTGAAGTAAGGAGGGTGAATCAGAAGAAGTAGAAGAAGGAGAAGGAGAAGGTTAAGTCTGGAGGGTGAATCAGAAGACGTAGAAGAAGGAGAAGGAGAAGGTGAAGTCTGGAGGGTGAATCAGAAGAAGTAGAAGAAGGAGAAGGAGAATGTGAAGTCTGGAGGGTGAATCAGAAGAAGCAGAAGAAGGAGAAGGAGAAGGTGAAGTCTGGAGGGAGAAGCAGAAGAAGTAGAAGAAGGAGAAGGAGAAGTTGAAGTCTGGAGGGTGAATCAGAAGAAGTAGAAGAAGGAGAAGGAGAAGGTGAAGTCTGGAGGGCCAATCAGAAGAAGTAGAAGAAGGAGAAGGAGAAGGTGAGGTCTGGAGGGTAAATCAGAAGAAGCAGAAGAAGGAGAAGGAGAAGATGAAGTCTGGAGGGTGAATCAGAAGAAGTAGAAGAAGGAGAAGGAGAAGGTGTAGTCTGGACGGTGAATCAGAAGAAGTAGACGAAGGAGAAGGAGAAGGTGAAGTCTGCAGGGTGAATCAGAAGAAGCAGAAGAAGGAGAAGGAGAAGGTGAAGTCTGGAGCGTGGATCAGAAGAAGTAGAAGAAGGAGAAGGAGAAGGTGAAGTCTGGAGGGTGAATCAGAAGAAGAAGGAGAAGGTGAAGTCTGGAGGGTGAATCAGAAGAAGCAGAAGAAGGAGAAGGAGAAGGTGAAGTCTGGAGGGTGAATCAGAAGAAGCAGAATAAGGAGAAGGAGAAGCTGAAGTCTGGAGGGTGAATCAGAAGAAGCAGAAGAAGGAGAAGGAGAAGATGAAGTCTGGAGGGTGAATCAGAAGAAGCAGAAGAAGGAGAAGGAGAAGGTGAAGTCTGGAGGGTGAATCAGAAGAAGCAGAAGAAGGAGAAGGAGAAGGAGGAGTCTGGAGGGTGAATCAGAAGAAGCAGAAGAAGGAGAAGGATAAGGTGAAGTCTGGAGGATGAAGCAGAAGAAGTAGAAGAAGGAGAAGGAGAAGGTGAAGTCAGGACGGTGAAGCAGAAGAAGCAGAAGAAGGAGAAGGAGAAGGTGAAGTCTGGAGGGTGAATCAGAATAAGTAGAAGAAGGAGAAGGAGAAGGTCAAGTCTGGAGGGTGAATCAGAAGAAGTAGAAGAAGGAGAAGGAGAAGGTGAAGTCTGGAGGGTTAAGCAGAAGAAGTAGAAGAAGGAGAAGGAGAAGGTGAAGTCAGGAGGGTGAATCAGAAGAAGTAGAAGAAGAAGAAGGAGAAGGTGAAGTCAGGAGGGTGAATCAGAAGAAGCAGAAGAAGGAGAAGGAGAAGGTGAAGTCTGGAGGGTGAATCAGAAGAATCAGAAGAAGGAGAAGGAGAAGGTGAAGTCTGGAGGGTGAATCAGAAGAAGCAGAAGAAAGAAAAGGAGAAGGTGAAGTCTGGAGGGTGAATCAGAAGAAGCAGAAGAAGGAGAAGAAGAAGGTGAAGTCAGGAGGGTGAATCAGAAGAAGCAGAAGAAGGAGAAGGAGAAGGTGAAGTTAGGAGGGTGAATCAGAAGAAGCAGAAGAAGGAGAAGGAGCAGGTGATGTCAGGGGGATGAAGCAGAAGAATTAGAAGAAGGAGAAGGAGAAGGTGAAGTCAGGACGGTGAAGCAGAAGAAGCAGAAGAAGGAGAAGGAGAAGGTGAAGTCTGGAGGGTGAATCAGAAGAAGTAGAAGAAGGAGAAGGAGAAGGTCAAGTCTGGAGGGTGAATCAGAAGAAGTAGAAGGAGGAGAAGGAGAAGGTGAAGTCTGGAGGGTGAAGCAGAAGAAGTAGAAGAAGGAGAAGGAGAAGGTGAAGTCAGGAGGGTGAATCAGAAGAAGCAGAAGAAGGAGAAGGAGAAGGTGAAGTCTGGAGGGTGAATCAGAAGAAGCAGAAGAAGGAGAAGGAGAAGATGAAGTCTGGAGGGTGAATCAGAAGAAGTAGAAGAAGGAGAAGGAGAAGGTGATGTCTGGAGGGTGAATCAGAAGAAGCAGAAGAAGGAGAAGGAGAAGGTGAAGTCTGGAGGGTGAATCAGAAGAAGCAGAAGAAGGAGAAGGAGAAGGTGAAGTCTGGAGGGTGAATCAGAAGAAGCAAAAGAAGGAGAAGGAGAAGGTGAAGTCAGGAGGGTGAATCAGAAGAAGCAGAAGAAGGAGAAGGAGAAGGTGAAGTTAGGAGGGTGAATCAGAAGAAGCAGAAGAAGGAGAAGGAGCAGGTGAAGTGAGGGGGGTGAAGCAGAAGAAGTAGAAGAAGGAGAAGGAGAAGGTGAAGTCAGGACGGTGAAGCAGAAGAAGCAGAAGAAGGAGAAGGAGAAGGTGAAGTCTGGAGGGCGCAGCAGAAGAAGCCGAAGAAGGAGAAGGAGAAGGTGAAGTCTGGAGGGTGAAGCAGAAGAAGCAGAAGAAGGAGAAGGAGAAGGTGAAGTCTGGAGGGTGAATCAGAAGAAGTAGAAGAAGGAGAGGGAGAAGGTGAAGTCAGGAGAGTGAAGCAGAAGAAGTAGAAGAAGGAGAAGGAGAAGGTGAAGTCTGGAGGGTGAATCAGAAGAAGCAGAATAAGGAGAAGGAGAAGGTGAAGTCTGGAGGGTGAATCAGAAGAAGCAGAAGAAGGAGAAGGAGAAGATGAAGTCTGGAGGGTGAATCAGAAGAAGTAGAAGAAGGAGAAGGAGAAGGTGAAGTCTGGAGGGTGAAGCAGAAGAAGTAGAAGAAGGAGAAGGAGAAGGTGAAGTCAGGAGGGTGAATCAGAAGAAGTAGAAGAAGGAGAAGGAGAAGGTGTAGTCAGGAGGGTGAATCAGAAGAAGCAGAAGAAGGAGAAGGAGAAGGTGAAGTCTGGAGGGTGAATCAGAAGAATCAGAAGAAGGAGAAGGAGAAGGTGAAGTCTGGAGGGTGAATCAGAAGAAGCAGAAGAAAGAGAAGGAGAAGGTGAAGTCTGGAGGGTGAAGCAGAAGAAACAGAAGAAGGAGAAGGAGAAGGTGAAGACTGGAGGGTGAATCAGAAGAAGTGGAAGAAGGAGAAGGAGAAGGTGACGTTTGGAGGGTGAATCAGAAGAAGTAGAAGAAGGACAAGGAGAAGGTGAAGTCTGGAGGGTGAATCAGAAGAAGCAGAAGAAGGAGAAGGAGAAGGTGAAGTCTGGAGGGTGAATCAGAAGAAGCAGAAGAAGGAGAAGGAGAAGATGAAGTCTGGAGGGTGAATCAGAAGAAGTAGAAGAAGGAGAAGGAGAAGGTGAAGTCTGGAGGGTGAATCAGAAGTAGAAGAAGAAGGAGAAGGAGAAGGTGAAGTCTGGACGGTGTATCAGAAGAAACAGAAGAAGGAGAAGGAGAAGGTGAAGTCTGGAGGGTGAATCAGAAGAAGTAGAAGAAGGAGAAGGAGAAGGTGTAGTCTGGAGGGTGAATCAGAAGAAGTAGACGAAGGAGAAGGAGAAGGTGAAGTCTGGAGGGTGAATCAGAAGAAGCAGAAGAAGGAGATGGAGAAGGTGAAGTCTGGAGGGTGAATCAGAAGAAGTAGAAGAAGGAGAAGGAGAAGGTGAAGTCTGGAGGGTGAATCAGAAGAAGCAGGAGAAGGAGAAGGAGAAGGTGAAGTCTGGAGGGTGAATCAGAAGAAGCAGAAGAAGGAGAAGGAGAAGGTGAAGTCTGGAGGGTGAATCAGAAGAAGTAGAAGAAGGAGAAGGAGAAGGTGAAGTCTGGAGGGAGAATCAGAAGAAGTAGAAGAAGGAGAAGGAGAAGGTGAAGTCTGGAGGTTGAATCAGAAGAAGTAGAAGAAGGAGAAGGAGAAGGTGAAGTCTGGAGGGTGAAGCAGAAGAAGTAGAAGAAGGAGAAGGAGAAGGTGAAGTCAGGAGGGTGAATCAGAAGAAGTAGAAGAAGGAGAAGGAGAAGGTGAAGTCAGGAGGGTGAATCAGAAGAAGCAGAAGAAGGAGAAGGAGAAGGTGAAGTCTGGAGGGTGAATCAGAAGAATCAGAAGAAGTAGAAGGAGAAGGTGAAGTCTGGAGGGTGAATCAGAAGAAGCAGAAGAAAGAGAAGGAGATGGTGAAGTCTGGAGGTTGAATCAGAAGAAGTAGAAGAAGGAGAAGGAGAAGGTGAAGTCTGGAGGGTGAATCAGAAGAAGCAGAGGAAGGAGAAGGAAAAGGTGAAGTCTGGAGGGTGAATCAGAAGAAGCAGAAGAAGTAGAAGGAGAAGGTGAAGTCTGGAGGGTGAATCAGAAGAAGCAGAAGAAGGAGAAGGAGAAGGTGAAGTCTGGAGGGTGAATGAGAAGAAGCAGAATAAGGAGAAGGAGAAGGTGAAGTCTGGAGGGTGAATCAGAAGAAGCAGAAGAAGGAGAAGGAGAAGGTGAAGTCTGGAGGGTGAATCAGAAGAAGTAGAAGAAGGAGAAGGAGAAGGTGAAGTCTGGAGGGTGAAGCAGAAGAAGGAGAAGGAGAAGGTGAAGTCAGGAGGGTGAATCAGAAGAAGTAGAAGAAGGAGAAGGAGAAGGTGAAATCAGGAGGGTGAATCAGAAGAAGCAGATGAAGGAGAAGGAGAAGGTGAAGTCTGTAGGGTGAATCAGAAGAATCAGAAGAAGGAGAAGGAGAAGGTGAAGTCTGGAGGGTGAATCAGAAGAAGCAGAAGAAAGAGAAGGAGAAGGTGAAGTCTGGAGGGTGAAGCAGAAGAAACAGAAGAAGGAGAAGGAGAAGGTGAAGACTGGAGGGTGAATCAGAAGAAGTAGAAGAAGGAGAAGGAGAAGGTGAAGTCTGGAGGGTGAATCAGAAGAAGTAGAAGAAGGAGAAGGAGAAGGTGAAGTCTGGAGGGTGTATCAGAAGAAGCAGAAGAAGGAGAAGGAGAAGGTGAAGTCTGGAGGGTGAATCAGAAGAAGCAGAAGAAGGAGAAGGAGAAGATGAAGTCTGGAGGGTGAATCAGAAGAAGTAGAAGAAGGAGAAGGAGAAGGTGAGGTCTGGAGGGTGAATCAGAAGAAGCAGAAGAAGGAGAAGGAGAAGGTGAAGTCTGGAGGGTGAATCAGAAGAAGCAGAAGAAGGAGAAGGAGAAGGTGAAGTCTGGAGGGTGAATCAGAAGAAACAGAAGAAGGAGAAGGAGAAGGTGAAGTCTGGAGGTTGAATCAGAAGAAGTAGAAGAAGGAGAAGGAGAAGGTGTAGTCTGGAGGGTGAATCAGAAGAAGCAGAAGAAGGAGAAGGAGAAGGTGAAGTCTGGAGGGTGAAGCAGAAGAAGCAGAAGAAGGAGAAGGAGAAGGTGAAGTCTGGAGGGTGAATCAGAAGAAGCAGAAGAAGGAGAAGGAGAAGGTGAGGTCTGGAGGGTGAATCAGAAGAAGCAGAAGAAGGAGAAGGAGAAGGTGAAGTCTGGAGGGTGAATCAGAAGAAGCAGAAGAAGGAGAAGGAGAAGGTGAAGTCTGGAGGGTGAATCAGAAGAAACAAAAGAAGGAGAAGGAGAAGGTGAAGTCTGGAGGGTGAATCAGAAGAAGTAGAAGAAGGAGAAGGAGAAGGTGTAGTCTGGAGGGTGAATCAGAAGAAGCAGAAGAAGGAGAAGGAGAAGGTGAAGTCTGGAGGGTGAATCAGAAGAAGCAGAAAAAGGAGAAGGAGAAGGTGAAGTCTGGAGGGTGAATCAGAAGAAGCAGAAGAAGGAGAAGGAGAAGGTGAAGTCAGGAGGGTGAATCAGAAGAAGCAGAAGAAGGAGAAGGAGAAGGTGAAGTTAGGAGGGTGAATCAGAAGAAGCAGAAGAAGGAGAAGGAGCATGTGATGTCAGGGGGATGAAGCAGAATAAGTAGAAGAAGGAGAAGGAGAAGGTGAAGTCAGGACGGTGAAGCAGAAGAAGCAGAAGAAGGAGAAGGAGAAGGTGAAGTCTGGAGGGTGAATCAGAAGAAGTAGAAGAAGGAAAAGGAGAAGGTCAAGTCTGGAGGGTGAATCAGAAGAAGTAGAAGAAGGAGAAGGAGAAGGTGAAGTCTGGAGGGTGAAGCAGAAGAAGTAGAAGAAGGAGAAGGAGAAGGTGAAGTCAGGATGGTGAATCAGAAGAAGTAGAAGAAGGAGAAGGAGAAGGTGAAGTCAGGAGGGTGAATCAGAAGAAGCAGAAGAAGGAGAAGGAGAAGGTGAAGTCTGGAGGGTGAATCAGAAGAATCAGAAGAAGGAGAAGGAGAAGGTGAAGTCTGGAGGGTGAATCAGAAGAAGCAGAAGAAAGAGAAGGAGAAGGTGAAGTCTGGAGGGTGAATCAGAAGAAGTAGAAGAAGGAGAAGGAGAAGGTGAAGTCTGGAGGGTGAATCAGAAGAAGCAGAAGAAGGAGAAGGAGAAGGTGAAGTCTGCAGGGTGAATCAGAAGAAGCAGAAGAAGGAGAAGGAGAAGGTGAAGTCTGGAGGGTGAATCAGAAGAAACAGAAGAAGGAGAAGGAGAAGGTGAAGTCTGGAGGGTGAATCAGAAGAAGTAGAAGAAGGAGAAGGAGAAGGTGTAGTCTGGAGGGTGAATCAGAAGAAGCAGAAGAAGGAGAAGGAGAAGGTGAAGTCTGGAGGGTGAATCAGAAGAAGCAGAAGAAGGAGAAGGAGAAGGTGAAGTCTGGAGGGTGAATCAGAAGAAGCAGAAGAAGGAGAAGGAGAAGGTGAAGTCAGGAGGGTGAATCAGAAGAAGCAGAAGAAGGAGAAGGAGAAGGTGAAGTTAGGAGGGTGAATCAGAAGAAGCAGAAGAAGGAGAAGGATCAGGTGATGTCAGGGGGATGAAGCAGAATAAGTAGAAGAAGGAGAAGGAGAAGGTGAAGTCAGGACGGTGAAGCAGAAGAAGCAGAAGAAGGAGAAGGAGAAGGTGAAGTCTGGAGGGTGAATCAGAAGAAGTAGAAGAAGGAAAAGGAGAAGGTCAAGTCTGGAGGGTGAATCAGAAGAAGTAGAAGAAGGAGAAGGAGAAGGTGAAGTCTGGAGGGTGAAGCAGAAGAAGTAGAAGAAGGAGAAGGAGAAGGTGAAGTCAGGATGGTGAATGAGAAGAAGTAGAAGAAGGAGAAGGAGAAGGAGAAGTCAGGAGGGTGAATCAGAAGAAGCAGAAGAAGGAGAAGGAGAAGGTGAAGTCTGGAGGGTGAATCAGAAGAATCAGAAGAAGGAGAAGGAGAAGGTGACGTCTGGAGGGTGAATCAGAAGAAGCAGAAGAAAGAGAAGGAGAAGGTGAACTCTGGAGGGTGAATCAGAAGAAGTAGAAGAAGGAGAAGGAGAAGGTGAAGTCTGGAGGGTGAATCAGAAGAAGCAGAAGAAGGAGAAGGAGAAGGTGAAGTCTGGAGGGTGAATCAGAAGAAGCAGAAGAAGGAGAAGGAGAAGGTGAAGTCTGCAGGGTGAATCAGAAGAAGCAGAAGAAGGAGAAGGAGAAGGTGAAGTCTGGAGGGTGAATCAGATGAAGCAGAATAAGGAGAAGGAGAAGGTGAAGTCTGGAGGGTGAATCAGAAGAAGCAGAAGAAGGAGAAGGAGAAGGTGAAGTCTGGAGGGTGAATCAGAAGAAGCAGAGGAAGGAGAAGGAGAAGGTGAAGTCTGGAGGGTGAATCAGAAGAAGCAGAAGAAGTAGAAGGAGAAGGTGAAGTCTGGAGGGTGAATCAGAAGAAGCAGAAGAAGGAGAAGGAGAAGGTGAAGTCTGGAGGGTGAATGAGAAGAAGCAGAATAAGGAGAAGGAGAAGGTGAAGTCTGGAGGGTGAATCAGAAGAAGCAGAAGAAGGAGAAGGAGAAGGTGAAGTCTGGAGGGTGAATCAGAAGAAGTAGAAGAAGGAGAAGGAGAAGGTGAAGTCTGGAGGGTGAAGCAGAAGAAGGAGAAGGAGAAGGTGAAGTCAGGAGGGTGAATCAGAAGAAGTAGAAGAAGGAGAAGGAGAAGGTGAAATCAGGAGGGTGAATCAGAAGAAGCAGAAGAAGGAGAAGGAGAAGGTGAAGTCTGTAGGGTGAATCAGAAGAATCAGAAGAAGGAGAAGGAGAAGGTGAAGTCTGGAGGGTGAATCAGAAGAAGCAGAAGAAAGAGAAGGAGAAGGTGAAGTCTGGAGGGTGAAGCAGAAGAAACAGAAGAAGGAGAAGGAGAAGGTGAAGACTGGAGGGTGAATCAGAAGAAGTAGAAGAAGGAGAAGGAGAAGGTGAAGTCTGGAGGGTGAATCAGAAGAAGTAGAAGAAGGAGAAGGAGAAGGTGAAGTCTGGAGGGTGAATCAGAAGAAGCAGAAGAAGGAGAAGGAGAAGGTGAAGTCTGGAGGGTGAATCAGAAGAAGCAGAAGAAGGAGAAGGAGAAGATGAAGTCTGGAGGGTGAATCAGAAGAAGTAGAAGAAGGAGAAGGAGAAGGTGAAGTCTGGAGGGTGAATCAGAAGAAGCAGAAGAAGGAGAAGCAGAAGGTGAAGTCTGGAGGGTTAATCAGAAGAAGCAGAAGAAGGAGAAGGAGAAGGTGAAGTCTGGAGGGTGAATCAGAAGAAACAGAAGAAGGAGAAGGAGAAGGTGAAGTCTGGAGGGTGAATCAGAAGAAGTAGAAGAAGGAGAAGGAGAAGGTGTAGTCTGGAAGGTGAATCAGAAGAAGCAGAAGAAGGAGAAGGAGAAGGTGAAGTCTGGAGGGTGAATCAGAAGAAGCAGAAGAAGGAGAAGGAGAAGGTGAAGTCTGGAGGGTGAATCAGAAGAAACAAAAGAAGGAGAAGGAGAAGGTGAAGTCTGGAGGGTGAATCAGAAGAAGTAGAAGAAGGAGAAGGAGAAGGTGTAGTCTGGAGGGTGAATCAGAAGAAGCAGAAGAAGGAGAAGGAGAAGGTGAAGTCTGGAGGGTGAATCAGAAGAAGCAGAAGAAGGAGAAGGAGAAGGTGAAGTCTGGAGGGTGAATCAGAAGAAGCAGAAGAAGGAGAAGGAGAAGGTGAAGTCAGGAGGGTGAATCAGAAGAAGCAGAAGAAGGAGAAGGAGAAGGTGAAGTTAGGAGGGTGAATCAGAAGAAGCAGAAGAAGGAGAAGGAGCAGGTGATGTCAGGGGGATGAAGCAGAATAAGTAGAAGAAGGAGAAGGAGAAGGTGAAGTCAGGACGGTGAAGCAGAAGAAGCAGAAGAAGGAGAAGGAGAAGGTGAAGTCTGGAGGGTGAATCAGAAGAAGTAGAAGAAGGAAAAGGAGAAGGTCAAGTCTGGAGGGTGAATCAGAAGAAGTAGAAGAAGGAGAAGGAGAAGGTGAAGTCTGGAGGGTGAAGCAGAAGAAGTAGAAGAAGGAGAAGGAGAAGGTGAAGTCAGGATGGTGAATCAGAAGAAGTAGAAGAAGGAGAAGGAGAAGGTGAAGTCAGGAGGGTGAATCAGAAGAAGCAGAAGAAGGAGAAGGAGAAGGTGAAGTCTGGAGGGTGAATCAGAAGAATCAGAAGAAGGAGAAGGAGAAGGTGAAGTCTGGAGGGTGAATCAGAAGAAGCAGAAGAAAGAGAAGGAGAAGGTGAAGTCTGGAGGGTGAATCAGAAGAAGTAGAAGAAGGAGAAGGAGAAGGTGAAGTCTGGAGGGTGAATCAGAAGAAGCAGAAGAAGGAGAAGGAGAAGGTGAAGTCTGGAGGGTGAATCAGAAGAAGCAGAAGAAGGAGAAGGAGAAGGTGAAGTCTGCAGGGTGAATCAGAAGAAGCAGAAGAAGGAGAAGGAGAAGGTGAAGTCTGGAGGGTGAATCAGAAGAAGCAGAAGAAGGAGAAGGAGAAGGTGAAGTCTGGAGGGTGAATCAGAAGAAGCAGAAGAAGGAGAAGGAGAAGGTGAAGTCTGGAGGGTGAATCAGAAGAAGCAGAAGAAGGAGAAGGAGAAGGTGAAGTTAGGAGGGTGAATCAGAAGAAGCAGAAGAAGGAGAAGGAGCAGGTGATGTCAGGGGGATGAAGCAGAATAAGTAGAAGAAGGAGAAGGAGAAGGTGAAGTCAGGACGGTGAAGCAGAAGAAGCAGAAGAAGGAGAAGGAGAAGGTGAAGTCTGGAGGGTGAATCAGAAGAAGTAGAAGAAGGAAAAGGAGAAGGTCAAGTCTGGAGGGTGAATCAGAAGAAGTAGAAGAATGAGAGGGAGAAGGTGAAGTCTGGAGGGTGAAGCAGAAGAAGTAGAAGAAGGAGAAGGAGAAGGTGAAGTCAGGATGGTGAATCAGAAGAAGTAGAAGAAGGAGAAGGAGAAGGTGAAGTCAGGAGGGTGAATCAGAAGAAGCAGAAGAAGAAGAAGGAGAAGGTGAAGTCTGGAGGATGAATCAGAAGAATCAGAAGAAGGAGAAGGAGAAGGTGAAGTCTGGAGGGTGAATCAGAAGAAGCAGAAGAAAGAGAAGGAGAAGGTGAAGTCTGGAGGGTGAATCAGAAGAAGTAGAAGAAGGAGAAGGAGAAGGTGAAGTCTGGAGGGTGAATCAGAAGAAGCAGAAGAAGGAGAAGGAGAAGGTGAAGTCTGGAGGGTGAATCAGAAGAAGCAGAAGAAGGAGAAGGAGAAGGTGAAGTCTGCAGGGTGAATCAGAAGAAGCAGAAGAAGGAGAAGGAGAAGGTGAAGTCTGGAGGGTGAATCAGAAGAAGCAGAATAAGGAGAAGGAGAAGGTGAAGTCTGGAGGGTGAATCAGAAGAAGCAGAAGAAGGAGAAGGAGAAGGTGAAGTCTGGAGGGTGAATCAGAAGAAGCAGAGGAAGGAGAAGGAGAAGGTGAAGTCTGGAGGATGAATCAGAAGAAGCAGAAGAAGTAGAAGGAGAAGGTGAAGTCTGGAGGGTGAATCAGAAGAAGCAGAAGAAGGAGAAGGAGAAGGTGAAGTCTGGAGGGTGAATGAGAAGAAGCAGAATAAGGAGAAGGAGAAGGTGAAGTCTGGAGGGTGAATCAGAAGAAGCAGAAGAAGGAGAAGGAGAAGGTGAAGTCTGGAGGGTGAATCAGAAGAAGTAGAAGAAGGAGAAGGAGAAGGTGAAGTCTGGAGGGTGAAGCAGAAGAAGGAGAAGGAGAAGGTGAAGTCAGGAGGGTGAATCAGAAGAAGTAGAAGAAGGAGAAGGAGAAGGTGAAATCAGGAGGGTGAATCAGAAGAAGCAGAAGAAGGAGAAGGAGAAGGTGAAGTCTGTAGGGTGAATCAGAAGAATCAGAAGAAGGAGAAGGAGAAGGTGAAGTCTGGAGGGTGAATCAGAAGAAGCAGAAGAAAGAGAAGGAGAAGGTGAAGTCTGGAGGGTGAAGCAGAAGAAACAGAAGAAGGAGAAGGTGAAGACTGGAGGGTGAATCAGAAGAAGTAGAAGAAGGAGAAGGAGAAGGTGAAGTCTGGAGGGTGAATCAGAAGAAGTAGAAGAAGGAGAAGGAGAAGGTGAAGTCTGGAGGGTGAATCAGAAGAAGCAGAAGAAGGAGAAGGAGAAGGTGAAGTCTGGAGGGTGAATCAGAAGAAGCAGAAGAAGGAGAAGGAGAAGATGAAGTCTGGAGGGTGAATCAGAAGAAGTAGAAGAAGGAGAAGGAGAAGGTGAGGTCTGGAGGGTGAATCAGAAGAAGCAGAAGAAGGAGAAGGAGAAGGTGAAGTCTGGAGGGTGAATCAGAAGAAGCAGAAGAAGGAGAAGGAGAAGGTGAAGTCTGGAGGGTGAATCAGAAGAAACAGAAGAAGGAGAAGGAGAAGGTGAAGTCTGGAGGGTGAATCAGAAGAAGTAGAAGAAGGAGAAGGAGAAGGTGTAGTCTGGAAGGTGAATCAGAAGAAGCAGAAGAAGGAGAAGGAGAAGGTGAAGTCTGGAGGGTGAATCAGAAGAAGCAGAAGAAGGAGAAGGAGAAGGTGAAGTCTGGAGGGTGAATCAGAAGAAGCAGAAGAAGGAGAAGGAGAAGGTGAAGTCAGGAGGGTGAATCAGAAGAAGCAGAAGAAGGAGAAGGAGAAGGTGAAGTTAGGAGGGTGAATCAGAAGAAGCAGAAGAAGGAGAAGGAGCAGGTGATGTCAGGGGGATGAAGCAGAATAAGTAGAAGAAGGAGAAGGAGAAGATGAAGTCTGGAGGGTGAATCAGAAGAAGTAGAAGAAGGAGAAGGAGAAGGTGAGGTCTGGAGGGTGTATCAGAAGAAGCAGAAGAAGGAGAAGGAGAAGATGAAGTCTGGAGGGTGAATCAGAAGAAGTAGAAAAAGGAGAAGGAGAAGGTGAGGTCTGGAGGGTGAATCAGAAGAAGCAGAAGAAGGAGAAGGAGAAGGTGAAGTCTGGAGGGTGAATCAGAAGAAGCAGAAGAAGGAGAAGGAGAAGGTGAAGTCTGGAGGGTGAATCAGAAGAAACAGAAGAAGGAGAAGGAGAAGGTGAAGTCTGGAGGGTGAATCAGAAGAAGTAGAAGAAGGAGAAGGAGAAGGTGTAGTCTGGAGGGTGAATCAGAAGAAGCAGAAGAAGGAGAAGGAGAAGGTGATGTCAGGGGGATGAAGCAGAATAAGTAGAAGAAGGAGAAGGAGAAGGTGAAGTCAGGACGGTGAAGCAGAAGAAGCAGAAGAAGGAGAAGGAGAAGGTGAAGTCTGGAGGGTGAATCAGAAGAAGTAGAAGAAGGAAAAGGAGAAGGTCAAGTCTGGAGGGTGAATCAGAAGAAGTAGAAGAAGGAGAAGGAGAAGGTGAAGTCTGGAGGGTGAAGCAGAAGAAGTAGAAGAAGGAGAAGGAGAAGGTGAAGTCAGGATGGTGAATCAGAAGAAGTAGAAGAAGGAGAAGGAGAAGGTGAAGTCAGGAGGGTGAATCAGAAGAAGCAGAAGAAGGAGAAGGAGAAGGTGAAGTCTGGAGGGTGAATCAGAAGAAGCAGAAGAAGGAGAAGGAGAAGGTGAAGTCTGGAGGGTGAATCAGAAGAAGCAGAATAAGAAGGAGAAGGTGAAGTCTGGAGGGTGAATCAGAAGAAGCAGAAGAAGGAGAAGGAGAAGGTGAAGTCTGGAGGGTGAATCAGAAGAAGCAGAAGAAGGAGAAGGCGAAGATGAAGTCTGGAGGGTGAATCAGAAGAAGTAGAAGAAGGAGAAGGAGAAGGTGAGGTCTGGAGGGTGAATCAGAAGAAGCAGAAAAAGGAGAAGGAGAAGGTGAAGTCTGGAGGGTGAATCAGAAGAAGCAGAAGAAGGAGAAGGAGAAGGTGAAGTCTGGAGGGTGAATCAGAAGAAGCAGAAGAAGGAGAAGGAGAAGGTGAGGTCAGGAGGGTGAATCAGAAGAAGCAGAAGAAGGAGAAGGAGAAGGTGAAATTAGGAGGGTGAATCAGAAGAAGCAGAAGAAGGAGAAGGAGATGTTGAAGTCAGGGGGGTGAAGCAGAAGAAGCAGAAGAAGGAGAAGGAGAAGGTGAAGTCAGGAAGGTGAAGCAGAAGAAGCAGAAGAAGGAGAAGGAGAAGGTGAAGTCTGGAGGGCGCAGCAGAAGAAGCAGAAGAAGTAGAAGGAGAAGGTGAAGACTGGAGGGTGAATCAGAAGAAGTAGAAGAAGGAGAAGGAGAAGGTGAAGTCTGGAGGGTGAATCAGAAGAAGTAGAAGAAGGAGAAGGAGAAGGTGAAGTCTGGAGGGTGAATCAGAAGAAGCAGAAGAAGGAGAAGGAGAAGGTGAGGTGAGGAGGGTGAATCAGAAGAAGCAGAAGAAGGAGAAGGAGAAGGTGAAATTAGGAGGGTGAATCAGAAGAAGCAGAAGAAGGAGAAGGAGATGTTGAAGTCAGGGGGGTGAAGCAGAAGAAGCAGAAGAAGGAGAAGGAGAAGGTGAAGTCAGGAAGGTGAAGCAGAAGAAGCAGAAGAAGGAGAAGGAGAAGGTGAAGTCTGGAGGGCGCAGCAGAAGAAGCAGAAGAAGTAGAAGGAGAAGGTGAAGACTGGAGGGTGAATCAGAAGTAGTAGAAGAAGGAGAAGGAGAAGGTGAAGACTGGAGGGTGAATCAGAAGAAGTAGAAGAAGGAGAAGGAGAAGGTGAAGTCTGGAGGGTGAATCAGAAGAAGCAGAAGAAGGAGAAGGAGAAGGTTAAGTCTGGAGGGTGAATCAGAAGAAGCAGAAGAAGGAGAAGAAGAAGGTGAAGTCTGGAGGGTGAATCAGAAGAAGCAGAAGAAGGAGAAGGAGAAGATGAAGTCTGGAGGGTGAATCAGAAGAAGTAGAAGAAGGAGAAGGAGAAGGTGAGGTCTGGAGGGTGAATCAGAAGAAGCAGAAGAAGGAGAAGGAGAAGGTGAAGTCAGGAGGGTGAATCAGAAGAAGCAGAAGAAGGAGAAGGAGAAGGTGAAGTTAGGAGGGTGAATCAGAAGAAGCAGAAGAAGGAGAAGGAGAAGGTGAAGTCTGGAGGGTGAATCAGAAGAAGCAGAAGAAGGAGAAGGAGAAGGTGAAGTCTGGAGGGTGAATCAGAAGAAGCAGAATAAGAAGGAGAAGGAGAAGTCTGGACGGTGAATCAGAAGAAGCAGAAGAAGGAGAAGGAGAAGGTGAAGTCTGGAGGGTGAATCAGAAGAAGCAGAATAAGAAGGAGAAGGTGAAGTCTGGAGGGTGAATCAGAAGAAGCAGAAGAAGGAGAAGGAGAAGGTGAAGTCAGGGGGGTGAAGCAGAAGAAGCAGAAGAAGGAGAAGGAGAAGGTGAAGTCAGGAAGGTGAAGCAGAAGAAGCAGAAGAAGGAGAAGGAGAAGGTGAAGTCTGGAGGGCGCAGCAGAAGAAGCAGAAGAAGTAGAAGGAGAAGGTGAAGACTGGAGGGTGAATCAGAAGAAGTAGAAGAAGGAGAAGGAGAAGGTGAAGTCTGGAGGGTGAATCAGAAGAAGTAGAAGAAGGAGAAGGAGAAGGTGAAGTCTGGAGGGTGAATCAGAAGAAGCAGAAGAAGGAGAAGGAGAAGGTGAAGTCTGGAGGGTGAATCAGAAGAAGTAGAAGAAGGAGAAGGAGAAGGTGAAGTCTGGAGGGTGAATCAGAAGAAGTAGAAGAAGGAGAAGGAGAAGGTGAAGTCTGGAGGGTGAATCAGAAGAAGCAGAAGAAGGAGAAGGAGAAGGTGAAGTCTGGAGGGTGAATCAGAAGAAGCAGAAGAAGGAGAAGGAGAAGATGAAGTCTGGAGGGTGAATCAGAAGAAGTAGAAGAAGGAGAAGGAGAAGGTGAGGACTGGAGGGTGAATCAGAAGAAGCAGAAGAAGGAGAAGGAGAAGGTGAAGTCAGGAGGGTGAATCAGAAGAAGCAGAAGAAGGAGAAGGAGAAGGTGAAGTTAGGAGGGTGAATCAGAAGAAGCAGAAGAAGGAGAAGGAGCAGGTGATGTCAGGGGGATGAAGCAGAATAAGTAGAAGAAGGAGAAGGAGAAGATGAAGTCTGGAGGGTGAATCAGAAGAAGTAGAAGAAGGAGAAGGAGAAGGTGAGGTCTGGAGGGTGTATCAGAAGAAGCAGAAGAAGGAGAAGGAGAAGATGAAGTCTGGAGGGTGAATCAGAAGAAGTAGAAGAAGGAGAAGGAGAAGGTGAGGTCTGGAGGGTGAATCAGAAGAAGCAGAAGAAGGAGAAGGAGAAGGTGAAGTCTGGAGGGTGAATCAGAAGAAGCAGAAGAAGGAGAAGGAGAAGGTGAAGTCTGGAGGGTGAATCAGAAGAAACAGAAGAAGGAGAAGGAGAAGGTGAAGTCTGGAGGGTGAATCAGAAGAAGTAGAAGAAGGAGAAGGAGAAGGTGTAGTCTGGAGGGTGAATCAGAAGAAGCAGAAGAAGGAGAAGGAGAAGGTGATGTCAGGGGGATGAAGCAGAATACGTAGAAGAAGGAGAAGGAGAAGGTGAAGTCAGGACGGTGAAGCAGAAGAAGCAGAAGAAGGAGAAGGAGAAGGTGAAGTCTGGAGGGTGAATCAGAAGAAGTAGAAGAAGGAAAAGGAGAAGGTCAAGTCTGGAGGGTGAATCAGAAGAAGTAGAAGAAGGAGAAGGAGAAGGTGAAGTCTGGAGGGTGAAGCAGAAGAAGTAGAAGAAGGAGAAGGAGAAGGTGAAGTCAGGATGGTGAATCAGAAGAAGTAGAAGAAGGAGAAGGAGAAGGTGAAGTCAGCAGGGTGAATCAGAAGAAGCAGAAGAAGGAGAAGGAGAAGGTGAAGTCTGGAGGGTGAATCAGAAGAAGCAGAAGAAGGAGAAGGAGAAGGTGAAGTCTGGAGGGTGAATCAGAAGAAGCAGAATAAGAAGGAGAAGGTGAAGTCTGGAGGGTGAATCAGAAGAAGCAGAAGAAGGAGAAGGAGAAGGTAAAGTCTGGAGGGTGAATCAGAAGAAGTAGAAGAAGGAGAAGGAGAAGGTGTAGTCTGGAAGGTGAATCAGAAGAAGCAGAAGAAGGAGAAGGAGAAGGTGAAGTCTGGAGGGTGAATCAGAAGAAGCAGAAGAAGGAGAAGGAGAAGGTGAAGTCTGGAGGGTGAATCAGAAGAAGCAGAAGAAGGAGAAGGAGAAGGTGAAGTCAGGAGGGTGAATCAGAAGAAGCAGAAGAAGGAGAAGGAGAAGGTGAAGTTAGGAGGGTGAATCAGAAGAAGCAGAAGAAGGAGAAGGAGCAGGTGATGTCAGGGGGATGAAGCAGAATAAGTAGAAGAAGGAGAAGGAGAAGATGAAGTCTGGAGGGTGAATCAGAAGAAGTAGAAGAAGGAGAAGGAGAAGGTGAGGTCTGGAGGGTGTATCAGAAGAAGCAGAAGAAGGAGAAGGAGAAGATGAAGTCTGGAGGGTGAATCAGAAGAAGTAGAAGAAGGAGAAGGAGAAGGTGAGGTCTGGAGGGTGAATCAGAAGAAGCAGAAGAAGGAGAAGGAGAAGGTGAAGTCTGGAGGGTGAATCAGAAGAAGCAGAAGAAGGAGAAGGAGAAGGTGAAGTCTGGAGGGTGAATCAGAAGAAACAGAAGAAGGAGAAGGAGAAGGTGAAGTCTGGAGGGTGAATCAGAAGAAGTAGAAGAAGGAGAAGGAGAAGGTGTAGTCTGGAGGGTGAATCAGAAGAAACAGAAGAAGGAGAAGGAGAAGGTGATGTCAGGGGGATGAAGCAGAATAAGTAGAAGAAGGAGAAGGAGAAGGTGAAGTCAGGACGGTGAAGCAGAAGAAGCAGAAGAAGGAGAAGGAGAAGGTGAAGTCTGGAGGGTGAATCAGAAGAAGTAGAAGAAGGAAAAGGAGAAGGTCAAGTCTGGAGGGTGAATCAGAAGAAGTAGAAGAAGGAGAAGGAGAAGGTGAAGTCTGGAGGGTGAAGCAGAAGAAGTAGAAGAAGGAGAAGGAGAAGGTGAAGTCAGGATGGTGAATCAGAAGAAGTAGAAGAAGGAGAAGGAGAAGGTGAAGTCAGGAGGGTGAATCAGAAGAAGCAGAAGAAGGAGAAGGAGAAGGTGAAGTCTGGAGGGTGAATCAGAAGAAGCAGAAGAAGGAGAAGGAGAAGGTGAAGTCTGGAGGGTGAATCAGAAGAAGCAGAATAAGAAGGAGAAGGTGAAGTCTGGAGGGTGAATCAGAAGAAGCAGAAGAAGGAGAAGGAGAAGGTGAAGTCTGGAGGGTGAATCAGAAGAAGCAGAAGAAGGAGAAGGCGAAGATGAAGTCTGGAGGGTGAATCAGAAGAAGTAGAAGAAGGAGAAGGAGAAGGTGAGGTCTGGAGGGTGAATCAGAAGAAGCAGAAAAAGGAGAAGGAGAAGGTGAAGTCTGGAGGGTGAATCAGAAGAAGCAGAAGAAGGAGAAGGAGAAGGTGAAGTCTGGAGGGTGAATCAGAAGAAGCAGAAGAAGGAGAAGGAGAAGGTGAGGTCAGGAGGGTGAATCAGAAGAAGCAGAAGAAGGAGAAGGAGAAGGTGAAATTAGGAGGGTGAATCAGAAGAAGCAGAAGAAGGAGAAGGAGATGTTGAAGTCAGGGGGGTGAAGCAGAAGAAGCAGAAGAAGGAGAAGGAGAAGGTGAAGTCAGGAAGGTGAAGCAGAAGAAGCAGAAGAAGGAGAAGGAGAAGGTGAAGTCTGGAGGGCGCAGCAGAAGAAGCAGAAGAAGTAGAAGGAGAAGGTGAAGACTGGAGGGTGAATCAGAAGAAGTAGAAGAAGGAGAAGGAGAAGGTGAAGTCTGGAGGGTGAATCAGAAGAAGTAGAAGAAGGAGAAGGAGAAGGTGAAGTCTGGAGGGTGAATCAGAAGAAGCAGAAGAAGGAGAAGGAGAAGGTGAGGTGAGGAGGGTGAATCAGAAGAAGCAGAAGAAGGAGAAGGAGAAGGTGAAATTAGGAGGGTGAATCAGAAGAAGCAGAAGAAGGAGAAGGAGATGTTGAAGTCAGGGGGGTGAAGCAGAAGAAGCAGAAGAAGGAGAAGGAGAAGGTGAAGTCAGGAAGGTGAAGCAGAAGAAGCAGAAGAAGGAGAAGGAGAAGGTGAAGTCTGGAGGGCGCAGCAGAAGAAGCAGAAGAAGTAGAAGGAGAAGGTGAAGACTGGAGGGTGAATCAGAAGAAGTAGAAGAAGGAGAAGGAGAAGGTGAAGACTGGAGGGTGAATCAGAAGAAGTAGAAGAAGGAGAAGGAGAAGGTGAAGTCTGGAGGGTGAATCAGAAGAAGCAGAAGAAGGAGAAGGAGAAGGTTAAGTCTGGAGGGTGAATCAGAAGAAGCAGAAGAAGGAGAAGAAGAAGGTGAAGTCTGGAGGGTGAATCAGAAGAAGCAGAAGAAGGAGAAGGAGAAGATGAAGTCTGGAGGGTGAATCAGAAGAAGTAGAAGAAGGAGAAGGAGAAGGTGAGGTCTGGAGGGTGAATCAGAAGAAGCAGAAGAAGGAGAAGGAGAAGGTGAAGTCAGGAGGGTGAATCAGAAGAAGCAGAAGAAGGAGAAGGAGAAGGTGAAGTTAGGAGGGTGAATCAGAAGAAGCAGAAGAAGGAGAAGGAGAAGGTGAAGTCTGGAGGGTGAATCAGAAGAAGCAGAAGAAGGAGAAGGAGAAGGTGAAGTCTGGAGGGTGAATCAGAAGAAGCAGAATAAGAAGGAGAAGGAGAAGTCTGGACGGTGAATCAGAAGAAGCAGAAGAAGGAGAAGGAGAAGGTGAAGTCTGGAGGGTGAATCAGAAGAAGCAGAATAAGAAGGAGAAGGTGAAGTCTGGAGGGTGAATCAGAAGAAGCAGAAGAAGGAGAAGGAGAAGGTGAAGTCAGGGGGGTGAAGCAGAAGAAGCAGAAGAAGGAGAAGGAGAAGGTGAAGTCAGGAAGGTGAAGCAGAAGAAGCAGAAGAAGGAGAAGGAGAAGGTGAAGTCTGGAGGGCGCAGCAGAAGAAGCAGAAGAAGTAGAAGGAGAAGGTGAAGACTGGAGGGTGAATCAGAAGAAGTAGAAGAAGGAGAAGGAGAAGGTGAAGTCTGGAGGGTGAATCAGAAGAAGTAGAAGAAGGAGAAGGAGAAGGTGAAGTCTGGAGGGTGAATCAGAAGAAGCAGAAGAAGGAGAAGGAGAAGGTGAAGTCTGGAGGGTGAATCAGAAGAAGTAGAAGAAGGAGAAGGAGAAGGTGAAGTCTGGAGGGTGAATCAGAAGAAGTAGAAGAAGGAGAAGGAGAAGGTGAAGTCTGGAGGGTGAATCAGAAGAAGCAGAAGAAGGAGAAGGAGAAGGTGAAGTCTGGAGGGTGAATCAGAAGAAGCAGAAGAAGGAGAAGGAGAAGATGAAGTCTGGAGGGTGAATCAGAAGAAGTAGAAGAAGGAGAAGGAGAAGGTGAGGTCTGGAGGTTGAATCAGAAGAAGCAGAAGAAGGAGAAGGAGAAGGTGAAGTCTGGAGGGTGAATCAGAAGAAGCAGAAGAAGGAGAAGGAGAAGGTGAAGTCTGGAGGGTGAATCAGAAGAAACAGAAGAAGGAGAAGGAGAAGGTGAAGTCTGGAGGGTGAATCAGAAGAAGTAGAAGAAGGAGAAGGAGAAGGTGTAGTCTGGAAGGTGAATCAGAAGAAGCAGAAGAAGGAGAAGGAGAAGGTGAAGTCTGGAGGGTGAATCAGAAGAAGCAGAAGAAGGAGAAGGAGAAGGTGAAGTCTGGAGGGTGAATCAGAAGAAGCAGAAGAAGGAGAAGGAGAAGGTGAAGTCAGGAGGGTGAATCAGAAGAAGCAGAAGAAGGAGAAGGAGAAGGTGAAGTTAGGAGGGTGAATCAGAAGAAGCAGAAGAAGGAGAAGGAGCAGGTGATGTCAGGGGGATGAAGCAGAATAAGTAGAAGAAGGAGAAGGAGAAGATGAAGTCTGGAGGGTGAATCAGAAGAAGTAGAAGAAGGAGAAGGAGAAGGTGAGGTCTGGAGGGTGTATCAGAAGAAGCAGAAGAAGGAGAAGGAGAAGATGAAGTCTGGAGGGTGAATCAGAAGAAGTAGAAGAAGGAGAAGGAGAAGGTGAGGTCTCGAGGGTGAATCAGAAGAAGCAGAAGAAGGAGAAGGAGAAGGTGAAGTCTGGAGGGTGAATCAGAAGAAGCAGAAGAAGGAGAAGGAGAAGGTGAAGTCTGGAGGGTGAATCAGAAGAAGTAGAAGAAGGAGAAGGAGAAGGTGTAGTCTGGAAGGTGAATCAGAAGAAGCAGAAGAAGGAGAAGGAGAAGGTGAAGTCTGGAGGGTGAATCAGAAGAAGCAGAAGAAGGAGAAGGAGAAGGTGAAGTCTGGAGGGTGAATCAGAAGAAGCAGAAGAAGGAGAAGGAGAAGGTGAAGTCAGGAGGGTGAATCAGAAGAAGCAGAAGAAGGAGAAGGAGAAGGTGAAGTTAGGAGGGTGAATCAGAAGAAGCAGAAGAAGGAGAAGGAGCAGGTGATGTCAGGGGGATGAAGCAGAATAAGTAGAAGAAGGAGAAGGAGAAGATGAAGTCTGGAGGGTGAATCAGAAGAAGTAGAAGAAGGAGAAGGAGAAGGTGAGGTCTGGAGGGTGTATCAGAAGAAGCAGAAGAAGGAGAAGGAGAAGATGAAGTCTGGAGGGTGAATCAGAAGAAGTAGAAGAAGGAGAAGGAGAAGGTGAGGTCTGGAGGGTGAATCAGAAGAAGCAGAAGAAGGAGAAGGAGAAGGTGAAGTCTGGAGGGTGAATCAGAAGAAGCAGAAGAAGGAGAAGGAGAAGGTGAAGTCTGGAGGGTGAATCAGAAGAAACAGAAGAAGGAGAAGGAGAAGGTGAAGTCTGGAGGGTGAATCAGAAGAAGTAGAAGAAGGAGAAGGAGAAGGTGTAGTCTGGAGGGTGAATCAGAAGAAGCAGAAGAAGGAGAAGGAGAAGGTAATGTCAGGGGGATGAAGCAGAATACGTAGAAGAAGGAGAAGGAGAAGGTGAAGTCAGGACGGTGAAGCAGAAGAAGCAGAAGAAGGAGAAGGAGAAGGTGAAGTCTGGAGGGTGAATCAGAAGAAGTAGAAGAAGGAAAAGGAGAAGGTCAAGTCTGGAGGGTGAATCAGAAGAAGTAGAAGAAGGAGAAGGAGAAGGTGAAGTCTGGAGGGTGAAGCAGAAGAAGTAGAAGAAGGAGAAGGAGAAGGTGAAGTCAGGATGGTGAATCAGAAGAAGTAGAAGAAGGAGAAGGAGAAGGTGAAGTCAGGAGGGTGAATCAGAAGAAGCAGAAGAAGGAGAAGGAGAAGGTGAAGTCTGGAGGGTGAATCAGAAGAAGCAGAAGAAGGAGAAGGAGAAGGTGAAGTCTGGAGGGTGAATCAGAAGAAGCAGAATAAGAAGGAGAAGGTGAAGTCTGGAGGGTGAATCAGAAGAAGCAGAAGAAGGAGAAGGAGAAGGTGAAGTCTGGAGGGTGAATCAGAAGAAGCAGAAGAAGGAGAAGGCGAAGATGAAGTCTGGAGGGTGAATCAGAAGAAGTAGAAGAAGGAGAAGGAGAAGGTGAGGTCTGGAGGGTGAATCAGAAGAAGCAGAAAAAGGAGAAGGAGAAGGTGAAGTCTGGAGGGTGAATCAGAAGAAGCAGAAGAAGGAGAAGGAGAAGGTGAAGTCTGGAGGGTGAATCAGAAGAAGCAGAAGAAGGAGAAGGAGAAGGTGAGGTCAGGAGGGTGAATCAGAAGAAGCAGAAGAAGGAGAAGGAGAAGGTGAAATTAGGAGGGTGAATCAGAAGAAGCAGAAGAAGGAGAAGGAGATGTTGAAGTCAGGGGGGTGAAGCAGAAGAAGCAGAAGAAGGAGAAGGAGAAGGTGAAGTCAGGAAGGTGAAGCAGAAGAAGCAGAAGAAGGAGAAGGAGAAGGTGAAGTCTGGAGGGCGCAGCAGAAGAAGCAGAAGAAGTAGAAGGAGAAGGTGAAGACTGGAGGGTGAATCAGAAGAAGTAGAAGAAGGAGAAGGAGAAGGTGAAGTCTGGAGGGTGAATCAGAAGAAGTAGAAGAAGGAGAAGGAGAAGGTGAAGTCTGGAGGGTGAATCAGAAGAAGCAGAAGAAGGAGAAGGAGAAGGTGAGGTGAGGAGGGTGAATCAGAAGAAGCAGAAGAAGGAGAAGGAGAAGGTGAAATTAGGAGGGTGAATCAGAAGAAGCAGAAGAAGGAGAAGGAGATGTTGAAGTCAGGGGGGTGAAGCAGAAGAAGCAGAAGAAGGAGAAGGAGAAGGTGAAGTCAGGAAGGTGAAGCAGAAGAAGCAGAAGAAGGAGAAGGAGAAGGTGAAGTCTGGAGGGCGCAGCAGAAGAAGCAGAAGAAGTAGAAGGAGAAGGTGAAGACTGGAGGGTGAATCAGAAGAAGTAGAAGAAGGAGAAGGAGAAGGTGAAGTCTGGAGAGTGAATCAGAAGAAGTAGAAGAAGGAGAAGGAGAAGGTGAAGTCTGGAGGGTGAATCAGAAGAAGCAGAAGAAGGAGAAGAAGAAGGTTAAGTCTGGAGGGTGAATCAGAAGAAGCAGAAGAAGGAGAAGAAGAAGGTGAAGTCTGGAGGGTGAATCAGAAGAAGCAGAAGAAGGAGAAGGAGAAGATGAAGTCTGGAGGGTGAATCAGAAGAAGTAGAAGAAGGAGAAGGAGAAGGTGAGGTCTGGAGGGTGAATCAGAAGAAGCAGAAGAAGGAGAAGGAGAAGGTGAAGTCAGGAGGGTGAATCAGAAGAAGCAGAAGAAGGAGAAGGAGAAGGTGAAGTTAGGAGGGTGAATCAGAAGAAGCAGAAGAAGGAGAAGGAGAAGGTGAAGTCTGGAGGGTGAATCAGAAGAAGCAGAAGAAGGAGAAGGAGAAGGTGAAGTCTGGAGGGTGAATCAGAAGAAGCAGAATAAGAAGGAGAAGGTGAAGTCTGGAGGGTGAATCAGAAGAAGCAGAAGAAGGAGAAGGAGAAGGTGAAGTCTGGAGGGTGAATAAGAAGAAGCAGAATAAGAAGGAGAAGGTGAAGTCTGGAGGGTGAATCAGAAGAAGCAGAAGAAGGAGAAGGAGAAGGTGAAGTCAGGGGGGTGAAGCAGAAGAAGCAGAAGAAGGAGAAGGAGAAGGTGAAGTCAGGAAGGTGAAGCAGAAGAAGCAGAAGAAGGAGAAGGAGAAGGTAAAGTCTGGAGGGCGCAGCAGAAGAAGCAGAAGAAGTAGAAGGAGAAGGTGAAGACTGGAGGGTGAATCAGAAGAAGTAGAAGAAGGAGAAGGAGAAGGTGAAGTCTGGAGGGTGAATCAGAAGAAGCAGAAGAAGGAGAAGGAGAAGGTGAAGTCTGGAGGGTGAATCAGAAGAAGCAGAAGAAGGAGAAGAAGAAGGTGAAGTCTGGAGGGTGAATCAGAAGAAGTAGAAGAAGGAGAAGGAGAAGGTGAGGTCTGGAGGGTGAATCAGAAGAAGTAGAAGAAGGAGAAGGAGAAGGTGAGGTCTGGAGGGTGAATCAGAAGAAGCAGAAGAAGGAGAAGGAGAAGGTGAAGTCAGGAGGGTGAATCAGAAGAAGCAGAAGAAGGAGAAGGAGAAGGTGAAGTTAGGAGGGTGAATCAGAAGAAGCAGAAGAAGGAGAAGGAGAAGGTGAAGTCTGGAGGGTGAATCAGAAGAAGCAGAAGAAGGAGAAGGAGAAGGTGAAGTCTGGAGGGTGAATCAGAAGAAGCAGAATAAGAAGGAGAAGGTGAAGTCTGGAGGGTGAATCAGAAGAAGCAGAAGAAGGAGAAGGAGAAGGTGAAGTCTGGAGGGTGAATCAGAAGAAGCAGAATAAGAAGGAGAAGGTGAAGTCTGGAGGGTGAATCAGAAGAAGCAGAAGAAGGAGAAGGAGAAGGTGAAGTCTGGAGGGTGAATCAGAAGAAGCAGAAGAAGGAGAAGGCGAAGATGAAGTCTGGAGGGTGAATCAGAAGAAGTAGAAGAAGGAGAAGGAGAAGGTGAGGTCTGGAGGGTGAATCAGAAGAAGCAGAAAAAGGAGAAGGAGAAGGTGAAGTCTGGAGGGTGAATCAGAAGAAGCAGAAGAAGGAGAAGGAGAAGGTGAAGTCTGGAGGGTGAATCAGAAGAAGCAGAAGAAGGAGAAGGAGAAGGTGAGGTCAGGAGGGTGAATCAGAAGAAGCAGAAGAGGAGAAGGAGAAGGTGAAATTAGGAGGGTGAATCAGAAGAAGCAGAAGAAGGAGAAGGAGATGTTGAAGTCAGGGGGGTGAAGCAGAAGAAGCAGAAGAAGGAGAAGGAGAAGGTGAAGTCAGGAAGGTGAAGCAGAAGAAGCAGAAGAAGGAGAAGGAGAAGGTGAAGTCTGGAGGGCGCAGCAGAAGAAGCAGAAGAAGTAGAAGGAGAAGGTGAAGACTGGAGGGTGAATCAGAAGAAGTAGAAGAAGGAGAAGGAGAAGGTGAAGTCTGGAGGGTGAATCAGAAGAAGTAGAAGAAGGAGAAGGAGAAGGTGAAGTCTGGAGGGTGAATCAGAAGAAGCAGAAGAAGGAGAAGGAGAAGGTGAAGTCTGGAGGGTGAATCAGAAGAAGCAGAAGAAGGAGAAGGAGAAGGTGAAGTCTGGAGGGTGAATCAGAAGAAGCAGAAGAAGGAGAAGGAGAAGGTGAAGTCTGGAGGGTGAATCAGAAGAAACAGAAAAAGGAGAAGGAGAAGGTGAAGTCTGGAGGGTGAATCAGAAGAAACAAAAGAAGGAGAAGGAGAAGGTGAAGTCTGGAGGGTGAATCAGAAGAAGTAGAAGAAGGAGAAGGAGAAGGTGTAGTCTGGTGGGTGAATCAGAAGAAGCAGAAGAAGGAGAAGGAGAAGGTGAAGTCTGGAGGGTGAATCAGAAGAAGCAGAAGAAGGAGAAGGAGAAGGTGAAGTCTGGAGGGTGAATCAGAAGAAGCAGAAGAAGGAGAAGGAGAAGGTGAAGTCAGGAGGGTGTATCAGAAGAAGCAGAAGAAGGAGAAGGAGAAGGTGAAGTTAGGAGGGTGAATCAGAAGAAGCAGAAGAAGGAGAAGGAGCAGGTGATGTCAGGGGGATGAAGCAGAATAAGTAGAAGAAGGAGAAGGAGAAGGTGAAGTCAGGACGGTGAAGCAGAAGAAGCAGAAGAAGGAGAAGGAGAAGGTGAAGTCTGGAGGGTGAATCAGAAGAAGTAGAAGAAGGAAAAGGAGAAGGTCAAGTCTGGAGGGTGAATCAGAAGAAGTAGAAGAAGGAGAAGGAGAAGGTGAAGTCTGGAGGGTGAAGCAGAAGAAGTAGAAGAAGGAGAAGGAGAAGGTGAAGTCAGGATGGTGAATCAGAAGAAGTAGAAGAAGGAGAAGGAGAAGGTGAAGTCAGGAGGGTGAATCAGAAGAAGCAGAAGAAGGAGAAGGAGAAGGTGAAGTCTGGAGGGTGAATCAGAAGAATCAGAAGAAGGAGAAGGAGAAGGTGAAGTCTGGAGGGTGAATCAGAAGAAGCAGAAGAAAGAGAAGGAGAAGGTGAAGTCTGGAGGGTGAATCAGAAGAAGTAGAAGAAGGAGAAGGAGAAGGTGAAGTCTGGAGGGTGAATCAGAAGAAGCAGAAGAAGGAGAAGGAGAAGGTGAAGTCTGGAGGGTGAATAAGAAGAAGCAGAAGAAGGAGAAGGAGAAGGTGAAGTCTGCAGGGTGAATCAGAAGAAGCAGAAGAAGGAGAAGGAGAAGGTGAAGTCTGGAGGGTGAATCAGAAGAAACAGAAGAAGGAGAAGGAGAAGGTGAAGTCTGGAGGCTGAATCAGAAGAAGCAGAAGAAGGAGAAGGAGAAGGTGTAGTCTGGAGGGTGAATCAGAAGAAGCAGAAGAAGGAGAAGGAGAAGGTGAAGTCTGGAGGGTGAATCAGAAGAGCAGAAGAAGGAGAAGGAGAAGGTGAAGTCTGGAGGGTGAATCAGAAGAAGCAGAAGAAGGAGAAGGAGAAGGTGAAGTCAGGAGGGTGAATCAGAAGAAGCAGAAGAAGGAGAAGGAGAAGGTGAAGTTAGGAGGGTGAATCAGAAAAAGCAGAAGAAGGAGAAGGAGCAGGTGATGTCAGGGGGATGAAGCAGAATCAGTAGAAGAAGGAGAAGGAGAAGGTGAAGTCAGGACGGTGAAGCAGAAGAAGCAGAAGAAGGAGAAGGAGAAGGTGAAGTCTGGAGGGTGAATCAGAAGAAGTAGAAGAAGGAAAAGGAGAAGGTCAAGTCTGGAGGATGAATCAGAATAAGTAGAAGAAGGAGAAGGAGAAGGTGAAGTCTGGAGGGTGAAGCAGAAGAAGTAGAAGAAGGAGAAGGAGAAGGTGAAGTCAGGATGGTGAATCAGAAGAAGTAGAAGAAGGAGAAGGAGAAGGTGAAGTCAGGAGGGTGAATCAGAAGAAGCAGAAGAAGGAGAAGGAGAAGGTGAAGTCTGGAGGGTGAATCAGAAGAATCAGAAGAAGGAGAAGGAGAAGGTGAAGTCTGGAGGGTGAATCAGAAGAAGAAGAAGAAAGAGAAGGAGAAGGTGAAGTCTGGAGGGTGAATCAGAAGAAGTAGAAGAAGGAGAAGGAGAAGGTGAAGTCTGGAGGGTGAATCAGAAGAAGCAGAAGAAGGAGAAGGAGAAGGTGAAGTCTGGAGGGTGAATCAGAAGAAGCAGAAGAAGGAGAATGAGAAGGTGAAGTCTGCAGGGTATATCAGAAGAAGCAGAAGAAGGAGAAGGAGAAGGTGAAGTCTGGAGGGTGAATCAGAAGAAGCAGAATAAGGAGAAGGAGAAGGTGAAGTCTGGAGGGTGAATCAGAAGAAGCAGAAGAAGGAGAAGGAGAAGGTGAAGTCTGGAGGGTGAATCAGAAGAAGCAGAGGAAGGAGAAGGAGAAGGTGAAGTCTGGAGGGTGAATCAGAAGAAGCAGAAGAAGTAGAAGGAGAAGGTGAAGTCTGGAGGGTGAATCAGAAGAAGCAGAAGAAGGAGAAGGAGAAGGTGAAGTCTGGAGGGTGAATGAGAAGAAGCAGAATAAGGAGAAGGAGAAGGTGAAGTCTGGAGGGTGAATCAGAAGAAGCAGAAGAAGGAGAAGGAGAAGGTGAAGTCTGGAGGGTGAATCAGAAGAAGTAGAAGAAGGAGAAGGAGAAGGTGAAGTCTGGAGGGTGAAGCAGAAGAAGGAGAAGGAGAAGGTGAAGTCAGGAGGGTGAATCAGAAGAAGTAGAAGAATGAGAAGGAGAAGGTGAAATCAGGAGGGTGAATCAGAAGAAGCAGAAGAAGGAGAAGGAGAAGGTGAAGTCTGTAGGGTGAATCAGAAGAATCAGAAGAAGGAGAAGGAGAAGGTGAAGTCTGGAGGGTGAATCAGAAGAAGCAGAAGAAAGAGAAGGAGAAGGTGAAGTCTGGAGGGTGAAGCAGAAGAAACAGAAGAAGGAGAAGGAGAAGGTGAAGACTGGAGGGTGAATCAGAAGAAGTAGAAGAAGGAGAAGGAGAAGGTGAAGTCTGGAGGGTGAATCAGAAGAAGTAGAAGAAGGAGAAGGAGAAGGTGAAGTCTGGAGGGTGAATCAGAAGAAGCAGAAGAAGGAGAAAGAGAAGGTGAAGTCTGGAGGGTGAATCAGAAGAAGCAGAAGAAGGAGAAGGAGAAGATGAAGTCTGGAGGGTGAATCAGAAGAAGTAGAAGAAGGAGAAGGAGAAGGTGAGGTCTGGAGGGTGAATCAGAAGAAGCAGAAGAAGGAGAAGGAGAAGGTGAAGTCTGGAGGGTGAATCTGAAGAAGCAGAAGAAGGAGAAGGAGAAGGTGAAGTCTGGAGGGTGAATCAGAAGAAACAGAAGAAGGAGAAGGAGAAGGTGAAGTCTGGAGGGTGAATCAGAAGAAGTAGAAGAAGGAGAAGGAGAAGGTGTAGTCTGGAAGGTGAATCAGAAGAAGCAGAAGAAGGAGAAGGAGAAGGTGAAGTCTGGAGGGTGAATCAGAAGAAGCAGAAGAAGGAGAAGGAGAAGGTGAAGTCTGGAGGGTGAATCAGAAGAATCAGAAGAAGGAGAAGGAGAAGGTGAAGTCTGGAGGGTGAGTCAGAAGAAGCAGAAGAAAGAGAAGGAGAAGGTGAAGTCTGGAGGGTGAATCAGAAGAAGTAGAAGAAGGAGAAGGAGAAGGTGAGGTCTGGAGGGTGAATCAGAAGAAGCAGAAGAAGGAGAAGGAGAAGGTGAAGTCTGGAGGGTGAATCAGAAGAAGCAGAAGAAGGAGAAGGAGAAGGTGAAGTCTGGAGGGTGAATCAGAAGAAGCAGAAGAAGGAGAAGGAGAAGGTGAAGTCTGGAGGGTGAATCAGAAGAAACAGAAGAAGGAGAAGGAGAAGGTGAAGTCTGGAGGGTGAATCAGAAGAAGTAGAAGAAGGAGAAGGAGAAGGTGTAGTCTGGAGGGTGAATCAGAAGAAGCAGAAGAAGGAGAAGGCGAAGATGAAGTCTGGAGGGTGAATCAGAAGAAGTAGAAGAAGGAGAAGGAGAAGGTGAGGTCTGGAGGGTGAATCAGAAGAAGCAGAAAAAGGAGAAGGAGAAGGTGAAGTCTGGAGGGTGAATCAGAAGAAGCAGAAGAAGGAGAAGGAGAAGGTGAAGTCTGGAGGGTGAATCAGAAGAAGCAGAAGAAGGAGAAGGAGAAGGTGAGGTCAGGAGGGTGAATCAGAAGAAGCAGAAGAGGAGAAGGAGAAGGTGAAATTAGGAGGGTGAATCAGAAGAAGCAGAAGAAGGAGAAGGAGATGTTGAAGTCAGGGGGGTGAAGCAGAAGAAGCAGAAGAAGGAGAAGGAGAAGGTGAAGTCAGGAAGGTGAAGCAGAAGAAGCAGAAGAAGGAGAAGGAGAAGGTGAAGTCTGGAGGGCGCAGCAGAAGAAGCAGAAGAAGTAGAAGGAGAAGGTGAAGACTGGAGGGTGAATCAGAAGAAGTAGAAGAAGGAGAAGGAGAAGGTGAAGTCTGGAGGGTGAATCAGAAGAAGTAGAAGAAGGAGAAGGAGAAGGTGAAGTCTGGAGGGTGAATCAGAAGAAGCAGAAGAAGGAGAAGGAGAAGGTGAAGTCTGGAGGGTGAATCAGAAGAAGCAGAAGAAGGAGAAGGAGAAGGTGAAGTCTGGAGGGTGAATCAGAAGAAGCAGAAGAAGGAGAAGGAGAAGGTGAAGTCTGGAGGGTGAATCAGAAGAAACAGAAAAAGGAGAAGGAGAAGGTGAAGTCTGGAGGGTGAATCAGAAGAAACAAAAGAAGGAGAAGGAGAAGGTGAAGTCTGGAGGGTGAATCAGAAGAAGTAGAAGAAGGAGAAGGAGAAGGTGTAGTCTGGTGGGTGAATCAGAAGAAGCAGAAGAAGGAGAAGGAGAAGGTGAAGTCTGGAGGGTGAATCAGAAGAAGCAGAAGAAGGAGAAGGAGAAGGTGAAGTCTGGAGGGTGAATCAGAAGAAGCAGAAGAAGGAGAAGGAGAAGGTGAAGTCAGGAGGGTGTATCAGAAGAAGCAGAAGAAGGAGAAGGAGAAGGTGAAGTTAGGAGGGTGAATCAGAAGAAGCAGAAGAAGGAGAAGGAGCAGGTGATGTCAGGGGGATGAAGCAGAATAAGTAGAAGAAGGAGAAGGAGAAGGTGAAGTCAGGACGGTGAAGCAGAAGAAGCAGAAGAAGGAGAAGGAGAAGGTGAAGTCTGGAGGGTGAATCAGAAGAAGTAGAAGAAGGAAAAGGAGAAGGTCAAGTCTGGAGGGTGAATCAGAAGAAGTAGAAGAAGGAGAAGGAGAAGGTGAAGTCTGGAGGGTGAAGCAGAAGAAGTAGAAGAAGGAGAAGGAGAAGGTGAAGTCAGGATGGTGAATCAGAAGAAGTAGAAGAAGGAGAAGGAGAAGGTGAAGTCAGGAGGGTGAATCAGAAGAAGCAGAAGAAGGAGAAGGAGAAGGTGAAGTCTGGAGGGTGAATCAGAAGAATCAGAAGAAGGAGAAGGAGAAGGTGAAGTCTGGAGGGTGAATCAGAAGAAGCAGAAGAAAGAGAAGGAGAAGGTGAAGTCTGGAGGGTGAATCAGAAGAAGTAGAAGAAGGAGAAGGAGAAGGTGAAGTCTGGAGGGTGAATCAGAAGAAGCAGAAGAAGGAGAAGGAGAAGGTGAAGTCTGGAGGGTGAATAAGAAGAAGCAGAAGAAGGAGAAGGAGAAGGTGAAGTCTGCAGGGTGAATCAGAAGAAGCAGAAGAAGGAGAAGGAGAAGGTGAAGTCTGGAGGGTGAATCAGAAGAAACAGAAGAAGGAGAAGGAGAAGGTGAAGTCTGGAGGCTGAATCAGAAGAAGCAGAAGAAGGAGAAGGAGAAGGTGTAGTCTGGAGGGTGAATCAGAAGAAGCAGAAGAAGGAGAAGGAGAAGGTGAAGTCTGGAGGGTGAATCAGAAGAGCAGAAGAAGGAGAAGGAGAAGGTTAAGTCTGGAGGGTGAATCAGAAGAAGCAGAAGAAGGAGAAGGAGAAGGTGAATTCAGGAGGGTGAATCAGAAGAAGCAGAAGAAGGAGAAGGAGAAGGTGAAGTTAGGAGGGTGAATCAGAAGAAGCAGAAGAAGGAGAAGGAGCAGGTGATGTCAGGGGGATGAAGCAGAATAAGTAGAAGAAGGAGAAGGAGAAGGTGAAGTCAGGACGGTGAAGCAGAAGAAGCAGAAGAAGGAGAAGGAGAAGGTGAAGTCTGGAGGGTGAATCAGAAGAAGTAGAAGAAGGAAAAGGAGAAGGTCAAGTCTGGAGGATGAATCAGAATAAGTAGAAGAAGGAGAAGGAGAAGGTGAAGTCTGGAGGGTGAAGCAGAAGAAGTAGAAGAAGGAGAAGGAGAAGGTGAAGTCAGGATGGTGAATCAGAAGAAGTAGAAGAAGGAGAAGGAGAAGGTGAAGTCAGGAGGGTGAATCAGAAGAAGCAGAAGAAGGAGAAGGAGAAGGTGAAGTCTGGAGGGTGAATCAGAAGAATCAGAAGAAGGAGAAGGAGAAGGTGAAGTCTGGAGGGTGAATCAGAAGAAGAAGAAGAAAGAGAAGGAGAAGGTGAAGTCTGGAGGGTGAATCAGAAGAAGTAGAAGAAGGAGAAGGAGAAGGTGAAGTCTGGAGGGTGAATCAGAAGAAGCAGAAGAAGGAGAAGGAGAAGGTGAAGTCTGGAGGGTGAATCAGAAGAAGCAGAAGAAGGAGAAGGAGAAGGTGAAGTCTGCAGGGTATATCAGAAGAAGCAGAAGAAGGAGAAGGAGAAGGTGAAGTCTGGAGGGTGAATCAGAAGAAGCAGAATAAGGAGAAGGAGAAGGTGAAGTCTGGAGGGTGAATCAGAAGAAGCAGAAGAAGGAGAAGGAGAAGGTGAAGTCTGGAGGGTGAATCAGAAGAAGCAGAGGAAGGAGAAGGAGAAGGTGAAGTCTGGAGGGTGAATCAGAAGAAGCAGAAGAAGTAGAAGGAGAAGGTGAAGTCTGGAGGGTGAATCAGAAGAAGCAGAAGAAGGAGAAGGAGAAGGTGAAGTCTGGAGGGTGAATGAGAAGAAGCAGAATAAGGAGAAGGAGAAGGTGAAGTCTGGAGGGTGAATCAGAAGAAGCAGAAGAAGGAGAAGGAGAAGGTGAAGTCTGGAGGGTGAATCAGAAGAAGTAGAAGAAGGAGAAGGAGAAGGTGAAGTCTGGAGGGTGAAGCAGAAGAAGGAGAAGGAGAAGGTGAAGTCAGGAGGGTGAATCAGAAGAAGTAGAAGAAGGAGAAGGAGAAGGTGAAATCAGGAGGGTGAATCAGAAGAAGCAGAAGAAGGAGAAGGAGAAGGTGAAGTCTGTAGGGTGAATCAGAAGAATCAGAAGAAGGAGAAGGAGAAGGTGAAGTCTGGAGGGTGAATCAGAAGAAGCAGAAGAAAGAGAAGGAGAAGGTGAAGTCTGGAGGGTGAAGCAGAAGAAACAGAAGAAGGAGAAGGAGAAGGTGAAGACTGGAGGGTGAATCAGAAGAAGTAGAAGAAGGAGAAGGAGAAGGTGAAGTCTGGAGGGTGAATCAGAAGAAGTAGAAGAAGGAGAAGGAGAAGGTGAAGTCTGGAGGGTGAATCAGAAGAAGCAGAAGAAGGAGAAAGAGAAGGTGAAGTCTGGAGGGTGAATCAGAAGAAGCAGAAGAAGGAGAAGGAGAAGATGAAGTCTGGAGGGTGAATCAGAAGAAGTAGAAGAAGGAGAAGGAGAAGGTGAGGTCTGGAGGGTGAATCAGAAGAAGCAGAAGAAGGAGAAGGAGAAGGTGAAGTCTGGAGGGTGAATCTGAAGAAGCAGAAGAAGGAGAAGGAGAAGGTGAAGTCTGGAGGGTGAATCAGAAGAAACAGAAGAAGGAGAAGGAGAAGGTGAAGTCTGGAGGGTGAATCAGAAGAAGTAGAAGAAGGAGAAGGAGAAGGTGTAGTCTGGAAGGTGAATCAGAAGAAGCAGAAGAAGGAGAAGGAGAAGGTGAAGTCTGGAGGGTGAATCAGAAGAAGCAGAAGAAGGAGAAGGAGAAGGTGAAGTCTGGAGGGTGAATCAGAAGAATCAGAAGAAGGAGAAGGAGAAGGTGAAGTCTGGAGGGTGAGTCAGAAGAAGCAGAAGAAAGAGAAGGAGAAGGTGAAGTCTGGAGGGTGAATCAGAAGAAGTAGAAGAAGGAGAAGGAGAAGGTGAGGTCTGGAGGGTGAATCAGAAGAAGCAGAAGAAGGAGAAGGAGAAGGTGAAGTCTGGAGGGTGAATCAGAAGAAGCAGAAGAAGGAGAAGGAGAAGGTGAAGTCTGGAGGGTGAATCAGAAGAAGCAGAAGAAGGAGAAGGAGAAGGTGAAGTCTGGAGGGTGAATCAGAAGAAACAGAAGAAGGAGAAGGAGAAGGTGAAGTCTGGAGGGTGAATCAGAAGAAGTAGAAGAAGGAGAAGGAGAAGGTGTAGTCTGGAAGGTGAATCAGAAGAAGCAGAAGAAGGAGAAGGAGAAGGTGAAGTCTGGAGGGTGAATCAGAAGAAGCAGAAGAAGGAGAAGGAGAAGGTGAAGTCTGGAGGGTGAATCAGAAGAAGCAGAAGAAGGAGAAGGAGAAGGTGAAGTCAGGAGGGTGAATCAGAAGAAGCAGAAGAAGGAGAAGGAGAAGGTGAAGTTAGGAGGGTGAATCAGAAGAAGCAGAAGAAGGAGAAGGAGCAGGTGATGTCAGGGGGATGAAGCAGAATAAGTAGAAGAAGGAGAAGGAGAAGGTGCAGTCAGGACGGTGAAGCAGAAGAAGCAGAAGAAGGAGAAGGAGAAGGTGAAGTCTGGAGGGTGAATCAGAAGAAGTAGAAGAAGGAAAAGGAGAAGATCAAGTCTGGAGGGTGAATCAGAAGAAGTAGAAGAAGGAGAAGGAGAAGGTGAAGTCTGGAGGGTGAAGCAGAAGAAGTAGAAGAAGGAGAAGGAGAAGGTGAAGTCAGGATGGTGAATCAGAAGAAGTAGAAGAAGGAGAAGGAGAAGGTGAAGTCAGGAGGGTGAATCAGAAGAAGCAGAAGAAGGAGAAGGAGAAGGTGAAGTCTGGAGGGTGAATCAGAAGAATCAGAAGAAGGAGAAGGAGAAGGTGAAGTCTGGAGGGTGAGTCAGAAGAAGCAGAAGAAAGAGAAGGAGAAGGTGAAGTCTGGAGGGTGAATCAGAAGAAGGAGAAGAAGGAGAAGGAGAAGGTGAAGTCTGGAGGGTGAATCAGAAGAAGCAGAAGAAGGAGAAGGAGAAGGTGAAGTCTGCAGGGTGAATCAGAAGAAGCAGAAGAAGGAGAAGGAGAAGGTGAAGTCTGGAGGGTGAATCAGAAGAAGCAGAATAAGGAGAAGGAGAAGGTGAAGTCTGGAGGGTGAATCAGAAGAAGCAGAAGAAGGAGAAGGAGAAGGTGAAGTCTGGAGGGTGAATCAGAAGAAGTAGAAGAAGGAGAAGGAGAAGTTGAAGTCTGGAGGGTGAAGCAGAAGAATTAGAAGATGGAGAAGGAGAAGGTGAAGTCAGGAGGGTGAATCAGAAGAAGTAGAAGAAGGAGAAGGAGAAGGTGAAGTCTGGAGGGTGAATCAGAAGAAGCAGAATAAGGAGAAGGAGAAGGTGAAGTCTGGAGGGTGAATCAGAAGAAGCAGAAGAAGGAGAAGGAGAAGGTGAAGTCTGGAGGGTGAATCAGAAGAAGTAGAAGAAGGAGAAGGAGAAGGTGAAGTCTGGAGGGTGAAGCAGAAGAAGTAGAAGAAGGAGAAGGAGAAGGTGAAGTCAGGTGGGTGAATCAGAAGAAGTAGAAGAAGGAGAAGGAGAAGGTGAAGTCAGGAGGGTGAATCAGAAGAAGCAGAAGAAGGAGAAGGAGAAGGTGAAGTCTGGAGGGTGAATCAGAAGAATCAGAAGAAGGAGAAGGAGAAGGTGAAGTCTGGAGGGTGAATCAGAAGAAGCAGAAGAAGGAGAAGGAGAAGGTGAAGTCTGGAGGGTGAAGCAGAAGAAACAGAAGAAGGAGAAGGAGAAGGTGAAGACTGGAGGGTGAATCAGAAGAAGTAGAAGATGGAGAAGGAGAAGGTGAAGTCTGGAGGGTGAATCAGAAGAAGTAGAAGAAGGAGAAGGAGAAGGTGAAGTCTGGAGGGTGAATCAGAAGAAGCAGAAGAAGGAGAAGGAGAAGGTGAAGTCTGGAGGGTGAATCAGAAGAAGCAGAAGAAGGAGAAGGAGAAGATGAAGTCTGGAGGGTGAATCAGAAGAAGTAGAAGAAGGAGAAGGAGAAGGTGAAGTCTGGAGGGTGAATCAGAAGTAGTAGAAGAAGGAGAAGGAGAAGGTGAAGTCTGGAGGGTGAATCAGAAGAAACAGAAGAAGGAGAAGGAGAAGGTGAAGTCTGGAGGGTGAATCAGAAGAAGTAGAAGAAGGAGAAGGAGAAGGTGTAGTCTGGAGGGTGAATCAGAAGAAGTAGACGAAGGAGAAGGAGAAGGTGAAGTCTGGAGGGTGAATCAGATGAAGCAGAAGAAGGAGATGGAGAAGGTGAAGTCTGGAGGTTGAATCAGAAGAAGTAGAAGAAGGAGAAGGAGAAGGTGAAGTCTGGAGGATGAATCAGAAGAAGCAGAAGAAGGAGAAGGAGAAGGTGAAGTCTGGAGGGTGAATCAGAAGAAGCAGAAGAAGGAGAAGGAGAAGGTGAAGTCTGGAGGGTGATTCAGAAGAAGCAGGATAAGGAGAAGGAGAAGGTGAAGTCTGGAGGTTGAATCAGAAGAAGCAGAAGAAGGAGAAGGAGAAGGTGAAGTCTGGAGGGTGAATCAGAAGAAGTAGAAGAAGGAGAAGGAGAAGGTGAAGTCTGGAGGGTGAATCAGAAGACGTAGAAGAAGGAGAAGGAGAAGGTGAAGTCTGGAGGGTGAAGCAGAAGAAGTAGAAGAAGGAGAAGGAGAAGGTGAAGTCAGGAGGGTGAATCAGAAGATGTAGAAGAAGGAGAAGGAGAAGGTGAAGTCAGGAGGGTGAATCAGAAGAAGCAGAAGAAGGAGAAGGAGAAGGTGAAGTCTGGAGGGTGAATCAGAAGAATCAGAAGAAGGAGAAGGAGAAGGTGAAGTCTGGAGGGTGAATCAGAAGAAGCAGAAGAAAGAGAAGGAGAAGGTGAAGTCTGGAGGGTGAATCAGAAGAAGTAGAAGAAGGAGAAGGAGAAGGTGAAGTCTGGAGGGTGAATCAGTAGAAGCAGAAGAAGGAGAAGGAGAAGGTGAATTCTGGAGGGTGAATCAGAAGAAGTAGACGAAGGAGAAGGAGAAGGTGAAGTCTGGAGGGTGAATCAGAAGAAGCAGAAGAAGGAGATGGAGAAGGTGAAGTCTGGAGGGTGAATCAGAAGAAGTAGAAGAAGGAGAAGGAGAAGGTGAAGTCTGGAGGGTGAATCAGAAGAAGCAGAAGAAGGAGAAGGAACAGGTGAAGTCTGGAGGGTGAATCAGAAGAAGCAGAAGAAGGAGAAGGAGAAGGTGAAGTCTGGAGGGTGATTCAGAAGAAGCAGAATAAGGAGAAGGAGAAGGTGAAGTCTGGAGGGTGAATCAGAAGAAGCAGAAGAAGGAGAAGGAGAAGGTGAAGTCTGGAGGGTGAATCAGAAGAAGTAGAAGAAGGAGAAGGAGAAGGTGAAGTCTGGAGGGTGAATCAGAAGAAGTAGAAGAAGGAGAAGGAGAAGGTGATGTCTGGAGGGTGAATCAGAAGAAGTAGAAGAAGGAGAAGGAGAAGGTGAAGTCTGGAGGGTGAAGCAGAAGAAGTAGAAGAAGGAGAAGGAGAAGGTGAAGTCAGGAGGGTGAATCAGAAGATGTAGAAGAAGGAGAAGGAGAAGGTGAAGTCAGGAGGGTGCATCAGAAGAAGCAGAAGAAGGAGAAGGAGAAGGTGAAGTCTGGAGGGTGAATCAGAAGAAGTAGAAGAAGGAGAAGGAGAAGGTGAAGTCTGGAGGGTGAATCAGAAGAAGCAGAAGAAGGAGAAGGAGAAGGTGAAGTCTGGAGGGTGAATCAGAAGAAGCAGAAGAAGGAGAAGGAGAAGGTGAAGTCTGGAGGGTGAATCAGAAGAAGCAGAATAAGGAGAAGGAGAAGGTGAAGTCTGGAGGGTGAATCAGAAGAAGCAGAAGAAGGAGAAGGAGAAGGTGAAGTCGGGGGGTGAATCAGAAGAAGTAGAAGAAGGAGAAGGAGAAGGTGAAGTCTGGAGGGTGAAGCAGAAGAAGTAGAAGAAGGAGAAGGAGAAGGTGAAGTCAGGAGGGTGAATCAGAAGAAGTAGAAGAAGGAGAAGGAGAAGGTGAAGTCAGGAGGGTGAATCAGAAGAAGCAGAAGAAGGAGATATAGAAGGTGAAGTCTTGAGGGTGAATCAGAAGAATCAGAAGAAGGAGAAGGAGAAGGTGAAGTCTGGAGGGTGAAGCAGAAGAAGCAGAAGAAAGAGAAGGAGAAGGTGAAGTCTGGAGGGTGAAGCAGAAGAAACAAAAGAAGGAGAAGGAGAAGGTGAAGACTGGAGGGTGAATCAGAAGAAGTAGAAGAAGGAGAAGGAGAAGGTGAAGTCTGGAGGGTGAAGCAGAAGAAGTAGAAGAAGGAGAAGGAGAAGGTGAAGTCAGGATGGTGAATCAGAAGAAGTAGAAGAAGGAGAAGGAGAAGGTGAAGTCAGGAGGGTGAATCAGAAGAAGCAGAAGAAGGAGAAGGAGAAGGTGAAGTCTGGAGGGTGAATCAGAAGAATCAGAAGAAGGAGAAGGAGAAGGTGAAGTCTGGAGGGTGAGTCAGAAGAAGCAGAAGAAAGAGAAGGAGAAGGTGAAGTCTGGAGGGTGAATCAGAAGAAGGAGAAGAAGGAGAAGGAGAAGGTGAAGTCTGGAGGGTGAATCAGAAGAAGCAGAAGAAGGAGAAGGAGAAGGTGAAGTCTGCAGGGTGAATCAGAAGAAGCAGAAGAAGGAGAAGGAGAAGGTGAAGTCTGGAGGGTGAATCAGAAGAAGCAGAATAAGGAGAAGGAGAAGGTGAAGTCTGGAGGGTGAATCAGAAGAAGCAGAAGAAGGAGAAGGAGAAGGTGAAGTCTGGAGGGTGAATCAGAAGAAGTAGAAGAAGGAGAAGGAGAAGTTGAAGTCTGGAGGGTGAAGCAGAAGAATTAGAAGATGGAGAAGGAGAAGGTGAAGTCAGGAGGGTGAATCAGAAGATGTAGAAGAAGGAGAAGGAGAAGGTGAAGTCAGGAGGGTGAATCAGAAGAAGCAGAAGAAGGAGAAGGAGAAGGTGAAGTCTGGAGGGTGAATCAGAAGAATCAGAAGAAGGAGAAGGAGAAGGTGAAGTCTGGAGGGTGAATCAGAAGAAGCAGAAGAAAGAGAAGGAGAAGGTGAAGTCTGGAGGGTGAATCAGAAGAAGTAGAAGAAGGAGAAGGAGAAGGTGAAGTCTGGAGGGTGAATCAGTAGAAGCAGAAGAAGGAGAAGGAGAAGGTGAATTCTGGAGGGTGAATCAGAAGAAGTAGACGAAGGAGAAGGAGAAGGTGAAGTCTGGAGGGTGAATCAGAAGAAGCAGAAGAAGGAGATGGAGAAGGTGAAGTCTGGAGGGTGAATCAGAAGAAGTAGAAGAAGGAGAAGGAGAAGGTGAAGTCTGGAGGGTGAATCAGAAGAAGCAGAAGAAGGAGAAGGAACAGGTGAAGTCTGGAGGGTGAATCAGAAGAAGCAGAAGAAGGAGAAGGAGAAGGTGAAGTCTGGAGGGTGATTCAGAAGAAGCAGAATAAGGAGAAGGAGAAGGTGAAGTCTGGAGGGTGAATCAGAAGAAGCAGAAGAAGGAGAAGGAGAAGGTGAAGTCTGGAGGGTGAATCAGAAGAAGTAGAAGAAGGAGAAGGAGAAGGTGAAGTCTGGAGGGTGAATCAGAAGAAGTAGAAGAAGGAGAAGGAGAAGGTGATGTCTGGAGGGTGAATCAGAAGAAGTAGAAGAAGGAGAAGGAGAAGGTGAAGTCTGGAGGGTGAAGCAGAAGAAGTAGAAGAAGGAGAAGGAGAAGGTGAAGTCAGGAGGGTGAATCAGAAGATGTAGAAGAAGGAGAAGGAGAAGGTGAAGTCAGGAGGGTGAATCAGAAGAAGCAGAAGAAGGAGAAGGAGAAGGTGAAGTCTGGAGGGTGAATCAGAAGAAGTAGAAGAAGGAGAAGGAGAAGGTGAAGTCTGGAGGGTGAATCAGAAGAAGCAGAAGAAGGAGAAGGAGAAGGTGAAGTCTGGAGGGTGAATCAGAAGAAGCAGAAGAAGGAGAAGGAGAAGGTGAAGTCTGGAGGGTGAATCAGAAGAAGCAGAATAAGGAGAAGGAGAAGGTGAAGTCTGGAGGGTGAATCAGAAGAAGCAGAAGAAGGAGAAGGAGAAGGTGAAGTCGGGGGGTGAATCAGAAGAAGTAGAAGAAGGAGAAGGAGAAGGTGAAGTCTGGAGGGTGAAGCAGAAGAAGTAGAAGAAGGAGAAGGAGAAGGTGAAGTCAGGAGGGTGAATCAGAAGAAGTAGAAGAAGGAGAAGGAGAAGGTGAAGTCAGGAGGGTGAATCAGAAGAAGCAGAAGAAGGAGATATAGAAGGTGAAGTCTTGAGGGTGAATCAGAAGAATCAGAAGAAGGAGAAGGAGAAGGTGAAGTCTGGAGGGTGAAGCAGAAGAAGCAGAAGAAAGAGAAGGAGAAGGTGAAGTCTGGAGGGTGAAGCAGAAGAAACAAAAGAAGGAGAAGGAGAAGGTGAAGACTGGAGGGTGAATCAGAAGAAGTAGAAGAAGGAGAAGGAGAAGGTGAAGTCTGGAGGGTGAAGCAGAAGAAGTAGAAGAAGGAGAAGGAGAAGGTGAAGTCAGGATGGTGAATCAGAAGAAGTAGAAGAAGGAGAAGGAGAAGGTGAAGTCAGGAGGGTGAATCAGAAGAAGCAGAAGAAGGAGAAGGAGAAGGTGAAGTCTGGAGGGTGAATCAGAAGAATCAGAAGAAGGAGAAGGAGAAGGTGAAGTCTGGAGGGTGAGTCAGAAGAAGCAGAAGAAAGAGAAGGAGAAGGTGAAGTCTGGAGGGTGAATCAGAAGAAGGAGAAGAAGGAGAAGGAGAAGGTGAAGTCTGGAGGGTGAATCAGAAGAAGCAGAAGAAGGAGAAGGAGAAGGTGAAGTCTGCAGGGTGAATCAGAAGAAGCAGAAGAAGGAGAAGGAGAAGGTGAAGTCTGGAGGGTGAATCAGAAGAAGCAGAATAAGGAGAAGGAGAAGGTGAAGTCTGGAGGGTGAATCAGAAGAAGCAGAAGAAGGAGAAGGAGAAGGTGAAGTCTGGAGGGTGAATCAGAAGAAGTAGAAGAAGGAGAAGGAGAAGTTGAAGTCTGGAGGGTGAAGCAGAAGAATTAGAAGATGGAGAAGGAGAAGGTGAAGTCAGGAGGGTGAATCAGAAGAAGTAGAAGAAGGAGAAGGAGAAGGTGAAGTCTGGAGGGTGAATCAGAAGAAGCAGAATAAGGAGAAGGAGAAGGTGAAGTCTGGAGGGTGAATCAGAAGAAGCAGAAGAAGGAGAAGGAGAAGGTGAAGTCTGGAGGGTGAATCAGAAGAAGTAGAAGAAGGAGAAGGAGAAGGTGAAGTCTGGAGGGTGAAGCAGAAGAAGTAGAAGAAGGAGAAGGAGAAGGTGAAGTCAGGTGGGTGAATCAGAAGAAGTAGAAGAAGGAGAAGGAGAAGGTGAAGTCAGGAGGGTGAATCAGAAGAAGCAGAAGAAGGAGAAGGAGAAGGTGAAGTCTGGAGGGTGAATCAGAAGAATCAGAAGAAGGAGAAGGAGAAGGTGAAGTCTGGAGGGTGAATCAGAAGAAGCAGAAGAAAGAGAAGGAGAAGGTGAAGTCTGGAGGGTGAAGCAGAAGAAACAGAAGAAGGAGAAGGAGAAGGTGAAGACTGGAGGGTGAATCAGAAGAAGTAGAAGATGGAGAAGGAGAAGGTGAAGTCTGGAGGGTGAATCAGAAGAAGTAGAAGAAGGAGAAGGAGAAGGTGAATTCTGGAGGGTGAATCAGAAGAAGCAGAAGAAGGAGAAGGAGAAGGTGAAGTCTGGAGGGTGAATCAGAAGAAGCAGAAGAAGGAGAAGGAGAAGATGAAGTCTGGAGGGTGAATCAGAAGAAGTAGAAGAAGGAGAAGGAGAAGGTGAAGTCTGGAGGGTGAATCAGAAGTAGTAGAAGAAGGAGAAGGAGAAGGTGAAGTCTGGAGGGTGAATCAGAAGAAACAGAAGAAGGAGAAGGAGAAGGTGAAGTCTGGAGGGTGAATCAGAAGAAGTAGAAGAAGGAGAAGGAGAAGGTGTAGTCTGGAGGGTGAATCAGAAGAAGTAGACGAAGGAGAAGGAGAAGGTGAAGTCTGGAGGGTGAATCAGATGAAGCAGAAGAAGGAGATGGAGAAGGTGAAGTCTGGAGGTTGAATCAGAAGAAGTAGAAGAAGGAGAAGGAGAAGGTGAAGTCTGGAGGATGAATCAGAAGAAGCAGAAGAAGGAGAAGGAGAAGGTGAAGTCTGGAGGGTGAATCAGAAGAAGCAGAAGAAGGAGAAGGAGAAGGTGAAGTCTGGAGGGTGATTCAGAAGAAGCAGGATAAGGAGAAGGAGAAGGTGAAGTCTGGAGGTTGAATCAGAAGAAGCAGAAGAAGGAGAAGGAGAAGGTGAAGTCTGGAGGGTGAATCAGAAGAAGTAGAAGAAGGAGAAGGAGAAGGTGAAGTCTGGAGGGTGAATCAGAAGACGTAGAAGAAGGAGAAGGAGAAGGTGAAGTCTGGAGGGTGAAGCAGAAGAAGTAGAAGAAGGAGAAGGAGAAGGTGAAGTCAGGAGGGTGAATCAGAAGATGTAGAAGAAGGAGAAGGAGAAGGTGAAGTCAGGAGGGTGAATCAGAAGAAGCAGAAGAAGGAGAAGGAGAAGGTGAAGTCTGGAGGGTGAATCAGAAGAATCAGAAGAAGGAGAAGGAGAAGGTGAAGTCTGGAGGGTGAATCAGAAGAAGCAGAAGAAGGAGAAGGAGAAGGTGAAGTCTGGAGGGTGAATCAGTAGAAGCAGAAGAAGGAGAAGGAGAAGGTGAATTCTGGAGGGTGAATCAGAAGAAGTAGACGAAGGAGAAGGAGAAGGTGAAGTCTGGAGGGTGAATCAGAAGAAGCAGAAGAAGGAGATGGAGAAGGTGAAGTCTGGAGGGTGAATCAGAAGAAGTAGAAGAAGGAGAAGGAGAAGGTGAAGTCTGGAGGGTGAATCAGAAGAAGCAGAAGAAGGAGAAGGAACAGGTGAAGGCTGGAGGGTGAATCAGAAGAAGCAGAAGAAGGAGAAGGAGAAGGTGAAGTCTGGAGGGTGATTCAGAAGAAGCAGAATAAGGAGAAGGAGAAGATGAAGTCTGGAGGGTGAATCAGAAGAAGCAGAAGAAGGAGAAGGAGAAGGTGAAGTCTGGAGGGTGAATCAGAAGAAGTAGAAGAAGGAGAAGGAGAAGGTGAAGTCTGGAGGGTGAATCAGAAGAAGTAGAAGAAGGAGAAGGAGAAGGTGATGTCTGGAGGGTGAATCAGAAGAAGTAGAAGAAGGAGAAGGAGAAGGTGAAGTCTGGAGGGTGAAGCAGAAGAAGTAGAAGAAGGAGAAGGAGAAGGTGAAGTCAGGAGGGTGAATCAGAAGATGTAGAAGAAGGAGAAGGAGAAGGTGAAGTCAGGAGGGTGAATCAGAAGAAGCAGAAGAAGGAGAAGGAGAAGGTGAAGTCTGGAGGGTGAATCAGAAGAAGTAGAAGAAGGAGAAGGAGAAGGTGAAGTCTGGAGGGTGAATCAGAAGAAGCAGAAGAAGGAGAAGGAGAAGGTGAAGTCTGGAGGGTGAATCAGAAGAAGCAGAAGAAGGAGAAGGAGAAGGTGTAGTCTGGAGGGTGAATCAGAAGAAGCAGAATAAGGAGAAGGAGAAGGTGAAGTCTGGAGGGTGAATCAGAAGAAGCAGAAGAAGGAGAAGGAGAAGGTGAAGTCGGGGGGTGAATCAGAAGAAGTAGAAGAAGGAGAAGGAGAAGGTGAAGTCTGGAGGGTGAAGCAGAAGAAGTAGAAGAAGGAGAAGGAGAAGGTGAAGTCAGGAGGGTGAATCAGAAGAAGTAGAAGAAGGAGAAGGAGAAGGTGAAGTCAGGAGGGTGAATCAGAAGAAGCAGAAGAAGGAGATATAGAAGGTGAAGTCTTGAGGGTGAATCAGAAGAATCAGAAGAAGGAGAAGGAGAAGGTGAAGTCTGGAGGGTGAAGCAGAAGAAGCAGAAGAAAGAGAAGGAGAAGGTGAAGTCTGGAGGGTGAAGCAGAAGAAACAAAAGAAGGAGAAGGAGAAGGTGAAGACTGGAGGGTGAATCAGAAGAAGTAGAAGAAGGAGAAGGAGAAGGTGAAGTCTATAGGGTGAATCAGAAGAAGTAGAAGAAGGAGAAGGAGAAGGTGAAGTCTGGAGGGTGAATCAGAAGAAGCAGAAGAAGGAGAAGGAGAAGGTGAAGTCTGGAGGGTGAATCAGAAGAAGCAGAAGAAGGAGAAGGAGAAGATGAAGTCTGGAGGGTGAATCAGAAGAAGTAGAAGAAGGAGAAGGAGAAGGTGAGGTCTGGAGGGTGAATCAGAAGAAGCAGAAGAAGGAGAAGGAGAAGGTGAGGTCTGGAGGGTGAATCAGAAGAAGCAGAAGAAGGAGAAGGAGAAGGTGAAGTCTGGAGGGTGAATCAGAAGAAGCAGAAGAAGGAGAAGGAGAAGGTGAAGTCAGGAGTGTGAATCAGAAGAAGCAGAAGAAGGAGAAGGAGAAGGTGAAGTTAGGAGGGTGAATCAGAAGAAGCAGAAAAAGGAGAAGGAGCAGGTGAAGTCAGGGGGGTGTAGCAGAAGAAGTAGAAGAAGGAGAAGGAGAAGGTGAAGTCAGGACGATGAAGCAGAAGAAGCAGAAGAAGGAGAAGGTGAAGCCTGGAGGGCGCAGCAGAAGAAGCAGAAGAAGGAGAAGGAGAAGGTGAAGTCTGGAGAGTGAAGCAGAAGAAGGAGAAGGTGAAGGTGAAGTCTGGAGGGCGCAGCAGAAGAAGCAGAAGAAGGAGAATGAGAAGGTGAAGTCTGGAGGGTGAATCAGAAGAAGCAGAAGAAGGAGAAGGAGAAGGTGAAGTCTGGAGGGTGAATCAGAAGAAGTAGAAGAAGGAGAAGGAGAAGGTGAAGTCTGGAGGGTGAAGCAGAAGAAGTAGAAGAAGGAGAAGGTGAAGTCAGGAGGGTGAATCAGAAGAAGTAGAAGAAGGAGAAGGAGAAGGTGAAGTCAGGAGGGTGAATCAGAAGAAGCAGAAGAAGGAGAAGGAGAAGGTGAAGTCTGGAGGGTGAATCAGAAGAATCAGAAGAAGGAGAAGGAGAAGGTGAAGTCTGGAGGGTGAATCAGAAGAAGCAGAAGAAAGATAAGGAGAAGGTGAAGTCTGGAGGGTGAAGCAGAAGAAACAGAAGAAGGAGAAGGAGAAGGTGAAGACTGGAGGGTGAATCAGAAGAAGTAGAAGAAGGAGAAGGAGAAGGTGAAGTCTGGAGGGTGAATCAGAAGAAGTAGAAGAAGGAGAAGGAGAAGTTGAAGTCTGGAGGGTGAATCAGAAGAAGCAGAAGTAGGAGAAGGAGAAGGTGAAGTCTGGAGGCTGAATCAGAAGAAGCAGAAGAAGGAGAAGGAGAAGCTGAAGTCTGGAGGGTGAATCAGAAGAAGTAGACGAAGGAGAAGGAGAAGTTGAAGTCTGGAGGGTGAATCAGAAGAAGCAGAAGAAGGAGAAGGAGAAGGTGAAGTCTGGAGGGTGAATCAGAAGAAGTAGAAGAAGGAGAAGGAGAAGGTGAAGTCTGGAGGGTGAATCAGAAGAAGCAGAAGAAGGAGAAGGAGAAGGTGAAGTCTGGAGGGTGAATCAGAAGAAGCAGAAGAAGGAGAAGGAGAAGGTGAAGTCTGGAGGGTGAATCAGAAGAAGTAGAAGAAGGAGAAGGAGAAGTTGAAGTCTGGAGGGTGAAGCAGAAGAAGTAGAAGATGGAGAAGGAGAAGGTGAAGTCAGGAGGGTGAATCAGAAGAATTAGAAGAAGGAGAAGGAGAAGGTGAAGTCAGGAGGGTGAATCAGAAGAAGCAGAAGATGGAGAAGGAGAAGGTGAAGTCTGGAGGGTGAATCAGAAGAATCAGAAGAAGGAGAAGGAGAAGGTGAAGTCTGGAGGGTGAATCAGAAGAAGCAGAGGAAGGAGAAGGAGAAGGTGAAGTCTGGAGGGTGAATCAAAAGAAGCAGAATAAGGAGAAGGAGAAGGTGAAGTCTGGAGGGTGAATCAGAAGAAGCAGAATAAGGAGAAGGAGAAGGTGAAGTCTGGAGGGTGAATCAGAAGAAGCAGAAGAAGGAGAAGGAGAAGGTGAAGTCTGGAGGGTGAATCAGAAGAAGTAGAAGAAGGAGAAGGAGAAGGTGAAGTCTGGAGGGTGAAGCAGAAGAAGTAGAAGAAGGAGAAGGAGAAGGTGAAGTCAGGAGGGTGAATCAGAAGAAGTAGAAGAAGCAGAAGGAGAAGGTGAAGTCAGGAGGGTGAATCAGAAGAAGCAGAAGAAGGAGAAGGAGAAGGTGAAGTCTGGAGGGTGAATCAGAAGAATCAGAAGAAGGAGAAGGAGAAGGTGAAGTCTGGAGGGTGAATCAGAAGAAGCAGAAGAAAGAGAAGGAGAAGGTGAAGTCTGGAGGGTGAAGCAGAAGAAACAGAAGAAGGAGAAGGAGAAGGTGAAGACTGGAGGGTGAATCAGAAGAAGAAGAAGAAGGAGAAGGAGAAGGTGAAGTCTGGAGGGTGAATCAGAAGAAGTAGAAGAAGGAGAAGGAGAAGGTGAAGTCTGGAGGGTGAATCAGAAGAAGCAGAAGAAGGAGAAGGAGAAGGTGAAGTCTGGAGGGTGAATCAGAAGAAGCAGATGAAGGAGAAGGAGAAGGTGAAGTCTGGAGGGTGAATCAGAAGAAGCAGAATAAGGAGAAGGAGAAGGTGAAGTCTGGAGGGTGAATCAGAAGAAGCAGAAGAAGGAGAAGGAGAAGGTGAAGTCGGGGGGTGAATCAGAAGAAGTAGAAGAAGGAGAAGGAGAAGGTTTGGTCTGGAGGGTGAAGCAGAAGAAGTAGAAGAAGGAGAAGGAGAAGGTGAAGTCAGGAGGGTGAATCAGAAGAAGTAGAAGAAGGAGAAGGAGAAGGTGAAGTCGGGGGGTGAATCAGAAGAAGTAGAAGAATTAGAAGGAGAAGGTGAAGTCTGGAGGGTGAAGCAGAAGAAGTAGAAGAAGGAGAAGGAGAAGGTGAAGTCAGGAGGGTGAATCAGAAGAAGTAGAAGAAGGAGAAGGAGAAGGTGAAGTCAGGAGGGTGAATCAGAAGAAGCAGAAGAAGGAGATATAGAAGGTGAAGTCTTGAGGGTGAATCAGAAGAATCAGAAGAAGGAGAAGGAGAAGGTGAAGTCTGGAGGGTGAAGCAGAAGAAGCAGAAGAAAGAGAAGGAGAAGGTGAAGTCTGGAGGGTGAAGCAGAAGAAACAAAAGAAGGAGAAGGAGAAGGTGAAGACTGGAGGGTGAATCAGAAGAAGTAGAAGAAGGAGAAGGAGAAGGTGAAGTCTATAGGGTGAATCAGAAGAAGTAGAAGAAGGAGAAGGAGAAGGTGAAGTCTGGAGGGTGAATCAGAAGAAGCAGAAGAAGGAGAAGGAGAAGGTGAAGTCTGGAGGGTGAATCAGAAGAAGCAGAAGAAGGAGAAGGAGAAGATGAAGTCTGGAGGGTGAATCAGAAGAAGTAGAAGAAGGAGAAGGAGAAGGTGAGGTCTGGAGGGTGAATCAGAAGAAGCAGAAGAAGGAGAAGGAGAAGGTGAGGTCTGGAGGGTGAATCAGAAGAAGCAGAAGAAGGAGAAGGAGAAGGTGAAGTCTGGAGGGTGAATCAGAAGAAGCAGAAGAAGGAGAAGGAGAAGGTGAAGTCAGGAGTGTGAATCAGAAGAAGCAGAAGAAGGAGAAGGAGAAGGTGAAGTTAGGAGGGTGAATCAGAAGAAGCATTAAAAGGAGAAGGAGCAGGTGAAGTCAGGGGGGTGTAGCAGAAGAAGTAGAAGAAGGAGAAGGAGAAGGTGAAGTCAGGACGATGAAGCAGAAGAAGCAGAAGAAGGAGAAGGTGAAGCCTGGAGGGCGCAGCAGAAGAAGCAGAAGAAGGAGAAGGAGAAGGTGAAGTCTGGAGAGTGAAGCAGAAGAAGGAGAAGGTGAAGGTGAAGTCTGGAGGGCGCAGCAGAAGAAGCAGAAGAAGGAGAATGAGAAGGTGAAGTCTGGAGGGTGAATCAGAAGAAGCAGAAGAAGGAGAAGGAGAAGGTGAAGTCTGGAGGGTGAATCAGAAGAAGTAGAAGAAGGAGAAGGAGAAGGTGAAGTCTGGAGGGTGAAGCAGAAGAAGTAGAAGAAGGAGAAGGTGAAGTCAGGAGGGTGAATCAGAAGAAGTAGAAGAAGGAGAAGGAGAAGGTGAAGTCAGGAGGGTGAATCAGAAGAAGCAGAAGAAGGAGAAGGAGAAGGTGAAGTCTGGAGGGTGAATCAGAAGAATCAGAAGAAGGAGAAGGAGAAGGTGAAGTCTGGAGGGTGAATCAGAAGAAGCAGAAGAAAGATAAGGAGAAGGTGAAGTCTGGAGGGTGAAGCAGAAGAAACAGAAGAAGGAGAAGGAGAAGGTGAAGACTGGAGGGTGAATCAGAAGAAGTAGAAGAAGGAGAAGGAGAAGGTGAAGTCTGGAGGGTGAATCAGAAGAAGTAGAAGAAGGAGAAGGAGAAGTTGAAGTCTGGAGGGTGAATCAGAAGAAGCAGAAGTAGGAGAAGGAGAAGGTGAAGTCTGGAGGCTGAATCAGAAGAAGCAGAAGAAGGAGAAGGAGAAGCTGAAGTCTGGAGGGTGAATCAGAAGAAGTAGACGAAGGAGAAGGAGAAGTTGAAGTCTGGAGGGTGAATCAGAAGAAGCAGAAGAAGGAGAAGGAGAAGGTGAAGTCTGGAGGGTGAATCAGAAGAAGTAGAAGAAGGAGAAGGAGAAGGTGAAGTCTGGAGGGTGAATCAGAAGAAGCAGAAGAAGGAGAAGGAGAAGGTGAAGTCTGGAGGGTGAATCAGAAGAAGCAGAAGAAGGAGAAGGAGAAGGTGAAGTCTGGAGGGTGAATCAGAAGAAGTAGAAGAAGGAGAAGGAGAAGTTGAAGTCTGGAGGGTGAAGCAGAAGAAGTAGAAGATGGAGAAGGAGAAGGTGAAGTCAGGAGGGTGAATCAGAAGAAGTAGAAGAAGGAGAAGGAGAAGGTTTGGTCTGGAGGGTGAAGCAGAAGAAGTAGAAGAAGGAGAAGGAGAAGGTGAAGTCAGGAGGGTGAATCAGAAGAAGTAGAAGAAGGAGAAGGAGAAGGTGAAGTCGGGGGGTGAATCAGAAGAAGTAGAAGAATTAGAAGGAGAAGGTGAAGTCTGGAGGGTGAAGCAGAAGAAGTAGAAGAAGGAGAAGGAGAAGGTGAAGTCAGGAGGGTGAATCAGAAGAAGTAGAAGAAGGAGAAGGAGAAGGTGAAGTCAGGAGGGTGAATCAGAAGAAGCAGAAGAAGGAGATATAGAAGGTGAAGTCTTGAGGGTGAATCAGAAGAATCAGAAGAAGGAGAAGGAGAAGGTGAAGTCTGGAGGGTGAAGCAGAAGAAGCAGAAGAAAGAGAAGGAGAAGGTGAAGTCTGGAGGGTGAAGCAGAAGAAACAAAAGAAGGAGAAGGAGAAGGTGAAGACTGGAGGGTGAATCAGAAGAAGTAGAAGAAGGAGAAGGAGAAGGTGAAGTCTATAGGGTGAATCAGAAGAAGTAGAAGAAGGAGAAGGAGAAGGTGAAGTCTGGAGGGTGAATCAGAAGAAGCAGAAGAAGGAGAAGGAGAAGGTGAAGTCTGGAGGGTGAATCAGAAGAAGCAGAAGAAGGAGAAGGAGAAGATGAAGTCTGGAGGGTGAATCAGAAGAAGTAGAAGAAGGAGAAGGAGAAGGTGAGGTCTGGAGGGTGAATCAGAAGAAGCAGAAGAAGGAGAAGGAGAAGGTGAGGTCTGGAGGGTGAATCAGAAGAAGCAGAAGAAGGAGAAGGAGAAGGTGAAGTCTGGAGGGTGAATCAGAAGAAGCAGAAGAAGGAGAAGGAGAAGGTGAAGTCAGGAGTGTGAATCAGAAGAAGCAGAAGAAGGAGAAGGAGAAGGTGAAGTTAGGAGGGTGAATCAGAAGAAGCATTAAAAGGAGAAGGAGCAGGTGAAGTCAGGGGGGTGTAGCAGAAGAAGTAGAAGAAGGAGAAGGAGAAGGTGAAGTCAGGACGATGAAGCAGAAGAAGCAGAAGAAGGAGAAGGTGAAGCCTGGAGGGCGCAGCAGAAGAAGCAGAAGAAGGAGAAGGAGAAGGTGAAGTCTGGAGAGTGAAGCAGAAGAAGGAGAAGGTGAAGGTGAAGTCTGGAGGGCGCAGCAGAAGAAGCAGAAGAAGGAGAATGAGAAGGTGAAGTCTGGAGGGTGAATCAGAAGAAGCAGAAGAAGGAGAAGGAGAAGGTGAAGTCTGGAGGGTGAATCAGAAGAAGTAGAAGAAGGAGAAGGAGAAGGTGAAGTCTGGAGGGTGAAGCAGAAGAAGTAGAAGAAGGAGAAGGTGAAGTCAGGAGGGTGAATCAGAAGAAGTAGAAGAAGGAGAAGGAGAAGGTGAAGTCAGGAGGGTGAATCAGAAGAAGCAGAAGAAGGAGAAGGAGAAGGTGAAGTCTGGAGGGTGAATCAGAAGAATCAGAAGAAGGAGAAGGAGAAGGTGAAGTCTGGAGGGTGAATCAGAAGAAGCAGAAGAAAGATAAGGAGAAGGTGAAGTCTGGAGGGTGAAGCAGAAGAAACAGAAGAAGGAGAAGGAGAAGGTGAAGACTGGAGGGTGAATCAGAAGAAGTAGAAGAAGGAGAAGGAGAAGGTGAAGTCTGGAGGGTGAATCAGAAGAAGTAGAAGAAGGAGAAGGAGAAGTTGAAGTCTGGAGGGTGAATCAGAAGAAGCAGAAGTAGGAGAAGGAGAAGGTGAAGTCTGGAGGCTGAATCAGAAGAAGCAGAAGAAGGAGAAGGAGAAGCTGAAGTCTGGAGGGTGAATCAGAAGAAGTAGACGAAGGAGAAGGAGAAGTTGAAGTCTGGAGGGTGAATCAGAAGAAGCAGAAGAAGGAGAAGGAGAAGGTGAAGTCTGGAGGGTGAATCAGAAGAAGTAGAAGAAGGAGAAGGAGAAGGTGAAGTCTGGAGGGTGAATCAGAAGAAGCAGAAGTAGGAGAAGGAGAAGGTGAAGTCTGGAGGCTGAATCAGAAGAAGCAGAAGAAGGAGAAGGAGAAGCTGAAGTCTGGAGGGTGAATCAGAAGAAGTAGACGAAGGAGAAGGAGAAGTTGAAGTCTGGAGGGTGAATCAGAAGAAGCAGAAGAAGGAGAAGGAGAAGGTGAAGTCTGGAGGGTGAATCAGAAGAAGTAGAAGAAGGAGAAGGAGAAGGTGAAGTCTGGAGGGTGAATCAGAAGAAGCAGAAGAAGGAGAAGGAGAAGGTGAAGTCTGGAGGGTGAATCAGAAGAAGCAGAAGAAGGAGAAGGAGAAGGTGAAGTCTGGAGGGTGAATCAGAAGAAGTAGAAGAAGGAGAAGGAGAAGTTGAAGTCTGGAGGGTGAAGCAGAAGAAGTAGAAGATGGAGAAGGAGAAGGTGAAGTCAGGAGGGTGAATCAGAAGAAGTAGAAGAAGGAGAAGGAGAAGGTTTGGTCTGGAGGGTGAAGCAGAAGAAGTAGAAGAAGGAGAAGGAGAAGGTGAAGTCAGGAGGGTGAATCAGAAGAAGTAGAAGAAGGAGAAGGAGAAGGTGAAGTCGGGGGGTGAATCAGAAGAAGTAGAAGAATTAGAAGGAGAAGGTGAAGTCTGGAGGGTGAAGCAGAAGAAGTAGAAGAAGGAGAAGGAGAAGGTGAAGTCAGGAGGGTGAATCAGAAGAAGTAGAAGAAGGAGAAGGAGAAGGTGAAGTCAGGAGGGTGAATCAGAAGAAGCAGAAGAAGGAGATATAGAAGGTGAAGTCTTGAGGGTGAATCAGAAGAATCAGAAGAAGGAGAAGGAGAAGGTGAAGTCTGGAGGGTGAAGCAGAAGAAGCAGAAGAAAGAGAAGGAGAAGGTGAAGTCTGGAGGGTGAAGCAGAAGAAACAAAAGAAGGAGAAGGAGAAGGTGAAGACTGGAGGGTGAATCAGAAGAAGTAGAAGAAGGAGAAGGAGAAGGTGAAGTCTATAGGGTGAATCAGAAGAAGTAGAAGAAGGAGAAGGAGAAGGTGAAGTCTGGAGGGTGAATCAGAAGAAGCAGAAGAAGGAGAAGGAGAAGGTGAAGTCTGGAGGGTGAATCAGAAGAAGCAGAAGAAGGAGAAGGAGAAGATGAAGTCTGGAGGGTGAATCAGAAGAAGTAGAAGAAGGAGAAGGAGAAGGTGAGGTCTGGAGGGTGAATCAGAAGAAGCAGAAGAAGGAGAAGGAGAAGGTGAGGTCTGGAGGGTGAATCAGAAGAAGCAGAAGAAGGAGAAGGAGAAGGTGAAGTCTGGAGGGTGAATCAGAAGAAGCAGAAGAAGGAGAAGGAGAAGGTGAAGTCAGGAGTGTGAATCAGAAGAAGCAGAAGAAGGAGAAGGAGAAGGTGAAGTTAGGAGGGTGAATCAGAAGAAGCATTAAAAGGAGAAGGAGCAGGTGAAGTCAGGGGGGTGTAGCAGAAGAAGTAGAAGAAGGAGAAGGAGAAGGTGAAGTCAGGACGATGAAGCAGAAGAAGCAGAAGAAGGAGAAGGTGAAGCCTGGAGGGCGCAGCAGAAGAAGCAGAAGAAGGAGAAGGAGAAGGTGAAGTCTGGAGAGTGAAGCAGAAGAAGGAGAAGGTGAAGGTGAAGTCTGGAGGGCGCAGCAGAAGAAGCAGAAGAAGGAGAATGAGAAGGTGAAGTCTGGAGGGTGAATCAGAAGAAGCAGAAGAAGGAGAAGGAGAAGGTGAAGTCTGGAGGGTGAATCAGAAGAAGTAGAAGAAGGAGAAGGAGAAGGTGAAGTCTGGAGGGTGAAGCAGAAGAAGTAGAAGAAGGAGAAGGTGAAGTCAGGAGGGTGAATCAGAAGAAGTAGAAGAAGGAGAAGGAGAAGGTGAAGTCAGGAGGGTGAATCAGAAGAAGCAGAAGAAGGAGAAGGAGAAGGTGAAGTCTGGAGGGTGAATCAGAAGAATCAGAAGAAGGAGAAGGAGAAGGTGAAGTCTGGAGGGTGAATCAGAAGAAGCAGAAGAAAGATAAGGAGAAGGTGAAGTCTGGAGGGTGAAGCAGAAGAAACAGAAGAAGGAGAAGGAGAAGGTGAAGACTGGAGGGTGAATCAGAAGAAGTAGAAGAAGGAGAAGGAGAAGGTGAAGTCTGGAGGGTGAATCAGAAGAAGTAGAAGAAGGAGAAGGAGAAGTTGAAGTCTGGAGGGTGAATCAGAAGAAGCAGAAGTAGGAGAAGGAGAAGGTGAAGTCTGGAGGCTGAATCAGAAGAAGCAGAAGAAGGAGAAGGAGAAGCTGAAGTCTGGAGGGTGAATCAGAAGAAGTAGACGAAGGAGAAGGAGAAGTTGAAGTCTGGAGGGTGAATCAGAAGAAGCAGAAGAAGGAGAAGGAGAAGGTGAAGTCTGGAGGGTGAATCAGAAGAAGTAGAAGAAGGAGAAGGAGAAGGTGAAGTCTGGAGGGTGAATCAGAAGAAGCAGAAGAAGGAGAAGGAGAAGGTGAAGTCTGGAGGGTGAATCAGAAGAAGCAGAAGAAGGAGAAGGAGAAGGTGAAGTCTGGAGGGTGAATCAGAAGAAGTAGAAGAAGGAGAAGGAGAAGTTGAAGTCTGGAGGGTGAAGCAGAAGAAGTAGAAGATGGAGAAGGAGAAGGTGAAGTCAGGAGGGTGAATCAGAAGAATTAGAAGAAGGAGAAGGAGAAGGTGAAGTCAGGAGGGTGAATCAGAAGAAGCAGAAGATGGAGAAGGAGAAGGTGAAGTCTGGAGGGTGAATCAGAAGAATCAGAAGAAGGAGAAGGAGAAGGTGAAGTCTGGAGGGTGAATCAGAAGAAGCAGAGGAAGGAGAAGGAGAAGGTGAAGTCTGGAGGGTGAATCAAAAGAAGCAGAATAAGGAGAAGGAGAAGGTGAAGTCTGGAGGGTGAATCAGAAGAAGCAGAATAAGGAGAAGGAGAAGGTGAAGTCTGGAGGGTGAATCAGAAGAAGCAGAAGAAGGAGAAGGAGAAGGTGAAGTCTGGAGGGTGAATCAGAAGAAGTAGAAGAAGGAGAAGGAGAAGGTGAAGTCTGGAGGGTGAAGCAGAAGAAGTAGAAGAAGGAGAAGGAGAAGGTGAAGTCAGGAGGGTGAATCAGAAGAAGTAGAAGAAGCAGAAGGAGAAGGTGAAGTCAGGAGGGTGAATCAGAAGAAGCAGAAGAAGGAGAAGGAGAAGGTGAAGTCTGGAGGGTGAATCAGAAGAATCAGAAGAAGGAGAAGGAGAAGGTGAAGTCTGGAGGGTGAATCAGAAGAAGCAGAAGAAAGAGAAGGAGAAGGTGAAGTCTGGAGGGTGAAGCAGAAGAAACAGAAGAAGGAGAAGGAGAAGGTGAAGACTGGAGGGTGAATCAGAAGAAGAAGAAGAAGGAGAAGGAGAAGGTGAAGTCTGGAGGGTGAATCAGAAGAAGTAGAAGAAGGAGAAGGAGAAGGTGAAGTCTGGAGGGTGAATCAGAAGAAGCAGAAGAAGGAGAAGGAGAAGGTGAAGTCTGGAGGGTGAATCAGAAGAAGCAGATGAAGGAGAAGGAGAAGGTGAAGTCTGGAGGGTGAATCAGAAGAAGCAGAATAAGGAGAAGGAGAAGGTGAAGTCTGGAGGGTGAATCAGAAGAAGCAGAAGAAGGAGAAGGAGAAGGTGAAGTCGGGGGGTGAATCAGAAGAAGTAGAAGAAGGAGAAGGAGAAGGTTTGGTCTGGAGGGTGAAGCAGAAGAAGTAGAAGAAGGAGAAGGAGAAGGTGAAGTCAGGAGGGTGAATCAGAAGAAGTAGAAGAAGGAGAAGGAGAAGGTGAAGTCAGGAGGGTGAATCAGAAGAAGCAGAAGAAGGAGATATAGAAGGTGAAGTCTTGAGGGTGAATCAGAAGAATCAGCAGAAGGAGAAGGAGAAGGTGAAGTCTGGAGGGTGAAGCAGAAGAAGCAGAAGAAAGAGAAGGAGAAGGTGAAGTCTGGAGGGTGAAGCAGAAGAAACAGAAGAAGGAGAAGGAGAAGGTGAAGACTGGAGGGTGAATCAGAAGAAGTAGAAGAAGGAGAAGGAGAAGGTGAAGTCTATAGGGTGAATCAGAAGAAGTAGAAGAAGGAGAAGGAGAAGGTGAAGTCTGGAGGGTGAATCAGAAGAAGCAGAAGAAGGAGAAGGAGAAGGTGAAGTCTGGAGGGTGAATCAGAAGAAGCAGAAGAAGGAGAAGGAGAAGATGAAGTCTGGAGGGTGAATCAGAAGAAGTAGAAGAAGGAGAAGGAGAAGGTGAGGTCTGGAGGGTGAATCAGAAGAAGCAGAAGAAGGAGAAGGAGAAGGTGAAGTCTGGAGGGTGAATCAGAAGAAGCAGAAGAAGGAGAAGGAGAAGGTGAAGTCTGGAGGGTGAATCAGAAGAAGCAGAAGAAGGAGAAGGAGAAGGTGAAGTCAGGAGGGTGAATCAGAAGAAGCAGAAGAAGGAGAAGGAGATGGTGAAGTTAGGAGGGTGAATCAGAAGAAGCAGAAAAAGGAGAAGGAGCAGGTGAAGTCAGGGAGGTGTGGCAGAAGAAGTAGAAGAAGGAGAAGGAGAAGGTGAAGTCAGGACGATGAAGCAGAAGAAGCAGAAGAAGGAGAAGTTGAAGCCTGGAGGGCGCAGCAGAAGAAGCAGAAGAAGGAGAAGGAGAAGGTGAAGTCTGGAGTGTGAAGCAGAAGAAGCAGAAGAAGGAGAAGGTGAAGGTGAAGTCTGGAGGGCGCAGCAGAAGAAGCAGAAGAAGGAGAATGAGAAGGTGAAGTCTGGAGGGTGAATCAGAAGAAGCAGAAGAAGGAGAAGGAGAAGGTGAATTCTGGAGGGTGAATCAGAAGAAGTAGAAGAAGGAGAAGGAGAAGGTGAAGTCTGGAGGGTGAAGCAGAAGAAGTAGAAGAAGGAGAAGGTGAAGTCAGGAGGGTGAATCAGAAGAAGTAGAAGAAGGAGAAGGAGAAGGTGAAGTCAGGAGGGTGAATCAGAAGAAGCAGAAGAAGAAGAAGGTGAAGTCTGGAGGGTGAATCAGAAGAATCAGAAGAAGGAGAAGGAGAAGGTGAAGTCTGGAGGGTGAATCAGAAGAAGCAGAAGAAAGATAAGGAGAAGGTGAAGTCTGGAGGGTGAAGCAGAAGAAACAGAAGAAGGAGAAGGAGAAGGTGAAGACTGGAGGGTGAATCAGAAGAAGTAGAAGAAGGAGAAGGAGAAGGTGAAGTCTGGAGGGTGAATCAGAAGAAGTAGAAGAAGGAGAAGGAGAAGTTGAAGTCTGGAGGGTGAATCAGAAGAAGCAGAAGTAGGAGAAGGTGAAGGTGAAGTCTGGAGGGTGAATCAGAAGAAGCAGAAGAAGGAGAAGGAGAAGCTGAAGTCTGGAGGGTGAATCAGAAGAAGTAGACGAAGGAGAAGGAGAAGTTGAAGTCTGGAGGGTGAATCAGAAGAAGCAGAAGAAGGAGAAGGAGAAGGTGAAGTCTGGAGGGTGAATCAGAAGAAGTAGAAGAAGGAGAAGGAGAAGGTGAAGTCTGGAGGGTGAATCAGAAGAAGCAGAAGAAGGAGAAGGAGAAGGTGAAGTCTGGAGGGTGAATCAGAAGAAGCAGAAGAAGGAGAAGGAGAAGGTGAAGTCTGGAGGGTGAATCAGAAGAAGTAGAAGAAGGAGAAGGAGAAGTTGAAGTCTGGAGGGTGAAGCAGAAGAAGTAGAAGATGGAGAAGGAGAAGGTGAAGTCAGGAGGGTGAATCAGAAGAAGTAGAAGAAGGAGAAGGAGAAGGTGAAGTCAGGAGGGTGAATCAGAAGAAGCAGAAGATGGAGAAGGAGAAGGTGAAGTCTGGAGGGTGAATCAGAAGAATCAGAAGAAGGAGAAGGAGAAGGTGAAGTCTGGAGGGTGAATCAGAAGAAGCAGAGGAAGGAGAAGGAGAAGGTGAAGTCTGGAGGGTGAATCAAAAGAAGCAGAATAAGGAGAAGGAGAAGGTGAAGTCTGGAGGGTGAATCAGAAGAAGCAGAATAAGGAGAAGGAGAAGGTGAAGTCTGGAGGGTGAATCAGAAGAAGCAGAAGAAGGAGAAGGAGAAGGTGAAGTCTGGAGGGTGAATCAGAAGAAGTAGAAGAAGGAGAAGGAGAAGGTGAAGTCTGGAGGGTGAAGCAGAAGAAGTAGAAGAAGGAGAAGGAGAAGGTGAAGTCAGGAGGGTGAATCAGAAGAAGTAGAAGAAGCAGAAGGAGAAGGTGAAGTCAGGAGGGTGAATCAGAAGAAGCAGAAGAAGGAGAAGGAGAAGGTGAAGTCTGGAGGGTGAATCAGAAGCATCAGAAGAAGGAGAAGGAGAAGGTGAAGTCTGGAGGGTGAATCAGAAGAAGCAGAAGAAAGAGAAGGAGAAGGTGAAGTCTGGAGGGTGAAGCAGAAGAAACAGAAGAAGGAGAAGGAGAAGGTGAAGACTGGAGGGTGAATCAGAAGAAGTAGAAGAAGGAGAAGGAGAAGGTGAAGTCTGGAGGGTGAATCAGAAGAAGTAGAAGAAGGAGAAGGAGAAGGTGAAGTCTGGAGGGTGAATCAGAAGAAGCAGAAGAAGGAGAAGGAGAAGGTGAAGTCTGGAGGGTGAATCAGAAGAAGCAGAAGAAGGAGAAGGAGAAGATGAAGTCTGGAGGGTGAATCGGAAGAAGTAGAAGAAGGAGAAGCAGAAGGTGAAGTCTGGAGGGTGAATCAGAAGAAGTAGAAGAAGGAGAAGGAGAAGTTGAAGTCTGGAGGGTGAATCAGAAGAAGCAGACGAAGGAGAAGGAGAAGGTGAAGTCTGGAGGGTGAATCAGAAGAAGCAGAAGAAGGAGAAGGAGAAGATGAAGTCTGGAGGGTGAATCAGAAGAAGTAGAAGAAGGAGAAGGAGAAGGTGAAGTCTGGAGGGTGAATCAGAAGAAGTAGAAGAAGGAGAAGGAGAAGATGATGTCTGGAGGGTGAATCAGAAGAAACAGAAGAAGGAGCAGGAGAAGGTGAAGTCTGGAGGGTGAATCAGAAGAAGTAGAAGAAGGAGAAGGAGAAGGTGTAATCTGGAGGGTGAATCAGAAGAAGTAGACGAAGGAGAAGGAGAAGGTAAAGTCTGGAGGGTGAATCAGAAGAAGCAGAAGAAGGAGAAGGTGAAGTCTGGAGGGTGAATCAGAAGAAGTAGAAGAAGGAGAAGGAGAAGGTGAAGTCTGGAGGGTGAATCAGAAGAAGCAGAAGAAGGAGAAGGAGAAGGTGAAGTCTGGAGGGTGAATCAGAAGAAGCAGAAGAAGGAGAAGGAGAAGGTGAAGTCTGGAGGGTGAATCAGAAGAAGTAGATGAAGGAGAAGGAGAAGGTGAAGTCTGGAGGGTGAATCAGAAGAAGCAGAAGAAGGAGATGGAGAAGGTGAAGTCTGGAGGGTGAATCAGAAGACGTAGAAGAAGGAGAAGGAGAAGGTGAAGTCTGGAGGGTGAATCAGAAGAAGCAGAAGAAGGAGAAGGAGAAGGTGAAGTCTGGAGGGTGAATCAGAAGAAGCAGAAGAAGGAGAAGGAGAAGGTGAAGTCTGGAGGGTGATTCAGAAGAAGCAGAATAAGGAGAAGGAGAAGGTGAAGTCTGGAGGGTGAATCAGAAGAAGCAGAAGAAGGAGAAGGAGAAGGTGAAGTCTGGAGGGTGAATCAGAAGAAGTAGAAGAAGGAGAAGGAGAAGGTGAAGTCTGGAGGGTGAATCAGAAGAAGTAGAAGAAGGAGAAGGAGAAGGTGAAGTCTGGAGGGTGAATCAGAAGAAGTAGAAGAAGGAGAAGGAGAAGGTGAAGTCTGGAGGGTGAAGCAGAAGAAGTAGAAGAAGGAGAAGGAGAAGGTGAAGTCAGGAGGGTGAATCAGAAGATGTTGAAGAAGGACAAGGAGAAGGTGAAGTCAGGAGGGTGAATCAGAAGAAGCAGAAGAAGGAGAAGGAGAAGGTGAAGTCTGGAGGGTGAATCAGAAGAAGTAGAAGAAGGAGAAGGAGAAGGTGAAGTCTGGAGGGTGAATCAGAAGAAGCAGAAGAAGGAGAAGGAGAAGGTGAAGTCTGGAGGGTGAATCAGAAGAAGCAGAAGAAGGAGAAGGAGAAGGTGAAGTCTGGAGGGTGAATCAGAAGAAGCAGAATAAGGAGAAGGAGAAGGTTAAGTCTGGAGGGTGAATCAGAAGAAGCAGAAGAAGGAGAAGGAGAAGGTGAAGTCTGGAGGGTGAATCAGAAGAAGTAGAAGAAGGAGAAGGAGAAGGTGAAGTCTGGAGGGTGAAGCAGAAGAAGTAGAAGAAGGAGAAGGAGAAGGTGAAGTCAGGAGGGTGAATCAGAAGAAGTAGAAGAAGGAGAAGGAGAAGTTGAAGTCAGGAGGGTGAATCAGAAGAAGCAGAAGAAGGAGATAGAGAAGGTGAAGTCTGGAGGTTGAATCAGAAGAATCAGAAGAAGGAGAAGGAGAAGGTGAAGTCTGGAGGGTGAAGCAGAAGAAGCAGAAGAAAGAGAAGGAGAAGGTGAAGTCTGGAGGGTGAAGCAGAAGAAACAGAAGAAGGAGAAGGAGAAGGTGAAGACTGGAGGGTGAATCAGAAGAAGTAGAAGAAGGAGAAGGAGAAGGTGAAGTCTGGAGGGTGAATCAGAAGAAGTAGAAGAAGGAGAATGAGAAGGTGAAGTCTGGAGGGTGAATCAGAAGAAGCAGAAGAAGGAGAAGGAGAAGGTGACGTCTGGAGGGTGAATCAGAAGAAGCAGAAGAAGGAGAAGGAGAAGATGAAGTCTGGAGGGTGAATCAGAAGAAGTAGAAGAAGGAGAAGGAGAAGGTGAGGTCTGGAGGGTGAATCAGAAGAAGCAGAAGAAGGAGAAGGAGAAGGTGAAGTCTGGAGGGTGAATCAGAAGAAGCAGAAGAAGGAGAAGGAGAAGGTGAAGTCTGGAGGGTGAATCAGAAGAAGCAGAAGAAGGAGAAGGAGAAGGTGAAGTCAGGAGGGTGAATCAGAAGAAGCAGAAGAAGGAGAAGTAGAAGGTGAAGTTAGGAGGGTGAATCAGAAGAAGCAGAAGAAGGAGAAGGAGCAGGTGAAGTCAGGGGGGTGCAGCAGAAGAAGTAGAAGAAGGAGAAGGAGAAGGTGAAGTCAGGACGGTGAAGCAGAAGAAGCAGAAGAAGGAGAAGGAGAAGGTGAAGCCTGGAGGGCGCAGCAGAGGAAGCAGAAGAAGGAGAAGGAGAAGGTGAAGTCTGGAGTGTGAAGCAGAAGAAGCAGAAGAAGGAGAAGGAGAAGGTGAAGTCTGGAGGGCGCAGCAGAAGAAGCAGAAGAAGGAGAATGAGAAGGTGAAGTCTGGAGGGTGAATCAGAAGAAGCAGAAGAAGGAGAAGGAGAAGGTGAAGTCTGGAGGGTGAATCAGAAGAAGTAGAAGAAGGAGAAGGAGAAGGTGAAGTCAGGAGGGTGAATCAGAAGATGTAGAAGAAGGAGAAGGAGAAGGTGAAGTCAGGAGGGTGAATCAGAAGAAGCAGAAGAAGGAGAAGGAGAAGGTGAAGTCTGGAGGGTGAATCAGAAGAAGTAGAAGAAGGAGAAGGAGAAGGTGAAGTCTGGAGGGTGAATCAGAAGAAGCAGAAGAAGGAGAAGAAGAAGGTGAAGTCTGGAGGGTGAATCAGAAGAAGCAGAAGAAGGAGAAGGAGAAGGTGAAGTCTGGAGGGTGAATCAGAAGAAGCAGAATATTGAGAAGGAGAAGGTTAAGTCTGGAGGGTGAATCAGAAGAAGCAGAAGAAGGAGAAGGAGAAGGTGAAGTCTGGAGGGTGAATCAGAAGAAGTAGAAGAAGGAGAAGTAGAAGGTGAAGTCTGGAGGGTGAAGCAGAAGAAGTAGAAGAAGGAGAAGGTGAAGGTGAAGTCAGGAGGGTGAATCAGAAGAAGTAGAAGAAGGAGAAGGAGAAGGTGAAGTCAGGAGGGTGAATCAGAAGAAGCAGAAGAAGGAGATAGAGAAGGTGAAGTCTGGAGGGTGAATCAGAAGAATCAGAAGAAGGAGAAGGAGAAGGTGAAGTCTGGAGGGTGAAGCAGAAGAAGCAGAAGAAAGAGAAGGAGAAGGAGAAGTCTGGAGGGTGAAGCAGAAGAAACAGAAGAAGGAGAAGGAGAATGTGAAGACTGGAGGGTGAATCAGAAGAAGTAGAAGAAGGAGAAGGAGAAGATGAAGTCTGGAGGGTGAATCAGAAGAAGTAGAAGAAGGAGAAGGAGAAGGTGAAGTCTGGAGGGAGAATCAGAAGAAGCAGAAGAAGGAGAAGGAGAAGGTGAAGTCTGGAGGATGAATCAGAAGAAGCAGAAGAAGGAGAAGGAGAAGATGAAGTCTGGAGGGTGAATCAGAAGAAGTAGAAGAAGGAGAAGGAGAAGGTGAGGTCTGGAGGGTGAATCAGAAGAAGCAGAAGAAGGAGAAGGAGAAGGTGAAGTCTGGAGGGTGAATCAGAAGAAGCAGAAGAAGGAGAAGGAGAAGGTGAAGTCTGGAGGGTGAATCAGAAGAAGCAGAAGAAGGAGAAGGAGAAGGTGAAGTCAGGAGGGTGAATCAGAAGAAGCAGAAGAAGGAGAAGGAGAAGGTGAAGTTAGGAGGGTGAATCAGAAGAAGCAGAAGAAGGAGAAGGAGCAGGTGAAGTCAGGGGGGTGTAGCAGAAGAAGTAGAAGAAGGAGAAGGAGAAGGTGAAGTCAGGACGGAGAAGCAGAAGAAGCAGAAGAAGGAGAAGGAGAAGGTGAAGCCTGGAGGGCGCAGCAGAAGAAGCAGAAGAAGGAGAAGGAGAAGGTGAAGTCTGGAGTGTGAAGCAGAAGAAGCAGAAGAAGGAGAAGGAGAAGGTGAAGTCTGGAGGGCGCAGCAGAAGAAGCAGAAGAAGGAGAATGAGAAGGTGAAGTCTGGAGGGTGAATCAGAAGAAGCAGAAGAAGGAGAAGAAGAAGGTGAAGTCTGGAGGTTGAATCAGAAGAAGTAGAAGAAGGAGAAGGAGAAGGTGAAGTCTGGAGGGTGAAGCAGAAGAAGTAGAAGAAGGAGAAGGAGAAGGTGAAGTCAGGAGGGTGAATCAGAAGAAGTAGAAGAAGGAGAAGGAGAAGGTGAAGTCAGGAGGGTGAATCAGAAGAAGCAGAAGAAGGAGAAGGAGAAGGTGAAGTCTGGAGGGTGAATCAGAAGAATCAGAAGAAGGAGAAGGAGAAGGTGAAGTCTGGAGGGTGAATCAGAAGAAGCAGAAGAAAGAGAAGGAGAAGGTGAAGTCTGGAGGGTGAAGCAGAAGAAACAGAAGAAGGAGAAGGAGAAGGTGAAGACTGGAGGGTGAATCAGAAGAAGTAGAAGAAGGAGAAGGAGAAGGTGAAGTCTGGAGGGTGAATCAGAAGAAGTAGAAGAAGGAGAAGGAGAAGTTGAAGTCTGGAGGGTGAATCAGAAGAAGCAGAAGAAGGAGAAGGAGAAGGTGAAGTCTGGAGGGTGAATCAGAAGAAGCAGAAGAAGGAGAAGGAGAAGATGAAGTCTGGAGGGTGAATCAGAAGAAGTAGAAGAAGGAGAAGGAGAAGTTGAAGTCTGGAGGGTGAATCAGAAGAAGTAGAAGAAGGAGAAGGAGAACATGAAGTCTGGAGGGTGAATCAGAAGAAACAGAAGAAGGAGAAGGGGAAGGTGAAGTCTGGAGGGTGAATCAGACGAAGTAGAAGAAGGATAAGGAGAAGGTGTAGTCTGGAGGGTGAATCAGAAGAAGTAGACGAAGGAGAAGGAGAAGGTGAAGTCTGGAAGGTGAATCAGAAGAAGCAGAAGAAGGAGAAGGAGAAGGTGAAGTCAGGAGGGTGAATCGGAAGATGTAGAAGAAGGAGAAGGAGAAGGTGAAGTCAGGAGGGTGAATCAGAAGAAGCAGAAGAAGGAGAAGGAGAAGGTGAAGTCTGGAGGGTGAATCAGAAGAAGCAGAATAAGGAGAAGGAGAAGGTTAAGTCTGGAGGGTGAATCAGAAGAAGCAGAAGAAGGAGAAGGAGAAGGTGAAGTCTGGAGGGTGAATCAGAAGAAGTAGAAGAAGGAGAAGGAGAAGGTGAAGTCTGGAGGGTGAAGCAGAAGAAGTAGAAGAAGGAGAAGGAGAAGGTGAAGTCAGGAGGGTGAATCAGAAGAAGTAGAAGAAGGAGAAGGAGAAGGTGAAGTCAGGAGGGTGAATCAGAAGAAGCAGAAGAAGGAGATAGAGAAGGTGAAGTCTGGAGGGTGAATCAGAAGAATCAGAAGAAGGAGAAGGAGAAGGTGAAGTCTGGAGGGTGAAGCAGAAGAAGCAGAAGAAAGAGAAGGAGAAGGTGAAGTCTGGAGGGTGAAGCAGAAGAAACAGAAGAAGGAGAAGGAGAAGGTGAAGACTGGAGGGTGAATCAGAAGAAGTAGAAGAAGGAGAAGGAGAAGGTGAAGTCTGGAGGGTGAATCAGAAGAAGTAGAAGAAGGAGAAGGAGAAGGTGAAGTCTGGAGGGAGAATCAGAAGAAGCAGAAGAAGGAGAAGGAGAAGGTGAAGTCTGGAGGATGAATCAGAAGAAGCAGAAGAAGGAGAAGGAGAAGATGAAGTCTGGAGTGTGAATCAGAAGAAGTAGAAGAAGGAGAAGGAGAAGGTGAGGTCTGGAGGGTGAATCAGAAGAAGCAGAAGAAGGAGAAGGAGAAGGTGAAGTCTGGAGGGTGAATCAGAAGAAGCAGAAGAAGGAGAAGGAGAAGGTGAAGTCTGGAGGGTGAATCAGAAGAAGCAGAAGAAGGAGAAGGAGAAGGTGAAGTCAGGAGGGTGAATCAGAAGAAGCAGAAGAAGGAGAAGGAGAAGGTGAAGTTAGGAGGGTGAATCAGAAGAAGCAGAAGAAGGAGAAGGAGCAGGTGAAGTCAGGGGGGTGTAGCAGAAGAAGTAGAAGAAGGAGAAGGAGAAGGTGAAGTCAGGACGGTGAAGCAGAAGAAGCAGAAGAAGGAGAAGGAGAAGGTGAAGCCTGGAGGGCGCAGCAGAAGAAGCAGAAGAAGGAGAAGGAGAAGGTGAAGTCTGGAGTGTGAAGCAGAAGAAGCAGAAGAAGGAGAAGGAGAAGGTGAAGTCTGGAGGGCGCAGCAGAAGAAGCAGAAGAAAGAGAATGAGAAGGTGAAGTCTGGAGGGTGAATCAGAAGAAGCAGAAGAAGGAGAAGGAGAAGGTGAAGTCTGGAGGTTGAATCAGAAGAAGTAGAAAAAGGAGAAGGAGAAGGTGAAGTCTGGAGGGTGAAGCAGAAGAAGTAGAAGAAGGAGAAGGAGAAGGTGAAGTCAGGAGGGTGAATCAGAAGAAGTAGAAGAAGGAGAAGGAGAAGGTGAAGTCAGGAGGGTGAATCAGAAGAAGCAGAAGAAGGAGAAGGAGATGGTGAAGTCTGGAGGGTGAATCAGAAGAATCAGAAGAAGGAGAAGGAGAAGGTGAAGTCTGGAGGGTGAATCAGAAGAAGCAGAAGAAAGAGAAGGAGAAGGTGAAGTCTGGAGGGTGAAGCAGAAGAAACAGAAGAAGGAGAAGGAGAAGGTGAAGACTGGAGGGTGAATCAGAAGAAGTAGAAGAAGGAGAAGGAGAAGGTGAAGTCTGGAGGGTGAATCAGAAGAAGTAGAAGAAGGAGAAGGAGAAGTTGAAGTCTGGAGGGTGAATCAGAAGAAGCAGAAGAAGGAGAAGGAGAAGGTGAAGTCTGGAGGGTGTATCAGAAGAAGCAGAAGAAGGAGAAGGAGAAGATGAAGTCTGGACGGTGAATCAGAAGAAGTAGAAGAAGGAGAAGGAGAAGGTGAAGTCTGGAGGGTGAATCAGAAGAAGTAGAAGAAGGATAAGGAGAACATGAAGTCTGGAGGGTGAATCAGAAGAAACAGAAGAAGGAGAAGGAGAAGGTGAAGTCTGGAGGGTGAATCAGAAGAAGTAGAAGAAGGAGAAGGAGAAGGTGTAGTCTGGAGGGTGAATCAGAAGAAGTAGACGAAGGAGAAGGAGAAGGTGAAGTCTGGAGGGTGAATCAGAAGAAGCAGAAGAAGGAGAAGGAGAAGGTGAAGTCTGGAGGGTGAATCAGATGAAGTAGAAGAAGGAGAAGGATAAGGTGAAGTCTGGAGGGTGAATCGGAAGAAGCAGAAGAAGGAGAAGGAGAAGGTGAAGTCTGGAGGGTGAATCAGAAGAAGCAGAAGAAGGAGAAGGAGAAGGTGAAGTCTGGAGGGTGAATCAGAAGAAGTAGAAGAAGGAGAAGGAGAAGGTGTAGTCTGGAGGGTGAATCAGAAGAAGTAGACGAAGGAGAAGGAGAAGGTGAAGTCTGGAGGGTGAATCAGAAGAAGCAGAAGAAGGAGAAGGAGAAGGTGAAGTATGGAGGGTGAATCAGATGAAGTAGAAGAAGGAGAAGGAGAAGGTGAAGTCTGGAGGGTGAATCGGAAGAAGCAGAAGAAGGAGAAGGAGAAGGTGAAGTCTGGAGGGTGAATCAGAAGAAGCAGAAGAAGGAGAAGGAGAAGGTGAAGTCTGGAGGGTGAATCAGAAGAAGTAGAAGAAGGAGAAGGAGAAGTTGAAGTCTGGAGGGTGAAGCAGAGGAAGTAGAAGATGGAGAAGGAGAAGTTGAAGTCAGGAGGGTGAATCAGAAGATGTAGAAGAAGGAGAAGGAGAAGGTGAAGTCAGGAGGGTGAATCATAAGAAGCAGAAGAAGGAGAAGGAGAAGGTGAAGTCTGGAGGGTGAATCAGAAGAAGTAGAAGAAGGAGAAGGAGAAGGTGAAGTCTGGAGGGTGAATCAGAAGAAGCAGAAGAAGGAGAAGGAGAAGGTGAAGTCTGGAGGGTGAATCAGAAGAAGCAGAAGAAGGAGAAGGAGAAGGTGAAGTCTGGAGTGTGAATCAGAAGAAGCAGAATAAGGAGAAGGAGATGGTTAAGTCTGGAGGGTGAATCAGAAGAAGCAGAAGAAGGAGAAGGAGAAGGTGAAGTCTGGAGGGTGAATCAGAAGAAGTAGAAGAAGGAGAAGGAGAAGGTGAAGTCTGGAGGGTGAACAGAAGAAGTAGAAGAAGGAGAAGGAGAAGGTGAAGTCAGGAGGGTGAATCAGAAGAAGTAGAAGAAGGAGAAGGAGAAGGTGAAGTCAGGAGGGTGAATCAGAAGAAGCAGAAGAAGGAGATAGAGAAGGTGAAGTCTGGAGGGTGAATCAGAAGAATCAGAAGAAGGAGAAGGAGAAGGTGAAGTCTGGAGGGTGAAGCAGAAGAAGCAGAAGAAAGAGAAGGAGAAGGTGAAGTCTGGAGGGTGAAGCAGAAGAAACAGAAGAAGGAGAAGGAGAAGGAGAAGACTGGAGGGTGAATCAGAAGAAGTAGAAGAAGGAGAAGGAGAAGGTGAAGTCTGCAGGGTGAATCAGAAGAAGTAGAAGAAGGAGAAGGAGAAGGTGAAGTCTGGAGGGTGAATCAGAAGAAGCAGAAGAAGGAGAAGGAGAAGGTGAAGTCTGGAGGGTGAATCAGAAGAAGCAGAAGAAGGAGAAGGAGAAGATGAAGTCTGGAGGGTGAATCAGAAGAAGTAGAAGAAGGAGAAGGAGAAGGTGAGGTCTGTAGGGTGAATCAGAAGAAGCAGAAGAAGGAGAAGGAGAAGGTGAAGTCTGGAGGGTGAATCAGAAGAAGCAGAAGAAGAAGAAGGAGAAGGTGAAGTCTGGAAGGTGAATCAGATGAAGCAGAAGAAGGAGAAGGAGAAGGTGAAGTCAGGAGGGTGAATCAGAAGAAGCAGAATAAGGAGAAGGAGAAGGTGAAGTTAGGAGGGTGAATCAGAAGAAGCAGAAGAAGGAGAAGGAGCAGGTGAAGTCAGGGGGGTGTAGCAGAAGAAGTAGAAGAAGGAGAAGGAGAAGGTGAAGTCAGGACGGTGAAGCAGAAGAAGCAGAAGAAGGAGAAGGAGAAGGTGAAGCCTGGAGGGCGCAGCAGAAGAAGCAGAAGAAGGAGTAGGAGAAGGTGAAGTCTGGAGTGTGAAGCAGAAGAAGCAGAAGAAGGAGAAGGAGAAGGTGAAGTCTGGAGGGCGCAGCAGAAGAAGCAGAAGAAGGAGAATGAGAAGGTGAAGTCTGGAGGGTGAATCAGAAGAAGCAGAAGAAGGAGAAGGAGAAGGTGAAGTCTGGAGGTTGAATCAGAAGAAGTAGAAGAAGGAGAAGGAGAAGGTGAAGTCTGGAGGGTGAAGCAGAAGAAGTAGAAGAAGGAGAAGGAGAAGGTGAAGTCAGGAGGGTGAATCAGAAGAAGTAGAAGAAGGAGAAGGAGAAGGTGAAGTCAGGAGGGTGAATCAGAAGAAGCAGAAGAAGGAGAAGGAGAAGGTGAAGTCTGGAGGGTGAATCAGAAGAATCAGAAGAAGGAGAAGGAGAAGGTGAAGTCTGGAGGGTGAATCAGAAGAAGCAGAAGAAAGAGAAGGAGAAGGTGAAGTCTGGAGGGTGAAGCAGAAGAAACAGAAGAAGGAGAAGGAGAAGGTGAAGACTGGAGGGTGAATCAGAAGAAGTAGAAGAAGGAGAAGGAGAAGGTGAAGTCTGGAGGGTGAATCAGAAGAAGTAGAAGAAGGAGAAGGAGAAGTTGAAGTCTGGAGGGTGAATCAGAAGAAGCAGAAGAAGGAGAAGGAGAAGGTGAAGTCTGGAGGGTGAATCAGAAGAAGTAGAAGAAGGAGAAGGAGAAGGTGAAGTCTGGAGGGTGAAGCAGAAGAAGTAGAAGAAGGAGAAGGAGAAGGTGAAGTCAGGAGGGTGAATCAGAAGAATTAGAAGAAGGAGAAGGAGAAGGTGAAGTCAGGAGGGTGAATCAGAAGAAGCAGAAGAAGGAGATAGAGAAGGTGAAGTCTGGAGGGTGAATCAGAAGAATCAGAAGAAGGAGAAGGAGAAGGTGAAGTCTGGAGGGTGAAGCAGAAGAAGCAGAAGAAAGAGAAGGAGAAGGTGAAGTCTGGAGGGTGAAGCAGAAGAAACAGAAGAAGGAGAAGGAGAAGGTGAAGACTGGAGGGTGAATCAGAAGAAGTAGAAGAAGGAGAAGGAGAAGGTGAAGTCTGGAGGGTGAATCAGAAGAAGTAGAAGAAGGAGAAGGAGAAGGTGAAGTCTGGAGGGAGAATCAGAAGAAGCAGAAGAAGGAGAACGAGAAGGTTAAGTCTGGAGGGTGAATCAGAAGAAGCAGAAGAAGGAGAAGGAGATGGTGAAGTCTGGAGGGTGAATCAGAAGAAGTAGAAGAAGGAGAAGGAGAAGGTGAAGTCTGGAGGGTGAAGCAGAAGAAGTAGAAGAAGGAGAAGGAGAAGGTGAAGTCAGGAGGGTGAATCAGAAGAAGTAGAAGAAGGAGAAGGAGAAGGTGAAGTCAGGAGGGTGAATCAGAAGAAGCAGAAGAAGGAGATAGAGAAGGTGAAGTCTGGAGGGTGAATCAGAAGAATCAGAAGAAGGAGAAGGAGAAGGTGAAGTCTGGAGGGTGAAGCAGAAGAAGCAGAAGAAAGAGAAGGAGAAGGTGAACTCTGGAGGGTGAAGCAGAAGAAACAGAAGAAGGAGAAGGAGAAGGTGAAGACTGGAGGGTGTATCAGAAGAAGTAGAAGAAGGAGAAGGAGAAGGTGAAGTCTGGAGGGTGAATCAGAAGAAGTAGAAGAAGGAGAAGGAGAAGGTGAAGTCTGGAGGGAGAATCAGAAGAAGCAGAAGAAGGAGAAGGAGAAGGTGAAGTCTGGAGGATGAATCAGAAGAAGCAGAATAAGGAGAAGGAGAAGATGAAGTCTGGAGTGTGAATCAGAAGAAGTAGAAGAAGGAGAAGGAGAAGGTGAGGTCTGGAGGGTGAATCAGAAGAAGCAGAAGAAGGAGAAGGAGAAGGTGAAGTCTGGAGGGTGAATCAGAAGAAGCAGAAGAAGGAGAAGGAGTAGGTGAAGTCTGGAGGGTGAATCAGAAGAAGCAGAAGAAGGAGAAGGAGAAGGTGAAGTCAGGAGGGTGAATCAGAAGAAGCAGAAGAAGGAGAAGGAGAAGGTGAAGTTAGGAGGGTGAATCAGAAGAAGCAGAAGAAGGAGAAGGAGCAGGTGAAGTCAGGGGGGTGTAGCAGAAGAAGTAGAAGAAGGAGAAGGAGAAGGTGAAGTCAGGACGGTGAAGCAGAAGAAGCAGAAGAAGGAGAAGGAGAAGGTGAAGCCTGGAGGGCGCAGCAGAAGAAGCAGAAGAAGGAGAAGGAGAAGGTGAAGTCTGGAGTGTGAAGCAGAAGAAGCAGAAGAAGGAGAAGGAGAAGGTGAAGTCTGGAGGGCGCAGCAGAAGAAGCAGAAGAAAGAGAATGAGAAGGTGAAGTCTGGAGGGTGAATCAGAAGAAGCAGAAGAAGGAGAAGGAGAAGGTGAAGTCTGGAGGTTGAATCAGAAGAAGTAGAAAAAGGAGAAGGAGAAGGTGAAGTCTGGAGGGTGAAGCAGAAGAAGTAGAAGAAGGAGAAGGAGAAGGTGAAGTCAGGAGGGTGAATCAGAAGAAGTAGAAGAAGGAGAAGGAGAAGGTGAAGTCAGGAGGGTGAATCAGAAGAAGCAGAAGAAGGAGAAGGAGATGGTGAAGTCTGGAGGGTGAATCAGAAGAATCAGAAGAAGGAGAAGGAGAAGGTGAAGTCTGGAGGGTGAATCAGAAGAAGCAGAAGAAAGAGAAGGAGAAGGTGAAGTCTGGAGGGGGAAGCAGAAGAAACAGAAGAAGGAGAAGGAGAAGGTGAAGACTGGAGGGTGAATCAGAAGAAGTAGAAGAAGGAGAAGGAGAAGGTGAAGTCTGGAGGGTGAATCAGAAGAAGTAGAAGAAGGAGAAGGAGAAGTTGAAGTCTGGAGGGTGAATCAGAAGAAGCAGAAGAAGGAGAAGGAGAAGGTGAAGTCTGGAGGGTGTATCAGAAGAAGCAGAAGAAGGAGAAGGAGAAGATGAAGTCTGGAGGGTGAATCAGAAGAAGTAGAAGAAGGAGAAGGAGAAGGTGAAGTCTGGAGGGTGAATCAGAAGAAGTAGAAGAAGGATAAGGAGAACATGAAGTCTGGAGGGTGAATCAGAAGAAACAGAAGAAGGAGAAGGAGAAGGTGAAGTCTGGAGGGTGAATCAGAAGAAGTAGAAGAAGGAGAAGGAGAAGGTGTAGTCTGGAGGGTGAATCAGAAGAAGTAGACGAAGGAGAAGGAGAAGGTGAAGTCTGGAGGGTGAATCAGAAGAAGCAGAAGAAGGAGAAGGAGAAGGTGAAGTCTGGAGGGTGAATCAGATGAAGTAGAAGAAGGAGAAGGATAAGGTGAAGTCTGGAGGGTGAATCGGAAGAAGCAGAAGAAGGAGAAGGAGAAGGTGAAGTCTGGAGGGTGAATCAGAAGAAGCAGAAGAAGGAGAAGGAGAAGGTGAAGTCTGGAGGGTGAATCAGAAGAAGTAGAAGAAGGAGAAGGAGAAGGTGTAGTCTGGAGGGTGAATCAGAAGAAGTAGACGAAGGAGAAGGAGAAGGTGAAGTCTGGAGGGTGAATCAGAAGAAGCAGAAGAAGGAGAAGGAGAAGGTGAAGTATGGAGGGTGAATCAGATGAAGTAGAAGAAGGAGAAGGAGAAGGTGAAGTCTGGAGGGTGAATCGGAAGAAGCAGAAGAAGGAGAAGTAGAAGGTGAAGTCTGGAGGGTGAATCAGAAGAAGCAGAAGAAGGAGAAGGAGAAGGTGAAGTCTGGAGGGTGAATCAGAAGAAGTAGAAGAAGGAGAAGGAGAAGTTGAAGTCTGGAGGGTGAAGCAGAGGAAGTAGAAGATGGAGAAGGAGAAGGTGAAGTCAGGAGGGTGAATCAGAAGATGTAGAAGAAGGAGAAGGAGAAGGTGAAGTCAGGAGGGTGAATCATAAGAAGCAGAAGAAGGAGAAGGAGAAGGTGAAGTCTGGAGGGTGAATCAGAAGAAGTAGAAGAAGGAGAAGGAGAAGGTGAAGTCTGGAGGGTGAATCAGAAGAAGCAGAAGAAGGAGAAGGAGAAGGTGAAGTCTGGAGGGTGAATCAGAAGAAGCAGAAGAAGGAGAAGGAGAAGGTGAAGTCTGGAGTGTGAATCAGAAGAAGCAGAATAAGGAGAAGGAGATGGTTAAGTCTGGAGGGTGAATCAGAAGAAGCAGAAGAAGGAGAAGGAGAAGGTGAAGTCTGGAGGGTGAATCAGAAGAAGTAGAAGAAGGAGAAGGAGAAGGTGAAGTCTGGAGGGTGAACAGAAGAAGTAGAAGAAGGAGAAGGAGAAGGTGAAGTCAGGAGGGTGAATCAGAAGAAGTAGAAGAAGGAGAAGGAGAAGGTGAAGTCAGGAGGGTGAATCAGAAGAAGCAGAAGAAGGAGATAGAGAAGGTGAAGTCTGGAGGGTGAATCAGAAGAATCAGAAGAAGGAGAAGGAGAAGGTGAAGTCTGGAGGGTGAAGCAGAAGAAGCAGAAGAAAGAGAAGGAGAAGGTGAAGTCTGGAGGGTGAAGCAGAAGAAACAGAAGAAGGAGAAGGAGAAGGAGAAGACTGGAGGGTGAATCAGAAGAAGTAGAAGAAGGAGAAGGAGAAGGTGAAGTCTGCAGGGTGAATCAGAAGAAGTAGAAGAAGGAGAAGGAGAAGGTGAAGTCTGGAGGGTGAATCAGAAGAAGCAGAAGAAGGAGAAGGAGAAGGTGAAGTCTGGAGGGTGAATCAGAAGAAGCAGAAGAAGGAGAAGGAGAAGATGAAGTCTGGAGGGTGAATCAGAAGAAGTAGAAGAAGGAGAAGGAGAAGGTGAGGTCTGTAGGGTGAATCAGAAGAAGCAGAAGAAGGAGAAGGAGAAGGTGAAGTCTGGAGGGTGAATCAGAAGAAGCAGAAGAAGAAGAAGGAGAAGGTGAAGTCTGGAAGGTGAATCAGATGAAGCAGAAGAAGGAGAAGGAGAAGGTGAAGTCAGGAGGGTGAATCAGAAGAAGCAGAATAAGGAGCAGGAGAAGGTGAAGTTAGGAGGGTGAATCAGAAGAAGCAGAAGAAGGAGAAGGAGCAGGTGAAGTCAGGGGGGTGTAGCAGAAGAAGTAGAAGAAGGAGAAGGAGAAGGTGAAGTCAGGACGGTGAAGCAGAAGAAGCAGAAGAAGGAGAAGGAGAAGGTGAAGCCTGGAGGGCGCAGCAGACGAAGCAGAAGAAGGAGTAGGAGAAGGTGAAGTCTGGAGTGTGAAGCAGAAGAAGCAGAAGAAGGAGAAGGAGAAGGTGAAGTCTGGAGGGCGCAGCAGAAGAAGCAGAAGAAGGAGAATGAGAAGGTGAAGTCTGGAGGGTGAATCAGAAGAAGCAGAAGAAGGAGAAGGAGAAGGTGAAGTCTGGAGGTTGAATCAGAAGAAGTAGAAGAAGGAGAAGGAGAAGGTGAAGTCTGGAGGGTGAAGCAGAAGAAGTAGAAGAAGGAGAAGGAGAAGGTGAAGTCAGGAGGGTGAATCAGAAGAAGTAGAAGAAGGAGAAGGAGAAGGTGAAGTCAGGAGGGTGAATCAGAAGAAGCAGAAGAAGGAGAAGGAGAAGGTGAAGTCTGGAGGGTGAATCAGAAGAATCAGAAGAAGGAGAAGGAGAAGATGAAGTCTGGAGGGTGAATCAGAAGAAGCAGAAGAAAGAGAAGGAGAAGGTGAAGTCTGGAGGGTGAAGCAGAAGAAACAGAAGAAGGAGAAGGAGAAGGTGAAGACTGGAGGGTGAATCAGAAGAAGTAGAAGAAGGAGAAGGAGAAGGTGAAGTCTGGAGGGTGAATCAGAAGAAGTAGAAGAAGGAGAAGGAGAAGTTGAAGTCTGGAGGGTGAATCAGAAGAAGCAGAAGAAGGAGAAGGAGAAGGTGAAGTCTGGAGGGTGAATCAGAAGAAGCAGAAGAAGGAGAAGGAGAAGATGAAGTCTGGAGGGTGAATCAGAAGAAGTAGAAGAAGGAGAAGGAGAAGGTGAAGTCTGGAGGGTGGATCAGAAGAAGTAGAAGAAGGAGAAGGAGAAGATGAAGTCTGGAGGGTGAATCAGAAGAAACAGAAGAAGGAGAAGGAGAAGGTGAAGTCTGGAGGGTGAATCAGAAGAAGTAGAAGAAGGAGAAGGAGAAGGTGTAGTCTGGAGGGTGAATCAGAAGAAGTAGACGAAGGAGAAGGAGAAGGTGAAGTCTGGAGGGTGAATCAGAAGAAGCAGAAGAAGGAGAAGGAGAAGGTGAAGTCTGGAGGGTGAATCAGATGAAGTAGAAGAAGGAGAAGGAGAAGGTGAAGTCTGGAGGGTGAATCAGAATAAGCAGAAGAAGGAGAAGGAGAAGGTGAAGTCTGGAGGGTGAATCAGAAGAAGCAGAAGAAGGAGAAGGAGAAGGTGAAGTCTGGAGGGTGAATCAGAAGAAGTAGAAGAAGGAGAAGGAGAAGTTGAAGTCTGGAGGGTGAAGCAGAGGAAGTAGAAGATGGAGAAGGAGAAGGTGAAGTCAGGAGGGTGAATCAGAAGAAGTAGAAGAAGGAGAAGGAGAAGGTGAAGTCAGGAGGGTGAATCAGAAGAAGCAGAAGATGGAGAAGGAGAAGGTGAAGTCTGGAGGGTGAATCAGAAGAATCAGAAGAAGGAGAAGGAGAAGGTGAAGTCTGGAGGGTGAATCAGAAGAAGCAGAGGAAGGAGAAGGAGAAGGTGAAGTCTGGAGGGTGAATCAGAAGAAGCAGAATAAGGAGAAGGAGAAGGTGAAGTCTGGAGGGTGAATCAGAAGAAGCAGAATAAGGAGAAGGAGAAGGTGAAGTCTGGAGGGTGAATCAGAAGAAGCAGAAGAAGGAGAAGGAGAAGGTGAAGTCTGGAGGGTGAATCAGAAGAAGCAGAAGAAGGAGAAGGAGAAGGTGAAGTCTGGAGGGTGAAGCAGAAGAAGGAGAAGAAGGAGAAGGAGAAGGTGAGGTCTGGAGGGTGAATCGGAAGAAGTAGAAGAAGGAGAAGGAGAAGGTGAAGTCAGGAGGGTGAATCAGAAGAAGCAGAAGAAGGAGAAGGAGAAGGTGAAGTCTGGAGGGTGAATCAGAAGAATCAGAAGAAGGAGAAGGAGAAGGTGAAGTCTGGAGGGTGAATCAGAAGAAGCAGAAGAAAGAGAAGGAGAAGGTGAAGTCTGGAGGGTGAAGCAGAAGAAACAGAAGAAGGAGAAGGAGAAGGTGAAGACTGGAGGGTGAATCAGAAGAAGTAGAAGAAGGAGAAGGAGAAGGTGAAGTCTGGAGGGTGAATCAGAAGAAGTAGAAGAAGGAGAAGGAGAAGGTGAAGTCTGGAGGGTGAATCAGAAGAAGCAGAAGAAGGAGAAGGAGAAGGTGAAGTCTGGAGGGTGAATAAGAAGAAGCAGAAGAAGGAGAAGGAGAAGATGAAGTCTGGAGGGTGAATCGGAAGAAGTAGAAGAAGGAGAAGGAGAAGATGAAGTCTGGAGGGTGAATCAGAAGAAGTAGAAGAAGGAGAAGGAGAAGTTGAAGTCTGGAGGGTGAATCAGAAGAAGCAGAAGAAGGAGAAGGAGAAGGTGAAGTCTGGAGGGTGAATCAGAAGAAGCAGAAGAAGGAGAAGGAGAAGATGAAGTCTGGAGGGTGAATCAGAAGAAGTAGAAGAAGGAGAAGGAGAAGGTGAAGTCTGGAGGGTGAATCAGAAGAAGTAGAAGAAGGAGAAGGAGAAGATGAAGTCTGGAGGGTGAATCAGAAGAAGAAGAAGAAGGAGAAGGAGAAGGTGTAGTCTGGAGGGTGAATCAGAAGAAGTAGACGAAGGAGAAGGAGAAGGTGAAGTCTGGAGGGTGAATCAGAAGAAGCAGAAGAAGGAGAAGGAGAAGGTGAAGTCTGGAGGGTGAATCAGAAGAAGCAGAAGAAGGAGAAGGAGAAGATGAAGTCTGGAGGGTGAATCAGAAGAAGTAGAAGAAGGAGAAGGTGAAGTCTGGAGGGTGAATCAGAAGAAACAGAAGAAGGAGAAGGAGAAGGTGAAGTCTGGAGGGTGAATCAGAAGAAGAAGAAGAAGGAGAAGGAGAAGGTGTAGTCTGGAGGGTGAATCAGAAGAAGTAGACGAAGGAGAAGGAGAAGGTGAAGTCTGGAGGGTGAATCAGAAGAAGCAGAAGAAGGAGAAGGAGAAGGTAAAGTCTGGAGGGTGAATCAGAAGAAGTAGAAGAAGGAGAAGGAGAAGGTGAAGTCTGGAGGGTGAATCAGAAGAAGCAGAAGAAGGAGAAGGAGAAGGTGAAGTCTGGAGGGTGAATCAGAAGAAGCAGAAGAAGGAGAAGGTGAAGTCTGGAGGGTGAATCAGAAGAAGTAGAAGAAGGAGAAGGAGAAGTTGAAGTCTGGAGGGTGAAGCAGAAGAAGTAGAAGAAGGAGAAGGAGAAGGTGAAGTCAGGAGGGTGAATCAGAAGAAGTAGAAGAAGGAGAAGGAGAAGGTGAAGTCAGGAGTGTGAATCAGAAGAAGCAGAAGAAGGAGATAGAGAAGGTGAAGTCTGGAGGGTGAATCAGAAGAATCAGAAGAAGGAGAAGGAGAAGGTGAAGTCTGGAGGGTGAAGCAGAAGAAGCAGAAGAAAGAGAAGGAGAAGGTGAAGTCTGGAGGGTGAAGCAGAAGAAACAGAAGAAGGAGAAGGAGAAGGTGAAGACTGGAGGGTGAATCAGAAGTAGTAGAAGAAGGAGAAGGAGAAGGTGAAGTCTGGAGGGTGAATCAGAAGAAGTAGAAGAAGGAGAAGGAGAAGGTGAAGTCTGGAGGGTGAATCAGAAGAAGCAGAAGAAGGAGAAGGAGAAGGTGAAGACTGGAGGGTGAATCAGAAGAAGCAGAAGAAGGAGAAGGAGAAGATGAAGTCTGGAGGGTGAATCAGAAGAAGTAGAAGAAGGAGAAGGAGAAGGTGAGGTCTGGAGGGTGAATCAGAAGAAGCAGAAGAAGGAGAAGGAGAAGGTGAAGTCTGGAGGGTGAATCAGAAGAAGCAGAAGAAGGAGAAGGAGAAGGTGAAGTCTGGAGGGTGAATCAGAAGAAGCAGAAGAAGGAGAAGGAGAAGGTGAAGTCAGGAGGGTGAATCAGAAGAAGCAGAAGAAGGAGAAGGAGAAGGTGAAGTTAGGAGGGTGAATCAGAAGAAGCAGAAGAAGGAGAAGGAGCAGGTGAAGTCAGGGGGGTGTAGCAGAAGAAGTAGAAGAAGGAGAAGGAGAAGGTGAAGTCAGGACGGTGAAGCAGAAGAAGCAGAAGAAGGAGAAGGAGAAGGTGAAGCCTGGAGGGCGCAGCAGAAGAAGCAGAAGAAGGAGAAGGAGAAGGTGAAGTCTGGAGTGTGAAGCAGAAGAAGCAGAAGAAGGAGAAGGAGAAGGTGAAGTCTGGAGGGCGCAGCAGAAGAAGCAGAAGAAGGAGAATGAGAAGGTAAAGTCTGGAGGGTGAATCAGAAGAAGCAGAAGAAGGAGAAGGAGAAGGTGAAGTCTGGAGGTTGAATCAGAAGAAGTAGAAGAAGGAGAAGGAGAAGGTGAAGTCTGGAGGGTGAAGCAGAAGAAGTAGAAGAAGGAGAAGAAGAAGGTGAAGTCAGGAGGGTGAATCAGAAGAAGTAGAAGAAGGAGAAGGAGAAGGTGAAGTCAGGAGGGTGAATCAGAAGAAGCAGAAGAAGGAGAAGGAGAAGGTGAAGTCTGGAGGGTGAATCCGAAGAATCAGAAGAAGGAGAAGGAGAAGGTGAAGTCTGGAGGGTGAATCAGAAGAAGCAGAAGAAAGAGAAGGAGAAGGTGAAGTCTGGAGGGTGAAGCAGAAGAAACAGAAGAAGGAGAAGGAGAAGGTGAAGACTGGAGGGTGAATCAGAAGAAGTAGAAGAAGGAGAAGGAGAAGGTGAAGTCTGGAGGGTGTATCAGAAGAAGTAGAAGAAGGAGAAGGAGAAGTTGAAGTCTGGAGGGTGAATCAGAAGAAGCAGAAGAAGGAGAAGGAGAAGGTGAAGTCTGGAGGGTGAATCAGAAGAAGCAGAAGAAGGAGAAGGAGAAGATGAAGTCTGGAGGGTGAATCAGAAGAAGTAGAAGAAGGAGAAGGAGAAGGTGAAGTCTGGAGGGTGAATCAGAAGAAGTAGAAGAAGGAGAAGGAGAAGATGAAGTCTGGAGGGTGAATCAGAAGAAACAGAAGAAGGAGAAGGAGAAGGTGAAGTCTGGAGGGTGAATCAGAAGAAGTAGAAGAAGGAGAAGGAGAAGGTGTAGTCTGGAGGGTGAATCAGAAGAAGTAGACGAAGGAGAAGGAGAAGGTGAAGTCTGGAGGGTGAATCAGAAGAAGCAGAAGAAGGAGAAGGAGAAGGTGAAGTCTGGAGGGTGAATCAGATGAAGTAGAAGAAGGAGAAGAAGAAGGTGAAGTCTGGAGGGTGAATCAGAAGAAGCAGAAGAAGGAGAAGGAGAAGGTGAAGTCTGGAGGGTGAATCAGAAGAAGCAGAAGAAGGAGAAGGAGAAGGTGAAGTCTGGAGGGTGAATCAGAAGAAGTAGAAGAAGGAGAAGGAGAAGTTGAAGTCTGGAGGGTGAAGCAGAAGAAGTAGAAGATGGAGAAGGAGAAGGTGAAGTCAGGAGGGTGAATCAGAAGAAGTAGAAGAAGGAGAAGGAGAAGGTGAAGTCAGGAGGGTGAATCAGAAGAAGCTGAAGATGGAGAAGGAGAAGGTGAAGTCTGGAGGGTGAATCAGAAGAATCAGAAGAAGGAGAAGGAGAAGGTGAAGTCTGGAGGGTGAATCAGAAGAAGCAGAGGAAGGAGAAGGAGAAGGTGAAGTCTGGAGGGTGAATCAGAAGAAGCAGAATAAGGAGAAGGAGAAGGTGAAGTCTGGAGTGTGAATCAGAAGAAGCAGAATAAGGAGAAGGAGAAGGTGAAGTCTGGAGGGTGAATCAGAAGAAGCAGAAGAAGGAGAAGGAGAAGGTGAAGTCTGGAGGGTGAATCAGAAGAAGCAGAAGAAGGAGAAGGAGAAGGTGAAGTCTGGAGGGTGAAGCAGAAGAAGTAGAAGAAGGAGAAGTAGAAGGTGAAGTCAGGAGGGTGAATCAGAAGAAGTAGAAGAAGGAGAAGGAGAAGGTGAAGTCAGGAGGGTGAATCAGAAGAAGCAGAAGAAGGAGAAGGAGAAGGTGAAGTCTGGAGGGTGAATCAGAAGAATCAGAAGAAGGAGAAGGAGAAGGTGAAGTCTGGAGGGTGAATCAGAAGAAGCAGAAGAAAGAGAAGAAGAAGGTGAAGTCTGGAGGGTGAAGCAGAAGAAACAGAAGAAGGAGAAGGAGAAGGTGAAGACTGGAGGGTGAATCAGAAGAAGTAGAAGAAGGAGAAGGAGAAGGTGAAGTCTGGAGGGTGAATCAGAAGAAGTAGAAGAAGGAGAAGGAGAAGGTGAAGTCTGGAGGGTGAATCAGAAGAAGCAGAAGAAGGAGAAGGAGAAGGTGAAGTCTGGAGGGTGAATCAGAAGAAGCAGAAGAAGGAGAAGGAGAAGATGAAGTCTGGAGGGTGAATCGGAAGAAGTAGAAGAAGGAGAAGGAGAAGGTGAAGTCTGGAGGGTGTATCAGAAGAAGTAGAAGAAGGAGAAGGAGAAGTTGAAGTCTGGAGGGTGAATCAGAAGAAGCAGAAGAAGGAGAAGGAGAAGGTGAAGTCTGGAGGGTGAATCAGAAGAAGCAGAAGAAGGAGAAGGAGAAGATGAAGTCTGGAGGGTGAATCAGAAGAAGTAGAAGAAGGAGAAGGAGAAGATGAAGTCTGGAGGGTGAATCAGAAGAAACAGAAGAAGGAGGAGGAGAAGGTGAAGTCTGGAGGGTGAAGCAGAAGAAGTAGAAGATGGAGAAGGAGAAGGTGAAGTCAGGAGGGTGAATCAGAAGAAGTAGAAGAAGGAGAAGGAGAAGGTGAAGTCAGGAGGGTGAATCAGAAGAAGCAGAAGATGGAGAAGGAGAAGGTGAAGTCTGGAGGGTGAATCAGAAGAATCAGAAGAAGGAGAAGGAGAAGGTGAAGTCTGGAGGGTGAATCAGAAGAAGCAAAGGAAGGAGAAGGAGAAGGTGAAGTCTGGAGGGTGAATCAGAAGAAGCAGAATAAGGAGAAGGAGAAGGTGAAGTCTGGAGGGTGAATCAGAAGAAGCAGAATAAGGAGAAGGAGAAGGTGAAGTCTGGAGGGTGAATCAGAAGAAGTAGAAGAAGGAGAAGGAGAAGGTGAAGTCTGGAGGGTGAAGCAGAAGAAGTAGAAGAAGGAGAAGGAGAAGCTGAAGTCAGGAGGGTGAATCAGAAGAAGTAGAAGAAGGAGAAGGAGAAGGTGAAGTCAGGAGGGTGAATCAGAAGAAGCAGAAGAAGGAGAAGGAGAAGGTGAAGTCCGGAGGGTGAATCAGAAGAATCAGAAGAAGGAGAAGGAGAAGGTGAAGTCTGGAGGGTGAATCAGAAGAAGCAGAAGAAAGAGAAGGAGAAGGTGAAGTCTGGAGGGTGAAGCAGAAGAAACAGAAGAAGGAGAAGGAGAAGGTGAAGACTGGAGGGTGAATCAGAAGAAGTAGAAGAAGGAGAAGGAGAAGGTGAAGTCTGGAGGGTGATTCAGAAGAAGTAGAAGAAGGAGAAGGAGAAGGTGAAGTCTGGAGGGTGAATCAGAAGAAGCAGAAGAAGGAGAAGGAGAAGGTGAAGCCTGGAGGGTGAATCAGAAGAAGCAGAAGAAGGAGAAGGAGAAGATGAAGTCTGGAGGGTGAATCAGAAGAAGTAGAAGAAGGAGAAGGAGAAGGTGAAGTCTGGAGGGTGAAACAGAAGTAGTAGAAGAAGGAGAAGGAGAAGGTGAAGTCTGGAGGGTGAATCAGAAGAAACAGAAGAAGGAGAAGGAGAAGGTGAAGTCTGGAGGGTGAATCAGAAGAAGTAGAAGAAGGAGAAGGAGAAGGTGTAGTCTGGAGGGTGAATCAGAAGAAGTAGACGAAGGAGAAGGAGAAGGTGAAGTCTGGAGGGTGAATCAGAAGAAGCAGAAGAAGGAGATGGAGAAGGTGAAGTCTGGAGGGTGAATCAGAAGAAGTAGAAGAAGGAGAAGGAGAAGGTGAAGTCTGGAGGGTGAATCAGAAAAGCAGAAGAAGGAGAAGGAGAAGGTGAAGTCTGGAGGGTGAATCAGAAGAAGCAGAAGAAGGAGAAGGAGAAGGTGAAGTCTGGAGGGTGATTCAGAAGAAGCAGAATAAGGAGAAGGAGAAGGTGATGTCTGGAGGGTGAATCTGAAGAAGCAGAAGAAGGAGAAGGAGAAGGTGAAGTCTGGAGGGTGAATCAGAAGAAGTAGAAGAAGGAGAAGGAGAAGGTGAAGTCTGGAGGGTGAATCAGAAGAAGTAGAAGAAGGAGAAGGAGAAGGTGAAGTCTGTAGGGTGAATCAGAAGAAGTAGAAGAAGGAGAAGGAGAAGGTGAAGTCTGGAGGGGGAAGCAGAAGAAGTAGAAGAAGGAGAAGGAGAAGGTGAAGTCAGGAGGGTGAATCAGAAGATGTAGAAGAAGGAGAAGGAGAAGGTGAAGTCAGGAGGGTGAATCAGAAGAAGCAGAAGAAGGAGAAGGAGAAGGTGAAGTCTGGAGGGTGAATCAGAAGAATCAGAAGAAGGAGAAGGAGAAGGTGAAGTCTGGAGGGTGAATCAGAAGAAGTAGAAGAAGGAGAAGGAGAAGGTGAAGTCTGGAGGGTGAATCAGAAGAAGCAGAAGAAGGAGAAGGAGAAGGTGAAGTCTGGAGGGTGTATCAGAAGAAGTAGACGAAGGAGAAGGAGAAGGTGAAGTCTGGAGGGTGTATCAGAAGAAGCAGAAGAAGGAGATGGAGAAGGTGAAGTCTGGAGGGTGAATCAGAAGAAGTAGAAGAAGGAGAAGGTGAAGGTGAAGTCTGGAGGGTGAATCAGAAGAAGCAGAAGAAGGAGAAGGAGAAGGTGAAGTCTGGAGGGTGAATCAGAAGAAGCAGAAGAAGGAGAAGGAGAAGGTGAAGTCTGGAGGGTGAATCAGAAGAAGTAGAAGAAGGAGAAGGAGAAGGTGAAGTCTGGAGGTTGAAGCAGAAGAAGTAGAAGAAGGAGAAGGAGAAGGTGAAGTCAGGAGGGTGAATCAGAAGATGTAGAAGAAGGAGAAGGAGAAGGTGAAGTCAGGAGGGTGAATCAGAAGAAGCAGAAGAAGGAGAAGGAGAAGGTGAAGTCTGGAGGGTGAATCAGAAGAAGTAGAAGAAGGAGAAGGAGAAGGTGAAGTCTGGAGGGTGAATCAGAAGAAGCAGAAGAAGGAGAAGGAGAAGGTGAAGTCTGGAGGGTGAATCAGAAGAAGCAGAAGAAGGAGAAGGAGAAGGTGAAGTCTGGAGGGTGAATCAGAAATAGCAGAAGAAGGAGAAGGAGAAGGTGAAGTCTGGAGGGTGAATCAGAAGAAGCAGAATAAGGAGAAGGAGAAGGTGAAGTCTGGAGGGTGAATCAGAAGAAGCAGAAGAAGGAGAAGGAGAAGGTGAAGTCTGGAGGGTGAATCAGAAGAAGTAGAAGAAGGAGAAGGAGAAGGTGAAGTCTGGAGGGTGAATCAGAAGAAGCAGAAGAAGGAGAAGGAGAAGATGAAGTCTGGAGGGTGAATCAGAAGAAGTAGAAGAAGGAGAAGGAGAAGGTGAGGTCTGGAGGGTGAATCAGAAGAAGCAGAAGAAGGAGAAGGAGAAGGTGAAGTCTGGAGGGTGAATCAGAAGAAGCAGAAGAAGGAGAAGGAGAAGGTGAAGTCTGGAGGGTGAATCAGAAGAAGCAGAAGAAGGAGAAGGAGAAGGTGAAGTCCGGAGGGTGAATCAGAAGAATCAGAAGAAGGAGAAGGAGAAGGTGAAGTCTGGAGGGTGAATCAGAAGAAGCAGAAGAAAGAGAAGGAGAAGGTGAAGTCTGGAGGTTGAAGCAGAAGAAACAGAAGAAGGAGAAGGAGAAGTTGAAGACTGGAGGGTGAATCAGAAGAAGTAGAAGAAGGAGAAGGAGAAGGTGAAGTCTGGAGGGTGATTCAGAAGAAGTAGAAGAAGGAGAAGGAGAAGGTGAAGTCTGGAGGGTGAATCAGAAGAAGCAGAAGAAGGAGAAGGAGAAGGTGAAGTCTGGAGGGTGAATCAGAAGAAGCAGAAGAAGGAGAAGGAGAAGATGAAGTCTGGAGGGTGAATCAGAAGAAGTAGAAGAAGGAGAAGGAGAAGGTGAAGTCTGGAGGGTGAAACAGAAGTAGTAGAAGAAGGAGAAGGAGAAGGTGAAGTCTGGAGGGTGAATCAGAAGAAACAGAAGAAGGAGAAGGAGAAGGTGAAGTCTGGAGGGTGAATCAGAAGAAGTAGAAGAAGGAGAAGGAGAAGGTGTAGTCTGGAGGGTGAATCAGAAGAAGTAGACGAAGGAGAAGGAGAAGGTGAAGTCTGGAGGGTGAATCAGAAGAAGCAGAAGAAGGAGATGGAGATGGTGAAGTCTGGAGGGTGAATCAGAAGAAGTAGAAGAAGGAGAAGGAGAAGGTGAAGTCTGGAGGGTGAATCAGAAGAAGCAGAAGAAGGAGAAGGAGAAGGTGAAGTCTGGAGGGTGAATCAGAAGAAGCAGAAGAAGGAGAAGGAGAAGGTGAAGTCTGGAGGGTGATTCAGAAGAAGCAGAATAAGGAGAAGGAGAAGGTGATGTCTGGAGGGTGAATCTGAAGAAGCAGAAGAAGGAGAAGGAGAAGGTGAAGTCTGGAGGGTGAATCAGAAGAAGTAGAAGAAGGAGAAGGAGAAGGTGAAGTCTGGAGGGTGAATCAGAAGAAGTAGAAGAAGGAGAAGGAGAAGGTGAAGTCTGTAGGGTGAATCAGAAGAAGTAGAAGAAGGAGAAGGAGAAGGTGAAGTCTGGAGGGGGAAGCAGAAGAAGTAGAAGAAGGAGAAGGAGAAGGTGAAGTCAGGAGGGTGAATCAGAAGATGTAGAAGAAGGAGAAGGAGAAGGTGAAGTCAGGAGGGTGAATCAGAAGAAGCAGAAGAAGGAGAAGGAGAAGGTGAAGTCTGGAGGGTGAATCAGAAGAATCAGAAGAAGGAGAAGGAGAAGGTGAAGTCTGGAGGGTGAATCAGAAGAAGTAGAAGAAGGAGAAGGAGAAGGTGAAGTCTGGAGGGTGAATCAGAAGAAGCAGAAGAAGGAGAAGGAGAAGGTGAAGTCTGGAGGGTGTATCAGAAGAAGTAGACGAAGGAGAAGGAGAAGGTGAAGTCTGGAGGGTGAATCAGAAGAAGCAGAAGAAGGAGATGGAGAAGGTGAAGTCTGGAGGGTGAATCAGAAGAAGTAGAAGAAGGAGAAGGTGAAGGTGAAGTCTGGAGGGTGAATCAGAAGAAGCAGAAGAAGGAGAAGGAGAAGGTGAAGTCTGGAGGGTGAATCAGAAGAAGCAGAAGAAGGAGAAGGAGAAGGTGAAGTCTGGAGGGTGAATCAGAAGAAGTAGAAGAAGGAGAAGGAGAAGGTGAAGTCTGGAGGTTGAAGCAGAAGAAGTAGAAGAAGGAGAAGGAGAAGGTGAAGTCAGGAGGGTGAATCAGAAGATGTAGAAGAAGGAGAAGGAGAAGGTGAAGTCAGGAGGGTGAATCAGAAGAAGCAGAAGAAGGAGAAGGAGAAGGTGAAGTCTGGAGGGTGAATCAGAAGAAGTAGAAGAAGGAGAAGGAGAAGGTGAAGTCTGGAGGGTGAATCAGAAGAAGCAGAAGAAGGAGAAGGAGAAGGTGAAGTCTGGAGGGTGAATCAGAAGAAGCAGAAGAAGGAGAAGGAGAAGGTGAAGTCTGGAGGGTGAATCAGAAATAGCAGAAGAAGGAGAAGGAGAAGGTGAAGTCTGGAGGGTGAATCAGAAGAAGCAGAATAAGGAGAAGGAGAAGGTGAAGTCTGGAGGGTGAATCAGAAGAAGCAGAAGAAGGAGAAGGAGAAGGTGAAGTCTGGAGGGTGAATCAGAAGAAGTAGGAGAAGGAGAAGGAGAAGGTGAAGTCTGGAGGGTGAAGCAGAAGAAGTAGAAGAAGGAGAAGGAGAAGGTGAAGTCAGGAGGGTGAATCAGAAGAAGTAGAAGAAGGAGAAGGAGAAGGTGAAGTCAGGAGGGTGAATCAGAAGAAGCAGAAGAAGGAGATAGAGAAGGTGAAGTCTGGAGGGTGAATCAGAAGAATCAGAAGAAGGAGAAGGAGAAGGTGAAGTCTGGAGGGTGAAGCAGAAGAAGCAGAAGAAAGAGAAGGAGAAGGTGAAGTCTGGAGGGTGAAGCAGAAGAAACAGAAGAAGGAGAAGGAGAAGGTGAAGTCAGGAGAGTGAAGCAGAAGAATCAGAAGAAGGAGAAGGAGAAGGTGAAGACTGGAGGGTGAATCAGAAGAAGTAGAAGAAGGAGAAGGAGAAGGTGAAGTCTGGAGGGTGAATCAGAAGAAGTAGAAGAAGGAGAAGGAGAAGGTGAAGTCTGGAGGGTGAATCAGAAGAAGCAGAAGAAGGAGAAGGAGAAGGTGAAGTCTGGAGGGTGAATCAGAAGAAGCAGAAGAAGGAGAAGGAGAAGATGAAGTCTGGAGGGTGAATCAGAAGAAGTAGAAGAAGGAGAAGGAGAAGGTGAGGTCTGGAGGGTGAATCAGAAGAAGCAGAAGAAGGAGAAGGAGAAGGTGAAGTCTGGAGGGTGAATCAGAAGAAGCAGAAGAAGGAGAAGGAGAAGGTGAAGTCTGGAGGGTGAATCAGAAGAAGCAGAAGAAGGAGAAGGAGAAGGTGAAGTCAGGAGGGTGAATCAGAAGAAGCAGAAGAAGGAGAAGGAGTAGGTGAAGTCTGGAGGGTGAATCAGAAGAAGTAGAAGAAGGAGAAGGAGAAGGTGAAGTCAGGAGAGTGAAGCAGAAGAATCAGAAGAAGGAGAAGGAGAAGGTGAAGTCTGGAGGGTGAATCAGAAGAAGCAAAGGAAGGAGAAGGAGAAGGTGAAGTCTGGAGGGTGAATCAGAAGAAGCAGAATAAGGAGAAGGAGAAGGTGAAGTCTGGAGGGTGAATCAGAAGAAGCAGAATAAGGAGAAGGAGAAGTTGAAGTCTGGAGGGTGAATCAGAAGAAGCAGAATAAGGAGAAGGAGAAGGTGAAGTCTGGAGGGTGAATCAGAAGAAGCAGAAGAAGGAGAAGGAGAAGGTGAAGTCTGGAGGGTGAATCAGAAGAAGTAGAAGAAGGAGAAAGAGAAGGTGAAGTCTGGAGGGTGAAGCAGAAGAAGTAGAAGAAGGAGAAGGAGAAGGTGAAGTCAGGAGGGTGAATCAGAAGAAGTAGAAGAAGGAGAAGGAGAAGGTGAAGTCAGGAGGGTGAATCAGAAGAAGCAGAAGAAGGAGAAGGAGAAGGTGAAGTCTGGAGGGTGAATCAGAAGAATCAGAAGAAGGAGAAGGAGAAGGTGAAGTCTGGAGGGTGAATCAGAAGAAGCAGAAGAAAGAGAAGGAGAAGGTGAAGTCTGGAGGGTGAAGCAGAAGAAACAGAAGAAGGAGAAGGAGAAGGTGAAGACTGGAGGGTGAATCAGAAGAAGTAGAAGAAGGAGAAGGAGAAGGTGAAGTCTGGAGGGTGAATCAGAAGAAGTAGAAGAAGGAGAAGGAGAAGATGAAGTCTGGAGGGTGAATCAGAAGAAACAGAAGAAGGAGGAGGAGAAGGTGAAGTCTGGAGGGTGAATCAGAAGAAGTAGAAGAAGGAGAAGGAGAAGGTGTAGTCTGGAGGGTGAATCAGAAGAAGTAGACGAAGGAGAAGGAGAAGGTGAAGTCTGGAGGGTGAATCAGAAGAAGCAGAAGAAGGAGAAGGAGAAGGTGAAGTCTGGAGGGTGAATCAGAAGAAGTAGAAGAAGGAGAAGGAGAAGGTGAAGTCTGGAGGGTGAATCAGAAGAAGCAGAAGAAGGAGAAGGAGAAGGTGAAGTCTGGAGGGTGAATCAGAAGAAGCAGAAGAAGGAGAAGGAGAAGGTGAAGTCTGGAGGGTGAATCAGAAGAAGTAGAAGAAGGAGAAGGAGAAGTTGAAGTCTGGAGGGTGAAGCAGAAGAAGTAGAAGATGGAGAAGGAGAAGGTGAAGTCAGGAGGGTGAATCAGAAGAAGTAGAAGAAGGAGAAGGAGAAGGTGAAGTCAGGAGGGTGAATCAGAAGAAGCAGAAGATGGAGAAGGAGAAGGTGAAGTCTGGAGGGTGAATCAGAAGAAGCAAAGGAAGGAGAAGGAGAAGGTGAAGTCTGGAGGGTGAATCAGAAGAAGCAGAATAAGGAGAAGGAGAAGGTGAAGTCTGGAGGGTGAATCAGAAGAAGCAGAATAAGGAGAAGGAGAAGGTGAAGTCTGGAGGGTGAATCAGAAGAAGTAGAAGAAGGAGAAGGAGAAGGTGAAGTCTGGAGGGTGAAGCAGAAGAAGGAGAAGAAGGAGAAGGAGAAGCTGAAGTCAGGAGGGTGAATCAGAAGAAGTAGAAGAAGGAGAAGGAGAAGGTGAAGTCAGGAGGGTGAATCAGAAGAAGCAGAAGAAGGAGAAGGAGAAGATGAAGTCTGGAGGGTGAAGCAGAAGAAACAGAAGAAGGAGAAGGAGAAGGTGAAGACTGGAGGGTGAATCAGAAGAAGTAGAAGAAGGAGAAGGAGAAGGTGAAGTCTGGAGGGTGAATCAGAAGAAGTAGAAGAAGGAGAAGGAGAAGGTGAAGTCTGGAGGGTGAATCAGAAGAAGCAGAAGAAGGAGAAGGAGAAGGTGAAGTCTGGAGGGTGAATCAGAAGAAGCAGAAGAAGGAGAAGGAGAAGATGAAGTCTGGAGGGTGAATCAGAAGAAGTAGAAGAAGGAGAAGGAGAAGGTGAAGTCTGGAGGGTGAATCAGAAGTAGTAGAAGAAGGAGAAGGAGAAGGTGAAGTCTGGAGGGTGAATCAGAAGAAACAGAAGAAGGAGAAGGAGAAGGTGAAGTTTGGAGGGTGAATCAGAAGAAGTAGAAGAAGGAGAAGGAGAAGGTGTAGTCTGGAGGGTGAATCAGAAGAAGTAGACGAAGGAGAAGGAGAAGGTGAAGTCTGGAGGGTGAATCAGAAGAAGCAGAAGAAGGAGATGGAGAAGGTGAAGTCTGGAGGGTGAATCAGAAGAAGTAGAAGAAGGAGAAGGAGAAGGTGAAGTCTGGAGGGTGAATCAGAAGAAGCAGAAGAAGGAGAAGGAGAAGGTGAAGTCTGGAGGGTGATTCAGAAGAAGCAGAATAAGGAGAAGGAGAAGGTGATGTCTGGAGGGTGAATCAGAAGAAGCAGAAGAAGGAGAAGGAGAAGGTGAAGTCTGGAGGGTGAATCAGAAGAAGTAGAAGAAGGAGAAGGAGAAGGTGAAGTCTGGAGGGTGAATCAGAAGAAGTAGAAGAAGGAGAAGGAGAAGGTGAAGTCTGGAGGGTGAATCAGAAGAAGTAGAAGAAGGAGAAGGAGAAGGTGAAGTCTGGAGGGGGAAGCAGAAGAAGTAGAAGAAGGAGAAGGAGAAGGTGAAGTCAGGAGGGTGAATCAGAAGATGTAGAAGAAGGAGAAGGAGAAGGTGAAGTCAGGAGGGTGAATCAGAAGAAGCAGAAGAAGGAGAAGGAGAAGGTGAAGTCTGGAGGGTGAATCAGAAGAATCAGAAGAAGGAGAAGGAGAAGGTGAAGTCTGGAGGGTGAATCAGAAGAAGTAGAAGAAGGAGAAGGAGAAGGTGAAGTCTGGCGGGTGAATCAGAAGAAGCAGAAGAAGGAGAAGGAGAAGGTGAAGTCTGGAGGGTGAATCAGAAGAAGTAGACGAAGGAGAAGGAGAAGGTGAAGTCTGGAGGGTGAATCAGAAGAAGCAGAAGAAGGAGATGGAGAAGGTGAAGTCTGGAGGGTGAATCAGAAGAAGTAGAAGAAGGAGAAGGTGAAGGTGAAGTCTGGAGGGTGAATCAGAAGAAGCAGAAGAAGGAGAAGGAGAAGGTGAAGTCTGGAGGGTGAATCAGAAGAAGCAGAAGAAGGAGAAGGAGAAGGTGAAGTCTGGAGGGTGATTCAGAAGAAGCAGAATAAGGAGAAGGAGAAGGTGAAGTCTGGAGGGTGAATCAGAAGAAGCAGAAGAAGGAGAAGTAGAAGGTGAAGTCTGGAGGGTGAATCAGAAGAAGTAGAAGAAGGAGAAGGAGAAGGTGAAGTCTGGAGGGTGAATCAGAAGAAGTAGAAGAAGGAGAAGGAGAAGGTGAAGACTGGAGGGTGAATCAGAAGAAGTAGAAGAAGGAGAAGGAGAAGGTGAAGTCTGGAGGGTGAAGCAGAAGAAGTAGAAGAAGGAGAAGGAGAAGGTGAAGTCAGGAGGGTGAATCAGAAGATGTAGAAGAAGGAGAAGGAGAAGGTGAAGTCAGGAGGGTGAATCAGAAGAAGCAGAAGAAGGAGAAGGAGAAGGTGAAGTCTGGAGGGTGAATCAGAAGAAGTAGAAGAAGGAGAAGGAGAAGGTGAAGTCTGGAGGGTGAATCAGAAGAAGCAGAAGAAGGAGAAGGAGAAGGTGAAGTCTGGAGGGTGAATCAGAAGAAGCAGAAGAAGGAGAAGGAGAAGGTGAAGTCTGGAGGGTGAATCAGAAGAAGCAGAAGAAGGAGAAGGAGAAGGTGAAGTCTGGAGGGTGAATCAGAAGAAGCAGAATAAGGAGAAGGAGAAAGTGAAGTCTGGAGGGTGAATCAGAAGAAGCAGAAGAAGGAGAAAGAGAAGGTGAAGTCTGGAGGGAGAATCAGAAGAAGTAGAAGAAGGAGAAGGAGAAGGTGAAGTCTGGAGGGTGAAGCAGAAGAAGTAGAAGAAGGAGAAGGAGAAGGTGAAGTCAGGAGGGTGAATCAGAAGAAGTAGAAGAAGGAGAAGGAGAAGGTGAAGTCAGGAGGGTGAATCAGAAGAAGCAGAAGAAGGAGATAGAGAAGGTGAAGTCTGGAGGGTGAATCAGAAGAATCAGAAGAAGGAGAAGGAGAAGGTGAAGTCTGGAGGGTGAAGCAGAAGAAGCAGAAGAAAGAGAAGGAGAAGGTGAAGTCTGGAGGGTGAAGCAGAAGAAACAGAAGAAGGAGAAGAAGAAGGTGAAGACTGGAGGGTGAATCAGAAGAAGTAGAAGAAGGAGAAGGAGAAGGTGAAGTCTGGAGGGTGAATCAGAAGAAGTAGAAGAAGGAGAAGGAGAAGGTGAAGTCTGGAGGGTGAATCAGAAGAAGCAGAAGAAGGAGAAGGAGAAGGTGAAGTCTGGAGGGTGAATCAGAAGAAGCAGAAGAAGGAGAAGGAGAAGGTGAAGTCTGGAGGGTGAATCAGAAGAAGCAGAAGAAGGAGAAGGAGAAGGTGAAGTCTGGAGGGTGAATCAGAAGAAGCAGAAGAAGGAGAAGGAGAAGGTGAAGTCAGGAGGGTGAATCAGAAGAGGCAGAAGAAGGAGAAGGAGCAGGTGAAGTCAGGGGGGTGTAGCAGAAGAAGTAGAAGAAGGAGAAGGAGAAGGTGAAGTCAGGACGGTGAAGCAGAAGAAGCAGAAGAAGGAGAAGGAGAAGGTGAAGCCTGGAGGGCGCAGCAGAAGAAGCAGAAGAAGGAGAAGGAGAAGGTGAAGTCTGGAGTGTGAAGCAGAAGAAGCAGAAGAAGGAGAAGGAGAAGGTGAAGTCTGGAGGGCGCAGCAGAAGAAGCAGAAGAAGGAGAATGAGAAGGTGAAGTCTGGAGGGTGAATCAGAAGAAGCAGAAGAAGGAGAAGGAGAAGGTGAAGTCTGGAGGGTGAATCAGAAGAAGTAGAAGAAGGAGAAGGAGAAGGTGAAGTCTGGAGGGTGAAGCAGAAGAAGTAGAAGAAGGAGAAGGAGAAGGTGAAGTCAGGAGGGTGAATCAGAAGAAGTAGAAGAAGGAGAAGGAGAAGGTGAAGTCAGGAGGATGAATCAGAAGAAGCAGAAGAAGGAGAAGGAGAAGGTGAAGTCTGGAGGGTGAATCAGAAGAATCAGAAGAAGGAGAAGGAGAAGGTGAAGTCTGGAGGGTGAATCAGAAGAAGCAAAAGAAAGAGAAGGAGAAGGTGAAGTCTGGAGGGTGAAGCAGAAGAAACAGAAGAAGGAGAAGGAGAAGGTGAAGACTGGAGGGTGAATCAGAAGAAGTAGAAGAAGGAGAAGGAGAAGGTGAAGTCTGGAGGGTGAATCAGAAGAAGTAGAAGAAGGAGAAGGAGAAGTTGAAGTCTGGAGGGTGAATCAGAAGAAGCAGAAGAATGAGAAGGAGAAGGTGAAGTCTGGAGGGTGAATCAGAAGAAGCAGAAGAAGGAGAAGGAGAAGATGAAGTCCGGAGGGTGAATCAGAAGAAGTAGAAGAAGGAGAAGGAGAAGGTGAAGTCTGGAGGGTGAATCAGAAGAAGTAGAAGAAGGAGAAGGAGAAGATGAAGTCTGGAGGGTGAATCAGAAGAAACAGAAGAAGGAGAAGGAGAAGGTGAAGTCTGGAGGGTGAATCAGAAGAAGTAGAAGAAGGAGAAGGAGAAGGTGTCGTCTGGAGGGTGAATCAGAAGAAGTAGACGAAGGAGAAGGAGAAGGTGAAGTCTGGAGGGTGAATCAGAAGAAGCAGAAGAAGGAGAAGGAGAAGGTTAAGTCTGGAGGGTGAATCAGAAGAAGTAGAAGAAGGAGAAGGAGAAGGTGAAGTCTGGAGGGTGAATCAGAAGAAGCAGAAGAAGGAGAAGGAGAAGGTGAAGTCTGGAGGGTGAATCAGAAGAAGCAGAAGAAGGAGAAGGAGAAGGTGAAGTCTGGAGGTGAATCAGAAGAAGCAGAATAAGGAGAAGGAGAAGGTGAAGTCTGGAGGGTGAATCAGAAGAAGCAGAAGAAGGAGAAGGAGAAGGTGAAGTCTGGAGGGTGAATCAGAAGAAGTAGAAGAAGGAGAAGGAGAAGATGAAGTCTGGAGGGTGAATCAGAAGAAGTAGAAGAAGGAGAAGGAGAAGGTGAAGTCTGGAGGGTGAATCAGAAGAAGTAGAAGAAGGAGAAGGAGAAGGTGAAGTCAGGAGGGTGAATCAGAAGAAGCAGAAGAAGGAGAAGGAGAAGGTGAAGTCTGGAGGGTGAATCAGAAGAAGTAGAAGAAGGAGAAGGAGAAGGTGTAGTCTGGAGGGTGAATCAGAAGAAGTAGACGAAGGAGAAGGAGAAGGTGAAGTCTGGAGGGTGAATCAGAAGAAGCAGAAGAAGGAGAAGGAGAAGGTGAAGTCTGGAGGGTGAATCAGAAGAAGTAGAAGAAGGAGAAGGAGAAGGTGAAGTCTGGAGGGTGAATCAGAAGAAGCAGAATAAGGAGAAGGAGAAGGTGAAGTCTGGAGGGTGAATCAGAAGAAGCAGAAGAAGGAGAAGGAGAAGGTGAAGTCTGGAGGGTGAATCAGAAGAAGTAGAAGAAGGAGAAGGAGAAGATGAAGTCTGGAGGGTGAATCAGAAGAAGTAGAAGAAGGAGAAGGAGAAGGTGAAGTCTGGAGGGTGAATCAGAAGAAGTAGAAGAAGGAGAAGGAGAAGGTGAAGTCTGGAGGGTGAATCAGAAGAAGTGGAAGAAGGAGAAGGAGAAGATGAAGTCTGGAGGGTGAATCAGAAGAAGTAGAAGAAGGAGAAGGAGCAGGTGAAGTCAGGGGGGTGTAGCAGAAGAAGTAGAAGAAGGAGAAGGAGAAGGTGAAGTCAGGACGGTGAAGCAGAAGAAGCAGAAGAAGGAGAAGGAGAAGGTGAAGCCTGGAGGGCGCAGCAGAAGAAGCAGAAGAAGGAGAAGGAGAAGGTGAAGTCTGGAGTGTGAAGCAGAAGAAGCAGAAGAAGGAGAAGGAGAAGGTGAAGTCTGGAGGGTGAATCAGAAGAAGTAGAAGAAGGAGAAGGAGAAGGTGAAGTCTGGAGGGTGAAGCAGAAGAAGTAGAAGAAGGAGAAGCAGAAGGTGAAGTCAGGAGGGTGAATCAGAAGAAGTAGAAGAAGGAGAAGGAGAAGGTGAAGTCAGGAGGTTGAATCAGAAGAAGCAGAAGAAGGAGAAGGAGAATGTGAAGTCTGGAGGGTGAATCAGAAGAAGTAGAAGAAGGAGAAGGAGAAGGTGAAGTCTGGAGGGTGAATCAGAAGAAGCAGAAGAAGGAGAAGGAGAAGGTGAAGTCTGGAGGGTGAATCAGAAGAAGCAGAAGAAGGAGAAGGAGAAGGTGAAGTCTGGAGGGTGAATCAGAAGAAGCAGAAGAAGGAGAAGGAGAAGGTAAAGTCTGGAGGGTGAATCAGAAGAAGCAGAATAAGGAGAAGGAGAAGGTGAAGTCTGGAGGGTGAATCAGAAGAAGCAGAAGAAGGAGAAGGAGAAGGTGAAGTCTGGAGGGTGAATCAGAAGAAGTAGAAGAAGGAGAAGGAGAAGGTGAAGTCTGGAGGGTGAAGCAGAAGAAGTAGAAGAAGGAGAAGGAGAAGGTGAAGTCAGGAGGGTGAATCAGAAGAAGTAGAAGAAGGAGAAGGAGAAGGTGAAGTCAGGAGGGTGAATCAGAAGAAGCAGAAGAAGGAGATAGAGAAGGTGAAGTCTGGAGGGTGAATCAGAAGAATCAGAAGAAGGAGAAGGAGAAGGTGAAGTCTGGAGGGTGAAGCAGTAGAAGCAGAAGAAAGAGAAGGAGAAGGTGAAGTCTGGAGGGTGAAGCAGAAGAAACAGAAGAAGGAGAAGGAGAAGGTGAAGACTGGAGGGTGAATCAGAAGAAGTCGAAGAAGGAGAAGGAGAAGGTGAAGTCTGGAGGGTGAATCAGAAGAAGTAGAAGAAGGAGAAGGAGAAGGTGAAGTCTGGAGGGTGAATCAGAAGAAGCAGAAGAAGGAGAAGGAGAAGGTGAAGTCTGGAGGGTGAATCAGAAGAAGCAGAAGAAGGAGAAGGAGAAGATGAAGTCTGGAGGGTGAATCAGAAGAAGTAGAAGAAGGAGAAGGAGAAGGTGAGGTCTGGAGGGTGAATCAGAAAAAGCAGAAGAAGGAGAAGGAGAAGGTGAAGTCTGGAGGGTGAATCAGAAGAAGCAGAAGAAGGAGAAGGAGAAGGTGAATTTAGGAGGGTGAATCAGAAGAAGCAGAAAAAGGAGAAGGAGCAGGTGAAGTCAAGGGGGTGTAGCAGAAGAAGTAGAAGAAGGAGAAGGAGAAGGTGAAGTCAGGACGGTGAATCAGAAGAAGCAGAAGAAGGAGAAGGAGAAGGTGAAGCCTGGAGGGCGCAGCAGAAGAAGCAGAAGAAGGAGAAGGAGAAGGTGAAGTCTGGAGTGTGAAGCAGAAGAAGCAGAAGAAGGAGAAGGAGAAGGTGAAGTCTGGAGGGCGCAGCATAAGAAGCAGAAGAAGGAGAATGAGAAGGTGAAGTCTGGAGGGTGAATCAGAAGAAGCAGAAGAAGGAGAAGGAGAAGGTGAAGTCTGGAGGGTGAATCAGAAGAAGTAGAAGAAGGAGAAGGAGAAGGTGAAGTCTGGAGGGTGAAGCAGAAGACGTAGAAGAAGGAGAAGGAGAAGGTGAAGTCAGGAGGGTGAATCAGAAGAAGTAGAAGAAGGAGAAGGAGAAGGTGAAGTCAGGAGGGTGAATCAGAAGAAGCAGAAGATGGAGAAGGAGAAGGTGAAGTCTGGAGGGTGAATCAGAAGAATCAGAAGAAGGAGAAGGAGAAGGTGAAGTCTGGAGGGTGAATCAGAAGAAGCAGTAGAAAGAGAAGGAGAAGGTGAAGTCTGGAGGGTGAAGCAGAAGAAACAGAAAAAGGAGAAGGAGAAGGTGAAGACTGGAGGGTGAATCAGAAGAAGTAGAAGAAGGAGAAGGAGAAGGTGAAGTCTGGAGGGTGAATCAGAAGAAGTGGAAGAAGGAGAAGGAGAAGTTGAAGTCTGGAGGGTGAATCAGAAGAAGCAGAAGAAGGAGAAGGAGAAGGTGAAGTCTGGAGGGTGAATCAGAAGAAGCAGAAGAAGGAGAAGGAGAAGATGAAGTCTGGAGGGTGAATCAGAAGAAGTAGAAGAAGGAGAAGGAGAAGGTGATATCTGGAGGGTGAATCAGAAGAAGTAGAAGAAGGAGAAGGAGAAGGTGAAGTCTGGAGGGTGAATCAGAAGAAACAGAAGAAGGAGAAGGAGAAGGTGAAGTCTGGAGGGTGAATCAGAAGAAGTAGAAGAAGGAGAAGGAGAAGGTGTAGTCTGGAGGGTGAATCAGAAGAAGTAGACGAAGGAGAAGGAGAAGGTGATGTCTGGAGGGTGAATCAGAAGAAGCAGAAGAAGGAGAAGGAGAAGGTGAAGTCTGGAGGGTGAATCAGAAGAAGTAGAAGAAGGAGAAGGAGAAGGTGAAGTCTGGAGGGTGAATCAGAAGAAGCAGAAGAAGGAGAAGGAGAAGGTGAAGTCTGGAGGGTGAATCAGAAGAAGCAGAAGAAGGAGAAGGAGAAGGTGAAGTCTGGAGGGTGAATCAGAAGAAGCAGAATAAGGAGAAGGAGAAGGTGAAGTCTGGAGGGTGAATCAGAAGAAGCAGAAGAAGGAGAAGGAGAAGGTGAAGTCTGGAGGGTGAATCAGAAGAAGTAGAAGAAGGAGAAGGAGAAGGTGAAGTCTGGAGGGTGAATCAGAAGAAGTATAAGAAGGAGAAGGAGAAGGTGAAGTCTGGAGGGTGAATCAGAAGAAGTAGAAGAAGGACAAGGAGAAGGTGAAGTCTGGAGGGTGAAGCAGAAGAAGTAGATGAAGGAGAAGGAGAAGGTGAAGTCAGGAGGGTGAATCAGAAGAAGTAGAAGAAGGAGAAGGAGAAGGTGAGTTCTGGAGGGAGAATCAGAAGAAGCAGAAGAAGGAGAAGGAGAAGGTGAAGTCTGGAGGGTGAATCAGAAGAATCAGAAGAAGGAGAAGGAGAAGGTGAAGTCTGGAGGGTGAATCAGAAGAAGCAGAAGAAAGAGAAGGAGAAGGTGAAGTCTGGAGGGTGAAGCAGAAGAAACAGAAGAAGGAGAAGGAGAAGGTGTAGACTGGAGAGTGAATCAGAAGAAGTAGAAGAAGGAGAAGGAGAAGGTGAAGTCTGGAGGGTGAATCAGAAGAAGTAGAAGAAGGAGAAGGAGAAGGTGAAGTCTGGAGGGTGAATCAGAAGAAGCAGAAGAAGGAGAAGGAGAAGGTGAAGTCTGGAGGGTGAATCAGAAGAAGGAGAAGAAGGAGAAGGAGAAGATGAAGTCTGGAGGGTGAATCAGAAGAAGTAGAAGAAGGAGAAGGAGAAGGTGAAGTCTGGAGGCTGAATCAGAAGAAGTAGAAGAAGGAGAAGGAGAAGGTGAAGTCTGGAGGGTGAATCAGAAGAAGCAGAAAAAGGAGAAGGAGAAGATGAAGTCTGGAGGGTGAATCAGAGGAAGTGGAAGAAGGAGAAGGAGAAGGTGAGGTCTGGAGGGTGAATCAGAAGAAGCAGAAGAAGGAGAAGGAGAAGGTGAAGTCTGGAGGGTGAATCAGAAGAAGCAGAAGAAGGAGAAGGAGAAGGGGAAGTCTGGAGGGTGAATCAGAAGAAGCAGAAGAAGGAGAAGGAGAAGGTGAAGTCAGGAGGGTGAATCAGAAGAAGCAGAAGAAGGAGAAGGAGAAGGTGAAGTCTGGAGGGTGAATCAGAAGAAGTAGAAGAAGGAGAAGGAGAAGGTGAAGTCTGGAGGGTGAATCAGAAGAAGTATAAGAAGGAGAAGGAGAAGGTGAAGTCTGGAGGGTGAATCAGAAGAAGTAGAAGAAGGACAAGGAGAAGGTGAAGTCTGGAGGGTGAAGCAGAAGAAGTAGATGAAGGAGAAGGAGATGGTGAAGTCAGGAGGGTGAATCAGAAGAAGTAGAAGAAGGAGAAGGAGAAGGTGAGTTCTGGAGGGTGAATCAGAAGAAGCAGAAGAAGGAGAAGGAGAAGGTGAAGTCTGGAGGGTGAATCAGAAGAATCAGAAGAAGGAGAAGGAGAAGGTGAAGTCTGGAGGGTGAATCAGAAGAAGCAGAAGAAAGAGAAGGAGAAGGTGAAGTCTGGAGGGTGAAGCAGAAGAAACAGAAGAAGGAGAAGGAGAAGGTGTAGACTGGAGAGTGAATCAGAAGAAGTAGAAGAAGGAGAAGGAGAAGGTGAAGTCTGGAGGGTGAATCAGAAGAAGTAGAAGAAGGAGAAGGAGAAGGTGAAGTCTGGAGGGTGAATCAGAAGAAGCAGAAGAAGGAGAAGGAGAAGGTGAAGTCTGGAGGGTGAATCAGAAGAAGGAGAAGAAGGAGAAGGAGAAGATGAAGTCTGGAGGGTGAATCAGAAGAAGTAGAAGAAGGAGAAGGAGAAGGTGAAGTCTGGAGGCTGAATCAGAAGAAGTAGAAGAAGGAGAAGGAGAAGGTGAAGTCTGGAGGGTGAATCAGAAGAAGCAGAAGAAGGAGAAGGAGAAGATGAAGTCTGGCGGGTGAATCAGAGGAAGTAGAAGAAGGAGAAGGAGAAGGTGAGGTCTGGAGTGTGAATCAGAAGAAGCAGAAGAAGGAGAAGGAGAAGGTGAAGTCTGGAGGGTGAATCAGAAGAAGCAGAAGAAGGAGAAGGAGAAGGGGAAGTCTGGAGGGTGAATCAGAAGAAGCAGAAGAAGGAGAAGGAGAAGGTGAAGTCAGAAGGGTGAATCAGAAGAAGCAGAAGAAGGAGAAGGAGAAGGTGAATTTAGGAGGGTGAAGCAGAAGAAGCAGAAGAAGGAGAAGGAGAAGGTGAAGCCTGGAGGGCGCAGCAGAAGAAGCAGAATAAGGAGAAGGAGAAGGTGAAGTCTGGAGTGTGAAGCAGAAGAAGCAGAAGAAGGAGAAGGAGAAGGTGAAGTCTGGAGGGCGCAGCAGAAGAAGCAGAAGAAGGAGAATGAGAAGGTGAAGTCTGGAGGGTGAATCAGAAGAAGCAGAAGAAGGAGAAGGAGAAGGTGAAGTCTGGAGGGTGAATCAGAAGAAGTAGAAGAAGGAGAAGGAGAAGGTGAAGTCTGGAGGGTGAAGCAGAAGAAGTAGAAGAAGGAGAAGGAGAAGGTGAAGTCAGGAGGGTGAATCAGAAGAAGTAGAAGAAGGAGAAGGAGAAGGTGAAGTCAGGAGGGTGAATCAGAAGAAGCAGATGAAGGAGAAGGAGAAGGTGAAGTCTGGAGGGTGAATCAGAAGAATCAGAAGAAGGAGAAGGAGAAGGTGAAGTCTGGAGGGTGAATCAGAAGAAGCAGAAGAAAGAGAAGGAGAAGGTGAAGTCTGGAGGGTGAAGCAGAAGAAACAAAAAAAGGAGAAGGAGAAGGTGAAGACTGGAGGGTGAATCAGAAGAAGTAGAAAAAGGGGAAGGAGAAGGTGAAGTCTGGAGGGTGGATCAGAAGAAGTGGAAGAAGGAGAAGGAGAAGTTGAAGTCTGGAGGGTGAATCAGAAGAAGCAGAAGAAGGAGAAGGAGAAGGTGAAGTCTGGAGGGTGAATCAGAAGAAGCAGAAGAAGGAGAAGGAGAAGATGAAGTCTGGAGGGTGAATCAGAAGAAGTAGAAGAAGGAGAAGGAGAAGGTGAAGTCTGGAGGGTGAATCAGAAGAAGTAGAAGAAGGAGAAGGAGAAGATGAAGTCTGGAGGGTGAATCAGAAGAAACAGAAGAAGGAGAAGGAGAAGTTGAAGTCTGGAGGGTGAATCAGAAGAAGTAGAAGAAGGAGAAGGAGAAGGTGTAGTCTGGAGGGTGAATCAGAAGAAGTAGACGAAGGAGAAGGAGAAGGTGAAGTCTGGAGGGTGAATCAGAAGAAGCAGAAGAAGGAGAAGGAGAAGGTGAAGTCTGGAGGGTGAATCAGAAGAAGTAGAAGAAGGAGAAGGAGAAGGTGAAGTCTGGAGGGTGAATCAGAAGAAGCAGAAGAAGGAGAAGGAGAAGGTGGAGTCTGGAGGGTGAATCAGAAGAAGCAGAAGAAGGAGAAGGAGAAGGTGAAGTCTGGAGGGTGAATCAGAAGAAGCAGAATAAGGAGAAGGAGAAGGTGAAGTCTGGAGGGTGAATCAGAAGAAGCAGAAGAAGGAGAAGGAGAAGGTGAAGTCTGGAGGGTGAATCAGAAGAAGTAGAAGAAGGAGAAGGAGAAGGTGAAGTCTGGAGGTTGAATCAGAAGAAGTATAAGAAGGAGAAGGAGAAGGTGAAGTCTGGAGGGTGAATCAGAAGAAGTAGAAGAAGGAGAAGGAGAAGGTGAAGTCTGGAGGGTAAAGCAGAAGAAGTAGATGAAGGAGAAGGAGAAGGTGAAGTCAGGAGGGTGAATCAGAAGAAGTAGAAGAAGGAGAAGGAGAATGTGAGTTCTGGAGGGTGAATCAGAAGAAGCAGAAGAAGGAGAAGGAGAAGGTGAAGTCTGGAGGGTGAGTCAGAAGAATCAGAAGAAGGAGAAGGAGAAGGTGAAGTCTGGAGGGTGAATCAGAAGAAGCAGAAGAAAGAGAAGGAGAAGGTGAAGTCTGGAGGGTGAAGCAGAAGAAACAGAAGAAGGAGAAGGAGAAGGTGAAGACTGGAGGGTGAATCAGAAGAAGTAGAAGAAGGAGAAGGAGAAGGTGAAGTCTGGAGGGTGAATCAGAAGAAGTAGAAGAAGGAGAAGGAGAAGGTGAAGTCTGGAGGCTGAATCAGAAGAAGCAGAAGAAGGAGAAGGAGAAGGTGAAGTCTGGAGGGTGAATCAGAAGAAGAAGAAGAAGGAGAAGGAGAAGATGAAGTCTGGAGGGTGAATCAGAAGAAGCAGAAGAAGGAGAAGGAGAAGATGAAGTCTGGAGGGTGAATCAGAAGAAGTAGAAGAAGGAGAAGGAGAAGGTGAGGTCTGGAGGGTGAATCAGAAGAAGCAGAAGAAGGAGAAGGAGAAGGTGAAGTCTGGAGGGTGAATCAGAAGAAGCAGAAGAAGGAGAAGGAGAAGGTGAAGTCTGGAGGGTGAATCAGAAGAAGCAGAAGAAGGAGAAGGAGAAGGTGAAGTCAGGAGGGTGAATCAGAAGAAGCAGAAGAAGGAGAAGGAGAAGGTGAATTTAGGAGGGTGAATCAGAAGAAGCAGAAGAAGGAGAAGGAGCAGGTGAAGTCAGGGGGGTGTAGCAGAAGAAGCAGAAGAAGGAGAAGGAGAAGGAGAAGGTGAAGCCTGGAGGGCGCAGCAGAAGAAGCAGAAGAAGGAGAAGGAGAAGGTGAAGTCTGGAGTGTGAAGCAGAAGAAGCAGAAGAAGGAGAAGGAGAAGGTGAAGTCTGGAGGGCGCAGCAGAAGAAGCAGAAGAAGGAGAATGAGAAGGTGAAGTCTGGAGGGTGAATCAGAAGAAGCAGAAGAAGGAGAAGGAGAAGGTGAAGTCTGGAGGGTGAATCAGAAGAAGTAGAAGAAGGAGAAGGAGAAGGTGAAGTCTGGAGGGTGAAGCAGAAGAAGTAGAAGAAGGAGAAGGAGAAGGTGAAGTCAGGAGGGTGAATCAGAAGAAGTAGAAGAAGGAGAAGGAGAAGGTGAAGTCAGGAGGGTGAATCAGTAGAAGCAGAAGAAGGAGAAGGAGAAGGTGAAGTCTGGAGGGTGAATCAGAAGAATCAGAAGAAGGAGAAGGAGAAGGTGAAGTCTGGAGGGTGAATCAGAAGAAGCAGAAGAAAGAGAAGGAGAAGGTGAAGTCTGGAGGGTGAAGCAGAAGAAACAAAAAAAGGAGAAGGAGAAGGTGAAGACTGGAGGGTGAATCAGAAGACGTAGAAGAAGGAGAAGGAGAAGGTGAAGTCTGGAGGGTGAATCAGAAGAAGTGGAAGAAGGAGAAGGAGAAGTTGAAGTCTGGAGGGTGAATCAGAAGAAGCAGAAGAAGGAGAAGGAGAAGGTGAAGTCTGGAGGGTGTATCAGAAGAAGCAGAAGAAGGAGAAGGAGAAGATGAAGTCTGGAGGGTGAATCAGAAGAAGTAGAAGAAGGAGAAGGAGAAGGCGAAGTCTGGAGGGTGAATCAGAAGAAGTAGAAGAAGGAGAAGGAGAAGGTGAAGTCTGGAGGGTGAAGCAGAAGAAGTAGAAGAAGGAGAAGGAGAAGGTGAAGTCAGGAGGGTGAATCAGAAGAAGTAGAAGAAGGAGAAGGAGAAGGTGAAGTCAGGAGGGTGAATCAGAAGAAGCAGAAGAAGGAGAAGGAGAAGGTGAAGTCTGGAGGGTGAATCAGAAGAATCAGAAGAAGGAGAAGGAGAAGGTGAAGTCTGGAGGGTGAATCAGAAGAAGCAGAAGAAAGAGAAGGAGAAGGTGAAGTCTGGAGGGTGAAGCAGAAGAAACAAAAAAAGGAGAAGGAGAAGGTGAAGACTGGAGGGTGAATCAGAAGAAGTAGAAGAAGGAGAAGGAGAAGGTGAAGTCTGGAGGGTGAATCAGAAGAAGTGGAAGAAGGAGAAGGAGAAGTTGAAGTCTGGAGGGTGAATCAGAAGAAGCAGAAGAAGGAGAAGGAGAAGGTGAAGTCTGGAGGGTGAATCAGAAGAAGCAGAAGAAGGAGAAGGAGAAGATGAAGTCTGGAGGGTGAATCAGAAGAAGTAGAAGAAGGAGAAGGAGAAGGTGAAGTCTGGAGGGTGAATCAGAAGAAGTAGAAGAAGGAGAAGGAGAAGGTGTAGTCTGGAGGGTGAATCAGAAGAAGTAGACGAAGGAGAAGGAGAAGGTGAAGTCTGGAGGGTGAATCAGAAGAAGCAGAAGAAGGAGAAGGAGAAGGTGAAGTCTGGAGGGTGAATCAGAAGAAGTAGAAGAAGGAGAAGGAGAAGGTGAAGTCTGGAGGGTGAATCAGAAGAAGCAGAAGAAGGAGAAGGAGAAGGTGAAGTCTGGAGGGTGAATCAGAAGAAGCAGAAGAAGGAGAAGGAGAAGGTGAAGTCTGGAGGGTGAATCAGAAGAAGCAGAATAAGGAGAAGGAGAAGGTGAAGTCTGGAGGGTGAATCAGAAGAAGCAGAAGAAGGAGAAGGAGAAGGTGAAGTCTGGAGGGTGAATCAGAAGAATTAGAAGAAGGAGAAGGAGAAGGTGAAGTCTGGAGGGTGAATCAGAAGAAGTATAAGAAGGAGAAGGAGAAGGTGAAGTCTGGAGGGTGAATCAGAAGAAGTAGAAGAAGGAGAAGGAGAAGGTGAAGTCTGGAGGGTGAAGCAGAAGGAGTAGATGAAGGAGAAGGAGAAGGTGAAGTCAGGAGGGTGAACCAGAAGAAGTAGAAGAAGGAGAAGGAGAAGGTGAGGTCTGGAGGGTGAATCAGAAGAAGCAGAAGGAGGAGAGGGAGAAGGTGTAGTCTGGAGGGTGAATCAGAAGAATCAGAAGAAGGAGAAGGAGAAGGTGAAGTCTGGAGGGTGAATCAGAAGAAGCAGAAGAAAGAGAAGGAGAATGTGAAGTCTGGAGGGTGAAGCAGAAGAAACAGAAGAAGGAGAAGGAGAAGCTGAAGACTGGAGGGTGAATCAGAAGAAGTAGAAGAAGGAGAAGGAGAAGGTGAAGTCTGGAGGGTGAATCAGAAGAAGTAGAAGAAGGAGAAGGAGAAGGTGAAGTCTGGAGGGTGAATCAGAAGAAGCAGAAGAAGGAGAAGGAGAAGGTGAAGTCTGGAGGGTGAATCAGAAGAAGGAGAAGAAGGAGAAGGAGAAGATGAAGTCTGGAGGGTGAATCAGAAGAAGTAGAAGAAGGAGAAGGAGAAGGTGAAGTCTGGAGGCTGAATCAGAAGAAGTAGAAGAAGGAGAAGGAGAAGGTGAAGTCTGGAGGGTGAATCAGAAGAAACAGAAGAAGGAGAAGGAGAAGGTGAAGTCTGGAGGGTGTATCAGAAGAAGCAGAAGAAGGAGAAGGAGAAGGTGAATTTAGGAGGGTGAATCAGAAGAAGCAGAAGAAGGAGAAGGAGCAGGTGAAGTCAGGGGGGTGTAGCAGAAGAAGCAGAAGAAGGAGAAGGAGAAGGTGAAGCCTGGAGGGCGCAGCAGAAGAAGCAGAAGAAGGAGAAGGAGAAGGTGAAGTCTGGAGTGTGAAGCAGAAGAAGCAGAAGAAGGAGAAGGAGAAGGTGAAGTCTGGAGGGCGCAGCAGAAGAAGCAGAAGAAGGAGAATGAGAAGGTGAAGTCTGGAGGGTGAATCAGAAGAAGCAGAAGAAGGAGAAGGAGAAGGTGAAGTCTGGAGGGTGAATCAGAAGAAGTAGAAGAAAGAGAAGGAGAAGGTGAAGTCTGGAGGGTGAAGCAGAAGAAGTAGAAGAAGGAGAAGGAGAAGGTGAAGTCAGGAGGGTGAATCAGAAGAAGTAGAAGAAGGAGAAGGAGAAGGTGAAGTCAGGAGGGTGAATCAGTAGAAGCAGAAGAAGGAGAAGGAGAAGGTGAAGTCTGGAGGGTGAATCAGAAGAATCAGAAGAAGGAGAAGGAGAAGGTGAAGTCTGGAGGGTGAATCAGAAGAAGCAGAAGAAAGAGAAGGAGAAGGTGAAGTCTGGAGGGTGAAGCAGAAGAAACAAAAAAAGGAGAAGGAGAAGGTGAAGACTGGAGGGTGAATCAGAAGACGTAGAAGAAGGAGAAGGAGAAGGTGAAGTCTGGAGGGTGAATCAGAAGAAGTGGAAGAAGGAGAAGGAGAAGTTGAAGTCTGGAGGGTGAATCAGAAGAAGCAGAAGAAGGAGAAGGAGAAGGTGAAGTCTGGAGGGTGTATCAGAAGAAGCAGAAGAAGGAGAAGGAGAAGATGAAGTCTGGAGGGTGAATCAGAAGAAGTAGAAGAAGGAGAAGGAGAAGGTGAAGTCTGGAGGGTGAATCAGAAGAAGTAGAAGAAGGAGAAGGAGAAGGTGATGTCTGGAGGGTGAAGCAGAAGAAGTAGAAGAAGGAGAAGGAGAAGGTGAATTCAGGAGGGTGAATCAGAAGAAGTAGAAGAAGGAGAAGGAGAAGGTGAAGTCAGGAGGGTGAATCAGAAGAAGCAGAAGAAGGAGATGAGAAGGTGAAGTCTGGAGGGTGAATCAGAAGAATCAGAAGAAGGAGAAGGAGAAGGTGAAGTCTGGAGGGTGAATCAGAAGAAGCAGAAGAAAGAGAAGGAGAAGGTGAAGTCTGGAGGGTGAAGCAGAAGAAACAAAAAAAGGAGAAGGAGAAGGTGAAGACTGGAGGGTGAATCAGAAGAAGTAGAAGAAGGAGAAGGAGAAGGTGAAGTCTGGAGGGTGAATAAGAAGAAGTGGAAGAAGGAGAAGGAGAAGTTGAAGTCTGGAGGGTGAATCAGAAGAAGCAGAAGAAGGAGAAGGAGAAGGTGAAGTCTGGAGGGTGAATCAGAAGAAGCAGAAGAAGGAGAAGGAGAAGATGAAGTCTGGAGGGTGAATCAGAAGAAGTAGAAGAAGGAGAAGGAGAAGGTGAAGTCTGGAGGGTGAATCAGAAGAAGTAGAAGAAGGAGAAGGAGAAGATGAAGTCTGGAGGGTGAATCAGAAGAAACAGAAGAAGGAGAAGGAGAAGGTGAAGTCTGGAGGGTGAATCAGAAGAAGTAGAAGAAGGAGAAGGAGAAGGTGTAGTCTGGAGGGTGAATCAGAAGAAGTAGACGAAGGAGAAGGAGAAGGTGAAGTCTGGAGGGTGAATCAGAAGAAGCAGAAGAAGGAGAAGGAGAAGGTGAAGTCTGGAGGGTGAATCAGAAGAAGTAGAAGAAGGAGAAGGAGAAGGTGAAGTCTGGAGGGTGAATCAGAAGAAGCAGAAGAAGGAGAAGGAGAAGGTGAAGTCTGGAGGGTGAATCAGAAGAAGCAGAAGAAGGAGAAGGAGAAGGTGAAGTCTGGAGGGTGAATCAGAAGAAGCAGAATAAGGAGAAGGAGAAGGTGAAGTCTGGAGGGTGAATCAGAAGAAGCAGAAGAAGGAGAAGGAGAAGGTGAAGTCTGGAGGGTGAATCAGAAGAATTAGAAGAAGGAGAAGGAGAAGGTGAAGTCTGGAGGGTGAATCAGAAGAAGTATAAGAAGGAGAAGGAGAAGGTGAAGTCTGGAGGGTGAATCAGAAGAAGTAGAAGAAGGAGAAGGAGAAGGTGAAGTCTGGAGGGTGAAGCAGAAGGAGTAGATGAAGGAGAAGGAGAAGGTGAAGTAAGGAGGGTGAACCAGAAGAAGTAGAAGAAGGAGAAGGAGAAGGTGAGGTCTGGAGGGTGAATCTGAAGAAGCAGAAGAAGGAGAGGGAGAAGGTGTAGTCTGGAGGGTGAATCAGAAGAATCAGAAGAAGGAGAAGGAGAAGGTGAAGTCTGGAGGGTGAATCAGAAGAAGCAGAAGAAAGAGAAGGAGAATGTGAAGTCTGGAGGGTGAAGCAGAAGAAACAGAAGAAGGAGAAGGAGAAGGTGAAGACTGGAGGGTGAATCAGAAGAAGTAGAAGAAGGAGAAGGAGAAGGTGAAGTCTGGAGGGTGAATCAGAAGAAGTAGAAGAAGGAGAAGGAGAAGGTGAAGTCTGGAGGGTGAATCAGAAGAAGCAGAAGAAGGAGAAGGAGAAGGTGAAGTCTGGAGGGTGAATCAGAAGAAGGAGAAGAAGGAGAAGGAGAAAATGAAGTCTGGAGGGTGAATCAGAAGAAGCAGAAGAAGGAGAAGGAGAAGGTGAAGTCTGGAGGCTGAATCAGAAGAAGTAGAAGAAGGAGAAGGAGAAGGTGAAGTCTGGAGGGTGAATCAGAAGAAACAGAAGAAGGAGAAGGAGAAGGTGAAGTCTGGAGGGTGTATCAGAAGAAGTAGAAGAAGGAGAAGGAGAAGGTGTAGTCTGGAGGGTGAATCAGAAGAAGTAGACGAAGGAGAAGGAGAAGGTGAAGTCTGGAGGGTGAATCAGAAGAAGCAGAAGAAGGAGAAGGAGAAGGTGAAGTCTGGAGGGTGAATCAGAAGAAGTAGAAGAAGGAGAAGGAGAAGGTGAAGTCTGGAGGGTGAATCAGAAGAAGCAGAAGAAGGAGAAGGAGAAGGTGAAGTCTGGAGGGTGAATCAGAAGAAGCAGAAGAAGGAGAAGGAGAAGGTGAAGTCTGGAGGGTGAATCAGAAGAAACAGAAGAAGGAGAAGGAGAAGGTGAAGTCTGGAGGGTGAATCAGAAGAAATAGAAGAAGGAGAAGGAGAAGGTGTAGTCTGGAGGGTGAATCAGAAGAAGTAGACGAAGGAGAAGGAGAAGGTGAAGTCTGGAGGGTGAATCAGAAGAAGTAGAAGAAGGAGAAGGAGAAGGTGAAGTCTGGAGGGTGAATCAGAAGAAACAGAAGAAGGAGAAGGAGAAGGTGAAGTCTGGAGGGTGAATCAGAAGAAGTAGAAGAAGGAGAAGGAGAAGGTGTAGTCTGGAGGGTGAATCAGAAGAAGTAGACGAAGGAGAAGGAGAAGGTGAAGTCTGGAGGGTGAATCAGAAGAAGCAGAAGAAGGAGAAGGAGAAGATGAAGTCTGGAGGGTGAATCAGAAGAAGTAGAAGAAGGAGAAGGAGAAGGTTAAGTCTGGAGGGTGAATCAGAAGAAGCAGAAGAAGGAGAAGGAGAAGGTGAAGTCTGGAGGGTGAATCAGAAGAAGCAGAAGAAGGAGAAGGAGAAGGTGAAGTCTGGAGGGTGAATCAGAAGAAGCAGAATAAGGAGAAGGAGAAGGTGAAGTCTGGAGGGTGAATCAGAAGAAGCAGAAGAAGGAGAAGGAGTAGGTGAAGTCTGGAGGATGAATCAGAAGAAGGAGAAGAAGGAGAAGGAGAAGGTGAAGTTTGGAGGGTGAATCAGAAAAAGTAGAAGAAGGAGAAGGAGAAGGTGAAGTCTGGAGGGTGAATCAGAAGAAGTAGAAGAAGGAGAAGGAGAAGGTGAAGTCTGGAGGGTGAAGCAGAAGAAGTAGAAGAAGGAGAAGGAGAAGGTGAAGTCAGGAGGGTGAATCAGAAGAAGTAGAAGAAGGAGAAGGAGAAGGTGAAGTCAGGAGCGTGAAGCAGAAGAAGCAGAAGAAGGAGAAGGAGAAGGTGAAGTCTGGAGGGTGAAGCAGAAGAAGCAGAAGAAGGAGAAGGAGAAGGTGAAGTCTGGAGGGTGAATCAGAAGAAGCAGAAGAAGGAGAAGGAGAAGGTGAAGTCTGGAGGGTGAATCAGAAGAAGCAGAAGAAGGAGAAGGAGAAGGTGAAGTCAGGAGGGTGAATCAGAAGAAGCAGAAGAAGGAGAAGGAGAAGGTGAATTTAGGAGGGTGAATCATAAGAAGCAGAAGAAGGAGAAGGAGCAGGTGAAGTCAGGGGGGTGTAGCAGAAGAAGTAGAAGAAGGAGAAGGAGAAGGTGAAGTCAGGACGGTGAAGCAGAAGAAGCAGAAGAAGGAGAAGGAGAAGGTGAATCCTGGAGGGCGCAGCAGAAGAAGCAGAAGAAGGAGAAGGAGAAGGTGAAGTCTGGAGTGTGAAGCAGAAGAAGCAGAAGAAGGAGAAGGAGAAGGTGAAGTCTGGAGGGCGCAGCAGAAGAAGCAGAAGAAGGAGAATGAGAAGGTGAAGTCTGGAGGGTGAATCAGAAGAAGCAGAAGAAGGAGAAGGAGAAGGTGAAGTCTGGAGGGTGAATCAGAAGAAGTAGAAGAAGGAGAAGGAGAAGGTGAAGTCAGGTGGGTGAATCAGAAGAAGTAGAAGAAGGAGAAGGAGAAGGTGAAGTCAGGAGGGTGAATCAGAAGAAGCAGAAGAAGGAGAAGGAGAAGGTGAAGTCTGGAGGGCGAATCAGAAGAAACAGAAGAAGGAGAAGGAGAAGGTGAAGTCTGGAGGGTGAATCAGAAGAAGCAGAAGAAGGAGAAGGAGAAGGTGAAGTCTGGAGGTTGAATCAGAAGAAGCAGAATAACGAGAAGGAGAAGGTGAAGTCTGGAGGGTGAATCAGAAGAAGCAGAATAAGGAGAAGGAGAAGGTGAAGTCTGGAGGGTGAATCAGAAGAAGCAGAAGAAGGAGAAGGAGAAGGTGAAGTCTGGAGGGTGAATCAGAAGAGGTAGAAGAAGGAGAAGGAGAAGGTGAAGTCTGGAGGGTGAAGCAGAAGAAGGAGAAGAAGGAGAAGGAGAAGGTGAAGTCAGGAGGGTGAATCAGAAGAAGTAGAAGAAGGAGAAGGAGAAGGTGAAGCCAGGAGGGTGAATCAGAAGAAGCAGAAGAAGGAGAAGGAGAAGGTGAAGTCTGGAGGGTGAATCAGAAGAATCAGAAGAAGGAGAAGGAGAAGGTGAAGTCTGGAGGGTGAATCAGAAGAATCAGAAGAAAGAGAAGGAGAAGGTGAAGTCTGGAGGCTGAAGCAGAAGAAACAGAAGAAGGAGAAGGAGAATGTGAAGACTGGAGGGTGAATCTGAAGAAGTAGAAGAAGGAGAAGTAGAAGGTGAAGTCTGGAAGGTGAATCAGAAGAAGTAGAAGAAGGAGAAGGAGAAGGTGAAGTCTGGAGGGTGAATCAGAAGAAGCAGAAGAAGGAGAAGGAGAAGGTGAAGTCTGGAGGGTGAATCAGAAGATGCAGAAGAAGGAGAAGGAGAAGATGAAGTCTGGAGGGTGAATCAGAAGAAGTAGAAGAAGGAGAAGGAGAAGGTGAAGTCTGGAGGGTGAAGCAGAAGAAGGAGAAGAAGGAGAAGGAGAAGGTGAAGTCAGGAGGGTGAATCAGAAGAAGCAGAAGAAGGAGAAGGAGAAGGTGAAGTCTGGAGGTTGAATCAGAAGAAGCAGAATAACGAGAAGGAGAAGGTGAAGTCTGGAGGGTGAATCAGAAGAAGCAGAATAAGGAGAAGGAGAAGGTGAAGTCTGGAGGGTGAATCAGAAGAAGCAGAAGAAGGAGAAGGAGAAGGTGAAGTCTGGAGGGTGAATCAGAAGAGGTAGAAGAAGGAGAAGGAGAAGGTGAAGTCAGGAGGGTGAAGCAGAAGAAGCAGAAGAAGGAGAAGGAGAAGGTGAAGTCTGGTGGGTGAAGCAGAAGAAGCAGAAGAAGGAGAAGGAGAAGGTGAAGTCTGGAGGGTGAAGCAGAAGAAGCAGAAGAAGGAGAAGGAGAAGGTGAAGTCAGGAGGGTGGATCAGAAGAAGTAGAAGAAGGAGAAGGAGAAGGTGAAGTCTGGAGGGTGAATCAGAAGAAGCAGAAGAAGGAGAAGGAGAAGGTGAAGTCTGGAGGGCGCAGCAGAAGAAGCAGAAGAAGGAGAAAGAGAAGGTGAAGTCTGGAGGGTGAAGCAGAAGAAGCAGAAGAAGGAGAAGGAGAGGGTGAAGTCTGGAGGGTGAATCAGAAGAAGTAGAAGAAGGAGAAGGAGAAGGTGAAGTCAGGAGAGTGAAGCAGAAGAAGCAGAAGAAGGAGAAGGAGAAGGTGAAGTCTGGAGGGCGAAGCAGAAGAAGCAGAAGAAGGAGAAGGAGAAGGTGAAGTCTGGAGGGTGAAGCAGAAGAAGCAGAAGAAGGAGAAGAAGTAGGTGAATCTGGAGGGTGAATCAGAAGAAGTAGAAGAAGGAGAAGGAGAAGGTGAAGTCAGGAGGGTGAAGCAGAAGAAGCAGAAGAAGGAGAAGGAGAAGGTGAAGTCTGGAGGGTGAAGCAGAAGAAGCAGAAGAAGGAGAAGGAGAAGGTGAAGTCTGGAGGGAGAATCAGAAGAAGCAGAAGAAGGAGAAGGAGAAGATGAAGTCTGGAGGGTGAATCAGAAGAAGCAGAAGAAGGAGAAGGAGAAGGTGAAGTCAGGAGGGTGAATCAGAAGAAGCAGAAGAAGGAGAAGGAGAAGGTGAATTTAGGAGGGTGAATCAGAAGAAGCAGAAGAAGGAGAAGGAGCAGGTGAAGTCAGGGGGGTGTAGCAGAAGAAGTAGAAGAAGGAGAAGGAGAAGGTGAAGCCTGGAGGGCGCAGCAGAAGAAGCAGAAGAAGGAGAAGGAGAAGGTGAAGTCTGGAGTGTGAAGCAGAAGAAGCAGAAGAAGGAGAAGGAGAAGGTGAAGTCTGGAGGGCGCAGCAGAAGAAGCAGAAGAAGGAGAATGAGAAGGTGAAGTCTGGAGGGTGAATCAGAAGAAGAAGAAGAAGGAGAAGGAGAAGGTGAAGTCTGGAGGGTGAATCAGAAGAAGTAGAAGAAGGAGAAGGAGGAGGTGAAGTCAGGAGGGTGAATCAGAAGAAGTAGAAGAAGGAGAAGGAGAAGGTGAAGTCAGGAGGGAGAATCAGAAGAAGCAGAAGAAGGAGAAGGAGAAGGTGAAGTCTGGAGGGGGAATCAGAAGAAACAGAAGAAGGAGAAGGAGAAGGTGAAGTCTGGAGGGTGAATCAGAAGAAGCAGAAGAAGGAGAAGGAGAAGGTGAAGTCTGGAGGTTGAATCAGAAGAAGCAGAATAACGAGAAGGAGAAGGTGAAGTCTGGAGGGTGAATCAGAAGAAGCAGAATAAGGAGAAGGAGAAGGTGAAGTCTGGAGGGTGAATCAGAAGAAGCAGAAGAAGGAGAAGGAGAAGGTGAAGTCTGGAGGGTGAATCAGAAGAGGTAGAAGAAGGAGAAGGAGAAGGTGAAGTCTGGAGGGTGAAGCAGAAGAAGGAGAAGAAGGAGAAGGAGAAGGTGAAGTCAGGAGGGTGAATCAGAAGAAGTAGAAGAAGGAGAAGGAGAAGGTGAAGCCAGGAGGGTGAATCAGAAGAAGCAGAAGAAGGAGAAGGAGAAGGTGAAGTCAGGAGGGTGGATCAGAAGAAGTAGAAGAAGGAGAAGGAGAAGGTGCAGTCTGGAGGGTGAATCAGAAGAAGCAGAAGAAGGAGAAGGAGAAGGTGAAGTCTGGAGGTTGAATCAGAAGAAGCAGAATAACGAGAAGGAGAAGGTGAAGTCTGGAGGGTGAATCAGAAGAAGCAGAATAAGGAGAAGGAGAAGGTGAAGTCTGGAGGGTGAATCAGAAGAAGCAGAAGAAGGAGAAGGAGAAGGTGAAGTCTGGAGGGTGAATCAGAAGAGGTAAAAGAAGGAGAAGGAGAAGGTGAAGTCAGGAGGGTGAAGCAGAAGAAGCAGAAGAAGGAGAAGGAGAAGGTGAAGTCTGGTGGGTGAAGCAGAAGAAGCAGAAGAAGGAGAAGGAGAAGGTGAAGTCTGGAGGGTGAAGCAGAAGAAGCAGAAGAAGGAGAAGGAGAAGGTGAAGTCAGGAGGGTGGATCAGAAGAAGTAGAAGAAGGAGAAGGAGAAGGTGAAGTCTGGAGGGTGAATCAGAAGAAGCAGAAGAAGGAGAAGGAGAAGGTGAAGTCTGGAGGGTGAATCAGAAGAAACAGAAGAAGGAGAAGGAGAAGGTGAAGTCTGGAGGGTGAATCAGAAGAAGTAGAAGAAGGAGAAGGAGAAGGTGTTGTCTGGAGGGTGAATCAGAAGAAGTAGACGAAGGAGAAGGAGAAGATGAAGTCTGGAGGGTGAATCAGAAGAAGTAGAAGAAGGAGAAGGAGAAGGTGAAGTCTGGAGGGTGAATCAGAAGAAGCAGAAGAAGGAGAAGGAGAAGGTGAAGTCTGGAGGGTGAATCAGAAGAAGCAGAAGAAGGAGAAGGAGAAGGTGAAGTCTGGAGGGAGAATCAGAAGAAGCAGAAGAAGGAGAAGGAGAAGATGAAGTCTGGAGGGTGAATCAGAAGAAGCAGAAGAAGGAGAAGGAGAAGGTGAAGTCAGGAGGGTGAATCAGAAGAAGCAGAAGAAGGAGAAGGAGAAGGTGAATTTAGGAGGGTGAATCAGAAGAAGCAGAAGAAGGAGAAGGAGCAGGTGAAGTCTGGAGGGTGAATCAGAAGAAGTAGAAGAAGGAGAAGGAGAAGGTGAAGTCTGGAGGGTGAAGCAGAAGAAGTAGAAGAAGCAGAAGGGGAAGGTGAAGTCAGGAGGGTGAATCAGAAGAAGTAGAAGAAGGAGAAGGAGAAGGTGAAGTCAGGAGGGTGCAGCAGAAGAAGCAGAAGAAGGAGAAGGAGAAGGTGAAGTCTGGAGGGTGAAGCAGAAGAAGCAGAAGAAGGAGAAGGAGAAGGTGAAGTCTGGAGGGTGAATCAGAAGAAGCAGAAGAAAGAGAAGGAGAAGGTGAAGTCTGGAGGGTGAATCAGAAGAAGTAGAAGAAGGAGAAGGAGAAGGTGAAGTCTGGAGGGTGAATCAGAAGAAGCAGAAGAAGGAGAAGGAGAAGGTGAAGTCTGGAGAGTGAATCAGAAGAAGCAGAAGAAGGAGAAGGAAAAGGTGAAGTCTGGAGGGTGAATCAGAAGAAGCAGAAGAAGGAGAAGGAGAAGGTGAAGTCTGGAGGGTGAATCAGAAGAAGCAGAATAAGGAGAAGGAGAAGGTGAAGTCTGGAGGGTGAATCAGAAGAAGCAGAAGAAGGAGAAGGAGAAGGTGAAGACTGGAGGTTGAATCAGAAGAAGCAGAAGAAGGAGAAGGAGAAGGTGAAGTCTGGAGGTTGAATCAGAAGAAGCAGAATAACGAGAAGGAGAAGGTGAAGTCTGGAGGGTGAATCAGAAGAAGCAGAATAAGGAGAAGGAGATGGTGAAGTCTGGAGGGTGAATCAGAAGAAGCAGAAGAAGGAGAAGGAGAAGGTGAAGTCTGGAGGGTGAATCAGAAGAGGTAGAAGAAGGAGAAGGAGAAGGTGAAGTCTGGAGGGTGAAGCAGAAGAAGGAGAAGAAGGAGAAGGAGAAGGTGAAGTCAGGAGGGTGAATCAGAAGAAGTAGAAGAAGGAGAAGGAGAAGGTGAAGCCAGGAGGGTGAATCAGAAGAAGCAGAAGAAGGAGAAGGAGAAGGTGAAGTCTGGAGGGTGAATCAGAAGAATCAGAAGAAGGAGAAGGCGAAGGTGAAGTCTGGAGGGTGAATCAGAAGAATCAGAAGAAAGAGAAGGAGAAGGTGAAGTCTGGAGGCTGCAGCAGAAGAAACAGAAGAAGGAGAAGGAGAATGTGAAGACTGGAGGGTGAATCAGAAGAAGTAGAAGAAGGAGAAGGAGAAGGTGAAGTCTGGAGGGTGAATCAGAAGAAGTAGAAGAAGGAGAAGGAGAAGGTGAAGTCTGGAGGGTGAATCAGAAGAAGCAGAAGAAGGAGAAGGAGAAGGTGAAGTCTGGAGGGTGAATCAGAAGATGCAGAAGAAGGAGAAGGAGAAGATGAAGTCTGGAGGGTGAATCAGAAGAAGTAGAAGAAGGAGAAGGAGAAGGTGAAGTCTGGAGGGTGAATCAGAAGAAGTAGAAGAAGGAGAAGGAGAAGGTGAAGTCTGGAGGGTGAATCAGAAGAAGCAGAAGAAGGAGAAGAAGAAGGTGAAGTCAGGAGGGTGAAGCAGAAGAAGCAGTAGAAGGAGAAGGAGAAGGTGAAGTCTGGAGGGTGAAGCAGAAGAAGCAGAAGAAGGAGAAGGAGAAGGTGAAGTCTGGAGGGTGAATCAGAAGAAGCAGAAGAAAGAGAAGGAGAAGGTGAAGTCTGGAGGGTGAATCAGAAGAAGTAGAAGAAGGAGAAGGAGAAGGTGAAGTCTGGAGGGCGAATCAGAAGAAGCAGAATAAGGAGAAGGAGAAGGTGAAGTCTGGAGGGTGAATCAGAAGAAGCAGAAGAAGGAGAAGGAGAAGGTGAAGTCTGGAGGGTGAATCAGAAGAGGTAGAAGAAGGAGAAGGAGAAGGTGAAGTCTGGAGGGTGAAGCAGAAGAAGGAGAAGAAGGAGAAGGAGAAGGTGAAGTCAGGAGGGTGAATCAGAAGAAGTAGAAGAAGGAGAAGGAGAAGGTGAAGCCAGGAGGGTGAATCAGAAGAAGCAGAAGAAGGAGAAGGAGAAGGTGAAGTCAGGAGGGTGGATCAGAAGAAGTAGAAGAAGGAGAAGGAGAAGGTGCAGTCTGGAGGGTGAATCAGAAGAAGCAGAAGAAGGAGAAGGAGAAGGTGAAGTCTGGAGGTTGAATCAGAAGAAGCAGAATAACGAGAAGGAGAAGGTGAAGTCTGGAGGGTGAATCAGAAGAAGCAGAATAAGGAGAAGGAGAAGGTGAAGTCTGGAGGGTGAATCAGAAGAAGCAGAAGAAGGAGAAGGAGAAGGTGAAGTCTGGAGGGTGAATCAGAAGAGGTAAAAGAAGGAGAAGGAGAAGGTGAAGTCAGGAGGGTGAAGCAGAAGAAGCAGAAGAAGGAGAAGGAGAAGGTGAAGTCTGGTGGGTGAAGCAGAAGAAGCAGAAGAAGGAGAAGGAGAAGGTGAAGTCTGGAGGGTGAAGCAGAAGAAGCAGAAGAAGGAGAAGGAGAAGGTGAAGTCAGGAGGGTGGATCAGAAGAAGTAGAAGAAGGAGAAGGAGAAGGTGAAGTCTGGAGGGTGAATCAGAAGAAGCAGAAGAAGGAGAAGGAGAAGGTGAAGTCTGGAGGGTGAATCAGAAGAAACAGAAGAAGGAGAAGGAGAAGGTGAAGTCTGGAGGGTGAATCAGAAGAAGTAGAAGAAGGAGAAGGAGAAGGTGTTGTCTGGAGGGTGAATCAGAAGAAGTAGACGAAGGAGAAGGAGAAGATGAAGTCTGGAGGGTGAATCAGAAGAAGTAGAAGAAGGAGAAGGAGAAGGTGAAGTCTGGAGGGTGAATCAGAAGAAGCAGAAGAAGGAGAAGGAGAAGGTGAAGTCTGGAGGGTGAATCAGAAGAAGCAGAAGAAGGAGAAGGAGAAGGTGAAGTCTGGAGGGTGAATCAGAAGAAGCAGAATAAGGAGAAGGAGAAGGTGAAGTCTGGAGGGTGAATCAGAAGAAGCAGAAGAAGGAGAAGGGGAAGGTGAAGTCTGGAGGATGAATCAGAAGAAGTAGAAGAAGGAGAAGGAGAAGGTGAAGTCTGGAGGGTGAATCAGAAGAAGTAGAAGAAGGAGAAGGAGAAGGTGAAGTCTGGAGGGTGAATCAGAAGAAGTAGAAGAAGGAGAAGGAGAAGGTGAAGTCTGGAGGGTGAAGCAGAAGAAGTAGAAAAAGCAGAAGGGGAAGGTGAAGTCAGGAGGGTGAATCAGAAGAAGTAGAAGAAGGAGAAGGAGAAGGTGAAGTCAGGAGGGTGCAGCAGAAGAAGCAGAAGAAGGAGAAGGAGAAGGTGAAGTCTGGAGGGTGAAGCAGAAGAAGCAGAAGAAGGAGAAGGAGAAGGTGAAGTCTGGAGGGTGAATCAGAAGAAGCAGAAGAAAGAGAAGGAGAAGGTGAAGTCTGGAGGGTGAATCAGAAGAAGTAGAAGAAGGAGAAGGAGAAGGTGAAGTCTGGAGGGTGAATCAGAAGAAGCAGAAGAAGGAGAAGGAGAAGGTGAAGTCTGGAGAGTGAATCAGAAGAAGCAGAAGAAGGAGAAGGAAAAGGTGAAGTCTGGAGGGTGAATCAGAAGAAGCAGAAGAAGGAGAAGGAGAAGGTGAAGTCTGGAGGGTGAATCAGAAGAAGCAGAATAAGGAGAAGGAGAAGGTGAAGTCTGGAGGGTGAATCAGAAGAAGCAGAAGAAGGAGAAGGAGAAGGTGAAGACTGGAGGTTGAATCAGAAGAAGCAGAAGAAGGAGAAGGAGAAGGTGAAGTCTGGAGGTTGAATCAGAAGAAGCAGAATAACGAGAAGGAGAAGGTGAAGTCTGGAGGGTGAATCAGAAGAAGCAGAATAAGGAGAAGGAGATGGTGAAGTCTGGAGGGTGAATCAGAAGAAGCAGAAGAAGGAGAAGGAGAAGGTGAAGTCTGGAGGGTGAATCAGAAGAGGTAGAAGAAGGAGAAGGAGAAGGTGAAGTCTGGAGGGTGAAGCAGAAGAAGGAGAAGAAGGAGAAGGAGAAGGTGAAGTCAGGAGGGTGAATCAGAAGAAGTAGAAGAAGGAGAAGGAGAAGGTGAAGCCAGGAGGGTGAATCAGAAGAAGCAGAAGAAGGAGAAGGAGAAGGTGAAGTCTGGAGGGTGAATCAGAAGAATCAGAAGAAGGAGAAGGCGAAGGTGAAGTCTGGAGGGTGAATCAGAAGAATCAGAAGAAAGAGAAGGAGAAGGTGAAGTCTGGAGGCTGCAGCAGAAGAAACAGAAGAAGGAGAAGGAGAATGTGAAGACTGGAGGGTGAATCAGAAGAAGTAGAAGAAGGAGAAGGAGAAGGTGAAGTCTGGAGGGTGAATCAGAAGAAGTAGAAGAAGGAGAAGGAGAAGGTGAAGTCTGGAGGGTGAATCAGAAGAAGCAGAAGAAGGAGAAGGAGAAGGTGAAGTCTGGAGGGTGAATCAGAAGATGCAGAAGAAGGAGAAGGAGAAGATGAAGTCTGGAGGGTGAATCAGAAGAAGTAGAAGAAGGAGAAGGAGAAGGTGAAGTCTGGAGGGTGAATCAGAAGAAGTAGAAGAAGGAGAAGGAGAAGGTGAAGTCTGGAGGGTGAATCAGAAGAAGCAGAAGAAGGAGAAGAAGAAGGTGAAGTCAGGAGGGTGAAGCAGAAGAAGCAGTAGAAGGAGAAGGAGAAGGTGAAGTCTGGAGGGTGAAGCAGAAGAAGCAGAAGAAGGAGAAGGAGAAGGTGAAGTCTGGAGGGTGAATCAGAAGAAGCAGAAGAAAGAGAAGGAGAAGGTGAAGTCTGGAGGGTGAATCAGAAGAAGTAGAAGAAGGAGAAGGAGAAGGTGAAGTCTGGAGGGCGAATCAGAAGAAGCAGAAGAAGGAGAAGGAGAAGGTGAAGTCTGGAGGGTGAATCAGAAGAAGCAGAAGAAGGAGAAGGAAAAGGTGAAGTCTGGAGGGTGAATCAGAAGAAGCAGAAGAAGGAGAAGGAGAAGGTGAAGTCTGGAGGGTGAATCAGAAGAAGCAGAATAAGGAGAAGGAGAAGGTGAAGTCTGGAGGGTGAATCAGAAGAAGCAGAAAAGGAGAAGGAGAAGGTGAAGTCTGGAGGGTGAATCAGAAGAAGTAGAAGAAGGAGAAGGAGAAGGTGAAGTCTGGAGGGTGAAGCAGAAGAAGTAGAAGAAGGAGAAGGAGAAGGTGAAGTCAGGAGGGTGAATCAGAAGAAGCAGAAGAAGGAGAAGGAGAAGGTGAAGTCTGGAGGGTGAATCAGAAGAATCAGAAGAAGGAGAAGGAGAAGATGAAGTCTGGAGGGTGAATCAGAAGAAGCAGAAGAAAGAGAAGGAGAAGGTGAAGTCTGGAGGGTGAAGCAGAAGAAACAGAAGAAGGAGAAGGAGTAGGTGAAGACTGGAGGGTGAATCAGAAGAAGTAGAAGAAGGAGAAGGAGAAGGTGAAGTCTGGAGGGTGAATCAGACGAAGTAGAAGAAGGAGAAGGAGAAGGTGAAATCTGGAGGGTGAATCAGAAGAAGCAGAAGAAGGAGAAGGAGAAGGTGAAGTTAGGAGGGTGAATCAGAAGAAGCAGAAGAAGGAGAAGGAGCAGGTGAAGTCAGGGGGGTGAAGCAGAAGAAGAAGAAGAAGGAGAAGGAGAAGGTGAAGTCAGGACGGTGAAGCAGAAGAAGCAGAAGAAGGAGAAGGAGAAGGTGAAGTCTGGAGGGTGAAGCAGAAGAAGCAGAAGAAGGAGAAGGAGAGGGTGAAGTCTGGAGGGTGAATCAGAAGAAGTAGAAGAAGGAGAAGGAGAAGGTGAAGTCAGGAGAGTGAAGCAGAAGAAGCAGAAGAAGGAGAAGGAGAAGGTGAAGTCTGGAGGGCGAAGCAGAAGAAGCAGAAGAAGGAGAAGGAGAAGGTGAAGTCTGGAGGGTGAAGCAGAAGAAGCAGAAGAAGGAGAAGGAGTAGGTGAAGTCTGGAGGGTGAATCAGAAGAAGTAGAAGAAGGAGAAGGATAAGGTGAAGTCAGGAGGGTGAAGCAGAAGAAGCAGAAGAAGGAGAAGGAGAAGGTGAAGTCTGGTGGGTGAAGCAGAAGAAGCAGAAGAAGGAGAAGGAGAAGGTGAAGTCTGGAGGGTGAAGCAGAAGAAGCAGAAGAAGGAGAAGGAGAAGGTGAAGTCAGGAAGGTGGATCAGAAGAAGTAGAAGAAGGAGAAGGAGAAGGTGAAGTCTGGAGGGTGAATCAGAAGAAGCAGAAGAAGGAGAAGGAGAAGGTGAAGTCTGGAGGGCGCAGCAGAAGAAGCAGAAGAAGGAGAAAGAGAAGGTGAAGTCTGGAGGGTGAAGCAGAAGAAGCAGAAGAAGGAGAAGGAGAGGGTGAAGTCTGAAGGGTGAATCAGAAGAAGTAGAAGAAGGAGAAGGAGAAGGTGAAGTCTGGAGGGTGAAGCAGAAGAAGTAGAAGAAGGAGAAGGAGAAGGTGAAGTCAGGAGGGTGAATCAGAAGAAGCAGAAGAAGGAGAAGGAGAAGGTGAAGTCTGGAGGGTGAATCAGAAGAATCAGAAGAAGGAGAAGGAGAAGATGAAGCCTGGAGGGTGAATCAGAAGAAGCAGAAGACAGAGAAGGAGAAGGTGAAGTCTGGAGGGTGAAGCAGAAGAAACAGAAGAAGGAGAAGGAGTAGGTGAAGACTGGAGGTTGAATCAGAAGAAGTAGAAGAAGGAGAAGGAGAAGGTGAAGTCTGGAGGGTGAATCAGACGAAGTAGAAGAAGGAGAAGGAGCAGGTGAAGTCAGGGGGGTGAAGCAGAAGAAGTAGAAGAAGGAGAAGGAGAAGGTGAAGTCAGGACGGTGAAGCAGAAGAAGCAGAAGAAGGAGAAGGAGAAGGTGAAGTCTGGAGGGTGAAGCAGAAGAAGCAGAAGAAGGAGAAGGAGAGGGTGAAGTCTGGAGGGTGAATCAGAAGAAGTAGAAGAAGGAGAAGGAGAAGGTGAAGTCAGGAGAGTGAAGCAGAAGAAGCAGAAGAAGGAGAAGGAGAAGGTGAAGTCTGGAGGGCGAAGCAGAAGAAGCAGAAGAAGGAGAAGGAGAAGGTGAAGTCTGGAGGGTGAAGCAGAAGAAGCAGAAGAAGGAGAAGGAGTAGGTGAAGTCTGGAGGGTGAATCAGAAGAAGTAGAAGAAGGAGAAGGATAAGGTGAAGTCAGGAGGGTGAAGCAGAAGAAGCAGAAGAAGGAGAAGGTGAAGTCTGGTGGGTGAAGCAGAAGAAGCAGAAGAAGGAGAAGGAGAAGGTGAAGTCTGGAGGGTGAAGCAGAAGAAGCAGAAGAAGGAGAAGGAGAAGGTGAAGTCAGGAGGGTGGATCAGAAGAAGTAGAAGAAGGAGAAGGAGAAGGTGAAGTCTGGAGGGCGCAGCAGAAGAAGCAGAAGAAGGAGAAAGAGAAGGTGAAGTCTGGAGGGTGAAGCAGAAGAAGCAGAAGAAGGAGAAGGAGAGGGTGAAGTCTGGAGGGTGAATCAGAAGAAGTAGAAGAAGGAGAAGGAGAAGGTGAAGTCAGGAGAGTGAAGCAGAAGAAGCAGAAGAAGGAGAAGGAGAAGGTGAAGGCTGGAGGGCGAAGCAGAAGAAGCAGAAGAAGTAGAAGGAGTAGGTGAAGTCTGGAGGGTGAAGCAGAAGAAGCAGAAAAAGGAGAAGGAGTAGGTGAAGTCAGGAGGGTGAAGCAGAAGAAGCAGAAGAAGGAGAAGGAGAAGGTGAAGTCTGGTGGGTGAAGCAGAAGAAGGAGAAGAAGGAGAAGGAGAAGGTGAAGTCTGGAGGGTGAAGCAGAAGAAGCAGAAGAAGGAGAAGGAGAAGGTGAAGTCAGGAGGGTGGATCAGAAGAAGTAGAAGAAGGAGAAGGAGAAGGTGAAGTCTGGATGGTGAATCAGAAGAAGCAGAAGAAGGAGAAGGTGAAGTCTGGAGGGCACAGCAGAAGAAGCAAAAGAAGGAGAAAGAGAAGGTGAAGTCTGGAGGGTGAAGCAGAAGAAGCAGAAGAAGGAGAAGGAGAGGGTGAAGTCTGGAGGGTGAATCAGAAGAAGTAGAAGAAGGAGAAGGAGAAGGTGAAGTCAGGAGAGTGAAGCAGAAGAAGCAGAAGAAGGAGAAGGAGAAGGTGAAGTCTGGAGGGCGAAGCAGAAGAAGCAGAAGAAGGAGAAGGAGAAGGTGAAGTCTGGAGGGTGAAGCAGAAGAAGCAGAAGAAGGAGAAGGAGTAGGTGAAGTCTGGAGGGTGAATCAGAAGAAGTCGAAGAAGGAGAAGGAGAAGGTGAAGTCAGGAGGGTGAAGCAGAAGAAGCAGAAGAAGGAGAAGGAGAAGGTGAAGTCTGGAGGGTGAAGCAGAAGAAGCAGAAGAAGGAGAAGGAGAAGGTGAAGTCTGGAGGGTGAATCAGAAGAAGCAGAAGAAGGAGAAGGAGAAGGTGAAGTCTGGAGGGTGAATCAGAAAAAGCAGAAGAAGGAGAAGGAGAAGGTGAAGTCAGGAGGGTGAATCAGAAGAAGCAGAAGAAGGAGAAGGAGAAGGTGAATTTAGGAGGGTGAATCAGAAGAAGCAGAAGAAGGAGAAGGAGCAGGTGAAGTCAGGGGGGTGTAGCAGAAGAAGTAGAAGAAGGAGAAGGAGAAGGTGAAGTCAGGACGGTGAAGCAGAAGAAGCAGAAGAAGGAGAAGGAGAAGGTGAAGCCTGGAGGGCGCAGCAGAAGAAGCAGAAGAAGGAGAAGGAGAAGGTGAAGTCTCGAGTGTGAAGCAGAAGAAGCAGAAGAAGGAGAAGGAGAAGGTGAAGTCTGGAGGGTGAAGCAGAAGAAACAGAAGAAGGAGAAGGAGAAGGTGAAGACTGGAGGGTGAATCAGAAGAAGTAGAAGAAGGAGAAGGAGAAGGTGAAGTCTGGAGGGTGAATCAGAAGAAGTAGAAGAAGGAGAAGGAGAAGTTGAAGTCTGGAGGGTGAATCAGAAGAAGCAGAAGAAGGAGAAGGAGAAGGTGAAGTCTGGAGGGTGAATCAGAAGAAGCAGAAGAAGGAGAAGGAGAAGATGAAGTCTGGAGGGTGAATCAGAAGAAGTAGAAGAAGGAGAAGGAGAAGGTGAAGTCTGGAGGGTGAATCAGAAGAAGCAGAAGAAGGAGAAGGAGAAGATGAAGTCTGGAGGGTGAATCAGAAGAAGTAGAAGAAGGAGAAGGAGAAGGTGAAGTCTGGAGGGTGAATCAGAACAAGTAGAAGAAGGAGAAGGAGAAGATGAAGTCTGGAGGGTGAATCAGAAGAAAGAGAAGAAGGAGAAGGAGAAGGTGAAGTCTGGAGGGTGAATCAGAAGAAGTAGAAGAAGGAGAAGGAGAAGGTGTAGTCTGGAGGGTGAATCAGAAGAAGTAGACGAAGGAGAAGGAGAAGGTGAAGTCTGGAGGGTGAATCAGAAGAAGCAGAAGAAGGAGAAGGAGAAGGTGAAGTCTGGAGGGTGAATCAGAAGAAGTAGAAGAAGGAGAAGGAGAAGGTGAAGTCTGGAGGGTGAATCAGAAGAAGCAGAAGAAAGAGAAGGAGAAGGTGAAGTCTGGAGGGTGAATCAGAAGAAGTAGAAGAAGGAGAAGGAGAAGGTGAAGTCTGGAGGGTGAATCAGAAGAAGCAGAAGAAGGAGAAGGAGAAGGTGAAGTCTGGAGGGTGAATCAGAAGAAGCAGAAGAAGGAGAAGGAAAAGGTGAAGTCTGGAGGGTGAATCAGAAGAAGCAGAAGAAGGAGAAGGAGAAGGTGAAGTCTGGAGGGTGAATCAGAAGAAGCAGAATAAGGAGAAGGAGAAGGTGAAGTCTGGAGGGTGAATCAGAAGAAGCAGAAGAAGGAGAAGGAGAAGGTGAAGTCTGGAGGGTGAATCAGAAGAAGTAGAAGAAGGAGAAGGAGTAGGTGAAGTCTGGAGGGTGAAGCAGAAGAAGTAGAAGAAGGAGAAGGAGAAGGTGAAGTCAGGAGGGTGAATCAGAAGAAGCAGAAGAAGGAGAAGGAGAAGGTGAAGTCTGGAGGGTGAATCAGAAGAATCAGAAAAAGGAGAAGGAGAAGATGAAGTCTGGAGGGTGAATCAGAAGAAGCAGAAGAAAGAGAAGGAGAAGGTGAAGTCTGGAGGGTGAAGCAGAAGAAACAGAAGAAGGAGAAGGAGTAGGTGAAGACTGGAGGGTGAATCAGAAGAAGTAGAAGAAGGAGAAGGAGAAGGTGAAGTCTGGAGGGTGAATCAGACGAAGTAGAAGAAGGAGAAGGAGAAGGTGAAGTCTGGAGGGTGAATCAGAAGAAGCAGAAGAAGGAGAAGGAGAAGGTGAAGTTAGGAGGGTGAATCAGAAGAAGCAGAAGAAGGAGAAGGAGCAGGTGAAGTCAGGGGGGTGAAGCAGAAGAAGTAGAAGAAGGAGAAGGAGAAGGTGAAGTCAGGACGGTGAAGCAGAAGAAGCAGAAGAAGGAGAAGGAGAAGGTGATGTCTGGAGGGTGAAGCAGAAGAAGCAGAAGAAGGAGAAGGAGAGGGTGAAGTCTGGAGGGTGAATCAGAAGAAGTAGAAGAAGGAGAAGGAGAAGGTGAAGTCAGGAGAGTGAAGCAGAAGAAGCAGAAGAAGGAGAAGGAGAAGGTGAAGTCTGGAGGGCGAAGCAGAAGAAGCAGAAGAAGGAGAAGGAGAAGGTGAAGTCTGGAGGGTGAAGCAGAAGAAGCAGAAGAAGGAGAAGGAGTAGGTGAAGTCTGGAGGGTGAATCAGAAGAAGTAGAAGAAGGAGAAGGATAAGGTGAAGTCAGGAGGGTGAAGCAGAAGAAGCAGAAGAAGGAGAAGGAGAAGGTGAAGTCTGGTGGGTGAAGCAGAAGAAGCAGAAGAAGGAGAAGGAGAAGGTGAAGTCTGGAGGGTGAAGCAGAAGAAGCAGAAGAAGGAGAAGGAGAAGGTGAAGTCAGGAGGGTGGATCAGAAGAAGTAGAAGAAGGAGAAGGAGAAGGTGAAGTCTGGAGGGTGAATCAGAAGAAGCAGAAGAAGGAGAAGGAGAAGGTGAAGTCTGGAGGGCGCAGAGAAGAAGCAGAAGAAGGAGAAAGAGAAGGTGAAGTCTGGAGGGTGAAGCAGAAGAAGCAGAAGAAGGAGAAGGAGAGGGTGAAGTCTGGAGGGTGAATCAGAAGAAGTAGAAGAAGGAGAAGGAGAAGGTGAAGTCAGGAGAGTGAAGCAGAAGAAGCAGAAGAAGGAGAAGGAGAAGGTGAAGTCTGGAGGGCGAAGCAGAAGAAGCAGAAGAAGGAGAAGGAGAAGGTGAAGTCTGGAGGGTGAAGCAGAAGAAGCAGAAGAAGGAGAAGGAGTAGGTGAAGTCTGGAGGGTGAATCAGAAGAAGTAGAAGAAGGAGAAGGAGAAGGTGAAGTCAGGAGGGTGAATCAGAAGAAGAAGAAGAAGGAGAAGGAGAAGGTGAAGTCTGGAGGGTGAAGCAGAAGAAGCAGAAGAAGGAGAAGGAGAAGGTGAAGTCTGGAGGGTGAATCAGAAGAAGCAGAAGAAGGAGAAGGAGAAGGTGAAGTCTGGAGGGTGAATCAGAAGAAGCAGAAGAAGGAGTAGGAGAAGGTGAAGTCAGGAGGGTGAATCAGAAGAAGCAGAAGAAGGAGAAGGAGAAGGTGAATTTAGGAGGGTGAATCAGAAGAAGCAGAAGAAGGAGAAGGAGAAGGTGAAGTCTGGAGGGTGAAGCAGAAGAAGCAGAAGAAGGAGAAGGAGAAGGTGAAGTCTGGAGAGTGAAGCAGAAGAAGCAGAAGAAGGAGAAGGAGAAGGTGAAGTCTGGAGGGTGAATCAGAAGAAGCAGAAGAAGGAGAAGGAGAAGGTGAAGTCTGGAGGGTGAATCAGAAGAAGCAGAAGAAGGAGTAGGAGAAGGTGAAGTCAGGGGGGTGTAGCAGAAGAAGTAGAAGAAGGAGAAGGAGAAGGTGAAGTCAGGACGGTGAAGCAGAAGAAGCAGAAGAAGGAGAAGGAGAAGGTGAAGCCTGGAGGGCGCAGCAGAAGAAGCAGAAGAAGGAGAAGGAGAAGGTGAAGTCTGGAGTGTGAAGCAGAAGAAGCAGAAGAAGGAGAAGGAGAAGGTGAAGTCTGGAGGGTGAAGCAGAAGAAACAGAAGAAGGAGAAGGAGAAGGTGAAGACTGGAGGGTGAATCAGAAGAAGTAGAAGAAGGAGAAGGAGAAGGTGAAGTCTGGAGGGTGAATCAGAAGAAGTAGAAGAAGGAGAAGGAGAAGTTGAAGTCTGGAGGGTGAATCAGAAGAAGCAGAAGAAGGAGAAGGAGAAGGTGAAGTCTGGAGGGTGAATCAGAAGAAGCAGAAGAAGGAGAAGGAGAAGATGAAGTCTGGAGGGTGAATCAGAAGAAGTAGAAGAAGGAGAAGGAGAAGGTGAAGTCTGGAGGGTGAATCAGAAGAAGTAGAAGAAGGAGAAGGAGAAGATCAAGTCTGGAGGGTGAATCAGAAGAAAGAGAAGAAGGAGAAGGAGAAGGTGAAGTCTGGAGGGTGAATCAGAAGAAGTAGAAGAAGGAGAAGGAGAAGGTGTAGTCTGGAGGGTGAATCAGAAGAAGTAGACGAAGGAGAAGGAGAAGGTGAAGTCTGGAGGGTGAATCAGACGAAGTAGAAGAAGGAGAAGGAGAAGGTGAAGTCTGGAGGGTGAATCAGAAGAAGCAGAAGAAGGAGAAGGAGAAGGTGAAGTTAGGAGGGTGAATCAGAAGAAGCAGAAGAAGGAGAAGGAGCAGGTGAAGTCAGGGGGGTGAAGCAGAAGAAGTAGAAGAAGGAGAAGGAGAAGGTGAAGTCAGGACGGTGAAGCAGAAGAAGCAGAAGAAGGAGAAGGTGAAGTCTGGAGGGTGAAGCAGAAGAAGCAGAAGAAGGAGAAGGAGAGGGTGAAGTCTGGAGGGTGAATCAGAAGAAGTAGAAGAAGGAGAAGGAGAAGGTGAAGTCAGGAGAGTGAAGCAGAAGAAGCAGAAGAAGGAGAAGGAGAAGGTGAAGTCTGGAGGGCGAAGCAGAAGAAGCAGAAGAAGGAGAAGGAGAAGGTGAAGTCTGGAGGGTGAAGCAGAAGAAGCAGAAGGAGAAGGAGTAGGTGAAGTCTGGAGGGTGAATCAGAAGAAGTAGAAGAAGGAGAAGGATAAGGTGAAGTCAGGAGGGTGAAGCAGAAGAAGCAGAAGAAGGAGAAGGAGAAGGTGAAGTCTGGTGGGTGAAGCAGAAGAAGCAGAAGAAGGAGAAGTAGAAGGTGAAGTCTGGAGGGTGAAGCAGAAGAAGCAGAAGAAGGAGAAGGAGAAGGTGAAGTCAGGAGGGTGGATCAGAAGAAGTAGAAGAAGGAGAAGGAGAAGGTGAAGTCTGGAGGGTGAATCAGAAGAAGCAGAAGAAGGAGAAGGAGAAGGTGAAGTCTGGAGGGCGCAGCAGAAGAAGCAGAAGAAGGAGAAAGAGAAGGTGAAGTCTGGAGGGTGAAGCAGAAGAAGCAGAAGAAGGAGAAGGAGAGGGTGAAGTCTGGAGGGTGAATCAGAAGAAGCAGAAGAAGGAGAAGGAGAAGGTGAAGTCTGGAGGGCGAAGCAGAAGAAGCAGAAGAAGTAGAAGGAGTAGGTGAAGTCTGGAGGGTGAAGCAGAAGAAGCAGAAGAAGGAGAAGGAGTAGGTGAAGTCAGGAGGGTGAAGCAGAAGAAGCAGAAGAAGGAGAAGGAGAAGGTGAAGTCTGGAGAGTGAAGCAGAAGAAGCAGAAGAAGGAGAAGGAGAAGGTGAAGTCTGGAGGGCGAAGCAGAAGAAGCAGAAGAAGTAGAAGGAGTAGGTGAAGTCTGGAGGGTGAAGCAGAAGAAGCAGAAGAAGGAGAAGGAGTAGGTGAAGTCAGGAGGGTGAAGCAGAAGAAGCAGAAGAAGGAGAAGGAGAAGGTGAAGTCTGGTGGGTGAAGCAGAAGAAGCAGAAGAAGGAGAAGGAGAAGGTGAAGTCTGGAGGGTGAAGCAGAAGAAGCAGAAGAAGGAGAAGGAGAAGGTGAAGTCAGGAGGGTGGATCAGAAGAAGTAGAAGAAGGAGAAGGAGAAGGTGAAGTCTGGAGGGTGAATCAGAAGAAGCAGAAGAAGGAGAAGGAGAAGGTGAAGTCTGGAGGGCACAGCAGAAGAAGCTGAAGAAGGAGAAAGAGAAGGTGAAGTCTGGAGGGTGAAGCAGAAGAAGCAGAAGAAGGAGAAGGAGAGGGTGAAGTCTGGAGGGTGAATCAGAAGAAGTAGAAGAAGGAGAAGGAGAAGGTGAAGTCAGGAGAGTGAAGCAGAAGAAGCAGAAGAAGGAGAAGGAGAAGGTGAAGTCTGGAGGGCGAAGCAGAAGAAGCAGAAGAAGGAGAAGGAGAAGGTGAAGTCTGGAGGGTGAAGCAGAAGAAGCAGAAGAAGGAGAAGGAGTAGGTGAAGTCTGGAGGGTGAATCAGAAGAAGTCGAAGAAGGAGAAGGAGAAGGTGAAGTCAGGAGGGTGAAGCAGAAGAAGCAGAAGAAGTAGAAGGAGAAGGTGAAGTCTGGAGGGTGAAGCAGAAGAAGCAGAAGAAGGAGAAGGAGAAGGTGAAGTCTGGAGGGTGAATCAGAAGAAGCAGAAGAAGGAGAAGGAGAAGGTGAAGTCTGGAGGGTGAATCAGAAGAAGCAGAAGAAGGAGAAGGAGAAGGTGAAGTCAGGAGGGTGAATCAGAAGAAGCAGAAGAAGGAGAAGGAGAAGGTGAATTTAGGAGGGTGAATCAGAAGAAGCAGAAGAAGGAGAAGGAGCAGGTGAAGTCAGGGGGGTGTAGCAGAAGAAGTAGAAGAAGGAGAAGGAGAAGGTGAAGTCAGGACGGTGAAGCAGAAGAAGCAGAAGAAGGAGAAGGAGAAGGTGAAGCCTGGAGGGCGCAGCAGAAGAAGCAGAAGAAGGAGAAGGAGAAGGTGAAGTCTGGAGTGTGAAGCAGAAGAAGCAGAAGAAGGAGAAGGAGAAGGTGAAGTCTGGAGGTTGAAGCAGAAGAAACAGAAGAAGGAGAAGGAGAAGGTGAAGACTGGAGGGTGAATCAGAAGAAGTAGAAGAAGGAGAAGGAGAAGGTGAAGTCTGGAGGGTGAATCAGAAGAAGTAGAAGAAGGAGAAGGAGAAGTTGAAGTCTGGAGGGTGAATCAGAAGAAGCAGAAGAAGGAGAAGGAGAAGGTGAAGTCTGGAGGGTGAATCAGAAGAAGCAGAAGAAGGAGAAGGAGAAGATGAAGTCTGGAGGGTGAATCAGAAGAGGTAGAAGAAGGAGAAGGAGAAGGTGAAGTCTGGAGGGTGAATCAGAACAAGTAGAAGAAGGAGAAGGAGAAGATGAAGTCTGGAGGGTGAATCAGAAGAAAGAGAAGAAGGAGAAGGAGAAGGTGAAGTCTGGAGGGTGAATCAGAAGAAGTAGAAGAAGGAGAAGGAGAAGGTGTAGTCTGGAGGGTGAATCAGAAGAAGTAGACGAAGGAGAAGGAGAAGGTGAAGTCTGGAGGTTGAATCAGAAGAAGCAGAAGAAGGAGAAGGAGAAGGTGAAGTCTGGAGGGTGAATCAGAAGAAGTAGAAGAAGGAGAAGGAGAAGGTGAAGTCTGGAGGGTGAATCAGAAGAAGCAGAAGAAAGAGAAGGAGAAGGTGAAGTCTGGAGGGTGAATCAGAAGAAGTAGAAGAAGGAGAAGGAGAAGGTGAAGTCTGGAGGGTGAATCAGAAGAAGCAGAAGAAGGAGAAGGAGAAGGTGAAGTCTGGAGGGTGAATCAGAAGAAGCAGAAGAAGGAGAAGGAAAAGGTGAAGTCTGGAGGGTGAATCAGAAGAAGCAGAAGAAGGAGAAGGAGAAGGTGAAGTCTGGAGGGTGAATCAGAAGAAGCAGAATAAGGAGAAGGAGAAGGTGAAGTCTGGAGGGTGAATCAGAAGAAGCAGAAGAAGGAGAAGGAGAAGGTGAATTTAGGAGGGTGAATCAGAAGAAGCAGAAGAAGGAGAAGGAGCAGGTGAAGTCAGGGGGGTGTAGCAGAAGAAGTAGAAGAAGGAGAAGGAGAAGGTGAAGTCAGGACGGTGAAGCAGAAGAAGCAGAAGAAGGAGAAGGAGAAGGTGAAGCCTGGAGGGCGCAGCAGAAGAAGCAGAAGAAGGAGAAGGAGAAGGTGAAGTCTGGAGTGTGAAGCAGAAGAAGCAGTAGAAGGAGAAGGAGAAGGTGAAGTCTGGAGGGTGAAGCAGAAGAAACAGAAGAAGGAGAAGGAGAAGGTGAAGACTGGAGGGTGAATCAGAAGAAGTAGAAGAAGGAGAAGGAGAAGGTGAAGTCTGGAGGGTGAATCAGAAGAAGTAGAAGAAGGAGAAGGAGAAGTTGAAGTCTGGAGGGTGAATCAGAAGAAGTAGAAGAAGGAGAAGGAGAAGGTGAAGTCTGGAGTGTGAATCAGAAGAAGCAGAAGAAGGAGAAGGAGAAGATGAAGTCTGGAGGGTGAATCAGAAGAAGTAGAAGAAGGAGAAGGAGAAGGTGAAGTCTGGAGGGTGAATCAGAACAAGTAGAAGAAGGAGAAGGAGAAGATGAAGTCTGGAGGGTGAATCAGAAGAAAGAGAAGAAGGAGAAGGAGAAGGTGAAGTCTGGAGGGTGAATCAGAAGAAGTAGAAGAAGGAGAAGGAGAAGGAGTAGTCTGGAGGGTGAATCAGAAGAAGTAGACGAAGGAGAAGGAGAAGGTGAAGTCTGGAGGGTGAATCAGAAGAAGCAGAAGAAAGAGAAGGAGAAGGTGAAGTCTGGAGGGTGAATCAGAAGAAGTAGAAGAAGGAGAAGGAGAAGGTGAAGTCTGGAGGGTGAATCAGAAGAAGCAAAAGAAGGAGAAGGAGAAGGTGAAGTCTGGAGGGTGAATCAGAAGAAGCAGAAGAAGGAGAAGGAAAAGGTGAAGTCTGGAGGGTGAATCAGAAGAAGCAGAAGAAGGAGAAGGAGAAGGTGAAGTCTGGAGGGTGAATCAGAAGAAGCAGAATAAGGAGAAGGAGAAGGTGAAGTCTGGAGGGTGAATCAGAAGAAGCAGAAGAAGGAGAAGGAGAAGGTGAAGTCTGGAGGGTGAATCAGAAGAAGTAGAAGAAGGAGAAGGAGAAGGTGAAGTCTGGAGGGTGAAGCAGAAGAAGTAGAAGAAGGAGAAGGAGAAGGTGAAGTCAGGAGGGTGAATCAGAAGAAGCAGAAGAAGGAGAAGGAGAAGGTGAAGTCTGAAGGGTGAATCAGAAGAATCAGAAGAAGGAGAAGGAGAAGATGAAGTCTGGAGGGTGAATCAGAAGAAGCAGAAGAAAGAGAAGGAGAAGGTGAAGTCTGGAGGGTGAAGCAGAAGAAACAGAAGAAGGAGAAGGAGTAGGTGAAGACTGGAGGGTGAATCAGAAGAAGTAGAAGAAGGAGAAGGAGAAGGTGAAGTCTGGAGGGTGAATCAGACGAAGTAGAAGAAGGAGAAGGAGAAGGTGAAGTCTGGAGGGTGAATCAGAAGAAGCAGAAGAAGGAGAAGGAGAAGGTGAAGTTAGGAGGGTGAATCAGAAGAAGCAGAAGAAGGAGAAGGAGCAGGTGAAGTCAGGGGGGTGAAGCAGAAGAAGTAGAAGAAGGAGAAGGAGAAGGTGAAGTCAGGACGGTGAAGCAGAAGAAGCAGAAGAAGGAGAAGGAGAAGGTGAAGTCTGGAGGGTGAAGCAGAAGAAGCAGAAGAAGGAGAAGGAGAGGGTGAAGTCTGGAGGGTGAATCAGAAGAAGTAGAAGAAGGAGAAGGAGAAGGTGAAGTCAGGAGAGTGAAGCAGAAGAAGCAGAAGAAGGAGAAGGAGAAGGTGAAGTCTGGAGGGCGAAGCAGAAGAAGCAGAAGAAGGAGAAGGAGAAGGTGAAGTCTGGAGGTGAAGCAGAAGAAGCAGAAGAAGGAGAAAGAGTAGGTGAAGTCTGGAGGGTGAATCAGAAGAAGTAGAAGAAGGAGAAGGATAAGGTGAAGTCAGGAGGGTGAAGCAGAAGAAGCAGAAGAAGGAGAAGGAGAAGGTGAAGTCTGGTGGGTGAAGCAGAAGAAGCAGAAGACGGAGAAGGAGAAGGTGAAGTCTGGAGGGTGAATCAGAAGAAGTAGAAGAAGGAGAAGGAGAAGGTGAAGTCAGGAGGGTGAAGCAGAAGAAGCAGAAGAAGGAGAAGGAGAAGGTGAAGTCTGGAGGGTGAAGCAGAAGAAGCAGAAGAAGGAGAAGGAGAAGGTGAAGTCTGGAGGGTGAATCAGAAGAAGCAGAAGAAGGAGAAGGAGAAGGTGAAGTCTGGAGGGTGAATCAGAAGAAGCAGAAGAAGGAGAAGGAGAAGGTGAAGTCAGGAGGGTGAATCAGAAGAAGCAGAAGAAGGAGAAGGAGAAGGTGAATTTAGGAGGGTGAATCAGAAGAAGCAGAAGAAGGAGAAGGAGCAGGTGAAGTCAGGGGGGTGTAGCAGAAGAAGTAGAAGAAGGAGAAGGAGAAGGTGAAGTCAGGACGGTGAAGCAGAAGAAGCAGAAGAAGGAGAAGGAGAAGGTGAAGCCTGGAGGGCGCAGCAGAAGAAGCAGAAGAAGGAGAAGGAGAAGGTGAAGTCTGGAGTGTGAAGCAGAAGAAGCAGAAGAAGGAGAAGGAGAAGGTGAAGTCTGGAGGGTGAAGCAGAAGAAACAGAAGAAGGAGAAGGAGAAGGTGAAGACTGGAGGGTGAATCAGAAGAAGTAGAAGAAGGAGAAGGAGAAGGTGAAGTCTGGAGGGTGAATCAGAAGAAGTAGAAGAAGGAGAAGGAGAAGTTGAAGTCTGGAGGGTGAATCAGAAGAAGCAGAAGAAGGAGAAGGAGAAGGTGAAGTCTGGAGGGTGAATCAGAAGAAGCAGAAGAAGGAGAAGGAGAAGATGAAGTCTGGAGGGTGAATCAGAAGAAGTAGAAGAAGGAGAAGGAGAAGGTGAAGTCTGGAGGGTGAATCAGAACAAGTAGAAGAAGGAGAAGGAGAAGATGAAGTCTGGAGGGTGAATCAGAAGAAAGAGAAGAAGGAGAAGGAGAAGGTGAAGTCTGGAGGGTGAATCAGAAGAAGTAGAAGAAGGAGAAGGAGAAGGTGTAGTCTGGAGGGTGAATCAGAAGAAGTAGACGAAGGAGAAGGAGAAGGTGAAGTCTGGAGGGTGAATCAGAAGAAGCAGAAGAAGGAGAAGGAGAAGGTGAAGTCTGGAGGGTGAATCAGAAGAAGTAGAAGAAGGAGAAGGAGAAGGTGAAGTCTGGAGGGTGAATCAGAAGAAGCAGAAGAAAGAGAAGGAGAAGGTGAAGTCTGGAGGGTGAATCAGAAGAAGTAGAAGAAGGAGAAGGAGAAGGTGAAGTCTGGAGGGTGAATCAGAAGAAGCAGAAGAAGGAGAAGGAGAAGGTGAAGTCTGGAGGGTGAATCAGAAGAAGCAGAAGAAGGAGAAGGAAAAGGTGAAGTCTGGAGGGTGAATCAGAAGAAGCAGAAGAAGGAGAAGGAGAAGGTGAAGTCTGGAGGGTGAATCAGAAGAAGCAGAATAAGGAGAAGGAGAAGGTGAAGTCTGGAGGGTGAATCAGAAGAAGCAGAAGAAGGAGAAGGAGAAGGTGAATTTAGGAGGGTGAATCAGAAGAAGCAGAAGAAGGAGAAGGAGCAGGTGAAGTCAGGGGGTGTAGCAGAAGAAGTAGAAGAAGGAGAAGGAGAAGGTGAAGTCAGGACGGTGAAGCAGAAGAAGCAGAAGAAGGAGAAGGAGAAGGTGAAGCCTGGAGGGCGCAGCAGAAGAAGCAGAAGAAGGAGAAGGAGAAGGTGAAGTCTGGAGTGTGAAGCAGAAGAAGCAGAAGAAGGAGAAGGAGAAGGTGAAGTCTGGAGGGTGAAGCAGAAGAAACAGAAGAAGGAGAAGGAGAAGGTGAAGACTGGAGGGTGAATCAGAAGAAGTAGAAGAAGGAGAAGGAGAAGGTGAAGTCTGGAGGGTGAATCAGAAGAAGTAGAAGAAGGAGAAGGAGAAGTTGAAGTCTGGAGGGTGAATCAGAAGAAGCAGAAGAAGGAGAAGGAGAAGGTGAAGTCTGGAGGGTGAATCAGAAGAAGCAGAAGAAGGAGAAGGAGAAGATGAAGTCTGGAGGGTGAATCAGAAGAAGTAGAAGAAGGAGAAGGAGAAGGTGAAGTCTGGAGGGTGAATCAGAACAAGTAGAAGAAGGAGAAGGAGAAGATGAAGTCTGGAGGGTGAATCAGAAGAAAGAGAAGAAGGAGAAGGAGAAGGTGAAGTCTGGAGGGTGAATCAGAAGAAGCAGAAGAAGGAGAAGGAGAAGGTGTAGTCTGGAGGGTGAATCAGAAGAAGTAGACGAAGGAGAAGGAGAAGGTGAAGTCTGGAGGGTGAATCAGAAGAAGCAGAAGAAGGAGAAGGAGAAGGTGAAGTCTGGAGGGTGAATCAGAAGAAGTAGAAGAAGGAGAAGGAGAAGGTGAAGTCTGGAGGGTGAATCAGAAGAAGCAGAAGAAAGAGAAGGAGAAGGTGAAGTCTGGAGGGTGAATCAGAAGAAGTAGAAGAAGGAGAAGGAGAAGGTGAAGTCTGGAGGGTGAATCAGAAGAAGCAAAAGAAGGAGAAGGAGAAGGTGAAGTCTGGAGGGTGAATCAGAAGAAGCAGAAGAAGGAGAAGGAAAAGGTGAAGTCTGGAGGGTGATTCAGAAGAAGCAGAAGAAGGAGAAGGAGAAGGTGAAGTCTGGAGGGTGAATCAGAAGAAGCAGAATAAGGAGAAGGAGAAGGTGAAGTCTGGAGGGTGAATCAGAAGAAGCAGAAGAAGGAGAAGGAGAAGGTGAAGTCTGGAGGGTGAATCAGAAGAAGTAGAAGAAGGAGAAGGAGAAGGTGAAGTCTGGAGGGTGAAGCAGAAGAAGTAGAAGAAGGAGAAGGAGAAGGTGAAGTCAGGAGGGTGAATCAGAAGAAGCAGAAGAAGGAGAAGGAGAAGGTGAAGTCTGGAGGGTGAATCAGAAGAATCAGAAGAAGGAGAAGGAGAAGATGAAGTCTGGAGGGTGAATCAGAAGAAGCAGAAGAAAGAGAAGGAGAAGGTGAAGTCTGGAGGGTGAAGCAGAAGAAACAGAAGAAGGAGAAGGAGTAGGTGAAGACTGGAGGGTGAATCAGAAGAAGTAGAAGAAGGAGAAGGAGAAGGTGAAGTCTGGAGGGTGAATCAGACGAAGTAGAAGAAGGAGAAGGAGAAGGTGAAGTCTGGAGGGTGAATCAGAAGAAGCAGAAGAAGGAGAAGGAGAAGGTGAAGTTAGGAGGGTGAATCAGAAGAAGCAGAAGAAGGAGAAGGAGCAGGTGAAGTAAGGGGGGTGAAGCAGAAGAAGTAGAAGAAGGAGAAGGAGAAGGTGAAGTCAGGACGGTGAAGCAGAAGAAGCAGAAGAAGGAGAAGGAGAAGGTGAAGTCTGGAGGGTGAAGCAGAAGAAGCAGAAGAAGGAGAAGGAGAGGGTGAAGTCTGGAGGGTGAATCAGAAGAAGTAGAAGAAGGAGAAGGAGAAGGTGAAGTCAGGAGAGTGAAGCAGAAGAAGCAGAAGAAGGAGAAGGAGAAGGTGAAGTCTGGAGGGCGAAGCAGAAGAAGCAGAAGAAGGAGAAGGAGAAGGTGAAGTCTGGAGGGTGAAGCAGAAGAAGCAGAAGAAGGAGAAAGAGTAGGTGAAGTCTGGAGGGTGAATCAGAAGAAGTAGAAGAAGGAGAAGGATAAGGTGAAGTCAGGAGGGTGAAGCAGAAGAAGCAGAAGAAGGAGAAGGAGAAGGTGAAGTCTGGTGGGTGAAGCAGAAGAAGCAGAAGACGGAGAAGGAGAAGGTGAAGTCTGGAGGGTGAATCAGAAGAAGTAGAAGAAGGAGAAGGAGAAGGTGAAGTCAGGAGGGTGAAGCAGAAGAAGCAGAAGAAGGAGAAGGAGAAGGTGAAGTCTGGAGGGTGAAGCAGAAGAAGCAGAAGAAGGAGAAGGAGAAGGTGAAGTCTGGAGGGTGAATCAGAAGAAGCAGAAGAAGGAGAAGGAGAAGGTGAAGTCTGGAGGGTGAATCAGAAGAAGCAGAAGAAGGAGAAGGAGAAGGTGAAGTCAGGAGGGTGAATCAGAAGAAGCAGAAGAAGGAGAAGGAGAAGGTGAATTTAGGAGGGTGAATCAGAAGAAGCAGAAGAAGGAGAAGGAGCAGGTGAAGTCAGGGGGGTGTAGCAGAAGAAGTAGAAGAAGGAGAAGGAGAAGGTGAAGTCAGGACGGTGAAGCAGAAGAAGCAGAAGAAGGAGAAGGAGAAGGTGAAGCCTGGAGGGTGCAGCAGAAGAAGCAGAAGAAGGAGAAGGAGAAGGTGAAGTCTGGAGTGTGAAGCAGAAGAAGCAGAAGAAGGAGAAGGAGAAGGTGAAGTCTGGAGGGTGAAGCAGAAGAAACAGAAGAAGGAGAAGGAGAAGGTGAAGACTGGAGGGTGAATCAGAAGAAGTAGAAGAAGGAGAAGGAGAAGGTGAAGTCTGGAGGGTGAATCAGAAGAAGTAGAAGAAGGAGAAGGAGAAGTTGAAGTCTGGAGGGTGAATCAGAAGAAGCAGAAGAAGGAGAAGGAGAAGGTGAAGTCTGGAGGGTGAATCAGAAGAAGCAGAAGAAGGAGAAGGAGAAGATGAAGTCTGGAGGGTGAATCAGAAGAAGTAGAAGAAGGAGAAGGAGAAGGTGAAGTCTGGAGGGTGAATCAGAAGAAGTAGAAGAAGGAGAAGGAGAAGATGAAGTCTGGAGGGTGAATCAGAAGAAAGAGAAGAAGGAGAAGGAGAAGTTGAAGTCTGGAGGGTGAATCAGAAGAAGTAGAAGAAGGAGAAGGAGAAGGTGTAGTCTGGAGGGTGAATCAGAAGAAGTAGACGAAGGAGAAGGAGAAGGTGAAGTCTGGAGGGTGAATCAGACGAAGTAGAAGAAGGAGAAGGAGAAGGTGAAGTCTGGAGGGTGAATCAGAAGAAGCAGAAGAAGGAGAAGGAGAAGGTGAAGTTAGGAGGGTGAATCAGAAGAAGCAGAAGAAGGAGAAGGAGCAGGTGAAGTCAGGGGGGTGAAGCAGAAGAAGTAGAAGAAGGAGAAGGAGAAGGTGAAGTCAGGACGGTGAAGCAGAAGAAGCAGAAGAAGGTGAAGGAGAAGGTGAAGTCTGGAGGGTGAAGCAGAAGAAGCAGAAGAAGGAGAAGGAGAGGGTGAAGTCTGGAGGGTGAATCAGAAGAAGTAGAAGAAGGAGAAGGAGAAGGTGAAGTCAGGAGAGTGAAGCAGAAGAAGCAGAAGAAGGAGAAGGAGAAGGTGAAGTCTGGAGGGCGAAGCAGAAGAAGCAGAAGAAGGAGAAGGAGAAGGTGAAGTCTGGAGGGTGAAGCAGAAGAAGCAGAAGAAGGAGAAGGAGTAGGTGAAGTCTGGAGGGTGAATCAGAAGAAGTAGAAGAAGGAGAAGGATAAGGTGAAGTCAGGAGGGTGAAGCAGAAGAAGCAGAAGAAGGAGAAGGAGAAGGTGAAGTCTGGTGGGTGAAGCAGACGAAGCAGAAGAAGGAGAAGTAGAAGGTGAAGTCTGGAGGGTGAAGCAGAAGAAGCAGAAGAAGGAGAAGGAGAAGGTGAAGTCAGGAGGGTGGATCAGAAGAAGTAGAAGAAGGAGAAGGAGAAGGTGAAGTCTGGAGGGTGAATCAGAAGAAGCAGAAGAAGGAGAAGGAGAAGGTGAAGTCTGGAGGGCGCAGCAGAAGAAGCAGAAGAAGGAGAAAGAGAAGGTGAAGTCTGGAGGGTGAAGCAGAAGAAGCAGAAGAAGGAGAAGGAGAGGGTGAAGTCTGGAGGGTGAATCAGAAGAAGTAGAAGACGGAGAAGGAGAAGGTGAAGTCAGGAGAGTGAAGCAGAAGAAGCAGAAGAAGGAGAAGGAGAAGGTGAAGTCTGGAGGGCGAAGCAGAAGAAGCAGAAGAAGTAGAAGGAGTAGGTGAAGTCTGGAGGGTGAAGCAGAAGAAGCAGAAGAAGGAGAAGGAGTAGGTGAAGTCAGGAGGGTGAAGCAGAAGAAGCAGAAGAAGGAGAAGGAGAAGGTGAAGTCTGGTGGGTGAAGCAGAAGAAGCAGAAGAAGGAGAAGGAGAAGGTGAAGTCTGGAGGGTGAAGCAGAAGAAGCAGAAGAAGGAGAAGGAGAAGGTGAAGTCAGGAGGGTGGATCAGAAGAAGTAGAAGAAGGAGAAGGAGAAGGTGAAGTCTGGAGGGTGAATCAGAAGAAGCAGAAGAAGGAGAAGGAGAAGGTGAAGTCTGGAGGGCACAGCTGAAGAAGCAGAAGAAGGAGAAAGAGAAGGTGAAGTCTGGAGGGTGAAGCAGAAGAAGCAGAAGAAGGAGAAGGAGAGGGTGAAGTCTGGAGGGTGAATCAGAAGAAGTAGAAGAAGGAGAAGGAGAAGGTGAAGTCAGGAGAGTGAAGCAGAAGAAGCAGAAGAAGGAGAAGGAGAAGGTGAAGTCTGGAGGGCGAAGCAGAAGAAGCAGAAGAAGGAGAAGGAGAAGGTGAAGTCTGGAGGGTGAAGCAGAAGAAGCAGAAGAAGGAGAAGGAGTAGGTGAAGTCTGGAGGGTGAATCAGAAGAAGTCGAAGAAGGAGAAGGAGAAGGTGAAGTCAGGAGGGTGAAGCAGAAGAAGCAGAAGAAGGAGAAGGAGAAGGTGAAGTCTGGAGGGTGAAGCAGAAGAAGCAGAAGAAGGAGAAGGAGAAGGTGAAGTCTGGAGGGTGAATCAGAAGATGCAGAAGAAGGAGAAGGAGAAGGTGAAGTCTGGAGGGTGAATCAGAAGAAGCAGAAGAAGGAGAAGGAGAAGGTGAAGTCAGGAGGGTGAATCAGAAGAAGCAGAAGAAGGAGAAGGAGAAGGTGAATTTAGGAGGGTGAATCAGAAGAAGCAGAAGAAGGAGAAGGAGCAGCTGAAGTCAGGGGGGTGTAGCAGAAGAAGTAGAAGAAGGAGAAGGAGAAGGTGAAGACAGGACGGTGAAGCAGAAGAAGCAGAAGAAGGAGAAGGAGAAGGTGAAGCCTGGAGGGCGCAGCAGAAGAAGCAGAAGAAGGAGAAGGAGAAGGTGAAGTCTGGAGTGTGAAGCAGAAGAAGCAGAAGAAGGAGAAGGAGAAGGTGAAGTCTGGAGGGTGAAGCAGAAGAAACAGAAGAAGGAGAAGGAGAAGGTGAAGACTGGAGGGTGAATCAGAATAAGTAGAAGAAGGAGAAGGAGAAGGTGAAGTCTGGAGGGTGAATCAGAAGAAGTAGAAGAAGGAGAAGGAGAAGTTGAAGTCTGGAGGGTGAATCAGAAGAAGCAGAAGAAGGAGAAGGAGAAGGTGAAGTCTGGAGGGTGAATCAGAAGAAGCAGAAGAAGGAGAAGGAGAAGATGAAGTCTGGAGGGTGAATCAGAAGAAGTAGAAGAAGGAGAAGGAGAAGGTGAAGTCTGGAGGGTGAATCAGAACAAGTAGAAGAAGGAGAAGGAGAAGATGAAGTCTGGAGGGTGAATCAGAAGAAAGAGAAGAAGGAGAAGGAGAAGGTGAAGTCTGGAGGGTGAATCAGAAGAAGTAGAAGAAGGAGAAGGAGAAGGTGTAGTCTGGAGGGTGAATCAGAAGAAGTAGACGAAGGAGAAGGAGAAGGTGAAGTCTGGAGGGTGAATCAGAAGAAGCAGAAGAAGGAGAAGGAGAAGGTGAAGTCTGGAGGGTGAATCAGAAGAAGTAGAAGAAGGAGAAGGAGAAGGTGAAGTCTGGAGGGTGAATCAGAAGAAGCAGAAGAAAGAGAAGGAGAAGGTGAAGTCTGGAGGGTGAATCAGAAGAAGTAGAAGAAGGAGAAGGAGAAGGTGAAGTCTGGAGGGTGAATCAGAAGAAGCAGAAGAAGGAGAAGGAGAAGGTGAAGTCTGGAGGGTGAATCAGAAGAAGCAGAAGAAGGAGAAGGAAAAGGTGAAGTCTGGAGGGTGAATCAGAAGAAGCAGAAGAAGGAGAAGGAGAAGGTGAAGTCTGGAGGGTGAATCAGAAGAAGCAGAATAAGGAGAAGGAGAAGGTGAAGTCTGGAGGGTGAATCAGAAGAAGCAGAAGAAGGAGAAGGAGAAGGTGAAGTCTGGAGGGTGAATCAGAAGAAGTAGAAGAAGGAGAAGGAGAAGGTGAAGTCTGGAGGGTGAAGCAGAAGAAGTAGAAGAAGGAGAAGGAGAAGGTGAAGTCAGGAGGGTGAATCAGAAGAAGCAGAAGAAGGAGAAGGAGAAGGTGAAGTCTGGAGGGTGAATCAGAAGAATCAGAAGAAGGAGAAGGAGAAGATGAAGTCTGGAGGGTGAATCAGAAGAAGCAGAAGAAAGAGAAGGAGAAGGTGAAGTCTGGAGGGTGAAGCAGAAGAAACAGAAGAAGGAGAAGGAGTAGGTGAAGACTGGAGGGTGAATCAGAAGAAGTAGAAGAAGGAGAAGGAGAAGGTGAAGTCTGGAGGGTGAATCAGACGAAGTAGAAGAAGGAGAAGGAGAAGGTGAAGTCAGGACGGTGAAGCAGAAGAAGCAGAAGAAGGAGAAGGAGAAGGTGAAGTCTGGAGGGTGAAGCAGAAGAAGCAGAAGAAGGAGAAGGAGAGGGTGAAGTCTGGAGGGTGAATCAGAAGAAGTAGAAGAAGGAGAAGGAGAAGGTGAAGTCAGGAGAGTGAAGCAGAAGAAGCAGAAGAAGGAGAAGGAGAAGGTGAAGTCTGGAGGGCGAAGCAGAAGAAGCAGAAGAAGCAGAAGAAGGAGAAGGAGAAGGTGAAGTCTGGAGGGTGAAGCAGAAGAAGCAGAAGAAGGAGAAGGAGTAGGTGAAGTCTGGAGGGTGAATCAGAAGAAGTAGAAGAAGGGGAAGGATAAGGTGAAGTCAGGAGGGTGAATCAGAAGAAGCAGAAGAAGGAGAAGGAGAAGGTGAAGTCTGGAGGGTGAATCAGAAGAAGCAGAAGAAGGAGAAGGAAAAGGTGAAGTCTGGAGGGTGAATCAGAAGAAGCAGAAGAAGGAGAAGGAGAAGGTGAAGTCTGGAGGGTGAATCAGAAGAAGCAGAATAAGGAGAAGGAGAAGGTGAAGTCTGGAGGGTGAATCAGAAGAAGCAGAAGAAGGAGAAGGAGAAGGTGAAGTCTGGAGGGTGAATCAGAAGAAGTAGAAGAAGGAGAAGGAGAAGGTGAAGTCTGGAGGGTGAAGCAGAAGAAGTAGAAGAAGGAGAAGGAGAAGGTGAAGTCAGGAGGGTGAATCAGAAGAAGCAGAAGAAGGAGAAGGAGAAGGTGAAGTCTGGAGGGTGAATCAGAAGAATCAGAAGAAGGAGAAGGAGAAGATGAAGTCTGGAGGGTGAATCAGAAGAAGCAGAAGAAAGAGAAGGAGAAGGTGAAGTCTGGAGGGTGAAGCAGAAGAAACAGAAGAAGGAGAAGGAGTAGGTGAAGACTGGAGGGTGAATCAGAAGAAGTAGAAGAAGGAGAAGGAGAAGGTGAAGTCTGGAGGGTGAATCAGACGAAGTAGAAGAAGGAGAAGGAGAAGGTGAAGTCAGGACGGTGAAGCAGAAGAAGCAGAAGAAGGAGAAGGAGAAGGTGAAGTCTGGAGGGTGAAGCAGAAGAAGCAGAAGAAGGAGAAGGAGAGGGTGAAGTCTGGAGGGTGAATCAGAAGAAGTAGAAGAAGGAGAAGGAGAAGGTGAAGTCAGGAGAGTGAAGCAGAAGAAGCAGAAGAAGGAGAAGGAGAAGGTGAAGTCTGGAGGGCGAAGCAGAAGAAGCAGAAGAAGCAGAAGAAGGAGAAGGAGAAGGTGAAGTCTGGAGGGTGAAGCAGAAGAAGCAGAAGAAGGAGAAGGAGTAGGTGAAGTCTGGAGGGTGAATCAGAAGAAGTAGAAGAAGGGGAAGGATAAGGTGAAGTCAGGAGGGTGAAGCAGAAGAAGCAGAAGAAGGAGAAGGAGAAGGTGAAGTCTGGTGGGTGAAGCAGAAGAAGCAGAAGACGGAGAAGGAGAAGGTGAAGTCTGGAGTGTGAAGCAGAAGAAGCAGAAGAAGGAGAAGGAGAAGGTGAAGTCAGGAGGGTGGATCAGAAGAAGTAGAAGAAGGAGAAGGAGAAGGTGAAGTCTGGAGGGTGAATCAGAAGAAGCAGAAGAAGGAGAAGGAGAAGGTGAAGTCTGGAGGGCGCAGCAGAAGAAGCAGAAGAAGGAGAAAGAGAAGGTGAAGTCTGGAGGGTGAAGCAGAAGAAGCAGAAGAAGGAGAAGGAGAGGGTGAAGTCTGGAGGGTGAATCAGAAGAAGTAGAAGAAGGAGAAGGAGAAGGTGAAGTCAGGAGAGTGAAGCAGAAGAAGCAGAAGAAGGAGAAGGAGAAGGTGAAGTCTGGAGGGCGAAGCAGAAGAAGCAGAAGAAGGAGAAGGAGAAGGAGAAGTCTGGAGGGTGAAGCAGAAGAAGCAGAAGAAGGAGAAGGAGTAGGTGAAGTCTGGAGGGTGAATCAGAAGAAGTAGAAGAAGGAGAAGGAGAAGGTGAAGTCAGGAGGGTGAAGCAGAAGAAGCAGAAGAAGGGGAAGGAGAAGGTGAAGTCTGGAGGGTGAAGCAGAAGAAGCAGAAGAAGGAGAAGGAGAAGGTGAAGTCTGGAGGGTGAATCAGAAGAAGCAGAAGAAGGAGAAGGAGAAGGTGAAGTCTGGAGGGTGAATCAGAAGAAGCAGAAGAAGGAGAAGGAGAAGGTGAAGTCAGGAGGGTGAATCAGAAGAAGCAGAAGAAGGAGAAGGAGAAGGTGAATTTAGGAGGGTGAATCAGAAGAAGCAGAAGAAGGAGAAGGAGCAGGTGAAGTCAGGGGGGTGTAGCAGAAGAAGTAGAAGAAGGAGAAGGAGAAGGTGAAGTCTGGAGTGTGAAGCAGAAGAAGCAGAAGAAGGAGAAGGAGAAGGTGAAGTCTGGAGGGTGAAGCAGAAGAAACAGAAGAAGGAGAAGGAGAAGGTGAAGACTGGAGGGTGAATCAGAAGAAGTAGAAGAAGGAGAAGGAGAAGGTGAAGTCTGGAGGGTGAATCAGAAGAAGTAGAAGAAGGAGAAGGAGAAGTTGAAGTCTGGAGGGTGAATCAAAAGAAGCAGAAGAAGGAGAAGGAGAAGGTGAAGTCTGGAGGGTGAATCAGAAGAAGCAGAAGAAGGAGAAGGAGAAGATGAAGTCTGGAGGGTGAATCAGAAGAAGTAGAAGATGGAGAAGGAGAAGGTGAAGTCTGGAGGGTGAATCAGAAGAAGTAGAAGAAGGAGAAGGAGAAGATGAAGTCTGGAGGGTGAATCAGAAGAAAGAGAAGAAGGAGAAGGAGAAGGTGAAGTCTGGAGGGTGAATCAGAAGAAGTAGAAGAAGGAGAAGGAGAAGGTGTAGTCTGGAGGGTGAATCAGAAGAAGTAGACGAAGGAGAAGGAGAAGGTGAAGTCTGGAGGGTGAATCAGAAGGAGAAGGAGAAGGTGAAGTCTGGAGGGTGAATCAGAAGAAGTAGAAGAAGGAGAAGGAGAAGGTGAAGTCTGGAGGGTGAATCAGAAGAAGCAGAAGAAGGAGAAGGAGAAGGTGAAGTCTGGAGGGTGAATCAGAAGAAGCAGAAGAAGGAGAAGGAGAAGGTGAAGTCTGGAGGGTGAATCAGAAGATGCAGAATAAGGAGAAGGAGAAGGTGAAGTCTGGAGGGTGAATCAGAAGAAGCAGAAGAAGGAGAAGGAGAAGGTGAAGTCTGGAGGGTGAATCAGAAGAATCAGAAGAAGGAGAAGGAGAAGGTGAAGTCTGGAGGGTGAATCAGAAGAAGCAGAAGAAGGAGAAGGAGAAGGTGAAGTCTGGAGGGTGACGCAGAAGAAGTAGATGAAGGAGAAGGAGAAGGTGAAGTCAGGAGGGTGAATCAGAAGAAGTAGAAGAAGGAGAAGGAGAAGGTGAGGTCTGGAGGGTGAATCAGAAGAAGCAGAAGAAGGAGAAGGAGAAGGTGAAGTCTGGAGGGTGAATCAGAAGAATCAGAAGAAGGAGAAGGAGAAGGTGAAGTCTGGAGGGTGAATCAGAAGAAGCAGAAGAAAGAGAAGGAGAAGGTGAAGTCTGGAGGGTGAAGCAGAAGAAACAGAAGAAGGAGAAGGAGAAGGTGAAGACTGGAGGGTGAATCAGAAGAAGTAGAAGAAGGAGAAGGAGAAGGTGAAGTCTGGAGGGTGAATCAGAAGAAGTAGAAGAAGGAGAAGGAGAAGGTGAAGTCTGGAGGGTGAATCAGAAGAAGCAGAAGAAGGAGAAGGAGAAGGTGAAGTCTGGAGGGTGAATCAGAAGAAGGAGAAGAAGGAGAAGGAGAAGATGAAGTCTGGAGGGTGAATCAGAAGAAGTAGAAGAAGGAGAAGGAGAAGGTGAAGTCAGGAGGGTGGATCAGAAGAAGTAGAAGAAGGAGAAGGAGAAGGTGAAGTCTGGAGGGTGAATCAGAAGAAGCAGAAGAAGGAGAAGGAGAAGGTGAAGTCTGGTGGGTGAAGCAGAAGAAGCAGAAGAAGGAGAAGGAGAAGGTGAAGTCTGGAGGGTGAAGCAGAAGAAGCAGAAGAAGGAGAAGGAGAAGGTGAAGTCAGGAGGGTGGATCAGAAGAAGTAGAAGAAGGAGAAGGAGAAGGTGAAGTCTGGAGGGTGAATCAGAAGAAGCAGAAGAAGGAGAAGGAGAAGGTGAAGTCTGGAGGGCGCAGCAGAAGAAGCAGAAGAAGGAGAAAGAGAAGGTGAAGTCTGGAGGGTGAAGCAGAAGAAGCAGAAGAAGGAGAAGGAGAGGGTGAAGTCTGGAGGGTGAATCAGAAGAAGTAGAAGAAGGAGAAGGAGAAGGTGAAGTCAGGAGAGTGAAGCAGAAGAAGCAGAAGAAGGAGAAGGAGAAGGTGAAGTCTGGAGGGCGAAGCAGAAGAAGCAGAAGAAGGAGAAGGAGAAGGTGAAGTCTGGAGGGTGAAGCAGAAGAAGCAGAAGAAGGAGAAGGAGTAGGTGAAGTCTGGAGGGTGAATCAGAAGAAGTAGAAGAAGGAGAAGGAGAAGGTGAAGTCAGAAGGGTGAAGCAGAAGAAGCAGAAGAAGGAGAAGGAGAAGGTGAAGTCTGGAGGGTGAAGCAGAAGAAGCAGAAGAAGGAGAAGGAGAAGATGAAGTCTGGAGGGTGAATCAGAAGAAGCAGAAGAAGGAGAAGGAGAAGGTGAAGTCTGGAGGGTGAATCAGAAGAAGCAGAAGAAGGAGAAGGAGAAGGTGAAGTCAGGAGGGTGAATCAGAAGAAGCAGAAGAAGGAGAAGGAGAAGGTGAATTTAGGAGGGTGAATCAGAAGAAGCAGAAGAAGCAGAAGGAGCAGGTGAAGTCAGGGGGGTGTAGCAGAAGAAGTAGAAGAAGGAGAAGGAGAAGGTGAAGTCAGGACGGTGAAGCAGAAGAAGCAGAAGAAGGAGAAGGAGAAGGTGAAGCCTGGAGGGCGCAGCAGAAGAAGCAGAAGAAGGAGAAGGAGAAGGTGTAATCTGGAGTGTGAAGCAGAAGAAGCAGAAGAAGGAGAAGGAGAAGGTGAAGTCTGGAGGGTGAAGCAGAAGAAACAGAAGAAGGAGAAGGAGAAGGTGAAGACTGGAGGGTGAATCAGAAGAAGTAGAAGAAGGAGAAGGAGAAGGTGAAGTCTGGAGGGTGAATCAGAAGAAGTAGAAGAAGGAGAAGGAGAAGTTGAAGTCTGGAGGGTGAATCAGAAGAAGCAGAAGAAGGAGAAGGAGAAGGTGAAGTCTGGAGGGTGAATCAGAAGAAGCAGAAGAAGGAGAAGGAGAAGATGAAGTCTGGAGGGTGAATCAGAAGAAGTAGAAGAAGGAGAAGGAGAAGGTGAAGTCTGGAGGGTGAATTAGAAGAAGTAGAAGAAGGAGAAGGAGAAGATGAAGTCTGGAGGGTGAATCAGAAGAAAGAGAAGAAGGAGAAGGTGAAGTCTGGAGGGTGAATCAGAAGAAGTAGAAGAAGGAGAAGGAGAAGGTGTAGTCTGGAGGGTGAATCAGAAGAAGTAGACGAAGGAGAAGGAGAAGGTGAAGTCTGGAGGGTGAATCAGAAGAAGCAGAAGAAGGAAAAGGAGAAGGTGAAGTCTGGAGGGTGAATCAGAAGAAGTAGAAGAAGGAGAAGGAGAAGGTGAAGTCTGGAGGGTGAATCAGAAGAAGCAGAAGAAGGAGAAGGAGAAGGTGAAGTCTGGAGGGTGAATCAGAAGAAGCAGAAGAAGGAGAAGGAGAAGGTGAAGTCTGGAGGGTGAATCAGAAGAAGCAGAATAAGGAGAAGGAGAAGGTGAAGTCTGGAGGGTGAATCAGAAGAAGCAGAAGAAGGAGAAGGAGAAGGTGAAGTCTGGAGGGTGAATCAGAAGAAGTGGAAGAAGGAGAAGGAGAAGGTGAAGTCTGGAGGGTGAATCAGAAGAAGCAGAAGAAGGAGAAGGAGAAGGTGAAGTCTGGAGGGTGAATCAGAAGAAGTAGAAGAAGGAGAAGGAGAAGGTGAAGTCTGCAGGGTGAAGCAGAAGAAGTAGATGAAGGAGAAGGAGAAGGTGAAGTCAGGAGGGTGAATCAGAAGAAGTAGAAGAAGGAGAAGGAGAAGGTGAGGTCTGGAGGGTGAATCAGAAGAAGCAGAAGAAGGAGAAAGAGAAGGTGAAGTCTGGAGGGTGAATCAGAAGAATCAGAAGAAGGAGAAGGAGAAGGTGAAGTCTGGAGGGTGAATCAGAAGAAGCAGAAGAAAGAGAAGGAGAAGGTGAAGTCTGGAGGGTGAAGCAGAAGAAACAGAAGAAGGAGAAGGAGAAGGTGAAGACTGGAGGGTGAATCAGAAGAAGTAGAAGAAGGAGAAGGAGAAGGTGAAGTCTGGAGGGTGAATCAGAAGAAGTAGAAGAAGGAGAAGGAGAAGGTGAAGTCTGGAGGGTGAATCAGTAGAAGCAGAAGAAGGAGAAGGAGAAGGTGAAGTCTGGAGGGTGAATCAGAAGAAGGAGAAGAAGGAGAAGGAGAAGATGAAGTCTGGAGGGTGAATCAGAAGAAGTAGAAGAAGGAGAAGGAGAAGGTGAAGTCTGGAGGGTGAATCAGAAGGAGAAGAAGGAGAAGGAGAAGGTGTAGTCTGGAGGGTGAATCAGAAGAAGTAGACGAAGGAGAAGGAGAAGGTGAAGTCTGGAGGGTGAATCAGAAGAAGCAGAAGAAGGAGAAGGAGAAGGTGAAGTCTGGAGGGTGAATCAGAAGAAGTAGAAGAAGGAGAAGGAGAAGGTGAAGTCTGGAGGGAGAATCAGAAGAAGCAGAAGAAGGAGAAGGAGAAGGTGAAGTCTGGAGGGTGAATCAGAAGAAGCAGAAGAAGGAGAAGGAGAAGGTGAAGTCTGGAGGGTGAAACAGAAGAAGCAGAATAAGGAGAAGGAGAAGGTGAAGTCTGGAGGGTGAATCAGAAGAAGCAGAAGAAGGAGAAGGAGAAGGTGAAGTCTGGAGGGTGAATCAGAAGAAGTAGAAGAAGGAGAAGGAGAAGGTGAAGTCTGGAGGGTGAAGCAGAAGAAGTAGAAGAAGGAGAAGGAGAAGGTGAAGTCAGGAGGGTGAATCAGAAGAAGTTGAAGAAGGAGAAGGAGAAGGTGAAGTCAGGAGGGTGAATCAGAAGAAGCAGAAGAAGGAGAAGGAGAAGGTGAAGTCTGGAGGGTGAATCAGAAGAATCAGAAGAAGGAGAAGGAGAAGGTGAAGTCTGGAGGGTGAATCAGAAGAAGCAGAAGAAAGAGAAGGAGAAGGTGAAGTCTGGAGGGTGAAGCAGAAGAAACAGAAGAAGGAGAAGGAGAAGGTGAAGACTGGAGGGTGAATCAGAAGAAGTAGAAGAAGGAGAAGGAGAAGGTGAAGTCTGGAGGGTGAATCAGAAGAAGTAGAAGAAGGAGAAGGAGAAGTTGAAGTCTGGAGGGTGAATCAGAAGAAGCAGAAGAAGGAGAAGGAGAAGGTGAAGTCTGGAGGGTGAATCAGAAGAAGCAGAAGAAGGAGAAGGAGAAGATGAAGTCTGGAGGGTGAATCAGAAGAAGTAGAAGAAGGAGAAGGAGAAGGTGAAGTCTGGAGGGTGAATCAGAAGAAGTAGAAGAAGGAGAATGAGAAGATGAAGTCTGGAGGGTGAATCAGAAGAAACAGAAGAAGGAGAAGGAGAAGGTGAAGTCTGGAGGGTGAATCAGAAGAAGTAGAAGAAGGAGAAGGAGAAGGTGTACTCTGGAGGGTGAATCAGAAGAAGTAGACGAAGGAGAAGGAGAAGGTGAAGTCTGGAGGGTGAATCAGAAGAAGCAGAAGAAGGAGAAGGAGAAGGTGAAGTCTGGAGGGTGAATCAGAAGAAGTAGAAGAAGGAGAAGGAGAAGGTGAAGTCTGGAGGCTGAATCAGAAGAAGCAGAAGAAGGAGAAGGAGAAGGTGAAGTCTGGAGGGTGAATCAGAAGAAGCAGAAGAAGGAGAAGGAGAAGGTGAAGTCTGGAGGGTGAATCAGAAGAAGCAGAATAAGGAGAAGGAGAAGGTGAAGTCTGGAGGGTGAATCAGAAGAAAGAGAAGAAGGAGAAGGAGAAGGTGAAGTCTGGAGGGTGAATCAGAAGAAGTAGAAGAAGGAGAAGGAGAAGGTGTAGTCTGGAGGGTGAATCAGAAGAAGTAGACGAAGGAGAAGGAGAAGGTGAAGTCTGGAGGGTGAATCAGAAGAAGCAGAAGAAGGAGAAGGAGAAGGTGAAGTCTGGAGGGTGAATCAGAAGAAGTAGAAGAAGGAGAAGGAGAAGGTGAAGTCTGGAGGGTGAATCAGAAGAAGCAGAAGAAAGAGAAGGAGAAGGTGAAGTCTGGAGGGTGAATCAGAAGAAGTAGAAGAAGGAGAAGGAGAAGGTGAAGTCTGGAGGGTGAATCAGAAGAAGCAGAAGAAGGAGAAGGAGAAGGTGAAGTCTGGAGGGTGAATCAGAAGAAGCAGAAGAAGGAGAAGGAAAAGGTGAAGTCTGGAGGGTGAATCAGAAGAAGCAGAAGAAGGAGAAGGAGAAGGTGAAGTCTGGAGGGTGAATCAGAAGAAGCAGAATAAGGAGAAGGAGAAGGTGAAGTCTGGAGGGTGAATCAGAAGAAGCAGAAGAAGGAGAAGGAGAAGGTGAAGTCTGGAGGGTGAATCAGAAGAAGTAGAAGAAGGAGAAGGAGAAGGTGAAGTCTGGAGGGTGAAGCAGAAGAAGTAGAAGAAGGAGAAGGAGAAGGTGAAGTCAGGAGGGTGAATCAGAAGAAGCAGAAGAAGGAGAAGGAGAAGGTGAAGTCTGGAGGGTGAATCAGAAGAATCAGAAGAAGGAGAAGGAGAAGATGAAGTCTGGAGGGTGAATCAGAAGAAGCAGAAGAAAGAGAAGGAGAAGGTGAAGTCTGGAGGGTGAAGCAGAAGAAACAGAAGAAGGAGAAGGAGTAGGTGAAGACTGGAGGGTGAATCAGAAGAAGCAGAAGAAGGAGAAGGAGAAGGTGAAGTTAGGAGGGTGAATCAGAAGAAGCAGAAGAAGGAGAAGGAGCAGGTGAAGTCAGGGGGGTGGAGCAGAAGAAGTAGAAGAAGGAGAAGGAGAAGGTGAAGTCAGGACGGTGAAGCAGAAGAAGCAGAAGAAGGAGAAGGAGAAGGTGAAGTCTGGAGGGTGAAGCAGAAGAAGCAGAAGAAGGAGAAGGAGAGGGTGAAGTCTGGAGGGTGAATCAGAAGAAGTAGAAGAAGGAGAAGGAGAAGGTGAAGTCAGGAGAGTGAAGCAGAAGAAGCAGAAGAAGGAGAAGGAGAAGGTGAAGTCTGGAGGGTGAAGCAGAAGAAGCAGAAGAAGGAGAAGGAGTAGGTGAAGTCTGGAGGGTGAATCAGAAGAAGTAGAAGAAGGAGAAGGATAAGGTGAAGTCAGGAGGGTGAAGCAGAAGAAGCAGAAGAAGGAGAAGGAGAAGGTGAAGTCTGGTGGGTGAAGCAGAAGAAGCAGAAGAAGGAGAAGGAGAAGGTGAAGTCTGGAGGGTGAAGCAGAAGAAGCAGAAGAAGGAGAAGGAGAAGGTGAAGTCAGGAGGGTGGATCAGAAGAAGTAGAAGAAGGAGAAGGAGAAGGTGAAGTCTGGAGGGTGAATCAGAAGAAGCAGAAGAAGGAGAAGGAGAAGGTGAAGTCTGGAGGGCGCAGCAGAAGAAGCAGAAGAAGGAGAAAGAGAAGGTGAAGTCTGGAGGGTGAAGCAGAAGAAGCAGAAGAAGGAGAAGGAGAGGGTGAAGTCTGGAGGGTGAATGAGAAGAAGTAGAAGAAGGAGAAGGAGAAGGTGAAGTCAGGAGAGTGAAGCAGAAGAAGCAGAAGAAGGAGAAGGAGAAGGTGAAGTCTGGAGGGCGAAGCAGAAGAAGCAGAAGAAGGAGAAGACGAAGGTGAAGTCTGGAGGGTGAAGCAGAAGAAGCAGAAGCAGGAGAAGGAGTAGGTGAAGTCTGGAGGGTGAAGCAGAAGAAGCAGAAGAAGGAGAAGGAGAAGATGAAGTCTGGAGGGTGAATCAGAAGAAGCAGAAGAAGGAGAAGGAGAAGGTGAAGTCTGGAGGGTGAATCAGAAGAAGCAGAAGAAGGAGAAGGAGAAGGTGAAGTGAGGAGGGTGAATCAGAAGAAGCAGAAGAAGGAGAAGGAGAAGGTGAATTTAGGAGGGTGAATCAGAAGAAGCAGAAGAAGGAGAAGGAGCAGGTGAAGTCAGGGGGGTGTAGCAGAAGAAGTAGAAGAAGGAGAGGGAGAAGGTGAAGTCAGGACGGTGAAGCAGAAGAAGCAGAAGAAGGAGAAGGAGAAGGTGAAGCCTGGAGGGCGCAGCAGAAGAAGCAGAAGAAGGAGAAGGAGAAGGTGTAGTCTGGAGTGTGAAGCAGAAGAAGCAGAAGAAGGAGAAGGAGAAGGTGAAGTCTGGAGGGTGAAGCAGAAGAAACAGAAGAAGGAGAAGGAGAAGGTGAAGACTGGAGGGTGAATCAGAAGAAGTAGAAGAAGGAGAAGGAGAAGGTGAAGTCTGGAGGGTGAATCAGAAGAAGTAGAAGAAGGAGAAGGAGAAGTTGAAGTCTGGAGGGTGAATCAGAAGAAGCAGAAGAAGGAGAAGGAGAAGGTGAAGTCTGGAGGGTGAATCAGAAGAAGCAGAAGAAGGAGAAGGAGAAGATGAAGTCTGGAGGGTGAAGCAGAAGAAGTAGAAGAAGGAGAAGGAGAAGGTGAAGTCAGGAGGGTGAATCAGAAGAAGTTGAAGAAGGAGAAGGAGAAGGTGAAGTCAGGAGGGTGAATCAGAAGAAGCAGAAGAAGGAGAAGGAGAAGGTGAAGTCTGGAGGGTGAATCAGAAGAATCAGAAGAAGGAGAAGGAGAAGGTGAAGTCTGGAGGGTGAATCAGAAGAAGCAGAAGAAAGAGAAGGAGAAGGTGAAGTCTGGAGGGTGAAGCAGAAGAAACAGAAGAAGGAGAAGGAGAAGGTGAAGACTGGAGGGTGAATCAGAAGAAGTAGAAGAAGGAGAAGGAGAAGGTGAAGTCTGGAGGGTGAATCAGAAGAAGTAGAAGAAGGAGAAGGAGAAGTTGAAGTCTGGAGGGTGAATCAGAAGAAGCAGAAGAAGGAGAAGGAGAAGGTGAAGTCTGGAGGGTGAATCAGACGAAGCAGAAGAAGGAGAAGGAGAAGATGAAGTCTGGAGGGTGAATCAGAAGAAGTAGAAGAAGGAGAAGGAGAAGGTGAAGTCTGGAGGGTGAATCAGAAGAAGTAGAAGAAGGAGAATGAGAAGATGAAGTCTGGAGGGTGAATCAGAAGAAACAGAAGAAGGAGAAGGAGAAGGTGAAGTCTGGAGGGTGAATCAGAAGAAGTAGAAGAAGGAGAAGGAGAAGGTGTAGTCTGGAGGGTGAATCAGAAGAAGTAGACGAAGGAGAAGGAGAAGGTGAAGTCTGGAGGGTGAATCAGAAGAAGCAGAAGAAGGAGAAGGAGAAGGTGAAGTCTGGAGGGTGAATCAGAAGAAGTAGAAGAAGGAGAAGGAGAAGGTGAAGTCTGGAGGGTGAATCAGAAGAAGCAGAAGAAGGAAAAGGAGAAGGTGAAGTCTGGAGGGTGAATCAGAAGAAGCAGAAGAAGGAGAAGGAGAAGGTGAAGTCTGGAGGGTGAATCAGAAGAAGCAGAATAAGGAGAAGGAGAAGGTGTAGTCTGGAGGGTGAATCAGAAGAAAGAGAAGAAGGAGAAGGAGAAGGTGAAGTCTGGAGGGTGAATCAGAAGAAGTAGAAGAAGGAGAAGGAGAAGGTGTAGTCTGGAGGGTGAATCAGAAGAAGTAGACGAAGGAGAAGGAGAAGGTGAAGTCTGGAGGGTGAATCAGAAGAAGCAGAAGAAGGAGAAGGAGAAGGTGAAGTCTGGAGGGTGAATCAGAAGAAGTAGAAGAAGGAGAAGGAGAAGGTGAAGTCTGGAGGGTGAATCAGAAGAAGCAGAAGAAAGAGAAGGAGAAGGTGAAGTCTGGAGGGTGAATCAGAAGAAGTAGAAGAAGGAGAAGGAGAAGGTGAAGTCTGGAGGGTGAATCAGAAGAAGCAGAAGAAGGAGAAGGAGAAGGTGAAGTCTGGAGGGTGAATCAGAAGAAGCAGAAGAAGGAGAAGGAAAAGGTGAAGTCTGGAGGGTGAATCAGAAGAAGCAGAAGAAGGAGAAGGAGAAGGTGAAGTCTGGAGGGTGAATCAGAAGAAGCAGAATAAGGAGAAGGAGAAGGTGAAGTCTGGAGGGTGAATCAGAAGAAGCAGAAGAAGGAGAAGGAGAAGGTGAAGTCTGGAGGGTGAATCAGAAGAAGTAGAAGAAGGAGAAGGAGAAGGTGAAGTCTGGAGGGTGAAGCAGAAGAAGTAGAAGAAGGAGAAGGATAAGGTGAAGTCAGGAGGGTGAATCAGAAGAAGCAGAAGAAGGAGAAGGAGAAGGTGAAGTCTGGAGGGTGAATCAGAAGAATCAGAAGAAGGAGAAGGAGAAGATGAAGTCTGGAGGGTGAATCAGAAGAAGCAGAAGAAAGAGAAGGAGAAGGTGAAGTCTGGAGGGTGAAGCAGAAGAAACAGAAGAAGGAGAAGGAGTAGGTGAAGACTGGAGGGTGAATCAGAAGAAGTAGAAGAAGGAGAAGGAGAAGGTGAAGTCTGGAGGGTGAATCAGACGAAGTAGAAGAAGGAGAAGGAGAAGGTGAAGTCTGGAGGGTGAATCAGAAGAAGCAGAAGAAGGAGAAGGAGAAGGTGAAGTTAGGAGGGTGAATCAGAAGAAGCAGAAGAAGGAGAAGGAGCAGGTGAAGTCAGGGGGGTGAAGCAGAAGAAGTAGAAGAAGGAGAAGGAGAAGGTGAAGTCAGGACGGTGAAGCAGAAGAAGCAGAAGAAGGAGAAGGAGAAGGTGAAGTCTGGAGGGTGAAGCAGAAGAAGCAGAAGAAGGAGAAGGAGAGGGTGAAGTCTGGAGGGTGAATCAGAAGAAGTAGAAGAAGGAGAAGGAGAAGGTGAAGTCAGGAGAGTGAAGCAGAAGAAGCAGAAGAAGGAGAACGAGAAGGTGAAGTCTGGAGGGCGAAGCAGAAGAAGCAGAAGAAGGAGAAGGAGAAGGTGAAGTCTGGAGGGTGAAGCAGAAGAAGCAGAAGAAGGAGAAGGAGTAGGTGAAGTCTGGAGGGTGAATCAGAAGAAGTAGAAGAAGGAGAAGGATAAGGTGAAGTCAGGAGGGTGAAGCAGAAGAAGCAGAAGCAGGAGAAGGAGAAGGTGAAGTCTGGTGGGTGAAGCAGAAGAAGCAGAAGAAGGAGAAGGAGAAGGTGAAGTCTGGAGGGTGAAGCAGAAGAAGCAGAAGAAGGAGAAGGAGAAGGTGAAGTCAGGAGGGTGGATCAGAAGAAGTAGAAGAAGGAGAAGGAGAAGGTGAAGTCTGGAGGGTGAATCAGAAGAAGCAGAAGAAGGAGAAGGAGAAGGTGAAGTCTGGAGGGCGCAGCAGAAGAAGCAGAAGAAGGAGAAAGAGAAGGTGAAGTCTGGAGGGTGAAGCAGAAGAAGCAGAAGAAGGAGAAGGAGAGGGTGAAGTCTGGAGGGTGAATCAGAAGAAGTAGAAGAAGGAGAAGGAGAAGGTGAAGTCAGGAGAGTGAAGCAGAAGAAGCAGAAGAAGGAGAAGGAGAAGGTGAAGTCTGGAGGGCGAAGCAGAAGAAGCAGAAGAAGGAGAAGGAGAAGGTGAAGTCTGGAGGGTGAAGCAGAAGAAGCAGAAGAAGGAGAAGGAGTAGGTGAAGTCTGGAGGGTGAATCAGAAGAAGTAGAAGAAGGAGAAGGAGAAGGTGAAGTCAGGAGGGTGAAGCAGAAGAAGCAGAAGAAGGAGAAGGAGAAGGTGAAGTCTGGAGGGTGAAGCAGAAGAAGCAGAAGAAGGAGAAGGAGAAGGTGAAGTCTGGAGGGTGAATCAGAAGAAGCAGAAGAAGGAGAAGGAGAAGGTGAAGTCTGGAGGGTGAATCAGAAGAAGTAGAAGAAGGAGAAGGAGAAGGTGAAGTCTGGAGGGTGAATCAGAAGAAGTAGAAGAAGGAGAAGGAGAAGGTGTAGTCTGGAGGGTGAATCAGAAGAAGTAGACGAAGGAGAAGGAGAAGGTGAAGTGTGGAGGGTGAATCAGAAGAAGCAGAAGAAGGAGAAGGAGAAGGTGAAGTCTGGAGGGTGAATCAGAAGAAGTAGAAGAAGGAGAAGGAGAAGGTGAAGTCTGGAGGGTGAATCAGAAGAAGCAGAAGAAGGAGAAGGAGAAGGTGAAGTCTGGAGGGTGAATCAGAAGAAGCAGAAGAAGGAGAAGGAGAAGGTGAAGTCTGGAGGGTGAAACAGAAGAAGCAGAATAAGGAGAAGGAGAAGGTGAAGTCTGGAGGGTGAATCAGAAGAAGCAGAAGAAGGAGAAGGAGAAGGTGAAGTCTGGAGGGTGAATCAGAAGAAGTAGAAGAAGGAGAAGGAGAAGGTGAAGTCTGGAGGGTGAAGCAGAAGAAGTAGAAGAAGGAGAAGGAGAAGGTGAAGTCAGGAGGGTGAATCAGAAGAAGTAGAAGAAGGAGAAGGAGAAGGTGAAGTCAGGAGGGTGAATCAGAAGAAGCAGAAGAAGGAGAAGGAGAAGGTGAAGTCTGGAGGGTGAATCAGAAGAATCAGAAGAAGGAGAAGGAGAAGGTGAAGTCTGGAGGGTGAATCAGAAGAAGCAGAAGAAAGAGAAGGAGAAGGTGAAGTCTGGAGGGTGAAGCAGAAGAAACAGAAGAAGGAGAAGGAGAAGGTGAAGACTGGAGGGTGAATCAGAAGAAGTAGAAGAAGGAGAAGGAGAATGTGAAGTCTGGAGGGTGAATCAGAAGAAGTAGAAGAAGGAGAAGGAGAAGTTGAAGTCTGGAGGGTGAATCAGAAGAAGCAGAAGAAGGAGAAGGAGAAGGTGAAGTCTGGAGGGTGAATCAGAAGAAGCAGAAGAAGGAGAAGGAGAAGATGAAGTCTGGAGGGTGAATCAGAAGAAGTAGAAGAAGGAGAAGGAGAAGGTGAAGTCTGGAGGGTGAATCAGAAGAAGTAGAAGAAGGAGAATGAGAAGATGAAGTCTGGAGGGTGAATCAGAAGAAACAGAAGAAGGAGAAGGAGAAGGTGAAGTCTGGAGGGTGAATCAGAAGAAGTAGAAGAAGGAGAAGAAGAAGGTGTGGTCTGGAGGGTGAATCAGAAGAAGTAGACGAAGGAGAAGGAGAAGGTGAAGTCTGGAGGGTGAATCAGAAGAAGCAGAAGAAGGAGAAGGAGAAGGTGATGTCTGGAGGGTGAATCAGAAGAAGTAGAAGAAGGAGAAGGAGAAGGTGAAGTCTGGAGGGTGAATCAGAAGAAGCAGAAGAAGGAGAAGGAGAAGGTGAAGTCTGGAGGGAGAATCAGAAGAAGCAGAAGAAGGAGAAGGAGAAGGTGAAGTCTGGAGGGTGAATCAGAAGAAGCAGAAGAAGGAGAAGGAGAAGGTGAAGTCTGGAGGGTGAATCAGAAGAAGTAGAAGAAGGAGAAGGAGCAGGTGAAGTCTGGAGGGTGAATCAGAAGAAGTAGAAGAAGGAGAAGGAGAAGGTGAAGTCTGGAGGGTGAAGCAGAAGAAGTAGATGAAGGAGACGGAGAAGGTGAAGTCAGGAGGGTGAATCAGAAGAAGTAGAAGAAGGAGAAGGAGAAGGTGAGGTCTGGAGGGTGAATCAGAAGAATCAGAAGAAGGAGAAGGAGAAGGTGAAGTCTGGAGGGTGAATCAGAAGAAGCAGAAGAAAGAGAAGGAGAAGGTGAAGTCTGGAGGGTGAAGCAGAAGAAACAGAAGAAGGAGAAGGAGAAGGTGAAGACTGGAGGGTGAATCAGAAGAAGTAGAAGAAGGAGAAGGAGAAGGTGAAGTCTGGAGGGTGAATCAGAAGAAGTAGAAGAAGGAGAAGGAGAAGGTGAAGTCTGGAGGGTGAATCAGAAGAAGCAGAAGAAGGAGAAGGAGAAGGTGAAGTCTGGAGGGTGAATCAGAAGAAGGAGCAGAAGGAGAAGGAGAAGATGAAGTCTGGAGGGTGAATCAGAAGAAGTAGAAGAAGGAGAAGGAGAAGGTGAAGTCTGGAGGGTGAATCAGAAGAAGGAGAAGAAGGAGAAGGAGAAGATGAAGTCTGGAGGGTGAAGCAGAAGAAACAGAAGAAGGAGAAGGAGAAGGTGAAGACTGGAGGGTGAATCAGAAGAAGTAGAAGAAGGAGAAGGAGAAGGTGAAGTCTGGAGGGTGAATCAGAAGAAGTAGAAGAAGGAGAAGGAGAAGGTGAAGTCTGGAGGGTGAATCAGAAGAAGTAGACGAAGGAGAAGGAGAAGGTGAAGTCTGGAGGGTGAATCAGAAGAAGCAGAAGAAGGAGAAGGAGAAGGTGAAGTCTGGAGGGTGAATCAGAAGAAATAGAAGAAGGAGAAGGAGAAGGTGAAGTCTGGAGGGTGAATCAGAAGAAGCAGATAAGGAGAAGGAGAAGGTGAAGTCTGGAGGGTGAATCAGAAGAAGCAGAAGAAGGAGAAGGAGAAGGTGAAGTCTGGAGGGTGAAACAGAAGAAGCAGAATAAGGAGAAGGAGAAGGTGAAGTCTGGAGGGTGAATCAGAAGAAGCAGAAGAAGGAGAAGGAGAAGGTGAAGTCTGTAGGGTGAATCAGAAGAAGTAGAAGAAGGAGAAGGAGAAGGTGAAGTCTGGAGGGTGAATCAGAAGAAGTAGAAGAAGGAGAAGGAGAAGGTGAAGTCAGGAGGGTTAATCAGAAGAAGTAGAAGAAGGAGAAGGAGAAGGTGAAGTCTGGAGGGTGAATCAGAAGAAGCAGAAGAAGGAGAAGGAGAAGGTGAAGTCTGGAGGGTGAAGCAGAAGAAGTAGAAGAAGGAGAAGGAGAAGGTGAAGTCAGGAGGGTGAATCAGAAGAAGTAGAAGAAGGAGAAGGAGAAGGTGAAGTCAGGAGGGTGAATCAGAAGAAGCAGAAGAAGGAGAAGGAGAAGGTGAAGTCAGGAGGGTGAATCAGAAGAATCAGAAGAAGGAGAAGGAGAAGGTGAAGTCTGGAGGGTGAATCAGAAGAAGCAGAAGAAAGAGAAGGAGAAGGTGAAGTCTGGAGGGTGAATCAGAAGAAGTAGAAGAAGGAGAAGGAGAAGGTGAAGTCTGGAGGGTGAATCAGAAGAAGTAGAAGAAGGAGAAGGAGAAGGTGAAGTCAGGAGGGTGAATCAGAAGAAGCAGAAGAAGGAGAAGGAGAAGGTGAAGTCTGGAGGGTGAATCAGAAGAATCAGAAGAAGGAGAAGGAGAAGGTGAAGTCTGGAGGGTGAATCAGAAGAAGCAGAAGAAAGAGAAGGAGAAGGTGAAGTCTGGAGGGTGAATCAGAAGAAGTAGAAGAAGGAGAAGGAGAAGGTGAAGTCTGGAGGGTGAATCAGAAGAAGCAGAAGAAGGAGAAGGAGAAGGTGATGTCTGGAGGGTGAATCAGAAGAAGCAGAAGAAGGAGAAGGAGAAGGTGAAGTCTGGAGGGTGAATCAGAAGAAGCAGAAGAAGGAGAAGGAGAAGGTGAAGTCTGGAGGGTGAATCAGAAGAAGCAGAATAAGGAGAAGGAGAAGGTGAAGTCTGGAGGGTGAATCAGAAGAAACAGAAGAAGGAGAAGGAGAAGGTGAAGTCTGGAGGGTGAATCAGAAGAAGTAGAAGAAGGAGAAGGAGAAGGTGAAGTCTGGGGGGTGAAGCAGAAGAAGTAGAAGAAGGAGAAGGAGAAGGTGAAGTCAGGAGGGTGAATCAGAAGAAGTAGAAGAAGGAGAAGGAGAAGGTGAAGTCAGGAGGGTGAATCAGAAGAAGCAGAAGAAGGAGAAGGAGAAGGTGAAGTCTGGAGGGCGAATCAGAAGAAACAGAAGAAGGAGAAGGAGAAGGTGAAATCTGGAGGGTGAATCAGAAGAAGCAGAAGAAGGAGTAGGAGAAGGTGAAGTCTGGAGGTTGAATCAGAAGAAGCAGAATAAGGAGAAGGAGAAGGTGAAGTCTGGAGGGTGAATCAGAAGAAGCAGAATAAGGAGAAGGAGAAGGTGAAGTCTGGAGGGTGAATCAGAAGAAGCAGAAGAAGGAGAAGGAGAAGGTGAAGTCTGGAGGGTGAATCAGAAGAGGTAGAAGAAGGAGAAGGAGAAGGTGAAGTCTGGAGGGTGAAGCAGAAGAAGGAGAAGAAGGAGAAGGAGAAGGTGAAGTCAGGAGGGTGAATCAGAAGAAGTAGAAGAAGGAGAAGGAGAAGGTGAAGCCAGGAGGGTGAATCAGAAGAAGCAGAAGAAGGAGAAGGAGAAGGTGAAGTCTGGAGGGTGAATCAGAAGAATCAGAAGAAGGAGAAGGAGAAGGTGAAGTCTGGAGGGTGAATCAGAAGAATCAGAAGAAAGAGAAGGAGAAGGTGAAGTCTGGAGGCTGAAGCAGAAGAAACAGAAGAAGGAGAAGGAGAATGTGAAGACTGGAGGGTGAATCAGAAGAAGTAGAAGAAGGAGAAGGAGAAGGTGAAGTCTGGAGGGTGAATCAGAAGAAGTAGAAGAAGGAGAAGGAGAAGGTGAAGTCTGGAGGGTGAATCAGCAGAAGCAGAAGAAGGAGAAGGAGAAGGTGATGTCTGGAGGGTGAATCAGATGATGCAGAAGAAGGAGAAGGAGAAGATGAAGTCTGGAGGGTGAATCAGAAGAAGTAGAAGAAGGAGAAGGAGAAGGTGAAGTCTGGAGGGTGAAACAGAAGAAGTAGAAGAAGGAGAAGGAGAAGGTGAAGTCTGGAGGGTGAATCAGAAGAAACAGAAGAAGGAGAAGGAGAAGGTGAAGTCTGGAGGGTGAATCAGAAGAAGTAGAAGAAGGAGAAGGAGAAGGTGAAGTCTGGAGGGTGAATCAGAAGAAGCAGAAGAAGGAAAAGGAGAAGATGAAGTCTGGAGGGTGAATCAGAAGAAGTAGAAGAAGGAGAAGGAGAAGGTGAAGTCTGGAGGGTGAATCAGAAGAAGCAGAAGAAGGAGAAGGAGAAGGTGAAGTCTGGAGGGTGAACCAGAAGAAGCAGAATAAGGAGAAGGAGAAGGTGAAGTCTGGAGGGTGAATCAGAAGAAGTAGAAGAAGGAGAAGGAGAAGGTGAAGTCTGGAGGGTGAATCAGAAGAAGTAGAAGAAGGAGAAGGAGAAGGTGAAGTCTGGAGGGTGAATCAGAAGAAGTAGAAGAAGGAGAAGGAGAAGGTGAAGTCAGGAGGGTGAATCAGAAGAAGCAGAAGAAGGAGAAGGAGAAGGTGAAGTCTGGAGGGTGAATCAGAAGAATCAGAAGAAGGAGAAGGAGAAGGTGAAGTCTGGAGGGAGAATCAGAAGAAGCAGAAGAAAGAGAAGGAGAAGGTGAAGTCTGGAGGGTGAATCAGAAGAAGTAGAAGAAGGAGAAGGAGAAGGTGAAGTCTGGAGGGTGAATCAGAAGAAGCAGAAGAAGGAGAAGGAGAAGGTGAAGTCTGGAGGGTGAATCAGAAGAAGCAGAAGAAGGAGAAGGAAAAGGTGAAGTCTGAAGGGTGAATCAGAAGAAGCAGAAGAAGGAGAAGGAGAAGGTGAAGTCTGGAGGGTGAATCAGAAGAAGCAGAATAAGGAGAAGGAGAAGGTGAAGTCTGGAGGGTGAATCAGAAGAAGCAGAAGAAGGAGAAGGAGAAGGTGAAGTCTGGAGGGTGAATCAGACGAAGTAGAAGAAGGAGAAGGAGAAGGTGAAGTCTGGAGGGTGAAGCAGAAGAAGTAGAAGAAGGAGAAGGAGAAGGTGAAGTCAGGAGGGTGAATCAGAAGAAGCAGAAGAAGGAGAAGGAGAAGGTGAAGTCTGGAGGGTGAATCAGAAGAATCAGAAGAAGGAGAAGGAGAAGATGAAGTCTGGAGGGTGAATCAGAAGAAGCAGAAGAAAGAGAAGGAGAAGGGGAAGTCTGGAGGGTGAAGCAGAAGAAACAGAAGAAGGAGAAGGAGTAGGTGAAGACTGGAGGGTGAATCAGAAGAAGTAGAAGAAGGAGAAGGAGAAGGTGAAGACTGGAGGGTGAATCAGACGAAGTAGAAGAAGGAGAAGGAGAAGGTGAAGTCTGGAGGGTGAATCAGAAGAAGTAGAAGAAGGAGAAGGAGAAGGTGAAGTCTGGAGGGTGAATCAGAAGAAGCAGAAGAAGGAGAAGGAGAAGATGAAGTCTGGAGGGTGAATCAGAAGAAGTAGAAGAAGGAGAAGGAGAAGGTGAGGTCTGGAGGGTGAATCAGAAGAAGCAGAAGAAGGAGAAGGAGAAGGTGAAGTCTGGAGGGTGAATCAGAAGAAGCAGAGGAAGGAGAAGGAGAAGGTGAAGTCTGGAGGGTGAATCAGAAGAAGCAGAAGAAGGAGAAGGAAAAGGTGAAGTCAGGAGCGTGAATCAGAAGAAGCAGAAGAAGGAGAAGGAGAAGGTGAAGTTAGGATGGTGAATCAGAAGAAGCAGAAGAAGGAGAAGGAGCAGGTGAAGTCAGGGGGGTGAAGCAGAAGAAGTAGAAGAAGGAGAAGGAGAAGGTGAAGTGAGGACGGTGAAGCAGAAGAAGCAGAAGAAGGAGAAGGAGAAGGAGAAGTCTGGAGGGTGAAGCAGAAGAAGCAGAAGAAGGAGAAGGAGAGGGTGAAGTCTGGAGGGTGAATCAGAAGAAGTAGAAGAAGGAGAAGGAGAAGGTGAAGTCAGGAGAGTGAAGCAGAAGAAGCAGAAGAAGGAGAAGGAGAAGGTGAAGTCTGGAGGGCGAAGCAGAAGAAGCAGAAGAAGGAGAAGGAGAAGGTGAAGTCTGGAGGGTGAAGCAGAAGAAGCAGAAGAAGGAGAAGGAGTAGGTGAAGTCTGGAGGGTGAATCAGAAGAAGTAGAAGAAGGAGAAGGATAAGGTGAAGTCAGGATGGTGAAGCAGAAGAAGCAGAAGAAGGAGAAGGAGAAGGTGAAGTCTGCAGGGTGAAGCAGAAGAAGTAGAAGAAGGAGAAGGAGAAGGTGAAGTCTGGAGGGTGAAGCAGAAGAAGCAGAAGAAGGAGAAGGAGAAGGTGAAGTCAGGAGGGTGGATCAGAAGAAGTAGAAGAAGGAGAAGGAGAAGGTGAAGTCTGGAGGGTGAATCAGAAGAAGCAGAAGAAGGAGAAGGAGAAGGTGAAGTCTGGAGGGCGCAGCAGAAGAAGCAGAAGAAGGAGAAAGAGAAGGTGAAGTCTGGAGGGTGAAGCAGAAGAAGCAGAAGAAGGAGAAGGAGAGGGTGAAGTCTGGAGGGTGAATCAGAAGAAGTAGAAGAAGGAGAAGGAGAAGGTGAAGTCAGGAGAGTGAAGCAGAAGAAGCAGAAGAAGGAGAAGGAGAAGGTGAAGTCTGGAGGGCGAAGCAGAAGAAGCAGAAGAAGGAGAAGGAGAAGGTGAAGTCTGGAGGGTGAAGCAGAAGAAGCAGAAGAAGGAGAAGGAGTAGGTGAAGTCTGGAGGGTGAATCAGAAGAAGTAGAAGAAGGAGAAGGAGAAGGTGAAGTCAGGAGGGTGAAGCAGAAGAAGCAGAAGAAGGAGAAGGAGAAGGTGAAGTCTGGAGGGTGAAGCAGAAGAAGCAGAAGAAGGAGAAGGAGAAGGTGAAGTCTGGAGGGTGAATCAGAAGAAGCAGAAGAAGGAGAAGGAGAAGGTGAAGTCTGGAGGGTGAATAAGAAGAAGCAGAAGAAGGAGAAGGAGAAGATGAAGTCTGGAGGGTGAATCAGAAGAAGTAGAAGAAGGAGAAGGAGAAGATGAGGTCTGGAGGGTGAATCAGAAGAAGCAGAAGAAGGAGAAGGAGAAGGTGAAGTCTGGAGGGTGAATCAGCAGAAGCAGAAGAAGGAGAAGGAGAAGGTGAAGTCTGGAGGGTGAATTAGAAGAAGCAGAAGAAGGAGAAGGAGAAGGTGAAGTCAGGAGGGTGAATCAGAAGAAGCAGAAGAAGGAGAAGGAGCAGGTGAAGTCAGGGGGGTGAAGCAGAAGAAGTAGAAGAAGGAGAAGGAGAAGGTGAAGTCAGGAGGGTGAAGCAGAAGAAGCAGAAGAAGGAGAAGGAGAAGGTGAAGTCTGGAGGGCGCAGCAGAAGAAGCAGAAGAAGGAGAAGGAGAAGGTGAAGTCTGCAGGGTGAATCAGAAGAAGTAGAAGAAGGAGAAGGAGAAGGTGAAGTCAGGAGAGTGAAGCAGAAGAAGCAGAAGAAGGAGAAGGAGAAGGTGAAGTCTGGAGGGTGAAGCAGAAGAAGCAGAAGAAGGAGAAGGAGAAGGTGAAGTCTGGAGGGCGAAGCAGAAGAAGCAGAAGAAGGAGAAGGAGAAGGTGAAGTCTGGAGGGTGAAGCAGAAGAAGCAGAAGAAGGAGAAGGAGAAGGTGAAGTCTGGAGGGTGAATCAGAAGAAGTAGAAGAAGGAGAAGGAGAAGGTGAAGTCAGGAGGGTGAATCAGAAGAAGTAGAAGAAGGAGAAGGAGAAGGTGAAGTCAGGAGGGTGAAGCAGAAGAAGCAGAAGAAGGAGAAGGAGAAGGTGAAGTCAGGAGGGTGAATCGGAAGAAGTAGAAGAAGGAGAAGGAGAAGGTGAAGTCTGGAGGGTGAATCAGAAGAAGTAGAAGAAGGAGAAGGAGAAGGTGAAGTCTGGAGGGTGAATCAGAAGAAGTAGAAGAAGGAGAAGGAGAAGGTGAAGTCTGGAGGGTGAATCAGAAGAAGCAGAAGAAGGAGAAGGAGAAGGTGACGTCTGGAGGGAGAAGCAGAAGAAGTAGAAGAAGCAGAAGGAGAAGGTGAAGTCTGGAGGGTGAATCAGAAGAAGTAGAAGAAGGAGAAGGAGAAGGTGAAGTCTGGAGGGTGAATCAGAAGAAGTAGAAGACGGAGAAGGAGAAGGTGAAGTCTGGAGGGTGAATCAGAAGAAGCAGAAGAACGAGAAGGAGAAGGTGAAGTCTGGAGGGTGAATCAGCAGAAGTAGAAGAAGGAGAAGGAGAAGGTGTAGTCTGGAGGGTGAATCAGAAGAAGTTGACGAAGGAGAAGGAGAAGGTGAAGTCTGGAGGGTGAATCAGAAGAAGCAGAAGAACGAGAAGGAGAAGGTGAAGTCTGGAGGGTGAATCAGAAGAAGTAGAAGAAGGAGAATGAGAAGGTGAAGTCTGGAGGATGAATCAGAAGAAGCAGAAGAAGGAGAAGGAGAAGGTGAAGTCTGGAGGGTGAATCAGAAGAAGCAGAAGAAGGAGAAGGAGAAGGTGAAGTCTGGAGGGAGAAACAGAAGAAGCAGAATAAGGAGAAGGAGAAGGTGAAGTCTGGAGGGTGAATCAGAAGAAGCAGAAGAAGGAGAAGGAGAAGGTGGAGTCTGGAGGGTGAATCAGAAGAAGTAGAAGAAGGAGAAGGAGAAGGTGAAGTCTGGAGGGTGAATCAGAAGAAGTAGAAGAAGGAGAAGGAGAAGGTGAAGTCTGGAGGGTGAATCAGAAGCAGTAGAAGAAGGAGAAGGAGAAGGTGAAGTCTGGAGGATGAAGCAGAAGAAGTAGAAGAAGGAGAAGGAGAAGGTGAAGTCAGGAGGGTGAATCAGAAGAAGTAGAAGAAGGAGAAGGAGAAGGTGAAGTCAGGAGTGTGAATCAGAAGAAGCAGAAGAAGGAGAAGGAGAAGGTGAAGTCTGGAGGGTGAATCAGAAGAATCAGAAGAAGGAGAAGGAGAAGGTGAAGTCTGGAGGGTGAATCAGAAGAAGCAGAAGAAAGAGAAGTAGAAGGTGAATTCTGGAGGGTGAAGCAGAAGAAACAGAAGAAGGAGAAGGAGAAGGTGAAGACTGGAGGATGTATCAGAAGAAGTAGAAGAAGGAGAAGGAGAAGGTGAGGTCTGGAGGGTGAATCAGAAGAAGTAGAAGAAGGAGGAGAAGGTGAAGTCTGGAGGGAGAATCAGAAGAAGCAGAAGAAGGAGAAGGAGAAGGTGAAGTCTGGAGGGTGAATCAGAAGAAGCAGAAGAAGGAGAAGGAGAAGATGAAGTCTGGAGGGTGAATCAGAAGTAGTAGAAGAAGTAGAAGGAGAAGGTGAGGTCTGGAGGGTGAATCAGAAGAAGCAGAAGAAGGAGAAGGAGAAGGTGAAGTCTGGAGGGTGAATCAGAAGAAGCAGAAGAAGGAGAAGGAGAAGGTGAAGTCTGGAGGGTGAATCAGAAGAAGCAGAAGAAGGAGAAGGAGAAGGTGAAGTCAGGAGGGTGAATCAGAAGAAGCAGAAGAAGGAGAAGGAGAAGGTGAAGTTAGGAGGGTGAATCAGAAGAAGCAGAAGAAGGAGAAGGAGAAGGTGAAGTCTGGAGGGTGAATCAGAAGAAGCAGAAGAAGGAGAAGGAGAAGGTGAAGTCTGGAGGGTGAATTAGAAGAAGCAGAAGAAGGAGAAGGAGAAGGTGAAGTCAGGGGGGTGAATCAGAAGAAGCAGAAGAAGGAGAAGCAGAAGGTAAAGTTAGGAGGGTGAACCAGAAGAAGCAGAAGAAGGAGAAGGAGCAGGTGAAGTCAGGGGGGTGAAGCAGAAGAAGTAGAAGAAGGAGAAGGAGAAGGTGAAGTCAGGAGGGTGAAGCAGAAGAAGCAGAAGAAGGAGAAGGAGAAGGTGAAGTCTGGAGGGCGCAGCAGAAGAAGCAGAAGAAGGAGAAGGAGAAGGTGAAGTCTGGAGGGTGAAGCAGAAGAAGCAGAAGAAGGAGAAGGAGAAGGTGAAGTCTGGAGGGTGAATCAGAAGAAGTAGAAGAAGGAGAAGGAGAAGGTGAAGTCAGGAGAGTGAAGCAGAAGAAGCAGAAGAAGGAGAAGGAGAAGGTGAAGTCTGGAGGGTGAAGCAGAAGAAGCAGAAGAAGGAGAAGGAGAAGGTGAAGTCTGGAGGGCGAAGCAGAAGAAGCAGAAGAAGGAGAAGGGGAAGGTGAAGTCTGGAGGGTGAATCAGAAGAAGTAGAAGAAGCAGAAGGAGAAGGTGAAGTCTGGAGGGTGAATCAGAAGAAGCAGAAGAAGGAGAAGGAGAAGGTGAAGTCTGGAGGGTGAATCAGAAGAAGCAGAAGAAGGAGAAGGAGAAGGTGAAGTCTGGATGGTGAATCAGAAGAAGCAGAATAAGGAGAAGAAGAAGGTGAAGTCTGGAGGGTGAATCAGAAGAAGCAGAAGAAGGAGAAGGAGAAGGTGAAGTCTGGAGGGAGAATCGGAAGAAGTAGAAGAAGGAGAAGGAGAAGGTGAAGTCAGGACGGTGAATCAGAAGAAGTAGAAGAAGGAGAAGGAGAAGGTGAAGTCTGGAGGGTGAATCAGAAGAAGCAGAAGAATGAGAAGGAGAAGGTGAAGTCTGGAGGGTGAATCAGAAGAAGCAGAAGAAGGAGAAGGAGAAGATGAAGTCTGGAGGGTGAATCAGAAGAAGTAGAAGAAGGAGAAGGAGAAGGTGAGGTCTGGAGGGTGAATCAGAAGAAGTAGAAGAAGGAGAAGGAGAAGGTGAAGTCTGGAGGGTGAATCAGAAGAAGCAGAAGAATGAGAAGGAGAAGGTGAAGTCTGGAGGGTGAATCAGAAGAAGCAGAAGAAGGAGAAGGAGAAGATGAAGTCTGGAGGGTGAATCAGAAGAAGTAGAAGAAGGAGAAGGAGAAGGTGAGGTCTGGAGGTTGAATCAGAAGAAGCAGAAGCAGGAGAAGGAGAAGGTGAAGTCTGGAGGGTGAATCAGAAGAAGCAGAAGAAGGAGAAGGAGAAGGTGATGTCTGGAGGGTGAATCAGAAGAAGCAAAAGAAGGAGAAGGAGAAGGTGAAGTCAGGAGGGTGAATCAGAAGAAGCAGAAGAAGGAGAAGGAGAAGGTGAAGTTAGGGGGTGAATCAGAAGAAGCAGAAGAAGGAGAAGGAGCAGGTGAAGTCAGGGGGGTGAAGCAAAAGAAGTAGAAGAAGGAGAAGGAGAAGGTGAAGTCAGGACGGTGAAGCAGAAGAGGCAGAAGAAGGAGAAGGAGAAGGTGAAGTCTGGAGGGCGCAGCAGAAGAAGCAGAAGAAGGAGAAGGAGAAGGTGAAGTCTGGAGGGTGAAGCAGAAGAAGCAGAAGAAGGAGAAGGAGAAGGTGAAGTCTGGAGGGTGAATCAGAAGAAGTAGAAGAAGGAGAAGGAGAAGGTGAAGTCAGGAGAGTGAAGCAGAAGAAGCAGAAGAAGGAGAAGGAGAAGGTGAAGTCTGGAGGGTGAAGCAGAAGAAGCAGAAGAAGGAGAAGGAGAAGGTGAAGTCTGGAGGGTGAAGCAGAAGAAGCAGAAGAAGGAGAAGGAGAAGGTGAAGTCTGGAGGGTGAAGCAGAAGAAGCTGAAGAAGGAGAAGGAGAAGGTGAAGTCTGGAGGGTGAATCAGAAGAAGTAGAAGAAGGAGAAGGAGAAGGTGAAGTCAGGAGGGTGAAGCAGAAGAAGCAGAAGATGGAGAAGGAGAAGGTGAAGTCTGGAGGGTGAAACAGAAGAATCAGAAGAAGGAGAAGGAGAAGGTGAAGTCTGGAGGGTGAATCAGAAGAAGCAGAAGAAAGAGAAGGAGAAGGTGAAGTCTGGAGGGTGAAGCAGAAGAAACAGAAGAAGGAGAAGGAGAAGGTGAAGACTGAAGGGTGAATCAGAAGAAGTAGAAGAAGGAGAAGGAGAAGGTGAAGTCTGGAGGGTGAATCAGAAGAAGTAGAAGAAGGCGAAGGAGAAGGTGAAGTCTGGAGGGTGAATCAGAAGAAGCAGAAGAAGGAGAAGGAGAAGGTGAAGTCTGGAGGGTGAATCACAAGAAGCAGAAGAAGGAGAAGGAGAAGGTGAAGTCTGGAGGGTGAATCAGAAGAAGCAGAATAAGGAGAAGGAGAAGGTGAAGTCTGGAGGGTGAATCAGAAGAAGCAGAAGAAGGAGAAGGAGAAGGTGAAGTCTGGAGGGTGAATCAGAAGAAGCAGAAGAAGGAGAAGGAGAAGGTGAAGTCTGGAGGGTGAATAAGAAGAAGCAGAAGAAGGAGAAGGAGAAGATGAAGTCTGGAGGGTGAATCAGAAGAAGTAGAAGAAGGAGAAGGAGAAGATGAGGTCTGGAGGGTGAATCAGAAGAAGCAGAAGAAGGAGAAGGAGAAGGTGAAGTCTGGAGGGTGAATCAGCAGAAGCAGAAGAAGGAGAAGGAGAAGGTGAAGTCTGGAGGGTGAATTAGAAGAAGCAGAAGAAGGAGAAGGAGAAGGTGAAGTCAGGAGGGTGAATCAGAAGAAGCAGAAGAAGGAGAAGGAGCAGGTGAAGTCAGGGGGGTGAAGCAGAAGAAGTAGAAGAAGGAGAAGGAGAAGGTGAAGTCAGGAGGGTGAAGCAGAAGAAGCAGAAGAAGGAGAAGGAGAAGGTGAAGTCTGGAGGGCGCAGCAGAAGAAGCAGAAGAAGGAGAAGGAGAAGGTGAAGTCTGCAGGGTGAATCAGAAGAAGTAGAAGAAGGAGAAGGAGAAGGTGAAGTCAGGAGAGTGAAGCAGAAGAAGCAGAAGAAGGAGAAGGAGAAGGTGAAGTCTGGAGGGTGAAGCAGAAGAAGCAGAAGAAGGAGAAGGAGAAGGTGAAGTCTGGAGGGCGAAGCAGAAGAAGCAGAAGAAGGAGAAGGAGAAGGTGAAGTCTGGAGGGTGAAGCAGAAGAAGCAGAAGAAGGAGAAGGAGAAGGTGAAGTCTGGAGGGTGAATCAGAAGAAGTAGAAGAAGGAGAAGGAGAAGGTGAAGTCAGGAGGGTGAATCAGAAGAAGTAGAAGAAGGAGAAGGAGAAGGTGAAGTCAGGAGGGTGAAGCAGAAGAAGCAGAAGAAGGAGAAGGAGAAGGTGAAGTCAGGAGGGTGAATCGGAAGAAGTAGAAGAAGGAGAAGGAGAAGGTGAAGTCTGGAGGGTGAATCAGAAGAAGTAGAAGAAGGAGAAGGAGAAGGTGAAGTCTGGAGGGTGAATCAGAAGAAGTAGAAGAAGGAGAAGGAGAAGGTGAAGTCTGGAGGGTGAATCAGAAGAAGCAGAAGAAGGAGAAGGAGAAGGTGACGTCTGGAGGGAGAAGCAGAAGAAGTAGAAGAAGCAGAAGGAGAAGGTGAAGTCTGGAGGGTGAATCAGAAGAAGTAGAAGAAGGAGAAGGAGAAGGTGAAGTCTGGAGGGTGAATCAGAAGAAGTAGAAGACGGAGAAGGAGAAGGTGAAGTCTGGAGGGTGAATCAGAAGAAGCAGAAGAACGAGAAGGAGAAGGTGAAGTCTGGAGGGTGAATCAGCAGAAGTAGAAGAAGGAGAAGGAGAAGGTGTAGTCTGGAGGGTGAATCAGAAGAAGTTGACGAAGGAGAAGGAGAAGGTGAAGTCTGGAGGGTGAATCAGAAGAAGCAGAAGAACGAGAAGGAGAAGGTGAAGTCTGGAGGGTGAATCAGAAGAAGTAGAAGAAGGAGAATGAGAAGGTGAAGTCTGGAGGATGAATCAGAAGAAGCAGAAGAAGGAGAAGGAGAAGGTGAAGTCTGGAGGGTGAATCAGAAGAAGCAGAAGAAGGAGAAGGAGAAGGTGAAGTCTGGAGGGAGAAACAGAAGAAGCAGAATAAGGAGAAAGAGAAGGTGAAGTCTGGAGGGTGAATCAGAAGAAGCAGAAGAAGGAGAAGGAGAAGGTGGAGTCTGGAGGGTGAATCAGAAGAAGTAGAAGAAGGAGAAGGAGAAGGTGAAGTCTGGAGGGTGAATCAGAAGAAGTAGAAGAAGGAGAAGGAGAAGGTGAAGTCTGGAGGGTGAATCAGAAGCAGTAGAAGAAGGAGAAGGAGAAGGTGAAGTCTGGAGGGTGAAGCAGAAGAAGTAGAAGAAGGAGAAGGAGAAGGTGAAGTCAGGAGGGTGAATCAGAAGAAGTAGAAGAAGGAGAAGGAGAAGGTGAAGTCAGGAGTGTGAATCAGAAGAAGCAGAAGAAGGAGAAGGAGAAGGTGAAGTCTGGAGGGTGAATCAGAAGAATCAGAAGAAGGAGAAGGAGAAGGTGAAGTCTGGAGGGTGAATCAGAAGAAGCAGAAGAAAGAGAAGTAGAAGGTGAATTCTGGAGGGTGAAGCAGAAGAAACAGAAGAAGGAGAAGGAGAAGGTGAAGACTGGAGGATGTATCAGAAGAAGTAGAAGAAGGAGAAGGAGAAGGAGAGGTCTGGAGGGTGAATCAGAAGAAGTAGAAGAAGGAGAAGGAGAAGGTGAAGTCTGGAGGGAGAATCAGAAGAAGCAGAAGAAGGAGAAGGAGAAGGTGAAGTCTGGAGGGTGAATCAGAAGAAGCAGAAGAAGGAGAAGGAGAAGATGAAGTCTGGAGGGTGAATCAGAAGTAGTAGAAGAAGTAGAAGGAGAAGGTGAGGTCTGGAGGGTGAATCAGAAGAAGCAGAAGAAGGAGAAGGAGAAGGTGAAGTCTGGAGGGTGAATCAGAAGAAGCAGAAGAAGGAGAAGGAGAAGGTGAAGTCTGGAGGGTGAATCAGAAGAAGCAGAAGAAGGAGAAGGAGAAGGTGAAGTCAGGAGGGTGAATCAGAAGAAGCAGAAGAAGGAGAAGGAGAAGGTGAAGTTAGGAGGGTGAATCAGAAGAAGCAGAAGAAGGAGAAGGAGAAGGTGAAGTCTGGAGGGTGAATCAGAAGAAGCAGAAGAAGGAGAAGGAGAAGGTGAAGTCTGGAGGGTGAATTAGAAGAAGCAGAAGAAGGAGAAGGAGAAGGTGAAGTCAGGGGGGTGAATCAGAAGAAGCAGAAGAAGGAGAAGCAGAAGGTAAAGTTAGGAGGGTGAACCAGAAGAAGCAGAAGAAGGAGAAGGAGCAGGTGAAGTCAGGGGGGTGAAGCAGAAGAAGTAGAAGAAGGAGAAGGAGAAGGTGAAGTCAGGAGGGTGAAGCAGAAGAAGCAGAAGAAGGAGAAGGAGAAGGTGAAGTCTGGAGGGCGCAGCAGAAGAAGCAGAAGAAGGAGAAGGAGAAGGTGAAGTCTGGAGGGTGAAGCAGAAGAAGCAGAAGAAGGAGAAGGAGAAGGTGAAGTCTGGAGGGTGAATCAGAAGAAGTAGAAGAAGGAGAAGGAGAAGGTGAAGTCAGGAGAGTGAAGCAGAAGAAGCAGAAGAAGGAGAAGGAGAAGGTGAAGTCTGGAGGGTGAAGCAGAAGAAGCAGAAGAAGGAGAAGGAGAAGGTGAAGTCTGGAGGGCGAAGCAGAAGAAGCAGAAGAAGGAGAAGGGGAAGGTGAAGTCTGGAGGGTGAATCAGAAGAAGTAGAAGAAGCAGAAGGAGAAGGTGAAGTCTGGAGGGTGAATCAGAAGAAGCAGAAGAAGGAGAAGGAGAAGGTGAAGTCTGGAGGGTGAATCAGAAGAAGCAGAAGAAGGAGAAGGAGAAGGTGAAGTCTGGATGGTGAATCAGAAGAAGCAGAATAAGGAGAAGAAGAAGGTGAAGTCTGGAGGGTGAATCAGAAGCAGCAGAAGAAGGAGAAGGAGAAGGTGAAGTCTGGAGGGTGAATCAGAAGAAGTAGAAGAAGGAGAAGGAGAAGGTGAAGTCAGGACGGTGAATCAGAAGAAGTAGAAGAAGGAGAAGGAGAAGGTGAAGTCTGGAGGGTGAATCAGAAGAAGCAGAAGAATGAGAAGGAGAAGGTGAAGTCTGGAGGGTGAATCAGAAGAAGCAGAAGAAGGAGAAGGAGAAGATGAAGTCTGGAGGGTGAATCAGAAGAAGTAGAAGAAGGAGAAGGAGAAGGTGAGGTCTGGAGGGTGAATCAGAAGAAGTAGAAGAAGGAGAAGGAGAAGGTGAAGTCTGGAGGGTGAATCAGAAGAAGCAGAAGAATGAGAAGGAGAAGGTAAAGTCTGGAGGGTGAATCAGAAGAAGCAGAAGAAGGAGAAGGAGAAGATGAAGTCTGGAGGGTGAATCAGAAGAAGTAGAAGAAGGAGAAGGAGAAGGTGAGGTCTGGAGGTTGAATCAGAAGAAGCAGAAGCAGGAGAAGGAGAAGGTGAAGTCTGGAGGGTGAATCAGAAGAAGCAGAAGAAGGAGAAGGAGAAGGTGATGTCTGGAGGGTGAATCAGAAGAAGCAAAAGAAGGAGAAGGAGAAGGTGAAGTCAGGAGGGTGAATCAGAAGAAGCAGAAGAAGGAGAAGGAGAAGGTGAAGTTAGGGGGTGAATCAGAAGAAGCAGAAGAAGGAGAAGGAGCAGGTGAAGTCAGGGGGGTGAAGCAGAAGAAGTAGAAGAAGGAGAAGGAGAAGGTGAAGTCAGGACGGGGAAGCAGAAGAGGCAGAAGAAGGAGAAGGAGAAGGTGAAGTCTGGAGGGCGCAGCAGAAGAAGCAGAAGAAGGAGAAGGAGAAGGTGAAGTCTGGAGGGTGAAGCAGAAGAAGCAGAAGAAGGAGAAGGAGAAGGTGAAGTCTGGAGGGTGAATCAGAAGAAGTAGAAGAAGGAGAAGGAGAAGGTGAAGTCAGGAGAGTGAAGCAGAAGAAGCAGAAGAAGGAGAAGGAGAAGGTGAAGTCAGGAGGGTGAATCAGAAGAAGCAGAAGAAGGAGAAGGAGAAGGTGAAGTTAGGGGGTGAATCAGAAGAAGCAGAAGAAGGAGAAGGAGCAGGTGAAGTCAGGGGGGTGAAGCAAAAGAAGTAGAAGAAGGAGAAGGAGAAGGTGAAGTCAGGACGGTGAAGCAGAAGAGGCAGAAGAAGGAGAAGGAGAAGGTGAAGTCTGGAGGGCGCAGCAGAAGAAGCAGAAGAAGGAGAAGGAGAAGGTGAAGTCTGGAGGGTGAAGCAGAAGAAGCAGAAGAAGGAGAAGGAGAAGGTGAAGTCTGGAGGGTGAATCAGAAGAAGTAGAAGAAGGAGAAGGAGAAGGTGAAGTCAGGAGAGTGAAGCAGAAGAAGCAGAAGAAGGAGAAGGAGAAGGTGAAGTCTGGAGGGTGAAGCAGAAGAAGCAGAAGAAGGAGAAGGAGAAGGTGAAGTCTGGAGGGCGAAGCAGAAGAAGCAGAAGAAGGAGAAGGAGAAGGTGAAGTCTGGAGGGTGAAGCAGAAGAAGCTGAAGAAGGAGAAGGAGAAGGTGAAGTCTGGAGGGTGAATCAGAAGAAGTAGAAGAAGGAGAAGGAGAAGGTGAAGTCAGGAGGGTGAAGCAGAAGAAGCAGAAGATGGAGAAGGAGAAGGTGAAGTCTGGAGGGTGAAACAGAAGAATCAGAAGAAGGAGAAGGAGAAGGTGAAGTCTGGAGGGTGAATCAGAAGAAGCAGAAGAAAGAGAAGGAGAAGGTGAAGTCTGGAGGGTGAAGCAGAAGAAACAGAAGAAGGAGAAGGAGAAGGTGAAGACTGAAGGGTGAATCAGAAGAAGTAGAAGAAGGAGAAGGAGAAGGTGAAGTCTGGAGGGTGAATCAGAAGAAGTAGAAGAAGGCGAAGGAGAAGGTGAAGTCTGGAGGGTGAATCAGAAGAAGCAGAAGAAGGAGAAGGAGAAGGTGAAGTCTGGAGGGTGAATCACAAGAAGCAGAAGAAGGAGAAGGAGAAGGTGAAGTCTGGAGGGTGAATCAGAAGAAGCAGAATAAGGAGAAGGAGAAGGTGAAGTCTGGAGGGTGAATCAGAAGAAGCAGAAGAAGGAGAAGGAGAAGGTGAAGTCTGGAGGGTGAATCAGAAGAAGCAGAAGAAGGAGAAGGAGAAGGTGAAGTCTGGAGGGTGAATAAGAAGAAGCAGAAGAAGGAGAAGGAGAAGATGAAGTCTGGAGGGTGAATCAGAAGAAGTAGAAGAAGGAGAAGGAGAAGATGAGGTCTGGAGGGTGAATCAGAAGAAGCAGAAGAAGGAGAAGGAGAAGGTGAAGTCTGGAGGGTGAATCAGCAGAAGCAGAAGAAGGAGAAGGAGAAGGTGAAGTCTGGAGGGTGAATTAGAAGAAGCAGAAGAAGGAGAAGGAGAAGGTGAAGTCAGGAGGGTGAATCAGAAGAAGCAGAAGAAGGAGAAGGAGCAGGTGAAGTCAGGGGGGTGAAGCAGAAGAAGTAGAAGAAGGAGAAGGAGAAGGTGAAGTCAGGAGGGTGAAGCAGAAGAAGCAGAAGAAGGAGAAGGAGAAGGTGAAGTCTGGAGGGCGCAGCAGAAGAAGCAGAAGAAGGAGAAGGAGAAGGTGAAGTCTGCAGGGTGAATCAGAAGAAGTAGAAGAAGGAGAAGGAGAAGGTGAAGTCAGGAGAGTGAAGCAGAAGAAGCAGAAGAAGGAGAAGGAGAAGGTGAAGTCTGGAGGGTGAAGCAGAAGAAGCAGAAGAAGGAGAAGGAGAAGGTGAAGTCTGGAGGGCGAAGCAGAAGAAGCAGAAGAAGGAGAAGGAGAAGGTGAAGTCTGGAGGGTGAAGCAGAAGAAGCAGAAGAAGGAGAAGGAGAAGGTGAAGTCTGGAGGGTGAATCAGAAGAAGTAGAAGAAGGAGAAGGAGAAGGTGAAGTCAGGAGGGTGAATCAGAAGAAGTAGAAGAAGGAGAAGGAGAAGGTGAAGTCAGGAGGGTGAAGCAGAAGAAGCAGAAGAAGGAGAAGGAGAAGGTGAAGTCAGGAGGGTGAATCGGAAGAAGTAGAAGAAGGAGAAGGAGAAGGTGAAGTCTGGAGGGTGAATCAGAAGAAGTAGAAGAAGGAGAAGGAGAAGGTGAAGTCTGGAGGGTGAATCAGAAGAAGTAGAAGAAGGAGAAGGAGAAGGTGAAGTCTGGAGGGTGAATCAGAAGAAGCAGAAGAAGGAGAAGGAGAAGGTGACGTCTGGAGGGAGAAGCAGAAGAAGTAGAAGAAGCAGAAGGAGAAGGTGAAGTCTGGAGGGTGAATCAGAAGAAGTAGAAGAAGGAGAAGGAGAAGGTGAAGTCTGGAGGGTGAATCAGAAGAAGTAGAAGACGGAGAAGGAGAAGGTGAAGTCTGGAGGGTGAATCAGAAGAAGCAGAAGAACGAGAAGGAGAAGGTGAAGTCTGGAGGGTGAATCAGCAGAAGTAGAAGAAGGAGAAGGAGAAGGTGTAGTCTGGAGGGTGAATCAGAAGAAGTTGACGAAGGAGAAGGAGAAGGTGAAGTCTGGAGGGTGAATCAGAAGAAGCAGAAGAACGAGAAGGAGAAGGTGAAGTCTGGAGGGTGAATCAGAAGAAGTAGAAGAAGGAGAATGAGAAGGTGAAGTCTGGAGGATGAATCAGAAGAAGCAGAAGAAGGAGAAGGAGAAGGTGAAGTCTGGAGGGTGAATCAGAAGAAGCAGAAGAAGGAGAAGGAGAAGGTGAAGTCTGGAGGGAGAAACAGAAGAAGCAGAATAAGGAGAAAGAGAAGGTGAAGTCTGGAGGGTGAATCAGAAGAAGCAGAAGAAGGAGAAGGAGAAGGTGGAGTCTGGAGGGTGAATCAGAAGAAGTAGAAGAAGGAGAAGGAGAAGGTGAAGTCTGGAGGGTGAATCAGAAGAAGTAGAAGAAGGAGAAGGAGAAGGTGAAGTCTGGAGGGTGAATCAGAAGCAGTAGAAGAAGGAGAAGGAGAAGGTGAAGTCTGGAGGGTGAAGCAGAAGAAGTAGAAGAAGGAGAAGGAGAAGGTGAAGTCAGGAGGGTGAATCAGAAGAAGTAGAAGAAGGAGAAGGAGAAGGTGAAGTCAGGAGTGTGAATCAGAAGAAGCAGAAGAAGGAGAAGGAGAAGGTGAAGTCTGGAGGGTGAATCAGAAGAATCAGAAGAAGGAGAAGGAGAAGGTGAAGTCTGGAGGGTGAATCAGAAGAAGCAGAAGAAAGAGAAGTAGAAGGTGAATTCTGGAGGGTGAAGCAGAAGAAACAGAAGAAGGAGAAGGAGAAGGTGAAGACTGGAGGATGTATCAGAAGAAGTAGAAGAAGGAGAAGGAGAAGGAGAGGTCTGGAGGGTGAATCAGAAGAAGTAGAAGAAGGAGAAGGAGAAGGTGAAGTCTGGAGGGAGAATCAGAAGAAGCAGAAGAAGGAGAAGGAGAAGGTGAAGTCTGGAGGGTGAATCAGAAGAAGCAGAAGAAGGAGAAGGAGAAGATGAAGTCTGGAGGGTGAATCAGAAGTAGTAGAAGAAGTAGAAGGAGAAGGTGAGGTCTGGAGGGTGAATCAGAAGAAGCAGAAGAAGGAGAAGGAGAAGGTGAAGTCTGGAGGGTGAATCAGAAGAAGCAGAAGAAGGAGAAGGAGAAGGTGAAGTCTGGAGGGTGAATCAGAAGAAGCAGAAGAAGGAGAAGGAGAAGGTGAAGTCAGGAGGGTGAATCAGAAGAAGCAGAAGAAGGAGAAGGAGAAGGTGAAGTTAGGAGGGTGAATCAGAAGAAGCAGAAGAAGGAGAAGGAGAAGGTGAAGTCTGGAGGGTGAATCAGAAGAAGCAGAAGAAGGAGAAGGAGAAGGTGAAGTCTGGAGGGTGAATTAGAAGAAGCAGAAGAAGGAGAAGGAGAAGGTGAAGTCAGGGGGGTGAATCAGAAGAAGCAGAAGAAGGAGAAGCAGAAGGTAAAGTTAGGAGGGTGAACCAGAAGAAGCAGAAGAAGGAGAAGGAGCAGGTGAAGTCAGGGGGGTGAAGCAGAAGAAGTAGAAGAAGGAGAAGGAGAAGGTGAAGTCAGGAGGGTGAAGCAGAAGAAGCAGAAGAAGGAGAAGGAGAAGGTGAAGTCTGGAGGGCGCAGCAGAAGAAGCAGAAGAAGGAGAAGGAGAAGGTGAAGTCTGGAGGGTGAAGCAGAAGAAGCAGAAGAAGGAGAAGGAGAAGGTGAAGTCTGGAGGGTGAATCAGAAGAAGTAGAAGAAGGAGAAGGAGAAGGTGAAGTCAGGAGAGTGAAGCAGAAGAAGCAGAAGAAGGAGAAGGAGAAGGTGAAGTCTGGAGGGTGAAGCAGAAGAAGCAGAAGAAGGAGAAGGAGAAGGTGAAGTCTGGAGGGCGAAGCAGAAGAAGCAGAAGAAGGAGAAGGGGAAGGTGAAGTCTGGAGGGTGAATCAGAAGAAGTAGAAGAAGCAGAAGGAGAAGGTGAAGTCTGGAGGGTGAATCAGAAGAAGCAGAAGAAGGAGAAGGAGAAGGTGAAGTCTGGAGGGTGAATCAGAAGAAGCAGAAGAAGGAGAAGGAGAAGGTGAAGTCTGGATGGTGAATCAGAAGAAGCAGAATAAGGAGAAGAAGAAGGTGAAGTCTGGAGGGTGAATCAGAAGCAGCAGAAGAAGGAGAAGGAGAAGGTGAAGTCTGGAGGGTGAATCAGAAGAAGTAGAAGAAGGAGAAGGAGAAGGTGAAGTCAGGACGGTGAATCAGAAGAAGTAGAAGAAGGAGAAGGAGAAGGTGAAGTCTGGAGGGTGAATCAGAAGAAGCAGAAGAATGAGAAGGAGAAGGTGAAGTCTGGAGGGTGAATCAGAAGAAGCAGAAGAAGGAGAAGGAGAAGATGAAGTCTGGAGGGTGAATCAGAAGAAGTAGAAGAAGGAGAAGGAGAAGGTGAGGTCTGGAGGGTGAATCAGAAGAAGTAGAAGAAGGAGAAGGAGAAGGTGAAGTCTGGAGGGTGAATCAGAAGAAGCAGAAGAATGAGAAGGAGAAGGTAAAGTCTGGAGGGTGAATCAGAAGAAGCAGAAGAAGGAGAAGGAGAAGATGAAGTCTGGAGGGTGAATCAGAAGAAGTAGAAGAAGGAGAAGGAGAAGGTGAGGTCTGGAGGTTGAATCAGAAGAAGCAGAAGCAGGAGAAGGAGAAGGTGAAGTCTGGAGGGTGAATCAGAAGAAGCAGAAGAAGGAGAAGGAGAAGGTGATGTCTGGAGGGTGAATCAGAAGAAGCAAAAGAAGGAGAAGGAGAAGGTGAAGTCAGGAGGGTGAATCAGAAGAAGCAGAAGAAGGAGAAGGAGAAGGTGAAGTTAGGGGGTGAATCAGAAGAAGCAGAAGAAGGAGAAGGAGCAGGTGAAGTCAGGGGGGTGAAGCAGAAGAAGTAGAAGAAGGAGAAGGAGAAGGTGAAGTCAGGACGGTGAAGCAGAAGAGGCAGAAGAAGGAGAAGGAGAAGGTGAAGTCTGGAGGGCGCAGCAGAAGAAGCAGAAGAAGGAGAAGGAGAAGGTGAAGTCTGGAGGGTGAAGCAGAAGAAGCAGAAGAAGGAGAAGGAGAAGGTGAAGTCTGGAGGGTGAATCAGAAGAAGTAGAAGAAGGAGAAGGAGAAGGTGAAGTCAGGAGAGTGAAGCAGAAGAAGCAGAAGAAGGAGAAGGAGAAGGTGAAGTCTGGAGGGTGAAGCAGAAGAAGCAGAAGAAGGAGAAGGAGAAGGTGAAGTCTGGAGGGCGAAGCAGAAGAAGCAGAAGAAGGAGAAGGAGAAGGTGAAGTCTGGAGGGTGAAGCAGAAGAAGCTGAAGAAGGAGAAGGAGAAGGTGAAGTCTGGAGGGTGAATCAGAAGAAGTAGAAGAAGGAGAAGGAGAAGGTGAAGTCAGGAGGGTGAAGCAGAAGAAGCAGAAGATGGAGAAGGAGAAGGTGAAGTCTGGAGGGTGAAACAGAAGAATCAGAAGAAGGAGAAGGAGAAGGTGAAGTCTGGAGGGTGAATCAGAAGAAGCAGAAGAAAGAGAAGGAGAAGGTGAAGTCTGGAGGGTGAAGCAGAAGAAACAGAAGAAGGAGAAGGAGAAGGTGAAGACTGAAGGGTGAATCAGAAGAAGTAGAAGAAGGAGAAGGAGAAGGTGAAGTCTGGAGGGTGAATCAGAAGAAGTAGAAGAAGGCGAAGGAGAAGGTGAAGTCTGGAGGGTGAATCAGAAGAAGCAGAAGAAGGAGAAGGAGAAGGTGAAGTCTGGAGGGTGAATCACAAGAAGCAGAAGAAGGAGAAGGAGAAGGTGAAGTCTGGAGGGTGAATCAGAAGAAGCAGAATAAGGAGAAGGAGAAGGTGAAGTCTGGAGGGTGAATCAGAAGAAGCAGAAGAAGGAGAAGGAGAAGGTGAAGTCTGGAGGGTGAATCAGAAGAAGTAGAAGAAGGAGAAGGAGAAGGCGAAGTCTGGAGGGTGAATCAGAAGAAGTAGAAGAAGGAGAAGGAGAAGGTGTAGACTGGAGGGTGAATCAGAAGAAGCAGAAGAAGGAGAAGGAGAAGGTGAAGTCTGGAGGGTGAATCAGAAGAAGCAGAAGAAGGAGAAGGAGACGATGAAGTCTGGAGGGTGAATCACAAGAAGTAGAAGAAGGAGAAGGAGAAGGTGAAGTCTGGAGGGTGAATCAGAAGAAGCAGAAGAAGGAGAAGGAGACGGTGAAGTCTGGAGGGTGAATCAGAAGAAGCAGAAGAAGGAGAAGGAGAAGGTGAAGTCTGGAGGGTGAATCAGAAGAAGCAGAATAAGGAGAAGGAGAAGGTGAAGTCTGGAGGGTGAATCAGAAGAAGCAGAAGAAGTACAAGGAGAAGGTGAAGTCTGGAGGGTGAATCAGAAGAAGTAGAAGAAGGAGAAGGAGAAGGTGAAGTCTGGAGGGTGAAGCAGAAGAAGTAGAAGAAGGAGAAGGAGAAGGTGAAGTCAGGAGGGTGAATCAGAAGAAGTAGAAGAAGGAGAAGGAGAAGGTGAAGTCAGGAGGGTGATTCAGAAGAAGCAGAAGAAGGAGAAGGAGAAGGTGAAGTCTGGAGGGTGAATCAGAAGAATCAGAAGAAGGAGAAGGAGAAGGTGAAGTCTGGAGGGTGAATCAGAAGAAGCAGAAGAAAGAGAAGGAGAAGGTGAAGTCTGGAGGGTGAAGCAGAAGAAACAGAAGAAGGAGAAGGAGAAGGTGAAGACTGAAGGGTGAATCAGAAGAAGTAGAAGAAGGAGAAGGAGAAGGTGAGGTCTGGAGGGTGAATCAGAAGAAGTAGAAGAAGGAGAAGGAGAAGGTGAAGTCTGGAGGGTGAATCAGAAGAAGCAGAAGAAGGAGAAGGAGAAGGTGAAGTCTGGAGGGTGAATCAGAAGAAGCATAAGAAGGAGAAGGAGAAGATGAAGTCTGGAGGGTGAATCAGAAGAAGTAGAAGAAGGAGAAGGAGAAGGTGAGGTCTGGAGGGTGAATCAGAAGAAACAGAAGAAGGAGAAGGAGAAGGTGAAGTCTGGAGGGTGAATCAGAAGAAGCAGAAAAAGGAGAAGGAGAAGGTGATGTCTGGAGGGTGAATCAGAAGAAGCAAAAGAAGGAGAAGGAGAAGGTGAAGTCAGGAGGGTGAATCAGAAGAAGCAGAAGAAGGAGAAGGAGAAGGTGAAGTTAGGAGGGTGAATCAGAAGAAGCAGAAGAAGGAGAAGGAGAAGGTGAAGTCTGGAGGGCGAAGCAGAAGAAGCAGAAGAAGGAGAAGGAGAAGGTGAAGTCTGGAGGGTGAAGCAGAAGAAGCAGAAGAAGGAGAAGGAGAAGGTGAAGTCTGGAGGGTGAATCAGAAGAAGTAGAAGAAGGAGAAGGAGAAGGTGAAGTCAGGAGGGTGAATCAGAAGAAGTAGAAGAAGGAGAAGGAGAAGGTGAAGTCAGGAGGGTGAAGCAGAAGAAGCAGAAGAAGGAGAAGGAGAAGGTGAAGTCAGGAGGGTGAATCGGAAGAAGTAGAAGAAGGAGAAGGAGAAGGTGAAGTCTGGAGGGTGAATCAGAAGAAGTAGAAGAAGGAGAAGGAGAAGGTGAAGTCTGGAGGGTGAATCAGAAGAAGTAGAAGAAGGAGAAGGAGAAGGTGAAGTCTGGAGGGTGAATCAGAAGAAGCAGAAGAAGGAGAAGGAGAAGGTGACGTCTGGAGGGAGAAGCAGAAGAAGTAGAAGAAGCAGAAGGAGAAGGTGAAGTCTGGAGGGTGAATCAGAAGAAGTAGAAGAAGGAGAAGGAGAAGGTGAAGTCTGGAGGGTGAATCAGAAGAAGTAGAAGACGGAGAAGGAGAAGGTGAAGTCTGGAGGGTGAATCAGAAGAAGCAGAAGAACGAGAAGGAGAAGGTGAAGTCTGGAGGGTGAATCAGCAGAAGTAGAAGAAGGAGAAGGAGAAGGTGTAGTCTGGAGGGTGAATCAGAAGAAGTTGACGAAGGAGAAGGAGAAGGTGAAGTCTGGAGGGTGAATCAGAAGAAGCAGAAGAACGAGAAGGAGAAGGTGAAGTCTGGAGGGTGAATCAGAAGAAGTAGAAGAAGGAGAATGAGAAGGTGAAGTCTGGAGGATGAATCAGAAGAAGCAGAAGAAGGAGAAGGAGAAGGTGAAGTCTGGAGGGTGAATCAGAAGAAGCAGAAGAAGGAGCAGGAGAAGGTGAAGTCTGGAGGGAGAAACAGAAGAAGCAGAATAAGGAGAAGGAGAAGGTGAAGTCTGGAGGGTGAATCAGAAGAAGCAGAAGAAGGAGAAGGAGAAGGTGGAGTCTGGAGGGTGAATCAGAAGAAGTAGAAGAAGGAGAAGGAGAAGGTGAAGTCTGGAGGGTGAATCAGAAGAAGTAGAAGAAGGAGAAGGAGAAGGTGAAGTCTGGAGGGTGAATCAGAAGCAGTAGAAGAAGGAGAAGGAGAAGGTGAAGTCTGGAGGGTGAAGCAGAAGAAGTAGAAGAAGGAGAAGGAGAAGGTGAAGTCAGGAGGGTGAATCAGAAGAAGTAGAAGAAGGAGAAGGAGAAGGTGAAGTCAGGAGTGTGAATCAGAAGAAGCAGAAGAAGGAGAAGGAGAAGGTGAAGTCTGGAGGGTGAATCAGAAGAATCAGAAGAAGGAGAAGGAGAAGGTGAAGTCTGGAGGGTGAATCAGAAGAAGCAGAAGAAAGAGAAGTAGAAGGTGAATTCTGGAGGGTGAAGCAGAAGAAACAGAAGAAGGAGAAGGAGAAGGTGAAGACTGGAGGATGTATCAGAAGAAGTAGAAGAAGGAGAAGGAGAAGGTGAGGTCTGGAGGGTGAATCAGAAGAAGTAGAAGAAGGAGAAGGGGAAGGTGAAGTCTGGAGGGAGAATCAGAAGAAGCAGAAGAAGGAGAAGGAGAAGGTGAAGTCTGGAGGGTGAATCAGAAGAAGCAGAAGAAGGAGAAGGAGAAGATGAAGTCTGGAGGGTGAATCAGAAGTAGTAGAAGAAGTAGAAGGAGAAGGTGAGGTCTGGAGGGTGAATCAGAAGAAGCAGAAGAAGGAGAAGGAGAAGGTGAAGTCTGGAGGGTGAATCAGAAGAAGCAGAAGAAGGAGAAGGAGAAGGTGAAGTCTGGAGGGTGAATCAGAAGAAGCAGAAGAAGGAGAAGGAGAAGGTGAAGTCAGGAGGGTGAATCAGAAGAAGCAGAAGAAGGAGAAGGAGAAGGTGAAGTTAGGAGGGTGAATCAGAAGAAGCAGAAGAAGGAGAAGGAGAAGGTGAAGTCTGGAGGGTGAATCAGAAGAAGCAGAAGAAGGAGAAGGAGAAGGTGAAGTCTGGAGGGTGAATTAGAAGAAGCAGAAGAAGGAGAAGGAGAAGGTGAAGTCAGGGGGGTGAATCAGAAGAAGCAGAAGAAGGAGAAGCAGAAGGTAAAGTTAGGAGGGTGAACCAGAAGAAGCAGAAGAAGGAGAAGGAGCAGGTGAAGTCAGGGGGGTGAAGCAGAAGAAGTAGAAGAAGGAGAAGGAGAAGGTGAAGTCAGGAGGGTGAAGCAGAAGAAGCAGAAGAAGGAGAAGGAGAAGGTGAAGTCTGGAGGGCGCAGCAGAAGAAGCAGAAGAAGGAGAAGGAGAAGGTGAAGTCTGGAGGGTGAAGCAGAAGAAGCAGAAGAAGGAGAAGGAGAAGGTGAAGTCTGGAGGGTGAATCAGAAGAAGTAGAAGAAGGAGAAGGAGAAGGTGAAGTCAGGAGAGTGAAGCAGAAGAAGCAGAAGAAGGAGAAGGAGAAGGTGAAGTCTGGAGGGTGAAGCAGAAGAAGCAGAAGAAGGAGAAGGAGAAGGTGAAGTCTGGAGGGCGAAGCAGAAGAAGCAGAAGAAGGAGAAGGGGAAGGTGAAGTCTGGAGGGTGAATCAGAAGAAGTAGAAGAAGCAGAAGGAGAAGGTGAAGTCTGGAGGGTGAATCAGAAGAAGCAGAAGAAGGAGAAGGAGAAGGTGAAGTCTGGAGGGTGAATCAGAAGAAGCAGAAGAAGGAGAAGGAGAAGGTGAAGTCTGGATGGTGAATCAGAAGAAGCAGAATAAGGAGAAGAAGAAGGTGAAGTCTGGAGGGTGAATCAGAAGCAGCAGAAGAAGGAGAAGGAGAAGGTGAAGTCTGGAGGGTGAATCAGAAGAAGTAGAAGAAGGAGAAGGAGAAGGTGAAGTCAGGACGGTGAATCAGAAGAAGTAGAAGAAGGAGAAGGAGAAGGTGAAGTCTGGAGGGTGAATCAGAAGAAGCAGAAGAATGAGAAGGAGAAGGTGAAGTCTGGAGGGTGAATCAGAAGAAGCAGAAGAAGGAGAAGGAGAAGATGAAGTCTGGAGGGTGAATCAGAAGAAGTAGAAGAAGGAGAAGGAGAAGGTGAGGTCTGGAGGGTGAATCAGAAGAAGTAGAAGAAGGAGAAGGAGAAGGTGAAGTCTGGAGGGTGAATCAGAAGAAGCAGAAGAATGAGAAGGAGAAGGTGAAGTCTGGAGGGTGAATCAGAAGAAGCAGAAGAAGGAGAAGGAGAAGATGAAGTCTGGAGGGTGAATCAGAAGAAGTAGAAGAAGGAGAAGGAGAAGGTGAGGTCTGGAGGTTGAATCAGAAGAAGCAGAAGCAGGAGAAGGAGAAGGTGAAGTCTGGAGGGTGAATCAGAAGAAGCAGAAGAAGGAGAAGGAGAAGGTGATGTCTGGAGGGTGAATCAGAAGAAGCAAAAGAAGGAGAAGGAGAAGGTGAAGTCAGGAGGGTGAATCAGAAGAAGCAGAAGAAGGAGAAGGAGAAGGTGAAGTTAGGGGGTGAATCAGAAGAAGCAGAAGAAGGAGAAGGAGCAGGTGAAGTCAGGGGGGTGAAGCAGAAGAAGTAGAAGAAGGAGAAGGAGAAGGTGAAGTCAGGACGGTGAAGCAGAAGAGGCAGAAGAAGGAGAAGGAGAAGGTGAAGTCTGGAGGGCGCAGCAGAAGAAGCAGAAAAAGGAGAAGGAGAAGGTGAAGTCTGGAGGGTGAAGCAGAAGAAGCAGAAGAAGGAGAAGGAGAAGGTGAAGTCTGGAGGGTGAATCAGAAGAAGTAGAAGAAGGAGAAGGAGAAGGTGAAGTCAGGAGAGTGAAGCAGAAGAAGCAGAAGAAGGAGAAGGAGAAGGTGAAGTCTGGAGGGTGAAGCAGAAGAAGCAGAAGAAGGAGAAGGAGAAGGTGAAGTCTGGAGGGCGAAGCAGAAGAAGCAGAAGAAGGAGAAGGAGAAGGTGAAGTCTGGAGGGTGAAGCAGAAGAAGCTGAAGAAGGAGAAGGAGAAGGTGAAGTCTGGAGGGTGAATCAGAAGAAGTAGAAGAAGGAGAAGGAGAAGGTGAAGTCAGGAGGGTGAAGCAGAAGAAGCAGAAGATGGAGAAGGAGAAGGTGAAGTCTGGAGGGTGAAACAGAAGAATCAGAAGAAGGAGAAGGAGAAGGTGAAGTCTGGAGGGTGAATCAGAAGAAGCAGAAGAAAGAGAAGGAGAAGGTGAAGTCTGGAGGGTGAAGCAGAAGAAACAGAAGAAGGAGAAGGAGAAGGTGAAGACTGAAGGGTGAATCAGAAGAAGTAGAAGAAGGAGAAGGAGAAGGTGAAGTCTGGAGGGTGAATCAGAAGAAGTAGAAGAAGGCGAAGGAGAAGGTGAAGTCTGGAGGGTGAATCAGAAGAAGCAGAAGAAGGAGAAGGAGAAGGTGAAGTCTGGAGGGTGAATCACAAGAAGCAGAAGAAGGAGAAGGAGAAGGTGAAGTCTGGAGGGTGAATCAGAAGAAGCAGAATAAGGAGAAGGAGAAGGTGAAGTCTGGAGGGTGAATCAGAAGAAGCAGAAGAAGGAGAAGGAGAAGGTGAAGTCTGAAGGGTGAATCAGAAGAAGTAGAAGAAGGAGAAGGAGAAGGCGAAGTCTGGAGGGTGAATCAGAAGAAGTAGAAGAAGGAGAAGGAGAAGGTGTAGACTGGAGGGTGAATCAGAAGAAGCAGAAGAAGGAGAAGGAGAAGGTGAAGTCTGGAGGGTGAATCAGAAGAAGCAGAAGAAGGAGAAGGAGACGATGAAGTCTGGAGGGTGAATCACAAGAAGTAGAAGAAGGAGAAGGAGAAGGTGAAGTCTGGAGGGTGAATCAGAAGAAGCAGAAGAAGGAGAAGGAGACGGTGAAGTCTGGAGGGTGAATCAGAAGAAGCAGAAGAAGGAGAAGGAGAAGGTGAAGTCTGGAGGGTGAATCAGAAGAAGCAGAATAAGGAGAAGGAGAAGGTGAAGTCTGGAGGGTGAATCAGAAGAAGCAGAAGAAGTACAAGGAGAAGGTGAAGTCTGGAGGGTGAATCAGAAGAAGTAGAAGAAGGAGAAGGAGAAGGTGAAGTCTGGAGGGTGAAGCAGAAGAAGTAGAAGAAGGAGAAGGAGAAGGTGAAGTCAGGAGGGTGAATCAGAAGAAGTAGAAGAAGGAGAAGGAGAAGGTGAAGTCAGGAGGGTGATTCAGAAGAAGCAGAAGAAGGAGAAGGAGAAGGTGAAGTCTGGAGGGTGAATCAGAAGAATCAGAAGAAGGAGAAGGAGAAGGTGAAGTCTGGAGGGTGAATCAGAAGAAGCAGAAGAAAGAGAAGGAGAAGGTGAAGTCTGGAGGGTGAAGCAGAAGAAACAGAAGAAGGAGAAGGAGAAGGTGAAGACTGAAGGGTGAATCAGAAGAAGTAGAAGAAGGAGAAGGAGAAGGTGAGGTCTGGAGGGTGAATCAGAAGAAGTAGAAGAAGGAGAAGGAGAAGGTGAAGTCTGGAGGGTGAATCAGAAGAAGCAGAAGAAGGAGAAGGAGAAGGTGAAGTCTGGAGGGTGAATCAGAAGAAGCATAAGAAGGAGAAGGAGAAGATGAAGTCTGGAGGGTGAATCAGAAGAAGTAGAAGAAGGAGAAGGAGAAGGTGAGGTCTGGAGGGTGAATCAGAAGAAACAGAAGAAGGAGAAGGAGAAGGTGAAGTCTGGAGGGTGAATCAGAAGAAGCAGAAGAAGGAGAAGGAGAAGGTGATGTCTGGAGGGTGAATCAGAAGAAGCAAAAGAAGGAGAAGGAGAAGGTGAAGTCAGGAGGGTGAATCAGAAGAAGCAGAAGAAGGAGAAGGAGAAGGTGAAGTTAGGAGGGTGAATCAGAAGAAGCAGAAGAAGGAGAAGGAGAAGGTGAAGTCAGGGGGGTGAAGCAGAAGAAGTAGAAGAAGGAGAAGGAGAAGGTGAAGTCAGGACGGTGAAGCAGAAGAGGCAGAAGAAGGAGAAGGAGAAGGTGAAGTCTGGAGGGCGCAGCAGAAGAAGCAGAAAAAGGAGAAGGAGAAGGTGAAGTCTGGAGGGTGAAGCAGAAGAAGCAGAAGAAGGAGAAGGAGAAGGTGAAGTCTGGAGGGCGAAGCAGAAGAAGCAGAAGAAGGAGAAGGAGAAGGTGAAGTCTGGAGGGTGAAGCAGAAGAAGCTGAAGAAGGAGAAGGAGAAGGTGAAGTCTGGAGGGTGAATCAGAAGAAGTAGAAGAAGGAGAAGGAGAAGGTGAAGTCAGGAGGGTGAAGCAGAAGAAGCAGAAGATGGAGAAGGAGAAGGTGAAGTCTGGAGGGTGAAACAGAAGAATCAGAAGAAGGAGAAGGAGAAGGTGAAGTCTGGAGGGTGAATCAGAAGAAGCAGAAGAAAGAGAAGGAGAAGGTGAAGTCTGGAGGGTGAAGCAGAAGAAACAGAAGAAGGAGAAGGAGAAGGTGAAGACTGAAGGGTGAATCAGAAGAAGTAGAAGAAGGAGAAGGAGAAGGTGAAGTCTGGAGGGTGAATCAGAAGAAGTAGAAGAAGGCGAAGGAGAAGGTGAAGTCTGGAGGGTGAATCAGAAGAAGCAGAAGAAGGAGAAGGAGAAGATGAAGTATGGAGGGTGAATCAGAAGAAGTAGAAGAAGGAGAAGGAGAAGGTGAAGTCTGGAGGGTGAATCAGAAGAAGCAGAAGAAGGAGAAGGAGAAGGTGAAGTCTGGAGGGTGAATCAGAAGAAGCAAAAGAAGGAGAAGGAGAAGGTGAAGTCAGGAGGGTGAATCAGAAGAAGCAGAAGAAGGAGAAGGAGAAGGTGAAGTTAGGAGGGTGAATCAGAAGAAGCAGAAGAAGGAGAAGGAGCAGGTGAAGTGAGGGGGGTGAAGCAGAAGAAGTAGAAGAAGGAGAAGGAGAAGGTGAAGTCAGGACGGTGAAGCAGAAGAAGCAGAAGAAGGAGAAGGAGAAGGTGAAGTCTGGAGGGCGCAGCAGAAGAAGCCGAAGAAGGAGAAGGAGAAGGTGAAGTCTGGAGGGTGAAGCGGAAGAAGCAGAAGAAGGAGAAGGAGAAGGTGAAGTCTGGAGGGTGAATCAGAAGAAGTAGAAGAAGGAGAGGGAGAAGGTGAAGTCAGGAGAGTGAAGCAGAAGAAGCAGAAGAAGGAGAAGGAGAAGGTGAAGTCTGGAGGGTGAAGCAGAAGAAGCAGAAGAAGGAGAAGGAGAAGGTGAAGTCTGGAGGGCGAAGCAGAAGAAGCCAAAGAAGGAGAAGGAGAAGGTGAAGTCTGGAGGGTGAAGCAGAAGAAGCAGAAGAAGGAGAAGGAGAAGGTGAAGTCTGGAGGGTGAATCCGAAGAAGTAGAAGAAGGAGAAGGAGAAGGTGAAGTCAGGAGGGTGAAGCAGAAGAAGCAGAAGAAGGAGAAGGAGAAGGTGAAGTCTGGAGGGTGAAGCAGAAGAAGCAGAAGAAGGAGAAGGAGAAGGTGAAGTCTGGAGGGTGAAGCAGAAGAAGCAGAAGAAGGAGAAGGAGAAGGTGAAGTAAGGAGGGTGAATCAGAAGAAGTAGAAGAAGGAGAAGGAGAAGGTTAAGTCTGGAGGGTGAATCAGAAGACGTAGAAGAAGGAGAAGGAGAAGGTGAAGTCTGGAGGGTGATTCAGAAGAAGCAGAAGAAGGAGAAGGAGAAGGTGAAGTCTGGAGGGTGAATCAGAAGAATCAGAAGAAGGAGAAGGAGAAGGTGAAGTCTGGAGGGTGAATCAGAAGAAGCAGAAGAAAGAGAAGGAGAAGGTGAAGTCTGGAGGGTGAAGCAGAAGAAACAGAAGAAGGAGAAGGAGAAGGTGAAGACTGAAGGGTGAATCAGAAGAAGTAGAAGAAGGAGAAGGAGAAGGTGAGGTCTGGAGGGTGAATCAGAAGAAGTAGAAGAAGGAGAAGGAGAAGGTGAAGTCTGGAGGGTGAATCAGAAGAAGCAGAAGAAGGAGAAGGAGAAGGTGAAGTCTGGAGGGTGAATCAGAAGAAGCAGAAGAAGGAGAAGGAGAAGATGAAGTCTGGAGGGTGAATCAGAAGAAGTAGAAGAAGGAGAAGGAGAAGGTGAGGTCTGGAGGGTGAATCAGAAGAAGCAGAAGAAGGAGAAGGAGAAGGTGAAGTCTGGAGGGTGAATCAGAAGAAGAAAAGAAGGAGAAGGAGAAGGTGATGTCTGGAGGGTGAATCAGAAGAAGCAAAAGAAGGAGAAGGAGAAGGTGAAGTCAGGAGGGTGAATCAGAAGAAGCAGAAGAAGGAGAAGGAGAAGGTGAAGTTAGGAGGGTGAATCAGAAGAAGCAGAAGAAGGAGAAGGAGCAGGTGAAGTCAGGGGGGTGAAGCAGAAGAGGCAGAAGAAGGAGAAGGAGAAGGTGAAGTCTGGAGGGCGCAGCAGAAGAAGCAGAAGAAGGAGAAGGAGAAGGTGAAGTCTGGAGGATGAAGCAGAAGAAGCAGAAGAAGGAGAAGGAGAAGGTGAAGTCTGGAGGGTGAATCAGAAGAAGTAGAAGAAGGAGAAGGAGAAGGTGAAGTCAGGAGAGTGAAGCAGAAGAAGCAGAAGAAGGAGAAGGAGAAGGTGAAGTCTGGAGGGTGAAGCAGAAGAAGCAGAAGAAGGAGAAGGAGAAGGTGAAGTCTGGAGGGCGAAGCAGAAGAAGCAGAAGAAGGAGAAGGAGAAGGTGAAGTCTGGAGGGTGAAGCAGAAGAAGCTGAAGAAGGAGAAGGAGAAGGTGAAGTCTGGAGGGTGAATCAGAAGAAGTAGAAGAAGGAGAAGGAGAAGGTGAAGTCAGGAGGGTGAAGCAGAAGAAGCAGAAGATGGAGAAGGAGAAGGTGAAGTCTGGAGGGTGAAACAGAAGAATCAGAAGAAGGAGAAGGAGAAGGTGAAGTCTGGAGGGTGAATTAGAAGAAGCAGAAGAAAGAGAAGGAGAAGGTGAAGTCTGGAGGGTGAAGCAGAAGAAACAGAAGAAGGAGAAGGAGAAGGTGAAGACTGAAGGGTGAATCAGAAGAAATAGAAGAAGGAGAAGGAGAAGGTGAAGTCTGGAGGGTGAATCAGAAGAAGTAGAAGAAGGCGAAGGAGAAGGTGAAGTCTGGAGGGTGAATCAGAAGAAGCAGAAGAAGGAGAAGGAGAAGGTGAAGTCTGGAGGGTGAATCACAAGAAGCAGAAGAAGGAGAAGGAGAAGGTGAAGTCTGGAGGGTGAATCAGAAGAAGCAGAATAAGGAGAAGGAGAAGGTGAAGTCTGGAGGGTGAATCAGAAGAAGCAGAAGAAGGAGAAGGAGATGGTGAAGTCTGGAGGGTGAATCAGAAGAAGTAGAAGAAGGAGAAGGAGAAGGTGAAGTCTGGAGGGTGAATCAGAAGAAGTAGAAGAAGGAGAAGGAGAAGGTGTAGACTGGAGGGTGAATCAGAAGAAGCAGAAGAAGGAGAAGGAGAAGGTGAAGTCTGGAGGGTGAATCAGAAGAAGCAGAAGAAGGAGAAGGAGAAGGTGAAGTCTGGAGGGTGAAGCAGAAGAAGCAGAAGAAGGAGAAGGAGAAGGTGAAGTCTGGAGGGTGAATCCGAAGAAGTAGAAGAAGGAGAAGGAGAAGGTGAAGTCAGGAGGGTGAAGCAGAAGAAGCAGAAGAAGGAGAAGGAGAAGGTGAAGTCTGGAGGGTGAAGCAGAAGAAGCAGAAGAAGGAGAAGGAGAAGGTGAAGTCTGGAGGGTGAAGCAGAAGAAGCAGAAGAAGGAGAAGGAGAAGGTGAAGTAAGGAGGGTGAATCAGAAGAAGTAGAAGAAGGAGAAGGAGAAGGTTAAGTCTGGAGGGTGAATCAGAAGACGTAGAAGAAGGAGAAGGAGAAGGTGAAGTCTGGAGGGTGATTCAGAAGAAGCAGAAGAAGGAGAAGGAGAAGGTGAAGTCTGGAGGGTGAATCAGAAGAATCAGAAGAAGGAGAAGGAGAAGGTGAAGTCTGGAGGGTGAATCAGAAGAAGCAGAAGAAAGAGAAGGAGAAGGTGAAGTCTGGAGGGTGAAGCAGAAGAAACAGAAGAAGGAGAAGGAGAAGGTGAAGACTGAAGGGTGAATCAGAAGAAGTAGAAGAAGGAGAAGGAGAAGGTGAGGTCTGGAGGGTGAATCAGAAGAAGTAGAAGAAGGAGAGGGAGAAGGTGAAGTCTGGAGGGTGAATCAGAAGAAGCAGAAGAAGGAGAAGGAGAAGGTGAAGTCTGGAGGGTGAATCAGAAGAAGCAGAAGAAGGAGAAGGAGAAGATGAAGTCTGGAGGGTGAATCAGAAGAAGTAGAAGAAGGAGAAGGAGAAGGTGAGGTCTGGAGGGTGAATCAGAAGAAGCAGAAGAAGGAGAAGGAGAAGGTGAAGTCTGGAGGGTGAATCAGAAGAAGAAAAGAAGGAGAAGGAGAAGGTGATGTCTGGAGGGTGAATCAGAAGAAGCAAAAGAAGGAGAAGGAGAAGGTGAAGTCAGGAGGGTGAATCAGAAGAAGCAGAAGAAGGAGAAGGAGAAGGTGAAGTTAGGAGGGTGAATCAGAAGAAGCAGAAGAAGGAGAAGGAGCAGGTGAAGTCAGGGGGGTGAAGCAGAAGAGGCAGAAGAAGGAGAAGGAGAAGGTGAAGTCTGGAGGGCGCAGCAGAAGAAGCAGAAGAAGGAGAAGGAGAAGGTGAAGTCTGGAGGATGAAGCAGAAGAAGCAGAAGAAGGAGAAGGAGAAGGTGAAGTCTGGAGGGTGAATCAGAAGAAGTAGAAGAAGGAGAAGGAGAAGGTGAAGTCAGGAGAGTGAAGCAGAAGAAGCAGAAGAAGGAGAAGGAGAAGGTGAAGTCTGGAGGGTGAAGCAGAAGAAGCAGAAGAAGGAGAAGGAGAAGGTGAAGTCTGGAGGGCGAAGCAGAAGAAGCAGAAGAAGGAGAAGGAGAAGGTGAAGTCTGGAGGGTGAAGCAGAAGAAGCTGAAGAAGGAGAAGGAGAAGGTGAAGTCTGGAGGGTGAATCAGAAGAAGTAGAAGAAGGAGAAGGAGAAGGTGAAGTCAGGAGGGTGAAGCAGAAGAAGCAGAAGATGGAGAAGGAGAAGGTGAAGTCTGGAGGGTGAAACAGAAGAATCAGAAGAAGGAGAAGGAGAAGGTGAAGTCTGGAGGGTGAATCAGAAGAAGCAGAAGAAAGAGAAGGAGAAGGTGAAGTCTGGAGGGTGAAGCAGAAGAAACAGGAGAAGGAGAAGGTGAAGACTGAAGGGTGAATCAGAAGAAATAGAAGAAGGAGAAGGAGAAGGTGAAGTCTGGAGGGTGAATCAGAAGAAGTAGAAGAAGGCGAAGGAGAAGGTGAAGTCTGGAGGGTGAATCAAAAGAAGCAGAAGAAGGAGAAGGAGAAGGTGAAGTCTGGAGGGTGAATCACAAGAAGCAGAAGAAGGAGAAGGAGAAGGTGAAGTCTGGAGGGTGAATCAGAAGAAGCAGAATAAGGAGAAGGAGAAGGTGAAGTCTGGAGGGTGAATCAGAAGAAGCAGAAGAAGGAGAAGGAGATGGTGAAGTCTGGAGGGTGAATCAGAAGAAGTAGAAGAAGGAGAAGGAGAAGGTGAAGTCTGGAGGGTGAAGCAGAAGAAGCAGAAGAAGGAGAAGGAGAAGGTGAAGTCTGGAGGGTGAATCCGAAGAAGTAGAAGAAGGAGAAGGAGAAGGTGAAGTCAGGAGGGTGAAGCAGAAGAAGCAGAAGAAGGAGAAGGAGAAGGTGAAGTCTGGAGGGTGAAGCAGAAGAAGCAGAAGAAGGAGAAGGAGAAGGTGAAGTCTGGAGGGTGAAGCAGAAGAAGCAGAAGAAGGAGAAGGAGAAGGTGAAGTAAGGAGGGTGAATCAGAAGAAGTAGAAGAAGGAGAAGGAGAAGGTTAAGTCTGGAGGGTGAATCAGAAGACGTAGAAGAAGGAGAAGGAGAAGGTGAAGTCTGGAGGGTGATTCAGAAGAAGCAGAAGAAGGAGAAGGAGAAGGTGAAGTCTGGAGGGTGAATCAGAAGAATCAGAAGAAGGAGAAGGAGAAGGTGAAGTCTGGAGGGTGAATCAGAAGAAGCAGAAGAAAGAGAAGGAGAAGGTGAAGTCTGGAGGGTGAAGCAGAAGAAACAGAAGAAGGAGAAGGAGAAGGTGAAGACTGAAGGGTGAATCAGAAGAAGTAGAAGAAGGAGAAGGAGAAGGTGAGGTCTGGAGGGTGAATCAGAAGAAGTAGAAGAAGGAGAAGGAGAAGGTGAAGTCTGGAGGGTGAATCAGAAGAAGCAGAAGAAGGAGAAGGAGAAGGTGAAGTCTGGAGGGTGAATCAGAAGAAGCAGAAGAAGGAGAAGGAGAAGATGAAGTCTGGAGGGTGAATCAGAAGAAGTAGAAGAAGGAGAAGGAGAAGGTGAGGTCTGGAGGGTGAATCAGAAGAAGCAGAAGAAGGAGAAGGAGAAGGTGAAGTCTGGAGGGTGAATCAGAAGAAGAAAAGAAGGAGAAGGAGAAGGTGATGTCTGGAGGGTGAATCAGAAGAAGCAAAAGAAGGAGAAGGAGAAGGTGAAGTCAGGAGGGTGAATCAGAAGAAGCAGAAGAAGGAGAAGGAGAAGGTGAAGTTAGGAGGGTGAATCAGAAGAAGCAGAAGAAGGAGAAGGAGCAGGTGAAGTCAGGGGGGTGAAGCAGAAGAGGCAGAAGAAGGAGAAGGAGAAGGTGAAGTCTGGAGGGCGCAGCAGAAGAAGCAGAAGAAGGAGAAGGAGAAGGTGAAGTCTGGAGGATGAAGCAGAAGAAGCAGAAGAAGGAGAAGGAGAAGGTGAAGTCTGGAGGGTGAATCAGAAGAAGTAGAAGAAGGAGAAGGAGAAGGTGAAGTCAGGAGGGTGAAGCAGAAGAAGCTGAAGAAGGAGAAGGAGAAGGTGAAGTCTGGAGGGTGAATCAGAAGAAGTAGAAGAAGGAGAAGGAGAAGGTGAAGTCAGGAGGGTGAAGCAGAAGAAGCAGAAGATGGAGAAGGAGAAGGTGAAGTCTGGAGGGTGAATCAGAAGAAGCAGAAGAAAGAGAAGGAGAAGGTGAAGTCTGGAGGGTGAAGCAGAAGAAACAGAAGAAGGAGAAGGAGAAGGTGAAGACTGAAGGGTGAATCAGAAGAAATAGAAGAAGGAGAAGGAGAAGGTGAAGTCTGGAGGGTGAATCAGAAGAAGTAGAAGAAGGCGAAGGAGAAGGTGAAGTCTGGAGGGTGAATCAGAAGAAGCAGAAGAAGGAGAAGGAGAAGGTGAAGTCTGGAGGGTGAATCACAAGAAGCAGAAGAAGGAGAAGGAGAAGGTGAAGTCTGGAGGGTGAATCAGAAGAAGCAGAATAAGGAGAAGGAGAAGGTGAAGTCTGGAGGGTGAATCAGAAGAAGCAGAAGAAGGAGAAGGAGATGGTGAAGTCTGGAGGGTTATTTAGAAGAAGTAGAAGAAGGAGAAGGAGAAGGTGATGTCTGGAGGGTGAATCAGAAGAAGTAGAAGAAGGAGAAGGAGAAGGTGTAGACTGGAGGGTGAATCAGAAGAAGCAGAAGAAGGAGAAGGAGAAGGTGAAGTCTGGAGGGTGAATCAGAAGAAGCAGAAGAAGGAGAAGGAGAAGGTGAAGTCTGGAGGGTGAAGCAGAAGAAGCAGAAGAAGGAGAAGGAGAAGGTGAAGTCTGGAGGGTGAATCCGAAGAAGTAGAAGAAGGAGAAGGAGAAGGTGAAGTCAGGAGGGTGAAGCAGAAGAAGCAGAAGAAGGAGAAGGAGAAGGTGAAGTCTGGAGGGTGAAGCAGAAGAAGCAGAAGAAGGAGAAGGAGAAGGTGAAGTCTGGAGGGTGAAGCAGAAGAAGCAGAAGAAGGAGAAGGAGAAGGTGAAGTAAGGAGGGTGAATCAGAAGAAGTAGAAGAAGGAGAAGGAGAAGGTTAAGTCTGGAGGGTGAATCAGAAGACGTAGAAGAAGGAGAAGGAGAAGGTGAAGTCTGGAGGGTGATTCAGAAGAAGCAGAAGAAGGAGAAGGAGAAGGTGAAGTCTGGAGGGTGAATCAGAAGAATCAGAAGAAGGAGAAGGAGAAGGTGAAGTCTGGAGGGTGAATCAGAAGAAGCAGAAGAAAGAGAAGGAGAAGGTGAAGTCTGGAGGGTGAAGCAGAAGAAACAGAAGAAGGAGAAGGAGAAGGTGAAGACTGAAGGGTGAATCAGAAGAAGTAGAAGAAGGAGAAGGAGAAGGTGAGGTCTGGAGGGTGAATCAGAAGAAGTAGAAGAAGGAGAAGGAGAAGGTGAAGTCTGGAGGGTGAATCAGAAGAAGCAGAAGAAGGAGAAGGAGAAGGTGAAGTCTGGAGGGTGAATCAGAAGAAGCAGAAGAAGGAGAAGGAGAAGATGAAGTCTGGAGGGTGAATCAGAAGAAGTAGAAGAAGGAGAAGGAGAAGGTGAGGTCTGGAGGGTGAATCAGAAGAAGCAGAAGAAGGAGAAGGAGAAGGTGAAGTCTGGAGGGTGAATCAGAAGAAGAAAAGAAGGAGAAGGAGAAGGTGATGTCTGGAGGGTGAATCAGAAGAAGCAAAAGAAGGAGAAGGAGAAGGTGAAGTCAGGAGGGTGAATCAGAAGAAGCAGAAGAAGGAGAAGGAGAAGGTGAAGTTAGGAGGGTGAATCAGAAGAAGCAGAAGAAGGAGAAGGAGCAGGTGAAGTCAGGGGGGTGAAGCAGAAGAGGCAGAAGAAGGAGAAGGAGAAGGTGAAGTCTGGAGGGCGCAGCAGAAGAAGCAGAAGAAGGAGAAGGAGAAGGTGAAGTCTGGAGGATGAAGCAGAAGAAGCAGAAGAAGGAGAAGGAGAAGGTGAAGTCTGGAGGGTGAATCAGAAGAAGTAGAAGAAGGAGAAGGAGAAGGTGAAGTCAGGAGAGTGAAGCAGAAGAAGCAGAAGAAGGAGAAGGAGAAGGTGAAGTCTGGAGGGTGAAGCAGAAGAAGCAGAAGAAGGAGAAGGAGAAGGTGAAGTCTGGAGGGCGAAGCAGAAGAAGCAGAAGAAGGAGAAGGAGAAGGTGAAGTCTGGAGGGTGAAGCAGAAGAAGCTGAAGAAGGAGAAGGAGAAGGTGAAGTCTGGAGGGTGAATCAGAAGAAGTAGAAGAAGGAGAAGGAGAAGGTGAAGTCAGGAGGGTGAAGCAGAAGAAGCAGAAGATGGAGAAGGAGAAGGTGAAGTCTGGAGGGTGAAACAGAAGAATCAGAAGAAGGAGAAGGAGAAGGTGAAGTCTGGAGGGTGAATCAGAAGAAGCAGAAGAAAGAGAAGGAGAAGGTGAAGTCTGGAGGGTGAAGCAGAAGAAACAGAAGAAGGAGAAGGAGAAGGTGAAGACTGAAGGGTGAATCAGAAGAAATAGAAGAAGGAGAAGGAGAAGGTGAAGTCTGGAGGGTGAATCAGAAGAAGTAGAAGAAGGCGAAGGAGAAGGTGAAGTCTGGAGGGTGAATCAGAAGAAGCAGAAGAAGGAGAAGGAGAAGGTGAAGTCTGGAGGGTGAATCACAAGAAGCAGAAGAAGGAGAAGGAGAAGGTGAAGTCTGGAGGGTGAATCAGAAGAAGCAGAATAAGGAGAAGGAGAAGGTGAAGTCTGGAGGGTGAATCAGAAGAAGCAGAAGAAGGAGAAGGAGATGGTGAAGTCTGGAGGGTGAATCAGAAGAAGTAGAAGAAGGAGAAGGAGAAGGTGAAGTCTGGAGGGTGAATCAGAAGAAGTAGAAGAAGGAGAAGGAGAAGGTGTAGACTGGAGGGTGAATCAGAAGAAGCAGAAGAAGGAGAAGGAGAAGGTGAAGTCTGGAGGGTGAATCAGAAGAAGCAGAAGAAGGAGAAGGAGAAGGTGAAGTCTGGAGGGTGAAGCAGAAGAAGCAGAAGAAGGAGAAGGAGAAGGTGAAGTCTGGAGGGTGAATCCGAAGAAGTAGAAGAAGGAGAAGGAGAAGGTGAAGTCAGGAGGGTGAAGCAGAAGAAGCAGAAGAAGGAGAAGGAGAAGGTGAAGTCTGGAGGGTGAAGCAGAAGAAGCAGAAGAAGGAGAAGGAGAAGGTGAAGTCTGGAGGGTGAAGCAGAAGAAGCAGAAGAAGGAGAAGGAGAAGGTGAAGTAAGGAGGGTGAATCAGAAGAAGTAGAAGAAGGAGAAGGAGAAGGTTAAGTCTGGAGGGTGAATCAGAAGACGTAGAAGAAGGAGAAGGAGAAGGTGAAGTCTGGAGGGTGATTCAGAAGAAGCAGAAGAAGGAGAAGGAGAAGGTGAAGTCTGGAGGGTGAATCAGAAGAATCAGAAGAAGGAGAAGGAGAAGGTGAAGTCTGGAGGGTGAATCAGAAGAAGCAGAAGAAAGAGAAGGAGAAGGTGAAGTCTGGAGGGTGAAGCAGAAGAAACAGAAGAAGGAGAAGGAGAAGGTGAAGACTGAAGGGTGAATCAGAAGAAGTAGAAGAAGGAGAAGGAGAAGGTGAGGTCTGGAGGGTGAATCAGAAGAAGTAGAAGAAGGAGAAGGAGAAGGTGAAGTCTGGAGGGTGAATCAGAAGAAGCAGAAGAAGGAGAAGGAGAAGGTGAAGTCTGGAGGGTGAATCAGAAGAAGCAGAAGAAGGAGAAGGAGAAGATGAAGTCTGGAGGGTGAATCAGAAGAAGTAGAAGAAGGAGAAGGAGAAGGTGAGGTCTGGAGGGTGAATCAGAAGAAGCAGAAGAAGGAGAAGGAGAAGGTGAAGTCTGGAGGGTGAATCAGAAGAAGAAAAGAAGGAGAAGGAGAAGGTGATGTCTGGAGGGTGAATCAGAAGAAGCAAAAGAAGGAGAAGGAGAAGGTGAAGTCAGGAGGGTGAATCAGAAGAAGCAGAAGAAGGAGAAGGAGAAGGTGAAGTTAGGAGGGTGAATCAGAAGAAGCAGAAGAAGGAGAAGGAGCAGGTGAAGTCAGGGGGGTGAAGCAGAAGAGGCAGAAGAAGGAGAAGGAGAAGGTGAAGTCTGGAGGGCGCAGCAGAAGAAGCAGAAGAAGGAGAAGGAGAAGGTGAAGTCTGGAGGATGAAGCAGAAGAAGCAGAAGAAGGAGAAGGAGAAGGTGAAGTCTGGAGGGTGAATCAGAAGAAGTAGAAGAAGGAGAAGGAGAAGGTGAAGTCAGGAGAGTGAAGCAGAAGAAGCAGAAGAAGGAGAAGGAGAAGGTGAAGTCTGGAGGGTGAAGCAGAAGAAGCAGAAGAAGGAGAAGGAGAAGGTGAAGTCTGGAGGGCGAAGCAGAAGAAGCAGAAGAAGGAGAAGGAGAAGGTGAAGTCTGGAGGGTGAAGCAGAAGAAGCTGAAGAAGGAGAAGGAGAAGGTGAAGTCTGGAGGGTGAATCAGAAGAAGTAGAAGAAGGAGAAGGAGAAGGTGAAGTCAGGAGGGTGAAGCAGAAGAAGCAGAAGATGGAGAAGGAGAAGGTGAAGTCTGGAGGGTGAAACAGAAGAATCAGAAGAAGGAGAAGGAGAAGGTGAAGTCTGGAGGGTGAATCAGAAGAAGCAGAAGAAAGAGAAGGAGAAGGTGAAGTCTGGAGGGTGAAGCAGAAGAAACAGAAGAAGGAGAAGGAGAAGGTGAAGACTGAAGGGTGAATCAGAAGAAATAGAAGAAGGAGAAGGAGAAGGTGAAGTCTGGAGGGTGAATCAGAAGAAGTAGAAGAAGGCGAAGGAGAAGGTGAAGTCTGGAGGGTGAATCAGAAGAAGCAGAAGAAGGAGAAGGAGAAGGTGAAGTCTGGAGGGTGAATCACAAGAAGCAGAAGAAGGAGAAGGAGAAGGTGAAGTCTGGAGGGTGAATCAGAAGAAGCAGAATAAGGAGAAGGAGAAGGTGAAGTCTGGAGGGTGAATCAGAAGAAGCAGAAGAAGGAGAAGGAGATGGTGAAGTCTGGAGGGTGAATCAGAAGAAGTAGAAGAAGGAGAAGGAGAAGGTGAAGTCTGGAGGGTGAATCAGAAGAAGTAGAAGAAGGAGAAGGAGAAGGTGAAGTCAGGAGGGTGAAGCAGAAGAAGCAGAAGATGGAGAAGGAGAAGGTGAAGTCTGGAGGGTGAAACAGAAGAATCAGAAGAAGGAGAAGGAGAAGGTGAAGTCTGGAGGGTGAATCAGAAGAAGCAGAAGAAAGAGAAGGAGAAGGTGAAGTCTGGAGGGTGAAGCAGAAGAAACAGAAGAAGGAGAAGGAGAAGGTGAAGACTGAAGGGTGAATCAGAAGAAATAGAAGAAGGAGAAGGAGAAGGTGAAGTCTGGAGGGTGAATCAGAAGAAGTAGAAGAAAGCGAAGGAGAAGGTGAAGTCTGGAGGGTGAATCAGAAGAAGCAGAAGAAGGAGAAGGAGAAGGTGAAGTCTGGAGGGTGAATCACAAGAAGCAGAAGAAGGAGAAGGAGAAGGTGAAGTCTGGAGGGTGAATCAGAAGAAGCAGAAGAAGGAGAAGGAGACGATGAAGTCTGGAGGGTGAATCACAAGAAGTAGAAGAAGGAGAAGGAGAAGGTGAAGTCTGGAGGGTGAATCAGAAGAAGCAGAAGAAGGAGAAGGAGAAGGTGAAGTCTGGAGGGTGAATCAGAAGAAGCAGAAGAAGGAGAAGGAGAAGGTGAAGTCTGGAGGGTGAATCAGAAGAAGCAGAATAAGGAGAAGGAGAAGGTGAAGTCTGGAGGGTGAATCAGAAGAAGCAGAAGAAGTAGAAGGAGAAGGTGAAGTCTGGAGGGTGAATCAGAAGAAGTAGAAGAAGGAGAAGGAGAAGGTGAAGTCTGGAGGGTGAAGCAGAAGAAGTAGAAGAAGGAGAAGGAGAAGGTGAAGTCAGGAGGGTGAATCAGAAGAAGTAGAAGAAGGAGAAGGAGAAGGTGAAGTCAGGAGGGTGATTCAGAAGAAGCAGAAGAAGGAGAAGGAGAAGGTGAAGTCTGGAGGGTGAATCAGAAGAATCAGAAGAAGGAGAAGGAGAAGGTGAAGTCTGGAGGGTGAATCAGAAGAAGCAGAAGAAAGAGAAGGAGAAGGTGAAGTCTGGAGGGTGAAGCAGAAGAAACAGAAGAAGGAGAAGGAGAAGGTGAAGACTGAAGGGTGAATCAGAAGAAGTAGAAGAAGGAGAAGGAGAAGGTGAAGTCTGGAGGGTGAATCAGAAGAAGTAGAAGAAGGAGAAGGAGAAGGTGAAGTCTGGAGGGTGAATCAGAAGAAGCAGAAGAAGGAGAAGGAGAAGGTGAAGTCTGGAGGGTGAATCAGAAGAAGCAGAAGAAGGAGAAGGAGAAGATGACGTCTGGAGGGTGAATCAGAAGAAGTAGAAGAAGGAGAAGGAGAAGGTGAGGTCTGGAGGGTGAATCAGAAGAAGCAGAAGAAGGAGAAGGAGAAGGTGAAGTCTGGAGGGTGAATCAGAAGAAGCAGAAGAAGGAGAAGGAGAAGGTGATGTCTGGAGGGTGAATCAGAAGAAGCAAAAGAAGGAGAAGGAGAAGGTGAAGTCAGGATGGTGAATCAGAAGAAGCAGAAGAAGGAGAAGGAGAAGGTGAAGTTAGGAGGGTGAATCAGAAGAAGCAGAGGAAGGAGAAGGAGAAGGTGAAGTCAGGGGGGTGAAGCAGAAGAAGTAGAAGAAGGAGAAGGAGAAGGTGAAGTCAGGACGGTGAAGCAGAAGAGGCAGAAGAAGGAGAAAGAGAAGGTGAAGTCTGGAGGGCGCAGCAGAAGAAGCAGAAGAAGGAGAAGGAGAAGGTGAAGTCTGGAGGGTGAAGCAGAAGAAGCAGAAGAAGGAGAAGGAGAAGGTGAAGTCTGGAGGGCGAAGCAGAAGAAGCAGAAGAAGGAGAAGGAGAAGGTGAAGTCTGGAGGGTGAAGCAGAAGATGCTGAAGAAGGAGAAGGAGAAGGTGAAGTCTGGAGGGTGAATCAGAAGAAGTAGAAGAAGGAGAAGGAGAAGGTGAAGTCAGGAGGGTGAAGCAGAAGAAGCAGAAGATGGAGAAGGAGAAGGGGAAGTCTGGAGGGTGAAACAGAAGAATCAGAAGAAGGAGAAGGAGAAGGTGAAGTCTGGAGGGTGAATCAGAAGAAGCAGAAGAAAGAGAAGGAGAAGGTGAAGTCTGGAGGGTGAAGCAGAAGAAACAGAAGAAGGAGAAGGAGAAGGTGAAGACTGAAGGGTGAATCAGAAGAAGTAGAAGAAGGAGAAGGAGAAGGTGAAGTCTGGAGGGTGAATCAGAAGAAGTAGAAGAAGGCGAAGGAGAAGGTGAAGTCTGGAGGGTGAATCAGAAGAAGCAGAAGAAGGAGAAGGAGAAGGTGAAGTCTGGAGGGTGAATCAGAAGAAGCAGAAGAAGGAGAAGGAGAAGATGAAGTCTGGAGGGTGAATCAGAAGAAGTAGAAGAAGGAGAAGGAGAAGGTGAAGTCTGGAGGGTGAATCAGAAGAAGCAGAAGAAGGAGAAGGAGAAGGTGAAGTCAGGAGGGTGAATCAGAAGAAGCAGAAGAAGGAGAAGGAGAAGGTGAAGTTAGGAGGGTGAATCAGAAGAAGCAGAAGAAGGAGAAGGAGCAGGTGAAGTGAGGGGGGTGAAGCAGAAGAAGTAGAAGAAGGAGAAGGAGAAGGTGAATTCAGGACGGTGAAGCAGAAGAAGCAGAAGAAGGAGAAGGAGAAGGTGAAGTCTGGAGGGCGCAGCAGAAGAAGCCGAAGAAGGAGAAGGAAAAGGTGAAGTCTGGAGGGTGAAGCAGAAGAAGCAGAAGAAGGAGAAGGAGAAGGTGAAGTCTGGAGGGTGAATCAGAAGAAGTAGAAGAAGGAGAGGGAGAAGGTGAAGTCAGGAGAGTGAAGCAGAAGAAGCAGAAGAAGGAGAAGGAGAAGGTGAAGTCTGGAGGGTGAAGCAGAAGAAGCAGAAGAAGGAGAAGGAGAAGGTGAAGTCTGGAGGGCGAAGCAGAAGAAGCCGAAGAAGGAGAAGGAGAAGGTGAAGTCTGGAGGGTGAAGCAGAAGAAGCAGAAGAAGGAGAAGGAGAAGGTGAAGTCTGGAGGGTGAATCAGAAGAAGTAGAAGAAGGAGAAGGAGAAGGTGAAGTCAGGAGGGTGAAGCAGAAGAAGCAGAAGAAGGAGAAGGAGAAGGTGAAGTCTGGAGGGTGAAGCAGAAGAAGCAGAAGAAGGAGAAGGAGAAGGTGAAGTCTGGAGGGTGAAGCAGAAGAAGCAGAAGAAGGAGAAGGAGAAGGTGAAGTAAGGAGGGTGAATCAGAAGAAGTAGAAGAAGGAGAAGGAGAAGGTTAAGTCTGGAGGGTGAATCAGAAGACGTAGAAGAAGGAGAAGGAGAAGTTGAAGTCTGGAGGGTGAATCAGAAGAAGTAAAAGAAGGAGAAGGAGAATGTGAAGTCTGGAGGGTGAATCAGAAGAAGCAGAAGAAGGAGAAGGAGAAGGTGAAGTCTGGAGGGAGAAGCAGAAGAAGTAGAAGAAGGAGAAGGAGAAGTTGAAGTCTGGATGGTGAATCAGAAGAAGTAGAAGAAGGAGAAGAAGAAGGTGAAGTCTGGAGGGTCAATCAGAAGAAGTAGAAGAAGGAGAAGGAGAAGGTGAAGTCTGGAGGGTGAATCAGAAGAAGAAGGAGAACGTGAAGTCTGGAGGATGAATCAGAAGAAGCAGAAGAAGGAGAAGGAGAAGGTGAAGTCTGGAGGGTGAATCAGAAGAAGCAGAATAAGGAGAAGGAGAAGGTGAAGTCTGGAGGGTGAATCAGAAGAAGCAGAAGAAGGAGAAGGAGAAGGTGAAGTCTGGAGGGTGAATCAGAAGAAGTAGAAGAAGGAGAAGGAGAAGTTGAAGTCTGGAGGGTGAATCAGAAGAAGTAGAAGAAGGAGAAGGAGAAGGTGAAGTCAGGAGAGTGAAGCAGAAGAAGCAGAAGAAGGAGAAGGAGAAGGTGAAGTCTGGAGGGTGAAGCAGAAGAAGCAGAAGAAGGAGAAGGAGAAGGTGAAGTCTGGAGGGCGAAGCAGAAGAAGCAGAAGAAGGAGAAGGAGAAGGTGAAGTCTGGAGGGTGAAGCAGAAGAAGCAGAAGAAGGAGAAGGAGAAGGTGATGTCTGGAGGGTGAATCAGAAGAAGTAGAAGAAGGAGAAGGAGAAGGTGAAGTCTGGAGGGTGAAGCAGAAGAAACAGAAGAAGGAGAAGGAGAAGGTGAAGACTGAAGGGTGAATCAGAAGAAGTAGAAGAAGGAGAAGGAGAAGGTGAAGTCTGGAGGGTGAATCAGAAGAAGCAGAAGAAGGAGAAGGAGAAGGTGAAGTCTGGAGGGTGAATCAGAAGAAGCAGAAGAAGGAGAAGGAGAAGATGAAGTCTGGAGGGTGAATCAGAAGAAGTAGAAGAAGGAGAAGGAGAAGGTGAGGTCTGGAGGGTGAATCAGAAGAAGCAGAAGAAGGAGAAGGAGAAGGTGAAGTCTGGAGAGTGAAGCAGAAGAAGCAGAAGAAGGAGAAGGAGAAGGTGAAGTCTGGAGGGTGAAGCAGAAGAAGCAGAAGAAGGAGAAGGAGAAGGTGAAGTCTGGAGGGCGAAGCAGAAGAAGGAGAAGGAGAAGGTGAAGTCTGGAGGGTGAAGCAGAAGAAGCAGAAGAAGGAGAAGGAGAAGGTGAAGTCTGGAGGGTGAAGCAGAAGAAGCAGAAGAAGGAGAAGGAGAAGGTGAAGTAAGGAGGGTGAATCAGAAGAAGTAGAAGAAGGAGAAGGAGAAGGTGAAGTCTGGAGGGTGAATCAGAAGACGTAGAAGAAGGAGAAGGAGAAGGTGAAGTCTGGAAGGTGAATCAGAAGAAGTAGAAGAAGGAGAAGGAGAATGTGAAGTCTGGAGGGTGAATCAGAAGAAGCAGAAGAAGGAGAAGGTGACGTCTGGAGGGAGAAGCAGAAGAAGTAGAAGAAGGAGAAGGAGAAGTTGAAGTCTGGAGGGTGAATCAGAAGAAGTAGAAGAAGGAGAAGGAGAAGGTGAAGTCTGGAGGGTCAATCAGAAGAAGTAGAAGAAGGAGAAGGAGAAGGTGAAGTCTGGAGGGTGAATCAGAAGAAGCAGAAGAAGGAGAAGGAGAAGATGAAGTCTGGAGGGTGAATCAGAAGAAGTAGAAGAAGGAGAAGGAGAAGGTGTAGTCTGGACGGTGAATCAGAAGAAGTAGACGAAGGAGAAGGAGAAGGTGAAGTCTGCAGGGTGAATCAGAACAAGCAGAAGAAGGAGAAGGAGAAGGTGAAGTCTGGAGGGTGAATCAGAAGAAGTAGAAGAAGGAGAAGGAGAAGGTGAAGTCTGGAGGGTGAATCAGAAGAAGAAGGAGAAGGTGAAGTCTGGAGGGTGAATCAGAAGAAGCAGAAGAAGGAGAAGGAGAAGGTGAAGTCTGGAGGGTGAATCAGAAGCAGCAGAATAAGGAGAAGGAGAAGGTGAAGTCTGGAGGGTGAATCAGAAGAAGCAGAAGAAGGAGAAGGAGCAGGTGAAGTATGGAGGGCGAAGCAGAAGAAGCAGAAGAAGGAGAAGGAGATGGTGAAGTCTGGAGGGTGAAGCAGAAGAAGCAGAAGAAGGAGAAGGAGAAGGTGAAGTCTGGAGGGTGAATCAGAAGAAGTAGAAGAAGGAGAAGGAGAAGGTGAAGTCTGGAGGGTGAAGCAGAAGAAACAGAAGAAGGAGAAGGAGAAGGTGAAGACTGAAGGGTGAATCAGAAGAAGTAGAAGAAGGAGAAGGAGAAGGTGAAGTCTGGAGGGTGAATCAGAAGAAGCAGAAGAAGGAGAAGGAGAAGGTGAAGTCTGGAGGGTGAATCAGAAGAAGCAGAAGAAGGAGAAGGAGAAGATGAAGTCTGGAGGGTGAATCAGAAGAAGTAGAAGAAGGAGAAGGAGAAGGTGCGGTCTGGAGGGTGAATCAGAAGAAGCAGAAGAAGGAGAAGGAGAAGGTGAAGTCTGGAGGGTGAATCAGAAGAAGCAGAAGAAGGAGAAGGAGAAGGTGAAGTCTGGAGGGTGAATCAGAAGAAGCAAAAGAAGGAGAAGGAGAAGGTGAAGTCAGGAAGGTGAATCAGAAGAAGCAGAAGAAGGAGAAGGAGAAGGTGAAGTTAGGAGGGTGAATCAGAAGAAGCAGAAGAAGGAGAAGGAGCAGGTGAAGTCAGGGGGTGAAGCAGAAGAAGTAGAAGAAGGAGAAGGAGAAGGTGAAGTCAGGACGGTGAAGCAGAAGAAGCAGAAGAAGGAGAAGGAGAAGGTGAAGTCTGGAGGGCGCAGCAGAAGAAGCAGAAGAAGGAGAAGGAGAAGGTGAAGTCTGGAGGGTGAAGCAGAAGAAGCAGAAGAAGGAGAAGGAGAAGGTGAAGTCTGGAGGGTGAATCAGAAGAAGTAGAAGAAGGAGAAGGAGAAGGTGAAGTCAGGAGAGTGAAGCAGAAGAAGCAGAAGAAGGAGAAGGAGAAGTTGAAGTCTGGAGGGTGAAGCAGAAGAAGCAGAAGAAGGAGAAGGAGAAGGTGAAGTCTGGAGTGCGAGGCAGAAGAAGCAGAAGAAGGAGAAGGTGAAGTCTGGAGGGTGAAGCAGAAGAAGCAGAAGAAGGAGAAGGAGAAGGTGAAGTCTGGAGGGTGAATCAGAAGAAGTAGAAGAAGGAGAAGGAGAAGGTGAAGTCAGGAGGGTGAAGCAGAAGAAGCAGAAGAAGGAGAAGGAGAAGGTGAAGTCTGGAAGGTGAAGCAGAAGAAGCAGAAGAAGGAGAAGGAGAAGGTGAGGTCTGGAGGGTGAAGCAGAAGAAGCAGAAGAAGGAGAAGGAGAAGGTGAAGTAAGGAGGGTGAATCAGAAGAAGTAGAAGAAGGAGAAGGAGAAGGTGAAGTCTGGAGGGTGAATCAGAAGACGTAGAAGAAGGAGAAGGAGAAGGTGAAGTCTGGAGGGTGAATCAGAAGAAGTAGAAGAAGGAGAAGGAGAAGGTGAAGTCTGGAGGGTGAATCAGAAGAAGCAGAAGAAGGAGAAGGAGAAGGTGAAGTCTGGAGGGAGAAGCAGAAGAAGTAGAAGAAGGAGAAGGAGAGGTTGAAGTCTGGAGGGTGAATCAGAAGAAGTAGAAGAAGGAGAAGGAGAAGGTGAAGTCTGGAGGGTCAATCAGAAGAAGTAGAAGAAGGAGAAGGAGAAGGTGAAGTCTGGAGGGTGAATCAGAAGAAGCAGAAGAAGGAGAAGGAGAAGGTGAAGTCTGGAGGGTCAATCAGAAGAAGTAGAAGAAGGAGAAGGAGAAGGTGAAGTCTGGACGGTGAATCAGAAGAAGTAGACGAAGGAGAAGGAGAAGGTGAAGTCTGCAGGGTGAATCAGAAGAAGCAGAAGAAGGAGAAGGAGAAGGTGAAGTCTGGAGGGTGAATCAGAAGAAGTCGAAGAAGTAGAAGGAGAAGGTGAAGTCTGGAGGGTGAATCAGAAGAAGAAGGAGAAGGTGAAGTCTGGAGGGTGAATCAGAAGAAGCAGAAGAAGGAGAAGGAGAAGGTGAAGTCTGGAGGGTGAATCAGAAGCAGCAGAATAAGGAGAAGGAGAAGGTGAAGTCTGGAGGGTGAATCAGAAGAAGCAGAAGAAGGAGAAGGAGAAGGTGAAGTCTGGAGGGTGAATCAGAAGAAGAAGAAGAAGGAGAAGGAGAAGGTGAAGCATGGAGGGTGAATCAGAAGAAGTAGAAGAAGGAGAACGAGAAGGTGAAGTCAGGAGAGTGAAGCAGAAGAAGCAGAAGAAGGAGAAGGAGAAGGTGAAGTCTGGAGGGTGAAGCAGAAGAAGCAGAAGAAGGAGAAGGAGAAGGTGAAGTATGGAGGGCGAAGCAGAAGAAGCAGAAGAAGGAGAAGGAGATGGTGAAGTCTGGAGGGTGAAGCAGAAGAAGCAGAAGAAGGAGAAGGAGAAGGTGAAGTCTGGAGGGTGAATCAGAAGAAGTAGAAGAAGGAGAAGGAGAAGGTGAAGTCTGGAGGGTGAAGCAGAAGAAACAGAAGAAGGAGAAGGAGAAGGTGAAGACTGAAGGGTGAATCAGAAGAAGTAGAAGAAGGAGAAGGAGAAGGTGAAGTCTGGAGGGTGAATCAGAAGAAGCAGAAGAAGGAGAAGGAGAAGGTGAAGTCTGGAGGGTGAATCAGAAGAAGCAGAAGAAGGAGAAGGAGAAGATGAAGTCTGGAGGGTGAATCAGAAGAAGTAGAAGAAGGAGAAGGAGAAGGTGCGGTCTGGAGGGTGAATCAGAAGAAGCAGAAGAAGGAGAAGGAGAAGGTGAAGTCTGGAGGGTGAATCAGAAGAAGCAGAAGAAGGAGAAGGAGAAGGTGAAGTCTGGAGGGTGAATCAGAAGAAGCAAAAGAAGGAGAAGGAGAAGGTGAAGTCAGGAGGGTGAATCAGAAGAAGCAGAAGAAGGAGAAGGAGAAGGTGAAGTTAGGAGGGTGAATCAGAAGAAGCAGAAGAAGGAGAAGGAGCAGGTGAAGTCAGGGGGTGAAGCAGAAGAAGTAGAAGAAGGAGAAGGAGAAGGTGAAGTCAGGAGGGTGAATCAGAAGAAGCAGAAGAAGGAGAAGGAGAAGGTGAAGTTAGGAGGGTGAATCAGAAGAAGCAGAAGAAGGAGAAGGAGCAGGTGAAGTCAGAGGGCGCAGCAGAAGAAGCAGAAGAAGGAGAAGGAGAAGGTGAAGTCTGGAGGGTGAAGCAGAAGAAGCAGAAGAAGGAGAAGGAGAAGGTGAAGTCTGGAGGGTGAATCAGAAGAAGTAGAAGAAGGAGAAGGAGAAGGTGAAGTCAGGAGAGTGAAGCAGAAGAAGCAGAAGAAGGAGAAGGAGAAGTTGAAGTCTGGAGGGTGAAGCAGAAGAAGCAGAAGAAGGAGAAGGAGAAGGTGAAGTCTGGAGTGCGAGGCAGAAGAAGCAGAAGAAGGAGAAGGAGAAGGTGAAGTCTGGAGGGTGAAGCAGAAGAAGCAGAAGAAGGAGAAGGAGAAGGTGAAGTCTGGAGGGTGAATCAGAAGAAGTAGAAGAAGGAGAAGGAGAAGGTGAAGTCAGGAGGGTGAAGCAGAAGAAGCAGAAGAAGGAGAAGGAGAAGGTGAAGTCTGGAAGGTGAAGCAGAAGAAGCAGAAGAAGGAGAAGGAGAAGGTGAGGTCTGGAGGGTGAAGCAGAAGAAGCAGAAGAAGGAGAAGGAGAAGGTGAAGTAAGGAGGGTGAATCAGAAGAAGTAGAAGAAGGAGAAGGAGAAGGTGAAGTCTGGAGGGTGAATCAGAAGACGTAGAAGAAGGAGAAGGAGAAGGTGAAGTCTGGAGGGTGAATCAGAAGAAGTAGAAGAAGGAGAAGGAGAAGGTGAAGTCTGGAGGGTGAATCAGAAGAAGCAGAAGAAGGAGAAGGAGAAGGTGAAGTCTGGAGGGAGAAGCAGAAGAAGTAGAAGAAGGAGAAGGAGAAGTTGAAGTCTGGAGGGTGAATCAGAAGAAGTAGAAGAAGGAGAAGGAGAAGGTGAAGTCTGGAGGGTCAATCAGAAGAAGTAGAAGAAGGAGAAGGAGAAGGTGAAGTCTGGAGGGTGAATCAGAAGAAGCAGAAGAAGGAGAAGGAGAAGATGAAGTCTGGAGGGTGAATCAGAAGAAGTAGAAGAAGGAGAAGGAGAAGGTGTAGTCTGGACGGTGAATCAGAAGAAGTAGACGAAGGAGAAGGAGAAGGTGAAGTCTGCAGGGTGAATCAGAAGAAGCAGAAGAAGGAGAAGGAGAAGGTGAAGTCTGGAGGGTGAATCAGAAGAAGTCGAAGAAGGAGAAGGAGAAGGTGAAGTCTGGAGGGTGAATCAGAAGAAGAAGGAGAAGGTGAAGTCTGGAGGGTGAATCAGAAGAAGCAGAAGAAGGAGAAGGAGAAGGTGAAGTCTGGAGGGTGAATCAGAAGAAGCAGAATAAGGAGAAGGAGAAGGTGAAGTCTGGAGGGTGAATCAGAAGAAGCAGAAGAAGGAGAAGGAGAAGGTGAAGTCTGGAGGGAGAATCAGAAGAAGTAGAAGAAGGAGAAGGAGAAGGTGAATTCTGGAGGGTGAATCAGAAGAAGTAGAAGAAGGAGAAGGAGAAGGTGAAGTCAGGAGAGTGAAGCAGAAGAAGGAGAAGGAGAAGGTGAAGTCTGGAGGGTGAAGCAGAAGAAGCAGAAGAAGGAGAAGGAGAAGGTGATGTCTGGAGGGCGAAGCAGAAGAAGCATAAGAAGGAGAAGGAGAAGGTGAAGTCTGGAGGGTGAAGCAGAAGAAGTAGAAGAAGGAGAAGGAGAAGGTGAAGTCAGGAGGGTGAAGCAGAAGAAGCAGAAGAAGGAGAAGGAGAAGGTGAAGTCTGGAGGGTGAAGCAGAAGAAGCAGAAGAAGGAGAAGGAGAAGGTGAAGTTTGGAGGGTGAAGCAGAAGAAGCAGAAGAAGGAGAAGGAGAAGGTGAAGTCAGGAGGGTGAATCAGAAGAAGTAGAAGAAGGAGAAGGAGAAGGTGAAGTCTGGAGGGTGAATCAGAAGAAGTAGAAGAAGGAGAAGGAGAAGGTGAAGTCTGGAGGGTGAATCAGAAGAAGTAGAAGAAGGAGAAGGAGAAGGTGAAGTCTGGAGGGTGAATCAGATGAAGTAGAAGAAAGAGAAGGAGAAGGTGAAGTCTGGAGGGAGAAGCAGAAGAAGTAGAAGAAGGAGAAGGAGAAGGTGAAGTCTGGAGCGTGAATCAGAAGATGTAGAAGAAGGAGAAGGAGAAGGTGAAGTCTGGTGGGTCAATCAGAAGAAGTAGAAGAAGGAGAAGGAGAAGGTGAAGTCTGGAGGGTGAATCAGAAGAAGCAGAAGAAGGAGAAGGAGAAGGTGAAGTCTGGAGGGTGAATCAGAAGAAGTAGAAGAAGGAGAAGGAGAAGGTGTAGTCTGGACGGTGAATCAGAAGAAGTAGACGAAGGAGAAGGAGAAGGTGAAGTCTGCAGGGTGAATCAGAAGAAGCAGAAGAAGGAGAAGGAGAAGGTGAAGTCTGGAGGGTGAATCAGAAGAAGTAGAAGAAGGAGAAGGAGAAGGTGAAGTCTGGAGGGTGAATCAGAAGAAGCAGAAGAAGGAGAAGGAGAAGGTGAAGTCTGGAGGGTGAATCAGAAGAAGCAGAAGAAGGAGAAGGAGAAGGTGAAGTCTGGAGGGTGAATCAGAAGAAGCAGAATAAGGAGAAGGAGAAGGTGAAGTCTGGAGGGTGAATCAGAAGAAGCAGAAGAAGGAGATGGAGAAGGTGAAGTCTGGAGGGTGAATCAGAAGAAGTAGAAGAAGGAGAATGAGAAGGTGAAGTCTGGAGGGTGAATCAGAAGATGTAGAAGAAGGAGAAGGAGAAGGTGAAGTCTGGAGGTTGAATCAGAAGAAGCAGAAGAAGGAGAAGGAGAAGGTGAAGTCTGGAGGATGAATCAGAAGAAGCAGAAGAAGGAGAAGGAGACGATGAAGTCTGGAGGGTGAATCAGAAGAAGTAGAAGAAGGAGAAGGAGAAGGTGAAGTCTGGAGGGTGAATCAGAAGAAGCAGAAGAAGGAGAAGGAGAAGGTGAAGTCTGGAGGGTGAATCAGAAGAAGCAGAAGAAGGAGAAGGAGAAGGTGAAGTCTGGAGGGTGAATCAGAAGAAGCAGAATAAGGAGAAGGAGAAGGTGAAGTCTGGAGGGTGAATCAGAAGAAGCAGAAGAAGGAGAAGGTGACGTCTGGAGGGTGAATCAGAAGAAGTAGAAGAAGGAGAAGGAGAAGGTGAAGTCTGGAGGGTGAAGCAGAATAAGTAGAAGAAGGAGAAGGAGAAGGTGAAGTCAGGAGGGTGAATCAGAAGAAGTAGAAGAAGGAGAAGGAGAAGGTGAAGTCAGGAGGGTGAATCAGAAGAAGCTGAAGAAGGAGAAGGAGAAGGTGAAGTCTGGAGGGTGAATCAGAAGAATCAGAAGAAGTAGAAGGAGAAGGTGAAGTCTGGAGGGTGAATCAGAAGAAGCAGAAGAAAGAGAAGGAGAAGGTGAAGTCTGGAGGGTGAAGCAGAAGAAACAGAAGAAGGAGAAGGAGAAGGTGAAGACTGGAGGCTGAATCAGAAGAAGTAGAAGAAGGAGAAGTAGAAGGTGAAGTCTGGAGGGTGAATCAGAAGAAGTAGAAGAAGTTGAAGGAGAAGGTGAAGTCTGGAGGGTGAATCAGAAGAAGCAGAAGAAGGAGAAGGAGAAGGTGAAGTCTGGAGGGTGAATCAGAAGAAGCAGAAGAAGGAGAAGGAGAAGGTGAAGTTAGGAGGGTGAATCAGAAGAAGCAGAAGAAGGAGAAGGAGAAGGTGAAGTCAGGGGGGTGAAGCAGAAGAAGTAGAAGAAGGAGAAGGAGAAGGTGAAGTCAGGAGGGTGAAGCAGAAGAAGCAGAAGAAGGAGAAGGAGAAGGTGAAGTCTGGAGGGCGCAGCAGAAGAAGCAGAAGAAGGAGAAGGAGAAGGTGCAGTCTGGAGGGTGAAGCAGAAGAAGCAGAAGAAGGAGAAGGAGAAGGTGAAGTCTGGAGGGTGAAACAGAAGAAGTAGAAGAAGGAGAAGGAGAAGGTGAAGTCAGGAGGGTGAAGCAGAAGAAGCAGAAGAAGGAGAAGGAGAAGGTGAAGTCTGGAGGGTGAATCAGAAGAAGTAGAAGAAGGAGAAGGAGAAGGTGAAGTCAGGAGGGTGAAGCAGAAGAAGTAGAAGAAGGAGAAGGAGAAGGTGAAGTCTGGAGCGTGAATCAGAAGATGTAGAAGAAGGAGAAGGAGAAGGTGAAGTCTGGAGGGTCAATCAGAAGAAGTAGAAGAAGGAGAAGGAGAAGGTGAAGTCTGGAGGGTGAATCAGAAGAAGCAGAATAAGGAGAAGGAGAAGGTGAAGTCTGGAGGGTGAATCAGAAGAAGCAGAAGAAGGAGAAGGAGAAGGTGAAGTCTGGAGGGAGAATCAGAAGAAGTAGAAGAAGGAGAAGGAGAAGGTGAAGTCTGGAGGGTGAATCAGAAGGAGAAGAAGAAGGAGAAGGAGAAGGTGAAGTCAGGAGAGTGAAGCAGAAGAAGCAGAAGAAGGAGAAGGAGAAGGTGAAGTCTGGAGGGTGAAGCAGAAGAAGCAGAAGAAGGAGAAGGAGAAGGTGAAGTCTGGAGGGCGAAGCAGAAGAAGCATAAGAAGGAGAAGGAGAAGGTGAAGTCTGGAGGGTGAAGCAGAAGAAGCAGAAGAAGGAGAAGGAGAAGGTGAAGTCTGGAGGGTGAATCAGAAGAAGTAGAAGAAGGAGAAGGAGAAGGTGAAGTCAGGAGGGTGAAGCAGAAGAAGCAGAAGAAGGAGAAGGAGAAGGTGAAGTCTGGAGGGTGAAGCAGAAGAAGCAGAAGAAGTAGAAGGAGAAGGTGAAGTTTGGAGGGTGAAGCAGAAGAAGCAGAAGAAGGAGAAGGAGAAGGTGAAGTCAGGAGGGTGAATCAGAAGAAGTAGAAGAAGGAGAAGGAGAAGGTGAAGTCTGGAGGGTGAATCAGAAGAAGTAGAAGAAGGAGAAGGAGAAGGTGATGTCTGGAGGGTGAATCAGAAGAAGTAGAAGAAGGAGAAGGAGAAGGTGAAGTCTGGAGGGTGAATCAGATGAAGGAGAAGAAAGAGAAGGAGAAGGTGAAGTCTGGAGGGAGAAGCAGAAGAAGTAGAAGAAGGAGAAGGAGAAGGTGAAGTCTGGAGCGTGAATCAGAAGATGTAGAAGATGGAGAAGGAGAAGGTGAAGTCTGGAGGGTCAATCAGAAGAAGTAGAAGAAGGAGAAGGAGATGGTGAAGTCTGGAGGGTGAATCAGAAGAAGCAGAAGAAGGAGAAGGAGAAGGTGAAGTCTGGAGGGTGAATCAGAAGAAGTAGAAGAAGGAGAAGGAGAAGTTGTAGTCTGGACGGTGAATCAGAAGAAGTAGACGAAGGAGAAGGAGAAGGTGAAGTCTGCAGGGTGAATCAGAAGAAGCAGAAGAAGGAGAAGGAGAAGGTGAAGTCTGGAGGGTGAAGCAGAATAAGTAGAAGAAGGAGAAGGAGAAGGTGAAGTCAGGAGGGTGAATCAGAAGAAGTAGAAGAAGGAGAAGGAGAAGGTGAAGTCAGGAGGGTGAATCAGAAGAAGCTGAAGAAGGAGAAGGAGAAGGTGAAGTCTGGAGGGTGAATCAGAAGAATCAGAAGAAGTAGAAGGAGAAGGTGAAGTCTGGAGGGTGAATCAGAAGAAGCAGAAGAAAGAGAAGGAGAAGGTGAAGTCTGGAGGGTGAAGCAGAAGAAACAGAAGAAGGAGAAGGAGAAGGTGAAGACTGGAGGCTGAATCAGAAGAAGTAGAAGAAGGAGAAGGAGAAGGTGAAGTCTGGAGGGTGAATCAGAAGAAGTAGAAGAAGTTGAAGGAGAAGGTGAAGTCTGGAGGGTGAATCAGAAGAAGCAGAAGAAGGAGAAGGAGAAGTTGAAGTCTGGAGGGTGAATCAGAAGAAGCAGAAGAAGAAGAAGGAGAAGATGAAGTCTGGAGGGTGAATCAGAAGAAGTAGAAGAAGGAGAAGGAGAAGGTGAGGTCTGGAGGGTGAATCAGAAGAAGCAGAAGAAGGAGAAGGAGAAGGTGAAGTCTGGAGGGTGAATCAGAAGAAGCAGAAGAAGGAGAAGGAGAAGGTGAAGTTAGGAGGGTGAATCAGAAGAAGCAGAAGAAGGAGAAGGAGAAGGTGAAGTCAGGGGGGTGAAGCAGAAGAAGTAGAAGAAGGAGAAGGAGAAGGTGAAGTCAGGAGGGTGAAGCAGAAGAAGCAGAAGAAGGAGAAGGAGAAGGTGAAGTCTGGAGGGCGCAGCAGAAGAAGCAGAAGAAGGAGAAGGAGAAGGTGCAGTCTGGAGGGTGAAGCAGAAGAAGCAGAAGAAGGAGAAGGAGAAGGTGAAGTCTGGAGGGTGAAACAGAAGAAGTAGAAGAAGGAGAAGGAGAAGGTGAAGTCAGGAGGGTGAAGCAGAAGAAGCAGAAGAAGGAGAAGGAGAAGGTGAAGTCTGGAGGGTGAATCAGAAGAAGTAGAAGAAGGAGAAGGAGAAGGTGAAGTCAGGAGGGTGAAGCAGAAGAAGTAGAAGAAGGAGAAGGAGAAGGTGAAGTCTGGAGCGTGAATCAGAAGATGTAGAAGAAGGAGAAGGAGAAGGTTAAGTCTGGAGGGTCAATCAGAAGAAGTAGAAGAAGGAGAAGGAGAAGGTGAAGTCTGGAGGGTGAATCAGAAGAAGCAGAATAAGGAGAAGGAGAAGGTGAAGTCTGGAGGGTGAATCAGAAGAAGCAGAAGAAGGAGAAGGAGAAGGTGAAGTCTGGAGGGAGAATCAGAAGAAGTAGAAGAAGGAGAAGGAGAAGGTGAAGTCTGGAGGGTGAATCAGAAGAAGAAGAAGAAGGAGAAGGAGAAGGTGAAGTCAGGAGAGTGAAGCAGAAGAAGCAGAAGAAGGAGAAGGAGAAGGTGAAGTCTGGAGGGTGAAGCAGAAGAAGCAGAAGAAGGAGAAGGAGAAGGTGAAGTCTGGAGGGCGAAGCAGAAGAAGCATAAGAAGGAGAAGGAGAAGGTGAAGTCTGGAGGGTGAAGCAGAAGAAGCAGAAGAAGGAGAAGGAGAAGGTGAAGTCTGGAGGGTGAATCAGAAGAAGTAGAAGAAGGAGAAGGAGAAGGTGAAGTCAGGAGGGTGAAGCAGAAGAAGCAGAAGAAGGAGAAGGAGAAGGTGAAGTCTGGAGGGTGAAGCAGAAGAAGCAGAAGAAGGAGAAGGAGAAGGTGAAGTTTGGAGGGTGAAGCAGAAGAAGCAGAAGAAGGAGAAGGAGAAGGTGAAGTCAGGAGGGTGAATCAGAAGAAGTAGAAGAAGGAGAAGGAGAAGGTGAAGTCTGGAGGGTGAATCAGAAGAAGTAGAAGAAGGAGAAGGAGAAGGTGAAGTCTGGAGGGTGAATCAGAAGAAGTAGAAGAAGGAGAAGGAGAAGGTGAAGTCTGGAGGGTGAATCAGATGAAGGAGAAGAAAGAGAAGGAGAAGGTGAAGTCTGGAGGGAGAAGCAGAAGAAGTAGAAGAAGGAGAAGGAGAAGGTGAAGTCTGGAGCGTGAATCAGAAGATGTAGAAGATGGAGAAGGAGAAGGTGAAGTCTGGAGGGTCAATCAGAAGAAGTAGAAGAAGGAGAAGGAGAAGGTGAAGTCTGGAGGGTGAATCAGAAGAAGCAGAAGAAGGAGAAGGAGAAGGTGAAGTCTGGAGGGTGAATCAGAAGAAGTAGAAGAAGGAGAAGGAGAAGTTGTAGTCTGGACGGTGAATCAGAAGAAGTAGACGAAGGAGAAGGAGAAGGTGAAGTCTGCAGGGTGAATCAGAAGAAGCAGAAGAAGGAGAAGGAGAAGGTGAAGTCTGGAGGGTGAATCAGAAGAAGTAGAAGAAGGAGAAGGAGAAGGTTAAGTCTGGAGGGTGAATCAGAAGAAGCAGAAGAAGGAGAAGGAGAAGGTGAAGTCTGGAGGGTGAATCAGAAGAAGCAGAAGAAGGAGAAGGAGAAGGTGAAGTCTGGAGGGTGAATCAGAAGAAGCAGAATAAGGAGAAGGAGAAGGTGAAGTCTGGAGGGTGAATCAGAAGAAGCAGAAGAAGGAGATGGAGAAGGTGAAGTCTGGAGGGTGAATCAGAAGAAGTAGAAGAAGGAGAAGGAGAAGGTGAAGTCTGGAGGGTGAATCAGAAAATGTAGAAGAAGGAGAAGGAGAAGGTGAAGTCTGGAGGGTGAATCAGAAGAAGCAGAAGAAGGAGAAGGAGAAGGTGAAGTCTGGAGGATGAATCAGAAGAAGCAGAAGAAGGAGAAGGAGACGATGAAGTCTGGAGGGTGAATCAGAAGAAGTAGAAGAAGGAGAAGGAGAAGGTGAAGTCTGGAGGGTGAATCAGAAGAAGCAGAAGAAGGAGAAGGAGAAGGTGAAGTCTGGAGGGTGAATCAGAAGAAGCAGAAGAAGGAGAAGGAGAAGGTGAAGTCTGGAGGGTGAATCAGAAGAAGCAGAATAAGGAGAAGGAGAAGTTGAAGTCTTGAGGGTGAATCAGAAGAAGCAGAAGAAGGAGAAGGAGAAGGTGAAGTCTGGAGGGTGAAGCAGAAGAAGTAGAAGAAGGAGAAGGAGAAGGTGAAGTCAGGAGGGTGAATCAGAAGAAGTAGAAGAAGGAGAAGGAGAAGGTGAAGTCAGGAGGGTGAATCAGAAGAAGCTGAAGAAGGAGAAGGAGAAGGTGAAGTCTGGAGGGTGAATCAGAAGAATCAGAAGAAGGAGAAGGTGAAGTCTGGAGGGTGAATCAGAAGAAGCAGAAGAAAGAGAAGGAGAAGGTGATGTCTGGAGGGTGAAGCAGAAGAAACAGAAGAAGGAGTAGGAGAAGGTGAAGACTGGAGGCTGAATCAGAAGAAGTAGAAGAAGGAGAAGGAGAAGGTGAAGTCTGGAGGGTGACTCAGAAGATGTAGAAGAAGTTGAAGGAGAAGGTGAAGTCTGGAGGGTGAATCAGAAGAAGCAGAAGAAGGAGAAGGAGAAGGTGAAGTCTGGAGGGTGAATCAGAAGAAGCAGAAGAAGAAGAAGGAGAAGATGAAGTCTGGAGGGTGAATCAGAAGAAGTAGAAGAAGGAGAAGGAGAAGGTGAGGTCTGGAGGGTGAATCAGAAGAAGCAGAAGAAGGAGAAGGAGAAGGTGAAGTCTGGAGGGTGAATCAGAAGAAGCAGAAGAAGGAGAAGGAGAAGGTGAAGTTAGGAGGGTGAATCAGAAGAAGCAGAAGAAGGAGAAGGAGAAGGTGAAGTCAGGGGGGTGAAGCAGAAGAAGTAGAAGAAGGAGAAGGAGAAGGTGATGTCAGGAGGGTGAAGCAGAAGAAGCAGAAGAAGGAGAAGGAGAAGGTGAAGTCTGGAGGGCGCAGCAGAAGAAGCAGAAGAAGGAGAAGGAGAATGTGCAGTCTGGAGGGTGAAGCAGAAGATGCAGAAGAAGGAGAAGGAGAAGGTGAAGTCTGGAGGGTGAAACAGAAGAAGTAGAAGAAGGAGAAGGAGAAGGTGAAGTCAGGAGGGTGAAGCAGAAGAAGCAGAAGAAGGAGAAGGAGAAGGTGAAGTCTGGAGGGTGAATCAGAAGAAGTAGAAGAAGGAGAAGGAGAAGGTGAAGTCAGGAGGGTGAAGCAGAAGAAGTAGAAGAAGGAGAAGGAGAAGGCGAAGCCTGGAGTGTGAAACAGAAGAAGTAGAAGAAGGAGAAGGAGAAGGTGAAGTCTGGAGCGTGAATCAGAAGATGTAGAAGAAGGAGAAGGAGAAGGTGAAGTCTGGAGGGTCAATCATAAGAAGTAGAAGAAGGAGATGGAGAAGGTGAAGTCTGGAGGGTGAATCAGAAGAAGCAGAAGAAGGAGAAGGAGAAGGTGAAGTCTGGAGTGTGAATCAGAAGAACTAGAAGAAGGAGAAGGAGAAGGTGTAGTCTGGACGGTGAATCAGAAGAAGTAGACGAAGGAGAAGGAGAAGGTGAAGTCTGCAGGGTGAATCAGAAGAAGCAGAAGAAGGAGAAGGAGAAGGTGAAGTCTGGAGGGTGAATCAGAAGAAGTAGAAGAAGGAGAAGGAGAAGGTGAAGTCTGGAGGGTGAATCAGAAGAAGCAGAAGAAGGAGAAGGAGAAGGTGAAGTCTGGAGGGTGAATCAGAAGAAGCAGAATAAGGAGAAGGAGAAGGTGAAGTCAGGAGGGTGAATCAGAAGAAGTAGAAGAAGTTGAAGGAGAAGGTGAAGTCTGGAGGGTGAATCAGAAGAAGCAGAAGAAGGAGAAGGAGAAGGTGAAGTCTGGAGGGTGAATCAGAAGAAGCAGAAGAAGAAGAAGGAGAAGATGAAGTCTGGAGGGTGAATCAGAAGAAGTAGAAGAAGGAGAAGGAGAAGGTGAGGTCTGGAGGGTGAATCAGAAGAAGCAGAAGAAGGAGAAGGAGAAGGTGAAGTCTGGAGGGTGAATCAGAAGAAGCAGAAGAAGGAGAAGGAGAAGGTGAAGTTAGGAGGGTGAATCAGAAGAAGCAGAAGAAGGAGAAGGAGAAGGTGAAGTCAGCGGGGTGAAGCAGAAGAAGTAGAAGAAGGAGAAGGAGAAGGTGAAGTCAGGAGGGTGAAGCAGAAGAAGCAGAAGAAGGAGAAGGAGAAGCTGAAGTCTGGAGGGCGCAGCAGAAGAAGCAGAAGAAGGAGAAGGAGAAGGTGCAGTCTGGAGGGTGAAGCAGAAGAAGCAGAAGAAGGAGAAGGAGAAGGTGAAGTCTGGAGGGTGAAACAGAAGAAGTAGAAGAAGGAGAAGGAGAAGGTCAAGTCAGGAGGTTGAAGCAGAAGAAGCAGAAGAAGGAGAAGGAGAAGGTGAAGTCTGGAGGGTGAATCAGAAGAAGTAGAAGAAGGAGAAGGAGAAGGTGAAGTCAGGAGGGTGAAGCAGAAGAAGCAGAAGAAGGAGAAGGAGAAGGTGAAGTCAGGAGGGTGAAGCAGAAGAAACAGAAGAAGGAGAAGGAGAAGGTGAAGTCTGGAGGGTGAAGCAGAAGAAGCAGAAGAAGGAGAAGGAGAAGGTGAAGTCAGGAGGGTGAATCAGAAGAAGTAGAAGAAGGAGAAGGAGAAGGTGAAGTCTGGAGGGTGAATCAGAAGAAGTAGAAGAAGGAGAAGGAGAAGGTGAAGTCAGGAGGGTGAATCAGAAGATGTAGAAGAAGGAGAAGGAGAAGGTGAAGTCTGGAGGGTGAATCAGAAGAAGCAGAAGAAGGAGAACGGGAAGGTGAAGTCTGGAGGGAGAAGCAGAAGAAGTAGAAGAAGGAGAAGGAGAAGGTGAAGTCTGGAGGGTGAATCAGAAGAAGTAGAAGAAGGAGAAGGCGAAGGGAATGTCTGGAGGGTGAATCAGAAGAAGTAGAAGAAGGAGAAGGAGAAGGTGAAGTCTGGAGGGTGAATCGGAAGAATCATAAGAAGGAGAAGGAGAAGGTGAAGTCTGGAGGGTGAATCAGAAGAAGTAGAAGAAGGAGAAGGAGAAGGTGTAGTCTGGAGGGTGAATCAGAAGAAGTAGACGAAGGAGAAGGAGAAGGTGAAATCTGGAGGGTGAATCAGAAGAAGCAGAAGAAGGAAAAGGAGAAGGTGAAGTCTGGAGGGTGAATCAGAAGAATCAGAAGAAGGAGAAGGAGAAGGTGAAGTCTGGAGGGTGAATCAGAAGAAGCAGAAGAAAGAGAAGGAGAAGGTGAAGTCTGGAGGGTGAAGCAGAAGAAACAGAAGAAGGAGAAGGAGAAGGTGAAGACTGGAGGGTGAATCAGAAGAAGTAGAAGAAGGAGAAGGAGAAGGTGAAGTCTGGAGGGTGAATCAGAAGAAGTAGAAGAAGGAGAAGGAGAAGGTGAAGTCTGGAGGGTGAATCAGAAGAAGCAGAAGGAGGAGAAGGAGAAGGTGAAGTCTGGAGGGTGAATCAGAAGAAGCAGAAGAAGGAGAAGGAGAAGATGAAGTCTGGAGGGTGAATCGGAAGAAGTAGAAGAAGGAGAAGGAGAAGGTGAAGTCTGGAGGGTGAATCAGAAGAAGTAGAAGAAGGAGAACGGGAAGGTGAAGTCTGGAGGGAGAAGCAGAAGAAGTAGAAGAAGGAGAAGGAGAAGGTGAAGTCTGGAGGGTGAATCAGAAGAAGTAGAAGAAGGAGAAGGCGAAGGGAATGTCTGGAGGGTGAATCAGAAGAAGTAGAAGAAGGAGAAGGAGAAGGTGAAGTCTGGAGGGTGAATCGGAAGAAGCATAAGAAGGAGAAGGAGAAGGTGAAGTCTGGAGGGTGAATCAGAAGAAGTAGAAGAAGGAGAAGGAGAAGGTGTAGTCTGGAGGGTGAATCAGAAGAAGTAGACGAAGGAGAAGGAGAAGGTGAAATCTGGAGGGTGAATCAGAAGAAGCAGAAGAAGGAAAAGGAGAAGGTGAAGTCTGGAGGGTGAATCAGAAGAATCAGAAGAAGGAGAAGGAGAAGGTGAAGTCTGGAGGGTGAATCAGAAGAAGCAGAAGAAAGAGAAGGAGAAGGTGAAGTCTGGAGGGTGAAGCAGAAGAAACAGAAGAAGGAGAAGGAGAAGGTGAAGACTGGAGGGTGAATCAGAAGAAGTAGAAGAAGGAGAAGGAGAAGGTGAAGTCTGGAGGGTGAATCAGAAGAAGTCGAAGAAGGAGAAGCAGAAGGTGAAGTCTGGAGGGTGAATCAGAAGAAGCAGAAGAAGGAGAAGGAGAAGGTGAAGTCTGGAGGTTGAATCAGAAGAAGCAGAAGAAGGAGAAGGAGAAGATGAAGTCTGGAGGGTGAATCGGAAGAAGTAGAAGAAGGAGAAGGAGAAGGTGAAGTCTGGAGGGTGAATCAGAAGAAGTAGAAGAAGGAGAAGGAGAAGGTGTAGTCTGGAGGGTGAATCAGAAGAAGCAGAAGAAGGAGAAGGAGAAGGTGAAGTCTGGAGGGTGAATCAGAAGAAGCAGAATAAGGAGAAGGAGAAGGTGAAGTCAGGAGGGTGAATCAGAAGAAGTAGAAGAAGTTGAAGGAGAAGGTGAAGTCTGGAGGGTGAATCAGAAGAAGCAGAAGAAGGAGAAGGAGAAGGTGAAGTCTGGAGGGTGAATCAGAAGAAGCAGAAGAAGAAGAAGGAGAAGATGAAGTCTGGAGGGTGAATCAGAAGAAGTAGAAGAAGGAGAAGGAGAAGGTGAGGTCTGGAGGGTGAATCAGAAGAAGCAGAAGAAGGAGAAGGAGAAGGTGAAGTCTGGAGGGTGAATCAGAAGAAGCAGAAGAAGGAGAAGGAGAAGGTGAAGTTAGGAGGGTGAATCAGAAGAAGCAGAAGAAGGAGAAGGAGAAGGTGAAGTCAGCGGGGTGAAGCAGAAGAAGTAGAAGAAGGAGAAGGAGAAGGTGAAGTCAGGAGGGTGAAGCAGAAGAAGCAGAAGAAGGAGAAGGAGAAGCTGAAGTCTGGAGGGCGCAGCAGAAGAAGCAGAAGAAGGAGAAGGAGAAGGTGCAGTCTGGAGGGTGAAGCAGAAGAAGCAGAAGAAGGAGAAGGAGAAGGTGAAGTCTGGAGGGTGAAACAGAAGAAGTAGAAGAAGGAGAAGGAGAAGGTCAAGTCAGGAGGTTGAAGCAGAAGAAGCAGAAGAAGGAGAAGGAGAAGGTGAAGTCTGGAGGGTGAATCAGAAGAAGTAGAAGAAGGAGAAGGAGAAGGTGAAGTCAGGAGGGTGAAGCAGAAGAAGCAGAAGAAGGAGAAGGAGAAGGTGAAGTCAGGAGGGTGAAGCAGAAGAAACAGAAGAAGGAGAAGGAGAAGGTGAAGTCTGGAGGGTGAAGCAGAAGAAGCAGAAGAAGGAGAAGGAGAAGGTGAAGTCAGGAGGGTGAATCAGAAGAAGTAGAAGAAGGAGAAGGAGAAGGTGAAGTCTGGAGGGTGAATCAGAAGAAGTAGAAGAAGGAGAAGGAGAAGGTGAAGTCAGGAGGGTGAATCAGAAGATGTAGAAGAAGGAGAAGGAGAAGGTGAAGTCTGGAGGGTGAATCAGAAGAAGCAGAAGAAGGAGAACGGGAAGGTGAAGTCTGGAGGGAGAAGCAGAAGAAGTAGAAGAAGGAGAAGGAGAAGGTGAAGTCTGGAGGGTGAATCAGAAGAAGTAGAAGAAGGAGAAGGCGAAGGGAATGTCTGGAGGGTGAATCAGAAGAAGTAGAAGAAGGAGAAGGAGAAGGTGAAGTCTGGAGGGTGAATCGGAAGAAGCATAAGAAGGAGAAGGAGAAGGTGAAGTCTGGAGGGTGAATCAGAAGAAGTAGAAGAAGGAGAAGGAGAAGGTGTAGTCTGGAGGGTGAATCAGAAGAAGTAGACGAAGGAGAAGGAGAAGGTGAAATCTGGAGGGTGAATCAGAAGAAGCAGAAGAAGGAAAAGGAGAAGGTGAAGTCTGGAGGGTGAATCAGAAGAATCAGAAGAAGGAGAAGGAGAAGGTGAAGTCTGGAGGGTGAATCAGAAGAAGCAGAAGAAAGAGAAGGAGAAGGTGAAGTCTGGAGGGTGAAGCAGAAGAAACAGAAGAAGGAGAAGGAGAAGGTGAAGACTGGAGGGTGAATCAGAAGAAGTAGAAGAAGGAGAAGGAGAAGGTGAAGTCTGGAGGGTGAATCAGAAGAAGTAGAAGAAGGAGAAGGAGAAGGTGAAGTCTGGAGGGTGAATCAGAAGAAGCAGAAGGAGGAGAAGGAGAAGGTGAAGTCTGGAGGGTGAATCAGAAGAAGCAGAAGAAGGAGAAGGAGAAGATGAAGTCTGGAGGGTGAATCGGAAGAAGTAGAAGAAGGAGAAGGAGAAGGTGAAGTCTGGAGGGTGAATCAGAAGAAGTAGAAGAAGGAGAACGGGAAGATGAAGTCTGGAGGGAGAAGCAGAAGAAGTAGAAGAAGGAGAAGGAGAAGGTGAAGTCTGGAGGGTGAATCAGAAGAAGTAGAAGAAGGAGAAGGCGAAGGGAATGTCTGGAGGGTGAATCAGAAGAAGTAGAAGAAGGAGAAGGAGAAGGTGAAGTCTGGAGGGTGAATCGGAAGAAGCATAAGAAGGAGAAGGAGAAGGTGAAGTCTGGAGGGTGAATCAGAAGAAGTAGAAGAAGGAGAAGGAGAAGGTGTAGTCTGGAGGGTGAATCAGAAGAAGTAGACGAAGGAGAAGGAGAAGGTGAAATCTGGAGGGTGAATCAGAAGAAGCAGAAGAAGGAAAAGGAGAAGGTGAAGTCTGGAGGGTGAATCAGAAGAATCAGAAGAAGGAGAAGGAGAAGGTGAAGTCTGGAGGGTGAATCAGAAGAAGCAGAAGAAAGAGAAGGAGAAGGTGAAGTCTGGAGGGTGAAGCAGAAGAAACAGAAGAAGGAGAAGGAGAAGGTGAAGACTGGAGGGTGAATCAGAAGAAGTAGAAGAAGGAGAAGGAGAAGGTGAAGTCTGGAGGGTGAATCAGAAGAAGTAGAAGAAGGAGAAGGAGAAGGTGAAGTCTGGAGGGTGAATCAGAAGAAGCAGAAGAAGGAGAAGGAGAAGGTGAAGTCTGGAGGGTGAATCAGAAGAAGCAGAAGAAGGAGAAGGAGAAGATGAAGTCTGGAGGGTGAATCGGAAGAAGTAGAAGAAGGAGAAGGAGAAGGTGAAGTCTGGAGGGTGAATCAGAAGAAGTAGAAGAAGGAGAAGGAGAAGTTGAAGTCTGGAGGGTGAATCAGAAGAAGCAGAAAAAGGAGAAGGAGAAGGTGAAGTCTGGAGGGTGAATCAGAAGAAGCAGAAGAAGGAGAAGGAGAAGATGAAGTCTGGAGGGTGAATCAGAAGAAGCAGAAGAAGGAGAAGGAGAAGGTGAAGTCTGGAGGGTGAATCAGAAGAAGTAGAAGAAGGAGAAGGAGAAGATGAAGTCTGGAGGGTGAATCAGAAGAAACAGAAGAAGGAGGAGGAGAAGGTGAAGTCTGGAGGGTGAATCAGAAGAAGTAGAAGAAGGAGAAGGAGAAGGTGTAGTCTGGAGGGTGAATCAGAAGAAGTAGACGAAGGAGAAGGAGAAGGTGAAGTCTGGAGGGTGAATCAGAAGAAGCAGAAGAAGGGGAAGGTGAAGGTGATGTCTGGAGGGTGAATCAGAAGAAGTAGAAGAAGGAGAAGGAGAAGGTGAAGTCTGGAGGGTGAATCAGAAGAAGCAGAAGAAGGAGAAGTAGAAGGTGAAGTCTGGAGGGTGAATCAGAAGAAGCAGAAGAAGGAGAAGGAGAAGGTGAAGTCTGGAGGGTGAATCAGAAGAAGTAGAAGAAGGAGAAGGAGAAGTTGAAGTCTGGAGGGTGAAGCAGAAGAAGTAGAAGATGGAGAAGGAGAAGGTGAAGTCAGGAGGGTGAATCAGAAGAAGTAGAAGAAGGAGAAGGAGAAGGTGAAGTCAGGAGGGTGAATCAGAAGAAGCAGAAGATGGAGAAGGAGAAGGTGAAGTCTGGAGGGTGAATCAGAAGAATCAGAAGAAGGAGAAGGAGAAGGTGAAGTCTGGAGGGTGAATCAGAAGAAGCAAAGGAAGGAGAAGGAGAAGGTGAAGTCTGGAGGGTGAATCAGAAGAAGCAGAATAAGGAGAAGGAGAAGGTGAAGTCTGGAGGGTGAATCAGAAGAAGCAGAATAAGGAGAAGGAGAAGGTGAAGTCTGGAGGGTGAATCAGAAGAAGTAGAAGAAGGAGAAGGAGAAGGTGAAGTCTGGAGGGTGAAGCAGAAGAAGGAGAAGAAGGAGAAGGAGAAGGTGAAGTCAGGAGGGTGAATCAGAAGAAGTAGAAGAAGGAGAAGGAGAAGGTGAAGTCAGGAGGGTGAATCAGAAGAAGCAGAAGAAGGAGAAGGAGAAGGTGAAGTCTGGAGGGTGAATCAGAAGAATCAGAAGAAGGAGAAGGAGAAGGTGAAGTCTGGAGGGTGAATCAGAAGAAGCAGAAGAAAGAGAAGGAGAAGGTGAAGTCTGGAGGGTGAAGCAGAAGAAACAGAAGAAGGAGAAGGAGAAGGTGAAGACTGGAGGGTGAATCAGAAGAAGTAGAAGAAGGAGAAGGAGAAGGTGAAGTCTGGAGGGTGAATCAGAAGAAGTAGAAGAAGGAGAAGGAGAAGGTGAAGTCTGGAGGGTGAATCAGAAGAAGCAGAAGAAGGAGAAGGAGAAGGTGAAGTCTGGAGGGTGAATCAGAAGAAGCAGAAGAAGGAGAAGGAGAAGATGAAGTCTGGAGGGTGAATCGGAAGAAGTAGAAGAAGGAGAAGGAGAAGGTGAAGTCTGGTGGGTGAATCAGAAGAAGTAGAAGAAGGAGAAGGAGAAGTTGAAGTCTGGAGGGTGAATCAGAAGAAGCAGAAGAAGGAGAAGGAGAAGGTGAAGTCTGGAGGGTGAATCAGAAGAAGCAGAAGAAGGAGAAGGAGAAGATGAAGTCTGGAGGGTGAATCAGAAGAAGTAGAAGAAGGAGAAGGAGAAGGTGAAGTCTGGAGGGTGAATCAGAAGAAGTAGAAGAAGGAGAAGGAGAAGATGAAGTCTGGAGGGTGAATCAGAAGAAACAGAAGAAGGAGAAGGAGAAGGTGAAGTCTGGAGGGTGAATCAGAAGAAGAAGAAGAAGGAGAAGGAGAAGGTGTAGTCTGGAGGGTGAATCAGAAGAAGTAGACGAAGGAGAAGGAGAAGGTGAAGTCTGGAGGGTGAATCAGAAGAAGCAGAAGAAGGAGAAGGAGAAGGTGAAGTCTGGAGGGTGAATCAGAAGAAGTAGAAGAAGGAGAAGGAGAAGGTGAAGTCTGGAGGGTGAATCAGAAGAAGCAGAAGAAGGAGAAGGAGAAGGTGAAGTCTGGAGGGTGAATCAGAAGAAGCAGAAGAAGGAGAAGGTGAAGTCTGGAGGGTGAATCAGAAGAAGTAGAAGAAGGAGAAGGAGAAGTTGTAGTCTGGAGGGTGAAGCAGAAGAAGTAGAAGAAGGAGAAGGAGAAGGTGAAGTCAGGAGGGTGAATCAGAAGAAGTAGAAGAAGGAGAAGGAGAAGGTGAAGTCAGGAGGGTGAATCAGAAGAAGCAGAAGAAGGAGATAGAGAAGGTGAAGTCTGGAGGGTGAATCAGAAGAATCAGAAGAAGCAGAAGGAGAAGGTGAAGTCTGGAGGGTGAAGCAGAAGAAGCAGAAGAAAGAGAAGGAGAAGGTGAAGTCTGGAGGGTGAAGCAGAAGAAACAGAAGAAGGAGAAGGAGAAGGTGAAGACTGGAGGGTGAATCAGAAGAAGTAGAAGAAGGAGAAGGAGAAGGTGAAGTCTGGAGGGTGAATCAGAAGAAGCAGAAGAAGGAGAAGGAGAAGGTGAAGTCTGGAGGGTGAATCAGAAGAAGCAGAAGAAGGAGAAGGAGAAGGTGAAGACTGGAGGGTGAATCAGAAGAAGCAGAAGAAGGAGAAGGAGAAGATGAAGTCTGGAGGGTGAATCAGAAGAAGTAGAAGATGGAGAAGGAGAAGGTGAGGTCTGGAGGGTGAATCAGAAGAAGCAGAAGAAGGAGAAGGAGAAGGTGAAGTCTGGAGGGTGAATCAGAAGAAGCAGAAGAAGGAGAAGGAGAAGGTGAAGTCTGGAGGGTGAATCAGAAGAAGCAGAAGAAGGAGAAGGAGAAGGTGAAGTCAGGAGGGTGAATCAGAAGAAGCAGAAGAAGGAGAAGGAGAAGGTGAAGTTAGGAGGGTGAATCAGAAGAAGCAGAAGAAGGAGAAGGAGCAGGTGAAGTCAGGGGGTGTAGCAGAAGAAGTAGAAGAAGGAGAAGGAGAAGGTGAAGTCAGGACGGTGAAGCAGAAGAAGCAGAAGAAGGAGAAGGAGAAGGTGAAGCCTGGAGGGCGCAGCAGAAGAAGCAGAAGAAGGAGAAGGAGAAGGTGAAGTCTGGAGTGTGAAGCAGAAGAAGCAGAAGAAGGAGAAGGAGAAGGTGAAGTCTGGAGGGCGCAGCAGAAGAAGCAGAAGAAGGAGAATGAGAAGGTGAAGTCTGGAGGGTGAATCAGAAGAAGCAGAAGAAGGAGAAGGAGAAGGTGAAGTCTGGAGGGTGAAGCAGAAGAAGTAGAAGAAGGAGAAGGAGAAGGTGAAGTCAGGAGGGTGAATCAGAAGAAGTAGAAGAAGGAGAAGGAGAAGGTGAAGTCAGGAGGGTGAATCAGAAGAAGCAGAAGAAGGAGAAGGAGAAGGTGAAGTCTGGAGGGTGAATCAGAAGAATCAGAAGAAGGAGAAGGAGAAGGTGAAGTCTGGAGGGTGAATCAGAAGAAGCAGAAGAAAGAGAAGGAGAAGGTGAAGTCTGGAGGGTGAAGCAGAAGAAACAGAAGAAGGAGAAGGAGAAGGTGAAGACTGGAGGGTGAATTAGAAGAAGTAGAAGAAGGAGAAGGAGAAGGTGAAGTCTGGAGGGTGAATCAGAAGAAGTAGAAGAAGGAGAAGGAGAAGTTGAAGTCTGGAGGGTGAATCAGAAGAAGCAGAAGAAGGAGAAGGAGAAGGTGAAGTCTGGAGGGTGAATCAGAAGAAGCAGAAGAAGGAGAAGGAGAAGATGAAGTCTGGAGGGTGAATCAGAAGAAGTAGAAGAAGGAGAAGGAGAAGGTGAAGTCTGGAGGGTGAATCAGAAGAAGTAGAAGAAGGAGAAGGAGAAGATGAAGTCTGGAGGGTGAATCAGAAGAAACAGAAGAAGGAGAAGGAGAAGGTGAAGTCTGGAGGGTGAATCAGAAGAAGTAGAAGAAGGAGAAGGAGAAGGTGTAGTCTGGAGGGTGAATCAGAAGAAGTAGACGAAGGAGAAGGAGAAGGTGAAGTCTGGAGGGTGAATCAGAAGAAGCAGAAGAAGGAGAAGGAGAAGGTGAAGTCTGGAGGGTGAATCAGATGAAGTAGAAGAAGGAGAAGGAGAAGGTGAAGTCTGGAGGGTGAATCAGAAGAAGCAGAAGAAGGAGAAGGAGAAGGTGAAGTCTGGAGGGTGAATCAGAAGAAGCAGAAGAAGGAGAAGGAGAAGGTGAAGTCTGGAGGGTGAATCAGAAGAAGTAGAAGAAGGAGAAGGAGAAGTTGAAGTCTGGAGGGTGAAGCAGAAGAAGTAGAAGATGGAGAAGGAGAAGGTGAAGTCAGGAGGGTGAATCAGAAGAAGTAGAAGAAGGAGAAGGAGAAGGTGAAGTCAGGAGGGTGAATCAGAAGAAGCAGAAGATGGAGAAGGAGAAGGTGAAGTCTGGAGGGTGAATCAGAAGAATCAGAAGAAGGAGAAGGAGAAGGTGAAGTCTGGAGTGTGAATCAGAAGAAGCAGAGGAAGGAGAAGGAGAAGGTGAAGTCTGGAGGGTGAATCAGAAGAAGCAGAATAAGGAGAAGGAGAAGGTGAAGTCTGGAGGGTGAATCAGAAGAAGCAGAATAAGGAGAAGGAGAAGGTGAAGTCTGGAGGGTGAATCAGAAGAAGCAGAAGAAGGAGAAGGAGAAGGTGAAGTCTGGAGTGTGAATCAGAAGAAGCAGAAGAAGGAGAAGGAGAAGGTGAAGTCTGGAGGGTGAAGCAGAAGAAGTAGAAGAAGGAGAAGGAGAAGGTGAAGTCAGGAGGGTGAATCAGAAGAAGTAGAAGAAGGAGAAGGAGAAGGTGAAGTCAGGAGGGTGAATCAGAAGAAGCAGAAGAAGGAGAAGGAGAAGGTGAAGTCTGGAGGGTGAATCAGAAGAATCAGAAGAAGGAGAAGGAGAAGGTGAAGTCTGGAGGGTGAATCAGAAGAAGCAGAAGAAAGAGAAGGAGAAGGTGAAGTCTGGAGGGTGAAGCAGAAGAAACAGAAGTAGGAGAAGGAGAAGGTGAAGACTGGAGGGTGAATCAGAAGAAGTAGAAGAAGGAGAAGGAGAAGGTGAAGTCTGGAGGGTGAATCACAAGAAGTAGAAGAAGGAGAAGGAGAAGGTGAAGTCTGGAGGGTGAATCAGAAGAAGCAGAAGAAGGAGAAGGAGAAGGTGAAGTCTGGAGGGTGAATCAGAAGAAGCAGAAGAAGGAGAAGGATAAGATGAAGTCTGTAGGGTGAATCGGAAGAAGTAGAAGAAGGAGAAGGAGAAGGTGAAGTCTGGAGGGTGAATCAGAAGAAGCAGAAGAAGGAGAAGGAGAAGGTGAAGTCTGGAGGGTGAATCAGAAGAAGCAGAAGAAGGAGAAGGAGAAGATGAAGTCTGGAGGGTGAATCAGAAGAAGTAGAAGAAGGAGAAGGAGAAGGTGAAGTCTGGAGGGTGAATCAGAAGAAGTAGAAGAAGGAAAAGGAGAAGATGAAGTCTGGAGGGTGAATCAGAAGAAACAGAAGAAGGAGGAGGAGAAGGTGAAGTCTGGAGGGTGAATCAGAAGAAGTAGAAGAAGGAGAAGGAGAAGGTGTAGTCTGGAGGGTGAATCAGAAGAAGTAGACGAAGGAGAAGGAGAAGGTGAAGTCTGGAGGGTGAATCAGAAGAAGCAGAAGAAGGAGAAGCAGAAGGTGAAGTCTGGAGGGTGAATCAGAAGAAGTAGAAGAAGGAGAAGGAGAAGGTAAAGTCTGGAGGGTGAATCTGAAGAAGCAGAAGAAGGAGAAGGAGAAGGTGAAGTCTGGAGGGTGAATCAGAAGAAGCAGAAGAAGGAGAAGGAGAAGGTGAAGTCTGGAGGGTGAATCAGAAGAAGTAGAAGAAGGTGAAGGAGAAGTTGAAGTCTGGAGGGTGAAGCAGAAGAAGTAGAAGATGGAGAAGGAGAAGGTGAAGTCAGGAGGGTGAATCAGAAGAAGTAGAAGAAGGAGAAGGAGAAGGTGAAGTCAGGAGGGTGAATCAGAAGAAGCAGAAGTTGGAGAAGGAGAAGGTGAAGTCTGGAGGGTGAATCAGAAGAATCAGAAGAAGGAGAAGGAGAAGGTGAAGTCTGGAGGGTGAATCAGAAGAAGCAAAGGAAGGAGAAGGAGAAGGTGAAGTCTGGAGGGTGAATCAGAAGAAGCAGAATAAGGAGAAGGAGAAGGTGAAGTCTGGAGGGTGAATCAGAAGAAGCAGTATAAGGAGAAGGAGAAGGTGAAGTCTGGAGGGTGAATCAGAAGAAGTAGAAGAAGGATAAGGAGAAGGTGAAGTCTGGAGAGTGAAGCAGAAGAAGTAGAAGAAGGAGAAGGAGAAGCTGAAGTCAGGAGGGTGAATCAGAAGAAGTAGAAGAAGGAGAAGGAGAAGGTGAAGTCAGGAGGGTGAATCAGATGAAGCAGAAGAAGGAGAAGGAGAAGGTGAAGTCTGGAGGGTGAATCAGAAGAATCAGAAGAAGGAGAAGGAGAAGGTGAAGTCTGGAGGGTGAATCAGAAGAAGCAGAAGAAAGAGAAGGAGAAGGTGAAGTCTGGAGGGTGAAGCAGAAGAAAGAGAAGAAGGAGAAGGAGAAGGTGAAGACTGGAGGGTGAATCAGAAGAAGTAGAAGAAGGAGAAGGAGAAGGTGAAGTCTGGAGGGTGAAGCAGAAGAAAGAGAAGAAGGAGAAGGAGAAGGTGAAGACTGGAGGGTGAATCAGAAGAAGTAGAAGAAGGAGAAGGAGAAGGTGAAGTCTGGATGGTGAATCAGAAGAAGTAGAAGAAGGAGAAGGAGAAGGTGAAGTCAGGAGGGTGAATCAGAAGAAGTAGAAGAAGGAGAAGGAGAAGGTGAAGTCAGGAGGGTGAATCAGAAGAAGCAGAAGAAGGAGATAGAGAAGGTGAAGTCTGGAGGGTGAATCAGAAGAATCAGAAGAAGCAGAAGGAGAAGGTGAAGTCTGGAGGGTGAAGCAGAAGAAGCAGAAGAAAGAGAAGGAGAAGGTGAAGTCTGGAGGGTGAAGCAGAAGAAACAGAAGAAGGAGAAGGAGAAGGTGAAGACTGGAGGGTGAATCAGAAGAAGTAGAAGAAGGAGAAGGAGAAGGTGAAGTCTGGAGGGTGAATCAGAAGAAGCAGAAGAAGGAGAAGGAGAAGGTGAAGTCTGGAGGGTGAATCAGAAGAAGCAGAAGAAGGAGAAGGAGAAGGTGAAGACTGGAGGGTGAATCAGAAGAAGCAGAAGAAGGAGAAGGAGAAGATGAAGTCTGGAGGGTGAATCAGAAGAAGTAGAAGATGGAGAAGGAGAAGGTGAGGTCTGGAGGGTGAATCAGAAGAAGCAGAAGAAGGAGAAGGAGAAGGTGAAGTCTGGAGGGTGAATCAGAAGAAGCAGAAGAAGGAGAAGGAGAAGGTGAAGTCTGGAGGGTGAATCAGAAGAAGCAGAAGAAGGAGAAGGAGAAGGTGAAGTCAGGAGGGTGAATCAGAAGAAGCAGAAGAAGGAGAAGGAGAAGGTGAAGTTAGGAGGGTGAATCAGAAGAAGCAGAAGAAGGAGAAGGAGCAGGTGAAGTCAGGGGGGTGTAGCAGAAGAAGTAGAAGAAGGAGAAGGAGAAGGTGAAGTCAGGACGGTGAAGCAGAAGAAGCAGAAGAAGGAGAAGGAGAAGGTGAAGCCTGGAGGGCGCAGCAGAAGAAGCAGAAGAAGGAGAAGGAGAAGGTGAAGTCTGGAGTGTGAAGCAGAAGAAGCAGAAGAAGGAGAAGGAGAAGGTGAAGTCTGGAGGGCGCAGCAGAAGAAGCAGAAGAAGGAGAATGAGAAGGTGAAGTCTGGAGGGTGAATCAGAAGAAGCAGAAGAAGGAGAAGGAGAAGGTGAAGTCTGGAGGGTGAATCAGAAGAAGTAGAAGAAGGAGAAGGAGAAGGTGAAGTCTGGAGGGTGAAGCAGAAGAAGTAGAAGAAGGAGAAGGAGAAGGTGAAGTCAGGAGGGTGAATCAGAAGAAGTAGAAGAAGGAGAAGGAGAAGGTGAAGTCAGGAGGGTGAATCAGAAGAAGCAGAAGAAGGAGAAGGAGAAGGTGAAGTCTGGAGGGTGAATCAGAAGAATCAGAAGAAGGAGAAGGAGAAGGTGAAGTCTGGAGGGTGAATCAGAAGAAGCAGAAGAAAGAGAAGGAGAAGGTGAAGTCTGGAGGGTGAAGCAGAAGAAACAGAAGAAGGAGAAGGAGAAGGTGAAGACTGGAGGGTGAATTAGAAGAAGTAGAAGAAGGAGAAGGAGAAGGTGAAGTCTGGAGGGTGAATCAGAAGAAGTAGAAGAAGGAGAAGGAGAAGTTGAAGTCTGGAGGGTGAATCAGAAGAAGCAGAAGAAGGAGAAGGAGAAGGTGAAGTCTGGAGGGTGAATCAGAAGAAGCAGAAGAAGGAGAAGGAGAAGATGAAGTCTGGAGGGTGAATCAGAAGAAGTAGAAGAAGGAGAAGGAGAAGGTGAAGTCTGGAGGGTGAATCAGAAGAAGTAGAAGAAGGAGAAGGAGAAGATGAAGTCTGGAGGGTGAATCAGAAGAAACAGAAGAAGGAGAAGGAGAAGGTGAAGTCTGGAGGGTGAATCAGAAGAAGTAGAAGAAGGAGAAGGAGAAGGTGTAGTCTGGAGGGTGAATCAGAAGAAGTAGACGAAGGAGAAGTAGAAGGTGAAGTCTGGAGGGTGAATCAGAAGAAGCAGAAGAAGGAGAAGGAGAAGGTGAAGTCTGGAGGGTGAATCAGATGAAGTAGAAGAAGGAGAAGGAGAAGGTGAAGTCTGGAGGGTGAATCAGAAGAAGCAGAAGAAGGAGAAGGAGAAGGTGAAGTCTGGAGGGTGAATCAGAAGAAGCAGAAGAAGGAGAAGGAGAAGGTGAAGTCTGGAGGGTGAATCAGAAGAAGTAGAAGAAGGAGAAGGAGAAGTTGAAGTCTGGAGGGTGAAGCAGAAGAAGTAGAAGATGGAGAAGGAGAAGGTGAAGTCAGGAGGGTGAATCAGAAGAAGTAGAAGAAGGAGAAGGAGAAGGTGAAGTCAGGAGGGTGAATCAGAAGAAGCAGAAGATGGAGAAGGAGAAGGTGAAGTCTGGAGGGTGAATCAGAAGAATCAGAAGAAGGAGAAGGAGAAGGTGAAGTCTGGAGTGTGAATCAGAAGAAGCAGAGGAAGGAGAAGGAGAAGGTGAAGTCTGGAGGGTGAATCAGAAGAAGCAGAATAAGGAGAAGGAGAAGGTGAAGTCTGGAGGGTGAATCAGAAGAAGCAGAATAAGGAGAAGGAGAAGGTGAAGTCTGGAGGGTGAATCAGAAGAAGCAGAAGAAGGAGAAGGAGAAGGTGAAGTCTGGAGTGTGAATCAGAAGAAGCAGAAGAAGGAGAAGGAGAAGGTGAAGTCTGGAGGGTGAAGCAGAAGAAGTAGAAGAAGGAGAAGGAGAAGGTGAAGTCAGGAGGGTGAATCAGAAGAAGTAGAAGAAGGAGAAGGAGAAGGTGAAGTGAGGAGGGTGAATCAGAAGAAGCAGAAGAAGGAGAAGGAGAAGGTGAAGTCTGGAGGGTGAATCAGAAGAATCAGAAGAAGGAGAAGGAGAAGGTGAAGTCTGGAGGGTGAATCAGAAGAAGCAGAAGAAAGAGAAGGAGAAGGTGAAGTCTGGAGGGTGAAGCAGAAGAAACAGAAGAAGGAGAAGGAGAAGGTGAAGACTGGAGGGTGAATCAGAAGAAGTAGAAGAAGGAGAAGGAGAAGGTGAAGTCTGGAGGGTGAATCACAAGAAGTAGAAGAAGGAGAAGGAGAAGGTGAAGTCTGGGGGGTGAATCTGAAGAAGCAGAAGAAGGAGAAGGAGAAGGTGAAGTCTGGAGGGTGAATCAGAAGAAGCAGAAGAAGGAGAAGGATAAGATGAAGTCTGGAGGGTGAATCGGAAGAAGTAGAAGAAGGAGAAGGAGAAGGTGAAGTCTGGAGGGTGAATCAGAAGAAGCAGAAGAAGGAGAAGGAGAAGGTGAAGTCTGGAGGGTGAATCAGAAGAAGCAGAAGAAGGAGAAGGAGAAGATGAAGTCTGGAGGGTGAATCAGAAGAAGTAGAAGAAGGAGAAGGAGAAGGTGAAATCTGGAGGGTGAATCAGAAGAAGTAGAAGAAGGAAAAGGAGAAGATGAAGTCTGGAGGGTGAATCAGAAGAAACAGAAGAAGGAGGAGGAGAAGGTGAAGTCTGGAGGGTGAATCAGAAGAAGTAGAAGAAGGAGAAGGAGAAGGTGTAGTCTGGAGGGTGAATCAGAAGAAGTAGACGAAGGAGAAGGAGAAGGTGAAGTCTGGAGGGTGAATCAGAAGAAGCAGAAGAAGGAGAAGGAGAAGGTGAAGTCTGGAGGGTGAATCAGAAGAAGTAGAAGAAGGAGAAGGAGAAGGTAAAGTCTGGAGGGTGAATCTGAAGAAGCAGAAGAAGGAGAAGGAGAAGGTGAAGTCTGGAGGGTGAATCAGAAGAAGCAGAAGAAGGAGAAGGAGAAGGTGAAGTCTGGAGGGTGAATCAGAAGAAGTAGAAGAAGGTGAAGGAGAAGTTGAAGTCTGGAGGGTGAAGCAGAAGAAGTAGAAGATGGAGAAGGAGAAGGTGAAGTCAGGAGGGTGAATCAGAAGAAGTAGAAGAAGGAGAAGGAGAAGGTGAAGTCAGGAGGGTGAATCAGAAGAAGCAGAAGTTGGAGAAGGAGAAGGTGAAGTCTGGAGGGTGAATCAGAAGAATCAGAAGAAGGAGAAGGAGAAGGTGAAGTCTGGAGGGTGAATCAGAAGAAGCAAAGGAAGGAGAAGGAGAAGGTGAAGTCTGGAGGGTGAATCAGAAGAAGCAGAATAAGGAGAAGGAGAAGGTGAAGTCTGGAGGGTGAATCAGAAGAAGCAGAATAAGGAGAAGGAGAAGGTGAAGTCTGGAGGGTGAATCAGAAGAAGTAGAAGAAGGATAAGGAGAAGGTGAAGTCTGGAGGGTGAAGCAGAAGAAGTAGAAGAAGGAGAAGGAGAAGCTGAAGTCAGGAGGGTGAATCAGAAGAAGTAGAAGAAGGAGAAGGAGAAGGTGAAGTCAGGAGGGTGAATCAGATGAAGCAGAAGAAGGAGAAGGAGAAGGTGAAGTCTGGAGGGTGAATCAGAAGAATCAGAAGAAGGAGAAGGAGAAGGTGAAGTCTGGAGGGTGAATCAGAAGAAGCAGAAGAAAGAGAAGGAGAAGGTGAAGTCTGGAGGGTGAAGCAGAAGAAAGAGAAGAAGGAGAAGGAGAAGGTGAAGACTGGAGGGTGAATCAGAAGAAGTAGAAGAAGGAGAAGGAGAAGGTGAAGTCTGGATGGTGAATCAGAAGAAGTAGAAGAAGGAGAAGGAGAAGGTGAAGTCTGGAGGGTGAATCAGAAGAAGCAGAAGAAGGAGAAGGAGAAGGTGAAGTCTGGAGGGTGAATCAGAAGAAGCAGAAGAAGGAGAAGGAGAAGATGAAGTCTGGAGGGTGAATCAGAAGAAGTAGAAGAAGGAGAAGGAGAAGGTGAAGTCTGGAGGGTGAATCAGAAGTAATAGAAGAAGGAGAAGGAGAAGGTGAAGTCTGGAGGGTGAATCAGAAGAAACAGAAGAAGGAGAAGGAGAAGGTGAAGTCTGGAGGGTGAATCAGAAGAAGTAGAAGAAGGAGAAGGAGAAGGTGTAGTCTGGAGGGTGAATCAGAAGAAGTAGACGAAGGAGAAGGAGAAGGTGAAGTCTGGAGGGTGAATCAGAAGAAGCAGAAGAAGGAGATGGAGAAGGTGAAGTCTGGAGGGTGAATCAGAAGAAGTAGAAGAAGGAGAAGGAGAAGGTGAAGTCTGGAGAGTGAATCAGAAGAAGCAGAAGAAGGAGAAGGAGAAGGTGAAGTCTGGATGGTGAATCAGAAGAAGCAGAAGAAGGAGAAGGAGAAGGTGAAGTCTGGAGGGTGATTCAGAAGAAGCAGAATAAGGAGAAGGAGAAGGTGATGTCTGGAGGGTGAATCAGAAGAAGCAGAAGAAGGAGAAGGAGAAGGTGAAGTCTGGAGGGTGAATCAGAAGAAGTAGAAGAAGGAGAAGGAGAAGGTGAAGTCTGGAGGGTGAATCAGAAGAAGTAGAAGAAGGAGAAGGAGAAGGTGAAGTCTGGAGGGTGAATCAGAAGAAGTAGAAGAAGGAGAAGGAGAAGGTGAAGTCTGGAGGGGGAAGCAGAAGAAGTAGAAGAAGGAGAAGGAGAAGGTGAAGTCAGGAGGGTGAATCAGAAGATGTAGAAGAAGGAGAAGGAGAAGGTGAAGTCAGGAGGGTGAATCAGAAGAAGCAGAAGAAGGAGAAGGAGAAGGTGAAGTCTGGAGGGTGAATCAGAAGAATCAGAAGAAGGAGAAGGAGAAGGTGAAGTCTGGAGGGTCAATCAGAAGAAGTAGAAGAAGGAGAAGGAGAAGGTGAAGTCTGGAGGGTGAATCAGAAGAAGCAGAAGAAGGAGAAGGAGAAGGTGAAGTCTGGAGGGTGAATCAGAAGAAGTAGACGAAGGAGAAGGAGAAGGTGAAGTCTGGAGGGTGAATCAGAAGAAGCAGAAGAAGGAGATGGAGAAGGTGAAGTCTGGAGGGTGAATCAGAAGAAGTAGAAGAAGGAGAAGGTGAAGGTGAAGTCTGGAGGGTGAATCAGAAGAAGCAGAAGAAGGAGAAGGAGAAGGTGAAGTCTGGAGGGTGAATCAGAAGAAGCAGAAGAAGGAGAAGGAGAAGGTGAAGTCTGGAGGGTAATTCAGAAGAAGCAGAATAAGGAGAAGGAGAAGGTGAAGTCTGGAGGGTGAATCAGAAGAAGCAGAAGAAGGAGAAGGAGAAGGTGAAGTCTGGAGGGTGAATCAGAAGAAGTAGAAGAAGGAGAAGGAGAAGGTGAAGTCTGGAGAGTGAATCAGAAGAAGTAGAAGAAGGAGAAGGAGAAGGTGAAGTCTGGAGGGTGAATCAGAAGAAGTAGAAGAAGGAGAAGGAGAAGGTGAAGTCTGGAGGTTGAAGCAGAAGAAGTAGAAGAAGGAGAAGGAGAAGGTGAAGTCAGGAGGGTGAATCAGAAGATGTAGAAGAAGGAGAAGGAGAAGGTGAAGTCAGGAGGGTGAATCAGAAGAAGCAGAAGAAGGAGAAGGAGAAGGTGAAGTCTGGAGGGTAAATCAGAAGAAGTAGAAGAAGGAGAAGGAGAAGGTGAAGTCTGGAGGGTGAATCAGAAGAAGCAGAAGAAGGAGAAGGAGAAGGTGAAGTCTGGAGGGTGAATCAGAAGAAGCAGAAGAAGGAGAAGGAGAAGGTGAAGTCTGGAGGGTGAATCAGAAGAAGCAGAAGAAGGAGAAGGAGAAGGTGAAGTCTGGAGGGTGAATCAGAAGAAGCAGAATAAGGAGAAGGAGAAGGTGAAGTCTGGAGGGTGAATCAGAAGAAGCAGAAGAAGGAGAAGGAGAAGGTGAAGTCTGGAGGGTGAATCAGAAGAAGTAGAAGAAGGAGAAGGAGAAGGTGAAGTCTGGAGGGTGAAGCAGAAGAAGTAGAAGAAGGAGAAGGAGAAGGTGAAGTCAGGAGGGTGAATCAGAAGAAGTAGAAGAAGGAGAAGGAGAAGGTGAAGTCAGGAGGGTGAATCAGAAGAAGCAGAAGAAGGAGATAGAGAAGGTGAAGTCTGGAGGGTGAATCAGAAGAATCAGAAGAAGGAGAAGGAGAAGGTGAAGTCTGGAGGGTGAAGCAGAAGAAGCAGAAGAAAGAGAAGGAGAAGGTGAAGTCTGGAGGGTGAAGCAGAAGATACAGAAGAAGGAGAAGGAGAAGGTGAAGACTGGAGGGTGAATCAGAAGAAGTAGAAGAAGGAGAAGGAGAAGGTGAAGTCTGGAGGGTGAATCAGAAGAAATAGAAGAAGGAGAAGGAGAAGGTGAAGTCTGGAGGGTGAATCAGAAGAAGCAGAAGAAGGAGAAGGAGAAGGTGAAGTCTGGAGGGTGAATCAGAAGAAGCAGAAGAAGGAGAAGGAGAAGATGAAGTCTGGAGGGTGAATCAGAAGAAGTAGAAGAAGGAGAAGGAGAAGGTGAGGTCTGGAGGGTGAATCAGAAGAAGCAGAAGAAGGAGAAGGAGAAGGAGAAGGTGAAGTCTGGAGGGTGAATCAGAAGAAGCAGAAGAAGGAGAAGGAGAAGGTGCAGTCTGGAGGGTGAATCAGAAGAAGCAGAAGAAGGAGAAGGAGAAGGTGAAGTCAGGAGGATGAATCAGAAGAAGCAGAAGAAGGAGAAGGAGTAGGTGAAGTTAGGAGGGTGAATCAGAAGAAGCAGAAGAAGGAGAAGGAGCAGGTGAAGTCAGGGGGGTGTAGCAGAAGAAGTAGAAGAAGGAGAAGGAGAAGGTGAAGTCAGGACGGTGAAGCAGAAGAAGGAGAAGGAGAAGGTGAAGCCTGGAGGGCGCAGCAGAAGAAGCAGAAGAAGGAGAAGGAGAAGGTGAAGTCTGGAGTGTGAAGCAGAAGAAGCAGAAGAAGGAGAAGGAGAAGGTGAAGTCTGGAGGGCGCAGCAGAAGAAGCAGAAGAAGGAGAATGAGAAGGTGAAGTCTGGAGGGTGAATCAGAAGAAGCAGAAGAAGGAGAAGGAGAAGGTGAAGTCTGGAGGGTGAATCAGAAGAAGTAGAAGAAGGAGAAGGAGAAGGTGAAGTCTGGAGGGTGAAGCAGAAGAAGTAGAAGAAGGAGAAGGAGAAGATGAAGTCAGGAGGGTGAATCAGAAGAAGTAGAAGAAGGAGAAGGAGAAGGTGAAGTCAGGAGGGTGAATCAGAAGAAGCAGAAGAAGGAGAAGGAGAAGGTGAAGTCTGGAGGGTGAATCAGAAGAATCAGAAGAAGGAGAAGGAGAAGGTGAAGTCTGGAGGGTGAATCAGAAGAAGCAGAAGAAAGAGAAGGAGAAGGTGAAGTCTGGAGGGTGAAGCAGAAGAAACAGAAGAAGGAGAAGGAGAAGGTGAAGATTGGAGGGTGAATCAGAAGAAGTAGAAGAAGGAGAAGGAGAAGGTGAAGTCTGGAGGGTGAATCAGAAGAAGTAGAAGAAGGAGAAGGATAAGTTGAAGTCTGGAGGGTGAATCAGAAGAAGCAGAAGAAGGAGAAGGAGAAGGTGAAGTCTGGAGGGTGAATCAGAAGAAGCAGAAGAAGGAGAAGGAGAAGATGAAGTCCGGAGGGTGAATCAGAAGAAGTAGAAGAAGGAGAAGGAGAAGGTGAAGTCTGGAGGGTGAATCAGAAGAAGTAGAAGAAGGAGAAGGAGAAGATGAAGTCTGGAGGGTGAATCAGAAGAAACAGAAGAAGGAGAAGGAGAAGGTGAAGTCTGGAGGGTGAATCAGAAGAAGTAGAAGAAGCAGAAGGAGAAGGTGTAGTCTGGAGGGTGAATCAGAAGAAGTAGACGAAGGAGAAGGAGAAGGTGAAGTCTGGAGGGTGAATCAGAAGAAGCAGAAGAAGGAGAAGGAGAAGGTTAAGTCTGGAGGGTGAATCAGAAGAAGTAGAAGAAGGAGAAGGAGAAGGTGAAGTCTGGAGGGTGAATCAGAAGAAGCAGAAGAAGGAGAAGGAGAAGGTGAAGTCTGGAGGGTGAATCAGAAGAAGCAGAAGAAGGAGAAGGAGAAGGTGAAGTCTGGAGGGTGAATCAGAAGAAGCAGAATAAGGAGAAGGAGAAGGTGAAGTCTGGAGGGTGAATCAGAAGAAGCAGAAGAAGGAGAAGGAGAAGGTGAAGTCTGGAGGGTGAATCAGAAGAAGTAGAAGAAGGAGAAGGAGAAGATGAAGTCTGGAGGGTGAATCAGAAGAAGTAGAAGAAGGAGAAGGAGAAGGTGAAGTCTGGAGGGTGAATCAGAAGAAGTAGAAGAAGGAGAAGGAGAAGATGAAGTCTGGAGGGTGAATCAGAAGAAACAGAAGAAGGAGAAGGAGAAGGTGAAGTCTGGAGGGTGAATCAGAAGAAGTAGAAGAAGGAGAAGGAGAAGGTGTAGTCTGGAGGGTGAATCAGAAGAAGTAGACGAAGGAGAAGGAGAAGGTGAAGTCTGGAGGGTGAATCAGAAGAAGCAGAAGAAGGAGAAGGAGAAGGTGAAGTCTGGAGGGTGAATCAGAAGAAGTAGAAGAAGGAGAAGGAGAAGGTGAAGTCTGGAGGGTGAATCAGAAGAAGCAGAATAAGGAGAAGGAGAAGGTGAAGTCTGGAGGGTGAATCAGAAGAAGCAGAAGAAGGAGAAGGAGAAGGTGAAGTCTGGAGGGTGAATCAGAAGAAGTAGAAGAAGGAGAAGGAGAAGATGAAGTCTGGAGGGTGAATCAGAAGAAGTAGAAGAAGGAGAAGGAGAAGGTGAAGTCTGGAGGGTGAATCAGAAGAAGTAGAAGAAGGAGAAGGAGAAGATGAAGTCTGGAGGGTGAATCAGAAGAAACAGAAGAATGAGAAGGAGAAGGTGAAGTCTGGAGGGTGAATCAGAAGAAGTAGAAGAAGGAGAAGGAGAAGGTGTAGTCTGGAGGGTGAATCAGAAGAAGTAGACGAAGGAGAAGGAGAAGGTGAAGTCTGGAGGGTGAATCAGAAGAAGCAGAAGAAGGAGAAGGAGAAGGTGAAGTCTGGAGGGTGAATCAGAAGAAGTAGAAGAAGGAGAAGGAGAAGGTGAAGTCTGGAGGGTGAATCAGAAGAAGCAGAAGAAGGAGAAGGAGAAGGTGAAGTCTGGAGGGTGAATCAGAAGAAGCAGAAGAAGGAGAAGGAGAAGGTGAAGTCTGGAGGGTGAATCAGAAGAAGTAGAAGAAGGAGAAGGAGAAGTTGAAGTCTGGAGGGTGAATCAGAAGAAGTAGAAGATGGAGAAGGAGAAGGTGAAGTCAGGAGGGTGAATCAGAAGAAGTAGAAGAAGGAGAAGGAGAAGGTGAAGTCAGGAGGGTGAATCAGAAGAAGCAGAAGATGGAGAAGGAGAAGGTGAAGTCTGGAGGGTGAATCAGAAGAATCAGAAGAAGGAGAAGGAGAAGGTGAAGTCTGGAGGGTGAATCAGAAGAAGCAAAGGAAGGAGAAGGAGAAGGTGAACTCTGGAGGGTGAATCAGAAGAAGCAGAAAAAGGAGAAGGAGAAGTTGAAGTCTGGAGGGTGAATCAGAAGAAGCAGAATAAGGAGAAGGAGAAGGTGAAGTCTGGAGGGTGAATCAGAAGAAGCAGAAGAAGGAGAAGGAGAAGTTGAAGTCTGGAGGGTGAATCAGAAGAAGTAGAAGAAGGAGAAGGAGAAGGTGAAGTCTGGAGGGTGAAGCAGAAGAAGTAGAAGAAGGAGAAGGAGAAGGTGAAGTCAGGAGGGTGAATCAGAAGAAGTAGAAGAAGGAGAAGGAGAAGGTGAAGTCAGGAGGGTGTATCAGAAGAAGCAGAAGAAGGAGAAGGAGAAGGTGAAGTCTGGAGGGTGAATCAGAAGAATCAGAAGAAGGAGAAGGAGAAGGTGAAGTCTGGAGGGTGAATCAGAAGAAGCAGAAGAAAGAGAAGGAGAAGATGAAGTCTGGAGGGTGAAGCAGAAGAAACAGAAGAAGGAGAAGGAGAAGGTGAAGACTGGAGGGTGAATCAGAAGAAGTAGAAGAAGGAGAAGGAGAAGGTGAAGTCTGGAGGGTGAATCAGAAGAAGTAGAAGAAGGAGAAGATGAAGTCTGGAGGGTGAATCAGAAGAAGTAGAAGAAGGAGAAGGAGAAGGTGAAGTCTGGAGGGTGAATCAGAAGTAGTAGAAGAAGGAGAAGGAGAAGGTGAAGTCTGGAGGGTGAATCAGAAGAAACAGAAGAAGGAGAAGGAGAAGTTGAAGTCTGGAGGGTGAATCAGAAGAAGTAGAAGAAGGAGAAGGAGAAGGTGTAGTCTGGAGGGTGAATCAGAAGAAGTAGACGAAGGAGAAGGAGAAGGTGAAGTCTGGAGGGTGAATCAGAAGAAGCAGAAGAAGGAGATGGAGAAGGTGAAGTCTGGAGGGTGAATCAGAAGAAGTAGAAGAAGGAGAAGGAGAAGGTGAAGTCTGAAGGGTGAATCAGAAGAAGCAGAAGAAGGAGAAGGAGAAGGTGAAGTCTGGAGGGTGAATCAGAAGAAGCAGAAGAAGGAGAAGGAGAAGGTGAAGTCTGGAGGGTGATTCAGAAGAAGCAGAATAAGGAGAAGGAGAAGGTGATGTCTGGAGGGTGAATCAGAAGAAGCAGAAGAAGGAGAAGGAGAAGGTGAAGTCTGGAGGGTGAATCAGAAGAAGCAGAAGAAGGAGAAGGAGAAGGTGAAGTCTGGAGGGTGAATCAGAAGAAGCAGAAGAAGGAGAAGGAGAAGGTGAAGTCTGGAGGGTGAAGCAGAAGAAGTAGAAGAAGGAGAAGGAGAAGGTGAAGTCAGGAGGGTGAATCAGAAGAAGTAGAAGAAGGAGAAGGAGAAGGTGAAGTCAGGAGGGTGAATCAGAAGAAGCAGAAGAAGGAGAAGGAGAAGGTGAAGTCTGGAGGGTGAATCAGAAGAATCAGAAGAAGGAGAAGGAGAAGGTGAAGTCTGGAGGGTGAATCAGAAGAAGCAGAAGAAAGAGAAGGAGAAGGTGAAGTCTGGAGGGTGAATCAGAAGAAGTAGAAGAAGGAGAAGGAGAAGGTGAAGTCTGGAGGGTGATTCAGAAGAAGCAGAAGAAGGAGAAGGAGAAGGTGAAGTCTGGAGGGTGAATCAGAAGAAGCAGAAGAAGGAGAAGGAGAAGATGAAGTCTGGAGGGTGAATCGGAAGAAGTAGAAGAAGGAGAAGGAGAAGGTGAAGTCTGGAGGGTGAATCAGAAGAAGTAGAAGAAGGAGAAGGAGAAGTTGAAGTCTGGAGGGTGAATCAGAAGAAGCAGAAGAAGGAGAAGGAGAAGGTGAAGTCTGGAGGGTGAATCAGAAGAAGCAGAAGAAGGAGAAGGAGAAGATGAAGTCTGGAGGGTGAATCAGAAGAAGTAGAAGAAGGAGAAGGAGAAGGTGAAGTCTGGAGGGTGAATCAGAAGAAGGAGAAGAAGGAGAAGGAGAAGATGAAGTCTGGAGGGTGAATCAGAAGAAGCAGAAGAAGGAGAAGGAGAAGGTGAAGTCTGGAGGGTGAATCAGAAGAAGCAGAAGAAGGAGAAGGAGAAGATGAAGTCTGGAGGGTGAATCAGAAGAAGTAGAAGAAGGAGAAGGAGAAGGTGAAGTCTGGAGGGTGAATCAGAAGAAGGAGAAGAAGGAGAAGGAGAAGATGAAGTCTGGAGGGTGAATCAGAAGAAACAGAAGAAGGAGGAGGAGAAGGTGAAGTCTGGAGGGTGAATCAGAAGAAGTAGAAGAAGGAGAAGGAGAAGGTGTAGTCTGGAGGGTGAATCAGAAGAAGTAGACGAAGGAGAAGGAGAAGGTAAAGTCTGGAGGGTGAATCAGAAGAAGCAGAAGAAGGAGAAGGAGAAGGTGAAATCTGGAGGGTGAATCAGAAGAAGTAGAAGAAGGAGAAGGAGAAGGTGAAGTCTGGAGGGTGAATCAGAAGAAGCAGAAGAAGGAGAAGGAGAAGGTGAAGTCTGGAGGGTGAATCAGAAGAAGCAGAAGAAGGAGAAGGAGAAGGTGAAGTCTGGAGGGTGAATCAGAAGAAGTAGAAGAAGGAGAAGGAGAAGTTGAAGTCTGGAGGGTGAAGCAGAAGAAGTAGAAGATGGAGAAGGAGAAGGTGAAGTCAGGAGGGTGAATCAGAAGAAGTAGAAGAAGGAGAAGGAGAAGGTGAAGTCAGGAGGGTGAATGAGAAGAAGCAGAAGATGGAGAAGGAGAAGGTGAAGTCTGGAGGGTGAATCAGAAGAATCAGAAGAAGGAGAAGGAGAAGGTGAAGTCTGGAGGGTGAATCAGAAGAAGCAAAGGAAGGAGAAGGAGAAGGTGAAGTCTGGAGGGTGAATCAGAAGAAGCAGAATAAGGAGAAGGAGAAGGTGAAGTCTGGAGGGTGAATCAGAAGAAGCAGAATAAGGAGAAGGAGAAGGTGAAGTCTGGAGGGTGAATCAGAAGAAGTAGAAGAAGGAGAAGGAGAAGGTGAAGTCTGGAGGGTGAAGCAGAAGAAGTAGAAGAAGGAGAAGGAGAAGCTGAAGTCAGGAGGGTGAATCAGAAGAAGTAGAAGAAGGAGAAGGAGAAGGTGAAGTCAGGAGGGTGAATCAGAAGAAGCAGAAGAAGGAGAAGGAGTAGGTGAAGTCTGGAGGGTGAATCAGAAGAATCAGAAGAAGGAGAAGGAGAAGGTGAAGTCTGGAGGGTGAATCAGAAGAAGCAGAAGAAAGAGAAGGAGAAGGTGAAGTCTGGAGGGTGAAGCAGAAGAAACAGAAGAAGGAGAAGGAGAAGGTGAAGACTGGAGGGTGAATCAGAAGAAGTAGAAGAAGGAGAAGGAGAAGGTGAAGTCTGGAGGGTGAATCAGAAGAAGTAGAAGAAGGAGAAGGAGAAGGTGAAGCCTGGAGGGTGAATCAGAAGAAGCAGAAGAAGGAGAAGGAGAAGATGAAGTCTGGAGGGTGAATCAGAAGAAGTAGAAGAAGGAGAAGGAGAAGGTGAAGTCTGGAGGGCGAATCAGAAGTAGTAGAAGAAGGAGAAGGAGAAGGTGAAGTCTGCAGGGTGAATCAGAAGAAACAGAAGAAGGAGAAGGAGAAGGTGAAGTCTGGAGGGTGAATCAGAAGAAGTAGAAGAAGGAGAAGGAGAAGGTGTAGTCTGGAGGGTGAATCAGAAGAAGTAGACGAAGGAAAAGGAGAAGGTGAAGTCTGGAGGGTGAATCAGAAGAAGCAGAAGAAGGAGATGGAGAAGGTGAAGTCTGGAGGGTGAATCAGAAGAAGTAGAAGAAGGAGAAGGAGAAGGTGAAGTCTGGAGGGTGAATCAGAAGAAGCAGAAGAAGGAGAAGGAGAAGGTGAAGTCTGGAGGGTGATTCAGAAGAAGCAGAATAAGGAGAAGGAGAAGGTGATGTCTGGAGGGTGAATCAGAAGAAGCAGAAGAAGGAGAAGGAGAAGGTGAAGTCTGGAGGGTGAATCAGAAGAAGTAGAAGAAGGAGAAGGAGAAGGTGAAGTCTGGAGGGTGAATCAGAAGAAGTAGAAGAAGGAGAAGGAGAAGGTGAAGTCTGGAGGGTGAATCAGAAGAAGTAGAAGAAGGAGAAGGAGAAGGTGTAGTCTGGAGGGGGAAGCAGAAGAAGTAGAAGAAGGAGAAGGAGAAGGTGAAGTCAGGAGGGTGAATCAGAAGATGTAGAAGAAGGAGAAGGAGAAGGTGAAGTCAGGAGGGTGAATCAGAAGAAGCAGAAGAAGGAGAAGGAGAAGGTGAAGTCTGGAGGGTGAATCAGAAGAATCAGAAGAAGGAGAAGGAGAAGGTGAAGTCTGGAGGGTGAATCAGAAGAAGTAGAAGAAGGAGAAGGAGAAGGTGAAGTCTGGAGGGTGAATCAGAAGAAGCAGAAGAAGGAGAAGGAGAAGGTGAAGTCTGGAGGGTGAATCAGAAGAAGTAGACGAAGGAGAAGGAGAAGGTGAAGTCTGGAGGGTGAATCAGAAGAAGCAGAAGAAGGAGATGGAGAAGGTGAAGTCTGGAGGGTGAATCAGAAGAAGTAGAAGAAGGAGAAGGTGAAGGTGAAGTCTGGAGGGTGAATCAGAAGAAGCAGAAGAAGGAGAAGGAGAAGGTGAAGTCTGGAGGGTGAATCAGAAGAAGCAGAAGAAGGAGAAGGAGAAGGTGAATTCTGGAGGGTGATTCAGAAGAAGCAGAATAAGGAGAAGGAGAAGGTGAAGTCTGGAGGGTGAATCAGAAGAAGCAGAAGAAGGAGAAGGAGAAGGTGAAGTCTGGAGGGTGAATCAGAAGAAGTAGAAGAAGGAGAAGGAGAAGGTGAAGTCTGGAGGGTGAATCAGAAGAAGTAGAAGAAGGAGAAGGAGAAAGTGAAGTCTGGAGGGTGAATCAGAAGAAGTAGAAGAAGGAGAAGGAGAAGGTGAAGTCTGGAGGGAGAAGCAGAAGAAGTAGAAGAAGGAGAAGGAGAAGGAGAAGTCAGGAGGGTGAATCAGAAGATGTAGAAGAAGGAGAAGGAGAAGGTGAAGTCATGAGGGTGAATCAGAAGAAGCAGAAGAAGGAGAAGGAGAAGGTGAAGTCTGGAGGGTGAATCAGAAGAAGTAGAAGAAGGAGAAGGAGAAGGTGAAGTCTGGAGGGTGAATCAGAAGAAGCAGAAGAAGGAGAAGGAGAAGGTGAAGTCTGGAGGGTGAATCAGAAGAAGCAGAAGAAGGAGAAGGAGAAGGTGAAGTCTGGAGGGTGAATCAGAAGAAGCAGAAGAAGGAGAAGGAGAAGGTGAAGTCTGGAGGGTGAATCAGAAGAAGCAGAATAAGGAGAAGGAGAAGGTTAAGTCTGGAGGGTGAATCAGAAGAAGCAGAAGAAGGAGAAGGAGAAGGTGAAGTCTGGAGGGTGAATCAGAAGAAGTAGAAGAAGGAGAAGGAGAAGGTGAAGTCTGGAGGGTGAAGCAGAAGAAGTAGAAGAAGGAGAAGGAGAAGGTGAAGTCAGGAGGGTGAATCAGAAGAAGTAGAAGAAGGAGAAGGAGAAGGTGAAGTCAGGAGGGTGAATCAGAAGAAGCAGAAGAAGGAGATAGAGAAGGTGAAGTCTGGAGGATTAATCAGAAGAATCAGAAGAAGGAGAAGGAGAAGGTGAAGTCTGGAGGGTGAAGCAGAAGAAGCAGAAGAAAGAGAAGGAGAAGGTGAAGTCTGGAGGGTGAAGCAGAAGAAACAGAAGAAGGAGAAGGAGAAGGTGAAGACTGGAGGGTGAATCAGAAGAAGTAGAAGAAGGAGAAGGAGAAGGTGAAGTCTGGAGGGTGAATCAGAAGAAGTAGAAGAAGGAGAAGGAGAAGGTGAAGTCTGGAGGGTGAATCAGAAGAAGCAGAAGAAGGAGAAGGAGAAGGTGAAGTCTGGAGGGTGAATCAGAAGAAGCAGAAGAAGGAGAAGGAGAAGATGAAGTCTGGAGGGTGAATCAGAAGAAGTAGAAGAAGGAGAAGGAGAAGGTGAGGTCTGGAGGGTGAATCAGAAGAAGCAGAAGAAGGAGAAGGAGAAGGTGAAGTCTGGAGGGTGAATCAGAAGAAGCAGAAGAAGGAGAAGGAGAAGGTGAAGTCTGGAGGGTGAATCAGAAGAAGCAGAAGAAGGAGAAGGAGAAGGTGAAGTCAGGAGGGTGAATCAGAAGAAGCAGAAGAAGGAGAAGGAGTAGGTGAAGTTAGGAGGGTGAATCAGAAGAAGCAGAAGAAGGAGAAGGAGCAGGTGAAGTCAGGGGGGTGTAGCAGAAGAAGTAGAAGAAGGAGAAGGAGAAGGTGAAGTCAGGACGGTGAAGCAGAAGAAGCAGAAGAAGGAGAAGGAGAAGGTGAAGCCTGGAGGGCGCAGCAGAAGAAGCAGAAGAAGGAGAAGGAGAAGGTGAAGTCTGGAGTGTGAAGCAGAAGAAGCAGAAGAAGGAGAAGGAGAAGGTGAAGTCTGGAGGGTGAATCAGAAGAAGTAGAAGAAGGAGAAGGAGAAGGTGAAGTCTGGAGGGTGAAGCAGAAGAAGTAGAAGAAGGAGAAGGAGAAGGTGAAGTCAGGAGGGTGAATCAGAAGATGTAGAAGAAGGAGAAGGAGAAGGTGAAGTCAGGAGGGTGAATCAGAAGAAGCAGAAGAAGGAGAAGGAGAAGGTGAAGTCTGGAGGGTGAATCAGAAGAAGTAGAAGAAGGAGAAGGAGAAGATGAAGTCTGGAGGGTGAATCAGAAGAAAGAGAAGAAGGAGAAGGAGAAGGTGAAGTCTGGAGGGTGAATCAGAAGAAGTAGAAGAAGGAGAAGGAGAAGGTATAGTCTGGAGGGTGAATCAGAAGAAGTAGACGAAGGAGAAGGAGAAGGTGAAGTCTGGAGGGTGAATCAGAAGAAGCAGATGAAGGAGAAGGAGAAGGTTAAGTCTGGAGGGTGAATCAGAAGAAGTAGAAGAAGGAGAAGGAGAAGGTGAAGTCTGGAGGGTGAATCAGAAGAAGCAGAAGAAGGAGAAGGAGAAGGTGAAGTCTGGAGGGTGAATCAGAAGAAGCAGAAGAAGGAGAAGGAGAAGGTGAAGTCTGGAGGGTGAATCAGAAGAAGCAGAATAAGGAGAAGGAGAAGGTGAAGTCTGGAGGGTGAATCAGAAGAAGCAGAAGAAGGAGAAGGAGAAGGTGAAGTCTGGAGGGTGAATCAGAAGAAGTAGAAGAAGGAGAAGGAGAAGATGAAGTCTGGAGGGTGAATCAGAAGAAGTAGAAGAAGGAGAAGGAGAAGGTGAAGTCTGGAGGGTGAATCAGAAGAAGTAGAAGAAGGAGAAGGAGAAGATGAAGTCTGGAGGGTGAATCAGAAGAAACAGAAGAAGGAGAAGGAGAAGGTGAAGTCTGTAGGGTGAATCAGAAGAAGTAGAAGAAGGAGAAGGAGAAGGTGAAGTCTGGAGGGTGAATCAGAAGAAGCAGAAGAAGGAGAAGGAGAAGGTGAAGTCTGGAGGGTGAATCAGAAGAAGTAGAAGAAGGAGAAAGAGAAGGTGAAGTCTGGAGGGTGAATCAGAAGAAGCAGAATAAGGAGAAGGAGAAGGTGAAGTCTGGAGGGTGAACCAGAAGAAGCAGAAGAAGGAGAAGGAGAAGGTGAAGTCTGGAGGGTGAATCAGAAGAAGTAGAAGAAGGAGAAGGAGAAGATGAAGTCTGGAGGGTGAATCAGAAGAAGTAGAAGAAGGAGAAGGAGAAGGTGAAGTCTGGAGGGTGAATCAGAAGAGGTAGAAGAAGGAGAAGGAGAAGATGAAGTCTGGAGGGTGAATCAGAAGAAACAGAAGAATGAGAAGGAGAAGGTGAAGTCTGGAGGGTGAATCAGAAGAAGTAGAAGAAGGAGAAGGAGAAGGTGTAGTCTGGAGGGTGAATCAGAAGAAGTAGACGAAGGAGAAGGAGAAGGTGAAGTCTGGAGGGTGAATCAGAAGAAGCAGAAGAAGGAGAAGGAGAAGGTGAAGTCTGGAGGGTGAATCAGAAGAAGTAGAAGAAGGAGAAGGAGAAGGTGTAGTCTGGAGGGGGAAGCAGAAGAAGTAGAAGAAGGAGAAGGAGAAGGTGAAGTCAGGAGGGTGAATCAGAAGATGTAGAAGAAGGAGAAGGAGAAGGTGAAGTCAGGAGGGTGAATCAGAAGAAGCAGAAGAAGGAGAAGGAGAAGGTGAAGTCTGGAGGGTGAATCAGAAGAATCAGAAGAAGGAGAAGGAGAAGGTGAAGTCTGGAGGGTGAATCAGAAGAAGTAGAAGAAGGAGAAGGAGAAGGTGAAGTCTGGAGGGTGAATCAGAAGAAGCAGAAGAAGGAGAAGGAGAAGGTGAAGTCTGGAGGGTGAATCAGAAGAAGTAGACGAAGGAGAAGGAGAAGGTGAAGTCTGGAGGGTGAATCAGAAGAAGCAGAAGAAGGAGATGGAGAAGGTGAAGTCTGGAGGGTGAATCAGAAGAAGCAGAAGAAGGAGAAGGAGTAGGTGAAGTCTGGAGGGTGAATCAGAAGAATCAGAAGAAGGAGAAGGAGAAGGTGAAGTCTGGAGGGTGAATCAGAAGAAGCAGAAGAAAGAGAAGGAGAAGGTGAAGTCTGGAGGGTGAATCAGAAGAAGTAGACGAAGGAGAAGGAGAAGGTGAAGTCTGGAGGGTGAATCAGAAGAAGCAGAAGAAGGAGATGGAGAAGGTGAAGTCAGGGGGGTGTAGCAGAAGAAGTAGAAGAAGGAGAAGGAGAAGGTGAAGTCAGGACGGTGAAGCAGAAGAAGCAGAAGAAGGAGAAGGAGAAGGTGAAGCCTGGAGGGCGCAGCAGAAGAAGCAGAAGAAGGAGAAGGAGAAGGTGAAGTCTGGAGTGTGAAGCAGAAGAAGCAGAAGAAGGAGAAGGAGAAGGTGAAGTCTGGAGGGTGAATCAGAAGAAGTAGAAGAAGGAGAAGGAGAAGGTGAAGTCTGGAGGGTGAAGCAGAAGAAGTAGAAGAAGGAGAAGGAGAAGGTGAAGTCAGGAGGGTGAATCAGAAGATGTAGAAGAAGGAGAAGGAGAAGGTGAAGTCAGGAGGGTGAATCAGAAGAAGCAGAAGAAGGAGAAGGAGAAGGTGAAGTCTGGAGGGTGAATCAGAAGAAGTAGAAGAAGGAGAAGGAGAAGATGAAGTCTGGAGGGTGAATCAGAAGAAAGAGAAGAAGGAGAAGGAGAAGGTGAAGTCTGGAGGGTGAATCAGAAGAAGTAGAAGAAGGAGAAGGAGAAGGTATAGTCTGGAGGGTGAATCAGAAGAAGTAGACGAAGGAGAAGGAGAAGGTGAAGTCTGGAGGGTGAATCAGAAGAAGCAGATGAAGGAGAAGGAGAAGGTTAAGTCTGGAGGGTGAATCAGAAGAAGTAGAAGAAGGAGAAGGAGAAGGTGAAGTCTGGAGGGTGAATCAGAAGAAGCAGAAGAAGGAGAAGGAGAAGGTGAAGTCTGGAGGGTGAATCAGAAGAAGCAGAAGAAGGAGAAGGAGAAGGTGAAGTCTGGAGGGTGAATCAGAAGAAGCAGAATAAGGAGAAGGAGAAGGTGAAGTCTGGAGGGTGAATCAGAAGAAGCAGAAGAAGGAGAAGGAGAAGGTGAAGTCTGGAGGGTGAATCAGAAGAAGTAGAAGAAGGAGAAGGAGAAGATGAAGTCTGGAGGGTGAATCAGAAGAAGTAGAAGAAGGAGAAGGAGAAGGTGAAGTCTGGAGGGTGAATCAGAAGAAGTAGAAGAAGGAGAAGGAGAAAGTGAAGTCTGGAGGGTGAATCAGAAGAAGTAGAAGAAGGAGAAGGAGAAGATGAAGTCTGGAGGGTGAATCAGAAGAAGTAGAAGAAGGAGAAGGAGAAGGTGAGGTCTGGAGGGTGAATCAGAAGAAGCAGAAGAAGGAGAAGGAGAAGGTGAAGTCTGGAGGGTGAATCAGAAGAAGTAGAAGAAGGAGAAGGAGTAGGTGAAGTTAGGAGGGTGAATCAGAAGAAGCAGAAGAAGGAGAAGGAGCAGGTGAAGTCAGGGGGGTGTAGCAGAAGAAGTAGAAGAAGGAGAAGGAGAAGGTGAAGTCAGGACGGTGAAGCAGAAGAAGCAGAAGAAGGAGAAGGAGAAGGTGAAGCCTGGAGGGCGCAGCAGAAGAAGCAGAAGAAGGAGAAGGAGAAGGTGAAGTCTGGAGGGTGAATCAGAAGAAGCAGAATAAGGAGAAGGAGAAGGTTAAGTCTGGAGGGTGAATCAGAAGAAGCAGAAGAAGGAGAAGGAGAAGGTGAAGTCAGGAGGGTGAATCAGAAGAAGCAGAAGAAGGAGAAGGAGTAGGTGAAGTTAGGAGGGTGAATCAGAAGAAGCAGAAGAAGGAGAAGGAGCAGGTGAAGTCAGGGGGGTGTAGCAGAAGAAGTAGAAGAAGGAGAAGGAGAAGGTGAAGTCAGGACGGTGAAGCAGAAGAAGCAGAAGAAGGAGAAGGAGAAGGTGAAGCCTGGAGGGCGCAGCAGAAGAAGCAGAAGAAGGAGAAGGAGAAGGTGAAGTCTGGAGTGTGAAGCAGAAGAAGCAGAAGAAGGAGAAGGAGAAGGTGAAGTCTGGAGGGTGAATCAGAAGAAGTAGAAGAAGGAGAAGGAGAAGGTGAAGTCTGGAGGGTGAAGCAGAAGAAGTAGAAGAAGGAGAAGGAGAAGGTGAAGTCAGGAGGGTGAATCAGAAGATGTAGAAGAAGGAGAAGGAGAAGGTGAAGTCAGGAGGGTGAATCAGAAGAAGCAGAAGAAGGAGAAGGAGAAGGTGAAGTCTGGAGGGTGAATCAGATGAAGTAGAAGAAGGAGAAGGAGAAGATGAAGTCTGGAGGGTGAATCAGAAGAAAGAGAAGAAGGAGAAGGAGAAGGTGAAGTCTGGAGGGTGAATCAGAAGAAGTAGAAGAAGGAGAAGGAGAAGGTATAGTCTGGAGGGTGAATCAGAAGAAGTAGACGAAGGAGAAGGAGAAGGTGAAGTCTGGAGGGTGAATCAGAAGAAGCAGATGAAGGAGAAGGAGAAGGTTAAGTCTGGAGGGTGAATCAGAAGAAGTAGAAGAAGGAGAAGGAGAAGGTGAAGTCTGGAGGGTGAATCAGAAGAAGCAGAAGAAGGAGAAGGAGAAGGTGAAGTCTGGAGGGTGAATCAGAAGAAGCAGAAGAAGGAGAAGGAGAAGGTGAAGTCTGGAGGGTGAATCAGAAGAAGCAGAATAAGGAGAAGGAGAAGGTGAAGTCTGGAGGGTGAATCAGAAGAAGCAGAAGAAGGAGAAGGAGAAGGTGAAGTCTGGAGGGTGAATCAGAAGAAGTAGAAGAAGGAGAAGGAGAAGATGAAGTCTGGAGGGTGAATCAGAAGAAGTAGAAGAAGGAGAAGGAGAAGGTGAAGTCTGGAGGGTGAATCAGAAGAAGTAGAAGAAGGAGAAGGAGAAGATGAAGTCTGGAGGGTGAATCAGAAGAAACAGAAGAAGGAGAAGGAGAAGGTGAAGTCTGTAGGGTGAATCAGAAGAAGTAGAAGAAGGAGAAGGAGAAGGTGAAGTCTGGAGGGTGAATCAGAAGAAGCAGAAGAAGGAGAAGGAGAAGGTGAAGTCTGGAGGGTGAATCAGAAGAAGTAGAAGAAGGAGAAAGAGAAGGTGAAGTCTGGAGGGTGAATCAGAAGAAGCAGAATAAGGAGAAGGAGAAGGTGAAGTCTGGAGGGTGAACCAGAAGAAGCAGAAGAAGGAGAAGGAGAAGGTGAAGTCTGGAGGGTGAATCAGAAGAAGTAGAAGAAGGAGAAGGAGAAGATGAAGTCTGGAGGGTGAATCAGAAGAAGTAGAAGAAGGAGAAGGAGAAGGTGAAGTCTGGAGGGTGAATCAGAAGAGGTAGAAGAAGGAGAAGGAGAAGATGAAGTCTGGAGGGTGAATCAGAAGAAACAGAAGAATGAGAAGGAGAAGGTGAAGTCTGGAGGGTGAATCAGAAGAAGTAGAAGAAGGAGAAGGAGAAGGTGTAGTCTGGAGGGTGAATCAGAAGAAGTAGACGAAGGAGAAGGAGAAGGTGAAGTCTGGAGGGTGAATCAGAAGAAGCAGAAGAAGGAGAAGGAGAAGGTGAAGTCTGGAGGGTGAATCAGAAGAAGTAGAAGAAGGAGAAGGAGAAGGTGTAGTCTGGAGGGGGAAGCAGAAGAAGTAGAAGAAGGAGAAGGAGAAGGTGAAGTCAGGAGGGTGAATCAGAAGATGTAGAAGAAGGAGAAGGAGAAGGTGAAGTCAGGAGGGTGAATCAGAAGAAGCAGAAGAAGGAGAAGGAGAAGGTGAAGTCTGGAGGGTGAATCAGAAGAATCAGAAGAAGGAGAAGGAGAAGGTGAAGTCTGGAGGGTGAATCAGAAGAAGTAGAAGAAGGAGAAGGAGAAGGTGAAGTCTGGAGGGTGAAACAGAAGAAGCAGAAGAAGGAGAAGGAGAAGGTGAAGTCTGGAGGGTGAATCAGAAGAAGTAGACGAAGGAGAAGGAGAAGGTGAAGTCTGGAGGGTGAATCAGAAGAAGCAGAAGAAGGAGATGGAGAAGGTGAAGTCTGGAGGGTGAATCAGAAGAAGCAGAAGAAGGAGAAGGAGTAGGTGAAGTCTGGAGGGTGAATCAGAAGAATCAGAAGAAGGAGAAGGAGAAGGTGAAGTCTGGAGGGTGAATCAGAAGAAGCAGAAGAAAGAGAAGGAGAAGGTGAAGTCTGGAGGGTGAAGCAGAAGAAACAGAAGAAGGAGAAGGAGAAGGTGAAGACTGGAGGGTGAATCAGAAGAAGTAGAAGAAGGAGAAGGAGAAGGTGAAGTCTGGAGGGTGAATCAGAAGAAGTAGAAGAAGGAGAAGGAGAAGGTGAAGCCTGGAGGGTGAATCAGAAGAAGCAGAAGAAGGAGAAGGAGAAGATGAAGTCTGGAGGGTGAATCAGAAGAAGTAGAAGAAGGAGAAGGAGAAGGTGAAGTCTGGAGGGCGAATCAGAAGTAGTAGAAGAAGGAGAAGGAGAAGGTGAAGTCTGCAGGGTGAATCAGAAGAAACAGAAGAAGGAGAAGGAGAAGGTGAAGTCTGGAGGGTGAATCAGAAGAAGTAGAAGAAGGAGAAGGAGAAGGTGTAGTCTGGAGGGTGAATCAGAAGAAGTAGACGAAGGAAAAGGAGAAGGTGAAGTCTGGAGGGTGAATCAGAAGAAGCAGAAGAAGGAGATGGAGAAGGTGAAGTCTGGAGGGTGAATCAGAAGAAGTAGAAGAAGGAGAAGGAGAAGGTGAAGTCTGGAGGGTGAATCAGAAGAAGCAGAAGAAGGAGAAGGAGAAGGTGAAGTCTGGAGGGTGATTCAGAAGAAGCAGAATAAGGAGAAGGAGAAGGTGATGTCTGGAGGGTGAATCAGAAGAAGCAGAAGAAGGAGAAGGAGAAGGTGAAGTCTGGAGGGTGAATCAGAAGAAGTAGAAGAAGGAGAAGGAGAAGGTGAAGTCTGGAGGGTGAATCAGAAGAAGTAGAAGAAGGAGAAGGAGAAGGTGAAGTCTGGAGGGTGAATCAGAAGAAGTAGAAGAAGGAGAAGGAGAAGGTGTAGTCTGGAGGGGGAAGCAGAAGAAGTAGAAGAAGGAGAAGGAGAAGGTGAAGTCAGGAGGGTGAATCAGAAGATGTAGAAGAAGGAGAAGGAGAAGGTGAAGTCAGGAGGGTGAATCAGAAGAAGCAGAAGAAGGAGAAGGAGAAGGTGAAGTCTGGAGGGTGAATCAGAAGAATCAGAAGAAGGAGAAGGAGAAGGTGAAGTCTGGAGGGTGAATCAGAAGAAGTAGAAGAAGGAGAAGGAGAAGGTGAAGTCTGGAGGGTGAATCAGAAGAAGCAGAAGAAGGAGAAGGAGAAGGTGAAGTCTGGAGGGTGAATCAGAAGAAGTAGACGAAGGAGAAGGAGAAGGTGAAGTCTGGAGGGTGAATCAGAAGAAGCAGAAGAAGGAGATGGAGAAGGTGAAGTCTGGAGGGTGAATCAGAAGAAGTAGAAGAAGGAGAAGGTGAAGGTGAAGTCTGGAGGGTGAATCAGAAGAAGCAGAAGAAGGAGAAGGAGAAGGTGAAGTCTGGAGGGTGAATCAGAAGAAGCAGAAGAAGGAGAAGGAGAAGGTGAATTCTGGAGGGTGATTCAGAAGAAGCAGAATAAGGAGAAGGAGAAGGTGAAGTCTGGAGGGTGAATCAGAAGAAGCAGAAGAAGGAGAAGGAGAAGGTGAAGTCTGGAGGGTGAATCAGAAGAAGTAGAAGAAGGAGAAGGAGAAGGTGAAGTCTGGAGGGTGAATCAGAAGAAGTAGAAGAAGGAGAAGGAGAAAGTGAAGTCTGGAGGGTGAATCAGAAGAAGTAGAAGAAGGAGAAGGAGAAGGTGAAGTCTGGAGGGAGAAGCAGAAGAAGTAGAAGAAGGAGAAGGAGAAGGTGAAGTCAGGAGGGTGAATCAGAAGATGTAGAAGAAGGAGAAGGAGAAGGTGAAGTCATGAGGGTGAATCAGAAGAAGCAGAAGAAGGAGAAGGAGAAGGTGAAGTCTGGAGGGTGAATCAGAAGAAGTAGAAGAAGGAGAAGGAGAAGGTGAAGTCTGGAGGGTGAATCAGAAGAAGCAGAAGAAGGAGAAGGAGAAGGTGAAGTCTGGAGGGTGAATCAGAAGAAGCAGAAGAAGGAGAAGGAGAAGGTGAAGTCTGGAGGGTGAATCAGAAGAAGCAGAAGAAGGAGAAGGAGAAGGTGAAGTCTGGAGGGTGAATCAGAAGAAGCAGAATAAGGAGAAGGAGAAGGTTAAGTCTGGAGGGTGAATCAGAAGAAGCAGAAGAAGGAGAAGGAGAAGGTGAAGTCTGGAGGGTGAATCAGAAGAAGTAGAAGAAGGAGAAGGAGAAGGTGAAGTCTGGAGGGTGAAGCAGAAGAAGTAGAAGAAGGAGAAGGAGAAGGTGAAGTCAGGAGGGTGAATCAGAAGAAGTAGAAGAAGGAGAAGTAGAAGGTGAAGTCAGGAGGGTGAATCAGAAGAAGCAGAAGAAGGAGATAGAGAAGGTGAAGTCTGGAGGATGAATCAGAAGAATCAGAAGAAGGAGAAGGAGAAGGTGAAGTCTGGAGGGTGAAGCAGAAGAAGCAGAAGAAAGAGAAGGAGAAGGTGAAGTCTGGAGGGTGAAGCAGAAGAAACAGAAGAAGGAGAAGGAGAAGGTGAAGACTGGAGGGTGAATCAGAAGAAGTAGAAGAAGGAGAAGGAGAAGGTGAAGTCTGGAGGGTGAATCAGAAGAAGTAGAAGAAGGAGAAGGAGAAGGTGAAGTCTGGAGGGTGAATCAGAAGAAGCAGAAGAAGGAGAAGGAGAAGGTGAAGTCTGGAGGGTGAATCAGAAGAAGCAGAAGAAGGAGAAGGAGAAGATGAAGTCTGGAGGGTGAATCAGAAGAAGTAGAAGAAGGAGAAGGAGAAGGTGAGGTCTGGAGGGTGAATCAGAAGAAGCAGAAGAAGGAGAAGGAGAAGGTGAAGTCTGGAGGGTGAATCAGAAGAAGCAGAAGAAGGAGAAGGAGAAGGTGAAGTCTGGAGGGTGAATCAGAAGAAGCAGAAGAAGGAGAAGGAGAAGGTGAAGTCAGGAGGGTGAATCAGAAGAAGCAGAAGAAGGAGAAGGAGTAGGTGAAGTTAGGAGGGTGAATCAGAAGAAGCAGAAGAAGGAGAAGGAGCAGGTGAAGTCAGGGGGGTGTAGCAGAAGAAGTAGAAGAAGGAGAAGGAGAAGGTGAAGTCAGGACGGTGAAGCAGAAGAAGCAGAAGAAGGAGAAGGAGAAGGTGAAGCCTGGAGGGCGCAGCAGAAGAAGCAGAAGAAGGAGAAGGAGAAGGTGAAGTCTGGAGTGTGAAGCAGAAGAAGCAGAAGAAGGAAAAGGAGAAGGTGAAGTCTGGAGGGTGAATCAGAAGAAGTAGAAGAAGGAGAAGGAGAAGGTGAAGTCTGGAGGGTGAAGCAGAAGAAGTAGAAGAAGGAGAAGGAGAAGGTGAAGTCAGGAGGGTGAATCAGAAGATGTAGAAGAAGGAGAAGGAGAAGGTGAAGTCAGGAGGGTGAATCAGAAGAAGCAGAAGAAGGAGAAGGAGAAGGTGAAGTCTGGAGGGTGAATCAGAAGAAGTAGAAGAAGGAGAAGGAGAAGATGAAGTCTGGAGGGTGAATCAGAAGAAAGAGAAGAAGGAGAAGGAGAAGGTGAAGTCTGGAGGGTGAATCAGAAGAAGTAGAAGAAGGAGAAGGAGAAGGTATAGTCTGGAGGGTGAATCAGAAGAAGTAGACGAAGGAGAAGGAGAAGGTGAAGTCTGGAGGGTGAATCAGAAGAAGCAGATGAAGGAGAAGGAGAAGGTTAAGTCTGGAGGGTGAATCAGAAGAAGTAGAAGAAGGAGAAGGAGAAGGTGAAGTCTGGAGGGTGAATCAGAAGAAGCAGAAGAAGGAGAAGGAGAAGGTGAAGTCTGGAGGGTGAATCAGAAGAAGCAGAAGAAGGAGAAGGAGAAGGTGAAGTCTGGAGGGTGAATCAGAAGAAGCAGAATAAGGAGAAGGAGAAGGTGAAGTCTGGAGGGTGAATCAGAAGAAGCAGAAGAAGGAGAAGGAGAAGGTGAAGTCTGGAGGGTGAATCAGAAGAAGTAGAAGAAGGAGAAGGAGAAGATGAAGTCTGGAGGGTGAATCAGAAGAAGTAGAAGAAGGAGAAGGAGAAGGTGAAGTCTGGAGGGTGAATCAGAAGAAGTAGAAGAAGGAGAAGGAGATGATGAAGTCTGGAGGGTGAATCAGAAGAAACAGAAGAAGGAGAAGGAGAAGGTGAAGTCTGTAGGGTGAATCAGAAGAAGTAGAAGAAGGAGAAGGAGAAGGTGAAGTCTGGAGGGTGAATCAGAAGAAGCAGAAGAAGGAGAAGGAGAAGGTGAAGTCTGGAGGGTGAATCAGAAGAAGTAGAAGAAGGAGAAAGAGAAGGTGAAGTCTGGAGGGTGAATCAGAAGAAGCAGAATAAGGAGAAGGAGAAGGTGAAGTCTGGAGGGTGAACCAGAAGAAGCAGAAGAAGGAGAAGGAGAAGGTGAAGTCTGGAGGGTGAATCAGAAGAAGTAGAAGAAGGAGAAGGAGAAGATGAAGTCTGGAGGGTGAATCAGAAGAAGTAGAAGAAGGAGAAGGAGAAGGTGAAGTCTGGAGGGTGAATCAGAAGAGGTAGAAGAAGGAGAAGGAGAAGATGAAGTCTGGAGGGTGAATCAGAAGAAACAGAAGAATGAGAAGGAGAAGGTGAAGTCTGGAGGGTGAATCAGAAGAAGTAGAAGAAGGAGAAGGAGAAGGTGTAGTCTGGAGGGTGAATCAGAAGAAGTAGACGAAGGAGAAGGAGAAGGTGAAGTCTGGAGGGTGAATCAGAAGAAGCAGAAGAAGGAGAAGGAGAAGGTGAAGTCTGGAGGGTGAATCAGAAGAAGTAGAAGAAGGAGAAGGAGAAGGTGAAGTCTGGAGGGTGAATCAGAAGAAGCAGAAGAAGGAGAAGGAGAAGGTGAAGTCTGGAGGGTGAATCAGAAGAAGCAGAAGAAGGAGAAGGAGAAGGTGAAGTCTGGAGGGTGAATCAGAAGAAGTAGAAGAAGGAGAAGGAGAAGTTGAAGTCTGGAGGGTGAAGCAGAAGAAGTAGAAGATGGAGAAGGAGAAGGTGAAGTCAGGAGGGTGAATCAGAAGAAGTAGAAGAAGGAGAAGGAGAAGGTGAAGTCAGGAGGTTGAATCAGAAGAAGCAGAAGATGGAGAAGGAGAAGGTTAAGTCTGGAGGGTGAATCAGAAGAATCAGAAGAAGGAGAAGGAGAAGGTGAAGTCTGGAGGGTGAATCAGAAGAAGCAAAGGAAGGAGAAGGAGAAGGTGAAGTCTGGAGGGTGAATCAGAAGAAGCAGAATAAGGAGAAGGAGAAGTTGAAGTCTGGAGGGTGAATCAGAAGAAGTAGAAGAAGGAGAAGGAGAAGATGAAGTCTGGAGGGTGAATCAGAAGAAACAGAAGAATGAGAAGGAGAAGGTGAAGTCTGGAGGGTGAATCAGAAGAAGTAGAAGAAGGAGAAGGAGAAGGTGTAGTCTGGAGGGTGAATCAGAAGAAGTAGACGAAGGAGAAGGAGAAGGTGAAGTCTGGAGGGTGAATCAGAAGAAGCAGAAGAAGGAGAAGGAGAAGGTGAAGTCTGGAGGGTGAATCAGAAGAAGTAGAAGAAGGAGAAGGAGAAGGTGAAGTCTGGAGGGTGAATCAGAAGAAGCAGAAGAAGGAGAAGGAGAAGGTGAAGTCTGGAGGGTGAATCAGAAGAAGCAGAAGAAGGAGAAGGAGAAGGTGAAGACTGGAGGGTGAATCAGAAGAAGTAGAAGAAGGAGAAGGAGAAGTTGAAGTCTGGAGGGTGAATCAGAAGAAGTAGAAGATGGAGAAGGAGAAGGTGAAGTCAGGAGGGTGAATCAGAAGAAGTAGAAGAAGGAGAAGGAGAAGGTGAAGTCAGGAGGGTGAATCAGAAGAAGCAGAAGATGGAGAAGGAGAAGGTGAAGTCTGGAGGGTGAATCAGAAGAATCAGAAGAAGGAGAAGGAGAAGGTGAAGTCTGGAGGGTGAATCAGAAGAAGCAAAGGAAGGAGAAGGAGAAGGTGAACTCTGGAGGGTGAATCAGAAGAAGCAGAATAAGGAGAAGGAGAAGTTGAAGTCTGGAGGGTGAATCAGAAGAAGCAGAATAAGGAGAAGGAGAAGGTGAAGTCTGGAGGGTGAATCAGAAGAAGCAGAAGAAGGAGAAGGAGAAGTTGAAGTCTGGAGGGTGAATCAGAAGAAGTAGAAGAAGGAGAAGGAGAAGGTGAAGTCTGGAGGGTGAAGCAGAAGAAGTAGAAGAAGGAGAAGGAGAAGGTGAAGTCAGGAGGGTGAATCAGAAGAAGTAGAAGAAGGAGAAGGAGAAGGTGAAGTCAGGAGGGTGAATCAGAAGAAGCAGAAGAAGGAGAAGGAGAAGGTGAAGTCTGGAGGGTGAATCAGAAGAATCAGAAGAAGGAGAAGGAGAAGGTGAAGTCTGGAGGGTGAATCAGAAGAAGCAGAAGAAAGAGAAGGAGAAGGTGAAGTCTGGAGGGTGAAGCAGAAGAAACAGAAGAAGGAGAAGGAGAAGGTGAAGACTGGAGGGTGAATCAGAAGAAGTAGAAGAAGGAGAAGGAGAAGGTGAAGTCTGGAGGGTGAATCAGAAGAAGTAGAAGAAGGAGAAGATGAAGTCTGGAGGGTGAATCAGAAGAAGTAGAAGAAGGAGAAGGAGAAGGTGAAGTCTGGAGGGTGAATCAGAAGTAGTAGAAGAAGGAGAAGGAGAAGGTGAAGTCTGGAGGGTGAATCAGAAGAAACAGTAGAAGGAGAAGGAGAAGTTGAAGTCTGGAGGGTGAATCAGAAGAAGTAGAAGAAGGAGAAGGAGAAGGTGTAGTCTGGAGGGTGAATCAGAAGAAGTAGACGAAGGAGAAGGAGAAGGTGAAGTCTGGAGGGTGAATCAGAAGAAGCAGAAGAAGGAGATGGAGAAGGTAAAGTCTGGAGGGTGAATCAGAAGAAGTAGAAGAAGGAGAAGGAGAAGGTGAAGTCTGAAGGGTGAATCAGAAGAAGCAGAAGAAGGAGAAGGAGAAGGTGAAGTCTGGAGGGTGAATCAGAAGAAGCAGAAGAAGGAGAAGGAGAAGGTGAAGTCTGGAGGGTGATTCAGAAGAAGCAGAATAAGGAGAAGGAGAAGGTGATGTCTGGAGGGTGAATCAGAAGAAGCAGAAGAAGGAGAAGGAGAAGGTGAAGTCTGGAGGGTGAATCAGAAGAAGCAGAAGAAGGAGAAGGAGAAGGTGAAGTCTGGAGGGTGAATCAGAAGAAGCAGAAGAAGGAGAAGGAGAAGGTGAAGTCTGGAGGGTGAAGCAGAAGAAGTAGAAGAAGGAGAAGGAGAAGGTGAAGTCAGGAGGGTGAATCAGAAGAAGTAGAAGAAGGAGAAGGAGAAGGTGAAGTCAGGAGGGTGAATCAGAAGAAGCAGAAGAAGGAGAAGGAGAAGGTGAAGTCTGGAGGGTGAATCAGAAGAATCAGAAGAAGGAGAAGGAGAAGGTGAAGTCTGGAGGGTGAATCAGAAGAAGCAGAAGAAAGAGAAGGAGAAGGTGAAGTCTGGAGGGTGAATCAGAAGAAGTAGAAGAAGGAGAAGGAGAAGGTGAAGTCTGGAGGGTGATTCAGAAGAAGCAGAAGAAGGAGAAGGAGAAGGTGAAGTCTGGAGGGTGAATCAGAAGAAGCAGAAGAAGGAGAAGGAGAAGATGAAGTCTGGAGGGTGAATCGGAAGAAGTAGAAGAAGGAGAAGGAGAAGGTGAAGTCTGGAGGGTGAATCAGAAGAAGTAGAAGAAGGAGAAGGAGAAGTTGAAGTCTGGAGGGTGAATCAGAAGAAGCAGAAGAAGGAGAAGGAGAAGGTGAAGTCTGGAGGGTGAATCAGAAGAAGCAGAAGAAGGAGAAGGAGAAGATGAAGTCTGGAGGGTGAATCAGAAGAAGTAGAAGAAGGAGAAGGAGAAGGTGAAGTCTGGAGGGTGAATCAGAAGAAGGAGAAGGAGAAGATGAAGTCTGGAGGGTGAATCAGAAGAAGCAGAAGAAGGAGAAGGAGAAGGTGAAGTCTGGAGGGTGAATCAGAAGAAGCAGAAGAAGGAGAAGGAGAAGATGAAGTCTGGAGGGTGAATCAGAAGAAGTAGAAGAAGGAGAAGGAGAAGGTGAAGTCTGGAGGGTGAATCAGAAGAAGGAGAAGAAGGAGAAGGAGAAGATGAAGTCTGGAGGGTGAATCAGAAGAAACAGAAGAAGGAGGAGGAGAAGGTGAAGTCTGGAGGGTGAATCAGAAGAAGTAGAAGAAGGAGAAGGAGAAGGTGTAGTCTGGAGGGTGAATCAGAAGAAGTAGACGAAGGAGAAGGAGAAGGTAAAGTCTGGAGGGTGAATCAGAAGAAGCAGAAGAAGGAGAAGGAGAAGGTGAAGTCTGGAGGGTGAATCAGAAGAAGTAGAAGAAGGAGAAGGAGAAGGTGAAGTCTGGAGGGTGAATCAGAAGAAGCAGAAGAAGGAGAAGGAGAAGGTGAAGTCTGGAGGGTGAATCAGAAGAAGCAGAAGAAGGAGAAGGAGAAGGTGAAGTCTGGAGGGTGAATCAGAAGAAGTAGAAGAAGGAGAAGGAGAAGTTGAAGTCTGGAGGGTGAAGCAGAAGAAGTAGAAGATGGAGAAGCAGAAGGTGAAGTCAGGAGGGTGAATCAGAAGAAGTAGAAGAAGGAGAAGGAGAAGGTGAAGTCAGGAGGGTGAATCAGAAGAAGCAGAAGATGGAGAAGGAGAAGGTGAAGTCTGGAGGGTGAATCAGAAGAATCAGAAGAAGGAGAAGGAGAAGGTGAAGTCTGGAGGGTGAATCAGAAGAAGCAAAGGAAGGAGAAGAAGAAGGTGAAGTCTGGAGGGTGAATCAGAAGAAGCAGAATAAGGAGAAGGAGAAGGTGAAGTCTGGAGGGTGAATCAGAAGAAGCAGAATAAGGAGAAGGAGAAGGTGAAGTCTGGAGGGGGAATCAGAAGAAGTAGAAGAAGGAGAAGGAGAAGGTGAAGTCTGGAGGGTGAAGCAGAAGAAGTAGAAGAAGGAGAAGGAGAAGCTGAAGTCAGGAGGGTGAATCAGAAGAAGTAGAAGAAGGAGAAGGAGAAGGTGAAGTCAGGAGGGTGAATCAGAAGAAGCAGAAGAAGGAGAAGGAGTAGGTGAAGTCTGGAGGGTGAATCAGAAGAATCAGAAGAAGGAGAAGGAGAAGGTGAAGTCTGGAGGGTGAATCAGAAGAAGCAGAAGAAAGAGAAGGAGAAGGTGAAGTCTGGAGGGTGAAGCAGAAGAAACAGAAGAAGGAGAAGGAGAAGGTGAAGACTGGAGGGTGAATCAGAAGAAGTAGAAGAAGGAGAAGGAGAAGGTGAAGTCTGGAGGGTGAATCAGAAGAAGTAGAAGAAGGAGAAGGAGAAGGTGAAGCCTGGAGGGTGAATCAGAAGAAGCAGAAGAAGGAGAAGGAGAAGATGAAGTCTGGAGGGTGAATCAGAAGAAGTAGAAGAAGGAGAAGGAGAAGGTGAAGTCTGGAGGGCGAATCAGAAGTAGTAGAAGAAGGAGAAGGAGAAGGTGAAGTCTGCAGGGTGAATCAGAAGAAACAGAAGAAGGAGAAGGAGAAGGTGAAGTCTGGAGGGTGAATCAGAAGAAGTAGAAGAAGGAGAAGGAGAAGGTGTAGTCTGGAGGGTGAATCAGAAGAAGTAGACGAAGGAAAAGGAGAAGGTGAAGTCTGGAGGGTGAATCAGAAGAAGCAGAAGAAGGAGATGGAGAAGGTGAAGTCTGGAGGGTGAATCAGAAGAAGTAGAAGAAGGAGAAGGAGAAGGTGAAGTCTGGAGGGTGAATCAGAAGAAGCAGAAGAAGGAGAAGGAGAAGGTGAAGTCTGGAGGGTGATTCAGAAGAAGCAGAATAAGGAGAAGGAGAAGGTGATGTCTGGAGGGTGAATCAGAAGAAGCAGAAGAAGGAGAAGGAGAAGGTGAAGTCTGGAGGGTGAATCAGAAGAAGTAGAAGAAGGAGAAGGAGAAGGTGAAGTCTGGAGGGTGAATCAGAAGAAGTAGAAGAAGGAGAAGGAGAAGGTGAAGTCTGGAGGGTGAATCAGAAGAAGTAGAAGAAGGAGAAGGAGAAGGTGTAGTCTGGAGGGGGAAGCAGAAGAAGTAGAAGAAGGAGAAGGAGAAGGTGAAGTCAGGAGGGTGAATCAGAAGATGTAGAAGAAGGAGAAGGAGAAGGTGAAGTCAGGAGGGTGAATCAGAAGAAGCAGAAGAAGGAGAAGGAGAAGGTGAAGTCTGGAGGGTGAATCAGAAGAATCAGAAGAAGGAGAAGGAGAAGGTGAAGTCTGGAGGGTGAATCAGAAGAAGTAGAAGAAGGAGAAGGAGAAGGTGAAGTCTGGAGGGTGAATCAGAAGAAGCAGAAGAAGGAGAAGGAGAAGGTGAAGTCTGGAGGGTGAATCAGAAGAAGTAGACGAAGGAGAAGGAGAAGGTGAAGTCTGGAGGGTGAATCAGAAGAAGCAGAAGAAGGAGATGGAGAAGGTGAAGTCTGGAGGGTGAATCAGAAGAAGTAGAAGAAGGAGAAGGTGAAGGTGAAGTCTGGAGGGTGAATCAGAAGAAGCAGAAGAAGGAGAAGGAGAAGGTGAAGTCTGGAGGGTGAATCAGAAGAAGCAGAAGAAGGAGAAGGAGAAGGTGAATTCTGGAGGGTGATTCAGAAGAAGCAGAATAAGGAGAAGGAGAAGGTGAAGTCTGGAGGGTGAATCAGAAGAAGCAGAAGAAGGAGAAGGAGAAGGTGAAGTCTGGAGGGTGAATCAGAAGAAGTAGAAGAAGGAGAAGGAGAAGGTGAAGTCTGGAGGGTGAATCAGAAGAAGTAGAAGAAGGAGAAGGAGAAAGTGAAGTCTGGAGGGTGAATCAGAAGAAGTAGAAGAAGGAGAAGGAGAAGGTGAAGTCTGGAGGGAGAAGCAGAAGAAGTAGAAGAAGGAGAAGGAGAAGGTGAAGTCAGGAGGGTGAATCAGAAGATGTAGAAGAAGGAGAAGGAGAAGGTGAAGTCATGAGGGTGAATCAGAAGAAGCAGAAGAAGGAGAAGGAGAAGGTGAAGTCTGGAGGGTGAATCAGAAGAAGTAGAAGAAGGAGAAGGAGAAGGTGAAGTCTGGAGGGTGAATCAGAAGAAGCAGAAGAAGGAGAAGGAGAAGGTGAAGTCTGGAGGGTGAATCAGAAGAAGCAGAAGAAGGAGAAGGAGAAGGTGAAGTCTGGAGGGTGAATCAGAAGAAGCAGAAGAAGGAGAAGGAGAAGGTGAAGTCTGGAGGGTGAATCAGAAGAAGCAGAATAAGGAGAAGGAGAAGGTTAAGTCTGGAGGGTGAATCAGAAGAAGCAGAAGAAGGAGAAGGAGAAGGTGAAGTCTGGAGGGTGAATCAGAAGAAGTAGAAGAAGGAGAAGGAGAAGGTGAAGTCTGGAGGGTGAAGCAGAAGAAGTAGAAGAAGGAGAAGGAGAAGGTGAAGTCAGGAGGGTGAATCAGAAGAAGTAGAAGAAGGAGAAGGAGAAGGTGAAGTCAGGAGGGTGAATCAGAAGAAGCAGAAGAAGGAGATAGAGAAGGTGAAGTCTGGAGGATGAATCAGAAGAATCAGAAGAAGGAGAAGGAGAAGGTGAAGTCTGGAGGGTGAAGCAGAAGAAGCAGAAGAAAGAGAAGGAGAAGGTGAAGTCTGGAGGGTGAAGCAGAAGAAACAGAAGAAGGAGAAGGAGAAGGTGAAGACTGGAGGGTGAATCAGAAGAAGTAGAAGAAGGAGAAGGAGAAGGTGAAGTCTGGAGGGTGAATCAGAAGAAGTAGAAGAAGGAGAAGGAGAAGGTGAAGTCTGGAGGGTGAATCAGAAGAAGCAGAAGAAGGAGAAGGAGAAGGTGAAGTCTGGAGGGTGAATCAGAAGAAGCAGAAGAAGGAGAAGGAGAAGATGAAGTCTGGAGGGTGAATCAGAAGAAGTAGAAGAAGGAGAAGGAGAAGGTGAGGTCTGGAGGGTGAATCAGAAGAAGCAGAAGAAGGAGAAGGAGAAGGTGAAGTCTGGAGGGTGAATCAGAAGAAGCAGAAGAAGGAGAAGGAGAAGGTGAAGTCTGGAGGGTGAATCAGAAGAAGCAGAAGAAGGAGAAGGAGAAGGTGAAGTCAGGAGGGTGAATCAGAAGAAGCAGAAGAAGGAGAAGGAGTAGGTGAAGTTAGGAGGGTGAATCAGAAGAAGCAGAAGAAGGAGAAGGAGCAGGTGAAGTCAGGGGGGTGTAGCAGAAGAAGTAGAAGAAGGAGAAGGAGAAGGTGAAGTCAGGACGGTGAAGCAGAAGAAGCAGAAGAAGGAGAAGGAGAAGGTGAAGCCTGGAGGGCGCAGCAGAAGAAGCAGAAGAAGGAGAAGGAGAAGGTGAAGTCTGGAGTGTGAAGCAGAAGAAGCAGAAGAAGGAAAAGGAGAAGGTGAAGTCTGGAGGGTGAATCAGAAGAAGTAGAAGAAGGAGAAGGAGAAGGTGAAGTCTGGAGGGTGAAGCAGAAGAAGTAGAAGAAGGAGAAGGAGAAGGTGAAGTCAGGAGGGTGAATCAGAAGATGTAGAAGAAGGAGAAGGAGAAGGTGAAGTCAGGAGGGTGAATCAGAAGAAGCAGAAGAAGGAGAAGGAGAAGGTGAAGTCTGGAGGGTGAATCAGAAGAAGTAGAAGAAGGAGAAGGAGAAGATGAAGTCTGGAGGGTGAATCAGAAGAAAGAGAAGAAGGAGAAGGAGAAGGTGAAGTCTGGAGGGTGAATCAGAAGAAGTAGAAGAAGGAGAAGGAGAAGGTATAGTCTGGAGGGTGAATCAGAAGAAGTAGACGAAGGAGAAGGAGAAGGTGAAGTCTGGAGGGTGAATCAGAAGAAGCAGATGAAGGAGAAGGAGAAGGTTAAGTCTGGAGGGTGAATCAGAAGAAGTAGAAGAAGGAGAAGGAGAAGGTGAAGTCTGGAGGGTGAATCAGAAGAAGCAGAAGAAGGAGAAGGAGAAGGTGAAGTCTGGAGGGTGAATCAGAAGAAGCAGAAGAAGGAGAAGGAGAAGGTGAAGTCTGGAGGGTGAATCAGAAGAAGCAGAATAAGGAGAAGGAGAAGGTGAAGTCTGGAGGGTGAATCAGAAGAAGCAGAAGAAGGAGAAGGAGAAGGTGAAGTCTGGAGGGTGAATCAGAAGAAGTAGAAGAAGGAGAAGGAGAAGATGAAGTCTGGAGGGTGAATCAGAAGAAGTAGAAGAAGGAGAAGGAGAAGGTGAAGTCTGGAGGGTGAATCAGAAGAAGTAGAAGAAGGAGAAGGAGATGATGAAGTCTGGAGGGTGAATCAGAAGAAACAGAAGAAGGAGAAGGAGAAGGTGAAGTCTGTAGGGTGAATCAGAAGAAGTAGAAGAAGGAGAAGGAGAAGGTGAAGTCTGGAGGGTGAATCAGAAGAAGCAGAAGAAGGAGAAGGAGAAGGTGAAGTCTGGAGGGTGAATCAGAAGAAGTAGAAGAAGGAGAAAGAGAAGGTGAAGTCTGGAGGGTGAATCAGAAGAAGCAGAATAAGGAGAAGGAGAAGGTGAAGTCTGGAGGGTGAACCAGAAGAAGCAGAAGAAGGAGAAGGAGAAGGTGAAGTCTGGAGGGTGAATCAGAAGAAGTAGAAGAAGGAGAAGGAGAAGATGAAGTCTGGAGGGTGAATCAGAAGAAGTAGAAGAAGGAGAAGGAGAAGGTGAAGTCTGGAGGGTGAATCAGAAGAGGTAGAAGAAGGAGAAGGAGAAGATGAAGTCTGGAGGGTGAATCAGAAGAAACAGAAGAATGAGAAGGAGAAGGTGAAGTCTGGAGGGTGAATCAGAAGAAGTAGAAGAAGGAGAAGGAGAAGGTGTAGTCTGGAGGGTGAATCAGAAGAAGTAGACGAAGGAGAAGGAGAAGGTGAAGTCTGGAGGGTGAATCAGAAGAAGCAGAAGAAGGAGAAGGAGAAGGTGAAGTCTGGAGGGTGAATCAGAAGAAGTAGAAGAAGGAGAAGGAGAAGGTGAAGTCTGGAGGGTGAATCAGAAGAAGCAGAAGAAGGAGAAGGAGAAGGTGAAGTCTGGAGGGTGAATCAGAAGAAGCAGAAGAAGGAGAAGGAGAAGGTGAAGTCTGGAGGGTGAATCAGAAGAAGTAGAAGAAGGAGAAGGAGAAGTTGAAGTCTGGAGGGTGAAGCAGAAGAAGTAGAAGATGGAGAAGGAGAAGGTGAAGTCAGGAGGGTGAATCAGAAGAAGTAGAAGAAGGAGAAGGAGAAGGTGAAGTCAGGAGGTTGAATCAGAAGAAGCAGAAGATGGAGAAGGAGAAGGTTAAGTCTGGAGGGTGAATCAGAAGAATCAGAAGAAGGAGAAGGAGAAGGTGAAGTCTGGAGGGTGAATCAGAAGAAGCAAAGGAAGGAGAAGGAGAAGGTGAAGTCTGGAGGGTGAATCAGAAGAAGCAGAATAAGGAGAAGGAGAAGTTGAAGTCTGGAGGGTGAATCAGAAGAAGTAGAAGAAGGAGAAGGAGAAGATGAAGTCTGGAGGGTGAATCAGAAGAAACAGAAGAATGAGAAGGAGAAGGTGAAGTCTGGAGGGTGAATCAGAAGAAGTAGAAGAAGGAGAAGGAGAAGGTGTAGTCTGGAGGGTGAATCAGAAGAAGTAGACGAAGGAGAAGGAGAAGGTGAAGTCTGGAGGGTGAATCAGAAGAAGCAGAAGAAGGAGAAGGAGAAGGTGAAGTCTGGAGGGTGAATCAGAAGAAGTAGAAGAAGGAGAAGGAGAAGGTGAAGTCTGGAGGGTGAATCAGAAGAAGCAGAAGAAGGAGAAGGAGAAGGTGAAGTCTGGAGGGTGAATCAGAAGAAGCAGAAGAAGGAGAAGGAGAAGGTGAAGACTGGAGGGTGAATCAGAAGAAGTAGAAGAAGGAGAAGGAGAAGTTGAAGTCTGGAGGGTGAATCAGAAGAAGTAGAAGATGGAGAAGGAGAAGGTGAAGTCAGGAGGGTGAATCAGAAGAAGTAGAAGAAGGAGAAGGAGAAGGTGAAGTCAGGAGGGTGAATCAGAAGAAGCAGAAGATGGAGAAGGAGAAGGTGAAGTCTGGAGGGTGAATCAGAAGAATCAGAAGAAGGAGAAGGAGAAGGTGAAGTCTGGAGGGTGAATCAGAAGAAGCAAAGGAAGGAGAAGGAGAAGGTGAACTCTGGAGGGTGAATCAGAAGAAGCAGAATAAGGAGAAGGAGAAGTTGAAGTCTGGAGGGTGAATCAGAAGAAGCAGAATAAGGAGAAGGAGAAGGTGAAGTCTGGAGGGTGAATCAGAAGAAGCAGAAGAAGGAGAAGGAGAAGTTGAAGTCTGGAGGGTGAATCAGAAGAAGTAGAAGAAGGAGAAGGAGAAGGTGAAGTCTGGAGGGTGAAGCAGAAGAAGTAGAAGAAGGAGAAGGAGAAGGTGAAGTCAGGAGGGTGAATCAGAAGAAGTAGAAGAAGGAGAAGGAGAAGGTGAAGTCAGGAGGGTGAATCAGAAGAAGCAGAAGAAGGAGAAGGAGAAGGTGAAGTCTGGAGGGTGAATCAGAAGAATCAGAAGAAGGAGAAGGAGAAGGTGAAGTCTGGAGGGTGAATCAGAAGAAGCAGAAGAAAGAGAAGGAGAAGGTGAAGTCTGGAGGGTGAAGCAGAAGAAACAGAAGAAGGAGAAGGAGAAGGTGAAGACTGGAGGGTGAATCAGAAGAAGTAGAAGAAGGAGAAGGAGAAGGTGAAGTCTGGAGGGTGAATCAGAAGAAGTAGAAGAAGGAGAAGATGAAGTCTGGAGGGTGAATCAGAAGAAGTAGAAGAAGGAGAAGGAGAAGGTGAAGTCTGGAGGGTGAATCAGAAGTAGTAGAAGAAGGAGAAGGAGAAGGTGAAGTCTGGAGGGTGAATCAGAAGAAACAGTAGAAGGAGAAGGAGAAGTTGAAGTCTGGAGGGTGAATCAGAAGAAGTAGAAGAAGGAGAAGGAGAAGGTGTAGTCTGGAGGGTGAATCAGAAGAAGTAGACGAAGGAGAAGGAGAAGGTGAAGTCTGGAGGGTGAATCAGAAGAAGCAGAAGAAGGAGATGGAGAAGGTAAAGTCTGGAGGGTGAATCAGAAGAAGTAGAAGAAGGAGAAGGAGAAGGTGAAGTCTGAAGGGTGAATCAGAAGAAGCAGAAGAAGGAGAAGGAGAAGGTGAAGTCTGGAGGGTGAATCAGAAGAAGCAGAAGAAGGAGAAGGAGAAGGTGAAGTCTGGAGGGTGATTCAGAAGAAGCAGAATAAGGAGAAGGAGAAGGTGATGTCTGGAGGGTGAATCAGAAGAAGCAGAAGAAGGAGAAGGAGAAGGTGAAGTCTGGAGGGTGAATCAGAAGAAGCAGAAGAAGGAGAAGGAGAAGGTGAAGTCTGGAGGGTGAATCAGAAGAAGCAGAAGAAGGAGAAGGAGAAGGTGAAGTCTGGAGGGTGAAGCAGAAGAAGTAGAAGAAGGAGAAGGAGAAGGTGAAGTCAGGAGGGTGAATCAGAAGAAGTAGAAGAAGGAGAAGGAGAAGGTGAAGTCAGGAGGGTGAATCAGAAGAAGCAGAAGAAGGAGAAGGAGAAGGTGAAGTCTGGAGGGTGAATCAGAAGAATCAGAAGAAGGAGAAGGAGAAGGTGAAGTCTGGAGGGTGAATCAGAAGAAGCAGAAGAAAGAGAAGGAGAAGGTGAAGTCTGGAGGGTGAATCAGAAGAAGTAGAAGAAGGAGAAGGAGAAGGTGAAGTCTGGAGGGTGATTCAGAAGAAGCAGAAGAAGGAGAAGGAGAAGGTGAAGTCTGGAGGGTGAATCAGAAGAAGCAGAAGAAGGAGAAGGAGAAGATGAAGTCTGGAGGGTGAATCGGAAGAAGTAGAAGAAGGAGAAGGAGAAGGTGAAGTCTGGAGGGTGAATCAGAAGAAGTAGAAGAAGGAGAAGGAGAAGTTGAAGTCTGGAGGGTGAATCAGAAGAAGCAGAAGAAGGAGAAGGAGAAGGTGAAGTCTGGAGGGTGAATCAGAAGAAGCAGAAGAAGGAGAAGGAGAAGATGAAGTCTGGAGGGTGAATCAGAAGAAGTAGAAGAAGGAGAAGGAGAAGGTGAAGTCTGGAGGGTGAATCAGAAGAAGGAGAAGGAGAAGATGAAGTCTGGAGGGTGAATCAGAAGAAGCAGAAGAAGGAGAAGGAGAAGGTGAAGTCTGGAGGGTGAATCAGAAGAAGCAGAAGAAGGAGAAGGAGAAGATGAAGTCTGGAGGGTGAATCAGAAGAAGTAGAAGAAGGAGAAGGAGAAGGTGAAGTCTGGAGGGTGAATCAGAAGAAGGAGAAGAAGGAGAAGGAGAAGATGAAGTCTGGAGGGTGAATCAGAAGAAACAGAAGAAGGAGGAGGAGAAGGTGAAGTCTGGAGGGTGAATCAGAAGAAGTAGAAGAAGGAGAAGGAGAAGGTGTAGTCTGGAGGGTGAATCAGAAGAAGTAGACGAAGGAGAAGGAGAAGGTAAAGTCTGGAGGGTGAATCAGAAGAAGCAGAAGAAGGAGAAGGAGAAGGTGAAGTCTGGAGGGTGAATCAGAAGAAGTAGAAGAAGGAGAAGGAGAAGGTGAAGTCTGGAGGGTGAATCAGAAGAAGCAGAAGAAGGAGAAGGAGAAGGTGAAGTCTGGAGGGTGAATCAGAAGAAGCAGAAGAAGGAGAAGGAGAAGGTGAAGTCTGGAGGGTGAATCAGAAGAAGTAGAAGAAGGAGAAGGAGAAGTTGAAGTCTGGAGGGTGAAGCAGAAGAAGTAGAAGATGGAGAAGCAGAAGGTGAAGTCAGGAGGGTGAATCAGAAGAAGTAGAAGAAGGAGAAGGAGAAGGTGAAGTCAGGAGGGTGAATCAGAAGAAGCAGAAGATGGAGAAGGAGAAGGTGAAGTCTGGAGGGTGAATCAGAAGAATCAGAAGAAGGAGAAGGAGAAGGTGAAGTCTGGAGGGTGAATCAGAAGAAGCAAAGGAAGGAGAAGAAGAAGGTGAAGTCTGGAGGGTGAATCAGAAGAAGCAGAATAAGGAGAAGGAGAAGGTGAAGTCTGGAGGGTGAATCAGAAGAAGCAGAATAAGGAGAAGGAGAAGGTGAAGTCTGGAGGGGGAATCAGAAGAAGTAGAAGAAGGAGAAGGAGAAGGTGAAGTCTGGAGGGTGAAGCAGAAGAAGTAGAAGAAGGAGAAGGAGAAGCTGAAGTCAGGAGGGTGAATCAGAAGAAGTAGAAGAAGGAGAAGGAGAAGGTGAAGTCAGGAGGGTGAATCAGAAGAAGCAGAAGAAGGAGAAGGAGTAGGTGAAGTCTGGAGGGTGAATCAGAAGAATCAGAAGAAGGAGAAGGAGAAGGTGAAGTCTGGAGGGTGAATCAGAAGAAGCAGAAGAAAGAGAAGGAGAAGGTGAAGTCTGGAGGGTGAAGCAGAAGAAACAGAAGAAGGAGAAGGAGAAGGTGAAGACTGGAGGGTGAATCAGAAGAAGTAGAAGAAGGAGAAGGAGAAGGTGAAGTCTGGAGGGTGAATCAGAAGAAGTAGAAGAAGGAGAAGGAGAAGGTGAAGTCTGGAGGGTGAATCAGAAGAAGCAGAAGAAGGAGAAGGAGAAGATGAAGTCTGGAGGGTGAATCAGAAGAAGTAGAAGAAGGAGAAGGAGAAGGTGAAGTCTGGAGGGCGAATCAGAAGTAGTAGAAGAAGGAGAAGGAGAAGGTGAAGTCTGCAGGGTGAATCAGAAGAAACAGAAGAAGGAGAAGGAGAAGGTGAAGTCTGGAGGGTGAATCAGAAGAAGTAGAAGAAGGAGAAGGAGAAGGTGTAGTCTGGAGGGTGAATCAGAAGAAGTAGACGAAGGAAAAGGAGAAGGTGAAGTCTGGAGGGTGAATCAGAAGAAGCAGAAGAAGGAGATGGAGAAGGTGAAGTCTGGAGGGTGAATCAGAAGAAGTAGAAGAAGGAGAAGGAGAAGGTGAAGTCTGGAGGGTGAATCAGAAGAAGCAGAAGAAGGAGAAGGAGAAGGTGAAGTCTGGAGGGTGATTCAGAAGAAGCAGAATAAGGAGAAGGAGAAGGTGATGTCTGGAGGGTGAATCAGAAGAAGCAGAAGAAGGAGAAGGAGAAGGTGAAGTCTGGAGGGTGAATCAGAAGAAGTAGAAGAAGGAGAAGGAGAAGGTGAAGTCTGGAGGGAGAAGCAGAAGAAGTAGAAGAAGGAGAAGGAGAAGGTGAAGTCTGGAGGGTGAATCAGAAGAAGTAGAAGAAGAAGAAGGAGAAGGTGAAGTCAGGAGGGTGAATCAGAAGAAGCAGAAGAAGGAGAAGGAGAAGGTGAAGTCTGGAGGGTGAATCAGAAGAATCAGAAGAAGGAGAAGGAGAAGGTGAAGTCTGGAGGGTGAATCAGAAGAAGCAGAAGAAAGAGAAGGAGAAGGTGAAGTCTGGAGGGTGAAGCAGAAGAAACAGAAGAAGGAGAAGGAGAAGGTGAAGACTGGAGGGTGAATCTGAAGAAGTAGAAGAAGGAGAAGGAGAAGGTGAAGTCTGGAGGGTGAATCAGAAGAAGTAGAAGAAGGAGAAGGAGAAGGTGAAGTCTGGAGGGTGAATCAGAAGAAGCAGAAGAAGGAGAAGGAGAAGGTGAAGTCTGGAGGGTGAATCAGAAGAAGCAAAAGAAGGAGAAGGAGAAGATGAAGTCTGGAGGGTGAATCAGAAGAAGCAGAAGAAGGAGAAGGAGAAGGTGAAGTCTGGAGGGTGAATCAGAAGAAACAGAAGAAGGAGAAGCAGAAGGTGAAGTTTGGAGGGTGAATCAGAAGAATCAGAAGAAGGAGAAGGAGAAGTTGAAGTCTGGAGGGTGAATCAGAAGAAGCAGAAGAAAGAGAAGGAGAAGGTGAAGTCTGGAGGGTGAAGCAGAAGAAACAGAAGAAGGAGAAGGAGAAGGTGAAGACTGGAGGGTGAATCTGAAGAAGTAGAAGAAGGAGAAGGAGAAGGTGAAGTCTGGAGGGTGAATCAGAAGAAGTAGAAGAAGGAGAAGGTGAAGTCTGGAGGGTGAATCAGAAGAAGCAGAAGAAGGAGAAGGAGAAGGTGAAGTCTGGAGGGTGAATCAGAAGAAGCAGAAGAAGGAGAAGGAGAAGATGAAGTCTGGAGGGTGAATCAGAAGAAGCAGAAGAAGGAGAAGGAGAAGGTGAAGTCTGGAGGGTGAAACAGAAGAAGCAGAAGAAGGAGAAGGAGAAGCTGAAGTCTGGAGGGTGAATCAGAAGAAGCAGAAGAAGGAGAAGGAGAAGGTGAAGTCAGGAGGGTGAATCAGAAGAAGCAGAAGAAGGAGAAGGAGAAGGTGAAGTTAGGAGGGTGAATCAGAAGAAGCAGAAGAAGGAGAAGGAGCAGGTGAAGTCAGGGGGGTGAAGCAGAAGAAGTAGAAGAAGGAGGAGGAGAAGGTGAAGTCTGGAGGGCGCAGCAGAAGAAGCAGAAGAAGGAGAAGGAGAAGCTGAAGTCTGGAGGGTGAAGCAGAAGAAGCAGAAGAAGGAGAAGGAGAAGGTGAAGTCTGGAGGGTGAATCAGAAGAAGTAGAAGAAGGAGAAGGAGAAGGTGAAGTCAGGAGAGTGAAGCAGAAGAAGCAGAAGATGGAGATGGAGAAGGTGAAGTCTGGAGGGCGAAGCAGAAGAAGCAGAAGAAGGAGAAGGAGAAGGTGAAGTCTGGAGGGTGAAGCAGAAGAAGCAGAAGAAGGAGAAGGAGAAGGTGAAGTCTGGAGGGTGAATCAGAAGAAGTAGAAGAAGGAGAAGGTGAAGTCAGGAGGGTGAAGCAGAAGAAGCAGAAGAAGGAGAAGGAGAAGGTGAAGTCTGGACGGTGAAGCAGAAGAAGCAGAAGAAGGAGCAGGAGAAGGTGAAGTCTGGAGGGTGAAGCAGAAGAAGCAGAAGAAGGAGAAGGAGAAGGTGAAGTCAGGAGGGTGAATCAGAAGAAGTAGAAGAAGGAGAAGGAGAAGGTGAAGTCTGGAGGGTGAATCAGAAGAAGCAGAAGAAGGAGAAGGAGAAGGTGAAGTCTGGAGGGTGAATCAGAAGAAGCAGAAGAAGGAGAAGGAGAAGATGAAGTCTGGTGGGTGAATCAGAAGAAGTAGAAGAAGGAGAAGGAGAAGGTGAGGTCAGGAGGGTCAATCAGAAGAAGCAGAAGAAGGAGAAGGAGAAGGTGAAGTCTGGAGAGTGAATCAGAAGAAGCAGAAGAAGGAGAAGGAGAAGGTGAAGTCTGGAGGGTGAATTAGAAGAAGCAGAAGAAGGAGAAGGAGAAGGTGAAGTCAGGAGGGTGAATCAGAAGAAGCAGAAGAAGGAGAAGTAGAAGGTAAAGTTAGGAGGGTGAATCAGAAGAAGCAGAAGAAGGAGAAGGAGCAGGTGAAGTCAGGGGGGAGAAACAGAAGAAGTAGAAGAAGGAGAAGGAGAAGGTGAAGTCAGGAGGGTGAAGCAGAAGAAGCAGAAGAAGGAGAAGGAGAAGGTGAAGTCTGGAGGGCGCAGCAGAAGAAGCAGAAGAAGGAGAAGGAGAAGGTGAAGTCTGGAGGGTGAAGCAGAAGAAGCAGAAGAAGGAGAAGGAGAAGGTGAAGTCTGGAGGGAGAATCAGATGAAGTAGAAGAGGGAGAAGGAGAAGGTGAAGTCAGGAGAGTGAAGCAGAAGAAGCAGAAGAAGGAGAAGGAGAAGGTGAAGTCTGGAGGGTGAAGCAGAAGAAGCAGAAGAAGGAGAAGGAGAAGGTGACGTCTGGAGGGCGAATCAGAAGAAGCAGAAGAAGGAGAAGGAGAAGGTGAAGTCTGGAGGGTGAAGCAGAAGAAGCAGAAGAAGGAGAAGGAGAAGGTGAAGTCTGGAGGGTGAATCAGAAGAAGTAGAAGAAGGAGAAGGAGAAGGTGAAGTCAGGAGGGTGAAGCAGAAGAAGCAGAAGAAGGAGAAGGAGAAGGTGAAGTCAGGAGGGTGAATCGGTAGAAGTAGAAGAAGGAGAAGGAGAAGGTGAAGTCTGGAGGGTGAATCAGAAGAAGTAGAAGAAGGAGAAGGAGAAGGTGAAGTCTGGAGGGTGAATCAGAAGAAGTAGAAGAAGGAGAAGGGGAAGGTGAAGTCTGGAGGGTGAATCAGAAGAAGCAGAAGAAGGAGAAGGAGAAGGTGAAGTCTGGAGGGAGAAGCAGAAGAAGTAGAAGAAGGAGAAGGAGAAGGTGAAGTCTGGAGGGTGAATCAGAAGAAGTAGAAGAAGGAGAAGGAGAAGGTGAAGTCTGGAGTGTGAATCAGAAGAAGTAGAAGAAGGAGAAGGAGAAGGTGAAGTCTGGAGGGTGAATCAGAAGAAACAGAAGAAGGAGAAGGAGTAGGTGAAGTCTGGAGGGTGAATCAGAAGAAGTAGAAGAAGGAGAAGGAGAAGGTGTAGTCTGGAGGGTGAATCAGAAGAAGTAGACGAAGGAGAAGGAGAAGGTGAAGTCTGGAGGGTGAATCAGAAGAAGCAGAAGAAGGAGAAGGAGAAGGTGAAGTCTGGAGGGTGAATCAGAAGAAGTAGAAGAAGGAGAAGGAGAAGGTGAAGTCTGGAGGGTGAATCAGAAGAAGCAGAAGAAGGAGAAGGAGAAGGTGAAGTCTGGAGGGTGAATCAGAAGAAGCAGAAGAAGGAGAAGGAGAAGGTGAAGTCTGGAGGGTGAAACAGAAGAAGCAGAATAAGGAGAAGGAGAAGGTGAAGTCAGGAGGGTGAATCAGAAGAAGCAGAAGAAGGAGAAGGAGAAGGCGAAGTAAGGAGGGTGAATCAGAAGAAGCAGAAGAAGGAGAAGGAGAAGGTGAAGTCTGGAGTGTGAAGCAGAAGAAGCAAAAGAAGGAGAAGGAGAATGTGAAGTCTGGAGGGTGAATCAGAAGAAGTAGAAGAAGGAGAAGGAGAAGGTGAAGTCTGGAGGGTGAAGCAGAAGAAGTAGAAGAAGGAGAAGGAGAAGGTGAAGTCAGGAGGGTGAATCAGAAGAAGTAGAAGAAGGAGAAGGAGAAGGTGAAGTCAGGAGGGTGAATCAGAAGAAGCAGAAGAAGGAGAAGGAGAAGGTGAAGTCTGGAGGGTGAATCAGAAGAATCAGAAGAAGGAGAAGGAGAAGTTGAAGTCTGGAGGGTGAATCAGAAGAAGCAGAAGAAAGAGAAGGAGAAGGTGAAGTCTGGAGGGTGAAGCAGAAGAAACAGAAGAAGGAGAAGGAGAAGGTGAAGACTGGAGGGTGAATCTGAAGAAGTAGAAGACGGAGAAGGAGAAGGTGAAGTCTGGAGGGTGAATCAGAAGAAGTAGAAAAAGGAGAAGGAGAAGGTGAAGTCTGGAGGGTGAATCAGAAGAAGCAGAAGAAGGAGAAGGAGAAGGTGAAGTCTGGAGGGTGAAGCAGAAGAAGCAGAAGAAGGAGAAGGAGAAGGTGAAGTCTGGAGGGTGAATCAGAAGAAGTAGAAGAAGGAGAAGGAGAAGGTGAAGTCAGGAGGGTGAAGCAGAAGAAGCAGAAGAAGGAGAAGGAGAAGGTGAAGTCAGGAGGGTGAATCGGTAGAAGTAGAAGAAGGAGAAGGAGAAGGTGAAGTCTGGAGGGTGAATCAGAAGAAGTAGAAGAAGGAGAAGGAGAAGGTGAAGTCTGGAGGGTGAATCAGAAGAAGTAGAAGAAGGAGAAGGGGAAGGTGAAGTCTGGAGGGTGAATCAGAAGAAGAAGAAGAAGGAGAAGGAGAAGGTGAAGTCTGGAGGGAGAAGCAGAAGAAGTAGAAGAAGGAGAAGGAGAAGGTGAAGTCTGGAGGGTGAATCAGAAGAAGTAGAAGAAGGAGAAGGAGAAGCTGAAGTCTGGAGTATGAATCAGAAGAAGTAGAAGAAGGAGAAGGAGAAGGTGAAGTCTGGAGGGTGAATCAGAAGAAACAGAAGAAGGAGAAGGAGAAGGTGAAGTCTGGAGGGTGAATCAGAAGAAGTAGAAGAAGGAGAAGGAGAAGGTGTAGTCTGGAGGGTGAATCAGAAGAAGTAGACGAAGGAGAAGGAGAAGGTGAAGTCTGGAGGGTGAATCAGAAGAAGCAGAAGAAGGAGAAGGAGAAGGTGAAGTCTGGAGGGTGAATCAGAAGAAGTAGAAGAAGGAGAAGGAGAAGGTGAAGTCTGGAGGGTGAATCAGAAGAAGCAGAAGAAGGAGAAGGAGAAGGTGAAGTCTGGAGGGTGAATCAGAAGAAGCAGAAGAAGGAGAAGGAGAAGGTGAAGTCTGGAGGGTGAAACAGAAGAAGCAGAATAAGGAGAAGGAGAAGGTGAAGTCAGGAGGGTGAATCAGAAGAAGCAGAAGAAGGAGAAGGAGAAGGTGAAGTAAGGAGGGTGAATCAGAAGAAGCAGAAGAAGGAGAAGGAGAAGGTGAAGTCTGGAGTGTGAAGCAGAAGAAGCAAAAGAAGGAGAAGGAGAATGTGAAGTCTGGAGGGTGAATCAGAAGAAGTAGAAGAAGGAGAAGGAGAAGGTGAAGTCTGGAGGGTGAAGCAGAAGAAGTAGAAGAAGGAGAAGGAGAAGGTGAAGTCAGGAGGGTGAATCAGAAGAAGTAGAAGAAGGAGAAGGAGAAGGTGAAGTCAGGAGGGTGAATCAGAAGAAGCAGAAGAAGGAGAAGGAGAAGGTGAAGTCTGGAGGGTGAATCAGAAGAATCAGAAGAAGGAGAAGGAGAAGTTGAAGTCTGGAGGGTGAATCAGAAGAAGCAGAAGAAAGAGAAGGAGAAGGTGAAGTCTGGAGGGTGAAGCAGAAGAAGTAGAAGAAGGAGAAGGAGAAGGTGAAGACTGGAGGGTGAATCTGAAGAAGTAGAAGAAGGAGAAGGAGAAGGTGAAGTCTGGAGGGTGAATCAGAAGAAGTAGAAAAAGGAGAAGGAGAAGGTGAAGTCTGGAGGGTGAATCAGAAGAAGCAGAAGAAGGAGAAGGAGAAGGTGAAGTCTGGAGGGTGAAGCAGAAGAAGCAGAAGAAGGAGAAGGAGAAGGTGAAGTCTGGAGGGTGAATCAGAAGAAGTAGAAGAAGGAGAAGGAGAAGGTGAAGTCAGGAGGGTGAAGCAGAAGAAGCAGAAGAAGGAGAAGGAGAAGGTGAAGTCAGGAGGGTGAATCGGTAGAAGTAGAAGAAGGAGAAGGAGAAGGTGAAGTCTGGAGGGTGAATCAGAAGAAGTAGAAGAAGGAGAAGGAGAAGGTGAAGTCTGGAGGGTGAATCAGAAGAAGTAGAAGAAGGAGAAGGGGAAGGTGAAGTCTGGAGGGTGAATCAGAAGAAGCAGAAGAAGGAGAAGGAGAAGGTGAAGTCTGGAGGGAGAAGCAGAAGAAGTAGAAGAAGGAGAAGGAGAAGGTGAAGTCTGGAGGGTGAATCAGAAGAAGTAGAAGAAGGAGAAGGAGAAGCTGAAGTCTGGAGTATGAATCAGAAGAAGTAGAAGAAGGAGAAGGAGAAGGTGAAGTCTGGAGGGTGAATCAGAAGAAACAGAAGAAGGAGAAGGAGAAGGTGAAGTCTGGAGGGTGAATCAGAAGAAGTAGAAGAAGGAGAAGGAGAAGGTGTAGTCTGGAGGGTGAATCAGAAGAAGTAGACGAAGGAGAAGGAGAAGGTGAAGTCTGGAGGGTGAATCAGAAGAAGCAGAAGAAGGAGAAGGAGAAGGTGAAGTCTGGAGGGTGAATCAGAAGAAGTAGAAGAAGGAGAAGGAGAAGGTGAAGTCTGGAGGGTGAATCAGAAGAAGCAGAAGAAGGAGAAGGAGAAGGTGAAGTCTGGAGGGTGAATCAGAAGAAGCAGAAGAAGGAGAAGGAGAAGGTGAAGTCTGGAGGGTGAAACAGAAGAAGCAGAATAAGGAGAAGGAGAAGGTGAAGTCAGGAGGGTGAATCAGAAGAAGCAGAAGAAGGAGAAGGAGAAGGTGAAGTAAGGAGGGTGAATCAGAAGAAGCAGAAGAAGGAGAAGGAGAAGGTGAAGTCTGGAGTGTGAAGCAGAAGAAGCAAAAGAAGGAGAAGGAGAATGTGAAGTCTGGAGGGTGAATCAGAAGAAGTAGAAGAAGGAGAAGGAGAAGGTGAAGTCTGGAGGGTGAAGCAGAAGAAGTAGAAGAAGGAGAAGGAGAAGGTGAAGTCAGGAGGGTGAATCAGAAGAAGTAGAAGAAGGAGAAGGAGAAGGTGAAGTCAGGAGCGTGAATCAGAAGAAGCAGAAGAAGGAGAAGGAGAAGGTGAAGTCTGGAGGGTGAATCAGAAGAATCAGAAGAAGGAGAAGGAGAAGTTGAAGTCTGGAGGGTGAATCAGAAGAAGCAGAAGAAAGAGAAGGAGAAGGTGAAGTCTGGAGGGTGAAGCAGAAGAGACAGAAGAAGGAGAAGGAGAAGGTGAAGACTGGAGGGTGAATCTGAAGAAGTAGAAGAAGGAGAAGGAGAAGGTGAAGTCTGGAGGGTGAATCAGAAGAAGTAGAAGAAGGAGAAGGAGAAGGTGAAGTCTGGAGGGTGAATCAGAAGAAGCAGAAGAAGGAGAAGGAGAAGGTGAAGTCTGGAGGGTGAATCAGAAGAAGCAGAAGAAGGAGAAGGAGAAGATGAAGTCTGGAGGGTGAATCAGAAGAAGCAGAAGAAGGAGAAGGAGAAGGTGAAGTCTGGAGGGTGAATCAGAAGAAGCAGAAGAAGGAGAAGGAGAAGGTGAAGTCTGGAGGGTGAATCAGAAGAATCAGAAGAAGGAGAAGGAGAGGGTGAAGCCTGGAGGGTGAATCAGAAGAAGCAGAAGAAAGTGAAGGAGAAGGTGAAGTCTGGAGGGTGAAGCAGAAGAAACAGAAGAAGGAGAAGGAGAAGGTGAAGACTGGAGGGTGAATCTGAAGAAGTAGAAGAAGGAGAAGGAGATGGTGAAGTCTGGAGGGTGAATCAGAAGAAGTAGAAGAAGGAGAAGGAGAAGGTGAAGTCTGGAGGGTGAATCAGAAGAAGCAGAAGAAGGAGAAGGAGAAGGTGAAGTCTGGAGGGTGAATCAGAAGAAGCAGAAGAAGGAGAAGGAGAAGATGAAGTCTGGAGGGTGAATCAGAAGAAGCAGAAGAAGGAGAAGGAGAAGGTGAAGTCTGGAGGGTGAAACAGAAGAAGCAGAAGAAGGAGAAGGAGAAGGTGAAGTCTGGAGGGTGAATCAGAAGAAGCAGAAGAAGGAGAAGGAGAAGGTGAAGTCAGGAGGGTGAATCAGAAGAAGCAGAAGAAGGAGAAGGAGAAGGTGAAGTTAGGAGGGTGAATCAGAAGAAGCAGAAGAAGGAGAAGGAGCAGGTGAAGTCAGGGGGGTGAAGCAGAAGAAGTAGAAGAAGGAGAAGGAGAAGGTGAAGTCAGGACGGTGAAGCAGAAGAAGCAGAAGAAGGAGAAGGAGAAGGTGAAGTCTGGAGGGCGCAGCAGAAGAAGGAGAAGAAGGAGAAGGAGAAGTTGAAGTCTAGAGGGTGAAGCAGAAGAAACAGAAGAAGGAGAAGGAGAAGGTGAAGTCTGGAGGGTGAATCAGAAGAAGTAGAAGAAGGAGAAGGAGAAGGTGAAGTCAGGAGAGTGAAGCAGAAGAAGCAGAAGATGGAGAAGGAGAAGGTGAAGTCTGGAGGGCGAAGCAGAAGAAGCAGAAGAAGGAGAAGGAGAAGGTGAAGTCTGGAGGGTGAAGCAGAAGAAGCAGAAGAAGGAGAAGGAGAAGGTGAAGTCTGGAGGGTGAATCAGAAGAAGTAGAAGAAGGAGAAGGAGAAGGTGAAGTCAGGAGGGTGAAGCAGAAGAAGCAGAAGAAGGAGAAGGAGAAGGTGAAGTCTGGAGGGTGAAGCAGAAGAAGCAGAAGAAGGAGCAGGAGAAGGTGAAGTCTGGAGGGTGAAGCAGAAGAAGCAGAAGAAGGAGAAGGAGAAGGTGAAGTCAGGAGGGTGAATCAGAAGAAGTAGAAGAAGGAGAAGGAGAAGGTGAAGTCTGGAGGGTGAATCAGAAGAAGCAGAAGAAGGAGAAGGAGAAGGTGAAGTCTGGAGGGTGAATCAGAAGAAGCAGAAGAAGGAGAAGGAGAAGATGAAGTCTGGAGGGTGAATCAGAAGAAGTAGAAGAAGGAGAAGGAGAAGGTGAGGTCTGGAGGGTCAATCAGAAGAAGCAGAAGAAGGAGAAGGAGAAGGTGAAGTCAGGAGGGTGAATCAGAAGAAGCAGAAGAAGGAGAAGGAGTAGGTGAAGTCTGGAGGGTGAATTGAAGAAGCAGAAGAAGGAGAAGGAGAAGGTGAAGTCAGGAGGGTGAATCAGAAGAAGCAGAAGAAGGAGAAGGAGAAGGTAAAGTTAGGAGGGTGAATCAGAAGAAGCAGAAGAAGGAGAAGGAGCAGGTGAAGTCAGGGGGGTGAAACAGAAGAAGTAGAAGAAGGAGAAGGAGAAGGTGAAGTCAGGAGGGTGAAGCAGAAGAAGCAGAAGAAGGAGAAGGAGAAGGTGAAGTCTGGAGGGCGCAGCAGAAGAAGCAGAAGAAGGAGAAGGAGAAGGTGAAGTCTGGAGGGTGAAGCAGAAGAAGCAGAAGAAGGAGAAGGAGAAGGTGAAGTCTGGAGGGTGAATCAGAAGAAGTAGAAGAAGGAGAAGGAGAAGATGAAGTCAGGAGAGTGAAGCAGAAGAAGCAGAAGAAGGAGAAGGAGAAGGTGAAGTCTGGAGGGTGAAGCAGAAGAAGCAGAAGAAGGAGAAGGAGAAGGTGATGTCTGGAGGGCGAAGCAGAAGAAGCAGAAGAAGGAGTAGGAGAAGGTGAAGTCTGGAGGGTGAAGCAGAGGAAGCAGAAGAAGGAGAAGGAGAAGGTGAAGCCTGGAGGGTGAATCAGAAGAAGTAGAAGAAGGAGAAGGAGAAGGTGAAGTCAGGAGGGTGAAGCAGAAGAAGGAGAAGGAGAAGGTGAAGTCAGGAGGGTGAATCGGAAGAAGTAGAAGAAGGAGAAGGAGAAGGTGAAGTCTGGAGGGTGAATCAGAAGAAGTAGAAGAAGGAGAAGGAGAAGGTGTAGTCTGGAGGGTGAATCAGAAGAAGTAGACGAAGGAGAAGGAGAAGGTGAAGTCTGGAGGGTGAATCAGAAGAAGCAGAAGAAGGAGAAGGAGAAGGTGAAGTCTGGAGGGTGAATCAGAAGAAGTAGAAGAAGGAGAAGGAGAAGGTGAAGTCTGGAGGGTGAATCAGAAGAAGCAGAAGAAGGAGAAGGAGAAGGTGAAGTCTGGAGGGTGAATCAGAAGAAGCAGAAGAAGGAGAAGGAGAAGGTGAAGTCTGGAGGGTGAAACAGAAGAAGCAGAATAAGGAGAAGGAGAAGGTGAAGTCAGGAGGGTGAATCAGAAGAAGCAGAAGAAGGAGAAGGAGAAGGTGAAGTAAGGAGGGTGAATCAGAAGAAGCAGAAGAAGGAGAAGGAGAAGGTGAAGTCTGGAGTGTGAAGCAGAAGAAGCAAAAGAAGGAGAAGGAGAATGTGAAGTCTGGAGGGTGAATCAGAAGAAGTAGAAGAAGGAGAAGGAGAAGGTGAAGTCTGGAGGGTGAAGCAGAAGAAGTAGAAGAAGGAGAAGGAGAAGGTGAAGTCAGGAGGGTGAATCAGAAGAAGTAGAAGAAGGAGAAGGAGAAGGTGAAGTCAGGAGCGTGAATCAGAAGAAGCAGAAGAAGGAGAAGGAGAAGGTGAAGTCTGGAGGGTGAATCAGAAGAATCAGAAGAAGGAGAAGGAGAAGTTGAAGTCTGGAGGGTGAATCAGAAGAAGCAGAAGAAAGAGAAGGAGAAGGTGAAGTCTGGAGGGTGAAGCAGAAGAGACAGAAGAAGGAGAAGGAGAAGGTGAAGACTGGAGGGTGAATCTGAAGAAGTAGAAGAAGGAGAAGGAGAAGGTGAAGTCTGGAGGGTGAATCAGAAGAAGTAGAAGAAGGAGAAGGAGAAGGTGAAGTCTGGAGGGTGAATCAGAAGAAGCAGAAGAAGGAGAAGGAGAAGGTGAAGTCTGGAGGGTGAATCAGAAGAAGCAGAAGAAGGAGAAGGAGAAGATGAAGTCTGGAGGGTGAATCAGAAGAAGCAGAAGAAGGAGAAGGAGAAGGTGAAGTCTGGAGGGTGAATCAGAAGAAGCAGAAGAAGGAGAAGGAGAAGGTGAAGTCTGGAGGGTGAATCAGAAGAATCAGAAGAAGGAGAAGGAGAGGGTGAAGCCTGGAGGGTGAATCAGAAGAAGCAGAAGAAAGTGAAGGAGAAGGTGAAGTCTGGAGGGTGAAGCAGAAGAAACAGAAGAAGGAGAAGGAGAAGGTGAAGACTGGAGGGTGAATCTGAAGAAGTAGAAGAAGGAGAAGGAGATGGTGAAGTCTGGAGGGTGAATCAGAAGAAGTAGAAGAAGGAGAAGGAGAAGGTGAAGTCTGGAGGGTGAATCAGAAGAAGCAGAAGAAGGAGAAGGAGAAGGTGAAGTCTGGAGGGTGAATCAGAAGAAGCAGAAGAAGGAGAAGGAGAAGATGAAGTCTGGAGGGTGAATCAGAAGAAGCAGAAGAAGGAGAAGGAGAAGGTGAAGTCTGGAGGGTGAAACAGAAGAAGCAGAAGAAGGAGAAGGAGAAGGTGAAGTCTGGAGGGTGAATCAGAAGAAGCAGAAGAAGGAGAAGGAGAAGGTGAAGTCAGGAGGGTGAATCAGAAGAAGCAGAAGAAGGAGAAGGAGAAGGTGAAGTTAGGAGGGTGAATCAGAAGAAGCAGAAGAAGGAGAAGGAGCAGGTGAAGTCAGGGGGGTGAAGCAGAAGAAGTAGAAGAAGGAGAAGGAGAAGGTGAAGTCAGGACGGTGAAGCAGAAGAAGCAGAAGAAGGAGAAGGAGAAGGTGAAGTCTGGAGGGCGCAGCAGAAGAAGGAGAAGAAGGAGAAGGAGAAGTTGAAGTCTAGAGGGTGAAGCAGAAGAAACAGAAGAAGGAGAAGGAGAAGGTGAAGTCTGGAGGGTGAATCAGAAGAAGTAGAAGAAGGAGAAGGAGAAGGTGAAGTCAGGAGAGTGAAGCAGAAGAAGCAGAAGATGGAGAAGGAGAAGGTGAAGTCTGGAGGGCGAAGCAGAAGAAGCAGAAGAAGGAGAAGGAGAAGGTGAAGTCTGGAGGGTGAAGCAGAAGAAGCAGAAGAAGGAGAAGGAGAAGGTGAAGTCTGGAGGGTGAATCAGAAGAAGTAGAAGAAGGAGAAGGAGAAGGTGAAGTCAGGAGGGTGAAGCAGAAGAAGCAGAAGAAGGAGAAGGAGAAGGTGAAGTCTGGAGGGTGAAGCAGAAGAAGCAGAAGAAGGAGCAGGAGAAGGTGAAGTCTGGAGGGTGAAGCAGAAGAAGCAGAAGAAGGAGAAGGAGAAGGTGAAGTCAGGAGGGTGAATCAGAAGAAGTAGAAGAAGGAGAAGGAGAAGGTGAAGTCTGGAGGGTGAATCAGAAGAAGCAGAAGAAGGAGAAGGAGAAGGTGAAGTCTGGAGGGTGAATCAGAAGAAGCAGAAGAAGGAGAAGGAGAAGATGAAGTCTGGAGGGTGAATCAGAAGAAGTAGAAGAAGGAGAAGGAGAAGGTGAGGTCTGGAGGGTCAATCAGAAGAAGCAGAAGAAGGAGAAGGAGAAGGTGAAGTCAGGAGGGTGAATCAGAAGAAGCAGAAGAAGGAGAAGGAGTAGGTGAAGTCTGGAGGGTGAATTGAAGAAGCAGAAGAAGGAGAAGGAGAAGGTGAAGTCAGGAGGGTGAATCAGAAGAAGCAGAAGAAGGAGAAGGAGAAGGTAAAGTTAGGAGGGTGAATCAGAAGAAGCAGAAGAAGGAGAAGGAGCAGGTGAAGTCAGGGGGGTGAAACAGAAGAAGTAGAAGAAGGAGAAGGAGAAGGTGAAGTCAGGAGGGTGAAGCAGAAGAAGCAGAAGAAGGAGAAGGAGAAGGTGAAGTCTGGAGGGCGCAGCAGAAGAAGCAGAAGAAGGAGAAGGAGAAGGTGAAGTCTGGAGGGTGAAGCAGAAGAAGCAGAAGAAGGAGAAGGAGAAGGTGAAGTCTGGAGGGTGAATCAGAAGAAGTAGAAGAAGGAGAAGGAGAAGATGAAGTCAGGAGAGTGAAGCAGAAGAAGCAGAAGAAGGAGAAGGAGAAGGTGAAGTCTGGAGGGTGAAGCAGAAGAAGCAGAAGAAGGAGAAGGAGAAGGTGATGTCTGGAGGGCGAAGCAGAAGAAGCAGAAGAAGGAGTAGGAGAAGGTGAAGTCTGGAGGGTGAAGCAGAGGAAGCAGAAGAAGGAGAAGGAGAAGGTGAAGCCTGGAGGGTGAATCAGAAGAAGTAGAAGAAGGAGAAGGAGAAGGTGAAGTCAGGAGGGTGAAGCAGAAGAAGGAGAAGGAGAAGGTGAAGTCAGGAGGGTGAATCGGAAGAAGTAGAAGAAGGAGAAGGAGAAGGTGAAGTCTGGAGGGTGAATCAGAAGAAGTAGAAGAAGGAGAAGTAGAAGGTGAAGTCTGGAGGGTGAATCAGAAGAAGTAGAAGAAGGAGAAGGAGAAGGTGAAGTCTGGAGGGTGAATCAGAAGAAGCAGAAGAAGGAGAAGGAGAAGGTGAAGTCTGGAGGGTGAATCAGAAGAAGCAGAAGAAGGAGAAGGAGAAGGTGAAGTCTGGAGGGTGAAACAGAAGAAGCAGAATAAGGAGAAGGAGAAGGTGAAGTCAGGAGGGTGAATCAGAAGAAGCAGAAGAAGGAGAAGGAGAAGGTGAAGTAAGGAGGGTGAATCAGAAGAAGCAGAAGAAGGAGAAGGAGAAGGTGAAGTCTGGAGTGTGAAGCAGAAGAAGCAAAAGAAGGAGAAGGAGAAGGTGAAGTCTGGAGGGTGAATCAGAAGAAGTAGAAGAAGGAGAAGGAGAAGGTGAAGTCTGGAGGGTGAAGCAGAAGAAGTAGAAGAAGGAGAAGGAGAAGGTGAAGTCAGGAGGGTGAATCAGAAGAAGTAGAAGAAGGAGAAGGAGAAGGTGAAGTCAGGAGGGTGAATCAGAAGAAGCAGAAGAAGGAGAAGGAGAAGGTGAAGTCTGGAGGGTGAAACAGAAGAATCAGAAGAAGGAGAAGGAGAAGGTGAAGTCTGGAGGGTGAATCAGAAGAAGCAGAAGAAAGAGAAGGAGAAGGTGAAGTCTGGAGGGTGAATCAGAAGAAGCAGAAGAAGGAGAAGGAGAAGGTGAAGTCTGGAGGGAGAAGCAGAAGAAGTAGAAGAAGGAGAAGGAGAAGGTGAAGTCTGGAGGGTGAATCAGAAGAAGTAGAAGAAGGAGAAGGAGAAGGTGAAGTCTGGAGGGTGAATCAGAAGAAGTCGAAGAAGGAGAAGGAGAAGGTGAAGTCTGGAGGGTGAATCAGAAGAAACAGAAGAAGGAGAAGGAGAAGGTGAAGTCTGGAGGGTGAATCAGAAGAAGTAGAAGAAGGAGAAGGAGAAGGTTTAGTCTGGAGGGTGAATCAGAAGAAGTAGACGAAGGAGAAGCAGAAGGTGAAGTCTGGAGGGTGAACCAGAAGAAGCAGAAGAAGGAGAAGGAGAAGGTGAAGTCTGGAGGGTGAATCAGAAGAAGTAGAAGAAGGAGAAGGAGATGGTGAAGTCTGGAGGGTGAATCAGAAGAAGCAGAAGAAGGAGAAGGAGAAGGTGAAGTCTGGAGGGTGAATCAGAAGAAGCAGAAGAAGGAGAAGGAGAAGGTGAAGTCTGGAGGGTGAAACAGAAGAAGCGGAATAAGGAGAAGGAGAAGGTGAAGTCAGGAGGGTGAATCAGAAGAAGCAGAAGAAGGAGAAGGAGAAGGTGAAGTCTGGAGGGTGTATCAGAAGAAGTAGAAGAAGGAGAAGGAGAAGGTGAAGTCAGGAGGGTGAAGCAGAAGAAGCAGAAGAAGGAGAAGGAGAAGGTGAAGTCTGGAGGGTGAAGCAGAAGAAGCAGAAGAAGGAGAAGGAGAAGGTGAAGTCTGGAGGGTGAATCAGAAGAATCAGAAGAAGGAGAAGGAGAAGTTGAAGTCTGGAGGGTGAATCAGAAGAAGCAGAAGAAAGAGAAGGAGAAGGTGAAGTCTGGAGGGTGAAGCAGAAGAAACAGAAGAAGGAGAAGTAGAAGGTGAAGACTGGAGGGTGAATCTGAAGAAGTAGAAGAAGGAGAAGGAGAAGGTGAAGTCTGGAGGGTGAATCAGAAGAAGTAGAAGAAGGAGAAGGAGAAGGTGAAGTCTGGAGGGTGAATCAGAAGAAGCAGAAGAAGGAGAAGGAGAAGGTGAAGTCTGGAGGGTGAATCAGAAGAAGCAGAAGAAGGAGAAGGAGAAGATGAAGTCTGGAGGGTGAATCAGAAGAAGCAGAAGAAGGAGAAGGAGAAGGTGAAGTCTGGAGGGTGAATCAGAAGAAGCAGAAGAAGGAGAAGGAGAAGGTGAAGTCTGGAGGGTGAATCAGAAGAATCAGAAGAAGGAGAAGGAGAGGGTGAAGCCTGGAGGGTGAATCAGAAGAAGCAGAAGAAAGTGAAGGAGAAGGTGAAGTCTGGAGGGTGAAGCAGAAGAAACAGAAGAAGGAGAAGGAGAAGGTGAAGACTGGAGGGTGAATCTGAAGAAGTAGAAGAAGGAGAAGGAGATGGTGAAGTCTGGAGGGTGAATCAGAAGAATCAGAAGAAGGAGAAGGAGAGGGTGAAGCCTGGAGGGTGAATCAGAAGAAGCAGAAGAAAGTGAAGGAGAAGGTGAAGTCTGGAGGGTGAAGCAGAAGAAACAGAAGAAGGAGAAGGAGAAGGTGAAGACTGGAGGGTGAATCTGAAGAAGTAGAAGAAGGAGAAGGAGAAGGTGAAGTCTGGAGGGCGCAGCAGAAGAAGGAGAAGAAGGAGAAGGAGAAGTTGAAGTCTAGAGGGTGAAGCAGAAGAAGCAGAAGAAGGAGAAGGAGAAGGTGAAGTCTGGAGGGTGAATCAGAAGAAGTAGAAGAAGGAGAAGGAGAAGGTGAAGTCAGGAGAGTGAAGCAGAAGAAGCAGAAGATGGAGAAGGAGAAGGTGAAGTCTGGAGGGCGAAGCAGAAGAAGCAGAAGAAGGAGAAGGAGAAGGTGAAGTCTGGAGGGTGAAGCAGAAGAAGCAGAAGAAGGAGAAGGAGAAGGTGAAGTCTGGAGGGTGAATCAGAAGAAGTAGAAGAAGGAGAAGGAGAAGGTGAAGTCAGGAGGGTGAAGCAGAAGAAGCAGAAGAAGGAGAAGGAGAAGGTGAAGTCTGGAGGGTGAAGCAGAAGAAGCAGAAGAAGGAGCAGGAGAAGGTGAAGTCTGGAGGGTGAAGCAGAAGAAGCAGAAGAAGGAGAAGGAGAAGGTGAAGTCAGGAGGGTGAATCAGAAGAAGTAGAAGAAGGAGAAGGAGAAGGTGAAGTCTGGAGGGTGAATCAGAAGAAGCAGAAGAAGGAGAAGGAGAAGGTGAAGTCTGGAGGGTGAATCAGAAGAAGCAGAAGAAGGAGAAGGAGAAGATGAAGTCTGGAGGGTGAATCAGAAGAAGTAGAAGAAGGAGAAGGAGAAGGTGAGGTCTGGAGGGTCAATCAGAAGAAGCAGAAGAAGGAGAAGGAGAAGGTGAAGTCAGGAGGGTGAATCAGAAGAAGCAGAAGAAGGAGAAGGAGTAGGTGAAGTCTGGAGGGTGAATTGAAGAAGCAGAAGAAGGAGAAGGAGAAGGTGAAGTCAGGAGGGTGAATCAGAAGAAGCAGAAGAAGGAGAAGGAGAAGGTAAAGTTAGGAGGGTGAATCAGAAGAAGCAGAAGAAGGAGAAGGAGCAGGTGAAGTCAGGGGGGTGAAACAGAAGAAGTAGAAGAAGGAGAAGGAGAAGGTGAAGTCAGGAGGGTGAAGCAGAAGAAGCAGAAGAAGGAGAAGGAGAAGGTGAAGTCTGGAGGGCGCAGCAGAAGAAGCAGAAGAAGGAGAAGGAGAAGGTGAAGTCTGGAGGGTGAAGCAGAAGAAGCAGAAGAAGGAGAAGGAGAAGGTGAAGTCTGGAGGGTGAATCAGAAGAAGTAGAAGAAGGAGAAGGAGAAGATGAAGTCAGGAGAGTGAAGCAGAAGAAGCAGAAGAAGGAGAAGGAGAAGGTGAAGTCTGGAGGGTGAAGCAGAAGAAGCAGAAGAAGGAGAAGGAGAAGGTGATGTCTGGAGGGCGAAGCAGAAGAAGCAGAAGAAGGAGAAGGAGAAGGTGAAGTCTGGAGGGTGAAGCAGAGGAAGCAGAAGAAGGAGAAGGAGAAGGTGAAGCCTGGAGGGTGAATCAGAAGAAGTAGAAGAAGGAGAAGGAGAAGGTGAAGTCAGGAGGGTGAAGCAGAAGAAGGAGAAGGAGAAGGTGAAGTCAGGAGGGTGAATCGGAAGAAGTAGAAGAAGGAGAAGGAGAAGGTGAAGTCTGGAGGGTGAATCAGAAGAAGTAGAAGAAGGAGAAATAGAAGGTGAAGTCTGGAGGGTGAATCAGAAGAAGTAGAAGAAGGAGAAGGAGAAGGTGAAGTCTGGAGGGTGAATCAGAAGAAGCAGAAGAAGGAGAAGGAGAAGGTGAAGTCTGGAGGGTGAATCAGAAGAAGCAGAAGAAGGAGAAGGAGAAGGTGAAGTCTGGAGGGTGAAACAGAAGAAGCAGAATAAGGAGAAGGAGAAGGTGAAGTCAGGAGGGTGAATCAGAAGAAGCAGAAGAAGGAGAAGGAGAAGGTGAAGTAAGGAGGGTGAATCAGAAGAAGCAGAAGAAGGAGAAGGAGAAGGTGAAGTCTGGAGTGTGAAGCAGAAGAAGCAAAAGAAGGAGAAGGAGAAGGTGAAGTCTGGAGGGTGAATCAGAAGAAGTAGAAGAAGGAGAAGGAGAAGGTGAAGTCTGGAGGGTGAAGCAGAAGAAGTAGAAGAAGGAGAAGGAGAAGGTGAAGTCAGGAGGGTGAATCAGAAGAAGTAGAAGAAGGAGAAGGAGAAGGTGAAGTCAGGAGGGTGAATCAGAAGAAGCAGAAGAAGGAGAAGGAGAAGGTGAAGTCTGGAGGGTGAAACAGAAGAATCAGAAGAAGGAGAAGGAGAAGGTGAAGTCTGGAGGGTGAATCAGAAGAAGCAGAAGAAAGAGAAGGAGAAGGTGAAGTCTGGAGGGTGAATCAGAAGAAGCAGAAGAAGGAGAAGGAGAAGGTGAAGTCTGGAGGGAGAAGCAGAAGAAGTAGAAGAAGGAGAAGGAGAAGGTGAAGTCTGGAGGGTGAATCAGAAGAAGTAGAAGAAGGAGAAGGAGAAGGTGAAGTCTGGAGGGTGAATCAGAAGAAGTCGAAGAAGGAGAAGGAGAAGGTGAAGTCTGGAGGGTGAATCAGAAGAAACAGAAGAAGGAGAAGGAGAAGGTGAAGTCTGGAGGGTGAATCAGAAGAAGTAGAAGAAGGAGAAGGAGAAGGTTTAGTCTGGAGGGTGAATCAGAAGAAGTAGACGAAGGAGAAGCAGAAGGTGAAGTCTGGAGGGTGAACCAGAAGAAGCAGAAGAAGGAGAAGGAGAAGGTGAAGTCTGGAGGGTGAATCAGAAGAAGTAGAAGAAGGAGAAGGAGATGGTGAAGTCTGGAGGGTGAATCAGAAGAAGCAGAAGAAGGAGAAGGAGAAGGTGAAGTCTGGAGGGTGAATCAGAAGAAGCATAAGAAGGAGAAGGAGAAGGTGAAGTCTGGAGGGTGAAACAGAAGAAGCGGAATAAGGAGAAGGAGAAGGTGAAGTCAGGAGGGTGAATCAGAAGAAGCAGAAGAAGGAGAAGGAGAAGGTGAAGTCTGGAGGGTGAATCAGAAGAAGTAGAAGAAGGAGAAGGAGAAGGTGAAGTCAGGAGGGTGAAGCAGAAGAAGCAGAAGAAGGAGAAGGAGAAGGTGAAGTCTGGAGGGTGAAGCAGAAGAAGCAGAAGAAGGAGCAGGAGAAGGTGAAGTCTGGAGGGTGAAGCAGAAGAAGCAAAAGAAGGAGAAGGAGAATGTGAAGTCTGGAGGGTGAATCAGAAGAAGTAGAAGAAGGAGAAGGAGAAGGTGAAGTCTGGAGGGTGAAGCAGAAGAAGTAGAAGAAGGAGAAGGAGAAGGTGAAGTCAGGAGGGTGAATCAGAAGAAGTAGAAGAAGGAGAAGGAGAAGGTGAAGTCAGGAGGGTGAATCAGAAGAAGCAGAAGAAGGAGAAGGAGAAGTTGAAGTCTGGAGGGTGAATCAGAAGAAGCAGAAGAAAGAGAAGGAGAAGGTGAAGTCTGGAGGGTGAATCAGAAGAAGCAGAAGAAGGAGAAGGAGAAGGTGAAGTCTGGAGGGTGAAACAGAAGAAGCAGAATAAGGAGAAGGAGAAGGTGAAGTCAGGAGGGTGAATCAGAAGAAGCAGAAGAAGGAGAAGGAGAAGGTGAAGTCTGGAGGGTGAATCAGAAGAAGTAGAAGAAGGAGAAGGAGAAGGTGAAGTCAGGAGGGTGAAGCAGAAGAAGCAGAAGAAGGAGAAGGAGAAGGTGAAGTCTGGAGGGTGAAGCAGAAGAAGCAGAAGAAGGAGCAGGAGAAGGTGAAGTCTGGAGTGTGAAGCAGAAGAAGCAAAAGAAGGAGAAGGAGAATGTGAAGTCTGGAGGGTGAATCAGAAGAAGTAGAAGAAGAGAAGGAGAAGGTGAAGTCTGGAGGGTGAAGCAGAAGAAGTAGAAGAAGGAGAAGGAGAAGGTGAAGTCAGGAGGGTGATTCAGAAGAAGTAGAAGAAGGAGAAGGAGAAGGTGAAGTCAGGAGGGTGAATCAGAAGAAGCAGAAGAAGGAGAAGGAGAAGGTGAAGTCTGGAGGGTGAATCAGAAGAATCAGAAGAAGGAGAAGGAGAAGTTGAAGTCTGGAGGGTGAATCAGAAGAAGCAGAAGAAAGAGAAGGAGAAGGTGAAGTCTGGAGGGTGAAGCAGAAGAAACAGAAGAAGGAGAAGGAGAAGGTGAAGACTGGAGGGTGAATCTGAAGAAGTAGAAGAAGGAGAAGGAGAAGGTGAAGTCTGGAGGGTGAATCAGAAGAAGTAGAAGAAGGAGAAGGAGAAGGTGAAGTCTGGAGGGTGAATCAGAAGAAGCAGAAGAAGGAGAAGGAGAAGGTGAAGTCTGGAGGGTGAATCAGAAGAAGCAGAAGAAGGAGAAGGAGAAGATGAAGTCTGGAGGGTGAATCAGAAGAAGCAGAAGAAGGAGAAGGAGAAGGTGAAGTCTGGAGGGTGAATCAGAAGAATCAGAAGAAGGAGAAGGAGAGGGTGAAGCCTGGAGGGTGAATCAGAAGAAGCAGAAGAAAGAGAAGGAGAAGGTGAAGTCTGGAGGGAGAAGCAGAAGAAACAGAAGAAGGAGAAGGAGAAGGTGAAGACTGGAGGGTGAATCTGAAGAAGCAGAAGAAGGAGAAGGAGAAGATGAAGTCTGGAGGGTGAATCAGAAGAAGCAGAAGAAGGAGAAGGAGAAGGTGAAGTCTGGAGGGTGAATCAGAAGAAGTAGAAGAAGGAGAAGGAGAAGGTGAAGTCAGGAGGGTGAAGCAGAAGAAGCAGAAGAAGGAGAAGGAGAAGGTGAAGTCTGGAGGGTGAAGCAGAAGAAGCAGAAGAAGGAGCAGGAGAAGGTGAAGACTGGAGGGTGAAGCAGAAGAAGCAAAAGAAGGAGAAGGAGAATGTGAAGTCTGGAGGGTGAATCAGAAGAAGTAGAAGAAGGAGAATGAGAAGGTGAAGTCTGGAGGGTGAAGCAGAAGAAGTAGAAGAAGGAGAAGGAGAAGGTGAAGTCAGGAGGGTGAATCAGAAGAAGTAGAAGAAGGAGAAGGAGAAGGTGAAGTCAGGAGGGTGAATCAGAAGAAGCAGAAGAAGGAGAAGGAGAAGTTGAAGTCTGGAGGGTGAATCAGAAGAAGCAGAAGAAAGAGAAGGAGAAGGTGAAGTCTGGAGGGTGAAGCAGAAGAAACAGAAGAAGGAGAAGGAGAAGGTGAAGTCTGGAGGGTGAATCAGAAGAAGCAGAAGAAGGAGAAGGAGAAGGTGAAGTCTGGAGGGTGAAACAGAAGAAGCAGAATAAGGAGAAGGAGAAGGTGAAGTCAGGAGGGTGAATCAGAAGAAGCAGAAGAAGGAGAAGGAGAAGGTGAAGTCTGGAGGGTGAATCAGAAGAAGTAGAAGAAGGAGAAGGAGAAGGTGAAGTCAGGAGGGTGAAGCAGAAGAAGCAGAAGAAGGAGAAGGAGAAGGTGAAGTCTGGAGGGTGAAGCAGAAGAAGCAGAAGAAGGAGCAGGAGAAGGTGAAGTCTGGAGTGTGAAGCAGAAGAAGCAAAAGAAGGAGAAGGAGAATGTGAAGTCTGGAGGGTGAATCAGAAGAAGTAGAAGAAGGAGAAGGAGAAGGTGAAGTCTGGAGGGTGAAGCAGAAGAAGTAGAAGAAGGAGAAGGAGAAGGTGAAGTCAGGAGGGTGAATCAGAAGAAGTAGAAGAAGGAGAAGGAGAAGGTGAAGTCAGGAGGGTGAATCAGAAGAAGCAGAAGAAGAAGAAGGAGAAGGTGAAGTCTGGAGGGTGAATCAGAAGAATCAGAAGAAGGAGAAGGAGAAGTTGAAGTCTGGAGGGTGAATCAGAAGAAGCAGAAGAAAGAGAAGGAGAAGGTGAAGTCTGGAGGGTGAAGCAGAAGAAACAGAAGAAGGAGAAGGAGAAGGTGAAGACTGGAGGGTGAATCTGAAGAAGTAGAAGAAGGAGAAGGAGAAGGTGAAGTCTGGAGGGTGAATCAGAAGAAGCAGAAGAAGGAGAAGGAGCAGGTGAAGTCAGGGGGGTGAAGCAGAAGAAGTAGAAGAAGGAGAAGGAGAAGTTGAAGTCTAGAGGGTGAAGCAGAAGAAGCAGAAGAAGGAGAAGGAGAAGGTGAAGTCTGGAGGGTGAATCAGAAGAAGTAGAAGAAGGAGAAGGAGAAGGTGAAGTCAGGAGAGTGAAGCAGAAGAAGCAGAAGATGGAGAAGGAGAAGGTGAAGTCTGGAGGGCGAAGCAGAAGAAGCAGAAGAAGGAGAAGGAGAAGGTGAAGTCTGGAGGGTGAAGCAGAAGAAGCAGAAGAAGGAGAAGGAGAAGGTGAAGTCTGGAGGGTGAATCAGAAGAAGTAGAAGAAGGAGAAGGAGAAGGTGAAGTCAGGAGGGTGAAGCAGAAGAAACAGAAGAAGGAGAAGGAGAAGGTGAAGTCTGGAGGGTGAATCAGAAGAAGCAGAAGAAGGAGAAGGAGAAGGTGAAGTCTGGAGGGTGAAACAGAAGAAGCAGTATAAGGAGAAGGAGAAGGTGAAGTCAGGAGGGTGAATCAGAAGAAGCAGAAGAAGGAGAAGGAGAAGGTGAAGTCTGAAGGGTGAATCAGAAGAAGTAGAAGAAGGAGAAGGAGAAGGTGAAGTCAGGAGGGTGAAGCAGAAGAAGCAGAAGAAGGAGAAGGAGAAGGTGAAGTCTGGAGGGTGAAGCAGAAGAAGCAGAAGAAGGAGCAGGAGAAGGTGAAGTCTGGAGTGTGAAGCAGAAGAAGCAAAAGAAGGAGAAGGAGAATGTGAAGTCTGGAGGGTGAATCAGAAGAAGTAGAAGAAGGAGAAGGAGAAGGTGAAGTCTGGAGGGTGAAGCAGAAGAAGTAGAAGAAGGAGAAGGAGAAGGTGAAGTCAGGAGGGTGAATCAGAAGAAGTAGAAGAAGGAGAAGGAGAAGGTGAAGTCAGGAGGGTGAATCAGAAGAAGCAGAAGAAGGAGAAGGAGAAGGTGAAGTCTGGAGGGTGAATCAGAAGAATCAGAAGAAGGAGAAGGAGAAGTTGAAGTCTGGAGGGTGAATCAGAAGAAGCAGAAGAAAGAGAAGGAGAAGGTGAAGTCTGGAGGGTGAAGCAGAAGAAACAGAAGAAGGAGAAGGAGAAGGTGAAGACTGGAGGGTGAATCTGAAGAAGTAGAAGAAGGAGAAGGAGAAGGTGAAGTCTGGAGGGTGAATCAGAAGAAGCAGAAGAAGGAGAAGGAGCAGGTGAAGTCAGGGGGGTGAAGCAGAAGAAGTAGAAGAAGGAGAAGGAGAAGTTGAAGTCTAGAGGGTGAAGCAGAAGAAGCAGAAGAAGGAGAAGGAGAAGGTGAAGTCTGGAGGGTGAATCAGAAGAAGTAGAAGAAGGAGAAGGAGAAGGTGAAGTCAGGAGAGTGAAGCAGAAGAAGCAGAAGATGGAGAAGGAGAAGGTGAAGTCTGGAGGGCGAAGCAGAAGAAGCAGAAGAAGGAGAAGGAGAAGGTGAAGTCTGGAGGGTGAAGCAGAAGAAGCAGAAGAAGGAGAAGGAGAAGGTGAAGTCTGGAGGGTGAATCAGAAGAAGTAGAAGAAGGAGAAGGAGAAGGTGAAGTCAGGAGGGTGAAGCAGAAGAAACAGAAGAAGGAGAAGGAGAAGGTGAAGTCTGGAGGGTGAATCAGAAGAAGCAGAAGAAGGAGAAGGAGAAGGTGAAGTCTGGAGGGTGAAACAGAAGAAGCAGAATAAGGAGAAGGAGAAGGTGAAGTCAGGAGGGTGAATCAGAAGAAGCAGAAGAAGGAGAAGGAGAAGGTGAAGTCTGGAGGGTGAATCAGAAGAAGTAGAAGAAGGAGAAGGAGAAGGTGAAGTCAGGAGGGTGAAGCAGAAGAAGCAGAAGAAGGAGAAGGAGAAGGTGAAGTCTGGAGGGTGAAGCAGAAGAAGCAGAAGAAGGAGCAGGAGAAGGTGAAGTCTGGAGTGTGAAGCAGAAGAAGCAAAAGAAGGAGAAGGAGAATGTGAAGTCTGGAGGGTGAATCAGAAGAAGTAGAAGAAGGAGAAGGAGAAGGTGAAGTCTGGAGGGTGAAGCAGAAGAAGTAGAAGAAGGAGAAGGAGAAGGTGAAGTCAGGAGGGTGAATCAGAAGAAGTAGAAGAAGGAGAAGGAGAAGGTGAAGTCAGGAGGGTGAATCAGAAGAAGCAGAAGAAGGAGAAGGAGAAGGTGAAGTCTGGAGGGTGAATCAGAAGAATCAGAAGAAGGAGAAGGAGAAGTTGAAGTCTGGAGGGTGAATCAGAAGAAGCAGAAGAAAGAGAAGGAGAAGGTGAAGTCTGGAGGGTGAAGCAGAAGAAACAGAAGAAGGAGAAGGAGAAGGTGAAGACTGGAGGGTGAATCTGAAGAAGTAGAAGAAGGAGAAGGAGAAGGTGAAGTCTGGAGGGTGAATCAGAAGAAGCAGAAGAAGGAGAAGGAGCAGGTGAAGTCAGGGGGGTGAAGCAGAAGAAGTAGAAGAAGGAGAAGGAGAAGTTGAAGTCTAGAGGGTGAAGCAGAAGAAGCAGAAGAAGGAGAAGGAGAAGGTGAAGTCTGGAGGGTGAATCAGAAGAAGTAGAAGAAGGAGAAGGAGAAGGTGAAGTCAGGAGAGTGAAGCAGAAGAAGCAGAAGATGGAGAAGGAGAACGTGAAGTCTGGAGGGCGAAGCAGAAGAAGCAGAAGAAGGAGAAGGAGAAGGTGAAGTCTGGAGGGTGAAGCAGAAGAAGCAGAAGAAGGAGAAGGAGAAGGTGAAGTCTGGAGGGTGAATCAGAAGAAGTAGAAGAAGGAGAAGGAGAAGGTGAAGTCAGGAGGGTGAAGCAGAAGAAGCAGAAGAAGGAGAAGGAGAAGGTGAAGTCTGGAGGGTGAAGCAGAAGAAGCAGAAGAAGGAGCAGGAGAAGGTGAATTCTGGAGGGTGAAGCAGAAGAAGCAGAAGAAGGAGAAGGAGAAGGTGAAGTCAGGAGGGTGAATCAGAAGAAGTAGAAGAAGGAGAAGGAGAAGGTGAAGTCTGGAGGGTGAATCAGAAGAAGTCGAAGAAGGAGAAGGAGAAGGTGAAGTCTGGAGGGTGAATCAGAAGAAACAGAAGAAGGAGAAGGAGAAGGTGAAGTCTGGAGGGTGAATCAGAAGAAGTAGAAGAAGGAGAAGGAGAAGGTGTAGTCTGGAGGGTGAATCAGAAGAAGTAGACGAAGGAGAAGCAGAAGGTGAAGTCTGGAGGGTGAACCAGAAGAAGCAGAAGAAGGAGAAGGAGAAGGTGAAGTCTGGAGGGTGAATCAGAAGAAGTAGAAGAAGGAGAAGGAGAAGGTGAAGTCTGGAGGGTGAATCAGAAGAAGCAGAAGAAGGAGAAGGAGAAGGTGAAGTCTGGAGGGTGAATCAGAAGAAGCAGAAGAAGGAGAAGGAGAAGGTGAAGTCTGGAGGGTGAAACAGAAGAAGCGGAATAAGGAGAAGGAGAAGGTGAAGTCAGGAGGGTGAATCTGAAGAAGCAGAAGAAGGAGAAGGAGAAGGTGAAGTCTGGAGGGTGAATCAGAAGAAGTAGAAGAAGGAGAAGGAGAAGGTGAAGTCAGGAGGGTGAAGCAGAAGAAGCAGAAGAAGGAGAAGGAGAAGGTGAAGTCTGGAGGGTGAAGCAGAAGAAGCAGAAGAAGGAGCAGGAGAAGGTGAAGTCTGGAGGGTGAAGCAGAAGAAGCAAAAGAAGGAGAAGGAGAATGTGAAGTCTGGAGGGTGAATCAGAAGAAGTAGAAGAAGGAGAAGGAGAAGGTGAAGTCTGGAGGGTGAAGCAGAAGAAGTAGAAGAAGGAGAAGGAGAAGGTGAAGTCAGGAGGGTGAATCAGAAGAAGTAGAAGAAGGAGAAGGAGAAGGTGAAGTCAGGAGGGTGAATCAGAAGAAGCAGAAGAAGGAGAAGGAGAAGGTGAAGTCTGGAGGGTGAATCAGAAGAATCAGAAGAAGGAGAAGGAGAAGTTGAAGTCTGGAGGGTGAATCAGAAGAAGCAGAAGAAAGAGAAGGAGAAGGTGAAGTCTGGAGGGTGAAGCAGAAGAAACAGAAGAAGGAGAAGGAGAAGGTGAAGACTGGAGGGTGAATCTGAAGAAGTAGAAGAAGGAGAAGGAGAAGGTGAAGTCTGGAGGGTGAATCAGAAGAAGTAGAAGAAGGAGAAGGAGAAGGTGAAGTCTGGAGGGTGAATCAGAAGAAGCAGAAGAAGGAGAAGGAGAAGGTGAAGTCTGGAGGGTGAATCAGAAGAAGCAGAAGAAGGAGAAGGAGAAGATGAAGTCTGGAGGGTGAATCAGAAGAAGCAGAAGAAGGAGAAGGAGAAGGTGAAGTCTGGAGGGTGAATCAGAAGAAGCAGAAGAAGGAGAAGGAGAAGGTGAAGTCTGGAGGGTGAATCAGAAGAATCAGAAGAAGGAGAAGGAGAGGGTGAAGCCTGGAGGGTGAATCAGAAGAAGCAGAAGAAAGAGAAGGAGAAGGTGAAGTCTGGAGGGTGAAGCAGAAGAAACAGAAGAAGGAGAAGGAGAAGGTGAAGACTGGAGGGTGAATCTGAAGAAGTAGAAGAAGGAGAAGGAGATGGTGAAGTCTGGAGGGTGAATCAGAAGAAGTAGAAGAAGTAGAAGGAGAAGGTGAAGTCTGGAGGGTGAATCAGAAGAAGCAGAAGAAGGAGAAGGAGAAGGTGAAGTCTGGAGGGTGAATCAGAAGAAGCAGAAGAAGGAGAAGGAGAAGATGAAGTCTGGAGGGTGAATCAGAAGAAGCAGAAGAAGGAGAAGGAGAAGGTGAAGTCTGGAGGGTGAAACAGAAGAAGCAGAAGAAGGGGAAGGAGAAGGTGAAGTCTGGAGGGTGAATCAGAAGAAGCAGAAGAAGGAGAAGGAGAAGGTGAAGTCAGGAGGGTGAATCAGAAGAAGCAGAAGAAGGAGAAGGAGAAGGTGAAGTTAGGAGGGTGAATCAGAAGAAGCAGAAGAAGGAGAAGGAGCAGGTGAAGTCAGGGGGGTGAAGCAGAAGAAGTAGAAGAAGGAGAAGGAGAAGGTGAAGTCAGGACGGTGAAGCAGAAGAAGCAGAAGAAGGAGAAGGAGAAGGTGAAGTCTGGAGGGCGCAGCAGAAGAAGCAGAAGAAGGAGAAGGAGAAGTTGAAGTCTAGAGGGTGAAGCAGAAGAAGCAGAAGAAGGAGAAGGAGAAGGTGAAGTCTGGAGGGTGAATCAGAAGAAGTAGAAGAAGGAGAAGGAGAAGGTGAAGTCAGGAGAGTGAAGCAGAAGAAGCAGAAGATGGAGAAGGAGAAGGTGAAGTCTGGAGGGCGAAGCAGAAGAAGCAGAAGAAGGAGAAGGAGAAGGTGAAGTCTGGAGGGTGAAGCAGAAGAAGCAGAAGAAGGAGAAAGAGAAGGTGAAGTCTGGAGGGTGAATCAGAAGAAGTAGAAGAAGGAGAAGGAGAAGGTGAAGTCAGGAGGGTGAAGCAGAAGAAGCAGAAGAAGGAGAAGGAGAAGGTGAAGTCTGGAGGGTGAAGCAGAAGAAGCAGAAGAAGGAGCAGGAGAAGGTGAATTCTGGAGGGTGAAGCAGAAGAAGCAGAAGAAGGAGAAGGAGAAGGTGAAGTCAGGAGGGTGAATCAGAAGAAGTAGAAGAAGGAGAAGGAGAAGGTGAAGTCTGGAGGGTGAATCAGAAGAAGCAGAAGAAGGAGAAGGAGAAGGTGAAGTCTGGAGGGTGAATCAGAAGAAGCAGAAGAAGGAGAAGGAGAAGATGAAGTCTGGAGTGTGAATCAGAAGAAGTAGAAGAACGAGAAGGTGAAGGTGAGGTCTGGAGGGTCAATCAGAAGAAGCAGAAGAAGGAGAAGGAGAAGGTGAAGTCAGGAGGGTGAATCAGAAGAAGCAGAATAAGGAGAAGGAGTAGGTGAAGTCTGGAGGGTGAATTGAAGAAGCAGAAGAAGGAGAAGGAGAAGGTGAAGTCAGGAGGGTGAATCAGAAGAAGCAGAAGAAGGAGAAGGAGAAGGTAAAGTTAGGAGGGTGAATCAGAAGAAGCAGAAGAAGGAGAAGGAGCAGGTGAAGTCAGGGGGGTGAAACAGAAGAAGTAGAAGAAGGAGAAGGAGAAGGTGAAGTCAGGAGGGTGAAGCAGAAGAAGCAGAAGAAGGAGAAGGAGAAGGTGAAGTCTGGAGGGCGCAGCAGAAGAAGCAGAAGAAGGAGAAGGAGAAGGTGAAGTCTGGAGGGTGAAGCAGAAGAAGCAGAAGAAGGAGAAGGAGAAGGTGAAGTCTGGAGGGTGAATCAGAAGAAGTAGAAGAAGGAGAAGGAGAAGGTGAAGTCAGGAGAGTGAAGCAGAAGAAGCAGAAGAAGGAGAAGGAGAAGGTGAAGTCTGGAGGGTGAAGCAGAAGAAGCAGAAGAAGGAGAAGGAGAAGGTGATGTCTGGAGGGCGAAGCAGAAGAAGCAGAAGAAGGAGAAGGAGAAGGTGAAGTCTGGAGGGTGAAGCAGAGGAAGCAGAAGAAGGAGAAGGAGAAGGTGAAGTCTGGAGGGTCAATCAGAAGAAGTAGAAGAAGGAGAAGGAGAAGGTGAAGTCAGGAGGGTGAAGCAGAAGAAGGAGAAGGAGAAGGTGAAGTCAGGAGGGTGAATCGGAAGAAGTAGAAGAAGGAGAAGGAGAAGGTGAAGTCTGGAGGGTGAATCAGAAGAAGTAGAAGAAGGAGAAGTAGAAGATGAAGTCTGGAGGGTGAATCAGAAGAAGTAGAAGAAGGAGAAGGAGAAGGTGAAGTCTGGAGGGTGAATCAGAAGAAGCAGAAGAAGGAGAAGGAGAAGGTGAAGTCTGGAGGGAGAAGCAGAAGAAGTAGAAGAAGGAGAAGGAGAAGGTGAAGTCTGGAGGGTGAATCAGAAGAAGTAGAAGAAGGAGAAGGAGAAGGTGAAGTCTGGAGGGTGAATCAGAAGAAGCAGAAGAAGGAGAAGGAGAAGGTGAAGTCTGGAGGGTGAATCAGAAGAAGCAGAAGAAGGAGAAGGAGAAGGTGAAGTCTGGAGGGTGAAACAGAAGAAGCAGAATAAGGAGAAGGAGAAGGTGAAGTCAGGAGGGTGAATCAGAAGAAGCAGAAGAAGGAGAAGGAGAAGGTGAAGTAAGGAGGGTGAATCAGAAGAAGCAGAAGAAGGAGAAGGAGAAGGTGAAGTCTGGAGTGTGAAGCAGAAGAAGCAAAAGAAGGAGAAGGAGAAGGTGAAGTCTGGAGGGTGAATCAGAAGAAGTAGAAGAAGGAGAAGGAGAAGGTGAAGTCTGGAGGGTGAAGCAGAAGAAGTAGAAGAAGGAGAAGGAGAAGGTGAAGTCAGGAGGGTGAATCAGAAGAAGTAGAAGAAGGAGAAGGAGAAGATGAAGTCAGGAGGGTGAATCAGAAGAAGCAGAAGAAGGAGAAGGAGAAGGTGAAGTCTGGAGGGTGAAACAGAAGAATCAGAAGAAGGAGAAGGAGAAGGTGAAGTCTGGAGGGTGAATCAGAAGAAGCAGAAGAAAGAGAAGGAGAAGGTGAAGTCTGGAGGGTGAATCAGAAGAAGCAGAAGAAGGAGAAGGAGAAGGTGAAGTCTGGAGGGAGAAGCAGAAGAAGTAGAAGAAGGAGAAGGAGAAGGTGAAGTCTGGAGGGTGAATCAGAAGAAGTAGAAGAAGGAGAAGGAGAAGGTGAAGTCTGGAGGGTGAATCAGAAGAAGTCGAAGAAGGAGAAGGAGAAGGTGAAGTCTGGAGGGTGAATCAGAAGAAACAGAAGAAGGAGAAGGAGAAGGTGAAGTCTGGAGGGTGAATCAGAAGAAGTAGAAGAAGGAGAAGGAGAAGGTGTAGTCTGGAGGGTGAATCAGAAGAAGTAGACGAAGGAGAAGCAGAAGGTGAAGTCTGGAGGGTGAACCAGAAGAAGCAGAAGAAGGAGAAGGAGAAGGTGAAGTCTGGAGGGTGAATCAGAAGAAGTAGAAGAAGGAGAAGGAGAAGGTGAAGTCTGGAGGGTGAATCAGAAGAAGCAGAAGAAGGAGAAGGAGAAGGTGAAGTCTGGAGGGTGAATCAGAAGAAGCAGAAGAAGGAGAAGGAGAAGGTGAAGTCTGGAGGGTGAAACAGAAGAAGCAGAATAAGGAGAAGGAGAAGGTGAAGTCAGGAGGGTGAATCAGAAGAAGTAGAAGAAGGAGAAGGAGAAGGTGAAGTCAGGAGGGTGAAGCAGAAGAAGCAGAAGAAGGAGAAGGAGAAGGTGAAGTCTGGAGGGTGAAGCAGAAGAAGCAGAAGAAGGAGCAGGAGAAGGTGAAGTCTGGAGGGTGAAGCAGAAGAAGCAGAAGAAGGAGAAGGAGAAGGTGAAGTCAGGAGGGTGAATCAGAAGAAGTAGAAGAAGGAGAAGGAGAAGGTGAAGTCTGGAGGGTGAATCAGAAGAAGCAGAAGAAGGAGAAGGAGAAGGTGAAGTCTGGAGGGTGAATCAGAAGAAGCAGAAGAAGGAGAAGGAGAAGATGAAGTCTGGTGAGTGAATCAGAAGAAGTAGAAGAAGGAGAAGGAGAAGGTGAGGTCAGGAGGGTCAATCAGAAGAAGCAGAAGAAGGAGAAGGAGAAGGTGAAGTCTGGAGAGTGAATCAGAAGAAGCAGAAGAAGGAGAAGGAAAAGGTGAAGTCTGGAGGGTGCATTAGAAGAAGCAGAAGAAGGAGAAGGAGAAGGTGAAGTCAGGAGGGTGAATCAGAAGAAGCAGAAGAAGGAGAAGGAGAAGGTAAAGTTAGGAGGGTGAATCAGAAGAAGCAGAAGAAGGAGAAGGAGCAGGTGAAGTCAGGGGGGAGAAACAGAAGAAGTAGAAGAAGGAGAAGGAGAAGGTGAAGTCAGGAGGGTGAAGCAGAAGAAGCAGAAGAAGGAGAAGGAGAAGGTGAAGTCTGGAGGGCGCAGCAGAAGAAGCAGAAGAAGGAGAAGAAGAAGGTGAAGTCTGGAGGGTGAAGCAGAAGAAGCAGAAGAAGGAGAAGTAGAAGGTGAAGTCTGGAGGGTGAATCAGATGAAGTAGAAGAAGGAGAAGGAGAAGGTGAAGTCAGGAGAGTGAAGCAGAAGAAGCAGAAGAAGGAGAAGGTGAAGGTGAAGTCTGGAGGGTGAAGCAGAAGAAGCAGAAGAAGGAGAAGGAGAAGGTGATGTCTGGAGGGCGAATCAGAACAAGCAGAAGAAGGAGAAGGAGAAGGTGAAGTCTGGAGGGTGAAGCAGAAGAAGCAGAAGAAGGAGAAGGAGAAGGTGAAGTCTGGAGGGTGAATCAGAAGAAGTAGAAGAAGGAGAAGGAGAAGGTGAAGTCAGGAGGGTGAAGCAGAAGAAGCAGAAGAAGGAGAAGGAGAAGTTGAAGTCAGGAGGGTGAATCGGTCGAAGTAGAAGAAGGAGAAGTAGAAGGTGAAGTCTGGAGGGTGAATCAGAAGAAGTAGAAGAAGGAGAAGGAGAAGGTGAAGTCTGGAGGGTGAATCAGAAGAAGTAGAAGAAGGAGAAGGGGAAGGTGAAGTCTGGAGGGTGAATCAGAAGAAGCAGAAGAAGGAGAAGGAGAAGGTGAAGTCTGGAGGGAGAAGCAGAAGAAGTAGAAGAAGGAGAAGGAGAAGGTGAAGTCTGGAGGGTGAATCAGAAGAAGTAGAAGAAGGAGAAGGAGAAGGTGAAGTCTGGAGTGTGAATCAGAAGAAGTAGAAGAAGGAGAAGGAGAAGGTGAAGTCTGGAGGGTGAATCAGAAGAAACAGAAGAAGGAGAAGGAGAAAGTGAAGTCTGGAGGGTGAATCAGAAGAAGTAGAAGAAGGAGAAGGAGAAGGTGTAGTCTGGAGGGTGAATCAGAAGAAGGAGACGAAGGAGAAGGAGAAGGTGAAGTCTGGAGGGTGAATCAGAAGAAGCAGAAGAAGGAGAAGGAGAAGGTGAAGTCTGGAGGGTGAATCAGAAGAAGTAGAAGAAGGAGAAGGAGAAGGTGAAGTCTGGAGGGTGAATCAGAAGAAGCAGAAGAAGGAGAAGGAGAAGGTGAAGTCTGGAGGGTGAATCAGAAGAAGCAGAAGAAGGAGAAGGAGAAGGTGAAGTCTGGAGGGTGAAACAGAAGAAGCAGAATAAGGAGAAGGAGAAGGTGAAGTCAGGAGGGTGAATCAGAAGAAGCAGAAGAAGGAGAAGGAGAAGGTGAAGTAAGGAGGGTGAATCAGAAGAAGCAGAAGAAGGAGAAGGAGAAGGTGAAGTCTGGAGTGTGAAGCAGAAGAAGCAAAAGAAGGAGAAGGAGAATGTGAAGTCTGGAGGGTGAATCAGAAGAAGTGGAAGAAGGAGAAGGAGAAGGTGAAGTCTGGAGGGTGAAGCAGAAGAAGTAGAAGAAGGAGAAGGAGAAGGTGAAGTCAGGAGGGTGAATCAGAAGAAGTAGAAGAAGGAGAAGGAGAAGGTGAAGTCAGGAGGGTGAATCAGAAGAAGCAGAAGAAGGAGAAGGAGAAGGTGAAGTCTGGAGGGTGAATCAGAAGAATCAGAAGAAGGAGAAGGAGAAGTTGAAGTCTGGAGGGTGAATCAGAAGAAGCAGAAGAAAGAGAAGGAGAAGGTGAAGTCTGGAGGGTGAAGCAGAAGAAACAGAAGAAGGAGAAGGAGAAGGTGAAGACTGGAGGGTGAATCTGAAGAAGTAGAAGAAGGAGAAGGAGAAGGTGAAGTCTGGAGGGTGAATCAGAAGAAGTAGAAGAAGGAGAAGGAGAAGGTGAAGTCTGGAGGGTGAATCAGAAGAAGCAGAAGAAGGAGAAGGAGAAGGTGAAGTCTGGAGGGTGAATCAGAAGAAGCAGAAGAAGGAGAAGGAGGAGATGAAGTCTGGAGGGTGAATCAGAAGAAGCAGAAGAAGGAGAAGGAGAAGGTGAAGTCTGGAGGGTGAATCAGAAGAAGCAGAAGAAGGAGAAGGAGAAGGTGAAGTCTGGAGGGTGAATCAGAAGAATCAGAAGAAGGAGAAGGAGAGGGTGAAGCCTGGAGGGTGAATCAGAAGAAGCAGAAGAAAGAGAAGGAGAAGGTGAAGTCTGGAGGGTGAAGCAGAAGAAACAGAAGAAGGAGAAGGAGAAGGTGAAGACTGGAGGGTGAATCTGAAGAAGTAGAAGAAGGAGAAGGAGAAGGTGAAGTCTGGAGGGTGAATCAGAAGAAGTAGAAGAAGGAGAAGGAGAAGGTGAAGTCTGGAGGGTGAATCAGAAGAAGCAGAAGAAGGAGAAGGAGAAGGTGAAGTCTGGAGGGTGAATCAGAAGAAGCAGAAGAAGGAGAAGGAGAAGATGAAGTCTGGAGGGTGAATCAGAAGAAGCAGAAGAAGGAGAAGGAGAAGGTGAAGTCTGGAGGGTGAAACAGAAGAAGCAGAAGAAGGAGAAGGAGAAGGTGAAGTCTGGAGGGTGAATCAGAAGAAGCAGAAGAAGGAGAAGGAGAAGGTGAAGTCAGGAGGGTGAATCAGAAGAAGCAGAAGAAGGAGAAGGAGAAGGTGAAGTTAGGAGGGTGAATCAGAAGAAGCAGAAGAAGGAGAAGGAGCAGGTGAAGTCAGGGGGGTGAAGCAGAAGAAGTAGAAGAAGGAGAAGGAGAAGGTGAAGTCAGGACGGTGAAGCAGAAGAAGCAGAAGAAGGAGAAGGAGAAGGTGAAGTCTGGAGGGTGCAGCAGAAGAAGCAGAAGAAGGAGAAGGAGAAGTTGAAGTCTAGAGGGTGAAGCAGAAGAAGCAGAAGAAGGAGAAGGAGAAGGTGAAGTCTGGAGGGTGAATCAGAAGAAGTAGAAGAAGGAGAAGGAGAAGGTGAAGTCAGGAGAGTGAAGCAGAAGAAGCAGAAGATGGAGAAGGAGAAGGTGAAGTCTGGAGGGCGAAGCAGAAGAAGGAGAAGGAGAAGGTGAAGTCTGGAGGGTGAAGCAGAAGAAGCAGAAGAAGGAGAAGGAGAAGGTGAAGTCTGGAGGGTGAATCAGAAGAAGTAGAAGAAGGAGAAGGAGAAGGTGAAGTCAGGAGGGTGAAGCAGAAGAAGCAGAAGAAGGAGAAGGAGAAGGTGAAGTCTGGAGGGTGAAGCAGAAGAAGCAGAAGAAGGAGCAGGAGAAGGTGAAGTCTGGAGGGTGAAGCAGAAGAAGCAGAAGAAGGAGAAGGAGAAGGTGAAGTCAGGAGGGTGAATCAGAAGAAGTAGAAGAAGGAGAAGGAGAAGGTGAAGTCTGGAGGGTGAATCAGAAGAAGCAGAAGAAGGAAAAGGAGAAGGTGAAGTCTGGAGGGTGAATCAGAAGAAGCAGAAGAAGGAGAAGGAGAAGATGAAGTCTGGAGGGTGAATCAGAAGAAGTAGAAGAAGGAGAAGGAGAAGGTGAGGTCTGGAGGGTCAATCAGAAGAAGCAGAAGAAGGAGAAGGAGAAGGTGAAGTCAGCAGGGTGAATCAGAAGAAGCAGAAGAAGGAGAAGGAGTAGGTGAAGTCTGGAGGGTGAATTGAAGAAGCAGAAGAAGGAGAAGGAGAAGGTGAAGTCAGGAGGGTGAATCAGAAGAAGCAGAAGAAGGAGAAGGAGAAGGTAAAGTTAGGAGGGTGAATCAGAAGAAGCAGAAGAAGGAGAAGGAGCAGGTGAAGTCAGGGGGGTGAAACAGAAGAAGTAGAAGAAGGAGAAGGAGAAGGTGAAGTCAGGAGGGTGAAGCAGAAGAAGCAGAAGAAGGAGAAGGAGAAGGTGAAGTCTGGAGGGCGCAGCAGAAGAAGCAGAAGAAGGAAAAGGAGAAGGTGAAGTCTGGAGGGTGAAGCAGAAGAAGCAGAAGAAGGAGAAGGAGAAGGTGAAGTCTGGAGGGTGAATCAGAAGAAGTAGAAGAAGGAGAAGGAGAAGGTGAAGTCAGGAGAGTGAAGCAGAAGAAGCAGAAGAAGGAGAAGGAGAAGGTGAAGTCTGGAGGGTGAAGCAGAAGAAGCAGAAGAAGGAGAAGGAGAAGGTGATGTCTGGAGGGCGAAGCAGAAGAAGCAGAAGAAGGAGAAGGAGAAGGTGAAGTCTGGAGGGTGAAGCAGAGGAAGCAGAAGAAGGAGAAGGAGAAGGTGAAGTCTGGAGGGTGAATCAGAAGAAGTAGAAGAAGGAGAAGGAGAAGGTGAAGTCAGGAGGGTGAAGCAGAAGAAGGAGAAGGAGAAGGTGAAGTCAGGAGGGTGAATCGGAAGAAGTAGAAGAAGGAGAAGGAGAAGGTGAAGTCTGGAGGGTGAATCAGAAGAAGTAGAAGAAGGAGAATTAGAAGGTGAAGTCTGGAGGGTGAATCAGAAGAAGTAGAAGAAGGAGAAGGAGAAGGTGAAGTCTGGAGGGTGAATCAGAAGAAGCAGAAGAAGGAGAAGGAGAAGGTGAAGTCTGGAGGGAGAAGCAGAAGAAGTAGAAGAAGGAGAAGGAGAAGGTGAAGTCTGGAGGGTGAAGCAGAAGAAGCAGAAGAAGGAGAAGGAGAAGGTGAAGTCTGGAGGGTGAATCAGAAGAAGTAGAAGAAGGAGAAGGAGAAGGTGAAGTCAGGAGGGTGAAGCAGAAGAAGCAGAAGAAGGAGAAGGAGAAGGTGAAGTCTGGAGGGTGAAGCAGAAGAAGCAGAAGAAGGAGCAGGAGAAGGTGAAGTCTGGAGGGTGAAGCAGAAGAAGCAGAAGAAGGAGAAGGAGAAGGTGCAGTCAGGAGGGTGAATCAGAAGAAGTAGAAGAAGGAGAAGGAGAAGGTGAAGTCTGGAGGGTGAATCAGAAGAAGCAGAAGAAGGAGAAGGAGAAGGTGAAGTCTGGAGGGTGAATCAGAAGAAGCAGAAGAAGGAGAAGGAGAAGATGAAGTCTGGAGGGTGAATCAGAAGAAGTAGAAGAAGGAGAAGGAGAAGGTGAGGTCTGGAGGGTCAATCAGAAGAAGCAGAAGAAGGAGAAGGAGAAGGTGAAGTCAGCAGGGTGAATCAGAAGAAGCAGAAGAAGGAGAAGGAGTAGGTGAAGTCTGGAGGGTGAATTGAAGAAGCAGAAGAAGGAGAAGGAGAAGGTGAAGTCAGGAGGGTGAATCAGAAGAAGCAGAAGAAGGAGAAGGAGAAGGTAAAGTTAGGAGGGTGAATCAGAAGAAGCAGAAGAAGGAGAAGGAGCAGGTGAAGTCAGGGGGGTGAAACAGAAGAAGTAGAAGAAGGAGAAGGAGAAGGTGAAGTCAGGAGGGTGAAGCAGAAGAAGCAGAAGAAGGAGAAGGAGAAGGTGAAGTCTGGAGGGTAAAGCAGAAGAAGCAGAAGAAGGAGAAGGTGAAGTCTGGAGGGTGAATCAGAAGAAGTAGAAGAAGGAGAAGGAGAAGGTGAAGTCAGGAGAGTGAAGCAGAAGAAGCAGAAGAAGGAGAAGGAGAAGGTGAAGTCTGGAGGGTGAAGCAGAAGAAGCAGAAGAAGGAGAAGGAGAAGGTGAAGTCTGGAGGGTGAAGCAGAGGAAGCAGAAGAAGGAGAAGGAGAAGGTGAAGTCTGGAGGGTGAATCAGAAGAAGTAGAAGAAGGAGAAGGAGAAGGTGAAGTCAGGAGGGTGAAGCAGAAGAAGGAGAAGGAGAAGGTGAAGTCAGGAGGGTGAATCGGAAGAAGTAGAAGAAGGAGAAGGAGAAGGTGAAGTCTGGAGGGTGAATCAGAAGAAGTAGAAGAAGGAGAAGTAGAAGGTGAAGTCTGGAGGGTGAATCAGAAGAAGTAGAAGAAGGAGAAGGAGAAGGTGAAGTCTGGAGGGTGAATCAGAAGAAGCAGAAGAAGGAGAAGGAGAAGGTGAAGTCTGGAGGGAGAAGCAGAAGAAGTAGAAGAAGGAGAAGGAGAAGGTGAAGTCTGGAGGGTGAATCAGAAGAAGTAGAAGAAGGAGAAGGAGAAGGTGAAGTCTGGTGGGTGAATCAGAAGAAGCAGAAGAAGGAGAAGGAGAAGGTGAAGTCTGGAGGGTGAATCAGAAGAAGCAGAAGAAGGAGAAGGAGAAGGTGAAGTCTGGAGGGTGAAACAGAAGAAGCAGAATAAGGAGAAGGAGAAGGTGAAGTCAGGAGGGTGAATCAGAATAAGCAGAAGAAGGAGAAGGAGAAGGAGAAGTAAGGAGGGTGAATCAGAAGAAGCAGAAGAAGGAGAAGGAGAAGGTGAAGTCTGGAGTGTGAAGCAGAAGAAGCAAAAGAAGGAGAAGGAGAAGGTGAAGTCTGGAGGGTGAATCAGAAGAAGTAGAAGAAGGAGAAGGAGAAGGTGAAGTCTGGAGGGTGAAGCAGAAGAAGTAGAAGAAGGAGAAGTAGAAGGTGAAGTCAGGAGGGTGAATCAGAAGAAGTAGAAGAAGGAGAAGGAGAAGGTGAAGTCAGGAGGGTGAATCAGAAGAAGCAGAAGAAGGAGAAGGAGAAGGTGAAGTCTGGAGGGTGAAACAGAAGAATCAGAAGAAGGAGAAGGAGAAGGTGAAGTCTGGAGGGTGAATCAGAAGAAGCAGAAGAAAGAGAAGGAGAAGGTGAAGTCTGGAGGGTGAATCAGAAGAAGCAGAAGAAGGAGAAGGAGAAGGTGAAGTCTGGAGGGAGAAGCAGAAGAAGTAGAAGAAGGAGAAGGAGAAGGTGAAGTCTGGAGGGTGAATCAGAAGAAGTAGAAGAAGGAGAAGGAGAAGGTGAAGTCTGGAGGGTGAATCAGAAGAAGTCGAAGAAGGAGAAGGAGAAGGTGAAGTCTGGAGGGTGAATCAGAAGAAACAGAAGAAGGAGAAGGAGAAGGTGAAGTCTGGAGGGTGAATCAGAAGAAGTAGAAGAAGGAGAAGGAGAAGGTGTAGTCTGGAGGGTGAATCAGAAGAAGTAGACGAAGGAGAAGCAGAAGGTGAAGTCTGGAGGGTGAACCAGAAGAAGCAGAAGAAGGAGAAGGAGAAGGTGAAGTCTGGAGGGTGAATTAGAAGAAGTAGAAGAAGGAGAAGGAGAAGGTGAAGTCTGGAGGGTGAATCAGAAGAAGCAGAAGAAGGAGAAGGAGAAGGTGAAGTCTGGAGGGTGAATCAGAAGAAGCAGAAGAAGGAGAAGGAGAAGGTGAAGTCTGGAGGGTGAAACAGAAGAAGCAGAATAAGGAGAAGGAGAAGGTGAAGTCAGGAGGGTGAATCAGAAGAAGCAGAAGAAGGAGAAGGAGAAGGTGAAGTAAGGAGGGTGAATCAGAAGAAGCAGAAGAAGGAGAAGGAGAAGGTGAAGTCTGGAGTGTGAAGCAGAAGAAGCAAAAGAAGGAGAAGGAGAAGGTGAAGTCTGGAGGGTGAATCAGAAGAAGTAGAAGAAGGAGAAGGAGAAGGTGAAGTCTGCAGGGGGAAGCAGAAGAAGTAGAAGAAGGAGAAGGAGAAGGTGAAGTCAGGAGGGTGAATCAGAAGAAATAGAAGAAGGAGAAGGAGAAGGTGAAGTCAGGAGGGTGAATCAGAAGAAGCAGAAGAAGGAGAAGGAGAAGGTGAAGTCTGGAGGGTGAATCAGAAGAATCAGAAGAAGGAGAAGGAGAAGGTGAAGTCTGGAGGGTGAATCAGAAGAAGCAGAAGAAAGAGAAGGAGAAGGTGAAGTCTGGAGGGTGAATCAGAAGAAGTAGAAGAAGGAGAAGGAGAAGGTGAAGTCTGGAGGGTGAATCAGAAAAAGCCGAAGAAGGAGAAGGAGAAGGTGAAGTCTGGAGGGTGAATCAGAAGAAGCAGAAGAAGGAGAAGGAGAAGGTGAAGTCTGGAGGGTGAATCAGAAGAAGCAGTAGAAGGAGAAGGAGAAGGTGAAGTCTGGAGGGTGAATCAGAAGAAGCAGAATAAGGAGAAGGAGAAGGTGAAGTCTGGAGGGTGAATCAGAAGAAGCAGAAAAAGGAGAAGCAGAAGGTGAAGTCTGAAGGGTGAATCAGAAGAAGTAGAAGAAGGAGAAGGAGAAGGTGAAGTCTGCAGGGGGAAGCAGAAGAAGTAGAAGAAGGAGAAGGAGAAGGTGAAGTCAGGAGGGTGAATCAGAAGAAGTAGAAGAAGGAGAAGGAGAAGGTGAAGTCAGGAGGGTGAATCAGAAGAAGCAGAAGAAGGAGAAGGAGAAGGTGAAGTCTGGAGGGTGAATCAGAAGAATCAGAAGAAGGAGAAGGAGAAGGTGAAGTCTGGAGGGTGAATCAGAAGAAGCAGAAGAAAGAGAAGGAGAAGGTGAAGTCTGGAGGGTGAATCAGAAGAAGTAGAAGAAGGAGAAGGAGAAGGTGAAGTCTGGAGGGTGAATCAGAAAAAGCAGAAGAAGGAGAAGGAGAAGGTGAAGTCTGGAGGGTGAATCAGAAGAAGCAGAAGAAGGAGAAGGAGGAGGTGAAGTCTGGAGGGTGAATCAGAAGAAGCAGAATAAGGAGAAGGAGAAGGTGAAGTCTGGAGGGTGAATCAGAAGAATCAGAAAAAGGAGAAGCAGAAGGTGAAGTCTGAAGGGTGAATCAGAAGAAGTAGAAGAAGGAGAAGGAGAAGGTGAAGTCTGGAGGGTGAAGCAGAAGAAGTAGAAGAAGGAGAAGGAGAAGGTGAAGTCAGGAGGGTGAATCAGAAGAAGTAGAAGAAGGAGAAGTAGAAGGTGAAGTCAGGAGGGTGAATCAGAAGAAGCAGAAGAAGGAGAAGGAGAAGGTGAAGTCTGGAGGGAGAATCAGAAGAATCAGAAGAAGGAGAAGGAGAAGGTGAAGTCTGGAGGGTGAATCAGAAGAAGCAGAAGAAAGAGAAGGAGAAGGTGAAGTCTGGAGGGTGAAGCAGAAGAAACAGAAGAAGGAGAAGGAGAAGGTGAAGACTGGAGGGTGAATCAGAAGAAGTAGAAGAAGGAGAAGGAGAAGGTGAAGTCTGGAGGGTGAATCAGAAGAAGTAGAAGAAGGAGAAGGAGAAGGTGAAGTCTGGAGGGTGAATCAGAAGAAGCAGAAGAAGGAGAAGGAGAAGCTGAAGTCTGGAGGGTGAATCAGAAGAAGCAGAAGAAGGAGAAGGAGAAGATGAAGTCTGGAGGGTGAATCAGAAGAAGTAGAAGAAGGAGAAGGAGAAGGTGAGGTCTGGAGGGTGAATCAGAAGAAGCAGAAGAAGGAGAAGGAGAAGGTGAAGTCTGGAGGGTGAATCAGAAGAAGTAGAAGAAGGAGAAGGAGAAGGTGAAGTCAGGAGGGTGAATCAGAAGAAGTAGAAGAAGGAGAAGGAGAAGGTGAAGTCAGGAGGGTGAATCAGAAGAAGCAGAAGAAGGAGAAGGAGAAGGTGAAGTAAGGAGGGTGAATCAGAAGAAGCAGAAGAAGGAGAAGGAGAAGGTGAAGTCTGGAGTGTGAAGCAGAAGAAGCAAAAGAAGGTTAAGGAGAAGGTGAAGTCTGGAGGGTGAATCAGAAGAAGTTGAAGAAGGAGAAGGAGAAGGTGAAGTCTGCAGGGGGAAGCAGAAGAAGTAGAAGAAGGAGAAGGAGAAGGTGAAGTCAGGAGGGTGAATCAGAAGAAGTAGAAGAAGGAGAAGGAGAAGGTGAAGTCAGGAGGGTGAATCAGAAGAAGCAGAAGAAGGAGAAGGAGAAGGTGAAGTCTGGAGGGTGAATCAGAAAATCAGAAGAAGGAGAAGGAGAAGGTGAAGTCTGGAGGGTGAATCAGAAGAAGCTGAAGAAAGAGAAGGAGAAGGTGAAGTCTGGAGGGTGAATCAGAAGAAGTAGAAGAAGGAGAAGGAGAAGGTGAAGTCTGGAGGGTGAATCAGAAAAAGCAGAAGAAGGAGAAGGGGAAGGTGAAGTCTGGAGGGTGAATCAGAAGAAGCAGAAGAAGGAGAAGGAGAAGGTGAAGTCTGGAGGGTGAATCAGAAGAAGCAGAAGAAGGAGAAGGAGAAGGTGAAGTCTGGAGGGTGAATCAGAAGAAGCAGAATAAGGAGAAGGAGATGGTGAAGTCTGGAGGGTGAATCAGAAGAAGCAGAAAAAGGAGAAGCAGAAGGTGAAGTCTGAAGGGTGAATCAGAAGAAGTAGAAGAAGGAGAAGGAGAAGGTGAAGTCTGGAGGGTGAATCAGAAGAATCAGAAGAAGGAGAAGGAGAAGGTGAAGTCTGGAGGGTGAATCAGAAGAAGCAGAAGAAAGAGAAGGAGAAGGTGAAGTCTGGAGGGTGAAGCAGAAGAAACAGAAGAAGGAGAAGGAGAAGGTGAAGACTGGAGGGTGAATCAGAAGAAGTAGAAGAAGGAGAAGGAGAAGGTGAAGTCTGTAGGGTGAATCAGAAGAAGTAGAAGAAGGAGAAGGAGAAGGTGAAGTCTGGAGGGTGAATCAGAAGAAGCAGAAGAAGGAGAAGGAGAAGGTGAAGTCTGGAGGGTGAATCAGAAGAAGCAGAAGAAGGAGAAGGAGAAGATGAAGTCTGGAGGGTTAATCAGAAGAAGTAGAAGAAGGAGAAGGAGAAGGTGAGGTCTGGAGGGTGAATCAGAAGAAGCAGAAGAAGGAGAAGGAGAAGGTGAAGTCTGGAGGGTGAATCAGAAGATGCAGAAGAAGGAGAAGGAGAAGGTGAAGTCTGGAGGGTGAATCAGAAGAAGCAGAAGAAGGAGAAGGAGAAGGTGAAGTCAGGAGGGTGAATCAGAAGAAGCAGAAGAAGGAGAAGGAGAAGGTGAAGTTAGGAGGGTGAATCAGAAGAAGCAGAAGAAGGAGAAGGAGCAGGTGATGTCAGGGGGATGAAGCAGAAGAAGTAGAAGAAGGAGAAGGAGAAGGTGAAGTCAGGACGGTGAAGCAGAAGAAGCAGAAGAAGGAGAAGGAGAAGGTGAAGTCTGGAGGGTGAATCAGAAGAAGTAGAAGAAGGAGAAGGAGAAGGTCAAGTCTGGAGGGTGAATCAGAAGAAGTAGAATAAGGAGAAGGAGAAGGTGAAGTCTGGAGGGTGAATCAGAAGAAGCAGAATAAGGAGAAGGAGAAGGTGATGTCTGGAGGGTGAATCAGAAGAATCAGAAAAAGGAGAAGCAGAAGGTGAAGTCTGAAGGGTGAATCAGAAGAAGTAGAAGAAGGAGAAGGAGAAGGTGAAGTCTGGAGGGTGAAGCAGAAGAAGTAGAAGAAGGAGAAGGAGAAGGTGAAGTCAGGAGGGTGAATCAGAAGAAGTAGAAGAAGGAGAAGGAGAAGGTGAAGTCAGGAGGGTGAATCAGAAGAAGCAGAAGAAGGAGAAGGAGAAGGTGAAGTCTGGAGGGTGAATCAGAAGAATCAGAAGAAGGAGAAGGAGAAGGTGAAGTCTGGAGGGTGAATCAGAAGAAGCAGAAGAAAGAGAAGGAGAAGGTGAAGTCTGGAGGGTGAAGCAGAAGAAACAGAAGAAGGAGAAGGAGAAGGTGAAGACTGGAGGGTGAATCAGAAGAAGTAGAAGAAGGAGAAGGAGAAGGTGAAGTCTGGAGGGTGAATCAGAAGAAGTAGAAGAAGGAGAAGGAGAAGGTGAAGTCTGGAGGGTGAATCAGAAGAAGCAGAAGAAGGAGAAGGAGAAGGTGAAGTCTGGAGGGTGAATCAGAAGAAGCAGAAGAAGGAGAAGGAGAAGATGAAGTCTGGAGGGTGAATCAGAAGAAGTAGAAGAAGGAGAAGGAGAAGGTGAGGTCTGGAGGGTGAATCAGAAGAAGCAGAAGAAGGAGAAGGAGAAGGTGAAGTCTGGAGGGTGAATCAGAAGAAGTAGAAGAAGGAGAAGGAGAAGGTGAAGTCAGGAGGGTGAATCAGAAGAAGTAGAAGAAGGAGAAGGAGAAGGTGAAGTCAGGAGGGTGAATCAGAAGAAGCAGAAGAAGGAGAAGGAGAAGGTGAAGTAAGGAGGGTGAATCAGAAGAAGCAGAAGAAGGAGAAGGAGAAGGTGAAGTCTGGAGTGTGAAGCAGAAGAAGCAAAAGAAGGTTAAGGAGAAGGTGAAGTCTGGAGGGTGAATCAGAAGAAGTTGAAGAAGGAGAAGGAGAAGGTGAAGTCTGCAGGGGGAAGCAGAAGAAGTAGAAGAAGGAGAAGGAGAAGGTGAAGTCAGGAGGGTGAATCAGAAGAAGTAGAAGAAGGAGAAGGAGAAGGTGAAGTCAGGAGGGTGAATCAGAAGAAGCAGAAGAAGGAGAAGGAGAAGGTGAAGTCTGGAGGGTGAATCAGAAAATCAGAAGAAGGAGAAGGAGAAGGTGAAGTCTGGAGGGTGAATCAGAAGAAGCTGAAGAAAGAGAAGGAGAAGGTGAAGTCTGGAGGGTGAATCAGAAGAAGTAGAAGAAGGAGAAGGAGAAGGTGAAGTCTGGAGGGTGAATCAGAAAAAGCAGAAGAAGGAGAAGGGGAAGGTGAAGTCTGGAGGGTGAATCAGAAGAAGCAGAAGAAGGAGAAGGAGAAGGTGAAGTCTGGAGGGTGAATCAGAAGAAGCAGAAGAAGGAGAAGGAGAAGGTGAAGTCTGGAGGGTGAATCAGAAGAAGCAGAATAAGGAGAAGGAGAAGGTGAAGTCTGGAGGGTGAATCAGAAGAAGCAGAAAAAGGAGAAGCAGAAGGTGAAGTCTGAAGGGTGAATCAGAAGAAGTAGAAGAAGGAGAAGGAGAAGGTGAAGTCTGGAGGGTGAATCAGAAGAATCAGAAGAAGGAGAAGGAGAAGGTGAAGTCTGGAGGGTGAATCAGAAGAAGCAGAAGAAAGAGAAGGAGAAGGTGAAGTCTGGAGGGTGAAGCAGAAGAAACAGAAGAAGGAGAAGGAGAAGGTGAAGACTGGAGGGTGAATCAGAAGAAGTAGAAGAAGGAGAAGGAGAAGGTGAAGTCTGTAGGGTGAATCAGAAGAAGTAGAAGAAGGAGAAGGAGAAGGTGAAGTCTGGAGGGTGAATCAGAAGAAGCAGAAGAAGGAGAAGGAGAAGGTGAAGTCTGGAGGGTGAATCAGAAGAAGCAGAAGAAGGAGAAGGAGAAGATGAAGTCTGGAGGGTTAATCAGAAGAAGTAGAAGAAGGAGAAGGAGAAGGTGAGGTCTGGAGGGTGAATCAGAAGAAGCAGAAGAAGGAGAAGGAGAAGGTGAAGTCTGGAGGGTGAATCAGAAGATGCAGAAGAAGGAGAAGGAGAAGGTGAAGTCTGGAGGGTGAATCAGAAGAAGCAGAAGAAGGAGAAGGAGAAGGTGAAGTCAGGAGGGTGAATCAGAAGAAGCAGAAGAAGGAGAAGGAGAAGGTGAAGTTAGGAGGGTGAATCAGAAGAAGCAGAAGAAGGAGAAGGAGCAGGTGATGTCAGGGGGATGAAGCAGAAGAAGTAGAAGAAGGAGAAGGAGAAGGTGAAGTCAGGACGGTGAAGCAGAAGAAGCAGAAGAAGGAGAAGGAGAAGGTGAAGTCTGGAGGGTGAATCAGAAGAAGTAGAAGAAGGAGAAGGAGAAGGTCAAGTCTGGAGGGTGAATCAGAAGAAGTAGAATAAGGAGAAGGAGAAGGTGAAGTCTGGAGGGTGAAGCAGAAGAAGTAGAAGAAGGAGAAGGAGAAGGTGAAGTCAGGAGGGTGAATCAGAAGAAGTAGAAGAAGGAGAAGGAGAAGGTGAAGTCAGGAGGGTGAATCAGAAGAAGCAGAAGAAGGAGAAGGAGAAGGTGAAGTCTGGAGGGTGAATCAGAAGAATCAGAAGAAGGAGAAGGAGAAGGTGAAGTCTGGAGGGTGAATCAGAAGAAGCAGAAGAAAGAGAAGGAGAAGGTGAAGTCTGGAGGGTGAATCAGAAGAAGTAGAAGAAGGAGAAGGAGAAGGTGAAGTCCGAAGTGTGAATCAGAAGAAGCAGAAGAAGGAGAAGGAGAAGGTGAAGTCTAGAGGGTGAATCAGAAGAAGCAGAATAAGGAGAAGGAGAAGGTGAAGTCTGGAGGGTGAATCAGAAGAAGCAGAAGAAGGAGAAGGAGAAGGTGAAGTCTGGAGGGTGAATCAGAAGAAGTAGAAGAAGGAGAAGGAGAAGGTGAAGTCTGGAGGGTGAAGCAGAAGAAGTAGAAGAAGGAGAAGGAGAAGGTGAAGTCAGGAGGGTGAATCAGAAGAAGTAGAAGAAGGAGAAGGAGAAGGTGAAGTCAGGAGGGTGAATCAGAAGAAGCAGAAGAAGGAGAAGGAGAAGGTGAAGTCTGGAGGGTGAATCAGAAGAATCAGAAGAAGGAGAAGGAGAAGGTGAAGTCTGGAGGGTGAATCAGAAGAAGCAGAGGAAGGAGAAGGAGAAGGTGAAGTCTGGAGGGTGAATCAGAAGAAGCAGAATAAGGAGAAGGAGAAGGTGAAGTTTGAAGGTGAATCAGAAGAAGCAGAATAAGGAGAAAGAGAAGGTGAAGTCTGGAGGGTGAATCAGAAGAAGCAGAAGAAGGAGAAGGAGAAGATGGAGTCTGGAGGGTGAATCAGAAGAAGTAGAAGAAGGAGAAGGAGAAGGTGAAGTCTGGAGGGTGAATCAGAAAAAGCAGAAGAAGGAGAAGGAGAAGGTGAAGTCTGGAGGGTGAATCAGAAGAAGCAGAAGAATGAGAAGGAGAAGGTGAAGTCTGGAGGGTGAATCAGAAGAAGCAGAATAAGGAGAAGGAGAAGGTGAAGTCTGGAGGGTGAATCAGAAGAAGCAGAAAAAGCAGAAGCAGAAGGTGAAGTCTGAAGGGTGAATCAGAAGAAGTAGAAGAAGGAGAAGGAGAAGGTGAAGTCTGGAGGGTGAAGCAGAAGAAGTAGAAGAAGGAGAAGGAGAAGGTGAAGTCAGGAGGGTGAATCAGAAGAAGTAGAAGAAGGAGAAGGAGAATGTGAAGTCAGGAGGGTGAATCAGAAGAAGCAGAAGAAGGAGAAGGAGAAGGTGAAGTCTGGAGGGTGAATCAGAAGAATCAGAAGAAGGGGAAGGAGAAGGTGAAGTCTGGAGGGTGAATCAGAAGAAGCAGAAGAAAGAGAAGGAGAAGGTGAAGTCTGGAGGGTGAAGCAGAAGAAACAGAAGAAGGAGAAGGAGAAGGTGAAGACTGGAGGGTGAATCAGAAGAAGTAGAAGAAGGAGAAGGAGAAGGTGAAGTCTGGAGGGTGAATCAGAAGAAGTAGAAGAAGGAGAAGGAGAAGGTGAAGTCTGGAGGGTGAATCAGAAGAAGCAGAAGAAGGAGAAGGAGAAGGTGAAGTCTGGAGGGTGAATCAGAAGAAGCAGTAGAAGGAGAAGGAGAAGATGAAGTCTGGAGGGTGAATCAGAAGAAGTAGAAGAAGGAGAAGGAGAAGGTGAGGTCTGGAGGGTGAATCAGAAGAAGCAGAAGAAGGAGAAGGAGAAGGTGAAGTCTGGAGGGTGAATCAGAAGAAGTAGAAGAAGGAGAAGGAGATGGTGAAGTCAGGAGGGTGAATCAGAAGAAGTAGAAGAAGGAGAAGGAGAAGGTGAAGTCAGGAGGGTGAATCAGAAGAAGCAGAAGAAGGAGAAGGAGAAGGTGAAGTAAGGAGGGTGAATCAGAAGAAGCAGAAGAAGGAGAAGGAGAAGGTGAAGTCTGGAGTGTGAAGCAGAAGAAGCAAAAGAAGGAGAAGGAGAAGGTGAAGTCTGGAGGGTGAATCAGAAGAAGTAAAAGAAGGAGAAGGAGAAGGTGAAGTCTGCAGGGGGAAGCAGAAGAAGTAGAAGAAGGAGAAGGAGAAGGTGAAGTCAGTAGGGTGAATCAGAAGAAGTAGAAGAAGGAGAAGGAGAAGGTGAAGTCAGGAGGGTGAATCAGAAGAAACAGAAGAAGGAGAAGGAGAAGGTGAAGTCTGGAGGGTGAATCAGAAGAATCAGAAGAAGGAGAAGGAGAAGGTTAAGTCTGGAGGGTGAATCAGAAGAAGCAGAAGAAAGAGAAGGAGAAGGTGAAGTCTGGAGGGTGAATCAGAAGAAGTAGAAGAAGGAGAAGGAGAAGGTGAAGTCTGGAGGGTGAATCAGAAAAAGCAGAAGAAGGAGAAGGAGAAGGTGAAGTCTGGAGGGTGAATCAGAAGAAGCAGAAGAAGGAGAAGGAGAAGGTGAAGTCTGGAGGGTGAATCAGAAGAAGCAGAAGAAGGAGAAGGAGAAGGTGAAGTCTGGAGGGTGAATCAGAAGAAGCAGAATAAGGAGAAGGAGAAGGTGAAGTCTGGAGGGTGAATCAGAAGAAGCAGAAAAAGGAGAAGCAGAAGGTGAAGTCTGAAGGGTGAATCAGAAGAAGTAGAAGAAGGAGAAGGAGAAGGTGAAGTCTGGAGGGTGAAGCAGAAGAAGTAGAAGAAGGAGAAGGAGAAGGTGAAGTCAGGAGGGTGAATCAGAAGAAGTAGAAGAAGGAGAAGGAGAAGGTGAAGTCAGGAGGGTGAATCAGAAGAAGCAGAAGAAGGAGAAGGAGAAGGTGAAGTCTGGAGGGTGAATCAGAAGAATCAGAAGAAGGAGAAGGAGAAGGTGAAGTCTGGAGGGTGAATCAGAAGAAGCAGAAGAAAGAGAAGGAGAAGGTGAAGTCTGGAGGGTGAAGCAGAAGAAACAGAAGAAGGAGAAGGAGAAGGTGAAGACTGGAGGGTGAATCAGAAGAAGTAGAAGAAGGAGAAGGAGAAGGTGAGGTCTGTAGGGTGAATCAGAAGAAGTAGAAGAAGGAGAAGGAGAAGGTGAAGTCTGGAGGGTGAATCAGAAGAAGCAGAAGAAGGAGAAGGAGAAGGTGAAGTCTGGAGGGAGAATCAGAAGAAGCAGAAGAAGGAGAAGGAGAAGATGAAGTCTGGAGGGTGAATCAGAAGAAGTAGAAGAAGGAGAAGGAGAAGGTGAGGTCTGGAGGGTGAATCAGAAGAAGCAGAAGAAGGAGAAGGAGAAGGTGAAGTCTGGAGGGTGAATCAGAAGAAGCAGAAGAAGGAGAAGGAGAAGGTGAAGTCTGGAGGGTGAATCAGAAGAAGCAGAAGAAGGAGAAGGAGAAGATGAAGTCTGGAGGGTGAATCAGAAGAAGTAGAAGAAGGAGAAGGAGAAGGTGAGGTCTGGAGGGTGAATCAGAAGAAGCAGAAGAAGGAGGAGGAGAAGGTGAAGTCTGGAGGGTGAATCAGAAGATGCAGAAGAAGGAGAAGGAGAAGGTGAAGTCTGGAGGGTGAATCAGAAGAAGCAGAAGAAGGAGAAGGAGAAGGTGAAGTCAGGAGGGTGAATCAGAAGAAGCAGAAGAAGGAGAAGGAGAAGGTGAAGTTAGGAGGGTGAATCAGAAGAAGCAGAAGAAGGAGAAGGAGCAGGTGATGTCAGGGGGATGAAGCAGAAGAAGTAGAAGAAGGAGAAGGAGAAGGTGAAGTCAGGACGGTGAAGCAGAAGAAGCAGAAGAAGGAGAAGGAGAAGGTGAAGTCTGGAGGGTGAATCAGAAGAAGTAGAAGAAGGAGAAGGAGAAGGTCAAGTCTGGAGGGTGAATCAGAAGAAGTAGAATAAGGAGAAGGAGAAGGTGAAGTCTGGAGGGTGAAGCAGAAGAAGTAGAAGAAGGAGAAGGAGAAGGTGAAGTCAGGAGGGTGAATCAGAAGAAGTAGAAGAAGGAGAAGGAGAAGGTGAAGTCAGGAGGGTGAATCAGAAGAAGCAGAAGAAGGAGAAGGAGAAGGTGAAGTCTGGAGGGTGAATCAGAAGAATCAGAAGAAGGAGAAGGAGAAGGTGAAGTCTGGAGGGTGAATCAGAAGAAGCAGAAGAAAGAGAAGGAGAAGGTGAAGTCTGGAGGGTGAATCAGAAGAAGTAGAAGAAGGAGAAGGAGAAGGTGAAGTCTGGAGTGTGAATCAGAAGAAGCAGAAGAAGGAGAAGGAGAAGGTGAAGTCTAGAGGGTGAATCAGAAGAAGCAGAATAAGGAGAAGGAGAAGGTGAAGTCTGGAGGGTGAATCAGAAGAAGCAGAAGAAGGAGAAGGAGAAGGTGAAGTCTGGAGGGTGAATCAGAAGAAGAAGAAGAAGGAGAAGGTAAGGTGAAGTCTGGAGGGTGAAGCAGAAGAAGTAGAAGAAGGAGAAGGAGAAGGTGAAGTCAGGAGGGTGAATCAGAAGAAGTAGAAGAAGGAGAAGGAGAAGGTGAAGTCAGGAGGGTGAATCAGAAGAAGCAGAAGAAGGAGAAGGAGAAGGTGAAGTCTGGAGGGTGAATCAGAAGAATCAGAAGAAGGAGAAGGAGAAGGTGAAGTCTGGAGGGTGAATCAGAAGAAGCAGAGGAAGGAGAAGGAGAAGGTGAAGTCTGGAGGGTGAATCAGAAGAAGCAGAATAAGGAGAAGGAGAAGGTGAAGTCTGGAGGGTGAATCAGAAGAAGCAGAATAAGGAGAAAGAGAAGGTGAAGTCTGGAGGGTGAATCAGAAGAAGCAGAAGAAGGAGAAGGAGAAGATGAAGTCTGGAGGGTGAATCAGAAGAAGTAGAAGAAGGAGAAGGAGAAGGTGAAGTCTGGAGGGTGAAGCAGAAGAAGTAGAAGAAGGAGAAGGAGAAGGTGAAGTCAGGAGGGTGAATCAGAAGAAGTAGAAGAAGAAGTAGGAGAAGGTGAAGTCAGGAGGGTGAATCAGAAGAAGCAGAAGAAGGAGAAGAAGAAAGTGAAGTCTGGAGGGTGAAGCAGAAGAAGGAGAAGGAGAAGGTGAAGTCAGGAGGGTGAATCAGAAGAAGTAGAAGAAGGAGAAGGAGAAGGTGAAGTCAGGAGGGTGAATCAGAAGAAGCAGAAGAAGGAGAAGGAGAAGGTGAAGTCTGGAGGGTGAATCAGAAGAAGTAGAAGAAGGAGAAGGAGAAGGTGAAGTCTGGAGTGTGAATCAGAAGAAGCAGAAGAAGGAGAAGGAGAAGGTGAAGTCAAGAAGGTGAATCAGAAGAAGCAGAATAAGGAGAAGGAGAAGGTGAAGTCTGCAGGGTGAATCAGAAGAAGCAGAAGAAGGAGAAGGAGAAGGTGAAGTCTGGAGGGTGAATCAGAAGAAGTATAAGAAGGAGAAGGAGAAGGTGATGTCTGGGGGGTGAAGCAGAAGAAGTAGAAGAAGGAGAAGGGGAAGGTGAAGTCAGGAGGGTGAATCAGAAGAAGTAGAAGAAGGAGAAGGAGAAGGTGAAGTCAGGAGGGTGAATCAGAAGAAGCAGAAGAAGGAGAAGGAGAAGGTGAAGTCAGGAGGGTGAATCAGAAGAAGCAGAAGAAGGAGAAGGAGAAGGTGAAGTCTGGAGGGTGAATCAGAAGAAGCAGAATAAGGAGAAGGAGAAGGTGAAGTCTGGAGGGTGAATCAGAAGAAGCAGAAGAAAGAGAAGGAGAAGGTGAAGTCTGGAGGGTGAAGCAGAAGAAACAGAAGAAGGAGAAGGAGAAGGTGAAGACTGGAGGGTGAATCAGAAGAAGTAGAAGAAGGAGAAGGAGAAGGTGAGGTCTGTAGGGTGAATCAGAAGAAGTAGAAGAAGGAGAAGGAGAAGGTGAAGTCTGGAGGGTGAATCAGAAGAAGCAGAAGAAGGAGAAGGAGAAGGTGAAGTCTGGAGGGAGAATCAGAAGAAGCAGAAGAAGGAGAAGGAGAAGATGAAGTCTGGAGGGTGAATCAGAAGAAGTAGAAGAAGGAGAAGGAGAAGGTGAGGTCTGGAGGGTGAATCAGAAGAAGCAGAAGAAGGAGAAGGAGAAGGTGAAGTCTGGAGGGTGAATCAGAAGAAGCAGAAGAAGGAGAAGGAGAAGGTGAAGTCTGGAGGGTGAATCAGAAGAAGCAGAAGAAGGAGAAGGAGAAGATGAAGTCTGGAGGGTGAATCAGAAGAAGTAGAAGAAGGAGAAGGAGAAGGTGAGGTCTGGAGGGTGAATCAGAAGAAGCAGAAGAAGGAGGAGGAGAAGGTGAAGTCTGGAGGGTGAATCAGAAGATGCAGAAGAAGGAGAAGGAGAAGGTGAAGTCTGGAGGGTGAATCAGAAGAAGCAGAAGAAGGAGAAGGAGAAGGTGAAGTTAGGAGGGTGAATCAGAAGAAGCAGAAGAAGGAGAAGGAGCAGGTGATGTCAGGGGGATGAAGCAGAAGAAGTAGAAGAAGGAGAAGGAGAAGGTGAAGTCAGGACGGTGAAGCAGAAGAAGCAGAAGAAGGAGAAGGAGAAGGTGAAGTCTGGAGGGTGAATCAGAAGAAGTAGAAGAAGGAGAAGGAGAAGGTCAAGTCTGGAGGGTGAATCAGAAGAAGTAGAATAAGGAGAAGGAGAAGGTGAAGTCAGGAGGGTGAATCAGAAGAAGCAGAAGAAGGAGAAGGAGAAGGTGAAGTTAGGAGGGTGAATCAGAAGAAGCAGAAGAAGGAGAAGGAGCAGGTGATGTCAGGGGGATGAAGCAGAAGAAGTAGAAGAAGGAGAAGGAGAAGGTGAAGTCAGGACGGTGAAGCAGAAGAAGTAGAAGAAGGAGAAGGAGAAGGTCAAGTCTGGAGGGTGAATCAGAAGAAGTAGAATAAGGAGAAGGAGAAGGTGAAGTCAGGAGGGTGAATCAGAAGAAGCAGAAGAAGGAGAAGGAGAAGGTGAAGTTAGGAGGGTGAATCAGAAGAAGCAGAAGAAGGAGAAGGAGCAGGTGATGTCAGGGGGATGAAGCAGAAGAAGTAGAAGAAGGAGAAGGAGAAGGTGAAGTCTAGAGGGTGAATCAGAAGAAGTAGAAGAAGGAGAAGGAGAAGGTCAAGTCTGGAGGGTGAATCAGAAGAAGTAGAATAAGGAGAAGGAGAAGGTGAAGTCTGGAGGGTGAAGCAGAAGAAGTAGAAGAAGGAGAAGGAGAAGGTGAAGTCAGGAGGGTGAATCAGAAGAAGTAGAAGAAGGAGAAGGAGAAGGTGAAGTCAGGAGTGTGAATCAGAAGAAGCAGAAGAAGGAGAAGGAGAAGGTGAAGTCTGGAGGGTGAATCAGAAGAATCAGAAGAAGGAGAAGGAGAAGGTGAAGTCTGGAGGGTGAATCAGAAGAAGCAGAAGAAAGAGAAGGAGAAGGTGAGGTCTGGAGGGTGAATCAGAAGAAGTAGAAGAAGGAGAAGGAGAAGGTGAAGTCTGGAGTGTGAATCAGAAGAAGCAGAAGAAGGAGAAGGAGAAGTTGAAGTCTAGAGGGTGAATCAGAAGAAGCAGAATAAGGAGAAGGAGAAGGTGAAGTCTGGAGGGTGAATCAGAAGAAGCAGAAGAAGGAGAAGGAGAAGGTGAAGTCTGGAGGGTGAATCAGAAGAAGAAGAAGAAGGAGAAGGTAAGGTGAAGTCTGGAGGGTGAAGCAGAAGAAGTAGAAGAAGGAGAAGGAGAAGGTGAAGTCAGGAGGGTGAATCAGAAGAAGTAGAAAAGGAGAAGGAGAAGGTGAAGTCAGGAGGGTGAATCAGAAGAAGCAGAAGAAGGAGAAGGAGAAGGTGAAGTCTGGAGGGTGAATCAGAAGAATCAGAAGAAGGAGAAGGAGAAGGTGAAGTCTGGAGGGTGAATCAGAAGAAGCAGAGGAAGGAGAAGGAGAAGGTGAAGTCTGGAGGGTGAATCAGAAGAAGCAGAATAAGGAGAAGGAGAAGGTGAAGTCTGGAGGGTGAATCAGAAGAAGCAGAATAAGGAGAAAGAGAAGGTGAAGTCTGGAGGGTGAATCAGAAGAAGCAGAAGAAGGAGAAGGAGAAGATGAAGTCTGGAGGGTGAATCAGAAGAAGTAGAAGAAGGAGAAGGAGAAGGTGAAGTCTGGAGGGTGAAGCAGAAGAAGTAGAAGAAGGAGAAGGAGAAGGTGAAGTCAGGAGGGTGAATCAGAAGAAGCAGAAGAAGGAGAAGAAGAAAGTGAAGTCTGGAGGGTGAAGCAGAAGAAGGAGAAGGAGAAGGTGAAGTCAGGAGGGTGAATCAGAAGAAGTAGAAGAAGGACAAGGAGAAGGTGAAGTCAGGAGGGTGAATCAGAAGAAGCAGAAGAAGGAGAAGGAGAAGGTGAAGTCTGGAGGGTGAATCAGAAGAAGTAGAAGAAGGAGAAGGAGAAGGTGAAGTCTGGAGTGTGAATCAGAAGAAGCAGAAGAAGGAGAAGGAGAAGGTGAAGTCAAGAAGGTGAATCAGAAGAAGCAGAATAAGGAGAAGGAGAAGGTGAAGTCTGCAGGGTGAATCAGAAGAAGCAGAAGAAGGAGAAGGAGAAGGTGAAGTCTGGAGGGTGAATCAGAAGAAGTATAAGAAGGAGAAGGAGAAGGTGATGTCTGGGGGTTGAAGCAGAAGAAGTAGAAGAAGGAGAAGGGGAAGGTGAAGTCAGGAGGGTGAATCAGAAGAAGTAGAAGAAGGAGAAGGAGAAGGTGAAGTCAGGAGGGTGAATCAGAAGAAGCAGAAGAAGGAGAAGGAGAAGGTGAAGTCTGGAGGGTGAATCAGAAGAATCAGAAGAAGGAGAAGGAGAAGGTGAGGTCTGGAGGGTGAATCAGAAGAAGCAGAGGAAGGAGAAGGAGAAGGTGAAGTCTGGAGGGTGAATCAGAAGAAGCAGAATAAGGAGAAGGAGAAGGTGAAGTCTGGAGGGTGAATCAGAAGAAGCAGAATAAGGAGAAGGAGAAGGTGAAGTCTGGAGGGTGAATCAGAAGAAGCAGAAGAAGGAGAAGGAGAAGATGAAGTCTGGAGGGTGAATCAGAAGAAGTAGAAGAAGGAGAAGGAGAAGGTGAAGTCTGGAGGGTGAAGCAGAAGAAGTAGAAGAAGGAGAAGGAGAAGGTGAAGTCAGGAGGGTGTATCAGAAGAAGTAGAAGAAGAAGTAGGAGAAGGTGAAGTCAGGAGGGTGAATCAGAAGAAGCAGAAGAAGGAGAAGGAGAAGGTGAAGTCTGGAGGGTGAATCAGAAGAATCAGATGAAGGAGAAGTAGAAGGTGAAGTCTGGAGGGTGAATCAGAAGAAGCAGAAGAAAGAGAAGGAGAAGGTGAAGTCTGGAGGGTGAAGCAGAAGAAACAGAAGAAGGAGAAGGAGAAGGTGAAGACTGGAGGGTGAATCAGAAGAAGTAGAAGAAGGAGAAGGAGAAGGTGAAGTCTGGAGGGTGAATCAGAAGAAGTAGAAGAAGGAGAAGGAGAAGGTGAAGTCTGGAGGGTGAATCAGAAGAAGCAGAAGAAGGAGAAGGAGAAGGTGAAGTCTGGAGGGTGAATCAGAAGAAGCAGAAGAAGGAGAAGGAGAAGATGAAGTCTGGAGGGTGAATCAGAAGAAGTAGAAGAAGGAGAAGGAGACGGTGAAGTCTGGAGGGTTAATCAGAAGTAGGAGAAGAAGGAGAAGTAGAAGGTGAAGTCTGGACGGTGAATCAGAAGAAACAGAAGAAGGAGAAGGAGAAGGTGAAGTCTGGAGGGTGAATCAGAAGAAGTAGAAGAAGGAGAAGGAGAAGCTGTAGTCTGGAGGGTGAATCAGAAGAAGTAGACGAAGGAGAAGGAGAAGGTGAAGTCTGGAGGGTGAATCAGAAGAAGCAGAAGAAGGAGAAGGAGAAGGTGAAGTCTGGAGGCTGAATCAGAAGAAGCAGAAGAAGGAGAAGGAGAAGGTGAAGTCTGGAGGGTGAATCAGAAGAAGCAGAAAAAGGAGAAGGAGAAGGTGAAGTCTGAAGGGTGAATCAGAAGAAGTAGAAGAAGGAGAAGGAGAAGGTGAAGTCTGGAGGGTGAAGCAGAAGAAGTAGAAGAAGGAGCAGGAGAAGGTGAAGTCAGGAGGGTGAATCAGAAGAAGTAGAAGAAGGAGAAGGAGAAGATGAAGTCAGGACGGTGAATAATAAGAAGCAGAAGAAGGAGAAGGAGAAGGTGAAGTCTGGAGGGTGAATCAGAAGAATCAGAAGAAGGAGAAGGAGAAGGTGAAGTCTGGAGGGCGAAGCAGAAGAAGCAGAAGAAGGAGAAGGAGAAGGTGAAGTCTGGAGGGTGAAGCAGAAGAAGCAGAAGAAGGAGAAGGAGTAGGTGAAGTCTGGAGTGTGAATCAGAAGAAGCAGAAGAAGGAGAAGGAGAAGGTGAAGTCTAGAGGGTGAATCAGAAGAAGCAGAATAAGGAGAAGGAGAAGGTGAAGTCTGGAGGGTGAATCAGAAGAAGCAGAAGAAGGAGAAGGAGAAGGTGAAGTCTGGAGGGTGAATCAGAAGAAGTAGAAGAAGGAGAAGGAGAAGGTGAAGTCTGGAGGGTGAAGCAGAAGAAGTAGAAGAAGGAGAAGGAGAAGGTGAAGTCAGGAGGGTGAATCAGAAGAAGTAGAAGAAGGAGAAGGTGAAGTCAGGAGGGTGAATCAGAAGAAGCAGAAGAAGGAGAAGGAGAAGGTGAAGTCTGGAGGGTGAATCAGAAGAATCAGAAGAAGGAGAAGGAGAAGGTGAAGTCTGGAGGGTGAATCAGAAGAAGCAGAGGAAGGAGAAGGAGAAGGTGAAGTCTGGAGGGTGAATCAGAAGAAGCAGAATAAGGAGAAGGAGAAGGTGAAGTCTGGAGGGTGAATCAGAAGAAGCAGAATAAGGAGAAAGAGAAGGTGAAGTCTGGACGGTGAATCAGAAGAAGCAGTAGAAGGAGAAGGAGAAGATGAAGTCTGGAGGGTGAATCAGAAGAAGTAGAAGAAGGAGAAGGAGAAGGTGAAGTCTGGAGGGTGAAGCAGAAGAAGTAGAAGAAGGAGAAGGAGAAGGTGAAGTCAGGAGGGTGCATCAGAAGAAGTAGAAGAAGAAGTAGGAGAAGGTGAAGTCAGGAGGGTGAATCAGAAGAAGCAGAAGAAGGAGAAGAAGAAAGTGAAGTCTGGAGGGTGAAGCAGAAGAAGGAGAAGGAGAAGGTGAAGTCAGGAGGGTGAATCAGAAGAAGTAGAAGAAGGAGAAGGAGAAGGTGAAGTCAGGAGGGTGAATCAGAAGAAGCAGAAGAAGGAGAAGGAGAAGGTGAAGTCTGGAGGGTGAATCAGAAGAAGTAGAAGAAGGAGAAGGAGAAGGTGAAGTCTGGAGTGTGAATCAGAAGAAGCAGAAGAAGGAGAAGGAGAAGGTGAAGTCAAGAAGGTGAATCAGAAGAAGCAGAATAAGGAGAAGGAGAAGGTGAAGTCTGCAGGGTGAATCAGAAGAAGCAGAAGAAGGAGAAGGAGAAGGTGAAGTCTGGAGGGTGAATCAGAAGAAGTATAAGAAGGAGAAGGAGAAGGTGATGTCTGGGGGGTGAAGCAGAAGAAGTAGAAGAAGGAGAAGGAGAAGGTGAAGTCAGGAGGGTGAATCAGAAGAAGTAGAAGAAGGAGAAGGAGAAGGTGAAGTCAGGAGGGTGAATCAGAAGAAGCAGAAGAAGGAGAAGGAGAAGGTGAAGTCTGGAGGGTGAATCAGAAGAATCAGAAGAAGGAGAAGGAGAAGGTGAGGTCTGGAGGGTGAATCAGAAGAAGCAGAGGAAGGAGAAGGAGAAGGTGAAGTCTGGAGGGTGAATCAGAAGAAGCAGAATAAGGAGAAGGAGAAGGTGAAGTCTGGAGGGTGAATCAGAAGAAGCAGAATAAGGAGAAGGAGAAGGTGAAGTCTGGAGGGTGAATCAGAAGAAGCAGAAGAAGGAGAAGGAGAAGATGAAGTCTGGAGGGTGAATCAGAAGAAGTAGAAGAAGGAGAAGGAGAAGGTGAAGTCTGGAGGGTGAAGCAGAAGAAGTAGAAGAAGGAGAAGGAGAAGGTGAAGTCAGGAGGGTGTATCAGAAGAAGTAGAAGAAGAAGTAGGAGAAGGTGAAGTCAGGAGGTTGAATCAGAAGAAGCAGAAGAAGGAGAAGGAGAAGGTGAAGTCTGGAGGGTGAATCAGAAGAATCAGAAGAAGGAGAAGTAGAAGGTGAAGTCTGGAGGGTGAATCAGAAGAAGCAGAAGAAAGAGAAGGAGAAGGTGAAGTCTGGAGGGTGAAGCAGAAGAAACAGAAGAAGGAGAAGGAGAAGGTGAAGACTGGAGGGTGAATCAGAAGAAGTAGAAGAAGGAGAAGGAGAAGGTGAAGTCTGGAGGGTGAATCAGAAGAAGTAGAAGAAGGAGAAGGAGAAGGTGAAGTCTGGAGGGTGAATCAGAAGAAGCAGAAGAAGGAGAAGGAGAAGGTGAAGTCTGGAGGGTGAATCAGAAGAAGCAGAAGAAGGAGAAGGAGAAGATGAAGTCTGGAGGGTGAATCAGAAGAAGTAGAAGAAGGAGAAGGAGACGGTGAAGTCTGGAGGGTTAATCAGAAGTAGGAGAAGAAGGAGAAGTAGAAGGTGAAGTCTGGACGGTGAATCAGAAGAAACAGAAGAAGGAGAAGGAGAAGGTGAAGTCTGGAGGGTGAATCAGAAGAAGTAGAAGAAGGAGAAGGAGAAGGTGTAGTCTGGAGGGTGAATCAGAAGAAGTAGACGAAGGAGAAGGAGAAGGTGAAGTCTGGAGGGTGAATCAGAAGAAGCAGAAGAAGGAGAAGGAGAAGGTGAAGTCTGGAGGGTGAATCAGAAGAAGCAGAAGAAGGAGAAGGAGAAGGTGAAGTCTGGAGGGTGAATCAGAAGAAGCAGAATAAGGAGAAGGAGAAGGTGAAGTCTGGAGGGTGAATCAGAAGAAGCAGAAAAAGGAGAAGGAGAAGGTGAAGTCTGAAGGGTGAATCAGAAGAAGTAGAAGAAGGAGAAGGAGAAGGTGAAGTCTGGAGGGTGAAGCAGAAGAAGTAGAAGAAGGAGCAGGAGAAGGTGAAGTCAGGAGGGTGAATCAGAAGAAGTAGAAGAAGGAGAAGGAGAAGATGAAGTCAGGAGGGTGAATAATAAGAAGCAGAAGAAGGAGAAGGAGAAGGTGAAGTCTGGAGGGTGAGCAGAAGAATCAGAAGAAGGAGAAGGAGAAGGTGAAGTCTGGAGGGTGAATCAGAAGAAGCAGAAGAAGGAGAAGGAGAAGGTGAAGTCTGGAGGGAGAAGCAGAAGAAGTAGAAGAAGGAGAAGGAGAAGGTGAAGTCTGGAGGGTGAATCAGAAGAAGTAGAAGAAGGAGAAGGAGAAGGTGTAGTCTGGAGGGTGAATCAGAAGAAGTAGACGAAGGAGAAGGAGAAGGTGAAGTCTGGAGGGTGAATCAGAAGAAGCAGAAGAAGGAGAAGGGGAAGGTGAAGTCTGGAGGGTGAATCAGAAGAAGCAGAATAAGGAGAAGGAGAAGGTGAAGTCTGCAGGGTGAATCAGAAGAAGCAGAAGAAGGAGAAGGAGAAGGTGAAGTCTGGAGGGTGAATCAGAAGAAGTATAAGAAGGAGAAGGAGAAGGTGATGTCTGGGGGGTGAAGCAGAAGAAGTAGAAGAAGGAGAAGGAGAAGGTGAAGTCAGGAGGGTGAATCAGAAGAAGCAGAAGAAGGAGAAGGAGAAGGTGAAGTCTGGAGGGTGAATCAGAAGAATCAGAAGAAGGAGAAGGAGAAGGTGAGGTCTGGAGGGTGAATCAGAAGAAGCAGAGGAAGGAGAAGGAGAAGGTGAAGTCTGGAGGGTGAATCAGAAGAAGCAGAATAAGGAGAAGGAGAAGGTGAAGTCTGGAGGGTGAATCAGAAGAAGCAGAATAAGGAGAAGGAGAAGGTGAAGTCTGGAGGGTGAATCAGAAGAAGCAGAAGAAGGAGAAGGAGAAGGTGAAGTCTGGAGGGTGAATCAGAAGAAGTAGAAGAAGGAGAAGGAGAAGGTGAAGTCTGGAGGGTGAAGCAGAAGAAGTAGAAGAAGGAGAAGGAGAAGGTGAAGTCAGGAGGGTGTATCAGAAGAAGTAGAAGAAGAAGTAGGAGAAGGTGAAGTCAGGAGGGTGAATCAGAAGAAGCAGAAGAAGGAGAAGGAGAAGGTGAAGTCTGGAGGGTGAATCAGAAGAATCAGAAGAAGGAGAAGTAGAAGGTGAAGTCTGGAGGGTGAATCAGAAGAAGCAGAAGAAAGAGAAGGAGAAGGTGAAGTCTGGAGGGTGAAGCAGAAGAAACAGAAGAAGGAGAAGGAGAAGGTGAAGACTGGAGGGTGAATCAGAAGAAGTAGAAGAAGGAGAAGGAGAAGGTGAAGTCTGGAGGGTGAATCAGAAGAAGTAGAAGAAGGAGAAGGAGAAGGTGAAGTCTGGAGGGTGAATCAGAAGAAGCAGAAGAAGGAGAAGGAGAAGGTGAAGTCTGGAGGGTGAATCAGAAGAAGCAGAAGAAGGAGAAGGAGAAGATGAAGTCTGGAGGGTGAATCAGAAGAAGTAGAAGAAGGAGAAGGAGACGGTGAAGTCTGGAGGGTTAATCAGAAGTAGGAGAAGAAGGAGAAGTAGAAGGTGAAGTCTGGACGGTGAATCAGAAGAAACAGAAGAAGGAGAAGGAGAAGGTGAAGTCTGGAGGGTGAATCAGAAGAAGTAGAAGAAGGAGAAGGAGAAGGTGTAGTCTGGAGGGTGAATCAGAAGAAGTAGACGAAGGAGAAGGAGAAGGTGAAGTCTGGAGGGTGAATCAGAAGAAGCAGAAGAAGGAGAAGGAGAAGGTGAAGTCTGGAGGGTGAATCAGAAGAAGCAGAAGAAGGAGAAGGAGAAGGTGAAGTCTGGAGGGTGAATCAGAAGAAGCAGAATAAGGAGAAGGAGAAGGTGAAGTCTGGAGGGTGAATCAGAAGAAGCAGAAAAAGGAGAAGGAGAAGGTGAAGTCTGAAGGGTGAATCAGAAGAAGTAGAAGAAGGAGAAGGAGAAGGTGAAGTCTGGAGGGTGAAGCAGAAGAAGTAGAAGAAGGAGCAGGAGAAGGTGAAGTCAGGAGGGTGAATCAGAAGAAGTAGAAGAAGGAGAAGGAGAAGATGAAGTCAGGAGGGTGAATAATAAGAAGCAGAAGAAGGAGAAGGAGAAGGTGAAGTCTGGAGGGTGAGCAGAAGAATCAGAAGAAGGAGAAGGAGAAGGTGAAGTCTGGAGGGTGAATCAGAAGAAGCAGAAGAAGGAGAAGGAGAAGGTGAAGTCTGGAGGGAGAAGCAGAAGAAGTAGAAGAAGGAGAAGGAGAAGGTGAAGTCTGGAGGGTGAATCAGAAGAAGTAGAAGAAGGAGAAGGAGAAGGTGTAGTCTGGAGGGTGAATCAGAAGAAGTAGACGAAGGAGAAGGAGAAGGTGAAGTCTGGAGGGTGAATCAGAAGAAGCAGAAGAAGGAGAAGGGGAAGGTGAAGTCTGGAGGGTGAATCAGAAGAAGCAGAAGAAGGAGAAGGAGAAGGTGAAGTCTGGAGGGTGAATCAGAAGAAGCAGAATAAGGAGAAGGAGAAGGTGAAGTCTGGAGGGTGAATCAGAAGAAGCAGAAAAAGGAGAAGGAGAAGGTGAAGTCTGAAGGGTGAATCAGAAGAAGTAGAAGAAGGAGAAGGAGAAGGTGAAGTCTGGAGGGTGAAGCAGAAGAAGTAGAAGAAGGAGCAGGAGAAGGTGAAGTCAGGAGGGTGAATCAGAAGAAGTAGAAGAAGGAGAAGGAGAAGATGAAGTCAGGAGGGTGAATCATAAGAAGCAGAAGAAGGAGAAGAAGAAGGTGAAGTCTGGAGGGTGAATCAGAAGAATCAGAAGAAGGAGAAGGAGAAGGTGAAGTCTGGAGGGTGAATCAGAAGAAGCAGAAGAAGGAGAAGGAGAAGGTGAAGTCTGGAGGGAGAAGCAGAAGAAGTAGAAGAAGGAGAAGGAGAAGGTGAAGTCTGGAGGGTGAATCAGAAGAAGTAGAAGAAGGAGAAGGAGAAGGTGAAGTCTGGAGGGTGAATCAGAAGAAGCAGAAGAAGGAGAAGGAGAAGGTGAAGTCTGGAGGGTGAATCAGAAGAAGCAGAAGAAGGAGAAGGAGAAGGTGAAGTCTAGAGGGTGAATCAGAAGAAGCAGAAGAAGGAGAAGGAGAAGGTGAAGTCAGGAGGGTGAATCATAAGAAGCAGAAGAAGGAGAAGGAGAAGGTGAAGTTAGGAGGGTGAATCAGAAGAAGCAGAAGAAGGAGAAGGAGCAGGTGATGTCAGGGGGATGAAGCAGAAGAAGTAGAAGAAGGAGAAGGAGAAGGTGAAGTCAGGACGGTGAAGCAGAAGAAGTAGAAGAAGGAGAAGGAGAAGGTCAAGTCTGGAGGGTGAATCAGAAGAAGTAGAATAAGGAGAAGGAGAAGGTGAAGTCAGGAGGGTGAATCAGAAGAAGCAGAAGAAGGAGAAGGAGAAGGTGAAGTTAGGAGGGTGAATCAGAAGAAGCAGAAGAAGGAGAAGGAGCAGGTGATGTCAGGGGGATGAAGCAGAAGAAGTAGAAGAAGGAGAAGGAGAAGGTGAAGTCTGGAGGGTGAATCAGAAGAAGTAGAAGAAGGAGAAGGAGAAGGTCAAGTCTGGAGGGTGAATCAGAAGAAGTAGAATAAGGAGAAGGAGAAGGTGAAGTCTGGAGGGTGAAGCAGAAGAAGTAGAAGAAGGAGAAGGAGAAGGTGAAGTCAGGAGGGTGAATCAGAAGAAGTAGAAGAAGGAGAAGGAGAAGGTGAAGTCAGGAGTGTGAATCAGAAGAAGCAGAAGAAGGAGAAGGAGAAGGTGAAGTCTGGAGGGTGAATCAGAAGAATCAGAAGAAGGAGAAGGAGAAGGTGAAGTCTGGAGGGTGAATCAGAAGAAGCAGAAGAAAGAGAAGGAGAAGGTGAAGTCTGGAGGGTGAATCAGAAGAAGTAGAAGAAGGAGAAGGAGAAGGTGAAGTCTGGAGTGTGAATCAGAAGAAGCAGAAGAAGGAGAAGGAGAAGGTGAAGTCTAGAGGGTGAATCAGAAGAAGCAGAATAAGGAGAAGGAGAAGGTGAAGTCTGGAGGGTGAATCAGAAGAAGCAGAAGAAGGAGAAGGAGAAGGTGAAGTCTGGAGGGTGAATCAGAAGAAGAAGAAGAAGGAGAAGGTAAGGTGAAGTCTGGAGGGTGAAGCAGAAGAAGTAGAAGAAGGAGAAGGAGAAGGTGAAGTCAGGAGGGTGAATCAGAAGAAGTAGAAAAGGAGAAGGAGAAGGTGAAGTCAGGAGGGTGAATCAGAAGAAGCAGAAGAAGGAGAAGGAGAAGGTGAAGTCTGGAGGGTGAATCAGAAGAATCAGAAGAAGGAGAAGGAGAAGGTGAAGTCTGGAGGGTGAATCAGAAGAAGCAGAGGAAGGAGAAGGAGAAGGTGAAGTCTGGAGGGTGAATCAGAAGAAGCAGAATAAGGAGAAGGAGAAGGTGAAGTCTGGAGGGTGAATCAGAAGAAGCAGAATAAGGAGAAAGAGAAGGTGAAGTCTGGAGGGTGAATCAGAAGAAGCAGAAGAAGGAGAAGGAGAAGATGAAGTCTGGAGGGTGAATCAGAAGAAGTAGAAGAAGGAGAAGGAGAAGGTGAAGTCTGGAGGGTGAAGCAGAAGAAGTAGAAGAAGGAGAAGGAGAAGGTGAAGTCAGGAGGGTGAATCAGAAGAAGCAGAAGAAGGAGAAGAAGAAAGTGAAGTCTGGAGGGTGAAGCAGAAGAAGGAGAAGGAGAAGGTGAAGTCAGGAGGGTGAATCAGAAGAAGTAGAAGAAGGACAAGGAGAAGGTGAAGTCAGGAGGGTGAATCAGAAGAAGCAGAAGAAGGAGAAGGAGAAGGTGAAGTCTGGAGGGTGAATCAGAAGAAGTAGAAGAAGGAGAAGGAGAAGGTGAAGTCTGGAGTGTGAATCAGAAGAAGCAGAAGAAGGAGAAGGAGAAGGTGAAGTCAAGAAGGTGAATCAGAAGAAGCAGAATAAGGAGAAGGAGAAGGTGAAGTCTGCAGGGTGAATCAGAAGAAGCAGAAGAAGGAGAAGGAGAAGGTGAAGTCTGGAGGGTGAATCAGAAGAAGTATAAGAAGGAGAAGGAGAAGGTGATGTCTGGGGGGTGAAGCAGAAGAAGTAGAAGAAGGAGAAGGGGAAGGTGAAGTCAGGAGGGTGAATCAGAAGAAGTAGAAGAAGGAGAAGGAGAAGGTGAAGTCAGGAGGGTGAATCAGAAGAAGCAGAAGAAGGAGAAGGAGAAGGTGAAGTCTGGAGGGAGAATCAGAAGAATCAGAAGAAGGAGAAGGAGAAGGTGAGGTCTGGAGGGTGAATCAGAAGAAGCAGAGGAAGGAGAAGGAGAAGGTGAAGTCTGGAGGGTGAATCAGAAGAAGCAGAATAAGGAGAAGGAGAAGGTGAAGTCTGGAGGGTGAATCAGAAGAAGCAGAATAAGGAGAAGGAGAAGGTGAAGTCTGGAGGGTGAATCAGAAGAAGCAGAAGAAGGAGAAGGAGAAGATGAAGTCTGGAGGGTGAATCAGAAGAAGTAGAAGAAGGAGAAGGAGAAGGTGAAGTCTGGAGGGTGAAGCAGAAGAAGTAGAAGAAGGAGAAGGAGAAGGTGAAGTCAGGAGGGTGTATCAGAAGAAGTAGAAGAAGAAGTAGGAGAAGGTGAAGTCAGGAGGGTGAATCAGAAGAAGCAGAAGAAGGAGAAGGAGAAGGTGAAGTCTGGAGGGTGAATCAGAAGAATCAGATGAAGGAGAAGTAGAAGGTGAAGTCTGGAGGGTGAATCAGAAGAAGCAGAAGAAAGAGAAGGAGAAGGTGAAGTCTGGAGGGTGAAGCAGAAGAAACAGAAGAAGGAGAAGGAGAAGGTGAAGACTGGAGGGTGAATCAGAAGAAGTAGAAGAAGGAGAAGGAGAAGGTGAAGTCTGGAGGGTGAATCAGAAGAAGTAGAAGAAGGAGAAGGAGAAGGTGAAGTCTGGAGGGTGAATCAGAAGAAGCAGAAGAAGGAGAAGGAGAAGGTGAAGTCTGGAGGGTGAATCAGAAGAAGCAGAAGAAGGAGAAGGAGAAGATGAAGTCTGGAGGGTGAATCAGAAGAAGTAGAAGAAGGAGAAGGAGACGGTGAAGTCTGGAGGGTTAATCAGAAGTAGGAGAAGAAGGAGAAGTAGAAGGTGAAGTCTGGACGGTGAATCAGAAGAAACAGAAGAAGGAGAAGGAGAAGGTGAAGTCTGGAGGGTGAATCAGAAGAAGTAGAAGAAGGAGAAGGAGAAGCTGTAGTCTGGAGGGTGAATCAGAAGAAGTAGACGAAGGAGAAGGAGAAGGTGAAGTCTGGAGGGTGAATCAGAAGAAGCAGAAGAAGGAGAAGGAGAAGGTGAAGTCTGGAGGCTGAATCAGAAGAAGCAGAAGAAGGAGAAGGAGAAGGTGAAGTCTGGAGGGTGAATCAGAAGAAGCAGAAAAAGGAGAAGGAGAAGGTGAAGTCTGAAGGGGAATCAGAAGAAGTAGAAGAAGGAGAAGGAGAAGGTGAAGTCTGGAGGGTGAAGCAGAAGAAGTAGAAGAAGGAGCAGGAGAAGGTGAAGTCAGGAGGGTGAATCAGAAGAAGTAGAAGAAGGAGAAGGAGAAGATGAAGTCAGGACGGTGAATAATAAGAAGCAGAAGAAGGAGAAGGAGAAGGTGAAGTCTGGAGGGTGAATCAGAAGAATCAGAAGAAGGAGAAGGAGAAGGTGAAGTCTGGAGGGCGAAGCAGAAGAAGCAGAAGAAGGAGAAGGAGAAGGTGAAGTCTGGAGGGTGAAGCAGAAGAAGCAGAAGAAGGAGAAGGAGTAGGTGAAGTCTGGAGTGTGAATCAGAAGAAGCAGAAGAAGGAGAAGGAGAAGGTGAAGTCTAGAGGGTGAATCAGAAGAAGCAGAATAAGGAGAAGGAGAAGGTGAAGTCTGGAGGGTGAATCAGAAGAAGCAGAAGAAGGAGAAGGAGAAGGTGAAGTCTGGAGGGTGAATCAGAAGAAGTAGAAGAAGGAGAAGGAGAAGGTGAAGTCTGGAGGGTGAAGCAGAAGAAGTAGAAGAAGGAGAAGGAGAAGGTGAAGTCAGGAGGGTGAATCAGAAGAAGTAGAAGAAGGAGAAGGAGAAGGTGAAGTCAGGAGGGTGAATCAGAAGAAGCAGAAGAAGGAGAAGGAGAAGGTGAAGTCTGGAGGGTGAATCAGAAGAATCAGAAGAAGGAGAAGGAGAAGGTGAAGTCTGGAGGGTGAATCAGAAGAAGCAGAGGAAGGAGAAGGAGAAGGTGAAGTCTGGAGGGTGAATCAGAAGAAGCAGAATAAGGAGAAGGAGAAGGTGAAGTCTGGAGGGTGAATCAGAAGAAGCAGAATAAGGAGAAAGAGAAGGTGAAGTCTGGAGGGTGAATCAGAAGAAGCAGAAGAAGGAGAAGGAGAAGATGAAGTCTGGAGGGTGAATCAGAAGAAGTAGAAGAAGGAGAAGGAGAAGGTGAAGTCTGGAGGGTGAAGCAGAAGAAGTAGAAGAAGGAGAAGGAGAAGGTGAAGTCAGGAGGGTGCATCAGAAGAAGTAGAAGAAGAAGTAGGAGAAGGTGAAGTCAGGAGGGTGAATCAGAAGAAGCAGAAGAAGGAAAAGAAGAAAGTGAAGTCTGGAGGGTGAAGCAGAAGAAGGAGAAGGAGAAGGTGAAGTCAGGAGGGTGAATCAGAAGAAGTAGAAGAAGGAGAAGGAGAAGGTGAAGTCAGGAGGGTGAATCAGAAGAAGCAGAAGAAGGAGAAGGAGAAGGTGAAGTCTGGAGGGTGAATCAGAAGAAGTAGAAGAAGGAGAAGGAGAAGGTGAAGTCTGGAGTGTGAATCAGAAGAAGCAGAAGAAGGAGAAGGAGAAGGTGAAGTCAAGAAGGTGAATCAGAAGAAGCAGAATAAGGAGAAGGAGAAGGTGAAGTCTGCAGGGTGAATCAGAAGAAGCAGAAGAAGGAGAAGGAGAAGGTGAAGTCTGGAGGGTGAATCAGAAGAAGTATAAGAAGGAGAAGGAGAAGGTGATGTCTGGGGGGTGAAGCAGAAGAAGTAGAAGAAGGAGAAGGAGAAGGTGAAGTCAGGAGGGTGAATCAGAAGAAGTAGAAGAAGGAGAAGGAGAAGGTGAAGTCAGGAGGGTGAATCAGAAGAAGCAGAAGAAGGAGAAGGAGAAGGTGAAGTCTGGAGGGTGAATCAGAAGAATCAGAAGAAGGAGAAGGAGAAGGTGAGGTCTGGAGGGTGAATCAGAAGAAGCAGAGGAAGGAGAAGGAGAAGGTGAAGTCTGGAGGGTGAATCAGAAGAAGCAGAATAAGGAGAAGGAGAAGGTGAAGTCTGGAGGGTGAATCAGAAGAAGCAGAATAAGGAGAAGGAGAAGGTGAAGTCTGGAGGGTGAATCAGAAGAAGCAGAAGAAGGAGAAGGAGAAGATGAAGTCTGGAGGGTGAATCAGAAGAAGTAGAAGAAGGAGAAGGAGAAGGTGAAGTCTGGAGGGTGAAGCAGAAGAAGTAGAAGAAGGAGAAGGAGAAGGTGAAGTCAGGAGGGTGTATCAGAAGAAGTAGAAGAAGAAGTAGGAGAAGGTGAAGTCAGGAGGGTGAATCAGAAGAAGCAGAAGAAGGAGAAGGAGAAGGTGAAGTCTGGAGGGTGAATCAGAAGAATCAGAAGAAGGAGAAGTAGAAGGTGAAGTCTGGAGGGTGAATCAGAAGAAGCAGAAGAAAGAGAAGGAGAAGGTGAAGTCTGGAGGGTGAAGCAGAAGAAACAGAAGAAGGAGAAGGAGAAGGTGAAGACTGGAGGGTGAATCAGAAGAAGTAGAAGAAGGAGAAGGAGAAGGTGAAGTCTGGAGGGTGAATCAGAAGAAGTAGAAGAAGGAGAAGGAGAAGGTGAAGTCTGGAGGGTGAATCAGAAGAAGCAGAAGAAGGAGAAGGAGAAGGTGAAGTCTGGAGGGTGAATCAGAAGAAGCAGAAGAAGGAGAAGGAGAAGATGAAGTCTGGAGGGTGAATCAGAAGAAGTAGAAGAAGGAGAAGGAGACGGTGAAGTCTGGAGGGTTAATCAGAAGTAGGAGAAGAAGGAGAAGTAGAAGGTGAAGTCTGGACGTTGAATCAGAAGAAACAGAAGAAGGAGAAGGAGAAGGTGAAGTCTGGAGGGTGAATCAGAAGAAGTAGAAGAAGGAGAAGGAGAAGGTGTAGTCTGGAGGGTGAATCAGAAGAAGTAGACGAAGGAGAAGGAGAAGGTGAAGTCTGGAGGGTGAATCAGAAGAAGCAGAAGAAGGAGAAGGAGAAGGTGAAGTCTGGAGGGTGAATCAGAAGAAGCAGAAGAAGGAGAAGGAGAAGGTGAAGTCTGGAGGGTGAATCAGAAGAAGCAGAATAAGGAGAAGGAGAAGGTGAAGTCTGGAGGGTGAATCAGAAGAAGCAGAAAAAGGAGAAGGAGAAGGTGAAGTCTGAAGGGTGAATCAGAAGAAGTAGAAGAAGGAGAAGGAGAAGGTGAAGTCTGGAGGGTGAAGCAGAAGAAGTAGAAGAAGGAGCAGGAGAAGGTGAAGTCAGGAGGGTGAATCAGAAGAAGTAGAAGAAGGAGAAGGAGAAGATGAAGTCAGGAGGGTGAATAATAAGAAGCAGAAGAAGGAGAAGGAGAAGGTGAAGTCTGGAGGGTGAGCAGAAGAATCAGAAGAAGGAGAAGGAGAAGGTGAAGTCTGGAGGGTGAATCAGAAGAAGCAGAAGAAGGAGAAGGAGAAGGTGAAGTCTGGAGGGAGAAGCAGAAGAAGTAGAAGAAGGAGAAGGAGAAGGTGAAGTCTGGAGGGTGAATCAGAAGAAGTAGAAGAAGGAGAAGGAGAAGGTGTAGTCTGGAGGGTGAATCAGAAGAAGTAGACGAAGGAGAAGGAGAAGGTGAAGTCTGGAGGGTGAATCAGAAGAAGCAGAAGAAGGAGAAGGGGAAGGTGAAGTCTGGAGGGTGAATCAGAAGAAGCAGAAGAAGGAGAAGGAGAAGGTGAAGTCTGGAGGGTGAATCAGAAGAAGCAGAATAAGGAGAAGGAGAAGGTGAAGTCTGGAGGGTGAATCAGAAGAAGCAGAAAAAGGAGAAGGAGAAGGTGAAGTCTGAAGGGTGAATCAGAAGAAGTAGAAGAAGGAGAAGGAGAAGGTGAAGTCTGGAGGGTGAAGCAGAAGAAGTAGAAGAAGGAGCAGGAGAAGGTGAAGTCAGGAGGGTGAATCAGAAGAAGTAGAAGAAGGAGAAGGAGAAGATGAAGTCAGGAGGGTGAATCATAAGAAGCAGAAGAAGGAGAAGAAGAAGGTGAAGTCTGGAGGGTGAATCAGAAGAATCAGAAGAAGGAGAAGGAGAAGGTGAAGTCTGGAGGGTGAATCAGAAGAAGCAGAAGAAGGAGAAGGAGAAGGTGAAGTCTGGAGGGAGAAGCAGAAGAAGTAGAAGAAGGAGAAGGAGAAGGTGAAGTCTGGAGGGTGAATCAGAAGAAGTAGAAGAAGGAGAAGGAGAAGGTGAAGTCTGGAGGGTGAATCAGAAGAAGCAGAAGAAGGAGAAGGAGAAGGTGAAGTCTGGAGGGTGAATCAGAAGAAGCAGAAGAAGGAGAAGGAGAAGGTGAAGTCTGGAGGGTGAAACAGAAGAAGCAGAATAAGGAGAAGGAGAAGGTGAAGTCAGGAGGGTGAATCAGAAGAAGTAGAAGAAGGAGCAGGAGAAGGTGAAGTCAGGAGGGTGAATCAGAAGAAGTAGAAGAAGGAGAAGGAGAAGATGAAGTCAGGAGGGTGAATAATAAGAAGCAGAAGAAGGAGAAGGAGAAGGTGAAGTCTGGAGGGTGAATAATAAGAAGCAGAAGAAGGAGAAGGAGAAGGTGAAGTCTGGAGGGTGAGCAGAAGAATCAGAAGAAGGAGAAGGAGAAGGTGAAGTCTGGAGGGTGAATCAGAAGAAGCAGAAGAAGGGGAAGGAGAAGCTGAAGTCTGGAGGGAGAAGCAGAAGAAGTAGAAGAAGGAGAAGGAGAAGGTGAAGTCTGGAGGGTGAATCAGAAGAAGTAGAAGAAGGAGAAGGAGAAGGTGTAGTCTGGAGGGTGAATCAGAAGAAGTAGACGAAGGAGAAGGAGAAGGTGAAGTCTGGAGGGTGAATCAGAAGAAGCAGAAGAAGGAGAAGGGGAAGGTGAAGTCTGGAGGGTGAATCAGAAGAAGCAGAAGAAGGAGAAGGAGAAGGTGAAGTCTGGAGGGTGAATCAGAAGAAGCAGAATAAGGAGAAGGAGAAGGTGAAGTCTGGAGGGTGAATCAGAAGAAGCAGAAAAAGGAGAAGGAGAAGGTGAAGTCTGAAGGGTGAATCAGAAGAAGTAGAAGAAGGAGAAGGAGAAGGTGAAGTCTGGAGGGTGAAGCAGAAGAAGTAGAAGAAGGAGCAGGAGAAGGTGAAGTCAGGAGGGTGAATCAGAAGAAGTAGAAGAAGGAGAAGGAGAAGATGAAGTCAGGAGGGTGAATCATAAGAAGCAGAAGAAGGAGAAGAAGAAGGTGAAGTCTGGAGGGTGAATCAGAAGAATCAGAAGAAGGAGAAGGAGAAGGTGAAGTCTGGAGGGTGAATCAGAAGAAGCAGAAGAAGGAGAAGGAGAAGGTGAAGTCTGGAGGGAGAAGCAGAAGAAGTAGAAGAAGGAGAAGGAGAAGGTGAAGTCTGGAGGGTGAATCAGAAGAAGTAGAAGAAGGAGAAGGAGAAGGTGAAGTCTGGAGGGTGAATCAGAAGAAGCAGAAGAAGGAGAAGGAGAAGGTGAAGTCTGGAGGGTGAATCAGAAGAAGCAGAAGAAGGAGAAGGAGAAGGTGAAGTCTGGAGGGTGAAACAGAAGAAGCAGAATAAGGAGAAGGAGAAGGTGAAGTCAGGAGGGTGAATCAGAAGAAGCAGAAGAAGGAGAAGGAGAAGGTGAAGTAAGGAGGGTGAATCAGAAGAAGCAGAAGAAGGAGAAGGAGAAGGTGAAGTCTGGAGTGTGAAGCAGAAGAAGCAAAAGAAGGAGTAGGAGAAGGTGAAGTCTGGAGGGTGAATCAGAAGAAGTAGAAGAAGGAGAAGGAGAAGGTGAAGTCTGGAGGGTGAAGCAGAAGAAGTAGAAGAAGGAGAAGGAGAAGGTGAAGTCAGGAGGGTGAATCAGAAGAAGTAGAAGAAGGAGAAGGAGAAGGTGAAGTCAGGAGGGTGAATCAGAAGAAGCAGAAGAAGGAGAAGGAGAAGGTGAAGTAAGGAGGGTGAATCAGAAGAAGCAGAAGAAGGAGAAGGAGAAGGTGAAGTCTGGAGTGTGAAGCAGAAGAAGCAAAAGAAGGAGAAGGAGAAGGTGAAGTCTGGAGGGTGAATCAGAAGAAGTAGAAGAAGGAGAAGGAGAAGGTGAAGTCTGCAGGGGGAAGCAGAAGAAGTAAAAGAAGGAGAAGGAGAAGGTGAAGTCAGGAGGGTGAATCAGAAGAAGTAGAAGAAGGAGAAGGAGAAGGTGAAGTCAGGAGGGTGAATCAGAAGAAGCAGAAGAAGGAGAAGGAGAAGGTGAAGTCTGGAGGGTGAATCAGAAGAATCAGAAGAAGGAGAAGGAGAAGGTGAAGTCTGGAGGGTGAATCAGAAGAAGCAGAAGAAAGAGAAGGAGAAGGTGAAGTCTGGAGGGTGAATCAGAAGAAGTAGAAGAAGGAGAAGGAGAAGGTGAAGTCTGGAGGGTGAATCAGAAAAAGCAGAAGAAGGAGAAGGAGAAGGTGAAGTCTGGAGGGAGAATCAGAAGAAGCAGAAGAAGGAGAAGGAGAAGGTGAAGTCTGGAGGGTGAATCAGAAGAAGCAGAAGAAGGAGAAGGAGAAGGTGAAGTCTGGAGGGTGAATCAGAAGAAGCAGAATAAGGAGAAGGAGAAGGTGAAGTCTGGAGGGTGAATCAGAAGACGCAGAAAAAGGAGAAGCAGAAGGTGAAGTCTGAAGGGTGAATCAGAAGAAGTAGAAGAAGGAGAAGGAGAAGGTGAAGTCTGGAGGGTGAAGCAGAAGAAGTAGAAGAAGGAGAAGGAGAAGGTGAAGTCAGGAGGGTGAATCAGAAGAAGTAGAAGAAGGAGAAGGAGAAGGTGAAGTCAGGAGGGTGAATCAGAAGAAGCAGAAGAAGGAGAAGGAGAAGGTGAAGTCTGGAGGGTGAATCAGAAGAATCAGAAGAAGGAGAAGGAGAAGGTGAAGTCTGGAGGGTGAATCAGAAGAAGCAGAAGAAAGAGAAGGAGAAGGTGAAGTCTGGAGGGTGAAGCAGAAGAAACAGAAGAAGGAGAAGGAGAAGGTGAAGACTGGAGGGTGAATCAGAAGAAGTAGAAGAAGGAGAAGGAGAAGGTGAAGTCTGTAGGGTGAATCAGAAGAAGTAGAAGAAGGAGAAGGAGAAGGTGAAGTCTGGAGGGTGAATCAGAAGAAGCAGAAGAAGGAGAAGGAGAAGGTGAAGTCTGGAGGGTGAATCAGAAGAAGCAGAAGAAGGAGAAGGAGAAGATGAAGTCTGGAGGGTGAATCAGAAGAAGTAGAAGAAGGAGAAGGAGAAGGTGAGGTCTGGAGGGTGAATCAGAAGAAGCAGAAGAAGGAGAAGGAGAAGGTGAAGTCTGGAGGGTGAATCAGAAGATGCAGAAGAAGGAGAAGGAGAAGGTGAAGTCTGGAGGGTGAATCAGAAGAAGCAGAAGAAGGAGAAGGAGAAGGTGAAGTCAGGAGGGTGAATCAGAAGAAGCAGAAGAAGGAGAAGGAGAAGGTGAAGTTAGGAGGGTGAATCAGAAGAAGCAGAAGAAGGAGAAGGAGCAGGTGATGTCAGGGGGATGAAGCAGAAGAAGTAGAAGAAGGAGAAGGAGAAGGTGAAGTCAGGACGGTGAAGCAGAAGAAGCAGAAGAAGGAGAAGGAGAAGGTGAAGTCTGGAGGGTGAAACAGAAGAAGTAGAAGAAGGAGAAGGCGAAGGTCAAGTCTGGAGGGTGAATCAGAAGAAGTAGAATAAGGAGAAGGAGAAGGTGAAGTCTGGAGGGTGAAGCAGAAGAAGTAGAAGAAGGAGAAGGAGAAGGTGAAGTCAGGAGGGTGAATCAGAAGAAGTAGAAGAAGGAGAAGGAGAAGGTGAAGTCAGGAGGGTGAATCAGAAGAAGCAGAAGAAGGAGAAGGAGAAGGTGAAGTCTGGAGGGTGAATCAGAAGAATCAGAAGAAGGAGAAGGAGAAGGTGAAGTCTGGAGGGTGAATCAGAAGAAGCAGAAGAAAGAGAAGGAGAAGGTGAAGTCTGGAGGGTGAATCAGAAGAAGTAGAAGAAGGAGAAGGAGATGGTGAAGTCTGGAGTGTGAATCAGAAGAAGCAGAAGAAGGAGAAGGAGAAGGTGAAGTCTAGAGGGTGAATCAGAAGTAGCAGAATAAGGAGAAGGAGAAGGTGAAGTCTGGAGGGTGAATCAGAAGAAGCAGAAGAAGGAGAAGGAGAAGGTGAAGTCTGGAGGGTGAATCAGAAGAAGTAGAAGAAGGAGAAGGAGAAGGTGAAGTCTGGAGGGTGAAGCAGAAGAAGTAGAAGAAGGAGAAGGAGAAGGTGAAGTCAGGAGGGTGAATCAGAAGAAGTAGAAGAAGGAGAAGGAGAAGGTGAAGTCAGGAGGGTGAATCAGAAGAAGCAGAAGAAGGAAAAGGAGAAGGTGAAGTCTGCAGGGTGAATCAGAAGAATCAGAAGAAGGAGAAGGAGAAGGTGAAGTCTGGAGGGTGAATCAGAAGAAGCAGAGGAAGGAGAAGCAGAAGGTGAAGTCTGGAGGGTGTATCAGAAGAAGCAGAATAAGGAGAAGGAGAAGGTGAAGTCTGGAGGGTGAATCAGAAGAAGCAGAATAAGGAGAAAGAGAAGGTGAAGTCTGGAGGGTGAATCAGAAGAAGCAGAAGAAGGAGAAGGAGAGGATGAAGTCTGGAGGGTGAATCAGAAGAAGTAGAAGAAGGAGAAGGAGAAGGTGAAGTCTGGAGGGTGAAGCAGAAGAAGTAGAAGAAGGAGAAGGAGAAGGTGAAGTCAGGAGGGTGAATCAGAAGAAGTAGAAGAAGAAGTAGGAGAAGGTGAAGGTGAAGTCTGGAGGGTGAATCAGAAGAATCAGAAGAAGGAGAAGGAGAAGGTGAAGTCTGGAGGGTGAATCAGAAGAAGCAGAAGAAAGAGAAGAAGAAGGTGAAGTCTGGAGGGTGAATCAGAAGAATCAGAAGAAGGAGAAGGAGAAGGTGAAGTCTGGAGGGTGAATCAGAAGAAGCAGAAGAAAGAGAAGGAGAAGGTGAAGTCTGGAGGGTGAATCAGAAGAAGTAGAAGAAGGAGAAGGAGATGGTGAAGTCTGGAGTGTGAATCAGAAGAAGCAGAAGAAGGAGAAGGAGAAGGTGAAGTCTAGAGGGTGAATCAGAAGAAGCAGAATAAGGAGAAGGAGAAGGTGAAGTCTGGAGGGTGAATCAGAAGAAGCAGAAGAAGGAGAAGGAGAAGGTGAAGTCTGGAGGGTGAATCAGAAGAAGTAGAAGAAGGAGAAGGAGAAGGTGAAGTCAGGAGGGTGAATCAGAAGAAGTAGAAGAAGGAGAAGGAGAAGGTGAAGTCAGGAGGGTGAATCAGAAGAAGTAGAAGAAGGAGAAGGAGAAGGTGAAGTCAGGAGGGTGAATCAGAAGAAGTAGAAGAAGGAGAAGGAGAAGGTGAAGTCAGGAGGGTGAATCAGAAGAAGTAGAAGAAGGAGAAGGAGAAGGTGAACTCTGGAGGGTGAAGCAGAAGAAGTAGAAGAAGGAGAAGGAGAAGGTGAAGTCTGGAGGGTGAATCAGAAGAAGTAGAAGAAGGAGAAGGAGAAGGTGAAGTCTGGAGGGTGAAGCAGAAGAAGTAGAAGAAGGAGAAGGAGAAGGTGAAGTCAGGAGGGTGAATCAGAAGAAGTAGAAGAAGGAGAAGGAGAAGGTGAAGTCAGGAGGGTGAATCAGAAGAAGTAGAAGAAGGAGAAGGAGAAGGTGAAGTCAGGAGGGTGAATCAGAAGAAGTAGAAGAAGGAGAAGGAGAAGGTGAACTCTGGAGGGTGAAGCAGAAGAAGTAGAAGAAGGAGAAGGAGAAGGTGAAGTCAGGAGGGTGAATCAGAAGAAGTAGAAGAAGAAGTAGGAGAAGGTGAAGGTGAAGTCTGGAGGGTGAATCAGAAGAATCAGAAGAAGGAGAAGGAGAAGGTGAAGTCTGGAGGGTGAATCAGAAGAAGCAGAAGAAAGAGAAGGAGAAGGTGAAGTCTGGAGGGTGAATCAGAAGAATCAGAAGAAGGAGAAGGAGAAGGTGAAGTCTGGAGGGTGAATCAGAAGAAGCAGAAGAAAGAGAAGGAGAAGGTGAAGTCTGGAGGGTGAATCAGAAGAAGTAGAAGAAGGAGAAGGAGATGGTGAAGTCTGGAGTGTGAATCAGAAGAAGCAGAAGAAGGAGAAGGAGAAGGTGAAGTCTAGAGGGTGAATCAGAAGAAGCAGAATAAGGAGAAGGAGAAGGTGAAGTCTGGAGGGTGAATCAGAAGAAGCAGAAGAAGGAGAAGGAGAAGGTGAAGTCTGGAGGGTGAATCAGAAGAAGTAGAAGAAGGAGAAGGAGAAGGTGAAGTCTGGAGGGTGAAGCAGAAGAAGTAGAAGAAGGAGAAGGAGAAGGTGAAGTCAGGAGGGTGAATCAGAAGAAGTAGAAGAAGGAGAAGGAGAAGGTGAAGTCAGGAGGGTGAATCAGAAGAAGCAGAAGAAGGAGAAGGAGAAGGTGAAGTCTGCAGGGTGAATCAGAAGAATCAGAAGAAGGAGAAGGAGAAGGTGAAGTCTGGAGGGTGAATCAGAAGAAGCAGAGGAAGGAGAAGCAGAAGGTGAAGTCTGGAGGGTGTATCAGAAGAAGCAGAATAAGGAGAAGGAGAAGGTGAAGTCTGGAGGGTGAATCAGAAGAAGCAGAATAAGGAGAAAGAGAAGGTGAAGTCTGGAGGGTGAATCAGAAGAAGCAGAAGAAGGAGAAGGAGAAGATGAAGTCTGGAGGGTGAATCAGAAGAAGTAGAAGAAGGAGAAGGAGAAGGTGAAGTCTGGAGGGTGAAGCAGAAGAAGTAGAAGAAGGAGAAGGAGAAGGTGAAGTCAGGAGGGTGAATCAGAAGAAGTAGAAGAAGAAGTAGGAGAAGGTGAAGGTGAAGTCTGGAGGGTGAATCAGAAGAATCAGAAGAAGGAGAAGTAGAAGGTGAAGTCTGGAGGGTGAATCAGAAGAAGCAGAAGAAAGAGAAGGAGAAGGTGAAGTCTGGAGGGTGAAGCAGAAGAAACAGAAGAAGGAGAAGGAGAAGGTGAAGACTGGAGGGTGAATCAGAAGAAGTAGAAGAAGGAGAAGGAGAAGGTGAAGTCTGGAGGGTGAATCAGAAGAAGTAGAAGAAGGAGAAGGATAAGGTGAAGTCTGGAGGGTGAATCAGAAGAAGCAGAAGAAGGAGAAGGAGAAGGTGAAGTCTGGAGGGTGAATCAGAAGAATCAGAAGAAGGAGAAGTAGAAGGTGAAGTCTGGAGGGTGAATCAGAAGAAGCAGAAGAAAGAGAAGGAGAAGGTGAAGTCTGGAGGGTGAAGCAGAAGAAACAGAAGAAGGAGAAGGAGAAGGTGAAGACTGGAGGGTGAATCAGAAGAAGTAGAAGAAGGAGAAGGAGAAGGTGAAGTCTGGAGGGTGAATCAGAAGAAGTAGAAGAAGGAGAAGGATAAGGTGAAGTCTGGAGGGTGAATCAGAAGAAGCAGAAGAAGGAGAAGGAGAAGGTGAAGTCTGGAGGGTGAATCAGAAGAAGCAGAAGAAGGAGAAGGAGAAGATGAAGTCTGGAGGGTGAATCAGAAGAAGTAGAAGAAGGAGAAGGAGAAGGTGAAGTATGGAGGGTGAATCAGAAGAAACAGAAGAAGGAGAAGGTGAAGTCTGGAGGGTGAATCAGAAGAAGTAGAAGAAGGAGAAGGAGAAGGTGTAGTCTGGAGGGTGAATCAGAAGAAGTAGACGAAGGAGAAGGAGAAGGTGAAGTCTGGACGGTGAATCAGAAGAAACAGAAGAAGGAGAAGGTGAAGTCTGGAGGGTGAATCAGAAGAAGTAGAAGAAGGAGAAGGAGAAGGTGTAGTCTGGAGGGTGAATCAGAAGAAGTAGACGAAGGAGAAGGAGAAGGTGAAGTCTGGAGGGTGAATCAGAAGAAGCAGAAGAAGGAGAAGGAGAAGGTGAAGTCTGGAGGGTGAATCAGAAGAAGCAGAAGATGGAGAAGGAGAAGGTGAAGTCTGGAGGGTGAATCAGAAGAAGCAGAATAAGGAGAAGGAGAAGGTGAAGTCTGGAGGGTGAATCAGAAGAAGCAGAAAAAGGAGAAGGAGAAGGTGAAGTCTGAAGGGTGAATCAGAAGAAGTAGAAGAAGGAGAAGGAGAAGGTGAAGTCTGGAGGGTGAAGCAGAAGAAGTAGAAGAAGGAGCAGGAGAAGGTGAAGTCAGGAGGGTGAATCAGAAGAAGTAGAAGAAGGAGAAGGAGAAGATGAAGTCAGGAGGGTGAATCATAAGAAGCAGAAGAAGGAGAAGGAGAAGGTGAAGTCTGGAGGGTGAATCAGAAGAATCAGAAAAGGAGAAGGAGAAGGTGAAGTCTGGAGGGTGAATCAGAAGAAGCAGAAGAAGGAGAAGGAGAAGGTGAAGTCTGGAGGGAGAAGCAGAAGAAGTAGAAGAAGGAGAAGGAGAAGGTGAAGTCTGGAGGGTGAATCAGAAGAAGTAGAAGAAGGAGAAGGAGAAGGTGAAGTCTGGAGGGTGAATCAGAAGAAGCAGAAGAAAGAGAAGGAGAAGGTGAAGTCTGGAGGGTGAATCAGAAGAAGCAGAAGAAGTAGAAGGAGAAGGTGAAGTCTGGAGGGAGAAGCAGAAGAAGTAGAAGAAGGAGAAGGAGAAGGTGAAGTCTGGAGGGTGAATCAGAAGAAGTAGAAGAAGGAGAAGGAGAAGGTGAAGTCTGGAGGGTGAATCAGAAGAAACAGAAGAAGGAGAAGGAGAAGGTGAAGTCTGGAGGGTGAATCAGAAGAAGTAGAAGAAGGAGAAGGAGAAGGTGTAGTCTGGAGGGTGAATCAGAAGAAGTAGACGAAGGAGAAGGAGAAGGTGAAGTCTGGAGGGTGAACTAGAAGAAGCAGAAGAAGGAGAAGGAGAAGGTGAAGTCTGGAGGGTGAATCAGAAGAAGTAGAAGAAGGAGAAGGAGAAGGTGAAGTCTGGAGGGTGGATCAGAAGAAGCAGAAGAAGGAGAAGGAGAAGGTGAAGTCTGGAGGGTGAATCAGAAGAAGCAGAAGAAGGAGAAGGAGAAGGTGAAGTCTGGAGGGTGAATCAGAAGAAGCAGAATAAGGAGAAGGAGAAGGTGAAGTCAGGAGGGTGAATCAGAAGAAGCAGAAGAAGGAGAAGGAGAAGGTGAAGTAAGGAGGGTGAATCAGAAGAAGCAGAAGAAGGAGAAGGAGAAGGTGAATTCTGGAGTGTGAAGCAGAAGAAGCAAAAGAAGGAGAAGGAGAAGGTGAAGTCTGGAGGGTGAATCAGAAGAAGTAGAAGAAGGAGAAGGAGAAGGTGAAGTCTGCAGGGTGAAGCAGAAGAAGTAGAAGAAGGAGAAGGAGAAGGTGAAGTCAGGAGGGTGAATCAGAAGAAGCAGAAGAAAGAGAAGGAGAAGGTGAAGTCTGGAGGGTGAATCAGAAGAAGTAGAAGAAGGAGAAGGAGAAGGTGAAGTCTGGAGGGTGAATCAGAAAAAGCAGAAGAAGGAGAAGGAGAAGGTGAAGTCTGGAGGGTGAATCAGAAGAAGCAGAAGAAGGAGAAGGAGAAGGTGAAGTCTGGAGGGTGAATCAGAAGAAGCAGAAGAAGGAGAAGGAGAAGGTGAAGTCTGGAGGGTGAATCAGAAGAAGCAGAATAAGGAGAAGGAGAAGGTGAAGTCTGGAGGGTGAATCAGAAGAAGCAGAAAAAGGAGAAGGAGAAAGTGAAGTCTGAAGGGTGAATCAGAAGAAGTAGAAGAAGGAGAAGGAGAAGGTGAAGTCTGGAGGGTGAAGCAGAAGAAGTAGAAGAAGGAGAAGGAGAAGGTGAAGTCAGGAGGGTGAATCAGAAGAAGTAGAAGAAGGAGAAGGAGAAGGTGAAGTCAGGAGGGTGATTCAGAAGAAGCAGAAGAAGGAGAAGGAGAAGGTGAAGTCTGGAGGGTGAATCAGAAGAATCAGAAGAAGGAGAAGGAGAAGGTGATGTCTGGAGGGTGAATCAGAAGAAGCAGAAGAAAGAGAAGGAGAAGGTGAAGTCTGGAGGGTGAATCAGAAGAAGTAGAAGAAGGAGAAGGAGAAGGTGAAGTCTGGAGGGTGAATCAGAAGAAGCAGAAGAAGGAGAAGGAGAAGGTGAAGTCTGGAGGGTGAATCAGAAGAAGCAGAAGAAGGAGAAGGAGAAGATGAAATCTGGAGGGTGAATCAGAAGAAGTAGAAGAAGGAGAAGGAGAAGGTGAGGTCTGGAGGGTGAATCAGAAGAAGCAGAAGAAGGAGAAGGAGAAGGTGAAGTCTGGAGGGTGAATCAGAAGAAGCAGAAGAAGGAGAAGGAGAAGGTGAAGTCTGGAGGGTGAATCAGAAGAAGCAGAAGAAGGAGAAGGAGAAGGTGAAGTCAGGAGGGTGAATCAGAAGAAGCAGAAGAAGGAGAAGGAGAAGGTGAAGTTAGGAGGGTGAATCAGAAGAAGCAGAAGAAGGAGAAGGAGCAGGTGATGTCAGGGGGATGAAGCAGAAGAAGTAGAAGAAGGAGAAGGAGAAGGTGAAGTCAGGACGGTGAAGCAGAAGAAGCAGAAGAAGGAGAAGGAGAAGGTGAAGTCTGGAGGGTGAATCAGAAGAAGTAGAAGAAGGAGAAGGAGAAGGTCAAGTCTGGAGGGTGAATCAGAAGAAGTAGAATAAGGAGAAGGAGAAGGTGAAGTCTGGAGGGTGAAGCAGAAGAAGGAGAACGAGAAGGTGAAGTCAGGAGGGTGAATCAGAAGAAGTAGAAGAAGGAGAAGGAGAAGGTGAAGTCAGGAGGGTGAATCAGAAGAAGCAGAAGAAGGAGAAGGAGAAGGTGAAGTAAGGAGGGTGAATCAGAAGAAGCAGAAGAAGGAGAAGGAGAAGGTGAAGTCTGGAGTGTGAAGCAGAAGAAGCAAAAGAAGGAGAAGGAGAAGGTGAAGTCTGGAGGGTGAATCAGAAGAAGTAGAATAAGGAGAAGGAGAAGGTGAAGTCTGGAGGGTGAAGCAGAAGAAGTAGAAGAAGGAGAAGGAGAAGGTGAAGTCAGGAGGGTGAATCAGAAGAAGTAGAAGAAGGAGAAGGAGAAGGTGAAGTCAGGAGGGTGAATCAGAAGAAGTAGAAGAAGGAGAAGGAGAAGGTGAAGTCAGGAGGGTGAATCAGAAGAAGCAGAAGAAAGAGAAGGAGAAGGTGAAGTCTGGAGGGTGAATCAGAAGAAGCAGAAGAAGGAGAAGGAGAAGGTGAAGTCAGGAGGGTGAATCAGAAGAAGCAGAAGAAGGAGAAGGAGAAGGTGAAGTTTGGAGGGTGAATCAGAAGAAGCAGAAGAAGGAGAAGGAGCAGGTGATGTCAGGGGGATAAAGCAGAAGAAGTAGAAGAAGGAGAAGGAGAAAGTGAAGTCAGGACGGTGAAGCAGAAGAAGCAGAAGAAGGAGAAGGAGAAGGTGAAGTCTGGAGGGTGAATCAGAAGAAGTAGAAGAAGGAGAAGGAGAAGGTCAAGTCTGGAGGGTGAATCAGAAGAAGTAGAATAAGGAGAAGGAGAAGGTGAAGTCTGGAGGGTGAAGCAGAAGAAGTAGAAGAAGGAGAAGGAGAAGGTGAAGTCAGGAGGGTGAATCAGAAGAAGTAGAAGAAGGAGAAGGAGAAGGTGAAGTCAGGAGGGTGAATCAGAAGAAGCAGAAGAAGGAGAAGGAGAAGGTGAAGTCTGGAGGGTGTATCAGAAGAATCAGAAGAAGGAGAAGGAGAAGGTGAAGTCTGGAGGGTGAATCAGAAGAAGCAGAAGAAAGAGAAGGAGAAGGTGAAGTCTGGAGGGTGAATCAGAAGAAGTAGAAGAAGGAGAAGGAGAAAGTGAAGTCTGGAGTGTGAATCAGAAGAAGCAGAAGAAGGAGAAGGTGAAGTCTAGAGGGTGAATCGGAAGAAGCAGAATAAGGAGAAGGAGAAGGTGAAGTCTGGAGGGTGAATCAGAAGAAGCAGAAGTAGGAGAAGGAGAAGGTGAAGTCTGGAGGGTGAACCAGAAGAAGCAGAAGAAGGAGAAGGAGAAGGTGAAGTCTGGAGGGTGAATCAGAAGAAGTAGAAGAAGGAGAAGGAGAAGGTGAAGTCTGGAGGGTGAATCAGAAGAAGCAGAAGAAGGAGAAGGAGAAGGTGAAGTCTGAAGGTGAATCAGAAGAAGCAGAAGAAGGAGAAGGAGAAGGTGAAGTCTGGAGGGTGAAACAGAAGAAGCAGAATAAGGAGAAGGAGAAGGTGAAGTCAGGAGGGTGAATCAGAAGAAGCAGAAGAAGGAGAAGGAGAAGGTGAAGTAAGGAGGGTGAATCAGAAGAAGCAGAAGAAGGAGAAGGAGAAGGTGAAGTCTGGAGTGTGAAGCAGAAGAAGCAAAAGAAGGAGAAGGAGAAGGTGAAGTCTGGAGGGTGAATCAGAAGAAGTAGAATAAGGAGAAGGAGAAGGTGAAGTCTGGAGGGTGAAGCAGAAGAAGTAGAAGAAGGAGAAGGAGAAGGTGAAGACTGGAGGGTGAATCAGAAGAAGTAGAAGAAGGAGAAGGAGAAGGTGAAGTCTGGAGGGTGAATCAGAAGAAGCAGAAGAAGGAGAAGGAGAAGGTGAAGTCTGGAGGGTGAAACAGAAGAAGCAGAATAAGGAGAAGGAGAAGGTGAAGTCAGGAGGGTGAATCAGAAGAAGCAGAAGAAGGAGAAGGAGAAGGTGAAGTAAGGAGGGTGAATCAGAAGAAGCAGAAGAAGGAGAAGGAGAAGGTGAAGTCTGGAGTGTGAAGCAGAAGAAGCAAAAGAAGGAGAAGGAGAAGGTGAAGTCTGGAGGGTGAATCAGAAGAAGTAGAATAAGGAGAAGGAGAAGGTGAAGTCTGGAGGGTGAAGCAGAAGAAGTAGAAGAAGGAGAAGGAGAAGGTGAAGTCAGGAGGGTGAATCAGAAGAAGTAGAAGAAGGAGAAGGAGAAGGTGAAGTCAGGAGGGTGAATCAGAAGAAGCAGAAGAAGGAGAAGGAGAAGGTGAAGTCTGGAGGGTGAATCAGAAGAATCAGCAGAAGGAGAAGGAGAAGGTGAAGTCTGGAGGGTGAATCAGAAGAAGCAGAAGAAAGAGAAGGAGAAGGTGAAGTCTGGAGGGTGAATCAGAAGAAGCAGAAGAAGGAGAAGGAGAAGGTGAAGTCAGGAGGGTGAATCAGAAGAAGCAGAAGAAGGAGAAGGAGAAGGTGAAGTTAGGAGGGTGAATCAGAAGAAGCAGAAGAAGGAGAAGGAGCAGGTGATGTCAGGGGGATGAAGCAAAAGAAGTAGAAGAAGGAGAAGGAGAAGGTGAAGTCAGGACGGTGAAGCAGAAGAAGCAGAAGAAGGAGAAGGAGAAGGTGAAGTCTGGAGGGTGAATCAGAAGAAGTAGAAGAAGGAGAAGGAGAAGGTCAAGTCTGGAGGGTGAATCAGAAGAAGTAGAATAAGGAGAAGGAGAAGGTGAAGTCAGGAGGGTGAATCAGAAGAAGCAGAAGAAGGAGAAGGAGAAGGTGAAGTCTGGAGGGTGAATCAGAAGAATCAGAAGAAGGAGAAGGAGAAGGTGAAGTCTGGAGGGTGAATCAGAAGAAGCAGAAGAAAGAGAAGGAGAAGGTGAAGTCTGGAGGGTGAATCAGAAGAAGTAGAAGAAGGAGAAGGAGAAGGTGAAGTCTGGAGTGTGAATCAGAAGAAGCAGAAGAAGGAGAAGGAGAAGGTGAAGTCTAGAGGGTGAATCAGAAGAAGCAGAATAAGGAGAAGGAGAAGGTGAAGTCTGGAGGGTGAATCAGAAGAAGCAGAAGAAGGAGAAGGAGAAGGTGAAGTCTGGAGGGTGAATCAGAAGAAGTAGAAGAAGGAGAAGGAGAAGGTGAAGTCTGGAGGGTGAAGCAGAAGAAGTAGAAGAAGGAGAAGGAGAAGGTGAAGTCAGGAGGGTGAATCAGAAGAAGTAGAAGAAGGAGAAGGAGAAGGTGAAGTCAGGAGGGTGAATCAGAAGAAGCAGAAGAAGGAGAAGGAGAAGGTGAAGTCTGGAGGGTGAATCAGAAGAATCAGAAGAAGGAGAAGGAGAAGGTGAAGTCTGGAGGGTGAATCAGAAGAAGCAGAGGAAGGAGAAGGAGAAGGTGAAGTCTGGAGGGTGAATCAGAAGAAGCAGAATAAGGAGAAGGAGAAGGTGAAGTCTGGAGGGTGAAGCAGAAGAAACAGAAGAAGGAGAAGGAGAAGGTGAAGACTGGAGGGTGAATCAGAAGAAGTAGAAGAAGGAGAAGGAGAAGGTGAAGTCTGGAGGGTGAATCAGAAGAAGTAGAAGAAGGAGAAGGAGAAGGTGAAGTCTGGAGGGTGAATCAGAAGAAGCAGAAGAAGGAGAAGGAGAAGGAGAAGTCTGGAGGTTGAATCAGAAGAAGCAGAAGAAGGAGAAGGAGAAGGTGAAGTCTGGAGGGTGAAGCAGAAGAAGTAGAAGAAGGAGAAGGAGAAGGTGAAGTCAGGAGGGTGAATCAGAAGAAGTAGAAGAAGGAGAAGGAGAAGGTGAAGTCAGGAGGGTGAATCAGAAGAAGCAGAAGAAGGAGAAGGAGAAGGTGATGTCTGGAGGGTGAATCAGAAGAATCAGAAGAAGGAGAAGGAGAAGGTGAAGTCTGGAGGGTGAATCAGAAGAAGCCGAAGAAGGAGAAGGAGAAGGTGAAGTCTGGAGGGTGAATCAGAAGAAGCAGAAGAAGGAGAAGGAGAAGGTGAAGTCAGGAGGGTGAATCAGAAGAAGCAGAAGAAGGAGAAGGAGAAGGTGAAGTTGGAGGGTGAATCAGAAGAAGCAGAAGAAGGAGAAGGAGCAGGTGATGTCAGCGGGATGAAGCAGAAGAAGTAGAAGAAGGAGAAGGAGAAGGTGAAGTCAGGACGGTGAAGCAGAAGAAGCAGAAGAAGGAGAAGGAGAATGTGAAGTCTGGAGGGTGAATCAGAATAAGTAGAAGAAGGAGAAGGAGAAGGTCAAGTCTGGAGGGTGAATCAGAAGAAGTAGAAGAAGGAGAAGGAGAAGGTGAAGTCTGGAGGGTGAAGCAGAAGAAGTAGAAGAAGGAGAAGGAGAAGGTGAAGTCAGGAGGGTGAACCAGAAGAAGTAGAAGAAGGAGAAGGAGAAGGTGAAGTCAGGAGGGTGAATCAGAAGAAGCAGAAGAAGGAGAAGGAGAAGGTGAAGTCTGGAGGGTGAATCAGAAGAAGTAGAAGAAGGAGAAGGAGAAGGTGTTGTCTGGAGGGTGAATCAGAAGAAGTAGACGAAGAGAAGGAGAAGGTGAAGTCTGGAGGGTGAATCAGAAGAAGCAGAAGAAGGAGAAGGAGAAGGTGAAGTCTGGAGGGTGAATCAGAAGAAGCAGAAGAAGGAGAAGGAGAAGGTGAAGTCTGGAGGGTGAATCAGAAGAAGCAGAATAAGGAGAAGGAGAAGGTGAATTCTGGAGGGTGAATCAGAAGAAGCAGAAAAAGGAGAAGGAGAAGGTGAAGTCTGAAGGGTGAATCAGAAGAAGTAGAAGAAGGAGAAGGAGAAGGTGAAGTCTGGAGGGTGAAGCAGAAGAAGTAGAAGAAGGAAAAGGAGAAGGTGAAGTCAGGAGGGTGAATCAGAAGAAGTAGAAGAAGGAGAAGGAGAAGGTGAAGTCAGGAGGGTGAATCAGAAGAAGCAGAAGAAGGAGAAGGAGAAGGTGAAGTCTGGAGGGTGAATCAGAAGAATCAGAAGAAGGAGAAGGAGAAGGTGAAGTCTGGAGGGTGAATCAGAAGAAGCAGAAGAAAGAGAAGGAGAAGGTGAAGTCTGGAGGGTGAAGCAGAAGAAACAGAAGAAGGAGAAGGTGAAGACTGGAGGGTGAATCAGAAGAAGTAGAAGAAGGAGAAGGAGAAGGTGAAGTCTGGAGGGTGAATCAGAAGAAGTAGAAGAAGGAGAATGAGAAGGTGATGTCTGGAGGGTGTATCAGAAGAAGCAGAAGAAGGAGAAGGAGAAGGTGAAGTCTGGAGGGTGAATCAGAAGAATCAGAAGAAGGAGAAGGAGAAGGTGAAGTCTGGAGGGTGAATCAGAAGAAGCAGAAGAAAGAGAAGGAGAAGGTGAAGTCTGGAGGGTGAATCAGAAGAAGCAGAAGAAGGAGAAGGAGAAGGTGAAGTTAGGAGGGTGAATCAGAAGAAGCAGAAGAAGGAGAAGGAGCAGATGATGTCAGGGGGATGAAGCAGAAGAAGTAGAAGAAGGAGAAGGAGAAGGTGAAGTCAGGACGGTGAAGCAGAAGAAGTAGAAGAAGGAGAAGGAGAAGGTCAAGTCTGGAGGGTGAAGCAGAAGAAGGAGAAGGAGAAGGTGAAGTCAGGAGGGTGAATCAGAAGAAGTAGAAGAAGGAGAAGGAGAAGGTGAAGTCTGGAGGGTGAAGCAGAAGAAGGAGAAGGAGAAGGTGAAGTCAGGAGGGTGAATCAGAAGAAGTAGAAGAAGGAGAAGGAGAAGGTGAAATCAGGAGGGTGAATCAGAAGAAGCAGAAGAAGGAGAAGGAGAAGGTGAAGTCTGTAGGGTGAATCAGAAGAATCAGAAGAAGGAGAAGGAGAAGGTGAAGTCTGGAGGGTGAATCAGAAGAAGCAGAAGAAAGAGAAGGAGAAGGTGAAGTCTGGAGGGTGAAGCAGAAGAAACAGAAGAAGGAGAAGGAGAAGGTGAAGACTGGAGGGTGAATCAGAAGAAGTAGAAGAAGGAGAAGGAGAAGGTGAAGTCTGGAGGGTGAATCAGAAGAAGTAGAAGAAGGAGAAGGAGAAGGTGAAGTCTGGAGGGTGAATCAGAAGAAGCAGAAGAAGGAGAAGGAGAAGGTGAAGTCTGGAGGGTGAATCAGAAGAAGCAGAAGAAGGAGAAGGAGAAGATGAAGTCTGGAGGGTGAATCAGAAGAAGTAGAAGAAGGAGAAGGAGAAGGTGAGGTCTGGACGGTGAATCAGAAGAAGCAGAAGAAGGAGAAGGAGAAGGTGAAGTCTGGAGGGTGAATCAGAAGAAGCAGAAGAAGGAGAAGGAGAAGGTGAAGTCTGGAGGGTGAATCAGAAGAAACAGAAGAAGGAGAAGGAGAAGGTGAAGTCTGGAGGGTGAATCAGAAGAAGTAGAAGAAGGAGAAGGAGAAGGTGTAGTCTGGAGGGTGAATCAGAAGAAGCAGAAGAAGGAGAAGGAGAAGGTGAAGTCTGGAGGGTGAATCAGAAGAAGCAGAAAAAGGAGAAGGAGAAGGTGAAGTCTGGAGGGTGAATCAGAAGAAGCAGAAGAAGGAGAAGGAGAAGGTGAAGTCAGGAGGGTGAATCAGAAGAAGCAGAAGAAGGAGAAGGAGAAGGTGAAGTTAGGAGGGTGAATCAGAAGAAGCAGAAGAAGGAGAAGGAGCAGGTGATGTCAGGGGGATGAAGCAGAATAAGTAGAAGAAGGAGAAGGAGAAGGTGCAGTCAGGACGGTGAAGCAGAAGAAGCAGAAGAAGGAGAAGGAGAAGGTGAAGTCTGGAGGGTGAATCAGAAGAAGTAGAAGAAGGAAAAGGAGAAGGTCAAGTCTGGAGGGTGAATCAGAAGAAGTAGAAGAAGGAGAAGGAGAAGGTGAAGTCTGGAGGGTGAAGCAGAAGAAGTAGAAGAAGAAGAAGGAGAAGGTGAAGTCAGGATGGTGAATCAGAAGAAGTAGAAGAAGGAGAAGGAGAAGGTGAAGTCAGGAGGGTGAATCAGAAGAAGCAGAAGAAGGAGAAGGAGAAGGTGAAGTCTGGAGGGTGAATCAGAAGAATCAGAAGAAGGAGAAGGAGAAGGTGAAGTCTGGAGGGTGAATCAGAAGAAGCAGAAGAAAGAGAAGGAGAAGGTGAAGTCTGGAGGGTGAATCAGAAGAAGTAGAAGAAGGAGAAGGAGAAGGTGAAGTCTGGAGGGTGAATCAGAAGAAGCAGAAGAAGGAGAAGGAGAAGGTGAAGTCTGGAGGGTGAATCAGAAGAAGCAGAAGAAGGAGAAGGAGAAGGTGAAGTCTGCAGGGTGAATCAGAAGAAGCAGAAGAAGGAGAAGGAGAAGGTGAAGTCTGGAGGGTGAATCAGAAGAAGCAGAATAAGGAGAAGGAGAAGGTGAAGTCTGGAGGGTGAATCAGAAGAAGCAGAAGAAGGAGAAGGAGAAGGTGAAGTCTGGAGGGTGAATCAGAAGAAGTAGAAGAAGGAGAAGGAGAAGTTGAAGTCTGGAGGGTGAAGCAGAAGAATTAGAAGATGGAGAAGGAGAAGGTGAAGTCAGGAGGGTGAATCAGAAGAAGTAGAAGAAGGAGAAGGAGAAGGTGAAGTCTGGAGGGTGAATCAGAAGAAGCAGAATAAGGAGAAGGAGAAGGTGAAGTCTGGAGGGTGAATCAGAAGAAGCAGAAGAAGGAGAAGGAGAAGGTGAAGTCTGGAGGGTGAATCAGAAGAAGTAGAAGAAGGAGAAGGAGAAGGTGAAGTCTGGAGGGTGAAGCAGAAGAAGTAGAAGAAGGAGAAGGAGAAGGTGAAGTCAGGTGGGTGAATCAGAAGAAGTAGAAGAAGGAGAAGGAGAAGGTGAAGTCAGGAGGGTGAATCAGAAGAAGCAGAAGAAGGAGAAGGAGAAGGTGAAGTCTGGAGGGTGAATCAGAAGAATCAGAAGAAGGAGAAGGAGAAGGTGAAGTCTGGAGGGTGAATCAGAAGAAGCAGAAGAAAGAGAAGGAGAAGGTGAAGTCTGGAGGGTGAAGCAGAAGAAGTAGAAGAAGGAGAAGGAGAAGGTGAAGTCTGGAGGGTGAATCAGAAGAAGTAGAAGAAGGAGAAGGAGAAGGTGAAGTCTGGAGGGTGAATCAGAAGAAGCAGAAGAAGGAGAAGGAGAAGGTGAAGTCTGGAGGGTGAATCAGAAGAAGCAGAAGAAGGAGAAGGAGAAGATGAAGTCTGGAGGGTGAATCAGAAGAAGTAGAAGAAGGAGAAGGAGAAGGTGAAGTCTGGAGGGTGAATCAGAAGTAGTAGAAGAAGGAGAAGGAGAAGGTGAAGTCTGGAGGGTGAATCAGAAGAAACAGAAGAAGGAGAAGGAGAAGGTGAAGTCTGGAGGGTGAATCAGAAGAAGTAGAAGAAGGAGAAGGAGAAGGTGTAGTCTGGAGGGTGAATCAGAAGAAGTAGACGAAGGAGAAGGAGAAGGTGAAGTCTGGAGGGTGAATCAGATGAAGCAGAAGAAGGAGATGGAGAAGGTGAAGTCTGGAGGTTGAATCAGAAGAAGTAGAAGAAGGAGAAGGAGAAGGTGAAGTCTGGAGGGTGAATCAGAAGAAGCAGAAGAAGGAGAAGGAGAAGGTGAAGTCTGGAGGGTGAATCAGAAGAAGCAGAAGAAGGAGAAGGAGAAGGTGAAGTCTGGAGGGTGATTCAGAAGAAGCAGGATAAGGAGAAGGAGAAGGTGAAGTCTGGAGGTTGAATCAGAAGAAGCAGAAGAAGGAGAAGGAGAAGCTGAAGTCTGGAGGGTGAATCAGAAGAAGTAGAAGAAGGAGAAGGAGAAGATGAAGTCTGGAGGGTGAATCAGAATAAGTAGAAGAAGGAGAAGGAGAAGTTGAAGTCTGGAGGGTGAATCAGAAGACGTAGAAGAAGGAGAAGGAGAAGGTGAAGTCTGGAGGGTGAAGCAGAAGAAGTAGAAGAAGGAGAAGGAGAAGGTGAAGTCAGGAGGGTGAATCAGAAGATGTAGAAGAAGGACAAGGAGAAGGTGAAGTCAGGACGGTGAATCAGAAGAAGCAGAAGAAGGAGAAGGAGAAGGTGAAGTCTGGAGGGTGAATCAGAAGAATCAGAAGAAGGAGAAGGAGAAGGTGAAGTCTGGAGGGTGAATCAGAAGAAGCAGAAGAAAGAGAAGGAGAAGGTGAAGTCTGGAGGGTGAATCAGAAGAAGAAGAAGAAGGAGAAGGAGAAGGTGAAGTCTGGAGGGTGAATCAGAAGAAGCAGAAGAAGGAGAAGGAGAAGGTGAAGTCTGGAGGGTGAATCAGAAGAAGTAGACGAAGGAGAAGGAGAAGGTGAAGTCTGGAGGGTGAATCAGAAGAAGCAGAAGAAGGAGATGGAGAAAGTGAAGTCTGGAGGGTGAATCAGAAGAAGTAGAAGAAGGAGAAGGAGAAGGTGAAGTCTGGAGGGTGAATCAGAAGAAGCAGAAGAAGGAGAATGAACAGGTGAAGTCTGGAGGGTGAATCAGAAGAAGCAGAAGAAGGAGAAGGAGAAGGTGAAGTCTGGAGGGTGATTCAGAAGAAGCAGAATAAGGAGAAGGAGAAGGTGAAGTCTGGAGGGTGAATCAGAAGAAGCAGAAGAAGGAGAAGGAGAAGGTGAAGTCTGGAGGGTGAATCAGAAGAAGTAGAAGAAGGAGAAGGAGAAGGTGAAGTCTGGAGGGTGAATCAGAAGAAGTAGAAGAAGGAGAAGGAGAAGGTGAAGTCTGGAGGGTGAATCAGAAGAAGTAGAAGAAGGAGAAGGAGAAGGTGAAGTCTGGAGGGTGAAGCAGAAGAAGTAGAAGAAGGAGAAGGAGAAGGGGAAGTCAGGAGGGTGAATCAGAAGATGTAGAAGAAGGAGAAGGAGAAGGTGAAGTCAGGAGGGTGAATCAGAAGAAGCAGAAGAAGGAGAAGGAGAAGGTGAAGTCTGGAGGGTGAATCAGAAGAAGTAGAAGAAGGAGAAGGAGAAGGTGAAGTCTGGAGGGTGAATCAGAAGAAGCAGAAGAAGGAGAAGGAGAAGGTGAAGTCTGGAGGGTGAATCAGAAGAAGCAGAAGAAGGAGAAGGAGAAGGTGAAGTCTGGAGGGTGAATCAGAAGAAGCAGAATAAGGAGAAGGAGAAGGTGAAGTCTGGAGGGTGAATCAGAAGAAGCAGAAGAAGGAGAAGGAGAAGGTGAAGTCGGGAGGGGGAATCAGAAGAAGTAGAAGAAGGAGAAGGAGAAGGTGAAGTCTGGAGGGTGAAGCAGAAGAAGTAGAAGAAGGAGAAGGAGAAGGTGAAGTCAGGAGGGTGAATCAGAAGAAGTAGAAGAAGGAGATATAGAAGGTGAAGTCTTGAGGGTGAATCAGAAGAATCAGAAGAAGGAGAAGGAGAAGGTGAAGTCTGGAGGGTGAAGCAGAAGAAGCAGAAGAAAGAGAAGGAGAAGGTGAAGTCTGGAGGGTGAAGCAGAAGAAACAGAAGAAGGAGAAGGAGAAGGTGAAGACTGGAGGGTGAATCAGAAGAAGTAGAAGAAGGAGAAGGAGAAGGTGAAGTCTATAGGGTGAATCAGAAGAAGTAGAAGAAGGAGAAGGAGAAGGTGAAGTCTGGAGGGTGAATCAGAAGAAGCAGAAGAAGGAGAAGGAGAAGGTGAAGTCTGGAGGGTGAATCAGAAGAAGCAGAAGAAGGAGAAGGAGAAGATGAAGTCTGGAGGGTGAATCAGAAGAAGTAGAAGAAGGAGAAGGAGAAGGTGAGGTCTGGAGGGTGAATCAGAAGAAGCAGAAGAAGGAGAAGGAGAAGGTGAAGTCAGGAGGGTGAATCAGAAGAAGCAGAAGAAGGAGAAGGAGAAGGTGAAGTTAGAAGGGTGAATCAGAAGAAGCAGAAAAAGGAGAAGGAGCAGGTGAAGTCAGGGGGGTGTAGCAGAAGAAGTAGAAGAAGGAGAAGGAGAAGGTGAAGTCAGGACGATGAAGCAGAAGAAGCAGAAGGAGAAGGTGAAGTCTGGAGGGTGAATCAGAAGAAGTAGAAGAAGGAGAAGGAGAAGGTGTAGTCTGGAGGGTGAATCAGAAGAAGTAGACGAAGGAGAAGGAGAAGGTGAAGTCTGGAGGGTGAATCAGATGAAGCAGAAGAAGGAGATGGAGAAGGTGAAGTCTGGAGGTTGAATCAGAAGAAGTAGAAGAAGGAGAAGGAGAAGGTGAAGTCTGGAGGGTGAATCAGAAGAAGCAGAAGAAGGAGAAGGAGAAGGTGAAGTCTGGAGGGTGAATCAGAAGAAGCAGAAGAAGGAGAAGGAGAAGGTGAAGTCTGGAGGGTGATTCAGAAGAAGCAGGATAAGGAAAAGGAGAAGGTGAAGTCTGGAGGTTGAATCAGAAGAAGCAGAAGAAGGAGAAGGAGAAGCTGAAGTCTGGAGGGTGAATCAGAAGAAGTAGAAGAAGGAGAAGGAGAAGATGAAGTCTGGAGGGTGAATCAGAATAAGTAGAAGAAGGAGAAGGAGAAGGTGAAGTCTGGAGGGTGAATCAGAAGACGTAGAAGAAGGAGAAGGAGAAGGTGAAGTCTGGAGGGTGAAGCAGAAGAAGTAGAAGAAGGAGAAGGAGAAGGTGAAGTCAGGAGGGTGAATCAGAAGATGTAGAAGAAGGAGAAGGAGAAGGTGAAGTCAGGACGGTGAATCAGAAGAAGCAGAAGAAGGAGAAGGAGAAGGTGAAGTCTGGAGGGTGAATCAGAAGAATCAGAAGAAGGAGAAGGAGAAGGTGAAGTCTGGAGGGTGAATCAGAAGAAGCAGAAGAAAGAGAAGGAGAAGGTGAAGTCTGGAGGGTGAATCAGAAGAAGTAGAAGAAGGAGAAGGAGAAGGTGAAGTCTGGAGGGTGAATCAGAAGAAGCAGAAGAAGGAGAAGGAGAAGGTGAAGTCTGGAGGGTGAATCAGAAGAAGTAGACGAAGGAGAAGGAGAAGGTGAAGTCTGGAGGGTGAATCAGAAGAAGCAGAAGAAGGAGATGGAGAAGGTGAAGTCTGGAGGGTGAATCAGAAGAAGTAGAAGAAGGAGAAGGAGAAGGTGAAGTCTGGAGGGTGAATCAGAAGAAGCAGAAGAAGGAGAATGAACAGGTGAAGTCTGGAGGGTGAATCAGAAGAAGCAGAAGAAGGAGAAGGAGAAGGTGAAGTCTGGAGGGTGATTCAGAAGAAGCAGAATAAGGAGAAGGAGAAGGTGAAGTCTGGAGGGTGAATCAGAAGAAGCAGAAGAAGGAGAAGGAGAAGGTGAAGTCTGGAGGGTGAATCAGAAGAAGTAGAAGAAGGAGAAGGAGAAGGTGAAGTCTGGAGGGTGAATCAGAAGAAGTAGAAGAAGGAGAAGGAGAAGGTGAAGTCTGGAGGGTGAATCAGAAGAAGTAGAAGAAGGAGAAGGAGAAGGTGAAGTCTGGAGGGTGAAGCAGAAGAAGTAGAAGAAGGAGAAGGAGAAGGGGAAGTCAGGAGGGTGAATCAGAAGATGTAGAAGAAGGAGAAGGAGAAGGTGAAGTCAGGAGGGTGAATCAGAAGAAGCAGAAGAAGGAGAAGGAGAAGGTGAAGTCTGGAGGGTGAATCAGAAGAAGGAGAAGAAGGAGAAGGAGAAGGTGAAGTCTGGAGGGTGAATCAGAAGAAGCAGAAGAAGGAGAAGGAGAAGGTGAAGTCTGGAGGGTGAATCAGAAGAAGCAGAAGAAGGAGAAGGAGAAGGTGAAGTCTGGAGGGTGAATCAGAAGAAGCAGAATAAGGAGAAGGAGAAGGTGAAGTCTGGAGGGTGAATCAGAAGAAGCAGAAGAAGGAGAAGGAGAAGGTGAAGTCGGGAGGGGGAATCAGAAGAAGTAGAAGAAGGAGAAGGAGAAGGTGAAGTCTGGAGGGTGAAGCAGAAGAAGTAGAAGAAGGAGAAGGAGAAGGTGAAGTCAGGAGGGTGAATCAGAAGAAGTAGAAGAAGGAGATATAGAAGGTGAAGTCTTGAGGGTGAATCAGAAGAATCAGAAGAAGGAGAAGGAGAAGGTGAAGTCTGGAGGGTGAAGCAGAAGAAGCAGAAGAAAGAGAAGGAGAAGGTGAAGTCTGGAGGGTGAAGCAGAAGAAACAGAAGAAGGAGAAGGAGAAGGTGAAGACTGGAGGGTGAATCAGAAGAAGTAGAAGAAGGAGAAGGAGAAGGTGAAGTCTATAGGGTGAATCAGAAGAAGTAGAAGAAGGAGAAGGAGAAGGTGAAGTCTGGAGGGTGAATCAGAAGAAGCAGAAGAAGGAGAAGGAGAAGGTGAAGTCTGGAGGGTGAATCAGAAGAAGCAGAAGAAGGAGAAGGAGAAGATGAAGTCTGGAGGGTGAATCAGAAGAAGTAGAAGAAGGAGAAGGAGAAGGTGAGGTCTGGAGGGTGAATCAGAAGAAGCAGAAGAAGGAGGAGAAGGTGAAGTCTGGAGGGTGAATCAGAAGAAGCAGAAGAAGGAGAAGGAGAAGGTGAAGTCTGGAGGGTGAATCAGAAGAAGCAGAAGAAGGAGAAGGAGAAGGTGAAGTCAGGAGGGTGAATCAGAAGAAGCAGAAGAAGGAGAAGGAGAAGGTGAAGTTAGAAGGGTGAATCAGAAGAAGCAGAAAAAGGAGAAGGAGCAGGTGAAGTCAGGGGGGTGTAGCAGAAGAAGTAGAAGAAGGAGAAGGAGAAGGTGAAGTCAGGACGATGAAGCAGAAGAAGCAGAAGAAGGAGAAGGAGAAGGTGAAGCCTGGAGGGCGCAGCAGAAGAAGCAGAAGAAGGAGAAGGAGAAGGTGAAGTCTGGAGTGTGAAGCAGAAGAAGCAGAAGAAGGAGAAGGAGAAGGTGAAGTCTGGAGGGCGCAGCAGAAGAAGCAGAAGAAGGAGAATGAGAAGGTGAAGTCTGGAGGGTGAATCAGAAGAAGCAGAAGAAGGAGAAGGAGAAGGTGAAGTCTGGAGGGTGAATCAGAAGAAGTAGAAGAAGGAGAAGGAGAAGGTGAAGTCTGGAGGGTGAAGCAGAAGAAGTAGAAGAAGGAGAAGGAGAAGGTGAAGTCAGGAGTGTGAATCAGAAGAAGTAGAAGAAGGAGAAGGAGAAGGTGAAGTCAGGAGGGTGAATCAGAAGAAGCAGAAGAAGGAGAAGGAGAAGGTGAAGTCTGGAGGGTGAATCAGAAGAATCAGAAGAAGGAGAAGGAGAAGGTGAAGTCTGGAGGGTGAATCAGAAGAAGCAGAAGAAAGAGAAGGCGAAGGTGAAGTCTGGAGGGTGAAGCAGAAGAAACAGAAGAAGGAGAAGGAGAAGGTGAAGACTGGAGGGTGAATCAGAAGAAGTAGAAGAAGGAGAAGGAGAAGTTGAAGTCTGGAGGGTGAATCAGAAGAAGCAGAAGAAGGAGAAGGAGAAGGTGAAGTCTGGAGGGTGAATCAGAAGAAGCAGAAGAAGGAGAAGGAGAAGATGAAGTCTGGAGGGTGAATCAGAAGAAGTAGACGAAGGAGAAGGAGAAGGTGAAGTCTGGAGGGTGAATCAGAAGAAGCAGAAGAAGGAGAAGGAGAAGGTGAAGTCTGGAGGGTGAATCAGAAGAAGTAGAAGAAGGAGAAGGAGAAGGTGAAGTCTGGAGGGTGAATCAGAAGAAGCAGGAGAAGGAGAAGGAGAAGGTGAAGTCTGGAGGGTGAATCAGAAGAAGCAGAAGAAGGAGAAGGAGAAGGTGAAGTCTGGAGGGTGAATCAGAAGAAGTAGAAGAAGGAGAAGGAGAAGTTGAAGTCTGGAGGGTGAAGCAGAAGAAGTAGAGGATGGAGAAGGAGAAGGTGAAGTCAGGAGGGTGAATCAGAAGAAGTAGAAGAAGGAGAAGGAGAAGGTGAAGTCAGGAGGGTGAATCAGAAGAAGCAGAAGATGGAGAAGGAGAAGGTGAAGTCTGGAGGGTGAATCAGAAGAATCAGAAGAAGGAGAAGGAGAAGGTGAAGTCTGGAGGGTGAATCAGAAGAAGCAGAGGAAGGAGAAGGAGAAGGTGAAGTCTGGAGGGTGAATCAAAAGAAGCAGAATAAGGAGAAGGAGAAGGTGAAGTCTGGAGGGTGAATCAGAAGAAGCAGAATAAGGAGAAGGAGAAGGTGAAGTCTGGAGGGTGAATCAGAAGAAGCAGAAGAAGGAGAAGGAGAAGGTGAAGTCTGGAGGGTGATTCAGAAGAAGCAGGATAAGGAGAAGGAGAAGGTGATGTCTGGAGGTTGAATCAGAAGAAGCAGAAGAAGGAGAAGGAGAAGCTGAAGTCTGGAGGGTGAATCAGAAGAAGTAGAAGAAGGAGAAGGAGAAGATGAAGTCTGGAGGGTGAATCAGAAGAAGTAGAAGAAGGAGAAGGAGAAGGTGAAGTCTGGAGGGTGAATCAGAAGACGTAGAAGAAGGAGAAGGAGAAGGTGAAGTCTGGAGGGTGAAGCAGAAGAAGTAGAAGAAGGAGAAGGAGAAGGTGAAGTCAGGAGGGTGAATCAGAAGATGTAGAAGAAGGAGAAGGAGAAGGTGAAGTCAGGAAGGTGAATCAGAAGAAGCAGAAGAAGGAGAAGGAGAAGGTGAAGTCTGGATGGTGAATCAGAAGAATAAGAAGAAGGAGAAGGAGAAGGTGAAGTCTGGAGGGTGAATCAGAAGAAGCAGAAGAAAGAGAAGGAGAAGGTGAAGTCTGGAGGGTGAATCAGAAGAAGTAGAACAAGGAGAAGGAGAAGGTGAAGTCTGGAGGGTGAATCAGAAGAAGCAGAAGAAGGAGAAGGAGAAGGTGAAGTCTGGAGGGTGAATCAGAAGAAGTAGACGAAGGAGAAGGAGAAGGTGAAGTCTGGAGGGTGAATCAGAAGAAGCAGAAGAAGGAGATGGAGAAGGTGAAGTCTGGAGGGTGAATCAGAAGAAGTAGAAGAAGGAGAAGGAGAAGGTGAAGTCTGGAGGGTGAATCAGAAGAAGCAGAAGAAGGAGAAGGAACAGGTGAAGTCTGGAGGGTGAATCAGAAGAAGCAGAAGAAGGAGAAGGAGAAGGTGAAGTCTGGAGGGTGATTCAGAAGAAGCAGAATAAGGAGAAGGAGAAGGTGAAGTCTGGAGGGTGAATCAGAAGAAGCAGAAGAAGGAGAAGGAGAAGGTGAAGTCTGGAGGGTGAATCAGAAGAAGTAGAAGAAGGAGAAGGAGAAGGTGAAGTCTGGAGGGTGAATCAGAAGATCTAGAAGAAGGAGAAGGAGAAGGTGAAGTCTGGAGGGTGAATCAGAAGAAGTAGAAGAAGGAGAAGGAGAAGGTGAAGTCTGGAGGTTGAAGCAAAAGAAGTAGAAGAAGGAGAAGGAGAAGGTGAAGTCAGGAGTGTGAATCAGAAGATGTAGAAGAAGGAGAAGGAGAAGGTGAAGTCAGGAGGGTGAATCAGAAGAAGCAGAAGAAGGAGAAGGAGAAGGTGAAGTCTGGAGGGTGAATCAGAAGAAGTAGAAGAAGGAGAAGGAGAAGGTGAAGTCTGGAGGGTGAATCAGAAGAAGCAGAAGAAGGAGAAGGAGAAGGTGAAGTCTGGAGGGTGAATCAGAAGAAGCAGAAGAAGGAGAAGGAGAAGGTGAAGTCTGGAGGGTGAATCAGAAGAAGCAGAATAAGGAGAAGGAGAAGGTGAAGTCTGGAGGGTGAATCAGAAGAAGCAGAAGAAGGAGAAGGAGAAGGTGAAGTCTGGAGGGTGAATCAGAAGAAGCAGAAGAAGGAGAAGGAGAAGATGAAGTCTGGAGGGTGAATCAGAAGAAGTAGACGAAGGAGAAGGAGAAGGTGAAGTCTGGAGGGTGAATCAGAAGAAGCAGAAGAAGGAGAAGGAGAAGGTGAAGTCTGGAGGGTGAATCAGAAGAAGTAGAAGAAGGAGAAGGAGAAGGTGAAGTCTGGAGGGTGAATCAGAAGAAGCAGGAGAAGGAGAAGGAGAAGGTGAAGTCTGGAGGGTGAATCAGAAGAAGCAGAAGAAGGAGAAGGAGAAGGTGAAGTCTGGAGGGTGAATCAGAAGAAGTAGAAGAAGGAGAAGGAGAAGTTGAAGTCTGGAGGGTGAAGCAGAAGAAGTAGAAGATGGAGAAGGAGAAGGTGAAGTCAGGAGGGTGAATCAGAAGAAGTAGAAGAAGGAGAAGGAGAAGGTGAAGTCAGGAGGGTGAATCAGAAGAAGCAGAAGATGGAGAAGGAGAAGGTGAAGTCTGGAGGGTGAATCAGAAGAATCAGAAGAAGGAGAAGGAGAAGGTGAAGTCTGGAGGGTGAATCAGAAGAAGCAGAGGAAGGAGAAGGAGAAGGTGAAGTCTGGAGGGTGAATCAAAAGAAGCAGAATAAGGAGAAGGAGAAGGTGAAGTCTGGAGGGTGAATCAGAAGAAGCAGAATAAGGAGAAGGAGAAGGTGAAGTCTGGAGGGTGAATCAGAAGAAGCAGAAGTAGGAGAAGGAGAAGGTGAAGTCTGGAGGGTGATTCAGAAGAAGCAGGATAAGGAGAAGGAGAAGGTGAAGTCTGGAGGTTGAATCAGAAGAAGCAGAAGAAGGAGAAGGAGAAGCTGAAGTCTGGAGGGTGAATCAGAAGAAGTAGAAGAAGGAGAAGGAGAAGATGAAGTCTGGAGGGTGAATCAGAAGAAGTAGAAGAAGGAGAAGGAGAAGGTGAAGTCTGGAGGGTGAATCAGAAGACGTAGAAGAAGGAGAAGGAGAAGGTGAAGTCTGGAGGGTGAAGCAGAAGAAGTAAAAGAAGGAGAAGGAGAAGGTGAAGTCAGGAGGGTGAATCAGAAGATGTAGAAGAAGGAGAAGGAGAAGGTGAAGTCAGGAAGGTGAATCAGAAGAAGCAGAAGAAGGAGAAGGAGAAGGTGAAGTCTGGAGGGTGAATCAGAAGAATCAGAAGAAGGAGAAGGAGAAGGTGAAGTCTGGAGGGTGAATCAGAAGAAGCAGAAGAAAGAGAAGGAGAAGGTGAAGTCTGGAGGGTGAATCAGAAGAAGTAGAACAAGGAGAAGGAGAAGGTGAAGTCTGGAGGGTGAATCAGAAGAAGCAGAAGAAGGAGAAGGAGAAGGTGAAGTCTGGAGGGTGAATCAGAAGAAGTAGACGAAGGAGAAGGAGAAGGTGAAGTCTGGAGGGTGAATCAGAAGAAGCAGAAGAAGGAGATGGAGAAGGTGAAGTCTGGAGGGTGAATCAGAAGAAGTAGAAGAAGGAGAAGGAGAAGGTGAAGTCTGGAGGGTGAATCAGAAGAAGCAGAAGAAGGAGAAGGAACAGGTGAAGTCTGGAGGGTGAATCAGAAGAAGCAGAAGAAGGAGAAGGAGAAGGTGAAGTCTGGAGGGTGATTCAGAAGAAGCAGAATAAGGAGAAGGAGAAGGTGAAGTCTGGAGGGTGAATCAGAAGAAGCAGAAGAAGGAGAAGGAGAAGGTGAAGTCTGGAGGGTGAATCAGAAGAAGTAGAAGAAGGAGAAGGAGAAGGTGAAGTCTGGAGGGTGAATCAGAAGAACTAGAAGAAGGAGAAGGAGAAGGTGAAGTCTGGAGGGTGAATCAGAAGAAGTAGAAGAAGGAGAAGGAGAAGGTGAAGTCTGGAGGTTGAAGCAGAAGAAGTAGAAGAAGGAGAAGGAGAAGGTGAAGTCAGGAGTGTGAATCAGAAGATGTAGAAGAAGGAGAAGGAGAAGGTGAAGTCAGGAGGGTGAATCAGAAGAAGCAGAAGAAGGAGAAGGAGAAGGTGAAGTCTGGAGGGTGAATCAGAAGAAGTAGAAGAAGGAGAAGGAGAAGGTGAAGTCTGGAGGGTGAATCAGAAGAAGCAGAATAAGGAGAAGGAGAAGGTGAAGTCTGGAGGGTGAATCAGAAGAAGCAGAAGAAGGAGAAGGAGAAGGTGAAGTCTGGAGGGTGAATCAGAAGAAGTAGAAGAAGGAGAAGGAGAAGGTGAAGTCTGGAGGGTGAATCAGAAGAAGCAGGAGAAGGAGAAGGAGAAGGTGAAGTCTGGAGGGTGAATCAGAAGAAGCAGAAGAAGGAGAAGGAGAAGGTGAAGTCTGGAGGGTGAATCAGAAGAAGTAGAAGAAGGAGAAGGAGAAGTTGAAGTCTGGAGGGTGAAGCAGAAGAAGTAGAAGATGGAGAAGGAGAAGGTGAAGTCAGGAGGGTGAATCAGAAGAAGTAGAAGAAGGAGAAGGAGAAGGTGAAGTCAGGAGGGTGAATCAGAAGAAGCAGAAGATGGAGAAGGAGAAGGTGAAGTCTGGAGGGTGAATCAGAAGAATCAGAAGAAGGAGAAGGAGAAGGTGAAGTCTGGAGGGTGAATCAGAAGAAACAGAGGAAGGAGAAGGAGAAGGTGAAGTCTGGAGGGTGAATCAAAAGAAGCAGAATAAGGAGAAGGAGAAGGTGAAGTCTGGTGGGTGAATCAGAAGAAGCAGAATAAGGAGAAGGAGAAGGTGAAGTCTGGAGGGTGAATCAGAAGAAGCAGAAGAAGGAGAAGGAGAAGGTGAAGTCTGGAGGGTGATTCAGAAGAAGCAGGATAAGGAGAAGGAGAAGGTGAAGTCTGGAGGTTGAATCAGAAGAAGCAGAAGAAGGAGAAGGAGAAGCTGAAGTCTGGAGGGTGAATCAGAAGAAGTAGAAGAAGGAGAAGGAGAAGATGAAGTCTGGAGGGTGAATCAGAAGAAGTAGAAGAAGGAGAAGGAGAAGGTGAAGTCTGGAGGGTGAATCAGAAGACGTAGAAGAAGGAGAAGGAGAAGGTGAAGTCTGGAGGATGAAGCAGAAGAAGTAGAAGAAGGAGAAGGAGAAGGTGAAGTCAGGAGGGTGAATCAGAAGATGTAGAAGAAGGAGAAGGAGAAGGTGAAGTCAGGAAGGTGAATCAGAAGAAGCAGAAGAAGGAGAAGGAGAAGGTGAAGTCTGGAGGGTGAATCAGAAGAATCAGAAGAAGGAGAAGGAGAAGGTGAAGTCTGGAGGGTGAATCAGAAGAAGCAGAAGAAAGAGAAGGAGAAGGTGAAGTCTGGAGGGTGAATCAGAAGAAGTAGAACAAGGAGAAGGAGAAGGTGAAGTCTGGAGGGTGAATCAGAAGAAGCAGAAGAAGGAGAAGGTGAAGTCTGGAGGGTGAATCAGAAGAAGTAGACGAAGGAGAAGGAGAAGGTGAAGTCTGGAGGGTGAATCAGAAGAAGCAGAAGAAGGAGATGGAGAAGGTGAAGTCTGGAGGGTGAATCAGAAGAAGTAGAAGAAGGAGAAGGAGAAGGTGAAGTCTGGAGGGTGAATCAGAAGAAGCAGAAGAAGGAGAAGGAACAGGTGAAGTCTGGAGGGTGAATCAGAAGAAGCAGAAGAAGGAGAAGGAGAAGGTGAAGTCTGGAGGGTGATTCAGAAGAAGCAGAATAAGGAGAAGGAGAAGGTGAAGTCTGGAGGGTGAATCAGAAGAAGCAGAAGAAGGAGAAGGAGAAGGTGAAGTCTGGAGGGTGAATCAGAAGAAGTAGAAGAAGGAGAAGGAGAAGGTGAAGTCTGGAGGGTGAATCAGAAGAACTAGAAGAAGGAGAAGGAGAAGGTGAAGTCTGGAGGGTGAATCAGAAGAAGTAGAAGAAGGAGAAGGAGAAGGTGAAGTCTGGAGGTTGAAGCAGAAGAAGGAGAAGAAGGAGAAGGAGAAGGTGAAGTCAGGAGTGTGAATCAGAAGATGTAGAAGAAGGAGAAGGAGAAGGTGAAGTCAGGAGGGTGAATCAGAAGAAGCAGAAGAAGGAGAAGGAGAAGGTGAAGTCTGGAGGGTGAATCAGAAGAAGTAGAAGAAGGAGAAGGAGAAGGTGAAGTCTGGAGGGTGAATCAGAAGAAGCAGAATAAGGAGAAGGAGAAGGTGAAGTCTGGAGGGTGAATCAGAAGAAGCAGAAGAAGGAGAAGGAGAAGGTGAAGTCTGGAGGGTGATTCAGAAGAAGCAGGATAAGGAGAAGGAGAAGGTGAAGTCTGGAGGTTGAATCAGAAGAAGCAGAAGAAGGAGAAGGAGAAGCTGAAGTCTGGAGGGTGAATCAGAAGAAGTAGAAGAAGGAGAAGGAGAAGATGAAGTCTGGAGGGTGAATCAGAAGAAGTAGAAGAAGGAGAAGGAGAAGGTGAAGTCTGGAGGGTGAATCAGAAGACGTAGAAGAAGGAGAAGGAGAAGGTGAAGTCTGGAGGGTGAAGCAGAAGAAGTAGAAGAAGGAGAAGGAGAAGGTGAAGTCAGGAGGGTGAATCAGAAGATGTAGAAGAAGGAGAAGGAGAAGGTGAAGTCAGGAAGGTGAATCAGAAGAAGCAGAAGAAGGAGAAGGAGAAGGTGAAGTCTGGAGGGTGAATCAGAAGAATCAGAAGAAGGAGAAGGAGAAGGTGAAGTCTGGAGGGTGAATCAGAAGAAGCAAAAGAAAGAGAAGGAGAAGGTGAAGTCTGGAGGGTGAATCAGAAGAAGTAGAACAAGGAGAAGGAGAAGGTGAAGTCTGGAGGGTGAATCAGAAGAAGCAGAAGAAGGAGAAGGAGAAGGTGAAGTCTGGAGGGTGAATCAGAAGAAGTAGACGAAGGAGAAGGAGAAGGTGAAGTCTGGAGGGTGAATCAGAAGAAGCAGAAGAAGGAGATGGAGAAGGTGAAGTCTGGAGGGTGAATCAGAAGAAGCAGAAGAAGGAGAAGGAGAAGGTGAAGTCTGGAGGGTGAAGCAGAAGAAACAGAAGAAGGAGAAGGAGAAGGTGAAGACTGGAGGGTGAATCAGAAGAAGTAGAAGAAGGAGAATGAGAAGGTGAAGTCTATAGGGTGAATCAGAAGAAGTAGAAGAAGGAGAAGGAGAAGGTGAAGTCTGGAGGGTGAATCAGAAGAAGCAGAAGAAGGAGAAGGAGAAGGTGAAGTCTGGAGGGTGAATCAGAAGAAGCAGAAGAAGGAGAAGGAGAAGATGAAGTCTGGAGGGTGAATCAGAAGAAGTAGAAGAAGGAGAAGGAGAAGGTGAGGTCTGGAGGGTGAATCAGAAGAAGCAGAAGAAGGAGAAGGAGAAGGTGAAGTCTGGAGGGTGAATCAGAAGAAGCAGAAGAAGGAGAAGGAGAAGGTGAAGTCTGGAGGGTGAATCAGAAGAAGCAGAAGAAGGAGAAGGAGAAGGTGAAGTCAGGAGGGTGAATCAGAAGAAGCAGAAGAAGGAGAAGGAGCAGGTGAAGTCAGGGGGGTGTAGCAGAAGAAGTAGAAGAAGGAGAAGGAGAAGGTGAAGTCAGGACGATGAAGCAGAAGAAGCAGAAGAAGGAGAAGGAGAAGGTGAAGCCTGGAGGGCGCAGCAGAAGAAGCAGAAGAAGGAGAAGGAGAAGGTGAAGTCTGGAGTGTGAAGCAGAAGAAGCAGAAGAAGGAGAAGGAGAAGGTGAAGTCTGGAGGGCGCAGCAGAAGAAGCAGAAGAAGGAGAATGAGAAGGTGAAGTCTGGAGGGTGAATCAGAAGAAGCAGAAGAAGGAGAAGGAGAAGGTGAAGTCTGGAGGGTGAATCAGAAGAAGTAGAAGAAGGAGAAGGAGAAGGTGAAGTCTGGAGGGTGAAGCAGAAGAAGTAGAAGAAGGAGAAGGAGAAGGTGAAGTCAGGAGGGTGAATCAGAAGAAGTAGAAGAAGGAGAAGGAGAACGTGAAGTCAGGAGGGTGAATCAGAAGAAGCAGAAGAAGGAGAAGGAGAAGGTGAAGTCTGGAGGGTGAATCAGAAGAATCAGAAGAAGGAGAAGGAGAAGGTGAAGTCTGGAGGGTGAATCAGAAGAAGCAGAAGAAAGAGAAGGAGAAGTTGAAGTCTGGAGGGTGAAGCAGAAGAAACAGAAGAAGGAGAAGGAGAAGGTGAAGACTGGAGGGTGAATCAGAAGAAGCAGAAGAAGGAGAAGGAGAAGGTGAAGTCTGGAGGGTGAATCAGAAGAAGCAGAAGAAGGAGAAGGAGAAGATGAAGTCTGGAGGGTGAATCAGAAGAAGTAGACGAAGGAGAAGGAGAAGGTGAAGTCTGGAGGGTGAATCAGAAGAAGCAGAAGAAGGAGAAGGAGAAGGTGAAGTCTGGAGGGTGAATCAGAAGAAGTAGAAGAAGGAGAAGGAGAATTTGAAGTCTGGAGGGTGAATCAGAAGAAGCAGAAGAAGGAGAAGGAGAAGGTGAAGTCTGGAGGGTGAATCAGAAGAAGCAGAAGAAGGAGAAGGAGAAGGTGAAGTCTGGAGGGTGAATCAGAAGAAGTAGAAGAAGGAGAAGGAGAAGTTGAAGTCTGGAGGGTGAAGCAGAAGAGGTAGAAGATGGAGAAGGAGAAGGTGAAGTCAGGAGGGTGAATCAGAAGAAGTAGAAGAAGGAGAAGGAGAAGGTCAAGTCAGGAGGGTGAATCAGAAGAAGCAGAAGATGGAGAAGGAGAAGGTGAAGTCTGGAGGGTAAATCAGAAGAATCAGAAGAAGGAGAAGGAGAAGGTGAAGTCTGGAGGGTGAATCAGAAGAAGCAGAGGAAGGAGAAGGAGAAGGTGAAGTCTGGAGGGTGAATCAAAAGAAGCAGAATAAGGAGAAGAAGGTGAAGTCTGGAGGGTGAATCAGAAGAAGCAGAATAAGGAGAAGGAGAAGGTGAAGTCTGGAGGGTGAATCAGAAGAAGCAGAAGAAGGAGAAGGAGAAGGTGAAGTCTGGAGGGTGAATCAGAAGAAGTAGAAGAAGGAGAAGGAGAAGGTGAAGTCTGGAGGGTGAAGCAGAAGAAGTAGAAGAAGGAGAAGGAGAAGTTGAAGTCAGGAGGGTGAATCAGAAGAAGTAGAAGAAGCAGAAGGAGAAGGTGAAGTCAGGAGGGTGAATCAGAAGAAGCAGAAGAAGGAGAAGGAGAAGGTGAAGTCTGGAGGGTGAATCAGAAGAATCAGAAGAAGGAGAAGCAGAAGGTGAAGTCTGGAGGGTGAATCAGAAGAAGCAGAAGAAAGAGAAGGAGAAGGTGAAGTCTGGAGGGTGAAGCAGAAGAAACAGAAGAAGGAGAAGGAGAAGGTGAAGACTGGATGGTGAATCAGAAGAAGTAGAAGAAGGAGAAGGAGAAGGTGAAGTCTGGAGGGTGAATCAGAAGAAGTAGAAGAAGGAGAAGGAGAAGGTGAAGTCTGGAGGGTGAATCAGAAGAAGCAGAAGAAGGAGAAGGAGAAGGTGAAGTCTGGAGGGTGAATCAGAAGAAGCAGAAGAAGGAGAAGGAGAAGATGAAGTCTGGAGGGTGAATCGGAAGAAGTAGAAGAAGGAGAAGGAGAAGGTGAAGTCTGGAGGGTGAATCAGAAGAAGTAGAAGAAGGAGAAGGAGAAGTTGAAGTCTGGAGGGTGAATCAGATGAAGTAGAAGAAGGAGAAGGAGAAGGTGAAGTCTGGAGGGTGAATCAGAAGAAGCAGAAGAAGGAGAAGGAGAAGGTGAAGTCTGGAGGGTGAATCAGAAGAAGCAGAAGAAGGAGAAGGAGAAGGTGAAGTCTGGAGGGTGAATCAGAAGAAGTAGAAGAAGGAGAAGGAGAAGTTGAAGTCTGGAGGGTGAAGCAGAGGAAGTAGAAGATGGAAAAGGAGAAGGTGAAGTCAGGAGGGTGAATCAGAAGAAGTAGAAGAAGGAGAAGGAGAAGGTGAAGTCAGGAGGGTGAATCAGAAGAAGCAGAAGATGGAGAAGGAGAAGGTGAAGTCTGGAGGGTGAATCAGAAGAATCAGAAGAAGGAGAAGGAGAAGGTGAAGTCTGGAGGGTGAATCAGAAGAAGCAGAGGAAGGAGAAGGAGAAGGTGAAGTCTGGAGGGTGAATCAGAAGAAGCAGAATAAGGAGAAGGAGAAGGTAAAGTCTGGAGGGTGAATCAGAAGAAGCAGAATAAGGAGAAGGAGAAGGTGAAGTCTGGAGGGTGAATCAGAAGAAGCAGAAGAAGGAGAAGGAGAAGGTGAAGTCTGGAGGGTGAATCAGAAGAAGCAGAAGAAGGAGAAGGAGAAGGTGAAGTCTGGAGGGTGAAGCAGAAAAAGGAGAAGAAGGAGAAGGAGAAGGTGAAGTCAGGAGGGTGAATCAGAAGAAGTAGAAGAAGGAAAAGGAGAAGGTGAAGTCAGGAGGGTGAATCAGAAGAAGCAGAAGAAGGAGAAGGAGAAGGTGAAGTCTGGAGGGTGAATCAGAAGAATCAGAAGAAGGAGAAGGAGAAGGTGAAGTCTGGAGGGTGAATCAGAAGAAGCAGAAGAAAGAGAAGGAGAAGGTGAAGTCTGGAGGGTGAAGCAGAAGAAACAGAAGAAGGAGAAGGAGAAGGTGAAGACTGGAGGGTGAATCAGAAGAAGTAGAAGAAGGAGAAGGAGAAGGTGAAGTCTGGAGGGTGAATCAGAAGAACCAGAAAATGAGAAGGAGAAGGTGAAGTCTGGAGGGTGAATCAGAAGAAGCAGAAGAAGGAGAAGGAGAAGGTGAAGTCTGGAGGGTGAATCAGAAGAAGCAGAAGAAGGAGAAGGAGAAGATGAAGTCTGGAGGGTTAATCGGAAGAAGTAGAAGAAGGAGAAGGAGAAGGTGAAGTCTGGTGGGTGAATCAGAAGAAGTAGAAGAAGGAGAAGGAGAAGTTGAAGTCTGGAGGGTGAATCAGAAGAAGCAGAAGAAGGAGAAGGAGAAGGTGAAGTCTGGAGGGAGAATCAGAAGAAGCAGAAGAAGGAGAAGGAGAAGATGAAGTCTGGAGGGTGAATCAGAAGAAGGAGAAGAAGGAGAAGGAGAAGGTGAAGTCTGGAGGGTGAATCAGAAGAAGTAGAAGAAGGAGAAGGAGAAGATGAAGTCTGGAGGGTGAATCAGAAGAAACAGAAGAAGGAGAAGGAGAAGGTGAAGTCTGGAGGGTGAATCAGAAGAAGAAGAAGAAGGAGAAGGAGAAGCTGTAGTCTGGAGGGTGAATCAGAAGAAGTAGACGAAGGAGAAGGAGAAGGTGAAGTCTGGAGGGTGAATCAGAAGAAGCAGAAGAAGGAGAAGGAGAAGGTGAAGTCTGGAGGGTGAATCAGAAGAAGTAGAAGAAGGAGAAGGAGAAGGTGAAGTCTGGAGGGTGAATCAGAAGAAGCAGAAGAAGGAGAAGGAGAAGGTGAAGTCTGGAGGGTGAATCAGAAGAAGCAGAAGAAGGAGAAGGTGAAGTCTGGAGGGTGAATCAGAAGAAGTAGAAGAAGGAGAAGGAGAAGTTGAAGTCTGGAGGGTGAAGCAGAAGAAGTAGAAGAAGGAGAAGGAGAAGGTGAAGTCAGGAGGGTGAATCAGAAGAAGTAGAAGAAGGAGAAGGAGAAGGTGAAGTCAGGAGGGTGAATCAGAAGAAGCAGAAGAAGGAGATAGAGAAGGTGAAGTCTGGAGGGTGAATCAGAAGAATCAGAAGAAGGAGAAGGAGAAGGTGAAGTCTGGAGGGTGAAGCAGAAGAAGCAGAAGAAAGAGAAGGAGAAGGTGAAGTCTGGAGGGTGAAGCAGAAGAAACAGAAGAAGGAGAAGGAGAAGGTGAAGACTGGAGGGTGAATCAGAAGAAGTAGAAGAAGGAGAAGGAGAAGGTGAAGTCTGGAGGGTGAATCAGAAGAAGTAGAAGAAGGAGAAGGAGAAGGTGAAGTCTGGAGGGTGAATCAGAAGAAGCAGAAGAAGGAGAAGGAGAAGGTGAAGACTGGAGGGTGAATCAGAAGAAGCAGAAGAAGGAGAAGGAGAAGGTGAAGTCTGGAGGGTGAATCAGAAGAAGCAGAAGAAGGAGAAGGAGAAGGTGAAGTCTGGAGGGTGAATCGGAAGAAGTAGAAGAAGGAGAAGGAGAAGGTGAAGTCTGGTGGGTGAATCAGAAGAAGTAGAAGAAGGAGAAGGAGAAGTTGAAGTCTGGAGGGTGAATCAGAAGAAGCAGAAGAAGGAGAAGGAGAAGGTGAAGTCTGGAGGGTGAATCAGAAGAAGCAGAAGAAGGAGAAGGAGAAGATGAAGTCTGGAGGGTGAATCAGAAGAAGTAGAAGAAGGAGAAGGAGAAGGTGAAGTCTGGAGGGTGAATCAGAAGAAGTAGAAGAAGGAGAAGGAGAAGATGAAGTCTGGAGGGTGAATCAGAAGAAACAGAAGAAGGAGAAGGAGAAGGTGAAGTCAGGAGGGTGAATCTGAAGAAGAAGAAGAAGGAGAAGGAGAAGGTGTAGTCTGGAGGGTGAATCAGAAGAAGTAGACGAAGGAGAAGGAGAAGGTGAAGTCTGGAGGGTGAATCAGAAGAAGCAGAAGAAGGAGAAGGAGAAGGTGAAGTCTGGAGGGTGAATCAGAAGAAGTAGAAGAAGGAGAAGGAGAAGTTGAAGTCTGGAGGGTGAATCAGAAGAAGCAGAAGAAGGAGAAGGAGAAGGTGAAGTCTGGAGGGTGAATCAGAAGAAGCAGAAGAAGGAGAAGGTGAAGTCTGGAGGGTGAATCAGAAGAAGTAGAAGAAGGAGAAGGAGAAGTTGAAGTCTGGAGGGTGAAGCAGAAGAAGTAGAAGAAGGAGAAGGAGAAGATGAAGTCAGGAGGGTGAATCAGAAGAAGTAGAAGAAGGAGAAGGAGAAGGTGAAGTCAGGAGGGTGAATCAGAAGAAGCAGAAGAAGGAGATAGAGAAGGTGAAGTCTGGAGGGTGAATCAGAAGAATCAGAAGAAGGAGAAGGAGAAGGTGAAGTCTGGAGGGTGAAGCAGAAGAAGCAGAAGAAAGAGAAGGAGAAGGTGAAGTCTGGAGGGTGAAGCAGAAGAAACAGAAGAAGGAGAAGGAGAAGGTGAAGACTGGAGGGTGAATCAGAAGAAGTAGAAGAAGGAGAAGGAGAAGGTGAAGTCTGGAGGGTGAATCTGAAGAAGTAGAAGAAGGAGAAGGAGAAGGTGAAGTCTGGAGGATGAATCAGAAGAAGCAGAAGAAGGAGAAGGAGAAGGTGAAGACTGGAGGGTGAATCAGAAGAAGCAGAAGAAGGAGAAGGAGAAGATGAAGTCTGGAGGGTGAATCAGAAGAAGTAGAAGAAGGAGAAGGAGAAGTTGAGGTCTGGAGGGTGAATCAGAAGAAGCAGAAGAAGGAGAAGGAGAAGGTGAAGTCTGGAGGGTGAATCAGAAGAAGCAGAAGAAGGAGAAGGAGAAGGTGAAGTCTGGAGGGTGAATCAGAAGAAGCAGAAGAAGGAGAAGGAGAAGGTGAAGTCAGGAGGGTGAATCAGAAGAAGCAGAAGAAGGAGAAGGAGAAGGTGAAGTTAGGAGGGTGAATCAGAAGAAGCAGAAGAAGGAGAAGGAGCAGGTGAAGTCAGGGGGGTGTATCAGAAGAAGTAGAAGAAGGAGAAGGAGAAGGTGAAGTCAGGACGGTGAAGCAGAAGAAGCAGAAGAAGGAGAAGGAGAAGGTGAAGCCTGGAGGGCGCAGCAGAAGAAGCAGAAGAAGGAGAAGGAGAAGGTGAAGTCTGGAGTGTGAAGCAGAAGAAGCAGAAGAAGGAGAAGGAGAAGGTGAAGTCTGGAGGGCGCAGCAGAAGAAGCAGAAGAAGGAGAATGAGAAGGTGAAGTCTGGAGGGTGAATCAGAAGAAGCAGAAGAAGGAGAAGGAGAAGGTGAAGTCTGGAGGTTGAATCAGAAGAAGTAGAAGAAGGAGAAGGAGAAGGTGAAGTCTGGAGGGTGAAGCAGAAGAAGTAGAAGAAGGAGAAGGAGAAGGTGAAGTCAGGAGGGTGAATCAGAAGAAGTAGAAGAAGGAGAAGGAGAAGGTGAAGTCAGGAGGGTGAATCAGAAGAAGCAGAAGAAGGAGAAGGAGAAGGTGAAGTCTGGAGGGTGAATCAGAAGAATCAGAAGAAGGAGAAGGAGAAGGTGAAGTCTGGAGGGTGAATCAGAAGAAGCAGAAGAAAGAGAAGGAGAAGGTGAAGTCTGGAGGGTGAAGCAGAAGAAACAGAAGAAGGAGAAGGTGAAGACTGGAGGGTGAATCGGAAGAAGTAGAAGAAGGAGAAGGAGAAGGTGAAGTCTGGAGGGTGAATCAGAAGAAGTAGAAGAAGGAGAAGGAGAAGTTGAAGTCTGGAGGGTGAATCAGAAGAAGCAGAAGAAGGAGAAGGAGAAGGTGAAGTCTGGAGGGTGAATCAGAAGAAGCAGAAGAAGGAGAAGGAGAAGATGAAGTCTGGAGGGTGAATCAGAAGAAGTAGAAGAAGGAGAAGGAGATGGTGAAGTCTGGAGGGTGAATCAGAAGAAGTAGAAGAAGGAGAAGGAGAAGATGAAGTCTGGAGGGTGAATCAGAAGAAACAGAAGAAGGAGAAGGAGAAGGTGAAGTCTGGAGGGTGAATCAGAAGAAGTAGAAGAAGGAGAAGGAGAAGGTGTAGTCTGGAGGGTGAATCAGAAGAAGTAGACGAAGGAGAAGGAGAAGGTGAAGTCTGGAGGGTGAATCAGAAGAAGCAGAAGAAGGAGAAGGAGAAGGTGAAGTCTGGAGGGTGAATCAGATGCAGTAGAAGAAGGAGAAGGAGAAGGTGAAGTCTGGAGGGTGAATCAGAAGAAGCAGAAGAAGGAGAAGGAGAAGGTGAAGTCTGGAGGGTGAATCAGAAGAAGCAGAAGAAGGAGAAGTTGAAGGTGAAGTCTGGAGGGTGAATCAGAAGAAGTAGAAGAAGGAGAAGGAGAAGTTGAAGTCTGGAGGGTGAAGCAGAAGAAGTAGAAGATGGAGAAGGAGAAGGTGAAGTCAGGAGGGTGAATCAGAAGAAGTAGAAGAAGGAGAAGGAGAAGGTGAAGTCAGGAGGGTGAATCAGAAGAAGCAGAAGATGGAGAAGTAGAAGGTGAAGTCTGGAGGGTGAATCAGAAGAATCAGAAGAAGGAGAAGGAGAAGGTGAAGTCTGGAGGGTGAATCAGAAGAAGCAGAGGAAGGAGAAGGAGAAGGTGAAGTCTGGAGGGTGAATCAGAAGAAGCAGAATAAGGAGAAGGAGAAGGTGAAGTCTGGAGGGTGAATCAGAAGAAGCAGAATAAGGAGAAGGAGAAGGTGAAGTCTGGAGGGTGAATCAGAAGAAGCAGAAGAAGGAGAAGGAGATGGTGAAGTCTGGAGGGTGAATCAGAAGAAGCAGAAGAAGGAGAAGGAGAAGGTGAAGTCTGGAGGGTGAAGCAGAAGAAGTAGAAGAAGGAGAAGGAGAAGGTGAAGTCAGGAGGGTGAATCAGAAGAAGTAGAAGAAGGAGAAGGAGAAGGTGAAGTCAGGAGGGTGAATCAGAAGAAGCAGAAGAAGGAGAAGGAGAAGGTGAAGTCTGGAGGGTGAATCAGAAGAATCAGAAGAAGGAGAAGGAGAAGGTGAAGTCTGGAGGGTGAATCAGAAGAAGCAGAAGAAAGAGAAGGAGAAGGTGAAGTCTGGAGGGTGAAGCAGAAGAAACAGAAGAAGGAGAAGGAGAAGGTGAAGACTGGAGGGTTATTCAGAAGAAGTAGAAGAAGGAGAAGGAGAAGGTGAAGTCTGGAGGGTGAATCAGAAGAAGTAGAAGAAGGAGAAGGAGAAGGTGAAGTCTGGAGGGTGAATCAGAAGAAGCAGAAGAAGGAGAAGGAGAAGGTGAAGTCTGGAGGGTGAATCAGAAGAAGCAGAAGAAGGAGAAGGAGAAGATGAAGTCTGGAGGGTGAATCGGAAGAAGTAGAAGAAGGAGAAGGAGAAGGTGAAGTCTGGAGGGTGAATCAGAAGAAGTAAAAGAAGGAGAAGGAGAAGTTGAAGTCTGGAGGGTGAATCAGAAGAAGCAGAAGAAGGAGAAGGAGAAGGTGAAGTCTGGAGGGTGAATCAGAAGAAGCAGAAGAAGGAGAAGGAGAAGATGAAGTCTGGAGGGTGAATCAGAAGAAGTAGAAGAAGGAGAATGAGAAGGTGAAGTCTGGAGGGTGAATCAGAAGAAGTAGAAGAAGGAGAAGGAGAAGATGAAGTCTGGAGGGTGAATCAGAAGAAACAGAAGAAGGAGGAGGAGAAGGTGAAGTCTGGAGGGTGAATCAGAAGAAGTAGAAGAAGGAGAAGGAGAAGGTGTAGTCTGGAGGGTGATTCAGAAGAAGTAGACGAAGGAGAAGGAGAAGGTGAAGTCTGGAGGGTGAATCAGAAGAAGCAGAAGAAGGAGAAGGAGAAGGTGAAGTCTGGAGGGTGAATCAGAAGAAGTAGAAGAAGGAGAAGGAGAAGGTGAAGTCTGGAGGGTGAATCAGAAGAAGCAGAAGAAGGAGAAGGAGAAGGTGAAGTCTGGAGGGTGAATCAGAAGAAGCAGAAGAAGGAGAAGGAGAAGGTGAAGTCTGGAGGGTGAATCAGAAGAAGTAGAAGAAGGAGAAGGAGAAGTTGGAGTCTGGAGGGTGAAGCAGAAGAAGTAGAAGATGGAGAAGGAGAAGGTGAAGTCAGGAGGGTGAATCAGAAGAAGTAGAAGAAGGAGAAGGAGAAGGTGAAGTCAGGAGGGTGAATCAGAAGAAGCAGAAGATGGAGAAGGAGAAGGTGAAGTCTGGAGGGTGAATCAGAAGAATCAGAAGAAGGAGAAGGAGAAGGTGAAGTCTGGAGGGTGAATCAGAAGAAGCAAAGGAAGGAGAAGGAGAAGGTGAAGTCTGGAGGGTGAATCAGAAGAAGCAGAATAAGGAGAAGGAGAAGGTGAAGTCTGGAGGGTGAATCAGAAGAAGCAGAATAAGGAGAAGGAGAAGGTGAAGTCTGGAGGGTGAATCAGAAGCAGTAGAAGAAGGAGAAGGAGAAGGTGAAGTCTGGAGGGTGAAGCAGAAGAAGTAGAAGAAGGAGAAGGAGAAGCTGAAGTCTGGAGGGTGAATCAGAAGAAGTAGAAGAAGGAGAAGGAGAAGGTGAAGTCAGGAGGGTGAATCAGAAGAAGCAGAAGAAGGAGAAGGAGAAGGTGAAGTCTGGAGGGTGAATCAGAAGAATCAGAAGAAGGAGAAGGAGAAGGTGAAGTCTGGAGGGTGAATCAGAAGAAGCAGAAGAAAGAGAAGGAGAAGGTGTAGTCTGGAGGGTGAAGCAGAAGAAACAGAAGAAGGAGAAGGAGAAGGTGAAGACTGGAGGGTGAATCATAAGAAGTAGAAGAAGGAGAAGGAGAAGGTGAAGTCTGGAGGGTGAATCAGAAGAAGTAGAAGAAGGAGAAGGAGAAGGTGAAGTCTGGAGGGTGAATCAGAAGAAGCAGAAGAAGGAGAAGGAGAAGGTGAAGTCTGGAGGGTGAATCAGAAGAAGCAGAAGAAGGAGAAGGAGAAGATGAAGTCTGGAGGGTGAATCAGAAGAAGTAGAAGAAGGAGAAGGAGAAGGTGAAGTCTGGAGGGTGAATCAGAAGTAGTAGAAGAAGGAGAAGGAGAAGGTGAAGTCTGGAGGGTGAATCAGAAGAAACAGAAGAAGGAGAAGGAGAAGGTGAAGTCTGGAGGGTGAATCAGAAGAAGTAGAAGAAGGAGAAGGAGAAGGTGTAGTCTGGAGGGTGAATCAGAAGAAGTAGACGAAGGAGAAGGAGAAGGTGAAGTCTGGAGGGTGAATCAGAAGAAGCAGAAGAAGGAGATGGAGAAGGTGAAGTCTGGAGGGTGAATCAGAAGAAGTAGAAGAAGGAGAAGGAGAAGGTGAAGTCTGGAGGGTGAATCAGAAGAAGCAGAAGAAGAAGAAGGAGAAGGTGAAGTCTGGAGGGTGAATCAGAAGAAGAAGAAGAAGGAGAAGGAGAAGCTGAAGTCTGGAGGGTGATTCAGAAGAAGCAGAATAAGGAGAAGGAGAAGGTGATGTCTGGAGGGTGAATCAGAAGAAACAGAAGAAGGAGAAGGAGAAGGTGAAGTCTGGAGGGTGAATCAGAAGAAGTAGAAGAAGGAGAAGGAGAAGGTGAAGTCTGGAGGGTGAATCAGAAGAAGTAGAAGAAGGAGAAGGAGAAGGTGAAGTCTGGAGGGTGAATCAGAAGAAGTAGAAGAAGGAGAAGGAGAAGGTGAAGTCTGGAGGGGGAAGCAGAAGAAGTAGAAGAAGGAGAAGGAGAAGGTGAAGTCAGGAGGGTGAATCAGAAGATGTAGAAGAAGGAGAAGGAGAAGGTGAAGTCAGGAGGGTGAATCAGAAGAAGCAGAAGAAGGAGAAGGAGAAGGTGAAGTCTGGAGGGTGAATCAGAAGAATCAGAAGAAGGAGAAGGAGAAGGTGAAGTCTGGAGGGTGAATCAGAAGAAGTAGAAGAAGGAGAAGGAGAAGGTGAAGTCTGGAGGGTGAATCAGAAGAAGCAGAAGAAGGAGAAGGAGAAGGTGAAGTCTGGAGGGTGAATCAGAAGAAGTAGACGAAGGAGAAGGAGAAGGTGAAGTCTGGAGGGTGAATCAGAAGAAGCAGAAGAAGGAGATGGAGAAGGTGAAGTCTGGAGGGTGAATCAGAAGAAGTAGAAGAAGGAGAAGGTGAAGGTGAAGTCTGCAGGGTGAATCAGAAGAAGCAGAAGAAGGAGAAGGAGAAGGTGAAGTCTGGAGGGTGAATCAGAAGAAGCAGAAGAAGGAGAAGGAGAAGGTGAAGTCTGGAGGGTGATTCAGAAGAAGCAGAATAAGGAGAAGGAGAAGGTGAAGTCTGGAGGGTGAATCAGAAGAAGCAGAAGAAGGAGAAGGAGAAGGTGAAGTCTGGAGGGTGAATCAGAAGAAGTAGAAGAAGGAGAAGGAGAAGGTGAAGTCTGGAGGGTGAATCAGAAGAAGTAGAAGAAGGAGAAGGAGAAGGTGAAGTCTGGAGGGTGAATCAGAAGAAGTAGAAGAAGGAGAAGGAGAAGGTGAAGTCTGGAGGTTGAAGCAGAAGAAGTAGAAGAAGGAGAAGGAGAAGGTGAAGTCAGGAGGGTGAATCAGAAGATGTAGAAGAAGGAGAAGGAGAAGGTGAAGTCAGGAGGGTGAATCAGAAGAAGCAGAAGAAGGAGAAGGAGAAGGTGAAGTCTGGAGGGTGAATCAGAAGAAGTAGAAGAAGGAGAAGGAGAAGGTGAAGTCTGGAGGGTGAATCAGAAGAAGCAGAAGAAGGAGAAGGAGAAGGTGAAGTCTGGAGGGTGAATCAGAAGAAGCAGAAGAAGGAGAAGGAGAAGGTGAAGTCTGGAGGGTGAATCAGAAGAAGCAGAAGAAGGAGAAGGAGAAGGTGAAGTCTGGAGGGTGAAGCAGAAGAAGCAGAAGAAAGAGAAGGAGAAGGTGAAGTCTGGAGGGTGAAGCAGAAGATACAGAAGAAGGAGAAGGAGAAGGTGAAGACTGGAGGGTCAATCAGAAGAAGTAGAAGAAGGAGAAGGAGAAGGTGAAGTCTGGAGGGTGAATCAGAAGAAGTAGAAGAAGGAGAAGGAGAAGGTGAAGTCTGGAGGGTGAATCAGAAGAAGCAGAAGAAGGAGAAGGAGAAGGTGAAGTCTGGAGGGTGAATCAGAAGAAGTAGAAGAAGGAGAAGGAGAAGGTGAAGTCTGGAGGGTGAATCAGAAGAAGCAGAAGAAGGAGAAGGAGAAGGTGAAGTCTGGAGGGTGAATCAGAAGAAGCAGAAGAAGGAGAAGGAGAAGATGAAGTCTGGAGGGTGAATCGGAAGAAGTAGAAGAAGGAGAAGGAGAAGGTGAAGTCTGGAGGGTGAATCAGAAGAAGTAAAAGAAGGAGAAGGAGAAGTTGAAGTCTGGAGGGTGAATCAGAAGAAGCATAAGAAGGAGAAGGAGAAGGTGAAGTCTGGAGGGTGAATCAGAAGAAGCAGAAGAAGGAGAAGGAGAAGATGAAGTCTGGAGGGTGAATCAGAAGAAGTAGAAGAAGGAGAATGAGAAGGTGAAGTCTGGAGGGTGAATCAGAAGAAGTAGAAGAAGGAGAAGGAGAAGATGAAGTCTGGAGGGTGAATCAGAAGAAACAGAAGAAGGAGGAGGAGAAGGTGAAGTCTGGAGGGTGAATCAGAAGAAGTAGAAGAAGGAGAAGGAGAAGGTGAAGTCTGGAGGGTGAATCAGAAGAAGTAGAAGAAGGAGAAGGAGAAGGTGAAGTCTGGAGGGTGAATCAGAAGAAGTAGAAGAAGGAGAAGGAGAAGGTGAAGTCTGGAGGTTGAAGCAGAAGAAGTAGAAGAAGGAGAAGGAGAAGGTGAAGTCAGGAGGGTGAATCAGAAGATGTAGAAGAAGGAGAAGGAGAAGGTGAAGTCAGGAGGGTGAATCAGAAGAAGCAGAAGAAGGAGAAGGAGAAGGTGAAGTCTGGAGGGTGAATCAGAAGAAGTAGAAGAAGGAGAAGGAGAAGGTGAAGTCTGGAGGGTGAATCAGAAGAAGCAGAAGAAGGAGAAGGAGAAGGTGAAGTCTGGAGGGTGAATCAGAAGAAGCAGAAGAAGGAGAAGGAGAAGGTGAAGTCTGGAGGGTGAATCAGAAGAAGCAGAAGAAGGAGAAGGAGAAGGTGAAGTCTGGAGGGTGAAGCAGAAGAAGCAGAAGAAAGAGAAGGAGAAGGTGAAGTCTGGAGGGTGAAGCAGAAGATACAGAAGAAGGAGAAGGAGAAGGTGAAGACTGGAGGGTCAATCAGAAGAAGTAGAAGAAGGAGAAGGAGAAGGTGAAGTCTGGAGGGTGAATCAGAAGAAGTAGAAGAAGGAGAAGGAGAAGGTGAAGTCTGGAGGGTGAATCAGAAGAAGCAGAAGAAGGAGAAGGAGAAGGTGAAGTCTGGAGGGTGAATCAGAAGAAGTAGAAGAAGGAGAAGGAGAAGGTGAAGTCTGGAGGGTGAATCAGAAGAAGCAGAAGAAGGAGAAGGAGAAGGTGAAGTCTGGAGGGTGAATCAGAAGAAGCAGAAGAAGGAGAAGGAGAAGATGAAGTCTGGAGGGTGAATCGGAAGAAGTAGAAGAAGGAGAAGGAGAAGGTGAAGTCTGGAGGGTGAATCAGAAGAAGTAAAAGAAGGAGAAGGAGAAGTTGAAGTCTGGAGGGTGAATCAGAAGAAGCATAAGAAGGAGAAGGAGAAGGTGAAGTCTGGAGGGTGAATCAGAAGAAGCAGAAGAAGGAGAAGGAGAAGATGAAGTCTGGAGGGTGAATCAGAAGAAGTAGAAGAAGGAGAATGAGAAGGTGAAGTCTGGAGGGTGAATCAGAAGAAGTAGAAGAAGGAGAAGGAGAAGATGAAGTCTGGAGGGTGAATCAGAAGAAACAGAAGAAGGAGGAGGAGAAGGTGAAGTCTGGAGGGTGAATCAGAAGAAGTAGAAGAAGGAGAAGGAGAAGGTGTAGTCTGGAGGGTGATTCAGAAGAAGTAGACGAAGGAGAAGGAGAAGGTGAAGTCTGGAGGGTGAATCAGAAGAAGCAGAAGAAGGAGAAGGAGAAGGTGAAGTCTGGAGGGTGAATCAGAAGAAGTAGAAGAAGGAGAAGGAGAAGGTGAAGTCTGGAGGGTGAATCAGAAGAAGCAGAAGAAGGAGAAGGAGAAGGTGAAGTCTGGAGGGTGAATCAGAAGAAGCAGAAGAAGGAGAAGGAGAAGGTGAAGTCTGGAGGGTGAATCAGAAGAAGTAGAAGAAGGAGAAGGAGAAGTTGGAGTCTGGAGGGTGAAGCAGAAGAAGTAGAAGATGGAGAAGGAGAAGGTGAAGTCAGGAGGGTGAATCAGAAGAAGTAGAAGAAGGAGAAGGAGAAGGTGAAGTCAGTAGGGTGAATCAGAAGAAGCAGAAGATGGAGAAGGAGAAGGTGAAGTCTGGAGGGTGAATCAGAAGAATCAGAAGAAGGAGAAGGAGAAGGTGAAGTCTGGAGGGTGAATCAGAAGAAGCAAAGGAAGGAGAAGGAGAAGGTGAAGTCTGGAGGGTGAATCAGAAGAAGCAGAATAAGGAGAAGGAGAAGGTGAAGTCTGGAGGGTGAATCAGAAGAAGCAGAATAAGGAGAAGGAGAAGGTGAAGTCTGGAGGGTGAATCAGAAGCAGTAGAAGAAGGAGAAGGAGAAGGTGAAGTCTGGAGGGTGAAGCAGAAGAAGTAGAAGAAGGAGAAGGAGAAGCTGAAGTCTGGAGGGTGAATCAGAAGAAGTAGAAGAAGGAGAAGGAGAAGGTGAAGTCAGGAGGGTGAATCAGAAGAAGCAGAAGAAGGAGAAGGAGAAGGTGAAGTCTGGAGGGTGAATCAGAAGAATCAGAAGAAGGAGAAGGAGAAGGTGAAGTCTGGAGGGTGAATCAGAAGAAGCAGAAGAAAGAGAAGGAGAAGGTGTAGTCTGGAGGGTGAAGCAGAAGAAACAGAAGAAGGAGAAGGAGAAGGTGAAGACTGGAGGGTGAATCATAAGAAGTAGAAGAAGGAGAAGGAGAAGGTGAAGTCTGGAGGGTGAATCAGAAGAAGTAGAAGAAGGAGAAGGAGAAGGTGAAGTCTGGAGGGTGAATCAGAAGAAGCAGAAGAAGGAGAAGGAGAAGGTGAAGTCTGGAGGGTGAATCAGAAGAAGCAGAAGAAGGAGAAGGAGAAGATGAAGTCTGGAGGGTGAATCAGAAGAAGTAGAAGAAGGAGAAGGAGAAGGTGAAGTCTGGAGGGTGAATCAGAAGTAGTAGAAGAAGGAGAAGGAGAAGGTGAAGTCTGGAGGGTGAATCAGAAGAAACAGAAGAAGGAGAAGGAGAAGGTGAAGTCTGGAGGGTGAATCAGAAGAAGTAGAAGAAGGAGAAGGAGAAGGTGTAGTCTGGAGGGTGAATCAGAAGAAGTAGACGAAGGAGAAGGAGAAGGTGAAGTCTGGAGGGTGAATCAGAAGAAGCAGAAGAAGGAGATGGAGAAGGTGAAGTCTGGAGGGTGAATCAGAAGAAGTAGAAGAAGGAGAAGGAGAAGGTGAAGTCTGGAGGGTGAATCAGAAGAAGCAGAAGAAGAAGAAGGAGAAGGTGAAGTCTGGAGGGTGAATCAGAAGAAGTAGAAGAAGGAGAAGGAGAAGTTGGAGTCTGGAGGGTGAAGCAGAAGAAGTAGAAGATGGAGAAGGAGAAGGTGAAGTCAGGAGGGTGAATCAGAAGAAGTAGAAGAAGGAGAAGGAGAAGGTGAAGTCAGGAGGGTGAATCAGAAGAAGCAGAAGATGGAGAAGGAGAAGGTGAAGTCTGGAGGGTGAATCAGAAGAATCAGAAGAAGGAGAAGGAGAAGGTGAAGTCTGGAGGGTGAATCAGAAGAAGCAAAGGAAGGAGAAGGAGAAGGTGAAGTCTGGAGGGTGAATCAGAAGAAGCAGAATAAGGAGAAGGAGAAGGTGAAGTCTGGAGGGTGAATCAGAAGAAGCAGAATAAGGAGAAGGAGAAGGTGAAGTCTGGAGGGTGAATCAGAAGCAGTAGAAGAAGGAGAAGGAGAAGGTGAAGTCTGGAGGGTGAAGCAGAAGAAGTAGAAGAAGGAGAAGGAGAAGCTGAAGTCTGGAGGGTGAATCAGAAGAAGTAGAAGAAGGAGAAGGAGAAGGTGAAGTCAGGAGGGTGAATCAGAAGAAGCAGAAGAAGGAGAAGGAGAAGGTGAAGTCTGGAGGGTGAATCAGAAGAATCAGAAGAAGGAGAAGGAGAAGGTGAAGTCTGGAGGGTGAATCAGAAGAAGCAGAAGAAAGAGAAGGAGAAGGTGTAGTCTGGAGGGTGAAGCAGAAGAAACAGAAGAAGGAGAAGGAGAAGGTGAAGACTGGAGGGTGAATCATAAGAAGTAGAAGAAGGAGAAGGAGAAGGTGAAGTCTGGAGGGTGAATCAGAAGAAGTAGAAGAAGGAGAAGGAGAAGGTGAAGTCTGGAGGGTGAATCAGAAGAAGCAGAAGAAGGAGAAGGAGAAGGTGAAGTCTGGAGGGTGAATCAGAAGAAGCAGAAGAAGGAGAAGGAGAAGATGAAGTCTGGAGGGTGAATCAGAAGAAGTAGAAGAAGGAGAAGGAGAAGGTGAAGTCTGGAGGGTGAATCAGAAGTAGTAGAAGAAGGAGAAGGAGAAGGTGAAGTCTGGAGGGTGAATCAGAAGAAACAGAAGAAGGAGAAGGAGAAGGTGAAGTCTGGAGGGTGAATCAGAAGAAGTAGAAGAAGGAGAAGGAGAAGGTGTAGTCTGGAGGGTGAATCAGAAGAAGTAGACGAAGGAGAAGGAGAAGGTGAAGTCTGGAGGGTGAATCAGAAGAAGCAGAAGAAGGAGATGGAGAAGGTGAAGTCTGGAGGGTGAATCAGAAGAAGTAGAAGAAGGAGAAGGAGAAGGTGAAGTCTGGAGGGTGAATCAGAAGAAGCAGAAGAAGAAGAAGGAGAAGGTGAAGTCTGGAGGGTGAATCAGAAGAAGAAGAAGAAGGAGAAGGAGAAGCTGAAGTCTGGAGGGTGATTCAGAAGAAGCAGAATAAGGAGAAGGAGAAGGTGATGTCTGGAGGGTGAATCAGAAGAAACAGAAGAAGGAGAAGGAGAAGGTGAAGTCTGGAGGGTGAATCAGAAGAAGTAGAAGAAGGAGAAGGAGAAGGTGAAGTCTGGAGGGTGAATCAGAAGAAGTAGAAGAAGGAGAAGGAGAAGGTGAAGTCTGGAGGGTGAATCAGAAGAAGTAGAAGAAGGAGAAGGAGAAGGTGAAGTCTGGAGGGGGAAGCAGAAGAAGTAGAAGAAGGAGAAGGAGAAGGTGAAGTCAGGAGGGTGAATCAGAAGATGTAGAAGAAGGAGAAGGAGAAGGTGAAGTCAGGAGGGTGAATCAGAAGAAGCAGAAGAAGGAGAAGGAGAAGGTGAAGTCTGGAGGGTGAATCAGAAGAATCAGAAGAAGGAGAAGGAGAAGGTGAAGTCTGGAGGGTGAATCAGAAGAAGTAGAAGAAGGAGAAGGAGAAGGTGAAGTCTGGAGGGTGAATCAGAAGAAGCAGAAGAAGGAGAAGGAGAAGGTGAAGTCTGGAGGGTGAATCAGAAGAAGTAGACGAAGGAGAAGGAGAAGGTGAAGTCTGGAGGGTGAATCAGAAGAAGCAGAAGAAGGAGATGGAGAAGGTGAAGTCTGGAGGGTGAATCAGAAGAAGTAGAAGAAGGAGAAGGTGAAGGTGAAGTCTGCAGGGTGAATCAGAAGAAGCAGAAGAAGGAGAAGGAGAAGGTGAAGTCTGGAGGGTGAATCAGAAGAAGCAGAAGAAGGAGAAGGAGAAGGTGAAGTCTGGAGGGTGATTCAGAAGAAGCAGAATAAGGAGAAGGAGAAGTTGAAGTCTGGAGGGTGAATCAGAAGAAGCAGAAGAAGGAGAAGGAGAAGGTGAAGTCTGGAGGGTGAATCAGAAGAAGTAGAAGAAGGAGAAGGAGAAGGTGAAGTCTGGAGGGTGAATCAGAAGAAGTAGAAGAAGGAGAAGGAGAAGGTGAAGTCTGGAGGGTGAATCAGAAGAAGTAGAAGAAGGAGAAGGAGAAGGTGAAGTCTGGAGGTTGAAGCAGAAGAAGTAGAAGAAGGAGAAGGAGAAGGTGAAGTCAGGAGGGTGAATCAGAAGATGTAGAAGAAGGAGAAGGAGAAGGTGAAGTCAGGAGGGTGAATCAGAAGAAGCAGAAGAAGGAGAAGGAGAAGGTGAAGTCTGGAGGGTGAATCAGAAGAAGTAGAAGAAGGAGAAGGAGAAGGTGAAGTCTGGAGGGTGAATCAGAAGAAGCAGAAGAAGGAGAAGGAGAAGGTGAAGTCTGGAGGGTGAATCAGAAGAAGCAGAAGAAGGAGAAGGAGAAGGTGAAGTCTGGAGGGTGAATCAGAAGAAGCAGAAGAAGGAGAAGGAGAAGGTGAAGTCTGGAGGGTGAAGCAGAAGAAGCAGAAGAAAGAGAAGGAGAAGGTGAAGTCTGGAGGGTGAAGCAGAAGATACAGAAGAAGGAGAAGGAGAAGGTGAAGACTGGAGGGTCAATCAGAAGAAGTAGAAGAAGGAGAAGGAGAAGGTGAAGTCTGGAGGGTGAATCAGAAGAAGTAGAAGAAGGAGAAGGAGAAGGTGAAGTCTGGAGGGTGAATCAGAAGAAGCAGAAGAAGGAGATGGAGAAGGTGAAGTCTGGAGGGTGAATCAGAAGAAGTAGAAGAAGGAGAAGGAGAAGGTGAAGTCTGGAGGGTGAATCAGAAGAAGCAGAAGAAGAAGAAGGAGAAGGTGAAGTCTGGAGGGTGAATCAGAAGAAGAAGAAGAAGGAGAAGGAGAAGCTGAAGTCTGGAGGGTGATTCAGAAGAAGCAGAATAAGGAGAAGGAGAAGGTGATGTCTGGAGGGTGAATCAGAAGAAACAGAAGAAGGAGAAGGAGAAGGTGAAGTCTGGAGGGTGAATCAGAAGAAGTAGAAGAAGGAGAAGGAGAAGGTGAAGTCTGGAGGGTGAATCAGAAGAAGTAGAAGAAGGAGAAGGAGAAGGTGAAGTCTGGAGGGTGAATCAGAAGAAGTAGAAGAAGGAGAAGGAGAAGGTGAAGTCTGGAGGGGGAAGCAGAAGAAGTAGAAGAAGGAGAAGGAGAAGGTGAAGTCAGGAGGGTGAATCAGAAGATGTAGAAGAAGGAGAAGGAGAAGGTGAAGTCAGGAGGGTGAATCAGAAGAAGCAGAAGAAGGAGAAGGAGAAGGTGAAGTCTGGAGGGTGAATCAGAAGAATCAGAAGAAGGAGAAGGAGAAGGTGAAGTCTGGAGGGTGAATCAGAAGAAGTAGAAGAAGGAGAAGGAGAAGGTGAAGTCTGGAGGGTGAATCAGAAGAAGCAGAAGAAGGAGAAGGAGAAGGTGAAGTCTGGAGGGTGAATCAGAAGAAGTAGACGAAGGAGAAGGAGAAGGTGAAGTCTGGAGGGTGAATCAGAAGAAGCAGAAGAAGGAGATGGAGAAGGTGAAGTCTGGAGGGTGAATCAGAAGAAGTAGAAGAAGGAGAAGGTGAAGGTGAAGTCTGCAGGGTGAATCAGAAGAAGCAGAAGAAGGAGAAGGAGAAGGTGAAGTCTGGAGGGTGAATCAGAAGAAGCAGAAGAAGGAGAAGGAGAAGGTGAAGTCTGGAGGGTGATTCAGAAGAAGCAGAATAAGGAGAAGGAGAAGTTGAAGTCTGGAGGGTGAATCAGAAGAAGCAGAAGAAGGAGAAGGAGAAGGTGAAGTCTGGAGGGTGAATCAGAAGAAGTAGAAGAAGGAGAAGGAGAAGGTGAAGTCTGGAGGGTGAATCAGAAGAAGTAGAAGAAGGAGAAGGAGAAGGTGAAGTCTGGAGGGTGAATCAGAAGAAGTAGAAGAAGGAGAAGGAGAAGGTGAAGTCTGGAGGTTGAAGCAGAAGAAGTAGAAGAAGGAGAAGGAGAAGGTGAAGTCAGGAGGGTGAATCAGAAGATGTAGAAGAAGGAGAAGGAGAAGGTGAAGTCAGGAGGGTGAATCAGAAGAAGCAGAAGAAGGAGAAGGAGAAGGTGAAGTCTGGAGGGTGAATCAGAAGAAGTAGAAGAAGGAGAAGGAGAAGGTGAAGTCTGGAGGGTGAATCAGAAGAAGCAGAAGAAGGAGAAGGAGAAGGTGAAGTCTGGAGGGTGAATCAGAAGAAGCAGAAGAAGGAGAAGGAGAAGGTGAAGTCTGGAGGGTGAATCAGAAGAAGCAGAAGAAGGAGAAGGAGAAGGTGAAGTCTGGAGGGTGAAGCAGAAGAAGCAGAAGAAAGAGAAGGAGAAGGTGAAGTCTGGAGGGTGAAGCAGAAGATACAGAAGAAGGAGAAGGAGAAGGTGAAGACTGGAGGGTCAATCAGAAGAAGTAGAAGAAGGAGAAGGAGAAGGTGAAGTCTGGAGGGTGAATCAGAAGAAGTAGAAGAAGGAGAAGGAGAAGGTGAAGTCTGGAGGGTGAATCAGAAGAAGCAGAAGAAGGAGAAGGAGAAGGTGAAGTCTGGAGGGTGAATCAGAAGAAGTAGAAGAAGGAGAAGGAGAAGGTGAAGTCTGGAGGGTGAAGCAGAAGAAGTAGAAGAAGGAGAAGGAGAAGGTGAAGTCTGGAGGGTGAATCAGAAGAAGTAGAAGAAGGAGAAGGAGAAGGTGAAGTCTGGAGGGTGAATCAGAAGAAGCAGAAGAAGGAGAAGGAGAAGGTGAAGACTGGAGGGTGAATCAGAAGAAGCAGAAAAAGGAGAAGGAGAAGATGAAGTCTGGAGGGTGAATCAGAAGAAGTAGAAGAAGGAGAAGGAGAAGTTGAGGTCTGGAGGGTGAATCAGAAGAAGCAGAATAAGGAGAAGGAGAAGGTGAAGTCTGGAGGGTGAATCAGAAGAAGCAGAATAAGGAGAAGGAGAAGGTGAAGTCTGGAGGGTGAATCAGAAGCAGTAGAAGAAGGAGAAGGAGAAGGTGAAGTCTGGAGGGTGAAGCAGAAGAAGTAGAAGAAGGAGAAGGAGAAGCTGAAGTCTGGAGGGTGAATCAGAAGAAGTAGAAGAAGGAGAAGGAGAAGGTGAAGTCAGGAGGGTGAATCAGAAGAAGCAGAAGAAGGAGAAGGAGAAGGTGAAGTCTGGAGGGTGAATCAGAAGAATCAGAAGAAGGAGAAGGAGAAGGTGAAGTCTGGAGGGTGAATCAGAAGAAGCAGAAGAAAGAGAAGGAGAAGGTGTAGTCTGGAGGGTGAAGCAGAAGAAACAGAAGAAGGAGAAGGAGAAGGTGAAGACTGGAGGGTGAATCATAAGAAGTAGAAGAAGGAGAAGGAGAAGGTGAAGTCTGGAGGGTGAATCAGAAGAAGTAGAAGAAGGAGAAGGAGAAGGTGAAGTCTGGAGGGTGAATCAGAAGAAGCAGAAGAAGGAGAAGGAGAAGGTGAAGTCTGGAGGGTGAATCAGAAGAAGCAGAAGAAGGAGAAGGAGAAGATGAAGTCTGGAGGGTGAATCAGAAGAAGTAGAAGAAGGAGAAGGAGAAGGTGAAGTCTGGAGGGTGAATCAGAAGTAGTAGAAGAAGGAGAAGGAGAAGGTGAAGTCTGGAGGGTGAATCAGAAGAAACAGAAGAAGGAGAAGGAGAAGGTGAAGTCTGGAGGGTGAATCAGAAGAAGTAGAAGAAGGAGAAGGAGAAGGTGTAGTCTGGAGGGTGAATCAGAAGAAGTAGACGAAGGAGAAGGAGAAGGTGAAGTCTGGAGGGTGAATCAGAAGAAGCAGAAGAAGGAGATGGAGAAGGTGAAGTCTGGAGGGTGAATCAGAAGAAGTAGAAGAAGGAGAAGGAGAAGGTGAAGTCTGGAGGGTGAATCAGAAGAAGCAGAAGAAGAAGAAGGAGAAGGTGAAGTCTGGAGGGTGAATCAGAAGAAGTAGAAGAAGGAGAAGGAGAAGTTGGAGTCTGGAGGGTGAAGCAGAAGAAGTAGAAGATGGAGAAGGAGAAGGTGAAGTCAGGAGGGTGAATCAGAAGAAGTAGAAGAAGGAGAAGGAGAAGGTGAAGTCAGGAGGGTGAATCAGAAGAAGCAGAAGATGGAGAAGGAGAAGGTGAAGTCTGGAGGGTGAATCAGAAGAATCAGAAGAAGGAGAAGGAGAAGGTGAAGTCTGGAGGGTGAATCAGAAGAAGCAAAGGAAGGAGAAGGAGAAGGTGAAGTCTGGAGGGTGAATCAGAAGAAGCAGAATAAGGAGAAGGAGAAGGTGAAGTCTGGAGGGTGAATCAGAAGAAGCAGAATAAGGAGAAGGAGAAGGTGAAGTCTGGAGGGTGAATCAGAAGCAGTAGAAGAAGGAGAAGGAGAAGGTGAAGTCTGGAGGGTGAAGCAGAAGAAGTAGAAGAAGGAGAAGGAGAAGCTGAAGTCTGGAGGGTGAATCAGAAGAAGTAGAAGAAGGAGAAGGAGAAGGTGAAGTCAGGAGGGTGAATCAGAAGAAGCAGAAGAAGGAGAAGGAGAAGGTGAAGTCTGGAGGGTGAATCAGAAGAATCAGAAGAAGGAGAAGGAGAAGGTGAAGTCTGGAGGGTGAATCAGAAGAAGCAGAAGAAAGAGAAGGAGAAGGTGTAGTCTGGAGGGTGAAGCAGAAGAAACAGAAGAAGGAGAAGGAGAAGGTGAAGACTGGAGGGTGAATCATAAGAAGTAGAAGAAGGAGAAGGAGAAGGTGAAGTCTGGAGGGTGAATCAGAAGAAGTAGAAGAAGGAGAAGGAGAAGGTGAAGTCTGGAGGGTGAATCAGAAGAAGCAGAAGAAGGAGAAGGAGAAGGTGAAGTCTGGAGGGTGAATCAGAAGAAGCAGAAGAAGGAGAAGGAGAAGATGAAGTCTGGAGGGTGAATCAGAAGAAGTAGAAGAAGGAGAAGGAGAAGGTGAAGTCTGGAGGGTGAATCAGAAGTAGTAGAAGAAGGAGAAGGAGAAGGTGAAGTCTGGAGGGTGAATCAGAAGAAACAGAAGAAGGAGAAGGAGAAGGTGAAGTCTGGAGGGTGAATCAGAAGAAGTAGAAGAAGGAGAAGGAGAAGGTGTAGTCTGGAGGGTGAATCAGAAGAAGTAGACGAAGGAGAAGGAGAAGGTGAAGTCTGGAGGGTGAATCAGAAGAAGCAGAAGAAGGAGATGGAGAAGGTGAAGTCTGGAGGGTGAATCAGAAGAAGTAGAAGAAGGAGAAGGAGAAGGTGAAGTCTGGAGGGTGAATCAGAAGAAGCAGAAGAAGAAGAAGGAGAAGGTGAAGTCTGGAGGGTGAATCAGAAGAAGAAGAAGAAGGAGAAGGAGAAGCTGAAGTCTGGAGGGTGATTCAGAAGAAGCAGAATAAGGAGAAGGAGAAGGTGATGTCTGGAGGGTGAATCAGAAGAAACAGAAGAAGGAGAAGGAGAAGGTGAAGTCTGGAGGGTGAATCAGAAGAAGTAGAAGAAGGAGAAGGAGAAGGTGAAGTCTGGAGGGTGAATCAGAAGAAGTAGAAGAAGGAGAAGGAGAAGGTGAAGTCTGGAGGGTGAATCAGAAGAAGTAGAAGAAGGAGAAGGAGAAGGTGAAGTCTGGAGGGGGAAGCAGAAGAAGTAGAAGAAGGAGAAGGAGAAGGTGAAGTCAGGAGGGTGAATCAGAAGATGTAGAAGAAGGAGAAGGAGAAGGTGAAGTCAGGAGGGTGAATCAGAAGAAGCAGAAGAAGGAGAAGGAGAAGGTGAAGTCTGGAGGGTGAATCAGAAGAATCAGAAGAAGGAGAAGGAGAAGGTGAAGTCTGGAGGGTGAATCAGAAGAAGTAGAAGAAGGAGAAGGAGAAGGTGAAGTCTGGAGGGTGAATCAGAAGAAGCAGAAGAAGGAGAAGGAGAAGGTGAAGTCTGGAGGGTGAATCAGAAGAAGTAGACGAAGGAGAAGGAGAAGGTGAAGTCTGGAGGGTGAATCAGAAGAAGCAGAAGAAGGAGATGGAGAAGGTGAAGTCTGGAGGGTGAATCAGAAGAAGTAGAAGAAGGAGAAGGTGAAGGTGAAGTCTGCAGGGTGAATCAGAAGAAGCAGAAGAAGGAGAAGGAGAAGGTGAAGTCTGGAGGGTGAATCAGAAGAAGCAGAAGAAGGAGAAGGAGAAGGTGAAGTCTGGAGGGTGATTCAGAAGAAGCAGAATAAGGAGAAGGAGAAGTTGAAGTCTGGAGGGTGAATCAGAAGAAGCAGAAGAAGGAGAAGGAGAAGGTGAAGTCTGGAGGGTGAATCAGAAGAAGTAGAAGAAGGAGAAGGAGAAGGTGAAGTCTGGAGGGTGAATCAGAAGAAGTAGAAGAAGGAGAAGGAGAAGGTGAAGTCTGGAGGGTGAATCAGAAGAAGTAGAAGAAGGAGAAGGAGAAGGTGAAGTCTGGAGGTTGAAGCAGAAGAAGTAGAAGAAGGAGAAGGAGAAGGTGAAGTCAGGAGGGTGAATCAGAAGATGTAGAAGAAGGAGAAGGAGAAGGTGAAGTCAGGAGGGTGAATCAGAAGAAGCAGAAGAAGGAGAAGGAGAAGGTGAAGTCTGGAGGGTGAATCAGAAGAAGTAGAAGAAGGAGAAGGAGAAGGTGAAGTCTGGAGGGTGAATCAGAAGAAGCAGAAGAAGGAGAAGGAGAAGGTGAAGTCTGGAGGGTGAATCAGAAGAAGCAGAAGAAGGAGAAGGAGAAGGTGAAGTCTGGAGGGTGAATCAGAAGAAGCAGAAGAAGGAGAAGGAGAAGGTGAAGTCTGGAGGGTGAAGCAGAAGAAGCAGAAGAAAGAGAAGGAGAAGGTGAAGTCTGGAGGGTGAAGCAGAAGATACAGAAGAAGGAGAAGGAGAAGGTGAAGACTGGAGGGTCAATCAGAAGAAGTAGAAGAAGGAGAAGGAGAAGGTGAAGTCTGGAGGGTGAATCAGAAGAAGTAGAAGAAGGAGAAGGAGAAGGTGAAGTCTGGAGGGTGAATCAGAAGAAGCAGAAGAAGGAGAAGGAGAAGGTGAAGTCTGGAGGGTGAATCAGAAGAAGTAGAAGAAGGAGAAGGAGAAGGTGAAGTCTGGAGGGTGAAGCAGAAGAAGTAGAAGAAGGAGAAGGAGAAGGTGAAGTCTGGAGGGTGAATCAGAAGAAGTAGAAGAAGGAGAAGGAGAAGGTGAAGTCTGGAGGGTGAATCAGAAGAAGCAGAAGAAGGAGAAGGAGAAGGTGAAGACTGGAGGGTGAATCAGAAGAAGCAGAAAAAGGAGAAGGAGAAGATGAAGTCTGGAGGGTGAATCAGAAGAAGTAGAAGAAGGAGAAGGAGAAGTTGAGGTCTGGAGGGTGAATCAGAAGAAGCAGAAGAAGGAGAAGGAGAAGGTGAAGTCTGGAGGGTGAATCAGAAGAAGCAGAAGAAGGAGAAGGAGAAGGTGAAGTCTGGAGGGTGAATCAGAAGAAGCAGAAGAAGGAGAAGGAGAAGGTGAAGTCAGGAGGGTGAATCAGAAGAAGCAGAAGAAGGAGAAGGAGAAGGTGAAGTTAGGAGGGTGAATCAGAAGAAGCAGAAGAAGGAGAAGGAGCAGGTGAAGTCAGGGGGGTGTAGCAGAAGAAGTAGAAGAAGGAGAAGGAGAAGGTGAAGTCAGGACGGTGAAGCAGAAGAAGCAGAAGAAGGAGAAGGAGAAGGTGAAGCCTGGAGGGCGCAGCAGAAGAAGCAGAAGAAGGAGAAGGAGAAGGTGAAGTCTGGAGTGTGAAGCAGAAGAAGCAGAAGAAGGAGAAGGAGAAGGTGAAGTCTGGAGGGCGCAGCAGAAGAAGCAGAAGAAGGAGAATGAGAAGGTGAAGTCTGGAGGGTGAATCAGAAGAAGCAGAAGAAGGAGAAGGAGAAGGTGAAGTCTGGAGGTTGAATCAGAAGAAGTAGAAGAAGGAGAAGGAGAAGGTGAAGTCTGGAGGGTGAAGCAGAAGAAGTAGAAGAAGGAGAAGGAGAAGGTGAAGTCAGGAGGGTGAATCAGAAGAAGTAGAAGAAGGAGAAGGAGAAGGTGAAGTCAGGAGGGTGAATCAGAAGAAGCAGAAGAAGGAGAAGGAGAAGGTGAAGTCTGGAGGGTGAATCAGAAGAATCAGAAGAAGGAGAAGGAGAAGGTGAAGTCTGGAGGGTGAATCAGAAGAAGCAGAAGAAAGAGAAGGAGAAGGTGAAGTCTGGAGGGTGAAGCAGAAGAAACAGAAGAAGGAGAAGGTGAAGACTGGAGGGTGAATCGGAAGAAGTAGAAGAAGGAGAAGGAGAAGGTGAAGTCTGGAGGGTGAATCAGAAGAAGTAGAAGAAGGAGAAGGAGAAGTTGAAGTCTGGAGGGTGAATCAGAAGAAGCAGAAGAAGGAGAAGGAGAAGGTGAAGTCTGGAGGGTGAATCAGAAGAAGCAGAAGAAGGAGAAGGAGAAGATGAAGTCTGGAGGGTGAATCAGAAGAAGTAGAAGAAGGAGAAGGAGAAGGTGAAGTCTGGAGGGTGAATCAGAAGAAGTAGAAGAAGGAGAAGGAGAAGGTGAAGTCTGGAGGGTGAATCAGAAGAAGTAGAAGAAGGAGAAGGAGAAGGTGAAGTCTGGAGGGGGAAGCAGAAGAAGTAGAAGAAGGAGAAGGAGAAGGTGAAGTCAGGAGGGTGAATCAGAAGATGTAGAAGAAGGAGAAGGAGAAGGTGAAGTCAGGAGGGTGAATCAGAAGAAGCAGAAGAAGGAGAAGGAGAAGGTGAAGTCTGGAGGGTGAATCAGAAGAATCAGAAGAAGGAGCAGGAGAAGGTGAAGTCTGGAGGGTGAATCAGAAGAAGTAGAAGAAGGAGAAGGAGAAGGTGAAGTCTGGAGGGTGAATCAGAAGAAGCAGAAGAAGGAGAAGGAGAAGGTGAAGTCTGGAGGGTGAATCAGAAGAAGTAGACGAAGGAGAAGGAGAAGGTGAAGTCTGGAGGGTGAATCAGAAGAAGCAGAAGAAGGAGATGGAGAAGGTGAAGTCTGGAGGGTGAATCAGAAGAAGTAGAAGAAGGAGAAGGTGAAGGTGAAGTCTGCAGGGTGAATCAGAAGAAGCAGAAGAAGGAGAAGGAGAAGGTGAAGTCTGGAGGGTGAATCAGAAGAAGCAGAAGAAGGAGAAGGAGAAGGTGAAGTCTGGAGGGTGATTCAGAAGAAGCAGAATAAGGAGAAGGAGAAGGTGAAGTCTGGAGGGTGAATCAGAAGAAGCAGAAGAAGGAGAAGGAGAAGGTGAAGTCTGGAGGGTGAATCAGAAGAAGTAGAAGAAGGAGAAGGAGAAGGTGAAGTCTGGAGGGTGAATCAGAAGAAGTAGAAGAAGGAGAAGGAGAAGGTGAAGTCTGGAGGGTGAATCAGAAGAAGTAGAAGAAGGAGAAGGAGAAGGTGAAGTCTGGAGGTTGAAGCAGAAGAAGTAGAAGAAGGAGAAGGAGAAGGTGAAGTCAGGAGGGTGAATCAGAAGATGTAGAAGAAGGAGAAGGAGAAGGTGAAGTCAGGAGGGTGAATCAGAAGAAGCAGAAGAAGGAGAAGGAGAAGGTGAAGTCTGGAGGGTGAATCAGAAGAAGTAGAAGAAGGAGAAGGAGAAGGTGAAGTCTGGAGGGTGAATCAGAAGAAGCAGAAGAAGGAGAAGGAGAAGGTGAAGTCTGGAGGGTGAATCAGAAGAAGCAGAAGAAGGAGAAGGAGAAGGTGAAGTCTGGAGGGTGAATCAGAAGAAGCAGAAGAAGGAGAAGGAGAAGGTGAAGTCTGGAGGGTGAAGCAGAAGAAGCAGAAGAAAGAGAAGGAGAAGGTGAAGTCTGGAGGGTGAAGCAGAAGATACAGAAGAAGGAGAAGGAGAAGGTGAAGACTGGAGGGTCAATCAGAAGAAGTAGAAGAAGGAGAAGGAGAAGGTGAAGTCTGGAGGGTGAATCAGAAGAAGTAGAAGAAGGAGAAGGAGAAGGTGAAGTCTGGAGGGTGAATCAGAAGAAGCAGAAGAAGGAGAAGAAGAAGGTGAAGTCTGGAGGGTGAATCAGAAGAAGTAGAAGAAGGAGAAGGAGAAGGTGAAGTCTGGAGGGTGAAGCAGAAGAAGTAGAAGAAGGAGAAGGAGAAGGTGAAGTCTGGAGGGTGAATCAGAAGAAGTAGAAGAAGGAGAAGGAGAAGGTGAAGTCTGGAGGGTGAATCAGAAGAAGCAGAAGAAGGAGAAGGAGAAGGTGAAGACTGGAGGGTGAATCAGAAGAAGCAGAAAAAGGAGAAGGAGAAGATGAAGTCTGGAGGGTGAATCAGAAGAAGTAGAAGAAGGAGAAGGAGAAGTTGAGGTCTGGAGGGTGAATCAGAAGAAGCAGAAGAAGGAGAAGGAGAAGGTGAAGTCTGGAGGGTGAATCAGAAGAAGCAGAAGAAGGAGAAGGAGAAGGTGAAGTCTGGAGGGTGAATCAGAAGAAGCAGAAGAAGGAGAAGGAGAAGGTGAAGTCAGGAGGGTGAATCAGAAGAAGCAGAAGAAGGAGAAGGAGAAGGTGAAGTTAGGAGGGTGAATCAGAAGAAGCAGAAGAAGGAGAAGGAGCAGGTGAAGTCAGGGGGGTGTAGCAGAAGAAGTAGAAGAAGGAGAAGGAGAAGGTGAAGTCAGGACGGTGAAGCAGAAGAAGCAGAAGAAGGAGAAGGAGAAGGTGAAGCCTGGAGGGCGCAGCAGAAGAAGCAGAAGAAGGAGAAGGAGAAGGTGAAGTCTGGAGTGTGAAGCAGAAGAAGCAGAAGAAGGAGAAGGAGAAGGTGAAGTCTGGAGGGCGCAGCAGAAGAAGCAGAAGAAGGAGAATGAGAAGGTGAAGTCTGGAGGGTGAATCAGAAGAAGCAGAAGAAGGAGAAGGAGAAGGTGAAGTCTGGAGGTTGAATCAGAAGAAGTAGAAGAAGGAGAAGGAGAAGGTGAAGTCTGGAGGGTGAAGCAGAAGAAGTAGAAGAAGGAGAAGGAGAAGGTGAAGTCAGGAGGGTGAATCAGAAGAAGTAGAAGAAGGAGAAGGAGAAGGTGAAGTCAGGATGGTGAATCAGAAGAAGCAGAAGAAGGAGAAGGAGAAGGTGAAGTCTGGAGGGTGAATCAGAAGAATCAGAAGAAGGAGAAGGAGAAGGTGAAGTCTGGAGGGTGAATCAGAAGAAGCAGAAGAAAGAGAAGGAGAAGGTGAAGTCTGGAGGGTGAAGCAGAAGAAACAGAAGAAGGAGAAGGTGAAGACTGGAGGGTGAATCGGAAGAAGTAGAAGAAGGAGAAGGAGAAGGTGAAGTCTGGAGGGTGAATCAGAAGAAGTAGAAGAAGGAGAAGGAGAAGTTGAAGTCTGGAGGGTGAATCAGAAGAAGCAGAAGAAGGAGAAGGAGAAGGTGAAGTCTGGAGGGTGAATCAGAAGAAGCAGAAGAAGGAGAAGGAGAAGATGAAGTCTGGAGGGTGAATCAGAAGAAGTAGAAGAAGGAGAAGGAGATGGTGAAGTCTGGAGGGTGAATCAGAAGAAGTAGAAGAAGGAGAAGGAGAAGATGAAGTCTGGAGGGTGAATCAGAAGAAACAGAAGAAGGAGAAGGAGAAGGTGAAGTCTGGAGGGTGAATCAGAAGAAGTAGAAGAAGGAGAAGGAGAAGGTGTAGTCTGGAGGGTGAATCAGAAGAAGTAGACGAAGGAGAAGGAGAAGGTGAAGTCTGGAGGGTGAATCAGAAGAAGCAGAAGAAGGAGAAGGAGAAGGTGAAGTCTGGAGGGTGAATCAGATGCAGTAGAAGAAGGAGAAGGAGAAGGTGAAGTCTGGAGGGTGAATCAGAAGAAGCAGAAGAAGGAGAAGGAGAAGGTGAAGTCTGGAGGGTGAATCAGAAGAAGCAGAAGAAGGAGAAGTTGAAGGTGAAGTCTGGAGGGTGAATCAGAAGAAGTAGAAGAAGGAGAAGGAGAAGTTGAAGTCTGGAGGGTGAAGCAGAAGAAGTAGAAGATGGAGAAGGAGAAGGTGAAGTCAGGAGGGTGAATCAGAAGAAGTAGAAGAAGGAGAAGGAGAAGGTGAAGTCAGGAGGGTGAATCAGAAGAAGCAGAAGATGGAGAAGGAGAAGGTGAAGTCTGGAGGGTGAATCAGAAGAATCAGAAGAAGGAGAAGGAGAAGGTGAAGTCTGGAGGGTGAATCAGAAGAAGCAGAGGAAGGAGAAGGAGAAGGTGAAGTCTGGAGGGTGAATCAGAAGAAGCAGAATAAGGAGAAGGAGAAGGTGAAGTCTGGAGGGTGAATCAGAAGAAGCAGAATAAGGAGAAGGAGAAGGTGAAGTCTGGAGGGTGAATCAGGAGAAGCAGAAGAAGGAGAAGGAGATGGTGAAGTCTGGAGGGTGAATCAGAAGAAGCAGAAGAAGGAGAAGGAGAAGGTGAAGTCTGGAGGGTGAAGCAGAAGAAGTAGAAGAAGGAGAAGGAGAAGGTGAAGTCAGGAGGGTGAATCAGAAGAAGTAGAAGAAGGAGAAGGAGAAGGTGAAGTCAGGAGGGTGAATCAGAAGAAGCAGAAGAAGGAGAAGGAGAAGGTGAAGTCTGGAGGGTGAATCAGAAGAATCAGAAGAAGGAGAAGGAGAAGGTGAAGTCTGGAGGGTGAATCAGAAGAAGCAGAAGAAAGAGAAGGAGAAGGTGAAGTCTGGAGGGTGAAGCAGAAGAAACAGAAGAAGGAGAAGGAGAAGGTGAAGACTGGAGGGTGAATCAGAAGAAGTAGAAGAAGGAGAAGGAGAAGGTGAAGTCTGGAGGGTGAATCAGAAGAAGTAGAAGAAGGAGAAGGAGAAGGTGAAGTCTGGAGGGTGAATCAGAAGAAGCAGAAGAAGGAGAAGGAGAAGGTGAAGTCTGGAGGGTGAATCAGAAGAAGCAGAAGAAGGAGAAGGAGAAGATGAAGTCTGGAGGGTGAATCGGAAGAAGTAGAAGAAGGAGAAGGAGAAGGTGAAGTCTGGAGGGTGAATCAGAAGAAGTAGAAGAAGGAGAAGGAGAAGTTGAAGTCTGGAGGGTGAATCAGAAGAAGCAGAAGAAGGAGAAGGAGAAGGTGAAGTCTGGAGGGTGAATCAGAAGAAGCAGAAGAAGGAGAAGGAGAAGATGAAGTCTGGAGGGTGAATCAGAAGAAGTAGAAGAAGGAGAATGAGAAGGTGAAGTCTGGAGTGTGAATCAGAAGAAGTAGAAGAAGGAGAAGGAGAAGATGAAGTCTGGAGGGTGAATCAGAAGAAACAGAAGAAGGAGGAGGAGAAGGTGAAGTCTGGAGGGTGAATCAGAAGAAGTAGAAGAAGGAGAAGGAGAAGGTGTAGTCTGGAGGGTGATTCAGAAGAAGTAGACGAAGGAGAAGGAGAAGGTGAAGTCTGGAGGGTGAATCAGAAGAAGCAGAAGAAGGAGAAGGAGAAGGTGAAGTCTGGAGGGTGAATCAGAAGAAGTAGAAGAAGGAGAAGGAGAAGGTGAAGTCTGGAGGGTGAATCAGAAGAAGCAGAAGAAGGAGAAGGAGAAGGTGAAGTCTGGAGGGTGAATCAGAAGAAGCAGAAGAAGGAGAAGGAGAAGGTGAAGTCTGGAGGGTGAATCAGAAGAAGTAGAAGAAGGAGAAGGAGAAGTTGAAGTCTGGAGGGTGAAGCAGAAGAAGTAGAAGATGGAGAAGGAGAAGGTGAAGTCAGGAGGGTGAATCAGAAGAAGTAGAAGAAGGAGAAGGAGAAGGTGAAGTCAGGAGGGTGAATCAGAAGAAGCAGAAGATGGAGAAGGAGAAGGTGAAGTCTGGAGGGTGAATCAGAAGAATCAGAAGAAGGAGAAGGAGAAGGTGAAGTCTGGAGGGTGAATCAGAAGAAGCAAAGGAAGGAGAAGGAGAAGGTGAAGTCTGGAGGGTGAATCAGAAGAAGCAGAATAAGGAGAAGGAGAAGGTGAAGTCTGGAGGGTGAATCAGAAGAAGCAGAATAAGGAGAAGGAGAAGGTGAAGTCTGGAGGGTGAATCAGAAGCAGTAGAAGAAGGAGAAGGAGAAGGTGAAGTCTGAAGGGTGAAGCAGAAGAAGTAGAAGAAGGAGAAGGAGAAGCTGAAGTCTGGAGGGTGAATCAGAAGAAGTAGAAGAAGGAGAAGGAGAAGGTGAAGTCAGGAGGGTGAATCAGAAGAAGCAGAAGAAGGAGAAGGAGAAGGTGAAGTCTGGAGGGTGAATCAGAAGAATCAGAAGAAGGAGAAGGAGAATGTGAAGTCTGGAGGGTGAATCAGAAGAAGCAGAAGAAAGAGAAGGAGAAGGTGTAGTCTGGAGGGTGAAGCAGAAGAAACAGAAGAAGGAGAAGGAGAAGGTGAAGACTGGAGGGTGAATCATAAGAAGTAGAAGAAGGAGAAGGAGAAGGTGAAGTCTGGAGGGTGAATCAGAAGAAGTAGAAGAAGGAGAAGGAGAAGGTGAAGTCTGGAGGGTGAATCAGAAGAAGCAGAAGAAGGAGAAGGAGAAGGTGAAGTCTGGAGGGTGAATCAGAAGAAGCAGAAGAAGGAGAAGGAGAAGATGAAGTCTGGAGGGTGAATCAGAAGAAGTAGAAGAAGGAGAAGGAGAAGGTGAAGTCTGGAGGGTGAATCAGAAGTAGTAGAAGAAGGAGAAGGAGAAGGTGAAGTCTGGAGGGTGAATCAGAAGAAACAGAAGAAGGAGAAGGAGAAGGTGAAGTCTGGAGGGTGAATCAGAAGAAGTAGAAGAAGGAGAAGGAGAAGGTGTAGTCTGGAGGGTGAATCAGAAGAAGTAGACGAAGGAGAAGGAGAAGGTGAAGTCTGGAGGGTGAATCAGAAGAAGCAGAAGAAGGAGATGGAGAAGGTGAAGTCTGGAGGGTGAATCAGAAGAAGTAGAAGAAGGAGAAGGAGAAGGTGAAGTCTGGAGGGTGAATCAGAAGAAGCAGAAGAAGGAGAAGGAGAAGGTGAAGTCTGGAGGGTGAATCAGAAGAAGCAGAAGAAGGAGAAGGAGAAGGTGAAGTCTGGAGGGTGATTCAGAAGAAGCAGAATAAGGAGAAGGAGAAGGTGATGTCTGGAGGGTGAATCAGAAGAAACAGAAGAAGGAGAAGGAGAAGGTGAAGTCTGGAGGGTGAATCAGAAGAAGTAGAAGAAGGAGAAGGAGAAGGTGAAGTCTGGAGGGTGAATCAGAAGAAGTAGAAGAAGGAGAAGGAGAAGGTGAAGTCTGGAGGGTGAATCAGAAGAAGTAGAAGAAGGAGAAGGAGAAGGTGAAGTCTGGAGGGGGAAGCAGAAGAAGTAGAAGAAGGAGAAGGAGAAGGTGAAGTCAGGAGGGTGAATCAGTAGATGTAGAAGAAGGAGAAGGAGAAGGTGAAGTCAGGAGGGTGAATCAGAAGAAGCAGAAGAAGGAGAAGGAGAAGGTGAAGTCTGGAGGGTGAATCAGAAGAATCAGAAGAAGGAGAAGGAGAAGGTGAAGTCTGGAGGGTGAATCAGAAGAAGTAGAAGAAGGAGAAGGAGAAGGTGAAGTCTGGAGGGTGAATCAGAAGAAGCAGAAGAAGGAGAAGGAGAAGGTGAAGTCTGGAGGGTGAATCAGAAGAAGTAGACGAAGGAGAAGGAGAAGGTGAAGTCTGGAGGGTGAATCAGAAGAAGCAGAAGAAGGAGATGGAGAAGGTGAAGTCTGGAGGGTGAATCAGAAGAAGTAGAAGAAGGAGAAGGTGAAGGTGAAGTCTGCAGGGTGAATCAGAAGAAGCAGAAGAAGGAGAAGGAGAAGGTGAAGTCTGGAGGGTGATTCAGAAGAAGCAGAATAAGGAGAAGGAGAAGGTGAAGTCTGGAGGGTGAATCAGAAGAAGCAGAAGAAGGAGAAGGAGAAGGTGAAGTCTGGAGGGTGAATCAGAAGAAGTAGAAGAAGGAGAAGGAGAAGGTGAAGTCTGGAGGGTGAATCAGAAGAAGTAGAAGAAGGAGAAGGAGAAGGTGAAGTCTGGAGGGTGGATCAGAAGAAGTAGAAGAAGGAGAAGGAGAAGGTGAAGTCTGGAGGTTGAAGCAGAAGAAGTAGAAGAAGGAGAAGGAGAAGGTGAAGTCAGGAGGGTGAATCAGAAGATGTAGAAGAAGGAGAAGGAGAAGGTGAAGTCAGGAGGGTGAATCAGAAGAAGCAGAAGAAGGAGAAGGAGAAGGTGAAGTCTGGAGGGTGAATCAGAAGAAGTAGAAGAAGGAGAAGGAGAAGGTGAAGTCTGGTGGGTGAATCAGAAGAAGCAGAAGAAGGAGAAGGAGAAGGTGAAGTCTGGAGGGTGAATCAGAAGAAGCAGAAGAAGGAGAAGGAGAAGGTGAAGTCTGGAGGGTGAATCAGAAGAAGCAGAAGAAGGAGAAGGAGAAGGTGAAGTCTGGAGGGTGAAGCAGAAGAAGCAGAAGAAAGAGAAGGAGAAGGTGAAGTCTGGAGGGTGAAGCAGAAGATACAGAAGAAGGAGAAGGAGAAGGTGAAGACTGGAGGGTCAATCAGAAGAAGTAGAAGAAGGAGAAGGAGAAGGTGAAGTCTGGAGGGTGAATCAGAAGAAGTAGAAGAAGGAGAAGGAGAAGGTGAAGTCTGGAGGGTGAATCAGAAGAAGCAGAAGAAGGAGAAGGAGAAGGTGAAGTCTGGAGGGTGAATCAGAAGAAGTAGAAGAAGGAGAAGGAGAAGGTGAAGTCTGGAGGGTGAAGCAGAAGAAGTAGAAGAAGGAGAAGGAGAAGGTGAAGTCAGGAGGGTGAATCAGAAGAAGTAGAAGAAGGAGAAGGAGAAGGTGAAGTCAGGAGGGTGAATCAGAAGAAGCAGAAGAAGGAGAAAGAGAAGGTGAAGTCTGGAGGATGAATCAGAAGAATCAAAAGAAGGAGAAGGAGAAGGTGAAGTCTGGAGGGTGAAGCAGAAGAAGCAGAAGAAAGAGAAGGAGAAGGTGAAGTCTGGAGGGTGAAGCAGAAGATACAGAAGAAGGAGAAGGAGAAGGTGAAGACTGGAGGGTGAATCAGAAGAAGTAGAAGAAGGAGAAGGAGAAGGTGAAGTCTGGAGGGTGAATCAGAAGAAGTAGAAGAAGGAGAAGGAGAAGGTGAAGTCTGGAGGGTGAATCAGAAGAAGCAGAAGAAGGAGAAGGAGAAGGTGAAGTCTGGAGGGTGAATCAGAAGAAGCAGAAGAAGGAGAAGGAGAAGATGAAGTCTGGAGGGTGAATCAGAAGAAGTAGAAGAAGGAGAAGGAGAAGGTGAGGTCTGGAGGGTGAATCAGAAGAAGCAGAAGAAGGAGAAGGAGAAGGTGAAGTCTGGAGGGTGAATCAGAAGAAGCAGAAGAAGGAGAAGGAGAAGGTGAAGTCTGGAGGGTGAATCAGAAGAAGCAGAAGAAGGAGAAGGAGAAGGTGAAGTCAGGAGGGTGAATCAGAAGAAGCAGAAGAAGGAGAAGGAGAAGGTGAAGTTAGGAGGGTGAATCAAAAGAAGCAGAAGAAGGAGAAGGAGCAGGTGAAGTCAGGGGGGTGTAGCAGAAGAAGTAGAAGAAGGAGAAGGAGAAGGTGAAGTCAGGACGGTGAAGCAGAAGAAGCAGAAGAAGGAGAAGGAGAAGGTGAAGCCTGGAGGGCGCAGCAGAAGAAGCAGAAGAAGGAGAAGGAGAAGGTGAAGTCTGGAGTGTGAAGCAGAAGAAGCAGAAGAAGGAGAAGGAGAAGGTGAAGTCTGGAGGGCGCAGCAGAAGAAGCAGAAGAAGGAGAATGAGAAGGTGAAGTCTGGAGGGTGAATCAGAAGAAGCAGAAGAAGGAGAAGGAGAAGGTGAAGTCTGGAGGGTGAATCAGAAGAAGTAGAAGAAGGAGAAGGAGAAGGTGAAGTCTGGAGGGTGAAGCAGAAGAAGTAGAAGAAGGAGAAGGAGAAGGTGAAGTCAGGAGGGTGAATCAGAAGAAGTAGAAGAAGGAGAAGGAGAAGGTGAAGTCAGGAGGGTGAATCAGAAGAAGCAGAAGAAGGAGAAGGAGAAGGTGAAGTCTGGAGGGTGAATCAGAAGAATCAGAAGAAGGAGAAGGAGAAGGTGAAGTCTGGAGGGTGAATCAGAAGAAGCAGAAGAAAGAGAAGGAGAAGGTGAAGTCTGGAGGGTGAAGCAGAAGAAGTAGAAGAAGGAGAAGGAGAAGGTGAAGTCTGGAGGGTGAATCAGAAGAAGTAGAAGAAGGAGAAGGAGAAGTTGAAGTCTGGAGGGTGAATCAGAAGAAGCAGAAGAAGGAGAAGGAGAAGGTGAAGTCTGGAGGGTGAATCAGAAGAAGCAGAAGAAGGAGAAGGAGAAGATGAAGTCCGGAGGGTGAAGCAGAAGAAGTAGAAGAAGGAGAAGGAGAAGATGAAGTCTGGAGGGTGAATCAGAAGAAACAGAAGAATGAGAAGGAGAAGGTGAAGTCTGGAGGGTGAATCAGAAGAAGTAGAAGAAGGAAAAGGAGAAGGTGTTGTCTGGAGGATGAATCAGAAGAAGTAGACGAAGGAGAAGGAGAAGGTGAAGTCTGGAGGGTGAATCAGAAGAAGCAGAAGAAGGAGAAGGAGAAGGTGAAGTCTGGAGGGTGAATCAGAAGAAGTAGAAGAAGGAGAAGGAGAAGGTGAAGTCTGGAGGGTGAATCAGAAGAAGCAGAAGAAGGAGAAGGAGAAGGTGAAGTCTGGAGGGTGAATCAGAAGAAGCAGAAGAAGCAGAAGGAGAAGGTGAAGTCTGGAGGGTGAATCAGAAGAAGTAGAAGAAGGAGAAGGAGAAGTTGAAGTCTGGAGGGTGAAGCAGAAGAAGTAGAAGATGGAGAAGGAGAAGGTGAAGTCAGGAGGGTGAATCAGAAGAAGTAGAAGAAGGAGAAGGAGAAGGTGAAGTCAGGAGGGTGAATCAGAAGAAGCAGAAGATGGAGAAGGAGAAGGTGAAGTCTGGAGGGTGAATCAGAAGAATCAGAAGAAGGAGAAGGAGAAGGTGAAGTCTGGAGGGTGAATCAGAAGAAGCAAAGGAAGGAGAAGGAGAAGGTGAAGTCTGGAGGGTGAATCAGAAGAAGCAGAATAAGGAGAAGGAGAAGTTGAAGTCTGGAGGTTGAATCAGAAGAAGCAGAATAAGGAGAAGTAGAAGGTGAAGTCTGGAGGGTGAATCAGAAGAAGCAGAAGAAGGAGAAAGAGAAGGTGAAGTCTGGAGGGTGAATCAGAAGAAGTAGAAGAAGGAGAAGGAGAAGGTGATGTCTGGAGGGTGAAGCAGAAGAAGTAGAAGAAGGAGAAGGAGAAGGTGAAGTCAGGAGGGTGAATCAGAAGAAGTAGAAGAAGGAGAAGGAGAAGGTGAAGTCAGGAGGGTGAATCAGAAGAAGCAGAAGAAGGAGAAGGAGAAGGTGAAGGCTGGAGGGTGAATCAGAAGAATCAGAAGAAGGAGAAGGAGAAGGTGAAGTCTGGAGGGTGAATCAGAAGAAGCAGAAGAAAGAGAAGGAGAAGGTGAAGTCTGGAGGGTGAAGCAGAAGAAACAGAAGAAGGAGAAGGAGAAGGTGAAGACTGGAGGGTGAATCAGAAGAAGTAGAAGAAGGAGAAGGAGAAGGTGAAGTCTGGAGGGTGAATCAGAAGAAGTAGAAGAAGGAGAAGGAGAAGGTGAAGTCTGGAGGGTGAATCAGAAGAAACAGAAGAAGGAGAAGGAGAAGGTGAAGTCTGGAGGGTGAATCAGAAGAAGTAGAAGAAGGAGAAGGAGAAGGTGTAGTCTGGAGGGTGAATCAGAAGAAGTAGACGAAGGAGAAGGAGAAGGTGAAGGCTGGAGGGTGAATCAGAAGAAGTAGAAGAAGGAGAAGGAGAAGATGAAGTCTGGAGGGTGAATCAGAAGAAGTAGAAGAAGGAGAAGGAGAAGGTGAAGTCTGGAGGGTGAATCAGATGAAGTAGAAGAAGGAGAAGGAGAAGATGAAGTCTGGAGGGTGAATCAGAAGAAACAGAAGAATGAGAAGGAGAAGGTGATGTCTGGAGGGTGAATCAGAAGAAGTAGAATAAGGAGAAGGAGAAGGTGAAGTCTGGAGGGTGAATCAGAAGAAGCAGAAGAAGGAGAAGGAGAAGGTGAAGTCTGGAGGGTGAATCAGAAGAAGTAGAAGAAGGAGAAGGAGAAGGTGAAGTCTGGAGGGTGAAGCAGAAGAAGTAGAAGAAGGAGAAGGAGAAGTTGAAGTCAGGAGGGTGAATCAGAAGAAGTAGAAGAAGGAGAAGGAGAAGGTGAAGTCAGGAGGGTGAATCAGAAGAAGCAGAAGAAGGAGAAGGAGAAGGTGAAGGCTGGAGGGTGAATCAGAAGAATCAGAAGAAGGAGAAGGAGAAGGTGAAGTCTGGAGGGTGAATCAGAAGAAGCAGAAGAAAGAGAAGGAGAAGGTGAAGTCTGGAGGGTGAAGCAGAAGAAACAGAAGAAGGAGAAGGAGAAGGTGAAGACTGGAGGGTGAATCAGAAGAAGTAGAAGAAGGAGAAGGAGAAGGTGAAGTCTGGAGGGTGAATCAGAAGAAGTAGAAGAAGGAGAAGGAGAAGGTGAAGTCTGGAGGGTGAATCAGAAGAAACAGAAGAAGGAGAAGGAGAAGGTGAAGTCTGGAGGGTGAATCAGAAGAAGTAGAAGAAGGAGAAGGAGAAGGTGTAGTCTGGAGGGTGAATCAGAAGAAGTAGACGAAGGAGAAGGAGAAGATGAAGTCTGGAGGGTGAATCAGAAGAAGTAGAAGAAGGAGAAGGAGAAGGTGAAGTCTGGAGGGTGAATCAGAAGAAGTAGAAGAAGGAGAAGGAGAAGATGAAGTCTGGAGGGTGAATCAGAAGAAACAGAAGAATGAGAAGGAGAAGGTGAAGTCAGGAGGGTGAATCAGAAGAAGTAGAAGAAGGAGAAGGAGAAGGTGAAGTCAGGAGGGTGAATCAGAAGAAGCAGAAGATGGAGAAGGAGAAGGTGAAGTCTGGAGGGTGAATCAGAAGATTCAGAAGAAGGAGAAGGAGAAGGTGAAGTCTGGAGGGTGAATCAGAAGAAGCAAAGGAAGGAGAAGGAGAAGGTGAAGTCTGGAGGGTGAATCAGAAGAAGCAGAATAAGGAGAAGGAGAAGTTGAAGTCTGGAGGTTGAATCAGAAGAAGCAGAATAAGGAGAAGTAGAAGGTGAAGTCTGGAGGGTGAATCAGAAGAAGCAGAAGAAGGAGAAGGAGAAGGTGAAGTCTGGAGGGTGAATCAGAAGAAGTAGAAGAAGGAGAAGGAGAAGGTGAAGTCTGGAGCGTGAAGCAGAAGAAGTAGAAGAAGGAGAAGGAGAAGGTGAAGTCAGGAGGGTGAATCAGAAGAAGTAGAAGAAGGAGAAGGAGAAGGTGAAGTCAGGAGGGTGAATCAGAAGAAGCAGAAGAAGGAGAAGGAGAAGGTGAAGGCTGGAGGGTGAATCAGAAGAATCAGAAGAAGGAGAAGGAGAAGGTGAAGTCTGGAGGGTGAATCAGAAGAAGCAGAAGAAAGAGAAGGAGAAGGTGAAGTCTGGAGGGTGAAGCAGAAGAAACAGAAGAAGGAGAAGGAGAAGGTGAAGACTGGAGGGTGAATCAGAAGAAGTAGAAGAAGGAGAAGGAGAAGGTGAAGTCTGGAGGGTGAATCAGAAGAAGTAGAAGAAGGAGAAGGAGAAGGTGAAGTCTGGAGGGTGAATCAGAAGAAACAGAAGAAGGAGAAGGAGAAGGTGAAGTCTGGAGGGTGAATCAGAAGAAGTAGAAGAAGGAGAAGGAGTAGGTGTAGTCTGGAGGGTGAATCAGAAGAAGTAGACGAAGGAGAAGGAGAAGGTGAAGTCTGGAGGGTGAATCAGAAGAAGCAGAAGAAGGAGAAGGAGAAGGTGAAGTCTGGAGGGTGAATCAGAAGAAGTAGAAGAAGGAGAAGTTGAAGGTGATGTCTGGAGGGTGAATCAGAAGAAGCAGAATAAGGAGAAGGAGAAGGTGAAGTCTGGAGGGTGAATCAGAAGAAGCAGAAGAAGGAGAAGGAGAAGGTGAAGGCTGGAGGGTGAATCAGAAGAAGTAGAAGAAGGAGAAGGAGAAGATGAAGTCTGGAGGGTGAATCAGAAGAAGTAGAAGAAGGAGAAGGAGAAGGTGAAGTCTGGAGGGTGAATCAGAAGAAGTAGGAGAAGGAGAAGGAGAAGATGAAGTTTGGAGGGTGAATCAGAAGAAACAGAAGAATGAGAAGGAGAAGGTGAAGTCTGGAGGGTGAATCAGAAGAAGTAGAATAAGGAGAAGGAGAAGGTGAAGTCTGGAGGGTGAATCAGAAGAAGCAGAAGAAGGAGAAGGAGAAGGTGAAGTCTGGAGGGTGAATCAGAAGAAGTAGAAGAAGGAGAAGGAGAAGGTGAAGTCTGGAGGGTGAAGCAGAAGAAGTAGAAGAAGGAGAAGGAGAAGGTGAAGTCAGGAGGGTGAATCAGAAGAAGTAGAAGAAGGAGAAGGAGAAGGTGAAGTCAGGAGGGTGAATCAGAAGAAGCAGAAGAAGGAGAAGGAGAAGGTGAAGGCTGGAGGGTGAATCAGAAGAATCAGAAGAAGGAGAAGGAGAAGTTGAAGTCTGGAGGGTGAATCAGAAGAAGCAGAAGAAAGAGAAGGAGAAGGTGAAGTCTGGAGGGTGAATCAGAAGAAACAGAAGAAGGAGAAGGAGAAGGTGAAGACTGGAGGGTGAATCAGAAGAAGTAGAAGAAGGAGAAGGAGAAGGTGAAGTCTGGAGGGTGAATCAGAAGAAGTAGAAGAAGGAGAAGGAGAAGGTGAAGTCTGGAGGGTGAATCAGAAGAAACAGAAGAAGGAGAAGGAGAAGGTGAAGTCTGGAGGGTGAATCAGAAGAAGTAGAAGAAGGAGAAGGAGAAGGTGTAGTCTGGAGGTTGAATCAGAAGAAGTAGACGAAGGAGAAGGAGAAGATGAAGTCTGGAGGGTGAATCAGAAGAAGTAGAAGAAGGAGAAGGAGAAGGTGAAGTCTGGAGGGTGAATCAGAAGAAGTAGAAGAAGGAGAAGGAGAAGATGAAGTCTGGAGGGTGAATCAGAAGAAACAGAAGAATGAGAAGGAGAAGGTGAAGTCTGGAGGGTGAATCAGAAGAAGTAGAATAAGGAGAAGGAGAAGGTGAAGTCTGGAGGGTGAATCAGAAGAAGCAGAAGAAGGAGAAGGAGAAGGTGAAGTCTGGAGGGTGAATCAGAAGAAGTAGAAGAAGGAGAAGGAGAAGGTGAAGTCTGGAGGGTGAAGCAGAAGAAGTAGAAGAAGGAGAAGGAGAAGGTGAAGTCAGGAGGGTGAATCAGAAGAAGTAGAAGAAGGAGAAGGAGAAGGTGAAGTCAGGAGGGTGAATCAGAAGAAGCAGAAGAAGGAGAAGGAGAAGGTGAAGGCTGGAGGGTGAATCAGAAGAATCAGAAGAAGGAGAAGGAGAAGGTGAAGTCTGGAGGGTGAATCAGAAGAAGCAGAAGAAAGAGAAGGAGAAGGTGAAGTCTGGAGGGTGAAGCAGAAGAAACAGAAGAAGGAGAAGGAGAAGGTGAAGACTGGAGGGTGAATCAGAAGAAGTAGAAGAAGGAGAAGGAGAAGGTGAAGTCTGGAGGGTGAATCAGAAGAAGTAGAAGAAGGAGAAGGAGAAGGTGAAGTCTGGAGGGTGAATCAGAAGAAACAGAAGAAGGAGAAGGAGAAGGTGAAGTCTGGAGGGTGAATCAGAAGAAGTAGAAGAAGAAGAAGGAGAAGGTGTAGTCTGGAGGGTGAATCAGAAGAAGTAGACGAAGGAGAAGGAGAAGGTGAAGTCTGGAGGGTGAATCAGAAGAAGCAGAAGAAGGAGAAGGAGAAGGTGAAGTCTGGAGGGTGAATCAGAAGAAGTAGAAGAAGGAGAAGGAGAAGGTGAAGTCTGGAGGGTGATTCAGAAGAAGCAGAATATGGAGAAGGAGAAGGTGAAGTCTGGAGGGTGAATCAGAAGAAGCTGAAGAAGGAGAAGGAGAAGGTGAAGTCTGGAGGGTGAATCAGAAGAAGTAGAAGAAGGAGAAGGAGAAGATGAAGTCTGGAGGGTGAATCAGAAGAAGTAGAAGAAGGAGAAGGAGAAGGTGAAGTCTGGAGGGTGAATCAGAAGAAGTAGAAGAAGGAGAAGGAGAAGATGAAGTCTGGAGGGTGAATCAGAAGAAACAGAAGAATGAGAAGGAGAAGGTGAAGTCTGGAGGGTGAATCAGAAGAAGTAGAAGAAGGAGAAGGAGAAGGTGTAGTCTGGAGGGTGAATCAGAAGAAGTAGACGAAGGAGAAGGAGAAGGTGAAGTCTGGAGGGTGAATCAGAAGAAGCAGAAGAACGAGAAGGAGAAGGTGAAGTCTGGAGGGTGAATCAGAAGAAGTAGAAGAAGGAGAAGGAGAAGGTGAAGTCTGGAGGGTGAATCAGAAGAAGCAGAAGAAGGAGAATGAGAAGGTGAAGTCTGGAGGGTGAATCAGAAGAAGCAGAAGAAGGAGAAGGAGAAGGTGAAGTCTGGAGGGTGAATCAGAAGAAGTAGAAGAAGGAGAAGGAGAAGTTGAAGTCTGGAGGGTGAAGCAGAAGAAGTAGAAGATGGAGAAGGAGAAGGTGAAGTCAGGAGGGTGAATCAGAAGAAGTAGAAGAAGGAGAAGGAGAAGGTGAAGTCAGGAGGGTGAATCAGAAGAAGCAGAAGATGGAGAAGGAGAAGGTGAAGTCTGGAGGGTGAATCAGAAGAATCAGAAGAAGGAGAAGGAGAAGGTGAAGTCTGGAGGGTGAATCAGAAGAAGCAAAGGAAGGAGAAGGAGAAGGTGAAGTCTGGAGGGTGAATCAGAAGAAGCAGAATAAGGAGAAGGAGAAGTTGAAGTCTGGAGGGTGAATCAGAAGAAGCAGAATAAGGAGAAGGAGAAGGTGAAGTCTGGAGGGTGAATCAGAAGAAGCAGGAGAAGGAGAAGGAGAAGGTGAAGACTGGAGGGTGAATCAGAAGAAGTAGAAGAAGGAGAAGGAGAAGGTGAAGTCTGGAGGGTGAATCAGAAGAAGTAGAAGAAGGAGAAGGAGAAGGTGAAGTCTGGAGGGTGAATCAGAAGAAGCAGAAGAAGGAGAAGGAGAAGATGAAGTCTGGAGGGTGAATCAGAAGAAGTAGAAGAAGGAGAAGGAGAAGGTGAAGTCTGGAGGGTGAATCAGAAGTAGTAGAAGAAGGAGAAGGAGAAGGTGAAGTCTGGAGGGTGAATCAGAAGAAACAGAAGAAGGAGAAGGAGAAGGTGAAGTCTGGAGGGTGAATCAGAAGAAGTAGAAGAAGGAGAAGGAGAAGGTGTAGTCTGGAGGGTGAATCAGAAGAAGTAGACGAAGGAGAAGGAGAAGGTGAAGTCTGGAGGGTGAATCAGAAGAAGCAGAAGAAGGAGATGGAGAAGGTGAAGTCTGGAGGGTGAATCAGAAGAAGTAGAAGAAGGAGAAGGAGAAGGTGAAGTCTGGAGGGTGAATCAGAAGAAGCAGAAGAAGGAGAAGGAGAAGGTGAAGTCTGGAGGGTGATTCAGATGAAGCAGAATAAGGAGAAGGAGAAGGTGATGTCTGGAGGGTGAATCAGAAGAAGCAGAAGAAGGAGAAGGAGAAGGTGAAGTCTGGAGGGTGAATCAGAAGAAGCAGAAGAAGGAGAAGGAGAAGGTGAAGTCTGGAGGGTGAATCAGAAGAAGCAGAAGAAGGAGAAGGAGAAGGTGAAGTCTGAGGGTGAAGCAGAAGAAGTAGAAGAAGGAGAAGGAGAAGGTGAAGTCAGGAGGGTGAATCAGAAGAAGTAGAAGAAGGAGAAGGAGAAGTTGAAGTCTGGAGGGTGAAGCAGAAGAAGTAGAAGATGGAGAAGGAGAAGGTGAAGTCAGGAGGGTGAATCAGAAGAAGTAGAAGAAGGAGAAGGAGAAGGTGAAGTCAGGAGGGTGAATCAGAAGAAGCAGAAGATGGAGAAGGAGAAGGTGAAGTCTGGAGGGTGAATCAGAAGAATCAGAAGAAGGAGAAGGAGAAGGTGAAGTCTGGAGGGTGAATCAGAAGAAGCAAAGGAAGGAGAAGGAGAAGGTGAAGTCTGGAGGGTGAATCAGAAGAAGCAGAATAAGGAGAAGGAGAAGTTGAAGTCTGGAGGGTGAATCAGAAGAAGCAGAATAAGGAGAAGGAGAAGGTGAAGTCTGGAGGGTGAATCAGAAGAAGCAGGAGAAGGAGAAGGAGAATGTGAAGACTGGAGGGTGAATCAGAAGAAGTAGAAGAAGGAGAAGGAGAAGGTGAAGTCTGGAGGGTGAATCAGAAGAAGTAGAAGAAGGAGAAGGAGAAGGTGAAGTCTGGAGAGTGAATCAGAAGAAGCAGAAGAAGGAGAAGGAGAAGATGAAGTCTGGAGGGTGAATCAGAAGAAGTAGAAGAAGGAGAAGGAGAAGGTGAAGTCTGGAGGGTGAATCAGAAGTAGTAGAAAAAGGAGAAGGAGAAGGTGAAGTCTGGAGGGTGAATCAGAAGAAACAGAAGAAGGAGAAGGAGAAGGTGAAGTCTGGAGGGTGAATCAGAAGAAGTAGAAGAAGGAGAAGGAGAAGGTGTAGTCTGGAGGGTGAATCAGAAGAAGTAGACGAAGGAGAAGGAGAAGGTGAAGTCTGGAGGGTGAATCAGAAGAAGCAGAAGAAGGAGATGGAGAAGGTGAAGTCTGGAGGGTGAATCAGAAGAAGTAGAAGAAGGAGAAGGAGAAGGTGAAGTCTGGAGGGTGAATCAGAAGAAGCAGAAGAAGGAGAAGGAGAAGGTGAAGTCTGGAGGGTGATTCAGATGAAGCAGAATAAGGAGAAGGAGAAGGTGATGTCTGGAGGGTGAATCAGAAGAAGCAGAAGAAGGAGAAGGAGAAGGTGAAGTCTGGAGGGTGAATCAGAAGAAGCAGAAGAAGGAGAAGGAGAAGGTGAAGTCTGGAGGGTGAATCAGAAGAAGCAGAAGAAGGAGAAGGAGAAGGTGAAGTCTGAGGGTGAAGCAGAAGAAGTAGAAGAAGGAGAAGGAGAAGGTGAAGTCAGGAGGGTGAATCAGAAGAAGTAGAAGAAGGAGAAGGAGAAGGTGAAGTCAGGAGGGTGAATCAGAAGAAGCAGAAGAAGGAGAAGGAGAAGGTGAAGTCTGGAGGGTGAATCAGAAGAATCAGAAGAAGGAGAAGGAGAAGGTGAAGTCTGGAGGGTGAATCAGAAGAAGCAGAAGAAAGAGAAGGAGAAGGTGAAGTCTGGAGGGTGAAGCAGAAGAAACAGAAGAAGGAGAAGGAGAAGGTGAAGACTGGAGGGTGAATCAGAAGAAGTAGAAGAAGGAGAAGGAGAAGGTGAAGTCAGGAGGGTGAATCAGAAGAAGTAGAAGAAGGAGAAGGAGAAGGTGAAGTCAGGAGGGTGAATCAGAAGAAGCAGAAGAAGGAGAAGGAGAAGGTGAAGGCTGGAGGGTGAATCAGAAGAATCAGAAGAAGGAGAAGGAGAAGGTGAAGTCTGGAGGGTGAATCAGAAGAAGCAGAAGAAAGAGAAGGAGAAGGTGAAGTCTGGAGGGTGAAGCAGAAGAAACAGAAGAAGGAGAAGGAGAAGGTGAAGACTGGAGGGTGAATCAGAAGAAGTAGAAGAAGGAGAAGGAGAAGGTGAAGTCTGGAGGGTGAATCAGAAGAAGCAGAAGAAGGAGAATGAGAAGGTGAAGTCTGGAGGGTGAATCAGAAGAAGTAGAAGAAGGAGAAGGAGAAGGTGAAGTCTGGAGGGTGAATCAGAAGAAGCAGAAGAAGGAGAATGAGAAGGTGAAGTCTGGAGGGTGAATCAGAAGAAGCAGAAGAAGGAGAAGGAGAAGGTGAAGTCTGGAGGGTGAATCAGAAGAAGTAGAAGAAGGAGAAGGAGAAGTTGAAGTCTGGAGGGTGAAGCAGAAGAAGTAGAAGATGGAGAAGGAGAAGGTGAAGTCAGGAGGGTGAATCAGAAGAAGTAGAAGAAGGAGAAGGAGAAGGTGAAGTCAGGAGGGTGAATCAGAAGAAGCAGAAGATGGAGAAGGAGAAGGTGAAGTCTGGAGGGTGAATCAGAAGAATCAGAAGAAGGAGAAGGAGAAGGTGAAGTCTGGAGGGTGAATCAGAAGAAGCAAAGGAAGGAGAAGGAGAAGGTGAAGTCTGGAGGGTGAATCAGAAGAAGCAGAATAAGGAGAAGGAGAAGTTGAAGTCTGGAGGGTGAATCAGAAGAAGCAGAATAAGGAGAAGGAGAAGGTGAAGTCTGGAGGGTGAATCAGAAGAAGCAGGAGAAGGAGAAGGAGAAGGTGAAGACTGGAGGGTGAATCAGAAGAAGTAGAAGAAGGAGAAGGAGAAGGTGAAGTCTGGAGGGTGAATCAGAAGAAGTAGAAGAAGGAGAAGGAGAAGGTGAAGTCTGGAGGGTGAATCAGAAGAAGCAGAAGAAGGAGAAGGAGAAGATGAAGTCTGGAGGGTGAATCAGAAGAAGTAGAAGAAGGAGAAGGAGAAGGTGAAGTCTGGAGGGTGAATCAGAAGTAGTAGAAGAAGGAGAAGGAGAAGGTGAAGTCTGGAGGGTGAATCAGAAGAAACAGAAGAAGGAGAAGGAGAAGGTGAAGTCTGGAGGGTGAATCAGAAGAAGTAGAAGAAGGAGAAGGAGAAGGTGTAGTCTGGAGGGTGAATCAGAAGAAGTAGACGAAGGAGAAGGAGAAGGTGAAGTCTGGAGGGTGAATCAGAAGAAGCAGAAGAAGGAGATGGAGAAGGTGAAGTCTGGAGGGTGAATCAGAAGAAGTAGAAGAAGGAGAAGGAGAAGGTGAAGTCTGGAGGGTGAATCAGAAGAAGCAGAAGAAGGAGAAGGAGAAGGTGAAGTCTGGAGGGTGATTCAGATGAAGCAGAATAAGGAGAAGGAGAAGGTGATGTCTGGAGGGTGAATCAGAAGAAGCAGAAGAAGGAGAAGGAGAAGGTGAAGTCTGGAGGGTGAATCAGAAGAAGCAGAAGAAGGAGAAGGAGAAGGTGAAGTCTGGAGGGTGAATCAGAAGAAGCAGAAGAAGGAGAAGGAGAGGGTGAAGTCTGAGGGTGAAGCAGAAGAAGTAGAAGAAGGAGAAGGAGAAGGTGAAGTCAGGAGGGTGAATCAGAAGAAGTAGAAGAAGGAGAAGGAGAAGGTGAAGTCAGGAGGGTGAATCAGAAGAAGCAGAAGAAGGAGAAGGAGAAGGTGAAGTCTGGAGGGTGAATCAGAAGAATCAGAAGAAGGAGAAGGAGAAGGTGAAGTCTGGAGGGTGAATCAGAAGAAGCAGAAGAAAGAGAAGGAGAAGGTGAAGTCTGGAGGGTGAAGCAGAAGAAACAGAAGAAGGAGAAGGAGAAGGTGAAGACTGGAGGGTGAATCAGAAGAAGTAGAAGAAGGAGAAGGAGAAGGTGAAGTCAGGAGGGTGAATCAGAAGAAGTAGAAGAAGGAGAAGGAGAAGGTGAAGTCAGGAGGGTGAATCAGAAGAAGCAGAAGAAGGAGAAGGAGAAGGTGAAGGCTGGAGGGTGAATCAGAAGAATCAGAAGAAGGAGAAGGAGAAGGTGAAGTCTGGAGGGTGAATCAGAAGAAGCAGAAGAAAGAGAAGGAGAAGGTGAAGTCTGGAGGGTGAAGCAGAAGAAACAGAAGAAGGAGAAGGAGAAGGTGAAGACTGGAGGGTGAATCAGAAGAAGTAGAAGAAGGAGAAGGAGAAGGTGAAGTCTGGAGGGTGAATCAGAAGAAGCAGAAGAACGAGAAGGAGAAGGTGAAGTCTGGAGGGTGAATCAGAAGAAGTAGAAGAAGGAGAAGGAGAAGGTGAAGTCTGGAGGGTGAATCAGAAGAAGCAGAAGAAGGAGAATGAGAAGGTGAAGTCTGGAGGGTGAATCAGAAGAAGCAGAAGAAGGAGAAGGAGAAGGTGAAGTCTGGAGGGTGAATCAGAAGAAGTAGAAGAAGGAGAAGGAGAAGTTGAAGTCTGGAGGGTGAAGCAGAAGAAGTAGAAGATGGAGAAGGAGAAGGTGAAGTCAGGAGGGTGAATCAGAAGAAGTAGAAGAAGGAGAAGGAGAAGGTGAAGTCAGGAGGGTGAATCAGAAGAAGCAGAAGATGGAGAAGGAGAAGGTGAAGTCTGGAGGGTGAATCAGAAGAATCAGAAGAAGGAGAAGGAGAAGGTGAAGTCTGGAGGGTGAATCAGAAGAAGCAAAGGAAGGAGAAGGAGAAGGTGAAGTCTGGAGGGTGAATCAGAAGAAGCAGAATAAGGAGAAGGAGAAGTTGAAGTCTGGAGGGTGAATCAGAAGAAGCAGAATAAGGAGAAGGAGAAGGTGAAGTCTGGAGGGTGAATCAGAAGAAGCAGGAGAAGGAGAAGGAGAAGGTGAAGACTGGAGGGTGAATCAGAAGAAGTAGAAGAAGGAGAAGGAGAAGGTGAAGTCTGGAGGGTGAATCAGAAGAAGTAGAAGAAGGAGAAGGAGAAGGTGAAGTCTGGAGGGTGAATCAGAAGAAGCAGAAGAAGGAGAAGGAGAAGATGAAGTCTGGAGGGTGAATCAGAAGAAGTAGAAGAAGGAGAAGGAGAAGGTGAAGTCTGGAGGGTGAATCAGAAGTAGTAGAAGAAGGAGAAGGAGAAGGTGAAGTCTGGAGGGTGAATCAGAAGAAACAGAAGAAGGAGAAGGAGAAGCTGAAGTCTGGAGGGTGAATCAGAAGAAGTAGAAGAAGGAGAAGGAGAAGGTGTAGTCTGGAGGGTGAATCAGAAGAAGTAGACGAAGGAGAAGGAGAAGGTGAAGTCTGGAGGGTGAATCAGAAGAAGCAGAAGAAGGAGATGGAGAAGGTGAAGTCTGGAGGGTGAATCAGAAGAAGTAGAAGAAGGAGAAGGAGAAGGTGAAGTCTGGAGGGTGAATCAGAAGAAGCAGAAGAAGGAGAAGGAGAAGGTGAAGTCTGGAGGGTGATTCAGATGAAGCAGAATAAGGAGAAGGAGAAGGTGATGTCTGGAGGGTGAATCAGAAGAAGCAGAAGAAGGAGAAGGAGAAGGTGAAGTCTGGAGGGTGAATCAGAAGAAGCAGAAGAAGGAGAAGGAGAAGGTGAAGTCTGGAGGGTGAATCAGAAGAAGCAGAAGAAGGAGAAGGAGAAGGTGAAGTCTGAGGGTGAAGCAGAAGAAGTAGAAGAAGGAGAAGGAGAAGGTGAAGTCAGGAGGGTGAATCAGAAGAAGTAGAAGAAGGAGAAGGAGAAGGTGAAGTCAGGAGGGTGAATCAGAAGAAGCAGAAGAAGGAGAAGGAGAAGGTGAAGTCTGGAGGGTGAATCAGAAGAATCAGAAGAAGGAGAAGGAGAAGGTGAACTCTGGAGGGTGAATCAGAAGAAGCAGAAGAAAGAGAAGGAGAAGGTGAAGTCTGGAGGGTGAAGCAGAAGAAACAGAAGAAGGAGAAGGAGAAGGTGAAGACTGGAGGGTGAATCAGAAGAAGTAGAAGAAGGAGAAGGAGAAGGTGAAGTCAGGAGGGTGAATCAGAAGAAGTAGAAGAAGGAGAAGGAGAAGGTGAAGTCAGGAGGGTGAATCAGAAGAAGCAGAAGAAGGAGAAGGAGAAGGTGAAGGCTGGAGGGTGAATCAGAAGAATCAGGAGAAGGAGAAGGTGAAGTCTGGAGGGTGAAACAGAAGAAGCAGAAGAAAGAGAAGGAGAAGGTGAAGTCTGGAGGGTGAAGCAGAAGAAACAGAAGAAGGAGAAGGAGAAGGTGAAGACTGGAGGGTGAATCAGAAGAAGTAGAAGAAGGAGAAGGAGAAGGTGAAGTCTGGAGGGTGAATCAGAAGAAGTAGAAGAAGGAGAAGGAGAAGGTGAAGTCTGGAGGGTGAATCAGAAGAAACAGAAGAAGGAGAAGGAGAAGGTGAAGTCTGGAGGGTGAATCAGAAGAAGTAGAAGAAGGAGAAGGAGAAGGTGTAGTCTGGAGGGTGAATCAGAAGAAGTAGACGAAGGAGAAGGAGAAGATGAAGTCTGGAGGGTGAATCAGAAGAAGTAGAAGAAGGAGAAGGAGAAGGTGAAGTCTGGAGGGTGAATCAGAAGAAGTAGAAGAAGGAGAAGGAGAAGATGAAGTCTGGAGGGTGAATCAGAAGAAACAGAAGAATGAGAAGGAGAAGGTGAAGTCTGGAGGGTGAATCAGAAGAAGTAGAATAAGGAGAAGGAGAAGGTGAAGTCTGGAGGGTGAATCAGAAGAAGCAGAAGAAGGAGAAGGAGAAGGTGAAGTCTGGAGGGTGAATCAGAAGAAGTAGAAGAAGGAGAAGGAGAAGGTGAAGTCTGGAGGGTGAAGCAGAAGAAGTAGAAGAAGGAGAAGGAGAAGGTGAAGTCAGGAGGGTGAATCAGAAGAAGTAGAAGAAGGAGAAGGAGAAGGTGAAGTCAGGAGGGTGAATCAGAAGAAGCAGAAGAAGGAGAAGGAGAAGGTGAAGGCTGGAGGGTGAATCAGAAGAATCAGAAGAAGGAGAAGGAGAAGGTGAAGTCTGGAGGGTGAATCAGAAGAAGCAGAAGAAAGAGATGGAGAAGGTGAATTCTGGAGGGTGAAGCAGAAGAAACAGAAGAAGGAGAAGGAGAAGGTGAAGACTGGAGGGTGAATCAGAAGAAGTAGAAGAAGGAGAAGGAGAAGGTGAAGTCTGGAGGGTGAATCAGAAGAAGTAGAAGAAGGAGAAGGAGAAGGTGAAGTCTGGAGGGTGAATCAGAAGAAACAGAAGAAGGAGAAGGAGAAGGTGAAGTCTGGAGGGTGAATCAGAAGAAGTAGAAGAAGGAGAAGGAGAAGGTGTAGTCTGGAGGGTGAATCAGAAGAAGTAGACGAAGGAGAAGGAGAAGGTGAAGTCTGGAGGGTGAATCAGAAGAAGCAGAAGAAGGAGAAGGTGAAGTCTGGAGGGTGAATCAGAAGAAGTAGAAGAAGGAGAAGGAGAAGGTGAAGTCTGGAGGGTGAATCAGAAGAAGCAGAATAAGGAGAAGGAGAAGGTGAAGTCTGGAGGGTGAATCAGAAGAAGCTGAAGAAGGAGAAGGAGAAGGTGAAGTCTGGAGGGTGAATCAGAAGAAGTAGAAGAAGGAGAAGGAGAAGATGAAGTCTGGAGGGTGAATCAGAAGAAGTAGAAGAAGGAGAAGGAGAAGGTGAAGTCTGGAGGGTGAATCAGAAGAAGTAGAAGAAGGAGAAGGAGAAGATGAAGTCTGGAGGGTGAATCAGAAGAAACAGAAGAATGAGAAGGAGAAGGTGAAGTCTGGAGGGTGAATCAGAAGAAGTAGAAGAAGGAGAAGGAGAAGGTGTAGTCTGGAGGGTGAATCAGAAGAAGTAGACGAAGGAGAAGGAGAAGGTGAAGTCTGGAGGGTGAATCAGAAGAAGCAGAAGAACGAGAAGGAGAAGGTGAAGTCTGGAGGGTGAATCAGAAGAAGTAGAAGAAGGAGAAGGAGAAGGTGAAGTCTGGAGGGTGAATCAGAAGAAGCAGAAGAAGGAGAATGAGAAGGTGAAGTCTGGAGGGTGAATCAGAAGAAGCAGAAGAAGGAGAAGGAGAAGGTGAAGTCTGGAGGGTGAATCAGAAGAAGTAGAAGAAGGAGAAGGAGAAGTTGAAGTCTGGAGGGTGAAGCAGAAGAAGTAGAAGATGGAGAAGGAGAAGGTGAAGTCAGGAGGGTGAATCAGAAGAAGTAGAAGAAGGAGAAGGAGAAGGTGAAGTCAGGAGGGTGAATCAGAAGAAGCAGAAATGGAGAAGGAGAAGGTGAAGTCTGGAGGGTGAATCAGAAGAATCAGAAGAAGGAGAAGGAGAAGGTGAAGTCTGGAGGGTGAATCAGAAGAAGCAAAGGAAGGAGAAGGAGAAGGTGAAGTCTGGAGGGTGAATCAGAAGAAGCAGAATAAGGAGAAGGAGAAGTTGAAGTCTGGAGGGTGAATCAGAAGAAGCAGAATAAGGAGAAGGAGAAGGTGAAGTCTGGAGGGTGAATCAGAAGAAGCAGGAGAAGGAGAAGGAGAAGGTGAAGTCTGGAGGGTGAATCAGAAGAAGTAGAAGAAGGAGAAGGAGAAGGTGAAGTCTGGAGGGTGAAGCAGAAGAAGTAGAAGAAGGAGAAGGAGAAGGTGAAGTCAGGAGGGTGAATCAGAAGAAGTAGAAGAAGGAGAAGGAGAAGGTGAAGTCAGGAGGGTGAATCAGAAGAAGCAGAAGAAGGAGAAGGAGAAGGTGAAGGCTGGAGGGTGAATCAGAAGAATCAGAAGAAGGAGAAGGAGAAGGTGAAGTCTGGAGGGTGAATCAGAAGAAGCAAAAGAAAGAGAAGGAGAAGGTGAAGTCTGGAGGGTGAAGCAGAAGAAACAGAAGAAGGAGAAGGAGAAGGTGAAGACTGGAGGGTGAATCAGAAGAAGTAGAAGAAGGAGAAGGAGAAGGTGAAGTCTGGAGGGTGAATCAGAAGAAGTAGAAGAAGGAGAAGGAGAAGGTGAAGTCTGGAGGGTGAATCAGAAGAAGCAGAAGAAGGAGAAGGAGAAGGTGAAGTCTGGAGGGTGAATCAGAAGTAGTAGAAGAAGGAGAAGGAGAAGGTGAAGTCTGGAGGGTGAATCAGAAGAAACAGAAGAAGGAGAAGGAGAAGGTGAAGTCTGGAGGGTGAATCAGAAGAAGTAGAAGAAGGAGAAGGAGAAGGTGTAGTCTGGAGGGTGAATCAGAAGAAGTAGACGAAGGAGAAGGAGAAGGTGAAGTCTGGAGGGTGAATCAGAAGAAGCAGAAGAAGGAGATGGAGAAGGTGAAGTCTGGAGGGTGAATCAGAAGAAGTAGAAGAAGGAGAAGGAGAAGGTGAAGTCTGGAGGGTGAATCAGAAGAAGCAGAAGAAGGAGAAGGAGAAGGTGAAGTCTGGAGGGTGATTCAGAAGAAGCAGAATAAGGAGAAGGAGAAGGTGATGTCTGGAGGGTGAATCAGAAGAAGCAGAAGAAGGAGAAGGAGAAGGTGAAGTCTGGAGGGTGAATCAGAAGAAGCAGAAGAAGGAGAAGGAGAAGGTGAAGTCTGGAGGGTGAATCAGAAGAAGCAGAAGAAGGAGAAGGAGAAGGTGAAGTCTGAGGGTGAAGCAGAAGAAGTAGAAGAAGGAGAAGGAGAAGGTGAAGTCAGGAGGGTGAATCAGAAGAAGTAGAAGAAGGAGAAGGAGAAGGTGAAGTCAGGAGGGTGAATCAGAAGAAGCAGAAGAAGGAGAAGGAGAAGGTGAAGTCTGGAGGGTGAATCAGAAGAATCAGAAGAAGGAGAAGGAGAAGGTTAAGTCTGGAGGGTGAATCAGAAGAAGCAGAAGAAAGAGAAGGAGAAGGTGAAGTCTGGAGGGTGAAGCAGAAGAAACAGAAGAAGGAGAAGGAGAAGGTGAAGACTGGAGGGTGAATCAGAAGAAGTAGAAGAAGGAGAAGGAGAAGGTGAAGTCTGGAGGGTGAATCAGAAGAAGTAGAAGAAGGAGAAGGAGAAGGTGAAGTCTGGAGGGTGAATCAGAAGAAGCAGAAGAAGGAGAAGGAGAAGGTGAAGTCTGGAGGGTGAATCAGAAGAAGCAGAAGAAGGAGAAGGAGAAGATGAAGTCTGGAGGGTGAATCGGAAGAAGTAGAAGAAGGAGAAGGAGAAGGTGAAGTCTGGAGGGTGAATCAGAAGAAGTAGAAGAAGGAGAAGGAGAAGTTGAAGTCTGGAGGGTGAATCAGAAGAAGCAGAAGAAGGAGAAGGAGAAGGTGAAGTCTGGAGGGTGAATCAGAAGAAGCAGAAGAAGGAGAAGGAGAAGATGAAGTCTGGAGGGTGAATCAGAAGAAGTAGAAGAAGGAGAAGGAGAAGGTGAAGTCTGGAGGGTGAATCAGAAGAAGTAGAAGAAGGAGAAGGAGAAGATGAAGTCTGGAGGGTGAATCAGAAGAAACAGAAGAAGGAGGAGGAGAAGGTGAAGTCTGGAGGGGGAATCAGAAGAAGTAGAAGAAGGAGAAGGAGAAGGTGTAGTCTGGAGGGTGAATCAGAAGAAGTAGACGAAGGAGAAGGAGAAGGTGAAGTCTGGAGGGTGAATCAGAAGAAGCAGATGAAGGAGAAGGAGAAGGTGAAGTCTGGAGGGTGAATCAGAAGAAGTAGAAGAAGGAGAAGGAAAAGGTGAAGTCTGGAGGGTGAATCAGAAGAAGCAGAAGAAGGAGAAGGAGAAGGTGAAGTCTGGAGGGTGAATCAGAAGAAGCAGAAGAAGGAGAAGGAGAAGGTGAAGTCTGGAGGGTGAATCAGAAAAAGTAGAAGAAGGAGAAGGAGAAGTTGAAGTCTGGAGGGTGAAGCAGAAGAAGTAGAAGATGGAGAAGGAGAAGGTGAAGTCAGGAGGGTGAATCAGAAGAAGTAGAAGAAGGAGAAGGAGAAGGTGAAGTCAGGAGGGTGAATCAGAAGAAGCAGAAGATGGAGAAGGAGAAGGTGAAGTCTGGAGGGTGAATCAGAAGAATCAGAAGAAGGAGAAGGAGAAGGTGAAGTCTGGAGGGTGAATCAGAAGAAGCAAAGGAAGGAGAAGGAGAAGGTGAAGTCTGGAGGGTGAATCAGAAGACGCAGAATAAGGAGAAGGAGAAGGTGAAGTCTGGAGGGTGAATCAGAAGAAGCAGAATAAGGAGAAGGAGAAGGTGAAGTCTGGAGGGTGAATCAGAAGAAGTAGAAGAAGGAGAAGGAGAAGGTGAAGTCTGGAGGGTGAAGCAGAAGAAGTAGAAGAAGGAGAAGGAGAAGCTGAAGTCAGGAGGGTGAATCAGAAGAAGTAGAAGAAGGAGAAGGAGAAGGTGAAGTCAGGAGGGTGAATCAGAAGAAGCAGAAGAAGGAGAAGGAGTAGGTGAAGTCTGGAGGGTGAATCAGAAGAATCAGAAGAAGGAGAAGGAGAAGGTGAAGTCTGGAGGGTGAATCAGAAGAAGCAGAAGAAAGAGAAGGAGAAGGTGAAGTCTGGAGGGTGAAGCAGAAGAAACAGAAGAAGGAGAAGGAGAAGGTGAAGACTGGAGGGTGAATCAGAAGAAGTAGAAGAAGGAGAAGGAGAAGGTGAAGTCTGGAGGGTGAATCAGAAGAAGTAGAAGAAGGAGAAGGAGAAGGTGAAGTCTGGAGGGTGAATCAGAAGAAGCAGAAGAAGGAGAAGGAGAAGGTGAAGTCTGGAGGGTGAATCAGAAGAAGCAGAAGAAGGAGAAGGAGAAGATGAAGTCTGGAGGGTGAATCAGAAGAAGTAGAAGAAGGAGAAGGAGAAGGTGAAGTCTGGAGGGTGAATCAGAAGTAGTAGAAGAAGGAGAAGGAGAAGGTGAAGTCTGGAGGGTGAATCAGAAGAAACAGAAGAAGGAGAAGGAGAAGGTGAAGTCTGGAGGGTGAATCAGAAGAAGTAGAAGAAGGAGAAGGAGAAGGTGTAGTCTGGAGGGTGAATCAGAAGAAGTAGACGAAGGAGAAGGAGAAGGTGAAGTCTGGAGGGTGAATCAGAAGAAGCAGAAGAAGGAGATGGAGAAGGTGAAGTCTGGAGGGTGAATCAGAAAAAGTAGAAGAAGGAGAAGGAGAAGGTGAAGTCTGGAGGGTGAATCAGAAGAAGCAGAAGAAGGAGAAGGAGAAGGTGAAGTCTGGAGGGTGATTCAGAAGAAGCAGAATAAGGAGAAGGAGAAGGTGATGTCTGGAGGGTGAATCAGAAGAAGCAGAAGAAGGAGAAGGAGAAGGTGAAGTCTGGAGGGTGAATCAGAAGAAGTAGAAGAAGGAGAAGGAGAAGGTGAAGTCTGGAGGGTGAATCAGAAGAAGTAGAAGAAGGAGAAGGAGAAGGTGAAGTCTGGAGGGTGAATCAGAAGAAGTAGAAGAAGGAGAAGGAGAAGGTGAAGTCTGGATGGGGAAGCAGAAGTAGTAGAAGAAGGAGAAGGAGTAGGTGAAGTCAGGAGGGTGAATCAGAAGATGTAGAAGAAGGAGAAGGAGAAGGTGAAGTCAGGAGGGTGAATCAGAAGAAGCAGAAGAAGGAGAAGGAGAAGGTGAAGTCTGGAGGGTGAATCAGAAGAAGGAGAAGGAGAAGGTGAAGTCTGGAGGGTGAATCAGAAGAAGTATAAGAAGGAGAAGGAGAAGGTGAAGTCTGGAGGGTGAATCAGAAGAAGCAGAAGAAGGAGAAGGAGATGGTGAAGTCTGGAGGGTGAATCAGAAGAAGTAGACGAAGGAGAAGGAGAAGGTGAAGTCTGGAGGGTGAATCAGAAGAAGCAGAAGAAGGAGATGGAGAAGGTGAAGTCTGGAGGGTGAATCAGAAGAAGTAGAAGAAGGAGAAGGTGAAGGTGAAGTCTGGAGGGTGAATCAGAAGAAGCAGAAGAAGGAGAAGGAGAAGGTGAAGTCTGGAGGGTGAATCAGAAGAAGCAGAAGAAGGAGAAGGAGAAGGTGAAGTCTGGAGGGTGATTCAGAAGAAGCAGAATAAGGAGAAGGAGAAGGTGAAGTCTGGAGGGTGAATCAGAAGAAGCAGAAGAAGGAGAAGGAGAAGGTGAAGTCTGGAGGGTGAATCAGAAGAAGTAGAAGAAGGAGAAGGAGAAGGTGAAGTCTGGAGGGTGAATCAGAAGAAGTAGAAGAAGGAGAAGGAGAAGGTGAAGTCTGGAGGGTGAATCAGAAGAAGTAGAAGAAGGAGAAGGAGAAGGTGAAGTCTGGAGGGTGAAGCAGAAGAAGTAGAAGAAGGAGAAGGAGAAGGTGAAGTCAGGAGGGTGAATCAGAAGATGTAGAAGAAGGAGAAGGAGAAGGTGAAGTCAGGAGGGTGAATCAGAAGAAGCAGAAGAAGGAGAAGGAGAAGGTGAAGTCTGGAGGGTGAATCAGAAGAAGTAGAAGAAGGAGAAGGAGAAGGTGAAGTCTGGAGGGTGAAGCAGAAGAAGTAGAAGAAGGAGAAGGAGAAGGTGAAGTCAGGAGGGTGAATCAGAAGAAGTAGAAGAAGGAGAAGGAGAAGGTGAAGTCAGGAGGGTGAATCAGAAGAAGCAGAAGAAGGAGAAGGAGAAGGTGAAGGCTGGAGGGTGAATCAGAAGAATGAGAAGAAGGAGAAGGAGAAGGTGAAGTCTGGAGGGTGAATCAGAAGAAGCAGAAGAAAGAGAAGGAGAAGGTGAAGTCTGGAGGGTGAAGCAGAAGAAACAGAAGAAGGAGAAGGAGAAGGTGAAGACTGGAGGGTGAATCAGAAGAAGTAGAAGAAGGAGAAGGAGAAGGTGAAGTCTGGAGGGTGAATCAGAAGAAGTAGAAGAAGGAGAAGGAGAAGGTGAAGTCTGGAGGGTGAATCAGAAGAAACAGAAGAAGGAGAAGGAGAAGGTGAAGTCTGGAGGGTGAATCAGAAGAAGTAGAAGAAGGAGAAGGAGAAGGTGTAGTCTGGAGGGTGAATCAGAAGAAGTAGACGAAGGAGAAGGAGAAGGTGAAGTCTGGAGGGTGAATCAGAAGAAGCAGAAGAAGGAGAAGGAGAAGGTGAAGTCTGGAGGGTGAATCAGAAGAAGTAGAAGAAGGAGAAGGAGAAGGTGAAGTCTGGAGGGTGAATCAGAAGAAGCAGAATAAGGAGAAGGAGAAGGTGAAGTCTGGAGGGTGAATCAGAAGAAGCAGAAGAAGGAGAAGGAGAAGGTGAAGGCTGGAGGGTGAATCAGAAGAAGTAGAAGAAGGAGATGGAGAAGATGAAGTCTGGAGGGTGAATCAGAAGAAGTAGAAGAAGGAGAAGGAGAAGGTGAAGTCTGGAGGGTGAATCAGAAGAAGTAGAAGAAGGAGAAGGAGAAGATGAAGTCTGGAGGGTGAATCAGAAGAAACAGAAGAATGAGAAGGAGAAGGTGAAGTCTGGAGGGTGAATCAGAAGAAGTAGAATAAGGAGAAGGGGAAGGTGAAGTCTGGAGGGTGAATCAGAAGAAGCAGAAGAAGGAGAAGGAGAAGGTGAAGTCTGGAGGGTGAATCAGAAGAAGTAGAAGAAGGAGAAGGAGAAGGTGAAGTCTGGAGGGTGAAGCAGAAGAAGTAGAAGAAGGAGAAGGAGAAGGTGAAGTCAGGAGGGTGAATCAGAAGAAGTAGAAGAAGGAGAAGGAGAAGGTGAAGTCAGGAGGGTGAATCAGAAGAAGCAGAAGAAGGAGAAGGAGAAGGTGAAGGCTGGAGGGTGAATCAGAAGAATCAGAAGAAGGAGAAGGAGAAGGTGAAGTCTGGAGGGTGAATCAGAAGAAGCAGAAGAAAGAGAAGGAGAAGGTGAAGTCTGGAGGGTGAAGCAGAAGAAACAGAAGAAGGAGAAGGAGAAGGTGAAGACTGGAGGGTGAATCAGAAGAAGTAGAAGAAGGAGAAGGAGAAGGTGAAGTCTGGAGGGTGAATCAGAAGAAGTAGAAGAAGGAGAAGGAGAAGGTGAAGTCTGGAGGGTGAATCAGAAGAAACAGAAGAAGGAGAAGGAGAAGGTGAAGTCTGGAGGGTGAATCAGAAGAAGTAGAAGAAGGAGAAGGAGAAGGTGTAGTCTGGAGGGTGAATCAGAAGAAGTAGACGAAGGAGAAGGAGAAGATGAAGTCTGGAGGGTGAATCAGAAGAAGTAGAAGAAGGAGAAGGAGAAGGTGAAGTCTGGAGGGTGAATCAGAAGAAGTAGAAGAAGGAGAAGGAGAAGATGAAGTCTGGAGGGTGAATCAGAAGAAACAGAAGAATGAGAAGGAGAAGGTGAAGTCTGGAGGGTGAATCAGAAGAAGTAGAATAAGGAGAAGGAGAAGGTGAAGTCTGGAGGGTGAATCAGAAGAAGCAGAAGAAGGAGAAGGAGAAGGTGAAGTCTGGAGGGTGAATCAGAAGAAGTAGAAGAAGGAGAAGGAGAAGGTGAAGTCTGGAGGGTGAAGCAGAAGAAGTAGAAGAAGGAGAAGGAGAAGGTGAAGTCAGGAGGGTGAATCAGAAGAAGTAGAAGAAGGAGAAGGAGAAGGTGAAGTCAGGAGGGTGAATCAGAAGAAGCAGAAGAAGGAGAAGGAGAAGGTGAAGGCTGGAGGGTGAATCAGAAGAATCAGAAGAAGGAGAAGGAGAAGGTGAAGTCTGGAGGGTGAATCAGAAGAAGCAGAAGAAAGAGAAGGAGAAGTTGAAGTCTGGAGGGTGAAGCAGAAGAAACAGAAGAAGGAGAAGGAGAAGGTGAAGACTGGAGGGTGAATCAGAAGAAGTAGAAGAAGGAGAAGGAGAAGGTGAAGTCTGGAGGGTGAATCAGAAGAAGTAGAAGAAGGAGAAGGAGAAGGTGAAGTCTGGAGGGTGAATCAGAAGAAACAGAAGAAGGAGAAGGAGAAGGTGAAGTCTGGAGGGTGAATCAGAAGAAGTAGAAGAAGAAGAAGGAGAAGGTGTAGTCTGGAGGGTGAATCAGAAGAAGTAGACGAAGGAGAAGGAGAAGGTGAAGTCTGGAGGGTGAATCAGAAGAAGCAGAAGAAGGAGAAGGAGAAGGTGAAGTCTGGAGGGTGAATCAGAAGAAGTAGAAGAAGGAGAAGGAGAAGGTGAAGTCTGGAGGGTGAATCAGAAGAAGCAGAATAAGGAGAAGGAGAAGGTGAAGTCTGGAGGGTGAATCAGAAGAAGCTGAAGAAGGAGAAGGAGAAGGTGAAGTCTGGAGGGTGAATCAGAAGAAGTAGAAGAAGGAGAAGGAGAAGATGAAGTCTGGAGGGTGAATCAGAAGAAGTAGAAGAAGGAGAAGGAGAAGGTGAAGTCTGGAGGGTGAATCAGAAGAAGTAGAAGAAGGAGAAGGAGAAGATGAAGTCTGGAGGGTGAATCAGAAGAAACAGAAGAATGAGAAGGAGAAGGTGAAGTCTGGAGGGTGAATCAGAAGAAGTAGAAGAAGGAGAAGGAGAAGGTGTAGTCTGGAGGGTGAATCAGAAGAAGTAGACGAAGGAGAAGGAGAAGGTGAAGTCTGGAGGGTGAATCAGAAGAAGCAGAAGAACGAGAAGGAGAAGGTGAAGTCTGGAGGGTGAATCAGAAGAAGTAGAAGAAGGAGAAGGAGAAGGTGAAGTCTGGAGGGTGAATCAGAAGAAGCAGAAGAAGGAGAATGAGAAGGTGAAGTCTGGAGGGTGAATCAGAAGAAGCAGAAGAAGGAGAAGGAGAAGGTGAAGTCTGGAGGGTGAATCAGAAGAAGTAGAAGAAGGAGAAGGAGAAGTTGAAGTCTGGAGGGTGAAGCAGAAGAAGTAGAAGATGGAGAAGGAGAAGGTGAAGTCAGGAGGGTGAATCAGAAGAAGTAGAAGAAGGAGAAGGAGAAGGTGAAGTCAGGAGGGTGAATCAGAAGAAGCAGAAGATGGAGAAGGAGAAGGTGAAGTCTGGAGGGTGAATCAGAAGAATCAGAAGAAGGAGAAGGAGAAGGTGAAGTCTGGAGGGTGAATCAGAAGAAGCAAAGGAAGGAGAAGGAGAAGGTGAAGTCTGGAGGGTGAATCAGAAGAAGCAGAATAAGGAGAAGGAGAAGTTGAAGTCTGGAGGGTGAATCAGAAGAAGCAGAATAAGGAGAAGGAGAAGGTGAAGTCTGGAGGGTGAATCAGAAGAAGCAGGAGAAGGAGAAGGAGAAGGTGAAGACTGGAGGGTGAATCAGAAGAAGTAGAAGAAGGAGAAGGAGAAGGTGAAGTCTGGAGGGTGAATCAGAAGAAGTAGGAGAAGGAGAAGGTGAAGTCTGGAGGGTGAATCAGAAGAAGCAGAAGAAGGAGAAGGAGAAGATGAAGTCTGGAGGGTGAATCAGAAGAAGTAGAAGAAGGAGAAGGAGAAGGTGAAGTCTGGAGGGTGAATCAGAAGTAGTAGAAGAAGGAGAAGGAGAAGGTGAAGTCTGGAGGGTGAATCAGAAGAAACAGAAGAAGGAGAAGGAGAAGGTGAAGTCTGGAGGGTGAATCAGAAGAAGTAGAAGAAGGAGAAGGAGAAGGTGTAGTCTGGAGGGTGAATCAGAAGAAGTAGACGAAGGAGAAGGAGAAGGTGAAGTCTGGAGGGTGAATCAGAAGAAGCAGAAGAAGGAGATGGAGAAGGTGAAGTCTGGAGGGTGAATCAGAAGAAGTAGAAGAAGGAGAAGGAGAAGGTGAAGTCTGGAGGGTGAATCAGAAGAAGCAGAAGAAGGAGAAGGAGAAGGTGAAGTCTGGAGGGTGATTCAGATGAAGCAGAATAAGGAGAAGGAGAAGGTGATGTCTGGAGGGTGAATCAGAAGAAGCAGAAGAAGGAGAAGGAGAAGGTGAAGTCTGGAGGGTGAATCAGAAGAAGCAGAAGAAGGAGAAGGAGAAGGTGAAGTCTGGAGGGTGAATCAGAAGAAGCAGAAGAAGGAGAAGGAGAAGGTGAAGTCTGAGGGTGAAGCAGAAGAAGTAGAAGAAGGAGAAGGAGAAGGTGAAGTCAGGAGGGTGAATCAGAAGAAGTAGAAGAAGGAGAAGGAGAAGGTGAAGTCAGGAGGGTGAATCAGAAGAAGCAGAAGAAGGAGAAGGAGAAGGTGAAGTCTGGAGGGTGAATCAGAAGAATCAGAAGAAGGAGAAGGAGAAGGTGAAGTCTGGAGGGTGAATCAGAAGAAGCAGAAGAAAGAGAAGGAGAAGGTGAAGTCTGGAGGGTGAAGCAGAAGAAACAGAAGAAGGAGAAGGAGAAGGTGAAGACTGGAGGGTGAATCAGAAGAAGTAGAAGAAGGAGAAGGAGAAGGTGAAGTCAGGAGGGTGAATCAGAAGAAGTAGAAGAAGGAGAAGGAGAAGGTGAAGTCAGGAGGGTGAATCAGAAGAAGCAGAAGAAGGAGAAGGAGAAGGTGAAGGCTGGAGGGTGAATCAGAAGAATCAGAAGAAGGAGAAGGAGAAGGTGAAGTCTGGAGGGTGAATCAGAAGAAGCAGAAGAAAGAGAAGGAGAAGGTGAAGTCTGGAGGGTGAAGCAGAAGAAACAGAAGAAGGAGAAGGAGAAGGTGAAGACTGGAGGGTGAATCAGAAGAAGTAGAAGAAGGAGAAGGAGAAGGTGAAGTCTGGAGGGTGAATCAGAAGAAGCAGAAGAAGGAGAATGAGAAGGTGAAGTCTGGAGGGTGAATCAGAAGAAGTAGAAGAAGGAGAAGGAGAAGGTGAAGTCTGGAGGGTGAATCAGAAGAAGCAGAAGAAGGAGAATGAGAAGGTGAAGTCTGGAGGGTGAATCAGAAGAAGCAGAAGAAGGAGAAGGAGAAGGTGAAGTCTGGAGGGTGAATCAGAAGAAGTAGAAGAAGGAGAAGGAGAAGTTGAAGTCTGGAGGGTGAAGCAGAAGAAGTAGAAGATGGAGAAGGAGAAGGTGAAGTCAGGAGGGTGAATCAGAAGAAGTAGAAGAAGGAGAAGGAGAAGGTGAAGTCAGGAGGGTGAATCAGAAGAAGCAGAAGATGGAGAAGGAGAAGGTGAAGTCTGGAGGGTGAATCAGAAGAATCAGAAGAAGGAGAAGGAGAAGGTGAAGTCTGGAGGGTGAATCAGAAGAAGCAAAGGAAGGAGAAGGAGAAGGTGAAGTCTGGAGGGTGAATCAGAAGAAGCAGAATAAGGAGAAGGAGAAGTTGAAGTCTGGAGGGTGAATCAGAAGAAGCAGAATAAGGAGAAGGAGAAGGTGAAGTCTGGAAGGTGAATCAGAAGAAGCAGGAGAAGGAGAAGGAGAAGGTGAAGACTGGAGGGTGAATCAGAAGAAGTAGAAGAAGGAGAAGGAGAAGGTGAAGTCTGGAGGGTGAATCAGAAGAAGTAGAAGAAGGAGAAGGAGAAGGTGAAGTCTGGAGGGTGAATCAGAAGAAGCAGAAGAAGGAGAAGGAGAAGATGAAGTCTGGAGGGTGAATCAGAAGAAGTAGAAGAAGGAGAAGGAGAAGGTGAAGTCTGGAGGGTGAATCAGAAGTAGTAGAAGAAGGAGAAGGAGAAGGTGAAGTCTGGAGGGTGAATCAGAAGAAACAGAAGAAGGAGAAGGAGAAGGTGAAGTCTGGAGGGTGAATCAGAAGAAGTAGAAGAAGGAGAAGGAGAAGGTGTAGTCTGGAGGGTGAATCAGAAGAAGTAGACGAAGGAGAAGGAGAAGGTGAAGTCTGGAGGGTGAATCAGAAGAAGCAGAAGAAGGAGATGGAGAAGGTGAAGTCTGGAGGGTGAATCAGAAGAAGTAGAAGAAGGAGAAGGAGAAGGTGAAGTCTGGAGGGTGAATCAGAAGAAGCAGAAGAAGGAGAAGGAGAAGGTGAAGTCTGGAGGGTGATTCAGATGAAGCAGAATAAGGAGAAGGAGAAGGTGATGTCTGGAGGGTGAATCAGAAGAAGCAGAAGAAGGAGAAGGAGAAGGTGAAGTCTGGAGGGTGAATCAGAAGAAGCAGAAGAAGGAGAAGGAGAAGGTGATGTCTGGAGGGTGAATCAGAAGAAGCAGAAGAAGGAGAAGGAGAAGGTGAAGTCTGAGGGTGAAGCAGAAGAAGTAGAAGAAGGAGAAGGAGAAGGTGAAGTCAGGAGGGTGAATCAGAAGAAGTAGAAGAAGGAGAAGGAGAAGGTGAAGTCAGGAGGGTGAATCAGAAGAAGCAGAAGAAGGAGAAGGAGAAGGTGAAGTCTGGAGGGTGAATCAGAAGAATCAGAAGAAGAAGAAGGAGAAGGTGAAGTCTGGAGGGTGAATCAGAAGAAGCAGAAGAAAGAGAAGGAGAAGGTGAAGTCTGGAGGGTGAAGCAGAAGAAACAGAAGAAGGAGAAGGAGAAGGTGAAGACTGGAGGGTGAATCAGAAGAAGTAGAAGAAGGAGAAGGAGAAGGTGAAGTCAGGAGGGTGAATCAGAAGAAGTAGAAGAAGGAGAAGGAGAAGGTGAAGTCAGGAGGGTGAATCAGAAGAAGCAGAAGAAGGAGAAGGAGAAGGTGAAGGCTGGAGGGTGAATCAGAAGAATCAGAAGAAGGAGAAGGAGAAGGTGAAGTCTGGAGGGTGAATCAGAAGAAGCAGAAGAAAGAGAAGGAGAAGGTGAAGTCTGGAGGGTGAAGCAGAAGAAACAGAAGAAGGAGAAGGAGAAGGTGAAGACTGGAGGGTGAATCAGAAGAAGTAGAAGAAGGAGAAGGAGAAGGTGAAGTCTGGAGGGTGAATCAGAAGAAGCAGAAGAACGAGAAGGAGAAGGTGAAGTCTGGAGGGTGAATCAGAAGAAGTAGAAGAAGGAGAAGGAGAAGGTGAAGTCTGGAGGGTGAATCAGAAGAAGCAGAAGAAGGAGAATGAGAAGGTGAAGTCTGGAGGGTGAATCAGAAGAAGCAGAAGAAGGAGAAGGAGAAGGTGAAGTCTGGAGGGTGAATCAGAAGAAGTAGAAGAAGGAGAAGGAGAAGTTGAAGTCTGGAGGGTGAAGCAGAAGAAGTAGAAGATGGAGAAGGAGAAGGTGAAGTCAGGAGGGTGAATCAGAAGAAGTAGAAGAAGGAGAAGGAGAAGGTGAAGTCAGGAGGGTGAATCAGAAGAAGCAGAAGATGGAGAAGGAGAAGGTGAAGTCTGGAGGGTGAATCAGAAGAATCAGAAGAAGGAGAAGGAGAAGGTGAAGTCTGGAGGGTGAATCAGAAGAAGCAAAGGAAGGAGAAGGAGAAGGTGAAGTCTGGAGGGTGAATCAGAAGAAGCAGAATAAGGAGAAGGAGAAGTTGAAGTCTGGAGGGTGAATCAGAAGAAGCAGAATAAGGAGAAGGAGAAGGTGAAGTCTGGAGGGTGAATCAGAAGAAGCAGGAGAAGGAGAAGGAGAAGGTGAAGACTGGAGGGTGAATCAGAAGAAGTAGAAGAAGGAGAAGGAGAAGGTGAAGTCTGGAGGGTGAATCAGAAGAAGTAGAAGAAGGAGAAGGAGAAGGTGTAGTCTGGAGGGTGAATCAGAAGAAGTAGACGAAGGAGAAGGAGAAGGTGAAGTCTGGAGGGTGAATCAGAAGAAGCAGAAGAAGGAGATGGAGAAGGTGAAGTCTGGAGGGTGAATCAGAAGAAGTAGAAGAAGGAGAAGGAGAAGGTGAAGTCTGGAGGGTGAATCAGAAGAAGCAGAAGAAGGAGAAGGAGAAGGTGAAGTCTGGAGGGTGATTCAGAAGAAGCAGAATAAGGAGAAGGAGAAGGTGATGTCTGGAGGGTGAATCAGAAGAAGCAGAAGAAGGAGAAGGAGAAGGTGAAGTCTGGAGGGTGAATCAGAAGAAGCAGAAGAAGGAGAAGGAGAAGGTGAAGTCTGGAGGGTGAATCAGAAGAAGCAGAAGAAGGAGAAGGAGAAGGTGAAGTCTGAGGGTGAAGCAGAAGAAGTAGAAGAAGGAGAAGGAGAAGGTGAAGTCAGGAGGGTGAATCAGAAGAAGTAGAAGAAGGAGAAGGAGAAGGTGAAGTCAGGAGGGTGAATCAGAAGAAGCAGAAGAAGGAGAAGGAGAAGTTGAAGTCTGGAGGGTGAATCAGAAGAATCAGAAGAAGGAGAAGGAGAAGGTGAAGTCTGGAGGGTGAATCAGAAGAAGCAGAAGAAAGAGAAGGAGAAGGTGAAGTCTGGAGGGTGAAGCAGAAGAAACAGAAGAAGGAGAAGGAGAAGGTGAAGACTGGAGGGTGAATCAGAAGAAGTAGAAGAAGGAGAAGGAGAAGGTGAAGTCTGGAGGGTGAATCAGAAGAAGTAGAAGAAGGAGAAGGAGAAGGTGAAGTCTGGAGGGTGAATCAGAAGAAGCAGAAGAAGGAGAAGGAGAAGGTGAAGTCTGGAGGGTGAATCAGAAGAAGCAGAAGAAGGAGAAGGAGAAGATGAAGTCTGGAGGGTGAATCGGAAGAAGTAGAAGAAGGAGAAGGAGAAGGTGAAGTCTGGAGGGTGAATCAGAAGAAGTAGAAGAAGGAGAAGGAGAAGTAGAAGTCTGGAGGGTGAATCAGAAGAAGCAGAAGAAGGAGAAGGAGAAGGTGAAGTCTGGAGGGTGAATCAGAAGAAGCAGAAGAAGGAGAAGGAGAAGATGAAGTCTGGAGGGTGAATCAGAAGAAGTAGAAGAAGGAGAAGGAGAAGGTGAAGTCTGGAGGGTGAATCAGAAGAAGTAGAAGAAGGAGAAGGAGAAGATGAAGTCTGGAGGGTGAATCAGAAGAAACAGAAGAAGGAGGAGGAGAAGGTGAAGTCTGGAGGGGGAATCAGAAGAAGTAGAAGAAGGAGAAGGAGAAGGTGTAGTCTGGAGGGTGAATCAGAAGAAGTAGACGAAGGAGAAGGAGAAGGTGAAGTCTGGAGGGTGAATCAGAAGAAGCAGATGAAGGAGAAGGAGAAGGTGAAGTCTGGAGGGTGAATCAGAAGAAGTAGAAGAAGGAGAAGGAAAAGGTGAAGTCTGGAGGGTGAATCAGAAGAAGCAGAAGAAGGAGAAGGAGAAGGTGAAGTCTGGAGGGTGAATCAGAAGAAGCAGAAGAAGGAGAAGGAGAAGGTGAAGTCTGGAGGGTGAATCAGAAAAAGTAGAAGAAGGAGAAGGAGAAGTTGAAGTCTGGAGGGTGAAGCAGAAGAAGTAGAAGATGGAGAAGGAGAAGGTGAAGTCAGGAGGGTGAATCAGAAGAAGTAGAAGAAGGAGAAGGAGAAGGTGAAGTCAGGAGGGTGAATCAGAAGAAGCAGAAGATGGAGAAGGAGAAGGTGAAGTCTGGAGGGTGAATCAGAAGAATCAGAAGAAGGAGAAGGAGAAGGTGAAGTCTGGAGGGTGAATCAGAAGAAGCAAAGGAAGGAGAAGGAGAAGGTGAAGTCTGGAGGGTGAATCAGAAGACGCAGAATAAGGAGAAGGAGAAGGTGAAGTCTGGAGGGTGAATCAGAAGAAGCAGAATAAGGAGAAGGAGAAGGTGAAGTCTGGAGGGTGAATCAGAAGAAGTAGAAGAAGGAGAAGGAGAAGGTGAAGTCTGGAGGGTGAAGCAGAAGAAGTAGAAGAAGGAGAAGGAGAAGCTGAAGTCAGGAGGGTGAATCAGAAGAAGTAGAAGAAGGAGAAGGAGAAGGTGAAGTCAGGAGGGTGAATCAGAAGAAGCAGAAGAAGGAGAAGGAGTAGGTGAAGTCTGGAGGGTGAATCAGAAGAATCAGAAGAAGGAGAAGGAGAAGGTGAAGTCTGGAGGGTGAATCAGAAGAAGCAGAAGAAAGAGAAGGAGAAGGTGAAGTCTGGAGGGTGAAGCAGAAGAAACAGAAGAAGGAGAAGGAGAAGGTGAAGACTGGAGGGTGAATCAGAAGAAGTAGAAGAAGGAGAAGGAGAAGGTGAAGTCTGGAGGGTGAATCAGAAGAAGTAGAAGAAGGAGAAGGAGAAGGTGAAGTCTGGAGGGTGAATCAGAAGAAGCAGAAGAAGGAGAAGGAGAAGGTGAAGTCTGGAGGGTGAATCAGAAGAAGCAGAAGAAGGAGAAGGAGAAGATGAAGTCTGGAGGGTGAATCAGAAGAAGTAGAAGAAGGAGAAGGAGAAGGTGAAGTCTGGAGGGTGAATCAGAAGTAGTAGAAGAAGGAGAAGGAGAAGGTGAAGTCTGGAGGGTGAATCAGAAGAAACAGAAGAAGGAGAAGGAGAAGGTGAAGTCTGGAGGGTGAATCAGAAGAAGTAGAAGAAGGAGAAGGAGAAGGTGTAGTCTGGAGGGTGAATCAGAAGAAGTAGACGAAGGAGAAGGAGAAGGTGAAGTCTGGAGGGTGAATCAGAAGAAGCAGAAGAAGGAGATGGAGAAGGTGAAGTCTGGAGGGTGAATCAGAAAAAGTAGAAGAAGGAGAAGGAGAAGGTGAAGTCTGGAGGGTGAATCAGAAGAAGCAGAAGAAGGAGAAGGAGAAGGTGAAGTCTGGAGGGTGATTCAGAAGAAGCAGAATAAGGAGAAGGAGAAGGTGATGTCTGGAGGGTGAATCAGAAGAAGCAGAAGAAGGAGAAGGAGAAGGTGAAGTCTGGAGGGTGAATCAGAAGAAGTAGAAGAAGGAGAAGGAGAAGGTGAAGTCTGGAGGGTGAATCAGAAGAAGTAGAAGAAGGAGAAGGAGAAGGTGAAGTCTGGAGGGTGAATCAGAAGAAGTAGAAGAAGGAGAAGGAGAAGGTGAAGTCTGGATGGGGAAGCAGAAGTAGTAGAAGAAGGAGAAGGAGTAGGTGAAGTCAGGAGGGTGAATCAGAAGATGTAGAAGAAGGAGAAGGAGAAGGTGAAGTCAGGAGGGTGAATCAGAAGAAGCAGAAGAAGGAGAAGGAGAAGGTGAAGTCTGGAGGGTGAATCAGAAGAAGGAGAAGGAGAAGGTGAAGTCTGGAGGGTGAATCAGAAGAAGTATAAGAAGGAGAAGGAGAAGGTGAAGTCTGGAGGGTGAATCAGAAGAAGCAGAAGAAGGAGAAGGAGATGGTGAAGTCTGGAGGGTGAATCAGAAGAAGTAGACGAAGGAGAAGGAGAAGGTGAACTCTGGAGGGTGAATCAGAAGAAGCAGAAGAAGGAGATGGAGAAGGTGAAGTCTGGAGGGTGAATCAGAAGAAGTAGAAGAAGGAGAAGGTGAAGGTGAAGTCTGGAGGGTGAATCAGAAGAAGCAGAAGAAGGAGAAGGAGAAGGTGAAGTCTGGAGGGTGAATCAGAAGAAGCAGAAGAAGGAGAAGGAGAAGGTGAAGTCTGGAGGGTGATTCAGAAGAAGCAGAACAAGGAGAAGGAGAAGGTGAAGTCTGGAGGGTGAATCAGAAGAAGCAGAAGAAGGAGAAGGAGAAGGTGAAGTCTGGAGGGTGAATCAGAAGAAGTAGAAGAAGGAGAAGGAGAAGGTGAAGTCTGGAGGGTGAATCAGAAGAAGTAGAAGAAGGAGAAGGAGAAGGTGAAGTCTGGAGGGTGAATCAGAAGAAGTAGAAGAAGGAGAAGGAGAAGGTGAAGTCTGGAGGGTGAAGCAGAAGAAGTAGAAGAAGGAGAAGGAGAAGGTGAAGTCAGGAGGGTGAATCAGAAGATGTAGAAGAAGGAGAAGGAGAAGGTGAAGTCAGGAGGGTGAATCAGAAGAAGCAGAAGAAGGAGAAGGAGAAGGTGAAGTCTGGAGGGTGAATCAGAAGAAGTAGAAGAAGGAGAAGGAGAAGGTGAAGTCTGGAGGGTGAAGCAGAAGAAGTAGAAGAAGGAGAAGGAGAAGGTGAAGTCAGGAGGGTGAATCAGAAGAAGTAGAAGAAGGAGAAGGAGAAGGTGAAGTCAGGAGGGTGAATCAGAAGAAGCAGAAGAAGGAGAAGGAGAAGGTGAAGGCTGGAGGGTGAATCAGAAGAATGAGAAGAAGGAGAAGGAGAAGGTGAAGTCTGGAGGGTGAATCAGAAGAAGCAGAAGAAAGAGAAGGAGAAGGTGAAGTCTGGAGGGTGAAGCAGAAGAAACAGAAGAAGGAGAAGGAGAAGGTGAAGACTGGAGGGTGAATCAGAAGAAGTAGAAGAAGGAGAAGGAGAAGGTGAAGTCTGGAGGGTGAATCAGAAGAAGTAGAAGAAGGAGAAGGAGAAGGTGAAGTCTGGAGGGTGAATCAGAAGAAACAGAAGAAGGAGAAGGAGAAGGTGAAGTCTGGAGGGTGAATCAGAAGAAGTAGAAGAAGGAGAAGGAGAAGGTGTAGTCTGGAGGGTGAATCAGAAGAAGTAGACGAAGGAGAAGGAGAAGGTGAAGTCTGGAGGGTGAATCAGAAGAAGCAGAAGAAGGAGAAGGAGAAGGTGAAGTCTGGAGGGTGAATCAGAAGAAGTAGAAGAAGGAGAAGGAGAAGGTGAAGTCTGGAGGGTGAATCAGAAGAAGCAGAATAAGGAGAAGGAGAAGGTGAAGTCTGGAGGGTGAATCAGAAGAAGCAGAAGAAGGAGAAGGAGAAGGTGAAGGCTGGAGGGTGAATCAGAAGAAGTAGAAGAAGGAGATGGAGAAGATGAAGTCTGGAGGGTGAATCAGAAGAAGTAGAAGAAGGAGAAGGAGAAGGTGAAGTCTGGAGGGTGAATCAGAAGAAGTAGAAGAAGGAGAAGGAGAAGATGAAGTCTGGAGGGTGAATCAGAAGAAACAGAAGAATGAGAAGGAGAAGGTGAAGTCTGGAGGGTGAATCAGAAGAAGTAGAATAAGGAGAAGGAGAAGGTGAAGTCTGGAGGGTGAATCAGAAGAAGCAGAAGAAGGAGAAGGAGAAGGTGAAGTCTGGAGGGTGAATCAGAAGAAGTAGAAGAAGGAGAAGGAGAAGGTGAAGTCTGGAGGGTGAAGCAGAAGAAGTAGAAGAAGGAGAAGGAGAAGGTGAAGTCAGGAGGGTGAATCAGAAGAAGTAGAAGAAGGAGAAGGAGAAGGTGAAGTCAGGAGGGTGAATCAGAAGAAGCAGAAGAAGGAGAAGGAGAAGGTGAAGGCTGGAGGGTGAATCAGAAGAATCAGAAGAAGGAGAAGGAGAAGGTGAAGTCTGGAGGGTGAATCAGAAGAAGCAGAAGAAAGAGAAGGAGAAGGTGAAGTCTGGAGGGTGAAGCAGAAGAAACAGAAGAAGGAGAAGGAGAAGGTGAAGACTGGAGGGTGAATCAGAAGAAGTAGAAGAAGGAGAAGGAGAAGGTGAAGTCTGGAGGGTGAATCAGAAGAAGTAGAAGAAGGAGAAGGAGAAGGTGAAGTCTGGAGGGTGAATCAGAAGAAACAGAAGAAGGAGAAGGAGAAGGTGAAGTCTGGAGGGTGAATCAGAAGAAGTAGAAGAAGGAGAAGGAGAAGGTGTAGTCTGGAGGGTGAATCAGAAGAAGTAGACGAAGGAGAAGGAGAAGATGAAGTCTGGAGGGTGAATCAGAAGAAGTAGAAGAAGGAGAAGGAGAAGGTGAAGTCTGGAGGGTGAATCAGAAGAAGTAGAAGAAGGAGAAGGAGAAGATGAAGTCTGGAGGGTGAATCAGAAGAAACAGAAGAATGAGAAGGAGAAGGTGAAGTCTGGAGGGTGAATCAGAAGAAGTAGAATAAGGAGAAGGAGAAGGTGAAGTCTGGAGGGTGAATCAGAAGAAGCAGAAGAAGGAGAAGGAGAAGGTGAAGTCTGGAGGGTGAATCAGAAGAAGTAGAAGAAGGAGAAGGAGAAGGTGAAGTCTGGAGGGTGAAGCAGAAGAAGTAGAAGAAGGAGAAGGAGAAGGTGAAGTCAGGAGGGTGAATCAGAAGAAGTAGAAGAAGGAGAAGGAGAAGGTGAAGTCAGGAGGGTGAATCAGAAGAAGCAGAAGAAGGAGAAGGAGAAGGTGAAGGCTGGAGGGTGAATCAGAAGAATCAGAAGAAGGAGAAGGAGAAGGTGAAGTCTGGAGGGTGAATCAGAAGAAGCAGAAGAAAGAGAAGGAGAAGGTGAAGTCTGGAGGGTGAAGCAGAAGAAACAGAAGAAGGAGAAGGAGAAGGTGAAGACTGGAGGGTGAATCAGAAGAAGTAGAAGAAGGAGAAGGAGAAGGTGAAGTCTGGAGGGTGAATCAGAAGAAGTAGAAGAAGGAGAAGGAGAAGGTGAAGTCTGGAGGGTGAATCAGAAGAAACAGAAGAAGGAGAAGGAGAAGGTGAAGTCTGGAGGGTGAATCAGAAGAAGTAGAAGAAGAAGAAGGAGAAGGTGTAGTCTGGAGGGTGAATCAGAAGAAGTAGACGAAGGAGAAGGAGAAGGTGAAGTCTGGAGGGTGAATCAGAAGAAGCAGAAGAAGGAGAAGGAGAAGGTGAAGTCTGGAGGGTGAATCAGAAGAAGTAGAAGAAGGAGAAGGAGAAGGTGAAGTCTGGAGGGTGAATCAGAAGAAGCAGAATAAGGAGAAGGAGAAGGTGAAGTCTGGAGGGTGAATCAGAAGAAGCTGAAGAAGGAGAAGGAGAAGGTGAAGTCTGGAGGGTGAATCAGAAGAAGTAGAAGAAGGAGAAGGAGAAGATGAAGTCTGGAGGGTGAATCAGAAGAAGTAGAAGAAGGAGAAGGAGAAGGTGAAGTCTGGAGGGTGAATCAGAAGAAGTAGAAGAAGGAGAAGGAGAAGATGAAGTCTGGAGGGTGAATCAGAAGAAACAGAAGAATGAGAAGTAGAAGGTGAAGTCTGGAGGGTGAATCAGAAGAAGTAGAAGAAGGAGAAGGAGAAGGTGTAGTCTGGAGGGTGAATCAGAAGAAGTAGACGAAGGAGAAGGAGAAGGTGAAGTCTGGAGGGTGAATCAGAAGAAGCAGAAGAACGAGAAGGAGAAGGTGAAGTCTGGAGGGTGAATCAGAAGAAGTAGAAGAAGGAGAAGGAGAAGGTGAAGTCTGGAGGGTGAATCAGAAGAAGCAGAAGAAGGAGAATGAGAAGGTGAAGTCTGGAGGGTGAATCAGAAGAAGCAGAAGAAGGAGAAGGAGAAGGTGAAGTCTGGAGGGTGAATCAGAAGAAGTAGAAGAAGGAGAAGGAGAAGTTGAAGTCTGGAGGGTGAAGCAGAAGAAGTAGAAGATGGAGAAGGAGAAGGTGAAGTCAGGAGGGTGAATCAGAAGAAGTAGAAGAAGGAGAAGGAGAAGGTGAAGTCAGGAGGGTGAATCAGAAGAAGCAGAAGATGGAGAAGGAGAAGGTGAAGTCTGGAGGGTGAATCAGAAGAAGTAGAAGAAGGAGAAGGAGAAGGTGAAGTCTGGAGGGTGAATCAGAAGAAGCAGAAGAAGGAGAATGAGAAGGTGAAGTCTGGAGGGTGAATCAGAAGAAGTAGAAGAAGGAGAAGGAGAAGGTGAAGTCTGGAGGGTGAATCAGAAGAAGCAGAAGAAGGAGAATGAGAAGGTGAAGTCTGGAGGGTGAATCAGAAGAAGCAGAAGAAGGAGAAGGAGAAGGTGAAGTCTGGAGGGTGAATCAGAAGAAGTAGAAGAAGGAGAAGGAGAAGTTGAAGTCTGGAGGGTGAAGCAGAAGAAGTAGAAGATGGAGAAGGAGAAGGTGAAGTCAGGAGGGTGAATCAGAAGAAGTAGAAGAAGGAGAAGGAGAAGGTGAAGTCAGGAGGGTGAATCAGAAGAAGCAGAAGATGGAGAAGGAGAAGGTGAAGTCTGGAGGGTGAATCAGAAGAATCAGAAGAAGGAGAAGGAGAAGGTGAAGTCTGGAGGGTGAATCAGAAGAAGCAAAGGAAGGAGAAGGAGAAGGTGAAGTCTGGAGGGTGAATCAGAAGAAGCAGAATAAGGAGAAGGAGAAGTTGAAGTCTGGAGGGTGAATCAGAAGAAGCAGAATAAGGAGAAGGAGAAGGTGAAGTCTGGAGGGTGAATCAGAAGAAGCAGGAGAAGGAGAAGGAGAAGGTGAAGACTGGAGGGTGAATCAGAAGAAGTAGAAGAAGGAGAAGGAGAAGGTGAAGTCTGGAGGGTGAATCAGAAGAAGTAGAAGAAGGAGAAGGAGAAGGTGAAGTCTGGAGGGTGAATCAGAAGAAGCAGAAGAAGGAGAAGGAGAAGATGAAGTCTGGAGGGTGAATCAGAAGAAGTAGAAGAAGGAGAAGGAGAAGGTGAAGTCTGGAGGGTGAATCAGAAGTAGTAGAAGAAGGAGAAGGAGAAGGTGAAGTCTGGAGGGTGAATCAGAAGAAACAGAAGAAGGAGAAGGAGAAGGTGAAGTCTGGAGGGTGAATCAGAAGAAGTAGAAGAAGGAGAAGGAGAAGGTGTAGTCTGGAGGGTGAATCAGAAGAAGTAGACGAAGGAGAAGGAGAAGGTGAAGTCTGGAGGGTGAATCAGAAGAAGCAGAAGAAGGAGATGGAGAAGGTGAAGTCTGGAGGGTGAATCAGAAGAAGTAGAAGAAGGAGAAGGAGAAGGTGAAGTCTGGAGGGTGAATCAGAAGAAGCAGAAGAAGGAGAAGGAGAAGGTGAAGTCTGGAGGGTGATTCAGATGAAGCAGAATAAGGAGAAGGAGAAGGTGATGTCTGGAGGGTGAATCAGAAGAAGCAGAAGAAGGAGAAGGAGAAGGTGAAGTCTGGAGGGTGAATCAGAAGAAGCAGAAGAAGGAGAAGGAGAAGGTGATGTCTGGAGGGTGAATCAGAAGAAGCAGAAGAAGGAGAAGGAGAAGGTGAAGTCTGAGGGTGAAGCAGAAGAAGTAGAAGAAGGAGAAGGAGAAGGTGAAGTCAGGAGGGTGAATCAGAAGAAGTAGAAGAAGGAGAAGGAGAAGGTGAAGTCAGGAGGGTGAATCAGAAGAAGCAGAAGAAGGAGAAGGAGAAGGTGAAGTCTGGAGGGTGAATCAGAAGAATCAGAAGAAGAAGAAGGCGAAGGTGAAGTCTGGAGGGTGAATCAGAAGAAGCAGAAGAAAGAGAAGGAGAAGGTGAAGTCTGGAGGGTGAAGCAGAAGAAACAGAAGAAGGAGAAGGAGAAGGTGAAGACTGGAGGGTGAATCAGAAGAAGTAGAAGAAGGAGAAGGAGAAGGTGAAGTCAGGAGGGTGAATCAGAAGAAGTAGAAGAAGGAGAAGGAGAAGGTGAAGTCAGGAGGGTGAATCAGAAGAAGCAGAAGAAGGAGAAGGAGAAGGTGAAGGCTGGAGGGTGAATCAGAAGAATCAGAAGAAGGAGAAGGAGAAGGTGAAGTCTGGAGGGTGAATCAGAAGAAGCAGAAGAAAGAGAAGGAGAAGGTGAAGTCTGGAGGGTGAAGCAGAAGAAACAGAAGAAGGAGAAGGAGAAGGTGAAGACTGGAGGGTGAATCAGAAGAAGTAGAAGAAGGAGAAGGAGAAGGTGAAGTCTGGAGGGTGAATCAGAAGAAGCAGAAGAACGAGAAGGAGAAGGTGAAGTCTGGAGGGTGAATCAGAAGAAGTAGAAGAAGGAGAAGGAGAAGGTGAAGTCTGGAGGGTGAATCAGAAGAAGCAGAAGAAGGAGAATGAGAAGGTGAAGTCTGGAGGGTGAATCAGAAGAAGCAGAAGAAGGAGAAGGAGAAGGTGAAGTCTGGAGGGTGAATCAGAAGAAGTAGAAGAAGGAGAAGGAGAAGTTGAAGTCTGGAGGGTGAAGCAGAAGAAGTAGAAGATGGAGAAGGAGAAGGTGAAGTCAGGAGGGTGAATCAGAAGAAGTAGAAGAAGGAGAAGGAGAAGGTGAAGTCAGGAGGGTGAATCAGAAGAAGCAGAAGATGGAGAAGGAGAAGGTGAAGTCTGGAGGGTGAATCAGAAGAATCAGAAGAAGGAGAAGGAGAAGGTGAAGTCTGGAGGGTGAATCAGAAGAAGCAAAGGAAGGAGAAGGAGAAGGTGAAGTCTGGAGGGTGAATCAGAAGAAGCAGAATAAGGAGAAGGAGAAGTTGAAGTCTGGAGGGTGAATCAGAAGAAGCAGAATAAGGAGAAGGAGAAGGTGAAGTCTGGAGGGTGAATCAGAAGAAGCAGGAGAAGGAGAAGGAGAAGGTGAAGACTGGAGGGTGAATCAGAAGAAGTAGAAGAAGGAGAAGGAGAAGGTGAAGTCTGGAGGGTGAATCAGAAGAAGTAGAAGAAGGAGAAGGAGAAGGTGAAGTCTGGAGGGTGAATCAGAAGAAGCAGAAGAAGGAGAAGGAGAAGATGAAGTCTGGAGGGTGAATCAGAAGAAGTAGAAGAAGGAGAAGGAGAAGGTGAAGTCTGGAGGGTGAATCAGAAGTAGTAGAAGAAGGAGAAGGAGAAGGTGAAGTCTGGAGGGTGAATCAGAAGAAACAGAAGAAGGAGAAGGAGAAGGTGAAGTCTGGAGGGTGAATCAGAAGAAGTAGAAGAAGGAGAAGGAGAAGGTGTAGTCTGGAGGGTGAATCAGAAGAAGTAGACGAAGGAGAAGGAGAAGGTGAAGTCTGGAGGGTGAATCAGAAGAAGCAGAAGAAGGAGATGGAGAAGGTGAAGTCTGGAGGGTGAATCAGAAGAAGTAGAAGAAGGAGAAGGAGAAGGTGAAGTCTGGAGGGTGAATCAGAAGAAGCAGAAGAAGGAGAAGGAGAAGGTGAAGTCTGGAGGGTGAATCAGAAGAAGCAGAAGAAGGAGAAGGAGAAGGTGAAGTCTGAGGGTGAAGCAGAAGAAGTAGAAGAAGGAGAAGGAGAAGGTGAAGTCAGGAGGGTGAATCAGAAGAAGTAGAAGAAGGAGAAGGAGAAGGTGAAGTCAGGAGGGTGAATCAGAAGAAGCAGAAGAAGGAGAAGGAGAAGGTGAAGTCTGGAGGGTGAATCAGAAGAATCAGAAGAAGGAGAAGGAGAAGGTGAAGTCTGGAGGGTGAATCAGAAGAAGCAGAAGAAAGAGAAGGAGAAGGTGAAGTCTGGAGGGTGAAGCAGAAGAAACAGAAGAAGGAGAAGGAGAAGGTGAAGACTGGAGGGTGAATCAGAAGAAGTAGAAGAAGGAGAAGGAGAAGGTGAAGTCAGGAGGGTGAATCAGAAGAAGTAGAAGAAGGAGAAGGAGAAGGTGAAGTCAGGAGGGTGAATCAGAAGAAGCAGAAGAAGGAGAAGGAGAAGGTGAAGGCTGGAGGGTGAATCAGAAGAATCAGAAGAAGGAGAAGGAGAAGGTGAAGTCTGGAGGGTGAATCAGAAGAAGCAGAAGAAAGAGAAGGAGAAGGTGAAGTCTGGAGGGTGAAGCAGAAGAAACAGAAGAAGGAGAAGGAGAAGGTGAAGACTGGAGGGTGAATCAGAAGAAGTAGAAGAAGGAGAAGGAGAAGGTGAAGTCTGGAGGGTGAATCAGAAGAAGTAGAAGAAGGAGAAGGAGAAGGTGAAGTCTGGAGGGTGAATCAGAAGAAACAGAAGAAGGAGAAGGAGAAGGTGAAGTCTGGAGGGTGAATCAGAAGAAGTAGAAGAAGGAGAAGGAGAAGGTGTAGTCTGGAGGGTGAATCAGAAGAAGTAGACGAAGGAGAAGGAGAAGATGAAGTCTGGAGGGTGAATCAGAAGAAGTAGAAGAAGGAGAAGGAGAAGGTGAAGTCTGGAGGGTGAATCAGAAGAAGTAGAAGAAGGAGAAGGAGAAGATGAAGTCTGGAGGGTGAATCAGAAGAAACAGAAGAATGAGAAGGAGAAGGTGAAGTCTGGAGGGTGAATCAGAAGAAGTAGAATAAGGAGAAGGAGAAGGTGAAGTCTGGAGGGTGAATCAGAAGAAGCAGAAGAAGGAGAAGGAGAAGGTGAAGTCTGGAGGGTGAATCAGAAGAAGTAGAAGAAGGAGAAGGAGAAGGTGATGTCTGGAGGGTGAAGCAGAAGAAGTAGAAGAAGGAGAAGGAGAAGGTGAAGTCAGGAGGGTGAATCAGAAGAAGTAGAAGAAGGAGAAGGAGAAGGTGAAGTCAGGAGGGTGAATCAGAAGAAGCAGAAGAAGGAGAAGGAGAAGGTGAAGGCTGGAGGGTGAATCAGAAGAATCAGAAGAAGGAGAAGGAGAAGGTGAAGTCTGGAGGGTGAATCAGAAGAAGCAGAAGAAAGAGAAGGAGAAGGTGAAGTCTGGAGGGTGAAGCAGAAGAAACAGAAGAAGGAGAAGGAGAAGGTGAAGACTGGAGGGTGAATCAGAAGAAGTAGAAGAAGGAGAAGGAGAAGGTGAAGTCTGGAGGGTGAATCAGAAGAAGTAGAAGAAGGAGAAGGAGAAGGTGAAGTCTGGAGGGTGAATCAGAAGAAACAGAAGAAGGAGAAGGAGAAGGTGAAGTCTGGAGGGTGAATCAGAAGAAGTAGAAGAAGGAGAAGGAGAAGGTGTAGTCTGGAGGGTGAATCAGAAGAAGTAGACGAAGGAGAAGGAGAAGGTGAAGTCTGGAGGGTGAATCAGAAGAAGCAGAAGAAGGAGAAGGTGAAGTCTGGAGGGTGAATCAGAAGAAGTAGAAGAAGGAGAAGGAGAAGGTGAAGTCTGGAGGGTGAATCAGAAGAAGCAGAATAAGGAGAAGGAGAAGGTGAAGTCTGGAGGGTGAATCAGAAGAAGCTGAAGAAGGAGAAGGAGAAGGTGAAGTCTGGAGGGTGAATCAGAAGAAGTAGAAGAAGGAGAAGGAGAAGATGAAGTCTGGAGGGTGAATCAGAAGAAGTAGAAGAAGGAGAAGGAGAAGGTGAAGTCTGGAGGGTGAATCAGAAGAAGTAGAAGAAGGAGAAGGAGAAGATGAAGTCTGGAGGGTGAATCAGAAGAAACAGAAGAATGAGAAGGAGAAGGTGAAGTCTGGAGGGTGAATCAGAAGAAGTAGAAGAAGGAGAAGGAGAACGTGTAGTCTGGAGGGTGAATCAGAAGAAGTAGACGAAGGAGAAGGAGAAGGTGAAGTCTGGAGGGTGAATCAGAAGAAGCAGAAGAACGAGAAGGAGAAGGTGAAGTCTGGAGGGTGAATCAGAAGAAGTAGAAGAAGGAGAAGGAGAAGGTGAAGTCTGGAGGGTGAATCAGAAGAAGCAGAAGAAGGAGAATGAGAAGGTGAAGTCTGGAGGGTGAATCAGAAGAAGCAGAAGAAGGAGAAGGAGAAGGTGAAGTCTGGAGGGTGAATCAGAAGAAGTAGAAGAAGGAGAAGGAGAAGTTGAAGTCTGGAGGGTGAAGCAGAAGAAGTAGAAGATGGAGAAGGAGAAGGTGAAGTCAGGAGGGTGAATCAGAAGATGTAGAAGAAGGAGAAGGAGAAGGTGAAGTCAGGAGGGTGAATCAGAAGAAGCAGAAGATGGAGAAGGAGAAGGTGAAGTCTGGAGGGTGAATCAGAAGAATCAGAAGAAGGAGAAGGAGAAGGTGAAGTCTGGAGGGTGAATCAGAAGAAGCAAAGGAAGGAGAAGGAGAAGGTGAAGTCTGGAGGGTGAATCAGAAGAAGCAGAATAAGGAGAAGGAGAAGTTGAAGTCTGGAGGGTGAATCAGAAGAAGCAGAATAAGGAGAAGGAGAAGGTGAAGTCTGGAGGGTGAATCAGAAGAAGCAGGAGAAGGAGAAGGAGAAGGTGAAGTCTGGAGGGTGAATCAGAAGAAGTAGAAGAAGGAGAAGGAGAAGGTGAAGTCTGGAGGGTGAAGCAGAAGAAGTAGAAGAAGGAGAAGGAGAAGGTGAAGTCAGGAGGGTGAATCAGAAGAAGTAGAAGAAGGAGAAGGAGAAGGTGAAGTCAGGAGGGTGAATCAGAAGAAGCAGAAGAAGGAGAAGGAGAAGGTGAAGGCTGGAGGGTGAATCAGAAGAATCAGAAGAAGGAGAAGGAGAAGGTGAAGTCTGGAGGGTGAATCAGAAGAAGCAAAAGAAAGAGAAGGAGAAGGTGAAGTCTGGAGGGTGAAGCAGAAGAAACAGAAGAAGGAGAAGGAGAAGGTGAAGACTGGAGGTTGAATCAGAAGAAGTAGAAGAAGGAGAAGGAGAAGGTGAAGTCTGGAGGGTGAATCAGAAGAAGTAGAAGAAGGAGAAGGAGAAGGTGAAGTCTGGAGGGTGAATCAGAAGAAGCAGAAGAAGGAGAAGGAGAAGATGAAGTCTGGAGGGTGAATCAGAAGAAGTAGAAGAAGGAGAAGGAGAAGGTGAAGTCTGGAGGGTGAATCAGAAGTAGTAGAAGAAGGAGAAGGAGAAGGTGAAGTCTGGAGGGTGAATCAGAAGAAACAGAAGAAGGAGAAGGAGAAGGTGAAGTCTGGAGGGTGAATCAGAAGAAGTAGAAGAAGGAGAAGGAGAAGGTGTAGTCTGGAGGGTGAATCAGAAGAAGTAGACGAAGGAGAAGGAGAAGGTGAAGTCTGGAGGGTGAATCAGAAGAAGCAGAAGAAGGAGATGGAGAAGGTGAAGTCTGGAGGGTGAATCAGAAGAAGTAGAAGAAGGAGAAGGAGAAGGTGAAGTCTGGAGGGTGAATCAGAAGAAGCAGAAGAAGGAGAAGGAGAAGGTGAAGTCTGGAGGGTGATTCAGAAGAAGCAGAATAAGGAGAAGGAGAAGGTGATGTCTGGAGGGTGAATCAGAAGAAGCAGAAGAAGGAGAAGGAGAAGGTGAAGTCTGGAGGGTGAATCAGAAGAAGCAGAAGAAGGAGAAGGAGAAGGTGAAGTCTGGAGGGTGAATCAGAAGAAGCAGAAGAAGGAGAAGGAGAAGGTGAAGTCTGAGGGTGAAGCAGAAGAAGTAGAAGAAGGAGAAGGAGAAGGTGAAGTCAGGAGGGTGAATCAGAAGAAGTAGAAGAAGGAGAAGGAGAAGGTGAAGTCAGGAGGGTGAATCAGAAGAAGCAGAAGAAGGAGAAGGAGAAGGTGAAGTCTGGAGGGTGAATCAGAAGAATCAGAAGAAGGAGAAGGAGAAGGTGAAGTCTGGAGGGTGAATCAGAAGAAGCAGAAGAAAGAGAAGGAGAAGGTGAAGTCTGGAGGGTGAAGCAGAAGAAACAGAAGAAGGAGAAGGAGAAGGTGAAGACTGGAGGGTGAATCAGAAGAAGTAGAAGAAGGAGAAGGAGAAGGTGAAGTCTGGAGGGTGAATCAGAAGAAGCAGAAGAAGGAGAAGGAGAAGGTGAAGTCTGGAGGGTGAATCAGAAGAAGCAGAAGAAGGAGAAGGAGAAGATGAAGTCTGGAGGGTGAATCGGAAGAAGTAGAAGAAGGAGAAGGAGAAGGTGAAGTCTGGAGGGTGAATCAGAAGAAGTAGAAGAAGGAGAAGGAGAAGTTGAAGTCTGGAGGGTGAATCAGAAGAAGCAGAAGAAGGAGAAGGAGAAGGTGAAGTCTGGAGGGTGAATCAGAAGAAGCAGAAGAAGGAGAAGGAGAAGATGAAGTCTGGAGGGTGAATCAGAAGAAGTTGAAGAAGGAGAAGGAGAAGGTGAAGTCTGGAGGGTGAATCAGAAGAAGTAGAAGAAGGAGAAGGAGAAGATGAAGTCTGGAGGGTGAATCAGAAGAAACAGAAGAAGGAGGAGGAGAAGGTGAAGTCTGGAGGGTGAATCAGAAGAAGTAGAAGAAGGAGAAGGAGAAGGTGTAGTCTGGAGGGTGAATCAGAAGAAGTAGACGAAGGAGAAGGAGAAGGTGAAGTCTGGAGGGTGAATCAGAAGAAGCAGATGAAGGAGAAGGAGAAGGTGAAGTCTGGAGGGTGAATCAGAAGAAGTAGAAGAAGGAGAAGGAAAAGGTGAAGTCTGGAGGGTGAATCAGAAGAAGCAGAAGAAGGAGAAGGAGAAGGTGAAGTCTGGAGGGTGAATCAGAAGAAGCAGAAGAAGGAGAAGGAGAAGGTGAAGTCTGGAGGGTGAATCAGAAGAAGTAGAAGAAGGAGAAGGAGAAGTTGAAGTCTGGAGGGTGAAGCAGAAGAAGTAGAAGATGGAGAAGGAGAAGGTGAAGTCAGGAGGGTGAATCAGAAGAAGTAGAAGAAGGAGAAGGAGAAGGTGAAGTCAGGAGGGTGAATCAGAAGAAGCAGAAGATGGAGAAGGAGAAGGTGAAGTCTGGAGGGTGAATCAGAAGAATCAGAAGAAGGAGAAGGAGAAGGTGAAGTCTGGAGGGTGAATCAGAAGAAGCAAAGGAAGGAGAAGGAGAAGGTGAAGTCTGGAGGGTGAATCAGAAGAAGCAGAATAAGGAGAAGGAGAAGGTGAAGTCTGGAGGGTGAATCAGAAGAAGCAGAATAAGGAGAAGGAGAAGGTGAAGTCTGGAGGGTGAATCAGAAGAAGTAGAAGAAGGAGAAGGAGAAGGTGAAGTCTGGAGGGTGAAGCAAAAGAAGTAGAAGAAGGAGAAGGAGAAGCTGAAGTCAGGAGGGTGAATCAGAAGAAGTAGAAGAAGGAGAAGGAGAAGGTGAAGTCAGGAGGGTGAATCAGAAGAAGCAGAAGAAGGAGAAGGAGTAGGTGAAGTCTGGAGGGTGAATCAGAAGAATCAGAAGAAGGAGAAGGAGAAGGTGAAGTCTGGAGGGTGAATCAGAAGAAGCAGAAGAAAGAGAAGGAGAAGGTGAAGTCTGGAGGGTGAAGCAGAAGAAACAGAAGAAGGAGAAGGAGAAGGTGAAGACTGGAGGGTGAATCAGAAGAAGTAGAAGAAGGAGAAGGAGAAGGTGAAGTCTGGAGGGTGAATCAGAAGAAGTAGAAGAAGGAGAAGGAGAAGGTGAAGTCTGGAGGGTGAATCAGAAGAAGCAGAAGAAGGAGAAGGAGAAGGTGAAGTCTGGAGGGTGAATCAGAAGAAGCAGAAGAAGGAGAAGGAGAAGATGAAGTCTGGAGGGTGAATCAGAAGAAGTAGAAGAAGGAGAAGGAGAAGGTGAAGTCTGGAGGGTGAATCAGAAGATGTAGAAGAAGGAGAAGGAGAAGGTGAAGTCAGGAGGGTGAATCAGAAGAAGCAGAAGAAGGAGAAGGAGAAGGTGAAGTCTGGAGGGTGAATCAGAAGAAGGAGATGGAGAAGGTGAAGTCTGGAGGGTGAATCAGAAGAAGCAGAATAAGGAGAAGTAGAAGGTGAAGTCTGGAGGGTGAATCAGAAGAAGCAGAATAAGGAGAAGGAGAAGGTGAAGTCTGGAGGGTGAATCAGAAGAAGTAGAAGAAGGAGAAGGAGAAGGTGAAGTCTGGAGGGTGAAGCAGAAGAAGTAGAAGAAGGAGAAGGAGAAGCTGAAGTCAGGAGGGTGAATCAGAAGAAGTAGAAGAAGGAGAAGGAGAAGGTGAAGTCAGGAGGGTGAATCAGAAGAAGCAGAAGAAGGAGAAGGAGTAGGTGAAGTCTGGAGGGTGAATCAGAAGAATCAGAAGAAGGAGAAGGAGAAGGTGAAGTCTGGAGGGTGAATCAGAAGAAGCAGAAGAAAGAGAAGGAGAAGGTGAAGTCTGGAGGGTGAAGCAGAAGAAACAGAAGAAGGAGAAGGAGAAGGTGAAGACTGGAGGGTGAATCAGAAGAAGTAGAAGAAGGAGAAGGAGAAGGTGAAGTCTGGAGGGTGAATCAGAAGAAGTAGAAGAAGGAGAAGGAGAAGGTGAAGTCTGGAGGGTGAATCAGAAGAAGCAGAAGAAGGAGAAGGAGAAGGTGAAGTCTGGAGGGTGAATCAGAAGAAGCAGAAGAAGGAGAAGGAGAAGATGAAGTCTGGAGGGTGAATCAGAAGAAGTAGAAGAAGGAGAAGGAGAAGGTGAAGTCTGGAGGGTGAATCAGAAGTAGTAGAAGAAGGAGAAGGAGAAGGTGAAGTCTGGAGGGTGAATCAGAAGAAACAGAAGAAGGAGAAGGAGAAGGTGAAGTCTGGAGGGTGAATCAGAAGAAGTAGAAGAAGGAGAAGGAGAAGGTGTAGTCTGGAGGGTGAATCAGAAGAAGTAGACGAAGGAGAAGGAGAAGGTGAAGTCTGGAGGGTGAATCAGAAGAAGCAGAAGAAGGAGATGGAGAAGGTGAAGTCTGGAGGGTGAATCAGAAAAAGTAGAAGAAGGAGAAGGAGAAGGTGAAGTCTGGAGGGTGAATCAGAAGAAGCAGAAGAAGGAGAAGGAGAAGGTGAAGTCTGGAGGGTGATTCAGAAGAAGCAGAATAAGGAGAAGGAGAAGGTGATGTCTGGAGGGTGAATCAGAAGAAGCAGAAGAAGGAGAAGGAGAAGGTGAAGTTAGGAGGGTGAATCAGAAGAAGTAGAAGAAGGAGAAGGAGAAGGTGAAGTCTGGAGGGTGAATCAGAAGAAGTAGAAGAAGGAGAAGGAGAAGGTGAAGTCTGGAGGGTGAATCAGAAGAAGTAGAAGAAGGAGAAGGAGAAGGTGAAGTCTGGAGGGGGAAGCAGAAGAAGTAGAAGAAGGAGAAGGAGTAGGTGAAGTCAGGAGGGTGAATCAGAAGATGTAGAAGAAGGAGAAGGAGAAGGTGAAGTCAGGAGGGTGAATCAGAAGAAGCAGAAGAAGGAGAAGGAGAAGGTGAAGTCTGGAGGGTGAATCAGAAGAAGGAGAAGGAGAAGGTGAAGTCTGGAGGGTGAATCAGAAGAAGTATAAGAAGGAGAAGGAGAAGGTGAAGTCTGGAGGGTGAATCAGAAGAAGCAGAAGAAGGAGAAGGAGATGGTGAAGTCTGGAGGGTGAATCAGAAGAAGTAGACGAAGGAGAAGGAGAAGGTGAAGTCTGGAGGGTGAATCAGAAGAAGCAGAAGAAGGAGATGGAGAAGGTGAAGTCTGGAGGGTGAATCAGAAGAAGTAGAAGAAGGAGAAGATGAAGGTGAAGTCTGGAGGGTGAATCAGAAGAAGCAGAAGAAGGAGAAGGAGAAGGTGAAGTCTGGAGGGTGAATCAGAAGAAGCAGAAGAAGGAGAAGGAGAAGGTGAAGTCTGGAGGGTGATTCAGAAGAAGCAGAATAAGGAGAAGGAGAAGGTGAAGTCTGGAGGGTGAATCAGAAGAAGCAGAAGAAGGAGAAGGAGAAGGTGAAGTCTGGAGGGTGAATCAGAAGAAGTAGAAGAAGGAGAAGGAGAAGGTGAAGTCCGGAGGGTGAATCAGAAGAAGTAGAAGAAGGAGAAGGAGAAGGTGAAGTCTGGAGGGTGAATCAGAAGAAGTAGAAGAAGGAGAAGGAGAAGGTGAAGTCTGGAGGGTGAAGCAGAAGAAGTAGAAGAAGGAGAAGGAGAAGGTGAAGTCAGGAGGGTGAATCAGAAGATGTAGAAGAAGGAGAAGGAGAAGGTGAAGTCAGGAGGGTGAATCAGAAGAAGCAGAAGAAGGAGAAGGAGAAGGTGAAGTCTGGAGGGTGAATCAGAAGAAGTAGAAGAAGGAGAAGGAGAAGGTGAAGTCTGGAGGGTGAATCAGAAGAAGCAGAAGAAGGAGAAGGAGAAGGTGAAGTCTGGAGGGTGAATCAGAAGAAGCAGAAGAAGGAGAAGGAGAAGGTGAAGTCTGGAGGGTGAATCAGAAGAAGCAGAAGAAGGAGAAGGAGAAGGTGAAGTCTGGAGGGTGAATCAGAAGAAGCAGAATAAGGAGAAGGAGAAGGTGAAGTCTGGAGGGTGAATCAGAAGAAGCAGAAGAAGGAGAAGGAGAACGTGAAGTCTGGAGGGTGAATCAGAAGAAGTAGAAGAAGGAGAAGGAGAAGGTGAAGTCTGGAGGGTGAAGCAGAAGAAGTAGAAGAAGGAGAAGGAGAAGGTGAAGTCAGGAGGGTGAATCAGAAGAAGTAGAAGAAGGAGAAGGAGAAGGTGAAGTCAGGAGGGTGAATCAGAAGAAGCAGAAGAAGGAGATAGAGAAGGTGAAGTCTGGAGGGTGAATCAGAAGAATCAGAAGAAGGAGAAGGAGAAGGTGAAGTCTGGAGGGTGAAGCAGAAGAAGCAGAAGAAAGAGAAGGAGAAGGTGAAGTCTGGAGGGTGAAGCAGAAGAAACAGAAGAAGGAGAAGGAGAAGGTGAAGACTGGAGGGTGAATCAGAAGAAGTAGAAGAAGGAGAAGGAGAAGGTGAAGTCTGGAGGGTGAATCAGAAGAAGTAGAAGAAGGAGAAGGAGAAGGTGAAGTCTGGAGGGTGAATCAGAAGAAGCAGAAGAAGGAGAAGGAGAAGGTGAAGTCTGGAGGGTGAATCAGAAGAAGCAGAAGAAGGAGAAGGAGAAGATGAAGTCTGGAGGGTGAATCAGAAGAAGTAGAAGAAGGAGAAGGAGAAGGTGAGGTCTGGAGGGTGAATCAGAAGAAGCAGAAGAAGGAGAAGGAGAAGGTGAAGTCTGGAGGGTGAATCAGAAGAAGCAGAAGAAGGAGAAGGAGAAGGTGAAGTCTGGAGGGTGAATCAGAAGAAGCAGAAGAAGGAGAAGGAGAAGGTGAAGTCAGGAGGGTGAATCAGAAGAAGCAGAAGAAGGAGAAGGAGTAGGTGAAGTTAGGAGGGGGAATCAGAAGAAGCAGAAGAAGGAGAAGGAGCAGGTGAAGTCAGGGGGGTGTAGCAGAAGAAGTAGAAGAAGGAGAAGGAGAAGGTGAAGTCAGGACGGTGAAGCAGAAGAAGCAGAAGAAGGAGAAGGAGAAGGTGAAGCCTGGAGGGCGCAGCAGAAGAAGCAGAAGAAGGAGAAGGAGAAGGTGAAGTCTGGAGTGTGAAGCAGAAGAAGCAGAAGAAGGAGAAGGAGAAGGTGAAGTCTGGAGGGTGAATCAGAAGAAGTAGAAGAAGGAGAAGGAGAAGGTGAAGTCTGGAGGGTGAAGCAGAAGAAGTAGAAGAAGGAGAAGGAGAAGGTGAAGTCAGGAGGGTGAATCAGAAGAAGTAGAAGAAGGAGAAGGAGAAGGTGAAGTCAGGAGGGTGAATCAGAAGAAGCAGAAGAAGGAGAAGGAGAAGGTGAAGTCTGGAGGGTGAATCAGAAGAATCAGAAGAAGGAGAAGGAGAAGGTGAAGTCTGGAGGGTGAATCAGAAGAAGCAGAAGAAAGAGAAGGAGAAGGTGAAGTCTGGAGGGTGAAGCAGAAGAAACAGAAGAAGGAGAAGGAGAAGGTGAAGACTGGAGGGTGAATCAGAAGAAGTAGAAGAAGGAGAAGGAGAAGGTGAAGTCTGGAGGGTGAATCAGAAGAAGTAGAAGAAGGAGAAGGTGAAGTTGAAGTCTGGAGGGTGAATCAGAAGAAGCAGAAGAAGGAGAAGGAGAAGGTGAAGTCTGGAGGGTGAATCAGAAGAAGTTTAAGAAGGAGAAGGAGAAGGTGTAGTCTGGAGGGTGAATCAGAAGAAGTAGACGAAGGAGAAGGAGAAGGTGAAGTCTGGAGGGTGAATCAGAAGAAGCAGAAGAAGGAGAAGGAGAAGGTTAAGTCTGGAGGGTGAATCAGAAGAAGTAGAAGAAGGAGAAGGAGAAGGTGAAGTCTGGAGGGTGAATCCGAAGAAGCAGAAGAAGGAGAAGGAGAAGGTGAAGTCTGGAGTGTGAATCAGAAGAAGCAGAAGAAGGAGAAGGAGAAGGTGAAGTCTGGAGGGTGAATCAGAAGAAGCAGAAGAAGGAGAAGGAGAAGATGAAGTCTGGAGGGTGAATCAGAAGAAGTAGAAGAAGGAGAAGGAGAAGGTGAGGTCTGGAGGGTGAATCAGAAGAAGCAGAAGAAGGAGAAGGAGAAGGTGAAGTCTGGAGGGTGAATCAGAAGAAGCAGAAGAAGGAGAAGGAGAAGGTGAAGTCTGGAGGGTGAATCAGAAGAAGCAGAAGAAGGAGAAGGAGAAGGTGAAGTCAGGAGGGTGAATCAGAAGAAGCAGAAGAAGGAGAAGGAGTAGGTGAAGTTAGGAGGGGGAATCAGAAGAAGCAGAAGAAGGAGAAGGAGCAGGTGAAGTCAGGGGGGTGTAGCAGAAGAAGTAGAAGAAGGAGAAGGAGAAGGTGAAGTCAGGACGGTGAAGCAGAAGAAGCAGAAGAAGGAGAAGGAGAAGGTGAAGCCTGGAGGGCGCAGCAGAAGAAGCAGAAGAAGGAGAAGGAGAAGGTGAAGTCTGGAGTGTGAAGCAGAAGAAGCAGAAGAAGGAGAAGGAGAAGGTGAAGTCTGGAGGGTGAATCAGAAGAAGTAGAAGAAGGAGAAGGAGAAGGTGTAGTCTGGAGGGTGAATCAGAAGAAGTAGACGAAGGAGAAGGAGAAGGTGAAGTCTGGAGGGTGAATCAGAAGAAGCAGAAGAAGGAGAAGGAGAAGGTTAAGTCTGGAGGGTGAATCAGAAGAAGTAGAAGAAGGAGAAGGAGAAGGTGAAGTCTGGAGGGTGAATCCGAAGAAGCAGAAGAAGGAGAAGGAGAAGGTGAAGTCTGGAGTGTGAATCAGAAGAAGCAGAAGAAGGAGAAGGAGAAGGTGAAGTCTGGAGGGTGAATCAGAAGAAGCAGAAGAAGGAGAAGGAGAAGATGAAGTCTGGAGGGTGAATCAGAAGAAGTAGAAGAAGGAGAAGGAGAAGGTGAGGTCTGGAGGGTGAATCAGAAGAAGCAGAAGAAGGAGAAGGAGAAGGTGAAGTCTGGAGGGTGAATCAGAAGAAGCAGAAGAAGGAGAAGGAGAAGGTGAAGTCTGGAGGGTGAATCAGAAGAAGCAGAAGAAGGAGAAGGAGAAGGTGAAGTCAGGAGGGTGAATCAGAAGAAGCAGAAGAAGGAGAAGGAGTAGGTGAAGTTAGGAGGGGGAATCAGAAGAAGCAGAAGAAGGAGAAGGAGCAGGTGAAGTCAGGGGGGTGTAGCAGAAGAAGTAGAAGAAGGAGAAGGAGAAGGTGAAGTCAGGACGGTGAAGCAGAAGAAGCAGAAGAAGGAGAAGGAGAAGGTGAAGCCTGGAGGGCGCAGCAGAAGAAGCAGAAGAAGGAGAAGGAGAAGGTGAAGTCTGGAGTGTGAAGCAGAAGAAGCAGAAGAAGGAGAAGGAGAAGGTGAAGTCTGGAGGGTGAATCAGAAGAAGTAGAAGAAGGAGAAGGAGAAGGTGAAGTCTGGAGGGTGAAGCAGAAGAAGTAGAAGAAGGAGAAGGAGAAGGTGAAGTCAGGAGGGTGAATCAGAAGAAGTAGAAGAAGGAGAAGGAGAAGGTGAAGTCAGGAGGGTGAATCAGAAGAAGCAGAAGAAGGAGAAGGAGAAGGTGAAGTCTGGAGGGTGAATCAGAAGAATCAGAAGAAGGAGAAGGAGAAGGTGAAGTCTGGAGGGTGAATCAGAAGAAGCAGAAGAAAGAGAAGGAGAAGGTGAAGTCTGGAGGGTGAAGCAGAAGAAACAGAAGAAGGAGAAGGAGAAGGTGAAGACTGGAGGGTGAATCAGAAGAAGTAGAAGAAGGAGAAGGAGAAGGTGAAGTCTGGAGGGTGAATCAGAAGAAGTAGAAGAAGGAGAAGGTGAAGTTGAAGTCTGGAGGGTGAATCAGAAGAAGCAGAAGAAGGAGAAGGAGAAGGTGAAGTCTGGAGGGTGAATCAGAAGAAGTTTAAGAAGGAGAAGGAGAAGGTGTAGTCTGGAGGGTGAATCAGAAGAAGTAGACGAAGGAGAAGGAGAAGGTGAAGTCTGGAGGGTGAATCAGAAGAAGCAGAAGAAGGAGAAGGAGAAGGTTAAGTCTGGAGGGTGAATCAGAAGAAGTAGAAGAAGGAGAAGGAGAAGGTGAAGTCTGGAGGGTGAATCCGAAGAAGCAGAAGAAGGAGAAGGAGAAGGTGAAGTCTGGAGGGTGAATCAGAAGAAGCAGAAGAAGGAGAAGGAGAAGGTGAAGTCTGGAGGGTGAATCAGAAGAAGCAGAAGAAGGAGAAGGAGAAGATGAAGTCCGGAGGGTGAATCAGAAGAAGTAGAAGAAGGAGAAGGAGAAGGTGAAGTCTGGAGGGTGAATCAGAAGAAGTAGAAGAAGGAGAAGGAGAAGATGAAGTCTGGAGGGTGAATCAGAAGAAACAGAAGAAGGAGAAGGAGAAGGTGAAGTCTGGAGGGTGAATCAGAAGAAGTAGAAGAAGGAGAAGGAGAAGGTGTAGTCTGGAGGGTGAATCAGAAGAAGTAGACGAAGGAGAAGGAGAAGGTAAAGTCTGGAGGGTGAATCAGAAGAAGCAGAAGAAGGAGAAGGAGAAGGTTAAGTCCGGAGGGTGAATCAGAAGAAGTAGAAGAAGGAGAAGGAGAAGGTGAAGTCTGGAGGGTGAATCAGAAGAAGCAGAAGAAGGAGAAGGAGAAGGTGAAGTCTGGAGGGTGAATCAGAAGAAGCAGAAGAAGGAGAAGGAGAAGGTGAAGTCTGGAGGGTGAATCAGAAGAAGCAGAATAAGGAGAAGGAGAAGGTGAAGTCTGGAGGGTGAATCAGAAGAAGCAGAAGAAGGAGAAGGAGAAGGTGAAGTCTGGAGGGTGAATCAGAAGAAGTAGAAGAAGGAGAAGGAGAAGATGAAGTCTGGAGGGTGAATCAGAAGAAGTAGAAGAAGGAGAAGGAGAAGGTGAAGTCTGGAGGGTGAATCAGAAGAAGTAGAAGAAGGAGAAGGAGAAGATGAAGTCTGGAGGGTGAATCAGAAGAAACAGAAGAAGGAGAAGGAGAAGGTGAAGTCTGGAGGGTGAATCAGAAGAAGTAGAAGAAGGAGAAGGAGAAGGTGAAGTCTGGAGGGTGAATCAGAAGAAGCAGAAGAAGGAGAAGGAGAAGGTGAAGTCTGGAGGGTGAATCAGAAGAAGCAGAAGAAGGAGAAGGAGAAGGTGAAGTCTGGAGGGTGAATCAGAAGAAGTAGAAGAAGGAGAAGGAGAAGATGAAGTCTGGAGGGTGAATCAGAAGAAGTAGAAGAAGGAGAAGGAGAAGGTGAAGTCTGGAGGGTGAATCAGAAGAAGTAGAAGAAGGAGAAGGAGAAGATGAAGTCTGGAGGGTGAATCAGAAGAAGTAGAAGAAGGAGAAGGAGAAGGTGAAGTCTGGAGGGTGAATCAGAAGAAGTAGAAGAAGGAGAAGGAGAAGATGAAGTCCGAAGGGTGAATCAGAAGAAACAGAAGAAGGAGAAGGAGAAGGTGAAGTCTGGAGGGTGAATCAGAAGAAGTAGAAGAAGGAGAAGGAGAAGGTGTAGTCTGGAGGGTGAATCAGAAGAAGTAGACGAAGGAGAAGGAGAAGGTGAAGTCTGGAGGGTGAATCAGAAGAAGCAGAAGAAGGAGAAGGAGAAGGTGAAGTCTGGAGGGTGAATCAGAAGAAGTAGAAGAAGGAGAAGGAGAAGGTGAAGTCTGGAGGGTGAATCAGAAGAAGCAGAATAAGGAGAAGGAGAAGGTGAAGTCTGGAGGGTGAATCAGAAGAAGCAGAAGAAGGAGAAGGAGAAGGTTAAGTCTGGAGGGTGAATCAGAAGAAGTAGAAGAAGGAGAAGGAGAAGATGAAGTCTGGAGGGTGAATCAGAAGAAGTAGAAGAAGGAGAAGGAGAAGGTGAAGTCTGGAGGGTGAATCAGAAGAAGTAGAAGAAGGAGAAGGAGAAGATGAAGTCTGGAGGGTGAATCAGAAGAAACAGAAGAATGAGAAGGAGAAGGTGAAGTCTGGAGGGTGAATCAGAAGAAGTAGAAGAAGGAGAAGGAGAAGGTGTAGTCTGGAGGATGAATCAGAAGAAGTAGACGAAGGAGAAGGAGAAGGGGAAGTCTGGAGGGTGAATCAGAAGAAGCAGAAGAAGGAGAAGGAGAAGGTGAAGTCTGGAGGGTGAATCAGAAGAAGTAGAAGAAGGAGAAGGAGAAGGTGAAGTCTGGAGGGTGAATCAGAAGAAGCAGAAGAAGGAGAAGGAGAAGGTGAAGTCTGGAGGGTGAATCAGAAGAAGCAGAAGAAGCAGAAGGAGAAGGTGAAGTCTGGAGGGTGAATCAGAAGAAGTAGAAGAAGGAGAAGGAGAAGTTGAAGTCTGGAGGGTGAAGCAGAAGAAGTAGAAGATGGAGAAGGAGAAGGTGAAGTCAGGAGGGTGAATCAGAAGAAGTAGAAGAAGGAGAAGGAGAAGGTGAAGTCAGGAGGGTGAATCAGAAGAAGCAGAAGATGGAGAAGGAGAAGGTGAAGTCTGGAGGGTGAATCAGAAGAATCAGAAGAAGGAGAAGGAGAAGGTGAAGTCTGGAGGGTGAATCAGAAGAAGCAAAGGAAGGAGAAGGAGAAGGTGAAGTCTGGAGGGTGAATCAGAAGAAGCAGAATAAGGAGAAGGAGAAGTTGAAGTCTGGAGGTTGAATCAGAAGAAGCAGAATAAGGAGAAGGAGAAGGTGAAGTCTGGAGGGTGAATCAGAAGAAGCAGAAGAAGGAGAAGGAGAAGGTGAAGTCTGGAGGGTGAATCAGAAGAAGTAGAAGTAGGAGAAGGAGAAGGTGAAGTCTGGAGGGTGAAGCAGAAGAAGTAGAAGAAGGAGAAGGAGAAGGTGAAGTCAGGAGGGTGAATCAGAAGAAGTAGAAGAAGGAGAAGGAGAAGGTGAAGTCAGGAGGGTGAATCAGAAGAAGCAGAAGAAGGAGAAGGAGAAGGTGAAGGCTGGAGGGTGAATCAGAAGAATCAGAAGAAGGAGAAGGAGAAGGTGAAGTCTGGAGGGTGAATCAGAAGAAGCAGAAGAAAGAGAAGGAGAAGGTGAAGTCTGGAGGGTGAAGCAGAAGAAACAGAAGAAGGAGAAGGAGAAGGTGAAGACTGGAGGGTGAATCAGAAGAAGTAGAAGAAGGAGAAGGAGAAGGTGAAGTCTGGAGGGTGAATCAGAAGAAGTAGAAGAAGGAGAAGGAGAAGGTGAAGTCTGGAGGGTGAATCAGAAGAAACAGAAGAAGGAGAAGGAGAAGATGAAGTCTGGAGGGTGAATCAGAAGAAGTAGAAGAAGGAGAAGGAGAAGGTGTAGTCTGGAGGGTGAATCAGAAGAAGTAGACGAAGGAGAAGGAGAAGGTGAAGTCTGGAGGGTGAATCAGAAGAAGCAGAAGAAGGAGAAGGAGAAGGTGAAGTCTGGAGGGTGAATCAGAAGAAGTAGAAGAAGGAGAAGGTGAAGTCTGGAGGGTGAATCAGAAGAAGCAGAATAAGGAGAAGGAGAAGGTGAAGTCTGGAGGGTGAATCAGAAGAAGCAGAAGAAGGAGAAGGAGAAGGTGAAGGCTGGAGGGTGAATCAGAAGAAGTAGAAGAAGGAGAAGGAGAAGATGAAGTCTGGAGGGTGAATCAGAAGAAGTAGAAGAAGGAGAAGGAGAAGGTGAAGTCTGGAGGGTGAATCAGAAGAAGTAGAAGAAGGAGAAGGAGAAGATGAAGTCTGGAGGGTGAATCAGAAGAAACAGAAGAATGAGAAGGAGAAGGTGAAGTCTGGAGGGTGAATCAGAAGAAGTAGAATAAGGAGAAGGAGAAGGTGAAGTCTGGAGGGTGAATCAGAAGAAGCAGAAGAAGGAGAAGGAGAAGGTGAAGTCTGGAGGGTGAATCAGAAGAAGTAGAAGAAGGAGAAGGAGAAGGTGAAGTCTGGAGGGTGAAGCAGAAGAAGTAGAAGAAGGAGAAGGAGAAGGTGAAGTCAGGAGGGTGAATCAGAAGAAGTAGAAGAAGGAGAAGGAGAAGGTGAAGTCAGGAGGGTGAATCAGAAGAAGCAGAAGAAGGAGAAGGAGAAGGTGAAGGCTGGAGGGTGAATCAGAAGAATCAGAAGAAGGAGAAGGAGAAGGTGAAGTCTGGAGGGTGAATCAGAAGAAACAGAAGAATGAGAAGGAGAAGGTGAAGTCTGGAGGGTGAATCAGAAGAAGTAGAAGAAGGAGAAGGAGAAGGTGTAGTCTGGAGGATGAATCAGAAGAAGTAGACGAAGGAGAAGGAGAAGGTGAAGTCTGGAGGGTGAATCAGAAGAAGCAGAAGAAGGAGAAGGAGAAGGTGAAGTCTGGAGGGTGAATCAGAAGAAGTAGAAGAAGGAGAAGGAGAAGGTGAAGTCTGGAGGGTGAATCAGAAGAAGCAGAAGAAGGAGAAGGAGAAGGTGAAGTCTGGAGGGTGAATCAGAAGAAGCAGAAGAAGCAGAAGGAGAAGGTGAAGTCTGGAGGGTGAATCAGAAGAAGTAGAAGAAGGAGAAGGAGAAGTTGAAGTCTGGAGGGTGAAGCAGAAGAAGTAGAAGATGGAGAAGGAGAAGGTGAAGTCAGGAGGGTGAATCAGAAGAAGTAGAAGAAGGAGAAGGAGAAGGTGAAGTCAGGAGGGTGAATCAGAAGAAGCAGAAGATGGAGAAGGAGAAGGTGAAGTCTGGAGGGTGAATCAGAAGAATCAGAAGAAGGAGAAGGAGAAGGTGAAGTCTGGAGGGTGAATCAGAAGAAGCAAAGGAAGGAGAAGGAGAAGGTGAAGTCTGGAGGGTGAATCAGAAGAGGCAGAATAAGGAGAAGGAGAAGTTGAAGTCTGGAGGTTGAATCAGAAGAAGCAGAATAAGGAGAAGGAGAAGGTGAAGTCTGGAGGGTGAATCAGAAGAAGCAGAAGAAGGAGAAGGAGAAGGTGAAGTCTGGAGGGTGAATCAGAAGAAGTAGAAGAAGGAGAAGGAGAAGGTGAAGTCTGGAGGGTGAAGCAGAAGAAGTAGAAGAAGGAGAAGGAGAAGGTGAAGTCAGGAGGGTGAATCAGAAGAAGTAGAAGAAGGAGAAGGAGAAGGTGAAGTCAGGAGGGTGAATCAGAAGAAGCAGAAGAAGGAGAAGGAGAAGGTGAAGGCTGGAGGGTGAATCAGAAGAATCAGAAGAAGGAGAAGGAGAAGGTGAAGTCTGGAGGGTGAATCAGAAGAAGCAGAAGAAAGAGAAGGAGAAGGTGAAGTCTGGAGGGTGAAGCAGAAGAAACAGAAGAAGGAGAAGGAGAAGGTGAAGACTGGAGGGTGAATCAGAAGAAGTAGAAGAAGGAGAAGGAGAAGGTGAAGTCTGGAGGGTGAATCAGAAGAAGTAGAAGAAGGAGAAGGAGAAGGTGAAGTCTGGAGGGTGAATCAGAAGAAACAGAAGAAGGAGAAGGAGAAGATGAAGTCTGGAGGGTGAATCAGAAGAAGTAGAAGAAGGAGAAGGAGAAGGTGTAGTCTGGAGGGTGAATCAGAAGAAGTAGACGAAGGAGAAGGAGAAGGTGAAGTCTGGAGGGTGAATCAGAAGAAGCAGAAGAAGGAGAAGGAGAAGGTGAAGTCTGGAGGGTGAATCAGAAGAAGTAGAAGAAGGAGAAGGAGAAGGTGAAGTCTGGAGGGTGAATCAGAAGAAGCAGAATAAGGAGAAGGAGAAGGTGAAGTCTGGAGGGTGAATCAGAAGAAGCAGAAGAAGGAGAAGGAGAAGGTGAAGGCTGAAGGGTGAATCAGAAGAAGTAGAAGAAGGAGAAGGAGAAGATGAAGTCTGGAGGGTGAATCAGAAGAAGTAGAAGAAGGAGAAGGAGAAGGTGAAGTCTGGAGGGTGAATCAGAAGAAGTAGAAGAAGGAGAAGGAGAAGATGAAGTCTGGAGGGTGAATCAGAAGAAACAGAAGAATGAGAAGGGGAAGGTGAAGTCTGGAGGGTGAATCAGAAGAAGTAGAATAAGGAGAAGGAGAAGGTGAAGTCTGGAGGGTGAATCAGAAGAAGCAGAAGAAGGAGAAGGAGAAGGTGAAGTCTGGAGGGTGAATCAGAAGAAGTAGAAGAAGGAGAAGGAGAAGGTGAAGTCTGGAGGGTGAAGCAGAAGAAGTAGAAGAAGGAGAAGGAGAAGTTGAAGTCAGGAGGGTGAATCAGAAGAAGTAGAAGAAGGAGAAGGTGAAGTCAGGAGGGTGAATCAGAAGAAGCAGAAGAAGGAGAAGGAGAAGGTGAAGGCTGGAGGGTGAATCAGAAGAATCAGAAGAAGGAGAAGGAGAAGGTGAAGTCTGGAGGGTGAATCAGAAGAAGCAGAAGAAAGAGAAGGAGAAGGTGAAGTCTGGAGGGTGAAGCAGAAGAAACAGAAGAAGGAGAAGGAGAAGGTGAAGACTGGAGGGTGAATCAGAAGAAGTAGAAGAAGGAGAAGGAGAAGGTGAAGTCTGGAGGGTGAATCAGAAGAAGTAGAAGAAGGAGAAGGAGAAGGTGAAGTCTGGAGGGTGAATCAGAAGAAACAGAAGAAGGAGAAGGAGAAGGTGAAGTCTGGAGGGTGAATCAGAAGAAGTAGACGAAGGAGAAGGAGAAGGTGAAGTCTGGAGGGTGAATCAGAAGAAGCAGAAGAAGGAGAAGGAGAAGGTGAGGTCTGGAGGGTGAATCAGAAGAAGTAGAAGAAGGAGAAGGAGAAGGTGAAGTCTGGAGGGTGAATCAGAAGAAGCAGAATAAGGAGAAGGAGAAGGTGAAGTCTGGAGGGTGAATCAGAAGAAGCTGAAGAAGGAGAAGGAGAAGGTGAAGTCTGGAGGGTGAATCAGAAGAAGTAGAAGAAGGAGAAGGACAAGATGAAGTCTGGAGGGTGAATCAGAAGAAGTAGAAGAAGGAGAAGGAGAAGGTGAAGTCTGGAGGGTGAATCAGAAGAAGTAGAAGAAGGAGAAGGAGAAGATGAAGTCTGGAGGGTGAATCAGAAGAAACAGAAGAATGAGAAGGAGAAGGTGAAGTCTGGAGGGTGAATCAGAAGAAGTAGAAGAAGGAGAAGGAGAAGGTGTAGTCTGGAGGGTGAATCAGAAGAAGTAGACGAAGGAGAAGGAGAAGGTGAAGTCTGGAGGGTGAATCAGAAGAAGCAGAAGAACGAGAAGGAGAAGGTGAAGTCTGGAGGGTGAATCAGAAGAAGTAGAAGAAGGAGAAGGAGAAGGTGAAGTCTGGAGGGTGAATCAGAAGAAGCAGAAGAAGGAGAATGAGAAGGTGAAGTCGGGAGGGTGAATCAGAAGAAGCAGAAGAAGGAGAAGGAGAAGGTGAAGTCTGGAGGGTGAATCAGAAGAAGTAGAAGAAGGAGAAGGAGAAGTTGAAGTCTGGAGGGTGAAGCAGAAGAAGTAGAAGATGGAGAAGGAGAAGGTGAAGTCAGGAGGGTGAATCAGAAGAAGTAGAAGAAGGAGAAGGAGAAGGTGAAGTCAGGAGGGTGAATCAGAAGAAGCAGAAGATGGAGAAGGAGAAGGTGAAGTCTGGAGGGTGAATCAGAAGAATCAGAAGAAGGAGAAGGAGAAGGTGAAGTCTGGAGGGTGAATCAGAAGAAGCAAAGGAAGGAGAAGGAGAAGGTGAAGTCTGGAGGGTGAATCAGAAGAAGCAGAATAAGGAGAAGGAGAAGTTGAAGTCTGGAGGGTGAATCAGAAGAAGCAGAATAAGGAGAAGGAGAAGGTGAAGTCTGGAGGGTAAATCAGAAGAAGCAGGAGAAGGAGAAGGAGGAGGTGAAGTCTGGAGGGTGAATCAGAAGAAGTAGAAGAAGGAGAAGGAGAAGGTGAAGTCTGGAGGGTGAAGCAGAAGAAGTAGAAGAAGGAGAAGGAGAAGGTGAAGTCAGGAGGGTGAATCAGAAGAAGTAGAAGAAGGAGAAGGAGAAGGTGAAGTCAGGAGGGTGAATCAGAAGAAGCAGAAGAAGGAGAAGGAGAAGGTGAAGGCTGGAGGGTGAAGCAGAAGAAACAGAAGAAGGAGAAGGAGAAGGTGAAGACTGGAGGGTGAATCAGAAGAAGTAGAAGAAGGAGAAGGAGAAGGTGAAGTCTGGAGGGTGAATCAGAAGAAGTAGAAGAAGGAGAAGGAGAAGGTGAAGTCTGGAGGGTGAATCAGAAGAAGCAGAAGAAGGAGAAGGAGAAGATGAAGTCTGGAGGGTGAATCAGAAGAAGTAGAAGAAGGAGAAGGAGAAGGTGAAGTCTGGAGGGTGAATCAGAAGTAGTAGAAGAAGGAGAAGGAGAAGGTGAAGTCTGGAGGGTGAATCAGAAGAAACAGAAGAAGGAGAAGGAGAAGGTGAAGTCTGGAGGGTGAATCAGAAGAAGTAGAAGAAGGAGAAGGAGAAGGTGTAGTCTGGAGGGTGAATCAGAAGAAGTAGACGAAGGAGAAGGAGAAGGTGAAGTCTGGAGGGTGAATCAGAAGAAGCAGAAGAAGGAGATGGAGAAGGTGAAGTCTGGAGGGTGAATCAGAAGAAGTAGAAGAAGGAGAAGGAGAAGGTGAAGTCTGGAGGGTGAATCAGAAGAAGCAGAAGAAGGAGAAGGAGAAGGTGAAGTCTGGAGGGTGATTCAGAAGAAGCAGAATAAGGAGAAGGAGAAGGTGATGTCTGCAGGGTGAATCAGAAGAAGCAGAAGAAGGAGATTGAGAAGGTGAAGTCTGGAGGGTGAATCAGAAGAAGCAGAAGAAGGAGAAGGAGAAGGTGAAGTCTGGAGGGTGAATCAGAAGAAGCAGAAGAAGGAGAAGGAGAAGGTGAAGTCTGAGGGTGAAGCAGAAGAAGTAGAAGAAGGAGAAGGAGAAGGTGAAGTCAGGAGGGTGAATCAGAAGAAGTAGAAGAAGGAGAAGGAGAAGGTGAAGTCAGGAGGGTGAATCAGAAGAAGCAGAAGAAGGAGAAGGAGAAGGTGAAGTCTGGAGGGTGAATCAGAAGAATCAGAAGAAGGAGAAGGAGAAGGTGAAGTCTGGAGGGTGAATCAGAAGAAGCAGAAGAAAGAGAAGGAGAAGGTGAAGTCTGGAGGGTGAAGCAGAAGAAACAGAAGAAGGAGAAGGAGAAGGTGAAGACTGGAGGGTGAATCAGAAGAAGTAGAAGAAGGAGAAGGAGAAGGTGAAGTCTGGAGGGTGAATCAGAAGAAGTAGAAGAAGGAGAAGGAGAAGGTGAAGTCTGGAGGGTGAATCAGAAGAAGCAGAAGAAGGAGAAGGAGAAGGTGAAGTCTGGAGGGTGAATCAGAAGAAGCAGAAGAAGGAGAAGGAGAAGATGACGTCTGGAGGGTGAATCGGAAGAAGTAGAAGAAGGAGAAGGAGAAGGTGAAGTCTGGAGGGTGAATCAGAAGAAGTAGAAGAAGGAGAAGGAGAAGTTGAAGTCTGGAGGGTGAATCAGAACAAGCAGAAGAAGGAGAAGGAGAAGGTGAAGTCTGGAGGGTGAATCAGAAGAAGCAGAAGAAGGAGAAGGAGAAGATGAAGTCTGGAGGGTGAATCAGAAGAAGTAGAAGAAGGAGAAGGAGAAGGTGAAGTCTGGAGGGTGAATCAGAAGAAGTAGAAGAAGGAGAAGGAGAAGATGAAGTCTGGAGGGTGAATCAGAAGAAACAGAAGAAGGAGGAGGAGAAGGTGAAGTCTGGAGGGTGAATCAGAAGAAGTAGAAGAAGGAGAAGGAGAAGGTGTAGTCTGGAGGGTGAATCAGAAGAAGTAGACGAAGGAGAAGGAGAAGGTGAAGTCTGGAGGGTGAATCAGAAGAAGCAGAAGAAGGAGAAGGAGAAGGTGAAGTCTGGAGGGTGAATCAGAAGAAGTAGAAGAAGGAGAAGGAGAAGGTGAAGTCTGGAGGGTGAATCAGAAGAAGCAGAAGAAGGAGAAGGAGAAGGTGAAGTCTGGAGGGTGAATCAGAAGAAGCAGAAGAAGGAGAAGGAGAAGGTGAAGTCTGGAGGGTGAATCAGAAGAAGTAGAAGAAGGAGAACGAGAAGTTGAAGTCTGGAGGGTGAAGCAGAAGAAGTAGAAGATGGAGAAGGAGAAGGTGAAGTCAGGAGGGTGAATCAGAAGAAGTAGAAGAAGGAGAAGGTGAAGTCAGGAGGGTGAATCAGAAGAAGCAGAAGATGGAGAAGGAGAAGGTGAAGTCTGGAGGGTGAATCAGAAGAATCAGAAGAAGGAGAAGGAGAAGGTGAAGTCTGGAGGGTGAATCAGAAGAAGCAAAGGAAGGAGAAGGAGAAGGTGAAGTCTGGAGGGTGAATCAGAAGAAGCAGAATAAGGAGAAGGAGAAGGTGAAGTCTGGAGGGTGAATCAGAAGAAGCAGAAGAAAGAGAAGGAGAAGGTGAAGTCTGGAGGGTGAAGCAGAAGAAACAGAAGAAGGAGAAGGAGAAGGTGAAGACTGGAGGGTGAATCAGAAGAAGTAGAAGAAGGAGAAGCAGAAGGTGAAGTCTGGAGGGTGAATCAGAAGAAGTAGAAGAAGGAGAAGGAGAAGGTGAAGTCTGGAGGGTGAATCAGAAGAAGCAGAAGAAGGAGAAGGAGAAGGTGAAGTCTGGAGGGTGAATCAGAAGAAGCAGAAGAAGGAGAAGGAGAAGATGAAGTCTGGAGGGTGAATCGGAAGAAGTAGAAGAAGGAGAAGGAGAAGGTGAAGTCTGGAGGGTGAATCAGAAGAAGTAGAAGAAGGAGAAGGAGAAGTTGAAGTCTGGAGGGTGAATCAGAACAAGCAGAAGAAGGAGAAGGAGAAGGTGAAGTCTGGAGGGTGAATCAGAAGAAGCAGAAGAAGGAGAAGGAGAAGATGAAGTCTGGAGGGTGAATCAGAAGAAGTAGAAGAAGGAGAAGGAGAAGGTGAAGTCTGGAGGGTGAATCAGAAGAAGTAGAAGAAGGAGAAGGAGAAGATGAAGTCTGGAGGGTGAATCAGAAGAAACAGAAGAAGGAGGAGGAGAAGGTGAAGTCTGGAGGGTGAATCAGAAGAAGTAGAAGAAGGAGAAGGAGAAGGTGTAGTCTGGAGGGTGAATCAGAAGAAGTAGACGAAGGAGAAGGAGAAGGTGAAGTCTGGAGGGTGAATCAGAAGAAGCAGAAGAAGGAGAAGGAGAAGGTGAAGTCTGGAGGGTGAATCAGAAGAAGTAGAAGAAGGAGAAGGAGAAGGTGAAGTCTGGAGGGTGAATCAGAAGAAGCAGAAGAAGGAGAAGGAGAAGGTGAAGTCTGGAGGGTGAATCAGAAGAAGCAGAAGAAGGAGAAGGAGAAGGTGAAGTTTGGAGGGTGAATCAGAAGAAGTAGAAGAAGGAGAACGAGAAGTTGAAGTCTGGAGGGTGAAGCAGAAGAAGTAGAAGATGGAGAAGGAGAAGGTGAAGTCAGGAGGGTGAATCAGAAGAAGTAGAAGAAGGAGAAGGTGAAGTCAGGAGGGTGAATCAGAAGAAGCAGAAGATGGAGAAGGAGAAGGTGAAGTCTGGAGGGTGAATCAGAAGAATCAGAAGAAGGAGAAGGAGAAGGTGAAGTCTGGAGGGTGAATCAGAAGAAGCAAAGGAAGGAGAAGGAGAAGGTGAAGTCTGGAGGGTGAATCAGAAGAAGCAGAATAAGGAGAAGGAGAAGGTGAAGTCTGGAGGGTGAATCAGAAGAAGCAGAATAAGGAGAAGGAGAAGGTGAAGTCTGGAGGGTGAATCAGAAGAAGTAGAAGAAGGAGAAGGAGAAGGTGAAGTCTGGAGGGTGAAGCAGAAGAAGTAGAAGAAGGAGAAGGAGAAGCTGAAGTCAGGAGGGTGAATCAGAAGAAGTAGAAGAAGGAGAAGGAGAAGGTGAAGTCAGGAGGGTGAATCAGAAGAAGCAGAAGAAGGAGAAGGAGTAGGTGAAGTCTGGAGGGTGAATCAGAAGAATCAGAAGAAGGAGAAGGAGAAGGTGAAGTCTGGAGGGTGAATCAGAAGAAGCAGAAGAAAGAGAAGGAGAAGGTGAAGTCTGGAGGGTGAAGCAGAAGAAACAGAAGAAGGAGAAGGAGAAGGTGAAGACTGGAGGGTGAATCAGAAGAAGTAGAAGAAGGAGAAGGAGAAGGTGAAGTCTGGTGGGTGAATCAGAAGAAGTAGAAGAAGGAGAAGGAGAAGGTGAAGTCTGGAGGGTGAATCAGAAGAAGCAGAAGAAGGAGAAGGAGAAGGTGAAGTCTGGAGGGTGAATCAGAAGAAGCAGAAGAAGGAGAAGGAGAAGATGAAGTCTGGAGGGTGAATCAGAAGAAGTAGAAGAAGGAGAAGGAGAAGGTGAAGTCTGGAGGGTGAATCAGAAGTAGTAGAAGAAGGAGAAGGAGAAGGTGAAGTCTGGAGGGTGAATCAGAAGAAACAGAGGAAGGAGAAGGAGAAGGTGAAGTCTGGAGGGTGAATCAGAAGAAGTAGAAGAAGGAGAAGGAGAAGGTGTAGTCTGGAGGGTGAATCAGAAGAAGTAGACGAAGGAGAAGGAGAAGGTGAAGTCTGGAGGGTGAATCAGAAGAAGCAGAAGAAGGAGATGGAGAAGGTGAAGTCTGGAGGGTGAATCAGAAAAAGTAGAAGAAGGAGAAGGAGAAGGTGAAGTCTGGAGGGTGAATCAGAAGAAGCAGAAGAAGGAGAAGGAGAAGGTGAAGTCTGGAGGGTGATTCAGAAGAAGCAGAATAAGGAGAAGGAGAAGGTGATGTCTGGAGGGTGAATCAGAAGAAGCAGAAGAAGGAGAAGGAGAAGGTGAAGTCTGGAGGGTGAATCAGAAGAAGTAGAAGAAGGAGAAGGAGAAGGTGAAGTCTGGAGGGTGAATCAGAAGAAGTAGAAGAAGGAGAAGGAGAAGGTGAAGTCTGGAGGGTGAATCAGAAGAAGTAGAAGAAGGAGAAGGAGAAGGTGAAGTCTGGAGGGGGAAGCAGAAGAAGTAGAAGAAGGAGAAGGAGAAGGTGAAGTCAGGAGGGTGAATCAGAAGATGTAGAAGAAGGAGAAGGAGAAGGTGAAGTCAGGAGGGTGAATCAGAAGAAGCAGAAGAAGGAGAAGGAGAAGGTGAAGTCTGGAGGGTGAATCAGAAGAATCAGAAGAAGGAGAAGGAGAAGGTGAAGTCTGGAGGGTGAATCAGAAGAAGTATAAGAAGGAGAAGGAGAAGGTGAAGTCTGGAGGGTGAATCAGAAGAAGCAGAAGAAGGAGAAGGAGATGGTGAAGTCTGGAGGGTGAATCAGAAGAAGTAGACGAAGGAGAAGGAGAAGGTGAAGTCTGGAGGGTGAATCAGAAGAAGCAGAAGAAGGAGATGGAGAAGGTGAAGTCTGGAGGGTGAATCAGAAGAAGTAGAAGAAGGAGAAGGTGAAGGTGAAGTCTGGAGGGTGAATCAGAAGAAGCAGAAGAAGGAGAAGGAGAAGGTGAAGTCTGGAGGGTGAATCAGAAGAAGCAGAAGAAGGAGAAGGAGAAGGTGAAGTCTGGAGGGTGATTCAGAAGAAGCAGAATAAGGAGAAGGAGAAGGTGAAGTCTGGAGGGTGAACCAGAAGAAGCAGAAGAAGGAGAAGGAGAAGGTGAAGTCTGGAGGGTGAATCAGAAGAAGTAGAAGAAGGAGAAGGAGAAGATGAAGTCTGGAGGGTGAATCAGAAGAAGTAGAAGAAGGAGAAGGAGAAGGTGAAGTCTGGAGGGTGAATCAGAAGAAGTAGAAGAAGGAGAAGGAGAAGGTGAAGTCTGGAGGGTGAAGCAGAAGAAGTAGAAGAAGGAGAAGGAGAAGGTGAAGTCAGGAGGGTGAATCAGAAGATGTAGAAGAAGGAGAAGGAGAAGGTGAAGTCAGGAGGGTGAATCAGAAGAAGCAGAAGAAGGAGAAGGAGAAGGTGAAGTCTGGAGGGTGAATCAGAAGAAGTAGAAGAAGGAGAAGGAGAAGGTGAAGTCTGGAGGGTGAATCAGAAGAAGCAGAAGAAGGAGAAGGAGAAGGTGAAGTCTGGAGGGTGAATCAGAAGAAGCAGAAGAAGGAGAAGGAGAAGGTGAAGTCTGGAGGGTGAATCAGAAGAAGTAGAAGAAGGAGAAGGAGAAGGTGAAGTCTGGAGGGTGAATCAGAAGAAGCAGAAGAAGCAGAAGGAGAAGGTGAAGTCTGGAGGGTGAATCAGAAGAAGTAGAAGAAGGAGAAGGAGAAGTTGAAGTCTGGAGGGTGAAGCAGAAGAAGTAGAAGATGGAGAAGGAGAAGGTGAAGTCAGGAGGGTGAATCAGAAGAAGTAGAAGAAGGAGAAGGAGAAGGTGAAGTCAGGAGGGTGAATCAGAAGAAGCAGAAGATGGAGAAGGAGAAGGTGAAGTCTGGAGGGTGAATCAGAAGAATCAGAAGAAGGAGAAGGAGAAGGTGAAGTCTGGAGGGTGAATCAGAAGAAGCAAAGGAAGGAGAAGGAGAAGGTGAAGTCTGGAGGGTGAATCAGAAGAGGCAGAATAAGGAGAAGGAGAAGTTGAAGTCTGGAGGTTGAATCAGAAGAAGCAGAATAAGGAGAAGGAGAAGGTGAAGTCTGGAGGGTGAATCAGAAGAAGCAGAAGAAGGAGAAGGAGAAGGTGAAGTCTGGAGGGTGAATCAGAAGAAGTAGAAGAAGGAGAAGGAGAAGGTGAAGTCTGGAGGGTGAAGCAGAAGAAGTAGAAGAAGGAGAAGGAGAAGGTGAAGTCAGGAGGGTGAATCAGAAGAAGTAGAAGAAGGAGAAGGAGAAGGTGAAGTCAGGAGGGTGTATCAGAAGAAGCAGAAGAAGGAGAAGGAGAAGGTGAAGGCTGGAGGGTGAATCAGAAGAATCAGAAGAAGGAGAAGGAGAAGGTGAAGTCTGGAGGGTGAATCAGAAGAAGCAGAAGAAAGAGAAGGAGAAGGTGAAGTCTGGAGGGTGAAGCAGAAGAAACAGAAGAAGGAGAAGGAGAAGGTGAAGACTGGAGGGTGAATCAGAAGAAGTAGAAGAAGGAGAAGGAGAAGGTGAAGTCTGGAGGGTGAATCAGAAGAAGTAGAAGAAGGAGAAGGAGAAGGTGAAGTCTGGAGGGTGAATCAGAAGAAACAGAAGAAGGAGAAGGAGAAGATGAAGTCTGGAGGGTGAATCAGAAGAAGTAGAAGAAGGAGAAGGAGAAGGTGTAGTCTGGAGGGTGAATCAGAAGAAGTAGACGAAGGAGAAGGAGAAGGTGAAGTCTGGAGGGTGAATCAGAAGAAGCAGAAGAAGGAGAAGGAGAAGGTGAAGTCTGGAGGGTGAATCAGAAGAAGTAGAAGAAGGAGAAGGAGAAGGTGAAGTCTGGAGGGTGAATCAGAAGAAGCAGAATAAGGAGAAGGAGAAGGTGAAGTCTGGAGGGTGAATCAGAAGAAGCAGAAGAAGGAGAAGGAGAAGGTGAAGGCTGAAGGGTGAATCAGAAGAAGTAGAAGAAGGAGAAGGAGAAGATGAAGTCTGGAGGGTGAATCAGAAGAAGTAGAAGAAGGAGAAGGAGAAGGTGAAGTCTGGAGGGTGAATCAGAAGAAGTAGAAGAAGGAGAAGGAGAAGATGAAGTCTGGAGGGTGAATCAGAAGAAACAGAAGAATGAGAAGGGGAAGGTGAAGTCTGGAGGGTGAATCAGAAGAAGTAGAATAAGGAGAAGGAGAAGGTGAAGTCTGGAGGGTGAATCAGAAGAAGCAGAAGAAGGAGAAGGAGAAGGTGAAGTCTGGAGGGTGAATCAGAAGAAGTAGAAGAAGGAGAAGGAGAAGGTGAAGTCTGGAGGGTGAAGCAGAAGAAGTAGAAGAAGGAGAAGGAGAAGTTGAAGTCAGGAGGGTGAATCAGAAGAAGTAGAAGAAGGAGAAGGTGAAGTCAGGAGGGTGAATCAGAAGAAGCAGAAGAAGGAGAAGGAGAAGGTGAAGGCTGGAGGGTGAATCAGAAGAATCAGAAGAAGGAGAAGGAGAAGGTGAAGTCTGGAGGGTGAATCAGAAGAAGCAGAAGAAAGAGAAGGAGAAGGTGAAGTCTGGAGGGTGATGCAGAAGAAACAGAAGAAGGAGAAGGAGAAGGTGAAGACTGGAGGGTGAATCAGAAGAAGTAGAAGAAGGAGAAGGAGAAGGTGAAGTCTGGAGGGTGAATCAGAAGAAGTAGAAGAAGGAGAAGGAGAAGGTGAAGTCTGGAGGGTGAATCAGAAGAAACAGAAGAAGGAGAAGGAGAAGGTGAAGTCTGGAGGGTGAATCAGAAGAAGTAGAAGAAGGAGAAGGAGAAGGTGTAGTCTGGAGGGTGAATCAGAAGAAGTAGACGAAGGAGAAGGAGAAGGTGAAGTCTGGAGGGTGAATCAGAAGAAGCAGAAGAAGGAGAAGGAGAAGGTGAAGTCTGGAGGGTGAATCAGAAGAAGTAGAAGAAGGAGAAGGAGAAGGTGAAGTCTGGAGGGTGAATCAGAAGAAGCAGAATAAGGAGAAGGAGAAGGTGAAGTCTGGAGGGTGAATCAGAAGAAGCTGAAGAAGGAGAAGGAGAAGGTGAAGTCTGGAGGGTGAATCAGAAGAAGTAGAAGAAGGAGAAGGACAAGATGAAGTCTGGAGGGTGAATCAGAAGAAGTAGAAGAAGGAGAAGGAGAAGGTGAAGTCTGGAGGGTGAATCAGAAGAAGTAGAAGAAGGAGAAGGAGAAGATGAAGTCTGGAGGGTGAATCAGAAGAAACAGAAGAATGAGAAGGAGAAGGTGAAGTCTGGAGGGTGAATCAGAAGAAGTAGAAGAAGGAGAAGGAGAAGGTGTAGTCTGGAGGGTGAATCAGAAGAAGTAGACGAAGGAGAAGGAGAAGGTGAAGTCTGGAGGGTGAATCAGAAGAAGCAGAAGAACGAGAAGGAGAAGGTGAAGTCTGGAGGGTGAATCAGAAGAAGTAGAAGAAGGAGAAGGAGAAGGTGAAGTCTGGAGGGTGAATCAGAAGAAGCAGAAGAAGGAGAATGAGAAGGTGAAGTCGGGAGGGTGAATCAGAAGAAGCAGAAGAAGGAGAAGGAGAAGGTGAAGTCTGGAGGGTGAATCAGAAGAAGTAGAAGAAGGAGAAGGAGAAGTTGAAGTCTGGAGGGTGAAGCAGAAGAAGTAGAAGATGGAGAAGGAGAAGGTGAAGTCAGGAGGGTGAATCAGAAGAAGTAGAAGAAGGAGAAGGAGAAGGTGAAGTCAGGAGGGTGAATCAGAAGAAGCAGAAGATGGAGAAGGAGAAGGTGAAGTCTGGAGGGTGAATCAGAAGAATCAGAAGAAGGAGAAGGAGAAGGTGAAGTCTGGAGGGTGAATCAGAAGAAGCAAAGGAAGGAGAAGGAGAAGGTGAAGTCTGGAGGGTGAATCAGAAGAAGCAGAATAAGGAGCAGGAGAAGTTGAAGTCTGGAGGGTGAATCAGAAGAAGCAGAATAAGGAGAAGGAGAAGGTGAAGTCTGGAGGGTAAATCAGAAGAAGCAGGAGAAGGAGAAGGAGAAGGTGAAGTCTGGAGGGTGAATCAGAAGAAGTAGAAGAAGGAGAAGGAGAAGGTGAAGTCTGGAGGGTGAAGCAGAAGAAGTAGAAGAAGGAGAAGGAGAAGGTGAAGTCAGGAGGGTGAATCAGAAGAAGTAGAAGAAGGAGAAGGAGAAGGTGAAGTCAGGAGGGTGAATCAGAAGAAGCAGAAGAAGGAGAAGGAGAAGGTGAAGGCTGGAGGGTGAAGCAGAAGAAACAGAAGAAGGAGAAGGAGAAGGTGAAGACTGGAGGGTGAATCAGAAGAAGTAGAAGAAGGAGAAGGAGAAGGTGAAGTCTGGAGGGTGAATCAGAAGAAGTAGAAGAAGGAGAAGGAGAAGGTGAAGTCTGGAGGGTGAATCAGAAGAAGCAGAAGAAGGAGAAGGAGAAGATGAAGTCTGGAGGGTGAATCAGAAGAAGTAGAAGAAGGAGAAGGAGAAGGTGAAGTCTGGAGGGTGAATCAGAAGTAGTAGAAGAAGGAGAAGGAGAAGGTGAAGTCTGGAGGGTGAATCAGAAGAAACAGAAGAAGGAGAAGGAGAAGGTGAAGTCTGGAGGGTGAATCAGAAGAAGTAGAAGAAGGAGAAGGAGAAGGTGTAGTCTGGAGGGTGAATCAGAAGAAGTAGAAGAAGGAGAAGGAGAAGGTGAAGTCTGGAGGGTGAATCAGAAGAAGTAGAAGAAGGAGAAGGAGAAGGTGAAGTCTGGAGGGTGAATCAGAAGAAGTAGAAGAAGGAGAAGGAGAAGGTGAAGTCTGGAGGGTGAATCAGAAGAAACAGAAGAAGGAGAAGGAGAAGATGAAGTCTGGAGGGTGAATCAGAAGAAGTAGAAGAAGGAGAAGGAGAAGGTGTAGTCTGGAGGGTGAATCAGAAGAAGTAGACGAAGGAGAAGGAGAAGGTGAAGTCTGGAGGGTGAATCAGAAGAAGCAGAAGAAGGAGAAGGAGAAGGTGAAGTCTGGAGGGTGAATCAGAAGAAGTAGAAGAAGGAGAAGGAGAAGGTGAAGTCTGGAGGGTGAATCAGAAGAAGCAGAATAAGGAGAAGGAGAAGGTGAAGTCTGGAGGGTGAATCAGAAGAAGCAGAAGAAGGAGAAGGAGAAGGTGAAGGCTGAAGGGTGAATCAGAAGAAGTAGAAGAAGGAGAAGGAGAAGATGAAGTCTGGAGGGTGAATCAGAAGAAGTAGAAGAAGGAGAAGGAGAAGGTGAAGTCTGGAGGGTGAATCAGAAGAAGTAGAAGAAGGAGAAGGAGAAGATGAAGTCTGGAGGGTGAATCAGAAGAAACAGAAGAATGAGAAGGGGAAGGTGAAGTCTGGAGGGTGAATCAGAAGAAGTAGAATAAGGAGAAGGAGAAGGTGAAGTCTGGAGGGTGAATCAGAAGAAGCAGAAGAAGGAGAAGGAGAAGGTGAAGTCTGGAGGGTGAATCAGAAGAAGTAGAAGAAGGAGAAGGAGAAGGTGAAGTCTGGAGGGTGAAGCAGAAGAAGTAGAAGAAGGAGAAGGAGAAGTTGAAGTCAGGAGGGTGAATCAGAAGAAGTAGAAGAAGGAGAAGGTGAAGTCAGGAGGGTGAATCAGAAGAAGCAGAAGAAGGAGAAGGAGAAGGTGAAGGCTGGAGGGTGAATCAGAAGAATCAGAAGAAGGAGAAGGAGAAGGTGAAGTCTGGAGGGTGAATCAGAAGAAGCAGAAGAAAGAGAAGGAGAAGGTGAAGTCTGGAGGGTGAAGCAGAAGAAACAGAAGAAGGAGAAGGAGAAGGTGAAGACTGGAGGGTGAATCAGAAGAAGTAGAAGAAGGAGAAGGAGAAGGTGAAGTCTGGAGGGTGAATCAGAAGAAGTAGAAGAAGGAGAAGGAGAAGGTGAAGTCTGGAGGGTGAATCAGAAGAAACAGAAGAAGGAGAAGGAGAAGGTGAAGTCTGGAGGGTGAATCAGAAGAAGTAGACGAAGGAGAAGGAGAAGGTGAAGTCTGGAGGGTGAATCAGAAGAAGCAGAAGAAGGAGAAGGAGAAGGTGAGGTCTGGAGGGTGAATCAGAAGAAGTAGAAGAAGGAGAAGGAGAAGGTGAAGTCTGGAGGGTGAATCAGAAGAAGCAGAATAAGGAGAAGGAGAAGGTGAAGTCTGGAGGGTGAATCAGAAGAAGCTGAAGAAGGAGAAGGAGAAGGTGAAGTCTGGAGGGTGAATCAGAAGAAGTAGAAGAAGGAGAAGGACAAGATGAAGTCTGGAGGGTGAATCAGAAGAAGTAGAAGAAGGAGAAGGAGAAGGTGAAGTCTGGAGGGTGAATCAGAAGAAGTAGAAGAAGGAGAAGGAGAAGATGAAGTCTGGAGGGTGAATCAGAAGAAACAGAAGAATGAGAAGGAGAAGGTGAAGTCTGGAGGGTGAATCAGAAGAAGTAGAAGAAGGAGAAGGAGAAGGTGTAGTCTGGAGGGTGAATCAGAAGAAGTAGACGAAGGAGAAGGAGAAGGTGAAGTCTGGAGGGTGAATCAGAAGAAGCAGAAGAACGAGAAGGAGAAGGTGAAGTCTGGAGGGTGAATCAGAAGAAGTAGAAGAAGGAGAAGGAGAAGGTGAAGTCTGGAGGGTGAATCAGAAGAAGCAGAAGAAGGAGAATGAGAAGGTGAAGTCGGGAGGGTGAATCAGAAGAAGCAGAAGAAGGAGAAGGAGAAGGTGAAGTCTGGAGGGTGAATCAGAAGAAGTAGAAGAAGGAGAAGGAGAAGTTGAAGTCTGGAGGGTGAAGCAGAAGAAGTAGAAGATGGAGAAGGAGAAGGTGAAGTCAGGAGGGTGAATCAGAAGAAGTAGAAGAAGGAGAAGGAGAAGGTGAAGTCAGGAGGGTGAATCAGAAGAAGCAGAAGATGGAGAAGGAGAAGGTGAAGTCTGGAGGGTGAATCAGAAGAATCAGAAGAAGGAGAAGGAGAAGGTGAAGTCTGGAGGGTGAATCAGAAGAAGCAAAGGAAGGAGAAGGAGAAGGTGAAGTCTGGAGGGTGAATCAGAAGAAGCAGAATAAGGAGAAGGAGAAGTTGAAGTCTGGAGGGTGAATCAGAAGAAGCAGAATAAGGAGAAGGAGAAGGTGAAGTCTGGAGGGTAAATCAGAAGAAGCAGGAGAAGGAGAAGGAGGAGGTGAAGTCTGGAGGGTGAATCAGAAGAAGTAGAAGAAGGAGAAGGAGAAGGTGAAGTCTGGAGGGTGAAGCAGAAGAAGTAGAAGAAGGAGAAGGAGAAGGTGAAGTCAGGAGGGTGAATCAGAAGAAGTAGAAGAAGGAGAAGGAGAAGGTGAAGTCAGGAGGGTGAATCAGAAGAAGCAGAAGAAGGAGAAGGAGAAGGTGAAGGCTGGAGGGTGAAGCAGAAGAAACAGAAGAAGGAGAAGGAGAAGGTGAAGACTGGAGGGTGAATCAGAAGAAGTAGAAGAAGGAGAAGGAGAAGGTGAAGTCTGGAGGGTGAATCAGAAGAAGTAGAAGAAGGAGAAGGAGAAGGTGAAGTCTGGAGGGTGAATCAGAAGAAGCAGAAGAAGGAGAAGGAGAAGATGAAGTCTGGAGGGTGAATCAGAAGAAGTAGAAGAAGGAGAAGGAGAAGGTGAAGTCTGGAGGGTGAATCAGAAGTAGTAGAAGAAGGAGAAGGAGAAGGTGAAGTCTGGAGGGTGAATCAGAAGAAACAGAAGAAGGAGAAGGAGAAGGTGAAGTCTGGAGGGTGAATCAGAAGAAGTAGAAGAAGGAGAAGGAGAAGGTGTAGTCTGGAGGGTGAATCAGAAGAAGTAGACGAAGGAGAAGGAGAAGGTGAAGTCTGGAGGGTGAATCAGAAGAAGCAGAAGAAGGAGATGGAGAAGGTGAAGTCTGGAGGGTGAATCAGAAGAAGTAGAAGAAGGAGAAGGAGAAGGTGAAGTCTGGAGGGTGAATCAGAAGAAGCAGAAGAAGGAGAAGGAGAAGGTGAAGTCTGGAGGGTGATTCAGAAGAAGCAGAATAAGGAGAAGGAGAAGGTGATGTCTGGAGGGTGAATCAGAAGAAGCAGAAGAAGGAGATTGAGAAGGTGAAGTCTGGAGGGTGAATCAGAAGAAGCAGAAGAAGGAGAAGGAGAAGGTGAAGTCTGGAGGGTGAATCAGAAGAAGCAGAAGAAGGAGAAGGAGAAGGTGAAGTCTGAGGGTGAAGCAGAAGAAGTAGAAGAAGGAGAAGGAGAAGGTGAAGTCAGGAGGGTGAATCAGAAGAAGTAGAAGAAGGAGAAGGAGAAGGTGAAGTCAGGAGGGTGAATCAGAAGAAGCAGAAGAAGGAGAAGGAGAAGGTGAAGTCTGGAGGGTGAATCAGAAGAATCAGAAGAAGGAGAAGGAGAAGGTGAAGTCTGGAGGGTGAATCAGAAGAAGCAGAAGAAAGAGAAGGAGAAGGTGAAGTCTGGAGGGTGAAGCAGAAGAAACAGAAGAAGGAGAAGGAGAAGGTGAAGACTGGAGGGTGAATCAGAAGAAGTAGAAGAAGGAGAAGGAGAAGGTGAAGTCTGGAGGGTGAATCAGAAGAAGTAGAAGAAGGAGAAGGAGAAGGTGAAGTCTGGAGGGTGAATCAGAAGAAGCAGAAGAAGGAGAAGGAGAAGGTGAAGTCTGGAGGGTGAATCAGAAGAAGCAGAAGAAGGAGAAGGAGAAGATGAAGTCTGGAGGGTGAATCGGAAGAAGTAGAAGAAGGAGAAGGAGAAGGTGAAGTCTGGAGGGTGAATCAGAAGAAGTAGAAGAAGGAGAAGGAGAAGTTGAAGTCTGGAGGGTGAATCAGAACAAGCAGAAGAAGGAGAAGGAGAAGGTGAAGTCTGGAGGGTGAATCAGAAGAAGCAGAAGAAGGAGAAGGAGAAGATGAAGTCTGGAGGGTGAATCAGAAGAAGTAGAAGAAGGAGAAGGAGAAGGTGAAGTCTGGAGGGTGAATCAGAAGAAGTAGAAGAAGGAGAAGGAGAAGATGAAGTCTGGAGGGTGAATCAGAAGAAACAGAAGAAGGAGGAGGAGAAGGTGAAGTCTGGAGGGTGAATCAGAAGAAGTAGAAGAAGGAGAAGGAGAAGGTGTAGTCTGGAGGGTGAATCAGAAGAAGTAGACGAAGGAGAAGGAGAAGGTGAAGTCTGGAGGGTGAATCAGAAGAAGCAGAAGAAGGAGAAGGAGAAGGTGAAGTCTGGAGGGTGAATCAGAAGAAGTAGAAGAAGGAGAAGGAGAAGGTGAAGTCTGGAGGGTGAATCAGAAGAAGCAGAAGAAGGAGAAGGAGAAGGTGAAGTCTGGAGGGTGAATCAGAAGAAGCAGAAGAAGGAGAAGGAGAAGGTGAAGTCTGGAGGGTGAATCAGAAGAAGTAGAAGAAGGAGAACGAGAAGTTGAAGTCTGGAGGGTGAAGCAGAAGAAGTAGAAGATGGAGAAGGAGAAGGTGAAGTCAGGAGGGTGAATCAGAAGAAGTAGAAGAAGGAGAAGGTGAAGTCAGGAGGGTGAATCAGAAGAAGCAGAAGATGGAGAAGGAGAAGGTGAAGTCTGGAGGGTGAATCAGAAGAATCAGAAGAAGGAGAAGGAGAAGGTGAAGTCTGGAGGGTGAATCAGAAGAAGCAAAGGAAGGAGAAGGAGAAGGTGAAGTCTGGAGGGTGAATCAGAAGAAGCAGAATAAGGAGAAGGAGAAGGTGAAGTCTGGAGGGTGAATCAGAAGAAGCAGAAGAAAGAGAAGGAGAAGGTGAAGTCTGGAGGGTGAAGCAGAAGAAACAGAAGAAGGAGAAGGAGAAGGTGAAGACTGGAGGGTGAATCAGAAGAAGTAGAAGAAGGAGAAGCAGAAGGTGAAGTCTGGAGGGTGAATCAGAAGAAGTAGAAGAAGGAGAAGGAGAAGGTGAAGTCTGGAGGGTGAATCAGAAGAAGCAGAAGAAGGAGAAGGAGAAGGTGAAGTCTGGAGGGTGAATCAGAAGAAGCAGAAGAAGGAGAAGGAGAAGATGAAGTCTGGAGGGTGAATCGGAAGAAGTAGAAGAAGGAGAAGGAGAAGGTGAAGTCTGGAGGGTGAATCAGAAGAAGTAGAAGAAGGAGAAGGAGAAGTTGAAGTCTGGAGGGTGAATCAGAACAAGCAGAAGAAGGAGAAGGAGAAGGTGAAGTCTGGAGGGTGAATCAGAAGAAGCAGAAGAAGGAGAAGGAGAAGATGAAGTCTGGAGGGTGAATCAGAAGAAGTAGAAGAAGGAGAAGGAGAAGGTGAAGTCTGGAGGGTGAATCAGAAGAAGTAGAAGAAGGAGAAGGAGAAGATGAAGTCTGGAGGGTGAATCAGAAGAAACAGAAGAAGGAGGAGGAGAAGGTGAAGTCTGGAGGGTGAATCAGAAGAAGTAGAAGAAGGAGAAGGAGAAGGTGTAGTCTGGAGGGTGAATCAGAAGAAGTAGACGAAGGAGAAGGAGAAGGTGAAGTCTGGAGGGTGAATCAGAAGAAGCAGAAGAAGGAGAAGGAGAAGGTGAAGTCTGGAGGGTGAATCAGAAGAAGTAGAAGAAGGAGAAGGAGAAGGTGAAGTCTGGAGGGTGAATCAGAAGAAGCAGAAGAAGGAGAAGGAGAAGGTGAAGTCTGGAGGGTGAATCAGAAGAAGCAGAAGAAGGAGAAGGAGAAGGTGAAGTTTGGAGGGTGAATCAGAAGAAGTAGAAGAAGGAGAACGAGAAGTTGAAGTCTGGAGGGTGAAGCAGAAGAAGTAGAAGATGGAGAAGGAGAAGGTGAAGTCAGGAGGGTGAATCAGAAGAAGTAGAAGAAGGAGAAGGTGAAGTCAGGAGGGTGAATCAGAAGAAGCAGAAGATGGAGAAGGAGAAGGTGAAGTCTGGAGGGTGAATCAGAAGAATCAGAAGAAGGAGAAGGAGAAGGTGAAGTCTGGAGGGTGAATCAGAAGAAGCAAAGGAAGGAGAAGGAGAAGGTGAAGTCTGGAGGGTGAATCAGAAGAAGCAGAATAAGGAGAAGGAGAAGGTGAAGTCTGGAGGGTGAATCAGAAGAAGCAGAATAAGGAGAAGGAGAAGGTGAAGTCTGGAGGGTGAATCAGAAGAAGTAGAAGAAGGAGAAGGAGAAGGTGAAGTCTGGAGGGTGAAGCAGAAGAAGTAGAAGAAGGAGAAGGAGAAGCTGAAGTCAGGAGGGTGAATCAGAAGAAGTAGAAGAAGGAGAAGGAGAAGGTGAAGTCAGGAGGGTGAATCAGAAGAAGCAGAAGAAGGAGAAGGAGTAGGTGAAGTCTGGAGGGTGAATCAGAAGAATCAGAAGAAGGAGAAGGAGAAGGTGAAGTCTGGAGGGTGAATCAGAAGAAGCAGAAGAAAGAGAAGGAGAAGGTGAAGTCTGGAGGGTGAAGCAGAAGAAACAGAAGAAGGAGAAGGAGAAGGTGAAGACTGGAGGGTGAATCAGAAGAAGTAGAAGAAGGAGAAGGAGAAGGTGAAGTCTGGTGGGTGAATCAGAAGAAGTAGAAGAAGGAGAAGGAGAAGGTGAAGTCTGGAGGGTGAATCAGAAGAAGCAGAAGAAGGAGAAGGAGAAGGTGAAGTCTGGAGGGTGAATCAGAAGAAGCAGAAGAAGGAGAAGGAGAAGATGAAGTCTGGAGGGTGAATCAGAAGAAGTAGAAGAAGGAGAAGGAGAAGGTGAAGTCTGGAGGGTGAATCAGAAGTAGTAGAAGAAGGAGAAGGAGAAGGTGAAGTCTGGAGGGTGAATCAGAAGAAACAGAGGAAGGAGAAGGAGAAGGTGAAGTCTGGAGGGTGAATCAGAAGAAGTAGAAGAAGGAGAAGGAGAAGGTGTAGTCTGGAGGGTGAATCAGAAGAAGTAGACGAAGGAGAAGGAGAAGGTGAAGTCTGGAGGGTGAATCAGAAGAAGCAGAAGAAGGAGATGGAGAAGGTGAAGTCTGGAGGGTGAATCAGAAAAAGTAGAAGAAGGAGAAGGAGAAGGTGAAGTCTGGAGGGTGAATCAGAAGAAGCAGAAGAAGGAGAAGGAGAAGGTGAAGTCTGGAGGGTGATTCAGAAGAAGCAGAATAAGGAGAAGGAGAAGGTGATGTCTGGAGGGTGAATCAGAAGAAGCAGAAGAAGGAGAAGGAGAAGGTGAAGTCTGGAGGGTGAATCAGAAGAAGTAGAAGAAGGAGAAGGAGAAGGTGAAGTCTGGAGGGTGAATCAGAAGAAGTAGAAGAAGGAGAAGGAGAAGGTGAAGTCTGGAGGGTGAATCAGAAGAAGTAGAAGAAGGAGAAGGAGAAGGTGAAGTCTGGAGGGGGAAGCAGAAGAAGTAGAAGAAGGAGAAGGAGAAGGTGAAGTCAGGAGGGTGAATCAGAAGATGTAGAAGAAGGAGAAGGAGAAGGTGAAGTCAGGAGGGTGAATCAGAAGAAGCAGAAGAAGGAGAAGGAGAAGGTGAAGTCTGGAGGGTGAATCAGAAGAATCAGAAGAAGGAGAAGGAGAAGGTGAAGTCTGGAGGGTGAATCAGAAGAAGTATAAGAAGGAGAAGGAGAAGGTGAAGTCTGGAGGGTGAATCAGAAGAAGCAGAAGAAGGAGAAGGAGATGGTGAAGTCTGGAGGGTGAATCAGAAGAAGTAGACGAAGGAGAAGGAGAAGGTGAAGTCTGGAGGGTGAATCAGAAGAAGCAGAAGAAGGAGATGGAGAAGGTGAAGTCTGGAGGGTGAATCAGAAGAAGTAGAAGAAGGAGAAGGTGAAGGTGAAGTCTGGAGGGTGAATCAGAAGAAGCAGAAGAAGGAGAAGGAGAAGGTGAAGTCTGGAGGGTGAATCAGAAGAAGCAGAAGAAGGAGAAGGAGAAGGTGAAGTCTGGAGGGTGATTCAGAAGAAGCAGAATAAGGAGAAGGAGAAGGTGAAGTCTGGAGGGTGAACCAGAAGAAGCAGAAGAAGGAGAAGGAGAAGGTGAAGTCTGGAGGGTGAATCAGAAGAAGTAGAAGAAGGAGAAGGAGAAGATGAAGTCTGGAGGGTGAATCAGAAGAAGTAGAAGAAGGAGAAGGAGAAGGTGAAGTCTGGAGGGTGAATCAGAAGAAGTAGAAGAAGGAGAAGGAGAAGGTGAAGTCTGGAGGGTGAAGCAGAAGAAGTAGAAGAAGGAGAAGGAGAAGGTGAAGTCAGGAGGGTGAATCAGAAGATGTAGAAGAAGGAGAAGGAGAAGGTGAAGTCAGGAGGGTGAATCAGAAGAAGCAGAAGAAGGAGAAGGAGAAGGTGAAGTCTGGAGGGTGAATCAGAAGAAGTAGAAGAAGGAGAAGGAGAAGGTGAAGTCTGGAGGGTGAATCAGAAGAAGCAGAAGAAGGAGAAGGAGAAGGTGAAGTCTGGAGGGTGAATCAGAAGAAGCAGAAGAAGGAGAAGGAGAAGGTGAAGTCTGGAGGGTGAATCAGAAGAAGTAGAAGAAGGAGAAGGAGAAGGTGAAGTCTGGAGGGTGAATCAGAAGAAGCAGAAGAAGCAGAAGGAGAAGGTGAAGTCTGGAGGGTGAATCAGAAGAAGTAGAAGAAGGAGAAGGAGAAGTTGAAGTCTGGAGGGTGAAGCAGAAGAAGTAGAAGATGGAGAAGGAGAAGGTGAAGTCAGGAGGGTGAATCAGAAGAAGTAGAAGAAGGAGAAGGAGAAGGTGAAGTCAGGAGGGTGAATCAGAAGAAGCAGAAGATGGAGAAGGAGAAGGTGAAGTCTGGAGGGTGAATCAGAAGAATCAGAAGAAGGAGAAGGAGAAGGTGAAGTCTGGAGGGTGAATCAGAAGAAGCAAAGGAAGGAGAAGGAGAAGGTGAAGTCTGGAGGGTGAATCAGAAGAGGCAGAATAAGGAGAAGGAGAAGTTGAAGTCTGGAGGTTGAATCAGAAGAAGCAGAATAAGGAGAAGGAGAAGGTGAAGTCTGGAGGGTGAATCAGAAGAAGCAGAAGAAGGAGAAGGAGAAGGTGAAGTCTGGAGGGTGAATCAGAAGAAGTAGAAGAAGGAGAAGGAGAAGGTGAAGTCTGGAGGGTGAAGCAGAAGAAGTAGAAGAAGGAGAAGGAGAAGGTGAAGTCAGGAGGGTGAATCAGAAGAAGTAGAAGAAGGAGAAGGAGAAGGTGAAGTCAGGAGGGTGTATCAGAAGAAGCAGAAGAAGGAGAAGGAGAAGGTGAAGGCTGGAGGGTGAATCAGAAGAATCAGAAGAAGGAGAAGGAGAAGGTGAAGTCTGGAGGGTGAATCAGAAGAAGCAGAAGAAAGAGAAGGAGAAGGTGAAGTCTGGAGGGTGAAGCAGAAGAAACAGAAGAAGGAGAAGGAGAAGGTGAAGACTGGAGGGTGAATCAGAAGAAGTAGAAGAAGGAGAAGGAGAAGGTGAAGTCTGGAGGGTGAATCAGAAGAAGTAGAAGAAGGAGAAGGAGAAGGTGAAGTCTGGAGGGTGAATCAGAAGAAACAGAAGAAGGAGAAGGAGAAGATGAAGTCTGGAGGGTGAATCAGAAGAAGTAGAAGAAGGAGAAGGAGAAGGTGTAGTCTGGAGGGTGAATCAGAAGAAGTAGACGAAGGAGAAGGAGAAGGTGAAGTCTGGAGGGTGAATCAGAAGAAGCAGAAGAAGGAGAAGGAGAAGGTGAAGTCTGGAGGGTGAATCAGAAGAAGTAGAAGAAGGAGAAGGAGAAGGTGAAGTCTGGAGGGTGAATCAGAAGAAGCAGAATAAGGAGAAGGAGAAGGTGAAGTCTGGAGGGTGAATCAGAAGAAGCAGAAGAAGGAGAAGGAGAAGGTGAAGGCTGAAGGGTGAATCAGAAGAAGTAGAAGAAGGAGAAGGAGAAGATGAAGTCTGGAGGGTGAATCAGAAGAAGTAGAAGAAGGAGAAGGAGAAGGTGAAGTCTGGAGGGTGAATCAGAAGAAGTAGAAGAAGGAGAAGGAGAAGATGAAGTCTGGAGGGTGAATCAGAAGAAACAGAAGAATGAGAAGGGGAAGGTGAAGTCTGGAGGGTGAATCAGAAGAAGTAGAATAAGGAGAAGGAGAAGGTGAAGTCTGGAGGGTGAATCAGAAGAAGCAGAAGAAGGAGAAGGAGAAGGTGAAGTCTGGAGGGTGAATCAGAAGAAGTAGAAGAAGGAGAAGGAGAAGGTGAAGTCTGGAGGGTGAAGCAGAAGAAGTAGAAGAAGGAGAAGGAGAAGTTGAAGTCAGGAGGGTGAATCAGAAGAAGTAGAAGAAGGAGAAGGTGAAGTCAGGAGGGTGAATCAGAAGAAGCAGAAGAAGGAGAAGGAGAAGGTGAAGGCTGGAGGGTGAATCAGAAGAATCAGAAGAAGGAGAAGGAGAAGGTGAAGTCTGGAGGGTGAATCAGAAGAAGCAGAAGAAAGAGAAGGAGAAGGTGAAGTCTGGAGGGTGAAGCAGAAGAAACAGAAGAAGGAGAAGGAGAAGGTGAAGACTGGAGGGTGAATCAGAAGAAGTAGAAGAAGGAGAAGGAGAAGGTGAAGTCTGGAGGGTGAATCAGAAGAAGTAGAAGAAGGAGAAGGAGAAGGTGAAGTCTGGAGGGTGAATCAGAAGAAACAGAAGAAGGAGAAGGAGAAGGTGAAGTCTGGAGGGTGAATCAGAAGAAGTAGAAGAAGGAGAAGGAGAAGGTGTAGTCTGGAGGGTGAATCAGAAGAAGTAGACGAAGGAGAAGGAGAAGGTGAAGTCTGGAGGGTGAATCAGAAGAAGCAGAAGAAGGAGAAGGAGAAGGTGAAGTCTGGAGGGTGAATCAGAAGAAGTAGAAGAAGGAGAAGGAGAAGGTGAAGTCTGGAGGGTGAATCAGAAGAAGCAGAATAAGGAGAAGGAGAAGGTGAAGTCTGGAGGGTGAATCAGAAGAAGCTGAAGAAGGAGAAGGAGAAGGTGAAGTCTGGAGGGTGAATCAGAAGAAGTAGAAGAAGGAGAAGGACAAGATGAAGTCTGGAGGGTGAATCAGAAGAAGTAGAAGAAGGAGAAGGAGAAGGTGAAGTCTGGAGGGTGAATCAGAAGAAGTAGAAGAAGGAGAAGGAGAAGATGAAGTCTGGAGGGTGAATCAGAAGAAACAGAAGAATGAGAAGGAGAAGGTGAAGTCTGGAGGGTGAATCAGAAGAAGTAGAAGAAGGAGAAGGAGAAGGTATAGTCTGGAGGGTGAATCAGAAGAAGTAGACGAAGGAGAAGGAGAAGGTGAAGTCTGGAGGGTGAATCAGAAGAAGCAGAAGAACGAGAAGGAGAAGGTGAAGTCTGGAGGGTGAATCAGAAGAAGTAGAAGAAGGAGAAGGAGAAGGTGAAGTCTGGAGGGTGAATCAGAAGAAGCAGAAGAAGGAGAATGAGAAGGTGAAGTCGGGAGGGTGAATCAGAAGAAGCAGAAGAAGGAGAAGGAGAAGGTGAAGTCTGGAGGGTGAATCAGAAGAAGTAGAAGAAGGAGAAGGAGAAGTTGAAGTCTGGAGGGTGAAGCAGAAGAAGTAGAAGATGGAGAAGGAGAAGGTGAAGTCAGGAGGGTGAATCAGAAGAAGTAGAAGAAGGAGAAGGAGAAGGTGAAGTCAGGAGGGTGAATCAGAAGAAGCAGAAGATGGAGAAGGAGAAGGTGAAGTCTGGAGGGTGAATCAGAAGAATCAGAAGAAGGAGAAGGAGAAGGTGAAGTCTGGAGGGTGAATCAGAAGAAGCAAAGGAAGGAGAAGGAGAAGGTGAAGTCTGGAGGGTGAATCAGAAGAAGCAGAATAAGGAGCAGGAGAAGTTGAAGTCTGGAGGGTGAATCAGAAGAAGCAGAATAAGGAGAAGGAGAAGGTGAAGTCTGGAGGGTAAATCAGAAGAAGCAGGAGAAGGAGAAGGAGAAGGTGAAGTCTGGAGGGTGAATCAGAAGAAGTAGAAGAAGGAGAAGGAGAAGGTGAAGTCTGGAGGGTGAAGCAGAAGAAGTAGAAGAAGGAGAAGGAGAAGGTGAAGTCAGGAGGGTGAATCAGAAGAAGTAGAAGAAGGAGAAGGAGAAGGTGAAGTCAGGAGGGTGAATCAGAAGAAGCAGAAGAAGGAGAAGGAGAAGGTGAAGGCTGGAGGGTGAAGCAGAAGAAACAGAAGAAGGAGAAGGAGAAGGTGAAGACTGGAGGGTGAATCAGAAGAAGTAGAAGAAGGAGAAGGAGAAGGTGAAGTCTGGAGGGTGAATCAGAAGAAGTAGAAGAAGGAGAAGGAGAAGGTGAAGTCTGGAGGGTGAATCAGAAGAAGCAGAAGAAGGAGAAGGAGAAGATGAAGTCTGGAGGGTGAATCAGAAGAAGTAGAAGAAGGAGAAGGAGAAGGTGAAGTCTGGAGGGTGAATCAGAAGTAGTAGAAGAAGGAGAAGGAGAAGGTGAAGTCTGGAGGGTGAATCAGAAGAAACAGAAGAAGGAGAAGGAGAAGGTGAAGTCTGGAGGGTGAATCAGAAGAAGTAGAAGAAGGAGAAGGAGAAGGTGTAGTCTGGAGGGTGAATCAGAAGAAGTAGACGAAGGAGAAGGAGAAGGTGAAGTCTGGATTGTGAATCAGAAGAAGCAGAAGAAGGAGATGGAGAAGGTGAAGTCTGGAGGGTGAATCAGAAGAAGTAGAAGAAGGAGAAGGAGAAGGTGAAGTCTGGAGGGTGAATCAGAAGAAGCAGAAGAAGGAGAAGGAGAAGGTGAAGTCTGGAGGGTGATTCAGAAGAAGCAGAATAAGGAGAAGGAGAAGGTGATGTCTGGAGGGTGAATCAGAAGAAGCAGAAGAAGGAGATTGAGAAGGTGAAGTCTGGAGGGTGAATCAGAAGAAGCAGAAGAAGGAGAAGGAGAAGGTGAAGTCTGGAGGGTGAATCAGAAGAAGCAGAAGAAGGAGAAGGAGAAGGTGAAGTCTGAGGGTGAAGCAGAAGAAGTAGAAGAAGTAGAAGGAGAAGGTGAAGTCAGGAGGGTGAATCAGAAGAAGTAGAAGAAGGAGAAGGAGAAGGTGAAGTCAGGAGGGTGAATCAGAAGAAGCAGAAGAAGGAGAAGGAGAAGGTGAAGTCTGGAGGGTGAATCAGAAGAATCAGAAGAAGGAGAAGGAGAAGGTGAAGTCTGGAGGGTGAATCAGAAGAAGCAGAAGAAAGAGAAGGAGAAGGTGAAGTCTGGAGGGTGAAGCAGAAGAAACAGAAGAAGGAGAAGGAGAAGGTGAAGACTGGAGGGTGAATCAGAAGAAGTAGAAGAAGGAGAAGGAGAAGGTGAAGTCTGGAGGGTGAATCAGAAGAAGTAGAAGAAGGAGAAGGAGAAGGTGAAGTCTGGAGGGTGAATCAGAAGAAGCAGAAGAAGGAGAAGGAGAAGGTGAAGTCTGGAGGGTGAATCAGAAGAAGCAGAAGAAGGAGAAGGAGAAGATGAAGTCTGGAGGGTGAATCGGAAGAAGTAGAAGAAGGAGAAGGAGAAGGTAAAGTCTGGAGGGTGAATCAGAAGAAGTAGAAGAAGGAGAAGGAGAAGTTGAAGTCTGGAGGGTGAATCAGAACAAGCAGAAGAAGGAGAAGGAGAAGGTGAAGTCTGGAGGGTGAATCAGAAGAAGCAGAAGAAGGAGAAGGAGAAGATGAAGTCTGGAGGGTGAATCAGAAGAAGTAGAAGAAGGAGAAGGAGAAGGTGAAGTCTGGAGGGTGAATCAGAAGAAGTAGAAGAAGGAGAAGGAGAAGATGAAGTCTGGAGGGTGAATCAGAAGAAACAGAAGAAGGAGGAGGAGAAGGTGAAGTCTGGAGGGTGAATCAGAAGAAGTAGAAGAAGGAGAAGGAGAAGGTGTAGTCTGGAGGGTGAATCAGAAGAAGTAGACGAAGGAGAAGGAGAAGGTGAAGTCTGGAGGGTGAATCAGAAGAAGCAGAAGAAGGAGAAGGAGAAGGTGAAGTCTGGAGGGTGAATCAGAAGAAGTAGAAGAAGGAGAAGGAGAAGGTGAAGTCTGGAGGGTGAATCAGAAGAAGCAGAAGAAGGAGAAGGAGAAGGTGAAGTCTGGAGCGTGAATCAGAAGAAGCAGAAGAAGGAGAAGGAGAAGGTGAAGTCTGGAGGGTGAATCAGAAGAAGTAGAAGAAGGAGAACGAGAAGTTGAAGTCTGGAGGGTGAAGCAGAAGAAGTAGAAGATGGAGAAGGAGAAGGTGAAGTCAGGAGGGTGAATCAGAAGAAGTAGAAGAAGGAGAAGGTGAAGTCAGGAGGGTGAATCAGAAGAAGCAGAAGATGGAGAAGGAGAAGGTGAAGTCTGGAGGGTGAATCAGAAGAATCAGAAGAAGGAGAAGGAGAAGGTGAAGTCTGGAGGGTGAATCAGAAGAAGCAAAGGAAGGAGAAGGAGAAGGTGAAGTCTGAAGGGTGAATCAGAAGAAGCAGAATAAGGAGAAGGAGAAGGTGAAGTCTGGAGGGTGAATCAGAAGAAGCAGAAGAAGGAGAAGGAGAAGGTGAAGTCTGAGGGTGAAGCAGAAGAAGTAGAAGAAGGAGAAGGAGAAGGTGAAGTCAGGAGGGTGAATCAGAAGAAGTAGAAGAAGGAGAAGGAGAAGGTGAAGTCAGGAGGGTGAATCAGAAGAAGCAGAAGAAGGAGAAGGAGAAGGTGAAGTCTGGAGGGTGAATCAGAAGAATCAGAAGAAGGAGAAGGAGAAGGTGAAGTCTGGAGGGTGAATCAGAAGAAGCAGAAGAAAGAGAAGGAGAAGGTGAAGTCTGGAGGGTGAAGCAGAAGAAACAGAAGAAGGAGAAGGAGAAGGTGAAGACTGGAGGGTGAATCAGAAGAAGTAGAAGAAGGAGAAGGAGAAGGTGAAGTCTGGAGGGTGAATCAGAAGAAGTAGAAGAAGGAGAAGGAGAAGGTGAAGTCTGGAGGGTGAATCAGAAGAAGCAGAAGAAGGAGAAGGAGAAGGTGAAGTCTGGAGGGTGAATCAGAAGAAGCAGAAGAAGGAGAAGGAGAAGATGAAGTCTGGAGGGTGAATCGGAAGAAGTAGAAGAAGGAGAAGGAGAAGGTGAAGTCTGGAGGGTGAATCAGAAGAAGTAGAAGAAGGAGAAGGAGAAGTTGAAGTCTGGAGGGTGAATCAGAACAAGCAGAAGAAGGAGAAGGAGAAGGTGAAGTCTGGAGGGTGAATCAGAAGAAGCAGAAGAAGGAGAAGGAGAAGATGAAGTCTGGAGGGTGAATCAGAAGAAGTAGAAGAAGGAGAAGGAGAAGATGAAGTCTGGAGGGTGAATCAGAAGAAACAGAAGAAGGAGGAGGAGAAGGTGAAGTCTGGAGGGTGAATCAGAAGAAGTAGAAGAAGGAGAAGGAGAAGGTGTAGTCTGGAGGGTGAATCAGAAGAAGTAGACGAAGGAGAAGGAGAAGGTGAAGTCTGGAGGGTGAATCAGAAGAAGCAGAAGAAGGAGAAGGAGAAGGTGAAGTCTGGAGGGTGAATCAGAAGAAGTAGAAGAAGGAGAAGGAGAAGGTGAAGTCTGGAGGGTGAATCAGAAGAAGCAGAAGAAGGAGAAGGAGAAGGTGAAGTCTGGAGGGTGAATCAGAAGAAGCAGAAGAAGGAGAAGGAGAAGGTGAAGTCTGGAGGGTGAATCAGAAGAAGTAGAAGAAGGAGAACGAGAAGTTGAAGTCTGGAGGGTGAAGCAGAAGAAGTAGAAGATGGAGAAGGAGAAGGTGAAGTCAGGAGGGTGAATCAGAAGAAGTAGAAGAAGGAGAAGGTGAAGTCAGGAGGGTGAATCAGAAGAAGCAGAAGATGGAGAAGGAGAAGGTGAAGTCTGGAGGGTGAATCAGAAGAATCAGAAGAAGGAGAAGGAGAAGGTGAAGTCTGGAGGGTGAATCAGAAGAAGCAAAGGAAGGAGAAGGAGAAGGTGAAGTCTGGAGGGTGAATCAGAAGAAGCAGAATAAGGAGAAGGAGAAGGTGAAGTCTGGAGGGTGAATCAGAAGAAGCAGAATAAGGAGAAGGAGAAGGTGAAGTCTGGAGGGTGAATCAGAAGAAGTAGAAGAAGGAGAAGGAGAAGGTGAAGTCTGGAGGGTGAAGCAGAAGAAGTAGAAGAAGGAGAAGGAGAAGCTGAAGTCAGGAGGGTGAATCAGAAGAAGTAGAAGAAGGAGAAGGAGAAGGTGAAGTCAGGAGGGTGAATCAGAAGAAGCAGAAGAAGGAGAAGGAGTAGGTGAAGTCTGGAGGGTGAATCAGAAGAATCAGAAGAAGGAGAAGGAGAAGGTGAAGTCTGGAGGGTGAATCAGAAGAAGCAGAAGAAAGAGAAGGAGAAGGTGAAGTCTGGAGGGTGAAGCAGAAGAAACAGAAGAAGGAGAAGGAGAAGGTGAAGACTGGCGGGTGAATCAGAAGAAGTAGAAGAAGGAGAAGGAGAAGGTGAAGTCTGGTGGGTGAATCAGAAGAAGTAGAAGAAGGAGAAGGAGAAGGTGAAGTCTGGAGGGTGAATCAGAAGAAGCAGAAGAAGGAGAAGGAGAAGGTGAAGTCTGGAGGGTGAATCAGAAGAAGCAGAAGAAGGAGAAGGAGAAGATGACGTCTGGAGGGTGAATCAGAAGAAGTAGAAGAAGGAGAAGGAGAAGGTGAAGTCTGGAGGGTGAATCAGAAGTAGTAGAAGAAGGAGAAGGAGAAGGTGAAGTCTGGAGGGTGAATCAGAAGAAACAGAGGAAGGAGAAGGAGAAGGTGAAGTCTGGAGGGTGAATCAGAAGAAGTAGAAGAAGGAGAAGGAGAAGGTGTAGTCTGGAGGGTGAATCAGAAGAAGTAGACGAAGGAGAAGGAGAAGGTGAAGTCTGGAGGGTGAATCAGAAGAAGCAGAAGAAGGAGATGGAGAAGGTGAAGTCTGGAGGGTGAATCAGAAAAAGTAGAAGAAGGAGAAGGAGAAGGTGAAGTCTGGAGGGTGAATCAGAAGAAGCAGAAGAAGGAGAAGGAGAAGGTGAAGTCTGGAGGGTGATTCAGAAGAAGCAGAATAAGGAGAAGGAGAAGGTGATGTCTGGAGGGTGAATCAGAAGAAGCAGAAGAAGGAGAAGGAGAAGGTGAAGTCTGGAGGGTGAATCAGAAGAAGTAGAAGAAGGAGAAGGAGAAGGTGAAGTCTGGAGGGTGAATCAGAAGAAGTAGAAGAAGGAGAAGGAGAAGGTGAAGTCTGGAGGGTGAATCAGAAGAAGTAGAAGAAGGAGAAGGAGAAGGTGAAGTCTGGAGGGGGAAGCAGAAGAAGTAGAAGAAGGAGAAGGAGAAGGTGAAGTCAGGAGGGTGAATCAGAAGATGTAGAAGAAGGAGAAGGAGAAGGTGAAGTCAGGAGGGTGAATCAGAAGAAGCAGAAGAAGGAGAAGGAGAAGGTGAAGTCTGGAGGGTGAATCAGAAGAATCAGAAGAAGGAGAAGGAGAAGGTGAAGTCTGGAGGGTGAATCAGAAGAAGTATAAGAAGGAGAAGGAGAAGGTGAAGTCTGGAGGGTGAATCAGAAGAAGCAGAAGAAGGAGAAGGAGATGGTGAAGTCTGGAGGGTGAATCAGAAGAAGTAGACGAAGGAGAAGGAGAAGGTGAAGTCTGGAGGGTGAATCAGAAGAAGCAGAAGAAGGAGATGGAGAAGGTGAAGTCTGGAGGGTGAATCAGAAGAAGTAGAAGAAGGAGAAGGTGAAGGTGAAGTCTGGAGGGTGAATCAGAAGAAGCAGAAGAACGAGAAGGAGAAGGTGAAGTCTGGAGGGTGAATCAGAAGAAGCAGAAGAAGGAGAAGGAGAAGGTGAAGTCTGGAGGGTGATTCAGAAGAAGCAGAATAAGGAGAAGGAGAAGGTGAAGTCTGGAGGGTGAACCAGAAGAAGCAGAAGAAGGAGAAGGAGAAGGTGAAGTCTGGAGGGTGAATCAGAAGAAGTAGAAGAAGGAGAAGGAGAAGATGAAGTCTGGAGGGTGAATCAGAAGAAGTAGAAGAAGGAGAAGGAGAAGGTGAAGTCTGGAGGGTGAATCAGAAGAAGTAGAAGAAGGAGAAGGAGAAGGTGAAGTCTGGAGGGTGAAGCAGAAGAAGTAGAAGAAGGAGAAGGAGAAGGTGAAGTCAGGAGGGTGAATCAGAAGATGTAGAAGAAGGAGAAGGAGAAGGTGAAGTCAGGAGGGTGAATCAGAAGAAGCAGAAGAAGGAGAAGGAGAAGGTGAAGTCTGGAGGGTGAATCAGAAGAAGTAGAAGAAGGAGAAGGAGAAGGTGAAGTCTGGAGGGTGAATCAGAAGAAGCAGAAGAAGGAGAAGGAGAAGGTGAAGTCTGGAGGGTGAATCAGAAGAAGCAGAAGAAGGAGAAGGAGAAGGTGAAGTCTGGAGGGTGAATCAGAAGAAGCAGAAGAAGGAGAAGGAGAAGGTGAAGTCTGGAGGGTGAATCAGAAGAAGCAGAATAAGGAGAAGGAGAAGGTGAAGTCTGGAGGGTGAATCAGAAGAAGCAGAAGAAGGAGAAGGAGAAGGTGAAGTCTGGAGGGTGAATCAGAAGAAGTAGAAGAAGGAGAAGGAGAAGGTGAAGTCTGGAGGGTGAAGCAGAAGAAGTAGAAGAAGGAGAAGGAGAAGGTGAAGTCAGGAGGGTGAATCAGAAGAAGTAGAAGAAGGAGAAGGAGAAGGTGAAGTCAGGAGGGTGAATCAGAAGAAGCAGAAGAAGGAGATAGAGAAGGTGAAGTCTGGAGGGTGAATCAGAAGAATCAGAAGAAGGAGAAGGAGAAGGTGAAGTCTGGAGGGTGAAGCAGAAGAAGCAGAAGAAAGAGAAGGAGAAGGTGAAGTCTGGAGGGTGAAGCAGAAGAAACAGAAGAAGGAGAAGGAGAAGGTGAAGACTGGAGGGTGAATCAGAAGAAGTAGAAGAAGGAGAAGGAGAACGTGAAGTCTGGAGGGTGAATCAGAAGAAGTAGAAGAAGGAGAAGGAGAAGGTGAAGTCTGGAGGGTGTATCAGAAGAAGCAGAAGAAGGAGAAGGAGAAGGTGAAGTCTGGAGGGTGAATCAGAAGAAGCAGAAGAAGGAGAAGGAGAAGATGAAGTCTGGAGGGTGAATCAGAAGAAGTAGAAGAAGGAGAAGGAGAAGGTGAGGTCTGGAGGGTGAATCAGAAGAAGCAGAAGAAGGAGAAGGAGAAGGTGAAGTCTGGAGGGTGAATCAGAAGAAGCAGAAGAAGGAGAAGGAGAAGGTGAAGTCTGGAGGGTGAATCAGAAGAAGCAGAAGAAGGAGAAGGAGAAGGTGAAGTCAGGAGGGTTGTGGTAAACCACTGTTATAGTTATCACTGTATATTGTTCTCACTGTTCTCACTGTCACATCACTACACGAGGTCGCCTCTTGTCGCACTGTTATACCTGGGCTGACCACCTCCGACTCCGCCCATTACCTGCCCAGGTATAAAGGTAGCTGACTGGCTAGTATTCCTCCCTGTTGGATCGGATCACCCACGAGGGTGGGCTCTGTTATTTAGCCAATAAAAACCTTCAGTTACGTTCTTAACTCGTCGCCTTTTATTGGACTAATTGATAGGCATATCAATTTTATTGGCTAAATTTTAAAGATGTCTGATAATGAACAGCAACAGCAAGGAGCTCACCCAGCAGCACAGCAACAGCAGCCTCCAGACAACGGGCCACACCAGCCGGCTTGGCTGCAAGCCTTGAAACCACCATACCTGGATCTAAACCCACAGGCACCAAACGCAGCCCTCAACTTCAAACACTGGCTGGACTGCTTCGAATCCTACCTGGAAGAATCCGGCGCCCCGCAGAGATCCAAACTAAGACTTCTGAACGCCCAAGCGAGCCCGAGAGTATACGCACTCATACAGGACACGACTACGTACGAGGCCGCTATCAACCTACTGAAACAGCAGTACCGCAGCCCGGTAAATTACATGTACACCAGGCACCTCCTAAGATCCCGCCCGCAACAGCCAGGAGAGTCTGTAGCTGAATTTTTACGGGCGCTAAGAGCACTCGGCAGGAACTGTGACTTTAAAGCGGTGACGGCTGTTGAAAATACGGAAGATAATATCCGCGATGCCTTTGTGAAAGGCCTACGGTCCGACTACTCACGGCAAAGACTGCTTGAAGCTAAAGACCTCGACCTGGACAAAGCTGAAGCCCTCGCTCTCTCCCTGGAGGTGGCCCATCAGGACCAGGAGGCGTTTTCCAGGTACTGCTCGCGACCCTGGGACTCGGGCCCGACCCCTACCGCAATACCCTTCGCAGCGCCGCCCCCGGGACCTACCTCAGCGTCGGCGTCCCGGACCCGACCGGGCCCGCCACCCCCGGTACCGGCTCCGACATCGGGCACCCGCGATCGGGCCGCCGGCTGCTTCTTTTGCGGCCAGGAGAAGCACCCGAGGTCGCGCTGCCCAGCCAGGAACTCTACCTGCACAACCTGCAGGAAGAAAGGCCACTTCTCTAAGGCCTGCAGGAGCGGATCTTCAGAGGCCAGCAGTGCCTCATGCGAACTGTGGGGGCGGCCATCTTCTTTCACGGCAACCGAGGCCAGTATCCCCACACGTGAGTCATGGGGCGGCCATCTTTGATCAAGGCAACCGACCCCAATAGTGCCTCATGTGAGTTATGGGGGCAGCCATCTTCTCCGCCATTTTGTCCTACCTCGTGGGAGACGCCATTTTACACACCACGCCCGACTGCCACCGGGCCCCCGGACCCGACGACCGCCTCGCCCGCAGACGACAACGACTCGCTTACCTACACGCTAGCCTCCGTCACTCTGGATCAAGCCCGCCCACACCACCTGTCCAAGTCGATGATGGACATCAAAGTAAACGGCCACGCCACGACCTGCCTGTTCGACAGCGGAAGCACGGAGAGCTTCATCCACCCAGACACGGTGAGCCACTACTCCCTCCCTGTCCTGCCAACGCGCAACCGAATCTCGATGGCATCGAGGTCCCACGCCACGGACATTAGCGGCTACTGTGCTGTGACCTTGTCGGTTAAGGGTACAGAGTATAAAAACTTTAAACTCCTCGTCCTCCCCCAGCTCTGCGCTGCCGTCCTACTAGGGCTGGACTTCCAATCCCACCTCCAAAGTGTAACCCTAGCATACGGTGGACCCCTCCCCCCACTCACAGTCGACAACCAGCGAAGGTTAAACCGCCCACCGCGTAACACCTGCAGCCTATCCACCCTCAAGGTGCCGCCACCTTCCCTGTTCGCTAACCTCACCCCCGACTGCAAACCCGTCGCTACCAAGAGCAGGCGGTACAGCGCTGGGGACAGAGCTTTCATTAGCTCTGAGGTGCAGCGTCTCCTGAAGGAGGGCATCATCGAGGGGAGCAACAGCCCCTGGCGTGCCCAGGTCGTGGTCGTTAAGACCGGCGATAAAAATCGCCTGGTCATCGACTACAGCCAGACCATAAACAGATACACCCAGCTGGACGCATACCCCCTTCCCCGCATATCTGACATGGTCAATCAGATTGCACAATACCGCGTATTCTCGACCATCGACCTTAAGTCGGCCTACCACCAACTCCCTATCCACCCCGAGGACCGCCAGTACACCGCCTTCGAGGCGAATGGGCGCCTATACCACTTCCTTAGGGTCCCCTTCGGTGTCACCAACGGGGTCTCGGTCTTCCAAAGGGAGATGGACCGGATGGTTGACCAGAACGGACTGCAGGCCACATTCCCCTACCTAGATAACGTCACCATCTGCGGCCGCGACCGGCAGGACCACGACGTGAATCTGGAGAAATTCCTCCGTACGGCCCAACGGCTGAACCTCACCTACAATAAGGAGAAATGCGTGTTTAACACAGCGCGCCTTGCCATCCTTGGCTGTGTAGTAGAGAACGGAGTCATCGGCCCCGACCCCGAAAGAATGCGCCCCCTCATGGAGCTACCCCTCCCCCACTGTCCAAAAGCACTTAGGAGAACCCTGGGGCTTTTCGCCTACTATGCCCAATGGGTACCCAATTATGCGGACAAAGCCAGACCCCTCCTGAAAACCACATCCTTCCCCCTCACGGAAGAGGCGTGCGCGGCCTTCTCCCTCATTAAGGGAGACATAGCCAAGGCCACAATGCACGCAGTGGATGAGTCAATCCCCTTCCAAGTGGAGAGCGATGCATCCGACTTCGCCCTAGCCGCTACCCTTAACCAGGAGGGTAGGCCGGTAGCCTTCTTCTCAAGGACCCTACAGGGCCCCGAGACCCGACACTCGTCGGTCGAGAAGGAAGCCCAGGCAATTGTGGAGGCAGTACGGCGCTGGAGGCACTACTTGGCAGGCAAACGATTTACCCTCCTCACCGACCAACGCTCGGTTGCCTTCATGTTTAATAACAAGCTGAGGGGCAAGATCAAGAACGACAAAATCTTGAGGTGGAGAATCGAGCTTTCCACCTATGATTATGAGATCTTGTACCGGCCCGGTAAACTGAACGACCCCCCTGATGCTCTTTCACGCATTACATGCGCCAGCGCGCAAAGTGATAGACTTCAGACCCTCCACAATGACCTCTGCCACCCCGGAGTCACCAGACTCTACCATTTCATTAAGGCCCGCAACCTGCCATACTCCATCGAGGAGGTCAGGACCATGACCAGGAACTGCCAGATCTGTGCTGAGTGCAAACCGCACTTCTATAAGCCGGACAGAGCAAGCCTGATCAAGGCCACCCGCCCCTTCGAGCGTCTGAGCATCGACTTCAAGGGGCCCCTACCGTCATCCGACCGTAATGTGTACTTCCTCAACATCGTTGATGAGTACTCCCGTTTCCCCTTTGCCTTCCCCTGCCCAGACATGACCAGTAACACGGTCATTAAATGCCTGAACAAACTCTTCGCCTTGTTCGGGTTCCCGAACTATATACATAGTGACCGGGGCGCCTCCTTCATGAGCGAGGAACTCCGTCAGTTCCTATTGGAGAGGGGTATTGCAGCAAGCAGGACCACCAGCTACAACCCCCGAGGGAACGGCCAGGTGGAAAGAGAGAACGCGACGGTATGGAAGGCCACCCTCTTAGCCTTAAAGTCTAAGGGCCTCCCAACCTCCCGCTGGCAAGAGGTCCTCCCGATTGCGCTGCACTCCATCCGGTCACTACTTTGCACTGCCATTAACACCACCCCCCATGCCCGAATGTTTGTCTTCCCCAGGAAGTCGACTACGGGAACCACCCTACCAACCTGGCTGACCTCTCCGGGACCCGTCTTGCTGCGAAAGCACGTGAGGGCCCATAAAACGGACCCCCTGGTCGAGAAGGTGAACCTCCTGCACGCCAACCCCCAGTACGCCTATGTGGCTTACCCAGACGGACGGGAGGACACTGTCTCCTTACGAGACCTCGCACCCTCACCCCCCCCTCCCAACCCCCCGAGTCCAGCCGAGGTAGACGGCATGCCGGAACCCCACGAGCCTTTGCCGACTACGCAGACACCAGCTTTAACACCGGATAACGTAACACCGCCGCTGCGACGATCGGAGAGGCTAACGAAGCCTCCGGACAGACTGACATACCAGAGCTGGTAATACACTTCACCCCGCCGGACTCTAATCTAAACAAGGGGTGAATGTGGTAAACCACTGTTATAGTTATCACTGTATATTGTTCTCACTGTTCTCACTGTCACATCACTACACGAGGTCGCCTCTTGTCGCACTGTTATACCTGGGCTGACCACCTCCGACTCCGCCCATTACCTGCCCAGGTATAAAGGTAGCTGACTGGCTAGTATTCCTCCCTGTTGGATCGGATCACCCACGAGGGTGGGCTCTGTTATTTAGCCAATAAAAACCTTCAGTTACGTTCTTAACTCGTCGCCTTTTATTGGACTAATTGATAGGCATATCAAGGGTGAATCAGAAGAAGCAGAAGAAGGAGAAGGAGTAGGTGAAGTTAGGAGGGTGAATCAGAAGAAGCAGAAGAAGGAGAAGGAGCAGGTGAAGTCAGGGGGGTGTAGCAGAAGAAGTAGAAGAAGGAGAAGGAGAAGGTGAAGTCAGGACGGTGAAGCAGAAGAAGCAGAAGAAGGAGAAGGAGAAGGTGAAGCCTGGAGGGCGCAGCAGAAGAAGCAGAAGAAGGAGAAGGAGAAGGTGAAGTCTGGAGTGTGAAGCAGAAGAAGCAGAAGAAGGAGAAGGAGAAGGTGAAGTCTGGAGGGTGAATCAGAAGAAGTAGAAGAAGGAGAAGGAGAAGGTGAAGTCTGGAGGGTGAAGCAGAAGAAGTAGAAGAAGGAGAAGGAGAAGGTGAAGTCAGGAGGGTGAATCAGAAGAAGTAGAAGAAGGAGAAGGAGAAGGTGAAGTCAGGAGGGTGAATCAGAAGAAGCAGAAGAAGGAGAAGGAGAAGGTGAAGTCTGGAGGGTGAATCAGAAGAATCAGAAGAAGGAGAAGGAGAAGGTGAAGTCTGGAGGGTGAATCAGAAGAAGCAGAAGAAAGAGAAGGAGAAGGTGAAGACTGGAGGGTGAATCAGAAGAAGTAGAAGAAGGAGAAGGAGAAGGTGAAGTCTGGAGGGTGAATCAGAAGAAGTAGAAGAAGGAGAAGGAGAAGTTGAAGTCTGGAGGGTGAATCAGAAGAAGCAGAAGAAGGAGAAGGAGAAGGTGAAGTCTGGAGGGTGAATCAGAAGAAGTAGAAGAAGGAGAAGGAGAAGGTGGAGTCTGGAGGGTGAATCAGAAGAAGTAGACGAAGGAGAAGGAGAAGGTGAAGTCTGGAGGGTGAATCAGAAGAAGCAGAAGAAGGAGAAGGAGAAGGTTAAGTCTGGAGGGTGAATCAGAAGAAGTAGAAGAAGGAGAAGGAGAAGGTGAAGTCTGGAGGGTGAATCAGAAGAAGCAGAAGAAGGAGAAGGAGAAGGTGAAGTCTGGAGGGTGAATCAGAAGAAGCAGAAGAAGGAGAAGGAGAAGGTGAAGTCTGGAGGGTGAATCAGAAGAAGCAGAAGAAGGAGAAGGAGAAGATGAAGTCCGGAGGGTGAATCAGAAGAAGTAGAAGAAGGAGAAGGAGAAGGTGAAGTCTGGAGGGTGAATCAGAAGAAGTAGAAGAAGGAGAAGGAGAAGATGAAGTCTGGAGGGTGAATCAGAAGAAACAGAAGAAGGAGAAGGAGAAGGTGAAGTCTGGAGGGTGAATCAGAAGAAGTAGAAGAAGGAGAAGGAGAAGGTGTAGTCTGGAGGGTGAATCAGAAGAAGTAGACGAAGGAGAAGGAGAAGGTGAAGTCTGGAGGGTGAATCAGAAGAAGCAGAAGAAGGAGAAGGAGAAGGTTAAGTCTGGAGGGTGAATCAGAAGAAGTAGAAGAAGGAGAAGGAGAAGGTGAAGTCTGGAGGGTGAATCAGAAGAAGCAGAAGAAGGAGAAGGAGAAGGTGAAGTCTGGAGGGTGAATCAGAAGAAGCAGAAGAAGGACAAGGAGAAGGTGAAGTCTGGAGGGTGAATCAGAAGAAGCAGAATAAGGAGAAGGAGAAGGTGAAGTCTGGAGGGTGAATCAGAAGAAGCAGAAGAAGGAGAAGGAGAAGGTGAAGTCTGGAGGGTGAATCAGAAGAAGTAGAAGAAGTAGAAGGAGAAGATGAAGTCTGGAGGGTGAATCAGAAGAAGTAGAAGAAGGAGAAGGAGAAGGTGAAGTCTGGAGGGTGAATCAGAAGAAGTAGAAGAAGGAGAAGGAGAAGATGAAGTCTGGAGGGTGAATCAGAAGAAACAGAAGAAGGAGAAGGAGAAGGTGAAGTCTGGAGGGTGAATCAGAAGAAGTAGAAGAAGGAGAATGAGAAGGTGAAGTCAGGACGGTGAAGCAGAAGAAGCAGAAGAAGGAGAAGGAGAAGGTGAAGCCTGGAGGGCGCAGCAGAAGAAGCAGAAGAAGGAGAAGGAGAAGGTGAAGTCTGGAGTGTGAAGCAGAAGAAGCAGAAGAAGGAGAAGGAGAAGGTGAAGTCTGGAGGGTGAATCAGAAGAAGTAGAAGAAGGAGAAGGAGAAGGTGAAGTCTGGAGGGTGAAGCAGAAGAAGTAGAAGAAGGAGAAGGAGAAGGTGAAGTCAGGAGGGTGAATCAGAAGAAGTAGAAGAAGGAGAAGGAGAAGGTGAAGTCAGGAGGGTGAATCAGAAGAAGCAGAAGAAGGAGAAGGAGAAGGTGAAGTCTGGAGGGTGAATCAGAAGAATCAGAAGAAGGAGAAGGAGAAGGTGAAGTCTGGAGGGTGAATCAGAAGAAGCAGAAGAAAGAGAAGGAGAAGGTGAAGTCTGGAGGGTGAAGCAGAAGAAACAGAAGAAGGAGAAGGAGAAGGTGAAGACTGGAGGGTGAATCAGAAGAAGTAGAAGAAGGAGAAGGAGAAGGTGAAGTCTGGAGGGTGAATCAGAAGAAGTAGAAGAAGGAGAAGGAGAAGTTGAAGTCTGGAGGGTGAATCAGAAGAAGCAGAAGAAGGAGAAGGAGAAGGTGAAGTCTGGAGGGTGAATCAGAAGAAGTAGAAGAAGGAGAAGGAGAAGGTGTAGTCTGGAGGGTGAATCAGAAGAAGTAGACAAAGGAGAAGGAGAAGGTGAAGTCTGGAGGGTGAATCAGAAGAAGTAGAAGAAGGAGAAGGAGAAGGTGAAGTCTGGAGGGTGAATCAGAAGAAGTAGAAGAAGGAGAAGGAGAAGGTGAAGTCTGGAGGGTGAAGCAGAAGAAGTAGAAGAAGGAGAAGGAGAAGGTGAAGTCAGGAGGGTGAATCAGAAGATGTAGAAGAAGGAGAAGGAGAAGGAGAAGTCAGGAGGGTGAATCAGAAGAAGCAGAAGAAGGAGAAGGAGAAGGTGAAGTCTGGAGGGTGAATCAGAAGAAGCAGAAGAAAAAAAGGAGAAGGTGAAGTCTGGAGGGTGAATCAGAAGAAGTAGAAGAAGGAGAAGGAGAAGGTGAAGTCTGGAGGGTGAATCAGAAGAAGCAGAAGAAGGAGAAGGAGAAGGTGTAGTCTGGAGGGTGAATCAGAAGAAGCAGACGAAGGAGAAGGAGAAGGTGAAGTCTGGAGGGTGAATCAGAAGAAGCAGAAGAAGGAGATGGAGAAGGTGAAGTCTGGAGGGTGAATCAGAAGAAGTAGAAGAAGGAGAAGGTGAAGGTGAAGTCTGGAGGGTGAATCAGAAGAAGCAGAAGAAGGAGAAGGAGAAGGTGAAGTCTGGAGGGTGAATCAGAAGAAGCAGAAGAAGGAGAAGGAGAAGGTGAAGTCTGGAGGGTGATTCAGAAGAAGCAGAATAAGGAGAAGGAGAAGGTGAAGTCTGGAGGGTGAATCAGAAGAAGCAGAAGAAGGAGAAGGAGAAGGTGAAGTCTGGAGGGTGAATCAGAAGAAGTAGAAGAAGGAGAAGGAGAAGGTGAAGTCTGGAGGGTGAATCAGAAGAAGTAGAAGAAGGAGAAGGAGAAGGTGAAGTCTGGAGGGTGAATCAGAAGAAGTAGAAGAAGGAGAAGGAGAAGGTGAAGTCTGGAGGGTGAAGCAGAAGAAGTAGAAGAAGGAGAAGGAGAAGGTGAAGTCAGGAGGGTGAATCAGAAGATGTAGAAGAAGGAGAAGGAGAAGGTGAAGTCAGGAGGGTGAATCAGAAGAAGCAGAAGAAGGAGAAGGAGAAGGTGAAGTCTGGAGGGTGAATCAGAAGAAGTAGAAGAAGGAGAAGGAGAAGGTGAAGTCTGGAGGGTGAATCAGAAGAAGTAGAAGAAGGAGAAGGAGAAGGTGAAGTCTGGAGGGTGAATCAGAAGAAGCAGAAGAAGGAGAAGGAGAAGGTGAAGTCTGGAGGGTGAATCAGAAGAAGCAGAAGAAGGAGAAGGAGAAGGTGAAGTCTGGAGGGTGATTCAGAAGAAGCAGAATAAGGAGAAGGAGAAGGTGATGTCTGGAGGGTGAATCAGAAGAAGCAGAAGAAGGAGAAGGAGAAGGTGAAGTCTGGAGGGTGAATCAGAAGAAGTAGAAGAAGGAGAAGGAGAAAGTGAAGTCTGGAGGGTGAATCAGAAGAAGTAGAAGAAGGAGAAGGAGAAGGTGAAGTCTGGAGGGTGAATCAGAAGAAGTAGAAGAAGGAGAAGGAGAAGGTGAAGTCTGGAGGGTGAAGCAGAAGAAGTAGAAGAAGGAGAAGGAGAAGGTGAAGTCAGGAGGGTGAATCAGAAGATGTAGAAGAAGGAGAAGGAGAAGGTGAAGTCAGGAGGGTGAATCAGAAGAAGCAGAAGAAGGAGAAGGAGAAGGTGAAGTCTGGAGGGTGAATCAGAAGAATCAGAAGAAGGAGAAGGAGAAGGTGAAGTCTGGAGGGTGAATCAGACGAAGCAGAAGAAAAAAAGGAGAAGGTGAAGTCTGGAGGGTGAATCAGAAGAAGTAGAAGAAGGAGAAGGAGAAGGTGAAGTCTGGAGGGTGAATCAGAAGAAGCAGAAGAAGGAGAAGGAGAAGGTGTAGTCTGGAGGGTGAATCAGAAGAAGCAGACGAAGGAGAAGGAGAAGGTGAAGTCTGGAGGGTGAATCAGAAGAAGCAGAAGAAGGAGATGGAGAAGGTGAAGTCTGGAGGGTGAATCAGAAGAAGTAGAAGAAGGAGAAGGTGAAGGTGAAGTCTGGAGGGTGAATCAGAAGAAGCAGAAGAAGGAGAAGGAGAAGGTGAAGTCTGGAGGGTGAATCAGAAGAAGCAGAAGAAGGAGAAGGAGAAGGTGAAGTCTGGAGGGTGATTCAGAATAAGCAGAATAAGGAGAAGGAGAAGGTGAAGTCTGGAGGGTGAATCAGAAGAAGCAGAAGAAGGAGAAGGAGAAGGTGAAGTCTGGAGGGTGAATCAGAAGAAGTAGAAGAAGGAGAAGGAGAAGGTGAAGTCTGGAGGGTGAATCAGAAGAAGTAGAAGAAGGAGAAGGAGAAGGTGAAGTCTGGAGGGTGAATCAGAAGAAGCAGAAGAAGGAGAAGGAGAAGGTGTAGTCTGGAGGGTGAATCAGAAGAAGCAGACGAAGGAGAAGGAGAAGGTGAAGTCTGGAGGGTGAATCAGAAGAAGCAGAAGAAGGAGATGGAGAAGGTGAAGTCTGGAGGGTGAATCAGAAGAAGTAGAAGAAGGAGAAGGTGAAGGTGAAGTCTGGAGGGTGAATCAGAAGAAGCAGAAGAAGGAGAAGGAGAAGGTGAAGTCTGGAGGGTGAATCAGAAGAAGCAGAAGAAGGAGAAGGAGAAGGTGAAGTCTGGAGGGTGATTCAGAAGAAGCAGAATAAGGAGAAGGAGAAGGTGAAGTCTGGAGGGTGAATCAGAAGAAGCAGAAGAAGGAGAAGGAGAAGGTGAAGTCTGGAGGGTGAATCAGAAGAAGTAGAAGAAGGAGAAGGAGAAGGTGAAGTCTGGAGGGTGAATCAGAAGAAGTAGAAGAAGGAGAAGGAGAAGGTGAAGTCTGGAGGGTGAATCAGAAGAAGTAGAAGAAGGAGAAGGAGAAGGTGAAGTCTGGAGGGTGAAGCAGAAGAAGTAGAAGAAGGAGAAGGAGAAGGTGAAGTCAGGAGGGTGAATCAGAAGATGTAGAAGAAGGAGAAGGAGAAGGTGAAGTCAGGAGGGTGAATCAGAAGAAGCAGAAGAAGGAGAAGGAGAAGGTGAAGTCTGGAGGGTGAATCAGAAGAAGTAGAAGAAGGAGAAGGTGAAGTCTGGAGGGTGAATCAGAAGAAGTAGAAGAAGGAGAAGGAGAAGGTGAAGTCTGGAGGGTGAATCAGAAGAAGCAGAAGAAGGAGAAGGAGAAGGTGAAGTCTGGAGGGTGAATCAGAAGAAGCAGAAGAAGGAGAAGGAGAAGGTGAAGTCTGGAGGGTGATTCAGAAGAAGCAGAATAAGGAGAAGGAGAAGGTGATGTCTGGAGGGTGAATCAGAAGAAGCAGAAGAAGGAGAAGGAGAAGGTGAAGTCTGGAGGGTGAATCAGAAGAAGTAGAAGAAGGAGAAGGAGAAAGTGAAGTCTGGAGGGTGAATCAGAAGAAGTAGAAGAAGGAGAAGGAGAAGGTGAAGTCTGGAGGGTGAATCAGAAGAAGTAGAAGAAGGAGAAGGAGAAGGTGAAGTCTGGAGGGTGAAGCAGAAGAAGTAGAAGAAGGAGAAGGAGAAGGTGAAGTCAGGAGGGTGAATCAGAAGATGTAGAAGAAGGAGAAGGAGAAGGTGAAGTCAGGAGGGTGAATCAGAAGAAGCAGAAGAAGGAGAAGGAGAAGGTGAAGTCTGGAGGGTGAATCAGAAGAATCAGAAGAAGGAGAAGGAGAAGGTGAAGTCTGGAGGGTGAATCAGAAGAAGCAGAAGAAAAAAAGGAGAAGGTGAAGTCTGGAGGGTGAATCAGAAGAAGTAGAAGAAGGAGAAGGAGAAGGTGAAGTCTGGAGGGTGAATCAGAAGAAGCAGAAGAAGGAGAAGGAGAAGGTGTAGTCTGGAGGGTGAATCAGAAGAAGCAGACGAAGGAGAAGGAGAAGGTGAAGTCTGGAGGGTGAATCAGAAGAAGCAGAAGAAGGAGATGGAGAAGGTGAAGTCTGGAGGGTGAATCAGAAGAAGTAGAAGAAGGAGAAGGTGAAGGTGAAGTCTGGAGGGTGAATCAGAAGAAGCAGAAGAAGGAGAAGGAGAAGGTGAAGTCTGGAGGGTGAATCAGAAGAAGCAGAAGAAGGAGAAGGAGAAGGTGAAGTCTGGAGGGTGATTCAGAATAAGCAGAATAAGGAGAAGGAGAAGGTTAAGTCTGGAGGGTGAATCAGAAGAAGCAGAAGAAGGAGAAGGAGAAGGTGAAGTCTGGAGGGTGAATCAGAAGAAGTAGAAGAAGGAGAAGGAGAAGGTGAAGTCTGGAGGGTGAATCAGAAGAAGTAGAAGAAGGAGAAGGAGAAGGTGAAGTCTGGAGGGTGAATCAGAAGAAGTAGAAGAAGGAGAAGGAGAAGGTGAAGTCTGGAGGGTGAAGCAGAAGAAGTAGAAGAAGGAGAAGGAGAAGGTGAAGTCAGGAGGGTGAATCAGAAGATGTAGAAGAAGGAGAAGGAGAAGGTGAAGTCAGGAGGGTGAATCAGAAGAAGCAGAAGAAGGAGAAGGAGAAGGTGAAGTCTGGAGGGTGAATCAGAAGAAGTAGAAGAAGGAGAAGGAGAAGGTGAAGTCTGGAGGGTGAATCAGAAGAAGCAGAAGAAGGAGAAGGAGAAGGTGAAGTCTGGAGGGTGAATCAGAAGAAGCAGAAGAAGGAGAAGGAGAAGGTGAAGTCTGGAGGGTGAATCAGAAGAAGCAGAAGAAGGAGAAGGAGAAGGTGAAGTCTGGAGGGTGAATCAGAAGAAGCAGAATAAGGAGAAGGAGAAGGTGAAGTCTGGAGGGTGAATCAGAAGAAGCAGAAGAAGGAGAAGGAGAAGGTGAAGTCTGGAGGGTGATTCAGAAGAAGTAGAAGAAGGAGAAGGAGAAGGTGAAGTCTGGAGGGTGAAGCAGAAGAAGTAGAAGAAGGAGAAGGAGAAGGTGAAGTCAGGAGGGTGAATCAGAAGAAGTAGAAGAAGGAGAAGGAGAAGGTGAAGTCAGGAGGGTGAATCAGAAGAAGCAGAAGAAGGAGATAGAGAAGGTGAAGTCTGGAGGGTGAATCAGAAGAATTAGAAGAAGGAGAAGGAGAAGGTGAAGTCTGGAGGGTGAAGCAGAAGAAGCAGAAGAAAGAGAAGGAGAAGGTGAAGTCTGGAGGGTGAAGCAGAAGAAACAGAAGAAGGAGAAGGAGAAGGTGAAGACTGGAGGGTGAATCAGAAGAAGTAGAAGAAGGAGAAGGAGAAGGTGAAGTCTGGAGGGTGAATCAGAAGAAGTAGAAGAAGGAGAAGGAGAAGGTGAAGTCTGGAGGGTGAATCAGAAGAAGCAAAAGAAGGAGAAGGTAAAGTCTGGAGGGTGAATCAGAAGAAGCAGAAGAAGGAGAAGGAGAAGATGAAGTCTGGAGGGTGAATCAGAAGAAGTAGAAGAAGGAGAAGGAGAAGGTGAAGTCTGGAGGGTGAATCAGAAGAAGCAGAAGAAGGAGAAGGAGAAGGTGAAGTCTGGAGGGTGAATCAGAAGAAGCAGAAGAAGGAGAAGGAGAAGGTGAAGTCTGGAGGGTGAATCAGAAGAAGCAGAAGAAGGAGAAGGAGAAGGTGAAGTCAGGAGGGTGAATCAGAAGAAGCAGAAGAAGGAGAAGGCGAAGGTGAAGTTAGGAGGGTGAATCAGAAGAAGCAGAAGAAGGAGAAGGAGCAGGTGAAGTCAGGGGGGTGTAGCAGAAGAAGTAGAAGAAGGAGAAGGAGAAGGTGAAGTCAGGACGGTGAAGCAGAAGAAGCAGAAGAAGGAGAAGGAGAAGGTGAAGCCTGGAGGGCGCAGCAGAAGAAGCAGAAGAAGGAGAAGGAGAAGGTGAAGTCTGGAGTGTGAAGCAGAAGAAGCAGAAGAAGGAGAAGGAGAAGGTGAAGTCTGGAGGGCGCAGCAGAAGAAGCAGAAGAAGGAGAATGAGAAGTTGAAGTCTGGAGGGTGAATCAGAAGAAGCAGAAGAAGGAGAAGGAGAAGGTGAAGTCTGGAGGGTGAATCAGAAGAAGTAGATGAAGGAGAAGGAGAAGGTGAAGTCTGGAGGGTGAAGCAGAAGAAGTAGAAGAAGGAGAAGGAGAAGGTGAAGTCAGGAGGGTGAATCAGAAGAAGTAGAAGAAGGAGAAGGAGAAGGTGAAGTCAGGAGGTTGAATCAGAAGAAGCAGAAGAAGGAGAAGGAGAATGTGAAGTCTGGAGGGTGAATCAGAAGAAGTAGAAGAAGGAGAAGGAGAAGGTGAAGTCTGGAGGGTGAATCAGAAGAAGCAGAAGAAGGAGAAGGAGAAGGTGAAGTCTGGAGGGTGAATCAGAAGAAGCAGAAGAAGGAGAAGGAGAAGGTGAAGTCTGGAGGGTGAATCAGAAGAAGCAGAAGAAGGAGAAGGAGAAGGTGAAGTCTGGAGGGTGAATCAGAAGAAGCAGAATAAGGAGAAGGAGAAGGTGAAGTCTGGAGGGTGAATCAGAAGAAGCAGAAGAAGGAGAAGGAGAAGGTGAAGTCTGGAGGGTGAATCAGAAGAAGTAGAAGAAGGAGAAGGAGAAGGTGAAGTCTGGAGGGTGAAGCAGAAGAAGTAGAAGAAGGAGAAGGAGAAGGTGAAGTCAGGAGGGTGAATCAGAAGAAGTAGAAGAAGGAGAAGGAGAAGGTGAAGTCAGGAGGGTGAATCAGAAGAAGCAGAAGATGGAGATAGAGAAGGTGAAGTCTGGAGGGTGAATCAGAAGAATCAGAAGAAGGAGAAGGAGAAGGTGAAGTCTGGAGGGTGAAGCAGTAGAAGCAGAAGAAAGAGAAGGAGAAGGTGAAGTCTGGAGGGTGAAGCAGAAGAAACAGAAGAAGGAGAAGGAGAAGGTGAAGACTGGAGGGTGAATCAGAAGAAGTCGAAGAAGGAGAAGGAGAAGGTGAAGTCTGGAGGGTGAATCAGAAGAAGTAGAAGAAGGAGAAGGAGAAGGTGAAGTCTGGAGGGTGAATCAGAAGAAGCAGAAGAAGGAGAAGGAGAAGGTGAAGTCTGGAGGGTGAATCAGAAGAAGCAGAAGAAGGAGAAGGAGAAGATGAAGTCTGGAGGGTGAATCAGAAGAAGTAGAAGAAGGAGAAGGAGAAGGTGAGGTCTGGAGGGTGAATCAGAAGAAGCAGAAGAAGGAGAAGGAGAAGGTGAATTTAGGAGGGTGAATCAGAAGAAGCAGAAAAAGGAGAAGGAGCAGGTGAAGTCAAGGGGGTGTAGCAGAAGAAGTAGAAGAAGGAGAAGGAGAAGGTGAAGTCAGGACGGTGAAGCAGAAGAAGCAGAAGAAGGAGAAGGAGAAGGTGAAGCCTGGAGGGCGCAGCAGAAGAAGCAGAAGAAGGAGAAGGAGAAGGTGAAGTCTGGAGTGTGAAGCAGAAGAAGCAGAAGAAGGAGAAGGAGAAGGTGAAGTCTGGAGGGCGCAGCATAAGAAGCAGAAGAAGGAGAATGAGAAGGTGAAGTCTGGAGGGTGAATCAGAAGAAGCAGAAGAAGGAGAAGGAGAAGGTGAAGTCTGGAGGGTGAATCAGAAGAAGTAGAAGAAGGAGAAGGAGAAGGTGAAGTCTGGAGGGTGAAGCAGAAGAAGTAGAAGAAGGAGAAGGAGAAGGTGAAGTCAGGAGGGTGAATCAGAAGAAGTAGAAGAAGGAGAAGGAGAAGGTGAAGTCAGGAGGGTGAATCAGAAGAAGCAGAAGATGGAGAAGGAGAAGGTGAAGTCTGGAGGTTGAATCAGAAGAATCAGAAGAAGGAGAAGGAGAAGGTGAAGTCTGGAGGGTGAATCAGAAGAAGCAGAAGAAAGAGAAGGAGAAGGTGAAGTCTGGAGGGTGAAGCAGAAGAAACAGAAAAAGGAGAAGGAGAAGGTGAAGACTGGAGGGTGAATCAGAAGAAGTAGAAGAAGGAGAAGGAGAAGTTGAAGTCTGGAGGGTGAATCAGAAGAAGTGGAAGAAGGAGAAGGAGAAGTTGAAGTCTGGAGGGTGAATAAGAAGAAGCAGAAGAAGGAGAAGGAGAAGGTGAAGTCTGGAGGGTGAATCAGAAGAAGCAGAAGAAGGAGAAGGAGAAGATGAAGTCTGGAGGGTGAATCAGAAGAAGTAGAAGAAGGAGAAGGAGAAGGTGATATCTGGAGGGTGAATCAGAAGAAGTAGAAGAAGGAGAAGGAGAAGGTGAAGTCTGGAGGGTGAATCAGAAGAAACAGAAGAAGGAGAAGGAGAAGGTGAAGTCTGGAGGGTGAATCAGAAGAAGTAGAAGAAGGAGAAGGGGAAGGAGAAGGTGTAGTCTGGAGGGTGAATCAGAAGAAGTAGACGAAGGAGAAGGAGAAGGTGAAGTCTGGAGGGTGAATCAGAAGAAGCAGAAGAAGGAGAAGGAGAAGGTGAAGTCTGGAGGGTGAATCAGAAGAAGTAGAAGAAGGAGAAGGAGAAGGTGAAGTCTGGAGGGTGAATCAGAAGAAGCAGAAGAAGGAGAAGGAGATGGTGAAGTCTGGAGGGTGAATCAGAAGAAGCAGAATAAGGAGAAGGAGAAGGTGAAGTCTGGAGGGTGAATCAGAAGAAGCAGAAGAAGGAGAAGGAGAAGGTGAAGTCTGGAGGGTGAATCAGAAGAAGCAGAAGAAGGAGAAGGAGAAGGTGAAGTCTGGAGGGTGAATCAGAAGAAGCAGAAGAAGGAGAAGGAGAAGGTGAAGTCTGGAGGGCGCAGCAGAAGAAGCAGAAGAAGGAGAATGAGAAGTTGAAGTCTGGAGGGTGAATCAGAAGAAGCAGAAGAAGGAGAAGGAGAAGGTGAAGTCTGGAGGGTGAATCAGAAGAAGTAGATGAAGGAGAAGGAGAAGGTGAAGTCTGGAGGGTGAAGCAGAAGAAGTAGAAGAAGGAGAAGGAGAAGATGAAGTCAGGAGGGTGAATCAGAAGAAGTAGAAGAAGGAGAAGGAGAAGGTGAAGTCAGGAGGTTGAATCAGAAGAAGCAGAAGAAGGAGAAGGAGAATGTGAAGTCTGGAGGGTGAATCAGAAGAAGTAGAAGAAGGAGAAGGAGAAGGTGAAGTCTGGAGGGTGAATCAGAAGAAGCAGAAGAAGGAGAAGGAGAAGGTGAAGTCTGGAGGGTGAATCAGAAGAAGCAGAAGAAGGAGAAGGAGAAGGTGAAGTCTGGAGGGTGAATCAGAAGAAGCAGAAGAAGGAGAAGGAGAAGGTGAAGTCTGGAGGGTGAATCAGAAGAAGCAGAATAAGGAGAAGGAGAAGGTGAAGTCTGGAGGGTGAATCAGAAGAAGCAGAAGAAGGAGAAGGAGAAGGTGAAGTCTGGAGGGTGAATCAGAAGAAGTAGAAGAAGGAGAAGGAGAAGGTGAAGTCTGGAGGGTGAAGCAGAAGAAGTAGAAGAAGGAGAAGGAGAAGGTGAAGTCAGGAGGGTGAATCAGAAGAAGTAGAAGAAGGAGAAGGAGAAGGTGAAGTCAGGAGGGTGAATCAGAAGAAGCAGAAGATGGAGATAGAGAAGGTGAAGTCTGGAGGGTGAATCAGAAGAATCAGAAGAAGGAGAAGGAGAAGGTGAAGTCTGGAGGGTGAAGCAGTAGAAGCAGAAGAAAGAGAAGGAGAAGGTGAAGTCTGGAGGGTGAAGCAGAAGAAACAGAAGAAGGAGAAGGAGAAGGTGAAGACTGGAGGGTGAATCAGAAGAAGTCGAAGAAGGAGAAGGAGAAGGTGAAGTCTGGAGGGTGAATCAGAAGAAGTAGAAGAAGGAGAAGGAGAAGGTGAAGTCTGGAGGGTGAATCAGAAGAAGCAGAAGAAGGAGAAGGAGAAGGTGAAGTCTGGAGGGTGAATCAGAAGAAGCAGAAGAAGGAGAAGGAGAAGATGAAGTCTGGAGGGTGAATCAGAAGAAGTAGAAGAAGGAGAAGGAGAAGGTGAGGTCTGGAGGGTGAATCAGAAGAAGCAGAAGAAGGAGAAGGAGAAGGTGAATTTAGGAGGGTGAATCAGAAGAAGCAGAAAAAGGAGAAGGAGCAGGTGAAGTCAAGGGGGTGTAGCAGAAGAAGTAGAAGAAGGAGAAGGAGAAGGTGAAGTCAGGACGGTGAAGCAGAAGAAGCAGAAGAAGAAGAAGGAGAAGGTGAAGCCTGGAGGGCGCAGCAGAAGAAGCAGAAGAAGGAGAAGGAGAAGGTGAAGTCTGGAGTGTGAAGCAGAAGAAGCAGAAGAAGGAGAAGGAGAAGGTGAAGTCTGGAGGGCGCAGCATAAGAAGCAGAAGAAGGAGAATGAGAAGGTGAAGTCTGGAGGGTGAATCAGAAGAAGCAGAAGAAGGAGAAGGAGAAGGTGAAGTCTGGAGGGTGAATCAGAAGAAGTAGAAGAAGGAGAAGGAGAAGGTGAAGTCTGGAGGGTGAAGCAGAAGAAGTAGAAGAAGGAGAAGGAGAAGGTGAAGTCAGGAGGGTGAATCAGAAGAAGTAGAAGAAGGAGAAGGAGAAGATGAAGTCAGGAGGGTGAATCAGAAGAAGCAGAAGATGGAGAAGGAGAAGGTGAAGTCTGGAGGTTGAATCAGAAGAATCAGAAGAAGGAGAAGGAGAAGGTGAAGTCTGGAGGGTGAATCAGAAGAAGCAGAAGAAAGAGAAGGAGAAGGTGAAGTCTGGAGGGTGAAGCAGAAGAAACAGAAAAAGGAGAAGGAGAAGGTGAAGACTGGAGGGTGAATCAGAAGAAGTAGAAGAAGGAGAAGGAGAAGTTGAAGTCTGGAGGGTGAATCAGAAGAAGTGGAAGAAGGAGAAGGAGAAGTTGAAGTCTGGAGGGTGAATAAGAAGAAGCAGAAGAAGGAGAAGGAGAAGGTGAAGTCTGGAGGGTGAATCAGAAGAAGCAGAAGAAGGAGAAGGAGAAGATGAAGTCTGGAGGGTGAATCAGAAGAAGTAGAAGAAGGAGAAGGAGAAGGTGATATCTGGAGGGTGAATCAGAAGAAGTAGAAGAAGGAGAAGGAGAAGGTGAAGTCTGGAGGGTGAATCAGAAGAAACAGAAGAAGGAGAAGGAGAAGGTGAAGTCTGGAGGGTGAATCAGAAGAAGTAGAAGAAGGAGAAGGGGAAGGAGAAGGTGTAGTCTGGAGGGTGAATCAGAAGAAGTAGACGAAGGAGAAGGAGAAGGTGAAGTCTGGAGGGTGAATCAGAAGAAGCAGAAGAAGGAGAAGGAGAAGGTGAAGTCTGGAGGGTGAATCAGAAGAAGTAGAAGAAGGAGAAGGAGAAGGTGAAGTCTGGAGGGTGAATCAGAAGAAGCAGAAGAAGGAGAAGGAGATGGTGAAGTCTGGAGGGTGAATCAGAAGAAGCAGAATAAGGAGAAGGAGAAGGTGAAGTCTGGAGGGTGAATCAGAAGAAGCAGAAGAAGGAGAAGGAGAAGGTGAAGTCTGGAGGGTGAATCAGAAGAAGTATAAGAAGGAGAAGGAGAAGGTGAAGTCTGGAGGGTGAATCAGAAGAAGTAGAAGAAGGAGAAGGAGATGGTGAAGTCTGGAGGGTGAAGCAGAAGAAGTAGATGAAGGAGAAGGAGAAGGTGAAGTCAGGAGGGTGAATCAGAAGAAGTAGAAGAAGGAGAAGGAGAAGGTGAGTTCTGGAGGGTGAATCAGAAGAAGCAGAAGAAGGAGAAGGTGAAGTCTGGAGGGTGAATCAGAAGAATCAGAAGAAGGAGAAGGAGAAGGTGAAGTCTGGAGGGTGAATCAGAAGAAGTAGAAGAAGGAGAAGGAGAAGGTGAAGTCTGGAGGGTGAATCAGAAGAAGCAGAAGAAAGAGAAGGAGAAGGTGAAGACTGGAGGGTGAATCAGAAGAAGTAGAAGAAGGAGAAGGAGAAGGTGAAGTCTGGAGGGTGAATCAGAAGAAGCAGAAGAAAGAGAAGGAGAAGGTGAAGACTGGAGGGTGAATCAGAAGAAGTAGAAGAAGGAGAAGGAGAAGGTGAAGTCTGGAGGGTGAATCAGAAGAAGTAGAAGAAGGAGAAGGAGAAGTTGAAGTCTGGAGGGTGAATCAGAAGAAGCAGAAGAAGGAGAAGGAGAAGGTGAAGTCTGGAGGGTGAATCAGAAGAAGTAGAAGAAGGAGAAGGAGAAGGTGGAGTCTGGAGGGTGAATCAGAAGAAGTAGACGAAGGAGAAGGAGAAGGTGAAGTCTGGAGGGTGAATCAGAAGAAGCAGAAGAAGGAGAAGGAGAAGGTTAAGTCTGGAGGGTGAATCAGAAGAAGTAGAAGAAGGAGAAGGAGAAGGTGAAGTCTGGAGGGTGAATCAGAAGAAGCAGAAGAAGGAGAAGGAGAAGGTGAAGTCTGGAGGGTGAATCAGAAGAAGCAGAAGAAGGAGAAGGAGAAGGTGAAGTCTGGAGGGTGAATCAGAAGAAGCAGAAGAAGGAGAAGGAGAAGATGAAGTCCGGAGGGTGAATCAGAAGAAGTAGAAGAAGGAGAAGGAGAAGGTGAAGTCTGGAGCGTGAATCAGAAGAAGTAGAAGAAGGAGAAGGAGAAGATGAAGTCTGGAGGGTGAATCAGAAGAAACAGAAGAAGGAGAAGGAGAAGGTGAAGTCTGGAGGGTGAATCAGAAGAAGTAGAAGAAGGAGAAGGAGAAGGTGTAGTCTGGAGGGTGAATCAGAAGAAGTAGACGAAGGAGAAGGAGAAGGTGAAGTCTGGAGGGTGAATCAGAAGAAGCAGAAGAAGGAGAAGGAGAAGGTTAAGTCTGGAGGGTGAATCAGAAGAAGTAGAAGAAGGAGAAGGAGAAGGTGAAGTCTGGAGGGTGAATCAGAAGAAGCAGAAGAAGGAGAAGGAGAAGGTGAAGTCTGGAGGGTGAATCAGAAGAAGCAGAAGAAGGAGAAGGAGAAGGTGAAGTCTGGAGGGTGAATCAGAAGAAGCAGAATAAGGAGAATGAGAAGGTGAAGTCTGGAGGGTGAATCAGAAGAAGCAGAAGAAGGAGAAGGAGAAGGTGAAGTCTGGAGGGTGAATCAGAAGAAGTAGAAGAAGGAGAAGGAGAAGATGAAGTCTGGAGGGTGAATCAGAAGAAGTAGAAGAAGGAGAAGGAGAAGGTGAAGTCTGGAGGGTGAATCAGAAGAAGTAGAAGAAGGAGAAGGAGAAGATGAAGTCTGGAGGGTGAATCAGAAGAAACAGAAGAAGGAGAAGGAGAAGGTGAAGTCTGGAGGGTGAATCAGAAGAAGTAGAAGAAGGAGAAGGAGAAGGTGAAGTCAGGACGGTGAAGCAGAAGAAGCAGAAGAAGGAGAAGGAGAAGGTGAAGCCTGGAGGGCGCAGCAGAAGAAGCAGAAGAAGGAGAAGGAGAAGGTGAAGTCTGGAGTGTGAAGCAGAAGAAGCAGAAGAAGGAGAAGGAGAAGGTGAAGTCTGGAGGGTGAATCAGAAGAAGTAGAAGAAGGAGAAGGAGAAGGTGAAGTCTGGAGGGTGAAGCAGAAGAAGTAGAAGAAGGAGAAGGAGAAGGTGAAGTCAGGAGGGTGAATCAGAAGAAGTAGAAGAAGGAGAAGGAGAAGGTGAAGTCAGGAGGGTGAATCAGAAGAAGCAGAAGAAGGAGAAGGAGAAGGTGAAGTCTGGAGGGTGAATCAGAAGAATCAGAAGAAGGAGAAGGAGAAGGTGAAGTCTGGAGGGTGAATCAGAAGAAGCAGAAGAAAGAGAAGGAGAAGGTGAAGTCTGGAGGGTGAAGCAGAAGAAACAGAAGAAGGAGAAGGAGAAGGTGAAGACTGGAGGGTGAATCAGAAGAAGTAGAAGAAGGAGAAGGAGAAGGTGAAGTCTGGAGGGTGAATCAGAAGAAGTAGAAGAAGGAGAAGGAGAAGTTGAAGTCTGGAGGGTGAATCAGAAGAAGCAGAAGAAGGAGAAGGAGAAGGTGAAGTCTGGAGGGTGAATCAGAAGAAGTAGAAGAAGGAGAAGGAGAAGGTGTAGTCTGGAGGGTGAATCAGAAGAAGTAGACGAAGGAGAAGGAGAAGGTGAAGTCTGGAGGGTGAATCAGAAGAAGCAGAAGAAGGAGAAGGAGAAGGTTAAGTCTGGAGGGTGAATCAGAAGAAGTAGAAGAAGGAGAAGGAGAAGGTGAAGTCTGGAGGGTGAATCAGAAGAAGCAGAAGAAGGAGAAGGAGAAGGTGAAATCTGGAGGGTGAATCAGAAGAAGCAGAAGAAGGAGAAGGAGAAGGTGAAGTCTGGAGGGTGAATCAGAAGAAGCAGAAGAAGGAGAAGGAGAAGATGAAGTCCGGAGGGTGAATCAGAAGAAGTAGAAGAAGGAGAAGGAGAAGGTGAAGTCTGGAGGGTGAATCAGAAGAAGTAGAAGAAGGAGAAGGAGAAGATGAAGTCTGGAGGGTGAATCAGAAGAAACAGAAGAAGGAGAAGGAGAAGGTGAAGTCTGGAGGGTGAATCAGAAGAAGTAGAAGAAGGAGAAGGAGAAGGTGTAGTCTGGAGGGTGAATCAGAAGAAGCAGAAGAAGGAGAAGGAGAAGGTGAAGTCTGGAGGGTGAATCAGAAGAATCAGAAGAAGGAGAAGGAGAAGGTGAAGTCTGGAGGGTGAATCAGAAGAAGCAGAAGAAAGAGAAGGAGAAGGTGAAGACTGGAGGGTGAATCAGAAGAAGTAGAAGAAGGAGAAGGAGAAGGTGAAGTCTGGAGGGTGAATCAGAAGAAGTAGAAGAAGGAGAAGGAGAAGTTGAAGTCTGGAGGGTGAATCAGAAGAAGCAGAAGAAGGAGAAGGAGAAGGTGAAGTCTGGAGGGTGAATCAGAAGAAGTAGAAGAAGGAGAAGGAGAAGGTGGAGTCTGGAGGGTGAATCAGAAGAAGTAGACGAAGGAGAAGGAGAAGGTGAAGTCTGGAGGGTGAATCAGAAGAAGCAGAAGAAGGAGAAGGAGAAGGTTAAGTCTGGAGGGTGAATCAGAAGAAGTAGAAGAAGGAGAAGGAGAAGGTGAAGTCTGGAGGGTGAATCAGAAGAAGCAGAAGAAGGAGAAGGAGAAGGTGAAGTCTGGAGGGTGAATCAGAAGAAGCAGAAGAAGGAGAATAAGAAGGTGAAGTCTGGAGGGTGAATCAGAAGAAGTAGAAGAAGGAGAAGGAGAAGATGAAGTCCGGAGGGTGAATCAGAAGAAGTAGAAGAAGGAGAAGGAGAAGGTGAAGTCTGGAGGGTGAATCAGAAGAAGTAGAAGAAGGAGAAGGAGAAGATGAAGTCTGGAGGGTGAATCAGAAGAAACAGAAGAAGGAGAAGGAGAAGGTGAAGTCTGGAGGGTGAATCAGAAGAAGTAGAAGAAGGAGAAGGAGAAGGTGTAGTCTGGAGGGTGAATCAGAAGAAGTAGACGAAGGAGAAGGAGAAGGTGAAGTCTGGAGGGTGAATCAGAAGAAGCAGAAGAAGGAGAAGGAGAAGGTTAAGTCTGGAGGGTGAATCAGAAGAAGCAGAATAAGGAGAAGGAGAAGGTGAAGTCTGGAGGGTGAATCAGAAGAAGCAGAAGAAGGAGAAGGAGAAGGTGAAGTCTGGAGGGTGAATCAGAAGAAGTAGAAGAAGGAGAAGGAGAAGATGAAGTCTGGAGGGTGAATCAGAAGAAGTAGAAGAAGGAGAAGGAGAAGGTGAAGTCTGGAGGGTGAATCAGAAGAAGTAGAAGAAGGAGAAGGAGAAGATGAAGTCTGGAGGGTGAATCAGAAGAAACAGAAGAAGGAGAAGGAGAAGGTGAAGTCTGGAGGGTGAATCAGAAGAAGTAGAAGAAGGAGAAGGAGAAGGTGAAGTCAGGACGGTGAAGCAGAAGAAGCAGAAGAAGGAGAAGGAGAAGGTGAAGCCTGGAGGGCGCAGCAGAAGAAGCAGAAGAAGGAGAAGGAGAAGGTGAAGTCTGGAGTGTGAAGCAGAAGAAGCAGAAGAAGGAGAAGGAGAAGGTGAAGTCTGGAGGGTGAATCAGAAGAAGTAGAAGAAGGAGAAGGAGAAGGTGAAGTCTGGAGGGTGAAGCAGAAGAAGTAGAAGAAGGAGAAGGAGAAGGTGAAGTCAGGAGGGTGAATCAGAAGAAGTAGAAGAAGGAGAAGGAGAAGGTGAAGTCAGGAGGGTGAATCAGAAGAAGCAGAAGAAGGAGAAGGAGAAGGTGAAGTCTGGAGGGTGAATCAGAAGAATCAGAAGAAGGAGAAGGAGAAGGTGAAGTCTGGAGTGTGAATCAGAAGAAGCAGAAGAAAGAGAAGGAGAAGGTGAAGTCTGGAGGGTGAAGCAGAAGAAACAGAAGAAGGAGAAGGAGAAGGTGAAGACTGGAGGGTGAATCAGAAGAAGTAGAAGAAGGAGAAGGAGAAGGTGAAGTCTGGAGGGTGAATCAGAAGAAGTAGAAGAAGGAGAAGGAGAAGTTGAAGTCTGGAGGGTGAATCAGAAGACGCAGAAGAAGGAGAAGGAGAAGGTGAAGTCTGGAGGGTGAATCAGAAGAAGTAGAAGAAGGAGAAGGAGAAGGTGTAGTCTGGAGGGTGAATCAGAAGAAGTAGACGAAGGAGAAGGAGAAGGTGAAGTCTGGAGGGTGAATCAGAAGAAGCAGAAGAAGGAGAAGGAGAAGGTTAAGTCTGGAGGGTGAATCAGAAGAAGTAGAAGAAGGAGAAGGAGAAGGTGAAGTCTGGAGGGTGAATCAGAAGAAGCAGAAGAAGGAGAAGGAGAAGGTGAAATCTTGAGGGTGAATCAGAAGAAGCAGAAGAAGGAGAAGGAGAAGGTGAAGTCTGGAGGGTGAATCAGAAGAAGCAGAAGAAGGAGAAGGAAAAGATGAAGTCCGGAGGGTGAATCAGAAGAAGTAGAAGAAGGAGAAGGAGAAGGTGAAGTCTGGAGGGTGAATCAGAAGAAGTAGAAGAAGGAGAAGGAGAAGATGAAGTCTGGAGGGTGAATCAGAAGAAACAGAAGAAGGAGAAGGAGAAGGTGAAGTCTGGAGGGTGAATCAGAAGAAGTAGAAGAAGGAGAAGGAGAAGGTGTAGTCTGGAGGGTGAATCAGAAGAAGTAGACGAAGGAGAAGGAGAAGGTGAAGTCTGGAGGGTGAATCAGAAGAAGCAGAAGAAGGAGAAGGAGAAGGTTAAGTCTGGAGGGTGAATCAGAAGAAGTAGAAGAAGGGGAAGGAGAAGGTGAAGCCTGGAGGGTGAATCAGAAGAAGCAGAAGAAGGAGAAGGAGAAGGTGAAGTCTGGAGGGTGAATCAGAAGAAGCAGAAGAAGGAGAAGGAGAAGGTGAAGTCTGGAGGGTGAATCAGAAGAAGCAGAATAAGGAGAAGGAGAAGGTGAAGTCTGGAGGGTGAATCAGAAGAAGCAGAAGAAGGAGAAGGAGAAGGTGAAGTCTGGAGGGTGAATCAGAAGAAGTAGAAGAAGGAGAAGGAGAAGATGAAGTCTGGAGGGTGAATCAGAAGAAGTAGAAGAAGGAGAAGGAGAAGGTGAAGTCTGGAGGGTGAATCAGATGAATTAGAAGAAGGAGAAGGAGAAGATGAAGTCTGGAGGGTGAATCAGAAGAAACAGAAGAAGGAGAAGGAGAAGGTGAAGTCTGGAGGGTGAATCAGAAGAAGTAGAAGAAGGAGAAGGAGAAGGTGAAGTCTGGAGGGTGAATCAGAAGAAGCAGAAGAAGGAGAAGGAGAAGGTGAAGTCTGGAGGGTGAATCAGAAGAAGCAGAAGAAGGAGAAGGAGAAGGTGAAGTCTGGAGGGTGAATCAGAAGAAGTAGAAGAAGGAGAAGGAGAAGATGAAGTCTGGAGGGTGAATCAGAAGAAGTAGAAGAAGGAGAAGGAGAAGGTGAAGTCTGGAGGGTGAATCAGAAGAAGTAGAAGAAGGAGAAGGAGAAGATGAAGTCTGGAGGGTGAATCAGAAGAAGTAGAAGAAGGAGAAGGAGAAGGTGAAGTCTGGAGGGTGAATCAGAAGAAGTAGAAGAAGGAGAAGGAGAAGATGAAGTCTGGAGGGTGAATCAGAAGAAACAGAAGAAGGAGAAGGAGAAGGTGAAGTCTGGAGGGTGAATCAGAAGAAGTAGAAGAAGGAGAAGGAGAAGGTGTAGTCTGGAGGGTGAATCAGAAGAAGTAGACGAAGGAGAAGGAGAAGGTGAAGTCTGGAGGGTGAATCAGAAGAAGCAGAAGAAGGAGAAGGAGAAGGTGAAGTCTGGAGGGTGAATCAGAAGAAGTAGAAGAAGGAGAAGGAGAAGGTGAAGTCTGGAGGGTGAATCAGAAGAAGCAGAATAAGGAGAAGGAGAAGGTGAAGTCTGGAGGGTGAATCAGAAGAAGCAGAAGAAGGAGAAGGAGAAGGTGAAGTCTGGAGGGTGAATCAGAAGAAGTAGAAGAAGGAGAAGGAGAAGATGAAGTCTGGAGGGTGAATCAGAAGAAGTAGAAGAAGGAGAAGGAGAAGGTGAAGTCTGGAGGGTGAATCAGAAGAAGTAGAAGAAGGAGAAGGAGAAGATGGAGTCTGGAGGGTGAATCAGAAGAAACAGAAGAATGAGAAGGAGAAGGTGAAGTCTGGAGGGTGAATCAGAAGAAGTAGAAGAAGGAGAAGGAGAAGGTGTAGTCTGGAGGATGAATCAGAAGAAGTAGACGAAGGAGAAGGAGAAGGTGAAGTCTGGAGGGTGAATCAGAAGAAGCAGAAGAAGGAGAAGGAGAAGGTGAAGTCTGGAGGGTGAATCAGAAGAAGTAGAAGAAGGAGAAGGAGAAGGTGAAGTCTGGAGGGTGAATCAGAAGAAGCAGAAGAAGGAGAAGGAGAAGGTGAAGTCTGGAGGGTGAATCAGAAGAAGCAGAAGAAGCAGAAGGAGAAGGTGAAGTCTGGAGGGTGAATCAGAAGAAGTAGAAGAAGGAGAAGGAGAAGTTGAAGTCTGGAGGGTGAAGCAGAAGAAGTAGAAGATGGAGAAGGAGAAGGTGAAGTCAGGAGGGTGAATCAGAAGAAGTAGAAGAAGGAGAAGGAGAAGGTGAAGTCAGGAGGGTGAATCAGAAGAAGCAGAAGATGGAGAAGGAGAAGGTGAAGTCTGGAGGGTGAATCAGAAGAATCAGAAGAAGGAGAAGGAGAAGGTGAAGTCTGGAGGGTGAATCAGAAGAAGCAAAGGAAGGAGAAGGAGAAGGTGAAGTCTGGAGGGTGAATCAGAAGAAGCAGAATAAGGAGAAGGAGAAGTTGAAGTCTGGAGGTTGAATCAGAAGAAGCAGAATAAGGAGAAGGAGAAGGTGAAGTCTGGAGGGTGAATCAGAAGAAGCAGAAGAAGGAGAAGGAGAAGGTGAAGTCTGGAGGGTGAATCAGAAGAAGTAGAAGAAGGAGAAGGAGAAGGTGAAGTCTGGAGGGTGAAGCAGAAGAAGTAGAAGAAGGAGAAGGAGAAGGTGAAGTCAGGAGGGTGAATCAGAATAAGTATAAGAAGGAGAAGGAGAAGGTGAAGTCAGGAGGGTGAATCAGAAGAAGCAGAAGAAGGAGAAGGAGAAGGTGAAGGCTGGAGGGTGAATCAGAATAATCAGAAGAAGGAGAAGGAGAAAGTGAAGTCTGGAGGGTGAATCAGAAGAAGCAGAAGAAAGAGAAGTAGAAGGTGAAGTCTGGAGGGTGAAGCAGAAGAAACAGAAGAAGGAGAAGGAGAAGGTGAAGACTGGAGGGTGAATCAGAAGAAGTAGAAGAAGGAGAAGGAGAAGGTGAAGTCTGGAGGGTGAATCAGAAGAAACAGAAGAAGGAGAAGGAGAAGGTGAAGTCTGGAGGGTGAATCAGAAGAAGTAGAAGAAGGAGAAGGAGAAGGTGTAGTCTGGAGGGTGAATCAGAAGAAGTAGACGAAGGAGAAGGAGAAGGTGAAGTCTGGAGGGTGAATCAGAAGAAGCAGAAGAAGGAGAAGGAGAAGATGAAGTCTGGAGGGTGAATCAGAAGAAGTAGAAGAAGGAGTAGGAGAAGGTGAAGTCTGGAGGGTGAATCAGATGAATTAGAAGAAGGAGAAGGAGAAGATGAAGTCTGGAGGGTGAATCAGAAGAAACAGAAGAAGGAGAAGGAGAAGGTGAAGTCTGGAGGGTGAATCAGAAGAAGTAGAAGAAGGAGAAGGAGAAGGTGAAGTCTGGAGGGTGAATCAGAAGAAGCAGAAGAAGGAGAAGGAGAAGGTGAAGTCTGGAGGGTGAATCAGAAGAAGCAGAAGAAGGAGAAGGAGAAGGTGAAGTCTGGAGGGTGAATCAGAAGAAGTAGAAGAAGGAGAAGGAGAAGATGAAGTCTGGAGGGTGAATCAGAAGAAGTAGAAGAAGGAGAAGGAGAAGGTGAAGTCTGGAGGGTGAATCAGAAGAAGTAGAAGAAGGAGAAGGAGAAGATGAAGTCTGGAGGGTGAATCAGAAGAAGTAGAAGAAGGAGAAGGAGAAGGTGAAGTCTGGAGGGTGAATCAGAAGAAGTAGAAGAAGGAGAAGGAGAAGATGAAGTCTGGAGGGTGAATCAGAAGAAACAGAAGAAGGAGAAGGAGAAGGTGAAGTCTGGAGGGTGAATCAGAAGAAGTAGAAGAAGGAGAAGGAGAAGGTGTAGTCTGGAGGGTGAATCAGAAGAAGTAGACGAAGGAGAAGGAGAAGGTGAAGTCTGGAGGGTGAATCAGAAGAAGCAGAAGAAGGAGAAGGAGAAGGTGAAGTCTGGAGGGTGAATCAGAAGAAGTAGAAGAAGGAGAAGGAGAAGGTGAAGTCTGGAGGGTGAATCAGAAGAAGCAGAATAAGGAGAAGGAGAAGGTGAAGTCTGGAGGGTGAATCAGAAGAAGCAGAAGAAGGAGAAGGAGAAGGTGAAGTCTGGAGGGTGAATCAGAAGAAGTAGAAGAAGGAGAAGGAGAAGATGAAGTCTGGAGGGTGAATCAGAAGAAGTAGAAGAAGGAGAAGGAGAAGGTGAAGTCTGGAGGGTGAATCAGAAGAAGTAGAAGAAGGAGAAGGAGAAGATGGAGTCTGGAGGGTGAATCAGAAGAAACAGAAGAATGAGAAGGAGAAGGTGAAGTCTGGAGGGTGAATCAGAAGAAGTAGAAGAAGGAGAAGGAGAAGGTGTAGTCTGGAGGATGAATCAGAAGAAGTAGACGAAGGAGAAGGAGAAGGTGAAGTCTGGAGGGTGAATCAGAAGAAGCAGAAGAAGGAGAAGGAGAAGGTGAAGTCTGGAGGGTGAATCAGAAGAAGTAGAAGAAGGAGAAGGAGAAGGTGAAGTCTGGAGGGTGAATCAGAAGAAGCAGAAGAAGGAGAAGGAGAAGGTGAAGTCTGGAGGGTGAATCAGAAGAAGCAGAAGAAGCAGAAGGAGAAGGTGAAGTCTGGAGGGTGAATCAGAAGAAGTAGAAGAAGGAGAAGGAGAAGTTGAAGTCTGGAGGGTGAAGCAGAAGAAGTAGAAGATGGAGAAGGAGAAGGTGAAGTCAGGAGGGTGAATCAGAAGAAGTAGAAGAAGGAGAAGGAGAAGGTGAAGTCAGGAGGGTGAATCAGAAGAAGCAGAAGATGGAGAAGGAGAAGGTGAAGTCTGGAGGGTGAATCAGAAGAATCAGAAGAAGGAGAAGGAGAAGGTGAAGTCTGGAGGGTGAATCAGAAGAAGCAAAGGAAGGAGAAGGAGAAGGTGAAGTCTGGAGGGTGAATCAGAAGAAGCAGAATAAGGAGAAGGAGAAGTTGAAGTCTGGAGGTTGAATCAGAAGAAGCAGAATAAGGAGAAGGAGAAGGTGAAGTCTGGAGGGTGAATCAGAAGAAGCAGAAGAAGGAGAAGGAGAAGGTGAAGTCTGGAGGGTGAATCAGAAGAAGTAGAAGAAGGAGAAGGAGAAGGTGAAGTCTGGAGGGTGAAGCAGAAGAAGTAGAAGAAGGAGAAGGAGAAGGTGAAGTCAGGAGGGTGAATCAGAAGAAGTAGAAGAAGGAGAAGGAGAAGGTGAAGTCAGGAGGGTGAATCAGAAGAAGCAGAAGAAGGAGAAGGAGAAGGTGAAGGCTGGAGGGTGAATCAGAAGAATCAGAAGAAGGAGAAGGAGAAAGTGAAGTCTGGAGGGTGAATCAGAAGAAGCAGAAGAAAGAGAAGTAGAAGGTGAAGTCTGGAGGGTGAAGCAGAAGAAACAGAAGAAGGAGAAGGAGAAGGTGAAGACTGGAGGGTGAATCAGAAGAAGTAGAAGAAGGAGAAGGAGAAGGTGAAGTCTGGAGGGTGAATCAGAAGAAACAGAAGAAGGAGAAGGAGAAGGTGAAGTCTGGAGGGTGAATCAGAAGAAGTAGAAGAAGGAGAAGGAGAAGGTGTAGTCTGGAGGGTGAATCAGAAGAAGTAGACGAAGGAGAAGGAGAAGGTGAAGTCTGGAGGGTGAATCAGAAGAAGCAGAAGAAGGAGAAGGAGAAGGTGAAGTCTGGAGGGTGAATCAGAAGAAGTAGAAGAAGGAGAAGGAGAAGGTGAAGTCTGGAGGGTGAATCAGAAGAAGCAGAATAAGGAGAAGGAGAAGGTGAAGTCTGGAGGGTGAATCAGAAGAAGCAGAAGAAGGAGAAGGAGAAGGTGAAGGCTGGAGGGTGAATCAGAAGAAGTAGAAGAAGGAGAAGGAGAAGATGAAGTCTGGAGGGTGAATCAGAAGAAGTAGAAGAAGGAGAAGGAGAAGGTGAAGTCTGGAGGGTGAATCAGAAGAAGTAGAAGAAGGAGAAGGAGAAGATGAAGTCTGGAGGGTGTATCAGAAGAAACAGAAGAATGAGAAGGAGAAGGTGAAGTCTGGAGGGTGAATCAGAAGAAGTAGAATAAGGAGAAGGAGAAGGTGAAGTCTGGAGGGTGAATCAGAAGAAGCAGAAAAAGGAGAAGGAGAAGGTGAAGTCTGGAGGGTGAATCAGAAGAAGTAGAAGAAGGAGAAGGAGAAGGTGAAGTCTGGAGGGTGAAGCAGAAGAAATAGAAGAAGGAGAAGAAGAAGGTGAAGTCAGGAGGGTGAATCACAAGAAGTAGAAGAAGGAGAAGGAGAAGGTGAAGTCAGGAGGGTGAATCAGAAGAAGCAGAAGAAGGAGAAGGAGAAGGTGAAGGCTGGAGGGTGAATCAGAAGAATCAGAAGAAGGAGAAGGAGAAGGTGAAGTCTGGAGGGTGAATCAGAAGAAGCAGAAGAAAGAGAAGGAGAAGGTGAAGTCTGGAGGGTGAAGCAGAAGAAACAGAAGAAGGAGAAGGAGAAGGTGAAGACTGGAGGGTGAATCAGAAGAAGTAGAAGAAGGAGAAGGAGAAGGTGAAGTCTGGAGGGTGAATCAGAAGAAGTAGAAGAAGGAGAAGGAGAAGGTGAAGTCTGGAGGGTGAATCAGAAGAAACAGAAGAAGGAGAAGGAGAAGGTGAAGTCTGGAGGGTGAATCAGAAGAAGTAGAAGAAGGAGAAGGAGAAGGTGTAGTCTGGAGGGTGAATCAGAAGAAGTAGACGAAGGAGAAGGAGAAGGTGAAGTCTGGAGGGTGAATCAGAAGAAGCAGAAGAAGGAGAAGGAGAAGGTGAAGTCTGGAGGGTGAATCAGAAGAAGTAGAAGAAGGAGAAGGAGAAGGTGAAGTCTGGAGGGTGAATCAGAAGAAGCAGAATAAGGAGAAGGAGAAGGTGAAGTCTGGAGGGTGAATCAGAAGAAGCTGAAGAAGGAGAAGGAGAAGGTGAAGTCTGGAGGGTGAATCAGAAGAAGTAGAAGAAGGAGAAGGAGAAGATGAAGTCTGGAGGGTGAATCAGAAGAAGTAGAAGAAGGAGAAGGAGAAGGTGAAGTCTGGAGGGTGAATCAGAAGAAGTAGAAGAAGGAGAAGGAGAAGATGAAGTCTGGAGGGTGAATCAGAAGAAACAGAAGAATGAGAAGGAGAAGGTGAAGTCTGGAGGGTGAATCAGAAGAAGTAGAAGAAGGAGAAGGAGAAGGTGTAGTCTGGAGGGTGAATCAGAAGAAGTAGACGAAGGAGAAGGAGAAGGTGAAGTCTGGAGGGTGAATCAGAAGAAGCAGAAGAACGAGAAGGAGAAGGTGAAGTCTGGAGGGTGTATCAGAAGAAGTAGAAGAAGAAGAAGGAGAAGGTGAAGTCTGGAGGGTGAATCAGAAGAAGCAGAAGAAGGAGAATGAGAAGGTTAAGTCTGGAGGGTGAATCAGAAGAAGCAGAAGAAGGAGAAGGAGAAGGTGAAGTCTGGAGGGTGAATCAGAAGAAGTAGAAGAAGGAGAAGGAGAAGTTGAAGTCTGGAGGGTGAAGCAGAAGAAGTAGAAGATGGAGAAGGAGAAGGTGAAGTCAGGAGGGTGAATCAGAAGAAGTAGAAGAAGGAGAAGGAGAAGGTGAAGTCAGGAGGGTGAATCAGAAGAAGCAGAAGATGGAGAAGGAGAAGGTGAAGTCTGGAGGGTGAATCAGAAGAATCAGAAGAAGGAGAAGGAGAAGGTCAAGTCTGGAGGGTGAATCAGAAGAAGCAAAGGAAGGAGAAGGAGAAGGTGAAGTCTGGAGGGTGAATCAGAAGAAGCAGAATAAGGAGAAGGAGAAGTTGAAGTCTGGAGGGTGAATCAGAAGAAGCAGAATAAGGAGAAGGAGAAGGTGAAGTCTGGAGGGTGAATCAGAAGAAGCAGGAGAAGGAGAAGGAGAAGGTGAAGTCTGGAGGGTGAATCAGAAGAAGTAGAAGAAGGAGAAGGAGAAGGTGAAGTCTGGAGGGTGAAGCAGAAGAAGTAGAAGAAGGAGAAGGAGAAGGTGAAGTCAGGAGGGTGAATCAGAAGAAGTAGAAGAAGGAGAAGGAGAAGGTGAAGTCAGGAGGGTGAATCAGAAGAAGCAGAAGAAGGAGAAGGAGAAGGTGAAGGCTGGAGGGTGAATCAGAAGAATCAGAAGAAGGAGAAGGAGAAGGTGAAGTCTGGAGGGTGAATCAGAAGAAGCAAAAGAAAGAGAAGGAGAAGGTGAAGTCTGGAGGGTGAAGCAGAAGAAACAGAAGAAGGAGAAGGAGAAGGTGAAGACTGGAGGGTGAATCAGAAGAAGTAGAAGAAGGAGAAGGAGAAGGTGAAGTCTGGAGGGTGAATCAGAAGAAGTAGAAGAAGGAGAAGGAGAAGGTGAAGTCTGGAGGGTGAATCAGAAGAAGCAGAAGAAGGAGAAGGAGAAGATGAAGTCTGGAGGGTGAATCAGAAGAAGTAGAAGAAGGAGAAGGAGAAGGTGAAGTCTGGAGGGTGAATCAGAAGTAGTAGAAGAAGGAGAAGGAGAAGGTGAAGTCTGGAGGGTGAATCAGAAGAAACAGAAGAAGGAGAAGGAGAAGGTGAAGTCTGGAGGGTGAATCAGAAGAAGTAGAAGAAGGAGAAGGAGAAGGTGTAGTCTGGAGGGTGAATCAGAAGAAGTAGACGAAGGAGAAGGAGAAGGTGAAGTCTGGAGGGTGAATCAGAAGAAGCAGAAGAAGGAGATGGAGAAGGTGAAGTCTGGAGGGTGAATCAGAAGAAGTAGAAGAAGGAGAAGGAGAAGGTGAAGTCTGGAGGGTGAATCAGAAGAAGTAGAAGAAGGAGAAGGAGAAGATGAAGTCTGGAGGGTGAATCAGAAGAAGTAGAAGAAGGAGAAGGAGAAGGTGAAGTCTGGAGGGTGAATCAGAAGAAGTAGAAGAAGGAGAAGGAGAAGATGAAGTCTGGAGGGTGAATCAGAAGAAACAGAAGAAGGAGAAGGAGAAGGTGAAGTCTGGAGGGTGAATCAGAAGAAGTAGAAGAAGGAGAAGGAGAAGGTGAAGTCTGGAGGGTGAATCAGAAGAAGCAGAAGAAGGAGAAGGAGAAGGTGAAGTCTGGAGGGTGAATCAGAAGAAGCAGAAGAAGGAGAAGGAGAAGGTGAAGTCTGGAGGGTGAATCAGAAGAAGTACAAGAAGGAGAAGGAGAAGATGAAGTCTGGAGGGTGAATCAGAAGAAGTAGAAGAAGGAGAAGGAGAAGGTGAAGTCTGGAGGGTGAATCAGAAGAAGTAGAAGAAGGAGAAGGAGAAGATGAAGTCTGGAGGGTGAATCAGAAGAAGTAGAAGAAGGAGAAGGAGAAGGTGAAGTCTGGAGGGTGAATCAGAAGAAGTAGAAGAAGGAGAAGGAGAAGATGAAGTCTGGAGGGTGAATCAGAAGAAACAGAAGAAGGAGAAGGAGAAGGTGAAGTCTGGAGGGTGAATCAGAAGAAGTAGAAGAAGGAGAAGGAGAAGGTGTAGTCTGGAGGGTGAATCAGAAGAAGTAGACGAAGGAGAAGGAGAAGGTGAAGTCTGGAGGGTGAATCAGAAGAAGCAGAAGAAGGAGAAGGAGAAGGTGAAGTCTGGAGGGTGAATCAGAAGAAGTAGAAGAAGGAGAAGGAGAAGGTGAAGTCTGGAGGGTGAATCAGAAGAACAGAATAAGGAGAAGGAGAAGGTGAAGTCTGGAGGGTGAATCAGAAGAAGCAGAAGAAGGAGAAGGAGAAGGTGAAGTCTGGAGGGTGAATCAGAAGAAGTAGAAGAAGGAGAAGGAGAAGATGAAGCCTGGAGGGCGCAGCAGAAGAAGCAGAAGAAGGAGAAGGAGAAGGTGAAGTCTGGAGTGTGAAGCAGAAGAAGCAGAAGAAGGAGAAGGAGAAGGTGAAGTCTGGAGGGTGAATCAGAAGAAGTAGAAGAAGGAGAAGGAGAAGGTGAAGTCTGGAGGGTGAAGCAGAAGAAGTAGAAGAAGGAGAAGGAGAAGGTGAAGTCAGGAGGGTGAATCAGAAGAAGTAGAAGAAGGAGAAGGAGAAGGTGAAGTCAGGAGGGTGAATCAGAAGAAGCAGAAGAAGGAGAAGGAGAAGGTGAAGTCTGGAGGGTGAATCAGAAGAATCAGAAGAAGGAGAAGGAGAAGGTGAAGTCTGGAGGGTGAATCAGATGAAGCAGAATAAAGAGAAGGAGAAGGTGAAGTCTGGAGGGTGAAGCAGAAGAAACAGAAGAAGGAGAAGGAGAAGGTGAAGACTGGAGGGTGAATCAGAAGAAGTAGAAGAAGGAGAAGGAGAAGGTGAAGTCTGGAGGGTGAATCAGAAGAAGTAGAAGAAGGAGAAGGAGAAGTTGAAGTCTGGAGGGTGAATCAGAAGAAGCAGAAGAAGGAGAAGGAGAAGGTGAAGTCTGGAGGGTGAATCAGAAGAAGCAGAAGAAGGAGAAGGAGAAGGTGAAGTCTGGAGGGTGAATCAGAAGAAGCAGAAGAAGGAGAAGGAGAAGGTGAAGTCTGGAGGGTGAATCAGAAGAAGTAGAAGAAGGAGAAGGAGAAGATGAAGTCTGGAGGGTGAATCAGAAGAAGTAGAAGAAGGAGAAGAAGAAGGTGAAGTCTGGAGGGTGAATCAGAAGAAGTAGAAGAAGGAGAAGGAGAAGATGAAGTCTGGAGGGTGAATCAGAAGAAGTAGAAGAAGGAGAAGGAGAAGGTGAAGTCTGGAGGGTGAATCAGAAGAAGTAGAAGAAGGAGAAGGAGAAGATGAAGTCTGGAGGGTGAATCAGAAGAAACAGAAGAAGGAGAAGGAGAAGGTGAAGTCTGGAGGGTGAATCAGAAGAAGTAGAAGAAGGAGAAGGAGAAGGTGTAGTCTGGAGGGTGAATCAGAAGAAGTAGACGAAGGAGAAGGAGAAGGTGAAGTCTGGAGGGTGAATCAGAAGAAGCAGAAGAAGGAGAAGGAGAAGGTGAAGTCTGGAGGGTGAATCAGAAGAAGTAGAAGAAGGAGAAGGAGAAGGTGAAGTCTGGAGGGTGAATCAGAAGAAGCAGAATAAGGAGAAGGAGAAGGTGAAGTCTGGAGGGTGAATCAGAAGAAGCAGAAGAAGGAGAAGGAGAAGGTGAAGTCTGGAGGGTGAATCAGAAGAAGTAGAAGAAGGAGAAGGAGAAGATGAAGCCTGGAGGGCGCAGCAGAAGAAGCAGAAGAAGGAGAAGGAGAAGGTGAAGTCTGGAGTGTGAAGCAGAAGAAGCAGAAGAAGGAGAAGGAGAAGGTGAAGTCTGGAGGGTGAATCAGAAGAAGTAGAAGAAGGAGAAGGAGAAGGTGAAGTCTGGAGGGTGAAGCAGAAGAAGTAGAAGAAGGAGAAGGAGAAGGTGAAGTCAGGAGGGTGAATCAGAAGAAGTAGAAGAAGGAGAAGGAGAAGGTGAAGTCAGGAGGGTGAATCAGAAGAAGCAGAAGAAGGAGAAGGAGAAGGTGAAGTCTGGAGGGTGAATCAGAAGAATCAGAAGAAGGAGAAGGAGAAGGTGAAGTCTGGAGGGTGAATCAGAAGAAGCAGAATAAAGAGAAGGAGAAGGTGAAGTCTGGAGGGTGAAGCAGAAGAAACAGAAGAAGGAGAAGGAGAAGGTGAAGACTGGAGGGTGAATCAGAAGAAGTAGAAGAAGGAGAAGGAGAAGGTGAAGTCTGGAGGGTGAATCAGAAGAAGTAGAAGAAGGAGAAGGAGAAGTTGAAGTCTGGAGGGTGAATCAGAAGAAGCAGAAGAAGGAGAAGGAGAAGGTGAAGTCTGGAGGGTGAATCAGAAGAAGCAGAAGAAGGAGAAGGAGAAGATGAAGTCCGGAGGGTGAATCAGAAGAAGTAGAAGAAGGAGAAGGAGAAGGTGAAGTCTGGAGGGTGAATCAGAAGAAGTAGAAGAAGGAGAAGGAGAAGATGAAGTCTGGAGGGTGAATCAGAAGAAACAGAAGAAGGAGAAGGAGAAGGTGAAGTCTGGAGGGTGAATCAGAAGAAGTAGAAGAAGGAGAAGGAGAAGGTGTAGTCTGGAGGGTGAATCAGAAGAAGTAGACGAAGGAGAAGGAGAAGGTGAAATCTGGAGGGTGAATCAGAAGAAGCAGAAGAAGGAGAAGGAGAAGGTGAAGTCTGGAGGGTGAATCAGAAGAAGCAGAAGAAGGAGAAGGAGAAGGTGAAGTCTGGAGGGTGAATCAGAAGAAGCAGAAGAAGGAGAAGGAGAAGGTGAAGTCTGGAGGGTGAATCAGAAGAAGCAGAATAAGGAGAAGGAGAAGGTGAAGTCTGGAGGGTGAATCAGAAGAAGCAGAAGAAGGAGAAGGAGAAGGTGAAGTCTGGAGGGTGAATCAGAAGAAGTAGAAGAAGGAGAAGGAGAAGATGAAGTCTGGAGGGTGAATCAGAAGAAGTAGAAGAAGGAGAAGGAGAAGGTGAAGTCTGGATGGTGAATCAGAAGAAGTAGAAGAAGGAGAAGGAGAAGATGAAGTCTGGAGGGTGAATCAGAAGAAACAGAAGAAGGAGAAGGAGAAGGTGAAGTCTGGAGGGTGAATCAGAAGAAGTAGAAGAAGGAGAAGGAGAAGGTGAAGTCTGGAGGGTGAATCAGAAGAAGCAGAAGAAGGAGAAGGAGAAGGTGAAGTCTGGAGGGTGAATCAGAAGAAGCAGAAGAAGGAGAAGGAGAAGGTGAAGTCTGGAGGGTGAATCAGAAGAAGCAGAATAAGGAGAAGGAGAAGGTGAAGTCTGGAGGGTGAATCAGAAGAAGCAGAAGAAGGAGAAGGAGAAGGTGAAGTCTGGAGGGTGAATCAGAAGAAGTAGAAGAAGGAGAAGGAGAAGGTGAAGTCTGGAGGGTGAATCAGAAGAAGCAGAAGAAGGAGAAGGAGAAGGTGAAGTCTGGAGGGTGAATCAGAAGAAGTAGAAGAAGGAGAAGGAGAAGGTGAAGTCTGGAGGGTGAATCAGAAGAAGCAGAATAAGGAGAAGGAGAAGGTGAAATCTGGAGGGTGAATCAGAAGAAGCAGAAGAAGGAGAAGGAGAAGGTGAAGTCTGGAGGGTGAATCAGAAGAAGTAGAAGAAGGAGAAGGAGAAGATGAAGTCTGGAGGGTGAATCAGAAGAAGTAGAAGAAGGAGAAGGAGAAGGTGAAGTCTGGAGGGTGAATCAGAAGAGGTAGAAGAAGGAGAAGGAGAAGATGAAGTCTGGAGGGTGAATCAGAAGAAACAGAAGAATGAGAAGGAGAAGGTGAAGTCTGGAGGGTGAATCAGAAGAAGTAGAAGAAGGAGAAGGAGAAGGTGTAGTCTGGAGGGTGAATCAGAAGAAGTAGACGAAGGAGAAGGAGAAGGTGAAGTCTGGAGGGTGAATCAGAAGAAGCAGAAGAAGTAGAAGGAGAAGGTGAAGTCTGGAGGGTGAATCAGAAGAAGTAGAAGAAGGAGAAGGAGAAGGTGAAGTCTGGAGGGTGAATCAGAAGAAGCAGAAGAAGGAGAAGGAGAAGGTGAAGTCTGGAGGGTGAATCAGAAGAAGCAGAAGAAGGAGAAGGAGAAGGTGAAGTCTGGAGGGTGAATCAGAAGAAGTAGAAGAAGGAGAAGGAGAAGTTGAAGTCTGGAGGGTGAAGCAGAAGAAGTAGAAGATGGAGAAGGAGAAGGTGAAGTCAGGAGGGTGAATCAGAAGAAGTAGAAGAAGGAGAAGGAGAAGGTGAAGTCAGGAGGGTGAATCAGAAGAAGCAGAAGATGGAGAAGGAGAAGGTGAAGTCTGGAGGGTGAATCAGAAGAATCAGAAGAAGGAGAAGTAGAAGGTGAAGTCTGGAGGGTGAATCAGAAGAAGCAAAGGAAGGAGAAGGAGAAGGTGAAGTCTGGAGGGTGAATCAGAAGAAGCAGAATAAGGAGAAGGAGAAGTTGAAGTCTGGAGGGTGAATCAGAAGAAGCAGAATAAGGAGAAGGAGAAGGTGAAGTCTGGAGGGTGTATCAGAAGAAGCAGAAGAAGGAGAAGGAGAAGGTGAAGTCTGGAGGGTGAATCAGAAGAAGTAGAAGAAGGAGAAGGAGAAGGTGAAGTCTGGAGGGTGAAGCAGAAGAAGTAGAAGAAGGAGAAGGAGAAGGTGAAGTCAGGAGGGTGAATCAGAAGAAGTAGAAGAAGGAGAAGGAGAAGGTGAAGTCAGGAGGGTGAATCAGAAGAAGCAGAAGAAGGAGAAGGAGAAGATGAAGTCTGGAGGGTGAATCAGAAGAAACAGAAGAAGGAGAAGGAGAAGGTGAAGTCTGGAGGGTGAATCAGAAGAAGTAGAAGAAGGAGAAGGAGAAGGTGTAGTCTGGAGGGTGAATCAGAAGAAGTAGACGAAGGAGAAGGAGAAGGTGAAGTCTGGAGGGTGAATCAGAAGAAGCAGAAGAAGGAGATGGAGAAGGTGAAGTCTGGAGGGTGAATCAGAAGAAGTAGAAGAAGGAGAAGTAGAAGGTGAAGTCTGGAGGGTGAATCAGAAGAAGCAGAAGAAGGAGAAGGAGAAGGTGAAGTCTGGAGGGTGAATCAGAAGAAGCAGAAGAAGGAGAAGGAGAAGGTGAAGTCTGGAGGGTGATTCAGAAGAAGCAGAATAAGGAGAAGGAGAAGGTGATGTCTGGAGGGTGAATCAGAAGAAGCAGAAGAAGGAGAAGGAGAAGGTGAAGTCTGGAGGGTGAATCAGAAGAAGTAGAAGAAGGAGAAGGAGAAAGTGAAGTCTGGAGGGTGAATCAGAAGAAGTAGAAGAAGGAGAAGGAGAAGGTGAAGTCTGGAGGGTGAATCAGAAGAAGTAGAAGAAGGAGAAGGAGAAGGTGAAGTCTGGAGGGTGAAGCAGAAGAAGTAGAAGAAGGAGAAGGAGAAGGTGAAGTCAGGAGGGTGAATCAGAAGATGTAGAAGAAGGAGAAGGAGAAGGTGAAGTCAGGAGGGTGAATCAGAAGAAGCAGAAGAAGGAGAAGGAGAAGGTGAAGTCTGGAGGGTGAATCAGAAGAATCAGAAGAAGGAGAAGGAGAAGGTGAAGTCTGGAGGGTGAATCAGAAGAAGCAGAAGAAAAAAAGGAGAAGGTGAAGTCTGGAGGGTGAATCAGAAGAAGTAGAAGAAGGAGAAGGAGAAGGTGAAGTCTGGAGGGTGAATCAGAAGAAGCAGAAGAAGGAGAAGGAGAAGGTGTAGTCTGGAGGGTGAATCAGAAGAAGCAGACGAAGGAGAAGGAGAAGGTGAAGTCTGGAGGGTGAATCAGAAGAAGCAGAAGAAGGAGATGGAGAAGGTGAAGTCTGGAGGGTGAATCAGAAGAAGTAGAAGAAGGAGAAGGTGAAGGTGAAGTCTGGAGGGTGAATCAGAAGAAGCAGAAGAAGGAGAAGTTGAAGGTGAAGTCTGGAGGGTGAATCAGAAGAAGCAGAAGAAGGAGAAGGAGAAGGTGAAGTCTGGAGGGTGATTCAGAAGAAGCAGAATAAGGAGAAGGAGAAGGTGAAGTCTGGAGGGTGAATCAGAAGAATCAGAAGAAGGAGAAGGAGAAGGTGAAGTCTGGAGGGTGAATCAGAAGAAGTAGAAGAAGGAGAAGGAGAAGGTGAAGTCTGGAGGGTGAATCAGAAGAAGTAGAAGAAGGAGAAGGAGAAGGTGAAGTCTGGAGGGTGAATCAGAAGAAGTAGAAGAAGGAGAAGGAGAAGGTGAAGTCTGGAGGGTGAAGCAGAAGAAGTAGAAGAAGGAGAAGGAGAAGGTGAAGTCAGGAGGGTGAATCAGAAGATGTACAAGAAGGAGAAGGAGAAGGTGAAGTCAGGAGGGTGAATCAGAAGAAGCAGAAGAAGGAGAAGGAGAAGGTGAAGTCTGGAGGGTGAATCAGAAGAAGTAGAAGAAGGAGAAGGAGAAGGTGAAGTCTGGAGGGTGAATCAGAAGAAGCAGAAGAAGGAGAAGGAGAAGGTGAAGTCTGGAGGGTGAATCAGAAGAAGCAGAAGAAGGAGAAGGAGAAGGTGAAGTCTGGAGGGTGAATCAGAAGAAGCAGAAGAAGGAGAAGGAGAAGGTGAAGTCTGGAGGGTGAATCAGAAGAAGCAGAATAAGGAGAAGGAGAAGGTGAAGTCTGGAGGGTGAATCAGAAGAAGCAGAAGAAGGAGAAGGAGAAGGTGAAGTCTGGAGGGTGATTCAGAAGAAGTAGAAGAAGGAGAAGGAGAAGGTGAAGTCTGGAGGGTGAAGCAGAAGAAGTAGAAGAAGGAGAAGGAGAAGGTGAAGTCAGGAGGGTGAATCAGAAGAAGCAGAAGAAGGAGAAGGAGAAGGTGAAGTCTGGAGGGTGAATCAGAAGAAGCAGAAGAAGGAGAAGGAGAAGGTGAAGTCTGGAGGGTGATTCAGAAGAAGCAGAATAAGGAGAAGGAGAAGGTGATGTCTGGAGGGTGAATCAGAAGAAGCAGAAGAAGGAGAAGGAGAAGGTGAAGTCTGGAGGGTGAATCAGAAGAAGTAGAAGAAGGAGAAGGAGAAAGTGAAGTCTGGAGGGTGAATCAGAAGAAGTAGAAGAAGGAGAAGGAGAAGGTGAAGTCTGGAGGGTGAATCAGAAGAAGTAGAAGAAGGAGAAGGAGAAGGTGAAGTCTGGAGGGTGAAGCAGAAGAAGTAGAAGAAGGAGAAGGAGAAGGTGAAGTCAGGAGGGTGAATCAGAAGATGTAGAAGAAGGAGAAGGAGAAGGTGAAGTCAGGAGGGTGAATCAGAAGAAGCAGAAGAAGGAGAAGGAGAAGGTGAAGTCTGGAGGGTGAATCAGAAGAATCAGAAGAAGGAGAAGGAGAAGGTGAAGTCTGGAGGGTGAATCAGAAGAAGCAGAAGAAAAAAAGGAGAAGGTGAAGTCTGGAGGGTGAATCAGAAGAAGTAGAAGAAGGAGAAGGAGAAGGTGAAGTCTGGAGGGTGAATCAGAAGAAGCAGAAGAAGGAGAAGGAGAAGGTGTAGTCTGGAGGGTGAATCAGAAGAAGCAGACGAAGGAGAAGGAGAAGGTGAAGTCTGGAGGGTGAATCAGAAGAAGCAGAAGAAGGAGATGGAGAAGGTGAAGTCTGGAGGGTGAATCAGAAGAAGTAGAAGAAGGAGAAGGTGAAGGTGAAGTCTGGAGGGTGAATCAGAAGAAGCAGAAGAAGGAGAAGTTGAAGGTGAAGTCTGGAGGGTGAATCAGAAGAAGCAGAAGAAGGAGAAGGAGAAGGTGAAGTCTGGAGGGTGATTCAGAAGAAGCAGAATAAGGAGAAGGAGAAGGTGAAGTCTGGAGGGTGAATCAGAAGAATCAGAAGAAGGAGAAGGAGAAGGTGAAGTCTGGAGGGTGAATCAGAAGAAGTAGAAGAAGGAGAAGGAGAAGGTGAAGTCTGGAGGGTGAATCAGAAGAAGTAGAAGAAGGAGAAGGAGAAGGTGAAGTCTGGAGGGTGAATCAGAAGAAGTAGAAGAAGGAGAAGGAGAAGGTGAAGTCTGGAGGGTGAAGCAGAAGAAGTAGAAGAAGGAGAAGGAGAAGGTGAAGTCAGGAGGGTGAATCAGAAGATGTACAAGAAGGAGAAGGAGAAGGTGAAGTCAGGAGGGTGAATCAGAAGAAGCAGAAGAAGGAGAAGGAGAAGGTGAAGTCTGGAGGGTGAATCAGAAGAAGTAGAAGAAGGAGAAGGAGAAGGTGAAGTCTGGAGGGTGAATCAGAAGAAGCAGAAGAAGGAGAAGGAGAAGGTGAAGTCTGGAGGGTGAATCAGAAGAAGCAGAAGAAGGAGAAGGAGAAGGTGAAGTCTGGAGGGTGAATCAGAAGAAGCAGAAGAAGGAGAAGGAGAAGGTGAAGTCTGGAGGGTGAATCAGAAGAAGCAGAATAAGGAGAAGGAGAAGGTGAAGTCTGGAGGGTGAATCAGAAGAAGCAGAAGAAGGAGAAGGAGAAGGTGAAGTCTGGAGGGTGATTCAGAAGAAGTAGAAGAAGGAGAAGGAGAAGGTGAAGTCTGGAGGGTGAAGCAGAAGAAGTAGAAGAAGGAGAAGGAGAAGGTGAAGTCAGGAGGGTGAAGCAGAAGAAGTAGAAGAAGGAGAAGGAGAAGGTGAAGTCAGGAGGGTGAATCAGAAGAAGCAGAAGAAGGAGATAGAGAAGGTGAAGTCTGGAGGGTGAATCAGAAGAATTAGAAGAAGGAGAAGGAGAAGGTGAAGTCTGGAGGGTGAAGCAGAAGAAGCAGAAGAAAGAGAAGGAGAAGGTGAAGTCTGGAGGGTGAAGCAGAAGAAACAGAAGAAGGAGAAGGAGAAGGTGAAGACTGGAGGGTGAATCAGAAGAAGTAGAAGAAGGAGAAGGAGAAGGTGAAGTCTGGAGGGTGAATCAGAAGAAGTAGAAGAAGGAGAAGGAGAAGGTGAAGTCTGGAGGGTGAATCAGAAGAAGCAGAAGAAGGAGAAGGTAAAGTCTGGAGGGTGAATCAGAAGAAGCAGAAGAAGGAGAAGGAGAAGATGAAGTCTGGAGGGTGAATCAGAAGAAGTAGAAGAAGGAGAAGGAGAAGGTGAAGTCTGGAGGGTGAATCAGAAGAAGCAGAAGAAGGAGAAGGAGAAGGTGAAGTCTGGAGGGTGAATCAGAAGAAGCAGAAGAAGGAGAAGGAGAAGGTGAAGTCTGGAGGGTGAATCAGAAGAAGCAGAAGAAGGAGAAGGAGAAGGTGAAGTCAGGAGGGTGAATCAGAAGAAGCAGAAGAAGGAGAAGGAGAAGGTGAAGTTAGGAGGGTGAATCAGAAGAAGCAGAAGAAGGAGAAGGAGCAGGTGAAGTCAGGGGGGTGTAGCAGAAGAAGTAGAAGAAGGAGAAGGAGAAGGTGAAGTCAGGACGGTGAAGCAGAAGAAGCAGAAGAAGGAGAAGGAGAAGGTGAAGCCTGGAGGGCGCAGCAGAAGAAGCAGAAGAAGGAGAAGGAGAAGGTGAAGTCTGGAGTGTGAAGCAGAAGAAGCAGAAGAAGGAGAAGGAGAAGGTGAAGTCTGGAGGGCGCAGCAGAAGAAGCAGAAGAAGGAGAATGAGAAGTTGAAGTCTGGAGGGTGAATCAGAAGAAGCAGAAGAAGGAGAAGGAGAAGGTGAAGTCTGGAGGGTGAATCAGAAGAAGTAGATGAAGGAGAAGGAGAAGGTGAAGTCTGGAGGGTGAAGCAGAAGAAGTAGAAGAAGGAGAAGGAGAAGGTGAAGTCAGGAGGGTGAATCAGAAGAAGTAGAAGAAGGAGAAGGAGAAGGTGAAGTCAGGAGGTTGAATCAGAAGAAGCAGAAGAAGGAGAAGGAGAATGTGAAGTCTGGAGGGTGAATCAGAAGAAGTAGAAGAAGGAGAAGGAGAAGGTGAAGTCTGGAGGGTGAATCAGAAGAAGCAGAAGAAGGAGAAGGAGAAGGTGAAGTCTGGAGGGTGAATCAGAAGAAGCAGAAGAAGGAGAAGGAGAAGGTGAAGTCTGGAGGGTGAATCAGAAGAAGCAGAAGAAGGAGAAGGAGAAGGTGAAGTCTGGAGGGTGAATCAGAAGAAGCAGAATAAGGAGAAGGAGAAGGTGAAGTCTGGAGGGTGAATCAGAAGAAGCAGAAGAAGGAGAAGGAGAAGGTGAAGTCTGGAGGGTGAATCAGAAGAAGTAGAAGAAGGAGAAGGAGAAGGTGAAGTCTGGAGGGTGAAGCAGAAGAAGTAGAAGAAGGAGAAGGAGAAGGTGAAGTCAGGAGGGTGAATCAGAAGAAGTAGAAGAAGGAGAAGGAGAAGGTGAAGTCAGGAGGGTGAATCAGAAGAAGCAGAAGATGGAGATAGAGAAGGTGAAGTCTGGAGGGTGAATCAGAAGAATCAGAAGAAGGAGAAGGAGAAGGTGAAGTCTGGAGGGTGAAGCAGTAGAAGCAGAAGAAAGAGAAGGAGAAGGTGAAGTCTGGAGGGTGAAGCAGAAGAAACAGAAGAAGGAGAAGGAGAAGGTGAAGACTGGAGGGTGAATCAGAAGAAGTCGAAGAAGGAGAAGGAGAAGGTGAAGTCTGGAGGGTGAATCAGAAGAAGTAGAAGAAGGAGAAGGAGAAGGTGAAGTCTGGAGGGTGAATCAGAAGAAGCAGAAGAAGGAGAAGGAGAAGGTGAAGTCTGGAGGGTGAATCAGAAGAAGCAGAAGAAGGAGAAGGAGAAGATGAAGTCTGGAGGGTGAATCAGAAGAAGTAGAAGAAGGAGAAGGAGAAGGTGAGGTCTGGAGGGTGAATCAGAAGAAGCAGAAGAAGGAGAAGGAGAAGGTGAAGTCTGGAGGGTGAATCAGAAGAAGCAGAAGAAGGAGAAGGAGAAGGTGAAGTCTGGAGGGTGAATCAGAAGAAGCAGAAGAAGGAGAAGGAGAAGGTGAAGTCAGGAGGGTGAATCAGAAGAAGCAGAAGAAGGAGAAGGAGAAGGTGAATTTAGGAGGGTGAATCAGAAGAAGCAGAAAAAGGAGAAGGAGCAGGTGAAGTCAAGGGGGTGTAGCAGAAGAAGTAGAAGAAGGAGAAGGAGAAGGTGAAGTCAGGACGGTGAAGCAGAAGAAGCAGAAGAAGGAGAAGGAGAAGGTGAAGCCTGGAGGGCGCAGCAGAAGAAGCAGAAGAAGGAGAAGGAGAAGGTGAAGTCTGGAGTGTGAAGCAGAAGAAGCAGAAGAAGGAGAAGGAGAAGGTGAAGTCTGGAGGGCGCAGCATAAGAAGCAGAAGAAGGAGAATGAGAAGGTGAAGTCTGGAGGGTGAATCAGAAGAAGCAGTAGAAGGAGAAGGAGAAGGTGAAGTCTGGAGGGTGAATCAGAAGAAGTAGAAGAAGGAGAAGGAGAAGGTGAAGTCTGGAGGGTGAAGCAGAAGAAGTAGAAGAAGGAGAAGGAGAAGGTGAAGTCAGGAGGGTGAATCAGAAGAAGTAGAAGAAGGAGAAGGAGAAGGTGAAGTCAGGAGGGTGAATCAGAAGAAGCAGAAGATGGAGAAGGAGAAGGTGAAGTCTGGAGGTTGAATCAGAAGAATCAGAAGAAGGAGAAGGAGAAGGTGAAGTCTGGAGGGTGAATCAGAAGAAGTAGAAGAAGGAGAAGGAGAAGGTGAAGTCTGGAGGGTGAATCAGAAGAAGCAGAAGAAGGAGAAGAAGAAGGTGAAGTCTGGAGGGTGAATCAGAAGAAGGAGAAGAAGGAGAAGGAGAAGATGAAGTCTGGAGGGTGAATCAGAAGAAGTAGAAGAAGGAGAAGGAGAAGGTGAAGTCTGGAGGCTGAATCAGAAGAAGTAGAAGAAGGAGAAGGAGAAGGTGAGGTCTGGAGGGTGAATCAGAAGAAGCAGAAGAAGGAGAAGGAGAAGGTGAAGTCTGGAGGGTGAATCAGAAGAAGCAGAAGAAGGAGAAGGAGAAGGTGAAGTCTGGAGGGTGAATCAGAAGAAGCAGAAGAAGGAGAAGGAGAAGGTGAAGTCAGGAGGGTGAATCAGAAGAAGCAGAAGAAGAAGAAGGAGAAGGTGAATTTAGGAGGGTGAATCAGAAGAAGCAGAAGAAGGAGAAGGAGCAGGTGAAGTCAGGGGGGTGTAGCAGAAGAAGTAGAAGAAGGAGAAGGAGAAGGTGAAGTCAGGACGGTGAAGCAGAAGAAGCAGAAGAAGGAGAAGGAGAAGGTGAAGCCTGGAGGGCGCAGCAGAAGAAGCAGAAGAAGGAGAAGGAGAAGGTGAAGTCTGGAGTGTGAAGCAGAAGAAGCAGAAGAAGGAGAAGGAGAAGGTGAAGTCTGGAGGGCGCAGCAGAAGAAGCAGAAGAAGGAGAATGCGAAGGTGAAGTCTGGAGGGTGAATCAGAAAAAGCAGAAGAAGGAGAAGGAGAAGGTGAAGTCAGGAGGGTGAATCAGAAGAAGCAGAAGAAGGAGAAGGAGAAGGTGAATTTAGGAGGGTGAATCAGAAGAAGCAGAAAAAGGAGAAGGAGCAGGTGAAGTCAAGGGGGTGTAGCAGAAGAAGTAGAAGAAGGAGAAGGAGAAGGTGAAGTCAGGACGGTGAAGCAGAAGAAGCAGAAGAAGGAGAAGGAGAAGGTGAAGCCTGGAGGGCGCAGCAGAAGAAGCAGAAGAAGGAGAAGGAGAAGGTGAAGTCTGGAGTGTGAAGCAGAAGAAGCAGAAGAAGGAGAAGGAGAAGGTGAAGTCTGGAGGGCGCAGCATCAGAAGCAGAAGAAGGAGAATGAGAAGGTGAAGTCTGGAGGGTGAATCAGAAGAAGCAGAAGAAGGAGAAGGAGAAGGTGAAGTCTGGAGGGTGAATCAGAAGAAGTAGAAGAAGGAGAAGGAGAAGGTGAAGTCTGGAGGGTGAAGCAGAAGAAGTAGAAGAAGGAGAAGGAGAAGGTGAAGTCAGGAGGGTGAATCAGAAGAAGTAGAAGAAGGAGAAGGAGAAGGTGAAGTCTGGAGGGTGAATCAGAAGAAGCAGAAGATGGAGAAGGAGAAGGTGAAGTCTGGAGGTTGAATCAGAAGAATCAGAAGAAGGAGAAGGAGAAGGTGAAGTCTGGAGGGTGATTCAGAAGAAGCAGAAGAAAGAGAAGGAGAAGGTGAAGTCTGGAGGGTGAAGCAGAAGAAACAGAAAAAGGAGAAGGAGAAGGTGAAGACTGGAGGGTGAATCAGAAGAAGTAGAAGAAGGAGAAGGAGAAGGTGAAGTCTGGAGGGTGAATCAGAAGAAGTGGAAGAAGGAGAAGGAGAAGTTGAAGTCTGGAGGGTGAATCAGAAGAAGCAGAAGAAGGAGAAGGAGAAGGTGAAGTCTGGAGGGTGAATCAGAAGAAGCAGAAGAAGGAGAAGGAGAAGATGAAGTCTGGAGGGTGAATCAGAAGAAGTAGAAGAAGGAGAAGGAGAAGGTGATATCTGGAGGGTGAATCAGAAGAAGTAGAAGAAGGAGAAGGAGAAGGTGAAGTCTGGAGGGTGAATCAGAAGAAACAGAAGAAGGAGAAGGAGAAGGTGAAGTCTGGAGGGTGAATCAGAAGAAGTAGAAGAAGGAGAAGGGGAAGGAGAAGGTGTAGTCTGGAGGGTGAATCAGAAGAAGTAGACGAAGGAGAAGGAGAAGGTGAAGTCTGGAGGGTGAATCAGAAGAAGCAGAAGAAGGAGAAGGAGAAGGTGAAGTCTGGAGGGTGAATCAGAAGAAGTAGAAGAAGGAGAAGGAGAAGGTGAAGTCTGGAGGGTGAATCAGAAGAAGCAGAAGAAGGAGAAGGAGAAGGTGAAGTCTGGAGGGTGAATCAGAAGAAGCAGAATAAGGAGAAGGAGAAGGTGAAGTCTGGAGGGTGAATCAGAAGAAGCAGAAGAAGGAGAAGGAGAAGGTGAAGTCTGGAGGGTGAATCAGAAGAAGTATAAGAAGGAGAAGGAGAAGGTGAAGTCTGGAGGGTGAATCAGAAGAAGTAGAAGAAGGAGAAGGAGAAGGTGAAGTCTGGAGGGTGAAGCAGAAGAAGTAGATGAAGGAGAAGGAGAAGGTGACGTCAGGAGGGTGAATCAGAAGAAGTAGAAGAAGGAGAAGGAGAAGGTGAGTTCTGGAGGGTGAATCAGAAGAAGCAGAAGAAGGAGAAGGAGAAGGTGAAGTCTGGAGGGTGAATCAGAAGAATCAGAAGAAGGAGAAGGAGAAGGTGAAGTCTGGAGGGTGAATCAGAAGAAGCAGAAGAAAGAGAAGGAGAAGGTGAAGTCTGGAGGGTGAAGCAGAAGAAACAGAAGAAGGAGAAGGAGAAGGTGTAGACTGGAGGGTGAATCAGAAGAACTAGAAGAAGGAGAAGGAGAAGGTGAAGTCTGGAGGGTGAATCAGAAGAAGTAGAAGAAGGAGAAGGAGAAGGTGAAGTCTGGAGGGTGAATCAGAAGAAGCAGAAGAAGGAGAAGGAGAAGGTGAAGTCTGGAGGGTGAATCAGAAGAAGGAGAAGAAGGAGAAGGAGAAGATGAAGTCTGGAGGGTGAATCAGAAGAAGTAGAAGAAGGAGAAGGAGAAGGTGAAGTCTGGAGGCTGAATCAGAAGAAGTAGAAGAAGGAGAAGGAGAAGGTGAGGTCTGGAGGGTGAATCAGAAGAAGCAGAAGAAGGAGAAGGAGAAGGTGAAGTCTGGAGGGTGAATCAGAAGAAGCAGAAGAAGGAGAAGGAGAAGGTGAAGTCTGGAGGGTGAATCAGAAGAAGCAGAAGAAGGAGAAGGAGAAGGTGAAGTCAGGAGGGTGAATCAGAAGAAGCAGAAGAAGAAGAAGGAGAAGGTGAATTTAGGAGGGTGAATCAGTAGAAGCAGAAGAAGGAGAAGGAGCAGGTGAAGTCAGGGGGGTGTAGCAGAAGAAGTAGAAGAAGGAGAAGGAGAAGGTGAAGTCAGGACGGTGAAGCAGAAGAAGCAGAAGAAGGAGAAGGAGAAGGTGAAGCCTGGAGGGCGCAGCAGAAGAAGCAGAAGAAGGAGAAGGAGAAGGTGAAGTCTGGAGTGTGAAGCAGAAGAAGCAGAAGAAGGAGAAGGAGAAGGTGAAGTCTGGAGGGCGCAGCAGAAGAAGCAGAAGAAGGAGAATGAGAAGGTGAAGTCTGGAGGGTGAATCAGAAAAAGCAGAAGAAGGAGAAGGAGAAGGTGAAGTCTGGAGGGTGAATCAGAAGAAGTAGAAGAAGGAGAAGGAGAAGGTGAAGTCTGGAGGGTGAAGCAGAAGAAGTAGAAGAAGGAGAAGGAGAAGGTGAAGTCAGGAGGGTGAATCAGAAGAAGTAGAAGAAGGAGAAGGAGAAGGTGAAGTCAGGAGGGTGAATCAGAAGAAGCAGAAGAAGGAGAAGGAGAAGGTGAAGTCTGGAGGGTGAATCAGAAGAATCAGAAGAAGGAGAAGGAGAAGGTGAAGTCTGGAGGGTGAATCAGAAGAAGCAGAAGAAAGAGAAGGAGAAGGTGAAGTCTGGAGGGTGAAGCAGAAGAAACAAAAAAAGGAGAAGGAGAAGGTGAAGACTGGAGGGTGAATCAGAAGAAGTAGAAGAAGGAGAAGGAGAAGGTGAAGTCTGGAGGGTGAAGCAGAAGAAGTAGAAGAAGGAGAAGGAGAAGGTGAAGTCAGGAGGGTGAATCAGAAGAAGTAGAAGAGGGAGAAGGAGAAGGTGAAGTCTGGAGGGTGAAGCAGAAGAAGTAGAACAAGGAGAAGGAGAAGGTGAAGTCAGGAGGGTGAATCAGAAGAAGTGGAAGAAGGAGAAGGAGAAGTTGAAGTCTGGAGGGTGAATCAGAAGAAGCAGAAGAAGGAGAAGGAGAAGGTGAAGTCTGGATGGTGAATCAGAAGAAGCAGAAGAAGGAGAAGGAGAAGATTAAGTCTGGAGGGTGAATCAGAAGAAGTAGAAGAAGGAGAAGGAGAAGGTGAAGTCTGGAGGGTGAATCAGAAGAAGTAGAAGAAGGAGAAGGAGAAGATGAAGTCTGGAGGGTGAATCAGAAGAAACAGAAGAAGGAGAAGGAGAAGGTGAAGTCTGGAGGGTGAATCAGAAGAAGTAGAAGAAGGAGAAGGAGAAGGTGTAGTCTGGAGGGTGAATCAGAAGAAGTAGACGAAGGAGAAGGAGAAGGTGAAGTCTGGAGGGCGAATCAGAAGAAGCAGAAGAAGGAGAAGGAGAAGGTGAAGTCTGGAGGGTGAATCAGAAGAAGTAGAAGAAGGAGAAGGAGAAGGTGAAGTCTGGAGGGTGAATCAGAAGAAGCAGAAGAAGGAGAAGGAGAAGGTGAAGTCTGGAGGGTGAATCAGAAGAAGCAGAAGAAGGAGAAGGAGAAGGTGAAGTCTGGAGGGTGAATCAGAAGAAGCAGAATAAGGAGAAGGAGAAGGTGAAGTCTGGAGGGTGAATCAGAAGAAGCAGAAGAAGGAGAAGGAGAAGGTGAAGTCTGGAGGGTGAATCAGAAGAAGTAGAAGAAGAAGAAGGAGAAGGTGAAGTCTGGAGGGTGAATCAGAAGAAGTATAAGAAGGAGAAGGAGAAGGTGAAGTCTGGAGGGTGAATCAGAAGAAGTAGAAAAAGGAGAAGGAGAAGGTGAAGTCTGGAGGGTGAAGCAGAAGAAGTAGATGAAGGAGAAGGAGAAGGTGAATTCAGGAGGGTGAATCAGAAGAAGTAGAAGAAGGAGAAGGAGAAGGTGAGTTCTGGAGGGTGAATCAGAAGAAGCAGAAGAAGGAGAAGGAGAAGGTGAAGCTTGGAGGGTGAATCAGAAGAATCAGAAGAAGGAGAAGGAGAAGGTGAAGTCTGGAGGGTGAATCAGAAGAAGCAGAAGAAAGAGAAGGAGAAGGTGAAGTCTGGAGGGTGAAGCAGAAGAAACAGAAGAAGGAGAAGGAGAAGGTGAAGACTGGAGGGTGAATCAGAAGAAGTAGAAGAAGGAGAAGGAGAAGGTGAAGTCTGGAGGGTGAATCAGAAGAAGTAGAAGAAGGAGAAGGAGAAGGTGAAGTCTGGAGGGTGAATCAGAAGAAGCAGAAGAAGGAGAAGGAGAAGGTGAAGTCTGGAGGGTGAATCAGAAGAAGGAGAAGAAGGAGAAGGAGAAGATGAAATCTGGAGGGTGAATCAGAAGAAATAGAAGAAGGAGAAGGAGAAGGTGAAGTCTGGAGGCTGAATCAGAAGAAGTAGAAGAAGGAGAAGGAGAAGGTGAAGTCTGGAGGGTGAATCAGAAGAAGCAGAAGAAGGAGAAGGAGAAGATGAAGTCTGGAGGGTGAATCAGAAGAAGTAGAAGAAGGAGAAGGAGACGGTGAGTTCTGGAGGGTGAATCAGAAGAAGCAGAAGAAGGAGAAGGAGAAGGTGAAGTCTGGAGGGTGAATCAGAAGAAGCAGAAGAAGGAGAAGGAGAAGGTGAAGTCTGGAGGGTGAATCAGAAGAAGCAGAAGAAGGAGAAGGAGAAGGTGAAGTCAGGAGGGTGAATCAGAAGAAGCAGAAGAAGGAGAAGGAGAAGGTGAATTTAGGAGGGTGAATCAGAAGAAGCAGAAGAAGGAGAAGGAGCAGGTGAAGTCAGGGGGGTGTAGCAGAAGAAGTAGAAGAAGGAGAAGGAGCAGGTGAAGTCAGGGGGGTGTAGCAGAAGAAGTAGAAGAAGGAGAAGGAGAAGGTGAAGTCAGGACGGTGAAGCAGAAGAAGCAGAAGAAGGAGAAGGAGAAGGTGAAGCCTGGAGGGCGCAGCAGAAGAAGCAGAAGAAGGAGAAGGAGAAGGTGAAGTCTGGAGTGTGAAGCAGAAGAAGCAGAAGAAGGAGAAGGAGAAGGTGAAGTCTGGAGGGCGCAGCAGAAGAAGCAGAAGAAGGAGAATGAGAAGGAGAAGTCTGGAGGGTGAATCAGAAGAAGCAGAAGAAGGAGAAGGAGAAGGTGAAGTCTGGCGGGTGAATCAGAAGAAGTAGAAGAAGGAGAAGGAGAAGGTGAAGTCTGGAGGGTGAAGCAGAAGAAGTAGAAGAAGGAGAAGGAGAAGGTGAAGTCAGGAGGGTGAATCAGAAGAAGTAGAAGAAGGAGAAGGAGAAGGTGAAGTCAGGAGGGTGAATCAGAAGAAGCAGAAGAAGGAGAAGGAGAAGGTGAAGTCTGGAGGGTGAATCAGAAGAATCAGAAGAAGGAGAAGGAGAAGGTGAAGTCTGGAGGGTGAATCAGAAGAAGCAGAAGAAAGAGAAGGAGAAGGTGAAGTCTGGAGGGTGAAGCAGAAGAAACAAAAAAAGGAGAAGGAGAAGGTGAAGACTGGAGGGTGAATCAGAAGACGTAGAAGAAGGAGAAGGAGAAGCTGAAGTCTGGAGGGTGAATCAGAAGAAGTGGAAGAAGGAGAAGGAGAAGTTGAAGTCTGGAGGGTGAATCAGAAGAAGCAGAAGAAGGAGAAGGAGAAGGTGAAGTCTGGAGGGTGAATCAGAAGAAGCAGAAGAAGGAGGAGGAGAAGATGAAGTCTGGAGGGTGAATCAGAAGAAGTAGAAGAAGGAGAAGGAGAAGGTGAAGTCTGGAGGGTGAATGAGAAGAAGTAGAAGAAGGAGAAGGAGAAGGTGAAGTCTGGAGGGTGAAGCAGAAGAAATAGAAGAAGGAAAAGGAGAAGGTGAAGTCAGGAGGGTGAATCAGAAGAAGTAGAAGAAGGAGAAGGAGAAGGTGAAGTCAGGAGGGTGAATCAGAAGAAGCAGAAGAAGGAGAAGGAGAAGGTGAAGTCTGGAGGGTGAATCAGAAGAATCAGAAGAAGGAGAAGGAGAAGGTGAAGTCTGGAGGGTGAATCAGAAGAAGCAGAAGAAAGAGAAGGAGAAGGTGAAGTCTGGAGGGTGAAGCAGAAGAAACAAAAAAAGGAGAAGTAGAAGGTGAAGACTGGAGGGTGAATCAGAAGAAGTAAAAGAAGGAGAAGGAGAAGGTGAAGTCTGGAGGGTGAATCAGAAGAAGTGGAAGAAGGAGAAGGAGAAGTTGAAGTCTGGAGGGTGAATCAGAAGAAGCAGAAGAAGGAGAAGGAGAAGGTGAAGTCTGGAGGGTGAATCAGAAGAAGCAGAAGAAGGAGAAGGAGAAGATGAAGTCTGGAGGGTGAATCAGAAGAAGTAGAAGAAGGAGAAGGAGAAGGTGAGTTCTGGAGGGTGAATCAGAAGAAGCAGAAGAAGGAGAAGGAGAAGGTGAAGTCTGGAGGGTGAATCAGAAGAAGCAGAAGAAGGAGAAGGAGAAGGTGAAGTCTGGAGGGTGAATCAGAAGAAGCAGAAGAAGGAGAAGGAGAAGGTGAAGTCAGGAGGGTGAATCAGAAGAAGCAGAAGAAGGAGAAGGAGAAGGTGAATTTAGGAGGGTGAATCAGAAGAAGCAGAAGAAGGAGAAGGAGCAGGTGAAGTCAGGGGGGTGTAGCAGAAGAAGTAGAAGAAGGAGAAGGAGCAGGTGAAGTCAGGGGGGTGTAGCAGAAGAAGTAGAAGAAGGAGAAGGAGAAGGTGAAGTCAGGACGGTGAAGCAGAAGAAGCAGAAGAAGGAGAAGGAGAAGGTGAAGCCTGGAGGGCGCAGCAGAAGAAGCAGAAGAAGGAGAAGGAGAAGGTGAAGTCTGGAGTGTGAAGCAGAAGAAGCAGAAGAAGGAGAAGGAGAAGGTGAAGTCTGGAGGGCGCAGCAGAAGAAGCAGAAGAAGGAGAATGAGAAGGTGAAGTCTGGAGGGTGAATCAGAAGAAGCAGAAGAAGGAGAAGGAGAAGGTGAAGTCTGGAGGGTGAATCAGAAGAAGTAGAAGAAGGAGAAGGAGAAGGTGAAGTCTGGAGGGTGAAGCAGAAGAAGTAGAAGAAGGAGAAGGAGAAGGTGAAGTCAGGAGGGTGAATCAGAAGAAGTAGAAGAAGGAGAAGGAGAAGGTGAAGTCAGGAGGGTGAATCAGAAGAAGCAGAAGAAGGAGAAGGAGAAGGTGAAGTCTGGAGGGTGAATCAGAAGAATCAGAAGAAGGAGAAGGAGAAGGTGAAGTCTGGAGGGTGAATCAGAAGAAGCAGAAGAAAGAGAAGGAGAAGGTGAAGTCTGGAGGGTGAAGCAGAAGAAACAAAAAAAGGAGAAGGAGAAGGTGAAGACTGGAGGGTGAATCAGAAGACGTAGAAGAAGGAGAAGGAGAAGGTGAAGTCTGGAGGGTGAATCAGAAGAAGTGGAAGAAGGAGAAGGAGAAGTTGAAGTCTGGAGGGTGAATCAGAAGAAGCAGAAGAAGGAGAAGGAGAAGGTGAAGTCTGGAGGGTGAATCAGAAGAAGCAGAAGAAGGAGGAGGAGAAGATGAAGTCTGGAGGGTGAATCAGAAGAAGTAGAAGAAGGAGAAGGAGAAGGTGAAGTCTGGAGGGTGAATGAGAAGAAGTAGAAGAAGGAGAAGGAGAAGGTGAAGTCTGGAGGGTGAAGCAGAAGAAATAGAAGAAGGAAAAGGAGAAGGTGAAGTCAGGAGGGTGAATCAGAAGAAGTAGAAGAAGGAGAAGGAGAAGGTGAAGTCAGGAGGGTGAATCAGAAGAAGCAGAAGAAGGAGAAGGAGAAGGTGAAGTCTGGAGGGTGAATCAGAAGAATCAGAAGAAGGAGAAGGAGAAGGTGAAGTCTGGAGGGTGAATCAGAAGAAGCAGAAGAAAGAGAAGGAGAAGGTGAAGTCTGGAGGGTGAAGCAGAAGAAACAAAAAAAGGAGAAGGAGAAGGTGAAGACTGGAGGGTGAATCAGAAGAAGTAAAAGAAGGAGAAGGAGAAGGTGAAGTCTGGAGGGTGAATCAGAAGAAGTGGAAGAAGGAGAAGGAGAAGTTGAAGTCTGGAGGGTGAATCAGAAGAAGCAGAAGAAGGAGAAGGAGAAGGTGAAGTCTGGAGGGTGAATCAGAAGAAGCAGAAGAAGGAGAAGGAGAAGATGAAGTCTGGAGGGTGAATCAGAAGAAGTAGAAGAAGGAGAAGGAGAAGGTGAAGTCTGGAGGGTGAATCAGAAGAAGTAGAAGAAGGAGAAGGAGAAGATGAAGTCTGGAGGGTGAATCAGAAGAAACAGAAGAAGGAGAAGGAGAAGGTGAAGTCTGGAGGGTGAATCAGAAGAAGTAGAAGAAGGAGAAGGAGAAGGTGTAGTCTGGAGGGTGAATCAGAGGAAGTAGACGAAGGAGAAGGAGAAGGTGAAGTCTGGAGGGTGAATCAGAAGAAGCAGAAGAAGGAGAAGGAGAAGGTGAAGTCTGGAGAGTGAATCACAAGAAGTAGAAGAAGGAGAAGGAGAAGGTGAAGTCTGGAGGGTGAATCAGAAGAAGCAGAAGAAGGAGAAGGAGAAGGTGAAGTCTGGAGGGTGAATCAGAAGAAGCAGAAGAAGGAGAAGGAGAAGGTGAAGTCTGGAGGGTGAATCAGAAGAAGCAGAATAAGGAGAAGGAGAAGGTGAAGTCTGGAGGGTGAATCAGAAGAAGCAGAATAAGGAGAAGGAGAAGGTGAAGTCTGGAGGGTGAATCAGAAGAAGCAGAAGAAGGAGAAGGAGAAGGTGAAGCCTGGAGGGCGCAGCAGAAGAAGCAGAAGAAGGAGAAGGAGAAGGTGAAGTCTGGAGTGTGAAGCAGAAGAAGCAGAAGAAGGAGAAGGAGAAGGTGAAGTCTGGAGGGCGCAGCAGAAGAAGCAGAAGAAGGAGAATGAGAAGGTGAAGTCTGGAGGGTGAATCAGAAGAAGCAGAAGAAGGAGAAGGAGAAGGTGAAGTCTGGAGGGTGAATCAGAAGAAGTAGAAGAAGGAGAAGGAGAAGGTGAAGTCTGGAGGGTGAAGCAGAAGAAGTAGAAGAAGGAGAAGGAGAAGGTGAAGTCAGGAGGGTGAATCAGAAGAAGTAGAAGAAGGAGAAGGAGAAGGTGAAGTCAGGAGGGTGAATCAGAAGAAGCAGAAGAAGGAGAAGGAGAAGGTGAAGTCTGGAGGGTGAATCAGAAGAATCAGAAGAAGGAGAAGGAGAAGGTGAAGTCTGGAGGGTGAATCAGAAGAAGCAGAAGAAAGAGAAGGAGAAGGTGAAGTCTGGAGGGTGAAGCAGAAGAAACAAAAAAAGGAGAAGGAGAAGGTGAAGACTGGAGGGTGAATCAGAAGACGTAGAAGAAGGAGAAGGAGAAGGTGAAGTCTGGAGGGTGAATCAGAAGAAGTGGAAGAAGGAGAAGGAGAAGTTGAAGTCTGGAGGGTGAATCAGAAGAAGCAGAAGAAGGAGAAGGAGAAGGTGAAGTCTGGAGGGTGAATCAGAAGAAGCAGAAGAAGGAGGAGGAGAAGATGAAGTCTGGAGGGTGAATCAGAAGAAGTAGAAGAAGGAGAAGGAGAAGGTGAAGTCTGGAGGGTGAATCAGAAGAAGTAGAAGAAGGAGAAGGAGAAGGTGAAGTCTGGAGGGTGAAGCAGAAGAAATAGAAGAAGGAGAAGGAGAAGGTGAAGTCAGGAGGGTGAATCAGAAGAAGTAGAAGAAGGAGAAGGAGAAGGTGAAGTCAGGAGGGTGAATCAGAAGAAGCAGAAGAAGGAGAAGGAGAAGGTGAAGTCTGGAGGGTGAATCAGAAGAATCAGAAGAAGGAGAAGGAGAAGGTGAAGTCTGGAGGGTGAATCAGAAGAAGCAGAAGAAAGAGAAGGAGAAGGTGAAGTCTGGAGGGTGAAGCAGAAGAAACAAAAAAAGGAGAAGGAGAAGGTGAAGACTGGAGGGTGAATCAGAAGAAGTAAAAGAAGGAGAAGGAGAAGGTGAAGTCTGGAGGGTGAATCAGAAGAAGTGGAAGAAGGAGAAGGAGAAGTTGAAGTCTGGAGGGTGAATCAGAAGAAGCAGAAGAAGGAGAAGGAGAAGGTGAAGTCTGGAGGGTGAATCAGAAGAAGCAGAAGAAGGAGAAGGAGAAGATGAAGTCTGGAGGGTGAATCAGAAGAAGTAGAAGAAGGAGAAGGAGAAGGTGAAGTCTGGAGGGTGAATCAGAAGAAGTAGAAGAAGGAGAAGGAGAAGATGAAGTCTGGAGGGTGAATCAGAAGAAACAGAAGAAGGAGAAGGAGAAGGTGAAGTCTGGAGGGTGAATCAGAAGAAGTAGAAGAAGGAGAAGGAGAAGGTGTAGTCTGGAGGGTGAATCAGAAGAAGTAGACGAAGGAGAAGGAGAAGGTGAAGTCTGGAGGGTGAATCAGAAGAAGCAGAAGAAGGAGAAGGAGAAGGTGAAGTCTGGAGGGTGAATCACAAGAAGTAGAAGAAGGAGAAGGAGAAGGTGAAGTCTGGAGGGTGAATCAGAAGAAGCAGAAGAAGGAGAAGGAGAAGGTGAAGTCTGGAAGGTGAATCAGAAGAAGCAGAAGAAGGAGAAGGAGAAGGTGAAGTCTGGAGGGTGAATCAGAAGAAGCAGAATAAGGAGAAGGAGAAGGTGAAGTCTGGAGGGTGAATCAGAAGAAGCAGAAGAAGGAGAAGGAGAAGGTGAAGTCTGGAGGGTGAATCAGAAGAAGTAGAAGAAGGAGAAGGAGAAGGTGAAGTCTGGAGGGTGAATCAGAAGAAGTATAAGAAGGAGAAGGAGAAGGTGAAGTCTGGAGGGTGAATCAGAAGAAGTAGAAGAAGGAGAAGGAGAAGCTGAAGTCTGGAGGGTGAAGCAGAAGAAGTAGATGAAGGAGAAGGAGAAGGTGAAGTCAGGAGGGTGAATCAGAAGAAGTAGAAGAAGGAGAAGGAGAAGGTGAGGTCTGGAGGGTGAATCAGAAGAAGCAGAAGAAGGAGAGGGAGAAGGTGAAGTCTGGAGGGTGAATCAGAAGAATCAGAAGAAGGAGAAGGAGAAGGTGAAGTCTGGAGGGTGAATCAGAAGAAGCAGAAGAAAGAGAAGGAGAAGGTGAAGTCTGGAGGGTGAATCAGAAGAAGTAGACGAAGGAGAAGGAGAAGGTGAAGTCTGGAGGGTGAATCAGAAGAAGTAGAGGAAGGAGAAGGAGAAGGTGAAGTCTGGAGGGTGAATCAGAAGAAGCAGAAGAAGGAGAAGGAGAAGGTGAAGTCTGGAGAGTGAATCACAAGAAGTAGAAGAAGGAGAAGGAGAAGGTGAAGTCTGGAGGGTGAATCAGAAGAAGCAGAAGAAGGAGAAGGAGAAGGTGAAGTCTGGAGGGTGAATCAGAAGAAGCAGAAGAAGGAGAAGGAGAAGGTGAAGTCTGGAGGGTGAATCAGAAGAAGCAGAATAAGGAGAAGGAGAAGGTGAAGTCTGGAGGGTGAATCAGAAGAAGCAGAATAAGGAGAAGGAGAAGGTGAAGTCTGGAGGGTGAATCAGAAGAAGCAGAAGAAGGAGAAGGAGAAGGTGAAGCCTGGAGGGCGCAGCAGAAGAAGCAGAAGAAGGAGAAGGAGAAGGTGAAGTCTGGAGTGTGAAGCAGAAGAAGCAGAAGAAGGAGAAGGAGAAGGTGAAGTCTGGAGGGCGCAGCAGAAGAAGCAGAAGAAGGAGAATGAGAAGGTGAAGTCTGGAGGGTGAATCAGAAGAAGCAGAAGAAGGAGAAGGAGAAGGTGAAGTCTGGAGGGTGAATCAGAAGAAGTAGAAGAAGGAGAAGGAGAAGGTGAAGTCTGGAGGGTGAAGCAGAAGAAGTAGAAGAAGGAGAAGGAGAAGGTGAAGTCAGGAGGGTGAATCAGAAGAAGTAGAAGAAGGAGAAGGAGAAGGTGAAGTCAGGAGGGTGAATCAGAAGAAGCAGAAGAAGGAGAAGGAGAAGGTGAAGTCTGGAGGGTGAATCAGAAGAATCAGAAGAAGGAGAAGGAGAAGGTGAAGTCTGGAGGGTGAATCAGAAGAAGCAGAAGAAAGAGAAGGAGAAGGTGAAGTCTGGAGGGTGAAGCAGAAGAAACAAAAAAAGGAGAAGGAGAAGGTGAAGACTGGAGGGTGAATCAGAAGACGTAGAAGAAGGAGAAGGAGAAGGTGAAGTCTGGAGGGTGAATCAGAAGAAGTGGAAGAAGGAGAAGGAGAAGTTGAAGTCTGGAGGGTGAATCAGAAGAAGCAGAAGAAGGAGAAGGAGAAGGTGAAGTCTGGAGGGTGAATCAGAAGAAGCAGAAGAAGGAGGAGGAGAAGATGAAGTCTGGAGGGTGAATCAGAAGAAGTAGAAGAAGGAGAAGGAGAAGGTGAAGTCTGGAGGGTGAATCAGAAGAAGTAGAAGAAGGAGAAGGAGAAGGTGAAGTCTGGAGGGTGAAGCAGAAGAAATAGAAGAAGGAGAAGGAGAAGGTGAAGTCAGGAGGGTGAATCAGAAGAAGTAGAAGAAGGAGAAGGAGAAGGTGAAGTCAGGAGGGTGAATCAGAAGAAGCAGAAGAAGGAGAAGGAGAAGGTGAAGTCTGGAGGGTGAATCAGAAGAATCAGAAGAAGGAGAAGGAGAAGGTGAAGTCTGGAGGGTGAATCAGAAGAAGCAGAAGAAAGAGAAGGAGAAGGTGAAGTCTGGAGGGTGAAGCAGAAGAAACAAAAAAAGGAGAAGGAGAAGGTGAAGACTGGAGGGTGAATCAGAAGAAGTAAAAGAAGGAGAAGGAGAAGGTGAAGTCTGGAGGGTGAATCAGAAGAAGTGGAAGAAGGAGAAGGAGAAGTTGAAGTCTGGAGGGTGAATCAGAAGAAGCAGAAGAAGGAGAAGGAGAAGGTGAAGTCTGGAGGGTGAATCAGAAGAAGCAGAAGAAGGAGAAGGAGAAGATGAAGTCTGGAGGGTGAATCAGAAGAAGTAGAAGAAGGAGAAGGAGAAGGTGAAGTCTGGAGGGTGAATCAGAAGAAGTAGAAGAAGGAGAAGGAGAAGATGAAGTCTGGAGGGTGAATCAGAAGAAACAGAAGAAGGAGAAGGAGAAGGTGAAGTCTGGAGGGTGAATCAGAAGAAGTAGAAGAAGGAGAAGGAGAAGGTGTAGTCTGGAGGGTGAATCAGAAGAAGTAGACGAAGGAGAAGGAGAAGGTGAAGTCTGGAGGGTGAATCAGAAGAAGCAGAAGAAGGAGAAGGAGAAGGTGAAGTCTGGAGGGTGAATCACAAGAAGTAGAAGAAGGAGAAGGAGAAGGTGAAGTCTGGAGGGTGAATCAGAAGAAGCAGAAGAAGGAGAAGGAGAAGGTGAAGTCTGGAAGGTGAATCAGAAGAAGCAGAAGAAGGAGAAGGAGAAGGTGAAGTCTGGAGGGTGAATCAGAAGAAGCAGAATAAGGAGAAGGAGAAGGTGAAGTCTGGAGGGTGAATCAGAAGAAGCAGAAGAAGGAGAAGGAGAAGGTGAAGTCTGGAGGGTGAATCAGAAGAAGTAGAAGAAGGAGAAGGAGAAGGTGAAGTCTGGAGGGTGAATCAGAAGAAGTATAAGAAGGAGAAGGAGAAGGTGAAGTCTGGAGGGTGAATCAGAAGAAGTAGAAGAAGGAGAAGGAGAAGCTGAAGTCTGGAGGGTGAAGCAGAAGAAGTAGATGAAGGAGAAGGAGAAGGTGAAGTCAGGAGGGTGAATCAGAAGAAGTAGAAGAAGGAGAAGGAGAAGGTGAGGTCTGGAGGGTGAATCAGAAGAAGCAGAAGAAGGAGAGGGAGAAGGTGAAGTCTGGAGGGTGAATCAGAAGAATCAGAAGAAGGAGAAGGAGAAGGTGAAGTCTGGAGGGTGAATCAGAAGAAGCAGAAGAAAGAGAAGGAGAAGGTGAAGTCTGGAGGGTGAAGCAGAAGAAACAGAAGAAGGAGAAGGAGAAGGTGAAGACTGGAGGGTGAATCAGAAGAAGTAGAAGAAGGAGAAGGAGAAGGTGAAGTCTGGAGGGTGAATCAGAAGAAGTAGAAGAAGGAGAAGGAGAAGGTGAAGTCTGGAGGGTGAATCAGAAGAAGCAGAAGAAGGAGAAGGAGAAGGTGAAGTCTGGAGGGTGAATCAGAAGAAGGAGAAGAAGGAGAAGGAGAAGATGAAGTCTGGAGGGTGAATCAGAAGAAGTAGAAGAAGGAGAAGGAGAAGGTGAAGTCTGGAGGCCGAATCAGAAGAAGTAGAAGAAGGAGAAGGAGAAGGTGAAGTCTGGAGGGTGAATCAGAAGAAACAGAAGAAGGAGAAGGAGAAGGTGAAGTCTGGAGGGTGTATCAGAAGAAGTAGAAGAAGGAGAAGGAGAAGGTGTAGTCTGCAGGGTGAATCAGAAGAAGTAGACGAAGGAGAAGGAGAAGGTGAAGTCTGGAGGGTGAATCAGAAGAAGCAGAAGAAGGAGAAGGAGAAGGTGAAGTCTGGAGGGTGAATCATAAGAAGTAGAAGAAGGAGAAGGAGAAGGTGAAGTCTGGAGGGTGAATCAGAAGAAGCAGAAGAAGGAGAAGGAGAAGGTGAAGTCTGGAGGGTGAATCAGAAGAAGCAGAAGAAGGAGAAGGAGAAGGTGAAGTCTGGAGGGTGAATCAGAAGAAACAGAGGAAGGAGAAGGAGAAGGTGAAGTCTGGAGGGTGAATCAGAAGAAGTAGAAGAAGGAGAAGGAGAAGGTGTAGTCTGGAGGGTGAATCAGAAGAAGTAGACGAAGGAGAAGGAGAAGGTGAAGTCTGGAGGGTGAATCAGAAGAAGTAGAAGAAGGAGAAGGAGAAGGTGAAGTCTGGAGGGTGAATCAGAAGAAACAGAAGAAGGAGAAGGAGAAGGTGAAGTCTGGAGGGTGAATCAGAAGAAGTAGAAGAAGGAGAAGGAGAAGGTGTTGTCTGGAGGGTGAATCAGAAGAAGTAGACGAAGGAGAAGGAGAAGGTGAAGTCTGGAGGGTGAATCAGAAGAAGCAGAAGAAGGAGAAGGAGAAGATGAAGTCTGGAGGGTGAATCAGAAGAAGTAGAAGAAGGAGAAGGAGAAGGTGAAGTCTGGAGGGTGAATCAGAAGAAGCAGAAGAAGGAGAAGGAGAAGGTGAAGTCTGGAGGGTGAATCAGAAGAAGCAGAAGAAGGAGAAGGAGAAGGTGAAGTCTGGAGGGTGAATCAGAAGAAGCAGAATAAGGAGAAGGAGAAGGTGAAGTCTGGAGGGTGAATCAGAAGAAGCAGAAGAAGGAGAAGGAGAAGGTGAAGTCTGGAGGATGAATCAGAAGAAGTAGAAGAAGGAGAAGGAGAAGGTGAAGTCTGGAGGGTGAATCAGAAGAAGTAGAAGAAGGAGAAGGAGAAGGTGAAGTCTGGAGGGTGAATCAGAAGAAGTAGAAGAAGGAGAAGGAGAAGGTGAAGTCTGGAGGGTGAAGCAGAAGAAGTAGAAGAAGGAGAAGGAGAAGGTGAAGTCAGGAGGGTGAATCAGAAGAAGTAGAAGAAGGAGAAGGAGAAGGTGAAGTCAGGAGGGTGAAGCAGAAGAAGCAGAAGAAGGAGAAGGAGAAGGTGAAGTCTGGAGGGTGAAGCAGAAGAAGCAGAAGAAGGAGAAGGAGAAGGTGAAGTCTGGAGGGTGAATCAGAGGAAGCAGAAGAAGGAGAAGGAGAAGGTGAAGTCTGGAGGGTGAATCAGAAGAAGCAGAAGAAGGAGAAGGAGAAGGTGAAGTCAGGAGGGTGAATCAGAAGAAGCAGAAGAAGGAGAAGGAGAAGGTGAATTTAGGAGGGTGAATCAGAAGAAGCAGAAGAAGGAGAAGGAGCAGGTGAAGCCAGGGGGGTGTCGCAGAAGAAGTAGAAGAAGGAGAAGGAGAAGGTGAAGTCAGGACGGTGAAGCAGAAGAAGCAGAAGAAGGAGAAGGAGAAGGTGAAGCCTGGAGGGCGCAGCAGAAGAAGCAGAAGAAGGAGAAGGAGAAGGTGAAGTCTGGAGTGTGAAGCAGAAGAAGCAGAAGAAGGAGAAGGAGAAGATGAAGTCTGGAGGGTGAATCAGAAGAAGTAGAAGAAGGAGAAGGAGAAGGTGAAGTCTGGAGGGTGAATCAGAAGAAGTAGAAGAAGGAGAAGGAGAAGATGAAGTCTGGAGGGTGAATCAGAAGAAACAGAAGAAGGAGAAGGAGAAGGTGAAGTCTGGAGGGTGAATCAGAAGAAGTAGAAGAAGGAGAAGGAGAAGGTGTAGTCTGGAGGGTGAATCAGAAGAAGTAGACGAAGGAGAAGGAGAAGGTGAAGTCTGGAGGGTGAATCAGAAGAAGCAGAAGAAGGAGAAGGAGAAGGTGAAGTCTGGAGGGTGAATCAGAAGAAGTAGAAGAAGGAGAAGGAGAAGGTGAAGTCTGGAGGGTGAATCAGAAGAAGCAGAAGAAGGAGAAGGAGAAGGTGAAGTCTGGAGGGTGAATCAGAAGAAGCAGAAGAAGGAGAAGGAGAAGGTGAAGTCTGGAGGGTGAATCAGAAGAAGCAGAATAAGGAGAAGGAGAAGGTGAAGTCTGGAGGGTGAATCAGAAGAAGCAGAAGAAGGAGAAGGAGAAGGTGAAGTCTGGAGGGTGAATCAGAAGAAGTAGAAGAAGGAGAAGGAGAAGGTGAAGTCTGGAGGGTGAATCAGAAGAAGTATAAGAAGGAGAAGGAGAAGGTGAAGTCTGGAGGGTGAATCAGAAGAAGTAGAAGAAGGAGAAGGAGAAGGTGAAGTCTGGAGGGTGAAGCAGAAGAAGTAGATGAAGGAGAAGGAGAAGGTGAAGTCAGGAGGGTGAATCAGAAGAAGTAGAAGAAGGAGAAGGAGAAGGTGAGGTCTGGAGGGTGAATCAGAAGAAGCAGAAGAAGGAGAGGGAGAAGTTGAAGTCTGGAGGGTGAATCAGAAGAATCAGAAGAAGGAGAAGGAGAAGGTGAAGTCTGGAGGATGAATCAGAAGAAGTAGAAGAAGGAGAAGGAGAAGGTGAAGTCTGGAGGGTGAATCAGAAGAAGTAGAAGAAGGAGAAGGAGAAGGTGAAGTCTGGAGGGTGAATCAGAAGAAGTAGAAGAAGGAGAAGGAGAAGGTGAAGTCTGGAGGGTGAAGCAGAAGAAGTAGAAGAAGGAAAAGGAGAAGGTGAAGTCAGGAGGGTGAATCAGAAGAAGTAGAAGAAGGAGAAGGAGAAGGTGAAGTCTGGAGGGTGAAGCAGAAGAAGCAGAAGAAGGAGAAGGAGAAGGTGAAGTCTGGAGGGTGAATCAGAAGAAGCAGAAGAAGGAGAAGGAGAAGGTGAAGTCTGGAGGGTGAATCAGAAGAAGCAGAAGAAGGAGAAGGAGAAGGTGAAGTCAGGAGGGTGAATCAGAAGAAGCAGAAGAAGGAGAAGGAGAAGGTGTATTTAGGAGGGTGAATCAGAAGAAGCAGAAGAAGGAGAAGGAGCAGGTGAAGCCAGGGGGGTGTCGCAGAAGAAGTAGAAGAAGGAGAAGGAGAAGGTGAAGTCAGGACGGTGAAGCAGAAGAAGCAGAAGAAGGAGAAGGAGAAGGTGAAGCCTGGAGGGCGCAGCAGAAGAAGCAGAAGAAGGAGAAGGAGAAGGTGAAGTCTGGAGTGTGAAGCAGAAGAAGCAGAAGAAGGAGAAGGAGAAGATGAAGTCTGGAGGGTGAATCAGAAGAAGCATAAGAAGGAGAAGGAGAAGGTGAAGTCTGGAGGGAGAATCAGAAGAAGTAGAAGAAGGAGAAGGAGAAGGTGAAGTCTGGAGGGTGAATCAGAAGAAGTATAAGAAGGAGAAGGAGAAGGTGAAGTCTGGAGGGTGAATCAGAAGAAGTAGAAGAAGGAGAAGGAGAAGGTGAAGTCTGGAGGGTGCAGCAGAAGAAGTAGATGAAGGAGAAGGAGAAGGTGAAGTCAGGAGGGTGAATCAGAAGAAGTAGAAGAAGGAGAAGGAGAAGGTGAGGTCTGGAGGGTGAATCAGAAGAAGCAGAAGAAGGAGAGGGAGAAGGTGAAGTCTGGAGGGTGAATCAGAAGAAGCAGAAGAAGGAGAAGGAGAAGGTGAAGTCTGGAGGGTGAATCAGAAGAAGTAGAAGAAGGAGAAGGAGAAGGTGAAGTCTGGAGGGTGAATCAGAAGAAGCAGAAGAAGGAGAAGGAGAAGGTGAAGTCTGGAGGGTGAATCAGAAGAAGCAGAAGAAGGAGAAGGAGAAGGTGAAGTCTGGAGGGTGAATCAGAAGAAGCAGAATAAGGAGAAGGAGAAGGTGAAGTCTGGAGGGTGAATCAGAAGAAGCAGAAGAAGGAGAAGGAGAAGGTGAAGTCTGGAGGGTGAATCAGAAGAAGTAGAAGAAGGAGAAGGAGAAGGTGAAGTCTGGAGGGTGAATCAGAAGAAGTATAAGAAGGAGAAGGAGAAGGTGAAGTCTGGAGGGTGAATCAGAAGAAGTAGAAGAAGGAGAAGGAGAAGGTGAAGTCTGGAGGGTGAAGCAGAAGAAGTAGATGAAGGAGAAGGAGAAGGTGAAGTCAGGAGGGTGAATCAGAAGAAGTAGAAGAAGGAGAAGGAGAAGGTGAGGTCTGGAGGGTGAATCAGAAGAAGCAGAAGAAGGAGAGGGAGAAGGTGAAGTCTGGAGGGTGAATCAGAAGAATCAGAAGAAGGAGAAGGAGAAGGTGAAGTCTGGAGGATGAATCAGAAGAAGTAGAAGAAGGAGAAGGAGAAGGTGAAGTCTGGAGGGTGAATCAGAAGAAGTAGAAGAAGGAGAAGGAGAAGGTGAAGTCTGGAGGGTGAATCAGAAGAAGTAGAAGAAGGAGAAGGAGAAGGTGAAGTCTGGAGGGTGAAGCAGAAGAAGTAGAAGAAGGAAAAGGAGAAGGTGAAGTCAGGAGGGTGAATCAGAAGAAGTAGAAGAAGGAGAAGGAGAAGGTGAAGTCTGGAGGGTGAAGCAGAAGAAGCAGAAGAAGGAGAAGGAGAAGGTGAAGTCTGGAGGGTGAATCAGAAGAAGCAGAAGAAGGAGAAGGAGAAGGTGAAGTCTGGAGGGTGAATCAGAAGAAGCAGAAGAAGGAGAAGGAGAAGGTGAAGTCAGGAGGGTGAATCAGAAGAAGCAGAAGAAGGAGAAGGAGAAGGTGTATTTAGGAGGGTGAATCAGAAGAAGCAGAAGAAGGAGAAGGAGCAGGTGAAGCCAGGGGGGTGTCGCAGAAGAAGTAGAAGAAGGAGAAGGAGAAGGTGAAGTCAGGACGGTGAAGCAGAAGAAGCAGAAGAAGGAGAAGGAGAAGGTGAAGCCTGGAGGGCGCAGCAGAAGAAGCAGAAGAAGGAGAAGGAGAAGGTGAAGTCTGGAGTGTGAAGCAGAAGAAGCAGAAGAAGGAGAAGGAGAAGATGAAGTCTGGAGGGTGAATCAGAAGAAGCAGAAGAAGGAGAAGGAGAAGGTGAAGTCTGGAGGGAGAATCAGAAGAAGTAGAAGAAGGAGAAGGAGAAGGTGAAGTCTGGAGGGTGAATCAGAAGAAGTATAAGAAGGAGAAGGAGAAGGTGAAGTCTGGAGGGTGAATCAGAAGAAGTAGAAGAAGGAGAAGGAGAAGGTGAAGTCTGGAGGGTGCAGCAGAAGAAGTAGATGAAGGAGAAGGAGAAGGTGAAGTCAGGAGGGTGAATCAGAAGAAGTAGAAGAAGGAGAAGGAGAAGGTGAGGTCTGGAGGGTGAATCAGAAGAAGCAGAAGAAGGAGAGGGAGAAGGTGAAGTCTGGAGGGTGAATCAGAAGAATCAGAAGAAGGAGAAGGAGAAGGTGAAGTCTGGAGGGTGAATCAGAAGAAGCAGAAGAAAGAGAAGGAGAAGGTGAAGTCTGGAGGGTGAAGCAGAAGAAACAGAAGAAGGAGAAGGAGAAGGTGAAGACTGGAGGGTGAATCAGAAGAAGTAGAAGAAGGAGAAGGAGAAGGTGAAGTCTGGAGGGTGAATCAGAAGAAGTAGAAGAAGGAGAAGGAGAAGGTGAAGTCTGGAGGGTGAATCAGAAGAAGCAGAAGAAGGAGAAGGAGAAGGTGAAGTCTGGAGGGTGAATCAGAAGAAGGAGAAGAAGGAGAAGGAGAAGATGAAGTCTGGAGGGTGAATCAGAAGAAGTAGAAGAAGGAGAAGGAGAAGGTGAAGTCTGGAGGCTGAATCAGAAGAAGTAGAAGAAGGAGAAGGAGAAGGTGAAGTCTGGAGGGTGAATCAGAAGAAACAGAAGAAGGAGAAGGAGAAGGTGAAGTCTGGAGGGTGTATCAGAAGAAGTAGAAGAAGGAGAAGGAGAAGGTGTAGTCTGGAGGGTGAATCAGAAGAAGTAGACGAAGGAGAAGGAGAAGGTGAAGTCTGGAGGGTGAATCAGAAGAAGCAGAAGAAGGAGAAGGAGAAGGTGAAGTCTGGAGGGTGCATCAGAAGAAGTAGAAGAAGGAGAAGGAGAAGGTGAAGTCTGGAGGGTGAATCAGAAGAAGCAGAAGAAGGAGAAGGAGAAGGTGAAGTCTGGAGGGTGAATCAGATGAAGCAGAAGAAGGAGAAGGAGAAGGTGAAGTCTGGAGGGTGAATCAGAAGAAACAGAAGAAGGAGAAGGAGAAGGTGAAGTCTGGAGGGTGAATCAGAAGAAGTAGAAGAAGGAGAAGGAGAAGCTGTAGTCTGGAGGGTGAATCAGAAGAAGTAGACGAAGGAGAAGGAGAAGGTGAAGTCTGGAGGGTGAATCAGAAGAAGCAGAAGAAGGAGAAGGAGAAGATGAAGTCTGGAGGGTGAATCAGAAGAAGTAGAAGAAGGAGAAGGAGAAGGTGAAGTCTGGAGGGTGAATCAGAAGAAGCAGAAGAAGGAGAAGGAGAAGGTGAAGTCTGGAGGGTGAATCAGAAGAAGCAGAAGAAGGAGAAGGAGAAGGTGAAGTCTGGAGGGTGAATCAGAAGAAGCAGAATAAGGAGAAGGAGAAGGTGAAGTCTGGAGGGTGAATCAGAAGAAGCAGAAGAAGGAGAAGGAGAAGGTGAAGTCTGGAGGATGAATCAGAAGAAGTAGAAGAAGGAGAAGGAGAAGGTGAAGTCTGGAGGGTGAATCAGAAGAAGTAGGAGAAGGAGAAGGAGAAGGTGAAGTCTGGAGGGTGAATCAGAAGAAGTAGAAGAAGGAGAAGGAGAAGGTGAAGTCTGGAGGGTGAAGCAGAAGAAGTAGAAGAAGGAGAAGGAGAAGGTGAAGTCAGGAGGGTGAATCAGAAGAAGTAGAAGAAGGAGAAGGAGAAGGTGAAGTCAGGAGGGTGAAGCAGAAGAAGCAGAAGAAGGAGAAGGAGAAGGTGAAGTCTGGAGGGTGAAGCAGAAGAAGCAGAAGAAGGAGAAGGAGAAGGTGAAGTCTGGAGGGTGAATCAGAAGAAGCAGAAGAAGGAGAAGGAGAAGGTGAAGTCTGGAGGGTGAATCAGAAGAAGCAGAAGAAGGAGAAGGAGAAGGTGAAGTCAGGAGGGTGAATCAGAAGAAGCAGAAGAAGGAGAAGGAGAAGGTGAATTTAGGAGGGTGAATCAGAAGAAGCAGAAGAAGGAGAAAGAGCAGGTGAAGCCAGGGGGGTGTCGCAGAAGAAGTAGAAGAAGGAGAAGGAGAAGGTGAAGTCAGGACGGTGAAGCAGAAGAAGCAGAAGAAGGAGAAGGAGAAGGTGAAGCCTGGAGGGCGCAGCAGAAGAAGCAGAAGAAGGAGAAGGAGAAGGTGAAGTCTGGAGTGTGAAGCAGAAGAAGCAGAAGAAGGAGAAGGAGAAGGTGAAGTCTGGAGGGCGCAGCAGAAGAAGCAGAAGAAGGAGAATGAGAAGGTGAAGTCTGGAGGGTGAATCAGAAGAAGCAGAAGAAGGAGAAGGAGAAGGTGAAGTCTGGAGGGTGAATCAGAAGAAGTAGAAGAAGGAGAAGGAGAAGGTGAAGTCAGGAGGGTGAATCAGAAGAAGTAGAAGAAGGAGAAGGAGAACGTGAAGTCAGGAGGGTGAATCAGAAGAAGCAGAAGAAGGAGAAGGAGAAGGTGAAGTCTGGAGGGCGAATCAGAAGAAACAGAAGAAGGAGAAGGAGAAGGTGAAGTCTGGAGGGTGAATCAGAAGAAGCAGAAGAAGGAGAAGGAGAAGGTGAAGTCTGGAGGTTGAATCAGAAGAAGCAGAATAACGAGAAGGAGAAGGTGAAGTCTGGAGGGTGAATCAGAAGAAGTAGAAGAAGGAGAAGGAGAAGGTGAAGTCTGGAGGGTGAATCAGAAGAAGTAGAAGAAGGAGAAGGAGAAGGTGAAGTCTGGAGGGTGAATCAGAAGAAGCAGAAGAAGGAGAAGGAGAAGGTGAAGTCTGGAGTGTGAAGCTGAAGAAGCAGAAGAAGGAGAAGGAGAAGGTGAAGTCTGGAGGGCGCAGCAGAAGAAGCAGAAGAAGGAGAAGGCGAAGGTGAAGTCTGGAGGGTGAATCAGAAGAGGTAGAAGAAGGAGAAGGAGAAGGTGAAGTCAGGAGGGTGAATCAGAAGAAGTAGAAGAAGGAGAAGGAGAAGGTGAAGCCAGGAGGGTGAATCAGAAGAAGCAGAAGAAGGAGAAGGAGAAGGTGAAGTCTGGAGGGTGAATCAGAAGAATCAGAAGAAGGAGAAGGAGAAGGTGAAGTCTGGAGGGTGAATCAGAAGAATCAGAAGAAAGAGAAGGAGAAGGTGAAGTCTGGAGGCTGAAGCAGAAGAAACAGAAGAAGGAGAAGGAGAATGTGAAGACTGGAGGGTGAATCAGAAGAAGTAGAAGAAGGAGAAGGAGAAGGTGAAGTCTGGAGGGTGAATCAGAAGAAGTAGAAGAAGGAGAAGGAGAAGGTGAAGTCTGGAGGGTGAATCAGAAGAAGCAGAAGAAGGAGAAGGAGAAGGTGAAGTCTGGAGGGTGAATCAGAAGATGCAGAAGAAGGAGAAGGAGAAGATGAAGTCTGGAGGGTGAATCAGAAGAAGTAGAAGAAGGAGAAGGAGAAGGTGAAGTCTGGAGGGTGAATCAGAAGAAGTAGAAGAAGGAGAAGGAGAAGGTGAAGTCTGGAGGGTGAATCAGAAAAGGTAGAAGAAGGAGAAGGAGAAGGTGAAGTCTGGAGGGTGAAGCAGAAGAAGGAGAAGAAGGAGAAGGAGAAGGTGAAGTCAGGAGGGTGAATCAGAAGAAGCAGAAGAAGGAGAAGGAGAAGGTGAAGTCTGGAGGTTGAATCAGAAGAAGCAGAATAACGAGAAGGAGAAGGTGAAGTCTGGAGGGTGAATCAGAAGAAGCAGAATAAGGAGAAGGAGAAGGTGAAGTCTGGAGGGTGAATCAGAAGAAGCAGAAGAAGGAGAAGGAGAAGGTGAAGTCTGGAGGGTGAATCAGAAGAGGTAGAAGAAGGAGAAGGAGTAGGTGAAGTCAGGAGGGTGAAGCAGAAGAAGCAGAAGAAGGAGAAGGAGAAGGTGAAGTCTGGTGGGTGAAGCAGAAGAAGCAGAAGAAGGAGAAGGAGAAGGTGAAGTCTGGAGGGTGAAGCAGAAGAAGCAGAAGCAGGAGAAGGAGAAGGTGAAGTCAGGAGGGTGGATCAGAAGAAGTAGAAGAAGGAGAAGGAGAAGGTGAAGTCTGGAGGGTGAATCAGAAGAAGCAGAAGAAGGAGAAGGAGAAGGTGAAGTCTGGAGGGCGCAGCAGAAGAAGCAGAAGAAGGAGAAAGAGAAGGTGAAGTCTGGAGGGTGAAGCAGAAGAAGCAGAAGTAGGAGAAGGAGAGGGTGAAGTCTGGAGGGTGAATCAGAAGAAGTAGAAGAAGGAGAAGGAGAAGGTGAAGTCAGGAGAGTGAAGCAGAAGAAGCAGAAGAAGGAGAAGGTGAAGTCTGGAGGGCGAAGCAGAAGAAGCAGAAGAAGGAGAAGGAGAAGGTGAAGTCTGGAGGGTGAAGCAGAAGAAGCAGAAGAAGGAGAAGGAGTAGGTGAAGTCTGGAGGGTGAATCAGAAGAAGTAGAAGAAGGAGAAGGAGAAGGTGAAGTCAGGAGGGTGAAGCAGATGAAGCAGAAGAAGGAGAAGGAGAAGGTGAAGTCTGGAGGGTGAAGCAGAAGAAGCAGAAGAAGGAGAAGGAGAAGGTGAAGTCTGGAGGGTGAATCAGAAGAAGCAGAAGAAGGAGAAGGAGAAGGTGAAGTCTGGAGGGTGAATCAGAAGAAGCAGAAGAAGGAGAAGGAGAAGGTGAAGTCAGGAGGGTGAATCAGAAGAAGCAGAAGAAGGAGAAGGAGAAGGTGAATTTAGGAGGGTGAATCAGAAGAAGCAGAAGAAGGAGAAGGAGCAGGTGAAGTCAGGGGGGTGTAGCAGAAGAAGCAGAAGAAGGAGAATGAGAAGGTGAAGTCTGGAGGGTGAATCAGAAGAAGAAGAAGAAGGAGAAGGAGAAGGTGAAGTCTGGAGGGTGAATCAGAAGAAGTAGAAGAAGGAGAAGGAGAAGGTGAAGTCAGGAGGGTGATTCAGAAGTAGAAGAAGGAGAAGGAGAAGGTGAAGTCAGGAGGGTGAATCAGAAGAAGCAGAAGAAGGAGAAGGAGAAGGTGAAGTCTGGAGGGCGAATCAGAAGAAACAGAAGAAGGAGAAGGAGAAGGTGAAGTTTGGAGGGTGAATCAGAAGAAGCAGAAGAAGGAGAAGGAGAAGGTGAAGTCTGGAGGTTGAATCAGAAGAAGCAGAATAACGAGAAGGAGAAGGTGAAGTCTGGAGGGTGAATCAGAAGAAGCAGAATAAGGAGAAGGAGAAGGTGAAGTCTGGAGGGTGAATCAGAAGAGGTAGAAGAAGGAGAAGGAGAAGGTGAAGTCTGGAGGGTGAAGCAGAAGAAGGAGAAGAAGGAGAAGCAGAAGGTGAAGTAAGGAGGGTGAATCAGAAGAAGTAGAAGAAGGAGAAGGAGAAGGTGAAGCCAGGAGGGTGAATCAGAAGAAGCAGAAGAAGGAGAAGGAGAAGGTGAAGTCAGGAGGGTGGATCAGAAGAAGTAGAAGAAGGAGAAGGAGAAGGTGCAGTCTGGAGGGTGAATCAGAAGAAGCAGAAGAAGGAGAAGGAGAAGGTGAAGTCTGGAGGTTGAATCAGAAGAAGCAGAATAACGAGAAGGAGAAGGTGAAGTCTGGAGGGTGAATCAGAAGAAGCAGAATAAGGAGAAGGAGAAGGTGAAGTCTGGAGGGTGAATCAGAAGAAGCAGAAGAAGGAGAAGGAGAAGGTGAAGTCTGGAGGGTGAATCAGAAGAGGTAGAAGAAGGAGAAGGAGAAGGTGAAGTCAGGAGGGTGAAGCAGAAGAAGCAGAAGAAGGAGAAGGAGAAGGCGAAGTCTGGTGGGTGAAGCAGAAGAAGCAGAAGAAGGAGAAGGAGAAGGTGAAGTCTGGAGGGTGAAGCAGAAGAAGCAGAAGAAGGAGAAAGAGAAGGTGAAGTCAGGAGGGTGGATCAGAAGAAGTAGAAGAAGGAGAAGGAGAAGGTGAAGTCTGGAGGGTGAATCAGAAGAAGCAGAAGAAGGAGAAGGAGAAGGTGAAGTCTGGAGGGCGCAGCAGAAGAAGCAGAAGAAGGAGAAAGAGAAGGTGAAGTCTGGAGGGTGAAGCAGAAGAAGCAGAAGAAGGAGAAGGAGAGGGTGAAGTCTGGAGGGTGAATCAGAAGAAGTAGAAGAAGGAGAAGGAGAAGGTGAAGTCAGGAGAGTGAAGCAGAAGAAGCAGAAGAAGGAGAAGGAGAAGGTGAAGTCTGGAGGGCGAAGCAGAAGAAGCAGAAGAAGGAGAAGGAGAAGGTGAAGTCTGGAGGGTGAAGCAGAAGAAGCAGAAGAAGGAGAAGGAGTAGGTGAAGTCTGGAGGGTGAATCAGAAGAAGTAGAAGAAGGAGAAGGAGAAGGTGAAGTCAGGAGGGTGAAGCAGAAGAAGCAGAAGAAGGAGAAGGAGAAGGTGAAGTCCGGAGGGTGAAGCAGAAGAAGCAGAAGAAGGAGAAGGAGAAGGTGAAGTCTGGAGGGTGAATCAGAAGAAGCAGAAGAAGGAGAAGGAGAAGGTGAAGTCTGGAGGGTGAATCAGAAGAAGCAGAAGAAGGAGAAGGAGAAGGTGAAGTCAGGAGGGTGAATCAGAAGAAGCAGAAGAAGGAGAAGGAGAAGGTGAATTTAGGAGGGTGAATCAGAAGAAGCAGAAGAAGGAGAAGGAGCAGGTGAAGTCAGGGGGGTGTAGCAGAAGAAGTAGAAGAAGGAGAAGGAGAAGGTGAAGTCAGGACGGTGAAGCAGAAGAAGCAGAAGAAGGAGAAGGAGAAGGTGAAGCCTGGAGGGCGCAGCAGAAGAAGCAGAAGAAGGAGAAGGAGAAGGTGAAGTCTGGAGTGTGAAGCAGAAGAAGCAGAAGAAGGAGAAGGAGAAGGTGAAGTCTGGAGGGCGCAGCAGAAGAAGCAGAAGAAGGAGAATGAGAAGGTGAAGTCTGGAGGGTGAATCAGAAGAAGAAGAAGAAGAAGGAGAAGGAGAAGGTGAAGTCTGGAGGGTGAATCAGAAGAATTAGAAGAAGGAGAAGGAGAAGGTGAAGTCAGGAGGGTGATTCAGAAGAAGTAGAAGAAGGAGAAGGAGAAGGTGAAGTCAGGAGGGTGAATCAGAAGAAGCAGAAGAAGGAGAAGGAGAAGGTGAAGTCTGGAGGGCGAATCAGAAGAAACAGAAGAAGGAGAAGGAGAAGGTAAAGTCTGGAGGGTGAATCAGAAGAAGCAGAAGAAGGAGAAGGAGAAGGTGAAGTCTGGAGGTTGAATCAGAAGAAGCAGAATAACGAGAAGGAGAAGGTGAAGTCTGGAGGGTGAATCAGAAGAAGCAGAATAAGGAGAAGGAGAAGGTGAAGTCTGGAGGGTGAATCAGAAGAGGTAGAAGAAGGAGAAGGAGAAGGTGAAGTCTGGAGGGTGAAGCAGAAGAAGGAGAAGAAGGAGAAGGAGAAGGTGAAGTCAGGAGGGTGAATCAGAAGAAGTAGAAGAAGGAGAAGGAGAAGGTGAAGCCAGGAGGGTGAATCAGAAGAAGCAGAAGAAGGAGAAGGAGAAGGTGAAGTCAGGAGGGTGGATCAGAAGAAGTAGAAGAAGGAGAAGGAGAAGGTGCAGTCTGGAGGGTGAATCAGAAGAAGCAGAAGAAGGAGAAGGAGAAGGTGAAGTCTGGAGGTTGAATCAGAAGAAGCAGAATAACGAGAAGGAGAAGGTGAAGTCTGGAGGGTGAATCAGAAGAAGCAGAATAAGGAGAAGGAGAAGGTGAAGTCTGGAGGGTGAATCAGAAGAAGCAGAAGAAGGAGAAGGAGAAGGTGAAGTCTGGAGGGTGAATCAGAAGAGGTAGAAGAAGGAGAAGGAGAAGGTGAAGTCAGGAGGGTGAAGCAGAAGAAGCAGAAGAAGGAGAAGGAGAAGGTGAAGTCTGGTGGGTGAAGCAGAAGAAGCAGAAGAAGGAGAAGGAGAAGGTGAAGTCTGGAGGGTGAAGCAGAAGAAGCAGAAGAAGGAGAAGGAGAAGGTGAAGTCAGGAGGGTGGATCAGAAGAAGTAGAAGAAGGAGAAGGAGAAGGTGAAGTCTGGAGGGTGAATCAGAAGAAGCAGAAGATGGAGAAGGAGAAGGTGAAATCTGGAGGGCGCAGCAGAAGAAGCAGAAGAAGGAGAAAGAGAAGGTGAAGTCTGGAGGGTGAAGCAGAAGAAGCAGAAGAAGGAGAAGGAGAGGGTGAAGTCTGGAGGGTGAATCATAAGAAGTAGAAGAAGGAGAAGGAGAAGGTGAAGTCAGGAGACTGAAGCAGAAGAAGCAGAAGAAGGAGAAGGAGAAGGTGAAGTCTGGAGGGCGAAGCAGAAGAAGCAGAAGAAGGAGAAGGAGAAGGTGAAGTCTGGAGGGTGAAGCAGAAGAAGCAGAAGAAGGAGAAGGAGTAGGTGAAGTCTGGAGGGTGAATCAGAAGAAGTAGAAGAAGGAGAAGGAGAAGGTGAAGTCAGGAGGGTGAAGCAGAAGAAGCAGAAGAAGGAGAAGGAGAAGGTGAAGTCCGGAGGGTGAAGCAGAAGAAGCAGAAGAAGGAGAAGGAGAAGGTGAAGTCTGGAGGGTGAATCAGAAGAAGCAGAAGAAGGAGAAGGAGAAGGTGAAGTCTGGAGGGTGAATCAGAAGAAGCAGAAGAAGGAGAAGGAGAAGGTGAAGTCAGGAGGGTGAATTAGAAGAAGCAGAAGAAGGAGAAGGAGAAGGTGAATTTAGGAGGGTGAATCAGAAGAAGCAGAAGAAGGAGAAGGAGCAGGTGAAGTCAGGGGGGTGTAGCAGAAGAAGTAGAAGAAGGAGAAGGAGAAGGTGAAGTCAGGACGGTGAAGCAGAAGAAGCAGAAGAAGGAGAAGGAGAAGGTGAAGCCTGGAGGGCGCAGCAGAAGAAGCAGAAGAAGGAGAAGGAGAAGGTGAAGTCTGGAGTGTGAAGCAGAAGAAGCAGAAGAAGGAGAAGGAGAAGGTGAAGTCTGGAGGGCGCAGCAGAAGAAGCAGAAGAAGGAGAATGAGAAGGTGAAGTCTGGAGGGTGAATCAGAAGAAGCAGAAGAAGGAGAAGGAGAAGGTGAAGTCTGGAGGGTGAATCAGAAGAAGGAGAAGAAGGAGAAGGAGAAGGTGAAGTCAGGAGGGTGAATCAGAAGAAGTAGAAGAAGGAGAAGGAGAAGGTGAAGTCAGGAGGGTGAATCAGAAGAAGCAGAAGAAGGAGAAGGAGAAGGTGAAGTCTGGAGGGCGAATCAGAAGAAACAGAAGATGGAGAAGGAGAAGGTGAAGTCTGGAGGGTGAATCAGAAGAAGCAGAAGAAGGAGAAGGAGAAGGTGAAGTCTGGAGGTTGAATCAGAAGAAGCAGAATAACGAGAAGGAGAAGGTGAAGTCTGGAGGGTGAATCAGAAGAAGCAGAATAAGGAGAAGGAGAAGGTGAAGTCTGGAGGGTGAATCAGAAGAGGTAGAAGAAGGAGAAGGAGAAGATAAAGTCTGGAGGGTGAAGCAGAAGAAGGAGAAGAAGGAGAAGGAGAAGGTGAAGTCAGGAGGGTGAATCAGAAGAAGTAGAAGAAGGAGAAGGAGAAGGTGAAGCCAGGAGGGTGAATCAGAAGAAGCAGAAGAAGGAGAAGGAGAAGGTGAAGTCTGGAGGGTGAATCAGAAGAATCAGAAGAAGGAGAAGGAGAAGGTGAAGTCTGGAGGGTGAATCAGAAGAATCAGAAGAAAGAGAAGGAGAAGGTGAAGTCTGGAGGCTGAAGCAGAAGAAACAGAAGAAGGAGAAGGAGAATGTGAAGACTGGAGAGTGAATCAGAAGAAGTAGAAGAAGGAGAAGGAGAAGGTGAAGTCTGGAGGGTGAATCAGAAGAAGTAGAAGAAGGAGAAGGAGAAGGTGAAGTCTGGAGGGTGAATCAGAAGAAGCAGAAGAAGGAGAAGGAGAAGGTGAAGTCTGGAGGGTGAATCAGAAGATGCAGAAGAAGGAGAAGGAGAAGATGAAGTCTGGCGGGTGAATCAGAAGAAGTAGAAGAAGGAGAAGGAGAAGGTGAAGTCTGGAGGGTGAATCAGAAGAAGTAGAAGAAGGAGAAGGAGAAGGTGAAGTCTGGAGGGTGAATCAGAAGAAACAGAAGAAGGAGAAGGAGAAGGTGAAGTCTGGAGGGTGAATCAGAAGAAGTAGAAGAAGGAGAAGGTGTAGTCTGGAGGGTGAATCAGAAGAAGTAGACGAAGGAGAAGGAGAAGGTGAAGTCTGGAGGGTGAATCAGAAGAAGCAGAAGAAGGAGAAGGAGAAGATGAAGTCTGGAGGGTGAATCAGAAGAAGTAGAAGAAGGAGAAGGAGAAGGTGAAGTCTGGAGGGTGAATCAGAAGAAGCAGAAGAAGGAGAAGGAGAAGGTGAAGTCTCGAGGGTGAATCAGAAGAAGCAGAAGAAGGAGAAGGAGAAGGTGAAGTCTGGAGGGTGAATCAGAAGAAGCAGAATAAGGAGAAGGAGAAGGTGAAGTCTGGAGGGTGAATCAGAAGAAGCAGAAGAAGGAGAAGGAGAAGGTGAAGTCTGGAGGATGAATCAGAAGAAGTAGAAGAAGGAGAAGGAGAAGGTGAAGTCTGGAGGGTGAATCAGAAGAAGTAGAAGAAGGAGAAGGAGAAGGTGAAGTCTGGAGGGTGAATCAGAAGAAGTAGAAGAAGGAGAAGGAGAAGGTGAAGTCTGGAGGGTGAAGCAGAAGAAGTAGAAGAAGGAGAAGGAGAAGGTGAAGTCATGAGGGTGAATCAGAAGAAGTAGAAGAAGGAGAAGGAGAAGGTGAAGTCAGGAGGGTGAAGCAGAAGAAGCAGAAGAAGGAGAAGGAGAAGGTGAAGTCTGGAGGGTGAAGCAGAAGAAGCAGAAGAAGAAAAGGAGAAGGTGAAGTCTGGAGGGTGAATCAGAAGAAGCAGAAGAAAGAGAAGGAGAAGGTGAAGTCTGGAGGGTGAATCAGAAGAAGTAGAAGAAGGAGAAGGAGAAGGTGAAGTCTGGAGGGTGAATCAGAAGAAGCAGAAGAAGGAGAAGGAGAAGGTGAAGTCTGGAGGGTGAATCAGAAGAAGCAGAAGAAGGAGAAGGAAAAGGTGAAGTCTGGAGGGTGAATCAGAAGAAGCAGAAGAAGGAGAAGGAGAAGGTGAAGTCTGGAGGGTGAATCAGAAGAAGCAGAATAAGGAGAAGGAGAAGGTGAAGTCTGGAGGGTGAATCAGAAGAAGCAGAAGAAGGAGAAGGAGAAGGTGAAGTCTGGAGGGTGAATCAGAAGAAGTAGAAGAAGGAGAAGGAGAAGGTGAAGTCTGGAGGGTGAAGCAGAAGAAGTAGAAGAAGGAGAAGGAGAAGGTGAAGTCAGGAGGGTGAATCAGAAGAAGCAGAAGAAGGAGAAGGAGAAGGTGAAGTCTGGAGGGTGAATCAGAAGAATCAGAAGAAGGAGAAGGAGAAGATTATGTCTGGAGGGTGAATCAGAAGAAGCAGAAGAAAGAGAAGGAGAAGGTGAAGTCTGGAGGGTGAAGCAGAAGAAACAGAAGAAGGAGAAGGAGTAGGTGAAGACTGGAGGGTGAATCAGAAGAAGTAGAAGAAGGAGAAGGTGAAGTCTGGAGGGTGAATCAGACGAAGTAGAAGAAGGAGAAGGAGAAGGTGAAGTCTGGAGGGTGAATCAGAAGAAGCAGAAGAAGGAGAAGGAGAAGGTGAAGTTAGGAGGGTGAATCAGAAGAAGCAGAAGAAGGAGAAGGAGCAGGTGAAGTCAGGGGGGTGAAGCAGAAGAAGTAGAAGAAGGAGAAGGAGAAGGTGAAGTCAGGACGGTGAAGCAGAAGAAGCAGAAGAAGGAGAAGGAGAAGGTGAAGTCTGGAGGGTGAAGCAGAAGAAGCAGAAGAAGGAGAAGGAGAGGGTGAAGTCTGGAGGGTGAATCAGAAGAAGTAGAAGAAGGAGAAGGAGAAGGTGAAGTCAGGAGAGTGAAGCAGAAGAAGCAGAAGAAGGAGAAGGAGAAGGTGAAGTCTGGAGGGCGAAGCAGAAGAAGCAGAAGAAGGAGAAGGAGAAGGTGAAGTCTGGAGGGTGAAGCAGAAGAAGCAGAAGAAGGAGAAGGAGTAGGTGAAGTCTGGAGGGTGAATCAGAAGAACTAGAAGAAGGAGAAGGATAAGGTGAAGTCAGGAGGGTGAAGCAGAAGAAGCAGAAGAAGTAGAAGGAGAAGGTGAAGTCTGGTGGGTGAAGCAGAAGAAGCAGAAGAAGGAGAAGGAGAAGGTGAAGTCTGGAGGGTGAAGCAGAAGAAGCAGAAGAAGGAGAAGGAGAAGGTGAAGTCAGGAGGGTGGATCAGAAGAAGTAGAAGAAGGAGAAGGAGAAGGTGAAGTCTGGAGGGTGAATCAGAAGAAGCAGAAGAAGGAGAAGGAGAAGGTGAAGTCTGGAGGGCGCAGCAGAAGAAGCAGAAGAAGGAGAAAGAGAAGGTGAAGTCTGGAGGGTGAAGCAGAAGAAGCAGAAGAAGGAGAAGGAGAGGGTGAAGTCTGGAGGGTGAATCAGAAGAAGTAGAAGAAGGAGAAGGAGAAGGTGAAGTCTGGAGGGTGAAGCAGAAGAAGTAGAAGAAGGAGAAGGAGAAGGTGAAGTCAGGAGGGTGAATCAGAAGAAGCAGAAGAAGGAGAAGGAGAAGGTGAAGTCTGGAGGGTGAATCAGAAGAATCAGAAGAAGGAGAAGGAGAAGATGAAGTCTGGAGGGTGAATCAGAAGAAGCAGAAGAAAGAGAAGGAGAAGGTGAAGTCTGGAGGGTGAAGCAGAAGAAACAGAAGAAGGAGAAGGAGTAGGTGAAGACTGGAGGGTGAATCAGAAGAAGTAGAAGAAGGAGAAGGAGAAGGTGAAGTCTGGAGGGTGAATCAGACGAAGTAGAAGAAGGAGAAGGAGAAGGTGAAGTCTGGAGGGTGAATCAGAAGAAGCAGAAGAAGCAGAAGGAGAAGGTGAAGTTAGGAGGGTGAATCAGAAGAAGCAGAAGAAGGAGAAGGAGCAGGTGAAGTCAGGGGGGTGAAGCAGAAGAAGTAGAAGAAGGAGAAGGAGAAGGTGAAGTCAGGACGGAGAAGCAGAAGAAGCAGAAGAAGGAGAAGGAGAAGGTGAAGTCTGGAGGGTGAAGCAGAAGAAGCAGAAGAAGGAGAAGGAGAGGGTGAAGTCTGGAGGGTGAAGCAGAAGAAGTAGAAGAAGGAGAAGGAGAAGGTGAAGTCAGGAGAGTGAAGCAGAAGAAGCAGAAGAAGGAGAAGGAGAAGGTGAATCTGGAGGGCGAAGCAGAAGAAGCAGAAGAAGGAGAAGGAGAAGGTGAAGTCTGGAGGGTGAAGCAGAAGAAGCAGAAGAAGGAGAAGGAGTAGGTGAAGTCTGGAGGGTGAAGCAGAAGAAGTAGAAGAAGGAGAAGGATAAGGTGAAGTCAGGAGGGTGAAGCAGAAGAAGCAGAAGAAGGAGAAGGAGAAGGTGAAGTCTGGTGGGTGAAGCAGAAGAAGCAGAAGAAGGAGAAGGAGAAGGTGAAGTCTGGAGGGTGAAGCAGAAGAAGCAGAAGAAGGAGAAGGAGAAGGTGAAGTCAGGAGGGTGGATCAGAAGAAGTAGAAGAAGGAGAAGGAGAAGGTGAAGTCTGGAGGGTGAATCAGAAGAAGCAGAAGAAGGAGAAGGAGAAGGTGAAGTCTGGAGGGCGCAGCAGAAGAAGCAGAAGAAGGAGAAAGAGAAGGTGAAGTCTGGAGGGTGAAGCAGAAGGAGCAGAAGAAGGAGAAGGAGAGGGTGAAGTCTGGAGGGTGAATCAGAAGAAGTAGAAGAAGGAGAAGGAGAAGGTGAAGTCAGGAGAGTGAAGCAGAAGAAGCAGAAGAAGGAGAAGGAGAAGGTGAAGTCTGGAGGGCGAACCAGAAGAAGCAGAAGAAGTAGAAGGAGTAGGTGAAGTCTGGAGGGTGAAGCAGAAGAAGCAGAAGAAGGAGAAGGAGTAGGTGAAGTCAGGAGGGTGAAGCAGAAGAAGCAGAAGAAGGAGAAGGAGAAGGTGAAGTCTGGTGGGTGAAGCAGAAGAAGCAGAAGAAGGAGAAGGAGAAGGTGAAGTCTGGAGGGTGAAGCAGAAGAAGCAGAAGAAGGAGAAGGAGAAGGTGAAGTCAGGAGGGTGGATCAGAAGAAGTAGAAGAAGGAGAAGGAGAAGGTGAAGTCTGGAGGGTGAATCAGAAGAAGCAGAAGAAGGAGAAGGAGAAGGTGAAGTCTGGAGGGCGCAGCAGAAGAAGCAGAAGAAGGAGAAAGAGAAGGTGAAGTCTGGAGGGTGAAGCAGAAGAAGCAGAAGAAGGAGAAGGAGAGGGTGAAGTCTGGAGGGTGAATCAGAAGAAGTAGAAGAAGGAGAAGGAGAAGGTGAAATCAGGAGAGTGAAGCAGAAGAAGCAGAAGAAGGAGAAGGAGAAGGTGAAGTCTGGAGGGCGAAGCAGAAGAAGCAGAAGAAGGAGAAGGAGAAGGTGAAGTCTGGAGGGTGAAGCAGAAGAAGCAGAAGAAGGAGAAGGAGTAGGTGAAGTCTGGAGGGTGAATCAGAAGAAGTAGAAGAAGGAGAAGGAGAAGGTGAAGTCAGGAGGGTGAAGCAGAAGAAGCAGAAGAAGGAGAAGGAGAAGGTGAAGTCTGGAGGGTGAAGCAGAAGAAGCAGAAGAAGGAGAAGGAGAAGGTGAAGTCTGGAGGGTGAATCAGAAGAAGCAGAAGAAGGAGAAGGAGAAGGTGAAGTCTGGAGGGTGAATCAGAAGAAGCAGAAGAAGGAGAAGGAGAAGGTGAAGTCAGGAGGGTGAATCAGAAGAAGCAGAAGAAGGAGAAGGAGAAGGTGAATTTAGGAGGGTGAATCAGAAGAAGCAGAAGAAGGAGAAGGAGCAGGTGAAGTCAGGGGGGTGTAGCAGAAGAAGTAGATGAAGGAGAAGGAGAAGGTGAAGTCAGGACGGTGAAGCAGAAGAAGCAGAAGAAGGAGAAGGAGAAGGTGAAGCCTGGAGGGCGCAGCAGAAGAAGCAGAAGAAGGAGAAGGAGAAGGTGAAGTCTGGAGTGTGAAGCAGAAGAAGCAGAAGAAGGAGAAGGAGAAGGTGAAGTCTGGAGGGTGAAGCAGAAGAAACAGAAGAAGGAGAAGGAGAAGGTGAAGACTGGAGGGTGAATCAGAAGAAGTAGAAGAAGGAGAAGGAGAAGGTGAAGTCTGGAGGGTGAATCAGAAGAAGTAGAAGAAGGAGAAGGAGAAGTTGAAGTCTGGAGGGTGAATCAGTAGAAGCAGAAGAAGGAGAAGGAGAAGGTGAAGTCTGGAGGGTGAATCAGAAGAAGCAGAAGAAGGAGAAGGAGAAGATGAAGTCTGGAGGGTGAATCAGAAGAAGTAGAAGAAGGAGAAGGAGAAGGTGAAGTCTGGAGGGTGAAGCAGAAGAAGTAGAAGAAGGAGAAGGAGAAGGTGAAGTCAGGAGGGTGAATCAGAAGAAGCAGAAGAAGGAGAAGGAGAAGGTGAAGTCTGGAGGGTGAATCAGAAGAATCAGAAGAAGGAGAAGGAGAAGATGAAGTCTGGAGGGTGAATCAGAAGAAGCAGAAGAAAGAGAAGGAGAAGGTGAAGTCTGGAGGGTGAAGCAGAAGAAACAGAAGAAGGAGAAGGAGTAGGTGAAGACTGGAGGGTGAATCAGAAGAAGTAGAAGAAGGAGAAGGGGAAGGTGAAGTCTGGAGGGTGAATCAGACGAAGTAGAAGAAGGAGAAGGAGAAGGTGAAGTCTGGAGGGTGAATCAGAAGAAGCAGAAGAAGGAGAAGGAGAAGGTGAAGTTAGGAGGGTGAATCAGAAGAAGCAGAAGAAGGAGAAGGAGCAGGTGAAGTCAGGGGGGTGAAGCAGAAGAAGTAGAAGAAGGAGAAGGAGAAGGTGAAGTCAGGACGGTGAAGCAGAAGAAGCAGAAGAAGGAGAAGGAGAAGGTGAAGTCTGGAGGGTGAAGCAGAAGAAGCAGAAGAAGGAGAAGGAGAGGGTGAAGTCTGGAGGGTGAATCAGAAGAAGTAGAAGAAGGAGAAGGAGAGGGTGAAGTCTGGAGGGTGAATCAGAAGAAGTAGAAGAAGGAGAAGGAGAAGGTGAAGTCAGGAGAGTGAAGCAGAAGAAGCAGAAGAAGGAGAAGGAGAAGGTGAAGTCTGGAGGGCGAAGCAGAAGAAGCAGAAGAAGTAGAAGGAGTAGGTGAAGTCTGGAGGGTGAAGCAGAAGAAGCAGAAGAAGGAGAAGGAGTAGTTGAAGTCAGGAGGGTGAAGCAGAAGAAGCAGAAGAAGGAGAAGGAGAAGGTGAAGTCTGGTGGGTGAAGCAGAAGAAGCAGAAGAAGGAGAAGGAGAAGGTGAAGTCTGGAGGGTGAAGCAGAAGAAGCAGAAGAAGGAGAAGGAGAAGGTGAAGTCAGGAGGGTGGATCAGAAGAAGTAGAAGAAGGAGAAGGAGAAGGTGAAGTCTGGAGGGTGAATCAGAAGAAGCAGAAGAAGGAGAAGGAGAAGGTGAAGTCTGGAGGGCGCAGCAGAAGAAGCAGAAGAAGGAGAAAGAGAAGGTGAAGTCTGGAGGGTGAAGCAGAAGAAGCAGAAGAAGGAGAAGGAGAGGGTGAAGTCTGGAGGGTGAATCAGAAGAAGTAGAAGAAGGAGAAGGAGAAGGTGAAGTCAGGAGAGTGAAGCAGAAGAAGCAGAAGAAGGAGAAGGAGAAGGTGAAGTCTGGAGGGCGAAGCAGAAGAAGCAGAAGAAGGAGAAGGAGAAGGTGAAGTCTGGAGGGTGAAGCAGAAGAAGCAGAAGAAGGAGAAGGAGTAGGTGAAGTCTGGAGGGTGAATCAGAAGAAGTAGAAGAAGGAGAAGGAGAAGGTGAAGTCAGGAGGGTGAAGCAGAAGAAGCAGAAGAAGGAGAAGGAGAAGGTGAAGTCTGGAGGGTGAAGCAGAAGAAGCAGAAGAAGGAGAAGGAGAAGGTGAAGTCTGGAGGGTGAATCAGAAGAAGCAGAAGAAGGAGAAGGAGAAGGTGAAGTCTGGAGGGTGAATCAGAAGAAGCAGAAGAAGGAGAAGGAGAAGGTGAAGTCAGGAGGGTGAATCAGAAGAAGCAGAAGAAGGAGAAGGAGAAGGTGAATTTAGGAGGGTGAATCAGAAGAAGCAGAAGAAGGAGAAGGAGCAGGTGAAGTCAGGGGGGTGTAGCAGAAGAAGTAGATGAAGGAGAAGGAGAAGGTGAAGTCAGGACGGTGAAGCAGAAGAAGCAGAAGAAGGAGAAGGAGAAGGTGAAGCCTGGAGGGCGCAGCAGAAGAAGCAGAAGAAGGAGAAGGAGAAGGTGAAGTCTGGAGTGTGAAGCAGAAGAAGCAGAAGAAGGAGAAGGAGAGGCTGAAGTCTGGAGGGTGAAGCAGAAGAAACAGAAGAAGGAGAAGGAGAAGGTGAAGACTGGAGGGTGAATCAGAAGAAGTAGAAGAAGGAGAAGGAGAAGGTGAAGTCTGGAGGGTGAATCAGAAGAAGTAGAAGAAGGAGAAGGAGAATTTGATGTCTGGAGGGTGAATCAGAAGAAGCAGAAGAAGGAGAAGGAGAAGGTGAAGTCTGGAGGGTGAATCAGAAGAAGCAGAAGAAGGAGAAGGAGAAGATGAAGTCTGGAGGGTGAATCAGAAGAAGTAGAAGAAGGAGAAGGAGAAGGTGAAGTCTGGAGGGTGAATCAGAACAAGTAGAAGAAGGAGAAGGAGAAGATGAAGTCTGGAGGGTGAATCAGAAGAAAGAGAAGAAGGAGAAGGAGAAGGTGAAGTCTGGAGGGTGAATGAGAAGAAGTAGAAGAAGGAGAAGGAGAAGGTGTAGTCTGGAGGGTGAATCAGAAGAAGTAGACGAAGGAGAAGGAGAAGGTGAAGTCTGGAGGGTGAATCAGAAGAAGCAGAAGAAGGAGAAGGAGAAGGTGAAGTCTGGAGGGTGAATCAGAAGAAGTAGAAGAAGGAGAAGGAGAAGGTGAAGTCTGGAGGGTGAATCAGAAGAAGCAGAAGAAAGAGAAGGAGAAGGTGAAGTCTGGAGGGTGAATCAGAAGAAGTAGAAGAAGGAGAAGGTGAAGTCTGGAGGGTGAATCAGAAGAAGCAGAAGAAGGAGAAGGAGAAGGTGAAGTCTGGAGGGTGAATCAGAAGAAGCAGAAGAAGGAGAAGGAAAAGGTGAAGTCTGGAGGGTGAATCAGAAGAAGCAGAAGAAGGAGAAGGAGAAGGTGAAGTCTGGAGGGTGAATCAGAAGAAGCAGAATAAGGAGAAGGAGAAGGTGAAGTCTGGAGGGTGAATCAGAAGAAGCAGAAGAAGGAGAAGGAGAAGGTGAAGTCTGGAGGGTGAATCAGAAGAAGTAGAAGAAGGAGAAGGAGAAGGTGAAGTCTGGAGGGTGAAGCAGAAGAAGTAGAAGAAGGAGAAGGAGAAGGTGAAGTCAGGAGGGTGAATCAGAAGAAGCAGAAGAAGGAGAAGGAGAAGGTGAAGTCTGGAGGGTGAATCAGAAGAATCAGAAGAAGGAGAAGGAGAAGATGAAGTCTGGAGGGTGAATCAGAAGAAGCAGAAGAAAGAGAAGGAGAAGGTGAAGTCTGGAGGGTGAAGCAGAAGAAACAGAAGAAGGAGAAGGAGTAGGTGAAGACTGGAGGGTGAATCAGAAGCAGTAGAAGAAGGAGAAGGAGAAGGTGAAGTCTGGAGGGTGAATCAGACGAAGTAGAAGAAGGAGAAGGAGAAGGTGAAATCTGGAGGGTGAATCAGAAGAAGCAGAAGAAGGAGAAGGAGAAGGTGAAGTTAGGAGGGTGAATCAGAAGAAGCAGAAGAAGGAGAAGGAGCAGGTGAAGTCAGGGGGGTGAAGCAGAAGAAGTAGAAGAAGGAGAAGGAGAAGGTGAAGTCAGGACGGTGAAGCAGAAGAAGCAGAAGAAGGAGAAGGAGAAGGTGAAGTCTGGAGGGTGAAGCAGAAGAAGCAGAAGAAGGAGAAGGAGAGGATGAAGTCTGGAGGGTGAATCAGAAGAAGTAGAAGAAGGAGAAGGAGAAGGTGAAGTCAGGAGAGTGAAGCAGAAGAAGCAGAAGAAGGAGAAGGAGAAGGTGAAGTCTGGAGGGCGAAGCAGAAGAAGCAGAAGAAGGAGAAGGAGAATGTGAAGTCTGGAGGGTGAAGCAGAAGAAGCAGAAGAAGGAGAAGGAGTAGGTGAAGTCTGGAGGGTGAATCAGAAGAAGTAGAAGAAGGAGAAGGATAAGGTGAAGTCAGGAGGGTGAAGCAGAAGAAGCAGAAGAAGGAGAAGGAGAAGGTGAAGTCTGGTGGGTGAAGCAGAAGAAGCAGAAGAAGGAGAAGGAGAAGGTGAAGTCTGGAGGGTGAAGCAGAAGAAGCAGAAGAAGGAGAAAGAGAAGGTGAAGTCTGGAGGGTGAAGCAGAAGAAGCAGAAGAAGGAGAAGGAGAGGGTGAAGTGTGGAGGATGAATCAGAAGAAGTAGAAGAAGGAGAAGGAGAAGGTGAAGTCAGGAGAGTGAAACAGAAGAAGCAGAAGAAGGAGAAGGAGAAGGTGGAGTCTGGAGGGCGAAGCAGAAGAAGCAGAAGAAGGAGAAGGAGAAGGTGAAGTCTGGAGGGTGAAGCAGAAGAAGCAGAAGAAGGAGAAGGAGTAGGTGAAGTCTGGAGGGTGAATCAGAAGAAGTAGAAGAAGGAGAAGGAGAAGGTGAAGTCAGGAGGGTGAAGCAGAAGAAGCAGAAGAAGGAGAAGGAGAAGGTGAAGTCTGGAGGGTGAAGCAGAAGAAGCAGAAGAAGGAGAAGGAGAAGGTGAAGTCTGGAGGGTGAATCAGAAGAAGCAGAAGAAGGAGAAGGAGAAGGTGAAGTCTGGAGGGTGAATCAGAAGAAGCAGAAGAAGGAGAAGGAGAAGGAGAAGTCAGGAGGGTGAATCAGAAGAAGCAGAAGAAGGAGAAGGAGAAGGTGAATTTAGGTGGGTGAATCAGAAGAAGCAGAAGAAGGAGAAGGAGCAGGTGAAGTCAGGGGGCTGTAGCAGAAGAAGTAGAAGAAGGAGAAGGAGAAGGTGAAGTCTGGAGGGTGAATCAGAAGAAGCAGAAGAAGGAGAAGGAGAAGGTGAAGTCTGGAGGGTGAGTCAGAAGAAGCAGAAGAAGGAGAAGGAGAAGGTGAAGTCTGGAGGGTGAATCAGAAGAAGCAGAAGAAGGAGAAGGAGAAGGTGAAGTCTGGAGGGTGAATCAGAAGAAGCAGAAGAAGGAGAAGGAGAAGGTGAAGTCTGGAGGGTGAATCAGAAGAAGCAGAATAAGGAGAAGGAGAAGGTGAAGTCTGGAGGGTGAATCAGAAGAAGCAGAAGAAGGAGAAGGAGAAGGTGAAGTCTGGAGGGTGAATCAGAAGAAGTAGAAGAAGGAGAAGGAGAAGGTGAAGTCTGGAGGGTGAATCAGAAGAAGTAGAAGAAGGAGAAGGAGAAGGTGAAGTCTGGAGGGTGAATCAGAAGAAGTAGAAGAAGGAGAAGGAGAAGATGAAGTCTGGAGGGTGAAGCAGAAGAAGTAGATGAAGGAGAAGGAGAAGGTGAAGTCAGGAGGGTGAATCAGAAGAAGTAGAAGAAGGAGAAGGAGAAGGTGAGGTCTGGAGGGTGAATCAGAAGAAGCAGAAGAAGGAGAAGGAGAAGGTGAAGTCTGGAGGGTGAATCAGAAGAATCAGAAGAAGGAGAAGGAGAAGGTGAAGTCTGGAGGGTGAATCAGAAGAAGCAGAAGAAAGAGAAGGAGAAGGTGAAGTCTGGAGGGTGAAGCAGAAGAAACAGAAGAAGGAGAAGGAGAAGGTGAAGACTGGAGGGTGAATCAGAAGAAGTAGAAGAAGGAGAAGGAGAAGGTGACGTCTGGAGGGTGAATCAGAAGAAGTAGAAGAAGGAGAAGGAGAAGGTGAAGTCTGGAGGGTGAATCAGAAGAAGCAGAAGAAGGAGAAGGAGAAGGTGAAGTCTGGAGGGTGAATCAGGAGAAGGAGAAGAAGGAGAAGGAGAAGATGAAGTCTGGAGGGTGAATCAGAAGAAGTAGAAGAAGGAGAAGGAGAAGGTGAAGTCTGGAGGGTGAATCAGAAGAAGTAGAAGAAGGAGAAGGAGAAGGTGTAGTCTGGAGGGTGAATCAGAAGAAGTAGACGAAGGAGAAGGAGAAGGTGAAGTCTGGAGGGTGAATCAGAAGAAGCAGAAGAAGGAGAAGGAGAAGGTGAAGTCTGGAGGGTGAATCAGAAGAAGTAGAAGAAGGAGAAGGAGAAGGTGAAGTCTGGAGGGTGAATCAGAAGAAGCAGAAGAAGGAGAAGGAGAAGGTGAAGTCTGGAGGGTGAATCAGAAGAAGCAGAAGAAGGAGAAGGAGAAGTTGAAGTCTGGAGGGTGAAACAGAAGAAGCAGAATAAGGAGAAGGAGAAGGTGAAGTCTGGAGGGTGAATCAGAAGAAGCAGAAGAAGGAGAAGGAGAAGGTGAAGTCTGGAGGGTGAATCAGAAGAAGTAGAAGAAGGAGAAGGAGAAGGTGAAGTCTGGAGGGTGAAGCAGAAGAAGTAGAAGAAGGAGAAGGAGAAGGTGAAGTCAGGAGGGTGAATCAGAAGAAGTAGAAGAAGGAGAAGGAGAAGGTGAAGTCAGGAGGGTGAATCAGAAGAAGCAGAAGAAGGAGAAGGAGAAGGTGAAGTCTGGAGGGTGAATCAGAAGAATCAGAAGAAGGAGAAGGAGAAGGTGAACTCTGGAGGGTGAATCAGAAGAAGCAGAAGAAAGAGAAGGAGAAGGTGAAGTCTGGAGGGTGAAGCAGAAGAAACAGAAGAAGGAGAAGGAGAAGGTGAAGACTGGAGGGTGAATCAGAAGAAGTAGAAGAAGGAGAAGGAGAAGGTGAAGTCTGGAGGGTGAATCAGAAGAAGTAGAAGAAGGAGAAGGAGAAGTTGAAGTCTGGAGGGTGAATCAGAAGAAGCAGAAGAAGGAGAAGGAGAAGGTGAAGTCTGGAGGGTGAATCAGAAGAAGCAAAAGAAGGAGAAGGAGAAGATGAAGTCTGGAGGGTGAATCAGAAGAAGTAGAAGAAGGAGAAGGAGAAGGTGAAGTCTGGAGGGTGAATCAGAAGAAGTAGAAGAAGGAGAAGGAGAAGATGAAGTCTGGAGGGTGAATCAGAAGAAGGAGAAGGAGAAGGTGAAGTCTGGAGGGTGAATCAGAAGAAGTAGAAGAAGGAGAAGGAGAAGGTGTAGTCTGGAGGGTGAATCAGAAGAAGTAGACGACGGAGAAGGAGAAGGTGAAGTCTGGAGGGTGAAGCAGAAGAAGCAGAAGAAGGAGAAGGAGAAGGTGAAGTCTGGAGGGTGAATCAGAAGAAGTAGAAGAAGGAGAAGGAGAAGGTGAAGTCTGGAGGGTGAATCAGAAGAAGCAGAAGAAGGAGAAGGAGAAGGTGAAGTCTGGAGGGTGAATCAGAAGAAGCAGAAGAAGGAGAAGGAGAAGGTGAAGTCTGGAGGGTGAATCAGAAGAAGCAGAATAAGGAGAAGGAGAAGGTGAAGTCTGGAGGGTGAATCAGAAGAAGCAGAAGAAGGAGAAGGAGAAGGTGAAGTCTGGAGGGTGAATCAGAAGAAGTAGAAGAAGGAGAAGGAGAAGGTGAAGTCTGGAGGGTGAATCAGAAGAAGTAGAAGAAGGAGAAGGAGAAGGTGAAGTCTGGAGGGTGAAGCAGAAGAAGTAGATGAAGGAGAAGGAGAAGGTGAAGTCAGGAGGGTGAATCAGAAGAAGTAGAAGAAGGAGAAGGAGAAGGTGAGGTCTGGAGGGTGAATCAGAAGAAGCAGAAGAAGGAGAAGGAGAAGGTGAAGTCTGGAGGGTGAATCAGAAGAATCAGAAGAAGGAGAAGGAGAAGGTGAAGTCTGGAGGGTGAATCAGAAGAAGCAGAAGAAAGAGAAGGAGAAGGTGAAGTCTGGAGGGTGAAGCAGAAGAAACAGAAGAAGGAGAAGGAGAAGGTGAAGACTGGAGGGTGAATCAGAAGAAGTAGAAGAAGGAGAAGGAGAAGGTGAAGTCTGGAGGGTGAATCAGAAGAAGTAGAAGAAGGAGAAGGAGAAGGTGAAGTCTGGAGGGTGAATCAGAAGAAGCAGAAGAAGGAGAAGGAGAAGGTGAAGTCTGGAGGGTGAATCAGAAGAAGGAGCAGAAGGAGAAGGAGAAGATGAAGTCTGGAGGGTGAATCAGAAGAAGTAGAAGAAGGAGAAGGAGAAGGTGAAGTCTGGAGGGTGAATCAGAAGAAGGAGAAGAAGGAGAAGGAGAAGATGAAGTCTGGAGGGTGAAGCAGAAGAAACAGAAGAAGGAGAAGGAGAAGGTGAAGACTGGAGGGTGAATCAGAAGAAGTCGAAGAAGGAGAAGGAGAAGGTGAAGTCTGGAGGGTGAATCAGAAGAAGTAGACGAAGGAGAAGGAGAAGGTGAAGTCTGGAGGGTGAATCAGAAGAAGCAGAAGAAGGAGAAGGAGAAGTTGAAGTCTGGAGGGTGAATCAGAAGAAGTAGAAGAAGGAGAAGGAGAAGGTGAAATCTGGAGGGTGAATCAGAAGAAGCAGAAGAAGGAGAAGGAGAAGGTGAAGTCTGGAGGGTGAATCAGAAGAAGCAGAAGAAGGAGAAGGAGAAGGTGAAGTCTGGAGGGTGAAACAGAAGAAGCAGAATAAGGAGAAGGAGAAGGTGAATTCTGGAGGGTGAATCAGAAGAAGCAGAAGAAGGAGAAGGAGAAGGTGAAGTCTGTAGGGTGAATCAGAAGAAGTAGAAGAAGGAGAAGGAGAAGGTGAAGTCTGGAGAGTGAATCAGAAGAAGTAGAAAAAGGAGAAGGAGAAGGTGAAGTCTGGAGGGTGAAGCAGAAGAAGTAGAAGAAGGAGAAGGAGAAGGTGAAGTCAGGAGGGTGAATCAGAAGAAGTAGAAGAAGGAGAAGGAGAAGGTGAAGTCAGGAGGGTGAATCAGAAGAAGCAGAAGAAGGAGAAGGAGAAGGTGAAGTCTGGAGGGTGAATCAGAAGAATCAGAAGAAGGAGAAGGAGAAGGTGAAGTCTGGAGGGTGAATCAGAAGAAGCAGAAGAAAGAGAAGGAGAAGGTGAAGTCTGGAGGGTGAATCAGAAGAAGTAGAAGAAGGAGAAGGAGAAGGTGAAGTCTGGAGGGTGAATCAGAAGAAGCAGAAGAAGGAGAAGGAGAAGGTGATGTCTGGAGGGTGAATCAGAAGAAGCAGAAGAAGGAGAAGGAGAAGGTGAAGTCTGAAGGGTGAATCAGAAGAAGCAGAAGAAGGAGAAGGAGAAGGTGAAGTCTGGAGGGTGAATCAGAAGAAGCAGAATAAGGAGAAGGAGAAGGTGAAGTCTGGAGGGTGAATCAGAAGAAGCAGAAGAAGGAGAAGGAGAAGGTGAAGTCTGGAGGGTGAATCAGAATAAGTAGAATAAGGAGAAGGAGAAGGTGAAGTCTGGGGGGTGAAGCAGAAGAAGTAGAAGAAGGAGAAGGAGAAGGTGAAGTCAGGAGGGTGAATCAGAAGAAGTAGAAGAAGGAGAAGGAGAAGGTGAAGTCAGGAGGGTGAATCAGAAGAAGCAGAAGAAGGAGAAGGAAAATGTGAAGTCTGGAGGGCGAATCAGAAGAAACAGAAGAAGGAGAAGGAGAAGGTGAAATCTGGAGGGTGAATCAGAACAAGCAGAAGAAGGAGAAGGAGAAGGTGAAGTCTGGAGGTTGAATCAGAAGAAGCAGAATAAGGAGAAGGAGAAGGTGAAGTCTGGAGGGTGAATCAGAAGAAGCAAAATAAGGAGAAGGAGAAGGTGAAGTCTGGAGGGTGAATCAGAAGAAGCAGAAGAAGGAGAAGGAGAAGGTGAAGTCTGGAGGGTGAATCAGAAGAGGTAGAAGAAGGAGAAGGAGAAGGTGAAGTCTGGAGGGTGAAGCAGAAGAAGGAGAAGAAGGAGAAGGAGAAGGTGAAGTCAGGAGGGTGAATCAGAAGAAGTAGAAGAAGGAGAAGGAGAAGGTGAAGCCAGGAGGGTGAATCAGAAGAAGCAGAAGAAGGAGAAGGAGAAGGTGAAGTCTGGAGGGTGAATCAGAAGAATCAGAAGAAGGAGAAGGAGAAGGTGAAGTCTGGAGGGTGAATCAGAAGAATCAGAAGAAAGAGAAGGAGAAGGTGAAGTCTGGAGGCTGAAGCAGAAGAAACAGAAGAAGGAGAAGGAGAATGTGAAGACTGGAGGGTGAATCAGAAGAAGTAGAAGAAGGAGAAGGAGAAGGTGAGGTCTGGAGGGTGAATCAGAAGAAGTAGAAGAAGGAGAAGGAGAAGGTGAAGTCTGGAGGGTGAATCAGAAGAAGCAGAAGAAGGAGAAGGAGAAGGTGAAGTCTGAAGGGTGAATCAGAAGATGCAGAAGAAGGAGAAGGAGAAGTTGAAGTCTGGAGGGTGAATCAGAAGAAGTAGAAGAAGGAGAAGGAGAAGGTGAAGTCTGGAGGGTGAATCAGAAGAAGTAGAAGAAGGAGAAGGAGAAGGTGAAGTCTGGAGGGTGAATCAGAAGAAACAGAAGAAGGAGAAGGAGAAGGTGAAGTCTGGAGGGTGAATCAGAAGAAGTAGAAGAAGGAGAAGGAGAAGGTGAAGTCTGGAGGGTGAATCAGAAGAAGCAGAAGAAGGAGAAGGAGAAGATGAAGTCTGGAGGGTGAATCAGAAGAAGTAGAAGAAGGAGAAGGAGAAGGTGAAGTCTGGAGGGTGAATCAGAAGAAGCAGAAGAAGGAGAAGGAGAAGGTGAAGTCTGGAGGGTGAATCAGAAGAAGCAGAAGAATGAGAAGGAGAAGGTGAAGTCTGGAGGGTGAACCAGAAGAAGCAGAATAAGGAGAAGGAGAAGGTGAAGTCTGGAGGGTGAATCAGAAGAAGTAGAAGAAGGAGAAGGAGAAGGTGAAGTCTGGAGGGTGAATCAGAAGAAGTAGAAGAAGGAGAAGGAGAAGGTGAAGTCTGGAGGGTGAAGCAGAAGAAGTAGAAGAAGGAGAAGGAGAAGGTGAAGTCAGGAGGGTGAATCAGAAGAAGCAGAAGAAGGAGAAGGAGAAGGTGAAGTCTGGAGGGTGTATCAGAAGAAGCAAAAGAAGGAGAAGGAGAAGGTGAAGTCTGGAGGGTGAATCAGAAGAAGCAGAAGAAGGAGAAGGAGAAGGTGAAGTCTGGAGGGTGAATCAGAAGAAGTAGAAGAAGGAGAAGGAGAAGGTGAAGTCTGGAGGGTGAAGCAGAAGAAGTAGAAGAAGGAGAAGGAGAAGGTGAAGTCAGGAGGGTGAATCAGAAGAAGCAGAAGAAGGAGAAGGAGAAGGTGAAGTCTGGAGGGTGAATCAGAAGAATCAGAAGAAGGAGAAGGAGAAGGTGAAGTCTGGAGGGAGAATCAGAAGAAGCAGAAGAAAGAGAAGGAGAAGGTGAAGTCTGGAGGGTGAATCAGAAGAAGTAGAAGAAGGAGAAGGAGAAGGTGAAGTCTGGAGGGTGAATCAGAAGAAGCAGAAGAAGGAGAAGGAGAAGGTGAAGTCTGGAGGGTGAATCAGAAGAAGCAGAAGAAGGAGAAGGAAAAGGTGAAGTCTGGAGGGTGAATCAGAAGAAGCAGAAGAAGGAGAAGGAGAAGGTGAAGTCTGGAGGGTGAATCAGAAGAAGCAGAATAAGGAGAAGGAGAAGGTGAAGTCTGGAGGGTGAATCAGAAGAAGCAGAAGAAGGAGAAGGAGAAGGTGAAGTCTGGAGGGTGAATCAGAAGAAGTAGAAGAAGGAGAAGGAGAAGGTGAAGTCTGGAGGGTGAAGCAGAAGAAGTAGAAGAAGGAGAAGGAGAAGGTGAAGTCAGGAGGGTGAATCAGAAGAAGCAGAAGAAGGAGAAGGAGAAGGTGAAGTCTGGAGGGTGAATCAGAAGAATCAGAAGAAGGAGAATGAGAAGATGAAGTCTGGAGGGTGAATCAGAAGAAGCAGAAGAAAGAGAAGGAAAAGGGGAAGTCTGGAGGGTGAATCAGAAGAAGTAGAAGAAGGAGAAGGAGAAGATGAAGTCTGGAGGGTGAATCAGAAGAAGTAGAAGAAGGAGATGGAGAAGGTGAAGTCTGGAGGGTGAATCAGAAGAAGCAGAAGAAGGAGAAGGAGAAGATGAAGTATGGAGGGTGAATCAGAAGAAGTAGAAGAAGGAGAAGGAGAAGGTGAGGTCTGGAGGGTGAATCAGAAGAAGCAGAAGAAGGAGAAGGAGAAGGTGAAGTCTGGAGGGTGAATCAGAAGAAGCAGAGGAAGGAGAAGGAGAAGGTGAAGTCTGGAGGGTGAATCAGAAGAAGCAGAAGAAGGAGAAGGAAAAGGTGAAGTCAGGAGCGTGAATCAGAAGAAGCAGAAGAAGGAGAAGGAGAAGGTGAAGTTAGGAGGGTGAATCAGAAGAAGCAGAAGAAGGAGAAGGAGCAGGTGAAGTCAGGGGGGTGAAGCAGAAGAAGTAGAAGAAGGAGAAGGAGAAGGTGAAGTCAGGACGGTGAAGCAGAAGAAGCAGAAGAAGGAGAAGGAGAAGGTGAAGTCTGGAGGGTGAAGCAGAAGAAGCAGAAGAAGGAGAAGGAGAGGGTGAAGTCTGGAGGGTGAATCAGAAGAAGTAGAAGAAGGAGAAGGAGAATGTGAAGTCAGGAGAGTGAAACAGAAGAAGCAGAAGAAGGAGAAGGAGAAGGTGAAGTCTGGAGGGCGAAGCAGAAGAAGCAGAAGAAGGAGAAGGAGAAGGTGAAGTCTGGAGGGTGAAGCAGAAGAAGCAGAAGAAGGAGAAGGAGCAGGTGAAGTCTGGAGGGTGAATCAGAAGAAGTAGAAGAAGGAGAAGGATAAGGTGAAGTCAGGATGGTGAAGCAGAAGAAGCAGAAGAAGGAGAAGGAGAAGGTGAAGTCTGGAGGGTGAAGCAGAAGAAGTAGAAGAAGGAGAAGGTGAAGTCTGGAGGGTGAAGCAGAAGAAGCAGAAGAAGGAGAAGGAGAAGGTGAAGTCAGGAGGGTGGATCAGAAGAAGTAGAAGAAGGAGAAGGAGAAGGTGAAGTCTGGAGGGTGAATCAGAAGAAGCAGAAGAAGGAGAAGGAGAAGGTGAAGTCTGGAGGTCGCAGCAGAAGAAGCAGAAGAAGGAGAAGGAGAGGGTGAAGTCTGGAGGGTGAATCAGAAGAAGTAGAAGAAGGAGAAGGAGAAGGTGAAGTCAGGAGAGTGAAGCAGAAGAAGCAGAAAAAGGAGAAGGAGAAGGTGAAGTCTGGAGGGTGAAGCAGAAGAAGCAGAAGAAGGAGAAGGAGAAGGTGAAGTCTGGAGGGTGAATCAGAAGAAGCAGAAGAAGGAGAAGGAGTAGGTGAAGTCTGGAGGGTGAATCAGAAGAAGTAGAAGAAGGAGAAGGAGAAGGTGAAGTCTGGAGGGTGAAGCAGAAGAAGCAGAAGAAGGAGAAGGAGAAGGTGAAGTCTGGAGGGTGAATCAGAAGAAGCAGAAGAAGGAGAAGGAGAAGGTGAAGTCTGGAGGGTGAATAAGAAGAAGCAGAAGAAGGAGAAGGAGAAGATGAAGTCTGGAGGGTGAATCAGAAGAAGTAGAAGAAGGAGAAGGAGAAGATGAGGTCTGGAGGGTGAATCAGAAGAAGCAGAAGAAGGAGAATGAGAAGGTGAAGTCTGGAGGGTGAATCAGAAGAAGCAGAAGAAGGAGAAGGAGAAGGTGAAGTCTGGAGGGTGAATTAGAAGAAGCAGAAGAAGGGGAAGGAGAAGGTGAAGTCAGGAGGGTGAATCAGAAGAAGCAGAAGAAGTAGAAGGAGCAGGTGAAGTCAGGGGGGTGAAGCAGAAGAAGTAGAAGAAGGAGAAGGAGAAGGTGAAGTCAGGAGGGTGAAGCAGAAGAAGCAGAAGAAGGAGAAGGAGAAGGTGAAGTCTGGAGGGCGCAGCAGAAGAAGCAGAAGAAGGAGAAGGAGAAGGTGAAGTCTGCAGGGTGAATCAGAAGAAGTAGAAGAAGGAGAAGGAGAAGGTGAAGTCAGGAGAGTGAAGCAGAAGAAGCAGAAGAAGGAGAAGGAGAAGGTGAAGTCTGGAGGGTGAAGCAGAAGAAGCAGAAGAAGGAGAAGGAGAAGGTGAAGTCTGGAGGGCGAAGCAGAAGAAGCAGAAGAAGGAGAAGGAGAAGGTGAAGTCTGGAGGGTGAAGCAGAAGAAGCAGAAGAAGGAGAAGATGAAGTCTGGAGGGTGAATCAGAAGAAGTAGAAGAAGGAGAAGGAGAAGGTGAAGTCAGGAGGGTGAATCAGAAGAAGTAGAAGAAGGAGAAGGAGAAGGTGAAGTCAGGAGGGTGAAGCAGAAGAAGCAGAAGAAGGAGAAGGAGAAGGTGAAGTCAGGAGGGTGAATCGGAAGAAGTAGAAGAAGGAGAAGGAGAAGGTGAAGTCTGGAGGGTGAATCAGAAGAAGTAGAAGAAGGAGAAGGAGAAGGTGATGTCTGGAGGGTGAATCAGAAGAAGTAGAAGAAGGAGAAGGAGAAGGTGAAGTCTGGAGGGTGAATCAGAAGAAGCAGAAGAAGGAGAAGGAGAAGGTGACGTATGGAGGGAGAAGCAGAAGAAGTAGAAGAAGGAGAAGGAGAAGGTGAAGTCTGGAGGGTGAATCAGAAGAAGTAGAAGAAGGAGAAGGAGAAGGTGAAGTCTGGAGGGTGAATCAGAAGAAGTAGAAGACGGAGAAGGAGAAGGTGAAGTCTGGAGGGTGAATCAGAAGAAGCAGAAGAACGAGAAGGAGAAGGTGAAGTCTGGAGGGTGAATCAGCAGAAGTAGAAGAAGGAGAAGGAGAAGGTGTAGTCTGGAGGGTGAATCAGAAGAAGTTGACGAAGGAGAAGGAGAAGGTGAAGTCTGGAGGGTGAATCAGAAGAAGCAGAAGAACGAGAAGGAGAAGGTGAAGTCTGGAGGGTGAATCAGAAGAAGTAGAAGAAGGAGAATGAGAAGGTGAAGTCTGGAGGATGAATCAGAAGAAGCAGAAGAAGGAGAAGGAGAAGGTGAAGTCTGGAGGGTGAATCAGAAGAAGCAGAAGAAGGAGAAGGAGAAGGTGAAGTCTGGAGGGAGAATCAGAAGAAGCAGAATAAGGAGAAGGAGAAGGTGAAGTCTGGAGGGTGAATCAGAAGAAGCAGAAGAAGGAGAAGGAGAAGGTGAAGTCTGGAGGGTGAATCAGAAGAAGTAGAAGAAGGAGAAGGAGAAGGTGAAGTCTGGAGGGTGAATCAGAAGAAGTAGAAGGAGAAGGAGAAGGTGAAGTCTGGAGGGTGAATCAGAAGCAGTAGAAGAAGGAGAAGGAGAAGGTGAAGTCTGGAGGGTGAAGCAGAAGAAGTAGAAGAAGGAGAAGGAGAAGGTGAAGTCAGGAGGGTGAATCAGAAGAAGTAGAAGAAGGAGAAGGAGAAGGTGAAGTCAGGAGTGTGAATCAGAAGAAGCAGAAGAAGGAGAAGGAGAAGGTGAAGTCTGGAGGGTGAATCAGAAGAATCAGAAGAAGGAGAAGGAGAAGGTGAAGTCTGGAGGGTGAATCAGAAGAAGCAGAAGAAAGAGAAGGAGAAGGTGAATTCTGGAGGGTGAAGCAGAAGAAACAGAAGAAGGAGAAGGAGAAGGTGAAGACTGGAGGATGTATCAGAAGAAGTAGAAGAAGGAGAAGGAGAAGGTGAGGTCTGGAGGGTGAATCAGAAGAAGTAGAAGAAGGAGAAGGAGAACGTGAAGTCTGGAGGGTGAATCAGAAGAAGCAGAAGAAGGAGAAGGAGAAGGTGAAGTCTGGAGGGTGAATCAGAAGAAGCAGAAGAAGGAGAAGGAGAAGATGAAGTCTGGAGGGTGAATCAGAAGTAGTAGAAGAAGTAGAAGGAGAAGGTGAGGTCTGGAGGGTGAATCAGAAGAAGCAGAAGAAGGAGAAGGAGAAGGTGAAGTCTGGAGGGTGAATCAGAAGAAGCAGAAGAAAGAGAAGGAGAAGGTGAAGTCTGGAGGGTGAATCAGAAGAAGCAGAAGAAGGAGAAGGAGAAGGTGAAGTCAGGAGGGTGAATCAGAAGAAGCAGAAGAAGGAGAAGGAGAAGGTGAAGTTAGGAGGGTGAATCAGAAGAAGCAGAAGAAGGAGAAGGAGAAGGTGAAGTCTGGAGGGTGAATCAGAAGAAGCAGAAGAAAGAGAAGGAGAAGGTGAAGTCTGGAGGGTGAATCAGAAGAAGTAGAAGAAGGAGAAGGAGAAGGTGAAGTCTGGAGAGTGAATCAGAAGAAGTAGAAGAAGGAGAAGGAGAAGGTGAAGTCTGGAGGGTGAATCAGAAGAAGTAGAAGAAGGAGAAGGAGAAGGTGAAGTCTGGAGGGTGAAGCAGAAGAAGTAGAAGAAGGAGAAGGAGAAGGTGAAGTCAGGAGGGTGAATCAGAAGAAGTAGAAGAAGGAGAAGGAGAAGGTGAAGTCAGGAGGGTGAATCAGAAGAAGCAGAAGAAGGAGAAGGAGAAGGTGAAGTCTGGAGGGTGAATCAGAAGAATCAGAAGAAGGAGAAGGAGAAGGTGAAGTCTGGAGGGAGAATCAGAAGAAGCAGAAGAAAGAGAAGGAGAAGGTGAAGTCTGGAGGGTGAATCAGAAGAAGTAGAAGAAGGAGAAGGAGAAGGTGAAGTCTGGAGGGTGAATCAGAAGAAGCAGAAGAAGGAGAAGGAGAAGGCGAAGTCTGGAGGGTGAATCAGAAGAAGCAGAAGAAGGAGAAGGAAAAGGTGAAGTCTGGAGGGTGAATCAGAAGAAGCAGAAGAAGGAGAAGGAGAAGGTGAAGTCTGGAGGGTGAATCAGAAGAAGCAGAATAAGGAGAAGGAGAAGGTGAAGTCTGGAGGGTGAATCAGAAGAAGCAGAAGAAGGAGAAGGAGAAGGTGAAGTCTGGAGGGTGAATCAGAAGAAGTAGAAGAAGGAGAAGGAGAAGGTGAAGTCTGGAGGGTGAAGCAGAAGAAGTAGAAGAAGGAGAAGGAGAAGGTGAAGTCAGGAGGGTGAATCAGAAGAAGCAGAAGAAGGAGAAGGAGAAGGTGAAGTCTGGAGGGTGAATCAGAAGAATCAGAAGAAGCAGAAGGAGAAGATGAAGTCTGGAGGGTGAATCAGAAGAAGCAGAAGAAAGAGAAGGAGAAGGGGAAGTCTGGAGGGTGAAGCAGAAGAAACAGAAGAAGGAGAAGGAGTAGGTGAAGACTGGAGGGTGAATCAGAAGAAGTAGAAGAAGGAGAAGGAGAAGGTGAAGTCTGGAGGGTGAATCAGAAGAAGCAGAAGAAGGAGAAGGAGAAGGTGACGTATGGAGGGAGAAGCAGAAGAAGTAGAAGAAGGAGAAGGAGAAGGTGAAGTCTGGAGGGTGAATCAGAAGAAGTAGAAGAAGGAGAAGGAGAAGGTGAAGTCTGGAGGGTGAATCAGAAGAAGCAGAAGAAGGAGAAGGAGAAGGTGAAGTCTGGAGGGTGAATCAGAAGAAGGAGCAGAAGGAGAAGGAGAAGATGAAGTCTGGAGGGTGAATCAGAAGAAGTAGAAGAAGGAGAAGGAGAAGGTGAAGTCTGGAGGGTGAATCAGAAGAAGGAGAAGAAGGAGAAGGAGAAGATGAAGTCTGGAGGGTGAAGCAGAAGAAACAGAAGAAGGAGAAGGAGAAGGTGAAGACTGGAGGGTGAATCAGAAGAAGTCGAAGAAGGAGAAGGAGAAGGTGAAGTCTGGAGGGTGAATCAGAAGAAGTAGACGAAGGAGAAGGAGAAGGTGAAGTCTGGAGGGTGAATCAGAAGAAGCAGAAGAAGGAGAAGGAGAAGTTGAAGTCTGGAGGGTGAATCAGAAGAAGTAGAAGAAGGAGAAGGAGAAGGTGAAATCTGGAGGGTGAATCAGAAGAAGCAGAAGAAGGAGAAGGAGAAGGTGAAGTCTGGAGGGTGAATCAGAAGAAGCAGAAGAAGGAGAAGGAGAAGGTGAAGTCTGGAGGGTGAAACAGAAGAAGCAGAATAAGGAGAAGGAGAAGGTGAATTCTGGAGGGTGAATCAGAAGAAGCAGAAGAAGGAGAAGGAGAAGGTGAAGTCTGTAGGGTGAATCAGAAGAAGTAGAAGAAGGAGAAGGAGAAGGTGAAGTCTGGAGAGTGAATCAGAAGAAGTAGAAAAAGGAGAAGGAGAAGGTGAAGTCTGGAGGGTGAAGCAGAAGAAGTAGAAGAAGGAGAAGGAGAAGGTGAAGTCAGGAGGGTGAATCAGAAGAAGTAGAAGAAGGAGAAGGAGAAGGTGAAGTCAGGAGGGTGAATCAGAAGAAGCAGAAGAAGGAGAAGGAGAAGGTGAAGTCTGGAGGGTGAATCAGAAGAATCAGAAGAAGGAGAAGGAGAAGGTGAAGTCTGGAGGGTGAATCAGAAGAAGCAGAAGAAAGAGAAGGAGAAGGTGAAGTCTGGAGGGTGAATCAGAAGAAGTAGAAGAAGGAGAAGGAGAAGGTGAAGTCTGGAGGGTGAATCAGAAGAAGCAGAAGAAGGAGAAGGAGAAGGTGATGTCTGGAGGGTGAATCAGAAGAAGCAGAAGAAGGAGAAGGAGAAGGTGAAGTCTGAAGGGTGAATCAGAAGAAGCAGAAGAAGGAGAAGGAGAAGGTGAAGTCTGGAGGGTGAATCAGAAGAAGCAGAATAAGGAGAAGGAGAAGGTGAAGTCTGGAGGGTGAATCAGAAGAAGCAGAAGAAGGAGAAGGAGAAGGTGAAGTCTGGAGGGTGAATCAGAATAAGTAGAATAAGGAGAAGGAGAAGGTGAAGTCTGGGGGGTGAAGCAGAAGAAGTAGAAGAAGGAGAAGGAGAAGGTGAAGTCAGGAGGGTGAATCAGAAGAAGTAGAAGAAGGAGAAGGAGAAGGTGAAGTCAGGAGGGTGAATCAGAAGAAGCAGAAGAAGGAGAAGGAAAATGTGAAGTCTGGAGGGCGAATCAGAAGAAACAGAAGAAGGAGAAGGAGAAGGTGAAATCTGGAGGGTGAATCAGAACAAGCAGAAGAAGGAGAAGGAGAAGGTGAAGTCTGGAGGTTGAATCAGAAGAAGCAGAATAAGGAGAAGGAGAAGGTGAAGTCTGGAGGGTGAATCAGAAGAAGCAAAATAAGGAGAAGGAGAAGGTGAAGTCTGGAGGGTGAATCAGAAGAAGCAGAAGAAGGAGAAGGAGAAGGTGAAGTCTGGAGGGTGAATCAGAAGAGGTAGAAGAAGGAGAAGGAGAAGGTGAAGTCTGGAGGGTGAAGCAGAAGAAGGAGAAGAAGGAGAAGGAGAAGGTGAAGTCAGGAGGGTGAATCAGAAGAAGTAGAAGAAGGAGAAGGAGAAGGTGAAGCCAGGAGGGTGAATCAGAAGAAGCAGAAGAAGGAGAAGGAGAAGGTGAAGTCTGGAGGGTGAATCAGAAGAATCAGAAGAAGGAGAAGGAGAAGGTGAAGTCTGGAGGGTGAATCAGAAGAATCAGAAGAAAGAGAAGGAGAAGGTGAAGTCTGGAGGCTGAAGCAGAAGAAACAGAAGAAGGAGAAGGAGAATGTGAAGACTGGAGGGTGAATCAGAAGAAGTAGAAGAAGGAGAAGGAGAAGGTGAGGTCTGGAGGGTGAATCAGAAGAAGTAGAAGAAGGAGAAGGAGAAGGTGAAGTCTGGAGGGTGAATCAGAAGAAGCAGAAGAAGGAGAAGGAGAAGGTGAAGTCTGAAGGGTGAATCAGAAGATGCAGAAGAAGGAGAAGGAGAAGTTGAAGTCTGGAGGGTGAATCAGAAGAAGTAGAAGAAGGAGAAGGAGAAGGTGAAGTCTGGAGGGTGAATCAGAAGAAGTAGAAGAAGGAGAAGGAGAAGGTGAAGTCTGGAGGGTGAATCAGAAGAAACAGAAGAAGGAGAAGGAGAAGGTGAAGTCTGGAGGGTGAATCAGAAGAAGTAGAAGAAGGAGAAGGAGAAGGTGAAGTCTGGAGGGTGAATCAGAAGAAGCAGAAGAAGGAGAAGGAGAAGATGAAGTCTGGAGGGTGAATCAGAAGAAGTAGAAGAAGGAGAAGGAGAAGGTGAAGTCTGGAGGGTGAATCAGAAGAAGCAGAAGAAGGAGAAGGAGAAGGTGAAGTCTGGAGGGTGAATCAGAAGAAGCAGAAGAATGAGAAGGAGAAGGTGAAGTCTGGAGGGTGAACCAGAAGAAGCAGAATAAGGAGAAGGAGAAGGTGAAGTCTGGAGGGTGAATCAGAAGAAGTAGAAGAAGGAGAAGGAGAAGGTGAAGTCTGGAGGGTGAATCAGAAGAAGTAGAAGAAGGAGAAGGAGAAGGTGAAGTCTGGAGGGTGAAGCAGAAGAAGTAGAAGAAGGAGAAGGAGAAGGTGAAGTCAGGAGGGTGAATCAGAAGAAGCAGAAGAAGGAGAAGGAGAAGGTGAAGTCTGGAGGGTGTATCAGAAGAAGCAAAAGAAGGAGAAGGAGAAGGTGAAGTCTGGAGGGTGAATCAGAAGAAGCAGAAGAAGGAGAAGGAGAAGGTGAAGTCTGGAGGGTGAATCAGAAGAAGTAGAAGAAGGAGAAGGAGAAGGTGAAGTCTGGAGGGTGAAGCAGAAGAAGTAGAAGAAGGAGAAGGAGAAGGTGAAGTCAGGAGGGTGAATCAGAAGAAGCAGAAGAAGGAGAAGGAGAAGGTGAAGTCTGGAGGGTGAATCAGAAGAATCAGAAGAAGGAGAAGGAGAAGGTGAAGTCTGGAGGGAGAATCAGAAGAAGCAGAAGAAAGAGAAGGAGAAGGTGAAGTCTGGAGGGTGAATCAGAAGAAGTAGAAGAAGGAGAAGGAGAAGGTGAAGTCTGGAGGGTGAATCAGAAGAAGCAGAAGAAGGAGAAGGAGAAGGTGAAGTCTGGAGGGTGAATCAGAAGAAGCAGAAGAAGGAGAAGGAAAAGGTGAAGTCTGGAGGGTGAATCAGAAGAAGCAGAAGAAGGAGAAGGAGAAGGTGAAGTCTGGAGGGTGAATCAGAAGAAGCAGAATAAGGAGAAGGAGAAGGTGAAGTCTGGAGGGTGAATCAGAAGAAGCAGAAGAAGGAGAAGGAGAAGGTGAAGTCTGGAGGGTGAATCAGAAGAAGTAGAAGAAGGAGAAGGAGAAGGTGAAGTCTGGAGGGTGAAGCAGAAGAAGTAGAAGAAGGAGAAGGAGAAGGTGAAGTCAGGAGGGTGAATCAGAAGAAGCAGAAGAAGGAGAAGGAGAAGGTGAAGTCTGGAGGGTGAATCAGAAGAATCAGAAGAAGGAGAATGAGAAGATGAAGTCTGGAGGGTGAATCAGAAGAAGCAGAAGAAAGAGAAGGAAAAGGGGAAGTCTGGAGGGTGAATCAGAAGAAGTAGAAGAAGGAGAAGGAGAAGATGAAGTCTGGAGGGTGAATCAGAAGAAGTAGAAGAAGGAGATGGAGAAGGTGAAGTCTGGAGGGTGAATCAGAAGAAGCAGAAGAAGGAGAAGGAGAAGATGAAGTATGGAGGGTGAATCAGAAGAAGTAGAAGAAGGAGAAGGAGAAGGTGAGGTCTGGAGGGTGAATCAGAAGAAGCAGAAGAAGGAGAAGGAGAAGGTGAAGTCTGGAGGGTGAATCAGAAGAAGCAGAGGAAGGAGAAGGAGAAGGTGAAGTCTGGAGGGTGAATCAGAAGAAGCAGAAGAAGGAGAAGGAAAAGGTGAAGTCAGGAGCGTGAATCAGAAGAAGCAGAAGAAGGAGAAGGAGAAGGTGAAGTTAGGAGGGTGAATCAGAAGAAGCAGAAGAAGGAGAAGGAGCAGGTGAAGTCAGGGGGGTGAAGCAGAAGAAGTAGAAGAAGGAGAAGGAGAAGGTGAAGTCAGGACGGTGAAGCAGAAGAAGCAGAAGAAGGAGAAGGAGAAGGTGAAGTCTGGAGGGTGAAGCAGAAGAAGCAGAAGAAGGAGAAGGAGAGGGTGAAGTCTGGAGGGTGAATCAGAAGAAGTAGAAGAAGGAGAAGGAGAATGTGAAGTCAGGAGAGTGAAACAGAAGAAGCAGAAGAAGGAGAAGGAGAAGGTGAAGTCTGGAGGGCGAAGCAGAAGAAGCAGAAGAAGGAGAAGGAGAAGGTGAAGTCTGGAGGGTGAAGCAGAAGAAGCAGAAGAAGGAGAAGGAGCAGGTGAAGTCTGGAGGGTGAATCAGAAGAAGTAGAAGAAGGAGAAGGATAAGGTGAAGTCAGGATGGTGAAGCAGAAGAAGCAGAAGAAGGAGAAGGAGAAGGTGAAGTCTGGAGGGTGAAGCAGAAGAAGTAGAAGAAGGAGAAGGTGAAGTCTGGAGGGTGAAGCAGAAGAAGCAGAAGAAGGAGAAGGAGAAGGTGAAGTCAGGAGGGTGGATCAGAAGAAGTAGAAGAAGGAGAAGGAGAAGGTGAAGTCTGGAGGGTGAATCAGAAGAAGCAGAAGAAGGAGAAGGAGAAGGTGAAGTCTGGAGGTCGCAGCAGAAGAAGCAGAAGAAGGAGAAGGAGAGGGTGAAGTCTGGAGGGTGAATCAGAAGAAGTAGAAGAAGGAGAAGGAGAAGGTGAAGTCAGGAGAGTGAAGCAGAAGAAGCAGAAAAAGGAGAAGGAGAAGGTGAAGTCTGGAGGGTGAAGCAGAAGAAGCAGAAGAAGGAGAAGGAGAAGGTGAAGTCTGGAGGGTGAATCAGAAGAAGCAGAAGAAGGAGAAGGAGTAGGTGAAGTCTGGAGGGTGAATCAGAAGAAGTAGAAGAAGGAGAAGGAGAAGGTGAAGTCTGGAGGGTGAAGCAGAAGAAGCAGAAGAAGGAGAAGGAGAAGGTGAAGTCTGGAGGGTGAATCAGAAGAAGCAGAAGAAGGAGAAGGAGAAGGTGAAGTCTGGAGGGTGAATAAGAAGAAGCAGAAGAAGGAGAAGGAGAAGATGAAGTCTGGAGGGTGAATCAGAAGAAGTAGAAGAAGGAGAAGGAGAAGATGAGGTCTGGAGGGTGAATCAGAAGAAGCAGAAGAAGGAGAATGAGAAGGTGAAGTCTGGAGGGTGAATCAGAAGAAGCAGAAGAAGGAGAAGGAGAAGGTGAAGTCTGGAGGGTGAATTAGAAGAAGCAGAAGAAGGGGAAGGAGAAGGTGAAGTCAGGAGGGTGAATCAGAAGAAGCAGAAGAAGTAGAAGGAGCAGGTGAAGTCAGGGGGGTGAAGCAGAAGAAGTAGAAGAAGGAGAAGGAGAAGGTGAAGTCAGGAGGGTGAAGCAGAAGAAGCAGAAGAAGGAGAAGGAGAAGGTGAAGTCTGGAGGGCGCAGCAGAAGAAGCAGAAGAAGGAGAAGGAGAAGGTGAAGTCTGCAGGGTGAATCAGAAGAAGTAGAAGAAGGAGAAGGAGAAGGTGAAGTCAGGAGAGTGAAGCAGAAGAAGCAGAAGAAGGAGAAGGAGAAGGTGAAGTCTGGAGGGTGAAGCAGAAGAAGCAGAAGAAGGAGAAGGAGAAGGTGAAGTCTGGAGGGCGAAGCAGAAGAAGCAGAAGAAGGAGAAGGAGAAGGTGAAGTCTGGAGGGTGAAGCAGAAGAAGCAGAAGAAGGAGAAGATGAAGTCTGGAGGGTGAATCAGAAGAAGTAGAAGAAGGAGAAGGAGAAGGTGAAGTCAGGAGGGTGAATCAGAAGAAGTAGAAGAAGGAGAAGGAGAAGGTGAAGTCAGGAGGGTGAAGCAGAAGAAGCAGAAGAAGGAGAAGGAGAAGGTGAAGTCAGGAGGGTGAATCGGAAGAAGTAGAAGAAGGAGAAGGAGAAGGTGAAGTCTGGAGGGTGAATCAGAAGAAGTAGAAGAAGGAGAAGGAGAAGGTGATGTCTGGAGGGTGAATCAGAAGAAGTAGAAGAAGGAGAAGGAGAAGGTGAAGTCTGGAGGGTGAATCAGAAGAAGCAGAAGAAGGAGAAGGAGAAGGTGACGTATGGAGGGAGAAGCAGAAGAAGTAGAAGAAGGAGAAGGAGAAGGTGAAGTCTGGAGGGTGAATCAGAAGAAGTAGAAGAAGGAGAAGGAGAAGGTGAAGTCTGGAGGGTGAATCAGAAGAAGTAGAAGACGGAGAAGGAGAAGGTGAAGTCTGGAGGGTGAATCAGAAGAAGCAGAAGAACGAGAAGGAGAAGGTGAAGTCTGGAGGGTGAATCAGCAGAAGTAGAAGAAGGAGAAGGAGAAGGTGTAGTCTGGAGGGTGAATCAGAAGAAGTTGACGAAGGAGAAGGAGAAGGTGAAGTCTGGAGGGTGAATCAGAAGAAGCAGAAGAACGAGAAGGAGAAGGTGAAGTCTGGAGGGTGAATCAGAAGAAGTAGAAGAAGGAGAATGAGAAGGTGAAGTCTGGAGGATGAATCAGAAGAAGCAGAAGAAGGAGAAGGAGAAGGTGAAGTCTGGAGGGTGAATCAGAAGAAGCAGAAGAAGGAGAAGGAGAAGGTGAAGTCTGGAGGGAGAATCAGAAGAAGCAGAATAAGGAGAAGGAGAAGGTGAAGTCTGGAGGGTGAATCAGAAGAAGCAGAAGAAGGAGAAGGAGAAGGTGAAGTCTGGAGGGTGAATCAGAAGAAGTAGAAGAAGGAGAAGGAGAAGGTGAAGTCTGGAGGGTGAATCAGAAGAAGTAGAAGGAGAAGGAGAAGGTGAAGTCTGGAGGGTGAATCAGAAGCAGTAGAAGAAGGAGAAGGAGAAGGTGAAGTCTGGAGGGTGAAGCAGAAGAAGTAGAAGAAGGAGAAGGAGAAGGTGAAGTCAGGAGGGTGAATCAGAAGAAGTAGAAGAAGGAGAAGGAGAAGGTGAAGTCAGGAGTGTGAATCAGAAGAAGCAGAAGAAGGAGAAGGAGAAGGTGAAGTCTGGAGGGTGAATCAGAAGAATCAGAAGAAGGAGAAGGAGAAGGTGAAGTCTGGAGGGTGAATCAGAAGAAGCAGAAGAAAGAGAAGGAGAAGGTGAATTCTGGAGGGTGAAGCAGAAGAAACAGAAGAAGGAGAAGGAGAAGGTGAAGACTGGAGGATGTATCAGAAGAAGTAGAAGAAGGAGAAGGAGAAGGTGAGGTCTGGAGGGTGAATCAGAAGAAGTAGAAGAAGGAGAAGGAGAAGGTGAAGTCTGGAGGGTGAATCAGAAGAAGCAGAAGAAGGAGAAGGAGAAGGTGAAGTCTGGAGGGTGAATCAGAAGAAGCAGAAGAAGGAGAAGGAGAAGATGAAGTCTGGAGGGTGAATCAGAAGTAGTAGAAGAAGTAGAAGGAGAAGGTGAGGTCTGGAGGGTGAATCAGAAGAAGCAGAAGAAGGAGAAGGAGAAGGTGAAGTCTGGAGGGTGAATCAGAAGAAGCAGAAGAAAGAGAAGGAGAAGGTGAAGTCTGGAGGGTGAATCAGAAGAAGCAGAAGAAGGAGAAGGAGAAGGTGAAGTCAGGAGGGTGAATCAGAAGAAGCAGAAGAAGGAGAAGGAGAAGGTGAAGTTAGGAGGGTGAATCAGAAGAAGCAGAAGAAGGAGAAGGAGAAGGTGAAGTCTGGAGGGTGAATCAGAAGAAGCAGAAGAAAGAGAAGGAGAAGGTGAAGTCTGGAGGGTGAATCAGAAGAAGTAGAAGAAGGAGAAGGAGAAGGTGAAGTCTGGAGAGTGAATCAGAAGAAGTAGAAGAAGGAGAAGGAGAAGGTGAAGTCTGGAGGGTGAATCAGAAGAAGTAGAAGAAGGAGAAGGAGAAGGTGAAGTCTGGAGGGTGAAGCAGAAGAAGTAGAAGAAGGAGAAGGAGAAGGTGAAGTCAGGAGGGTGAATCAGAAGAAGTAGAAGAAGGAGAAGGAGAAGGTGAAGTCAGGAGGGTGAATCAGAAGAAGCAGAAGAAGGAGAAGGAGAAGGTGAAGTCTGGAGGGTGAATCAGAAGAATCAGAAGAAGGAGAAGGAGAAGGTGAAGTCTGGAGGGAGAATCAGAAGAAGCAGAAGAAAGAGAAGGAGAAGGTGAAGTCTGGAGGGTGAATCAGAAGAAGTAGAAGAAGGAGAAGGAGAAGGTGAAGTCTGGAGGGTGAATCAGAAGAAGCAGAAGAAGGAGAAGGAGAAGGCGAAGTCTGGAGGGTGAATCAGAAGAAGCAGAAGAAGGAGAAGGAAAAGGTGAAGTCTGGAGGGTGAATCAGAAGAAGCAGAAGAAGGAGAAGGAGAAGGTGAAGTCTGGAGGGTGAATCAGAAGAAGCAGAATAAGGAGAAGGAGAAGGTGAAGTCTGGAGGGTGAATCAGAAGAAGCAGAAGAAGGAGAAGGAGAAGGTGAAGTCTGGAGGGTGAATCAGAAGAAGTAGAAGAAGGAGAAGGAGAAGGTGAAGTCTGGAGGGTGAAGCAGAAGAAGTAGAAGAAGGAGAAGGAGAAGGTGAAGTCAGGAGGGTGAATCAGAAGAAGCAGAAGAAGGAGAAGGAGAAGGTGAAGTCTGGAGGGTGAATCAGAAGAATCAGAAGAAGCAGAAGGAGAAGATGAAGTCTGGAGGGTGAATCAGAAGAAGCAGAAGAAAGAGAAGGAGAAGGGGAAGTCTGGAGGGTGAAGCAGAAGAAACAGAAGAAGGAGAAGGAGTAGGTGAAGACTGGAGGGTGAATCAGAAGAAGTAGAAGAAGGAGAAGGAGAAGGTGAAGTCTGGAGGGTGAATCAGAAGAAGCAGAAGAAGGAGAAGGAGAAGGTGACGTATGGAGGGAGAAGCAGAAGAAGTAGAAGAAGGAGAAGGAGAAGGTGAAGTCTGGAGGGTGAATCAGAAGAAGTAGAAGAAGGAGAAGGAGAAGGTGAAGTCTGGAGGGTGAATCAGAAGAAGTAGAAGACGGAGAAGGAGAAGGTGAAGTCTGGAGGGTGAATCAGAAGAAGCAGAAGAACGAGAAGGAGAAGGTGAAGTCTGGAGGGTGAATCAGCAGAAGTAGAAGAAGGAGAAGGAGAAGGTGTAGTCTGGAGGGTGAATCAGAAGAAGTTGACGAAGGAGAAGGAGAAGGTGAAGTCTGGAGGGTGAATCAGAAGAAGCAGAAGAACGAGAAGGAGAAGGTGAAGTCTGGAGGGTGAATCAGAAGAAGTAGAAGAAGGAGAATGAGAAGGTGAAGTTTGGAGGATGAATCAGAAGAAGCAGAAGAAGGAGAAGGAGAAGGTGAAGTCTGGAGGGTGAATCAGAAGAAGCAGAAGAAGGAGAAGGAGAAGGTGAAGTCTGGAGGGAGAATCAGAAGAAGCAGAATAAGGAGAAGGAGAAGGTGAAGTCTGGAGGGTGAATCAGAAGAAGCAGAAGAAGGAGAAGGAGAAGGTGAAGTCTGGAGGGTGAATCAGAAGAAGTAGAAGAAGGAGAAGGAGAAGGTGAAGTCTGGAGGGTGAATCAGAAGAAGTAGAAGGAGAAGGAGAAGGTGAAGTCTGGAGGGTGAATCAGAAGCAGTAGAAGAAGGAGAAGGAGAAGGTGAAGTCTGGAGGGTGAAGCAGAAGAAGTAGAAGAAGGAGAAGGAGAAGGTGAAGTCAGGAGGGTGAATCAGAAGAAGTAGAAGAAGGAGAAGGAGAAGGTGAAGTCAGGAGTGTGAATCAGAAGAAGCAGAAGAAGGAGAAGGAGAAGGTGAAGTCTGGAGGGTGAATCAGAAGAATCAGAAGAAGGAGAAGGAGAAGGTGAAGTCTGGAGGGTGAATCAGAAGAAGCAGAAGAAAGAGAAGGAGAAGGTGAATTCTGGAGGGTGAAGCAGAAGAAACAGAAGAAGGAGAAGGAGAAGGTGAAGACTGGAGGATGTATCAGAAGAAGTAGAAGAAGGAGAAGGAGAAGGTGAGGTCTGGAGGGTGAATCAGAAGAAGTAGAAGAAGGAGAAGGAGAAGGTGAAGTCTGGAGGGTGAATCAGAAGAAGCAGAAGAAGGAGAAGGAGAAGGTGAAGTCTGGAGGGTGAATCAGAAGAAGCAGAAGAAGGAGAAGGAGAAGATGAAGTCTGGAGGGTGAATCAGAAGTAGTAGAAGAAGTAGAAGGAGAAGGTGAGGTCTGGAGGGTGAATCAGAAGAAGCAGAAGAAGGAGAAGGAGAAGGTGAAGTCTGGAGGGTGAATCAGAAGAAGCAGAAGAAAGAGAAGGAGAAGGTGAAGTCTGGAGGGTGAATCAGAAGAAGCAGAAGAAGGAGAAGGAGAAGGTGAAGTCAGGAGGGTGAATCAGAAGAAGCAGAAGAAGGAGAAGGAGAAGGTGAAGTTAGGAGGGTGAATCAGAAGAAGCAGAAGAAGGAGAAGGAGAAGGTGAAGTCTGGAGGGTGAATCAGAAGAAGCAGAAGAAAGAGAAGGAGAAGGTGAAGTCTGGAGGGTGAATCAGAAGAAGTAGAAGAAGGAGAAGGAGAAGGTGAAGTCTGGAGAGTGAATCAGAAGAAGTAGAAGAAGGAGAAGGAGAAGGTGAAGTCTGGAGGGTGAATCAGAAGAAGTAGAAGAAGGAGAAGGAGAAGGTGAAGTCTGGAGGGTGAAGCAGAAGAAGTAGAAGAAGGAGAAGGAGAAGGTGAAGTCAGGAGGGTGAATCAGAAGAAGTAGAAGAAGGAGAAGGAGAAGGTGAAGTCAGGAGGGTGAATCGGAAGAAGCAGAAGAAGGAGAAGGAGAAGGTGAAGTCTGGAGGGTGAATCAGAAGAATCAGAAGAAGGAGAAGGAGAAGGTGAAGTCTGGAGGGAGAATCAGAAGAAGCAGAAGAAAGAGAAGGAGAAGGTGAAGTCTGGAGGGTGAATCAGAAGAAGTAGAAGAAGGAGAAGGAGAAGGTGAAGTCTGGAGGGTGAATCAGAAGAAGCAGAAGAAGGAGAAGGAGAAGGCGAAGTCTGGAGGGTGAATCAGAAGAAGCAGAAGAAGGAGAAGGAAAAGGTGAAGTCTGGAGGGTGAATCAGAAGAAGCAGAAGAAGGAGAAGGAGAAGGTGAAGTCTGGAGGGTGAATCAGAAGAAGCAGAATAAGGAGAAGGAGAAGGTGAAGTCTGGAGGGTGAATCAGAAGAAGCAGAAGAAGGAGAAGGAGAAGGTGAAGTCTGGAGGGTGAATCAGAAGAAGTAGAAGAAGGAGAAGGAGAAGGTGAAGTCTGGAGGGTGAAGCAGAAGAAGTAGAAGAAGGAGAAGGAGAAGGTGAAGTCAGGAGGGTGAATCAGAAGAAGCAGAAGAAGGAGAAGGAGAAGGTGAAGTCTGGAGGGTGAATCAGAAGAATCAGAAGAAGGAGAAGGAGAAGATGAAGTCTGGAGGGTGAATCAGAAGAAGCAGAAGAAAGAGAAGGAGAAGGGGAAGTCTGGAGGGTGAAGCAGAAGAAACAGAAGAAGGAGAAGGAGTAGGTGAAGACTGGAGGGTGAATCAGAAGAAGTAGAAGAAGGAGAAGGAGAAGGTGAAGTCTGGAGGGTGAATCAGACGAAGTAGAAGAAGGAGAAGGAGAAGGTGAAGTCTGGAGGGTGAATCAGAAGAAGTAGAAGAAGGAGAAGGAGAAGGTGAAGTCTGGAGGGTGAATCAGAAGAAGCAGAAGAAGGAGAAGGAGAAGATGAAGTCTGGAGGGTGAATCAGAAGAAGTAGAAGAAGGAGAAGGAGAAGGTGAGGTCTGGAGGGTGAATCAGAAGAAGCAGAAGAAGGAGAAGGAGAAGGTGAAGTCTGGAGGGTGAATCAGAAGAAGCAGAGGAAGGAGAAGGAGAAGGTGAAGTCTGGAGGGTGAATCAGAAGAAGCAGAAGAAGGAGAAGGAAAAGGTGAAGTCAGGAGCGTGAATCAGAAGAAGCAGAAGAAGGAGAAGGAGAAGGTGAAGTTAGGAGGGTGAATCAGAAGAAGCAGAAGAAGGAGAAGGAGCAGGTGAAGTCAGTGGGGTGAAGCAGAAGAAGTAGAAGAAGGAGAAGGAGAAGGTGAAGTCAGGACGGTGAAGCAGAAGAAGCAGAAGAAGGAGAAGGAGAAGGTGCAGTCTGGAGGGTGAAGCAGAAGAAGCAGAAGAAGGAGAAGGAGAGGGTGAAGTCTGGAGGGTGAATCAGAAGAAGTAGAAGAAGGAGAAGTAGAATGTGAAGTCAGGAGAGTGAAGCAGAAGAAGCAGAAGAAGGAGAAGGAGAAGGTGAACTCTGGAGGGCAAAGCAGAAGAAGCAGAAGAAGGAGAAGGAGAAGGTGAAGTCTGGAGGGTGAAGCAGAAGAAGCAGAAGAAGGAGAAGGAGAAGGTGAAGTCTGGAGGGTGAAGCAGAAGAAGCAGAAGAAGGAGAAGGAGAAGGTGAAGTCAGGAGGGTGGATCAGAAGAAGTAGAAGAAGGAGAAGGATAAGGTGAAGTCAGGATGGTTAAGCAGAAGAAGCAGAAGAAGGAGAAGGAGAAGGTGAAGTCTGGAGGGTGAAGCAGAAGAAGTAGAAGAAGGAGAAGGAGAAGGTGAAGTCTGGAGGGTGAAGCAGAAGAAGCAGAAGAAGGAGAAGGAGAAGGTGAAGTCAGGAGGGTGGATCAGAAGAAGTAGAAGAAGGAGAAGGAGAAGGTGAAGTCTGGAGGGTGAATCAGAAGAAGCAGAAGAAGGAGAAGGAGAAGGTGAAGTCTGGAGGGCGCAGCAGAAGAAGCAGAAGAAGGAGAAAGAGAAGGTGAAGTCTGGAGGGTGAAGCAGAAGAAGCAGAAGAAGGAGAAGGAGAGGGTGAAGTCTGGAGGGTGAATCAGAAGAAGTAGAAGAAGGAGAAGGAGAAGGTGAAGTCAGGAGAGTGAAGCAGAAGAAGCAGAAGAAGGAGAAGGAGAAGGTGAAGTCTGGAGGGCGAAGCAGAAGAAGCAGAAGAAGGAGAAGGAGAAGGTGAAGTCTGGAGGGTGAAGCAGAAGAAGCAGAAGAAGGAGAAGGAGTAGGTGACGTCTGGAGGGTGAATCAGAAGAAGTAGAAGAAGGAGAAGGAGAAGGTGAAGTCAGGAGGGTGAAGCAGAAGAAGCAGAAGAAGGAGAAGGAGAAGGTGAAGTCTGGAGGGTGAAGCAGAAGAAGCAGAAGAAGGAGAAGGAGAAGGTGAAGTCTGGAGGGTGAATCAGAAGAAGCAGAAGAAGGAGAAGGAGAAGGTGAAGTCTGGAGGGTGAATAAGAAGAAGCAGAAGAAGGAAAAGGAGAAGATGAAGTCTGGAGGGTGAATCAGAAGAAGTAGAAGAAGGAGAAGGAGAAGATGAGGTCTGGAGGGTGAATCAGAAGAAGCAGAAGAAGGAGAAGGAGAAGGTGAAGTCTGGAGGGTGAATTAGTAGAAGCAGAAGAAGGAGAAGGAGAAGGTGAAGTCAGGAGGGTGAATCAGAAGAAGCAGAAGAAGGAGAAGGAGCAGGTGAAGTCAGGGGGGTGAAGCAGAAGAAGTAGAAGAAGGAGAAGGAGAAGGTGAAGTCAGGAGGGTGAAGCAGAAGAAGCAGAAGAAGGAGAAGGTGAAGTCTGGAGGGCGCAGCAGAAGAAGCAGAAGAAGGAGAAGGAGAAGGTGAAGTCTGCAGGGTGAATCAGAAGAAGTAGAAGAAGGAGAAGGAGAAGGTGAAGTCAGGAGAGTGAAGCAGAAGAAGCAGAAGAAGGAGAAGGAGAAGGTGAAGTCAGGAGGGTGAATCGGAAGAAGTAGAAGAAGGAGAAGGAGAAGGTGAAGTCAGGAGTATGAATCAGAAGAAGCAGAAGAAGGAGAAGAAGAAGGTGAAGTCTGGAGGGTGAATCAGAAGAATCAGAAGAAGGAGAAGGAGAAGGTGAAGTCTGGAGGGTGAATCAGAAGAAGCAGAAGAAAGAGAAGGAGAAGGTGAATTCTGGAGGGTGAAGCAGAAGAAACAGAAGAAGGAGAAGGAGAAGGTGAAGACTGGAGGATGTATCAGAAGAAGTAGAAGAAGGAGAAGGAGAAGGTGAGGTCTGGGGGTGAATCAGAAGAAGTAGAAGAAGGAGAAGGAGAAGGTGAAGTCTGGAGGGTGAATCAGAAGAAGCAGAAGAAGGAGAAGGTGAAGTCTGGAGGGTGAATCAGAAGAAGCAGAAGAAGGAGAAGGAGAAGATGAAGTCTGGAGGGTGAATCAGAAGTAGTAGAAGAAGTAGAAGGAGAAGGTGAGGTCTGGAGGGTGAATCAGAAGAAGCAGAAGAAGGAGAAGGAGAAGGTGAAGTCTGGAGGATGAATCAGAAGAAGCAGAAGAAGGAGAAGGAGAAGGTGAAGTCTGGAGGGTGAATCAGAAGAAGCAGAAGAAGGAGAAGGAGAAGGTGAAGTCAGGAGGGTGAATCAGAAGAAGCAGAAGAAGGAGAAGGAGCAGGTGAAGTCAGGGGGGTGAAGCAGAAGAAGTAGAAGAAGGAGAAGGAGAAGGTGAAGTCAGGAGGGTGAAGCAGAAGAAGCAGAAGAAGGAGAAGGAGAAGGTGAAGTCTGGAGGGCGCAGCAGAAGAAGCAGAAGAAGGAGAAGGAGAAGGTGAAGTCAGGGGGGTGAATCAGAAGAAGCAGAAGAAGGAGAAGCAGAAGGTAAAGTTAGGAGGGTGAACCAGAAGAAGCAGAAGAAGGAGAAGGAGCAGGTGAAGTCAGCGGGGTGAAGCAGAAGAAGTAGAAGAAAGAGAAGGAGAAGGTGAAGTCAGGAGGGTGAAGCAGAAGAAGCAGAAGAAGGAGAAGGAGAAGGTGAAGTCTGGAGGGCGCAGCAGAAGAAGCAGAAGAAGGAGAAGGAGAAGGTGAAGTCTGGAGGGTGAAGCAGAAGAAGCAGAAGAAGGAGAAGGAGAAGGTGAAGTCTGGAGGGTGAATCAGAAGAAGTAGAAGAAGGAGAAGGAGAAGGTGAAGTCAGGAGAGTGAAGCAGAAGAAGCAGAAGAAGGAGAAGGAGAAGGTGAAGTCTGGAGGGTGAAGCAGAAGAAGCAGAAGAAGGAGAAGTAGAAGGTGAAGTCTGGAGGGCGAAGCAGAAGAAGCTGAAGAAGGAGAAGGGGAAGGGGAAGTCTGGAGGGTGAATCAGAAGAAGTAGAAGAAGCAGAAGGAGAAGGTGAAGTCTGGAGGGTGAATCAGAAGAAGCAGAAGAAGGAGAAGGAGAAGGTGAAGTCTGGAGGGTGAATCAGAAGAAGCAGAAGAAGGAGAAGGAGAAGGTGAAGTCTGGAGGGTGAATCAGAAGAAGCAGAATAAGGAGAAGGAGAAGGTGAAGTCTGGAGGGTGAATCAGAAGAAGCAGAAGAAGGAGAGGAGAAGGTGAAGTCTGGAGGGTGAATCAGAAGAAGTAGAAGAAGGAGAAGGAGAAGGTGAAGTCTGGAGGGTGAATCAGAAGAAGTAGAAGAAGGAGAAGGAGAAGGTGAAGACTGGAGGGTGAATCAGAAGAAGCAGAAGAAGGAGAAGGAGAAGCTGAAGTCTGGAGGGTGAATCAGAAGAAGCAGAAGAAGGAGAAGGAGACGATGAAGTCTGGAGGGTGAATCAGAAGAAGTAGAAGAAGGAGAAGGATAAGGTGAAGTCTGGAGGGTGAATCAGAAGAAGCAGAAGAAGGAGAAGGAGAAGGTGAAGTCTGGAGGGTGAATCAGAAGAAGCAGAAGAAGGAGAAGGAGAAGGTGAAGTCTGGAGGGTGAATCAGAAGAAGCAGAATAAGGAGAAGGAGAAGGTGAAGTCTGGAGGGTTAATCAGAAGAAGCAGAAGAAGTAGAAGGAGAAGGTGAAGTCTGGAGGGTGAATCAGAAGAAGTAGAAGAAGGAGAAGGAGAAGGTGAAGTCTGGAGGGTGAATCAGAAGAATCAGAAGAAGGAGAAGGAGAAGGTGAAGTCTGGAGGGTGAATCAGAAGAAGCAGAAGAAAGAGAAGGAGAAGGTGAAGTCTGGAGGGTGAAGCAGAAGAATCAGAAGAAGGAGAAGGAGAAGGTGAAGTCTGGAGGGTGAATCAGAAGAAGCAGAAGAAAGAGAAGGAGAAGGTGAAGTCTGGAGGGTGAAGCAGAAGAAACAGAAGAAGGAGAAGGAGAAGGTGTAGACTGAAGGGTGAATCAGAAGAAGTAGAAGAAGGAGAAGGAGAAGGTGAGGTCTGGAGGGTGAATCAGAAGAAGTAGAAGAAGGAGAAGGAGAAGGTGAAGTCTGGAGGGTGAATCAGAAGAAGCAGAAGAAGGAGAAGGAGAAGATGAAGTCTGGAGGGTGAATCAAAAGAAGTAGAAGAAGGAGAAGGAGAAGGTGAGGTCTGGAGGGTGAATCAGAAGAAGCAGAAGAAGGAGAAGGAGAAGGTGAAGTCTGGAGGGTGAATCAGAAGAAGCAGAAGAAGGAGAAGGAGAAGGTGATGTCTGGAGGGTGAATCAGAAGAAGCAAAAGAAGGAGAAGGAGAAGGTGAAGTCAGGAGGGTGAATCAGAAGAAGCAGAAGAAAGAGAAGGAGAAGGTGAAGTTAGGAGGGTGAATCAGAAGAAGCAGAAGAAGGAGAAGGAGCAGGTGAAGTCAGGGGGGTGAAGCAGAAGAAGTAGAAGAAGGAGAAGGAGAAGGTGAAGTCAGGACGGTGAAGCAGAAGAGGCAGAAGAAGGAGAAGGAGAAGGTGAAGTCTGGAGGGCGCAGCAGAAGAAGCAGAAGAAGGAGAAGGAGAAGGTGAAGTCTGGAGGGTGAAGCAGAAGAAGCAGAAGAAGGAAAAGGAGAAGGTGAAGTCTGGAGGGTTAATCAGAAGAAGTAGAAGAAGGAGAAGGAGAAGGTGAAGTCAGGAGAGTGAAGCAGAAGAAGCAGAAGAAGGAGAAGGAGAAGGTGAAGTCTGGAGGGTGAATCAGAAGAAGCAGAAGAAGGAGAAGGAGAAGGTGAAGTCTGTAGGGCGAAGCAGAAGAAGCAGAAGAAGGAGAAGGAGAAGGTGAAGTCTGGAGGGTGAAGCAGAAGAAGCTGAAGAAGGAGAAGGAGAAGGTGAAGTCTGGAGGGTAAATCAGAAGAAGTAGAAGAAGGAGAAGGAGAAGGTGAAGTCAGGAGGGTGAAGCAGAAGAAGCAGAAGATGGAGAAGGAGAAGGTGAAGTCTGGAGGGTGAAACAGAAGAATCAGAAGAAGGAGAAGGAGAAGGTGAAGTCTGGAGGGTGAATCAGAAGAAGCAGAAGAAAGAGAAGGAGAAGGTGAAGTCTGGAGGGTGAAGCAGAAGAAACAGAAGAAGGAGAAGGAGAAGGTGAAGACTGAAGGGTGAATCAGAAGAGGTAGAAGAAGGAGAAGGAGAAGGTGAAGTCTGGAGGGTGAATCAGAAGAAGTAGAAGAAGGCGAAGGAGAAGGTGAAGTCTGGAGGGTGAATCAGAAGAAGCAGAAGAAGGAGAAGGAGAAGGTGAAGTCTGGAGGGTGAATCAGAAGAAGCAGAAGAAGGAGAAGGAGAAGGTGAAGTCTGGAGGGTGAATCAGAAGAAGCAGAATAAGGAGAAGGAGAAGGTGAAGTCTGGAGGGTGAATCAGAAGAAGCAGAAGAAGGAGAAGGAGAAGGTGAAGTCTGGAGGGTGAATCAGAAGAAGTAGAAGAAGGAGAAGGAGAAGGTGAAGTATGGAGGGTGAATCAGAAGAAGTAGAAGAAGGAGAAGGTGAAGACTGGAGGGTGAATCAGAAGAAGCAGAAGAAGGAGAAGGAGAAGGTGAAGTCTGGAGGGTGAATCAGAAGAAGCAGAAGAAGGAGAAGGAGAAGGTGAAGTCTGGAGGGTGAATCAGAAGAAGCAGAAGAAGGAGAAGGAGAAGGTGAAGTCTGGAGGGTGAATCAGAAGAAGCAGAATAAGGAGAAGGAGAAGGTGAAGTCTGGAGGGTGAATCAGAAGAAGCAGAAGAAGTAGAAGGAGAAGGTGAAGTCTGGAGGGTGAATCAGAAGAAGTAGAAGAAGGAGAAGGAGAAGGTGAAGTCTGGAGGGTGAAGCAGAAGAAGTAGAAGAAGGAGAAGGAGAAGGTGAAGTCAGGAGGGTGAGTCAGAAGAAGTAGAAGAAGGAGAAGGAGAAGGTGAAGTCAGGAGGGTGATTCAGAAGAAGCAGAAGAAGGAGAAGGAGAAGATGAAGTCTGGAGGGTGAATCAGAAGAATCAGAAGAAGGAGAAGGAGAAGGTGAAGTCTGGAGGGTGAATCAGAAGAAGCAGAAGAAAGAGAAGGAGAAGGTGAAGTCTGGAGGGTGAAGCAGAAGAAACAGAAGAAGGAGAAGGAGAAGGTGAAGACTGAAGGGTGAATCAGAAGAAGTAGAAGAAGGCGAAGGAGAAGGTGAAGTCTGGAGGGTGAATCAGAAGAAGCAGAAGAAGGAGAAGGAGAAGGTGAAGTCTGGAGGGTGAATCAGAAGAAGCAGAAGAAGGAGAAGGAGAAGGTGAAGTCTGGAGGGTGAATCAGAAGAAGCAGAATAAGGAGAAGGAGAAGGTGAAGTCTGGAGGGTGAATCAGAAGAAGCAGAAGAAGGAGAAGGAGAAGGTGAAGTCTGGAGGGTGAATCAGAAGAAGTAGAAGAAGGAGAAGGAGAAGGTGAAGTCTGGAGGGTGAATCAGAAGAAGTAGAAGAAGGAGAAGGAGAAGGTGAAGACTGGAGGGTGAATCAGAAGAAGCAGAAGAAGGAGAAGGAGAAGGTGAAGTCTGGAGGGTGAATCAGAAGAAGCAGAAGAAGGAGAAGGAGACGATGAAGTCTGGAGGGTGAATCAGAAGAAGTAGAAGAAGGAGAAGGAGAAGGTGAAGTCTGGAGGGTGAATCAGAAGAAGCAGAAGAAGGAGAAGGAGAAGGTGAAGTCTGGAGGGTGAATCAGAAGAAGCAGAAGAAGGAGAAGGAGAAGGTGAAGTCTGGAGGGTGAATCAGAAGAAGCAGAATAAGGAGAAGGAGAAGGTGAAGTCTGGAGGGTGAATCAGAAGAAGCAGAAGAAGTAGAAGGAGAAGGTGAAGTCTGGAGGGTGAATCAGAAGAAGTAGAAGAAGGAGAAGGAGAAGGTGAAGTCTGGAGGGTGAAGCAGAAGAAGTAGAAGAAGGAGAAGGAGAAGGTGAAGTCAGGAGGGTGAATCAGAAGAAGTAGAAGAAGGAGAAGGAGAAGATGAAGTCAGGAGGGTGATTCAGAAGAAGCAGAAGAAGGAGAAGGAGAAGATGAAGTCTGGAGGGTGAATCAGAAGAATCAGAAGAAGGAGAAGGAGAAGGTGAAGTCTGGAGGGTGAATCAGAAGAAGCAGAAGAAAGAGAAGGAGAAGGTGAAGTCTGGAGGGTGAAGCAGAAGAAACAGAAGAAGGAGAAGGAGAAGGTGAAGACTGAAGGGAGAATCAGAAGAAGTAGAAGAAGGAGAACAGAAGGTGAGGTCTGGAGGGTGAATCAGAAGAAGTAGAAGAAGGAGAAGGAGAAGGTGAAGTCTGGAGGGTGAATCAGAAGAAGCAGAAGAAGGAGAAGGAGAAGGTGAAGTCTGGAGGGTGAATCAGAAGAAGCAGAAGAAGGAGAAGGAGAAGATGAAGTCTGGAGGGTGAATCAGAAGAAGTAGAAGAAGGAGAAGGAGAAGGTGAGGTCTGGAGGGTGAATCAGAAGAAGCAGAAGAAGGAGAAGGAGAAGGTGAAGTCTGGAGGGTGAATCAGAAGAAGCAGAAGAAGGAGAAGGAGAAGGTGATGTCTGGAGGGTGAATCAGAAGAAGCAAAAGAAGGAGAAGGAGAAGGTGAAGTCAGGAGGGTGAATCAGAAGAAGCAGAAGAAGGAGAAGGAGAAGCTGAAGTTAGGAGGGTGAATCAGAAGAAGCAGAAGAAGGAGAAGGAGCAGGTGAAGTCAGGGGGGTGAAGCAGAAGAAGTAGAAGAAGGAGAAGGAGAAGGTGAAGTCAGGACGGTGAAGCAGAAGAGGCAGAAGAAGGAGAAGGAGAAGGTGAAGTCTGGAGGGCGCAGCAGAAGAAGCAGAAGAAGGAGAAGGAGAAGGTGAAGTCTGGAGGGTGAAGCAGAAGAAGCAGAAGAAGGAGAAGGAGAAGGTGAAGTCTGGAGGGTGAATCAGAAGAAGTAGAAGAAGGAGAAGGAGTAGGTGAAGTCAGGAGAGTGTAGCAGAAGAAGCAGAAGAAGGAGAAGGAGAAGGTGAAGTCTGGAGGGTGAAGCAGAAGAAGCAGAAGAAGGAGAAGGAGAAGGTGAAGTCTGGAGGGCGAAGCAGAAGAAGCAGAAGAAGGAGAAGGAGAAGGTGAAGTCTGGAGGGTGAAGCAGAAGAAGCTGAAGAAGGAGAAGGAGAAGGTGAAGTCTGGAGGGTGAATCAGAAGAAATATAAGAAGGAGAAGGAGAAGGTGAAGTCAGGAGGGTGAAGCAGAAGAAGCAGAAGATGGAGAAGGAGAAGGTGAAGTCTGGAGGGTGAAACAGAAGAATCAGAAGAAGGAGAAGGAGAAGGTGAAGTCTGGAAGGTGAATCAGAAGAAGCAGAAGAAAGAGAAGGAGCAGGTGAAGTGAGGGGGGTGAAGCAGAAGAAGTAGAAGAAGGAGAAGGAGAAGGTGAAGTCAGGACGGTGAAGCAGAAGAAGCAGAAGAAGGAGAAGGAGAAGGTGAAGTCTGGAGGGCGCAGCAGAAGAAGCCGAAGAAGGAGAAGGAGAAGGTGAAGTCTGGAGGGTGAAGCAGAAGAAGCAGAAGAAGGAGAAGGAGAAGGTGAAGCCTGGAGGGTGAATCAGAAGAAGTAGAAGAAGGAGAGGGAGAAGGTGAAGTCAGGAGAGTGAAGCAGAAGAAGCAGAAGAAGGAGAAGGAGAAGGTGAAGTCTGGAGGGTGAAGCAGAAGAAGCAGAAGAAGGAGAGGGAGAAGGTGAAGTCTGGAGGGCGAAGCAGAAGAAGCAGAAGAAGGAGAAGGAGAAGGTGAAGTCTGGAGGGTGAAGCAGAAGAAGCAGAAGAAGGAGAAGGAGAAGGTGAAGTCTGGAGGGTGAATCAGAAGAAGTAGAAGAAGGAGAAGGAGAAGGTGAAGTCAGAAGGGTGAAGCAGAAGAAGCAGAAGAAGGAGAAGGAGAAGGTGAAGTCTGGAGGGTGAAGCAGAAGAAGCAGAAGAAGGAGAAGGAGAAGGTGAAGTCTGGAGGGTGAAGCAGAAGAAGCAGAAGAAGGAGAAGGAGAAGGTGAAGTAAGGAGGGTGAATCAGAAGAAGTAGAAGAAGGAGAAGGAGAAGGTTAAGTCTGGAGGGTGAATCAGAAGACGTAGAAGAAGGAGAAGGAGAAGGTGAAGTCTGGAGGGTGAATCAGAAGAAGTAGAAGAAGGAGAAGGAGAATGTGAAGTCTGGAGGGTGAATCAGAAGAAGCAGAAGAAGGAGAAGGAGAAGGTGAAGTCTGGAGGGAGAAGCAGAAGAAGTAGAAGAAGGAGAAGGAGAAGTTGAAGTCTGGAGGGTGAATCAGAAGAAGTAGAAGAAGGAGAAGGAGAAGGTGAAGTCTGGAGGGCCAATCAGAAGAAGTAGAAGAAGGAGAAGGAGAAGGTGAGGTCTGGAGGGTAAATCAGAAGAAGCAGAAGAAGGAGAAGGAGAAGATGAAGTCTGGAGGGTGAATCAGAAGAAGTAGAAGAAGGAGAAGGAGAAGGTGTAGTCTGGACGGTGAATCAGAAGAAGTAGACGAAGGAGAAGGAGAAGGTGAAGTCTGCAGGGTGAATCAGAAGAAGCAGAAGAAGGAGAAGGAGAAGGTGAAGTCTGGAGCGTGGATCAGAAGAAGTAGAAGAAGGAGAAGGAGAAGGTGAAGTCTGGAGGGTGAATCAGAAGAAGAAGGAGAAGGTGAAGTCTGGAGGGTGAATCAGAAGAAGCAGAAGAAGGAGAAGGAGAAGGTGAAGTCTGGAGGGTGAATCAGAAGAAGCAGAATAAGGAGAAGGAGAAGCTGAAGTCTGGAGGGTGAATCAGAAGAAGCAGAAGAAGGAGAAGGAGAAGATGAAGTCTGGAGGGTGAATCAGAAGAAGCAGAAGAAGGAGAAGGAGAAGGTGAAGTCTGGAGGGTGAATCAGAAGAAGCAGAAGAAGGAGAAGGAGAAGGAGGAGTCTGGAGGGTGAATCAGAAGAAGCAGAAGAAGGAGAAGGATAAGGTGAAGTCTGGAGGATGAAGCAGAAGAAGTAGAAGAAGGAGAAGGAGAAGGTGAAGTCAGGACGGTGAAGCAGAAGAAGCAGAAGAAGGAGAAGGAGAAGGTGAAGTCTGGAGGGTGAATCAGAATAAGTAGAAGAAGGAGAAGGAGAAGGTCAAGTCTGGAGGGTGAATCAGAAGAAGTAGAAGAAGGAGAAGGAGAAGGTGAAGTCTGGAGGGTTAAGCAGAAGAAGTAGAAGAAGGAGAAGGAGAAGGTGAAGTCAGGAGGGTGAATCAGAAGAAGTAGAAGAAGAAGAAGGAGAAGGTGAAGTCAGGAGGGTGAATCAGAAGAAGCAGAAGAAGGAGAAGGAGAAGGTGAAGTCTGGAGGGTGAATCAGAAGAATCAGAAGAAGGAGAAGGAGAAGGTGAAGTCTGGAGGGTGAATCAGAAGAAGCAGAAGAAAGAAAAGGAGAAGGTGAAGTCTGGAGGGTGAATCAGAAGAAGCAGAAGAAGGAGAAGAAGAAGGTGAAGTCAGGAGGGTGAATCAGAAGAAGCAGAAGAAGGAGAAGGAGAAGGTGAAGTTAGGAGGGTGAATCAGAAGAAGCAGAAGAAGGAGAAGGAGCAGGTGATGTCAGGGGGATGAAGCAGAAGAATTAGAAGAAGGAGAAGGAGAAGGTGAAGTCAGGACGGTGAAGCAGAAGAAGCAGAAGAAGGAGAAGGAGAAGGTGAAGTCTGGAGGGTGAATCAGAAGAAGTAGAAGAAGGAGAAGGAGAAGGTCAAGTCTGGAGGGTGAATCAGAAGAAGTAGAAGGAGGAGAAGGAGAAGGTGAAGTCTGGAGGGTGAAGCAGAAGAAGTAGAAGAAGGAGAAGGAGAAGGTGAAGTCAGGAGGGTGAATCAGAAGAAGCAGAAGAAGGAGAAGGAGAAGGTGAAGTCTGGAGGGTGAATCAGAAGAAGCAGAAGAAGGAGAAGGAGAAGATGAAGTCTGGAGGGTGAATCAGAAGAAGTAGAAGAAGGAGAAGGAGAAGGTGATGTCTGGAGGGTGAATCAGAAGAAGCAGAAGAAGGAGAAGGAGAAGGTGAAGTCTGGAGGGTGAATCAGAAGAAGCAGAAGAAGGAGAAGGAGAAGGTGAAGTCTGGAGGGTGAATCAGAAGAAGCAAAAGAAGGAGAAGGAGAAGGTGAAGTCAGGAGGGTGAATCAGAAGAAGCAGAAGAAGGAGAAGGAGAAGGTGAAGTTAGGAGGGTGAATCAGAAGAAGCAGAAGAAGGAGAAGGAGCAGGTGAAGTGAGGGGGGTGAAGCAGAAGAAGTAGAAGAAGGAGAAGGAGAAGGTGAAGTCAGGACGGTGAAGCAGAAGAAGCAGAAGAAGGAGAAGGAGAAGGTGAAGTCTGGAGGGCGCAGCAGAAGAAGCCGAAGAAGGAGAAGGAGAAGGTGAAGTCTGGAGGGTGAAGCAGAAGAAGCAGAAGAAGGAGAAGGAGAAGGTGAAGTCTGGAGGGTGAATCAGAAGAAGTAGAAGAAGGAGAGGGAGAAGGTGAAGTCAGGAGAGTGAAGCAGAAGAAGTAGAAGAAGGAGAAGGAGAAGGTGAAGTCTGGAGGGTGAATCAGAAGAAGCAGAATAAGGAGAAGGAGAAGGTGAAGTCTGGAGGGTGAATCAGAAGAAGCAGAAGAAGGAGAAGGAGAAGATGAAGTCTGGAGGGTGAATCAGAAGAAGTAGAAGAAGGAGAAGGAGAAGGTGAAGTCTGGAGGGTGAAGCAGAAGAAGTAGAAGAAGGAGAAGGAGAAGGTGAAGTCAGGAGGGTGAATCAGAAGAAGTAGAAGAAGGAGAAGGAGAAGGTGTAGTCAGGAGGGTGAATCAGAAGAAGCAGAAGAAGGAGAAGGAGAAGGTGAAGTCTGGAGGGTGAATCAGAAGAATCAGAAGAAGGAGAAGGAGAAGGTGAAGTCTGGAGGGTGAATCAGAAGAAGCAGAAGAAAGAGAAGGAGAAGGTGAAGTCTGGAGGGTGAAGCAGAAGAAACAGAAGAAGGAGAAGGAGAAGGTGAAGACTGGAGGGTGAATCAGAAGAAGTGGAAGAAGGAGAAGGAGAAGGTGACGTTTGGAGGGTGAATCAGAAGAAGTAGAAGAAGGACAAGGAGAAGGTGAAGTCTGGAGGGTGAATCAGAAGAAGCAGAAGAAGGAGAAGGAGAAGGTGAAGTCTGGAGGGTGAATCAGAAGAAGCAGAAGAAGGAGAAGGAGAAGATGAAGTCTGGAGAGTGAATCAGAAGAAGTAGAAGAAGGAGAAGGAGAAGGTGAAGTCTGGAGGGTGAATCAGAAGTAGTAGAAGAAGGAGAAGGAGAAGGTGAAGTCTGGACGGTGTATCAGAAGAAACAGAAGAAGGAGAAGGAGAAGGTGAAGTCTGGAGGGTGAATCAGAAGAAGTAGAAGAAGGAGAAGGAGAAGGTGTAGTCTGGAGGGTGAATCAGAAGAAGTAGACGAAGGAGAAGGAGAAGGTGAAGTCTGGAGGGTGAATCAGAAGAAGCAGAAGAAGGAGATGGAGAAGGTGAAGTCTGGAGGGTGAATCAGAAGAAGTAGAAGAAGGAGAAGGAGAAGGTGAAGTCTGGAGGGTGAATCAGAAGAAGCAGGAGAAGGAGAAGGAGAAGGTGAAGTCTGGAGGGTGAATCAGAAGAAGCAGAAGAAGGAGAAGGAGAAGGTGAAGTCTGGAGGGTGAATCAGAAGAAGTAGAAGAAGGAGAAGGAGAAGGTGAAGTCTGGAGGGTGAATCAGAAGAAGTAGAAGAAGGAGAAGGAGAAGGTGAAGTCTGGAGGTTGAATCAGAAGAAGTAGAAGAAGGAGAAGGAGAAGGTGAAGTCTGGAGGGTGAAGCAGAAGAAGTAGAAGAAGGAGAAGGAGAAGGTGAAGTCAGGAGGGTGAATCAGAAGAAGTAGAAGAAGGAGAAGGAGAAGGTGAAGTCAGGAGGGTGAATCAGAAGAAGCAGAAGAAGGAGAAGGAGAAGGTGAAGTCTGGAGGGTGAATCAGAAGAATCAGAAGAAGTAGAAGGAGAAGGTGAAGTCTGGAGGGTGAATCAGAAGAAGCAGAAGAAAGAGAAGGAGATGGTGAAGTCTGGAGGTTGAATCAGAAGAAGTAGAAGAAGGAGAAGGAGAAGGTGAAGTCTGGAGGGTGAATCAGAAGAAGCAGAGGAAGGAGAAGGAAAAGGTGAAGTCTGGAGGGTGAATCAGAAGAAGCAGAAGAAGTAGAAGGAGAAGGTGAAGTCTGGAGGGTGAATCAGAAGAAGCAGAAGAAGGAGAAGGAGAAGGTGAAGTCTGGAGGGTGAATGAGAAGAAGCAGAATAAGGAGAAGGAGAAGGTGAAGTCTGGAGGGTGAATCAGAAGAAGCAGAAGAAGGAGAAGGAGAAGGTGAAGTCTGGAGGGTGAATCAGAAGAAGTAGAAGAAGGAGAAGGAGAAGGTGAAGTCTGGAGGGTGAAGCAGAAGAAGGAGAAGGAGAAGGTGAAGTCAGGAGGGTGAATCAGAAGAAGTAGAAGAAGGAGAAGGAGAAGGTGAAATCAGGAGGGTGAATCAGAAGAAGCAGATGAAGGAGAAGGAGAAGGTGAAGTCTGTAGGGTGAATCAGAAGAATCAGAAGAAGGAGAAGGAGAAGGTGAAGTCTGGAGGGTGAATCAGAAGAAGCAGAAGAAAGAGAAGGAGAAGGTGAAGTCTGGAGGGTGAAGCAGAAGAAACAGAAGAAGGAGAAGGAGAAGGTGAAGACTGGAGGGTGAATCAGAAGAAGTAGAAGAAGGAGAAGGAGAAGGTGAAGTCTGGAGGGTGAATCAGAAGAAGTAGAAGAAGGAGAAGGAGAAGGTGAAGTCTGGAGGGTGTATCAGAAGAAGCAGAAGAAGGAGAAGGAGAAGGTGAAGTCTGGAGGGTGAATCAGAAGAAGCAGAAGAAGGAGAAGGAGAAGATGAAGTCTGGAGGGTGAATCAGAAGAAGTAGAAGAAGGAGAAGGAGAAGGTGAGGTCTGGAGGGTGAATCAGAAGAAGCAGAAGAAGGAGAAGGAGAAGGTGAAGTCTGGAGGGTGAATCAGAAGAAGCAGAAGAAGGAGAAGGAGAAGGTGAAGTCTGGAGGGTGAATCAGAAGAAACAGAAGAAGGAGAAGGAGAAGGTGAAGTCTGGAGGTTGAATCAGAAGAAGTAGAAGAAGGAGAAGGAGAAGGTGTAGTCTGGAGGGTGAATCAGAAGAAGCAGAAGAAGGAGAAGGAGAAGGTGAAGTCTGGAGGGTGAAGCAGAAGAAGGAGAAGGAGAAGGTGAAGTCTGGAGGGTGAATCAGAAGAAGCAGAAGAAGGAGAAGGAGAAGGTGAGGTCTGGAGGGTGAATCAGAAGAAGCAGAAGAAGGAGAAGGAGAAGGTGAAGTCTGGAGGGTGAATCAGAAGAAGCAGAAGAAGGAGAAGGAGAAGGTGAAGTCTGGAGGGTGAATCAGAAGAAACAAAAGAAGGAGAAGGAGAAGGTGAAGTCTGGAGGGTGAATCAGAAGAAGTAGAAGAAGGAGAAGGAGAAGGTGTAGTCTGGAGGGTGAATCAGAAGAAGCAGAAGAAGGAGAAGGAGAAGGTGAAGTCTGGAGGGTGAATCAGAAGAAGCAGAAAAAGGAGAAGGAGAAGGTGAAGTCTGGAGGGTGAATCAGAAGAAGCAGAAGAAGGAGAAGGAGAAGGTGAAGTCAGGAGGGTGAATCAGAAGAAGCAGAAGAAGGAGAAGGAGAAGGTGAAGTTAGGAGGGTGAATCAGAAGAAGCAGAAGAAGGAGAAGGAGCATGTGATGTCAGGGGGATGAAGCAGAATAAGTAGAAGAAGGAGAAGGAGAAGGTGAAGTCAGGACGGTGAAGCAGAAGAAGCAGAAGAAGGAGAAGGAGAAGGTGAAGTCTGGAGGGTGAATCAGAAGAAGTAGAAGAAGGAAAAGGAGAAGGTCAAGTCTGGAGGGTGAATCAGAAGAAGTAGAAGAAGGAGAAGGAGAAGGTGAAGTCTGGAGGGTGAAGCAGAAGAAGTAGAAGAAGGAGAAGGAGAAGGTGAAGTCAGGATGGTGAATCAGAAGAAGTAGAAGAAGGAGAAGGAGAAGGTGAAGTCAGGAGGGTGAATCAGAAGAAGCAGAAGAAGGAGAAGGAGAAGGTGAAGTCTGGAGGGTGAATCAGAAGAATCAGAAGAAGGAGAAGGAGAAGGTGAAGTCTGGAGGGTGAATCAGAAGAAGCAGAAGAAAGAGAAGGAGAAGGTGAAGTCTGGAGGGTGAATCAGAAGAAGTAGAAGAAGGAGAAGGAGAAGGTGAAGTCTGGAGGGTGAATCAGAAGAAGCAGAAGAAGGAGAAGGAGAAGGTGAAGTCTGCAGGGTGAATCAGAAGAAGCAGAAGAAGGAGAAGGAGAAGGTGAAGTCTGGAGGGTGAATCAGAAGAAACAGAAGAAGGAGAAGGAGAAGGTGAAGTCTGGAGGGTGAATCAGAAGAAGTAGAAGAAGGAGAAGGAGAAGGTGTAGTCTGGAGGGTGAATCAGAAGAAGCAGAAGAAGGAGAAGGAGAAGGTGAAGTCTGGAGGGTGAATCAGAAGAAGCAGAAGAAGGAGAAGGAGAAGGTGAAGTCTGGAGGGTGAATCAGAAGAAGCAGAAGAAGGAGAAGGAGAAGGTGAAGTCAGGAGGGTGAATCAGAAGAAGCAGAAGAAGGAGAAGGAGAAGGTGAAGTTAGGAGGGTGAATCAGAAGAAGCAGAAGAAGGAGAAGGATCAGGTGATGTCAGGGGGATGAAGCAGAATAAGTAGAAGAAGGAGAAGGAGAAGGTGAAGTCAGGACGGTGAAGCAGAAGAAGCAGAAGAAGGAGAAGGAGAAGGTGAAGTCTGGAGGGTGAATCAGAAGAAGTAGAAGAAGGAAAAGGAGAAGGTCAAGTCTGGAGGGTGAATCAGAAGAAGTAGAAGAAGGAGAAGGAGAAGGTGAAGTCTGGAGGGTGAAGCAGAAGAAGTAGAAGAAGGAGAAGGAGAAGGTGAAGTCAGGATGGTGAATCAGAAGAAGTAGAAGAAGGAGAAGGAGAAGGAGAAGTCAGGAGGGTGAATCAGAAGAAGCAGAAGAAGGAGAAGGAGAAGGTGAAGTCTGGAGGGTGAATCAGAAGAATCAGAAGAAGGAGAAGGAGAAGGTGACGTCTGGAGGGTGAATCAGAAGAAGCAGAAGAAAGAGAAGGAGAAGGTGAACTCTGGAGGGTGAATCAGAAGAAGTAGAAGAAGGAGAAGGAGAAGGTGAAGTCTGGAGGGTGAATCAGAAGAAGCAGAAGAAGGAGAAGGAGAAGGTGAAGTCTGGAGGGTGAATCAGAAGAAGCAGAAGAAGGAGAAGGAGAAGGTGAAGTCTGCAGGGTGAATCAGAAGAAGCAGAAGAAGGAGAAGGAGAAGGTGAAGTCTGGAGGGTGAATCAGATGAAGCAGAATAAGGAGAAGGAGAAGGTGAAGTCTGGAGGGTGAATCAGAAGAAGCAGAAGAAGGAGAAGGAGAAGGTGAAGTCTGGAGGGTGAATCAGAAGAAGCAGAGGAAGGAGAAGGAGAAGGTGAAGTCTGGAGGGTGAATCAGAAGAAGCAGAAGAAGTAGAAGGAGAAGGTGAAGTCTGGAGGGTGAATCAGAAGAAGCAGAAGAAGGAGAAGGAGAAGGTGAAGTCTGGAGGGTGAATGAGAAGAAGCAGAATAAGGAGAAGGAGAAGGTGAAGTCTGGAGGGTGAATCAGAAGAAGCAGAAGAAGGAGAAGGAGAAGGTGAAGTCTGGAGGGTGAATCAGAAGAAGTAGAAGAAGGAGAAGGAGAAGGTGAAGTCTGGAGGGTGAAGCAGAAGAAGGAGAAGGAGAAGGTGAAGTCAGGAGGGTGAATCAGAAGAAGTAGAAGAAGGAGAAGGAGAAGGTGAAATCAGGAGGGTGAATCAGAAGAAGCAGAAGAAGGAGAAGGAGAAGGTGAAGTCTGTAGGGTGAATCAGAAGAATCAGAAGAAGGAGAAGGAGAAGGTGAAGTCTGGAGGGTGAATCAGAAGAAGCAGAAGAAAGAGAAGGAGAAGGTGAAGTCTGGAGGGTGAAGCAGAAGAAACAGAAGAAGGAGAAGGAGAAGGTGAAGACTGGAGGGTGAATCAGAAGAAGTAGAAGAAGGAGAAGGAGAAGGTGAAGTCTGGAGGGTGAATCAGAAGAAGTAGAAGAAGGAGAAGGAGAAGGTGAAGTCTGGAGGGTGAATCAGAAGAAGCAGAAGAAGGAGAAGGAGAAGGTGAAGTCTGGAGGGTGAATCAGAAGAAGCAGAAGAAGGAGAAGGAGAAGATGAAGTCTGGAGGGTGAATCAGAAGAAGTAGAAGAAGGAGAAGGAGAAGGTGAAGTCTGGAGGGTGAATCAGAAGAAGCAGAAGAAGGAGAAGCAGAAGGTGAAGTCTGGAGGGTTAATCAGAAGAAGCAGAAGAAGGAGAAGGAGAAGGTGAAGTCTGGAGGGTGAATCAGAAGAAACAGAAGAAGGAGAAGGAGAAGGTGAAGTCTGGAGGGTGAATCAGAAGAAGTAGAAGAAGGAGAAGGAGAAGGTGTAGTCTGGAAGGTGAATCAGAAGAAGCAGAAGAAGGAGAAGGAGAAGGTGAAGTCTGGAGGGTGAATCAGAAGAAGCAGAAGAAGGAGAAGGAGAAGGTGAAGTCTGGAGGGTGAATCAGAAGAAACAAAAGAAGGAGAAGGAGAAGGTGAAGTCTGGAGGGTGAATCAGAAGAAGTAGAAGAAGGAGAAGGAGAAGGTGTAGTCTGGAGGGTGAATCAGAAGAAGCAGAAGAAGGAGAAGGAGAAGGTGAAGTCTGGAGGGTGAATCAGAAGAAGCAGAAGAAGGAGAAGGAGAAGGTGAAGTCTGGAGGGTGAATCAGAAGAAGCAGAAGAAGGAGAAGGAGAAGGTGAAGTCAGGAGGGTGAATCAGAAGAAGCAGAAGAAGGAGAAGGAGAAGGTGAAGTTAGGAGGGTGAATCAGAAGAAGCAGAAGAAGGAGAAGGAGCAGGTGATGTCAGGGGGATGAAGCAGAATAAGTAGAAGAAGGAGAAGGAGAAGGTGAAGTCAGGACGGTGAAGCAGAAGAAGCAGAAGAAGGAGAAGGAGAAGGTGAAGTCTGGAGGGTGAATCAGAAGAAGTAGAAGAAGGAAAAGGAGAAGGTCAAGTCTGGAGGGTGAATCAGAAGAAGTAGAAGAAGGAGAAGGAGAAGGTGAAGTCTGGAGGGTGAAGCAGAAGAAGTAGAAGAAGGAGAAGGAGAAGGTGAAGTCAGGATGGTGAATCAGAAGAAGTAGAAGAAGGAGAAGGAGAAGGTGAAGTCAGGAGGGTGAATCAGAAGAAGCAGAAGAAGGAAAAGGAGAAGGTGAAGTCTGGAGGGTGAATCAGAAGAATCAGAAGAAGGAGAAGGAGAAGGTGAAGTCTGGAGGGTGAATCAGAAGAAGCAGAAGAAAGAGAAGGAGAAGGTGAAGTCTGGAGGGTGAATCAGAAGAAGTAGAAGAAGGAGAAGGAGAAGGTGAAGTCTGGAGGGTGAATCAGAAGAAGCAGAAGAAGGAGAAGGAGAAGGTGAAGTCTGGAGGGTGAATCAGAAGAAGCAGAAGAAGGAGAAGGAGAAGGTGAAGTCTGCAGGGTGAATCAGAAGAAGCAGAAGAAGGAGAAGGAGAAGGTGAAGTCTGGAGGGTGAATCAGAAGAAGCAGAAGAAGGAGAAGGAGAAGGTGAAGTCTGGAGGGTGAATCAGAAGAAGCAGAAGAAGGAGAAGGAGAAGGTGAAGTCTGGAGGGTGAATCAGAAGAAGCAGAAGAAGGAGAAGGAGAAGGTGAAGTTAGGAGGGTGAATCAGAAGAAGCAGAAGAAGGAGAAGGAGCAGGTGATGTCAGGGGGATGAAGCAGAATAAGTAGAAGAAGGAGAAGGAGAAGGTGAAGTCAGGACGGTGAAGCAGAAGAAGCAGAAGAAGGAGAAGGAGAAGGTGAAGTCTGGAGGGTGAATCAGAAGAAGTAGAAGAAGGAAAAGGAGAAGGTCAAGTCTGGAGGGTGAATCAGAAGAAGTAGAAGAATGAGAGGGAGAAGGTGAAGTCTGGAGGGTGAAGCAGAAGAAGTAGAAGAAGGAGAAGGAGAAGGTGAAGTCAGGATGGTGAATCAGAAGAAGTAGAAGAAGGAGAAGGAGAAGGTGAAGTCAGGAGGGTGAATCAGAAGAAGCAGAAGAAGAAGAAGGAGAAGGTGAAGTCTGGAGGATGAATCAGAAGAATCAGAAGAAGGAGAAGGAGAAGGTGAAGTCTGGAGGGTGAATCAGAAGAAGCAGAAGAAAGAGAAGGAGAAGGTGAAGTCTGGAGGGTGAATCAGAAGAAGTAGAAGAAGGAGAAGGAGAAGGTGAAGTCTGGAGGGTGAATCAGAAGAAGCAGAAGAAGGAGAAGGAGAAGGTGAAGTCTGGAGGGTGAATCAGAAGAAGCAGAAGAAGGAGAAGGAGAAGGTGAAGTCTGCAGGGTGAATCAGAAGAAGCAGAAGAAGGAGAAGGAGAAGGTGAAGTCTGGAGGGTGAATCAGAAGAAGCAGAATAAGGAGAAGGAGAAGGTGAAGTCTGGAGGGTGAATCAGAAGAAGCAGAAGAAGGAGAAGGAGAAGGTGAAGTCTGGAGGGTGAATCAGAAGAAGCAGAGGAAGGAGAAGGAGAAGGTGAAGTCTGGAGGATGAATCAGAAGAAGCAGAAGAAGTAGAAGGAGAAGGTGAAGTCTGGAGGGTGAATCAGAAGAAGCAGAAGAAGGAGAAGGAGAAGGTGAAGTCTGGAGGGTGAATGAGAAGAAGCAGAATAAGGAGAAGGAGAAGGTGAAGTCTGGAGGGTGAATCAGAAGAAGCAGAAGAAGGAGAAGGAGAAGGTGAAGTCTGGAGGGTGAATCAGAAGAAGTAGAAGAAGGAGAAGGAGAAGGTGAAGTCTGGAGGGTGAAGCAGAAGAAGGAGAAGGAGAAGGTGAAGTCAGGAGGGTGAATCAGAAGAAGTAGAAGAAGGAGAAGGAGAAGGTGAAATCAGGAGGGTGAATCAGAAGAAGCAGAAGAAGGAGAAGGAGAAGGTGAAGTCTGTAGGGTGAATCAGAAGAATCAGAAGAAGGAGAAGGAGAAGGTGAAGTCTGGAGGGTGAATCAGAAGAAGCAGAAGAAAGAGAAGGAGAAGGTGAAGTCTGGAGGGTGAAGCAGAAGAAACAGAAGAAGGAGAAGGAGAAGGTGAAGACTGGAGGGTGAATCAGAAGAAGTAGAAGAAGGAGAAGGAGAAGGTGAAGTCTGGAGGGTGAATCAGAAGAAGTAGAAGAAGGAGAAGGAGAAGGTGAAGTCTGGAGGGTGAATCAGAAGAAGCAGAAGAAGGAGAAGGAGAAGGTGAAGTCTGGAGGGTGAATCAGAAGAAGCAGAAGAAGGAGAAGGAGAAGATGAAGTCTGGAGGGTGAATCAGAAGAAGTAGAAGAAGGAGAAGGAGAAGGTGAGGTCTGGAGGGTGAATCAGAAGAAGCAGAAGAAGGAGAAGGAGAAGGTGAAGTCTGGAGGGTGAATCAGAAGAAGCAGAAGAAGGAGAAGGAGAAGGTGAAGTCTGGAGGGTGAATCAGAAGAAACAGAAGAAGGAGAAGGAGAAGGTGAAGTCTGGAGGGTGAATCAGAAGAAGTAGAAGAAGGAGAAGGAGAAGGTGTAGTCTGGAAGGTGAATCAGAAGAAGCAGAAGAAGGAGAAGGAGAAGGTGAAGTCTGGAGGGTGAATCAGAAGAAGCAGAAGAAGGAGAAGGAGAAGGTGAAGTCTGGAGGGTGAATCAGAAGAAGCAGAAGAAGGAGAAGGAGAAGGTGAAGTCAGGAGGGTGAATCAGAAGAAGCAGAAGAAGGAGAAGGAGAAGGTGAAGTTAGGAGGGTGAATCAGAAGAAGCAGAAGAAGGAGAAGGAGCAGGTGATGTCAGGGGGATGAAGCAGAATAAGTAGAAGAAGGAGAAGGAGAAGATGAAGTCTGGAGGGTGAATCAGAAGAAGTAGAAGAAGGAGAAGGAGAAGGTGAGGTCTGGAGGGTGTATCAGAAGAAGCAGAAGAAGGAGAAGGAGAAGATGAAGTCTGGAGGGTGAATCAGAAGAAGTAGAAGAAGGAGAAGGAGAAGGTGAGGTCTGGAGGGTGAATCAGAAGAAGCAGAAGAAGGAGAAGGAGAAGGTGAAGTCTGGAGGGTGAATCAGAAGAAGCAGAAGAAGGAGAAGGAGAAGGTGAAGTCTGGAGGGTGAATCCGAAGAAACAGAAGAAGGAGAAGGAGAAGGTGAAGTCTGGAGGGTGAATCAGAAGAAGTAGAAGAAGGAGAAGGAGAAGGTGTAGTCTGGAGGGTGAATCAGAAGAAGCAGAAGAAGGAGAAGGAGAAGGTGATGTCAGGGGGATGAAGCAGAATAAGTAGAAGAAGGAGAAGGAGAAGGTGAAGTCAGGACGGTGAAGCAGAAGAAGCAGAAGAAGGAGAAGGAGAAGGTGAAGTCTGGAGGGTGAATCAGAAGAAGTAGAAGAAGGAAAAGGAGAAGGTCAAGTCTGGAGGGTGAATCAGAAGAAGTAGAAGAAGGAGAAGGAGAAGGTGAAGTCTGGAGGGTGAAGCAGAAGAAGTAGAAGAAGGAGAAGGAGAAGGTGAAGTCAGGATGGTGAATCAGAAGAAGTAGAAGAAGGAGAAGGAGAAGGTGAAGTCAGGAGGGTGAATCAGAAGAAGCAGAAGAAGGAGAAGGAGAAGGTGAAGTCTGGAGGGTGAATCAGAAGAAGCAGAAGAAGGAGAAGGAGAAGGTGAAGTCTGGAGGGTGAATCAGAAGAAGCAGAATAAGAAGGAGAAGGTGAAGTCTGGAGGGTGAATCAGAAGAAGCAGAAGAAGGAGAAGGAGAAGGTGAAGTCTGGAGGGTGAATCAGAAGACGCAGAAGAAGGAGAAGGCGAAGATGAAGTCTGGAGGGTGAATCAGAAGAAGTAGAAGAAGGAGAAGGAGAAGGTGAGGTCTGGAGGGTGAATCAGAAGAAGCAGAAAAAGGAGAAGGAGAAGGTGAAGTCTGGAGGGTGAATCAGAAGAAGCAGAAGAAGGAGAAGGAGAAGGTGAAGTCTGGAGGGTGAATCAGAAGAAGCAGAAGAAGGAGAAGGAGAAGGTGAGGTCAGGAGGGTGAATCAGAAGAAGCAGAAGAAGGAGAAGGAGAAGGTGAAATTAGGAGGGTGAATCAGAAGAAGCAGAAGAAGGAGAAGGAGATGTTGAAGTCAGGGGGGTGAAGCAGAAGAAGCAGAAGAAGGAGAAGGAGAAGGTGAAGTCAGGAAGGTGAAGCAGAAGAAGCAGAAGAAGGAGAAGGAGAAGGTGAAGTCTGGAGGGCGCAGCAGAAGAAGCAGAAGAAGTAGAAGGAGAAGGTGAAGACTGGAGGGTGAATCAGAAGAAGTAGAAGAAGGAGAAGGAGAAGGTGAAGTCTGGAGGGTGAATCAGAAGAAGTAGAAGAAGGAGAAGGAGAAGGTGAAGTCTGGAGGGTGAATCAGAAGAAGCAGAAGAAGGAGAAGGAGAAGGTGAGGTGAGGAGGGTGAATCAGAAGAAGCAGAAGAAGGAGAAGGAGAAGGTGAAATTAGGAGGGTGAATCAGAAGAAGCAGAAGAAGGAGAAGGAGATGTTGAAGTCAGGGGGGTGAAGCAGAAGAAGCAGAAGAAGGAGAAGGAGAAGGTGAAGTCGGGAAGGTGAAGCAGAAGAAGCAGAAGAAGGAGAAGGAGAAGGTGAAGTCTGGAGGGCGCAGCAGAAGAAGTAGAAGAAGTAGAAGGAGAAGGTGAAGACTGGAGGGTGAATCAGAAGTAGTAGAAGAAGGAGAAGGAGAAGGTGAAGACTGGAGGGTGAATCAGAAGAAGTAGAAGAAGGAGAAGGAGAAGGTGAAGTCTGGAGGGTGAATCAGAAGAAGCAGAAGAAGGAGAAGGAGAAGGTTAAGTCTGGAGGGTGAATCAGAAGAAGCAGAAGAAGGAGAAGAAGAAGGTGAAGTCTGGAGGGTGAATCAGAAGAAGCAGAAGAAGGAGAAGGAGAAGATGAAGTCTGGAGGGTGAATCAGAAGAAGTAGAAGAAGGAGAAGGAGAAGGTGAGGTCTGGAGGGTGAATCAGAAGAAGCAGAAGAAGGAGAAGGAGAAGGTGAAGTCAGGAGGGTGAATCAGAAGAAGCAGAAGAAGGAGAAGGAGAAGGTGAAGTTAGGAGGGTGAATCAGAAGAAGCAGAAGAAGGAGAAGGAGAAGGTGAAGTCTGGAGGGTGAATCAGAAGAAGCAGAAGAAGGAGAAGGAGAAGGTGAAGTCTGGAGGGTGAATCAGAAGAAGCAGAATAAGAAGGAGAAGGAGAAGTCTGGACGGTGAATCAGAAGAAGCAGAAGAAGGAGAAGGAGAAGGTGAAGTCTGGAGGGTGAATCAGAAGAAGCAGAATAAGAAGGAGAAGGTGAAGTCTGGAGGGTGAATCAGAAGAAGCAGAAGAAGGAGAAGGAGAAGGTGAAGTCAGGGGGGTGAAGCAGAAGAAGCAGAAGAAGGAGAAGGAGAAGGTGAAGTCAGGAAGGTGAAGCAGAAGAAGCAGAAGAAGGAGAAGGAGAAGGTGAAGTCTGGAGGGCGCAGCAGAAGAAGCAGAAGAAGTAGAAGGAGAAGGTGAAGACTGGAGGGTGAATCAGAAGAAGTAGAAGAAGGAGAAGGAGAAGGTGAAGTCTGGAGGGTGAATCAGAAGAAGTAGAAGAAGGAGAAGGAGAAGGTGAAGTCTGGAGGGTGAATCAGAAGAAGCAGAAGAAGGAGAAGGAGAAGGTGAAGTCTGGAGGGTGAATCAGAAGAAGTAGAAGAAGGAGAAGGAGAAGGTGAAGTCTGGAGGGTGAATCAGAAGAAGTAGAAGAAGGAGAAGGAGAAGGTGAAGTCTGGAGGGTGAATCAGAAGAAGCAGAAGAAGGAGAAGGAGAAGGTGAAGTCTGGAGGGTGAATCAGAAGAAGCAGAAGAAGGAGAAGGAGAAGATGAAGTCTGGAGGGTGAATCAGAAGAAGTAGAAGAAGGAGAAGGAGAAGGTGAGGTCTGGAGGGTGAATCAGAAGAAGCAGAAGAAGGAGAAGGAGAAGGTGAAGTCAGGAGGGTGAATCAGAAGAAGCAGAAGAAGGAGAAGGAGAAGGTGAAGTTAGGAGGGTGAATCAGAAGAAGCAGAAGAAGGAGAAGGAGCAGGTGATGTCAGGGGGATGAAGCAGAATAAGTAGAAGAAGGAGAAGGAGAAGATGAAGTCTGGAGGGTGAATCAGAAGAAGTAGAAGAAGGAGAAGGAGAAGGTGAGGTCTGGAGGGTGTATCAGAAGAAGCAGAAGAAGGAGAAGGAGAAGATGAAGTCTGGAGGGTGAATCAGAAGAAGTAGAAGAAGGAGAAGGAGAAGGTGAGGTCTGGAGGGTGAATCAGAAGAAGCAGAAGAAGGAGAAGGAGAAGGTGAAGTCTGGAGGGTGAATCAGAAGAAGCAGAAGAAGGAGAAGGAGAAGGTGAAGTCTGGAGGGTGAATCAGAAGAAACAGAAGAAGGAGAAGGAGAAGGTGAAGTCTGGAGGGTGAATCAGAAGAAGTAGAAGAAGGAGAAGGAGAAGGTGTAGTCTGGAGGGTGAATCAGAAGAAGCAGAAGAAGGAGAAGGAGAAGGTGATGTCAGGGGGATGAAGCAGAATACGTAGAAGAAGGAGAAGGAGAAGGTGAAGTCAGGACGGTGAAGCAGAAGAAGCAGAAGAAGGAGAAGGAGAAGGTGAAGTCTGGAGGGTGAATCAGAAGAAGTAGAAGAAGGAAAAGGAGAAGGTCAAGTCTGGAGGGTGAATCAGAAGAAGTAGAAGAAGGAGAAGGAGAAGGTGAAGTCTGGAGGGTGAAGCAGAAGAAGTAGAAGAAGGAGAAGGAGAAGGTGAAGTCAGGATGGTGAATCAGAAGAAGTAGAAGAAGGAGAAGGAGAAGGTGAAGTCAGCAGGGTGAATCAGAAGAAGCAGAAGAAGGAGAAGGAGAAGGTGAAGTCTGGAGGGTGAATCAGAAGAAGCAGAAGAAGGAGAAGGAGAAGGTGAAGTCTGGAGGGTGAATCAGAAGAAGCAGAATAAGAAGGAGAAGGTGAAGTCTGGAGGGTGAATCAGAAGAAGCAGAAGAAGGAGAAGGAGAAGGTAAAGTCTGGAGGGTGAATCAGAAGAAGTAGAAGAAGGAGAAGGAGAAGGTGTAGTCTGGAAGGTGAATCAGAAGAAGCAGAAGAAGGAGAAGGAGAAGGTGAAGTCTGGAGGGTGAATCAGAAGAAGCAGAAGAAGGAGAAGGAGAAGGTGAAGTCTGGAGGGTGAATCAGAAGAAGCAGAAGAAGGAGAAGGAGAAGGTGAAGTCAGGAGGGTGAATCAGAAGAAGCAGAAGAAGGAGAAGGAGAAGGTGAAGTTAGGAGGGTGAATCAGAAGAAGCAGAAGAAGGAGAAGGAGCAGGTGATGTCAGGGGGATGAAGCAGAATAAGTAGAAGAAGGAGAAGGAGAAGATGAAGTCTGGAGGGTGAATCAGAAGAAGTAGAAGAAGGAGAAGGAGAAGGTGAGGTCTGGAGGGTGTATCAGAAGAAGCAGAAGAAGGAGAAGGAGAAGATGAAGTCTGGAGGGTGAATCAGAAGAAGTAGAAGAAGGAGAAGGAGAAGGTGAGGTCTGGAGGGTGAATCAGAAGAAGCAGAAGAAGGAGAAGGAGAAGGTGAAGTCTGGAGGGTGAATCAGAAGAAGCAGAAGAAGGAGAAGGAGAAGGTGAAGTCTGGAGGGTGAATCAGAAGAAACAGAAGAAGGAGAAGGAGAAGGTGAAGTCTGGAGGGTGAATCAGAAGAAGTAGAAGAAGGAGAAGGAGAAGGTGTAGTCTGGAGGGTGAATCAGAAGAAGCAGAAGAAGGAGAAGGAGAAGGTGATGTCAGGGGGATGAAGCAGAATAAGTAGAAGAAGGAGAAGGAGAAGGTGAAGTCAGGACGGTGAAGCAGAAGAAGCAGAAGAAGGAGAAGGAGAAGGTGAAGTCTGGAGGGTGAATCAGAAGAAGTAGAAGAAGGAAAAGGAGAAGGTCAAGTCTGGAGGGTGAATCAGAAGAAGTAGAAGAAGGAGAAGGAGAAGGTGAAGTCTGGAGGGTGAAGCAGAAGAAGTAGAAGAAGGAGAAGGAGAAGGTGAAGTCAGGATGGTGAATCAGAAGAAGTAGAAGAAGGAGAAGGAGAAGGTGAAGTCAGGAGGGTGAATCAGAAGAAGCAGAAGAAGGAGAAGGAGAAGGTGAAGTCTGGAGGGTGAATCAGAAGAAGCAGAAGAAGGAGAAGGAGAAGGTGAAGTCTGGAGGGTGAATCAGAAGAAGCAGAATAAGAAGGAGAAGGTGAAGTCTGGAGGGTGAATCAGAAGAAGCAGAAGAAGGAGAAGGAGAAGGTGAAGTCTGGAGGGTGAATCAGAAGAAGCAGAAGAAGGAGAAGGCGAAGATGAAGTCTGGAGGGTGAATCAGAAGAAGTAGAAGAAGGAGAAGGAGAAGGTGAGGTCTGGAGGGTGAATCAGAAGAAGCAGAAAAAGGAGAAGGAGAAGGTGAAGTCTGGAGGGTGAATCAGAAGAAGCAGAAGAAGGAGAAGGAGAAGGTGAAGTCTGGAGGGTGAATCAGAAGAAGCAGAAGAAGGAGAAGGAGAAGGTGAGGTCAGGAGGGTGAATCAGAAGAAGCAGAAGAAGGAGAAGGAGAAGGTGAAATTAGGAGGGTGAATCAGAAGAAGCAGAAGAAGGAGAAGGAGATGTTGAAGTCAGGGGGGTGAAGCAGAAGAAGCAGAAGAAGGAGAAGGAGAAGGTGAAGTCAGGAAGGTGAAGCAGAAGAAGCAGAAGAAGGAGAAGGAGAAGGTGAAGTCTGGAGGGCGCAGCAGAAGAAGCAGAAGAAGTAGAAGGAGAAGGTGAAGACTGGAGGGTGAATCAGAAGAAGTAGAAGAAGGAGAAGGAGAAGGTGAAGTCTGGAGGGTGAATCAGAAGAAGTAGAAGAAGGAGAAGGAGAAGGTGAAGTCTGGAGGGTGAATCAGAAGAAGCAGAAGAAGGAGAAGGAGAAGGTGAGGTGAGGAGGGTGAATCAGAAGAAGCAGAAGAAGGAGAAGGAGAAGGTGAAATTAGGAGGGTGAATCAGAAGAAGCAGAAGAAGGAGAAGGAGATGTTGAAGTCAGGGGGGTGAAGCAGAAGAAGCAGAAGAAGGAGAAGGAGAAGGTGAAGTCAGGAAGGTGAAGCAGAAGAAGCAGAAGAAGGAGAAGGAGAAGGTGAAGTCTGGAGGGCGCAGCAGAAGAAGCAGAAGAAGTAGAAGGAGAAGGTGAAGACTGGAGGGTGAATCAGAAGAAGTAGAAGAAGGAGAAGGAGAAGGTGAAGACTGGAGGGTGAATCAGAAGAAGTAGAAGAAGGAGAAGGAGAAGGTGAAGTCTGGAGGGTGAATCAGAAGAAGCAGAAGAAGGAGAAGGAGAAGGTTAAGTCTGGAGGGTGAATCAGAAGAAGCAGAAGAAGGAGAAGAAGAAGGTGAAGTCTGGAGGGTGAATCAGAAGAAGCAGAAGAAGGAGAAGGAGAAGATGAAGTCTGGAGGGTGAATCAGAAGAAGTAGAAGAAGGAGAAGGAGAAGGTGAGGTCTGGAGGGTGAATCAGAAGAAGCAGAAGAAGGAGAAGGAGAAGGTGAAGTCAGGAGGGTGAATCAGAAGAAGCAGAAGAAGGAGAAGGAGAAGGTGAAGTTAGGAGGGTGAATCAGAAGAAGCAGAAGAAGGAGAAGGAGAAGGTGAAGTCTGGAGGGTGAATCAGAAGAAGCAGAAGAAGGAGAAGGAGAAGGTGAAGTCTGGAGGGTGAATCAGAAGAAGCAGAATAAGAAGGAGAAGGAGAAGTCTGGACGGTGAATCAGAAGAAGCAGAAGAAGGAGAAGGAGAAGGTGAAGTCTGGAGGGTGAATCAGAAGAAGCAGAATAAGAAGGAGAAGGTGAAGTCTGGAGGGTGAATCAGAAGAAGCAGAAGAAGGAGAAGGAGAAGGTGAAGTCAGGGGGGTGAAGCAGAAGAAGCAGAAGAAGGAGAAGGAGAAGGTGAAGTCAGGAAGGTGAAGCAGAAGAAGCAGAAGAAGGAGAAGGAGAAGGTGAAGTCTGGAGGGCGCAGCAGAAGAAGCAGAAGAAGTAGAAGGAGAAGGTGAAGACTGGAGGGTGAATCAGAAGAAGTAGAAGAAGGAGAAGGAGAAGGTGAAGTCTGGAGGGTGAATCAGAAGAAGTAGAAGAAGGAGAAGGAGAAGGTGAAGTCTGGAGGGTGAATCAGAAGAAGCAGAAGAAGGAGAAGGAGAAGGTGAAGTCTGGAGGGTGAATCAGAAGAAGTAGAAGAAGGAGAAGGAGAAGGTGAAGTCTGGAGGGTGAATCAGAAGAAGTAGAAGAAGGAGAAGGAGAAGGTGAAGTCTGGAGGGTGAATCAGAAGAAGCAGAAGAAGGAGAAGGAGAAGGTGAAGTCTGGAGGGTGAATCAGAAGAAGCAGAAGAAGGAGAAGGAGAAGATGAAGTCTGGAGGGTGAATCAGAAGAAGTAGAAGAAGGAGAAGGAGAAGGTGAGGTCTGGAGGTTGAATCAGAAGAAGCAGAAGAAGGAGAAGGAGAAGGTGAAGTCTGGAGGGTGAATCAGAAGAAGCAGAAGAAGGAGAAGGAGAAGGTGAAGTCTGGAGGGTGAATCAGAAGAAACAGAAGAAGGAGAAGGAGAAGGTGAAGTCTGGAGGGTGAATCAGAAGAAGTAGAAGAAGGAGAAGGAGAAGGTGTAGTCTGGAAGGTGAATCAGAAGAAGCAGAAGAAGGAGAAGGAGAAGGTGAAGTCTGGAGGGTGAATCAGAAGAAGCAGAAGAAGGAGAAGGAGAAGGTGAAGTCTGGAGGGTGAATCAGAAGAAGCAGAAGAAGGAGAAGGAGAAGGTGAAGTCAGGAGGGTGAATCAGAAGAAGCAGAAGAAGGAGAAGGAGAAGGTGAAGTTAGGAGGGTGAATCAGAAGAAGCAGAAGAAGGAGAAGGAGCAGGTGATGTCAGGGGGATGAAGCAGAATAAGTAGAAGAAGGAGAAGGAGAAGATGAAGTCTGGAGGGTGAATCAGAAGAAGTAGAAGAAGGAGAAGGAGAAGGTGAGGTCTGGAGGGTGTATCAGAAGAAGCAGAAGAAGGAGAAGGAGAAGATGAAGTCTGGAGGGTGAATCAGAAGAAGTAGAAGAAGGAGAAGGAGAAGGTGAGGTCTGGAGGGTGAATCAGAAGAAGCAGAAGAAGGAGAAGGAGAAGGTGAAGTCTGGAGGGTGAATCAGAAGAAGCAGAAGAAGGAGAAGGAGAAGGTGAAGTCTGGAGGGTGAATCAGAAGAAGTAGAAGAAGGAGAAGGAGAAGGTGTAGTCTGGAAGGTGAATCAGAAGAAGCAGAAGAAGGAGAAGGAGAAGGTGAAGTCTGGAGGGTGAATCAGAAGAAGCAGAAGAAGGAGAATGAGAAGGTGAAGTCTGGAGGGTGAATCAGAAGAAGCAGAAGAAGGAGAAGGAGAAGGTGAAGTCAGGAGGGTGAATCAGAAGAAGCAGAAGAAGGAGAAGGAGAAGGTGAAGTTAGGAGGGTGAATCAGAAGAAGCAGAAGAAGGAGAAGGAGCAGGTGATGTCAGGGGGATGAAGCAGAATAAGTAGAAGAAGGAGAAGGAGAAGATGAAGTCTGGAGGGTGAATCAGAAGAAGTAGAAGAAGGAGAAGGAGAAGGTGAGGTCTGGAGGGTGTATCAGAAGAAGCAGAAGAAGGAGAAGGAGAAGATGAAGTCTGGAGGGTGAATCAGAAGAAGTAGAAGAAGGAGAAGGAGAAGGTGAGGTCTGGAGGGTGAATCAGAAGAAGCAGAAGAAGGAGAAGGAGAAGGTGAAGTCTGGAGGGTGAATCAGAAGAAGCAGAAGAAGGAGAAGGAGAAGGTGAAGTCTGGAGGGTGAATCAGAAGAAACAGAAGAAGGAGAAGGAGAAGGTGAAGTCTGGAGGGTGAATCAGAAGAAGTAGAAGAAGGAGAAGGAGAAGGTGTAGTCTGGAGGGTGAATCAGAAGAAGCAGAAGAAGGAGAAGGAGAAGGTAATGTCAGGGGGATGAAGCAGAATACGTAGAAGAAGGAGAAGGAGAAGGTGAAGTCAGGACGGTGAAGCAGAAGAAGCAGAAGAAGGAGAAGGAGAAGGTGAAGTCTGGAGGGTGAATCAGAAGAAGTAGAAGAAGGAAAAGGAGAAGGTCAAGTCTGGAGGGTGAATCAGAAGAAGTAGAAGAAGGAGAAGGAGAAGGTGAAGTCTGGAGGGTGAAGCAGAAGAAGTAGAAGAAGGAGAAGGAGAAGGTGAAGTCAGGATGGTGAATCAGAAGAAGTAGAAGAAGGAGAAGGAGAAGGTGAAGTCAGGAGGGTGAATCAGAAGAAGCAGAAGAAGGAGAAGGAGAAGGTGAAGTCTGGAGGGTGAATCAGAAGAAGCAGAAGAAGGAGAAGGAGAAGGTGAAGTCTGGAGGGTGAATCAGAAGAAGCAGAATAAGAAGGAGAAGGTGAAGTCTGGAGGGTGAATCAGAAGAAGCAGAAGAAGGAGAAGGAGAAGGTGAAGTCTGGAGGGTGAATCAGAAGAAGCAGAAGAAGGAGAAGGCGAAGATGAAGTCTGGAGGGTGAATCAGAAGAAGTAGAAGAAGGAGAAGGAGAAGGTGAGGTCTGGAGGGTGAATCAGAAGAAGCAGAAAAAGGAGAAGGAGAAGGTGAAGTCTGGAGGGTGAATCAGAAGAAGCAGAAGAAGGAGAAGGAGAAGGTGAAGTCTGGAGGGTGAATCAGAAGAAGCAGAAGAAGGAGAAGGAGAAGGTGAGGTCAGGAGGGTGAATCAGAAGAAGCAGAAGAAGGAGAAGGAGAAGGTGAAATTAGGAGGGTGAATCAGAAGAAGCAGAAGAAGGAGAAGGAGATGTTGAAGTCAGGGGGGTGAAGCAGAAGAAGCAGAAGAAGGAGAAGGAGAAGGTGAAGTCAGGAAGGTGAAGCAGAAGAAGCAGAAGAAGGAGAAGGAGAAGGTGAAGTCTGGAGGGCGCAGCAGAAGAAGCAGAAGAAGTAGAAGGAGAAGGTGAAGACTGGAGGGTGAATCAGAAGAAGTAGAAGAAGGAGAAGGAGAAGGTGAAGTCTGGAGGGTGAATCAGAAGAAGTAGAAGAAGGAGAAGGAGAAGGTGAAGTCTGGAGGGTGAATCAGAAGAAGCAGAAGAAGGAGAAGGAGAAGGTGAGGTGAGGAGGGTGAATCAGAAGAAGCAGAAGAAGGAGAAGGAGAAGGTGAAATTAGGAGGGTGAATCAGAAGAAGCAGAAGAAGGAGAAGGAGATGTTGAAGTCAGGGGGGTGAAGCAGAAGAAGCAGAAGAAGGAGAAGGAGAAGGTGAAGTCAGGAAGGTGAAGCAGAAGAAGCAGAAGAAGGAGAAGGAGAAGGTGAAGTCTGGAGGGCGCAGCAGAAGAAGCAGAAGAAGTAGAAGGAGAAGGTGAAGACTGGAGGGTGAATCAGAAGAAGTAGAAGAAGGAGAAGGAGAAGGTGAAGTCTGGAGAGTGAATCAGAAGAAGTAGAAGAAGGAGAAGGAGAAGGTGAAGTCTGGAGGGTGAATCAGAAGAAGCAGAAGAAGGAGAAGGAGAAGGTTAAGTCTGGAGGGTGAATCAGAAGAAGCAGAAGAAGGAGAAGAAGAAGGTGAAGTCTGGAGGGTGAATCAGAAGAAGCAGAAGAAGGAGAAGGAGAAGATGAAGTCTGGAGGGTGAATCAGAAGAAGTAGAAGAAGGAGAAGGAGAAGGTGAGGTCTGGAGGGTGAATCAGAAGAAGCAGAAGAAGGAGAAGGAGAAGGTGAAGTCAGGAGGGTGAATCAGAAGAAGCAGAAGAAGGAGAAGGAGAAGGTGAAGTTAGGAGGGTGAATCAGAAGAAGCAGAAGAAGGAGAAGGAGAAGGTGAAGTCTGGAGGGTGAATCAGAAGAAGCAGAAGAAGGAGAAGGAGAAGGTGAAGTCTGGAGGGTGAATCAGAAGAAGCAGAATAAGAAGGAGAAGGTGAAGTCTGGAGGGTGAATCAGAAGAAGCAGAAGAAGGAGAAGGAGAAGGTGAAGTCTGGAGGGTGAATCAGAAGAAGCAGAATAAGAAGGAGAAGGTGAAGTCTGGAGGGTGAATCAGAAGAAGCAGAAGAAGGAGAAGGAGAAGGTGAAGTCAGGGGGGTGAAGCAGAAGAAGCAGAAGAAGGAGAAGGAGAAGGTGAAGTCAGGAAGGTGAAGCAGAAGAAGCAGAAGAAGGAGAAGGAGAAGGTAAAGTCTGGAGGGCGCAGCAGAAGAAGCAGAAGAAGTAGAAGGAGAAGGTGAAGACTGGAGGGTGAATCAGAAGAAGTAGAAGAAGGAGAAGGAGAAGGTGAAGTCTGGAGGGTGAATCAGAAGAAGCAGAAGAAGGAGAAGGAGAAGGTGAAGTCTGGAGGGTGAATCAGAAGAAGCAGAAGAAGGAGAAGAAGAAGGTGAAGTCTGGAGGGTGAATCAGAAGAAGTAGAAGAAGGAGAAGGAGAAGGTGAGGTCTGGAGGGTGAATCAGAAGAAGTAGAAGAAGGAGAAGGAGAAGGTGAGGTCTGGAGGGTGAATCAGAAGAAGCAGAAGAAGGAGAAGGAGAAGGTGAAGTCAGGAGGGTGAATCAGAAGAAGCAGAAGAAGGAGAAGGAGAAGGTGAAGTTAGGAGGGTGAATCAGAAGAAGCAGAAGAAGGAGAAGGAGAAGGTGAAGTCTGGAGGGTGAATCAGAAGAAGCAGAAGAAGGAGAAGGAGAAGGTGAAGTCTGGAGGGTGAATCAGAAGAAGCAGAATAAGAAGGAGAAGGTGAAGTCTGGAGGGTGAATCAGAAGAAGCAGAAGAAGGAGAAGGAGAAGGTGAAGTCTGGAGGGTGAATCAGAAGAAGCAGAATAAGAAGGAGAAGGTGAAGTCTGGAGGGTGAATCAGAAGAAGCAGAAGAAGGAGAAGGAGAAGGTGAAGTCTGGAGGGTGAATCAGAAGAAGCAGAAGAAGGAGAAGGCGAAGATGAAGTCTGGAGGGTGAATCAGAAGAAGTAGAAGAAGGAGAAGGAGAAGGTGAGGTCTGGAGGGTGAATCAGAAGAAGCAGAAAAAGGAGAAGGAGAAGGTGAAGTCTGGAGGGTGAATCAGAAGAAGCAGAAGAAGGAGAAGGAGAAGGTGAAGTCTGGAGGGTGAATCAGAAGAAGCAGAAGAAGGAGAAGGAGAAGGTGAGGTCAGGAGGGTGAATCAGAAGAAGCAGAAGAGGAGAAGGAGAAGGTGAAATTAGGAGGGTGAATCAGAAGAAGCAGAAGAAGGAGAAGGAGATGTTGAAGTCAGGGGGGTGAAGCAGAAGAAGCAGAAGAAGGAGAAGGAGAAGGTGAAGTCAGGAAGGTGAAGCAGAAGAAGCAGAAGAAGGAGAAGGAGAAGGTGAAGTCTGGAGGGCGCAGCAGAAGAAGCAGAAGAAGTAGAAGGAGAAGGTGAAGACTGGAGGGTGAATCAGAAGAAGTAGAAGAAGGAGAAGGAGAAGGTGAAGTCTGGAGGGTGAATCAGAAGAAGTAGAAGAAGGAGAAGGAGAAGGTGAAGTCTGGAGGGTGAATCAGAAGAAGCAGAAGAAGGAGAAGGAGAAGGTGAAGTCTGGAGGGTGAATCAGAAGAAGCAGAAGAAGGAGAAGGAGAAGGTGAAGTCTGGAGGGTGAATCAGAAGAAGCAGAAGAAGGAGAAGGAGAAGGTGAAGTCTGGAGGGTGAATCAGAAGAAACAGAAAAAGGAGAAGGAGAAGGTGAAGTCTGGAGGGTGAATCAGAAGAAACAAAAGAAGGAGAAGGAGAAGGTGAAGTCTGGAGGGTGAATCAGAAGAAGTAGAAGAAGGAGAAGGAGAAGGTGTAGTCTGGTGGGTGAATCAGAAGAAGCAGAAGAAGGAGAAGGAGAAGGTGAAGTCTGGAGGGTGAATCAGAAGAAGCAGAAGAAGGAGAAGGAGAAGGTGAAGTCTGGAGGGTGAATCAGAAGAAGCAGAAGAAGGAGAAGGAGAAGGTGAAGTCAGGAGGGTGTATCAGAAGAAGCAGAAGAAGGAGAAGGAGAAGGTGAAGTTAGGAGGGTGAATCAGAAGAAGCAGAAGAAGGAGAAGGAGCAGGTGATGTCAGGGGGATGAAGCAGAATAAGTAGAAGAAGGAGAAGGAGAAGGTGAAGTCAGGACGGTGAAGCAGAAGAAGCAGAAGAAGGAGAAGGAGAAGGTGAAGTCTGGAGGGTGAATCAGAAGAAGTAGAAGAAGGAAAAGGAGAAGGTCAAGTCTGGAGGGTGAATCAGAAGAAGTAGAAGAAGGAGAAGGAGAAGGTGAAGTCTGGAGGGTGAAGCAGAAGAAGTAGAAGAAGGAGAAGGAGAAGGTGAAGTCAGGATGGTGAATCAGAAGAAGTAGAAGAAGGAGAAGGAGAAGGTGAAGTCAGGAGGGTGAATCAGAAGAAGCAGAAGAAGGAGAAGGAGAAGGTGAAGTCTGGAGGGTGAATCAGAAGAATCAGAAGAAGGAGAAGGAGAAGGTGAAGTCTGGAGGGTGAATCAGAAGAAGCAGAAGAAAGAGAAGGAGAAGGTGAAGTCTGGAGGGTGAATCAGAAGAAGTAGAAGAAGGAGAAGGAGAAGGTGAAGTCTGGAGGGTGAATCAGAAGAAGCAGAAGAAGGAGAAGGAGAAGGTGAAGTCTGGAGGGTGAATAAGAAGAAGCAGAAGAAGGAGAAGGAGAAGGTGAAGTCTGCAGGGTGAATCAGAAGAAGCAGAAGAAGGAGAAGGAGAAGGTGAAGTCTGGAGGGTGAATCAGAAGAAACAGAAGAAGGAGAAGGAGAAGGTGAAGTCTGGAGGGTGAATCAGAAGAAGCAGAAGAAGGAGAAGGAGAAGGTGTAGTCTGGAGGGTGAATCAGAAGAAGCAGAAGAAGGAGAAGGAGAAGGTGAAGTCTGGAGGGTGAATCAGAAGAGCAGAAGAAGGAGAAGGAGAAGGTGAAGTCTGGAGGGTGAATCAGAAGAAGCAGAAGAAGGAGAAGGAGAAGGTGAAGTCAGGAGGGTGAATCAGAAGAAGCAGAAGAAGGAGAAGGAGAAGGTGAAGTTAGGAGGGTGAATCAGAAGAAGCAGAAGAAGGAGAAGGAGCAGGTGATGTCAGGGGGATGAAGCAGAATAAGTAGAAGAAGGAGAAGGAGAAGGTGAAGTCAGGACGGTGAAGCAGAAGAAGCAGAAGAAGGAGAAGGAGAAGGTGAAGTCTGGAGGGTGAATCAGAAGAAGTAGAAGAAGGAAAAGGAGAAGGTCAAGTCTGGAGGATGAATCAGAATAAGTAGAAGAAGGAGAAGGAGAAGGTGAAGTCTGGAGGGTGAAGCAGAAGAAGTAGAAGAAGGAGAAGGAGAAGGTGAAGTCAGGATGGTGAATCAGAAGAAGTAGAAGAAGGAGAAGGAGAAGGTGAAGTCAGGAGGGTGAATCAGAAGAAGCAGAAGAAGGAGAAGGAGAAGGTGAAGTCTGGAGGGTGAATCAGAAGAATCAGAAGAAGGAGAAGGAGAAGGTGAAGTCTGGAGGGTGAATCAGAAGAAGAAGAAGAAAGAGAAGGAGAAGGTGAAGTCTGGAGGGTGAATCAGAAGAAGTAGAAGAAGGAGAAGGAGAAGGTGAAGTCTGGAGGGTGAATCAGAAGAAGCAGAAGAAGGAGAAGGAGAAGGTGAAGTCTGGAGGGTGAATCAGAAGAAGCAGAAGAAGGAGAAGGAGAAGGTGAAGTCTGCAGGGTATATCAGAAGAAGCAGAAGAAGGAGAAGGAGAAGGTGAAGTCTGGAGGGTGAATCAGAAGAAGCAGAATAAGGAGAAGGAGAAGGTGAAGTCTGGAGGGTGAATCAGAAGAAGCAGAAGAAGGAGAAGGAGAAGGTGAAGTCTGGAGGGTGAATCAGAAGAAGCAGAGGAAGGAGAAGGAGAAGGTGAAGTCTGGAGGGTGAATCAGAAGAAGCAGAAGAAGTAGAAGGAGAAGGTGAAGTCTGGAGGGTGAATCAGAAGAAGCAGAAGAAGGAGAAGGAGAAGGTGAAGTCTGGAGGGTGAATGAGAAGAAGCAGAATAAGGAGAAGGAGAAGGTGAAGTCTGGAGGGTGAATCAGAAGAAGCAGAAGAAGGAGAAGGAGAAGGTGAAGTCTGGAGGGTGAATCAGAAGAAGTAGAAGAAGGAGAAGGAGAAGGTGAAGTCTGGAGGGTGAAGCAGAAGAAGGAGAAGGAGAAGGTGAAGTCAGGAGGGTGAATCAGAAGAAGTAGAAGAAGGAGAAGGAGAAGGTGAAATCAGGAGGGTGAATCAGAAGAAGCAGAAGAAGGAGAAGGAGAAGGTGAAGTCTGTAGGGTGAATCAGAAGAATCAGAAGAAGGAGAAGGAGAAGGTGAAGTCTGGAGGGTGAATCAGAAGAAGCAGAAGAAAGAGAAGGAGAAGGTGAAGTCTGGAGGGTGAAGCAGAAGAAACAGAAGAAGGAGAAGGAGAAGGTGAAGACTGGAGGGTGAATCAGAAGAAGTAGAAGAAGGAGAAGGAGAAGGTGAAGTCTGGAGGGTGAATCAGAAGAAGTAGAAGAAGGAGAAGGAGAAGGTGAAGTCTGGAGGGTGAATCAGAAGAAGCAGAAGAAGGAGAAAGAGAAGGTGAAGTCTGGAGGGTGAATCAGAAGAAGCAGAAGAAGGAGAAGGAGAAGATGAAGTCTGGAGGGTGAATCAGAAGAAGTAGAAGAAGGAGAAGGAGAAGGTGAGGTCTGGAGGGTGAATCAGAAGAAGCAGAAGAAGGAGAAGGAGAAGGTGAAGTCTGGAGGGTGAATCTGAAGAAGCAGAAGAAGGAGAAGGAGAAGGTGAAGTCTGGAGGGTGAATCAGAAGAAACAGAAGAAGGAGAAGGAGAAGGTGAAGTCTGGAGGGTGAATCAGAAGAAGTAGAAGAAGGAGAAGGAGAAGGTGTAGTCTGGAAGGTGAATCAGAAGAAGCAGAAGAAGGAGAAGGAGAAGGTGAAGTCTGGAGGGTGAATCAGAAGAAGCAGAAGAAGGAGAAGGAGAAGGTGAAGTCTGGAGGGTGAATCAGAAGAATCAGAAGAAGGAGAAGGAGAAGGTGAAGTCTGGAGGGTGAGTCAGAAGAAGCAGAAGAAAGAGAAGGAGAAGGTGAAGTCTGGAGGGTGAATCAGAAGAAGTAGAAGAAGGAGAAGGAGAAGGTGAGGTCTGGAGGGTGAATCAGAAGAAGCAGAAGAAGGAGAAGGAGAAGGTGAAGTCTGGAGGGTGAATCAGAAGAAGCAGAAGAAGGAGAAGGAGAAGGTGAAGTCTGGAGGGTGAATCAGAAGAAGCAGAAGAAGGAGAAGGAGAAGGTGAAGTCTGGAGGGTGAATCAGAAGAAACAGAAGAAGGAGAAGGAGAAGGTGAAGTCTGGAGGGTGAATCAGAAGAAGTAGAAGAAGGAGAAGGAGAAGGTGTAGTCTGGAAGGTGAATCAGAAGAAGCAGAAGAAGGAGAAGGAGAAGGTGAAGTCTGGAGGGTGAATCAGAAGAAGCAGAAGAAGGAGAAGGAGAAGGTGAAGTCTGGAGGGTGAATCAGAAGAAGCAGAAGAAGGAGAAGGAGAAGGTGAAGTCAGGAGGGTGAATCAGAAGAAGCAGAAGAAGGAGAAGGAGAAGGTGAAGTTAGGAGGGTGAATCAGAAGAAGCAGAAGAAGGAGAAGGAGCAGGTGATGTCAGGGGGATGAAGCAGAATAAGTAGAAGAAGGAGAAGGAGAAGGTGCAGTCAGGACGGTGAAGCAGAAGAAGCAGAAGAAGGAGAAGGAGAAGGTGAAGTCTGGAGGGTGAATCAGAAGAAGTAGAAGAAGGAAAAGGAGAAGATCAAGTCTGGAGGGTGAATCAGAAGAAGTAGAAGAAGGAGAAGGAGAAGGTGAAGTCTGGAGGGTGAAGCAGAAGAAGTAGAAGAAGGAGAAGGAGAAGGTGAAGTCAGGATGGTGAATCAGAAGAAGTAGAAGAAGGAGAAGGAGAAGGTGAAGTCAGGAGGGTGAATCAGAAGAAGCAGAAGAAGGAGAAGGAGAAGGTGAAGTCTGGAGGGTGAATCAGAAGAATCAGAAGAAGGAGAAGGAGAAGGTGAAGTCTGGAGGGTGAGTCAGAAGAAGCAGAAGAAAGAGAAGGAGAAGGTGAAGTCTGGAGGGTGAATCAGAAGAAGGAGAAGAAGGAGAAGGAGAAGGTGAAGTCTGGAGGGTGAATCAGAAGAAGCAGAAGAAGGAGAAGGAGAAGGTGAAGTCTGCAGGGTGAATCAGAAGAAGCAGAAGAAGGAGAAGGAGAAGGTGAAGTCTGGAGGGTGAATCAGAAGAAGCAGAATAAGGAGAAGGAGAAGGTGAAGTCTGGAGGGTGAATCAGAAGAAGCAGAAGAAGGAGAAGGAGAAGGTGAAGTCTGGAGGGTGAATCAGAAGAAGTAGAAGAAGGAGAAGGAGAAGTTGAAGTCTGGAGGGTGAAGCAGAAGAATTAGAAGATGGAGAAGGAGAAGGTGAAGTCAGGAGGGTGAATCAGAAGAAGTAGAAGAAGGAGAAGGAGAAGGTGAAGTCTGGAGGGTGAATCAGAAGAAGCAGAATAAGGAGAAGGAGAAGGTGAAGTCTGGAGGGTGAATCAGAAGAAGCAGAAGAAGGAGAAGGAGAAGGTGAAGTCTGGAGGGTGAATCAGAAGAAGTAGAAGAAGGAGAAGGAGAAGGTGAAGTCTGGAGGGTGAAGCAGAAGAAGTAGAAGAAGGAGAAGGAGAAGGTGAAGTCAGGTGGGTGAATCAGAAGAAGTAGAAGAAGGAGAAGGAGAAGGTGAAGTCAGGAGGGTGAATCAGAAGAAGCAGAAGAAGGAGAAGGAGAAGGTGAAGTCTGGAGGGTGAATCAGAAGAATCAGAAGAAGGAGAAGGAGAAGGTGAAGTCTGGAGGGTGAATCAGAAGAAGCAGAAGAAAGAGAAGGAGAAGGTGAAGTCTGGAGGGTGAAGCAGAAGAAACAGAAGAAGGAGAAGGAGAAGGTGAAGACTGGAGGGTGAATCAGAAGAAGTAGAAGATGGAGAAGGAGAAGGTGAAGTCTGGAGGGTGAATCAGAAGAAGTAGAAGAAGGAGAAGGAGAAGGTGAAGTCTGGAGGGTGAATCAGAAGAAGCAGAAGAAGGAGAAGGAGAAGGTGAAGTCTGGAGGGTGAATCAGAAGAAGCAGAAGAAGGAGAAGGAGAAGATGAAGTCTGGAGGGTGAATCAGAAGAAGTAGAAGAAGGAGAAGGAGAAGGTGAAGTCTGGAGGGTGAATCAGAAGTAGTAGAAGAAGGAGAAGGAGAAGGTGAAGTCTGGAGGGTGAATCAGAAGAAACAGAAGAAGGAGAAGGAGAAGGTGAAGTCTGGAGGGTGAATCAGAAGAAGTAGAAGAAGGAGAAGGAGAAGGTGTAGTCTGGAGGGTGAATCAGAAGAAGTAGACGAAGGAGAAGGAGAAGGTGAAGTCTGGAGGGTGAATCAGATGAAGCAGAAGAAGGAGATGGAGAAGGTGAAGTCTGGAGGTTGAATCAGAAGAAGTAGAAGAAGGAGAAGGAGAAGGTGAAGTCTGGAGGATGAATCAGAAGAAGCAGAAGAAGGAGAAGGAGAAGGTGAACTCTGGAGGGTGAATCAGAAGAAGCAGAAGAAGGAGAAGGAGAAGGTGAAGTCTGGAGGGTGATTCAGAAGAAGCAGGATAAGGAGAAGGAGAAGGTGAAGTCTGGAGGTTGAATCAGAAGAAGCAGAAGAAGGAGAAGGAGAAGGTGAAGTCTGGAGGGTGAATCAGAAGAAGTAGAAGAAGGAGAAGGAGAAGGTGAAGTCTGGAGGGTGAATCAGAAGACGTAGAAGAAGGAGAAGGAGAAGGTGAAGTCTGGAGGGTGAAGCAGAAGAAGTAGAAGAAGGAGAAGGAGAAGGTGAAGTCAGGAGGGTGAATCAGAAGATGTAGAAGAAGGAGAAGGAGAAGGTGAAGTCAGGAGGGTGAATCAGAAGAAGCAGAAGAAGGAGAAGGAGAAGGTGAAGTCTGGAGGGTGAATCAGAAGAATCAGAAGAAGGAGAAGGAGAAGGTGAAGTCTGGAGGGTGAATCAGAAGAAGCAGAAGAAAGAGAAGGAGAAGGTGAAGTCTGGAGGGTGAATCAGAAGAAGTAGAAGAAGGAGAAGGAGAAGGTGAAGTCTGGAGGGTGAATCAGTAGAAGCAGAAGAAGGAGAAGGAGAAGGTGAATTCTGGAGGGTGAATCAGAAGAAGTAGACGAAGGAGAAGGAGAAGGTGAAGTCTGGAGGGTGAATCAGAAGAAGCAGAAGAAGGAGATGGAGAAGGTGAAGTCTGGAGGGTGAATCAGAAGAAGTAGAAGAAGGAGAAGGAGAAGGTGAAGTCTGGAGGGTGAATCAGAAGAAGCAGAAGAAGGAGAAGGAACAGGTGAAGTCTGGAGGGTGAATCAGAAGAAGCAGAAGAAGGAGAAGGAGAAGGTGAAGTCTGGAGGGTGATTCAGAAGAAGCAGAATAAGGAGAAGGAGAAGGTGAAGTCTGGAGGGTGAATCAGAAGAAGCAGAAGAAGGAGAAGGAGAAGGTGAAGTCTGGAGGGTGAATCAGAAGAAGTAGAAGAAGGAGAAGGAGAAGGTGAAGTCTGGAGGGTGAATCAGAAGAAGTAGAAGAAGGAGAAGGAGAAGGTGATGTCTGGAGGGTGAATCAGAAGAAGTAGAAGAAGGAGAAGGAGAAGGTGAAGTCTGGAGGGTGAAGCAGAAGAAGTAGAAGAAGGAGAAGGAGAAGGTGAAGTCAGGAGGGTGAATCAGAAGATGTAGAAGAAGGAGAAGGAGAAGGTGAAGTCAGGAGGGTGAATCAGAAGAAGCAGAAGAAGGAGAAGGAGAAGGTGAAGTCTGGAGGGTGAATCAGAAGAAGTAGAAGAAGGAGAAGGAGAAGGTGAAGTCTGGAGGGTGAATCAGAAGAAGCAGAAGAAGGAGAAGGAGAAGGTGAAGTCTGGAGGGTGAATCAGAAGAAGCAGAAGAAGGAGAAGGAGAAGGTGAAGTCTGGAGGGTGAATCAGAAGAAGCAGAATAAGGAGAAGGAGAAGGTGAAGTCTGGAGGGTGAATCAGAAGAAGCAGAAGAAGGAGAAGGAGAAGGTGAAGTCGGGGGGTGAATCAGAAGAAGTAGAAGAAGGAGAAGGAGAAGGTGAAGTCTGGAGGGTGAAGCAGAAGAAGTAGAAGAAGGAGAAGGAGAAGGTGAAGTCAGGAGGGTGAATCAGAAGAAGTAGAAGAAGGAGAAGGAGAAGGTGAAGTCAGGAGGGTGAATCAGAAGAAGCAGAAGAAGGAGATATAGAAGGTGAAGTCTTGAGGGTGAATCAGAAGAATCAGAAGAAGGAGAAGGAGAAGGTGAAGTCTGGAGGGTGAAGCAGAAGAAGCAGAAGAAAGAGAAGGAGAAGGTGAAGTCTGGAGGGTGAAGCAGAAGAAACAAAAGAAGGAGAAGGAGAAGGTGAAGACTGGAGGGTGAATCAGAAGAAGTAGAAGAAGGAGAAGGAGAAGGTGAAGTCTGGAGGGTGAAGCAGAAGAAGTAGAAGAAGGAGAAGGAGAAGGTGAAGTCAGGATGGTGAATCAGAAGAAGTAGAAGAAGGAGAAGGAGAAGGTGAAGTCAGGAGGGTGAAAATGAAGAAGCAGAAGAAGGAGAAGGAGAAGGTGAAGTCTGGAGGGTGAATCAGAAGAATCAGAAGAAGGAGAAGGAGAAGGTGAAGTCTGGAGGGTGAGTCAGAAGAAGCAGAAGAAAGAGAAGGAGAAGGTGAAGTCTGGAGGGTGAATCAGAAGAAGGAGAAGAAGGAGAAGGAGAAGGTGAAGTCTGGAGGGTGAATCAGAAGAAGCAGAAGAAGGAGAAGGAGAAGGTGAAGTCTGCAGGGTGAATCAGAAGAAGCAGAAGAAGGAGAAGGAGAAGGTGAAGTCTGGAGGGTGAATCAGAAGAAGCAGAATAAGGAGAAGGAGAAGGTGAAGTCTGGAGGGTGAATCAGAAGAAGCAGAAGAAGGAGAAGGAGAAGGTGAAGTCTGGAGGGTGAATCAGAAGAAGTAGAAGAAGGAGAAGGAGAAGTTGAAGTCTGGAGGGTGAAGCAGAAGAATTAGAAGATGGAGAAGGAGAAGGTGAAGTCAGGAGGGTGAATCAGAAGATGTAGAAGAAGGAGAAGGAGAAGGTGAAGTCAGGAGGGTGAATCAGAAGAAGCAGAAGAAGGAGAAGGAGAAGGTGAAGTCTGGAGGGTGAATCAGAAGAATCAGAAGAAGGAGAAGGAGAAGGTGAAGTCTGGAGGGTGAATCAGAAGAAGCAGAAGAAAGAGAAGGAGAAGGTGAAGTCTGGAGGGTGAATCAGAAGAAGTAGAAGAAGGAGAAGGAGAAGGTGAAGTCTGGAGGGTGAATCAGTAGAAGCAGAAGAAGGAGAAGGAGAAGGTGAATTCTGGAGGGTGAATCAGAAGAAGTAGACGAAGGAGAAGGAGAAGGTGAAGTCTGGAGGGTGAATCAGAAGAAGCAGAAGAAGGAGATGGAGAAGGTGAAGTCTGGAGGGTGAATCAGAAGAAGTAGAAGAAGGAGAAGGAGAAGGTGAAGTCTGGAGGGTGAATCAGAAGAAGCAGAAGAAGGAGAAGGAACAGGTGAAGTCTGGAGGGTGAATCAGAAGAAGCAGAAGAAGGAGAAGGAGAAGGTGAAGTCTGGAGGGTGATTCAGAAGAAGCAGAATAAGGAGAAGGAGAAGGTGAAGTCTGGAGGGTGAATCAGAAGAAGCAGAAGAAGGAGAAGGAGAAGGTGAAGTCTGGAGGGTGAATCAGAAGAAGTAGAAGAAGGAGAAGGAGAAGGTGAAGTCTGGAGGGTGAATCAGAAGAAGTAGAAGAAGGAGAAGGAGAAGGTGATGTCTGGAGGGTGAATCAGAAGAAGTAGAAGAAGGAGAAGGAGAAGGTGAAGTCTGGAGGGTGAAGCAGAAGAAGTAGAAGAAGGAGAAGGAGAAGGTGAAGTCAGGAGGGTGAATCAGAAGATGTAGAAGAAGGAGAAGGAGAAGGTGAAGTCAGGAGGGTGAATCAGAAGAAGCAGAAGAAGGAGAAGGAGAAGGTGAAGTCTGGAGGGTGAATCAGAAGAAGTAGAAGAAGGAGAAGGAGAAGGTGAAGTCTGGAGGGTGAATCAGAAGAAGCAGAAGAAGGAGAAGGAGAAGGTGAAGTCTGGAGGGTGAATCAGAAGAAGCAGAAGAAGGAGAAGGAGAAGGTGAAGTCTGGAGGGTGAATCAGAAGAAGCAGAATAAGGAGAAGGAGAAGGTGAAGTCTGGAGGGTGAATCAGAAGAAGCAGAAGAAGGAGAAGGAGAAGGTGAAGTCGGGGGGTGAATCAGAAGAAGTAGAAGAAGGAGAAGGAGAAGGTGAAGTCTGGAGGGTGAAGCAGAAGAAGTAGAAGAAGGAGAAGGAGAAGGTGAAGTCAGGAGGGTGAATCAGAAGAAGTAGAAGAAGGAGAAGGAGAAGGTGAAGTCAGGAGGGTGAATCAGAAGAAGCAGAAGAAGGAGATATAGAAGGTGAAGTCTTGAGGGTGAATCAGAAGAATCAGAAGAAGGAGAAGGAGAAGGTGAAGTCTGGAGGGTGAAGCAGAAGAAGCAGAAGAAAGAGAAGGAGAAGGTGAAGTCTGGAGGGTGAAGCAGAAGAAACAAAAGAAGGAGAAGGAGAAGGTGAAGACTGGAGGGTGAATCAGAAGAAGTAGAAGAAGGAGAAGGAGAAGGTGAAGTCTGGAGGGTGAAGCAGAAGAAGTAGAAGAAGGAGAAGGAGAAGGTGAAGTCAGGATGGTGAATCAGAAGAAGTAGAAGAAGGAGAAGGAGAAGGTGAAGTCAGGAGGGTGAATCAGAAGAAGCAGAAGAAGGAGAAGGAGAAGGTGAAGTCTGGAGGGTGAATCAGAAGAATCAGAAGAAGGAGAAGGAGAAGGTGAAGTCTGGAGGGTGAGTCAGAAGAAGCAGAAGAAAGAGAAGGAGAAGGTGAAGTCTGGAGGGTGAATCAGAAGAAGGAGAAGAAGGAGAAGGAGAAGGTGAAGTCTGGAGGGTGAATCAGAAGAAGCAGAAGAAGGAGAAGGAGAAGGTGAAGTCTGCAGGGTGAATCAGAAGAAGCAGAAGAAGGAGAAGGAGAAGGTGAAGTCTGGAGGGTGAATCAGAAGAAGCAGAATAAGGAGAAGGAGAAGGTGAAGTCTGGAGGGTGAATCAGAAGAAGCAGAAGAAGGAGAAGGAGAAGGTGAAGTCTGGAGGGTGAATCAGAAGAAGTAGAAGAAGGAGAAGGAGAAGTTGAAGTCTGGAGGGTGAAGCAGAAGAATTAGAAGATGGAGAAGGAGAAGGTGAAGTCAGGAGGGTGAATCAGAAGAAGTAGAAGAAGGAGAAGGAAAAGGTGAAGTCTGGAGGGTGAATCAGAAGAAGCAGAATAAGGAGAAGGAGAAGGTGAAGTCTGGAGGGTGAATCAGAAGAAGCAGAAGAAGGAGAAGGAGAAGGTGAAGTCTGGAGGGTGAATCAGAAGAAGTAGAAGAAGGAGAAGGAGAAGGTGAAGTCTGGAGGGTGAAGCAGAAGAAGTAGAAGAAGGAGAAGGAGAAGGTGAAGTCAGGTGGGTGAATCAGAAGAAGTAGAAGAAGGAGAAGGAGAAGGTGAAGTCAGGAGGGTGAATCAGAAGAAGCAGAAGAAGGAGAAGGAGAAGGTGAAGTCTGGAGGGTGAATCAGAAGAATCAGAAGAAGGAGAAGGAGAAGGTGAAGTCTGGAGGGTGAATCAGAAGAAGCAGAAGAAAGAGAAGGAGAAGGTGAAGTCTGGAGGGTGAAGCAGAAGAAACAGAAGAAGGAGAAGGAGAAGGTGAAGACTGGAGGGTGAATCAGAAGAAGTAGAAGATGGAGAAGGAGAAGGTGAAGTCTGGAGGGTGAATCAGAAGAAGTAGAAGAAGGAGAAGGAGAAGGTGAAGTCTGGAGGGTGAATCAGAAGAAGCAGAAGAAGGAGAAGGAGAAGGTGAAGTCTGGAGGGTGAATCAGAAGAAGCAGAAGAAGGAGAAGGAGAAGATGAAGTCTGGAGGGTGAATCAGAAGAAGTAGAAGAAGGAGAAGGAGAAGGTGAAGTCTGGAGGGTGAATCAGAAGTAGTAGAAGAAGGAGAAGGAGAAGGTGAAGTCTGGAGGGTGAATCAGAAGAAACAGAAGAAGGAGAAGGAGAAGGTGAAGTCTGGAGGGTGAATCAGAAGAAGTAGAAGAAGGAGAAGGAGAAGGTGTAGTCTGGAGGGTGAATCAGAAGAAGTAGACGAAGGAGAAGGAGAAGGTGAAGTCTGGAGGGTGAATCAGATGAAGCAGAAGAAGGAGATGGAGAAGGTGAAGTCTGGAGGTTGAATCAGAAGAAGTAGAAGAAGGAGAAGGAGAAGGTGAAGTCTGGAGGATGAATCAGAAGAAGCAGAAGAAGGAGAAGGAGAAGGTGAAGTCTGGAGGGTGAATCAGAAGAAGCAGAAGAAGGAGAAGGAGAAGGTGAAGTCTGGAGGGTGATTCAGAAGAAGCAGGATAAGGAGAAGGAGAAGGTGAAGTCTGGAGGTTGAATCAGAAGAAGCAGAAGAAGGAGAAGGAGAAGGTGAAGTCTGGAGGGTGAATCAGAAGAAGTAGAAGAAGGAGAAGGAGAAGGTGAAGTCTGGAGGGTGAATCAGAAGACGTAGAAGAAGGAGAAGGAGAAGGTGAAGTCTGGAGGGTGAAGCAGAAGAAGTAGAAGAAGGAGAAGGAGAAGGTGAAGTCAGGAGGGTGAATCAGAAGATGTAGAAGAAGGAGAAGGAGAAGGTGAAGTCAGGAGGGTGAATCAGAAGAAGCAGAAGAAGGAGAAGGAGAAGGTGAAGTCTGGAGGGTGAATCAGAAGAATCAGAAGAAGGAGAAGGAGAAGGTGAAGTCTGGAGGGTGAATCAGAAGAAGCAGAAGAAGGAGAAGGAGAAGGTGAAGTCTGGAGGGTGAATCAGTAGAAGCAGAAGAAGGAGAAGGAGAAGGTGAATTCTGGAGGGTGAATCAGAAGAAGTAGACGAAGGAGAAGGAGAAGGTGAAGTCTGGAGGGTGAATCAGAAGAAGCAGAAGAAGGAGATGGAGAAGGTGAAGTCTGGAGGGTGAATCAGAAGAAGTAGAAGAAGGAGAAGGAGAAGGTGAAGTCTGGAGGGTGAATCAGAAGAAGCAGAAGAAGGAGAAGGAACAGGTGAAGGCTGGAGGGTGAATCAGAAGAAGCAGAAGAAGGAGAAGGAGAAGGTGAAGTCTGGAGGGTGATTCAGAAGAAGCAGAATAAGGAGAAGGAGAAGGTGAAGTCTGGAGGGTGAATCAGAAGAAGCAGAAGAAGGAGAAGGAGAAGGTGAAGTCTGGAGGGTGAATCAGAAGAAGTAGAAGAAGGAGAAGGAGAAGGTGAAGTCTGGAGGGTGAATCAGAAGAAGTAGAAGAAGGAGAAGGAGAAGGTGATGTCTGGAGGGTGAATCAGAAGAAGTAGAAGAAGGAGAAGGAGAAGGTGAAGTCTGGAGGGTGAAGCAGAAGAAGTAGAAGAAGGAGAAGGAGAAGGTGAAGTCAGGAGGGTGAATCAGAAGATGTAGAAGAAGGAGAAGGAGAAGGTGAAGTCAGGAGGGTGAATCAGAAGAAGCAGAAGAAGGAGAAGGAGAAGGTGAAGTCTGGAGGGTGAATCAGAAGAAGTAGAAGAAGGAGAAGGAGAAGGTGAAGTCTGGAGGGTGAATCAGAAGAAGCAGAAGAAGGAGAAGGAGAAGGTGAAGTCTGGAGGGTGAATCAGAAGAAGCAGAAGAAGGAGAAGGAGAAGGTGAAGTCGGGGGGTGAATCAGAAGAAGTAGAAGAAGGAGAAGGAGAAGGTGAAGTCTGGAGGGTGAAGCAGAAGAAGTAGAAGAAGGAGAAGGAGAAGGTGAAGTCAGGAGGGTGAATCAGAAGAAGTAGAAGAAGGAGAAGGAGAAGGTGAAGTCAGGAGGGTGAATCAGAAGAAGCAGAAGAAGGAGATATAGAAGGTGAAGTCTTGAGGGTGAATCAGAAGAATCAGAAGAAGGAGAAGGAGAAGGTGAAGTCTGGAGGGTGAAGCAGAAGAAGCAGAAGAAAGAGAAGGAGAAGGTGAAGTCTGGAGGGTGAAGCAGAAGAAACAAAAGAAGGAGAAGGAGAAGGTGAAGACTGGAGGGTGAATCAGAAGAAGTAGAAGAAGGAGAAGGAGAAGGTGAAGTCTGGAGGGTGAAGCAGAAGAAGTAGAAGAAGGAGAAGGAGAAGGTGAAGTCAGGATGGTGAATCAGAAGAAGTAGAAGAAGGAGAAGGAGAAGGTGAAGTCAGGAGGGTGAATCAGAAGAAGCAGAAGAAGGAGAAGGAGAAGGTGAAGTCTGGAGGGTGAATCAGAAGAATCAGAAGAAGGAGAAGGAGAAGGTGAAGTCTGGAGGGTGAGTCAGAAGAAGCAGAAGAAAGAGAAGGAGAAGGTGAAGTCTGGAGGGTGAATCAGAAGAAGGAGAAGAAGGAGAAGGAGAAGGTGAAGTCTGGAGGGTGAATCAGAAGAAGCAGAAGAAGGAGAAGGAGAAGGTGAAGTCTGCAGGGTGAATCAGAAGAAGCAGAAGAAGGAGAAGGAGAAGGTGAAGTCTGGAGGGTGAATCAGAAGAAGCAGAATAAGGAGAAGGAGAAGGTGAAGTCTGGAGGGTGAATCAGAAGAAGCAGAAGAAGGAGAAGGAGAAGGTGAAGTCTGGAGGGTGAATCAGAAGAAGTAGAAGAAGGAGAAGGAGAAGTTGAAGTCTGGAGGGTGAAGCAGAAGAATTAGAAGATGGAGAAGGAGAAGGTGAAGTCAGGAGGGTGAATCAGAAGAAGTAGAAGAAGGAGAAGGAGAAGGTGAAGTCTGGAGGGTGAATCAGAAGAAGCAGAATAAGGAGAAGGAGAAGGTGAAGTCTGGAGGGTGAATCAGAAGAAGCAGAAGAAGGAGAAGGAGAAGGTGAAGTCTGGAGGGTGAATCAGAAGAAGTAGAAGAAGGAGAAGGAGAAGGTGAAGTCTGGAGGGTGAAGCAGAAGAAGTAGAAGAAGGAGAAGGAGAAGGTGAAGTCAGGTGGGTGAATCAGAAGAAGTAGAAGAAGGAGAAGGAGAAGGTGAAGTCAGGAGGGTGAATCAGAAGAAGCAGAAGAAGGAGAAGGAGAAGGTGAAGTCTGGAGGGTGAATCAGAAGAATCAGAAGAAGGAGAAGGAGAAGGTGAAGTCTGGAGGGTGAATCAGAAGAAGCAGAAGAAAGAGAAGGAGAAGGTGAAGTCTGGAGGGTGAAGCAGAAGAAACAGAAGAAGGAGAAGGAGAAGGTGAAGACTGGAGGGTGAATCAGAAGAAGTAGAAGATGGAGAAGGAGAAGGTGAAGTCTGGAGGGTGAATCAGAAGAAGTAGAAGAAGGAGAAGGAGAAGGTGAAGTCTGGAGGGTGAATCAGAAGAAGCAGAAGAAGGAGAAGGAGAAGGTGAAGTCTGGAGGGTGAATCAGAAGAAGCAGAAGAAGGAGAAGGAGAAGATGAAGTCTGGAGGGTGAATCAGAAGAAGTAGAAGAAGGAGAAGGAGAAGGTGAAGTCTGGAGGGTGAATCAGAAGTAGTAGAAGAAGGAGAAGGAGAAGGTGAAGTCTGGAGGGTGAATCAGAAGAAACAGAAGAAGGAGAAGGAGAAGGTGAAGTCTGGAGGGTGAATCAGAAGAAGTAGAAGAAGGAGAAGGAGAAGGTGTAGTCTGGAGGGTGAATCAGAAGAAGTAGACGAAGGAGAAGGAGAAGGTGAAGTCTGGAGGGTGAATCAGATGAAGCAGAAGAAGGAGATGGAGAAGGTGAAGTCTGGAGGTTGAATCAGAAGAAGTAGAAGAAGGAGAAGGAGAAGGTGAAGTCTGGAGGATGAATCAGAAGAAGCAGAAGAAGGAGAAGGAGAAGGTGAAGTCTGGAGGGTGAATCAGAAGAAGCAGAAGAAGGAGAAGGAGAAGGTGAAGTCTGGAGGGTGATTCAGAAGAAGCAGGATAAGGAGAAGGAGAAGGTGAAGCCTGGAGGTTGAATCAGAAGAAGCAGAAGAAGGAGAAGGAGAAGGTGAAGTCTGGAGGGTGAATCAGAAGAAGTAGAAGAAGGAGAAGGAGAAGGTGAAGTCTGGAGGGTGAATCAGAAGACGTAGAAGAAGGAGAAGGAGAAGGTGAAGTCTGGAGGGTGAAGCAGAAGAAGTAGAAGAAGGAGAAGGAGAAGGTGAAGTCAGGAGGGTGAATCAGAAGATGTAGAAGAAGGAGAAGGAGAAGGTGAAGTCAGGAGGGTGAATCAGAAGAAGCAGAAGAAGGAGAAGGAGACGGTGAAGTCTGGAGGGTGAATCAGAAGAATCAGAAGAAGGAGAAGGAGAAGGTGAAGTCTGGAGGGTGAATCAGAAGAAGCAGAAGAAGGAGAAGGAGAAGGTGAAGTCTGGAGGGTGAATCAGTAGAAGCAGAAGAAGGAGAAGGAGAAGGTGAATTCTGGAGGGTGAATCAGAAGAAGTAGACGAAGGAGAAGGAGAAGGTGAAGTCTGGAGGGTGAATCAGAAGAAGCAGAAGAAGGAGATGGAGAAGGTGAAGTCTGGAGGGTGAATCAGAAGAAGTAGAAGAAGGAGAAGGAGAAGGTGAAGTCTGGAGGGTGAATCAGAAGAAGCAGAAGAAGGAGAAGGAACAGGTGAAGGCTGGAGGGTGAATCAGAAGAAGCAGAAGAAGGAGAAGGAGAAGGTGAAGTCTGGAGGGTGATTCAGAAGAAGCAGAATAAGGAGAAGGAGAAGGTGAAGTCTGGAGGGTGAATCAGAAGAAGCAGAAGAAGGAGAAGGAGAAGGTGAAGTCTGGAGGGTGAATCAGAAGAAGTAGAAGAAGGAGAAGGAGAAGGTGAAGTCTGGAGGGTGAATCAGAAGAAGTAGAAGAAGGAGAAGGAGAAGGTGATGTCTGGAGGGTGAATCAGAAGAAGTAGAAGAAGGAGAAGGAGAAGGTGAAGTCTGGAGGGTGAAGCAGAAGAAGTAGAAGAAGGAGAAGGAGAAGGTGAAGTCAGGAGGGTGAATCAGAAGATGTAGAAGAAGGAGAAGGAGAAGGTGAAGTCAGGAGGGTGAATCAGAAGAAGCAGAAGAAGGAGATGGAGAAGGTGAAGTCTGGAGGGTGAATCAGAAGAAGTAGAAGAAGGAGAAGGAGAAGGTGAAGTCTGGAGGGTGAATCAGAAGAAGCAGAAGAAGGAGAAGGAACAGGTGAAGGCTGGAGGGTGAATCAGAAGAAGCAGAAGAAGGAGAAGGAGAAGGTGAAGTCTGGAGGGTGATTCAGAAGAAGCAGAATAAGGAGAAGGAGAAGGTGAAGTCTGGAGGGTGAATCAGAAGAAGCAGAAGAAGGAGAAGGAGAAGGTGAAGTCTGGAGGGTGAATCAGAAGAAGTAGAAGAAGGAGAAGGAGAAGGTGAAGTCTGGAGGGTGAATCAGAAGAAGTAGAAGAAGGAGAAGGAGAAGGTGATGTCTGGAGGGTGAATCAGAAGAAGTAGAAGAAGGAGAAGGAGAAGGTGAAGTCTGGAGGGTGAAGCAGAAGAAGTAGAAGAAGGAGAAGGAGAAGGTGAAGTCAGGAGGGTGAATCAGAAGATGTAGAAGAAGGAGAAGGAGAAGGTGAAGTCAGGAGGGTGAATCAGAAGAAGCAGAAGAAGGAGAAGGAGAAGGTGAAGTCTGGAGGGTGAATCAGAAGAAGTAGAAGAAGGAGAAGGAGAAGGTGAAGTCTGGAGGGTGAATCAGAAGAAGCAGAAGAAGGAGAAGGAGAAGGTGAAGTCTGGAGGGTGAATCAGAAGAAGCAGAAGAAGGAGAAGGAGAAGGTGAAGTCTGGAGGGTGAATCAGAAGAAGCAGAATAAGGAGAAGGAGAAGGTGAAGTCTGGAGGGTGAATCAGAAGAAGCAGAAGAAGGAGAAGGAGAAGGTGAAGTCGGGGGGTGAATCAGAAGAAGTAGAAGAAGGAGAAGGAGAAGGTGAAGTCTGGAGGGTGAAGCAGAAGAAGTAGAAGAAGGAGAAGGAGAAGGTGAAGTCAGGAGGGTGAATCAGAAGAAGTAGAAGAAGGAGAAGGAGAAGGTGAAGTCAGGAGGGTGAATCAGAAGAAGCAGAAGAAGGAGATATAGAAGGTGAAGTCTTGAGGGTGAATCAGAAGAATCAGAAGAAGGAGAAGGAGAAGGTGAAGTCTGGAGGGTGAAGCAGAAGAAGCAGAAGAAAGAGAAGGAGAAGGTGAAGTCTGGAGGGTGAAGCAGAAGAAACAAAAGAAGGAGAAGGAGAAAGTGAAGACTGGAGGGTGAATCAGAAGAAGTAGAAGAAGGAGAAGGAGAAGGTGAAGTCTATAGGGTGAATCAGAAGAAGTAGAAGAAGGAGAAGGAGAAGGTGAAGTCTGGAGGGTGAATCAGAAGAAGCAGAAGAAGGAGAAGGAGAAGGTGAAGTCTGGAGGGTGAATCAGAAGAAGCAGAAGAAGGAGAAGGAGAAGATGAAGTCTGGAGGGTGAATCAGAAGAAGTAGAAGAAGGAGAAGGAGAAGGTGAGGTCTGGAGGGTGAATCAGAAGAAGCAGAAGAAGGAGAAGGAGAAGGTGAGGTCTGGAGGGTGAATCAGAAGAAGCAGAAGAAGGAGAAGGAGAAGGTGAAGTCTGGAGGGTGAATCAGAAGAAGCAGAAGAAGGAGAAGGAGAAGGTGAAGTCAGGAGTGTGAATCAGAAGAAGCAGAAGAAGGAGAAGGAGAAGGTGAAGTTAGGAGGGTGAATCAGAAGAAGCAGAAAAAGGAGAAGGAGCAGGTGAAGTCAGGGGGTGTAGCAGAAGAAGTAGAAGAAGGAGAAGGAGAAGGTGAAGTCAGGACGATGAAGCAGAAGAAGCAGAAGAAGGAGAAGGTGAAGCCTGGAGGGCGCAGCAGAAGAAGCAGAAGAAGGAGAAGGAGAAGGTGAAGTCTGGAGAGTGAAGCAGAAGAAGGAGAAGGTGAAGGTGAAGTCTGGAGGGCGCAGCAGAAGAAGCAGAAGAAGGAGAATGAGAAGGTGAAGTCTGGAGGGTGAATCAGAAGAAGCAGAAGAAGGAGAAGGAGAAGGTGAAGTCTGGAGGGTGAATCAGAAGAAGTAGAAGAAGGAGAAGGAGAAGGTGAAGTCTGGAGGGTGAAGCAGAAGAAGTAGAAGAAGGAGAAGGTGAAGTCAGGAGGGTGAATCAGAAGAAGTAGAAGAAGGAGAAGGAGAAGGTGAAGTCTGGAGGGTGAATCAGAAGAAACAGAAGAAGGAGAAGGAGAAGGTGAAGTCTGGAGGGTGAATCAGAAGAAGTAGAAGAAGGAGAAGGAGAAGGTGTAGTCTGGAGGGTGAATCAGAAGAAGTAGACGAAGGAGAAGGAGAAGGTGAAGTCTGGAGGGTGAATCAGATGAAGCAGAAGAAGGAGATGGAGAAGGTGAAGTCTGGAGGTTGAATCAGAAGAAGTAGAAGAAGGAGAAGGAGAAGGTGAAGTCTGGAGGATGAATCAGAAGAAGCAGAAGAAGGAGAAGGAGAAGGTGAAGTCTGGAGGGTGAATCAGAAGAAGCAGAAGAAGGAGAAGGAGAAGGTGAAGTCTGGAGGGTGATTCAGAAGAAGCAGGATAAGGAGAAGGAGAAGGTGAAGTCTGGAGGTTGAATCAGAAGAAGCAGAAGAAGGAGAAGGAGAAGGTGAAGTCTGGAGGGTGAATCAGAAGAAGTAGAAGAAGGAGAAGGAGAAGGTGAAGTCTGGAGGGTGAATCAGAAGACGTAGAAGAAGGAGAAGGAGAAGGTGAAGTCTGGAGGGTGAAGCAGAAGAAGTAGAAGAAGGAGAAGGAGAAGGTGAAGTCAGGAGGGTGAATCAGAAGATGTAGAAGAAGGAGAAGGAGAAGGTGAAGTCAGGAGGGTGAATCAGAAGAAGCAGAAGAAGGAGAAGGAGAAGGTGAAGTCTGGAGGGTGAATCAGAAGAATCAGAAGAAGGAGAAGGAGAAGGTGAAGTCTGGAGGGTGAATCAGAAGAAGCAGAAGAAGGAGAAGGAGAAGGTGAAGTCTGGAGGGTGAATCAGTAGAAGCAGAAGAAGGAGAAGGAGAAGGTGAATTCTGGAGGGTGAATCAGAAGAAGTAGACGAAGGAGAAGGAGAAGGTGAAGTCTGGAGGGTGAATCAGAAGAAGCAGAAGAAGGAGATGGAGAAGGTGAAGTCTGGAGGGTGAATCAGAAGAAGTAGAAGAAGGAGAAGGAGAAGGTGAAGTCTGGAGGGTGAATCAGAAGAAGCAGAAGAAGGAGAAGGAACAGGTGAAGGCTGGAGGGTGAATCAGAAGAAGCAGAAGAAGGAGAAGGAGAAGGTGAAGTCTGGAGGGTGATTCAGAAGAAGCAGAATAAGGAGAAGGAGAAGGTGAAGTCTGGAGGGTGAATCAGAAGAAGCAGAAGAAGGAGAAGGAGAAGGTGAAGTCTGGAGGGTGAATCAGAAGAAGTAGAAGAAGGAGAAGGAGAAGGTGAAGTCTGGAGGGTGAATCAGAAGAAGTAGAAGAAGGAGAAGGAGAAGGTGATGTCTGGAGGGTGAATCAGAAGAAGTAGAAGAAGGAGAAGGAGAAGGTGAAGTCTGGAGGGTGAAGCAGAAGAAGTAGAAGAAGGAGAAGGAGAAGGTGAAGTCAGGAGGGTGAATCAGAAGATGTAGAAGAAGGAGAAGGAGAAGGTGAAGTCAGGAGGGTGAATCAGAAGAAGCAGAAGAAGGAGAAGGAGAAGGTGAAGTCTGGAGGGTGAATCAGAAGAAGTAGAAGAAGGAGAAGGAGAAGTTGAAGTCTGGAGGGTGAATCAGAAGAAGCAGAAGAAGGAGAAGGAGAAGGTGAAGTCTGGAGGGTGAATCAGAAGAAGCAGAAGAAGGAGAAGGAGAAGGTGAAGTCTGGAGGGTGAATCAGAAGAAGCAGAATAAGGAGAAGGAGAAGGTGAAGTCTGGAGGGTGAATCAGAAGAAGCAGAAGAAGGAGAAGGAGAAGGTGAAGTCGGGGGGTGAATCAGAAGAAGTAGAAGAAGGAGAAGGAGAAGGTGAAGTCTGGAGGGTGAAGCAGAAGAAGTAGAAGAAGGAGAAGGAGAAGGTGAAGTCAGGAGGGTGAATCAGAAGAAGTAGAAGAAGGAGAAGGAGAAGGTGAAGTCAGGAGGGTGAATCAGAAGAAGCAGAAGAAGGAGATATAGAAGGTGAAGTCTTGAGGGTGAATCAGAAGAATCAGAAGAAGGAGAAGGAGAAGGTGAAGTCTGGAGGGTGAAGCAGAAGAAGCAGAAGAAAGAGAAGGAGAAGGTGAAGTCTGGAGGGTGAAGCAGAAGAAACAAAAGAAGGAGAAGGAGAAGGTGAAGACTGGAGGGTGAATCAGAAGAAGTAGAAGAAGGAGAAGGAGAAGGTGAAGTCTATAGGGTGAATCAGAAGAAGTAGAAGAAGGAGAAGGAGAAGGTGAAGTCTGGAGGGTGAATCAGAAGAAGCAGAAGAAGGAGAAGGAGAAGGTGAAGTCTGGAGGGTGAATCAGAAGAAGCAGAAGAAGGAGAAGGAGAAGATGAAGTCTGGAGGGTGAATCAGAAGAAGTAGAAGAAGGAGAAGGAGAAGGTGAGGTCTGGAGGGTGAATCAGAAGAAGCAGAAGAAGGAGAAGGAGAAGGTGAGGTCTGGAGGGTGAATCAGAAGAAGCAGAAGAAGGAGAAGGAGAAGGTGAAGTCTGGAGGGTGAATCAGAAGAAGCAGAAGAAGGAGAAGGAGAAGGTGAAGTCAGGAGTGTGAATCAGAAGAAGCAGAAGAAGGAGAAGGAGAAGGTGAAGTTAGGAGGGTGAATCAGAAGAAGCAGAAAAAGGAGAAGGAGCAGGTGAAGTCAGGGGGGTGTAGCAGAAGAAGTAGAAGAAGGAGAAGGAGAAGGTGAAGTCAGGACGATGAAGCAGAAGAAGCAGAAGAAGGAGAAGGTGAAGCCTGGAGGGCGCAGCAGAAGAAGCAGAAGAAGGAGAAGGAGAAGGTGAAGTCTGGAGAGTGAAGCAGAAGAAGGAGAAGGTGAAGGTGAAGTCTGGAGGGCGCAGCAGAAGAAGCAGAAGAAGGAGAATGAGAAGGTGAAGTCTGGAGGGTGAATCAGAAGAAGCAGAAGAAGGAGAAGGAGAAGGTGAAGTCTGGAGGGTGAATCAGAAGAAGTAGAAGAAGGAGAAGGAGAAGGTGAAGTCTGGAGGGTGAAGCAGAAGAAGTAGAAGAAGGAGAAGGTGAAGTCAGGAGGGTGAATCAGAAGAAGTAGAAGAAGGAGAAGGAGAAGGTGAAGTCAGGAGGGTGAATCAGAAGAAGCAGAAGAAGGAGAAGGAGAAGGTGAAGTCTGGAGGGTGAATCAGAAGAATCAGAAGAAGGAGAAGGAGAAGGTGAAGTCTGGAGGGTGAATCAGAAGAAGCAGAAGAAAGATAAGGAGAAGGTGAAGTCTGGAGGGTGAAGCAGAAGAAACAGAAGAAGGAGAAGGAGAAGGTGAAGACTGGAGGGTGAATCAGAAGAAGTAGAAGAAGGAGAAGGAGAAGGTGAAGTCTGGAGGGTGAATCAGAAGAAGTAGAAGAAGGAGAAGGAGAAGTTGAAGTCTGGAGGGTGAATCAGAAGAAGCAGAAGTAGGAGAAGGAGAAGGTGAAGTCTGGAGGCTGAATCAGAAGAAGCAGAAGAAGGAGAAGGAGAAGCTGAAGTCTGGAGGGTGAATCAGAAGAAGTAGACGAAGGAGAAGGAGAAGTTGAAGTCTGGAGGGTGAATCAGAAGAAGCAGAAGAAGGAGAAGGAGAAGGTGAAGTCTGGAGGGTGAATCAGAAGAAGTAGAAGAAGGAGAAGGAGAAGGTGAAGTCTGGAGGGTGAATCAGAAGAAGCAGAAGAAGGAGAAGGAGAAGGTGAAGTCTGGAGGGTGAATCAGAAGAAGCAGAAGAAGGAGAAGGAGAAGGTGAAGTCTGGAGGGTGAATCAGAAGAAGTAGAAGAAGGAGAAGGAGAAGTTGAAGTCTGGAGGGTGAAGCAGAAGAAGTAGAAGATGGAGAAGGAGAAGGTGAAGTCAGGAGGGTGAATCAGAAGAATTAGAAGAAGGAGAAGGAGAAGGTGAAGTCAGGAGGGTGAATCAGAAGAAGCAGAAGATGGAGAAGGAGAAGGTGAAGTCTGGAGGGTGAATCAGAAGAATCAGAAGAAGGAGAAGGAGAAGGTGAAGTCTGGAGGGTGAATCAGAAGAAGCAGAGGAAGGAGAAGGAGAAGGTGAAGTCTGGAGGGTGAATCAAAAGAAGCAGAATAAGGAGAAGGAGAAGGTGAAGTCTGGAGGGTGAATCAGAAGAAGCAGAATAAGGAGAAGGAGAAGGTGAAGTCTGGAGGGTGAATCAGAAGAAGCAGAAGAAGGAGAAGGAGAAGGTGAAGTCTGGAGGGTGAATCAGAAGAAGTAGAAGAAGGAGAAGGAGAAGGTGAAGTCTGGAGGGTGAAGCAGAAGAAGTAGAAGAAGGAGAAGGAGAAGGTGAAGTCAGGAGGGTGAATCAGAAGAAGTAGAAGAAGCAGAAGGAGAAGGTGAAGTCAGGAGGGTGAATCAGAAGAAGCAGAAGAAGGAGAAGGAGAAGGTGAAGTCTGGAGGGTGAATCAGAAGAATCAGAAGAAGGAGAAGGAGAAGGTGAAGTCTGGAGGGTGAATCAGAAGAAGCAGAAGAAGGAGAAGGAGAAGGTGAAGTCTGGAGGGTGAATCAGAAGAAGCAGATGAAGGAGAAGGAGAAGCTGAAGTCTGGAGGGTGAATCAGAAGAAGCAGAATAAGGAGAAGGAGAAGGTGAAGTCTGGAGGGTGAATCAGAAGAAGCAGAAGAAGGAGAAGGAGAAGGTGAAGTCGGGGGGTGAATCAGAAGAAGTAGAAGAAGGAGAAGGAGAAGGTTTGGTCTGGAGGGTGAAGCAGAAGAAGTAGAAGAAGGAGAAGGAGAAGGTGAAGTCAGGAGGGTGAATCAGAAGAAGTAGAAGAAGGAGAAGGAGAAGGTGAAGTCAGGAGGGTGAATCAGAAGAAGCAGAAGAAGGAGATATAGAAGGTGAAGTCTTGAGGGTGAATCAGAAGAATCAGCAGAAGGAGAAGGAGAAGGTGAAGTCTGGAGGGTGAAGCAGAAGAAGCAGAAGAAAGAGAAGGAGAAGGTGAAGTCTGGAGGGTGAAGCAGAAGAAACAGAAGAAGGAGAAGGAGAAGGTGAAGACTGGAGGGTGAATCAGAAGAAGTAGAAGAAGGAGAAGGAGAAGGTGAAGTCTGTAGGGTGAATCAGAAGAAGTAGAAGAAGGAGAAGGAGAAGGTGAAGTCTGGAGGGTGAATCAGAAGAAGCAGAAGAAGGAGAAGGAGAAGGTGAAGTCTGGAGGGTGAATCAGAAGAAGCAGAAGAAGGAGAAGGAGAAGATGAAGTCTGGAGGGTGAATCAGAAGAAGTAGAAGAAGGAGAAGGAGAAGGTGAGGTCTGGAGGGTGAATCAGAAGAAGCAGAAGAAGGAGAAGGAGAAGGTGAAGTCTGGAGGGTGAATCAGAAGAAGCAGAAGAAGGAGAAGGAGAAGGTGAAGTCTGGAGGGTGAATCAGAAGAAGCAGAAGAAGGAGAAGGAGAAGGTGAAGTCAGGAGGGTGAATCAGAAGAAGCAGAAGAAGGAGAAGGAGATGGTGAAGTTAGGAGGGTGAATCAGAAGAAGCAGAAAAAGGAGAAGGAGCAGGTGAAGTCAGGGGGGTGTGGCAGAAGAAGTAGAAGAAGGAGAAGGAGAAGGTGAAGTCAGGACGATGAAGCAGAAGAAGCAGAAGAAGGAGAAGTTGAAGCCTGGAGGGCGCAGCAGAAGAAGCAGAAGAAGGAGAAGGAGAAGGTGAAGTCTGGAGTGTGAAGCAGAAGAAGCAGAAGAAGGAGAAGGTGAAGGTGAAGTCTGGAGGGCGCAGCAGAAGAAGCAGAAGAAGGAGAATGAGAAGGTGAAGTCTGGAGGGTGAATCAGAAGAAGCAGAAGAAGGAGAAGGAGAAGGTGAATTCTGGAGGGTGAATCAGAAGAAGTAGAAGAAGGAGAAGGAGAAGGTGAAGTCTGGAGGGTGAAGCAGAAGAAGTAGAAGAAGGAGAAGGTGAAGTCAGGAGGGTGAATCAGAAGAAGTAGAAGAAGGAGAAGGAGAAGGTGAAGTCAGGAGGGTGAATCAGAAGAAGCAGAAGAAGAAGAAGGTGAAGTCTGGAGGGTGAATCAGAAGAATCAGAAGAAGGAGAAGGAGAAGGTGAAGTCTGGAGGGTGAATCAGAAGAAGCAGAAGAAAGATAAGGAGAAGGTGAAGTCTGGAGGGTGAAGCAGAAGAAACAGAAGAAGGAGAAGGAGAAGGTGAAGACTGGAGGGTGAATCAGAAGAAGTAGAAGAAGGAGAAGGAGAAGGTGAAGTCTGGAGGGTGAATCAGAAGAAGTAGAAGAAGGAGAAGGAGAAGTTGAAGTCTGGAGGGTGAATCAGAAGAAGCAGAAGTAGGAGAAGGTGAAGGTGAAGTCTGGAGGGTGAATCAGAAGAAGCAGAAGAAGGAGAAGGAGAAGCTGAAGTCTGGAGGGTGAATCAGAAGAAGTAGACGAAGGAGAAGGAGAAGTTGAAGTCTGGAGGGTGAATCAGAAGAAGCAGAAGAAGGAGAAGGAGAAGGTGAAGTCTGGAGGGTGAATCAGAAGAAGTAGAAGAAGGAGAAGGAGAAGGTGAAGTCTGGAGGGTGAATCAGAAGAAGCAGAAGAAGGAGAAGGAGAAGGTGAAGTCTGGAGGGTGAATCAGAAGAAGCAGAAGAAGGAGAAGGAGAAGGTGAAGTCTGGAGGGTGAATCAGAAGAAGTAGAAGAAGGAGAAGGAGAAGTTGAAGTCTGGAGGGTGAAGCAGAAGAAGTAGAAGATGGAGAAGGAGAAGGTGAAGTCAGGAGGGTGAATCAGAAGAAGTAGAAGAAGGAGAAGGAGAAGGTGAAGTCAGGAGGGTGAATCAGAAGAAGCAGAAGATGGAGAAGGAGAAGGTGAAGTCTGGAGGGTGAATCAGAAGAATCAGAAGAAGGAGAAGGAGAAGGTGAAGTCTGGAGGGTGAATCAGAAGAAGCAGAGGAAGGAGAAGGAGAAGGTGAAGTCTGGAGGGTGAATCAAAAGAAGCAGAATAAGGAGAAGGAGAAGGTGAAGTCTGGAGGGTGAATCAGAAGAAGCAGAATAAGGAGAAGGAGAAGGTGAAGTCTGGAGGGTGAATCAGAAGAAGCAGAAGAAGGAGAAGGAGAAGGTGAAGTCTGGAGGGTGAATCAGAAGAAGTAGAAGAAGGAGAAGGAGAAGGTGAAGTCTGGAGGGTGAAGCAGAAGAAGTAGAAGAAGGAGAAGGAGAAGGTGAAGTCAGGAGGGTGAATCAGAAGAAGTAGAAGAAGCAGAAGGAGAAGGTGAAGTCAGGAGGGTGAATCAGAAGAAGCAGAAGAAGGAGAAGGAGAAGGTGAAGTCTGGAGGGTGAATCAGAAGCATCAGAAGAAGGAGAAGGAGAAGGTGAAGTCTGGAGGGTGAATCAGAAGAAGCAGAAGAAAGAGAAGGAGAAGGTGAAGTCTGGAGGGTGAAGCAGAAGAAACAGATGAAGGAGAAGGAGAAGGTGAAGACTGGAGGGTGAATCAGAAGAAGTAGAAGAAGGAGAAGGAGAAGGTGAAGTCTGGAGGGTGAATCAGAAGAAGTAGAAGAAGGAGAAGGAGAAGGTGAAGTCTGGAGGGTGAATCAGAAGAAGCAGAAGAAGGAGAAGGAGAAGGTGAAGTCTGGAGGGTGAATCAGAAGAAGCAGAAGAAGGAGAAGGAGAAGATGAAGTCTGGAGGGTGAATCGGAAGAAGTAGAAGAAGGAGAAGCAGAAGGTGAAGTCTGGAGGGTGAATCAGAAGAAGTAGAAGAAGGAGAAGGAGAAGTTGAAGTCTGGAGGGTGAATCAGAAGAAGCAGACGAAGGAGAAGGAGAAGGTGAAGTCTGGAGGGTGAATCAGAAGAAGCAGAAGAAGGAGAAGGAGAAGATGAAGTCTGGAGGGTGAATCAGAAGAAGTAGAAGAAGGAGAAGGAGAAGGTGAAGTCTGGAGGGTGAATCAGAAGAAGTAGAAGAAGGAGAAGGAGAAGATGATGTCTGGAGGGTGAATCAGAAGAAACAGAAGAAGGAGCAGGAGAAGGTGAAGTCTGGAGGGTGAATCAGAAGAAGTAGAAGAAGGAGAAGGAGAAGGTGTAATCTGGAGGGTGAATCAGAAGAAGTAGACGAAGGAGAAGGAGAAGGTAAAGTCTGGAGGGTGAATCAGAAGAAGCAGAAGAAGGAGAAGGTGAAGTCTGGAGGGTGAATCAGAAGAAGTAGAAGAAGGAGAAGGAGAAGGTGAAGTCTGGAGGGTGAATCAGAAGAAGCAGAAGAAGGAGAAGGAGAAGGTGAAGTCTGGAGGGTGAATCAGAAGAAGCAGAAGAAGGAGAAGGAGAAGGTGAAGTCTGGAGGGTGAATCAGAAGAAGTAGATGAAGGAGAAGGAGAAGGTGAAGTCTGGAGGGTGAATCAGAAGAAGCAGAAGAAGGAGATGGAGAAGGTGAAGTCTGGAGTGTGAATCAGAAGACGTAGAAGAAGGAGAAGGAGAAGGTGAAGTCTGGAGGGTGAATCAGAAGAAGCAGTAGAAGGAGAAGGAGAAGGTGAAGTCTGGAGGGTGAATCAGAAGAAGCAGAAGAAGGAGAAGGAGAAGGTGAAGTCTGGAGGGTGATTCAGAAGAAGCAGAATAAGGAGAAGGAGAAGGTGAAGTCTGGAGGGTGAATCAGAAGAAGCAGAAGAAGGAGAAGGAGAAGGTGAAGTCTGGAGGGTGAATCAGAAGAAGTAGAAGAAGGAGAAGGAGAAGGTGAAGTCTGGAGGGTGAATCAGAAGAAGTAGAAGAAGGAGAAGGAGAAGGTGAAGTCTGGAGGGTGAATCAGAAGAAGTAGAAGAAGGAGAAGGAGAAGGTGAAGTCTGGAGGGTGAAGCAGAAGAAGTAGAAGAAGGAGAAGGAGAAGGTGAAGTCAGGAGGGTGAATCAGAAGATGTTGAAGAAGGACAAGGAGAAGGTGAAGTCAGGAGGGTGAATCAGAAGAAGCAGAAGAAGGAGAAGGAGAAGGTGAAGTCTGGAGGGTGAATCAGAAGAAGTAGAAGAAGGAGAAGGAGAAGGTGAAGTCTGGAGGGTGAATCAGAAGAAGCAGAAGAAGGAGAAGGAGAAGGTGAAGTCTGGAGGGTGAATCAGAAGAAGCAGAAGAAGGAGAAGGAGAAGGTGAAGTCTGGAGGGTGAATCAGAAGAAGCAGAATAAGGAGAAGGAGAAGGTTAAGTCTGGAGGGTGAATCAGAAGAAGCAGATGAAGGAGAAGGAGAAGGTGAAGTCTGGAGGGTGAATCAGAAGAAGTAGAAGAAGGAGAAGGAGAAGGTGAAGTCTGGAGGGTGAAGCAGAAGAAGTAGAAGAAGGAGAAGGAGAAGGTGAAGTCAGGAGGGTGAATCAGAAGAAGTAGAAGAAGGAGAAGGAGAAGTTGAAGTCAGGAGGGTGAATCAGAAGAAGCAGAAGAAGGAGATAGAGAAGGTGAAGTCTGGAGGTTGAATCAGAAGAATCAGAAGAAGGAGAAGGAGAAGGTGAAGTCTGGAGGGTGAAGCAGAAGAAGCAGAAGAAAGAGAAGGAGAAGGTGAAGTCTGGAGGGTGAAGCAGAAGAAACAGAAGAAGGAGAAGGAGAAGGTGAAGACTGGAGGGTGAATCAGAAGAAGTAGAAGAAGGAGAAGGAGAAGGTGAAGTCTGGAGGGTGAATCAGAAGAAGTAGAAGAAGGAGAATGAGAAGGTGAAGTCTGGAGGGTGAATCAGAAGAAGCAGAAGAAGGAGAAGGAGAAGGTGACGTCTGGAGGGTGAATCAGAAGAAGCAGAAGAAGGAGAAGGAGAAGATGAAGTCTGGAGGGTGAATCAGAAGAAGTAGAAGAAGGAGAAGGAGAAGGTGAGGTCTGGAGGGTGAATCAGAAGAAGCAGAAGAAGGAGAAGGAGAAGGTGAAGTCTGGAGGGTGAATCAGAAGAAGCAGAAGAAGGAGAAGGAGAAGGTGAAGTCTGGAGGGTGAATCAGAAGAAGCAGAAGAAGGAGAAGGAGAAGGTGAAGTCAGGAGGGTGAATCAGAAGAAGCAGAAGAAGGAGAAGTAGAAGGTGAAGTTAGGAGGGTGAATCAGAAGAAGCAGAAGAAGGAGAAGGAGCAGGTGAAGTCAGGGGGGTGCAGCAGAAGAAGTAGAAGAAGGAGAAGGAGAAGGTGAAGTCAGGACGGTGAAGCAGAAGAAGCAGAAGAAGGAGAAGGAGAAGGTGAAGCCTGGAGGGCGCAGCAGAGGAAGCAGAAGAAGGAGAAGGAGAAGGTGAAGTCTGGAGTGTGAAGCAGAAGAAGCAGAAGAAGGAGAAGGAGAAGGTGAAGTCTGGAGGGCGCAGCAGAAGAAGCAGAAGAAGGAGAATGAGAAGGTGAAGTCTGGAGGGTGAATCAGAAGAAGCAGAAGAAGGAGAAGGAGAAGGTGAAGTCTGGAGGGTGAATCAGAAGAAGTAGAAGAAGGAGAAGGAGAAGGTGAAGTCAGGAGGGTGAATCAGAAGATGTAGAAGAAGGAGAAGTAGAAGGTGAAGTCAGGAGGGTGAATCAGAAGAAGCAGAAGAAGGAGAAGGAGAAGGTGAAGTCTGGAGGGTGAATCAGAAGAAGTAGAAGAAGGAGAAGGAGAAGGTGAAGTCTGGAGGGTGAATCAGAAGAAGCAGAAGAAGGAGAAGAAGAAGGTGAAGTCTGGAGGGTGAATCAGAAGAAGCAGAAGAAGGAGAAGGAGAAGGTGAAGTCTGGAGGGTGAATCAGAAGAAGCAGAATATTGAGAAGGAGAAGGTTAAGTCTGGAGGGTGAATCAGAAGAAGCAGAAGAAGGAGAAGGAGAAGGTGAAGTCTGGAGGGTGAATCAGAAGAAGTAGAAGAAGGAGAAGTAGAAGGTGAAGTCTGGAGGGTGAAGCAGAAGAAGTAGAAGAAGGAGAAGGTGAAGGTGAAGTCAGGAGGGTGAATCAGAAGAAGTAGAAGAAGGAGAAGGAGAAGGTGAAGTCAGGAGGGTGAATCAGAAGAAGCAGAAGAAGGAGATAGAGAAGGTGAAGTCTGGAGGGTGAATCAGAAGAATCAGAAGAAGGAGAAGGAGAAGGTGAAGTCTGGAGGGTGAAGCAGAAGAAGCAGAAGAAAGAGAAGGAGAAGGTGAAGTCTGGAGGGTGAAGCAGAAGAAACAGAAGAAGGAGAAGGAGAAGGTGAAGACTGGAGGGTGAATCAGAAGAAGTAGAAGAAGGAGAAGGAGAAGATGAAGTCTGGAGGGTGAATCAGAAGAAGTAGAAGAAGGAGAAGGAGAAGGTGAAGTCTGGAGGGAGAATCAGAAGAAGCAGAAGAAGGAGAAGGAGAAGGTGAAGTCTGGAGGATGAATCAGAAGAAGCAGAAGAAGGAGAAGGAGAAGATGAAGTCTGGAGGGTGAATCAGAAGAAGTAGAAGAAGGAGAAGGAGAAGGTGAGGTCTGGAGGGTGAATCAGAAGAAGCAGAAGAAGGAGAAGGAGAAGGTGAAGTCTGGAGGGTGAATCAGAAGAAGCAGAAGAAGGAGAAGGAGAAGGTGAAGTCTGGAGGGTGAATCAGAAGAAGCAGAAGAAGGAGAAGGAGAAGGTGAAGTCAGGAGGGTGAATCAGAAGAAGCAGAAGAAGGAGAAGGAGAAGGTGAAGTTAGGAGGGTGAATCAGAAGAAGCAGAAGAAGGAGAAGGAGCAGGTGAAGTCAGGGGGGTGTAGCAGAAGAAGTAGAAGAAGGAGAAGGAGAAGGTGAAGTCAGGACGGAGAAGCAGAAGAAGCAGAAGAAGGAGAAGGAGAAGGTGAAGCCTGGAGGGCGCAGCAGAAGAAGCAGAAGAAGGAGAAGGAGAAGGTGAAGTCTGGAGTGTGAAGCAGAAGAAGCAGAAGAAGGAGAAGGAGAAGGTGAAGTCTGGAGGGCGCAGCAGAAGAAGCAGAAGAAGGAGAATGAGAAGGTGAAGTCTGGAGGGTGAATCAGAAGAAGCAGAAGAAGGAGAAGAAGAAGGTGAAGTCTGGAGGTTGAATCAGAAGAAGTAGAAGAAGGAGAAGGAGAAGGTGAAGTCTGGAGGGTGAAGCAGAAGAAGTAGAAGAAGGAGAAGGAGAAGGTGAAGTCAGGAGGGTGAATCAGAAGAAGTAGAAGAAGGAGAAGGAGAAGGTGAAGTCAGGAGGGTGAATCAGAAGAAGCAGAAGAAGGAGAAGGAGAAGGTGAAGTCTGGAGGGTGAATCAGAAGAATCAGAAGAAGGAGAAGGAGAAGGTGAAGTCTGGAGGGTGAATCAGAAGAAGCAGAAGAAAGAGAAGGAGAAGGTGAAGTCTGGAGGGTGAAGCAGAAGAAACAGAAGAAGGAGAAGGAGAAGGTGAAGACTGGAGGGTGAATCAGAAGAAGTAGAAGAAGGAGAAGGAGAAGGTGAAGTCTGGAGGGTGAATCAGAAGAAGTAGAAGAAGGAGAAGGAGAAGTTGAAGTCTGGAGGGTGAATCAGAAGAAGCAGAAGAAGGAGAAGGAGAAGGTGAAGTCTGGAGGGTGAATCAGAAGAAGCAGAAGAAGGAGAAGGAGAAGATGAAGTCTGGAGGGTGAATCAGAAGAAGTAGAAGAAGGAGAAGGAGAAGTTGAAGTCTGGAGGGTGAATCAGAAGAAGTAGAAGAAGGAGAAGGAGAACATGAAGTCTGGAGGGTGAATCAGAAGAAACAGAAGAAGGAGAAGGAGAAGGTGAAGTCTGGAGGGTGAATCAGACGAAGTAGAAGAAGGATAAGGAGAAGGTGTAGTCTGGAGGGTGAATCAGAAGAAGTAGACGAAGGAGAAGGAGAAGGTGAAGTCTGGAAGGTGAATCAGAAGAAGCAGAAGAAGGAGAAGGAGAAGGTGAAGTCAGGAGGGTGAATCGGAAGATGTAGAAGAAGGAGAAGGAGAAGGTGAAGTCAGGAGGGTGAATCAGAAGAAGCAGAAGAAGGAGAAGGAGAAGGTGAAGTCTGGAGGGTGAATCAGAAGAAGCAGAATAAGGAGAAGGAGAAGGTTAAGTCTGGAGGGTGAATCAGAAGAAGCAGAAGAAGGAGAAGGAGAAGGTGAAGTCTGGAGGGTGAATCAGAAGAAGTAGAAGAAGGAGAAGGAGAAGGTGAAGTCTGGAGGGTGAAGCAGAAGAAGTAGAAGAAGGAGAAGGAGAAGGTGAAGTCAGGAGGGTGAATCAGAAGAAGTAGAAGAAGGAGAAGGAGAAGGTGAAGTCAGGAGGGTGAATCAGAAGAAGCAGAAGAAGGAGATAGAGAAGGTGAAGTCTGGAGGGTGAATCAGAAGAATCAGAAGAAGGAGAAGGAGAAGGTGAAGTCTGGAGGGTGAAGCAGAAGAAGCAGAAGAAAGAGAAGGAGAAGGTGAAGTCTGGAGGGTGAAGCAGAAGAAACAGAAGAAGGAGAAGGAGAAGGTGAAGACTGGAGGGTGAATCAGAAGAAGTAGAAGAAGGAGAAGGAGAAGGTGAAGTCTGGAGGGTGAATCAGAAGAAGTAGAAGAAGGAGAAGGAGAAGGTGAAGTCTGGAGGGAGAATCAGAAGAAGCAGAAGAAGGAGAAGGAGAAGGTGAAGTCTGGAGGATGAATCAGAAGAAGCAGAAGAAGGAGAAGGAGAAGATGAAGTCTGGAGTGTGAATCAGAAGAAGTAGAAGAAGGAGAAGGAGAAGGTGAGGTCTGGAGGGTGAATCAGAAGAAGCAGAAGAAGGAGAAGGAGAAGGTGAAGTCTGGAGGGTGAATCAGAAGAAGCAGAAGAAGGAGAAGGAGAAGGTGAAGTCTGGAGGGTGAATCAGAAGAAGCAGAAGAAGGAGAAGGAGAAGGTGAAGTCAGGAGGGTGAATCAGAAGAAGCAGAAGAAGGAGAAGGAGAAGGTGAAGTTAGGAGGGTGAATCAGAAGAAGCAGAAGAAGGAGAAGGAGCAGGTGAAGTCAGGGGGGTGTAGCAGAAGAAGTAGAAGAAGGAGAAGGAGAAGGTGAAGTCAGGACGGTGAAGCAGAAGAAGCAGAAGAAGGAGAAGGAGAAGGTGAAGCCTGGAGGGCGCAGCAGAAGAAGCAGAAGAAGGAGAAGGAGAAGGTGAAGTCTGGAGTGTGAAGCAGAAGAAGCAGAAGAAGGAGAAGGAGAAGGTGAAGTCTGGAGGGCGCAGCAGAAGAAGCAGAAGAAAGAGAATGAGAAGGTGAAGTCTGGAGGGTGAATCAGAAGAAGCAGAAGAAGGAGAAGGAGAAGGTGAAGTCTGGAGGTTGAATCAGAAGAAGTAGAAAAAGGAGAAGGAGAAGGTGAAGTCTGGAGGGTGAAGCAGAAGAAGTAGAAGAAGGAGAAGGAGAAGGTGAAGTCAGGAGGGTGAATCAGAAGAAGTAGAAGAAGGAGAAGGAGAAGGTGAAGTCAGGAGGGTGAATCAGAAGAAGCAGAAGAAGGAGAAGGAGATGGTGAAGTCTGGAGGGTGAATCAGAAGAATCAGAAGAAGGAGAAGGAGAAGGTGAAGTCTGGAGGGTGAATCAGAAGAAGCAGAAGAAAGAGAAGGAGAAGGTGAAGTCTGGAGGGTGAAGCAGAAGAAACAGAAGAAGGAGAAGGAGAAGGTGAAGACTGGAGGGTGAATCAGAAGAAGTAGAAGAAGGAGAAGGAGAAGGTGAAGTCTGGAGGGTGAATCAGAAGAAGTAGAAGAAGGAGAAGGAGAAGTTGAAGTCTGGAGGGTGAATCAGAAGAAGCAGAAGAAGGAGAAGGAGAAGGTGAAGTCTGGAGGGTGTATCAGAAGAAGCAGAAGAAGGAGAAGGAGAAGATGAAGTCTGGACGGTGAATCAGAAGAAGTAGAAGAAGGAGAAGGAGAAGGTGAAGTCTGGAGGGTGAATCAGAAGAAGTAGAAGAAGGATAAGGAGAACATGAAGTCTGGAGGGTGAATCAGAAGAAACAGAAGAAGGAGAAGGAGAAGGTGAAGTCTGGAGGGTGAATCAGAAGAAGTAGAAGAAGGAGAAGGAGAAGGTGTAGTCTGGAGGGTGAATCAGAAGAAGTAGACGAAGGAGAAGGAGAAGGTGAAGTCTGGAGGGTGAATCAGAAGAAGCAGAAGAAGGAGAAGGAGAAGGTGAAGTCTGGAGGGTGAATCAGATGAAGTAGAAGAAGGAGAAGGATAAGGTGAAGTCTGGAGGGTGAATCGGAAGAAGCAGAAGAAGGAGAAGGAGAAGGTGAAGTCTGGAGGGTGAATCAGAAGAAGCAGAAGAAGGAGAAGGAGAAGGTGAAGTCTGGAGGGTGAATCAGAAGAAGTAGAAGAAGGAGAAGGAGAAGGTGTAGTCTGGAGGGTGAATCAGAAGAAGTAGACGAAGGAGAAGGAGAAGGTGAAGTCTGGAGGGTGAATCAGAAGAAGCAGAAGAAGGAGAAGGAGAAGGTGAAGTCTGGAGGGTGAATCAGAAGAAGCAGAAGAAGGAGAAGGAGAAGGTGAAGTCAGGAGGGTGAATCAGAAGAAGCAGAAGAAGGAGAAGGAGAAGGTGAAGTTAGGAGGGTGAATCAGAAGAAGCAGAAGAAGGAGAAGGAGCAGGTGAAGTCAGGGGGGTGTAGCAGAAGAAGTAGAAGAAGGAGAAGGAGAAGGTGAAGTCAGGACGGAGAAGCAGAAGAAGCAGAAGAAGGAGAAGGAGAAGGTGAAGCCTGGAGGGCGCAGCAGAAGAAGCAGAAGAAGGAGAAGGAGAAGGTGAAGTCTGGAGTGTGAAGCAGAAGAAGCAGAAGAAGGAGAAGGAGAAGGTGAAGTCTGGAGGGCGCAGCAGAAGAAGCAGAAGAAGGAGAATGAGAAGGTGAAGTCTGGAGGGTGAATCAGAAGAAGCAGAAGAAGGAGAAGAAGAAGGTGAAGTCTGGAGGTTGAATCAGAAGAAGTAGAAGAAGGAGAAGGAGAAGGTGAAGTCTGGAGGGTGAAGCAGAAGAAGTAGAAGAAGGAGAAGGAGAAGGTGAAGTCAGGAGGGTGAATCAGAAGAAGTAGAAGAAGGAGAAGGAGAAGGTGAAGTCAGGAGGGTGAATCAGAAGAAGCAGAAGAAGGAGAAGGAGAAGGTGAAGTCTGGAGGGTGAATCAGAAGAATCAGAAGAAGGAGAAGGAGAAGGTGAAGTCTGGAGGGTGAATCAGAAGAAGCAGAAGAAAGAGAAGGAGAAGGTGAAGTCTGGAGGGTGAAGCAGAAGAAACAGAAGAAGGAGAAGGAGAAGGTGAAGACTGGAGGGTGAATCAGAAGAAGTAGAAGAAGGAGAAGGAGAAGGTGAAGTCTGGAGGGTGAATCAGAAGAAGTAGAAGAAGGAGAAGGAGAAGTTGAAGTCTGGAGGGTGAATCAGAAGAAGCAGAAGAAGGAGAAGGAGAAGGTGAAGTCTGGAGGGTGAATCAGAAGAAGCAGAAGAAGGAGAAGGAGAAGATGAAGTCTGGAGGGTGAATCAGAAGAAGTAGAAGAAGGAGAAGGAGAAGTTGAAGTCTGGAGGGTGAATCAGAAGAAGTAGAAGAAGGAGAAGGAGAACATGAAGTCTGGAGGGTGAATCAGAAGAAACAGAAGAAGGAGAAGGAGAAGGTGAAGTCTGGAGGGTGAATCAGACGAAGTAGAAGAAGGATAAGGAGAAGGTGTAGTCTGGAGGGTGAATCAGAAGAAGTAGACGAAGGAGAAGGAGAAGGTGAAGTCTGGAAGGTGAATCAGAAGAAGCAGAAGAAGGAGAAGGAGAAGGTGAAGTCAGGAGGGTGAATCGGAAGATGTAGAAGAAGGAGAAGGAGAAGGTGAAGTCAGGAGGGTGAATCAGAAGAAGCAGAAGAAGGAGAAGGAGAAGGTGAAGTCTGGAGGGTGAATCAGAAGAAGCAGAATAAGGAGAAGGAGAAGGTTAAGTCTGGAGGGTGAATCAGAAGAAGCAGAAGAAGGAGAAGGAGAAGGTGAAGTCTGGAGGGTGAATCAGAAGAAGTAGAAGAAGGAGAAGGAGAAGGTGAAGTCTGGAGGGTGAAGCAGAAGAAGTAGAAGAAGGAGAAGGAGAAGGTGAAGTCAGGAGGGTGAATCAGAAGAAGTAGAAGAAGGAGAAGGAGAAGGTGAAGTCAGGAGGGTGAATCAGAAGAAGCAGAAGAAGGAGATAGAGAAGGTGAAGTCTGGAGGGTGAATCAGAAGAATCAGAAGAAGGAGAAGGAGAAGGTGAAGTCTGGAGGGTGAAGCAGAAGAAGCAGAAGAAAGAGAAGGAGAAGGTGAAGTCTGGAGGGTGAAGCAGAAGAAACAGAAGAAGGAGAAGGAGAAGGTGAAGACTGGAGGGTGAATCAGAAGAAGTAGAAGAAGGAGAAGGAGAAGGTGAAGTCTGGAGGGTGAATCAGAAGAAGTAGAAGAAGGAGAAGGAGAAGGTGAAGTCTGGAGGGAGAATCAGAAGAAGCAGAAGAAGGAGAAGGAGAAGGTGAAGTCTGGAGGATGAATCAGAAGAAGCAGAAGAAGGAGAAGGAGAAGATGAAGTCTGGAGTGTGAATCAGAAGAAGTAGAAGAAGGAGAAGGAGAAGGTGAGGTCTGGAGGGTGAATCAGAAGAAGCAGAAGAAGGAGAAGGAGAAGGTGAAGTCTGGAGGGTGAATCAGAAGAAGCAGAAGAAGGAGAAGGAGAAGGTGAAGTCTGGAGGGTGAATCAGAAGAAGCAGAAGAAGGAGAAGGAGAAGGTGAAGTCAGGAGGGTGAATCAGAAGAAGCAGAAGAAGGAGAAGGAGAAGGTGAAGTTAGGAGGGTGAATCAGAAGAAGCAGAAGAAGGAGAAGGAGCAGGTGAAGTCAGGGGGGTGTAGCAGAAGAAGTAGAAGAAGGAGAAGGAGAAGGTGAAGTCAGGACGGTGAAGCAGAAGAAGCAGAAGAAGGAGAAGGAGAAGGTGAAGCCTGGAGGGCGCAGCAGAAGAAGCAGAAGAAGGAGAAGGAGAAGGTGAAGTCTGGAGTGTGAAGCAGAAGAAGCAGAAGAAGGAGAAGGAGAAGGTGAAGTCTGGAGGGCGCAGCAGAAGAAGCAGAAGAAAGAGAATGAGAAGGTGAAGTCTGGAGGGTGAATCAGAAGAAGCAGAAGAAGGAGAAGGAGAAGGTGAAGTCTGGAGGTTGAATCAGAAGAAGTAGAAAAAGGAGAAGGAGAAGGTGAAGTCTGGAGGGTGAAGCAGAAGAAGTAGAAGAAGGAGAAGGAGAAGGTGAAGTCAGGAGGGTGAATCAGAAGAAGTAGAAGAAGGAGAAGGAGAAGGTGAAGTCAGGAGGGTGAATCAGAAGAAGCAGAAGAAGGAGAAGGAGATGGTGAAGTCTGGAGGGTGAATCAGAAGAATCAGAAGAAGGAGAAGGAGAAGGTGAAGTCTGGAGGGTGAATCAGAAGAAGCAGAAGAAAGAGAAGGAGAAGGTGAAGTCTGGAGGGTGAAGCAGAAGAAACAGAAGAAGGAGAAGGAGAAGGTGAAGACTGGAGGGTGAATCAGAAGAAGTAGAAGAAGGAGAAGGAGAAGGTGAAGTCTGGAGGGTGAATCAGAAGAAGTAGAAGAAGGAGAAGGAGAAGTTGAAGTCTGGAGGGTGAATCAGAAGAAGCAGAAGAAGGAGAAGGAGAAGGTGAAGTCTGGAGGGTGTATCAGAAGAAGCAGAAGAAGGAGAAGGAGAAGATGAAGTCTGGACGGTGAATCAGAAGAAGTAGAAGAAGGAGAAGGAGAAGGTGAAGTCTGGAGGGTGAATCAGAAGAAGTAGAAGAAGGATAAGGAGAACATGAAGTCTGGAGGGTGAATCAGAAGAAACAGAAGAAGGAGAAGGAGAAGGTGAAGTCTGGAGGGTGAATCAGAAGAAGTAGAAGAAGGAGAAGGAGAAGGTGTAGTCTGGAGGGTGAATCAGAAGAAGTAGACGAAGGAGAAGGAGAAGGTGAAGTCTGGAGGGTGAATCAGAAGAAGCAGAAGAAGGAGAAGGAGAAGGTGAAGTCTGGAGGGTGAATCAGATGAAGTAGAAGAAGGAGAAGGATAAGGTGAAGTCTGGAGGGTGAATCGGAAGAAGCAGAAGAAGGAGAAGGAGAAGGTGAAGTCTGGAGGGTGAATCAGAAGAAGCAGAAGAAGGAGAAGGAGAAGGTGAAGTCTGGAGGGTGAATCAGAAGAAGTAGAAGAAGGAGAAGGAGAAGGTGTAGTCTGGAGGGTGAATCAGAAGAAGTAGACGAAGGAGAAGGAGAAGGTGAAGTCTGGAGGGTGAATCAGAAGAAGCAGAAGAAGGAGAAGGAGAAGGTGAAGTATGGAGGGTGAATCAGATGAAGTAGAAGAAGGAGAAGGAGAAGGTGAAGTCTGGAGGGTGAATCGGAAGAAGCAGAAGAAGGAGAAGGAGAAGGTGAAGTCTGGAGGGTGAATCAGAAGAAGCAGAAGAAGGAGAAGGAGAAGGTGAAGTCTGGAGGGTGAATCAGAAGAAGTAGAAGAAGGAGAAGGAGAAGTTGAAGTCTGGAGGGTGAAGCAGAGGAAGTAGAAGATGGAGAAGGAGAAGTTGAAGTCAGGAGGGTGAATCAGAAGATGTAGAAGAAGGAGAAGGAGAAGGTGAAGTCAGGAGGGTGAATCATAAGAAGCAGAAGAAGGAGAAGGAGAAGGTGAAGTCTGGAGGGTGAATCAGAAGAAGTAGAAGAAGGAGAAGGAGAAGGTGAAGTCTGGAGGGTGAATCAGAAGAAGCAGAAGAAGGAGAAGGAGAAGGTGAAGTCTGGAGGGTGAATCAGAAGAAGCAGAAGAAGGAGAAGGAGAAGGTGAAGTCTGGAGTGTGAATCAGAAGAAGCAGAATAAGGAGAAGGAGATGGTTAAGTCTGGAGGGTGAATCAGAAGAAGCAGAAGAAGGAGAAGGAGAAGGTGAAGTCTGGAGGGTGAATCAGAAGAAGTAGAAGAAGGAGAAGGAGAAGGTGAAGTCTGGAGGGTGAACAGAAGAAGTAGAAGAAGGAGAAGGAGAAGGTGAAGTCAGGAGGGTGAATCAGAAGAAGTAGAAGAAGGAGAAGGAGAAGGTGAAGTCAGGAGGGTGAATCAGAAGAAGCAGAAGAAGGAGATAGAGAAGGTGAAGTCTGGAGGGTGAATCAGAAGAATCAGAAGAAGGAGAAGGAGAAGGTGAAGTCTGGAGGGTGAAGCAGAAGAAGCAGAAGAAAGAGAAGGAGAAGGTGAAGTCTGGAGGGTGAAGCAGAAGAAACAGAAGAAGGAGAAGGAGAAGGAGAAGACTGGAGGGTGAATCAGAAGAAGTAGAAGAAGGAGAAGGAGAAGGTGAAGTCTGCAGGGTGAATCAGAAGAAGTAGAAGAAGGAGAAGGAGAAGGTGAAGTCTGGAGGGTGAATCAGAAGAAGCAGAAGAAGGAGAAGGAGAAGGTGAAGTCTGGAGGGTGAATCAGAAGAAGCAGAAGAAGGAGAAGGAGAAGATGAAGTCTGGAGGGTGAATCAGAAGAAGTAGAAGAAGGAGAAGGAGAAGGTGAGGTCTGTAGGGTGAATCAGAAGAAGCAGAAGAAGGAGAAGGAGAAGGTGAAGTCTGGAGGGTGAATCAGAAGAAGCAGAAGAAGAAGAAGGAGAAGGTGAAGTCTGGAAGGTGAATCAGATGAAGCAGAAGAAGGAGAAGGAGAAGGTGAAGTCAGGAGGGTGAATCAGAAGAAGCAGAATAAGGAGAAGGAGAAGGTGAAGTTAGGAGGGTGAATCAGAAGAAGCAGAAGAAGGAGAAGGAGCAGGTGAAGTCAGGGGGGTGTAGCAGAAGAAGTAGAAGAAGGAGAAGGAGAAGGTGAAGTCAGGACGGTGAAGCAGAAGAAGCAGAAGAAGGAGAAGGAGAAGGTGAAGCCTGGAGGGCGCAGCAGAAGAAGCAGAAGAAGGAGTAGGAGAAGGTGAAGTCTGGAGTGTGAAGCAGAAGAAGCAGAAGAAGGAGAAGGAGAAGGTGAAGTCTGGAGGGCGCAGCAGAAGAAGCAGAAGAAGGAGAATGAGAAGGTGAAGTCTGGAGGGTGAATCAGAAGAAGCAGAAGAAGGAGAAGGAGAAGGTGAAGTCTGGAGGTTGAATCAGAAGAAGTAGAAGAAGGAGAAGGAGAAGGTGAAGTCTGGAGGGTGAAGCAGAAGAAGTAGAAGAAGGAGAAGGAGAAGGTGAAGTCAGGAGGGTGAATCAGAAGAAGTAGAAGAAGGAGAAGGAGAAGGTGAAGTCAGGAGGGTGAATCAGAAGAAGCAGAAGAAGGAGAAGGAGAAGGTGAAGTCTGGAGGGTGAATCAGAAGAATCAGAAGAAGGAGAAGGAGAAGGTGAAGTCTGGAGGGTGAATCAGAAGAAGCAGAAGAAAGAGAAGGAGAAGGTGAAGTCTGGAGGGTGAAGCAGAAGAAACAGAAGAAGGAGAAGGAGAAGGTGAAGACTGGAGGGTGAATCAGAAGAAGTAGAAGAAGGAGAAGGAGAAGGTGAAGTCTGGAGGGTGAATCAGAAGAAGTAGAAGAAGGAGAAGGAGAAGTTGAAGTCTGGAGGGTGAATCAGAAGAAGCAGAAGAAGGAGAAGGAGAAGGTGAAGTCTGGAGGGTGAATCAGAAGAAGTAGAAGAAGGAGAAGGAGAAGGTGAAGTCTGGAGGGTGAAGCAGAAGAAGTAGAAGAAGGAGAAGGAGAAGGTGAAGTCAGGAGGGTGAATCAGAAGAATTAGAAGAAGGAGAAGGAGAAGGTGAAGTCAGGAGGGTGAATCAGAAGAAGCAGAAGAAGGAGATAGAGAAGGTGAAGTCTGGAGGGTGAATCAGAAGAATCAGAAGAAGGAGAAGGAGAAGGTGAAGTCTGGAGGGTGAAGCAGAAGAAGCAGAAGAAAGAGAAGGAGAAGGTGAAGTCTGGAGGGTGAAGCAGAAGAAACAGAAGAAGGAGAAGGAGAAGGTGAAGACTGGAGGGTGAATCAGAAGAAGTAGAAGAAGGAGAAGGAGAAGGTGAAGTCTGGAGGGTGAATCAGAAGAAGTAGAAGAAGGAGAAGGAGAAGGTGAAGTCTGGAGGGAGAATCAGAAGAAGCAGAAGAAGGAGAACGAGAAGGTTAAGTCTGGAGGGTGAATCAGAAGAAGCAGAAGAAGGAGAAGGAGATGGTGAAGTCTGGAGGGTGAATCAGAAGAAGTAGAAGAAGGAGAAGGAGAAGGTGAAGTCTGGAGGGTGAAGCAGAAGAAGTAGAAGAAGGAGAAGGAGAAGGTGAAGTCAGGAGGGTGAATCAGAAGAAGTAGAAGAAGGAGAAGGAGAAGGTGAAGTCAGGAGGGTGAATCAGAAGAAGCAGAAGAAGGAGATAGAGAAGGTGAAGTCTGGAGGGTGAATCAGAAGAATCAGAAGAAGGAGAAGGAGAAGGTGAAGTCTGGAGGGTGAAGCAGAAGAAGCAGAAGAAAGAGAAGGAGAAGGTGAACTCTGGAGGGTGAAGCAGAAGAAACAGAAGAAGGAGAAGGAGAAGGTGAAGACTGGAGGGTGTATCAGAAGAAGTAGAAGAAGGAGAAGGAGAAGGTGAAGTCTGGAGGGTGAATCAGAAGAAGTAGAAGAAGGAGAAGGAGAAGGTGAAGTCTGGAGGGAGAATCAGAAGAAGCAGAAGAAGGAGAAGGAGAAGGTGAAGTCTGGAGGATGAATCAGAAGAAGCAGAAGAAGGAGAAGGAGAAGATGAAGTCTGGAGTGTGAATCAGAAGAAGTAGAAGAAGGAGAAGGAGAAGGTGAGGTCTGGAGGGTGAATCAGAAGAAGCAGAAGAAGGAGAAGGAGAAGGTGAAGTCTGGAGGGTGAATCAGAAGAAGCAGAAGAAGGAGAAGGAGTAGGTGAAGTCTGGAGGGTGAATCAGAAGAAGCAGAAGAAGGAGAAGGAGAAGGTGAAGTCAGGAGGGTGAATCAGAAGAAGCAGAAGAAGGAGAAGGAGAAGGTGAAGTTAGGAGGGTGAATCAGAAGAAGCAGAAGAAGGAGAAGGAGCAGGTGAAGTCAGGGGGGTGTAGCAGAAGAAGTAGAAGAAGGAGAAGGAGAAGGTGAAGTCAGGACGGTGAAGCAGAAGAAGCAGAAGAAGGAGAAGGAGAAGGTGAAGCCTGGAGGGCGCAGCAGAAGAAGCAGAAGAAGGAGAAGGAGAAGGTGAAGTCTGGAGTGTGAAGCAGAAGAAGCAGAAGAAGGAGAAGGAGAAGGTGAAGTCTGGAGGGCGCAGCAGAAGAAGCAGAAGAAAGAGAATGAGAAGGTGAAGTCTGGAGGGTGAATCAGAAGAAGCAGAAGAAGGAGAAGGAGAAGGTGAAGTCTGGAGGTTGAATCAGAAGAAGTAGAAAAAGGAGAAGGAGAAGGTGAAGTCTGGAGGGTGAAGCAGAAGAAGTAGAAGAAGGAGAAGGAGAAGGTGAAGTCAGGAGGGTGAATCAGAAGAAGTAGAAGAAGGAGAAGGAGAAGGTGAAGTCAGGAGGGTGAATCAGAAGAAGCAGAAGAAGGAGAAGGAGATGGTGAAGTCTGGAGGGTGAATCAGAAGAATCAGAAGAAGGAGAAGGAGAAGGTGAAGTCTGGAGGGTGAATCAGAAGAAGCAGAAGAAAGAGAAGGAGAAGGTGAAGTCTGGAGGGGGAAGCAGAAGAAACAGAAGAAGGAGAAGGAGAAGGTGAAGACTGGAGGGTGAATCAGAAGAAGTAGAAGAAGGAGAAGGAGAAGGTGAAGTCTGGAGGGTGAATCAGAAGAAGTAGAAGAAGGAGAAGGAGAAGTTGAAGTCTGGAGGGTGAATCAGAAGAAGCAGAAGAAGGAGAAGGAGAAGGTGAAGTCTGGAGGGTGTATCAGAAGAAGCAGAAGAAGGAGAAGGAGAAGATGAAGTCTGGAGGGTGAATCAGAAGAAGTAGAAGAAGGAGAAGGAGAAGGTGAAGTCTGGAGGGTGAATCAGAAGAAGTAGAAGAAGGATAAGGAGAACATGAAGTCTGGAGGGTGAATCAGAAGAAACAGAAGAAGGAGAAGGAGAAGGTGAAGTCTGGAGGGTGAATCAGAAGAAGTAGAAGAAGGAGAAGGAGAAGGTGTAGTCTGGAGGGTGAATCAGAAGCAGTAGACGAAGGAGAAGGAGAAGGTGAAGTCTGGAGGGTGAATCAGAAGAAGCAGAAGAAGGAGAAGGAGAAGGTGAAGTCTGGAGGGTGAATCAGATGAAGTAGAAGAAGGAGAAGGATAAGGTGAAGTCTGGAGGGTGAATCGGAAGAAGCAGAAGAAGGAGAAGGAGAAGGTGAAGTCTGGAGGGTGAATCAGAAGAAGCAGAAGAAGGAGAAGGAGAAGGTGAAGTCTGGAGGGTGAATCAGAAGAAGTAGAAGAAGGAGAAGGAGAAGGTGTAGTCTGGAGGGTGAATCAGAAGAAGTAGACGAAGGAGAAGGAGAAGGTGAAGTCTGGAGGGTGAATCAGAAGAAGCAGAAGAAGGAGAAGGAGAAGGTGAAGTATGGAGGGTGAATCAGATGAAGTAGAAGAAGGAGAAGGAGAAGGTGAAGTCTGGAGGGTGAATCGGAAGAAGCAGAAGAAGGAGAAGTAGAAGGTGAAGTCTGGAGGGTGAATCAGAAGAAGCAGAAGAAGGAGAAGGAGAAGGTGAAGTCTGGAGGGTGAATCAGAAGAAGTAGAAGAAGGAGAAGGAGAAGTTGAAGTCTGGAGGGTGAAGCAGAGGAAGTAGAAGATGGAGAAGGAGAAGGTGAAGTCAGGAGGGTGAATCAGAAGATGTAGAAGAAGGAGAAGGAGAAGGTGAAGTCAGGAGGGTGAATCATAAGAAGCAGAAGAAGGAGAAGGAGAAGGTGAAGTCTGGAGGGTGAATCAGAAGAAGTAGAAGAAGGAGAAGGAGAAGGTGAAGTCTGGAGGGTGAATCAGAAGAAGCAGAAGAAGGAGAAGGAGAAGGTGAAGTCTGGAGGGTGAATCAGAAGAAGCAGAAGAAGGAGAAGGAGAAGGTGAAGTCTGGAGTGTGAATCAGAAGAAGCAGAATAAGGAGAAGGAGATGGTTAAGTCTGGAGGGTGAATCAGAAGAAGCAGAAGAAGGAGAAGGAGAAGGTGAAGTCTGGAGGGTGAATCAGAAGAAGTAGAAGAAGGAGAAGGAGAAGGTGAAGTCTGGAGGGTGAACAGAAGAAGTAGAAGAAGGAGAAGGAGAAGGTGAAGTCAGGAGGGTGAATCAGAAGAAGTAGAAGAAGGAGAAGGAGAAGGTGAAGTCAGGAGGGTGAATCAGAAGAAGCAGAAGAAGGAGATAGAGAAGGTGAAGTCTGGAGGGTGAATCAGAAGAATCAGAAGAAGGAGAAGGAGAAGGTGAAGTCTGGAGGGTGAAGCAGAAGAAGCAGAAGAAAGAGAAGGAGAAGGTGAAGTCTGGAGGGTGAAGCAGAAGAAACAGAAGAAGGAGAAGGAGAAGGAGAAGACTGGAGGGTGAATCAGAAGAAGTAGAAGAAGGAGAAGGAGAAGGTGAAGTCTGCAGGGTGAATCAGAAGAAGTAGAAGAAGGAGAAGGAGAAGGTGAAGTCTGGAGGGTGAATCAGAAGAAGCAGAAGAAGGAGAAGGAGAAGGTGAAGTCTGGAGGGTGAATCAGAAGAAGCAGAAGAAGGAGAAGGAGAAGATGAAGTCTGGAGGGTGAATCAGAAGAAGTAGAAGAAGGAGAAGGAGAAGGTGAGGTCTGTAGGGTGAATCAGAAGAAGCAGAAGAAGGAGAAGGAGAAGGTGAAGTCTGGAGGGTGAATCAGAAGAAGCAGAAGAAGAAGAAGGAGAAGGTGAAGTCTGGAAGGTGAATCAGATGAAGCAGAAGAAGGAGAAGGAGAAGGTGAAGTCAGGAGGGTGAATCAGAAGAAGCAGAATAAGGAGAAGGAGAAGGTGAAGTTAGGAGGGTGAATCAGAAGAAGCAGAAGAAGGAGAAGGAGCAGGTGAAGTCAGGGGGGTGTAGCAGAAGAAGTAGAAGAAGGAGAAGGAGAAGGTGAAGTCAGGACGGTGAAGCAGAAGAAGCAGAAGAAGGAGAAGGAGAAGGTGAAGCCTGGAGGGCGCAGCAGACGAAGCAGAAGAAGGAGTAGGAGAAGGTGAAGTCTGGAGTGTGAAGCAGAAGAAGCAGAAGAAGGAGAAGGAGAAGGTGAAGTCTGGAGGGCGCAGCAGAAGAAGCAGAAGAAGGAGAATGAGAAGGTGAAGTCTGGAGGGTGAATCAGAAGAAGCAGAAGAAGGAGAAGGAGAAGGTGAAGTCTGGAGGTTGAATCAGAAGAAGTAGAAGAAGGAGAAGGAGAAGGTGAAGTCTGGAGGGTGAAGCAGAAGAAGTAGAAGAAGGAGAAGGAGAAGGTGAAGTCAGGAGGGTGAATCAGAAGAAGTAGAAGAAGGAGAAGGAGAAGGTGAAGTCAGGAGGGTGAATCAGAAGAAGCAGAAGAAGGAGAAGGAGAAGGTGAAGTCTGGAGGGTGAATCAGAAGAATCAGAAGAAGGAGAAGGAGAAGGTGAAGTCTGGAGGGTGAATCAGAAGAAGCAGAAGAAAGAGAAGGAGAAGGTGAAGTCTGGAGGGTGAAGCAGAAGAAACAGAAGAAGGAGAAGGAGAAGGTGAAGACTGGAGGGTGAATCAGAAGAAGTAGAAGAAGGAGAAGGAGAAGGTGAAGTCTGGAGGGTGAATCAGAAGAAGTAGAAGAAGGAGAAGGAGAAGTTGAAGTCTGGAGGGTGAATCAGAAGAAGCAGAAGAAGGAGAAGGAGAAGGTGAAGTCTGGAGGGTGAATCAGAAGAAGCAGAAGAAGGAGAAGGAGAAGATGAAGTCTGGAGGGTGAATCAGAAGAAGTAGAAGAAGGAGAAGGAGAAGGTGAAGTCTGGAGGGTGGATCAGAAGAAGTAGAAGAAGGAGAAGGAGAAGATGAAGTCTGGAGGGTGAATCAGAAGAAACAGAAGAAGGAGAAGGAGAAGGTGAAGTCTGGAGGGTGAATCAGAAGAAGTAGAAGAAGGAGAAGGAGAAGGTGTAGTCTGGAGGGTGAATCAGAAGAAGTAGACGAAGGAGAAGGAGAAGGTGAAGTCTGGAGGGTGAATCAGAAGAAGCAGAAGAAGGAGAAGGAGAAGGTGAAGTCTGGAGGGTGAATCAGATGAAGTAGAAGAAGGAGAAGGAGAAGGTGAAGTCTGGAGGGTGAATCAGAATAAGCAGAAGAAGGAGAAGGAGAAGGTGAAGTCTGGAGGGTGAATCAGAAGAAGCAGAAGAAGGAGAAGGAGAAGGTGAAGTCTGGAGGGTGAATCAGAAGAAGTAGAAGAAGGAGAAGGAGAAGTTGAAGTCTGGAGGGTGAAGCAGAGGAAGTAGAAGATGGAGAAGGAGAAGGTGAAGTCAGGAGGGTGAATCAGAAGAAGTAGAAGAAGGAGAAGGAGAAGGTGAAGTCAGGAGGGTGAATCAGAAGAAGCAGAAGATGGAGAAGGAGAAGGTGAAGTCTGGAGGGTGAATCAGAAGAATCAGAAGAAGGAGAAGGAGAAGGTGAAGTCTGGAGGGTGAATCAGAAGAAGCAGAGGAAGGAGAAGGAGAAGGTGAAGTCTGGAGGGTGAATCAGAAGAAGCAGAATAAGGAGAAGGAGAAGGTGAAGTCTGGAGGGTGAATCAGAAGAAGCAGAATAAGGAGAAGGAGAAGGTGAAGTCTGGAGGGTGAATCAGAAGAAGCAGAAGAAGGAGAAGGAGAAGGTGAAGTCTGGAGGGTGAATCAGAAGAAGCAGAAGAAGGAGAAGGAGAAGGTGAAGTCTGGAGGGTGAAGCAGAAGAAGGAGAAGAAGGAGAAGGAGAAGGTGAGGTCTGGAGGGTGAATCGGAAGAAGTAGAAGAAGGAGAAGGAGAAGGTGAAGTCAGGTGGGTGAATCAGAAGAAGCAGAAGAAGGAGAAGGAGAAGGTGAAGTCTGGAGGGTGAATCAGAAGAATCAGAAGAAGGAGAAGGAGAAGGTGAAGTCTGGAGGGTGAATCAGAAGAAGCAGAAGAAAGAGAAGGAGAAGGTGAAGTCTGGAGGGTGAAGAAGAAGAAACAGAAGAAGGAGAAGGAGAAGGTGAAGACTGGAGGGTGAATCAGAAGAAGTAGAAGAAGGAGAAGGAGAAGGTGAAGTCTGGAGGGTGAATCAGAAGAAGTAGAAGAAGGAGAAGGAGAAGGTGAAGTCTGGAGGGTGAATCAGAAGAAGCAGAAGAAGGAGAAGGAGAAGGTGAAGTCTGGAGGGTGAATAAGAAGAAGCAGAAGAAGGAGAAGGAGAAGATGAAGTCTGGAGGGTGAATCGGAAGAAGTAGAAGAAGGAGAAGGAGAAGGTGAAGTCTGGAGGGTGAATCAGAAGAAGTAGAAGAAGGAGAAGGAGAAGTTGAAGTCTGGAGGGTGAATCAGAAGAAGCAGAAGAAGGAGAAGGAGAAGGTGAAGTCTGGAGGGTGAATCAGAAGAAGCAGAAGAAGGAGAAGGAGAAGATGAAGTCTGGAGGGTGAATCAGAAGAAGTAGAAGAAGGAGAAGGAGAAGGTGAAGTCTGGAGGGTGAATCAGAAGAAGTAGAAGAAGGAGAAGGAGAAGATGAAGTCTGGAGGGTGAATCAGAAGAAGAAGAAGAAGGAGAAGGAGAAGGTGTAGTCTGGAGGGTGAATCAGAAGAAGTAGACGAAGGAGAAGGAGAAGGTGAAGTCTGGAGGGTGAATCAGAAGAAGCAGAAGAAGGAGAAGGAGAAGGTGAAGTCTGGAGGGTGAATCAGAAGAAGCAGAAGAAGGAGAAGGAGAAGATGAAGTCTGGAGGGTGAATCAGAAGAAGTAGAAGAAGGAGAAGGTGAAGTCTGGAGGGTGAATCAGAAGAAACAGAAGAAGGAGAAGGAGAAGTTGAAGTCTGGAGGGTGAATCAGAAGAAGAAGAAGAAGGAGAAGGAGAAGGTGTAGTCTGGAGGGTGAATCAGAAGAAGTAGACGAAGGAGAAGGAGAAGGTGAAGTCTGGAGGGTGAATCAGAAGAAGCAGAAGAAGGAGAAGGAGAAGGTAAAGTCTGGAGGGTGAATCAGAAGAAGTAGAAGAAGGAGAAGGAGAAGGTGAAGTCTGGAGGGTGAATCAGAAGAAGCAGAAGAAGGAGAAGGAGAAGGTGAAGTCTGGAGGGTGAATCAGAAGAAGCAGAAGAAGGAGAAGGTGAAGTCTGGAGGGTGAATCAGAAGAAGTAGAAGAAGGAGAAGGAGAAGTTGAAGTCTGGAGGGTGAAGCAGAAGAAGTAGAAGAAGGAGAAGGAGAAGGTGAAGTCAGGAGGGTGAATCAGAAGAAGTAGAAGAAGGAGAAGGAGAAGGTGAAGTCAGGAGTGTGAATCAGAAGAAGCAGAAGAAGGAGATAGAGAAGGTGAAGTCTGGAGGGTGAATCAGAAGAATCAGAAGAAGGAGAAGGAGAAGGTGAAGTCTGGAGGGTGAAGCAGAAGAAGCAGAAGAAAGAGAAGGAGAAGGTGAAGTCTGGAGGGTGAAGCAGAAGAAACAGAAGAAGGAGAAGGAGAAGGTGAAGACTGGAGGGTGAATCAGAAGTAGTAGAAGAAGGAGAAGGAGAAGGTGAAGTCTGGAGGGTGAATCAGAAGAAGTAGAAGAAGGAGAAGGAGAAGGTGAAGTCTGGAGGGTGAATCAGAAGAAGCAGAAGAAGGAGAAGGAGAAGGTGAAGACTGGAGGGTGAATCAGAAGAAGCAGAAGAAGGAGAAGGAGAAGATGAAGTCTGGAGGGTGAATCAGAAGAAGTAGAAGAAGGAGAAGGAGAAGGTGAGGTCTGGAGGGTGAATCAGAAGAAGCAGAAGAAGGAGAAGGAGAAGGTGAAGTCTGGAGGGTGAATCAGAAGAAGCAGAAGAAGGAGAAGGAGAAGGTGAAGTCTGGAGGGTGAATCAGAAGAAGCAGAAGAAGGAGAAGGAGAAGGTGAAGTCAGGAGGGTGAATCAGAAGAAGCAGAAGAAGGAGAAGGAGAAGGTGAAGTTAGGAGGGTGAATCAGAAGAAGCAGAAGAAGGAGAAGGAGCAGGTGAAGTCAGGGGGGTGTAGCAGAAGAAGTAGAAGAAGGAGAAGGAGAAGGTGAAGTCAGGACGGTGAAGCAGAAGAAGCAGAAGAAGGAGAAGGAGAAGGTGAAGCCTGGAGGGCGCAGCAGAAGAAGCAGAAGAAGGAGAAGGATAAGGTGAAGTCTGGAGTGTGAAGCAGAAGAAGCAGAAGAAGGAGAAGGAGAAGGTGAAGTCTGGAGGGCGCAGCAGAAGAAGCAGAAGAAGGAGAATGAGAAGGTAAAGTCTGGAGGGTGAATCAGAAGAAGCAGAAGAAGGAGAAGGAGAAGGTGAAGTCTGGAGGTTGAATCAGAAGAAGTAGAAGAAGGAGAAGGAGAAGGTGAAGTCTGGAGGGTGAAGCAGAAGAAGTAGAAGAAGGAGAAGGAGAAGGTGAAGTCAGGAGGGTGAATCAGAAGAAGTAGAAGAAGGAGAAGGAGAAGGTGAAGTCAGGAGGGTGAATCAGAAGAAGCAGAAGAAGGAGAAGGAGAAGGTGAAGTCTGGAGGGTGAATCCGAAGAATCAGAAGAAGGAGAAGGAGAAGGTGAAGTCTGGAGGGTGAATCAGAAGAAGCAGAAGAAAGAGAAGGAGAAGGTGAAGTCTGGAGGGTGAAGCAGAAGAAACAGAAGAAGGAGAAGGAGAAGGTGAAGACTGGAGGGTGAATCAGAAGAAGTAGAAGAAGGAGAAGGAGAAGGTGAAGTCTGGAGGGTGTATCAGAAGAAGTAGAAGAAGGAGAAGGAGAAGTTGAAGTCTGGAGGGTGAATCAGAAGAAGCAGAAGAAGGAGAAGGAGAAGGTGAAGTCTGGAGGGTGAATCAGAAGAAGCAGAAGAAGGAGAAGGAGAAGATGAAGTCTGGAGGGTGAATCAGAAGAAGTAGAAGAAGGAGAAGGAGAAGGTGAAGTCTGGAGGGTGAATCAGAAGAAGTAGAAGAAGGAGAAGGAGAAGATGAAGTCTGGAGGGTGAATCAGAAGAAACAGAAGAAGGAGAAGGAGAAGGTGAAGTCTGGAGGGTGAATCAGAAGAAGTAGAAGAAGGAGAAGGAGAAGGTGTAGTCTGGAGGGTGAATCAGAAGAAGTAGACGAAGGAGAAGGAGAAGGTGAAGTCTGGAGGGTGAATCAGAAGAAGCAGAAGAAGGAGAAGGAGAAGGTGAAGTCTGGAGGGTGAATCAGATGAAGTAGAAGAAGGAGAAGAAGAAGGTGAAGTCTGGAGGGTGAATCAGAAGAAGCAGAAGAAGGAGAAGGAGAAGGTGAAGTCTGGAGGGTGAATCAGAAGAAGCAGAAGAAGGAGAAGGAGAAGGTGAAGTCTGGAGGGTGAATCAGAAGAAGTAGAAGAAGGAGAAGGAGAAGTTGAAGTCTGGAGGGTGAAGCAGAAGAAGTAGAAGATGGAGAAGGAGAAGGTGAAGTCAGGAGGGTGAATCAGAAGAAGTAGAAGAAGGAGAAGGAGAAGGTGAAGTCAGGAGGGTGAATCAGAAGAAGCTGAAGATGGAGAAGGAGAAGGTGAAGTCTGGAGGGTGAATCAGAAGAATCAGAAGAAGGAGAAGGAGAAGGTGAAGTCTGGAGGGTGAATCAGAAGAAGCAGAGGAAGGAGAAGGAGAAGGTGAAGTCTGGAGGGTGAATCAGAAGAAGCAGAATAAGGAGAAGGAGAAGGTGAAGTCTGGAGTGTGAATCAGAAGAAGCAGAATAAGGAGAAGGAGAAGGTGAAGTCTGGAGGGTGAATCAGAAGAAGCAGAAGAAGGAGAAGGAGAAGGTGAAGTCTGGAGGGTGAATCAGAAGAAGCAGAAGAAGGAGAAGGAGAAGGTGAAGTCTGGAGGGTGAAGCAGAAGAAGTAGAAGAAGGAGAAGTAGAAGGTGAAGTCAGGAGGGTGAATCAGAAGAAGTAGAAGAAGGAGAAGGAGAAGGTGAAGTCAGGAGGGTGAATCAGAAGAAGCAGAAGAAGGAGAAGGAGAAGGTGAAGTCTGGAGGGTGAATCAGAAGAATCAGAAGAAGGAGAAGGAGAAGGTGAAGTCTGGAGGGTGAATCAGAAGAAGCAGAAGAAAGAGAAGAAGAAGGTGAAGTCTGGAGGGTGAAGCAGAAGAAACAGAAGAAGGAGAAGGAGAAGGTGAAGACTGGAGGGTGAATCAGAAGAAGTAGAAGAAGGAGAAGGAGAAGGTGAAGTCTGGAGGGTGAATCAGAAGAAGTAGAAGAAGGAGAAGGAGAAGGTGAAGTCTGGAGGGTGAATCAGAAGAAGCAGAAGAAGGAGAAGGAGAAGGTGAAGTCTGGAGGGTGAATCAGAAGAAGCAGAAGAAGGAGAAGGAGAAGATGAAGTCTGGAGGGTGAATCGGAAGAAGTAGAAGAAGGAGAAGGAGAAGGTGAAGTCTGGAGGGTGTATCAGAAGAAGTAGAAGAAGGAGAAGGAGAAGTTGAAGTCTGGAGGGTGAATCAGAAGAAGCAGAAGAAGGAGAAGGAGAAGGTGAAGTCTGGAGGGTGAATCAGAAGAAGCAGAAGAAGGAGAAGGAGAAGATGAAGTCTGGAGGGTGAATCAGAAGAAGTAGAAGAAGGAGAAGGAGAAGATGAAGTCTGGAGGGTGAATCAGAAGAAACAGAAGAAGGAGGAGGAGAAGGTGAAGTCTGGAGGGTGAAGCAGAAGAAGTAGAAGATGGAGAAGGAGAAGGTGAAGTCAGGAGGGTGAATCAGAAGAAGTAGAAGAAGGAGAAGGAGAAGGTGAAGTCAGGAGGGTGAATCAGAAGAAGCAGAAGATGGAGAAGGAGAAGGTGAAGTCTGGAGGGTGAATCAGAAGAATCAGAAGAAGGAGAAGGAGAAGGTGAAGTCTGGAGGGTGAATCAGAAGAAGCAAAGGAAGGAGAAGGAGAAGGTGAAGTCTGGAGGGTGAATCAGAAGAAGCAGAATAAGGAGAAGGAGAAGGTGAAGTCTGGAGGGTGAATCAGAAGAAGCAGAATAAGGAGAAGGAGAAGGTGAAGTCTGGAGGGTGAATCAGAAGAAGTAGAAGAAGGAGAAGGAGAAGGTGAAGTCTGGAGGGTGAAGCAGAAGAAGTAGAAGAAGGAGAAGGAGAAGCTGAAGTCAGGAGGGTGAATCAGAAGAAGTAGAAGAAGGAGAAGGAGAAGGTGAAGTCAGGAGGGTGAATCAGAAGAAGCAGAAGAAGGAGAAGGAGAAGGTGAAGTCCGGAGGGTGAATCAGAAGAATCAGAAGAAGGAGAAGGAGAAGGTGAAGTCTGGAGGGTGAATCAGAAGAAGCAGAAGAAAGAGAAGGAGAAGGTGAAGTCTGGAGGGTGAAGCAGAAGAAACAGAAGAAGGAGAAGGAGAAGGTGAAGACTGGAGGGTGAATCAGAAGAAGTAGAAGAAGGAGAAGGAGAAGGTGAAGTCTGGAGGGTGATTCAGAAGAAGTAGAAGAAGGAGAAGGAGAAGGTGAAGTCTGGAGGGTGAATCAGAAGAAGCAGAAGAAGGAGAAGGAGAAGGTGAAGCCTGGAGGGTGAATCAGAAGAAGCAGAAGAAGGAGAAGGAGAAGATGAAGTCTGGAGGGTGAATCAGAAGAAGTAGAAGAAGGAGAAGGAGAAGGTGAAGTCTGGAGGGTGAAACAGAAGTAGTAGAAGAAGGAGAAGGAGAAGGTGAAGTCTGGAGGGTGAATCAGAAGAAACAGAAGAAGGAGAAGGAGAAGGTGAAGTCTGGAGGGTGAATCAGAAGAAGTAGAAGAAGGAGAAGGAGAAGGTGTAGTCTGGAGGGTGAATCAGAAGAAGTAGACGAAGGAGAAGGAGAAGGTGAAGTCTGGAGGGTGAATCAGAAGAAGCAGAAGAAGGAGATGGAGAAGGTGAAGTCTGGAGGGTGAATCAGAAGAAGTAGAAGAAGGAGAAGGAGAAGGTGAAGTCTGGAGGGTGAATCAGAAGAAGCAGAAGAAGGAGAAGGAGAAGGTGAAGTCTGGAGGGTGAATCAGAAGAAGCAGAAGAAGGAGAAGGAGAAGGTGAAGTCTGGAGGGTGATTCAGAAGAAGCAGAATAAGGAGAAGGAGAAGGTGATGTCTGGAGGGTGAATCTGAAGAAGCAGAAGAAGGAGAAGGAGAAGGTGAAGTCTGGAGGGTGAATCAGAAGAAGTAGAAGAAGGAGAAGGAGAAGGTGAAGTCTGGAGGGTGAATCAGAAGAAGTAGAAGAAGGAGAAGGAGAAGGTGAAGTCTGTAGGGTGAATCAGAAGAAGTAGAAGAAGGAGAAGGAGAAGGTGAAGTCTGGAGGGGGAAGCAGAAGAAGTAGAAGAAGGAGAAGGAGAAGGTGAAGTCAGGAGGGTGAATCAGAAGATGTAGAAGAAGGAGAAGGAGAAGGTGAAGTCAGGAGGGTGAATCAGAAGAAGCAGAAGAAGGAGAAGGAGAAGGTGAAGTCTGGAGGGTGAATCAGAAGAATCAGAAGAAGGAGAAGGAGAAGGTGAAGTCTGGAGGGTGAATCAGAAGAAGTAGAAGAAGGAGAAGGAGAAGGTGAAGTCTGGAGGGTGAATCAGAAGAAGCAGAAGAAGGAGAAGGAGAAGGTGAAGTCTGGAGGGTGTATCAGAAGAAGTAGACGAAGGAGAAGGAGAAGGTGAAGTCTGGAGGGTGAATCAGAAGAAGCAGAAGAAGGAGATGGAGAAGGTGAAGTCTGGAGGGTGAATCAGAAGAAGTAGAAGAAGGAGAAGGTGAAGGTGAAGTCTGGAGGGTGAATCAGAAGAAGCAGAAGAAGGAGAAGGAGAAGGTGAAGTCTGGAGGGTGAATCAGAAGAAGCAGAAGAAGGAGAAGGAGAAGGTGAAGTCTGGAGGGTGAATCAGAAGAAGTAGAAGAAGGAGAAGGAGAAGGTGAAGTCTGGAGGTTGAAGCAGAAGAAGTAGAAGAAGGAGAAGGAGAAGGTGAAGTCAGGAGGGTGAATCAGAAGATGTAGAAGAAGGAGAAGGAGAAGGTGAAGTCAGGAGGGTGAATCAGAAGAAGCAGAAGAAGGAGAAGGAGAAGGAGAAGTCTGGAGGGTGAATCAGAAGAAGTAGAAGAAGGAGAAGGAGAAGGTGAAGTCTGGAGGGTGAATCAGAAGAAGCAGAAGAAGGAGAAGGAGAAGGTGAAGTCTGGAGGGTGAATCAGAAGAAGCAGAAGAAGGAGAAGGAGAAGGTGAAGTCTGGAGGGTGAATCAGAAATAGCAGAAGAAGGAGAAGGAGAAGGTGAAGTCTGGAGGGTGAATCAGAAGAAGCAGAATAAGGAGAAGGAGAAGGTGAAGTCTGGAGGGTGAATCAGAAGAAGCAGAAGAAGGAGAAGGAGAAGGTGAAGTCTGGAGGGTGAATCAGAAGAAGTAGAAGAAGGAGAAGGAGAAGGTGAAGTCTGGAGGGTGAATCAGAAGAAGCAGAAGAAGGAGAAGGAGAAGATGAAGTCTGGAGGGTGAATCAGAAGAAGTAGAAGAAGGAGAAGGAGAAGGTGAGGTCTGGAGGGTGAATCAGAAGAAGCAGAAGAAGGAGAAGGAGAAGGTGAAGTCTGGAGGGTGAATCAGAAGAAGCAGAAGAAGGAGAAGGAGAAGGTGAAGTCTGGAGGGTGAATCAGAAGAAGCAGAAGAAGGAGAAGGAGAAGGTGAAGTCCGGAGGGTGAATCAGAAGAATCAGAAGAAGGAGAAGGAGAAGGTGAAGTCTGGAGGGTGAATCAGAAGAAGCAGAAGAAAGAGAAGGAGAAGGTGAAGTCTGGAGGTTGAAGCAGAAGAAACAGAAGAAGGAGAAGGAGAAGTTGAAGACTGGAGGGTGAATCAGAAGAAGTAGAAGAAGGAGAAGGAGAAGGTGAAGTCTGGAGGGTGATTCAGAAGAAGTAGAAGAAGGAGAAGGAGAAGGTGAAGTCTGGAGGGTGAATCAGAAGAAGCAGAAGAAGGAGAAGGAGAAGGTGAAGTCTGGAGGGTGAATCAGAAGAAGCAGAAGAAGGAGAAGGAGAAGATGAAGTCTGGAGGGTGAATCAGAAGAAGTAGAAGAAGGAGAAGGAGAAGGTGAAGTCTGGAGGGTGAAACAGAAGTAGTAGAAGAAGGAGAAGGAGAAGGTGAAGTCTGGAGGGTGAATCAGAAGAAACAGAAGAAGGAGAAGGAGAAGGTGAAGTCTGGAGGGTGAATCAGAAGAAGTAGAAGAAGGAGAAGGAGAAGGTGTAGTCTGGAGGGTGAATCAGAAGAAGTAGACGAAGGAGAAGGAGAAGGTGAAGTCTGGAGGGTGAATCAGAAGAAGCAGAAGAAGGAGATGGAGATGGTGAAGTCTGGAGGGTGAATCAGAAGAAGTAGAAGAAGGAGAAGGAGAAGGTGAAGTCTGGAGGGTGAATCAGAAGAAGCAGAAGAAGGAGAAGGAGAAGGTGAAGTCTGGAGGGTGAATCAGAAGAAGCAGAAGAAGGAGAAGGAGAAGGTGAAGTCTGGAGGGTGATTCAGAAGAAGCAGAAAAAGGAGAAGGAGAAGGTGATGTCTGGAGGGTGAATCTGAAGAAGCAGAAGAAGGAGAAGGAGAAGGTGAAGTCTGGAGGGTGAATCAGAAGAAGTAGAAGAAGGAGAAGGAGAAGGTGAAGTCTGGAGGGTGAATCAGAAGAAGTAGAAGAAGGAGAAGGAGAAGGTGAAGTCTGTAGGGTGAATCAGAAGAAGTAGAAGAAGGAGAAGGAGAAGGTGAAGTCTGGAGGGGGAAGCAGAAGAAGTAGAAGAAGGAGAAGGAGAAGGTGAAGTCAGGAGGGTGAATCAGAAGATGTAGAAGAAGGAGAAGGAGAAGGTGAAGTCAGGAGGGTGAATCAGAAGAAGCAGAAGAAGGAGAAGGAGAAGGTGAAGTCTGGAGGGTGAATCAGAAGAATCAGAAGAAGGAGAAGGAGAAGGTGAAGTCTGGAGGGTGAATCAGAAGAAGTAGAAGAAGGAGAAGGAGAAGGTGAAGTCTGGAGGGTGAATCAGAAGAAGCAGAAGAAGGAGAAGGAGAAGGTGAAGTCTGGAGGGTGTATCAGAAGAAGTAGACGAAGGAGAAGGAGAAGGTGAAGTCTGGAGGGTGAATCAGAAGAAGCAGAAGAAGGAGATGGAGAAGGTGAAGTCTGGAGGGTGAATCAGAAGAAGTAGAAGAAGGAGAAGGTGAAGGTGAAGTCTGGAGGGTGAATCAGAAGAAGCAGAAGAAGGAGAAGGAGAAGGTGAAGTCTGGAGGGTGAATCAGAAGAAGCAGAAGAAGGAGAAGGAGAAGGTGAAGTCTGGAGGGTGAATCAGAAGAAGTAGAAGAAGGAGAAGGAGAAGGTGAAGTCTGGAGGTTGAAGCAGAAGAAGTAGAAGAAGGAGAAGGAGAAGGTGAAGTCAGGAGGGTGAATCAGAAGATGTAGAAGAAGGAGAAGGAGAAGGTGAAGTCAGGAGGGTGAATCAGAAGAAGCAGAAGAAGGAGAAGGAGAAGGTGAAGTCTGGAGGGTGAATCAGAAGAAGTAGAAGAAGGAGAAGGAGAAGGTGAAGTCTGGAGGGTGAATCAGAAGAAGCAGAAGAAGGAGAAGGAGAAGGTGAAGTCTGGAGGGTGAATCAGAAGAAGCAGAAGAAGGAGAAGGAGAAGGTGAAGTCTGGAGGGTGAATCAGAAATAGCAGAAGAAGGAGAAGGAGAAGGTGAAGTCTGGAGGGTGAATCAGAAGAAGCAGAATAAGGAGAAGGAGAAGGTGAAGTCTGGAGGGTGAATCAGAAGAAGCAGAAGAAGGAGAAGGAGAAGGTGAAGTCTGGAGGGTGAATCAGAAGAAGTAGGAGAAGGAGAAGGAGAAGGTGAAGTCTGGAGGGTGAAGCAGAAGAAGTAGAAGAAGGAGAAGGAGAAGGTGAAGTCAGGAGGGTGAATCAGAAGAAGTAGAAGAAGGAGAAGGAGAAGGTGAAGTCAGGAGGGTGAATCAGAAGAAGCAGAAGAAGGAGATAGAGAAGGTGAAGTCTGGAGGGTGAATCAGAAGAATCAGAAGAAGGAGAAGGAGAAGGTGAAGTCTGGAGGGTGAAGCAGAAGAAGCAGAAGAAAGAGAAGGAGAAGGTGAAGTCTGGAGGGTGAAGCAGAAGAAACAGAAGAAGGAGAAGGAGAAGGTGAAGTCAGGAGAGTGAAGCAGAAGAATCAGAAGAAGGAGAAGGAGAAGGTGAAGACTGGAGGGTGAATCAGAAGAAGTAGAAGAAGGAGAAGGAGAAGGTGAAGTCTGGAGGGTGAATCAGAAGAAGTAGAAGAAGGAGAAGGAGAAGGTGAAGTCTGGAGGGTGAATCAGAAGAAGCAGAAGAAGGAGAAGGAGAAGGTGAAGTCTGGAGGGTGAATCAGAAGAAGCAGAAGAAGGAGAAGGAGAAGATGAAGTCTGGAGGGTGAATCAGAAGAAGTAGAAGAAGGAGAAGGAGAAGGTGAGGTCTGGAGGGTGAATCAGAAGAAGCAGAAGAAGGAGAAGGAGAAGGTGAAGTCTGGAGGGTGAATCAGAAGAAGCAGAAGAAGGAGAAGGAGAAGGTGAAGTCTGGAGGGTGAATCAGAAGAAGCAGAAGAAGGAGAAGGAGAAGGTGAAGTCAGGAGGGTGAATCAGAAGAAGCAGAAGAAGGAGAAGGAGTAGGTGAAGTCTGGAGGGTGAATCAGAAGAAGTAGAAGAAGGAGAAGGAGAAGGTGAAGTCAGGAGAGTGAAGCAGAAGAATCAGAAGAAGGAGAAGGAGAAGGTGAAGTCTGGAGGGTGAATCAGAAGAAGCAAAGGAAGGAGAAGGAGAAGGTGAAGTCTGGAGGGTGAATCAGAAGAAGCAGAATAAGGAGAAGGAGAAGGTGAAGTCTGGAGGGTGAATCAGAAGAAGCAGAATAAGGAGAAGGAGAAGTTGAAGTCTGGAGGGTGAATCAGAAGAAGCAGAATAAGGAGAAGGAGAAGGTGAAGTCTGGAGGGTGAATCAGAAGAAGCAGAAGAAGGAGAAGGAGAAGGTGAAGTCTGGAGGGTGAATCAGAAGAAGTAGAAGAAGGAGAAAGAGAAGGTGAAGTCTGGAGGGTGAAGCAGAAGAAGTAGAAGAAGGAGAAGGAGAAGGTGAAGTCAGGAGGGTGAATCAGAAGAAGTAGAAGAAGGAGAAGGAGAAGGTGAAGTCAGGAGGGTGAATCAGAAGAAGCAGAAGAAGGAGAAGGAGAAGGTGAAGTCTGGAGGGTGAATCAGAAGAATCAGAAGAAGGAGAAGGAGAAGGTGAAGTCTGGAGGGTGAATCAGAAGAAGCAGAAGAAAGAGAAGGAGAAGGTGAAGTCTGGAGGGTGAAGCAGAAGAAACAGAAGAAGGAGAAGGAGAAGGTGAAGACTGGAGGGTGAATCAGAAGAAGTAGAAGAAGGAGAAGGAGAAGGTGAAGTCTGGAGGGTGAATCAGAAGAAGTAGAAGAAGGAGAAGGAGAAGATGAAGTCTGGAGGGTGAATCAGAAGAAACAGAAGAAGGAGGAGGAGAAGGTGAAGTCTGGAGGGTGAATCAGAAGAAGTAGAAGAAGGAGAAGGAGAAGGTGTAGTCTGGAGGGTGAATCAGAAGAAGTAGACGAAGGAGAAGGAGAAGGTGAAGTCTGGAGGGTGTATCAGAAGAAGCAGAAGAAGGAGAAGGAGAAGGTGAAGTCTGGAGGGTGAATCAGAAGAAGTAGAAGAAGGAGAAGGAGAAGGTGAAGTCTGGAGGGTGAATCAGAAGAAGCAGAAGAAGGAGAAGGAGAAGGTGAAGTCTGGAGGGTGAATCAGAAGAAGCAGAAGAAGGAGAAGGAGAAGGTGAAGTCTGGAGGGTGAATTAGAAGAAGTAGAAGAAGGAGAAGGAGAAGTTGAAGTCTGGAGGGTGAAGCAGAAGAAGTAGAAGATGGAGAAGGAGAAGGTGAAGTCAGGAGGGTGAATCAGAAGAAGTAGAAGAAGGAGAAGGAGAAGGTGAAGTCAGGAGGGTGAATCAGAAGAAGCAGAAGATGGAGAAGGAGAAGGTGAAGTCTGGAGGGTGAATCAGAAGAAGCAAAGGAAGGAGAAGGAGAAGGTGAAGTCTGGAGGGTGAATCAGAAGAAGCAGAATAAGGAGAAGGAGAAGGTGAAGTCTGGAGGGTGAATCAGAAGAAGCAGAATAAGGAGAAGGAGAAGGTGAAGTCTGGAGGGTGAATCAGAAGAAGTAGAAGAAGGAGAAGGAGAAGGTGAAGTCTGGAGGGTGAAGCAGAAGAAGGAGAAGAAGGAGAAGGAGAAGCTGAAGTCAGGAGGGTGAATCAGAAGAAGTAGAAGAAGGAGAAGGAGAAGGTGAAGTCAGGAGGGTGAATCAGAAGAAGCAGAAGAAGGAGAAGGAGAAGATGAAGTCTGGAGGGTGAAGCAGAAGAAACAGAAGAAGGAGAAGGAGAAGGTGAAGACTGGAGGGTGAATCAGAAGAAGTAGAAGAAGGAGAAGGAGAAGGTGAAGTCTGGAGGGTGAATCAGAAGAAGTAGAAGAAGGAGAAGGAGAAGGTGAAGTCTGGAGGGTGAATCAGAAGAAGCAGAAGAAGGAGAAGGAGAAGGTGAAGTCTGGAGGGTGAATCAGAAGAAGCAGAAGAAGGAGAAGGAGAAGATGAAGTCTGGAGGGTGAATCAGAAGAAGTAGAAGAAGGAGAAGGAGAAGGTGAAGTCTGGAGGGTGAATCAGAAGTAGTAGAAGAAGGAGAAGGAGAAGGTGAAGTCTGGAGGGTGAATCAGAAGAAACAGAAGAAGGAGAAGGAGAAGGTGAAGTCTGGAGGGTGAATCAGAAGAAGCAGAAGAAGGAGAAGGAGAAGGTGAAGTCTGGAGGGTGAATCAGAAGAAGCAGAAGAAGGAGAAGGAGAAGGTGAAGTCTGGAGGGTGATTCAGAAGAATCAGAAGAAGGAGAAGGAGAAGGTGAAGTCTGGAGGGTGAATCAGAAGAAGTAGAAGAAGGAGAAGGAGAAGGTGAAGTCTGGCGGGTGAATCAGAAGAAGCAGAAGAAGGAGAAGGAGAAGGTGAAGTCTGGAGGGTGAATCAGAAGAAGTAGACGAAGGAGAAGGAGAAGGTGAAGTCTGGAGGGTGAATCAGAAGAAGCAGAAGAAGGAGATGGAGAAGGTGAAGTCTGGAGGGTGAATCAGAAGAAGTAGAAGAAGGAGAAGGTGAAGGTGAAGTCTGGAGGGTGAATCAGAAGAAGCAGAAGAAGGAGAAGGAGAAGGTGAAGTCTGGAGGGTGAATCAGAAGAAGCAGAAGAAGGAGAAGGAGAAGGTGAAGTCTGGAGGGTGATTCAGAAGAAGCAGAATAAGGAGAAGGAGAAGGTGAAGTCTGGAGGGTGAATCAGAAGAAGCAGAAGAAGGAGAAGTAGAAGGTGAAGTCTGGAGGGTGAATCAGAAGAAGTAGAAGAAGGAGAAGGAGAAGGTGAAGTCTGGAGGGTGAATCAGAAGAAGTAGAAGAAGGAGAAGGAGAAGGTGAAGTCTGGAGGGTGAATCAGAAGAAGTAGAAGAAGGAGAAGGAGAAGGTGAAGTCTGGAGGGTGAAGCAGAAGAAGTAGAAGAAGGAGAAGGAGAAGGTGAAGTCAGGAGGGTGAATCAGAAGATGTAGAAGAAGGAGAAGGAGAAGGTGAAGTCAGGAGGGTGAATCAGAAGAAGCAGAAGAAGGAGAAGGAGAAGGTGAAGTCTGGAGGGTGAATCAGAAGAAGTAGAAGAAGGAGAAGGAGAAGGTGAAGTCTGGAGGGTGAATCAGAAGAAGCAGAAGAAGGAGAAGGAGAAGGTGAAGTCTGGAGGGTGAATCAGAAGAAGCAGAAGAAGGAGAAGGAGAAGGTGAAGTCTGGAGGGTGAATCAGAAGAAGCAGAAGAAGGAGAAGGAGAAGGTGAAGTCTGGAGGGTGAATCAGAAGAAGCAGAATAAGGAGAAGGAGAAAGTGAAGTCTGGAGGGTGAATCAGAAGAAGCAGAAGAAGGAGAAAGAGAAGGTGAAGTCTGGAGGGAGAATCAGAAGAAGTAGAAGAAGGAGAAGGAGAAGGTGAAGTCTGGAGGGTGAAGCAGAAGAAGTAGAAGAAGGAGAAGGAGAAGGTGAAGTCAGGAGGGTGAATCAGAAGAAGTAGAAGAAGGAGAAGGAGAAGGTGAAGTCAGGAGGGTGAATCAGAAGAAGCAGAAGAAGGAGATAGAGAAGGTGAAGTCTGGAGGGTGAATCAGAAGAATCAGAAGAAGGAGAAGGAGAAGGTGAAGTCTGGAGGGTGAAGCAGAAGAAGCAGAAGAAAGAGAAGGAGAAGGTGAAGTCTGGAGGGTGAAGCAGAAGAAACAGAAGAAGGAGAAGAAGAAGGTGAAGACTGGAGGGTGAATCAGAAGAAGTAGAAGAAGGAGAAGGAGAAGGTGAAGTCTGGAGGGTGAATCAGAAGAAGTAGAAGAAGGAGAAGGAGAAGGTGAAGTCTGGAGGGTGAATCAGAAGAAGCAGAAGAAGGAGAAGGAGAAGGTGAAGTCTGGAGGGTGAATCAGAAGAAGCAGAAGAAGGAGAAGGAGAAGGTGAAGTCTGGAGGGTGAATCAGAAGAAGCAGAAGAAGGAGAAGGAGAAGGTGAAGTCTGGAGGGTGAATCAGAAGAAGCAGAAGAAGGAGAAGGAGAAGGTGAAGTCAGGAGGGTGAATCAGAAGAGGCAGAAGAAGGAGAAGGAGCAGGTGAAGTCAGGGGGGTGTAGCAGAAGAAGTAGAAGAAGGAGAAGGAGAAGGTGAAGTCAGGACGGTGAAGCAGAAGAAGCAGAAGAAGGAGAAGGAGAAGGTGAAGCCTGGAGGGCGCAGCAGAAGAAGCAGAAGAAGGAGAAGGAGAAGGTGAAGTCTGGAGTGTGAAGCAGAAGAAGCAGAAGAAGGAGAAGGAGAAGGTGAAGTCTGGAGGGCGCAGCAGAAGAAGCAGAAGAAGGAGAATGAGAAGGTGAAGTCTGGAGGGTGAATCAGAAGAAGCAGAAGAAGGAGAAGGAGAAGGTGAAGTCTGGAGGGTGAATCAGAAGAAGTAGAAGAAGGAGAAGGAGAAGGTGAAGTCTGGAGGGTGAAGCAGAAGAAGTAGAAGAAGGAGAAGGAGAAGGTGAAGTCAGGAGGGTGAATCAGAAGAAGTAGAAGAAGGAGAAGGAGAAGGTGAAGTCAGGAGGATGAATCAGAAGAAGCAGAAGAAGGAGAAGGAGAAGGTGAAGTCTGGAGGGTGAATCAGAAGAATCAGAAGAAGGAGAAGGAGAAGGTGAAGTCTGGAGGGTGAATCAGAAGAAGCAAAAGAAAGAGAAGGAGAAGGTGAAGTCTGGAGGGTGAAGCAGAAGAAACAGAAGAAGGAGAAGGAGAAGGTGAAGACTGGAGGGTGAATCAGAAGAAGTAGAAGAAGGAGAAGGAGAAGGTGAAGTCTGGAGGGTGAATCAGAAGAAGTAGAAGAAGGAGAAGGAGAAGTTGAAGTCTGGAGGGTGAATCAGAAGAAGCAGAAGAATGAGAAGGAGAAGGTGAAGTCTGGAGGGTGAATCAGAAGAAGCAGAAGAAGGAGAAGGAGAAGATGAAGTCCGGAGGGTGAATCAGAAGAAGTAGAAGAAGGAGAAGGAGAAGGTGAAGTCTGGAGGGTGAATCAGAAGAAGTAGAAGAAGGAGAAGGAGAAGATGAAGTCTGGAGGGTGAATCAGAAGAAACAGAAGAAGGAGAAGGAGAAGGTGAAGTCTGGAGGGTGAATCAGAAGAAGTAGAAGAAGGAGAAGGAGAAGGTGTCGTCTGGAGGGTGAATCAGAAGAAGTAGACGAAGGAGAAGGAGAAGGTGAAGTCTGGAGGGTGAATCAGAAGAAGCAGAAGAAGGAGAAGGAGAAGGTTAAGTCTGGAGGGTGAATCAGAAGAAGTAGAAGAAGGAGAAGGAGAAGGTGAAGTCTGGAGGGTGAATCAGAAGAAGCAGAAGAAGGAGAAGGAGAAGGTGAAGTCTGGAGGGTGAATCAGAAGAAGCAGAAGAAGGAGAAGGAGAAGGTGAAGTCTGGAGGTGAATCAGAAGAAGCAGAATAAGGAGAAGGAGAAGGTGAAGTCTGGAGGGTGAATCAGAAGAAGCAGAAGAAGGAGAAGGAGAAGGTGAAGTCTGGAGGGTGAATCAGAAGAAGTAGAAGAAGGAGAAGGAGAAGATGAAGTCTGGAGGGTGAATCAGAAGAAGTAGAAGAAGGAGAAGGAGAAGGTGAAGTCTGGAGGGTGAATCAGAAGAAGTAGAAGAAGGAGAAGGAGAAGGTGAAGTCAGGAGGGTGAATCAGAAGAAGCAGAAGAAGGAGAAGGAGAAGGTGAAGTCTGGAGGGTGAATCAGAAGAAGTAGAAGAAGGAGAAGGAGAAGGTGTAGTCTGGAGGGTGAATCAGAAGAAGTAGACGAAGGAGAAGGAGAAGGTGAAGTCTGGAGGGTGAATCAGAAGAAGCAGAAGAAGGAGAAGGAGAAGGTGAAGTCTGGAGGGTGAATCAGAAGAAGTAGAAGAAGGAGAAGGAGAAGGTGAAGTCTGGAGGGTGAATCAGAAGAAGCAGAATAAGGAGAAGGAGAAGGTGAAGTCTGGAGGGTGAATCAGAAGAAGCAGAAGAAGGAGAAGGAGAAGGTGAAGTCTGGAGGGTGAATCAGAAGAAGTAGAAGAAGGAGAAGGAGAAGATGAAGTCTGGAGGGTGAATCAGAAGAAGTAGAAGAAGGAGAAGGAGAAGGTGAAGTCTGGAGGGTGAATCAGAAGAAGTAGAAGAAGGAGAAGGAGAAGGTGAAGTCTGGAGGGTGAATCAGAAGAAGTGGAAGAAGGAGAAGGAGAAGATGAAGTCTGGAGGGTGAATCAGAAGAAGTAGAAGAAGGAGAAGGAGCAGGTGAAGTCAGGGGGGTGTAGCAGAAGAAGTAGAAGAAGGAGAAGGAGAAGGTGAAGTCAGGACGGTGAAGCAGAAGAAGCAGAAGAAGGAGAAGGAGAAGGTGAAGCCTGGAGGGCGCAGCAGAAGAAGCAGAAGAAGGAGAAGGAGAAGGTGAAGTCTGGAGTGTGAAGCAGAAGAAGCAGAAGAAGGAGAAGGAGAAGGTGAAGTCTGGAGGGCGCAGCAGAAGAAGCAGAAGAAGGAGAATGAGAAGGTGAAGTCTGGAGGTTGAATCAGAAGAAGCAGAAGAAGGAGAAGGAGAAGGTGAAGTCTGGAGGGTGAATCAGAAGAAGTAGAAGAAGGAGAAGGAGAAGGTGAAGTCTGGAGGGTGAAGCAGAAGAAGTAGAAGAAGGAGAAGCAGAAGGTGAAGTCAGGAGGGTGAATCAGAAGAAGTAGAAGAAGGAGAAGGAGAAGGTGAAGTCAGGAGGTTGAATCAGAAGAAGCAGAAGAAGGAGAAGGAGAATGTGAAGTCTGGAGGGTGAATCAGAAGAAGTAGAAGAAGGAGAAGGAGAAGGTGAAGTCTGGAGGGTGAATCAGAAGAAGCAGAAGAAGGAGAAGGAGAAGGTGAAGTCTGGAGGGTGAATCAGAAGAAGCAGAAGAAGGAGAAGGAGAAGGTGAAGTCTGGAGGGTGAATCAGAAGAAGCAGAAGAAGGAGAAGGAGAAGGTAAAGTCTGGAGGGTGAATCAGAAGAAGCAGAATAAGGAGAAGGAGAAGGTGAAGTCTGGAGGGTGAATCAGAAGAAGCAGAAGAAGGAGAAGGAGAAGGTGAAGTCTGGAGGGTGAATCAGAAGAAGTAGAAGAAGGAGAAGGAGAAGGTGAAGTCTGGAGGGTGAAGCAGAAGAAGTAGAAGAAGGAGAAGGAGAAGGTGAAGTCAGGAGGGTGAATCAGAAGAAGTAGAAGAAGGAGAAGGAGAAGGTGAAGTCAGGAGGGTGAATCAGAAGAAGCAGAAGAAGGAGATAGAGAAGGTGAAGTCTGGAGGGTGAATCAGAAGAATCAGAAGAAGGAGAAGGAGAAGGTGAAGTCTGGAGGGTGAAGCAGTAGAAGCAGAAGAAAGAGAAGGAGAAGGTGAAGTCTGGAGGGTGAAGCAGAAGAAACAGAAGAAGGAGAAGGAGAAGGTGAAGACTGGAGGGTGAATCAGAAGAAGTCGAAGAAGGAGAAGGAGAAGGTGAAGTCTGGAGGGTGAATCAGAAGAAGTAGAAGAAGGAGAAGGAGAAGGTGAAGTCTGGAGGGTGAATCAGAAGAAGCAGAAGAAGGAGAAGGAGAAGGTGAAGTCTGGAGGGTGAATCAGAAGAAGCAGAAGAAGGAGAAGGAGAAGATGAAGTCTGGAGGGTGAATCAGAAGAAGTAGAAGAAGGAGAAGGAGAAGGTGAGGTCTGGAGGGTGAATCAGAAAAAGCAGAAGAAGGAGAAGGAGAAGGTGAAGTCTGGAGGGTGAATCAGAAGAAGCAGAAGAAGGAGAAGGAGAAGGTGAATTTAGGAGGGTGAATCAGAAGAAGCAGAAAAAGGAGAAGGAGCAGGTGAAGTCAAGGGGGTGTAGCAGAAGAAGTAGAAGAAGGAGAAGGAGAAGGTGAAGTCAGGACGGTGAAGCAGAAGAAGCAGAAGAAGGAGAAGGAGAAGGTGAAGCCTGGAGGGCGCAGCAGAAGAAGCAGAAGAAGGAGAAGGAGAAGGTGAAGTCTGGAGTGTGAAGCAGAAGAAGCAGAAGAAGGAGAAGGAGAAGGTGAAGTCTGGAGGGCGCAGCATAAGAAGCAGAAGAAGGAGAATGAGAAGGTGAAGTCTGGAGGGTGAATCAGAAGAAGCAGAAGAAGGAGAAGGAGAAGGTGAAGTCTGGAGGGTGAATCAGAAGAAGTAGAAGAAGGAGAAGGAGAAGGTGAAGTCTGGAGGGTGAAGCAGAAGACGTAGAAGAAGGAGAAGGAGAAGGTGAAGTCAGGAGGGTGAATCAGAAGAAGTAGAAGAAGGAGAAGGAGAAGGTGAAGTCAGGAGGGTGAATCAGAAGAAGCAGAAGATGGAGAAGGAGAAGGTGAAGTCTGGAGGGTGAATCAGAAGAATCAGAAGAAGGAGAAGGAGAAGGTGAAGTCTGGAGGGTGAATCAGAAGAAGCAGTAGAAAGAGAAGGAGAAGGTGAAGTCTGGAGGGTGAAGCAGAAGAAACAGAAAAAGGAGAAGGAGAAGGTGAAGACTGGAGGGTGAATCAGAAGAAGTAGAAGAAGGAGAAGGAGAAGGTGAAGTCTGGAGGGTGAATCAGAAGAAGTGGAAGAAGGAGAAGGAGAAGTTGAAGTCTGGAGGGTGAATCAGAAGAAGCAGAAGAAGGAGAAGGAGAAGGTGAAGTCTGGAGGGTGAATCAGAAGAAGCAGAAGAAGGAGAAGGAGAAGATGAAGTCTGGAGGGTGAATCAGAAGAAGTAGAAGAAGGAGAAGGAGAAGGTGATATCTGGAGGGTGAATCAGAAGAAGTAGAAGAAGGAGAAGGAGAAGGTGAAGTCTGGAGGGTGAATCAGAAGAAACAGAAGAAGGAGAAGGAGAAGGTGAAGTCTGGAGGGTGAATCAGAAGAAGTAGAAGAAGGAGAAGGAGAAGGTGTAGTCTGGAGGGTGAATCAGAAGAAGTAGACGAAGGAGAAGGAGAAGGTGATGTCTGGAGGGTGAATCAGAAGAAGCAGAAGAAGGAGAAGGAGAAGGTGAAGTCTGGAGGGTGAATCAGAAGAAGTAGAAGAAGGAGAAGGAGAAGGTGAAGTCTGGAGGGTGAATCAGAAGAAGCAGAAGAAGGAGAAGGAGAAGGTGAAGTCTGGAGGGTGAATCAGAAGAAGCAGAAGAAGGAGAAGGAGAAGGTGAAGTCTGGAGGGTGAATCAGAAGAAGCAGAATAAGGAGAAGGAGAAGGTGAAGTCTGGAGGGTGAATCAGAAGAAGCAGAAGAAGGAGAAGGAGAAGGTGAAGTCTGGAGGGTGAATCAGAAGAAGTAGAAGAAGGAGAAGGAGAAGGTGAAGTCTGGAGGGTGAATCAGAAGAAGTATAAGAAGGAGAAGGAGAAGGTGAAGTCTGGAGGGTGAATCAGAAGAAGTAGAAGAAGGACAAGGAGAAGGTGAAGTCTGGAGGGTGAAGCAGAAGAAGTAGATGAAGGAGAAGGAGAAGGTGAAGTCAGGAGGGTGAATCAGAAGAAGTAGAAGAAGGAGAAGGAGAAGGTGAGTTCTGGAGGGAGAATCAGAAGAAGCAGAAGAAGGAGAAGGAGAAGGTGAAGTCTGGAGGGTGAATCAGAAGAATCAGAAGAAGGAGAAGGAGAAGGTGAAGTCTGGAGGGTGAATCAGAAGAAGCAGAAGAAAGAGAAGGAGAAGGTGAAGTCTGGAGGGTGAAGCAGAAGAAACAGAAGAAGGAGAAGGAGAAGGTGTAGACTGGAGAGTGAATCAGAAGAAGTAGAAGAAGGAGAAGGAGAAGGTGAAGTCTGGAGGGTGAATCAGAAGAAGTAGAAGAAGGAGAAGGAGAAGGTGAAGTCTGGAGGGTGAATCAGAAGAAGCAGAAGAAGGAGAAGGAGAAGGTGAAGTCTGGAGGGTGAATCAGAAGAAGGAGAAGAAGGAGAAGGAGAAGATGAAGTCTGGAGGGTGAATCAGAAGAAGTAGAAGAAGGAGAAGGAGAAGGTGAAGTCTGGAGGCTGAATCAGAAGAAGTAGAAGAAGGAGAAGGAGAAGGTGAAGTCTGGAGGGTGAATCAGAAGAAGCAGAAAAAGGAGAAGGAGAAGATGAAGTCTGGAGGGTGAATCAGAGGAAGTGGAAGAAGGAGAAGGAGAAGGTGAGGTCTGGAGGGTGAATCAGAAGAAGCAGAAGAAGGAGAAGGAGAAGGTGAAGTCTGGAGGGTGAATCAGAAGAAGCAGAAGAAGGAGAAGGAGAAGGGGAAGTCTGGAGGGTGAATCAGAAGAAGCAGAAGAAGGAGAAGGAGAAGGTGAAGTCAGGAGGGTGAATCAGAAGAAGCAGAAGAAGGAGAAGGAGAAGGTGAAGTCTGGAGGGTGAATCAGAAGAAGTATAAGAAGGAGAAGGAGAAGGTGAAGTCTGGAGGGTGAATCAGAAGAAGTAGAAGAAGGACAAGGAGAAGGTGAAGTCTGGAGGGTGAAGCAGAAGAAGTGGAAGAAGGAGAAGGAGAAGATGAAGTCTGGAGGGTGAATCAGAAGAAGTAGAAGAAGGAGAAGGAGCAGGTGAAGTCAGGGGGGTGTAGCAGAAGAAGTAGAAGAAGGAGAAGGAGAAGGTGAAGTCAGGACGGTGAAGCAGAAGAAGCAGAAGAAGGAGAAGGAGAAGGTGAAGCCTGGAGGGCGCAGCAGAAGAAGCAGAAGAAGGAGAAGGAGAAGGTGAAGTCTGGAGTGTGAAGCAGAAGAAGCAGAAGAAGGAGAAGGAGAAGGTGAAGTCTGGAGGGCGCAGCAGAAGAAGCAGAAGAAGGAGAATGAGAAGGTGAAGTCTGGAGGTTGAATCAGAAGAAGCAGAAGAAGGAGAAGGAGAAGGTGAAGTCTGGAGGGTGAATCAGAAGAAGTAGAAGAAGGAGAAGGAGAAGGTGAAGTCTGGAGGGTGAAGCAGAAGAAGTAGAAGAAGGAGAAGCAGAAGGTGAAGTCAGGAGGGTGAATCAGAAGAAGTAGAAGAAGGAGAAGGAGAAGGTGAAGTCAGGAGGTTGAATCAGAAGAAGCAGAAGAAGGAGAAGGAGAATGTGAAGTCTGGAGGGTGAATCAGAAGAAGTAGAAGAAGGAGAAGGAGAAGGTGAAGTCTGGAGGGTGAATCAGAAGAAGCAGAAGAAGGAGAAGGAGAAGGTGAAGTCTGGAGGGTGAATCAGAAGAAGCAGAAGAAGGAGAAGGAGAAGGTGAAGTCTGGAGGGTGAATCAGAAGAAGCAGAAGAAGGAGAAGGAGAAGGTAAAGTCTGGAGGGTGAATCAGAAGAAGCAGAATAAGGAGAAGGAGAAGGTGAAGTCTGGAGGGTGAATCAGAAGAAGCAGAAGAAGGAGAAGGAGAAGGTGAAGTCTGGAGGGTGAATCAGAAGAAGTAGAAGAAGGAGAAGGAGAAGGTGAAGTCTGGAGGGTGAAGCAGAAGAAGTAGAAGAAGGAGAAGGAGAAGGTGAAGTCAGGAGGGTGAATCAGAAGAAGTAGAAGAAGGAGAAGGAGAAGGTGAAGTCAGGAGGGTGAATCAGAAGAAGCAGAAGAAGGAGATAGAGAAGGTGAAGTCTGGAGGGTGAATCAGAAGAATCAGAAGAAGGAGAAGGAGAAGGTGAAGTCTGGAGGGTGAAGCAGTAGAAGCAGAAGAAAGAGAAGGAGAAGGTGAAGTCTGGAGGGTGAAGCAGAAGAAACAGAAGAAGGAGAAGGAGAAGGTGAAGACTGGAGGGTGAATCAGAAGAAGTCGAAGAAGGAGAAGGAGAAGGTGAAGTCTGGAGGGTGAATCAGAAGAAGTAGAAGAAGGAGAAGGAGAAGGTGAAGTCTGGAGGGTGAATCAGAAGAAGCAGAAGAAGGAGAAGGAGAAGGTGAAGTCTGGAGGGTGAATCAGAAGAAGCAGAAGAAGGAGAAGGAGAAGATGAAGTCTGGAGGGTGAATCAGAAGAAGTAGAAGAAGGAGAAGGAGAAGGTGAGGTCTGGAGGGTGAATCAGAAAAAGCAGAAGAAGGAGAAGGAGAAGGTGAAGTCTGGAGGGTGAATCAGAAGAAGCAGAAGAAGGAGAAGGAGAAGGTGAATTTAGGAGGGTGAATCAGAAGAAGCAGAAAAAGGAGAAGGAGCAGGTGAAGTCAAGGGGGTGTAGCAGAAGAAGTAGAAGAAGGAGAAGGAGAAGGTGAAGTCAGGACGGTGAAGCAGAAGAAGCAGAAGAAGGAGAAGGAGAAGGTGAAGCCTGGAGGGCGCAGCAGAAGAAGCAGAAGAAGGAGAAGGAGAAGGTGAAGTCTGGAGTGTGAAGCAGAAGAAGCAGAAGAAGGAGAAGGAGAAGGTGAAGTCTGGAGGGCGCAGCATAAGAAGCAGAAGAAGGAGAATGAGAAGGTGAAGTCTGGAGGGTGAATCAGAAGAAGCAGAAGAAGGAGAAGGAGAAGGTGAAGTCTGGAGGGTGAATCAGAAGAAGTAGAAGAAGGAGAAGGAGAAGGTGAAGTCTGGAGGGTGAAGCAGAAGACGTAGAAGAAGGAGAAGGAGAAGGTGAAGTCAGGAGGGTGAATCAGAAGAAGTAGAAGAAGGAGAAGGAGAAGGTGAAGTCAGGAGGGTGAATCAGAAGAAGCAGAAGATGGAGAAGGAGAAGGTGAAGTCTGGAGGGTGAATCAGAAGAATCAGAAGAAGGAGAAGGAGAAGGTGAAGTCTGGAGGGTGAATCAGAAGAAGCAGTAGAAAGAGAAGGAGAAGGTGAAGTCTGGAGGGTGAAGCAGAAGAAACAGAAAAAGGAGAAGGAGAAGGTGAAGACTGGAGGGTGAATCAGAAGAAGTAGAAGAAGGAGAAGGAGAAGGTGAAGTCTGGAGGGTGAATCAGAAGAAGTGGAAGAAGGAGAAGGAGAAGTTGAAGTCTGGAGGGTGAATCAGAAGAAGCAGAAGAAGGAGAAGGAGAAGGTGAAGTCTGGAGGGTGAATCAGAAGAAGCAGAAGAAGGAGAAGGAGAAGATGAAGTCTGGAGGGTGAATCAGAAGAAGTAGAAGAAGGAGAAGGAGAAGGTGATATCTGGAGGGTGAATCAGAAGAAGTAGAAGAAGGAGAAGGAGAAGGTGAAGTCTGGAGGGTGAATCAGAAGAAACAGAAGAAGGAGAAGGAGAAGGTGAAGTCTGGAGGGTGAATCAGAAGAAGTAGAAGAAGGAGAAGGAGAAGGTGTAGTCTGGAGGGTGAATCAGAAGAAGTAGACGAAGGAGAAGGAGAAGGTGATGTCTGGAGGGTGAATCAGAAGAAGCAGAAGAAGGAGAAGGAGAAGGTGAAGTCTGGAGGGTGAATCAGAAGAAGTAGAAGAAGGAGAAGGAGAAGGTGAAGTCTGGAGGGTGAATCAGAAGAAGCAGAAGAAGGAGAAGGAGAAGGTGAAGTCTGGAGGGTGAATCAGAAGAAGCAGAAGAAGGAGAAGGAGAAGGTGAAGTCTGGAGGGTGAATCAGAAGAAGCAGAATAAGGAGAAGGAGAAGGTGAAGTCTGGAGGGTGAATCAGAAGAAGCAGAAGAAGGAGAAGGAGAAGGTGAAGTCTGGAGGGTGAATCAGAAGAAGTAGAAGAAGGAGAAGGAGAAGGTGAAGTCTGGAGGGTGAATCAGAAGAAGTATAAGAAGGAGAAGGAGAAGGTGAAGTCTGGAGGGTGAATCAGAAGAAGTAGAAGAAGGACAAGGAGAAGGTGAAGTCTGGAGGGTGAAGCAGAAGAAGTAGATGAAGGAGAAGGAGAAGGTGAAGTCAGGAGGGTGAATCAGAAGAAGTAGAAGAAGGAGAAGGAGAAGGTGAGTTCTGGAGGGAGAATCAGAAGAAGCAGAAGAAGGAGAAGGAGAAGGTGAAGTCTGGAGGGTGAATCAGAAGAATCAGAAGAAGGAGAAGGAGAAGGTGAAGTCTGGAGGGTGAATCAGAAGAAGCAGAAGAAAGAGAAGGAGAAGGTGAAGTCTGGAGGGTGAAGCAGAAGAAACAGAAGAAGGAGAAGGAGAAGGTGTAGACTGGAGAGTGAATCAGAAGAAGTAGAAGAAGGAGAAGGAGAAGGTGAAGTCTGGAGGGTGAATCAGAAGAAGTAGAAGAAGGAGAAGGAGAAGGTGAAGTCTGGAGGGTGAATCAGAAGAAGCAGAAGAAGGAGAAGGAGAAGGTGAAGTCTGGAGGGTGAATCAGAAGAAGGAGAAGAAGGAGAAGGAGAAGATGAAGTCTGGAGGGTGAATCAGAAGAAGTAGAAGAAGGAGAAGGAGAAGGTGAAGTCTGGAGGCTGAATCAGAAGAAGTAGAAGAAGGAGAAGGAGAAGGTGAAGTCTGGAGGGTGAATCAGAAGAAGCAGAAAAAGGAGAAGGAGAAGATGAAGTCTGGAGGGTGAATCAGAGGAAGTGGAAGAAGGAGAAGGAGAAGGTGAGGTCTGGAGGGTGAATCAGAAGAAGCAGAAGAAGGAGAAGGAGAAGGTGAAGTCTGGAGGGTGAATCAGAAGAAGCAGAAGAAGGAGAAGGAGAAGGGGAAGTCTGGAGGGTGAATCAGAAGAAGCAGAAGAAGGAGAAGGAGAAGGTGAAGTCAGGAGGGTGAATCAGAAGAAGCAGAAGAAGGAGAAGGAGAAGGTGAAGTCTGGAGGGTGAATCAGAAGAAGTATAAGAAGGAGAAGGAGAAGGTGAAGTCTGGAGGGTGAATCAGAAGAAGTAGAAGAAGGACAAGGAGAAGGTGAAGTCTGGAGGGTGAAGCAGAAGAAGTAGATGAAGGAGAAGGAGATGGTGAAGTCAGGAGGGTGAATCAGAAGAAGTAGAAGAAGGAGAAGGAGAAGGTGAGTTCTGGAGGGTGAATCAGAAGAAGCAGAAGAAGGAGAAGGAGAAGGTGAAGTCTGGAGGGTGAATCAGAAGAATCAGAAGAAGGAGAAGGAGAAGGTGAAGTCTGGAGGGTGAATCAGAAGAAGCAGAAGAAAGAGAAGGAGAAGGTGAAGTCTGGAGGGTGAAGCAGAAGAAACAGAAGAAGGAGAAGGAGAAGGTGTAGACTGGAGAGTGAATCAGAAGAAGTAGAAGAAGGAGAAGGAGAAGGTGAAGTCTGGAGGGTGAATCAGAAGAAGTAGAAGAAGGAGAAGGAGAAGGTGAAGTCTGGAGGGTGAATCAGAAGAAGCAGAAGAAGGAGAAGGAGAAGGTGAAGTCTGGAGGGTGAATCAGAAGAAGGAGAAGAAGGAGAAGGAGAAGATGAAGTCTGGAGGGTGAATCAGAAGAAGTAGAAGAAGGAGAAGGAGAAGGTGAAGTCTGGAGGCTGAATCAGAAGAAGTAGAAGAAGGAGAAGGAGAAGGTGAAGTCTGGAGGGTGAATCAGAAGAAGCAGAAGAAGGAGAAGGAGAAGATGAAGTCTGGCGGGTGAATCAGAGGAAGTAGAAGAAGGAGAAGGAGAAGGTGAGGTCTGGAGTGTGAATCAGAAGAAGCAGAAGAAGGAGAAGGAGAAGGTGAAGTCTGGAGGGTGAATCAGAAGAAGCAGAAGAAGGAGAAGGAGAAGGGGAAGTCTGGAGGGTGAATCAGAAGAAGCAGAAGAAGGAGAAGGAGAAGGTGAAGTCAGAAGGGTGAATCAGAAGAAGCAGAAGAAGGAGAAGGAGAAGGTGAATTTAGGAGGGTGAAGCAGAAGAAGCAGAAGAAGGAGAAGGAGAAGGTGAAGCCTGGAGGGCGCAGCAGAAGAAGCAGAATAAGGAGAAGGAGAAGGTGAAGTCTGGAGTGTGAAGCAGAAGAAGCAGAAGAAGGAGAAGGAGAAGGTGAAGTCTGGAGGGCGCAGCAGAAGAAGCAGAAGAAGGAGAATGAGAAGGTGAAGTCTGGAGGGTGAATCAGAAGAAGCAGAAGAAGGAGAAGGAGAAGGTGAAGTCTGGAGGGTGAATCAGAAGAAGTAGAAGAAGGAGAAGGAGAAGGTGAAGTCTGGAGGGTGAAGCAGAAGAAGTAGAAGAAGGAGAAGGAGAAGGTGAAGTCAGGAGGGTGAATCAGAAGAAGTAGAAGAAGGAGAAGGAGAAGGTGAAGTCAGGAGGGTGAATCAGAAGAAGCAGATGAAGGAGAAGGAGAAGGTGAAGTCTGGAGGGTGAATCAGAAGAATCAGAAGAAGGAGAAGGAGAAGGTGAAGTCTGGAGGGTGAATCAGAAGAAGCAGAAGAAAGAGAAGGAGAAGGTGAAGTCTGGAGGGTGAAGCAGAAGAAACAAAAAAAGGAGAAGGAGAAGGTGAAGACTGGAGGGTGAATCAGAAGAAGTAGAAAAAGGAGAAGGAGAAGGTGAAGTCTGGAGGGTGGATCAGAAGAAGTGGAAGAAGGAGAAGGAGAAGTTGAAGTCTGGAGGGTGAATCAGAAGAAGCAGAAGAAGGAGAAGGAGAAGGTGAAGTCTGGAGGGTGAATCAGAAGAAGCAGAAGAAGGAGAAGGAGAAGATGAAGTCTGGAGGGTGAATCAGAAGAAGTAGAAGAAGGAGAAGGAGAAGGTGAAGTCTGGAGGGTGAATCAGAAGAAGTAGAAGAAGGAGAAGGAGAAGATGAAGTCTGGAGGGTGAATCAGAAGAAACAGAAGAAGGAGAAGGAGAAGTTGAAGTCTGGAGGGTGAATCAGAAGAAGTAGAAGAAGGAGAAGGAGAAGGTGTAGTCTGGAGGGTGAATCAGAAGAAGTAGACGAAGGAGAAGGAGAAGGTGAAGTCTGGAGGGTGAATCAGAAGAAGCAGAAGAAGGAGAAGGAGAAGGTGAAGTCTGGAGGGTGAATCAGAAGAAGTAGAAGAAGGAGAAGGAGAAGGTGAAGTCTGGAGGGTGAATCAGAAGAAGCAGAAGAAGGAGAAGGAGAAGGTGGAGTCTGGAGGGTGAATCAGAAGAAGCAGAAGAAGGAGAAGGAGAAGGTGAAGTCTGGAGGGTGAATCAGAAGAAGCAGAATAAGGAGAAGGAGAAGGTGAAGTCTGGAGGGTGAATCAGAAGAAGCAGAAGAAGGAGAAGGAGAAGGTGAAGTCTGGAGGGTGAATCAGAAGAAGTAGAAGAAGGAGAAGGAGAAGGTGAAGTCTGGAGGTTGAATCAGAAGAAGTATAAGAAGGAGAAGGAGAAGGTGAAGTCTGGAGGGTGAATCAGAAGAAGTAGAAGAAGGAGAAGGAGAAGGTGAAGTCTGGAGGGTAAAGCAGAAGAAGTAGATGAAGGAGAAGGAGAAGGTGAAGTCAGGAGGGTGAATCAGAAGAAGTAGAAGAAGGAGAAGGAGAATGTGAGTTCTGGAGGGTGAATCAGAAGAAGCAGAAGAAGGAGAAGGAGAAGGTGAAGTCTGGAGGGTGAGTCAGAAGAATCAGAAGAAGGAGAAGGAGAAGGTGAAGTCTGGAGGGTGAATCAGAAGAAGCAGAAGAAAGAGAAGGAGAAGGTGAAGTCTGGAGGGTGAAGCAGAAGAAACAGAAGAAGGAGAAGGAGAAGGTGAAGACTGGAGGGTGAATCAGAAGAAGTAGAAGAAGGAGAAGGAGAAGGTGAAGTCTGGAGGGTGAATCAGAAGAAGTAGAAGAAGGAGAAGGAGAAGGTGAAGTCTGGAGGCTGAATCAGAAGAAGCAGAAGAAGGAGAAGGAGAAGGTGAAGTCTGGAGGGTGAATCAGAAGAAGAAGAAGAAGGAGAAGGAGAAGTTGAAGTCTGGAGGGTGAATCAGAAGAAGCAGAAGAAGGAGAAGGAGAAGATGAAGTCTGGAGGGTGAATCAGAAGAAGTAGAAGAAGGAGAAGGAGAAGGTGAGGTCTGGAGGGTGAATCAGAAGAAGCAGAAGAAGGAGAAGGAGAAGGTGAAGTCTGGAGGGTGAATCAGAAGAAGCAGAAGAAGGAGAAGGAGAAGGTGAAGTCTGGAGGGTGAATCAGAAGAAGCAGAAGAAGGAGAAGGAGAAGGTGAAGTCAGGAGGGTGAATCAGAAGAAGCAGAAGAAGGAGAAGGAGAAGGTGAATTTAGGAGGGTGAATCAGAAGAAGCAGAAGAAGGAGAAGGAGCAGGTGAAGTCAGGGGGGTGTAGCAGAAGAAGCAGAAGAAGGAGAAGGAGAAGGTGAAGCCTGGAGGGCGCAGCAGAAGAAGCAGAAGAAGGAGAAGGAGAAGGTGAAGTCTGGAGTGTGAAGCAGAAGAAGCAGAAGAAGGAGAAGGAGAAGGTGAAGTCTGGAGGGCGCAGCAGAAGAAGCAGAAGAAGGAGAATGAGAAGGTGAAGTCTGGAGGGTGAATCAGAAGAAGCAGAAGAAGGAGAAGGAGAAGGTGAAGTCTGGAGGGTGAATCAGAAGAAGTAGAAGAAGGAGAAGGAGAAGGTGAAGTCTGGAGGGTGAAGCAGAAGAAGTAGAAGAAGGAGAAGGAGAAGGTGAAGTCAGGAGGGTGAATCAGAAGAAGTAGAAGAAGGAGAAGGAGAAGGTGAAGTCAGGAGGGTGAATCAGTAGAAGCAGAAGAAGGAGAAGGAGAAGGTGAAGTCTGGAGGGTGAATCAGAAGAATCAGAAGAAGGAGAAGGAGAAGGTGAAGTCTGGAGGGTGAATCAGAAGAAGCAGAAGAAAGAGAAGGAGAAGGTGAAGTCTGGAGGGTGAAGCAGAAGAAACAAAAAAAGGAGAAGGAGAAGGTGAAGACTGGAGGGTGAATCAGAAGACGTAGAAGAAGGAGAAGGAGAAGGTGAAGTCTGGAGGGTGAATCAGAAGAAGTGGAAGAAGGAGAAGGAGAAGTTGAAGTCTGGAGGGTGAATCAGAAGAAGCAGAAGAAGGAGAAGGAGAAGGTGAAGTCTGGAGGGTGTATCAGAAGAAGCAGAAGAAGGAGAAGGAGAAGATGAAGTCTGGAGGGTGAATCAGAAGAAGTAGAAGAAGGAGAAGGAGAAGGCGAAGTCTGGAGGGTGAATCAGAAGAAGTAGAAGAAGGAGAAGGAGAAGGTGAAGTCTGGAGGGTGAAGCAGAAGAAGTAGAAGAAGGAGAAGGAGAAGGTGAAGTCAGGAGGGTGAATCAGAAGAAGTAGAAGAAGGAGAAGGAGAAGGTGAAGTCAGGAGGGTGAATCAGAAGAAGCAGAAGAAGGAGAAGGAGAAGGTGAAGTCTGGAGGGTGAATCAGAAGAATCAGAAGAAGGAGAAGGAGAAGGTGAAGTCTGGAGGGTGAATCAGAAGAAGCAGAAGAAAGAGAAGGAGAAGGTGAAGTCTGGAGGGTGAAGCAGAAGAAACAAAAAAAGGAGAAGGAGAAGGTGAAGACTGGAGGGTGAATCAGAAGAAGTAGAAGAAGGAGAAGGAGAAGGTGAAGTCTGGAGGGTGAATCAGAAGAAGTGGAAGAAGGAGAAGGAGAAGTTGAAGTCTGGAGGGTGAATCAGAAGAAGCAGAAGAAGGAGAAGGAGAAGGTGAAGTCTGGAGGGTGAATCAGAAGAAGCAGAAGAAGGAGAAGGAGAAGATGAAGTCTGGAGGGTGAATCAGAAGAAGTAGAAGAAGGAGAAGGAGAAGGTGAAGTCTGGAGGGTGAATCAGAAGAAGTAGAAGAAGGAGAAGGAGAAGATGAAGTCTGGAGGGTGAATCAGAAGAAACAGAAGAAGGAGAAGGAGAAGGTGAAGTCTGGAGGGTGAATCAGAAGAAGTAGAAGAAGGAGAAGGAGAAGGTGTAGTCTGGAGGGTGAATCAGAAGAAGTAGACGAAGGAGAAGGAGAAGGTGAAGTCTGGAGGGTGAATCAGAAGAAGCAGAAGAAGGAGAAGGAGAAGGTGAAGTCTGGAGGGTGAATCAGAAGAAGTAGAAGAAGGAGAAGGAGAAGGTGAAGTCTGGAGGGTGAATCAGAAGAAGCAGAAGAAGGAGAAGGAGAAGGTGAAGTCTGGAGGGTGAATCAGAAGAAGCAGAAGAAGGAGAAGGAGAAGGTGAAGTATGGAGGGTGAATCAGAAGAAGCAGAATAAGGAGAAGGAGAAGGTGAAGTCTGGAGGGTGAATCAGAAGAAGCAGAAGAAGGAGAAGGAGAAGGTGAAGTCTGGAGGGTGAATCAGAAGAATTAGAAGAAGGAGAAGGAGAAGGTGAAGTCTGGAGGGTGAATCAGAAGAAGTATAAGAAGGAGAAGGAGAAGGTGAAGTCTGGAGGGTGAATCAGAAGAAGTAGAAGAAGGAGAAGGAGAAGGTGAAGTCTGGAGGGTGAAGCAGAAGGAGTAGATGAAGGAGAAGGAGAAGGTGAAGTCAGGAGGGTGAACCAGAAGAAGTAGAAGAAGGAGAAGGAGAAGGTGAGGTCTGGAGGGTGAATCAGAAGAAGCAGAAGGAGGAGAGGGAGAAGGTGTAGTCTGGAGGGTGAATCAGAAGAATCAGAAGAAGGAGAAGGAGAAGGTGAAGTCTGGAGGGTGAATCAGAAGAAGCAGAAGAAAGAGAAGGAGAATGTGAAGTCTGGAGGGTGAAGCAGAAGAAACAGAAGAAGGAGAAGGAGAAGCTGAAGACTGGAGGGTGAATCAGAAGAAGTAGAAGAAGGAGAAGGAGAAGGTGAAGTCTGGAGGGTGAATCAGAAGAAGTAGAAGAAGGAGAAGGAGAAGGTGAAGTCTGGAGGGTGAATCAGAAGAAGCAGAAGAAGGAGAAGGAGAAGGTGAAGTCTGGAGGGTGAATCAGAAGAAGGAGAAGAAGGAGAAGGAGAAGATGAAGTCTGGAGGGTGAATCAGAAGAAGTAGAAGAAGGAGAAGGAGAAGGTGAAGTCTGGAGGCTGAATCAGAAGAAGTAGAAGAAGGAGAAGGAGAAGGTGAAGTCTGGAGGGTGAATCAGAAGAAACAGAAGAAGGAGAAGGAGAAGGTGAAGTCTGGAGGGTGTATCAGAAGAAGCAGAAGAAGGAGAAGGAGAAGGTGAATTTAGGAGGGTGAATCAGAAGAAGCAGAAGAAGGAGAAGGAGCAGGTGAAGTCAGGGGGGTGTAGCAGAAGAAGCAGAAGAAGGAGAAGGAGAAGGTGAAGCCTGGAGGGCGCAGCAGAAGAAGCAGAAGAAGGAGAAGGAGAAGGTGAAGTCTGGAGTGTGAAGCAGAAGAAGCAGAAGAAGGAGAAGGAGAAGGTGAAGTCTGGAGGGCGCAGCAGAAGAAGCAGAAGAAGGAGAATGAGAAGGTGAAGTCTGGAGGGTGAATCAGAAGAAGCAGAAGAAGGAGAAGGAGAAGGTGAAGTCTGGAGGGTGAATCAGAAGAAGTAGAAGAAGGAGAAGGAGAAGGTGAAGTCTGGAGGGTGAAGCAGAAGAAGTAGAAGAAGGAGAAGGAGAAGGTGAAGTCAGGAGGGTGAATCAGAAGAAGTAGAAGAAGGAGAAGGAGAAGGTGAAGTCAGGAGGGTGAATCAGTAGAAGCAGAAGAAGGAGAAGGAGAAGGTGAAGTCTGGAGGGTGAATCAGAAGAATCAGAAGAAGGAGAAGGAGAAGGTGAAGTCTGGAGGGTGAATCAGAAGAAGCAGAAGAAAGAGAAGGAGAAGGTGAAGTCTGGAGGGTGAAGCAGAAGAAACAAAAAAAGGAGAAGGAGAAGGTGAAGACTGGAGGGTGAATCAGAAGACGTAGAAGAAGGAGAAAGAGAAGGTGAAGTCTGGAGGGTGAATCAGAAGAAGTGGAAGAAGGAGAAGGAGAAGTTGAAGTCTGGAGGGTGAATCAGAAGAAGCAGAAGAAGGAGAAGGAGAAGGTGAAGTCTGGAGGGTGTATCAGAAGAAGCAGAAGAAGGAGAAGGAGAAGATGAAGTCTGGAGGGTGAATCAGAAGAAGTAGAAGAAGGAGAAGGAGAAGGTGAAGTCTGGAGGGTGAATCAGAAGAAGTAGAAGAAGGAGAAGGAGAAGGTGAAGTCTGGAGGGTGAAGCAGAAGAAGTAGAAGAAGGAGAAGGAGAAGGTGAATTCAGGAGGGTGAATCAGAAGAAGTAGAAGAAGGAGAAGGAGAAGGTGAAGTCAGGAGGGTGAATCAGAAGAAGCAGAAGAAGGAGATGAGAAGGTGAAGTCTGGAGGGTGAATCAGAAGAATCAGAAGAAGGAGAAGGAGAAGGTGAAGTCTGGAGGGTGAATCAGAAGAAGCAGAAGAAAGAGAAGGAGAAGGTGAAGTCTGGAGGGTGAAGCAGAAGAAACAAAAAAAGGAGAAGGAGAAGGTGAAGACTGGAGGGTGAATCAGAAGAAGTAGAAGAAGGAGAAGGAGAAGGTGAAGTCTGGAGGGTGAATCAGAAGAAGTGGAAGAAGGAGAAGGAGAAGTTGAAGTCTGGAGGGTGAATCAGAAGAAGCAGAAGAAGGAGAAGGAGAAGGTGAAGTCTGGAGGGTGAATCAGAAGAAGCAGAAGAAGGAGAAGGAGAAGATGAAGTCTGGAGGGTGAATCAGAAGAAGTAGAAGAAGGAGAAGGAGAAGGTGAAGTCTGGAGGGTGAATCAGAAGAAGTAGAAGAAGGAGAAGGAGAAGATGAAGTCTGGAGGGTGAATCAGAAGAAACAGATGAAGGAGAAGGAGAAGGTGAAGTCTGGAGGGTGAATCAGAAGAAGTAGAAGAAGGAGAAGGAGAAGGTGTAGTCTGGAGGGTGAATCAGAAGAAGTAGACGAAGGAGAAGGAGAAGGTGAAGTCTGGAGGGTGAATCAGAAGAAGCAGAAGAAGGAGAAGGAGAAGGTGAAGTCTGGAGGGTGAATCAGAAGAAGTAGAAGAAGGAGAAGGAGAAGGTGAAGTCTGGAGGGTGAATCAGAAGAAGCAGAAGAAGGAGAAGGAGAAGGTGAAGTCTGGAGGGTGAATCAGAAGAAGCAGAAGAAGGAGAAGGAGAAGGTGAAGTCTGGAGGGTGAATCAGAAGAAGCAGAATAAGGAGAAGGAGAAGGTGAAGTCTGGAGGGTGAATCAGAAGAAGCAGAAGAAGGAGAAGGAGAAGGTGAAGTCTGGAGGGTGAATCAGAAGAATTAGAAGAAGGAGAAGGAGAAGGTGAAGTCTGGAGGGTGAATCAGAAGAAGTATAAGAAGGAGAAGGAGAAGGTGAAGTCTGGAGGGTGAATCAGAAGAAGTAGAAGAAGGAGAAGGAGAAGGTGAAGTCTGGAGGGTGAAGCAGAAGGAGTAGATGAAGGAGAAGGAGAAGGTGAAGTAAGGAGGGTGAACCAGAAGAAGTAGAAGAAGGAGAAGGAGAAGGTGAGGTCTGGAGGGTGAATCTGAAGAAGCAGAAGAAGGAGAGGGAGAAGGTGTAGTCTGGAGGGTGAATCAGAAGAATCAGAAGAAGGAGAAGGAGAAGGTGAAGTCTGGAGGGTGAATCAGAAGAAGCAGAAGAAAGAGAAGGAGAATGTGAAGTCTGGAGGGTGAAGCAGAAGAAACAGAAGAAGGAGAAGGAGAAGGTGAAGACTGGAGGGTGAATCAGAAGAAGTAGAAGAAGGAGAAGGAGAAGGTGAAGTCTGGAGGGTGAATCAGAAGAAGTAGAAGAAGGAGAAGGAGAAGGTGAAGTCTGGAGGGTGAATCAGAAGAAGCAGAAGAAGGAGAAGGAGAAGGTGAAGTCTGGAGGGTGAATCAGAAGAAGGAGAAGAAGGAGAAGGAGAAAATGAAGTCTGGAGGGTGAATCAGAAGAAGCAGAAGAAGGAGAAGGAGAAGGTGAAGTCTGGAGGCTGAATCAGAAGAAGTAGAAGAAGGAGAAGGAGAAGGTGAAGTCTGGAGGGTGAATCAGAAGAAACAGAAGAAGGAGAAGGAGAAGGTGAAGTCTGGAGGGTGTATCAGAAGAAGTAGAAGAAGGAGAAGGAGAAGGTGTAGTCTGGAGGGTGAATCAGAAGAAGTAGACGAAGGAGAAGGAGAAGGTGAAGTCTGGAGGGTGAATCAGAAGAAGCAGAAGAAGGAGAAGGAGAAGGTGAAGTCTGGAGGGTGAATCAGAAGAAGTAGAAGAAGGAGAAGGAGAAGGTGAAGTCTGGAGGGTGAATCAGAAGAAGCAGAAGAAGGAGAAGGATAAGGTGAAGTCTGGAGGGTGAATCAGAAGAAGCAGAAGAAGGAGAAGGAGAAGGTGAAGTCTGGAGGGTGAATCAGAAGAAACAGAAGAAGGAGAAGGAGAAGGTGAAGTCTGGAGGGTGAATCAGAAGAAATAGAAGAAGGAGAAGGAGAAGGTGTAGTCTGGAGGGTGAATCAGAAGAAGTAGACGAAGGAGAAGGAGAAGGTGAAGTCTGGAGGGTGAATCAGAAGAAGTAGAAGAAGGAGAAGGAGAAGGTGAAGTCTGGAGGGTGAATCAGAAGAAACAGAAGAAGGAGAAGGAGAAGGTGAAGTCTGGAGGGTGAATCAGAAGAAGTAGAAGAAGGAGAAGGAGAAGGTGTAGTCTGGAGGGTGAATCAGAAGAAGTAGACGAAGGAGAAGGAGAAGGTGAAGTCTGGAGGGTGAATCAGAAGAAGCAGAAGAAGGAGAAGGAGAAGATGAAGTCTGGAGGGTGAATCAGAAGAAGTAGAAGAAGGAGAAGGAGAAGGTTAAGTCTGGAGGGTGAATCAGAAGAAGCAGAAGAAGGAGAAGGAGAAGGTGAAGTCTGGAGGGTGAATCAGAAGAAGCAGAAGAAGGAGAAGGAGAAGGTGAAGTCTGGAGGGTGAATCAGAAGAAGCAGAATAAGGAGAAGGAGAAGGTGAAGTCTGGAGGGTGAATCAGAAGAAGCAGAAGAAGGAGAAGGAGAAGGTGAAGTCTGGAGGATGAATCAGAAGAAGGAGAAGAAGGAGAAGGAGAAGGTGAAGTCTGGAGGGTGAATCAGAAAAAGTAGAAGAAGGAGAAGGAGAAGGTGAAGTCTGGAGGGTGAATCAGAAGAAGTAGAAGAAGGAGAAGGAGAAGGTGAAGTCTGGAGGGTGAAGCAGAAGAAGTAGAAGAAGGAGAAGGAGAAGGTGAAGTCAGGAGGGTGAATCAGAAGAAGTAGAAGAAGGAGAAGGAGAAGGTGAAGTCAGGAGCGTGAAGCAGAAGAAGCAGAAGAAGGAGAAGGAGAAGGTGAAGTCTGGAGGGTGAAGCAGAAGAAGCAGAAGAAGGAGAAGGAGAAGGTGAAGTCTGGAGGGTGAATCAGAAGAAGCAGAAGAAGGAGAAGGAGAAGGTGAAGTCTGGAGGGTGAATCAGAAGAAGCAGAAGAAGGAGAAGGAGAAGGTGAAGTCAGGAGGGTGAATCAGAAGAAGCAGAAGAAGGAGAAGGAGAAGGTGAATTTAGGAGGGTGAATCATAAGAAGCAGAAGAAGGAGAAGGAGCAGGTGAAGTCAGGGGGGTGTAGCAGAAGAAGTAGAAGAAGGAGAAGGAGAAGGTGAAGTCAGGACGGTGAAGCAGAAGAAGCAGAAGAAGGAGAAGGAGAAGGTGAATCCTGGAGGGCGCAGCAGAAGAAGCAGAAGAAGGAGAAGGCGAAGGTGAAGTCTGGAGTGTGAAGCAGAAGAAGCAGAAGAAGGAGAAGGAGAAGGTGAAGTCTGGAGGGCGCAGCAGAAGAAGCAGAAGAAGGAGAATGAGAAGGTGAAGTCTGGAGGGTGAATCAGAAGAAGCAGAAGAAGGAGAAGGAGAAGGTGAAGTCTGGAGGGTGAATCAGAAGAAGTAGAAGAAGGAGAAGGAGAAGGTGAAGTCAGGTGGGTGAATCAGAAGAAGTAGAAGAAGGAGAAGGAGAAGGTGAAGTCAGGAGGGTGAATCAGAAGAAGCAGAAGAAGGAGAAGGAGAAGGTGAAGTCTGGAGGGCGAATCAGAAGAAACAGAAGAAGGAGAAGGAGAAGGTGAAGTCTGGAGGGTGAATCAGAAGAAGCAGAAGAAGGAGAAGGAGAAGGTGAAGTCTGGAGGTTGAATCAGAAGAAGCAGAATAACGAGAAGGAGAAGGTGAAGTCTGGAGGGTGAATCAGAAGAAGCAGAATAAGGAGAAGGAGAAGGTGAAGTCTGGAGGGTGAATCAGAAGAAGCAGAAGAAGGAGAAGGAGAAGGTGAAGTCTGGAGGGTGAATCAGAAGAGGTAGAAGAAGGAGAAGGAGAAGGTGAAGTCTGGAGGGTGAAGCAGAAGAAGGAGAAGAAGGAGAAGGAGAAGGTGAAGTCAGGAGGGTGAATCAGAAGAAGTAGAAGAAGGAGAAGGAGAAGGAGAAGCCAGGAGGGTGAATCAGAAGAAGCAGAAGAAGGAGAAGGAGAAGGTGAAGTCTGGAGGGTGAATCAGAAGAATCAGAAGAAGGAGAAGGAGAAGGTGAAGTCTGGAGGGTGAATCAGAAGAATCAGAAGAAAGAGAAGGAGAAGGTGAAGTCTGGAGGCTGAAGCAGAAGAAACAGAAGAAGGAGAAGGAGAATGTGAAGACTGGAGGGTGAATCTGAAGAAGTAGAAGAAGGAGAAGTAGAAGGTGAAGTCTGGAAGGTGAATCAGAAGAAGTAGAAGAAGGAGAAGGAGAAGGTGAAGTCTGGAGGGTGAATCAGAAGAAGCAGAAGAAGGAGAAGGAGAAGGTGAAGTCTGGAGGGTGAATCAGAAGATGCAGAAGAAGGAGAAGGAGAAGATGAAGTCTGGAGGGTGAATCAGAAGAAGTAGAAGAAGGAGAAGGAGAAGGTGAAGTCTGGAGGGTGAAGCAGAAGAAGGAGAAGAAGGAGAAGGAGAAGGTGAAGTCAGGAGGGTGAATCAGAAGAAGCAGAAGAAGGAGAAGGAGAAGGTGAAGTCTGGAGGTTGAATCAGAAGAAGCAGAATAACGAGAAGGAGAAGGTGAAGTCTGGAGGGTGAATCAGAAGAAGCAGAATAAGGAGAAGGAGAAGGTGAAGTCTGGAGGGTGAATCAGAAGAAGCAGAAGAAGGAGAAGGAGAAGGTGAAGTCTGGAGGGTGAATCAGAAGAGGTAGAAGAAGGAGAAGGAGAAGGTGAAGTCAGGAGGGTGAAGCAGAAGAAGCAGAAGAAGGAGAAGGAGAAGGTGAAGTCTGGTGGGTGAAGCAGAAGAAGCAGAAGAAGGAGAAGGAGAAGGTGAAGTCTGGAGGGTGAAGCAGAAGAAGCAGAAGAAGGAGAAGGAGAAGGTGAAGTCAGGAGGGTGGATCAGAAGAAGTAGAAGAAGGAGAAGGAGAAGGTGAAGTCTGGAGGGTGAATCAGAAGAAGCAGAAGAAGGAGAAGGAGAAGGTGAAGTCTGGAGGGCGCAGCAGAAGAAGCAGAAGAAGGAGAAAGAGAAGGTGAAGTCTGGAGGGTGAAGCAGAAGAAGCAGAAGAAGGAGAAGGAGAGGGTGAAGTCTGGAGGGTGAATCAGAAGAAGTAGAAGAAGGAGAAGGAGAAGGTGAAGTCAGGAGAGTGAAGCAGAAGAAGCAGAAGAAGGAGAAGGAGAAGGTGAAGTCTGGAGGGCGAAGCAGAAGAAGCAGAAGAAGGAGAAGGAGAAGGTGAAGTCTGGAGGGTGAAGCAGAAGAAGCAGAAGAAGGAGAAGAAGTAGGTGAATCTGGAGGGTGAATCAGAAGAAGTAGAAGAAGGAGAAGGAGAAGGTGAAGTCAGGAGGGTGAAGCAGAAGAAGCAGAAGAAGGAGAAGGAGAAGGTGAAGTCTGGAGGGTGAAGCAGAAGAAGCAGAAGAAGGAGAAGGAGAAGGTGAAGTCTGGAGGGAGAATCAGAAGAAGCAGAAGAAGGAGAAGGAGAAGATGAAGTCTGGAGGGTGAATCAGAAGAAGCAGAAGAAGGAGAAGGAGAAGGTGAAGTCAGGAGGGTGAATCAGAAGAAGCAGAAGAAGGAGAAGGAGAAGGTGAATTTAGGAGGGTGAATCAGAAGAAGCAGAAGAAGGAGAAGGAGCAGGTGAAGTCAGGGGGGTGTAGCAGAAGAAGTAGAAGAAGGAGAAGGAGAAGGTGAAGCCTGGAGGGCGCAGCAGAAGAAGCAGAAGAAGGAGAAGGAGAAGGTGAAGTCTGGAGTGTGAAGCAGAAGAAGCAGAAGAAGGAGAAGGAGAAGGTGAAGTCTGGAGGGCGCAGCAGAAGAAGCAGAAGAAGGAGAATGAGAAGGTGAAGTCTGGAGGGTGAATCAGAAGAAGAAGAAGAAGGAGAAGGAGAAGGTGAAGTCTGGAGGGTGAATCAGAAGAAGTAGAAGAAGGAGAAGGAGAAGGTGAAGTCAGGAGGGTGAATCAGAAGAAGTAGAAGAAGGAGAAGGAGAAGGTGAAGTCAGGAGGGTGAATCAGAAGAAGCAGAAGAAGGAGAAGGAGAAGGTGAAGTCTGGAGGGGGAATCAGAAGAAACAGAAGAAGGAGAAGGAGAAGGTGAAGTCTGGAGGGTGAATCAGAAGAAGCAGAAGAAGGAGAAGGAGAAGGTGAAGTCTGGAGGTTGAATCAGAAGAAGCAGAATAACGAGAAGGAGAAGGTGAAGTCTGGAGGGTGAATCAGAAGAAGCAGAATAAGGAGAAGGAGAAGGTGAAGTCTGGAGGGTGAATCAGAAGAAGCAGAAGAAGGAGAAGGAGAAGGTGAAGTCTGGAGGGTGAATCAGAAGAGGTAGAAGAAGGAGAAGGAGAAGGTGAAGTCTGGAGGGTGAAGCAGAAGAAGGAGAAGAAGGAGAAGGAGAAGGTGAAGTCAGGAGGGTGAATCAGAAGAAGTAGAAGAAGGAGAAGGAGAAGGTGAAGCCAGGAGGGTGAATCAGAAGAAGCAGAAGAAGGAGAAGGAGAAGGTGAAGTCAGGAGGGTGGATCAGAAGAAGTAGAAGAAGGAGAAGGAGAAGGTGCAGTCTGGAGGGTGAATCAGAAGAAGCAGAAGAAGGAGAAGGAGAAGGTGAAGTCTGGAGGTTGAATCAGAAGAAGCAGAATAACGAGAAGGAGAAGGTGAAGTCTGGAGGGTGAATCAGAAGAAGCAGAATAAGGAGAAGGAGAAGGTGAAGTCTGGAGGGTGAATCAGAAGAAGCAGAAGAAGGAGAAGGAGAAGGTGAAGTCTGGAGGGTGAATCAGAAGAGGTAAAAGAAGGAGAAGGAGAAGGTGAAGTCAGGAGGGTGAAGCAGAAGAAGCAGAAGAAGGAGAAGGAGAAGGTGAAGTCTGGTGGGTGAAGCAGAAGAAGCAGAAGAAGGAGAAGGAGAAGGTGAAGTCTGGAGGGTGAAGCAGAAGAAGCAGAAGAAGGAGAAGGAGAAGGTGAAGTCAGGAGGGTGGATCAGAAGAAGTAGAAGAAGGAGAAGGAGAAGGTGAAGTCTGGAGGGTGAATCAGAAGAAGCAGAAGAAGGAGAAGGAGAAGGTGAAGTCTGGAGGGTGAATCAGAAGAAACAGAAGAAGGAGAAGGAGAAGGTGAAGTCTGGAGGGTGAATCAGAAGAAGTAGAAGAAGGAGAAGGAGAAGGTGTTGTCTGGAGGGTGAATCAGAAGAAGTAGACGAAGGAGAAGGAGAAGATGAAGTCTGGAGGGTGAATCAGAAGAAGTAGAAGAAGGAGAAGGAGAAGGTGAAGTCTGGAGGGTGAATCAGAAGAAGCAGAAGAAGGAGAAGGAGAAGGTGAAGTCTGGAGGGTGAATCAGAAGAAGCAGAAGAAGGAGAAGGAGAAGGTGAAGTCTGGAGGGTGAATCAGAAGAAGCAGAATAAGGAGAAGGAGAAGGTGAAGTCTGGAGGGTGAATCAGAAGAAGCAGAAGAAGGAGAAGGGGAAGGTGAAGTCTGGAGGATGAATCAGAAGAAGTAGAAGAAGGAGAAGGAGAAGGTGAAGTCTGGAGGGTGAATCAGAAGAAGTAGAAGAAGGAGAAGGAGAAGGTGAAGTCTGGAGGGTGAATCAGAAGAAGTAGAAGAAGGAGAAGGAGAAGGTGAAGTCTGGAGGGTGAAGCAGAAGAAGTAGAAGAAGCAGAAGGGGAAGGTGAAGTCAGGAGGGTGAATCAGAAGAAGTAGAAGAAGGAGAAGGAGAAGGTGAAGTCAGGAGGGTGCAGCAGAAGAAGCAGAAGAAGGAGAAGGAGAAGGTGAAGTCTGGAGGGTGAAGCAGAAGAAGCAGAAGAAGGAGAAGGAGAAGGTGAAGTCTGGAGGGTGAATCAGAAGAAGCAGAAGAAAGAGAAGGAGAAGGTGAAGTCTGGAGGGTGAATCAGAAGAAGTAGAAGAAGGAGAAGGAGAAGGTGAAGTCTGGAGGGTGAATCAGAAGAAGCAGAAGAAGGAGAAGGAGAAGGTGAAGTCTGGAGAGTGAATCAGAAGAAGCAGAAGAAGGAGAAGGAAAAGGTGAAGTCTGGAGGGTGAATCAGAAGAAGCAGAAGAAGGAGAAGGAGAAGGTGAAGTCTGGAGGGTGAATCAGAAGAAGCAGAATAAGGAGAAGGAGAAGGTGAAGTCTGGAGGGTGAATCAGAAGAAGCAGAAGAAGGAGAAGGAGAAGGTGAAGACTGGAGGTTGAATCAGAAGAAGCAGAAGAAGGAGAAGGAGAAGGTGAAGTCTGGAGGTTGAATCAGAAGAAGCAGAATAACGAGAAGGAGAAGGTGAAGTCTGGAGGGTGAATCAGAAGAAGCAGAATAAGGAGAAGGAGATGGTGAAGTCTGGAGGGTGAATCAGAAGAAGCAGAAGAAGGAGAAGGAGAAGGTGAAGTCTGGAGGGTGAATCAGAAGAGGTAGAAGAAGGAGAAGGAGAAGGTGAAGTCTGGAGGGTGAAGCAGAAGAAGGAGAAGAAGGAGAAGGAGAAGGTGAAGTCAGGAGGGTGAATCAGAAGAAGTAGAAGAAGGAGAAGGAGAAGGTGAAGCCAGGAGGGTGAATCAGAAGAAGCAGAAGAAGGAGAAGGAGAAGGTGAAGTCTGGAGGGTGAATCAGAAGAATCAGAAGAAGGAGAAGGCGAAGGTGAAGTCTGGAGGGTGAATCAGAAGAATCAGAAGAAAGAGAAGGAGAAGGTGAAGTCTGGAGGCTGCAGCAGAAGAAACAGAAGAAGGAGAAGGAGAATGTGAAGACTGGAGGGTGAATCAGAAGAAGTAGAAGAAGGAGAAGGAGAAGGTGAAGTCTGGAGGGTGAATCAGAAGAAGTAGAAGAAGGAGAAGGAGAAGGTGAAGTCTGGAGGGTGAATCAGAAGAAGCAGAAGAAGGAGAAGGAGAAGGTGAAGTCTGGAGGGTGAATCAGAAGATGCAGAAGAAGGAGAAGGAGAAGATGAAGTCTGGAGGGTGAATCAGAAGAAGTAGAAGAAGGAGAAGGAGAAGGTGAAGTCTGGAGGGTGAATCAGAAGAAGTAGAAGAAGGAGAAGGAGAAGGTGAAGTCTGGAGGGTGAATCAGAAGAAGCAGAAGAAGGAGAAGAAGAAGGTGAAGTCAGGAGGGTGAAGCAGAAGAAGCAGTAGAAGGAGAAGGAGAAGGTGAAGTCTGGAGGGTGAAGCAGAAGAAGCAGAAGAAGGAGAAGGAGAAGGTGAAGTCTGGAGGGTGAATCAGAAGAAGCAGAAGAAAGAGAAGGAGAAGGTGAAGTCTGGAGGGTGAATCAGAAGAAGTAGAAGAAGGAGAAGGAGAAGGTGAAGTCTGGAGGGCGAATCAGAAGAAGCAGAATAAGGAGAAGGAGAAGGTGAAGTCTGGAGGGTGAATCAGAAGAAGCAGAAGAAGGAGAAGGAGAAGGTGAAGTCTGGAGGGTGAATCAGAAGAGGTAGAAGAAGGAGAAGGAGAAGGTGAAGTCTGGAGGGTGAAGCAGAAGAAGGAGAAGAAGGAGAAGGAGAAGGTGAAGTCAGGAGGGTGAATCAGAAGAAGTAGAAGAAGGAGAAGGAGAAGGTGAAGCCAGGAGGGTGAATCAGAAGAAGCAGAAGAAGGAGAAGGAGAAGGTGAAGTCAGGAGGGTGGATCAGAAGAAGTAGAAGAAGGAGAAGGAGAAGGTGCAGTCTGGAGGGTGAATCAGAAGAAGCAGAAGAAGGAGAAGGAGAAGGTGAAGTCTGGAGGTTGAATCAGAAGAAGCAGAATAACGAGAAGGAGAAGGTGAAGTCTGGAGGGTGAATCAGAAGAAGCAGAATAAGGAGAAGGAGAAGGTGAAGTCTGGAGGGTGAATCAGAAGAAGCAGAAGAAGGAGAAGGAGAAGGTGAAGTCTGGAGAGTGAATCAGAAGAAGCAGAAGAAGGAGAAGGAAAAGGTGAAGTCTGGAGGGTGAATCAGAAGAAGCAGAAGAAGGAGAAGGAGAAGGTGAAGTCTGGAGGGTGAATCAGAAGAAGCAGAATAAGGAGAAGGAGAAGGTGAAGTCTGGAGGGTGAATCAGAAGAAGCAGAAGAAGGAGAAGGAGAAGGTGAAGACTGGAGGTTGAATCAGAAGAAGCAGAAGAAGGAGAAGGAGAAGGTGAAGTCTGGAGGTTGAATCAGAAGAAGCAGAATAACGAGAAGGAGAAGGTGAAGTCTGGAGGGTGAATCAGAAGAAGCAGAATAAGGAGAAGGAGATGGTGAAGTCTGGAGGGTGAATCAGAAGAAGCAGAAGAAGGAGAAGGAGAAGGTGAAGTCTGGAGGGTGAATCAGAAGAGGTAGAAGAAGGAGAAGGAGAAGGTGAAGTCTGGAGGGTGAAGCAGAAGAAGGAGAAGAAGGAGAAGGAGAAGGTGAAGTCAGGAGGGTGAATCAGAAGAAGTAGAAGAAGGAGAAGGAGAAGGTGAAGCCAGGAGGGTGAATCAGAAGAAGCAGAAGAAGGAGAAGGAGAAGGTGAAGTCTGGAGGGTGAATCAGAAGAATCAGAAGAAGGAGAAGGCGAAGGTGAAGTCTGGAGGGTGAATCAGAAGAATCAGAAGAAAGAGAAGGAGAAGGTGAAGTCTGGAGGCTGCAGCAGAAGAAACAGAAGAAGGAGAAGGAGAATGTGAAGACTGGAGGGTGAATCAGAAGAAGTAGAAGAAGGAGAAGGAGAAGGTGAAGTCTGGAGGGTGAATCAGAAGAAGTAGAAGAAGGAGAAGGAGAAGGTGAAGTCTGGAGGGTGAATCAGAAGAAGCAGAAGAAGGAGAAGGAGAAGGTGAAGTCTGGAGGGTGAATCAGAAGATGCAGAAGAAGGAGAAGGAGAAGATGAAGTCTGGAGGGTGAATCAGAAGAAGTAGAAGAAGGAGAAGGAGAAGGTGAAGTCTGGAGGGTGAATCAGAAGAAGTAGAAGAAGGAGAAGGAGAAGGTGAAGTCTGGAGGGTGAATCAGAAGAAGCAGAAGAAGGAGAAGAAGAAGGTGAAGTCAGGAGGGTGAAGCAGAAGAAGCAGTAGAAGGAGAAGGAGAAGGTGAAGTCTGGAGGGTGAAGCAGAAGAAGCAGAAGAAGGAGAAGGAGAAGGTGAAGTCTGGAGGGTGAATCAGAAGAAGCAGAAGAAAGAGAAGGAGAAGGTGAAGTCTGGAGGGTGAATCAGAAGAAGTAGAAGAAGGAGAAGGAGAAGGTGAAGTCTGGAGGGCGAATCAGAAGAAGCAGAATAAGGAGAAGGAGAAGGTGAAGTCTGGAGGGTGAATCAGAAGAAGCAGAAGAAGGAGAAGGAGAAGGTGAAGTCTGGAGGGTGAATCAGAAGAGGTAGAAGAAGGAGAAGGAGAAGGTGAAGTCTGGAGGGTGAAGCAGAAGAAGGAGAAGAAGGAGAAGGAGAAGGTGAAGTCAGGAGGGTGAATCAGAAGAAGTAGAAGAAGGAGAAGGAGAAGGTGAAGCCAGGAGGGTGAATCAGAAGAAGCAGAAGAAGGAGAAGGAGAAGGTGAAGTCAGGAGGGTGGATCAGAAGAAGTAGAAGAAGGAGAAGGAGAAGGTGCAGTCTGGAGGGTGAATCAGAAGAAGCAGAAGAAGGAGAAGGAGAAGGTGAAGTCTGGAGGTTGAATCAGAAGAAGCAGAATAACGAGAAGGAGAAGGTGAAGTCTGGAGGGTGAATCAGAAGAAGCAGAATAAGGAGAAGGAGAAGGTGAAGTCTGGAGGGTGAATCAGAAGAAGCAGAAGAAGGAGAAGGAGAAGGTGAAGTCAGGAGGGTGAAGCAGAAGAAGCAGAAGAAGGAGAAGGAGAAGGTGAAGTCTGGTGGGTGAAGCAGAAGAAGCAGAAGAAGGAGAAGGAGAAGGTGAAGTCTGGAGGGTGAAGCAGAAGAAGCAGAAGAAGGAGAAGGAGAAGGTGAAGTCAGGAGGGTGGATCAGAAGAAGTAGAAGAAGGAGAAGGAGAAGGTGAAGTCTGGAGGGTGAATCAGAAGAAGCAGAAGAAGGAGAAGGAGAAGGTGAAGTCTGGAGGGTGAATCAGAAGAAACAGAAGAAGGAGAAGGAGAAGGTGAAGTCTGGAGGGTGAATCAGAAGAAGTAGAAGAAGGAGAAGGAGAAGGTGTTGTCTGGAGGGTGAATCAGAAGAAGTAGACGAAGGAGAAGGAGAAGATGAAGTCTGGAGGGTGAATCAGAAGAAGTAGAAGAAGGAGAAGGAGAAGGTGAAGTCTGGAGGGTGAATCAGAAGAAGCAGAAGAAGGAGAAGGAGAAGGTGAAGTCTGGAGGGTGAATCAGAAGAAGCAGAAGAAGGAGAAGGAGAAGGTGAAGTCTGGAGGGTGAATCAGAAGAAGCAGAATAAGGAGAAGGAGAAGGTGAAGTCTGGAGGGTGAATCAGAAGAAGCAGAAGAAGGAGAAGGGGAAGGTGAAGTCTGGAGGATGAATCAGAAGAAGTAGAAGAAGGAGAAGGAGAAGGTGAAGTCTGGAGGGTGAATCAGAAGAAGTAGAAGAAGGAGAAGGAGAAGGTGAAGTCTGGAGGGTGAATCAGAAGAAGTAGAAGAAGGAGAAGGAGAAGGTGAAGTCTGGAGGGTGAAGCAGAAGAAGTAGAAGAAGCAGAAGGGGAAGGTGAAGTCAGGAGGGTGAATCAGAAGAAGTAGAAGAAGGAGAAGGAGAAGGTGAAGTCAGGAGGGTGCAGCAGAAGAAGCAGAAGAAGGAGAAGGAGAAGGTGAAGTCTGGAGGGTGAAGCAGAAGAAGCAGAAGAAGGAGAAGGAGAAGGTGAAGTCTGGAGGGTGAATCAGAAGAAGCAGAAGAAAGAGAAGGAGAAGGTGAAGTCTGGAGGGTGAATCAGAAGAAGTAGAAGAAGGAGAAGGAGAAGGTGAAGTCTGGAGGGTGAATCAGAAGAAGCAGAAGAAGGAGAAGGAGAAGGTGAAGTCTGGAGAGTGAATCAGAAGAAGCAGAAGAAGGAGAAGGAAAAGGTGAAGTCTGGAGGGTGAATCAGAAGAAGCAGAAGAAGGAGAAGGAGAAGGTGAAGTCTGGAGGGTGAATCAGAAGAAGCAGAATAAGGAGAAGGAGAAGGTGAAGTCTGGAGGGTGAATCAGAAGAAGCAGAAGAAGGAGAAGGAGAAGGTGAAGACTGGAGGTTGAATCAGAAGAAGCAGAAGAAGGAGAAGGAGAAGGTGAAGTCTGGAGGTTGAATCAGAAGAAGCAGAATAACGAGAAGGAGAAGGTGAAGTCTGGAGGGTGAATCAGAAGAAGCAGAATAAGGAGAAGGAGATGGTGAAGTCTGGAGGGTGAATCAGAAGAAGCAGAAGAAGGAGAAGGAGAAGGTGAAGTCTGGAGGGTGAATCAGAAGAGGTAGAAGAAGGAGAAGGAGAAGGTGAAGTCTGGAGGGTGAAGCAGAAGAAGGAGAAGAAGGAGAAGGAGAAGGTGAAGTCAGGAGGGTGAATCAGAAGAAGTAGAAGAAGGAGAAGGAGAAGGTGAAGCCAGGAGGGTGAATCAGAAGAAGCAGAAGAAGGAGAAGGAGAAGGTGAAGTCTGGAGGGTGAATCAGAAGAATCAGAAGAAGGAGAAGGCGAAGGTGAAGTCTGGAGGGTGAATCAGAAGAATCAGAAGAAAGAGAAGGAGAAGGTGAAGTCTGGAGGCTGCAGCAGAAGAAACAGAAGAAGGAGAAGGAGAATGTGAAGACTGGAGGGTGAATCAGAAGAAGTAGAAGAAGGAGAAGGAGAAGGTGAAGTCTGGAGGGTGAATCAGAAGAAGTAGAAGAAGGAGAAGGAGAAGGTGAAGTCTGGAGGGTGAATCAGAAGAAGCAGAAGAAGGAGAATGAGAAGGTGAAGTCTGGAGGGTGAATCAGAAGATGCAGAAGAAGGAGAAGGAGAAGATGAAGTCTGGAGGGTGAATCAGAAGAAGTAGAAGAAGGAGAAGGAGAAGGTGAAGTCTGGAGGGTGAATCAGAAGAAGTAGAAGAAGGAGAAGGAGAAGGTGAAGTCTGGAGGGTGAATCAGAAGAAGCAGAAGAAGGAGAAGAAGAAGGTGAAGTCAGGAGGGTGAAGCAGAAGAAGCAGTAGAAGGAGAAGGAGAAGGTGAAGTCTGGAGGGTGAAGCAGAAGAAGCAGAAGAAGGAGAAGGAGAAGGTGAAGTCTGGAGGGTGAATCAGAAGAAGCAGAAGAAAGAGAAGGAGAAGGTGAAGTCTGGAGGGTGAATCAGAAGAAGTAGAAGAAGGAGAAGGAGAAGGTGAAGTCTGGAGGGCGAATCAGAAGAAGCAGAAGAAGGAGAAGGAGAAGGTGAAGTCTGGAGGGTGAATCAGAAGAAGCAGAAGAAGGAGAAGGAAAAGGTGAAGTCTGGAGGGTGAATCAGAAGAAGCAGAAGAAGGAGAAGGAGAAGGTGAAGTCTGGAGGGTGAATCAGAAGAAGCAGAATAAGGAGAAGGAGAAGGTGAAGTCTGGAGGGTGAATCAGAAGAAGCAGAAAAGGAGAAGGAGAAGGTGAAGTCTGGAGGGTGAATCAGAAGAAGTAGAAGAAGGAGAAGGAGAAGGTGAAGTCTGGAGGGTGAAGCAGAAGAAGTAGAAGAAGGAGAAGGAGAAGGTGAAGTCAGGAGGGTGAATCAGAAGAAGCAGAAGAAGGAGAAGGAGAAGGTGAAGTCTGGAGGGTGAATCAGAAGAATCAGAAGAAGGAGAAGGAGAAGATGAAGTCTGGAGGGTGAATCAGAAGAAGCAGAAGAAAGAGAAGGAGAAGGTGAAGTCTGGAGGGTGAAGCAGAAGAAACAGAAGAAGGAGAAGGAGTAGGTGAAGACTGGAGGGTGAATCAGAAGAAGTAGAAGAAGGAGAAGGAGAAGGTGAAGTCTGGAGGGTGAATCAGACGAAGTAGAAGAAGGAGAAGGAGAAGGTGAAATCTGGAGGGTGAATCAGAAGAAGCAGAAGAAGGAGAAGGAGAAGGTGAAGTTAGGAGGGTGAATCAGAAGAAGCAGAAGAAGGAGAAGGAGCAGGTGAAGTCAGGGGGGTGAAGCAGAAGAAGAAGAAGAAGGAGAAGGAGAAGGTGAAGTCAGGACGGTGAAGCAGAAGAAGCAGAAGAAGGAGAAGGAGAAGGTGAAGTCTGGAGGGTGAAGCAGAAGAAGCAGAAGAAGGAGAAGGAGAGGGTGAAGTCTGGAGGGTGAATCAGAAGAAGTAGAAGAAGGAGAAGGAGAAGGTGAAGTCAGGAGAGTGAAGCAGAAGAAGCAGAAGAAGGAGAAGGAGAAGGTGAAGTCTGGAGGGCGAAGCAGAAGAAGCAGAAGAAGGAGAAGGAGAAGGTGAAGTCTGGAGGGTGAAGCAGAAGAAGCAGAAGAAGGAGAAGGAGTAGGTGAAGTCTGGAGGGTGAATCAGAAGAAGTAGAAGAAGGAGAAGGATAAGGTGAAGTCAGGAGGGTGAAGCAGAAGAAGCAGAAGAAGGAGAAGGAGAAGGTGAAGTCTGGTGGGTGAAGCAGAAGAAGCAGAAGAAGGAGAAGGAGAAGGTGAAGTCTGGAGGGTGAAGCAGAAGAAGCAGAAGAAGGAGAAGGAGAAGGTGAAGTCAGGAAGGTGGATCAGAAGAAGTAGAAGAAGGAGAAGGAGAAGGTGAAGTCTGGAGGGTGAATCAGAAGAAGCAGAAGAAGGAGAAGGAGAAGGTGAAGTCTGGAGGGCGCAGCAGAAGAAGCAGAAGAAGGAGAAAGAGAAGGTGAAGTCTGGAGGGTGAAGCAGAAGAAGCAGAAGAAGGAGAAGGAGAGGGTGAAGTCTGGAGGGTGAATCAGAAGAAGTAGAAGAAGGAGAAGGAGAAGGTGAAGTCTGGAGGGTGAAGCAGAAGAAGTAGAAGAAGGAGAAGGAGAAGGTGAAGTCAGGAGGGTGAATCAGAAGAAGCAGAAGAAGGAGAAGGAGAAGGTGAAGTCTGGAGGGTGAATCAGAAGAATCAGAAGAAGGAGAAGGAGAAGATGAAGCCTGGAGGGTGAATCAGAAGAAGCAGAAGAAAGAGAAGGAGAAGGTGAAGTCTGGAGGGTGAAGCAGAAGAAACAGAAGAAGGAGAAGGAGTAGGTGAAGACTGGAGGTTGAATCAGAAGAAGTAGAAGAAGGAGAAGGAGAAGGTGAAGTCTGGAGGGTGAATCAGACGAAGTAGAAGAAGGAGAAGGAGAAGGTGAAGTCTGGAGGGTGAATCAGAAGAAGCAGAAGAAGGAGAAGGAGAAGGTGAAGTTAGGAGGGTGAATCAGAAGAAGCAGAAGAAGGAGAAGGAGCAGGTGAAGTCAGGGGGGTGAAGCAGAAGAAGTAGAAGAAGGAGAAGGAGAAGGTGAAGTCAGGACGGTGAAGCAGAAGAAGCAGAAGAAGGAGAAGGAGAAGGTGAAGTCTGGAGGGTGAAGCAGAAGAAGCAGAAGAAGGAGAAGGAGAGGGTGAAGTCTGGAGGGTGAATCAGAAGAAGTAGAAGAAGGAGAAGGAGAAGGTGAAGTCAGGAGAGTGAAGCAGAAGAAGCAGAAGAAGGAGAAGGAGAAGGTGAAGTCTGGAGGGCGAAGCAGAAGAAGCAGAAGAAGGAGAAGGAGAAGGTGAAGTCTGGAGGGTGAAGCAGAAGAAGCAGAAGAAGGAGAAGGAGTAGGTGAAGTCTGGAGGGTGAATCAGAAGAAGTAGAAGAAGGAGAAGGATAAGGTGAAGTCAGGAGGGTGAAGCAGAAGAAGCAGAAGAAGGAGAAGGTGAAGTCTGGTGGGTGAAGCAGAAGAAGCAGAAGAAGGAGAAGGAGAAGGTGAAGTCTGGAGGGTGAAGCAGAAGAAGCAGAAGAAGGAGAAGGAGAAGGTGAAGTCAGGAGGGTGGATCAGAAGAAGTAGAAGAAGGAGAAGGAGAAGGTGAAGTCTGGAGGGCGCAGCAGAAGAAGCAGAAGAAGGAGAAAGAGAAGGTGAAGTCTGGAGGGTGAAGCAGAAGAAGCAGAAGAAGGAGAAGGAGAGGGTGAAGTCTGGAGGGTGAATCAGAAGAAGTAGAAGAAGGAGAAGGAGAAGGTGAAGTCAGGAGAGTGAAGCAGAAGAAGCAGAAGAAGGAGAAGGAGAAGGTGAAGGCTGGAGGGCGAAGCAGAAGAAGCAGAAGAAGTAGAAGGAGTAGGTGAAGTCTGGAGGGTGAAGCAGAAGAAGCAGAAAAAGGAGAAGGAGTAGGTGAAGTCAGGAGGGTGAAGCAGAAGAAGCAGAAGAAGGAGAAGGAGAAGGTGAAGTCTGGTGGGTGAAGCAGAAGAAGGAGAAGAAGGAGAAGGAGAAGGTGAAGTCTGGAGGGTGAAGCAGAAGAAGCAGAAGAAGGAGAAGGAGAAGGTGAAGTCAGGAGGGTGGATCAGAAGAAGTAGAAGAAGGAGAAGGAGAAGGTGAAGTCTGGATGGTGAATCAGAAGAAGCAGAAGAAGGAGAAGGGGAAGTCTGGAGGGCACAGCAGAAGAAGCAAAAGAAGGAGAAAGAGAAGGTGAAGTCTGGAGGGTGAAGCAGAAGAAGCAGAAGAAGGAGAAGGAGAGGGTGAAGTCTGGAGGGTGAATCAGAAGAAGTAGAAGAAGGAGAAGGAGAAGGTGAAGTCAGGAGAGTGAAGCAGAAGAAGCAGAAGAAGGAGAAGGAGAAGGTGAAGTCTGGAGGGCGAAGCAGAAGAAGCAGAAGAAGGAGAAGGAGAAGGTGAAGTCTGGAGGGTGAAGCAGAAGAAGCAGAAGAAGGAGAAGGAGTAGGTGAAGTCTGGAGGGTGAATCAGAAGAAGTCGAAGAAGGAGAAGGAGAAGGTGAAGTCAGGAGGGTGAAGCAGAAGAAGCAGAAGAAGGAGAAGGAGAAGGTGAAGTCTGGAGGGTGAAGCAGAAGAAGCAGAAGAAGGAGAAGGAGAAGGTGAAGTCTGGAGGGTGAATCAGAAGAAGCAGAAGAAGGAGAAGGAGAAGGTGAAGTCTGGAGGGTGAATCAGAAAAAGCAGAAGAAGGAGAAGGAGAAGGTGAAGTCAGGAGGGTGAATCAGAAGAAGCAGAAGAAGGAGAAGGAGAAGGTGAATTTAGGAGGGTGAATCAGAAGAAGCAGAAGAAGGAGAAGGAGCAGGTGAAGTCAGGGGGTGTAGCAGAAGAAGTAGAAGAAGGAGAAGGAGAAGGTGAAGTCAGGACGGTGAAGCAGAAGAAGCAGAAGAAGGAGAAGGAGAAGGTGAAGCCTGGAGGGCGCAGCAGAAGAAGCAGAAGAAGGAGAAGGAGAAGGTGAAGTCTCGAGTGTGAAGCAGAAGAAGCAGAAGAAGGAGAAGGAGAAGGTGAAGTCTGGAGGGTGAAGCAGAAGAAACAGAAGAAGGAGAAGGAGAAGGTGAAGACTGGAGGGTGAATCAGAAGAAGTAGAAGAAGGAGAAGGAGAAGGTGAAGTCTGGAGGGTGAATCAGAAGAAGTAGAAGAAGGAGAAGGAGAAGTTGAAGTCTGGAGGGTGAATCAGAAGAAGCAGAAGAAGGAGAAGGAGAAGGTGAAGTCTGGAGGGTGAATCAGAAGAAGCAGAAGAAGGAGAAGGAGAAGATGAAGTCTGGAGGGTGAATCAGAAGAAGTAGAAGAAGGAGAAGGAGAAGGTGAAGTCTGGAGGGTGAATCAGAAGAAGCAGAAGAAGGAGAAGGAGAAGATGAAGTCTGGAGGGTGAATCAGAAGAAGTAGAAGAAGGAGAAGGAGAAGGTGAAGTCTGGAGGGTGAATCAGAACAAGTAGAAGAAGGAGAAGGAGAAGATGAAGTCTGGAGGGTGAATCAGAAGAAAGAGAAGAAGGAGAAGGAGAAGGTGAAGTCTGGAGGGTGAATCAGAAGAAGTAGAAGAAGGAGAAGGAGAAGGTGTAGTCTGGAGGGTGAATCAGAAGAAGTAGACGAAGGAGAAGGAGAAGGTGAAGTCTGGAGGGTGAATCAGAAGAAGCAGAAGAAGGAGAAGGAGAAGGTGAAGTCTGGAGGGTGAATCAGAAGAAGTAGAAGAAGGAGAAGGAGAAGGTGAAGTCTGGAGGGTGAATCAGAAGAAGCAGAAGAAAGAGAAGGAGAAGGTGAAGTCTGGAGGGTGAATCAGAAGAAGTAGAAGAAGGAGAAGGAGAAGGTGAAGTCTGGAGGGTGAATCAGAAGAAGCAGAAGAAGGAGAAGGAGAAGGTGAAGTCTGGAGGGTGAATCAGAAGAAGCAGAAGAAGGAGAAGGAAAAGGTGAAGTCTGGAGGGTGAATCAGAAGAAGCAGAAGAAGGAGAAGGAGAAGGTGAAGTCTGGAGGGTGAATCAGAAGAAGCAGAATAAGGAGAAGGAGAAGGTGAAGTCTGGAGGGTGAATCAGAAGAAGCAGAAGAAGGAGAAGGAGAAGGTGAAGTCTGGAGGGTGAATCAGAAGAAGTAGAAGAAGGAGAAGGAGTAGGTGAAGTCTGGAGGGTGAAGCAGAAGAAGTAGAAGAAGGAGAAGGAGAAGGTGAAGTCAGGAGGGTGAATCAGAAGAAGCAGAAGAAGGAGAAGGAGAAGGTGAAGTCTGGAGGGTGAATCAGAAGAATCAGAAGAAGGAGAAGGAGAAGATGAAGTCTGGAGGGTGAATCAGAAGAAGCAGAAGAAAGAGAAGGAGAAGGTGAAGTCTGGAGGGTGAAGCAGAAGAAACAGAAGAAGGAGAAGGAGTAGGTGAAGACTGGAGGGTGAATCAGAAGAAGTAGAAGAAGGAGAAGGAGAAGGTGAAGTCTGGAGGGTGAATCAGACGAAGTAGAAGAAGGAGAAGGAGAAGGTGAAGTCTGGAGGGTGAATCAGAAGAAGCAGAAGAAGGAGAAGGAGAAGGTGAAGTTAGGAGGGTGAATCAGAAGAAGCAGAAGAAGGAGAAGGAGCAGGTGAAGTCAGGGGGGTGAAGCAGAAGAAGTAGAAGAAGGAGAAGGAGAAGGTGAAGTCAGGACGGTGAAGCAGAAGAAGCAGAAGAAGGAGAAGGAGAAGGTGATGTCTGGAGGGTGAAGCAGAAGAAGCAGAAGAAGGAGAAGGAGAGGGTGAAGTCTGGAGGGTGAATCAGAAGAAGTAGAAGAAGGAGAAGGAGAAGGTGAAGTCAGGAGAGTGAAGCAGAAGAAGCAGAAGAAGGAGAAGGAGAAGGTGAAGTCTGGAGGGCGAAGCAGAAGAAGCAGAAGAAGGAGAAGGAGAAGGTGAAGTCTGGAGGGTGAAGCAGAAGAAGCAGAAGAAGGAGAAGGAGTAGGTGAAGTCTGGAGGGTGAATCAGAAGAAGTAGAAGAAGGAGAAGGATAAGGTGAAGTCAGGAGGGTGAAGCAGAAGAAGCAGAAGAAGGAGAAGGAGAAGGTGAAGTCTGGTGGGTGAAGCAGAAGAAGCAGAAGAAGGAGAAGGAGAAGGTGAAGTCTGGAGGGTGAAGCAGAAGAAGCAGAAGAAGGAGAAGGAGAAGGTGAAGTCAGGAGGGTGGATCAGAAGAAGTAGAAGAAGGAGAAGGAGAAGGTGAAGTCTGGAGGGTGAATCAGAAGAAGCAGAAGAAGGAGAAGGAGAAGGTGAAGTCTGGAGGGCGCAGAGAAGAAGCAGAAGAAGGAGAAAGAGAAGGTGAAGTCTGGAGGGTGAAGCAGAAGAAGCAGAAGAAGGAGAAGGAGAGGGTGAAGTCTGGAGGGTGAATCAGAAGAAGTAGAAGAAGGAGAAGGAGAAGGTGAAGTCAGGAGAGTGAAGCAGAAGAAGCAGAAGAAGGAGAAGGAGAAGGTGAAGTCTGGAGGGCGAAGCAGAAGAAGCAGAAGAAGGAGAAGGAGAAGGTGAAGTCTGGAGGGTGAAGCAGAAGAAGCAGAAGAAGGAGAAGGAGTAGGTGAAGTCTGGAGGGTGAATCAGAAGAAGTAGAAGAAGGAGAAGGAGAAGGTGAAGTCAGGAGGGTGAAGCAGAAGAAGAAGAAGAAGGAGAAGGAGAAGGTGAAGTCTGGAGGGTGAAGCAGAAGAAGCAGAAGAAGGAGAAGGAGAAGGTGAAGTCTGGAGGGTGAATCAGAAGAAGCAGAAGAAGGAGAAGGAGAAGGTGAAGTCTGGAGGGTGAATCAGAAGAAGCAGAAGAAGGAGTAGGAGAAGGTGAAGTCAGGAGGGTGAATCAGAAGAAGCAGAAGAAGGAGAAGGAGAAGGTGAATTTAGGAGGGTGAATCAGAAGAAGCAGAAGAAGGAGAAGGAGAAGGTGAAGTCTGGAGGGTGAAGCAGAAGAAGCAGAAGAAGGAGAAGGAGAAGGTGAAGTCTGGAGAGTGAAGCAGAAGAAGCAGAAGAAGGAGAAGGAGAAGGTGAAGTCTGGAGGGTGAATCAGAAGAAGCAGAAGAAGGAGAAGGAGAAGGTGAAGTCTGGAGGGTGAATCAGAAGAAGCAGAAGAAGGAGTAGGAGAAGGTGAAGTCAGGGGGGTGTAGCAGAAGAAGTAGAAGAAGGAGAAGGAGAAGGTGAAGTCAGGACGGTGAAGCAGAAGAAGCAGAAGAAGGAGAAGGAGAAGGTGAAGCCTGGAGGGCGCAGCAGAAGAAGCAGAAGAAGGAGAAGGAGAAGGTGAAGTCTGGAGTGTGAAGCAGAAGAAGCAGAAGAAGGAGAAGGAGAAGGTGAAGTCTGGAGGGTGAAGCAGAAGAAACAGAAGAAGGAGAAGGAGAAGGTGAAGACTGGAGGGTGAATCAGAAGAAGTAGAAGAAGGAGAAGGAGAAGGTGAAGTCTGGAGGGTGAATCAGAAGAAGTAGAAGAAGGAGAAGGAGAAGTTGAAGTCTGGAGGGTGAATCAGAAGAAGCAGAAGAAGGAGAAGGAGAAGGTGAAGTCTGGAGGGTGAATCAGAAGAAGCAGAAGAAGGAGAAGGAGAAGATGAAGTCTGGAGGGTGAATCAGAAGAAGTAGAAGAAGGAGAAGGAGAAGGTGAAGTCTGGAGGGTGAATCAGAAGAAGTAGAAGAAGGAGAAGGAGAAGATCAAGTCTGGAGGGTGAATCAGAAGAAAGAGAAGAAGGAGAAGGAGAAGGTGAAGTCTGGAGGGTGAATCAGAAGAAGTAGAAGAAGGAGAAGGAGAAGGTGTAGTCTGGAGGGTGAATCAGAAGAAGTAGACGAAGGAGAAGGAGAAGGTGAAGTCTGGAGGGTGAATCAGACGAAGTAGAAGAAGGAGAAGGAGAAGGTGAAGTCTGGAGGGTGAATCAGAAGAAGCAGAAGAAGGAGAAGGAGAAGGTGAAGTTAGGAGGGTGAATCAGAAGAAGCAGAAGAAGGAGAAGGAGCAGGTGAAGTCAGGGGGGTGAAGCAGAAGAAGTAGAAGAAGGAGAAGGAGAAGGTGAAGTCAGGACGGTGAAGCAGAAGAAGCAGAAGAAGGAGAAGGTGAAGTCTGGAGGGTGAAGCAGAAGAAGCAGAAGAAGGAGAAGGAGAGGGTGAAGTCTGGAGGGTGAATCAGAAGAAGTAGAAGAAGGAGAAGGAGAAGGTGAAGTCAGGAGAGTGAAGCAGAAGAAGCAGAAGAAGGAGAAGGAGAAGGTGAAGTCTGGAGGGCGAAGCAGAAGAAGCAGAAGAAGGAGAAGGAGAAGGTGAAGTCTGGAGGGTGAAGCAGAAGAAGCAGAAGGAGAAGGAGTAGGTGAAGTCTGGAGGGTGAATCAGAAGAAGTAGAAGAAGGAGAAGGATAAGGTGAAGTCAGGAGGGTGAAGCAGAAGAAGCAGAAGAAGGAGAAGGAGAAGGTGAAGTCTGGTGGGTGAAGCAGAAGAAGCAGAAGAAGGAGAAGTAGAAGGTGAAGTCTGGAGGGTGAAGCAGAAGAAGCAGAAGAAGGAGAAGGAGAAGGTGAAGTCAGGAGGGTGGATCAGAAGAAGTAGAAGAAGGAGAAGGAGAAGGTGAAGTCTGGAGGGTGAATCAGAAGAAGCAGAAGAAGGAGAAGGAGAAGGTGAAGTCTGGAGGGCGCAGCAGAAGAAGCAGAAGAAGGAGAAAGAGAAGGTGAAGTCTGGAGGGTGAAGCAGAAGAAGCAGAAGAAGGAGAAGGAGAGGGTGAAGTCTGGAGGGTGAATCAGAAGAAGCAGAAGAAGGAGAAGGAGAAGGTGAAGTCTGGAGGGCGAAGCAGAAGAAGCAGAAGAAGTAGAAGGAGTAGGTGAAGTCTGGAGGGTGAAGCAGAAGAAGCAGAAGAAGGAGAAGGAGTAGGTGAAGTCAGGAGGGTGAAGCAGAAGAAGCAGAAGAAGGAGAAGGAGAAGGTGAAGTCTGGAGAGTGAAGCAGAAGAAGCAGAAGAAGGAGAAGGAGAAGGTGAAGTCTGGAGGGCGAAGCAGAAGAAGCAGAAGAAGTAGAAGGAGTAGGTGAAGTCTGGAGGGTGAAGCAGAAGAAGCAGAAGAAGGAGAAGGAGTAGGTGAAGTCAGGAGGGTGAAGCAGAAGAAGCAGAAGAAGGAGAAGGAGAAGGTGAAGTCTGGTGGGTGAAGCAGAAGAAGCAGAAGAAGGAGAAGGAGAAGGTGAAGTCTGGAGGGTGAAGCAGAAGAAGCAGAAGAAGGAGAAGGAGAAGGTGAAGTCAGGAGGGTGGATCAGAAGAAGTAGAAGAAGGAGAAGGAGAAGGTGAAGTCTGGAGGGTGAATCAGAAGAAGCAGAAGAAGGAGAAGGAGAAGGTGAAGTCTGGAGGGCACAGCAGAAGAAGCTGAAGAAGGAGAAAGAGAAGGTGAAGTCTGGAGGGTGAAGCAGAAGAAGCAGAAGAAGGAGAAGGAGAGGGTGAAGTCTGGAGGGTGAATCAGAAGAAGTAGAAGAAGGAGAAGGAGAAGGTGAAGTCAGGAGAGTGAAGCAGAAGAAGCAGAAGAAGGAGAAGGAGAAGGTGAAGTCTGGAGGGCGAAGCAGAAGAAGCAGAAGAAGGAGAAGGAGAAGGTGAAGTCTGGAGGGTGAAGCAGAAGAAGCAGAAGAAGGAGAAGGAGTAGGTGAAGTCTGGAGGGTGAATCAGAAGAAGTCGAAGAAGGAGAAGGAGAAGGTGAAGTCAGGAGGGTGAAGCAGAAGAAGCAGAAGAAGGAGAAGGAGAAGGTGAAGTCTGGAGGGTGAAGCAGAAGAAGCAGAAGAAGGAGAAGGAGAAGGTGAAGTCTGGAGGGTGAATCAGAAGAAGCAGAAGAAGGAGAAGGAGAAGGTGAAGTCTGGAGGGTGAATCAGAAGAAGCAGAAGAAGGAGAAGGAGAAGGTGAAGTCAGGAGGGTGAATCAGAAGAAGCAGAAGAAGGAGAAGGAGAAGGTGAATTTAGGAGGGTGAATCAGAAGAAGCAGAAGAAGGAGAAGGAGCAGGTGAAGTCAGGGGGGTGTAGCAGAAGAAGTAGAAGAAGGAGAAGGAGAAGGTGAAGTCAGGACGGTGAAGCAGAAGAAGCAGAAGAAGGAGAAGGAGAAGGTGAAGCCTGGAGGGCGCAGCAGAAGAAGCAGAAGAAGGAGAAGGAGAAGGTGAAGTCTGGAGTGTGAAGCAGAAGAAGCAGAAGAAGGAGAAGGAGAAGGTGAAGTCTGGAGGTTGAAGCAGAAGAAACAGAAGAAGGAGAAGGAGAAGGTGAAGACTGGAGGGTGAATCAGAAGAAGTAGAAGAAGGAGAAGGAGAAGGTGAAGTCTGGAGGGTGAATCAGAAGAAGTAGAAGAAGGAGAAGGAGAAGTTGAAGTCTGGAGGGTGAATCAGAAGAAGCAGAAGAAGGAGAAGGAGAAGGTGAAGTCTGGAGGGTGAATCAGAAGAAGCAGAAGAAGGAGAAGGAGAAGATGAAGTCTGGAGGGTGAATCAGAAGAAGTAGAAGAAGGAGAAGGAGAAGGTGAAGTCTGGAGGGTGAATCAGAACAAGTAGAAGAAGGAGAAGGAGAAGATGAAGTCTGGAGGGTGAATCAGAAGAAAGAGAAGAAGGAGAAGGAGAAGGTGAAGTCTGGAGGGTGAATCAGAAGAAGTAGAAGAAGGAGAAGGAGAAGGTGTAGTCTGGAGGGTGAATCAGAAGAAGTAGACGAAGGAGAAGGAGAAGGTGAAGTCTGGAGGTTGAATCAGAAGAAGCAGAAGAAGGAGAAGGAGAATGTGAAGTCTGGAGGGTGAATCAGAAGAAGTAGAAGAAGGAGAAGGAGAAGGTGAAGTCTGGAGGGTGAATCAGAAGAAGCAGAAGAAAGAGAAGGAGAAGGTGAAGTCTGGAGGGTGAATCAGAAGAAGTAGAAGAAGGAGAAGGAGAAGGTGAAGTCTGGAGGGTGAATCAGAAGAAGCAGAAGAAGGAGAAGGAGAAGGTGAAGTCTGGAGGGTGAATCAGAAGAAGCAGAAGAAGGAGAAGGAAAAGGTGAAGTCTGGAGGGTGAATCAGAAGAAGCAGAAGAAGGAGAAGGAGAAGGTGAAGTCTGGAGGGTGAATCAGAAGAAGCAGAATAAGGAGAAGGAGAAGGTGAAGTCTGGAGGGTGAATCAGAAGAAGCAGAAGAAGGAGAAGGAGAAGGTGAATTTAGGAGGGTGAATCAGAAGAAGCAGAAGAAGGAGAAGGAGCAGGTGAAGTCAGGGGGGTGTAGCAGAAGAAGTAGAAGAAGGAGAAGGAGAAGGTGAAGTCAGGACGGTGAAGCAGAAGAAGCAGAAGAAGGAGAAGGAGAAGGTGAAGCCTGGAGGGCGCAGCAGAAGAAGCAGAAGAAGGAGAAGGAGAAGGTGAAGTCTGGAGTGTGAAGCAGAAGAAGCAGAAGAAGGAGAAGGAGAAGGTGAAGTCTGGAGGGTGAAGCAGAAGAAACAGAAGAAGGAGAAGGAGAAGGTGAAGACTGGAGGGTGAATCAGAAGAAGTAGAAGAAGGAGAAGGAGAAGGTGAAGTCTGGAGGGTGAATCAGAAGAAGTAGAAGAAGGAGAAGGAGAAGTTGAAGTCTGGAGGGTGAATCAGAAGAAGTAGAAGAAGGAGAAGGAGAAGGTGAAGTCTGGAGTGTGAATCAGAAGAAGCAGAAGAAGGAGAAGGAGAAGATGAAGTCTGGAGGGTGAATCAGAAGAAGTAGAAGAAGGAGAAGGAGAAGGTGAAGTCTGGAGGGTGAATCAGAACAAGTAGAAGAAGGAGAAGGAGAAGATGAAGTCTGGAGGGTGAATCAGAAGAAAGAGAAGAAGGAGAAGGAGAAGGTGAAGTCTGGAGGGTGAATCAGAAGAAGTAGAAGAAGGAGAAGGAGAAGGTGTAGTCTGGAGGGTGAATCAGAAGAAGTAGACGAAGGAGAAGGAGAAGGTGAAGTCTGGAGGGTGAATCAGAAGAAGCAGAAGAAAGAGAAGGAGAAGGTGAAGTCTGGAGGGTGAATCAGAAGAAGTAGAAGAAGGAGAAGGAGAAGGTGAAGTCTGGAGGGTGAATCAGAAGAAGCAAAAGAAGGAGAAGGAGAAGGTGAAGTCTGGAGGGTGAATCAGAAGAAGCAGAAGAAGGAGAAGGAAAAGGTGAAGTCTGGAGGGTGAATCAGAAGAAGCAGAAGAAGGAGAAGGAGAAGGTGAAGTCTGGAGGGTGAATCAGAAGAAGCAGAATAAGGAGAAGGAGAAGGTGAAGTCTGGAGGGTGAATCAGAAGAAGCAGAAGAAGGAGAAGGAGAAGGTGAAGTCTGGAGGGTGAATCAGAAGAAGTAGAAGAAGGAGAAGGAGAAGGTGAAGTCTGGAGGGTGAAGCAGAAGAAGTAGAAGAAGGAGAAGGAGAAGGTGAAGTCAGGAGGGTGAATCAGAAGAAGCAGAAGAAGGAGAAGGAGAAGGTGAAGTCTGAAGGGTGAATCAGAAGAATCAGAAGAAGGAGAAGGAGAAGATGAAGTCTGGAGGGTGAATCAGAAGAAGCAGAAGAAAGAGAAGGAGAAGGTGAAGTCTGGAGGGTGAAGCAGAAGAAACAGAAGAAGGAGAAGGAGTAGGTGAAGACTGGAGGGTGAATCAGAAGAAGTAGAAGAAGGAGAAGGAGAAGGTGAAGTCTGGAGGGTGAATCAGACGAAGTAGAAGAAGGAGAAGGAGAAGGTGAAGTCTGGAGGTTGAATCAGAAGAAGCAGAAGAAGGAGAAGGAGAAGGTGAAGTTAGGAGGGTGAATCAGAAGAAGCAGAAGAAGGAGAAGGAGCAGGTGAAGTCAGGGGGGTGAAGCAGAAGAAGTAGAAGAAGGAGAAGGAGAAGGTGAAGTCAGGACGGTGAAGCAGAAGAAGCAGAAGAAGGAGAAGGAGAAGGTGAAGTCTGGAGGGTGAAGCAGAAGAAGCAGAAGAAGGAGAAGGAGAGGGTGAAGTCTGGAGGGTGAATCAGAAGAAGTAGAAGAAGGAGAAGGAGAAGGTGAAGTCAGGAGAGTGAAGCAGAAGAAGCAGAAGAAGGAGAAGGAGAAGGTGAAGTCTGGAGGGCGAAGCAGAAGAAGCAGAAGAAGGAGAAGGAGAAGGTGAAGTCTGGAGGGTGAAGCAGAAGAAGCAGAAGAAGGAGAAAGAGTAGGTGAAGTCTGGAGGGTGAATCAGAAGAAGTAGAAGAAGGAGAAGGATAAGGTGAAGTCAGGAGGGTGAAGCAGAAGAAGCAGAAGAAGGAGAAGGAGAAGGTGAAGTCTGGTGGGTGAAGCAGAAGAAGCAGAAGACGGAGAAGGAGAAGGTGAAGTCTGGAGGGTGAATCAGAAGAAGTAGAAGAAGGAGAAGGAGAAGGTGAAGTCAGGAGGGTGAAGCAGAAGAAGCAGAAGAAGGAGAAGGAGAAGGTGAAGTCTGGAGGGTGAAGCAGAAGAAGCAGAAGAAGGAGAAGGAGAAGGTGAAGTCTGGAGGGTGAATCAGAAGAAGCAGAAGAAGGAGAAGAAGAAGGTGAAGTCTGGAGGGTGAATCAGAAGAAGCAGAAGAAGGAGAAGGAGAAGGTGAAGTCAGGAGGGTGAATCAGAAGAAGCAGAAGAAGGAGAAGGAGAAGGTGAATTTAGGAGGGTGAATCAGAAGAAGCAGAAGAAGGAGAAGGAGCAGGTGAAGTCAGGGGGGTGTAGCAGAAGAAGTAGAAGAAGGAGAAGGAGAAGGTGAAGTCAGGACGGTGAAGCAGAAGAAGCAGAAGAAGGAGAAGGAGAAGGTGAAGCCTGGAGGGCGCAGCAGAAGAAGCAGAAGAAGGAGAAGGAGAAGGTGAAGTCTGGAGTGTGAAGCAGAAGAAGCAGAAGAAGGAGAAGGAGAAGGTGAAGTCTGGAGGGTGAAGCAGAAGAAACAGAAGAAGGAGAAGGAGAAGGTGAAGACTGGAGGGTGAATCAGAAGAAGTAGAAGAAGGAGAAGGAGAAGGTGAAGTCTGGAGGGTGAATCAGAAGAAGTAGAAGAAGGAGAAGGAGAAGTTGAAGTCTGGAGGGTGAATCAGAAGAAGCAGAAGAAGGAGAAGGAGAAGGTGAAGTCTGGAGGGTGAATCAGAAGAAGCAGAAGAAGGAGAAGGAGAAGATGAAGTCTGGAGGGTGAATCAGAAGAAGTAGAAGAAGGAGAAGGAGAAGGTGAAGTCTGGAGGGTGAATCAGAACAAGTAGAAGAAGGAGAAGGAGAAGATGAAGTCTGGAGGGTGAATCAGAAGAAAGAGAAGAAGGAGAAGGAGAAGGTGAAGTCTGGAGGGTGAATCAGAAGAAGTAGAAGAAGGAGAAGGAGAAGGTGTAGTCTGGAGGGTGAATCAGAAGAAGTAGACGAAGGAGAAGGAGAAGGTGAAGTCTGGAGGGTGAATCAGAAGAAGCAGAAGAAGGAGAAGGAGAAGGTGAAGTCTGGAGGGTGAATCAGAAGAAGTAGAAGAAGGAGAAGGAGAAGGTGAAGTCTGGAGGGTGAATCAGAAGAAGCAGAAGAAAGAGAAGGAGAAGGTGAAGTCTGGAGGGTGAATCAGAAGAAGTAGAAGAAGGAGAAGGAGAAGGTGAAGTCTGGAGGGTGAATCAGAAGAAGCAGAAGAAGGAGAAGGAGAAGGTGAAGTCTGGAGGGTGAATCAGAAGAAGCAGAAGAAGGAGAAGGAAAAGGTGAAGTCTGGAGGGTGAATCAGAAGAAGCAGAAGAAGGAGAAGGAGAAGGTGAAGTCTGGAGGGTGAATCAGAAGAAGCAGAATAAGGAGAAGGAGAAGGTGAAGTCTGGAGGGTGAATCAGAAGAAGCAGAAGAAGGAGAAGGAGAAGGTGAATTTAGGAGGGTGAATCAGAAGAAGCAGAAGAAGGAGAAGGAGCAGGTGAAGTCAGGGGGGTGTAGCAGAAGAAGTAGAAGAAGGAGAAGGAGAAGGTGAAGTCAGGACGGTGAAGCAGAAGAAGCAGAAGAAGGAGAAGGAGAAGGTGAAGCCTGGAGGGCGCAGCAGAAGAAGCAGAAGAAGGAGAAGGAGAAGGTGAAGTCTGGAGTGTGAAGCAGAAGAAGCAGAAGAAGGAGAAGGAGAAGGTGAAGTCTGGAGGGTGAAGCAGAAGAAACAGAAGAAGGAGAAGGAGAAGGTGAAGACTGGAGGGTGAATCAGAAGAAGTAGAAGAAGGAGAAGGAGAAGGTGAAGTCTGGAGGGTGAATCAGAAGAAGTAGAAGAAGGAGAAGGAGAAATTGAAGTCTGGAGGGTGAATCAGAAGAAGCAGAAGAAGGAGAAGGAGAAGGTGAAGTCTGGAGGGTGAATCAGAAGAAGCAGAAGAAGGAGAAGGAGAAGATGAAGTCTGGAGGGTGAATCAGAAGAAGTAGAAGAAGGAGAAGGAGAAGGTGAAGTCTGGAGGGTGAATCAGAACAAGTAGAAGAAGGAGAAGGAGAAGATGAAGTCTGGAGGGTGAATCAGAAGAAAGAGAAGAAGGAGAAGGAGAAGGTGAAGTCTGGAGGGTGAATCAGAAGAAGCAGAAGAAGGAGAAGGAGAAGGTGTAGTCTGGAGGGTGAATCAGAAGAAGTAGACGAAGGAGAAGGAGAAGGTGAAGTCTGGAGGGTGAATCAGAAGAAGCAGAAGAAGGAGAAGGAGAAGGTGAAGTCTGGAGGGTGAATCAGAAGAAGTAGAAGAAGGAGAAGGAGAAGGTGAAGTCTGGAGGGTGAATCAGAAGAAGCAGAAGAAAGAGAAGGAGAAGGTGAAGTCTGGAGGGTGAATCAGAAGAAGTAGAAGAAGGAGAAGGAGAAGGTGAAGTCTGGAGGGTGAATCAGAAGAAGCAAAAGAAGGAGAAGGAGAAGGTGAAGTCTGGAGGGTGAATCAGAAGAAGCAGAAGAAGGAGAAGGAAAAGGTGAAGTCTGGAGGGTGAATCAGAAGAAGCAGAAGAAGGAGAAGGAGAAGGTGAAGTCTGGAGGGTGAATCAGAAGAAGCAGAATAAGGAGAAGGAGAAGGTGAAGTCTGGAGGGTGAATCAGAAGAAGCAGAAGAAGGAGAAGGAGAAGGTGAAGTCTGGAGGGTGAATCAGAAGAAGTAGAAGAAGGAGAAGGAGAAGGTGAAGTCTGGAGGGTGAAGCAGAAGAAGTAGAAGAAGGATAAGGAGAAGGTGAAGTCAGGAGGGTGAATCAGAAGAAGCAGAAGAAGGAGAAGGAGAAGGTGAAGTCTGGAGGGTGAATCAGAAGAATCAGAAGAAGGAGAAGGAGAAGATGAAGTCTGGAGGGTGAATCAGAAGAAGCAGAAGAAAGAGAAGGAGAAGGTGAAGTCTGGAGGGTGAAGCAGAAGAAACAGAAGAAGGAGAAGGAGTAGGTGAAGACTGGAGGGTGAATCAGAAGAAGTAGAAGAAGGAGAAGGAGAAGGTGAAGTCTGGAGGGTGAATCAGACGAAGTAGAAGAAGGAGAAGGAGAAGGTGAAGTCTGGAGGGTGAATCAGAAGAAGCAGAAGAAGGAGAAGGAGAAGGTGAAGTTAGGAGGGTGAATCAGAAGAAGCAGAAGAAGGAGAAGGAGCAGGTGAAGTCAGGGGGGTGAAGCAGAAGAAGTAGAAGAAGGAGAAGGAGAAGGTGAAGTCAGGACGGTGAAGCAGAAGAAGCAGAAGAAGGAGAAGGAGAAGGTGAAGTCTGGAGGGTGAAGCAGAAGAAGCAGAAGAAGGAGAAGGAGAGGGTGAAGTCTGGAGGGTGAATCAGAAGAAGTAGAAGAAGGAGAAGGAGAAGGTGAAGTCAGGAGAGTGAAGCAGAAGAAGCAGAAGAAGGAGAAGGAGAAGGTGAAGTCTGGAGGGCGAAGCAGAAGAAGCAGAAGAAGGAGAAGGAGAAGGTGAAGTCTGGAGGGTGAAGCAGAAGAAGCAGAAGAAGGAGAAAGAGTAGGTGAAGTCTGGAGGGTGAATCAGAAGAAGTAGAAGAAGGAGAAGGATAAGGTGAAGTCAGGAGGGTGAAGCAGAAGAAGCAGAAGAAGGAGAAGGAGAAGGTGAAGTCTGGTGGGTGAAGCAGAAGAAGCAGAAGACGGAGAAGGAGAAGGTGAAGTCTGGAGGGTGAATCAGAAGAAGTAGAAGAAGGAGAAGGAGAAGGTGAAGTCAGGAGGGTGAAGCAGAAGAAGCAGAAGAAGGAGAAGGAGAAGGTGAAGTCTGGAGGGTGAAGCAGAAGAAGCAGAAGAAGGAGAAGGAGAAGGTGAAGTCTGGAGGGTGAATCAGAAGAAGCAGAAGAAGGAGAAGGAGAAGGTGAAGTCTGGAGGGTGAATCAGAAGAAGCAGAAGAAGGAGAAGGAGAAGGTGAAGTCAGGAGGGTGAATCAGAAGAAGCAGAAGAAGGAGAAGGAGAAGGTGAATTTAGGAGGGTGAATCAGAAGAAGCAGAAGAAGGAGAAGGAGCAGGTGAAGTCAGGGGGGTGTAGCAGAAGAAGTAGAAGAAGGAGAAGGAGAAGGTGAAGTCAGGACGGTGAAGCAGAAGAAGCAGAAGAAGGAGAAGGAGAAGGTGAAGCCTGGAGGGTGCAGCAGAAGAAGCAGAAGAAGGAGAAGGAGAAGGTGAAGTCTGGAGTGTGAAGCAGAAGAAGCAGAAGAAGGAGAAGGAGAAGGTGAAGTCTGGAGGGTGAAGCAGAAGAAACAGAAGAAGGAGAAGGAGAAGGTGAAGACTGGAGGGTGAATCAGAAGAAGTAGAAGAAGGAGAAGGAGAAGGTGAAGTCTGGAGGGTGAATCAGAAGAAGTAGAAGAAGGAGAAGGAGAAGTTGAAGTCTGGAGGGTGAATCAGAAGAAGCAGAAGAAGGAGAAGGAGAAGGTGAAGTCTGGAGGGTGAATCAGAAGAAGCAGAAGAAGGAGAAGGAGAAGATGAAGTCTGGAGGGTGAATCAGAAGAAGTAGAAGAAGGAGAAGGAGAAGGTGAAGTCTGGAGGGTGAATCAGAAGAAGTAGAAGAAGGAGAAGGAGAAGATGAAGTCTGGAGGGTGAATCAGAAGAAAGAGAAGAAGGAGAAGGAGAAGTTGAAGTCTGGAGGGTGAATCAGAAGAAGTAGAAGAAGGAGAAGGAGAAGGTGTAGTCTGGAGGGTGAATCAGAAGAAGTAGACGAAGGAGAAGGAGAAGGTGAAGTCTGGAGGGTGAATCAGACGAAGTAGAAGAAGGAGAAGGAGAAGGTGAAGTCTGGAGGGTGAATCAGAAGAAGCAGAAGAAGGAGAAGGAGAAGGTGAAGTTAGGAGGGTGAATCAGAAGAAGCAGAAGAAGGAGAAGGAGCAGGTGAAGTCAGGGGGGTGAAGCAGAAGAAGTAGAAGAAGGAGAAGGAGAAGGTGAAGTCAGGACGGTGAAGCAGAAGAAGCAGAAGAAGGTGAAGGAGAAGGTGAAGTCTGGAGGGTGAAGCAGAAGAAGCAGAAGAAGGAGAAGGAGAGGGTGAAGTCTGGAGGGTGAATCAGAAGAAGTAGAAGAAGGAGAAGGAGAAGGTGAAGTCAGGAGAGTGAAGCAGAAGAAGCAGAAGAAGGAGAAGGAGAAGGTGAAGTCTGGAGGGCGAAGCAGAAGAAGCAGAAGAAGGAGAAGGAGAAGGTGAAGTCTGGAGGGTGAAGCAGAAGAAGCAGAAGAAGGAGAAGGAGTAGGTGAAGTCTGGAGGGTGAATCAGAAGAAGTAGAAGAAGGAGAAGGATAAGGTGAAGTCAGGAGGGTGAAGCAGAAGAAGCAGAAGAAGGAGAAGGAGAAGGTGAAGTCTGGTGGGTGAAGCAGACGAAGCAGAAGAAGGAGAAGTAGAAGGTGAAGTCTGGAGGGTGAAGCAGAAGAAGCAGAAGAAGGAGAAGGAGAAGGTGAAGTCAGGAGGGTGGATCAGAAGAAGTAGAAGAAGGAGAAGGAGAAGGTGAAGTCTGGAGGGTGAATCAGAAGAAGCAGAAGAAGGAGAAGGAGAAGGTGAAGTCTGGAGGGCGCAGCAGAAGAAGCAGAAGAAGGAGAAAGAGAAGGTGAAGTCTGGAGGGTGAAGCAGAAGAAGCAGAAGAAGGAGAAGGAGAGGGTGAAGTCTGGAGGGTGAATCAGAAGAAGTAGAAGACGGAGAAGGAGAAGGTGAAGTCAGGAGAGTGAAGCAGAAGAAGCAGAAGAAGGAGAAGGAGAAGGTGAAGTCTGGAGGGCGAAGCAGAAGAAGCAGAAGAAGTAGAAGGAGTAGGTGAAGTCTGGAGGGTGAAGCAGAAGAAGCAGAAGAAGGAGAAGGAGTAGGTGAAGTCAGGAGGGTGAAGCAGAAGAAGCAGAAGAAGGAGAAGGAGAAGGTGAAGTCTGGTGGGTGAAGCAGAAGAAGCAGAAGAAGGAGAAGGAGAAGGTGAAGTCTGGAGGGTGAAGCAGAAGAAGCAGAAGAAGGAGAAGGAGAAGGTGAAGTCAGGAGGGTGGATCAGAAGAAGTAGAAGAAGGAGAAGGAGAAGGTGAAGTCTGGAGGGTGAATCAGAAGAAGCAGAAGAAGGAGAAGGAGAAGGTGAAGTCTGGAGGGCACAGCTGAAGAAGCAGAAGAAGGAGAAAGAGAAGGTGAAGTCTGGAGGGTGAAGCAGAAGAAGCAGAAGAAGGAGAAGGAGAGGGTGAAGTCTGGAGGGTGAATCAGAAGAAGTAGAAGAAGGAGAAGGAGAAGGTGAAGTCAGGAGAGTGAAGCAGAAGAAGCAGAAGAAGGAGAAGGAGAAGGTGAAGTCTGGAGGGCGAAGCAGAAGAAGCAGAAGAAGGAGAAGGAGAAGGTGAAGTCTGGAGGGTGAAGCAGAAGAAGCAGAAGAAGGAGAAGGAGTAGGTGAAGTCTGGAGGGTGAATCAGAAGAAGTCGAAGAAGGAGAAGGAGAAGGTGAAGTCAGGAGGGTGAAGCAGAAGAAGCAGAAGAAGGAGAAGGAGAAGGTGAAGTCTGGAGGGTGAAGCAGAAGAAGCAGAAGAAGGAGAAGGAGAAGGTGAAGTCTGGAGGGTGAATCAGAAGATGCAGAAGAAGGAGAAGGAGAAGGTGAAGTCTGGAGGGTGAATCAGAAGAAGCAGAAGAAGGAGAAGGAGAAGGTGAAGTCAGGAGGGTGAATCAGAAGAAGCAGAAGAAGGAGAAGGAGAAGGTGAATTTAGGAGGGTGAATCAGAAGAAGCAGAAGAAGGAGAAGGAGCAGCTGAAGTCAGGGGGGTGTAGCAGAAGAAGTAGAAGAAGGAGAAGGAGAAGGTGAAGACAGGACGGTGAAGCAGAAGAAGCAGAAGAAGGAGAAGGAGAAGGTGAAGCCTGGAGGGCGCAGCAGAAGAAGCAGAAGAAGGAGAAGGAGAAGGTGAAGTCTGGAGTGTGAAGCAGAAGAAGCAGAAGAAGGAGAAGGAGAAGGTGAAGTCTGGAGGGTGAAGCAGAAGAAACAGAAGAAGGAGAAGGAGAAGGTGAAGACTGGAGGGTGAATCAGAATAAGTAGAAGAAGGAGAAGGAGAAGGTGAAGTCTGGAGGGTGAATCAGAAGAAGTAGAAGAAGGAGAAGGAGAAGTTGAAGTCTGGAGGGTGAATCAGAAGAAGCAGAAGAAGGAGAAGGAGAAGGTGAAGTCTGGAGGGTGAATCAGAAGAAGCAGAAGAAGGAGAAGGAGAAGATGAAGTCTGGAGGGTGAATCAGAAGAAGTAGAAGAAGGAGAAGGAGAAGGTGAAGTCTGGAGGGTGAATCAGAACAAGTAGAAGAAGGAGAAGGAGAAGATGAAGTCTGGAGGGTGAATCAGAAGAAAGAGAAGAAGGAGAAGGAGAAGGTGAAGTCTGGAGGGTGAATCAGAAGAAGTAGAAGAAGGAGAAGGAGAAGGTGTAGTCTGGAGGGTGAATCAGAAGAAGTAGACGAAGGAGAAGGAGAAGGTGAAGTCTGGAGGGTGAATCAGAAGAAGCAGAAGAAGGAGAAGGAGAAGGTGAAGTCTGGAGGGTGAATCAGAAGAAGTAGAAGAAGGAGAAGGAGAAGGTGAAGTCTGGAGGGTGAATCAGAAGAAGCAGAAGAAAGAGAAGGAGAAGGTGAAGTCTGGAGGGTGAATCAGAAGAAGTAGAAGAAGGAGAAGGAGAAGGTGAAGTCTGGAGGGTGAATCAGAAGAAGCAGAAGAAGGAGAAGGAGAAGGTGAAGTCTGGAGGGTGAATCAGAAGAAGCAGAAGAAGGAGAAGGAAAAGGTGAAGTCTGGAGGGTGAATCAGAAGAAGCAGAAGAAGGAGAAGGAGAAGGTGAAGTCTGGAGGGTGAATCAGAAGAAGCAGAATAAGGAGAAGGAGAAGGTGAAGTCTGGAGGGTGAATCAGAAGAAGCAGAAGAAGGAGAAGGAGAAGGTGAAGTCTGGAGGGTGAATCAGAAGAAGTAGAAGAAGGAGAAGGAGAAGGTGAAGTCTGGAGGGTGAAGCAGAAGAAGTAGAAGAAGGAGAAGGAGAAGGTGAAGTCAGGAGGGTGAATCAGAAGAAGCAGAAGAAGGAGAAGGAGAAGGTGAAGTCTGGAGGGTGAATCAGAAGAATCAGAAGAAGGAGAAGGAGAAGATGAAGTCTGGAGGGTGAATCAGAAGAAGCAGAAGAAAGAGAAGGAGAAGGTGAAGTCTGGAGGGTGAAGCAGAAGAAACAGAAGAAGGAGAAGGAGTAGGTGAAGACTGGAGGGTGAATCAGAAGAAGTAGAAGAAGGAGAAGGAGAAGGTGAAGTCTGGAGGGTGAATCAGACGAAGTAGAAGAAGGAGAAGGAGAAGGTGAAGTCAGGACGGTGAAGCAGAAGAAGCAGAAGAAGGAGAAGGAGAAGGTGAAGTCTGGAGGGTGAAGCAGAAGAAGCAGAAGAAGGAGAAGGAGAGGGTGAAGTCTGGAGGGTGAATCAGAAGAAGTAGAAGAAGGAGAAGGAGAAGGTGAAGTCAGGAGAGTGAAGCAGAAGAAGCAGAAGAAGGAGAAGGAGAAGGTGAAGTCTGGAGGGCGAAGCAGAAGAAGCAGAAGAAGCAGAAGAAGGAGAAGGAGAAGGTGAAGTCTGGAGGGTGAAGCAGAAGAAGCAGAAGAAGGAGAAGGAGTAGGTGAAGTCTGGAGGGTGAATCAGAAGAAGTAGAAGAAGGAGAAGGATAAGGTGAAGTCAGGAGGGTGAAGCAGAAGAAGCAGAAGAAGGAGAAGGAGAAGGTGAAGTCTGGTGGGTGAAGCAGAAGAAGCAGAAGACGGAGAAGGAGAAGGTGAAGTCTGGAGTGTGAAGCAGAAGAAGCAGAAGAAGGAGAAGGAGAAGGTGAAGTCAGGAGGGTGGATCAGAAGAAGTAGAAGAAGGAGAAGGAGAAGGTGAAGTCTGGAGGGTGAATCAGAAGAAGCAGAAGAAGGAGAAGGAGAAGGTGAAGTCTGGAGGGCGCAGCAGAAGAAGCAGAAGAAGGAGAAAGAGAAGGTGAAGTCTGGAGGGTGAAGCAGAAGAAGCAGAAGAAGGAGAAGGAGAGGGTGAAGTCTGGAGGGTGAATCAGAAGAAGTAGAAGAAGGAGAAGGAGAAGGTGAAGTCAGGAGAGTGAAGCAGAAGAAGCAGAAGAAGGAGAAGGAGAAGGTGAAGTCTGGAGGGCGAAGCAGAAGAAGCAGAAGAAGGAGAAGGAGAAGGAGAAGTCTGGAGGGTGAAGCAGAAGAAGCAGAAGAAGGAGAAGGAGTAGGTGAAGTCTGGAGGGTGAATCAGAAGAAGTAGAAGAAGGAGAAGGAGAAGGTGAAGTCAGGAGGGTGAAGCAGAAGAAGCAGAAGAAGGGGAAGGAGAAGGTGAAGTCTGGAGGGTGAAGCAGAAGAAGCAGAAGAAGGAGAAGGAGAAGGTGAAGTCTGGAGGGTGAATCAGAAGAAGCAGAAGAAGGAGAAGGAGAAGGTGAAGTCTGGAGGGTGAATCAGAAGAAGCAGAAGAAGGAGAAGGAGAAGGTGAAGTCAGGAGGGTGAATCAGAAGAAGCAGAAGAAGGAGAAGGAGAAGGTGAATTTAGGAGGGTGAATCAGAAGAAGCAGAAGAAGGAGAAGGAGCAGGTGAAGTCAGGGGGGTGTAGCAGAAGAAGTAGAAGAAGGAGAAGGAGAAGGTGAAGTCTGGAGTGTGAAGCAGAAGAAGCAGAAGAAGGAGAAGGAGAAGGTGAAGTCTGGAGGGTGAAGCAGAAGAAACAGAAGAAGGAGAAGGAGAAGGTGAAGACTGGAGGGTGAATCAGAAGAAGTAGAAGAAGGAGAAGGAGAAGGTGAAGTCTGGAGGGTGAATCAGAAGAAGTAGAAGAAGGAGAAGGAGAAGTTGAAGTCTGGAGGGTGAATCAAAAGAAGCAGAAGAAGGAGAAGGAGAAGGTGAAGTCTGGAGGGTGAATCAGAAGAAGCAGAAGAAGGAGAAGGAGAAGATGAAGTCTGGAGGGTGAATCAGAAGAAGTAGAAGATGGAGAAGGAGAAGGTGAAGTCTGGAGGGTGAATCAGAAGAAGTAGAAGAAGGAGAAGGAGAAGATGAAGTCTGGAGGGTGAATCAGAAGAAAGAGAAGAAGGAGAAGGAGAAGGTGAAGTCTGGAGGGTGAATCAGAAGAAGTAGAAGAAGGAGAAGGAGAAGGTGTAGTCTGGAGGGTGAATCAGAAGAAGTAGACGAAGGAGAAGGAGAAGGTGAAGTCTGGAGGGTGAATCAGAAGGAGAAGGAGAAGGTGAAGTCTGGAGGGTGAATCAGAAGAAGTAGAAGAAGGAGAAGGAGAAGGTGAAGTCTGGAGGGTGAATCAGAAGAAGCAGAAGAAGGAGAAGGAGAAGGTGAAGTCTGGAGGGTGAATCAGAAGAAGCAGAAGAAGGAGAAGGAGAAGGTGAAGTCTGGAGGGTGAATCAGAAGATGCAGAATAAGGAGAAGGAGAAGGTGAAGTCTGGAGGGTGAATCAGAAGAAGCAGAAGAAGGAGAAGGAGAAGGTGAAGTCTGGAGGGTGAATCAGAAGAATCAGAAGAAGGAGAAGGAGAAGGTGAAGTCTGGAGGGTGAATCAGAAGAAGCAGAAGAAGGAGAAGGAGAAGGTGAAGTCTGGAGGGTGACGCAGAAGAAGTAGATGAAGGAGAAGGAGAAGGTGAAGTCAGGAGGGTGAATCAGAAGAAGTAGAAGAAGGAGAAGGAGAAGGTGAGGTCTGGAGGGTGAATCAGAAGAAGCAGAAGAAGGAGAAGGAGAAGGTGAAGTCTGGAGGGTGAATCAGAAGAATCAGAAGAAGGAGAAGGAGAAGGTGAAGTCTGGAGGGTGAATCAGAAGAAGCAGAAGAAAGAGAAGGAGAAGGTGAAGTCTGGAGGGTGAAGCAGAAGAAACAGAAGAAGGAGAAGGAGAAGGTGAAGACTGGAGGGTGAATCAGAAGAAGTAGAAGAAGGAGAAGGAGAAGGTGAAGTCTGGAGGGTGAATCAGAAGAAGTAGAAGAAGGAGAAGGAGAAGGTGAAGTCTGGAGGGTGAATCAGAAGAAGCAGAAGAAGGAGAAGGAGAAGGTGAAGTCTGGAGGGTGAATCAGAAGAAGGAGAAGAAGGAGAAGGAGAAGATGAAGTCTGGAGGGTGAATCAGAAGAAGTAGAAGAAGGAGAAGGAGAAGGTGAAGTCAGGAGGGTGGATCAGAAGAAGTAGAAGAAGGAGAAGGAGAAGGTGAAGTCTGGAGGGTGAATCAGAAGAAGCAGAAGAAGGAGAAGGAGAAGGTGAAGTCTGGTGGGTGAAGCAGAAGAAGCAGAAGAAGGAGAAGGAGAAGGTGAAGTCTGGAGGGTGAAGCAGAAGAAGCAGAAGAAGGAGAAGGAGAAGGTGAAGTCAGGAGGGTGGATCAGAAGAAGTAGAAGAAGGAGAAGGAGAAGGTGAAGTCTGGAGGGTGAATCAGAAGAAGCAGAAGAAGGAGAAGGAGAAGGTGAAGTCTGGAGGGCGCAGCAGAAGAAGCAGAAGAAGGAGAAAGAGAAGGTGAAGTCTGGAGGGTGAAGCAGAAGAAGCAGAAGAAGGAGAAGGAGAGGGTGAAGTCTGGAGGGTGAATCAGAAGAAGTAGAAGAAGGAGAAGGAGAAGGTGAAGTCAGGAGAGTGAAGCAGAAGAAGCAGAAGAAGGAGAAGGAGAAGGTGAAGTCTGGAGGGCGAAGCAGAAGAAGCAGAAGAAGGAGAAGGAGAAGGTGAAGTCTGGAGGGTGAAGCAGAAGAAGCAGAAGAAGGAGAAGGAGTAGGTGAAGTCTGGAGGGTGAATCAGAAGAAGTAGAAGAAGGAGAAGGAGAAGGTGAAGTCAGAAGGGTGAAGCAGAAGAAGCAGAAGAAGGAGAAGGAGAAGGTGAAGTCTGGAGGGTGAAGCAGAAGAAGCAGAAGAAGGAGAAGGAGAAGATGAAGTCTGGAGGGTGAATCAGAAGAAGCAGAAGAAGGAGAAGGAGAAGGTGAAGTCTGGAGGGTGAATCAGAAGAAGCAGAAGAAGGAGAAGGAGAAGGTGAAGTCAGGAGGGTGAATCAGAAGAAGCAGAAGAAGGAGAAGGAGAAGGTGAATTTAGGAGGGTGAATCAGAAGAAGCAGAAGAAGGAGAAGGAGCAGGTGAAGTCAGGGGGGTGTAGCAGAAGAAGTAGAAGAAGGAGAAGGAGAAGGTGAAGTCAGGACGGTGAAGCAGAAGAAGCAGAAGAAGGAGAAGGAGAAGGTGAAGCCTGGAGGGCGCAGCAGAAGAAGCAGAAGAAGGAGAAGGAGAAGGTGTAATCTGGAGTGTGAAGCAGAAGAAGCAGAAGAAGGAGAAGGAGAAGGTGAAGTCTGGAGGGTGAAGCAGAAGAAACAGAAGAAGGAGAAGGAGAAGGTGAAGACTGGAGGGTGAATCAGAAGAAGTAGAAGAAGGAGAAGGAGAAGGTGAAGTCTGGAGGGTGAATCAGAAGAAGTAGAAGAAGGAGAAGGAGAAGTTGAAGTCTGGAGGGTGAATCAGAAGAAGCAGAAGAAGGAGAAGGAGAAGGTGAAGTCTGGAGGGTGAATCAGAAGAAGCAGAAGAAGGAGAAGGAGAAGATGAAGTCTGGAGGGTGAATCAGAAGAAGTAGAAGAAGGAGAAGGAGAAGGTGAAGTCTGGAGGGTGAATTAGAAGAAGTAGAAGAAGGAGAAGGAGAAGATGAAGTCTGGAGGGTGAATCAGAAGAAAGAGAAGAAGGAGAAGGTGAAGTCTGGAGGGTGAATCAGAAGAAGTAGAAGAAGGAGAAGGAGAAGGTGTAGTCTGGAGGGTGAATCAGAAGAAGTAGACGAAGGAGAAGGAGAAGGTGAAGTCTGGAGGGTGAATCAGAAGAAGCAGAAGAAGGAAAAGGAGAAGGTGAAGTCTGGAGGGTGAATCAGAAGAAGTAGAAGAAGGAGAAGGAGAAGGTGAAGTCTGGAGGGTGAATCAGAAGAAGCAGAAGAAGGAGAAGGAGAAGGTGAAGTCTGGAGGGTGAATCAGAAGAAGCAGAAGAAGGAGAAGGAGAAGGTGAAGTCTGGAGGGTGAATCAGAAGAAGCAGAATAAGGAGAAGGAGAAGGTGAAGTCTGGAGGGTGAATCAGAAGAAGCAGAAGAAGGAGAAGGAGAAGGTGAAGTCTGGAGGGTGAATCAGAAGAAGTGGAAGAAGGAGAAGGAGAAGGTGAAGTCTGGAGGGTGAATCAGAAGAAGCAGAAGAAGGAGAAGGAGAAGGTGAAGTCTGGAGGGTGAATCAGAAGAAGTAGAAGAAGGAGAAGGAGAAGGTGAAGTCTGGAGGGTGAAGCAGAAGAAGTAGATGAAGGAGAAGGAGAAGGTGAAGTCAGGAGGGTGAATCAGAAGAAGTAGAAGAAGGAGAAGGAGAAGGTGAGGTCTGGAGGGTGAATCAGAAGAAGCAGAAGAAGGAGAAAGAGAAGGTGAAGTCTGGAGGGTGAATCAGAAGAATCAGAAGAAGGAGAAGGAGAAGGTGAAGTCTGGAGGGTGAATCAGAAGAAGCAGAAGAAAGAGAAGGAGAAGGTGAAGTCTGGAGGGTGAAGCAGAAGAAACAGAAGAAGGAGAAGGAGAAGGTGAAGACTGGAGGGTGAATCAGAAGAAGTAGAAGAAGGAGAAGGAGAAGGTGAAGTCTGGAGGGTGAATCAGAAGAAGTAGAAGAAGGAGAAGGAGAAGGTGAAGTCTGGAGGGTGAATCAGTAGAAGCAGAAGAAGGAGAAGGAGAAGGTGAAGTCTGGAGGGTGAATCAGAAGAAGGAGAAGAAGGAGAAGGAGAAGATGAAGTCTGGAGGGTGAATCAGAAGAAGTAGAAGAAGGAGAAGGAGAAGGTGAAGTCTGGAGGGTGAATCAGAAGGAGAAGAAGGAGAAGGAGAAGGTGTAGTCTGGAGGGTGAATCAGAAGAAGTAGACGAAGGAGAAGGAGAAGGTGAAGTCTGGAGGGTGAATCAGAAGAAGCAGAAGAAGGAGAAGGAGAAGGTGAAGTCTGGAGGGTGAATCAGAAGAAGTAGAAGAAGGAGAAGGAGAAGGTGAAGTCTGGAGGGAGAATCAGAAGAAGCAGAAGAAGGAGAAGGAGAAGGTGAAGTCTGGAGGGTGAATCAGAAGAAGCAGAAGAAGGAGAAGGAGAAGGTGAAGTCTGGAGGGTGAAACAGAAGAAGCAGAATAAGGAGAAGGAGAAGGTGAAGTCTGGAGGGTGAATCAGAAGAAGCAGAAGAAGGAGAAGGAGAAGGTGAAGTCTGGAGGGTGAATCAGAAGAAGTAGAAGAAGGAGAAGGAGAAGGTGAAGTCTGGAGGGTGAAGCAGAAGAAGTAGAAGAAGGAGAAGGAGAAGGTGAAGTCAGGAGGGTGAATCAGAAGAAGTTGAAGAAGGAGAAGGAGAAGGTGAAGTCAGGAGGGTGAATCAGAAGAAGCAGAAGAAGGAGAAGGAGAAGGTGAAGTCTGGAGGGTGAATCAGAAGAATCAGAAGAAGGAGAAGGAGAAGGTGAAGTCTGGAGGGTGAATCAGAAGAAGCAGAAGAAAGAGAAGGAGAAGGTGAAGTCTGGAGGGTGAAGCAGAAGAAACAGAAGAAGGAGAAGGAGAAGGTGAAGACTGGAGGGTGAATCAGAAGAAGTAGAAGAAGGAGAAGGAGAAGGTGAAGTCTGGAGGGTGAATCAGAAGAAGTAGAAGAAGGAGAAGGAGAAGTTGAAGTCTGGAGGGTGAATCAGAAGAAGCAGAAGAAGGAGAAGGAGAAGGTGAAGTCTGGAGGGTGAATCAGAAGAAGCAGAAGAAGGAGAAGGAGAAGATGAAGTCTGGAGGGTGAATCAGAAGAAGTAGAAGAAGGAGAAGGAGAAGGTGAAGTCTGGAGGGTGAATCAGAAGAAGTAGAAGAAGGAGAATGAGAAGATGAAGTCTGGAGGGTGAATCAGAAGAAACAGAAGAAGGAGAAGGAGAAGGTGAAGTCTGGAGGGTGAATCAGAAGAAGTAGAAGAAGGAGAAGGAGAAGGTGTACTCTGGAGGGTGAATCAGAAGAAGTAGACGAAGGAGAAGGAGAAGGTGAAGTCTGGAGGGTGAATCAGAAGAAGCAGAAGAAGGAGAAGGAGAAGGTGAAGTCTGGAGGGTGAATCAGAAGAAGTAGAAGAAGGAGAAGGAGAAGGTGAAGTCTGGAGGGTGAATCAGAAGAAGCAGAAGAAGGAGAAGGAGAAGGTGAAGTCTGGAGGGTGAATCAGAAGAAGCAGAAGAAGGAGAAGGAGAAGGTGAAGTCTGGAGGGTGAATCAGAAGAAGCAGAATAAGGAGAAGGAGAAGGTGAAGTCTGGAGGGTGAATCAGAAGAAAGAGAAGAAGGAGAAGGAGAAGGTGAAGTCTGGAGGGTGAATCAGAAGAAGTAGAAGAAGGAGAAGGAGAAGGTGTAGTCTGGAGGGTGAATCAGAAGAAGTAGACGAAGGAGAAGGAGAAGGTGAAGTCTGGAGGGTGAATCAGAAGAAGCAGAAGAAGGAGAAGGAGAAGGTGAAGTCTGGAGGGTGAATCAGAAGAAGTAGAAGAAGGAGAAGGAGAAGGTGAAGTCTGGAGGGTGAATCAGAAGAAGCAGAAGAAAGAGAAGGAGAAGGTGAAGTCTGGAGGGTGAATCAGAAGAAGTAGAAGAAGGAGAAGGAGAAGGTGAAGTCTGGAGGGTGAATCAGAAGAAGCAGAAGAAGGAGAAGGAGAAGGTGAAGTCTGGAGGGTGAATCAGAAGAAGCAGAAGAAGGAGAAGGAAAAGGTGAAGTCTGGAGGGTGAATCAGAAGAAGCAGAAGAAGGAGAAGGAGAAGGTGAAGTCTGGAGGGTGAATCAGAAGAAGCAGAATAAGGAGAAGGAGAAGGTGAAGTCTGGAGGGTGAATCAGAAGAAGCAGAAGAAGGAGAAGGAGAAGGTGAAGTCTGGAGGGTGAATCAGAAGAAGTAGAAGAAGGAGAAGGAGAAGGTGAAGTCTGGAGGGTGAAGCAGAAGAAGTAGAAGAAGGAGAAGGAGAAGGTGAAGTCAGGAGGGTGAATCAGAAGAAGCAGAAGAAGGAGAAGGAGAAGGTGAAGTCTGGAGGGTGAATCAGAAGAATCAGAAGAAGGAGAAGGAGAAGATGAAGTCTGGAGGGTGAATCAGAAGAAGCAGAAGAAAGAGAAGGAGAAGGTGAAGTCTGGAGGGTGAAGCAGAAGAAACAGAAGAAGGAGAAGGAGTAGGTGAAGACTGGAGGGTGAATCAGAAGAAGCAGAAGAAGGAGAAGGAGAAGGTGAAGTTAGGAGGGTGAATCAGAAGAAGCAGAAGAAGGAGAAGGAGCAGGTGAAGTCAGGGGGGTGGAGCAGAAGAAGTAGAAGAAGGAGAAGGAGAAGGTGAAGTCAGGACGGTGAAGCAGAAGAAGCAGAAGAAGGAGAAGGAGAAGGTGAAGTCTGGAGGGTGAAGCAGAAGAAGCAGAAGAAGGAGAAGGAGAGGGTGAAGTCTGGAGGGTGAATCAGAAGAAGTAGAAGAAGGAGAAGGAGAAGGTGAAGTCAGGAGAGTGAAGCAGAAGAAGCAGAAGAAGGAGAAGGAGAAGGTGAAGTCTGGAGGGTGAAGCAGAAGAAGCAGAAGAAGGAGAAGGAGTAGGTGAAGTCTGGAGGGTGAATCAGAAGAAGTAGAAGAAGGAGAAGGATAAGGTGAAGTCAGGAGGGTGAAGCAGAAGAAGCAGAAGAAGGAGAAGGAGAAGGTGAAGTCTGGTGGGTGAAGCAGAAGAAGCAGAAGAAGGAGAAGGAGAAGGTGAAGTCTGGAGGGTGAAGCAGAAGAAGCAGAAGAAGGAGAAGGAGAATGTGAAGTCAGGAGGGTGGATCAGAAGAAGTAGAAGAAGGAGAAGGAGAAGGTGAAGTCTGGAGGGTGAATCAGAAGAAGCAGAAGAAGGAGAAGGAGAAGGTGAAGTCTGGAGGGCGCAGCAGAAGAAGCAGAAGAAGGAGAAAGAGAAGGTGAAGTCTGGAGGGTGAAGCAGAAGAAGCAGAAGAAGGAGAAGGAGAGGGTGAAGTCTGGAGGGTGAATGAGAAGAAGTAGAAGAAGGAGAAGGAGAAGGTGAAGTCAGGAGAGTGAAGCAGAAGAAGCAGAAGAAGGAGAAGGAGAAGGTGAAGTCTGGAGGGCGAAGCAGAAGAAGCAGAAGAAGGAGAAGACGAAGGTGAAGTCTGGAGGGTGAAGCAGAAGAAGCAGAAGAAGGAGAAGGAGTAGGTGAAGTCTGGAGGGTGAAGCAGAAGAAGCAGAAGAAGGAGAAGGAGAAGATGAAGTCTGGAGGGTGAATCAGAAGAAGCAGAAGAAGGAGAAGGAGAAGGTGAAGTCTGGAGGGTGAATCAGAAGAAGCAGAAGAAGGAGAAGGAGAAGGTGAAGTGAGGAGGGTGAATCAGAAGAAGCAGAAGAAGGAGAAGGAGAAGGTGAATTTAGGAGGGTGAATCAGAAGAAGCAGAAGAAGGAGAAGGAGCAGGTGAAGTCAGGGGGGTGTAGCAGAAGAAGTAGAAGAAGGAGAGGGAGAAGGTGAAGTCAGGACGGTGAAGCAGAAGAAGCAGAAGAAGGAGAAGGAGAAGGTGAAGCCTGGAGGGCGCAGCAGAAGAAGCAGAAGAAGGAGAAGGAGAAGGTGTAGTCTGGAGTGTGAAGCAGAAGAAGCAGAAGAAGGAGAAGGAGAAGGTGAAGTCTGGAGGGTGAAGCAGAAGAAACAGAAGAAGGAGAAGGAGAAGGTGAAGACTGGAGGGTGAATCAGAAGAAGTAGAAGAAGGAGAAGGAGAAGGTGAAGTCTGGAGGGTGAATCAGAAGAAGTAGAAGAAGGAGAAGGAGAAGTTGAAGTCTGGAGGGTGAATCAGAAGAAGCAGAAGAAGGAGAAGGAGAAGGTGAAGTCTGGAGGGTGAATCAGAAGAAGCAGAAGAAGGAGAAGGAGAAGATGAAGTCTGGAGGGTGAAGCAGAAGAAGTAGAAGAAGGAGAAGGAGAAGGTGAAGTCAGGAGGGTGAATCAGAAGAAGTTGAAGAAGGAGAAGGAGAAGGTGAAGTCAGGAGGGTGAATCAGAAGAAGCAGAAGAAGGAGAAGGAGAAGGTGAAGTCTGGAGGGTGAATCAGAAGAATCAGAAGAAGGAGAAGGAGAAGGTGAAGTCTGGAGGGTGAATCAGAAGAAGCAGAAGAAAGAGAAGGAGAAGGTGAAGTCTGGAGGGTGAAGCAGAAGAAACAGAAGAAGGAGAAGGAGAAGGTGAAGACTGGAGGGTGAATCAGAAGAAGTAGAAGAAGGAGAAGGAGAAGGTGAAGTCTGGAGGGTGAATCAGAAGAAGTAGAAGAAGGAGAAGGAGAAGTTGAAGTCTGGAGGGTGAATCAGAAGAAGCAGAAGAAGGAGAAGGAGAAGGTGAAGTCTGGAGGGTGAATCAGACGAAGCAGAAGAAGGAGAAGGAGAAGATGAAGTCTGGAGGGTGAATCAGAAGAAGTAGAAGAAGGAGAAGGAGAAGGTGAAGTCTGGAGGGTGAATCAGAAGAAGTAGAAGAAGGAGAATGAGAAGATGAAGTCTGGAGGGTGAATCAGAAGAAACAGAAGAAGGAGAAGGAGAAGGTGAAGTCTGGAGGGTGAATCAGAAGAAGTAGAAGAAGGAGAAGGAGAAGGTGTAGTCTGGAGGGTGAATCAGAAGAAGTAGACGAAGGAGAAGGAGAAGGTGAAGTCTGGAGGGTGAATCAGAAGAAGCAGAAGAAGGAGAAGGAGAAGGTGAAGTCTGGAGGGTGAATCAGAAGAAGTAGAAGAAGGAGAAGGAGAAGGTGAAGTCTGGAGGGTGAATCAGAAGAAGCAGAAGAAGGAAAAGGAGAAGGTGAAGTCTGGAGGGTGAATCAGAAGAAGCAGAAGAAGGAGAAGGAGAAGGTGAAGTCTGGAGGGTGAATCAGAAGAAGCAGAATAAGGAGAAGGAGAAGGTGTAGTCTGGAGGGTGAATCAGAAGAAAGAGAAGAAGGAGAAGGAGAAGGTGAAGTCTGGAGGGTGAATCAGAAGAAGTAGAAGAAGGAGAAGGAGAAGGTGTAGTCTGGAGGGTGAATCAGAAGAAGTAGACGAAGGAGAAGGAGAAGGTGAAGTCTGGAGGGTGAATCAGAAGAAGCAGAAGAAGGAGAAGGAGAAGGTGAAGTCTGGAGGGTGAATCAGAAGAAGTAGAAGAAGGAGAAGGAGAAGGTGAAGTCTGGAGGGTGAATCAGAAGAAGCAGAAGAAAGAGAAGGAGAAGGTGAAGTCTGGAGGGTGAATCAGAAGAAGTAGAAGAAGGAGAAGGAGAAGGTGAAGTCTGGAGGGTGAATCAGAAGAAGCAGAAGAAGGAGAAGGAGAAGGTGAAGTCTGGAGGGTGAATCAGAAGAAGCAGAAGAAGGAGAAGGAAAAGGTGAAGTCTGGAGGGTGAATCAGAAGAAGCAGAAGAAGGAGAAGGAGAAGGTGAAGTCTGGAGGGTGAATCAGAAGAAGCAGAATAAGGAGAAGGAGAAGGTGAAGTCTGGAGGGTGAATCAGAAGAAGCAGAAGAAGGAGAAGGAGAAGGTGAAGTCTGGAGGGTGAATCAGAAGAAGTAGAAGAAGGAGAAGGAGAAGGTGAAGTCTGGAGGGTGAAGCAGAAGAAGTAGAAGAAGGAGAAGGATAAGGTGAAGTCAGGAGGGTGAATCAGAAGAAGCAGAAGAAGGAGAAGGGGAAGGTGAAGTCTGGAGGGTGAATCAGAAGAATCAGAAGAAGGAGAAGGAGAAGATGAAGTCTGGAGGGTGAATCAGAAGAAGCAGAAGAAAGAGAAGGAGAAGGTGAAGTCTGGAGGGTGAAGCAGAAGAAACAGAAGAAGGAGAAGGAGTAGGTGAAGACTGGAGGGTGAATCAGAAGAAGTAGAAGAAGGAGAAGGAGAAGGTGAAGTCTGGAGGGTGAATCAGACGAAGTAGAAGAAGGAGAAGGAGAAGGTGAAGTCTGGAGGGTGAATCAGAAGAAGCAGAAGAAGGAGAAGGAGAAGGTGAAGTTAGGAGGGTGAATCAGAAGAAGCAGAAGAAGGAGAAGGAGCAGGTGAAGTCAGGGGGGTGAAGCAGAAGAAGTAGAAGAAGGAGAAGGAGAAGGTGAAGTCAGGACGGTGAAGCAGAAGAAGCAGAAGAAGGAGAAGGAGAAGGTGAAGTCTGGAGGGTGAAGCAGAAGAAGCAGAAGAAGGAGAAGGAGAGGGTGAAGTCTGGAGGGTGAATCAGAAGAAGTAGAAGAAGGAGAAGGAGAAGGTGAAGTCAGGAGAGTGAAGCAGAAGAAGCAGAAGAAGGAGAACGAGAAGGTGAAGTCTGGAGGGCGAAGCAGAAGAAGCAGAAGAAGGAGAAGGAGAAGGTGAAGTCTGGAGGGTGAAGCAGAAGAAGCAGAAGAAGGAGAAGGAGTAGGTGAAGTCTGGAGGGTGAATCAGAAGAAGTAGAAGAAGGAGAAGGATAAGGTGAAGTCAGGAGGGTGAAGCAGAAGAAGCAGAAGCAGGAGAAGGAGAAGGTGAAGTCTGGTGGGTGAAGCAGAAGAAGCAGAAGAAGGAGAAGGAGAAGGTGAAGTCTGGAGGGTGAAGCAGAAGAAGCAGAAGAAGGAGAAGGAGAAGGTGAAGTCAGGAGGGTGGATCAGAAGAAGTAGAAGAAGGAGAAGGAGAAGGTGAAGTCTGGAGGGTGAATCAGAAGAAGCAGAAGAAGGAGAAGGAGAAGGTGAAGTCTGGAGGGCGCAGCAGAAGAAGCAGAAGAAGGAGAAAGAGAAGGTGAAGTCTGGAGGGTGAAGCAGAAGAAGCAGAAGAAGGAGAAGGAGAGGGTGAAGTCTGGAGGGTGAATCAGAAGAAGTAGAAGAAGGAGAAGGAGAAGGTGAAGTCAGGAGAGTGAAGCAGAAGAAGCAGAAGAAGGAGAAGGAGAAGGTGAAGTCTGGAGGGCGAAGCAGAAGAAGCAGAAGAAGGAGAAGGAGAAGGTGAAGTCTGGAGGGTGAAGCAGAAGAAGCAGAAGAAGGAGAAGGAGTAGGTGAAGTCTGGAGGGTGAATCAGAAGAAGTAGAAGAAGGAGAAGGAGAAGGTGAAGTCAGGAGGGTGAAGCAGAAGAAGCAGAAGAAGGAGAAGGAGAAGGTGAAGTCTGGAGGGTGAAGCAGAAGAAGCAGAAGAAGGAGAAGGAGAAGGTGAAGTCTGGAGGGTGAATCAGAAGAAGCAGAAGAAGGAGAAGGAGAAGGTGAAGTCTGGAGGGTGAATCAGAAGAAGTAGAAGAAGGAGAAGGAGAAGGTGAAGTCTGGAGGGTGAATCAGAAGAAGTAGAAGAAGGAGAAGGAGAAGGTGTAGTCTGGAGGGTGAATCAGAAGAAGTAGACGAAGGAGAAGGAGAAGGTGAAGTGTGGAGGGTGAATCAGAAGAAGCAGAAGAAGGAGAAGGAGAAGGTGAAGTCTGGAGGGTGAATCAGAAGAAGTAGAAGAAGGAGAAGGAGAAGGTGAAGTCTGGAGGGTGAATCAGAAGAAGCAGAAGAAGGAGAAGGAGAAGGTGAAGTCTGGAGGGTGAATCAGAAGAAGCAGAAGAAGGAGAAGGAGAAGGTGAAGTCTGGAGGGTGAAACAGAAGAAGCAGAATAAGGAGAAGGAGAAGGTGAAGTCTGGAGGGTGAATCAGAAGAAGCAGAAGAAGGAGAAGGAGAAGGTGAAGTCTGGAGGGTGAATCAGAAGAAGTAGAAGAAGGAGAAGGAGAAGGTGAAGTCTGGAGGGTGAAGCAGAAGAAGTAGAAGAAGGAGAAGGAGAAGGTGAAGTCAGGAGGGTGAATCAGAAGAAGTAGAAGAAGGAGAAGGAGAAGGTGAAGTCAGGAGGGTGAATCAGAAGAAGCAGAAGAAGGAGAAGGAGAAGGTGAAGTCTGGAGGGTGAATCAGAAGAATCAGAAGAAGGAGAAGGAGAAGGTGAAGTCTGGAGGGTGAATCAGAAGAAGCAGAAGAAAGAGAAGGAGAAGGTGAAGTCTGGAGGGTGAAGCAGAAGAAACAGAAGAAGGAGAAGGAGAAGGTGAAGACTGGAGGGTGAATCAGAAGAAGTAGAAGAAGGAGAAGGAGAATGTGAAGTCTGGAGGGTGAATCAGAAGAAGTAGAAGAAGGAGAAGGAGAAGTTGAAGTCTGGAGGGTGAATCAGAAGAAGCAGAAGAAGGAGAAGGAGAAGGTGAAGTCTGGAGGGTGAATCAGAAGAAGCAGAAGAAGGAGAAGGAGAAGATGAAGTCTGGAGGGTGAATCAGAAGAAGTAGAAGAAGGAGAAGGAGAAGGTGAAGTCTGGAGGGTGAATCAGAAGAAGTAGAAGAAGGAGAATGAGAAGATGAAGTCTGGAGGGTGAATCAGAAGAAACAGAAGAAGGAGAAGGAGAAGGTGAAGTCTGGAGGGTGAATCAGAAGAAGTAGAAGAAGGAGAAGAAGAAGGTGTGGTCTGGAGGGTGAATCAGAAGAAGTAGACGAAGGAGAAGGAGAAGGTGAAGTCTGGAGGGTGAATCAGAAGAAGCAGAAGAAGGAGAAGGAGAAGGTGATGTCTGGAGGGTGAATCAGAAGAAGTAGAAGAAGGAGAAGGAGAAGGTGAAGTCTGGAGGGTGAATCAGAAGAAGCAGAAGAAGGAGAAGGAGAAGGTGAAGTCTGGAGGGAGAATCAGAAGAAGCAGAAGAAGGAGAAGGAGAAGGTGAAGTCTGGAGGGTGAATCAGAAGAAGCAGAAGAAGGAGAAGGAGAAGGTGAAGTCTGGAGGGTGAATCAGAAGAAGTAGAAGAAGGAGAAGGAGCAGGTGAAGTCTGGAGGGTGAATCAGAAGAAGTAGAAGAAGGAGAAGGAGAAGGTGAAGTCTGGAGGGTGAAGCAGAAGAAGTAGATGAAGGAGACGGAGAAGGTGAAGTCAGGAGGGTGAATCAGAAGAAGTAGAAGAAGGAGAAGGAGAAGGTGAGGTCTGGAGGGTGAATCAGAAGAATCAGAAGAAGGAGAAGGAGAAGGTGAAGTCTGGAGGGTGAATCAGAAGAAGCAGAAGAAAGAGAAGGAGAAGGTGAAGTCTGGAGGGTGAAGCAGAAGAAACAGAAGAAGGAGAAGGAGAAGGTGAAGACTGGAGGGTGAATCAGAAGAAGTAGAAGAAGGAGAAGGAGAAGGTGAAGTCTGGAGGGTGAATCAGAAGAAGTAGAAGAAGGAGAAGGAGAAGGTGAAGTCTGGAGGGTGAATCAGAAGAAGCAGAAGAAGGAGAAGGAGAAGGTGAAGTCTGGAGGGTGAATCAGAAGAAGGAGCAGAAGGAGAAGGAGAAGATGAAGTCTGGAGGGTGAATCAGAAGAAGTAGAAGAAGGAGAAGGAGAAGGTGAAGTCTGGAGGGTGAATCAGAAGAAGGAGAAGAAGGAGAAGGAGAAGATGAAGTCTGGAGGGTGAAGCAGAAGAAACAGAAGAAGGAGAAGGAGAAGGTGAAGACTGGAGGGTGAATCAGAAGAAGTAGAAGAAGGAGAAGGAGAAGGTGAAGTCTGGAGGGTGAATCAGAAGAAGTAGAAGAAGGAGAAGGAGAAGGTGAAGTCTGGAGGGTGAATCAGAAGAAGTAGACGAAGGAGAAGGAGAAGGTGAAGTCTGGAGGGTGAATCAGAAGAAGCAGAAGAAGGAGAAGGAGAAGGTGAAGTCTGGAGGGTGAATCAGAAGAAATAGAAGAAGGAGAAGGAGAAGGTGAAGTCTGGAGGGTGAATCAGAAGAAGCAGATAAGGAGAAGGAGAAGGTGAAGTCTGGAGGGTGAATCAGAAGAAGCAGAAGAAGGAGAAGGAGAAGGTGAAGTCTGGAGGGTGAAACAGAAGAAGCAGAATAAGGAGAAGGAGAAGGTGAAGTCTGGAGGGTGAATCAGAAGAAGCAGAAGAAGGAGAAGGAGAAGGTGAAGTCTGTAGGGTGAATCAGAAGAAGTAGAAGAAGGAGAAGGAGAAGGTGAAGTCTGGAGGGTGAATCAGAAGAAGTAGAAGAAGGAGAAGGAGAAGGTGAAGTCAGGAGGGTTAATCAGAAGAAGTAGAAGAAGGAGAAGGAGAAGGTGAAGTCTGGAGGGTGAATCAGAAGAAGCAGAAGAAGGAGAAGGAGAAGGTGAAGTCTGGAGGGTGAAGCAGAAGAAGTAGAAGAAGGAGAAGGAGAAGGTGAAGTCAGGAGGGTGAATCAGAAGAAGTAGAAGAAGGAGAAGGAGAAGGTGAAGTCAGGAGGGTGAATCAGAAGAAGCAGAAGAAGGAGAAGGAGAAGGTGAAGTCAGGAGGGTGAATCAGAAGAATCAGAAGAAGGAGAAGGAGAAGGTGAAGTCTGGAGGGTGAATCAGAAGAAGCAGAAGAAAGAGAAGGAGAAGGTGAAGTCTGGAGGGTGAATCAGAAGAAGTAGAAGAAGGAGAAGGAGAAGGTGAAGTCTGGAGGGTGAATCAGAAGAAGTAGAAGAAGGAGAAGGAGAAGGTGAAGTCAGGAGGGTGAATCAGAAGAAGCAGAAGAAGGAGAAGGAGAAGGTGAAGTCTGGAGGGTGAATCAGAAGAATCAGAAGAAGGAGAAGGAGAAGGTGAAGTCTGGAGGGTGAATCAGAAGAAGCAGAAGAAAGAGAAGGAGAAGGTGAAGTCTGGAGGGTGAATCAGAAGAAGTAGAAGAAGGAGAAGGAGAAGGTGAAGTCTGGAGGGTGAATCAGAAGAAGCAGAAGAAGGAGAAGGAGAAGGTGATGTCTGGAGGGTGAATCAGAAGAAGCAGAAGAAGGAGAAGGAGAAGGTGAAGTCTGGAGGGTGAATCAGAAGAAGCAGAAGAAGGAGAAGGAGAAGGTGAAGTCTGGAGGGTGAATCAGAAGAAGCAGAATAAGGAGAAGGAGAAGGTGAAGTCTGGAGGGTGAATCAGAAGAAACAGAAGAAGGAGAAGGAGAAGGTGAAGTCTGGAGGGTGAATCAGAAGAAGTAGAAGAAGGAGAAGGAGAAGGTGAAGTCTGGGGGGTGAAGCAGAAGAAGTAGAAGAAGGAGAAGGAGAAGGTGAAGTCAGGAGGGTGAATCAGAAGAAGTAGAAGAAGGAGAAGGAGAAGGTGAAGTCAGGAGGGTGAATCAGAAGAAGCAGAAGAAGGAGAAGGAGAAGGTGAAGTCTGGAGGGCGAATCAGAAGAAACAGAAGAAGGAGAAGGAGAAGGTGAAATCTGGAGGGTGAATCAGAAGAAGCAGAAGAAGGAGTAGGAGAAGGTGAAGTCTGGAGGTTGAATCAGAAGAAGCAGAATAAGGAGAAGGAGAAGGTGAAGTCTGGAGGGTGAATCAGAAGAAGCAGAATAAGGAGAAGGAGAAGGTGAAGTCTGGAGGGTGAATCAGAAGAAGCAGAAGAAGGAGAAGGAGAAGGTGAAGTCTGGAGGGTGAATCAGAAGAGGTAGAAGAAGGAGAAGGAGAAGGTGAAGTCTGGAGGGTGAAGCAGAAGAAGGAGAAGAAGGAGAAGGAGAAGGTGAAGTCAGGAGGGTGAATCAGAAGAAGTAGAAGAAGGAGAAGGAGAAGGTGAAGCCAGGAGGGTGAATCAGAAGAAGCAGAAGAAGGAGAAGGAGAAGGTGAAGTCTGGAGGGTGAATCAGAAGAATCAGAAGAAGGAGAAGGAGAAGGTGAAGTCTGGAGGGTGAATCAGAAGAATCAGCAGAAAGAGAAGGAGAAGGTGAAGTCTGGAGGCTGAAGCAGAAGAAACAGAAGAAGGAGAAGGAGAATGTGAAGACTGGAGGGTGAATCAGAAGAAGTAGAAGAAGGAGAAGGAGAAGGTGAAGTCTGGAGGGTGAATCAGAAGAAGTAGAAGAAGGAGAAGGAGAAGGTGAAGTCTGGAGGGTGAATCAGCAGAAGCAGAAGAAGGAGAAGGAGAAGGTGATGTCTGGAGGGTGAATCAGATGATGCAGAAGAAGGAGAAGGAGAAGATGAAGTCTGGAGGGTGAATCAGAAGAAGTAGAAGAAGGAGAAGGAGAAGGTGAAGTCTGGAGGGTGAAACAGAAGAAGTAGAAGAAGGAGAAGGAGAAGGTGAAGTCTGGAGGGTGAATCAGAAGAAACAGAAGAAGGAGAAGGAGAAGGTGAAGTCTGGAGGGTGAATCAGAAGAAGTAGAAGAAGGAGAAGGAGAAGGTGAAGTCTGGAGGGTGAATCAGAAGAAGCAGAAGAAGGAAAAGGAGAAGATGAAGTCTGGAGGGTGAATCAGAAGAAGTAGAAGAAGGAGAAGGAGAAGGTGAAGTCTGGAGGGTGAATCAGAAGAAGCAGAAGAAGGAGAAGGAGAAGGTGAAGTCTGGAGGGTGAACCAGAAGAAGCAGAATAAGGAGAAGGAGAAGGTGAAGTCTGGAGGGTGAATCAGAAGAAGTAGAAGAAGGAGAAGGAGAAGGTGAAGTCTGGAGGGTGAATCAGAAGAAGTAGAAGAAGGAGAAGGAGAAGGTGAAGTCTGGAGGGTGAATCAGAAGAAGTAGAAGAAGGAGAAGGAGAAGGTGAAGTCAGGAGGGTGAATCAGAAGAAGCAGAAGAAGGAGAAGGAGAAGGTGAAGTCTGGAGGGTGAATCAGAAGAATCAGAAGAAGGAGAAGGAGAAGGTGAAGTCTGGAGGGAGAATCAGAAGAAGCAGAAGAAAGAGAAGGAGAAGGTGAAGTCTGGAGGGTGAATCAGAAGAAGTAAAAGAAGGAGAAGGAGAAGGTGAAGTCTGGAGGGTGAATCAGAAGAAGCAGAAGAAGGAGAAGGAGAAGGTGAAGTCTGGAGGGTGAATCAGAAGAAGCAGAAGAAGGAGAAGGAAAAGGTGAAGTCTGAAGGGTGAATCAGAAGAAGCAGAAGAAGGAGAAGGAGAAGGTGAAGTCTGGAGGGTGAATCAGAAGAAGCAGAATAAGGAGAAGGAGAAGGTGAAGTCTGGAGGGTGAATCAGAAGAAGCAGAAGAAGGAGAAGGAGAAGGTGAAGTCTGGAGGGTGAATCAGACGAGGTAGAAGAAGGAGAAGGAGAAGGTGAAGTCTGGAGGGTGAAGCAGAAGAAGTAGAAGAAGGAGAAGGAGAAGGTGAAGTCAGGAGGGTGAATCAGAAGAAGCAGAAGAAGGAGAAGGAGAAGGTGAAGTCTGGAGGGTGAATCAGAAGAATCAGAAGAAGGAGAAGGAGAAGATGAAGTCTGGAGGGTGAATCAGAAGAAGCAGAAGAAAGAGAAGGAGAAGGGGAAGTCTGGAGGGTGAAGCAGAAGAAACAGAAGAAGGAGAAGGAGTAGGTGAAGACTGGAGGGTGAATCAGAAGAAGTAGAAGAAGGAGAAGGAGAAGGTGAAGACTGGAGGGTGAATCAGACGAAGTAGAAGAAGGAGAAGGAGAAGGTGAAGTCTGGAGGGTGAATCAGAAGAAGTAGAAGAAGGAGAAGGAGAAGGTGAAGTCTGGAGGGTGAATCAGAAGAAGCAGAAGAAGGGGAAGGAGAAGATGAAGTCTGGAGGGTGAATCAGAAGAAGTAGAAGAAGGAGAAGGAGAAGGTGAGGTCTGGAGGGTGAATCAGAAGAAGCAGAAGAAGGAGAAGGAGAAGGTGAAGTCTGGAGGGTGAATCAGAAGAAGCAGAGGAAGGAGAAGGAGAAGGTGAAGTCTGGAGGGTGAATCAGAAGAAGCAGAAGAAGGAGAAGGAAAAGGTGAAGTCAGGAGCGTGAATCAGAAGAAGCAGAAGAAGGAGAAGGAGAAGGTGAAGTTAGGATGGTGAATCAGAAGAAGCAGAAGAAGGAGAAGGAGCAGGTGAAGTCAGGGGGGTGAAGCAGAAGAAGTAGAAGAAGGAGAAGGAGAAGGTGAAGTGAGGACGGTGAAGCAGAAGAAGCAGAAGAAGGAGAAGGAGAAGGAGAAGTCTGGAGGGTGAAGCAGAAGAAGCAGAAGAAGGAGAAGGAGAGGGTGAAGTCTGGAGGGTGAATCAGAAGAAGTAGAAGAAGGAGAAGGAGAAGGTGAAGTCAGGAGAGTGAAGCAGAAGAAGCAGAAGAAGGAGAAGGAGAAGGTGAAGTCTGGAGTGCGAAGCAGAAGAAGCAGAAGAAGGAGAAGGAGAAGGTGAAGTCTGGAGGGTGAAGCAGAAGAAGCAGAAGAAGGAGAAGGAGTAGGTGAAGTCTGGAGGGTGAATCAGAAGAAGTAGAAGAAGGAGAAGGATAAGGTGAAGTCAGGATGGTGAAGCAGAAGAAGCAGAAGAAGGAGAAGGAGAAGGTGAAGTCTGCAGGGTGAAGCAGAAGAAGTAGAAGAAGGAGAAGGAGAAGGTGAAGTCTGGAGGGTGAAGCAGAAGAAGCAGAAGAAGGAGAAGGAGAAGGTGAAGTCAGGAGGGTGGATCAGAAGAAGTAGAAGAAGGAGAAGGAGAAGGTGAAGTCTGGAGGGTGAATCAGAAGAAGCAGAAGAAGGAGAAGGAGAAGGTGAAGTCTGGAGGGCGCAGCAGAAGAAGCAGAAGAAGGAGAAAGAGAAGGTGAAGTCTGGAGGGTGAAGCAGAAGAAGCAGAAGAAGGAGAAGGAGAGGGTGAAGTCTGGAGGGTGAATCAGAAGAAGTAGAAGAAGGAGAAGGAGAAGGTGAAGTCAGGAGAGTGAAGCAGAAGAAGCAGAAGAAGGAGAAGGAGAAGGTGAAGTCTGGAGGGCGAAGCAGAAGAAGCAGAAGAAGGAGAAGGAGAAGGTGAAGTCTGGAGGGTGAAGCAGAAGAAGCAGAAGAAGGAGAAGGAGTAGGTGAAGTCTGGAGGGTGAATCAGAAGAAGTAGAAGAAGGAGAAGGAGAAGGTGAAGTCAGGAGGGTGAAGCAGAAGAAGCAGAAGAAGGAGAAGGAGAAGGTGAAGTCTGGAGGGTGAAGCAGAAGAAGCAGAAGAAGGAGAAGGAGAAGGTGAAGTCTGGAGGGTGAATCAGAAGAAGCAGAAGAAGGAGAAGGAGAAGGTGAAGTCTGGAGGGTGAATAAGAAGAAGCAGAAGAAGGAGAAGGAGAAGATGAAGTCTGGAGGGTGAATCAGAAGAAGTAGAAGAAGGAGAAGGAGAAGATGAGGTCTGGAGGGTGAATCAGAAGAAGCAGAAGAAGGAGAAGGAGAAGGTGAAGTCTGGAGGGTGAATCAGCAGAAGCAGAAGAAGGAGAAGGAGAAGGTGAAGTCTGGAGGGTGAATTAGAAGAAGCAGAAGAAGGAGAAGGAGAAGGTGAAGTCAGGAGGGTGAATCAGAAGAAGCAGAAGAAGGAGAAGGAGCAGGTGAAGTCAGGGGGGTGAAGCAGAAGAAGTAGAAGAAGGAGAAGGAGAAGGTGAAGTCAGGAGGGTGAAGCAGAAGAAGCAGAAGAAGGAGAAGGAGAAGGTGAAGTCTGGAGGGCGCAGCAGAAGAAGCAGAAGAAGGAGAAGGAGAAGGTGAAGTCTGCAGGGTGAATCAGAAGAAGTAGAAGAAGGAGAAGGAGAAGGTGAAGTCAGGAGAGTGAAGCAGAAGAAGCAGAAGAAGGAGAAGGAGAAGGTGAAGTCTGGAGGGTGAAGCAGAAGAAGCAGAAGAAGGAGAAGGAGAAGGTGAAGTCTGGAGGGCGAAGCAGAAGAAGCAGAAGAAGGAGAAGGAGAAGGTGAAGTCTGGAGGGTGAAGCAGAAGAAGCAGAAGAAGGAGAAGGAGAAGGTGAAGTCTGGAGGGTGAATCAGAAGAAGTAGAAGAAGGAGAAGGAGAAGGTGAAGTCAGGAGGGTGAATCAGAAGAAGTAGAAGAAGGAGAAGGAGAAGGTGAAGTCAGGAGGGTGAAGCAGAAGAAGCAGAAGAAGGAGAAGGAGAAGGTGAAGTCAGGAGGGTGAATCGGAAGAAGTAGAAGAAGGAGAAGGAGAAGGTGAAGTCTGGAGGGTGAATCAGAAGAAGTAGAAGAAGGAGAAGGAGAAGGTGAAGTCTGGAGGGTGAATCAGAAGAAGTAGAAGAAGGAGAAGGAGAAGGTGAAGTCTGGAGGGTGAATCAGAAGAAGCAGAAGAAGGAGAAGGAGAAGGTGACGTCTGGAGGGAGAAGCAGAAGAAGTAGAAGAAGCAGAAGGAGAAGGTGAAGTCTGGAGGGTGAATCAGAAGAAGTAGAAGAAGGAGAAGGAGAAGGTGAAGTCTGGAGGGTGAATCAGAAGAAGTAGAAGACGGAGAAGGAGAAGGTGAAGTCTGGAGGGTGAATCAGAAGAAGCAGAAGAACGAGAAGGAGAAGGTGAAGTCTGGAGGGTGAATCAGCAGAAGTAGAAGAAGGAGAAGGAGAAGGTGTAGTCTGGAGGGTGAATCAGAAGAAGTTGACGAAGGAGAAGGAGAAGGTGAAGTCTGGAGGGTGAATCAGAAGAAGCAGAAGAACGAGAAGGAGAAGGTGAAGTCTGGAGGGTGAATCAGAAGAAGTAGAAGAAGGAGAATGAGAAGGTGAAGTCTGGAGGATGAATCAGAAGAAGCAGAAGAAGGAGAAGGAGAAGGTGAAGTCTGGAGGGTGAATCAGAAGAAGCAGAAGAAGGAGAAGGAGAAGGTGAAGTCTGGAGGGAGAAACAGAAGAAGCAGAATAAGGAGAAGGAGAAGGTGAAGTCTGGAGGGTGAATCAGAAGAAGCAGAAGAAGGAGAAGGAGAAGGTGGAGTCTGGAGGGTGAATCAGAAGAAGTAGAAGAAGGAGAAGGAGAAGGTGAAGTCTGGAGGGTGAATCAGAAGAAGTAGAAGAAGGAGAAGGAGAAGGTGAAGTCTGGAGGGTGAATCAGAAGCAGTAGAAGAAGGAGAAGGAGAAGGTGAAGTCTGGAGGGTGAAGCAGAAGAAGTAGAAGAAGGAGAAGGAGAAGGTGAAGTCAGGAGGGTGAATCAGAAGAAGTAGAAGAAGGAGAAGGAGAAGGTGAAGTCAGGAGTGTGAATCAGAAGAAGCAGAAGAAGGAGAAGGAGAAGGTGAAGTCTGGAGGGTGAATCAGAAGAATCAGAAGAAGGAGAAGGAGAAGGTGAAGTCTGGAGGGTGAATCAGAAGAAGCAGAAGAAAGAGAAGTAGAAGGTGAATTCTGGAGGGTGAAGCAGAAGAAACAGAAGAAGGAGAAGGAGAAGGTGAAGACTGGAGGATGTATCAGAAGAAGTAGAAGAAGGAGAAGGAGAAGGTGAGGTCTGGAGGGTGAATCAGAAGAAGTAGAAGAAGGAGGAGAAGGTGAAGTCTGGAGGGAGAATCAGAAGAAGCAGAAGAAGGAGAAGGAGAAGGTGAAGTCTGGAGGGTGAATCAGAAGAAGCAGAAGAAGGAGAAGGAGAAGATGAAGTCTGGAGGGTGAATCAGAAGTAGTAGAAGAAGTAGAAGGAGAAGGTGAGGTCTGGAGGGTGAATCAGAAGAAGCAGAAGAAGGAGAAGGAGAAGGTGAAGTCTGGAGGGTGAATCAGAAGAAGCAGAAGAAGGAGAAGGAGAAGGTGAAGTCTGGAGGGTGAATCAGAAGAAGCAGAAGAAGGAGAAGGAGAAGGTGAAGTCAGGAGGGTGAATCAGAAGAAGCAGAAGAAGGAGAAGGAGAAGGTGAAGTTAGGAGGGTGAATCAGAAGAAGCAGAAGAAGGAGAAGGAGAAGGTGAAGTCTGGAGGGTGAATCAGAAGAAGCAGAAGAAGGAGAAGGAGAAGGTGAAGTCTGGAGGGTGAATTAGAAGAAGCAGAAGAAGGAGAAGGAGAAGGTGAAGTCAGGGGGGTGAATCAGAAGAAGCAGAAGAAGGAGAAGCAGAAGGTAAAGTTAGGAGGGTGAACCAGAAGAAGCAGAAGAAGGAGAAGGAGCAGGTGAAGTCAGGGGGGTGAAGCAGAAGAAGTAGAAGAAGGAGAAGGAGAAGGTGAAGTCAGGAGGGTGAAGCAGAAGAAGCAGAAGAAGGAGAAGGAGAAGGTGAAGTCTGGAGGGCGCAGCAGAAGAAGCAGAAGAAGGAGAAGGAGAAGGTGAAGTCTGGAGGGTGAAGCAGAAGAAGCAGAAGAAGGAGAAGGAGAAGGTGAAGTCTGGAGGGTGAATCAGAAGAAGTAGAAGAAGGAGAAGGAGAAGGTGAAGTCAGGAGAGTGAAGCAGAAGAAGCAGAAGAAGGAGAAGGAGAAGGTGAAGTCTGGAGGGTGAAGCAGAAGAAGCAGAAGAAGGAGAAGGAGAAGGTGAAGTCTGGAGGGCGAAGCAGAAGAAGCAGAAGAAGGAGAAGGGGAAGGTGAAGTCTGGAGGGTGAATCAGAAGAAGTAGAAGAAGCAGAAGGAGAAGGTGAAGTCTGGAGGGTGAATCAGAAGAAGCAGAAGAAGGAGAAGGAGAAGGTGAAGTCTGGAGGGTGAATCAGAAGAAGCAGAAGAAGGAGAAGGAGAAGGTGAAGTCTGGATGGTGAATCAGAAGAAGCAGAATAAGGAGAAGAAGAAGGTGAAGTCTGGAGGGTGAATCAGAAGAAGCAGAAGAAGGAGAAGGAGAAGGTGAAGTCTGGAGGGTGAATCGGAAGAAGTAGAAGAAGGAGAAGGAGAAGGTGAAGTCAGGACGGTGAATCAGAAGAAGTAGAAGAAGGAGAAGGAGAAGGTGAAGTCTGGAGGGTGAATCAGAAGAAGCAGAAGAATGAGAAGGAGAAGGTGAAGTCTGGAGGGTGAATCAGAAGAAGCAGAAGAAGGAGAAGGAGAAGATGAAGTCTGGAGGGTGAATCAGAAGAAGTAGAAGAAGGAGAAGGAGAAGGTGAGGTCTGGAGGGTGAATCAGAAGAAGTAGAAGAAGGAGAAGGAGAAGGTGAAGTCTGGAGGGTGAATCAGAAGAAGCAGAAGAATGAGAAGGAGAAGGTGAAGTCTGGAGGGTGAATCAGAAGAAGCAGAAGAAGGAGAAGGAGAAGATGAAGTCTGGAGGGTGAATCAGAAGAAGTAGAAGAAGGAGAAGGAGAAGGTGAGGTCTGGAGGTTGAATCAGAAGAAGCAGAAGCAGGAGAAGGAGAAGGTGAAGTCTGGAGGGTGAATCAGAAGAAGCAGAAGAAGGAGAAGGAGAAGGTGATGTCTGGAGGGTGAATCAGAAGAAGCAAAAGAAGGAGAAGGAGAAGGTGAAGTCAGGAGGGTGAATCAGAAGAAGCAGAAGAAGGAGAAGGAGAAGGTGAAGTTAGGGGGTGAATCAGAAGAAGCAGAAGAAGGAGAAGGAGCAGGTGAAGTCAGGGGGGTGAAGCAAAAGAAGTAGAAGAAGGAGAAGGAGAAGGTGAAGTCAGGACGGTGAAGCAGAAGAGGCAGAAGAAGGAGAAGGAGAAGGTGAAGTCTGGAGGGCGCAGCAGAAGAAGCAGAAGAAGGAGAAGGAGAAGGTGAAGTCTGGAGGGTGAAGCAGAAGAAGCAGAAGAAGGAGAAGGAGAAGGTGAAGTCTGGAGGGTGAATCAGAAGAAGTAGAAGAAGGAGAAGGAGAAGGTGAAGTCAGGAGAGTGAAGCAGAAGAAGCAGAAGAAGGAGAAGGAGAAGGTGAAGTCTGGAGGGTGAAGCAGAAGAAGCAGAAGAAGGAGAAGGAGAAGGTGAAGTCTGGAGGGCGAAGCAGAAGAAGCAGAAGAAGGAGAAGGAGAAGGTGAAGTCTGGAGGGTGAAGCAGAAGAAGCTGAAGAAGGAGAAGGAGAAGGTGAAGTCTGGAGGGTGAATCAGAAGAAGTAGAAGAAGGAGAAGGAGAAGGTGAAGTCAGGAGGGTGAAGCAGAAGAAGCAGAAGATGGAGAAGGAGAAGGTGAAGTCTGGAGGGTGAAACAGAAGAATCAGAAGAAGGAGAAGGAGAAGGTGAAGTCTGGAGGGTGAATCAGAAGAAGCAGAAGAAAGAGAAGGAGAAGGTGAAGTCTGGAGGGTGAAGCAGAAGAAACAGAAGAAGGAGAAGGAGAAGGTGAAGACTGAAGGGTGAATCAGAAGAAGTAGAAGAAGGAGAAGGAGAAGGTGAAGTCTGGAGGGTGAATCAGAAGAAGTAGAAGAAGGCGAAGGAGAAGGTGAAGTCTGGAGGGTGAATCAGAAGAAGCAGAAGAAGGAGAAGGAGAAGGTGAAGTCTGGAGGGTGAATCACAAGAAGCAGAAGAAGGAGAAGGAGAAGGTGAAGTCTGGAGGGTGAATCAGAAGAAGCAGAATAAGGAGAAGGAGAAGGTGAAGTCTGGAGGGTGAATCAGAAGAAGCAGAAGAAGGAGAAGGAGAAGGTGAAGTCTGGAGGGTGAATCAGAAGAAGCAGAAGAAGGAGAAGGAGAAGGTGAAGTCTGGAGGGTGAATAAGAAGAAGCAGAAGAAGGAGAAGGAGAAGATGAAGTCTGGAGGGTGAATCAGAAGAAGTAGAAGAAGGAGAAGGAGAAGATGAGGTCTGGAGGGTGAATCAGAAGAAGCAGAAGAAGGAGAAGGAGAAGGTGAAGTCTGGAGGGTGAATCAGCAGAAGCAGAAGAAGGAGAAGGAGAAGGTGAAGTCTGGAGGGTGAATTAGAAGAAGCAGAAGAAGGAGAAGGAGAAGGTGAAGTCAGGAGGGTGAATCAGAAGAAGCAGAAGAAGGAGAAGGAGCAGGTGAAGTCAGGGGGGTGAAGCAGAAGAAGTAGAAGAAGGAGAAGGAGAAGGTGAAGTCAGGAGGGTGAAGCAGAAGAAGCAGAAGAAGGAGAAGGAGAAGGTGAAGTCTGGAGGGCGCAGCAGAAGAAGCAGAAGAAGGAGAAGGAGAAGGTGAAGTCTGCAGGGTGAATCAGAAGAAGTAGAAGAAGGAGAAGGAGAAGGTGAAGTCAGGAGAGTGAAGCAGAAGAAGCAGAAGAAGGAGAAGGAGAAGGTGAAGTCTGGAGGGTGAAGCAGAAGAAGCAGAAGAAGGAGAAGGAGAAGGTGAAGTCTGGAGGGCGAAGCAGAAGAAGCAGAATAAGGAGAAGGAGAAGGTGAAGTCTGGAGGGTGAAGCAGAAGAAGCAGAAGAAGGAGAAGGAGAAGGTGAAGTCTGGAGGGTGAATCAGAAGAAGTAGAAGAAGGAGAAGGAGAAGGTGAAGTCAGGAGGGTGAATCAGAAGAAGTAGAAGAAGGAGAAGGAGAAGGTGAAGTCAGGAGGGTGAAGCAGAAGAAGCAGAAGAAGGAGAAGGAGAAGGTGAAGTCAGGAGGGTGAATCGGAAGAAGTAGAAGAAGGAGAAGGAGAAGGTGAAGTCTGGAGGGTGAATCAGAAGAAGTAGAAGAAGGAGAAGGAGAAGGTGAAGTCTGGAGGGTGAATCAGAAGAAGTAGAAGAAGGAGAAGGAGAAGGTGAAGTCTGGAGGGTGAATCAGAAGAAGCAGAAGAAGGAGAAGGAGAAGGTGACGTCTGGAGGGAGAAGCAGAAGAAGTAGAAGAAGCAGAAGGAGAAGGTGAAGTCTGGAGGGTGAATCAGAAGAAGTAGAAGAAGGAGAAGGAGAAGGTGAAGTCTGGAGGGTGAATCAGAAGAAGTAGAAGACGGAGAAGGAGAAGGTGAAGTCTGGAGGGTGAATCAGAAGAAGCAGAAGAACGAGAAGGAGAAGGTGAAGTCTGGAGGGTGAATCAGCAGAAGTAGAAGAAGGAGAAGGAGAAGGTGTAGTCTGGAGGGTGAATCAGAAGAAGTTGACGAAGGAGAAGGAGAAGGTGAAGTCTGGAGGGTGAATCAGAAGAAGCAGAAGAACGAGAAGGAGAAGGTGAAGTCTGGAGGGTGAATCAGAAGAAGTAGAAGAAGGAGAATGAGAAGGTGAAGTCTGGAGGATGAATCAGAAGAAGCAGAAGAAGGAGAAGGAGAAGGTGAAGTCTGGAGGGTGAATCAGAAGAAGCAGAAGAAGGAGAAGGAGAAGGTGAAGTCTGGAGGGAGAAACAGAAGAAGCAGAATAAGGAGAAAGAGAAGGTGAAGTCTGGAGGGTGAATCAGAAGAAGCAGAAGAAGGAGAAGGAGAAGGTGGAGTCTGGAGGGTGAATCAGAAGAAGTAGAAGAAGGAGAAGGAGAAGGTGAAGTCTGGAGGGTGAATCAGAAGAAGTAGAAGAAGGAGAAGGAGAAGGTGAAGTCTGGAGGGTGAATCAGAAGCAGTAGAAGAAGGAGAAGGAGAAGGTGAAGTCTGGAGGGTGAAGCAGAAGAAGTAGAAGAAGGAGAAGGAGAAGGTGAAGTCAGGAGGGTGAATCAGAAGAAGTAGAAGAAGGAGAAGGAGAAGGTGAAGTCAGGAGTGTGAATCAGAAGAAGCAGAAGAAGGAGAAGGAGAAGGTGAAGTCTGGAGGGTGAATCAGAAGAATCAGAAGAAGGAGAAGGAGAAGGTGAAGTCTGGAGGGTGAATCAGAAGAAGCAGAAGAAAGAGAAGTAGAAGGTGAATTCTGGAGGGTGAAGCAGAAGAAACAGAAGAAGGAGAAGGAGAAGGTGAAGACTGGAGGATGTATCAGAAGAAGTAGAAGAAGGAGAAGGAGAAGGAGAGGTCTGGAGGGTGAATCAGAAGAAGTAGAAGAAGGAGAAGGAGAAGGTGAAGTCTGGAGGGAGAATCAGAAGAAGCAGAAGAAGGAGAAGGAGAAGGTGAAGTCTGGAGGGTGAATCAGAAGAAGCAGAAGAAGGAGAAGGAGAAGATGAAGTCTGGAGGGTGAATCAGAAGTAGTAGAAGAAGTAGAAGGAGAAGGTGAGGTCTGGAGGGTGAATCAGAAGAAGCAGAAGAAGGAGAAGGAGAAGGTGAAGTCTGGAGGGTGAATCAGAAGAAGCAGAAGAAGGAGAAGGAGAAGGTGAAGTCTGGAGGGTGAATCAGAAGAAGCAGAAGAAGGAGAAGGAGAAGGTGAAGTCAGGAGGGTGAATCAGAAGAAGCAGAAGAAGGAGAAGGAGAAGGTGAAGTTAGGAGGGTGAATCAGAAGAAGCAGAAGAAGGAGAAGGAGAAGGTGAAGTCTGGAGGGTGAATCAGAAGAAGCAGAAGAAGGAGAAGGAGAAGGTGAAGTCTGGAGGGTGAATTAGAAGAAGCAGAAGAAGGAGAAGGAGAAGGTGAAGTCAGGGGGGTGAATCAGAAGAAGCAGAAGAAGGAGAAGCAGAAGGTAAAGTTAGGAGGGTGAACCAGAAGAAGCAGAAGAAGGAGAAGGAGCAGGTGAAGTCAGGGGGGTGAAGCAGAAGAAGTAGAAGAAGGAGAAGGAGAAGGTGAAGTCAGGAGGGTGAAGCAGAAGAAGCAGAAGAAGGAGAAGGAGAAGGTGAAGTCTGGAGGGCGCAGCAGAAGAAGCAGAAGAAGGAGAAGGAGAAGGTGAAGTCTGGAGGGTGAAGCAGAAGAAGCAGAAGAAGGAGAAGGAGAAGGTGAAGTCTGGAGGGTGAATCAGAAGAAGTAGAAGAAGGAGAAGGAGAAGGTGAAGTCAGGAGAGTGAAGCAGAAGAAGCAGAAGAAGGAGAAGGAGAAGGTGAAGTCTGGAGGGTGAAGCAGAAGAAGCAGAAGAAGGAGAAGGAGAAGGTGAAGTCTGGAGGGCGAAGCAGAAGAAGCAGAAGAAGGAGAAGGGGAAGGTGAAGTCTGGAGGGTGAATCAGAAGAAGTAGAAGAAGCAGAAGGAGAAGGTGAAGTCTGGAGGGTGAATCAGAAGAAGCAGAAGAAGGAGAAGGAGAAGGTGAAGTCTGGAGGGTGAATCAGAAGAAGCAGAAGAAGGAGAAGGAGAAGGTGAAGTCTGGATGGTGAATCAGAAGAAGCAGAATAAGGAGAAGAAGAAGGTGAAGTCTGGAGGGTGAATCAGAAGCAGCAGAAGAAGGAGAAGGAGAAGGTGAAGTCTGGAGGGTGAATCAGAAGAAGTAGAAGAAGGAGAAGGAGAAGGTGAAGTCAGGACGGTGAATCAGAAGAAGTAGAAGAAGGAGAAGGAGAAGGTGAAGTCTGGAGGGTGAATCAGAAGAAGCAGAAGAATGAGAAGGAGAAGGTGAAGTCTGGAGGGTGAATCAGAAGAAGCAGAAGAAGGAGAAGGAGAAGATGAAGTCTGGAGGGTGAATCAGAAGAAGTAGAAGAAGGAGAAGGAGAAGGTGAGGTCTGGAGGGTGAATCAGAAGAAGTAGAAGAAGGAGAAGGAGAAGGTGAAGTCTGGAGGGTGAATCAGAAGAAGCAGAAGAATGAGAAGGAGAAGGTAAAGTCTGGAGGGTGAATCAGAAGAAGCAGAAGAAGGAGAAGGAGAAGATGAAGTCTGGAGGGTGAATCAGAAGAAGTAGAAGAAGGAGAAGGAGAAGGTGAGGTCTGGAGGTTGAATCAGAAGAAGCAGAAGCAGGAGAAGGAGAAGGTGAAGTCTGGAGGGTGAATCAGAAGAAGCAGAAGAAGGAGAAGGAGAAGGTGATGTCTGGAGGGTGAATCAGAAGAAGCAAAAGAAGGAGAAGGAGAAGGTGAAGTCAGGAGGGTGAATCAGAAGAAGCAGAAGAAGGAGAAGGAGAAGGTGAAGTTAGGGGGTGAATCAGAAGAAGCAGAAGAAGGAGAAGGAGCAGGTGAAGTCAGGGGGGTGAAGCAGAAGAAGTAGAAGAAGGAGAAGGAGAAGGTGAAGTCAGGACGGTGAAGCAGAAGAGGCAGAAGAAGGAGAAGGAGAAGGTGAAGTCTGGAGGGCGCAGCAGAAGAAGCAGAAGAAGGAGAAGGAGAAGGTGAAGTCTGGAGGGTGAAGCAGAAGAAGCAGAAGAAGGAGAAGGAGAAGGTGAAGTCTGGAGGGTGAATCAGAAGAAGTAGAAGAAGGAGAAGGAGAAGGTGAAGTCAGGAGAGTGAAGCAGAAGAAGCAGAAGAAGGAGAAGGAGAAGGTGAAGTCAGGAGGGTGAATCAGAAGAAGCAGAAGAAGGAGAAGGAGAAGGTGAAGTTAGGGGGTGAATCAGAAGAAGCAGAAGAAGGAGAAGGAGCAGGTGAAGTCAGGGGGGTGAAGCAAAAGAAGTAGAAGAAGGAGAAGGAGAAGGTGAAGTCAGGACGGTGAAGCAGAAGAGGCAGAAGAAGGAGAAGGAGAAGGTGAAGTCTGGAGGGCGCAGCAGAAGAAGCAGAAGAAGGAGAAGGAGAAGGTGAAGTCTGGAGGGTGAAGCAGAAGAAGCAGAAGAAGGAGAAGGAGAAGGTGAAGTCTGGAGGGTGAATCAGAAGAAGTAGAAGAAGGAGAAGGAGAAGGTGAAGTCAGGAGAGTGAAGCAGAAGAAGCAGAAGAAGGAGAAGGAGAAGGTGAAGTCTGGAGGGTGAAGCAGAAGAAGCAGAAGAAGGAGAAGGAGAAGGTGAAGTCTGGAGGGCGAAGCAGAAGAAGCAGAAGAAGGAGAAGGAGAAGGTGAAGTCTGGAGGGTGAAGCAGAAGAAGCTGAAGAAGGAGAAGGAGAAGGTGAAGTCTGGAGGGTGAATCAGAAGAAGTAGAAGAAGGAGAAGGAGAAGGTGAAGTCAGGAGGGTGAAGCAGAAGAAGCAGAAGATGGAGAAGGAGAAGGTGAAGTCTGGAGGGTGAAACAGAAGAATCAGAAGAAGGAGAAGGAGAAGGTGAAGTCTGGAGGGTGAATCAGAAGAAGCAGAAGAAAGAGAAGGAGAAGGTGAAGTCTGGAGGGTGAAGCAGAAGAAACAGAAGAAGGAGAAGGAGAAGGTGAAGACTGAAGGGTGAATCAGAAGAAGTAGAAGAAGGAGAAGGAGAAGGTGAAGTCTGGAGGGTGAATCAGAAGAAGTAGAAGAAGGTGAAGGAGAAGGTGAAGTCTGGAGGGTGAATCAGAAGAAGCAGAAGAAGGAGAAGGAGAAGGTGAAGTCTGGAGGGTGAATCACAAGAAGCAGAAGAAGGAGAAGGAGAAGGTGAAGTCTGGAGGGTGAATCAGAAGAAGCAGAATAAGGAGAAGGAGAAGGTGAAGTCTGGAGGGTGAATCAGAAGAAGCAGAAGAAGGAGAAGGAGAAGGTGAAGTCTGGAGGGTGAATCAGAAGAAGCAGAAGAAGGAGAAGGAGAAGGTGAAGTCTGGAGGGTGAATAAGAAGAAGCAGAAGAAGGAGAAGGAGAAGATGAAGTCTGGAGGGTGAATCAGAAGAAGTAGAAGAAGGAGAAGGAGAAGATGAGGTCTGGAGGGTGAATCAGAAGAAGCAGAAGAAGGAGAAGGAGAAGGTGAAGTCTGGAGGGTGAATCAGCAGAAGCAGAAGAAGGAGAAGGAGAAGGTGAAGTCTGGAGGGTGAATTAGAAGAAGCAGAAGAAGGAGAAGGAGAAGGTGAAGTCAGGAGGGTGAATCAGAAGAAGCAGAAGAAGGAGAAGGAGCAGGTGAAGTCAGGGGGGTGAAGCAGAAGAAGTAGAAGAAGGAGAAGGAGAAGGTGAAGTCAGGAGGGTGAAGCAGAAGAAGCAGAAGAAGGAGAAGGAGAAGGTGAAGTCTGGAGGGCGCAGCAGAAGAAGCAGAAGAAGGAGAAGGAGAAGGTGAAGTCTGCAGGGTGAATCAGAAGAAGTAGAAGAAGGAGAAGGAGAAGGTGAAGTCAGGAGAGTGAAGCAGAAGAAGCAGAAGAAGGAGAAGGAGAAGGTGAAGTCTGGAGGGTGAAGCAGAAGAAGCAGAAGAAGGAGAAGGAGAAGGTGAAGTCTGGAGGGCGAAGCAGAAGAAGCAGAAGAAGGAGAAGGAGAAGGTGAAGTCTGGAGGGTGAAGCAGAAGAAGCAGAAGAAGGAGAAGGAGAAGGTGAAGTCTGGAGGGTGAATCAGAAGAAGTAGAAGAAGGAGAAGGAGAAGGTGAAGTCAGGAGGGTGAATCAGAAGAAGTAGAAGAAGGAGAAGGAGAAGGTGAAGTCAGGAGGGTGAAGCAGAAGAAGCAGAAGAAGGAGAAGGAGAAGGTGAAGTCAGGAGGGTGAATCGGAAGAAGTAGAAGAAGGAGAAGGAGAAGGTGAAGTCTGGAGGGTGAATCAGAAGAAGTAGAAGAAGGAGAAGGAGAAGGTGAAGTCTGGAGGGTGAATCAGAAGAAGTAGAAGAAGGAGAAGGAGAAGGTGAAGTCTGGAGGGTGAATCAGAAGAAGCAGAAGAAGGAGAAGGAGAAGGTGACGTCTGGAGGGAGAAGCAGAAGAAGTAGAAGAAGCAGAAGGAGAAGGTGAAGTCTGGAGGGTGAATCAGAAGAAGTAGAAGAAGGAGAAGGAGAAGGTGAAGTCTGGAGGGTGAATCAGAAGAAGTAGAAGACGGAGAAGGAGAAGGTGAAGTCTGGAGGGTGAATCAGAAGAAGCAGAAGAACGAGAAGGAGAAGGTGAAGTCTGGAGGGTGAATCAGCAGAAGTAGAAGAAGGAGAAGGAGAAGGTGTAGTCTGGAGGGTGAATCAGAAGAAGTTGACGAAGGAGAAGGAGAAGGTGAAGTCTGGAGGGTGAATCAGAAGAAGCAGAAGAACGAGAAGGAGAAGGTGAAGTCTGGAGGGTGAATCAGAAGAAGTAGAAGAAGGAGAATGAGAAGGTGAAGTCTGGAGGATGAATCAGAAGAAGCAGAAGAAGGAGAAGGAGAAGGTGAAGTCTGGAGGGTGAATCAGAAGAAGCAGAAGAAGGAGAAGGAGAAGGTGAAGTCTGGAGGGAGAAACAGAAGAAGCAGAATAAGGAGAAAGAGAAGGTGAAGTCTGGAGGGTGAATCAGAAGAAGCAGAAGAAGGAGAAGGAGAAGGTGGAGTCTGGAGGGTGAATCAGAAGAAGTAGAAGAAGGAGAAGGAGAAGGTGAAGTCTGGAGGGTGAATCAGAAGAAGTAGAAGAAGGAGAAGGAGAAGGTGAAGTCTGGAGGGTGAATCAGAAGCAGTAGAAGAAGGAGAAGGAGAAGGTGAAGTCTGGAGGGTGAAGCAGAAGAAGTAGAAGAAGGAGAAGGAGAAGGTGAAGTCAGGAGGGTGAATCAGAAGAAGTAGAAGAAGGAGAAGGAGAAGGTGAAGTCAGGAGTGTGAATCAGAAGAAGCAGAAGAAGGAGAAGGAGAAGGTGAAGTCTGGAGGGTGAATCAGAAGAATCAGAAGAAGGAGAAGGAGAAGGTGAAGTCTGGAGGGTGAATCAGAAGAAGCAGAAGAAAGAGAAGTAGAAGGTGAATTCTGGAGGGTGAAGCAGAAGAAACAGAAGAAGGAGAAGGAGAAGGTGAAGACTGGAGGATGTATCAGAAGAAGTAGAAGAAGGAGAAGGAGAAGGAGAGGTCTGGAGGGTGAATCAGAAGAAGTAGAAGAAGGAGAAGGAGAAGGTGAAGTCTGGAGGGAGAATCAGAAGAAGCAGAAGAAGGAGAAGGAGAAGGTGAAGTCTGGAGGGTGAATCAGAAGAAGCAGAAGAAGGAGAAGGAGAAGATGAAGTCTGGAGGGTGAATCAGAAGTAGTAGAAGAAGTAGAAGGAGAAGGTGAGGTCTGGAGGGTGAATCAGAAGAAGCAGAAGAAGGAGAAGGAGAAGGTGAAGTCTGGAGGGTGAATCAGAAGAAGCAGAAGAAGGAGAAGGAGAAGGTGAAGTCTGGAGGGTGAATCAGAAGAAGCAGAAGAAGGAGAAGGAGAAGGTGAAGTCAGGAGGGTGAATCAGAAGAAGCAGAAGAAGGAGAAGGAGAAGGTGAAGTTAGGAGGGTGAATCAGAAGAAGCAGAAGAAGGAGAAGGAGAAGGTGAAGTCTGGAGGGTGAATCAGAAGAAGCAGAAGAAGGAGAAGGAGAAGGTGAAGTCTGGAGGGTGAATTAGAAGAAGCAGAAGAAGGAGAAGGAGAAGGTGAAGTCAGGGGGGTGAATCAGAAGAAGCAGAAGAAGGAGAAGCAGAAGGTAAAGTTAGGAGGGTGAACCAGAAGAAGCAGAAGAAGGAGAAGGAGCAGGTGAAGTCAGGGGGGTGAAGCAGAAGAAGTAGAAGAAGGAGAAGGAGAAGGTGAAGTCAGGAGGGTGAAGCAGAAGAAGCAGAAGAAGGAGAAGGAGAAGGTGAAGTCTGGAGGGCGCAGCAGAAGAAGCAGAAGAAGGAGAAGGAGAAGGTGAAGTCTGGAGGGTGAAGCAGAAGAAGCAGAAGAAGGAGAAGGAGAAGGTGAAGTCTGGAGGGTGAATCAGAAGAAGTAGAAGAAGGAGAAGGAGAAGGTGAAGTCAGGAGAGTGAAGCAGAAGAAGCAGAAGAAGGAGAAGGAGAAGGTGAAGTCTGGAGGGTGAAGCAGAAGAAGCAGAAGAAGGAGAAGGAGAAGGTGAAGTCTGGAGGGCGAAGCAGAAGAAGCAGAAGAAGGAGAAGGGGAAGGTGAAGTCTGGAGGGTGAATCAGAAGAAGTAGAAGAAGCAGAAGGAGAAGGTGAAGTCTGGAGGGTGAATCAGAAGAAGCAGAAGAAGGAGAAGGAGAAGGTGAAGTCTGGAGGGTGAATCAGAAGAAGCAGAAGAAGGAGAAGGAGAAGGTGAAGTCTGGATGGTGAATCAGAAGAAGCAGAATAAGGAGAAGAAGAAGGTGAAGTCTGGAGGGTGAATCAGAAGCAGCAGAAGAAGGAGAAGGAGAAGGTGAAGTCTGGAGGGTGAATCAGAAGAAGTAGAAGAAGGAGAAGGAGAAGGTGAAGTCAGGACGGTGAATCAGAAGAAGTAGAAGAAGGAGAAGGAGAAGGTGAAGTCTGGAGGGTGAATCAGAAGAAGCAGAAGAATGAGAAGGAGAAGGTGAAGTCTGGAGGGTGAATCAGAAGAAGCAGAAGAAGGAGAAGGAGAAGATGAAGTCTGGAGGGTGAATCAGAAGAAGTAGAAGAAGGAGAAGGAGAAGGTGAGGTCTGGAGGGTGAATCAGAAGAAGTAGAAGAAGGAGAAGGAGAAGGTGAAGTCTGGAGGGTGAATCAGAAGAAGCAGAAGAATGAGAAGGAGAAGGTAAAGTCTGGAGGGTGAATCAGAAGAAGCAGAAGAAGGAGAAGGAGAAGATGAAGTCTGGAGGGTGAATCAGAAGAAGTAGAAGAAGGAGAAGGAGAAGGTGAGGTCTGGAGGTTGAATCAGAAGAAGCAGAAGCAGGAGAAGGAGAAGGTGAAGTCTGGAGGGTGAATCAGAAGAAGCAGAAGAAGGAGAAGGAGAAGGTGATGTCTGGAGGGTGAATCAGAAGAAGCAAAAGAAGGAGAAGGAGAAGGTGAAGTCAGGAGGGTGAATCAGAAGAAGCAGAAGAAGGAGAAGGAGAAGGTGAAGTTAGGGGGTGAATCAGAAGAAGCAGAAGAAGGAGAAGGAGCAGGTGAAGTCAGGGGGGTGAAGCAGAAGAAGTAGAAGAAGGAGAAGGAGAAGGTGAAGTCAGGACGGTGAAGCAGAAGAGGCAGAAGAAGGAGAAGGAGAAGGTGAAGTCTGGAGGGCGCAGCAGAAGAAGCAGAAGAAGGAGAAGGAGAAGGTGAAGTCTGGAGGGTGAAGCAGAAGAAGCAGAAGAAGGAGAAGGAGAAGGTGAAGTCTGGAGGGTGAATCAGAAGAAGTAGAAGAAGGAGAAGGAGAAGGTGAAGTCAGGAGAGTGAAGCAGAAGAAGCAGAAGAAGGAGAAGGAGAAGGTGAAGTCTGGAGGGTGAAGCAGAAGAAGCAGAAGAAGGAGAAGGAGAAGGTGAAGTCTGGAGGGCGAAGCAGAAGAAGCAGAAGAAGGAGAAGGAGAAGGTGAAGTCTGGAGGGTGAAGCAGAAGAAGCTGAAGAAGGAGAAGGAGAAGGTGAAGTCTGGAGGGTGAATCAGAAGAAGTAGAAGAAGGAGAAGGAGAAGGTGAAGTCAGGAGGGTGAAGCAGAAGAAGCAGAAGATGGAGAAGGAGAAGGTGAAGTCTGGAGGGTGAAACAGAAGAATCAGAAGAAGGAGAAGGAGAAGGTGAAGTCTGGAGGGTGAATCAGAAGAAGCAGAAGAAAGAGAAGGAGAAGGTGAAGTCTGGAGGGTGAAGCAGAAGAAACAGAAGAAGGAGAAGGAGAAGGTGAAGACTGAAGGGTGAATCAGAAGAAGTAGAAGAAGGAGAAGGAGAAGGTGAAGTCTGGAGGGTGAATCAGAAGAAGTAGAAGAAGGCGAAGGAGAAGGTGAAGTCTGGAGGGTGAATCAGAAGAAGCAGAAGAAGGAGAAGGAGAAGGTGAAGTCTGGAGGGTGAATCACAAGAAGCAGAAGAAGGAGAAGGAGAAGGTGAAGTCTGGAGGGTGAATCAGAAGAAGCAGAATAAGGAGAAGGAGAAGGTGAAGTCTGGAGGGTGAATCAGAAGAAGCAGAAGAAGGAGAAGGAGAAGGTGAAGTCTGGAGGGTGAATCAGAAGAAGTAGAAGAAGGAGAAGGAGAAGGCGAAGTCTGGAGGGTGAATCAGAAGAAGTAGAAGAAGGAGAAGGAGAAGGTGTAGACTGGAGGGTGAATCAGAAGAAGCAGAAGAAGGAGAAGGAGAAGGTGAAGTCTGGAGGGTGAATCAGAAGAAGCAGAAGAAGGAGAAGGAGACGATGAAGTCTGGAGGGTGAATCACAAGAAGTAGAAGAAGGAGAAGGAGAAGGTGAAGTCTGGAGGGTGAATCAGAAGAAGCAGAAGAAGGAGAAGGAGACGGTGAAGTCTGGAGGGTGAATCAGAAGAAGCAGAAGAAGGAGAAGGAGAAGGTGAAGTCTGGAGGGTGAATCAGAAGAAGCAGAATAAGGAGAAGGAGAAGGTGAAGTCTGGAGGGTGAATCAGAAGAAGCAGAAGAAGTACAAGGAGAAGGTGAAGTCTGGAGGGTGAATCAGAAGAAGTAGAAGAAGGAGAAGGAGAAGGTGAAGTCTGGAGGGTGAAGCAGAAGAAGTAGAAGAAGGAGAAGGAGAAGGTGAAGTCAGGAGGGTGAATCAGAAGAAGTAGAAGAAGGAGAAGGAGAAGGTGAAGTCAGGAGGGTGATTCAGAAGAAGCAGAAGAAGGAGAAGGAGAAGGTGAAGTCTGGAGGGTGAATCAGAAGAATCAGAAGAAGGAGAAGGAGAAGGTGAAGTCTGGAGGGTGAATCAGAAGAAGCAGAAGAAAGAGAAGGAGAAGGTGAAGTCTGGAGGGTGAAGCAGAAGAAACAGAAGAAGGAGAAGGAGAAGGTGAAGACTGAAGGGTGAATCAGAAGAAGTAGAAGAAGGAGAAGGAGAAGGTGAGGTCTGGAGGGTGAATCAGAAGAAGTAGAAGAAGGAGAAGGAGAAGGTGAAGTCTGGAGGGTGAATCAGAAGAAGCAGAAGAAGGAGAAGGAGAAGGTGAAGTCTGGAGGGTGAATCAGAAGAAGCATAAGAAGGAGAAGGAGAAGATGAAGTCTGGAGGGTGAATCAGAAGAAGTAGAAGAAGGAGAAGGAGAAGGTGAGGTCTGGAGGGTGAATCAGAAGAAACAGAAGAAGGAGAAGGAGAAGGTGAAGTCTGGAGGGTGAATCAGAAGAAGCAGAAAAAGGAGAAGGAGAAGGTGATGTCTGGAGGGTGAATCAGAAGAAGCAAAAGAAGGAGAAGGAGAAGGTGAAGTCAGGAGGGTGAATCAGAAGAAGCAGAAGAAGGAGAAGGAGAAGGTGAAGTTAGGAGGGTGAATCAGAAGAAGCAGAAGAAGGAAAAGGAGAAGGTGAAGTCTGGAGGGCGAAGCAGAAGAAGCAGAAGAAGGAGAAGGAGAAGGTGAAGTCTGGAGGGTGAAGCAGAAGAAGCAGAAGAAGGAGAAGGAGAAGGTGAAGTCTGGAGGGTGAATCAGAAGAAGTAGAAGAAGGAGAAGGAGAAGGTGAAGTCAGGAGGGTGAATCAGAAGAAGTAGAAGAAGGAGAAGGAGAAGGTGAAGTCAGGAGGGTGAAGCAGAAGAAGCAGAAGAAGGAGAAGGAGAAGGTGAAGTCAGGAGGGTGAATCGGAAGAAGTAGAAGAAGGAGAAGGAGAAGGTGAAGTCTGGAGGGTGAATCAGAAGAAGTAGAAGAAGGAGAAGGAGAAGGTGAAGTCTGGAGGGTGAATCAGAAGAAGTAGAAGAAGGAGAAGGAGAAGGTGAAGTCTGGAGGGTGAATCAGAAGAAGCAGAAGAAGGAGAAGGAGAAGGTGACGTCTGGAGGGAGAAGCAGAAGAAGTAGAAGAAGCAGAAGGAGAAGGTGAAGTCTGGAGGGTGAATCAGAAGAAGTAGAAGAAGGAGAAGGAGAAGGTGAAGTCTGGAGGGTGAATCAGAAGAAGTAGAAGACGGAGAAGGAGAAGGTGAAGTCTGGAGGGTGAATCAGAAGAAGCAGAAGAACGAGAAGGAGAAGGTGAAGTCTGGAGGGTGAATCAGCAGAAGTAGAAGAAGGAGAAGGAGAAGGTGTAGTCTGGAGGGTGAATCAGAAGAAGTTGACGAAGGAGAAGGAGAAGGTGAAGTCTGGAGGGTGAATCAGAAGAAGCAGAAGAACGAGAAGGAGAAGGTGAAGTCTGGAGGGTGAATCAGAAGAAGTAGAAGAAGGAGAATGAGAAGGTGAAGTCTGGAGGATGAATCAGAAGAAGCAGAAGAAGGAGAAGGAGAAGGTGAAGTCTGGAGGGTGAATCAGAAGAAGCAGAAGAAGGAGAAGGAGAAGGTGAAGTCTGGAGGGAGAAACAGAAGAAGCAGAATAAGGAGAAGGAGAAGGTGAAGTCTGGAGGGTGAATCAGAAGAAGCAGAAGAAGGAGAAGGAGAAGGTGGAGTCTGGAGGGTGAATCAGAAGAAGTAGAAGAAGGAGAAGGAGAAGGTGAAGTCTGGAGGGTGAATCAGAAGAAGTAGAAGAAGGAGAAGGAGAAGGTGAAGTCTGGAGGGTGAATCAGAAGCAGTAGAAGAAGGAGAAGGAGAAGGTGAAGTCTGGAGGGTGAAGCAGAAGAAGTAGAAGAAGGAGAAGGAGAAGGTGAAGTCAGGAGGGTGAATCAGAAGAAGTAGAAGAAGGAGAAGGAGAAGGTGAAGTCAGGAGTGTGAATCAGAAGAAGCAGAAGAAGGAGAAGGAGAAGGTGAAGTCTGGAGGGTGAATCAGAAGAATCAGAAGAAGGAGAAGGAGAAGGTGAAGTCTGGAGGGTGAATCAGAAGAAGCAGAAGAAAGAGAAGTAGAAGGTGAATTCTGGAGGGTGAAGCAGAAGAAACAGAAGAAGGAGAAGGAGAAGGTGAAGACTGGAGGATGTATGAGAAGAAGTAGAAGAAGGAGAAGGAGAAGGTGAGGTCTGGAGGGTGAATCAGAAGAAGTAGAAGAAGGAGAAGGAGAAGGTGAAGTCTGGAGGGAGAATCAGAAGAAGCAGAAGAAGGAGAAGGAGAAGGTGAAGTCTGGAGGGTGAATCAGAAGAAGCAGAAGAAGGAGAAGGAGAAGATGAAGTCTGGAGGGTGAATCAGAAGTAGTAGAAGAAGTAGAAGGAGAAGGTGAGGTCTGGAGGGTGAATCAGAAGAAGCAGAAGAAGGAGAAGGAGAAGTAGAAGGTGAAGTCTGGAGGGTGAATCAGAAGAAGCAGAAGAAGGAGAAGGAGAAGGTGAAGTCTGGAGGGTGAATCAGAAGAAGCAGAAGAAGGAGAAGGAGAAGGTGAAGTCAGGAGGGTGAATCAGAAGAAGCAGAAGAAGGAGAAGGAGAAGGTGAAGTTAGGAGGGTGAATCAGAAGAAGCAGAAGAAGGAGAAGGAGAAGGTGAAGTCTGGAGGGTGAATCAGAAGAAGCAGAAGAAGGAGAAGGAGAAGGTGAAGTCTGGAGGGTGAATTAGAAGAAGCAGAAGAAGGAGAAGGAGAAGGTGAAGTCAGGGGGGTGAATCAGAAGAAGCAGAAGAAGGAGAAGCAGAAGGTAAAGTTAGGAGGGTGAACCAGAAGAAGCAGAAGAAGGAGAAGGAGCAGGTGAAGTCAGGGGGGTGAAGCAGAAGAAGTAGAAGAAGGAGAAGGAGAAGGTGAAGTCAGGAGGGTGAAGCAGAAGAAGCAGAAGAAGGAGAAGGAGAAGGTGAAGTCTGGAGGGCGCAGCAGAAGAAGCAGAAGAAGGAGAAGGAGAAGGTGAAGTCTGGAGGGTGAAGCAGAAGAAGCAGAAGAAGGAGAAGGAGAAGGTGAAGTCTGGAGGGTGAATCAGAAGAAGTAGAAGAAGGAGAAGGAGAAGGTGAAGTCAGGAGAGTGAAGCAGAAGAAGCAGAAGAAGGAGAAGGAGAAGGTGAAGTCTGGAGGGTGAAGCAGAAGAAGCAGAAGAAGGAGAAGGAGAAGGTGAAGTCTGGAGGGCGAAGCAGAAGAAGCAGAAGAAGGAGAAGGGGAAGGTGAAGTCTGGAGGGTGAATCAGAAGAAGTAGAAGAAGCAGAAGGAGAAGGTGAAGTCTGGAGGGTGAATCAGAAGAAGCAGAAGAAGGAGAAGGAGAAGGTGAAGTCTGGAGGGTGAATCAGAAGAAGCAGAAGAAGGAGAAGGAGAAGGTGAAGTCTGGATGGTGAATCAGAAGAAGCAGAATAAGGAGAAGAAGAAGGTGAAGTCTGGAGGGTGAATCAGAAGCAGCAGAAGAAGGAGAAGGAGAAGGTGAAGTCTGGAGGGTGAATCAGAAGAAGTAGAAGAAGGAGAAGGAGAAGGTGAAGTCAGGACGGTGAATCAGAAGAAGTAGAAGAAGGAGAAGGAGAAGGTGAAGTCTGGAGGGTGAATCAGAAGAAGCAGAAGAATGAGAAGGAGAAGGTGAAGTCTGGAGGGTGAATCAGAAGAAGCAGAAGAAGGAGAAGGAGAAGATGAAGTCTGGAGGGTGAATCAGAAGAAGTAGAAGAAGGAGAAGGAGAAGGTGAGGTCTGGAGGGTGAATCAGAAGAAGTAGAAGAAGGAGAAGGAGAAGGTGAAGTCTGGAGGGTGAATCAGAAGAAGCAGAAGAATGAGAAGGAGAAGGTGAAGTCTGGAGGGTGAATCAGAAGAAGCAGAAGAAGGAGAAGGAGAAGATGAAGTCTGGAGGGTGAATCAGAAGAAGTAGAAGAAGGAGAAGGAGAAGGTGAGGTCTGGAGGTTGAATCAGAAGAAGCAGAAGCAGGAGAAGGAGAAGGTGAAGTCTGGAGGGTGAATCAGAAGAAGCAGAAGAAGGAGAAGGAGAAGGTGATGTCTGGAGGGTGAATCAGAAGAAGCAAAAGAAGGAGAAGGAGAAGGTGAAGTCAGGAGGGTGAATCAGAAGAAGCAGAAGAAGGAGAAGGAGAAGGTGAAGTTAGGGGGTGAATCAGAAGAAGCAGAAGAAGGAGAAGGAGCAGGTGAAGTCAGGGGGGTGAAGCAGAAGAAGTAGAAGAAGGAGAAGGAGAAGGTGAAGTCAGGACGGTGAAGCAGAAGAGGCAGAAGAAGGAGAAGGAGAAGGTGAAGTCTGGAGGGCGCAGCAGAAGAAGCAGAAAAAGGAGAAGGAGAAGGTGAAGTCTGGAGGGTGAAGCAGAAGAAGCAGAAGAAGGAGAAGGAGAAGGTGAAGTCTGGAGGGTGAATCAGAAGAAGTAGAAGAAGGAGAAGGAGAAGGTGAAGTCAGGAGAGTGAAGCAGAAGAAGCAGAAGAAGGAGAAGGAGAAGGTGAAGTCTGGAGGGTGAAGCAGAAGAAGCAGAAGAAGGAGAAGGAGAAGGTGAAGTCTGGAGGGCGAAGCAGAAGAAGCAGAAGAAGGAGAAGGAGAAGGTGAAGTCTGGACGGTGAAGCAGGAGAAGCTGAAGAAGGAGAAGGAGAAGGTGAAGTCTGGAGGGTGAATCAGAAGAAGTAGAAGAAGGAGAAGGAGAAGGTGAAGTCAGGAGGGTGAAGCAGAAGAAGCAGAAGATGGAGAAGGAGAAGGTGAAGTCTGGAGGGTGAAACAGAAGAATCAGAAGAAGGAGAAGGAGAAGGTGAAGTCTGGAGGGTGAATCAGAAGAAGCAGAAGAAAGAGAAGGAGAAGGTGAAGTCTGGAGGGTGAAGCAGAAGAAACAGAAGAAGGAGAAGGAGAAGGTGAAGACTGAAGGGTGAATCAGAAGAAGTAGAAGAAGGAGAAGGAGAAGGTGAAGTCTGGAGGGTGAATCAGAAGAAGTAGAAGAAGGCGAAGGAGAAGGTGAAGTCTGGAGGGTGAATCAGAAGAAGCAGAAGAAGGAGAAGGAGAAGGTGAAGTCTGGAGGGTGAATCACAAGAAGCAGAAGAAGGAGAAGGAGAAGGTGAAGTCTGGAGGGTGAATCAGAAGAAGCAGAATAAGGAGAAGGAGAAGGTGAAGTCTGGAGGGTGAATCAGAAGAAGCAGAAGAAGGAGAAGGAGAAGGTGAAGTCTGGAGGGTGAATCAGAAGAAGTAGAAGAAGGAGAAGGAGAAGGCGAAGTCTGGAGGGTGAATCAGAAGAAGTAGAAGAAGGAGAAGGAGAAGGTGTAGACTGGAGGGTGAATCAGAAGAAGCAGAAGAAGGAGAAGGAGAAGGTGAAGTCTGGAGGGTGAATCAGAAGAAGCAGAAGAAGGAGAAGGAGACGATGAAGTCTGGAGGGTGAATCACAAGAAGTAGAAGAAGGAGAAGGAGAAGGTGAAGTCTGGAGGGTGAATCAGAAGAAGCAGAAGAAGGAGAAGGAGACGGTGAAGTCTGGAGGGTGAATCAGAAGAAGCAGAAGAAGGAGAAGGAGAAGGTGAAGTCTGGAGGGTGAATCAGAAGAAGCAGAATAAGGAGAAGGAGAAGGTGAAGTCTGGAGGGTGAATCAGAAGAAGCAGAAGAAGTACAAGGAGAAGGTGAAGTCTGGAGGGTGAATCAGAAGAAGTAGAAGAAGGAGAAGGAGAAGGTGAAGTCTGGAGGGTGAAGCAGAAGAAGTAGAAGAAGGAGAAGGAGAAGGTGAAGTCAGGAGGGTGAATCAGAAGAAGTAGAAGAAGGAGAAGGAGAAGGTGAAGTCAGGAGGGTGATTCAGAAGAAGCAGAAGAAGGAGAAGGAGAAGGTGAAGTCTGGAGGGTGAATCAGAAGAATCAGAAGAAGGAGAAGGAGAAGGTGAAGTCTGGAGGGTGAATCAGAAGAAGCAGAAGAAAGAGAAGGAGAAGGTGAAGTCTGGAGGGTGAAGCAGAAGAAACAGAAGAAGGAGAAGGAGAAGGTGAAGACTGAAGGGTGAATCAGAAGAAGTAGAAGAAGGAGAAGGAGAAGGTGAGGTCTGGAGGGTGAATCAGAAGAAGTAGAAGAAGGAGAAGGAGAAGGTGAAGTCTGGAGGGTGAATCAGAAGAAGCAGAAGAAGGAGAAGGAGAAGGTGAAGTCTGGAGGGTGAATCAGAAGAAGCATAAGAAGGAGAAGGAGAAGATGAAGTCTGGAGGGTGAATCAGAAGAAGTAGAAGAAGGAGAAGGAGAAGGTGAGGTCTGGAGGGTGAATCAGAAGAAACAGAAGAAGGAGAAGGAGAAGGTGAAGTCTGGAGGGTGAATCAGAAGAAGCAGAAGAAGGAGAAGGAGAAGGTGATGTCTGGAGGGTGAATCAGAAGAAGCAAAAGAAGGAGAAGGAGAAGGTGAAGTCAGGAGGGTGAATCAGAAGAAGCAGAAGAAGGAGAAGGAGAAGGTGAAGTTAGGAGGGTGAATCAGAAGAAGCAGAAGAAGGAGAAGGAGAAGGTGAAGTCAGGGGGGTGAAGCAGAAGAAGTAGAAGAAGGAGAAGGAGAAGGTGAAGTCAGGACGGTGAAGCAGAAGAGGCAGAAGAAGGAGAAGGAGAAGGTGAAGTCTGGAGGGCGCAGCAGAAGAAGCAGAAAAAGGAGAAGGAGAAGGTGAAGTCTGGAGGGTGAAGCAGAAGAAGCAGAAGAAGGAGAAGGAGAAGGTGAAGTCTGGAGGGCGAAGCAGAAGAAGCAGAAGAAGGAGAAGGAGAAGGTGAAGTCTGGAGGGTGAAGCAGAAGAAGCTGAAGAAGGAGAAGGAGAAGGTGAAGTCTGGAGGGTGAATCAGAAGAAGTAGAAGAAGGAGAAGGAGAAGGTGAAGTCAGGAGGGTGAAGCAGAAGAAGCAGAAGATGGAGAAGGAGAAGGTGAAGTCTGGAGGGTGAAACAGAAGAATCAGAAGAAGGAGAAGGAGAAGGTGAAGTCTGGAGGGTGAATCAGAAGAAGCAGAAGAAAGAGAAGGAGAAGGTGAAGTCTGGAGGGTGAAGCAGAAGAAACAGAAGAAGGAGAAGGAGAAGGTGAAGACTGAAGGGTGAATCAGAAGAAGTAGAAGAAGGAGAAGGAGAAGGTGAAGTCTGGAGGGTGAATCAGAAGAAGTAGAAGAAGGCGAAGGAGAAGGTGAAGTCTGGAGGGTGAATCAGAAGAAGCAGAAGAAGGAGAAGGAGAAGATGAAGTATGGAGGGTGAATCAGAAGAAGTAGAAGAAGGAGAAGGAGAAGGTGAAGTCTGGAGGGTGAATCAGAAGAAGCAGAAGAAGGAGAAGGAGAAGGTGAAGTCTGGAGGGTGAATCAGAAGAAGCAAAAGAAGGAGAAGGAGAAGGTGAAGTCAGGAGGGTGAATCAGAAGAAGCAGAAGAAGGAGAAGGAGAAGGTGAAGTTAGGAGGGTGAATCAGAAGAAGCAGAAGAAGGAGAAGGAGCAGGTGAAGTGAGGGGGGTGAAGCAGAAGAAGTAGAAGAAGGAGAAGGAGAAGGTGAAGTCAGGACGGTGAAGCAGAAGAAGCAGAAGAAGGAGAAGGAGAAGGTGAAGTCTGGAGGGCGCAGCAGAAGAAGCCGAAGAAGGAGAAGGAGAAGGTGAAGTCTGGAGGGTGAAGCGGAAGAAGCAGAAGAAGGAGAAGGAGAAGGTGAAGTCTGGAGGGTGAATCAGAAGAAGTAGAAGAAGGAGAGGGAGAAGGTGAAGTCAGGAGAGTGAAGCAGAAGAAGCAGAAGAAGGAGAAGGAGAAGGTGAAGTCTGGAGGGTGAAGCAGAAGAAGCAGAAGAAGGAGAAGGAGAAGGTGAAGTCTGGAGGGCGAAGCAGAAGAAGCCAAAGAAGGAGAAGGAGAAGGTGAAGTCTGGAGGGTGAAGCAGAAGAAGCAGAAGAAGGAGAAGGAGAAGGTGAAGTCTGGAGGGTGAATCCGAAGAAGTAGAAGAAGGAGAAGGAGAAGGTGAAGTCAGGAGGGTGAAGCAGAAGAAGCAGAAGAAGGAGAAGGAGAAGGTGAAGTCTGGAGGGTGAAGCAGAAGAAGCAGAAGAAGGAGAAGGAGAAGGTGAAGTCTGGAGGGTGAAGCAGAAGAAGCAGAAGAAGGAGAAGGAGAAGGTGAAGTAAGGAGGGTGAATCAGAAGAAGTAGAAGAAGGAGAAGGAGAAGGTTAAGTCTGGAGGGTGAATCAGAAGACGTAGAAGAAGGAGAAGGAGAAGGTGAAGTCTGGAGGGTGATTCAGAAGAAGCAGAAGAAGGAGAAGGAGAAGGTGAAGTCTGGAGGGTGAATCAGAAGAATCAGAAGAAGGAGAAGGAGAAGGTGAAGTCTGGAGGGTGAATCAGAAGAAGCAGAAGAAAGAGAAGGAGAAGGTGAAGTCTGGAGGGTGAAGCAGAAGAAACAGAAGAAGGAGAAGGAGAAGGTGAAGACTGAAGGGTGAATCAGAAGAAGTAGAAGAAGGAGAAGGAGAAGGTGAGGTCTGGAGGGTGAATCAGAAGAAGTAGAAGAAGGAGAAGGAGAAGGTGAAGTCTGGAGGGTGAATCAGAAGAAGCAGAAGAAGGAGAAGGAGAAGGTGAAGTCTGGAGGGTGAATCAGAAGAAGCAGAAGAAGGAGAAGGAGAAGATGAAGTCTGGAGGGTGAATCAGAAGAAGTAGAAGAAGGAGAAGGAGAAGGTGAGGTCTGGAGGGTGAATCAGAAGAAGCAGAAGAAGGAGAAGGAGAAGGTGAAGTCTGGAGGGTGAATCAGAAGAAGAAAAGAAGGAGAAGGAGAAGGTGATGTCTGGAGGGTGAATCAGAAGAAGCAAAAGAAGGAGAAGGAGAAGGTGAAGTCAGGAGGGTGAATCAGAAGAAGCAGAAGAAGGAGAAGGAGAAGGTGAAGTTAGGAGGGTGAATCAGAAGAAGCAGAAGAAGGAGAAGGAGCAGGTGAAGTCAGGGGGGTGAAGCAGAAGAGGCAGAAGAAGGAGAAGGAGAAGGTGAAGTCTGGAGGGCGCAGCAGAAGAAGCAGAAGAAGGAGAAGGAGAAGGTGAAGTCTGGAGGATGAAGCAGAAGAAGCAGAAGAAGGAGAAGGAGAAGGTGAAGTCTGGAGGGTGAATCAGAAGAAGTAGAAGAAGGAGAAGGAGAAGGTGAAGTCAGGAGAGTGAAGCAGAAGAAGCAGAAGAAGGAGAAGGAGAAGGTGAAGTCTGGAGGGTGAAGCAGAAGAAGCAGAAGAAGGAGAAGGAGAAGGTGAAGTCTGGAGGGCGAAGCAGAAGAAGCAGAAGAAGGAGAAGGAGAAGGTGAAGTCTGGAGGGTGAAGCAGAAGAAGCTGAAGAAGGAGAAGGAGAAGGTGAAGTCTGGAGGGTGAATCAGAAGAAGTAGAAGAAGGAGAAGGAGAAGGTGAAGTCAGGAGGGTGAAGCAGAAGAAGCAGAAGATGGAGAAGGAGAAGGTGAAGTCTGGAGGGTGAAACAGAAGAATCAGAAGAAGGAGAAGGAGAAGGTGAAGTCTGGAGGGTGAATTAGAAGAAGCAGAAGAAAGAGAAGGAGAAGGTGAAGTCTGGAGGGTGAAGCAGAAGAAACAGAAGAAGGAGAAGGAGAAGGTGAAGACTGAAGGGTGAATCAGAAGAAATAGAAGAAGGAGAAGGAGAAGGTGAAGTCTGGAGGGTGAATCAGAAGAAGTAGAAGAAGGCGAAGGAGAAGGTGAAGTCTGGAGGGTGAATCAGAAGAAGCAGAAGAAGGAGAAGGAGAAGGTGAAGTCTGGAGGGTGAATCACAAGAAGCAGAAGAAGGAGAAGGAGAAGGTGAAGTCTGGAGGGTGAATCAGAAGAAGCAGAATAAGGAGAAGGAGAAGGTGAAGTCTGGAGGGTGAATCAGAAGAAGCAGAAGAAGGAGAAGGAGATGGTGAAGTCTGGAGGGTGAATCAGAAGAAGTAGAAGAAGGAGAAGGAGAAGGTGAAGTCTGGAGGGTGAATCAGAAGATGTAGAAGAAGGAGAAGGAGAAGGTGTAGACTGGAGGGTGAATCAGAAGAAGCAGAAGAAGGAGAAGGAGAAGGTGAAGTCTGGAGGGTGAATCAGAAGAAGCAGAAGAAGGAGAAGGAGAAGGTGAAGTCTGGAGGGTGAAGCAGAAGAAGCAGAAGAAGGAGAAGGAGAAGGTGAAGTCTGGAGGGTGAATCCGAAGAAGTAGAAGAAGGAGAAGGAGAAGGTGAAGTCAGGAGGGTGAAGCAGAAGAAGCAGAAGAAGGAGAAGGAGAAGGTGAAGTCTGGAGGGTGAAGCAGAAGAAGCAGAAGAAGGAGAAGGAGAAGGTGAAGTCTGGAGGGTGAAGCAGAAGAAGCAGAAGAAGGAGAAGGAGAAGGTGAAGTAAGGAGGGTGAATCAGAAGAAGTAGAAGAAGGAGAAGGAGAAGGTTAAGTCTGGAGGGTGAATCAGAAGACGTAGAAGAAGGAGAAGGAGAAGGTGAAGTCTGGAGGGTGATTCAGAAGAAGCAGAAGAAGGAGAAGGAGAAGGTGAAGTCTGGAGGGTGAATCAGAAGAATCAGAAGAAGGAGAAGGAGAAGGTGAAGTCTGGAGGGTGAATCAGAAGAAGCAGAAGAAAGAGAAGGAGAAGGTGAAGTCTGGAGGGTGAAGCAGAAGAAACAGAAGAAGGAGAAGGAGAAGGTGAAGACTGAAGGGTGAATCAGAAGAAGTAGAAGAAGGAGAAGGAGAAGGTGAGGTCTGGAGGGTGAATCAGAAGAAGTAGAAGAAGGAGAGGGAGAAGGTGAAGTCTGGAGGGTGAATCAGAAGAAGCAGAAGAAGGAGAAGGAGAAGGTGAAGTCTGGAGGGTGAATCAGAAGAAGCAGAAGAAGGAGAAGGAGAAGATGAAGTCTGGAGGGTGAATCAGAAGAAGTAGAAGAAGGAGAAGGAGAAGGTGAGGTCTGGAGGGTGAATCAGAAGAAGCAGAAGAAGGAGAAGGAGAAGGTGAAGTCTGGAGGGTGAATCAGAAGAAGAAAAGAAGGAGAAGGAGAAGGTGATGTCTGGAGGGTGAATCAGAAGAAGCAAAAGAAGGAGAAGGAGAAGGTGAAGTCAGGAGGGTGAATCAGAAGAAGCAGAAGAAGGAGAAGGAGAAGGTGAAGTTAGGAGGGTGAATCAGAAGAAGCAGAAGAAGGAGAAGGAGCAGGTGAAGTCAGGGGGGTGAAGCAGAAGAGGCAGAAGAAGGAGAAGGAGAAGGTGAAGTCTGGAGGGCGCAGCAGAAGAAGCAGAAGAAGGAGAAGGAGAAGGTGAAGTCTGGAGGATGAAGCAGAAGAAGCAGAAGAAGGAGAAGGAGAAGGTGAAGTCTGGAGGGTGAATCAGAAGAAGTAGAAGAAGGAGAAGGAGAAGGTGAAGTCAGGAGAGTGAAGCAGAAGAAGCAGAAGAAGGAGAAGGAGAAGGTGAAGTCTGGAGGGTGAAGCAGAAGAAGCAGAAGAAGGAGAAGGAGAAGGTGAAGTCTGGAGGGCGAAGCAGAAGAAGCAGAAGAAGGAGAAGGAGAAGGTGAAGTCTGGAGGGTGAAGCAGAAGAAGCTGAAGAAGGAGAAGGAGAAGGTGAAGTCTGGAGGGTGAATCAGAAGAAGTAGAAGAAGGAGAAGGAGAAGGTGAAGTCAGGAGGGTGAAGCAGAAGAAGCAGAAGATGGAGAAGGAGAAGGTGAAGTCTGGAGGGTGAAACAGAAGAATCAGAAGAAGGAGAAGGAGAAGGTGAAGTCTGGAGGGTGAATCAGAAGAAGCAGAAGAAAGAGAAGGAGAAGGTGAAGTCTGGAGGGTGAAGCAGAAGAAACAGAAGAAGGAGAAGGAGAAGGTGAAGACTGAAGGGTGAATCAGAAGAAATAGAAGAAGGAGAAGGAGAAGGTGAAGTCTGGAGGGTGAATCAGAAGAAGTAGAAGAAGGCGAAGGAGAAGGTGAAGTCTGGAGGGTGAATCAAAAGAAGCAGAAGAAGGAGAAGGAGAAGGTGAAGTCTGGAGGGTGAATCACAAGAAGCAGAAGAAGGAGAAGGAGAAGGTGAAGTCTGGAGGGTGAATCAGAAGAAGCAGAATAAGGAGAAGGAGAAGGTGAAGTCTGGAGGGTGAATCAGAAGAAGCAGAAGAAGGAGAAGGAGATGGTGAAGTCTGGAGGGTGAATCAGAAGAAGTAGAAGAAGGAGAAGGAGAAGGTGAAGTCTGGAGGGTGAAGCAGAAGAAGCAGAAGAAGGAGAAGGAGAAGGTGAAGTCTGGAGGGTGAATCCGAAGAAGTAGAAGAAGGAGAAGGAGAAGGTGAAGTCAGGAGGGTGAAGCAGAAGAAGCAGAAGAAGGAGAAGGAGAAGGTGAAGTCTGGAGGGTGAAGCAGAAGAAGCAGAAGAAGGAGAAGGAGAAGGTGAAGTCTGGAGGGTGAAGCAGAAGAAGCAGAAGAAGGAGAAGGAGAAGGTGAAGTAAGGAGGGTGAATCAGAAGAAGTAGAAGAAGGAGAAGGAGAAGGTTAAGTCTGGAGGGTGAATCAGAAGACGTAGAAGAAGGAGAAGGAGAAGGTGAAGTCTGGAGGGTGATTCAGAAGAAGCAGAAGAAGGAGAAGGAGAAGGTGAAGTCTGGAGGGTGAATCAGAAGAATCAGAAGAAGGAGAAGGAGAAGGTGAAGTCTGGAGGGTGAATCAGAAGAAGCAGAAGAAAGAGAAGGAGAAGGTGAAGTCTGGAGGGTGAAGCAGAAGAAACAGAAGAAGGAGAAGGAGAAGGTGAAGACTGAAGGGTGAATCAGAAGAAGTAGAAGAAGGAGAAGGAGAAGGTGAAGTCTGGAGGGTGAATCAGAAGAAGCAGAAGAAGGAGAAGGAGAAGGTGAAGTCTGGAGGGTGAATCAGAAGAAGCAGAAGAAGGAGAAGGAGAAGATGAAGTCTGGAGGGTGAATCAGAAGAAGTAGAAGAAGGAGAAGGAGAAGGTGAGGTCTGGAGGGTGAATCAGAAGAAGCAGAAGAAGGAGAAGGAGAAGGTGAAGTCTGGAGGGTGAATCAGAAGAAGAAAAGAAGGAGAAGGAGAAGGTGATGTCTGGAGGGTGAATCAGAAGAAGCAAAAGAAGGAGAAGGAGAAGGTGAAGTCAGGAGGGTGAATCAGAAGAAGCAGAAGAAGGAGAAGGAGAAGGTGAAGTTAGGAGGGTGAATCAGAAGAAGCAGAAGAAGGAGAAGGAGCAGGTGAAGTCAGGGGGGTGAAGCAGAAGAGGCAGAAGAAGGAGAAGGAGAAGGTGAAGTCTGGAGGGCGCAGCAGAAGAAGCAGAAGAAGGAGAAGGAGAAGGTGAAGTCTGGAGGATGAAGCAGAAGAAGCAGAAGAAGGAGAAGGAGAAGGTGAAGTCTGGAGGGTGAATCAGAAGAAGTAGAAGAAGGAGAAGGAGAAGGTGAAGTCAGGAGGGTGAAGCAGAAGAAGCTGAAGAAGGAGAAGGAGAAGGTGAAGTCTGGAGGGTGAATCAGAAGAAGTAGAAGAAGGAGAAGGAGAAGGTGAAGTCAGGAGGGTGAAGCAGAAGAAGCAGAAGATGGAGAAGGAGAAGGTGAAGTCTGGAGGGTGAAATAGAAGAATCAGAAGAAGGAGAAGGAGAAGGTGAAGTCTGGAGGGTGAATCAGAAGAAGCAGAAGAAAGAGAAGGAGAAGGTGAAGTCTGGAGGGTGAAGCAGAAGAAACAGAAGAAGGAGAAGGAGAAGGTGAAGACTGAAGGGTGAATCAGAAGAAATAGAAGAAGGAGAAGGAGAAGGTGAAGTCTGGAGGGTGAATCAGAAGAAGTAGAAGAAGGCGAAGGAGAAGGTGAAGTCTGGAGGGTGAATCAGAAGAAGCAGAAGAAGGAGAAGGAGAAGGTGAAGTCTGGAGGGTGAATCACAAGAAGCAGAAGAAGGAGAAGGAGAAGTTGAAGTCTGGAGGGTGAATCAGAAGAAGCAGAATAAGGAGAAGGAGAAGGTGAAGTCTGGAGGGTGAATCAGAAGAAGCAGAAGAAGGAGAAGGAGATGGTGAAGTCTGGAGGGTTATTTAGAAGAAGTAGAAGAAGGAGAAGGAGAAGGTGATGTCTGGAGGGTGAATCAGAAGAAGTAGAAGAAGGAGAAGGAGAAGGTGTAGACTGGAGGGTGAATCAGAAGAAGCAGAAGAAGGAGAAGGAGAAGGTGAAGTCTGGAGGGTGAATCAGAAGAAGCAGAAGAAGGAGAAGGAGAAGGTGAAGTCTGGAGGGTGAAGCAGAAGAAGCAGAAGAAGGAGAAGGAGAAGGTGAAGTCTGGAGGGTGAATCCGAAGAAGTAGAAGAAGGAGAAGGAGAAGGTGAAGTCAGGAGGGTGAAGCAGAAGAAGCAGAAGAAGGAGAAGGAGAAGGTGAAGTCTGGAGGGTGAAGCAGAAGAAGGAGAAGGAGAAGGTGAAGTCTGGAGGGTGAAGCAGAAGAAGCAGAAGAAGGAGAAGGAGAAGGTGAAGTAAGGAGGGTGAATCAGAAGAAGTAGAAGAAGGAGAAGGAGAAGGTTAAGTCTGGAGGGTGAATCAGAAGACGTAGAAGAAGGAGAAGTAGAAGGTGAAGTCTGGAGGGTGATTCAGAAGAAGCAGAAGAAGGAGAAGGAGAAGGTGAAGTCTGGAGGGTGAATCAGAAGAATCAGAAGAAGGAGAAGGAGAAGGTGAAGTCTGGAGGGTGAATCAGAAGAAGCAGAAGAAAGAGAAGGAGAAGGTGAAGTCTGGAGGGTGAAGCAGAAGAAACAGAAGAAGGAGAAGGAGAAGGTGAAGACTGAAGGGTGAATCAGAAGAAGTAGAAGAAGGAGAAGGAGAAGGTGAGGTCTGGAGGGTGAATCAGAAGAAGTAGAAGAAGGAGAAGGAGAAGGTGAAGTCTGGAGGGTGAATCAGAAGAAGCAGAAGAAGGAGAAGGAGAAGGTGAAGTCTGGAGGGTGAATCAGAAGAAGCAGAAGAAGGAGAAGGAGAAGATGAAGTCTGGAGGGTGAATCAGAAGAAGTAGAAGAAGGAGAAGGAGAAGGTGAGGTCTGGAGGGTGAATCAGAAGAAGCAGAAGAAGGAGAAGGAGAAGGTGAAGTCTGGAGGGTGAATCAGAAGAAGAAAAGAAGGAGAAGGAGAAGGTGATGTCTGGAGGGTGAATCAGAAGAAGCAAAAGAAGGAGAAGGAGAAGGTGAAGTCAGGAGGGTGAATCAGAAGAAGCAGAAGAAGGAGAAGGAGAAGGTGAAGTTAGGAGGGTGAATCAGAAGAAGCAGAAGAAGGAGAAGGAGCAGGTGAAGTCAGGGGGGTGAAGCAGAAGAGGCAGAAGAAGGAGAAGGAGAAGGTGAAGTCTGGAGGGCGCAGCAGAAGAAGCAGAAGAAGGAGAAGGAGAAGGTGAAGTCTGGAGGATGAAGCAGAAGAAGCAGAAGAAGGAGAAGGAGAAGGTGAAGTCTGGAGGGTGAATCAGAAGAAGTAGAAGAAGGAGAAGGAGAAGGTGAAGTCAGGAGAGTGAAGCAGAAGAAGCAGAAGAAGGAGAAGGAGAAGGTGAAGTCTGGAGGGTGAAGCAGAAGAAGCAGAAGAAGGAGAAGGAGAAGGTGAAGTCTGGAGGGCGAAGCAGAAGAAGCAGAAGAAGGAGAAGGAGAAGGTGAAGTCTGGAGGGTGAAGCAGAAGAAGCTGAAGAAGGAGAAGGAGAAGGTGAAGTCTGGAGGGTGAATCAGAAGAAGTAGAAGAAGGAGAAGGAGAAGGTGAAGTCAGGAGGGTGAAGCAGAAGAAGCAGAAGATGGAGAAGGAGAAGGTGAAGTCTGGAGGGTGAAACAGAAGAATCAGAAGAAGGAGAAGGAGAAGGTGAAGTCTGGAGGGTGAATCAGAAGAAGCAGAAGAAAGAGAAGGAGAAGGTGAAGTCTGGAGGGTGAAGCAGAAGAAACAGAAGAAGGAGAAGGAGAAGGTGAAGACTGAAGGGTGAATCAGAAGAAATAGAAGAAGGAGAAGGAGAAGGTGAAGTCTGGAGGGTGAATCAGAAGAAGTAGAAGAAGGCGAAGGAGAACGTGAAGTCTGGAGGGTGAATCAGAAGAAGCAGAAGAAGGAGAAGGAGAAGGTGAAGTCTGGAGGGTGAATCACAAGAAGCAGAAGAAGGAGAAGGAGAAGGTGAAGTCTGGAGGGTGAATCAGAAGAAGCAGAATAAGGAGAAGGAGAAGGTGAAGTCTGGAGGGTGAATCAGAAGAAGCAGAAGAAGGAGAAGGAGATGGTGAAGTCTGGAGGGTGAATCAGAAGAAGTAGAAGAAGGAGAAGGAGAAGGTGAAGTCTGGAGGGTGAATCAGAAGAAGTAGAAGAAGGAGAAGGAGAAGGTGTAGACTGGAGGGTGAATCAGAAGAAGCAGAAGAAGGAGAAGGAGAAGGTGAAGTCTGGAGGGTGAATCAGAAGAAGCAGAAGAAGGAGAAGGAGAAGGTGAAGTCTGGAGGGTGAAGCAGAAGAAGCAGAAGAAGGAGAAGGAGAAGGTGAAGTCTGGAGGGTGAATCCGAAGAAGTAGAAGAAGGAGAAGGAGAAGGTGAAGTCAGGAGGGTGAAGCAGAAGAAGCAGAAGAAGGAGAAGGAGAAGGTGAAGTCTGGAGGGTGAAGCAGAAGAAGCAGAAGAAGGAGAAGGAGAAGGTGAAGTCTGGAGGGTGAAGCAGAAGAAGCAGAAGAAGGAGAAGGAGAAGGTGAAGTAAGGAGGGTGAATCAGAAGAAGTAGAAGAAGGAGAAGGAGAAGGTTAAGTCTGGAGGGTGAATCAGAAGACGTAGAAGAAGGAGAAGGAGAAGGTGAAGTCTGGAGGGTGATTCAGAAGAAGCAGAAGAAGGTGAAGGAGAAGGTGAAGTCTGGAGGGTGAATCAGAAGAATCAGAAGAAGGAGAAGGAGAAGGTGAAGTCTGGAGGGTGAATCAGAAGAAGCAGAAGAAAGAGAAGGAGAAGGTGAAGTCTGGAGGGTGAAGCAGAAGAAACAGAAGAAGGAGAAGGAGAAGGTGAAGACTGAAGGGTGAATCAGAAGAAGTAGAAGAAGGAGAAGGAGAAGGTGAGGTCTGGAGGGTGAATCAGAAGAAGTAGAAGAAGGAGAAGGAGAAGGTGAAGTCTGGAGGGTGAATCAGAAGAAGCAGAAGAAGGAGAAGGAGAAGGTGAAGTCTGGAGGGTGAATCAGAAGAAGCAGAAGAAGGAGAAGGAGAAGATGAAGTCTGGAGGGTGAATCAGAAGAAGTAGAAGAAGGAGAAGGAGAAGGTGAGGTCTGGAGGGTGAATCAGAAGAAGCAGAAGAAGGAGAAGCAGAAGGTGAAGTCTGGAGGGTGAATCAGAAGAAGAAAAGAAGGAGAAGGAGAAGGTGATGTCTGGAGGGTGAATCAGAAGAAGCAAAAGAAGGAGAAGGAGAAGGTGAAGTCAGGAGGGTGAATCAGAAGAAGCAGAAGAAGGAGAAGGAGAAGGTGAAGTTAGGAGGGTGAATCAGAAGAAGCAGAAGAAGGAGAAGGAGCAGGTGAAGTCAGGGGGGTGAAGCAGAAGAGGCAGAAGAAGGAGAAGGAGAAGGTGAAGTCTGGAGGGCGCAGCAGAAGAAGCAGAAGAAGGAGAAGGAGAAGGTGAAGTCTGGAGGATGAAGCAGAAGAAGCAGAAGAAGGAGAAGGAGAAGGTGAAGTCTGGAGGGTGAATCAGAAGAAGTAGAAGAAGGAGAAGGAGAAGGTGAAGTCAGGAGAGTGAAGCAGAAGAAGCAGAAGAAGGAGAAGGAGAAGGTGAAGTCTGGAGGGTGAAGCAGAAGAAGCAGAAGAAGGAGAAGGAGAAGGTGAAGTCTGGAGGGCGAAGCAGAAGAAGCAGAAGAAGGAGAAGGAGAAGGTGAAGTCTGGAGGGTGAAGCAGAAGAAGCTGAAGAAGGAGAAGGAGAAGGTGAAGTCTGGAGGGTGAATCAGAAGAAGTAGAAGAAGGAGAAGGAGAAGGTGAAGTCAGGAGGGTGAAGCAGAAGAAGCAGAAGATGGAGAAGGAGAAGGTGAAGTCTGGAGGGTGAAACAGAAGAATCAGAAGAAGGAGAAGGAGAAGGTGAAGTCTGGAGGGTGAATCAGAAGAAGCAGAAGAAAGAGAAGGAGAAGGTGAAGTCTGGAGGGTGAAGCAGAAGAAACAGAAGAAGGAGAAGGAGAAGGTGAAGACTGAAGGGTGAATCAGAAGAAATAGAAGAAGGAGAAGGAGAAGGTGAAGTCTGGAGGGTGAATCAGAAGAAGTAGAAGAAGGCGAAGGAGAAGGTGAAGTCTGGAGGGTGAATCAGAAGAAGCAGAAGAAGGAGAAGGAGAAGGTGAAGTCTGGAGGGTGAATCACAAGAAGCAGAAGAAGGAGAAGGAGAAGGTGAAGTCTGGAGGGTGAATCAGAAGAAGCAGAATAAGGAGAAGGAGAAGGTGAAGTCTGGAGGGTGAATCAGAAGAAGCAGAAGAAGGAGAAGGAGATGGTGAAGTCTGGAGGGTGAATCAGAAGAAGTAGAAGAAGGAGAAGGAGAAGGTGAAGTCTGGAGGGTGAATCAGAAGAAGTAGAAGAAGGAGAAGGAGAAGGTGTAGACTGGAGGGTGAATCAGAAGAAGCAGAAGAAGGAGAAGGAGAAGGTGAAGTCTGGAGGGTGAATCAGAAGAAGCAGAAGAAGGAGAAGGAGACGATGAAGTCTGGAGGGTGAATCACAAGAAGTAGAAGAAGGAGAAGGAGAAGGTGAAGTCTGGAGGGTGAATCAGAAGAAGCAGAAGAAGGAGAAGGAGAAGGTGAAGTCTGGAGGGTGAATCAGAAGAAGCAGAAGAAGGAGAAGGAGAAGGTGAAGTCTGGAGGGTGAATCAGAAGAAGCAGAATAAGGAGAAGGAGAAGGTGAAGTCTGGAGGGTGAATCAGAAGAAGCAGAAGAAGTAGAAGGAGAAGGTGAAGTCTGGAGGGTGAATCAGAAGAAGTAGAAGAAGGAGAAGGAGAAGGTGAAGTCTGGAGGGTGAAGCAGAAGAAGTAGAAGAAGGAGAAGGAGAAGGTGAAGTCAGGAGGGTGAATCAGAAGAAGTAGAAGAAGGAGAAGGAGAAGGTGAAGTCAGGAGGGTGATTCAGAAGAAGCAGAAGAAGGAGAAGGAGAAGGTGAAGTCTGGAGGGTGAATCAGAAGAATCAGAAGAAGGAGAAGGAGAAGGTGAAGTCTGGAGGGTGAATCAGAAGAAGCAGAAGAAAGAGAAGGAGAAGGTGAAGTCTGGAGGGTGAAGCAGAAGAAACAGAAGAAGGAGAAGGAGAAGGTGAAGACTGAAGGGTGAATCAGAAGAAGTAGAAGAAGGAGAAGGAGAAGGTGAAGTCTGGAGGGTGAATCAGAAGAAGTAGAAGAAGGAGAAGGAGAAGGTGAAGTCTGGAGGGTGAATCAGAAGAAGCAGAAGAAGGAGAAGGAGAAGGTGAAGTCTGGAGGGTGAATCAGAAGAAGCAGAAGAAGGAGAAGGAGAAGATGACGTCTGGAGGGTGAATCAGAAGAAGTAGAAGAAGGAGAAGGAGAAGGTGAGGTCTGGAGGGTGAATCAGAAGAAGCAGAAGAAGGAGAAGGAGAAGGTGAAGTCTGGAGGGTGAATCAGAAGAAGCAGAAGAAGGAGAAGGAGAAGGTGATGTCTGGAGGGTGAATCAGAAGAAGCAAAAGAAGGAGAAGGAGAAGGTGAAGTCAGGATGGTGAATCAGAAGAAGCAGAAGAAGGAGAAGGAGAAGGTGAAGTTAGGAGGGTGAATCAGAAGAAGCAGAGGAAGGAGAAGGAGAAGGTGAAGTCAGGGGGGTGAAGCAGAAGAAGTAGAAGAAGGAGAAGGAGAAGGTGAAGTCAGGACGGTGAAGCAGAAGAGGCAGAAGAAGGAGAAAGAGAAGGTGAAGTCTGGAGGGCGCAGCAGAAGAAGCAGAAGAAGGAGAAGGAGAAGGTGAAGTCTGGAGGGTGAAGCAGAAGAAGCAGAAGAAGGAGAAGGAGAAGGTGAAGTCTGGAGGGCGAAGCAGAAGAAGCAGAAGAAGGAGAAGGAGAAGGTGAAGTCTGGAGGGTGAAGCAGAAGATGCTGAAGAAGGAGAAGGAGAAGGTGAAGTCTGGAGGGTGAATCAGAAGAAGTAGAAGAAGGAGAAGGAGAAGGTGAAGTCAGGAGGGTGAAGCAGAAGAAGCAGAAGATGGAGAAGGAGAAGGGGAAGTCTGGAGGGTGAAACAGAAGAATCAGAAGAAGGAGAAGGAGAAGGTGAAGTCTGGAGGGTGAATCAGAAGAAGCAGAAGAAAGAGAAGGAGAAGGTGAAGTCTGGAGGGTGAAGCAGAAGAAACAGAAGAAGGAGAAGGAGAAGGTGAAGACTGAAGGGTGAATCAGAAGAAGTAGAAGAAGGAGAAGGAGAAGGTGAAGTCTGGAGGGTGAATCAGAAGAAGTAGAAGAAGGCGAAGGAGAAGGTGAAGTCTGGAGGGTGAATCAGAAGAAGCAGAAGAAGGAGAAGGAGAAGGTGAAGTCTGGAGGGTGAATCAGAAGAAGCAGAAGAAGGAGAAGGAGAAGATGAAGTCTGGAGGGTGAATCAGAAGAAGTAGAAGAAGGAGAAGGAGAAGGTGAAGTCTGGAGGGTGAATCAGAAGAAGCAGAAGAAGGAGAAGGAGAAGGTGAAGTCTGGAGGGTGAATCAGAAGAAGCAAAAGAAGGAGAAGGAGAAGGTGAAGTCAGGAGGGTGAATCAGAAGAAGCAGAAGAAGGAGAAGGAGAAGGTGAAGTTAGGAGGGTGAATCAGAAGAAGCAGAAGAAGGAGAAGGAGCAGGTGAAGTGAGGGGGGTGAAGCAGAAGAAGTAGAAGAAGGAGAAGGAGAAGGTGAATTCAGGACGGTGAAGCAGAAGAAGCAGAAGAAGGAGAAGGAGAAGGTGAAGTCTGGAGGGCGCAGCAGAAGAAGCCGAAGAAGGAGAAGGAGAAGGTGAAGTCTGGAGGGTGAAGCAGAAGAAGCAGAAGAAGGAGAAGGAGAAGGTGAAGTCTGGAGGGTGAATCAGAAGAAGTAGAAGAAGGAGAGGGAGAAGGTGAAGTCAGGAGAGTGAAGCAGAAGAAGCAGAAGAAGGAGAAGGAGAAGGTGAAGTCTGGAGGGTGAAGCAGAAGAAGCAGAAGAAGGAGAAGGAGAAGGTGAAGTCTGGAGGGCGAAGCAGAAGAAGCCGAAGAAGGAGAAGGAGAAGGTGAAGTCTGGAGGGTGAAGCAGAAGAAGCAGAAGAAGGAGAAGGAGAAGGTGAAGTCTGGAGGGTGAATCAGAAGAAGTAGAAGAAGGAGAAGGAGAAGGTGAAGTCAGGAGGGTGAAGCAGAAGAAGCAGAAGAAGGAGAAGGAGAAGGTGAAGTCTGGAGGGTGAAGCAGAAGAAGCAGAAGAAGGAGAAGGAGAAGGTGAAGTCTGGAGGGTGAAGCAGAAGAAGCAGAAGAAGGAGAAGGAGAAGGTGAAGTAAGGAGGGTGAATCAGAAGAAGTAGAAGAAGGAGAAGGAGAAGGTTAAGTCTGGAGGGTGAATCAGAAGACGTAGAAGAAGGAGAAGGAGAAGTTGAAGTCTGGAGGGTGAATCAGAAGAAGTAAAAGAAGGAGAAGGAGAATGTGAAGTCTGGAGGGTGAATCAGAAGAAGCAGAAGAAGGAGAAGGAGAAGGTGAAGTCTGGAGGGAGAAGCAGAAGAAGTAGAAGAAGGAGAAGGAGAAGTTGAAGTCTGGATGGTGAATCAGAAGAAGTAGAAGAAGGAGAAGAAGAAGGTGAAGTCTGGAGGGTCAATCAGAAGAAGTAGAAGAAGGAGAAGGAGAAGGTGAAGTCTGGAGGGTGAATCAGAAGAAGAAGGAGAACGTGAAGTCTGGAGGATGAATCAGAAGAAGCAGAAGAAGGAGAAGGAGAAGGTGAAGTCTGGAGGGTGAATCAGAAGAAGCAGAATAAGGAGAAGGAGAAGGTGAAGTCTGGAGGGTGAATCAGAAGAAGCAGAAGAAGGAGAAGGAGAAGGTGAAGTCTGGAGGGTGAATCAGAAGAAGTAGAAGAAGGAGAAGGAGAAGTTGAAGTCTGGAGGGTGAATCAGAAGAAGTAGAAGAAGGAGAAGGAGAAGGTGAAGTCAGGAGAGTGAAGCAGAAGAAGCAGAAGAAGGAGAAGGAGAAGGTGAAGTCTGGAGGGTGAAGCAGAAGAAGCAGAAGAAGGAGAAGGAGAAGGTGAAGTCTGGAGGGCGAAGCAGAAGAAGCAGAAGAAGGAGAAGGAGAAGGTGAAGTCTGGAGGGTGAAGCAGAAGAAGCAGAAGAAGGAGAAGGAGAAGGTGATGTCTGGAGGGTGAATCAGAAGAAGTAGAAGAAGGAGAAGGAGAAGGTGAAGTCTGGAGGGTGAAGCAGAAGAAACAGAAGAAGGAGAAGGAGAAGGTGAAGACTGAAGGGTGAATCAGAAGAAGTAGAAGAAGGAGAAGGAGAAGGTGAAGTCTGGAGGGTGAATCAGAAGAAGCAGAAGAAGGAGAAGGAGAAGGTGAAGTCTGGAGGGTGAATCAGAAGAAGCAGAAGAAGGAGAAGGAGAAGATGAAGTCTGGAGGGTGAATCAGAAGAAGTAGAAGAAGGAGAAGGAGAAGGTGAGGTCTGGAGGGTGAATCAGAAGAAGCAGAAGAAGGAGAAGGAGAAGGTGAAGTCTGGAGAGTGAAGCAGAAGAAGCAGAAGAAGGAGAAGGAGAAGGTGAAGTCTGGAGGGTGAAGCAGAAGAAGCAGAAGAAGGAGAAGGAGAAGGTGAAGTCTGGAGGGCGAAGCAGAAGAAGGAGAAGGAGAAGGTGAAGTCTGGAGGGTGAAGCAGAAGAAGCAGAAGAAGGAGAAGGAGAAGGTGAAGTCTGGAGGGTGAAGCAGAAGAAGCAGAAGAAGGAGAAGGAGAAGGTGAAGTAAGGAGGGTGAATCAGAAGAAGTAGAAGAAGGAGAAGGAGAAGGTGAAGTCTGGAGGGTGAATCAGAAGACGTAGAAGAAGGAGAAGGAGAAGGTGAAGTCTGGAAGGTGAATCAGAAGAAGTAGAAGAAGGAGAAGGAGAATGTGAAGTCTGGAGGGTGAATCAGAAGAAGCAGAAGAAGGAGAAGGTGACGTCTGGAGGGAGAAGCAGAAGAAGTAGAAGAAGGAGAAGGAGAAGTTGAAGTCTGGAGGGTGAATCAGAAGAAGTAGAAGAAGGAGAAGGAGAAGGTGAAGTCTGGAGGGTCAATCAGAAGAAGTAGAAGAAGGAGAAGGAGAAGGTGAAGTCTGGAGGGTGAATCAGAAGAAGCAGAAGAAGGAGAAGGAGAAGATGAAGTCTGGAGGGTGAATCAGAAGAAGTAGAAGAAGGAGAAGGAGAAGGTGTAGTCTGGACGGTGAATCAGAAGAAGTAGACGAAGGAGAAGGAGAAGGTGAAGTCTGCAGGGTGAATCAGAACAAGCAGAAGAAGGAGAAGGAGAAGGTGAAGTCTGGAGGGTGAATCAGAAGAAGTAGAAGAAGGAGAAGGAGAAGGTGAAGTCTGGAGGGTGAATCAGAAGAAGAAGGAGAAGGTGAAGTCTGGAGGGTGAATCAGAAGAAGCAGAAGAAGGAGAAGGAGAAGGTGAAGTCTGGAGGGTGAATCAGAAGCAGCAGAATAAGGAGAAGGAGAAGGTGAAGTCTGGAGGGTGAATCAGAAGAAGCAGAAGAAGGAGAAGGAGCAGGTGAAGTATGGAGGGCGAAGCAGAAGAAGCAGAAGAAGGAGAAGGAGATGGTGAAGTCTGGAGGGTGAAGCAGAAGAAGCAGAAGAAGGAGAAGGAGAAGGTGAAGTCTGGAGGGTGAATCAGAAGAAGTAGAAGAAGGAGAAGGAGAAGGTGAAGTCTGGAGGGTGAAGCAGAAGAAACAGAAGAAGGAGAAGGAGAAGGTGAAGACTGAAGGGTGAATCAGAAGAAGTAGAAGAAGGAGAAGGAGAAGGTGAAGTCTGGAGGGTGAATCAGAAGAAGCAGAAGAAGGAGAAGGAGAAGGTGAAGTCTGGAGGGTGAATCAGAAGAAGCAGAAGAAGGAGAAGGAGAAGATGAAGTCTGGAGGGTGAATCAGAAGAAGTAGAAGAAGGAGAAGGAGAAGGTGCGGTCTGGAGGGTGAATCAGAAGAAGCAGAAGAAGGAGAAGGAGAAGGTGAAGTCTGGAGGGTGAATCAGAAGAAGCAGAAGAAGGAGAAGGAGAAGGTGAAGTCTGGAGGGTGAATCAGAAGAAGCAAAAGAAGGAGAAGGAGAAGGTGAAGTCAGGAAGGTGAATCAGAAGAAGCAGAAGAAGGAGAAGGAGAAGGTGAAGTTAGGAGGGTGAATCAGAAGAAGCAGAAGAAGGAGAAGGAGCAGGTGAAGTCAGGGGGTGAAGCAGAAGAAGTAGAAGAAGGAGAAGGAGAAGGTGAAGTCAGGACGGTGAAGCAGAAGAAGCAGAAGAAGGAGAAGGAGAAGGTGAAGTCTGGAGGGCGCAGCAGAAGAAGCAGAAGAAGGAGAAGGAGAAGGTGAAGTCTGGAGGGTGAAGCAGAAGAAGCAGAAGAAGGAGAAGGAGAAGGTGAAGTCTGGCGGGTGAATCAGAAGAAGTAGAAGAAGGAGAAGGAGAAGGTGAAGTCAGGAGAGTGAAGCAGAAGAAGCAGAAGAAGGAGAAGGAGAAGTTGAAGTCTGGAGGGTGAAGCAGAAGAAGCAGAAGAAGGAGAAGGAGAAGGTGAAGTCTGGAGTGCGAGGCAGAAGAAGCAGAAGAAGGAGAAGGTGAAGTCTGGAGGGTGAAGCAGAAGAAGCAGAAGAAGGAGAAGGAGAAGGTGAAGTCTGGAGGGTGAATCAGAAGAAGTAGAAGAAGGAGAAGGAGAAGGTGAAGTCAGGAGGGTGAAGCAGAAGAAGCAGAAGAAGGAGAAGGAGAAGGTGAAGTCTGGAAGGTGAAGCAGAAGAAGCAGAAGAAGGAGAAGGAGAAGGTGAGGTCTGGAGGGTGAAGCAGAAGAAGCAGAAGAAGGAGAAGGAGAAGGTGAAGTAAGGAGGGTGAATCAGAAGAAGTAGAAGAAGGAGAAGGAGAAGGTGAAGTCTGGAGGGTGAATCAGAAGACGTAGAAGAAGGAGAAGGAGAAGGTGAAGTCTGGAGGGTGAATCAGAAGAAGTAGAAGAAGGAGAAGGAGAAGGTGAAGTCTGGAGGGTGAATCAGAAGAAGCAGAAGAAGGAGAAGGAGAAGGTGAAGTCTGGAGGGAGAAGCAGAAGAAGTAGAAGAAGGAGAAGGAGAAGTTGAAGTCTGGAGGGTGAATCAGAAGAAGTAGAAGAAGGAGAAGGAGAAGGTGAAGTCTGGAGGGTCAATCAGAAGAAGTAGAAGAAGGAGAAGGAGAAGGTGAAGTCTGGAGGGTGAATCAGAAGAAGCAGAAGAAGGAGAAGGAGAAGATGAAGTCTGGAGGGTGAATCAGAAGAAGTAGAAGAAGGAGAAGGAGAAGGTGTAGTCTGGACGGTGAATCAGAAGAAGTAGACGAAGGAGAAGGAGAAGGTGAAGTCTGCAGGGTGAATCAGAAGAAGCAGAAGAAGGAGAAGGAGAAGGTGAAGTCTGGAGGGTGAATCAGAAGAAGTCGAAGAAGTAGAAGGAGAAGGTGAAGTCTGGAGGGTGAATCAGAAGAAGAAGGAGAAGGTGAAGTCTGGAGGGTGAATCAGAAGAAGCAGAAGAAGGAGAAGGAGAAGGTGAAGTCTGGAGGGTGAATCAGAAGCAGCAGAATAAGGAGAAGGAGAAGGTGAAGTCTGGAGGGTGAATCAGAAGAAGCAGAAGAAGGAGAAGGAGAAGGTGAAGTCTGGAGGGTGAATCAGAAGAAGAAGAAGAAGGAGAAGGAGAAGGTGAAGCATGGAGGGTGAATCAGAAGAAGTAGAAGAAGGAGAACGAGAAGGTGAAGTCAGGAGAGTGAAGCAGAAGAAGCAGAAGAAGGAGAAGGAGAAGGTGAAGTCTGGAGGGTGAAGCAGAAGAAGCAGAAGAAGGAGAAGGAGAAGGTGAAGTATGGAGGGCGAAGCAGAAGAAGCAGAAGAAGGAGAAGGAGATGGTGAAGTCTGGAGGGTGAAGCAGAAGAAGCAGAAGAAGGAGAAGGAGAAGGTGAAGTCTGGAGGGTGAATCAGAAGAAGTAGAAGAAGGAGAAGGAGAAGGTGAAGTCTGGAGGGTGAAGCAGAAGAAACAGAAGAAGGAGAAGGAGAAGGTGAAGACTGAAGGGTGAATCAGAAGAAGTAGAAGAAGGAGAAGGAGAAGGTGAAGTCTGGAGGGTGAATCAGAAGAAGCAGAAGAAGGAGAAGGAGAAGGTGAAGTCTGGAGGGTGAATCAGAAGAAGCAGAAGAAGGAGAAGGAGAAGATGAAGTCTGGAGGGTGAATCAGAAGAAGTAGAAGAAGGAGAAGGAGAAGGTGCGGTCTGGAGGGTGAATCAGAAGAAGCAGAAGAAGGAGAAGGAGAAGGTGAAGTCTGGAGGGTGAATCAGAAGAAGCAGAAGAAGGAGAAGGAGAAGGTGAAGTCTGGAGGGTGAATCAGAAGAAGCAAAAGAAGGAGAAGGAGAAGGTGAAGTCAGGAGGGTGAATCAGAAGAAGCAGAAGAAGGAGAAGGAGAAGGTGAAGTTAGGAGGGTGAATCAGAAGAAGCAGAAGAAGGAGAAGGAGCAGGTGAAGTCAGGGGGTGAAGCAGAAGAAGTAGAAGAAGGAGAAGGAGAAGGTGAAGTCAGGACGGTGAAGCAGAAGAAGCAGAAGAAGGAGAAGGAGAAGGTGAAGTCTGGAGGGCGCAGCAGAAGAAGCAGAAGAAGGAGAAGGAGAAGGTGAAGTCTGGAGGGTGAAGCAGAAGAAGCAGAAGAAGGAGAAGGAGAAGGTGAAGTCTGGAGGGTGAATCAGAAGAAGTAGAAGAAGGAGAAGGAGAAGGTGAAGTCAGGAGAGTGAAGCAGAAGAAGCAGAAGAAGGAGAAGGAGAAGTTGAAGTCTGGAGGGTGAAGCAGAAGAAGCAGAAGAAGGAGAAGGAGAAGGTGAAGTCTGGAGTGCGAGGCAGAAGAAGCAGAAGAAGGAGAAGGAGAAGGTGAAGTCTGGAGGGTGAAGCAGAAGAAGCAGAAGAAGGAGAAGAAGAAGGTGAAGTCTGGAGGGTGAATCAGAAGAAGTAGAAGAAGGAGAAGGAGAAGGTGAAGTCAGGAGGGTGAAGCAGAAGAAGCAGAAGAAGGAGAAGGAGAAGGTGAAGTCTGGAAGGTGAAGCAGAAGAAGCAGAAGAAGGAGAAGGAGAAGGTGAGGTCTGGAGGGTGAAGCAGAAGAAGCAGAAGAAGGAGAAGGAGAAGGTGAAGTAAGGAGGGTGAATCAGAAGAAGTAGAAGAAGGAGAAGGAGAAGGTGAAGTCTGGAGGGTGAATCAGAAGACGTAGAAGAAGGAGAAGGAGAAGGTGAAGTCTGGAGGGTGAATCAGAAGAAGTAGAAGAAGGAGAAGGAGAAGGTGAAGTCTGGAGGGTGAATCAGAAGAAGCAGAAGAAGGAGAAGGAGAAGGTGAAGTCTGGAGGGAGAAGCAGAAGAAGTAGAAGAAGGAGAAGGAGAAGTTGAAGTCTGGAGGGTGAATCAGAAGAAGTAGAAGAAGGAGAAGGAGAAGGTGAAGTCTGGAGGGTCAATCAGAAGAAGTAGAAGAAGGAGAAGGAGAAGGTGAAGTCTGGAGGGTGAATCAGAAGAAGCAGAAGAAGGAGAAGGAGAAGATGAAGTCTGGAGGGTGAATCAGAAGAAGTAGAAGAAGGAGAAGGAGAAGGTGTAGTCTGGACGGTGAATCAGAAGAAGTAGACGAAGGAGAAGGAGAAGGTGAAGTCTGCAGGGTGAATCAGAAGAAGCAGAAGAAGGAGAAGGAGAAGGTGAAGTCTGGAGGGTGAATCAGAAGAAGTCGAAGAAGGAGAAGGAGAAGGTGAAGTCTGGAGGGTGAATCAGAAGAAGAAGGAGAAGGTGAAGTCTGGAGGGTGAATCAGAAGAAGCAGAAGAAGGAGAAGGAGAAGGTGAAGTCTGGAGGGTGAATCAGAAGAAGCAGAATAAGGAGAAGGAGAAGGTGAAGTCTGGAGGGTGAATCAGAAGAAGCAGAAGAAGGAGAAGGAGAAGGTGAAGTCTGGAGGGAGAATCAGAAGAAGTAGAAGAAGGAGAAGGAGAAGGTGAATTCTGGAGGGTGAATCAGAAGAAGTAGAAGAAGGAGAAGGAGAAGGTGAAGTCAGGAGAGTGAAGCAGAAGAAGCAGAAGAAGGAGAAGGAGAAGGTGAAGTCTGGAGGGTGAAGCAGAAGAAGCAGAAGAAGGAGAAGGAGAAGGTGATGTCTGGAGGGCGAAGCAGAAGAAGCATAAGAAGGAGAAGGAGAAGGTGAAGTCTGGAGGGTGAAGCAGAAGAAGTAGAAGAAGGAGAAGGAGAAGGTGAAGTCAGGAGGGTGAAGCAGAAGAAGCAGAAGAAGGAGAAGGAGAAGGTGAAGTCTGGAGGGTGAAGCAGAAGAAGCAGAAGAAGGAGAAGGAGAAGGTGAAGTTTGGAGGGTGAAGCAGAAGAAGCAGAAGAAGGAGAAGGAGAAGGTGAAGTCAGGAGGGTGAATCAGAAGAAGTAGAAGAAGGAGAAGGAGAAGGTGAAGTCTGGAGGGTGAATCAGAAGAAGTAGAAGAAGGAGAAGGAGAAGGTGAAGTCTGGAGGGTGAATCAGAAGAAGTAGAAGAAGGAGAAGGAGAAGATGAAGTCTGGAGGGTGAATCAGATGAAGTAGAAGAAAGAGAAGGAGAAGGTGAAGTCTGGAGGGAGAAGCAGAAGAAGTAGAAGAAGGAGAAGGAGAAGGTGAAGTCTGGAGCGTGAATCAGAAGATGTAGAAGAAGGAGAAGGAGAAGGTGAAGTCTGGTGGGTCAATCAGAAGAAGTAGAAGAAGGAGAAGGAGAAGGTGAAGTCTGGAGGGTGAATCAGAAGAAGCAGAAGAAGGAGAAGGAGAAGGTGAAGTCTGGAGGGTGAATCAGAAGAAGTAGAAGAAGGAGAAGGAGAAGGTGTAGTCTGGACGGTGAATCAGAAGAAGTAGACGAAGGAGAAGGAGAAGGTGAAGTCTGCAGGGTGAATCAGAAGAAGCAGAAGAAGGAGAAGGAGAAGGTGAAGTCTGGAGGGTGAATCAGAAGAAGTAGAAGAAGGAGAAGGAGAAGGTGAAGTCTGGAGGGTGAATCAGAAGAAGCAGAAGAAGGAGAAGGAGAAGGTGAAGTCTGGAGGGTGAATCAGAAGAAGCAGAAGAAGGAGAAGGAGAAGGTGAAGTCTGGAGGGTGAATCAGAAGAAGCAGAATAAGGAGAAGGAGAAGGTGAAGTCTGGAGGGTGAATCAGAAGAAGCAGAAGAAGGAGATGGAGAAGGTGAAGTCTGGAGGGTGAATCAGAAGAAGTAGAAGAAGGAGAATGAGAAGGTGAAGTCTGGAGGGTGAATCAGAAGATGTAGAAGAAGGAGAAGGAGAAGGTGAAGTCTGGAGGTTGAATCAGAAGAAGCAGAAGAAGGAGAAGGAGAAGGTGAAGTCTGGAGGATGAATCAGAAGAAGCAGAAGAAGGAGAAGGAGACGATGAAGTCTGGAGGGTGAATCAGAAGAAGTAGAAGAAGGAGAAGGAGAAGGTGAAGTCTGGAGGGTGAATCAGAAGAAGCAGAAGAAGGAGAAGGAGAAGGTGAAGTCTGGAGGGTGAATCAGAAGAAGCAGAAGAAGGAGAAGGAGAAGGTGAAGTCTGGAGGGTGAATCAGAAGAAGCAGAATAAGGAGAAGGAGAAGGTGAAGTCTGGAGGGTGAATCAGAAGAAGCAGAAGAAGGAGAAGGTGACGTCTGGAGGGTGAATCAGAAGAAGTAGAAGAAGGAGAAGGAGAAGGTGAAGTCTGGAGGGTGAAGCAGAATAAGTAGAAGAAGGAGAAGGAGAAGGTGAAGTCAGGAGGGTGAATCAGAAGAAGTAGAAGAAGGAGAAGGAGAAGGTGAAGTCAGGAGGGTGAATCAGAAGAAGCTGAAGAAGGAGAAGGAGAAGGTGAAGTCTGGAGGGTGAATCAGAAGAATCAGAAGAAGTAGAAGGAGAAGGTGAAGTCTGGAGGGTGAATCAGAAGAAGCAGAAGAAAGAGAAGGAGAAGGTGAAGTCTGGAGGGTGAAGCAGAAGAAACAGAAGAAGGAGAAGGAGAAGGTGAAGACTGGAGGCTGAATCAGAAGAAGTAGAAGAAGGAGAAGTAGAAGGTGAAGTCTGGAGGGTGAATCAGAAGAAGTAGAAGAAGTTGAAGGAGAAGGTGAAGTCTGGAGGGTGAATCAGAAGAAGCAGAAGAAGGAGAAGGAGAAGGTGAAGTCTGGAGGGTGAATCAGAAGAAGCAGAAGAAGGAGAAGGAGAAGGTGAAGTTAGGAGGGTGAATCAGAAGAAGCAGAAGAAGGAGAAGGAGAAGGTGAAGTCAGGGGGGTGAAGCAGAAGAAGTAGAAGAAGGAGAAGGAGAAGGTGAAGTCAGGAGGGTGAAGCAGAAGAAGCAGAAGAAGGAGAAGGAGAAGGTGAAGTCTGGAGGGCGCAGCAGAAGAAGCAGAAGAAGGAGAAGGAGAAGGTGCAGTCTGGAGGGTGAAGCAGAAGAAGCAGAAGAAGGAGAAGGAGAAGGTGAAGTCTGGAGGGTGAAACAGAAGAAGTAGAAGAAGGAGAAGGAGAAGGTGAAGTCAGGAGGGTGAAGCAGAAGAAGCAGAAGAAGGAGAAGGAGAAGGTGAAGTCTGGAGGGTGAATCAGAAGAAGTAGAAGAAGGAGAAGGAGAAGGTGAAGTCAGGAGGGTGAAGCAGAAGAAGTAGAAGAAGGAGAAGGAGAAGGTGAAGTCTGGAGCGTGAATCAGAAGATGTAGAAGAAGGAGAAGGAGAAGGTGAAGTCTGGAGGGTCAATCAGAAGAAGTAGAAGAAGGAGAAGGAGAAGGTGAAGTCTGGAGGGTGAATCAGAAGAAGCAGAATAAGGAGAAGGAGAAGGTGAAGTCTGGAGGGTGAATCAGAAGAAGCAGAAGAAGGAGAAGGAGAAGGTGAAGTCTGGAGGGAGAATCAGAAGAAGTAGAAGAAGGAGAAGGAGAAGGTGAAGTCTGGAGGGTGAATCAGAAGGAGAAGAAGAAGGAGAAGGAGAAGGTGAAGTCAGGAGAGTGAAGCAGAAGAAGCAGAAGAAGGAGAAGGAGAAGGTGAAGTCTGGAGGGTGAAGCAGAAGAAGCAGAAGAAGGAGAAGGAGAAGGTGAAGTCTGGAGGGCGAAGCAGAAGAAGCATAAGAAGGAGAAGGAGAAGGTGAAGTCTGGAGGGTGAAGCAGAAGAAGCAGAAGAAGGAGAAGGAGAAGGTGAAGTCTGGAGGGTGAATCAGAAGAAGTAGAAGAAGGAGAAGGAGAAGGTGAAGTCAGGAGGGTGAAGCAGAAGAAGCAGAAGAAGGAGAAGGAGAAGGTGAAGTCTGGAGGGTGAAGCAGAAGAAGCAGAAGAAGGAGAAGGAGAAGGTGAAGTTTGGAGGGTGAAGCAGAAGAAGCAGAAGAAGGAGAAGGAGAAGGTGAAGTCAGGAGGGTGAATCAGAAGAAGTAGAAGAAGGAGAAGGAGAAGGTGAAGTCTGGAGGGTGAATCAGAAGAAGTAGAAGAAGGAGAAGGAGAAGGTGATGTCTGGAGGGTGAATCAGAAGAAGTAGAAGAAGGAGAAGGAGAAGGTGAAGTCTGGAGGGTGAATCAGATGAAGGAGAAGAAAGAGAAGGAGAAGGTGAAGTCTGGAGGGAGAAGCAGAAGAAGTAGAAGAAGGAGAAGGAGAAGGTGAAGTCTGGAGCGTGAATCAGAAGATGTAGAAGATGGAGAAGGAGAAGGTGAAGTCTGGAGGGTCAATCAGAAGAAGTAGAAGAAGGAGAAGGAGATGGTGAAGTCTGGAGGGTGAATCAGAAGAAGCAGAAGAAGGAGAAGGAGAAGGTGAAGTCTGGAGGGTGAATCAGAAGAAGTAGAAGAAGGAGAAGGAGAAGTTGTAGTCTGGACGGTGAATCAGAAGAAGTAGACGAAGGAGAAGGAGAAGGTGAAGTCTGCAGGGTGAATCAGAAGAAGCAGAAGAAGGAGAAGGAGAAGGTGAAGTCTGGAGGGTGAAGCAGAATAAGTAGAAGAAGGAGAAGGAGAAGGTGAAGTCAGGAGGGTGAATCAGAAGAAGTAGAAGAAGGAGAAGGAGAAGGTGAAGTCAGGAGGGTGAATCAGAAGAAGCTGAAGAAGGAGAAGGAGAAGGTGAAGTCTGGAGGGTGAATCAGAAGAATCAGAAGAAGTAGAAGGAGAAGGTGAAGTCTGGAGGGTGAATCAGAAGAAGCAGAAGAAAGAGAAGGAGAAGGTGAAGTCTGGAGGGTGAAGCAGAAGAAACAGAAGAAGGAGAAGGAGAAGGTGAAGACTGGAGGCTGAATCAGAAGAAGTAGAAGAAGGAGAAGGAGAAGGTGAAGTCTGGAGGGTGAATCAGAAGAAGTAGAAGAAGTTGAAGGAGAAGGTGAAGTCTGGAGGGTGAATCAGAAGAAGCAGAAGAAGGAGAAGGAGAAGTTGAAGTCTGGAGGGTGAATCAGAAGAAGCAGAAGAAGAAGAAGGAGAAGATGAAGTCTGGAGGGTGAATCAGAAGAAGTAGAAGAAGGAGAAGGAGAAGGTGAGGTCTGGAGGGTGAATCAGAAGAAGCAGAAGAAGGAGAAGGAGAAGGTGAAGTCTGGAGGGTGAATCAGAAGAAGCAGAAGAAGGAGAAGGAGATGGTGAAGTTAGGAGGGTGAATCAGAAGAAGCAGAAGAAGGAGAAGGAGAAGGTGAAGTCAGGGGGGTGAAGCAGAAGAAGTAGAAGAAGGAGAAGGAGAAGGTGAAGTCAGGAGGGTGAAGCAGAAGAAGCAGAAGAAGGAGAAGGAGAAGGTGAAGTCTGGAGGGCGCAGCAGAAGAAGCAGAAGAAGGAGAAGGAGAAGGTGCAGTCTGGAGGGTGAAGCAGAAGAAGCAGAAGAAGGAGAAGGAGAAGGTGAAGTCTGGAGGGTGAAACAGAAGAAGTAGAAGAAGGAGAAGGAGAAGGTGAAGTCAGGAGGGTGAAGCAGAAGAAGCAGAAGAAGGAGAAGGAGAAGGTGAAGTCTGGAGGGTGAATCAGAAGAAGTAGAAGAAGGAGAAGGAGAAGGTGAAGTCAGGAGGGTGAAGCAGAAGAAGTAGAAGAAGGAGAAGGAGAAGGTGAAGTCTGGAGCGTGAATCAGAAGATGTAGAAGAAGGAGAAGGAGAAGGTTAAGTCTGGAGGGTCAATCAGAAGAAGTAGAAGAAGGAGAAGGAGAAGGTGAAGTCTGGAGGGTGAATCAGAAGAAGCAGAATAAGGAGAAGGAGAAGGTGAAGTCTGGAGGGTGAATCAGAAGAAGCAGAAGAAGGAGAAGGAGAAGGTGAAGTCTGGAGGGAGAATCAGAAGAAGTAGAAGAAGGAGAAGGAGAAGGTGAAGTCTGGAGGGTGAATCAGAAGAAGAAGAAGAAGGAGAAGGAGAAGGTGAAGTCAGGAGAGTGAAGCAGAAGAAGCAGAAGAAGGAGAAGGAGAAGGTGAAGTCTGGAGGGTGAAGCAGAAGAAGCAGAAGAAGGAGAAGGAGAAGGTGAAGTCTGGAGGGCGAAGCAGAAGAAGCATAAGAAGGAGAAGGAGAAGGTGAAGTCTGGAGGGTGAAGCAGAAGAAGCAGAAGAAGGAGAAGGAGAAGGTGAAGTCTGGAGGGTGAATCAGAAGAAGTAGAAGAAGGAGAAGGAGAAGGTGAAGTCAGGAGGGTGAAGCAGAAGAAGCAGAAGAAGGAGAAGGAGAAGGTGAAGTCTGGAGGGTGAAGCAGAAGAAGCAGAAGAAGGAGAAGGAGAAGGTGAAGTTTGGAGGGTGAAGCAGAAGAAGCAGAAGAAGGAGAAGGAGAAGGTGAAGTCAGGAGGGTGAATCAGAAGAAGTAGAAGAAGGAGAAGGAGAAGGTGAAGTCTGGAGGGTGAATCAGAAGAAGTAGAAGAAGGAGAAGGAGAAGGTGAAGTCTGGAGGGTGAATCAGAAGAAGTAGAAGAAGGAGAAGGAGAAGGTGAAGTCTGGAGGGTGAATCAGATGAAGGAGAAGAAAGAGAAGGAGAAGGTGAAGTCTGGAGGGAGAAGCAGAAGAAGTAGAAGAAGGAGAAGGAGAAGGTGAAGTCTGGAGCGTGAATCAGAAGATGTAGAAGATGGAGAAGGAGAAGGTGAAGTCTGGAGGGTCAATCAGAAGAAGTAGAAGAAGGAGAAGGAGAAGGTGAAGTCTGGAGGGTGAATCAGAAGAAGCAGAAGAAGGAGAAGGAGAAGGTGAAGTCTGGAGGGTGAATCAGAAGAAGTAGAAGAAGGAGAAGGAGAAGTTGTAGTCTGGACGGTGAATCAGAAGAAGTAGACGAAGGAGAAGGAGAAGGTGAAGTCTGCAGGGTGAATCAGAAGAAGCAGAAGAAGGAGAAGGAGAAGGTGAAGTCTGGAGGGTGAATCAGAAGAAGTAGAAGAAGGAGAAGGAGAAGGTGAAGTCTGGAGGGTGAATCAGAAGAAGCAGAAGAAGGAGAAGGAGAAGGTGAAGTCTGGAGGGTGAATCAGAAGAAGCAGAAGAAGGAGAAGGAGAAGGTGAAGTCTGGAGGGTGAATCAGAAGAAGCAGAATAAGGAGAAGGAGAAGGTGAAGTCTGGAGGGTGAATCAGAAGAAGCAGAAGAAGGAGATGGAGAAGGTGAAGTCTGGAGGGTGAATCAGAAGAAGTAGAAGAAGGAGAAGGAGAAGGTGAAGTCTGGAGGGTGAATCAGAAAATGTAGAAGAAGGAGAAGGAGAAGGTGAAGTCTGGAGGGTGAATCAGAAGAAGCAGAAGAAGGAGAAGGAGAAGGTGAAGTCTGGAGGATGAATCAGAAGAAGCAGAAGAAGGAGAAGGAGACGATGAAGTCTGGAGGGTGAATCAGAAGAAGTAGAAGAAGGAGAAGGAGAAGGTGAAGTCTGGAGGGTGAATCAGAAGAAGCAGAAGAAGGAGAAGGAGAAGGTGAAGTCTGGAGGGTGAATCAGAAGAAGCAGAAGAAGGAGAAGGAGAAGGTGAAGTCTGGAGGGTGAATCAGAAGAAGCAGAATAAGGAGAAGGAGAAGGTGAAGTCTTGAGGGTGAATCAGAAGAAGCAGAAGAAGGAGAAGGAGAAGGTGAAGTCTGGAGGGTGAAGCAGAAGAAGTAGAAGAAGGAGAAGGAGAAGGTGAAGTCAGGAGGGTGAATCAGAAGAAGTAGAAGAAGGAGAAGGAGAAGGTGAAGTCAGGAGGGTGAATCAGAAGAAGCTGAAGAAGGAGAAGGAGAAGGTGAAGTCTGGAGGGTGAATCAGAAGAATCAGAAGAAGGAGAAGGTGAAGTCTGGAGGGTGAATCAGAAGAAGCAGAAGAAAGAGAAGGAGAAGGTGATGTTTGGAGGGTGAAGCAGAAGAAGCAGAAGAAGGAGTAGGAGAAGGTGAAGACTGGAGGCTGAATCAGAAGAAGTAGAAGAAGGAGAAGGAGAAGGTGAAGTCTGGAGGGTGACTCAGAAGATGTAGAAGAAGTTGAAGGAGAAGGTGAAGTCTGGAGGGTGAATCAGAAGAAGCAGAAGAAGGAGAAGGAGAAGGTGAAGTCTGGAGGGTGAATCAGAAGAAGCAGAAGAAGAAGAAGGAGAAGATGAAGTCTGGAGGGTGAATCAGAAGAAGTAGAAGAAGGAGAAGGAGAAGGTGAGGTCTGGAGGGTGAATCAGAAGAAGCAGAAGAAGGAGAAGGAGAAGGTGAAGTCTGGAGGGTGAATCAGAAGAAGCAGAAGAAGGAGAAGGAGAAGGTGAAGTTAGGAGGGTGAATCAGAAGAAGCAGAAGAAGGAGAAGGAGAAGGTGAAGTCAGGGGGGTGAAGCAGAAGAAGTAGAAGAAGGAGAAGGAGAAGGTGATGTCAGGAGGGTGAAGCAGAAGAAGCAGAAGAAGGAGAAGGAGAAGGTGAAGTCTGGAGGGCGCAGCAGAAGAAGCAGAAGAAGGAGAAGGAGAATGTGCAGTCTGGAGGGTGAAGCAGAAGATGCAGAAGAAGGAGAAGGAGAAGGTGAAGTCTGGAGGGTGAAACAGAAGAAGTAGAAGAAGGAGAAGGAGAAGGTGAAGTCAGGAGGGTGAAGCAGAAGAAGCAGAAGAAGGAGAATGAGAAGGTGAAGTCTGGAGGGTGAATCAGAAGAAGTAGAAGAAGGAGAAGGAGAAGGTGAAGTCAGGAGGGTGAAGCAGAAGAAGTAGAAGAAGGAGAAGGAGAAGGCGAAGCCTGGAGTGTGAAACAGAAGAAGTAGAAGAAGGAGAAGGAGAAGGTGAAGTCTGGAGCGTGAATCAGAAGATGTAGAAGAAGGAGAAGGAGAAGGTGAAGTCTGGAGGGTCAATCATAAGAAGTAGAAGAAGGAGATGGAGAAGGTGAAGTCTGGAGGGTGAATCAGAAGAAGCAGAAGAAGGAGAAGGAGAAGGTGAAGTCTGGAGTGTGAATCAGAAGAACTAGAAGAAGGAGAAGGAGAAGGTGTAGTCTGGACGGTGAATCAGAAGAAGTAGACGAAGGAGAAGGAGAAGGTGAAGTCTGCAGGGTGAATCAGAAGAAGCAGAAGAAGGAGAAGGAGAAGGTGAAGTCTGGAGGGTGAATCAGAAGAAGTAGAAGAAGGAGAAGGAGAAGGTGAAGTCTGGAGGGTGAATCAGAAGAAGCAGAAGAAGGAGAAGGAGAAGGTGAAGTCTGGAGGGTGAATCAGAAGAAGCAGAATAAGGAGAAGGAGAAGGTGAAGTCAGGAGGGTGAATCAGAAGAAGTAGAAGAAGTTGAAGGAGAAGGTGAAGTCTGGAGGGTGAATCAGAAGAAGCAGAAGAAGGAGAAGGAGAAGGTGAAGTCTGGAGGGTGAATCAGAAGAAGCAGAAGAAGAAGAAGGAGAAGATGAAGTCTGGAGGGTGAATCAGAAGAAGTAGAAGAAGGAGAAGGAGAAGGTGAAGTCTGGAGGGTGAATCAGAAGAAGCAGAAGAAGGAGAAGGAGAAGGTGAAGTTAGGAGGGTGAATCAGAAGAAGCAGAAGAAGGAGAAGGAGAAGGTGAAGTCAGCGGGGTGAAGCAGAAGAAGTAGAAGAAGGAGAAGGAGAAGGTGAAGTCAGGAGGGTGAAGCAGAAGAAGCAGAAGAAGGAGAAGGAGAAGCTGAAGTCTGGAGGGCGCAGCAGAAGAAGCAGAAGAAGGAGAAGGAGAAGGTGCAGTCTGGAGGGTGAAGCAGAAGAAGCAGAAGAAGGAGAAGGAGAAGGTGAAGTCTGGAGGGTGAAACAGAAGAAGTAGAAGAAGGAGAAGGAGAAGGTCAAGTCAGGAGGTTGAAGCAGAAGAAGCAGAAGAAGGAGAAGGAGAAGGTGAAGTCTGCAGGGTGAATCAGAAGAAGTAGAAGAAGGAGAAGGAGAAGGTGAAGTCAGGAGGGTGAAGCAGAAGAAGCAGAAGAAGGAGAAGGAGAAGGTGAAGTCAGGAGGGTGAAGCAGAAGAAACAGAAGAAGGAGAAGGAGAAGGTGAAGTCTGGAGGGTGAAGCAGAAGAAGCAGAAGAAGGAGAAGGAGAAGGTGAAGTCAGGAGGGTGAATCAGAAGAAGTAGAAGAAGGAGAAGGAGAAGGTGAAGTCTGGAGGGTGAATCAGAAGAAGTAGAAGAAGGAGAAGGAGAAGGTGAAGTCAGGAGGGTGAATCAGAAGATGTAGAAGAAGGAGAAGGAGAAGGTGAAGTCTGGAGGGTGAATCAGAAGAAGCAGAAGAAGGAGAACGGGAAGGTGAAGTCTGGAGGGAGAAGCAGAAGAAGTAGAAGAAGGAGAAGGAGAAGGTGAAGGCTGGAGGGTGAATCAGAAGAAGTAGAAGAAGGAGAAGGCGAAGGGAATGTCTGGAGGGTGAATCAGAAGAAGTAGAAGAAGGAGAAGGAGAAGGTGAAGTCTGGAGGGTGAATCGGAAGAAGCATAAGAAGGAGAAGGAGAAGGTGAAGTCTGGAGGGTGAATCAGAAGAAGTAGAAGAAGGAGAAGGAGAAGGTGTAGTCTGGAGGGTGAATCAGAAGAAGTAGACGAAGGAGAAGGAGAAGGTGAAATCTGGAGGGTGAATCAGAAGAAGCAGAAGAAGGAAAAGGAGAAGGTGAAGTCTGGAGGGTGAATCAGAAGAATCAGAAGAAGGAGAAGGAGAAGGTGAAGTCTGGAGGGTGAATCAGAAGAAGCAGAAGAAAGAGAAGGAGAAGGTGAAGTCTGGAGGGTGAAGCAGAAGAAACAGAAGAAGGAGAAGGAGAAGGTGAAGACTGGAGGGTGAATCAGAAGAAGTAGAAGAAGGAGAAGGAGAAGGTGAAGTCTGGAGGGTGAATCAGAAGAAGTAGAAGAAGGAGAAGGAGAAGGTGAAATCTGGAGGGTGAATCAGAAGAAGCAGAAGGAGGAGAAGGAGAAGGTGAAGTCTGGAGGGTGAATCAGAAGAAGCAGAAGAAGGAGAAGGAGAAGATGAAGTCTGGAGGGTGAATCGGAAGAAGTAGAAGAAGGAGAAGGAGAAGGTGAAGTCTGGAGGGTGAATCAGAAGAAGTAGAAGAAGGAGAACGGGAAGGTGAAGTCTGGAGGGAGAAGCAGAAGAAGTAGAAGAAGGAGAAGGAGAAGGTGAAGTCTGGAGGGTGAATCAGAAGAAGTAGAAGAAGGAGAAGGCGAAGGGAATGTCTGGAGGGTGAATCAGAAGAAGTAGAAGAAGGAGAAGGAGAAGGTGAAGTCTGGAGGGTGAATCGGAAGAAGCATAAGAAGGAGAAGGAGAAGGTGAAGTCTGGAGGGTGAATCAGAAGAAGTAGAAGAAGGAGAAGGAGAAGGTGTAGTCTGGAGGGTGAATCAGAAGAAGTAGACGAAGGAGAAGGAGAAGGTGAAATCTGGAGGGTGAATCAGAAGAAGCAGAAGAAGGAAAAGGAGAAGGTGAAGTCTGGAGGGTGAATCAGAAGAATCAGAAGAAGGAGAAGGAGAAGGTGAAGTCTGGAGGGTGAATCAGAAGAAGCAGAAGAAAGAGAAGGAGAAGGTGAAGTCTGGAGGGTGAAGCAGAAGAAACAGAAGAAGGAGAAGGAGAAGGTGAAGACTGGAGGGTGAATCAGAAGAAGTAGAAGAAGGAGAAGGAGAAGGTGAAGTCTGGAGGGTGAATCAGAAGAAGTCGAAGAAGGAGAAGGAGAAGGTGAAGTCTGGAGGGTGAATCAGAAGAAGCAGAAGAAGGAGAAGGAGAAGGTGAAGTCTGGAGGGTGAATCAGAAGAAGCAGAAGAAGGAGAAGGAGAAGATGAAGTCTGGAGGGTGAATCGGAAGAAGTAGAAGAAGGAGAAGGAGAAGGTGAAGTCTGGAGGGTGAATCAGAAGAAGTAGAAGAAGGAGAAGGAGAAGGTGAAGTCTGGAGGGTGAATCAGAAGAAGCAGAAGAAGGAGAAGGAGAAGGTGAAGTCTGGAGGGTGAATCAGAAGAAGCAGAATAAGGAGAAGGAGAAGGTGAAGTCAGGAGGGTGAATCAGAAGAAGTAGAAGAAGTTGAAGGAGAAGGTGAAGTCTGGAGGGTGAATCAGAAGAAGCAGAAGAAGGAGAAGGAGAAGGTGAAGTCTGGAGGGTGAATCAGAAGAAGCAGAAGAAGAAGAAGGAGAAGATGAAGTCTGGAGGGTGAATCAGAAGAAGTAGAAGAAGGAGAAGGAGAAGGTGAGGTCTGGAGGGTGAATCAGAAGAAGCAGAAGAAGGAGAAGGAGAAGGTGAAGTCTGGAGGGTGAATCAGAAGAAGCAGAAGAAGGAGAAGGAGAAGGTGAAGTTAGGAGGGTGAATCAGAAGAAGCAGAAGAAGGAGAAGGAGAAGGTGAAGTCAGCGGGGTGAAGCAGAAGAAGTAGAAGAAGGAGAAGGAGAAGGTGAAGTCAGGAGGGTGAAGCAGAAGAAGCAGAAGAAGGAGAAGGAGAAGCTGAAGTCTGGAGGGCGCAGCAGAAGAAGCAGAAGAAGGAGAAGGAGAAGGTGCAGTCTGGAGGGTGAAGCAGAAGAAGCAGAAGAAGGAGAAGGAGAAGGTGAAGTCTGGAGGGTGAAACAGAAGAAGTAGAAGAAGGAGAAGGAGAAGGTCAAGTCAGGAGGTTGAAGCAGAAGAAGCAGAAGAAGGAGAAGGAGAAGGTGAAGTCTGGAGGGTGAATCAGAAGAAGTAGAAGAAGGAGAAGGAGAAGGTGAAGTCAGGAGGGTGAAGCAGAAGAAGCAGAAGAAGGAGAAGGAGAAGGTGAAGTCAGGAGGGTGAAGCAGAAGAAACAGAAGAAGGAGAAGGAGAAGGTGAAGTCTGGAGGGTGAAGCAGAAGAAGCAGAAGAAGGAGAAGGAGAAGGTGAAGTCAGGAGGGTGAATCAGAAGAAGTAGAAGAAGGAGAAGGAGAAGGTGAAGTCTGGAGGGTGAATCAGAAGAAGTAGAAGAAGGAGAAGGAGAAGGTGAAGTCAGGAGGGTGAATCAGAAGATGTAGAAGAAGGAGAAGGAGAAGGTGAAGTCTGGAGGGTGAATCAGAAGAAGCAGAAGAAGGAGAACGGGAAGGTGAAGTCTGGAGGGAGAAGCAGAAGAAGTAGAAGAAGGAGAAGGAGAAGGTGAAGTCTGGAGGGTGAATCAGAAGAAGTAGAAGAAGGAGAAGGCGAAGGGAATGTCTGGAGGGTGAATCAGAAGAAGTAGAAGAAGGAGAAGGAGAAGGTGAAGTCTGGAGGGTGAATCGGAAGAAGCATAAGAAGGAGAAGGAGAAGGTGAAGTCTGGAGGGTGAATCAGAAGAAGTAGAAGAAGGAGAAGGAGAAGGTGTAGTCTGGAGGGTGAATCAGAAGAAGTAGACGAAGGAGAAGGAGAAGGTGAAATCTGGAGGGTGAATCAGAAGAAGCAGAAGAAGGAAAAGGAGAAGGTGAAGTCTGGAGGGTGAATCAGAAGAATCAGAAGAAGGAGAAGGAGAAGGTGAAGTCTGGAGGGTGAATCAGAAGAAGCAGAAGAAAGAGAAGGAGAAGGTGAAGTCTGGAGGGTGAAGCAGAAGAAACAGAAGAAGGAGAAGGAGAAGGTGAAGACTGGAGGGTGAATCAGAAGAAGTAGAAGAAGGAGAAGGAGAAGGTGAAGTCTGGAGGGTGAATCAGAAGAAGTAGAAGAAGGAGAAGGAGAAGGTGAAGTCTGGAGGGTGAATCAGAAGAAGCAGAAGGAGGAGAAGGAGAAGATGAAGTCTGGAGGGTGAATCGGAAGAAGTAGAAGAAGGAGAAGGAGAAGGTGAAGTCTGGAGGGTGAATCAGAAGAAGTAGAAGAAGGAGAACGGGAAGATGATGTCTGGAGGGAGAAGCAGAAGAAGTAGAAGAAGGAGAAGGAGAAGGTGAAGTCTGGAGGGTGAATCAGAAGAAGTAGAAGAAGGAGAAGGCGAAGGGAATGTCTGGAGGGTGAATCAGAAGAAGTAGAAGAAGGAGAAGGAGAAGGTGAAGTCTGGAGGGTGAATCGGAAGAAGCATAAGAAGGAGAAGGAGAAGGTGAAGTCTGGAGGGTGAATCAGAAGAAGTAGAAGAAGGAGAAGGAGAAGGTGTAGTCTGGAGGGTGAATCAGAAGAAGTAGACGAAGGAGAAGGAGAAGGTGAAATCTGGAGGGTGAATCAGAAGAAGCAGAAGAAGGAAAAGGAGAAGGTGAAGTCTGGAGGGTGAATCAGAAGAATCAGAAGAAGGAGAAGGAGAAGGTGAAGTCTGGAGGGTGAATCAGAAGAAGCAGAAGAAAGAGAAGGAGAAGGTGAAGTCTGGAGGGTGAAGCAGAAGAAACAGAAGAAGGAGAAGGAGAAGGTGAAGACTGGAGGGTGAATCAGAAGAAGTAGAAGAAGGAGAAGGAGAAGGTGAAGTCTGGAGGGTGAATCAGAAGAAGTAGAAGAAGGAGAAGGAGAAGGTGAAGTCTGGAGGGTGAATCAGAAGAAGCAGAAGAAGGAGAAGGAGAAGGTGAAGTCTGGAGGGTGAATCAGAAGAAGCAGAAGAAGGAGAAGGAGAAGATGAAGTCTGGAGGGTGAATCGGAAGAAGTAGAAGAAGGAGAAGGAGAAGGTGAAGTCTGGAGGGTGAATCAGAAGAAGTAGAAGAAGGAGAAGGAGAAGTTGAAGTCTGGAGGGTGAATCAGAAGAAGCAGAAAAAGGAGAAGGAGAAGGTGAAGTCTGGAGGGTGAATCAGAAGAAGCAGAAGAAGGAGAAGGAGAAGATGAAGTCTGGAGGGTGAATCAGAAGAAGTAGAAGAAGGAGAAGGAGAAGGTGAAGTCTGGAGGGTGAATCAGAAGAAGTAGAAGAAGGAGAAGGAGAAGATGAAGTCTGGAGGGTGAATCAGAAGAAACAGAAGAAGGAGGAGGAGAAGGTGAAGTCTGGAGGGTGAATCAGAAGAAGTAGAAGAAGGAGAAGGAGAAGGTGTAGTCTGGAGGGTGAATCAGAAGAAGTAGACGAAGGAGAAGGAGAAGGTGAAGTCTGGAGGGTGAATCAGAAGAAGCAGAAGAAGGGGAAGGAGAAGGTGATGTCTGGAGGGTGAATCAGAAGAAGTAGAAGAAGGAGAAGGAGAAGGTGAAGTCTGGAGGGTGAATCAGAAGAAGCAGAAGAAGGAGAAGTAGAAGGTGAAGTCTGGAGGGTGAATCAGAAGAAGCAGAAGAAGGAGAAGGAGAAGGTGAAGTCTGGAGGGTGAATCAGAAGAAGTAGAAGAAGGAGAAGGAGAAGTTGAAGTCTGGAGGGTGAAGCAGAAGAAGTAGAAGATGGAGAAGGAGAAGGTGAAGTCAGGAGGGTGAATCAGAAGAAGTAGAAGAAGGAGAAGGAGAAGGTGAAGTCAGGAGGGTGAATCAGAAGAAGCAGAAGATGGAGAAGGAGAAGGTGAAGTCTGGAGGGTGAATCAGAAGAATCAGAAGAAGGAGAAGGAGAAGGTGAAGTCTGGAGGGTGAATCAGAAGAAGCAAAGGAAGGAGAAGGAGAAGGTGAAGTCTGGAGGGTGAATCAGAAGAAGCAGAATAAGGAGAAGGAGAAGGTGAAGTCTGGAGGGTGAATCAGAAGAAGCAGAATAAGGAGAAGGAGAAGGTGAAGTCTGGAGGGTGAATCAGAAGTAGAAGAAGGAGAAGGAGAAGGTGAAGTCTGGAGGGTGAAGCAGAAGAAGGAGAAGAAGGAGAAGGAGAAGGTGAAGTCAGGAGGGTGAATCAGAAGAAGTAGAAGAAGGAGAAGGAGAAGGTGAAGTCAGGAGGGTGAATCAGAAGAAGCAGAAGAAGGAGAAGGAGAAGGTGAAGTCTGGAGGGTGAATCAGAAGAATCAGAAGAAGGAGAAGGAGAAGGTGAAGTCTGGAGGGTGAATCAGAAGAAGCAGAAGAAAGAGAAGGAGAAGGTGAAGTCTGGAGGGTGAAGCAGAAGAAACAGAAGAAGGAGAAGGAGAAGGTGAAGACTGGAGGGTGAATCAGAAGAAGTAGAAGAAGGAGAAGGAGAAGGTGAAGTCTGGAGGGTGAATCAGAAGAAGTAGAAGAAGGAGAAGGAGAAGGTGAAGTCTGGAGGGTGAATCAGAAGAAGCAGAAGAAGGAGAAGGAGAAGGTGAAGTCTGGAGGGTGAATCAGAAGAAGCAGAAGAAGGAGAAGGAGAAGATGAAGTCTGGAGGGTGAATCGGAAGAAGTAGAAGAAGGAGAAGGAGAAGGTGAAGTCTGGTGGGTGAATCAGAAGAAGTAGAAGAAGGAGAAGGAGAAGTTGAAGTCTGGAGGGTGAATCAGAAGAAGCAGAAGAAGGAGAAGGAGAAGGTGAAGTCTGGAGGGTGAATCAGAAGAAGCAGAAGAAGGAGAAGGAGAAGATGAAGTCTGGAGGGTGAATCAGAAGAAGTAGAAGAAGGAGAAGGAGAAGGTGAAGTCTGGAGGGTGAATCAGAAGAAGTAGAAGAAGGAGAAGGAGAAGATGAAGTCTGGAGGGTGAATCAGAAGAAACAGAAGAAGGAGAAGGAGAAGGTGAAGTCTGGAGGGTGAATCAGAAGAAGAAGAAGAAGGAGAAGGAGAAGGTGTAGTCTGGAGGGTGAATCAGAAGAAGTAGACGAAGGAGAAGGAGAAGGTGAAGTCTGGAGGGTGAATCAGAAGAAGCAGAAGAAGGAGAAGGAGAAGGTGAAGTCTGGAGGGTGAATCAGAAGAAGTAGAAGAAGGAGAAGGAGAAGGTGAAGTCTGGAGGGTGAATCAGAAGAAGCAGAAGAAGGAGAAGGAGAAGGTGAAGTCTGGAGGGTGAATCAGAAGAAGCAGAAGAAGGAGAAGGTGAAGTCTGGAGGGTGAATCAGAAGAAGTAGAAGAAGGAGAAGGAGAAGTTGTAGTCTGGAGGGTGAAGCAGAAGAAGTAGAAGAAGGAGAAGGAGAAGGTGAAGTCAGGAGGGTGAATCAGAAGAAGTAGAAGAAGGAGAAGGAGAAGGTGAAGTCAGGAGGGTGAATCAGAAGAAGCAGAAGAAGGAGATAGAGAAGGTGAAGTCTGGAGGGTGAATCAGAAGAATCAGAAGAAGCAGAAGGAGAAGGTGAAGTCTGGAGGGTGAAGCAGAAGAAGCAGAAGAAAGAGAAGGAGAAGGTGAAGTCTGGAGGGTGAAGCAGAAGAAACAGAAGAAGGAGAAGGAGAAGGTGAAGACTGGAGGGTGAATCAGAAGAAGTAGAAGAAGGAGAAGGAGAAGGTGAAGTCTGGAGGGTGAATCAGAAGAAGCAGAAGAAGGAGAAGGAGAAGGTGAAGTCTGGAGGGTGAATCAGAAGAAGCAGAAGAAGGAGAAGGAGAAGGTGAAGACTGGAGGGTGAATCAGTAGAAGCAGAAGAAGGAGAAGGAGAAGATGAAGTCTGGAGGGTGAATCAGAAGAAGTAGAAGATGGAGAAGGAGAAGGTGAGGTCTGGAGGGTGAATCAGAAGAAGCAGAAGAAGGAGAAGGAGAAGGTGAAGTCTGGAGGGTGAATCAGAAGAAGCAGAAGAAGGAGAAGGAGAAGGTGAAGTCTGGAGGGTGAATCAGAAGAAGCAGAAGAAGGAGAAGGAGAAGGTGAAGTCAGGAGGGTGAATCAGAAGAAGCAGAAGAAGGAGAAGGAGAAGGTGAAGTTAGGAGGGTGAATCAGAAGAAGCAGAAGAAGGAGAAGGAGCAGGTGAAGTCAGGGGGTGTAGCAGAAGAAGTAGAAGAAGGAGAAGGAGAAGGTGAAGTCAGGACGGTGAAGCAGAAGAAGCAGAAGAAGGAGAAGGAGAAGGTGAAGCCTGGAGGGCGCAGCAGAAGAAGCAGAAGAAGGAGAAGGAGAAGGTGAAGTCTGGAGTGTGAAGCAGAAGAAGCAGAAGAAGGAGAAGGAGAAGGTGAAGTCTGGAGGGCGCAGCAGAAGAAGCAGAAGAAGGAGAATGAGAAGGTGAAGTCTGGAGGGTGAATCAGAAGAAGCAGAAGAAGGAGAAGGAGAAGGTGAAGTCTGGAGGGTGAATCAGAAGAAGTAGAAGAAGGAGAAGGAGAAGGTGAAGTCTGGAGGGTGAAGCAGAAGAAGTAGAAGAAGGAGAAGGAGAAGGTGAAGTCAGGAGGGTGAATCAGAAGAAGTAGAAGAAGGAGAAGGAGAAGGTGAAGTCAGGAGGGTGAATCAGAAGAAGCAGAAGAAGGAGAAGGAGAAGGTGAAGTCTGGAGGGTGAATCAGAAGAATCAGAAGAAGGAGAAGGAGAAGGTGAAGTCTGGAGGGTGAATCAGAAGAAGCAGAAGAAAGAGAAGGAGAAGGTGAAGTCTGGAGGGTGAAGCAGAAGAAACAGAAGAAGGAGAAGGAGAAGGTGAAGACTGGAGGGTGAATTAGAAGAAGTAGAAGAAGGAGAAGGAGAAGGTGAAGTCTGGAGGGTGAATCAGAAGAAGTAGAAGAAGGAGAAGGAGAAGTTGAAGTCTGGAGGGTGAATCAGAAGAAGCAGAAGAAGGAGAAGGAGAAGGTGAAGTCTGGAGGGTGAATCAGAAGAAGCAGAAGAAGGAGAAGGAGAAGATGAAGTCTGGAGGGTGAATCAGAAGAAGTAGAAGAAGGAGAAGGAGAAGGTGAAGTCTGGAGGGTGAATCAGAAGAAGTAGAAGAAGGAGAAGGAGAAGATGAAGTCTGGAGGGTGAATCAGAAGAAACAGAAGAAGGAGAAGGAGAAGGTGAAGTCTGGAGGGTGAATCAGAAGAAGTAGAAGAAGGAGAAGGAGAAGGTGTAGTCTGGAGGGTGAATCAGAAGAAGTAGACGAAGGAGAAGGAGAAGGTGAAGTCTGGAGGGTGAATCAGAAGAAGCAGAAGAAGGAGAAGGAGAAGGTGAAGTCTGGAGGGTGAATCAGATGAAGTAGAAGAAGGAGAAGGAGAAGGTGAAGTCTGGAGGGTGAATCAGAAGAAGCAGAAGAAGGAGAAGGAGAAGGTGAAGTCTGGAGGGTGAATCAGAAGAAGCAGAAGAAGGAGAAGGAGAAGGTGAAGTCTGGAGGGTGAATCAGAAGAAGTAGAAGAAGGAGAAGGAGAAGTTGAAGTCTGGAGGGTGAAGCAGAAGAAGTAGAAGATGGAGAAGGAGAAGGTGAAGTCAGGAGGGTGAATCAGAAGAAGTAGAAGAAGGAGAAGGAGAAGGTGAAGTCAGGAGGGTGAATCAGAAGAAGCAGAAGATGGAGAAGGAGAAGGTGAAGTCTGGAGGGTGAATCAGAAGAATCAGAAGAAGGAGAAGGAGAAGGTGAAGTCTGGAGTGTGAATCAGAAGAAGCAGAGGAAGGAGAAGGAGAAGGTGAAGTCTGGAGGGTGAATCAGAAGAAGCAGAATAAGGAGAAGGAGAAGGTGAAGTCTGGAGGGTGAATCAGAAGAAGCAGAATAAGGAGAAGGAGAAGGTGAAGTCTGGAGGGTGAATCAGAAGAAGCAGAAGAAGGAGAAGGAGAAGGTGAAGTCTGGAGTGTGAATCAGAAGAAGCAGAAGAAGGAGAAGGAGAAGGTGAAGTCTGGAGGGTGAAGCAGAAGAAGTAGAAGAAGGAGAAGGAGAAGGTGAAGTCAGGAGGGTGAATCAGAAGAAGTAGAAGAAGGAGAAGGAGAAGGTGAAGTCAGGAGGGTGAATCAGAAGAAGCAGAAGAAGGAGAAGGAGAAGGTGAAGTCTGGAGGGTGAATCAGAAGAATCAGAAGAAGGAGAAGGAGAAGGTGAAGTCTGGAGGGTGAATCAGAAGAAGCAGAAGAAAGAGAAGGAGAAGGTGAAGTCTGGAGGGTGAAGCAGAAGAAACAGAAGTAGGAGAAGGAGAAGGTGAAGACTGGAGGGTGAATCAGAAGAAGTAGAAGAAGGAGAAGGAGAAGGTGAAGTCTGGAGGGTGAATCACAAGAAGTAGAAGAAGGAGAAGGAGAAGGTGAAGTCTGGAGGGTGAATCAGAAGAAGCAGAAGAAGGAGAAGGAGAAGGTGAAGTCTGGAGGGTGAATCAGAAGAAGCAGAAGAAGGAGAAGGATAAGATGAAGTCTGTAGGGTGAATCGGAAGAAGTAGAAGAAGGAGAAGGAGAAGGTGAAGTCTGGAGGGTGAATCAGAAGAAGCAGAAGAAGGAGAAGGAGAAGGTGAAGTCTGGAGGGTGAATCAGAAGAAGCAGAAGAAGGAGAAGGAGAAGATGAAGTCTGGAGGGTGAATCAGAAGAAGTAGAAGAAGGAGAAGGAGAAGGTGAAGTCTGGAGGGTGAATCAGAAGAAGTAGAAGAAGGAAAAGGAGAAGATGAAGTCTGGAGGGTGAATCAGAAGAAACAGAAGAAGGAGGAGGAGAAGGTGAAGTCTGGAGGGTGAATCAGAAGAAGTAGAAGAAGGAGAAGGAGAAGGTGTAGTCTGGAGGGTGAATCAGAAGAAGTAGACGAAGGAGAAGGAGAAGGTGAAGTCTGGAGGGTGAATCAGAAGAAGCAGAAGAAGGAGAAGCAGAAGGTGAAGTCTGGAGGGTGAATCAGAAGAAGTAGAAGAAGGAGAAGGAGAAGGTAAAGTCTGGAGGGTGAATCTGAAGAAGCAGAAGAAGGAGAAGGAGAAGGTGAAGTCTGGAGGGTGAATCAGAAGAAGCAGAAGAAGGAGAAGGAGAAGGTGAAGTCTGGAGGGTGAATCAGAAGAAGTAGAAGAAGGTGAAGGAGAAGTTGAAGTCTGGAGGGTGAAGCAGAAGAAGTAGAAGATGGAGAAGGAGAAGGTGAAGTCAGGAGGGTGAATCAGAAGAAGTAGAAGAAGGAGAAGGAGAAGGTGAAGTCAGGAGGGTGAATCAGAAGAAGCAGAAGTTGGAGAAGGAGAAGGTGAAGTCTGGAGGGTGAATCAGAAGAATCAGAAGAAGGAGAAGGAGAAGGTGAAGTCTGGAGGGTGAATCAGAAGAAGCAAAGGAAGGAGAAGGAGAAGGTGAAGTCTGGAGGGTGAATCAGAAGAAGCAGAATAAGGAGAAGGAGAAGGTGAAGTCTGGAGGGTGAATCAGAAGAAGCAGAATAAGGAGAAGGAGAAGGTGAAGTCTGGAGGGTGAATCAGAAGAAGTAGAAGAAGGATAAGGAGAAGGTGAAGTCTGGAGAGTGAAGCAGAAGAAGTAGAAGAAGGAGAAGGAGAAGCTGAAGTCAGGAGGGTGAATCAGAAGAAGTAGAAGAAGGAGAAGGAGAAGGTGAAGTCAGGAGGGTGAATCAGATGAAGCAGAAGAAGGAGAAGGAGAAGGTGAAGTCTGGAGGGTGAATCAGAAGAATCAGAAGAAGGAGAAGGAGAAGGTGAAGTCTGGAGGGTGAATCAGAAGAAGCAGAAGAAAGAGAAGGAGAAGGTGAAGTCTGGAGGGTGAAGCAGAAGAAAGAGAAGAAGGAGAAGGAGAAGGTGAAGACTGGAGGGTGAATCAGAAGAAGTAGAAGAAGGAGAAGGAGAAGGTGAAGTCTGGAGGGTGAAGCAGAAGAAAGAGAAGAAGGAGAAGGAGAAGGTGAAGACTGGAGGGTGAATCAGAAGAAGTAGAAGAAGGAGAAGGAGAAGGTGAAGTCTGGATGGTGAATCAGAAGAAGTAGAAGAAGGAGAAGGAGAAGGTGAAGTCAGGAGGGTGAATCAGAAGAAGTAGAAGAAGGAGAAGGAGAAGGTGAAGTCAGGAGGGTGAATCAGAAGAAGCAGAAGAAGGAGATAGAGAAGGTGAAGTCTGGAGGGTGAATCAGAAGAATCAGAAGAAGCAGAAGGAGAAGGTGAAGTCTGGAGGGTGAAGCAGAAGAAGCAGAAGAAAGAGAAGGAGAAGGTGAAGTCTGGAGGGTGAAGCAGAAGAAACAGAAGAAGGAGAAGGAGAAGGTGAAGACTGGAGGGTGAATCAGAAGAAGTAGAAGAAGGAGAAGGAGAAGGTGAAGTCTGGAGGGTGAATCAGAAGAAGCAGAAGAAGGAGAAGGAGAAGGTGAAGTCTGGAGGGTGAATCAGAAGAAGCAGAAGAAGGAGAAGGAGAAGGTGAAGACTGGAGGGTGAATCAGAAGAAGCAGAAGAAGGAGAAGGAGAAGATGAAGTCTGGAGGGTGAATCAGAAGAAGTAGAAGATGGAGAAGGAGAAGGTGAGGTCTGGAGGGTGAATCAGAAGAAGCAGAAGAAGGAGAAGGAGAAGGTGAAGTCTGGAGGGTGAATCAGAAGAAGCAGAAGAAGGAGAAGGAGAAGGTGAAGTCTGGAGGGTGAATCAGAAGAAGCAGAAGAAGGAGAAGGAGAAGGTGAAGTCAGGAGGGTGAATCAGAAGAAGCAGAAGAAGGAGAAGGAGAAGGTGAAGTTAGGAGGGTGAATCAGAAGAAGCAGAAGAAGGAGAAGGAGCAGGTGAAGTCAGGGGGGTGTAGCAGAAGAAGTAGAAGAAGGAGAAGGAGAAGGTGAAGTCAGGACGGTGAAGCAGAAGAAGCAGAAGAAGGAGAAGGAGAAGGTGAAGCCTGGAGGGCGCAGCAGAAGAAGCAGAAGAAGGAGAAGGAGAAGGTGAAGTCTGGAGTGTGAAGCAGAAGAAGCAGAAGAAGGAGAAGGAGAAGGTGAAGTCTGGAGGGCGCAGCAGAAGAAGCAGAAGAAGGAGAATGAGAAGGTGAAGTCTGGAGGGTGAATCAGAAGAAGCAGAAGAAGGAGAAGGAGAAGGTGAAGTCTGGAGGGTGAATCAGAAGAAGTAGAAGAAGGAGAAGGAGAAGGTGAAGTCTGGAGGGTGAAGCAGAAGAAGTAGAAGAAGGAGAAGGAGAAGGTGAAGTCAGGAGGGTGAATCAGAAGAAGTAGAAGAAGGAGAAGGAGAAGGTGAAGTCAGGAGGGTGAATCAGAAGAAGCAGAAGAAGGAGAAGGAGAAGGTGAAGTCTGGAGGGTGAATCAGAAGAATCAGAAGAAGGAGAAGGAGAAGGTGAAGTCTGGAGGGTGAATCAGAAGAAGCAGAAGAAAGAGAAGGAGAAGGTGAAGTCTGGAGGGTGAAGCAGAAGAAACAGAAGAAGGAGAAGGAGAAGGTGAAGACTGGAGGGTGAATTAGAAGAAGTAGAAGAAGGAGAAGGAGAAGGTGAAGTCTGGAGGGTGAATCAGAAGAAGTAGAAGAAGGAGAAGGAGAAGTTGAAGTCTGGAGGGTGAATCAGAAGAAGCAGAAGAAGGAGAAGGAGAAGGTGAAGTCTGGAGGGTGAATCAGAAGAAGCAGAAGAAGGAGAAGGAGAAGATGAAGTCTGGAGGGTGAATCAGAAGAAGTAGAAGAAGGAGAAGGAGAAGGTGAAGTCTGGAGGGTGAATCAGAAGAAGTAGAAGAAGGAGAAGGAGAAGATGAAGTCTGGAGGGTGAATCAGAAGAAACAGAAGAAGGAGAAGGAGAAGGTGAAGTCTGGAGGGTGAATCAGAAGAAGTAGAAGAAGGAGAAGGAGAAGGTGTAGTCTGGAGGGTGAATCAGAAGAAGTAGACGAAGGAGAAGGAGAAGGTGAAGTCTGGAGGGTGAATCAGAAGAAGCAGAAGAAGGAGAAGGAGAAGGTGAAGTCTGGAGGGTGAATCAGATGAAGTAGAAGAAGGAGAAGGAGAAGGTGAAGTCTGGAGGGTGAATCAGAAGAAGCAGAAGAAGGAGAAGGAGAAGGTGAAGTCTGGAGGGTGAATCAGAAGAAGCAGAAGAAGGAGAAGGAGAAGGTGAAGTCTGGAGGGTGAATCAGAAGAAGTAGAAGAAGGAGAAGGAGAAGTTGAAGTCTGGAGGGTGAAGCAGAAGAAGTAGAAGATGGAGAAGGAGAAGGTGAAGTCAGGAGGGTGAATCAGAAGAAGTAGAAGAAGGAGAAGGAGAAGGTGAAGTCAGGAGGGTGAATCAGAAGAAGCAGAAGATGGAGAAGGAGAAGGTGAAGTCTGGAGGGTGAATCAGAAGAATCAGAAGAAGGAGAAGGAGAAGGTGAAGTCTGGAGTGTGAATCAGAAGAAGCAGAGGAAGGAGAAGGAGAAGGTGAAGTCTGGAGGGTGAATCAGAAGAAGCAGAATAAGGAGAAGGAGAAGGTGAAGTCTGGAGGGTGAATCAGAAGAAGCAGAATAAGGAGAAGGAGAAGGTGAAGTCTGGAGGGTGAATCAGAAGAAGCAGAAGAAGGAGAAGGAGAAGGTGAAGTCTGGAGTGTGAATCAGAAGAAGCAGAAGAAGGAGAAGGAGAAGGTGAAGTCTGGAGGGTGAAGCAGAAGAAGTAGAAGAAGGAGAAGGAGAAGGTGAAGTCAGGAGGGTGAATCAGAAGAAGTAGAAGAAGGAGAAGGAGAAGGTGAAGTGAGGAGGGTGAATCAGAAGAAGCAGAAGAAGGAGAAGGAGAAGGTGAAGTCTGGAGGGTGAATCAGAAGAATCAGAAGAAGGAGAAGGAGAAGGTGAAGTCTGGAGGGTGAATCAGAAGAAGCAGAAGAAAGAGAAGGAGAAGGTGAAGTCTGGAGGGTGAAGCAGAAGAAACAGAAGAAGGAGAAGGAGAAGGTGAAGACTGGAGGGTGAATCAGAAGAAGTAGAAGAAGGAGAAGGAGAAGGTGAAGTCTGGAGGGTGAATCACAAGAAGTAGAAGAAGGAGAAGGAGAAGGTGAAGTCTGGGGGGTGAATCAGAAGAAGCAGAAGAAGGAGAAGGAGAAGGTGAAGTCTGGAGGGTGAATCAGAAGAAGCAGAAGAAGGAGAAGGATAAGATGAAGTCTGGAGGGTGAATCGGAAGAAGTAGAAGAAGGAGAAGGAGAAGGTGAAGTCTGGAGGGTGAATCAGAAGAAGCAGAAGAAGGAGAAGGAGAAGGTGAAGTCTGGAGGGTGAATCAGAAGAAGCAGAAGAAGGAGAAGGAGAAGATGAAGTCTGGAGGGTGAATCAGAAGAAGTAGAAGAAGGAGAAGGAGAAGGTGAAATCTGGAGGGTGAATCAGAAGAAGTAGAAGAAGGAAAAGGAGAAGATGAAGTCTGGAGGGTGAATCAGAAGAAACAGAAGAAGGAGGAGGAGAAGGTGAAGTCTGGAGGGTGAATCAGAAGAAGTAGAAGAAGGAGAAGGAGAAGGTGTAGTCTGGAGGGTGAATCAGAAGAAGTAGACGAAGGAGAAGGAGAAGGTGAAGTCTGGAGGGTGAATCAGAAGAAGCAGAAGAAGGAGAAGGAGAAGGTGAAGTCTGGAGGGTGAATCAGAAGAAGTAGAAGAAGGAGAAGGAGAAGGTAAAGTCTGGAGGGTGAATCTGAAGAAGCAGAAGAAGGAGAAGGAGAAGGTGAAGTCTGGAGGGTGAATCAGAAGAAGCAGAAGAAGGAGAAGGAGAAGGTGAAGTCTGGAGGGTGAATCAGAAGAAGTAGAAGAAGGTGAAGGAGAAGTTGAAGTCTGGAGGGTGAAGCAGAAGAAGTAGAAGATGGAGAAGGAGAAGGTGAAGTCAGGAGGGTGAATCAGAAGAAGTAGAAGAAGGAGAAGGAGAAGGTGAAGTCAGGAGGGTGAATCAGAAGAAGCAGAAGTTGGAGAAGGAGAAGGTGAAGTCTGGAGGGTGAATCAGAAGAATCAGAAGAAGGAGAAGGAGAAGGTGAAGTCTGGAGGGTGAATCAGAAGAAGCAAAGGAAGGAGAAGGAGAAGGTGAAGTCTGGAGGGTGAATCAGAAGAAGCAGAATAAGGAGAAGGAGAAGGTGAAGTCTGGAGGGTGAATCAGAAGAAGCAGAATAAGGAGAAGGAGAAGGTGAAGTCTGGAGGGTGAATCAGAAGAAGTAGAAGAAGGATAAGGAGAAGGTGAAGTCTGGAGGGTGAAGCAGAAGAAGTAGAAGAAGGAGAAGGAGAAGCTGAAGTCAGGAGGGTGAATCAGAAGAAGTAGAAGAAGGAGAAGGAGAAGGTGAAGTCAGGAGGGTGAATCAGATGAAGCAGAAGAAGGAGAAGGAGAAGGTGAAGTCTGGAGGGTGAATCAGAAGAATCAGAAGAAGGAGAAGGAGAAGGTGAAGTCTGGAGGGTGAATCAGAAGAAGCAGAAGAAAGAGAAGGAGAAGGTGAAGTCTGGAGGGTGAAGCAGAAGAAAGAGAAGAAGGAGAAGGAGAAGGTGAAGACTGGAGGGTGAATCAGAAGAAGTAGAAGAAGGAGAAGGAGAAGGTGAAGTCTGGATGGTGAATCAGAAGAAGTAGAAGAAGGAGAAGGAGAAGGTGAAGTCTGGAGGGTGAATCAGAAGAAGCAGAAGAAGGAGAAGGAGAAGGTGAAGTCTGGAGGGTGAATCAGAAGAAGCAGAAGAAGGAGAAGGAGAAGATGAAGTCTGGAGGGTGAATCAGAAGAAGTAGAAGAAGGAGAAGGAGAAGGTGAAGTCTGGAGGGTGAATCAGAAGTAATAGAAGAAGGAGAAGGAGAAGGTGAAGTCTGGAGGGTGAATCAGAAGAAACAGAAGAAGGAGAAGGAGAAGGTGAAGTCTGGAGGGTGAATCAGAAGAAGTAGAAGAAGGAGAAGGAGAAGGTGTAGTCTGGAGGGTGAATCAGAAGAAGTAGACGAAGGAGAAGGAGAAGGTGAAGTCTGGAGGGTGAATCAGAAGAAGCAGAAGAAGGAGATGGAGAAGGTGAAGTCTGGAGGGTGAATCAGAAGAAGTAGAAGAAGGAGAAGGAGAAGGTGAAGTCTGGAGAGTGAATCAGAAGAAGCAGAAGAAGGAGAAGGAGAAGGTGAAGTCTGGATGGTGAATCAGAAGAAGCAGAAGAAGGAGAAGGAGAAGGTGAAGTCTGGAGGGTGATTCAGAAGAAGCAGAATAAGGAGAAGGAGAAGGTGATGTCTGGAGGGTGAATCAGAAGAAGCAGAAGAAGGAGAAGGAGAAGGTGAAGTCTGGAGGGTGAATCAGAAGAAGTAGAAGAAGGAGAAGGAGAAGGTGAAGTCTGGAGGGTGAATCAGAAGAAGTAGAAGAAGGAGAAGGAGAAGGTGAAGTCTGGAGGGTGAATCAGAAGAAGTAGAAGAAGGAGAAGGAGAAGGTGAAGTCTGGAGGGGGAAGCAGAAGAAGTAGAAGAAGGAGAAGGAGAAGGTGAAGTCAGGAGGGTGAATCAGAAGATGTAGAAGAAGGAGAAGGAGAAGGTGAAGTCAGGAGGGTGAATCAGAAGAAGCAGAAGAAGGAGAAGGAGAAGGTGAAGTCTGGAGGGTGAATCAGAAGAATCAGAAGAAGGAGAAGGAGAAGGTGAAGTCTGGAGGGTCAATCAGAAGAAGTAGAAGAAGGAGAAGGAGAAGGTGAAGTCTGGAGGGTGAATCAGAAGAAGCAGAAGAAGGAGAAGGAGAAGGTGAAGTCTGGAGGGTGAATCAGAAGAAGTAGACGAAGGAGAAGGAGAAGGTGAAGTCTGGAGGGTGAATCAGAAGAAGCAGAAGAAGGAGATGGAGAAGGTGAAGTCTGGAGGGTGAATCAGAAGAAGTAGAAGAAGGAGAAGGTGAAGGTTAAGTCTGGAGGGTGAATCAGAAGAAGCAGAAGAAGGAGAAGGAGAAGGTGAAGTCTGGAGGGTGAATCAGAAGAAGCAGAAGAAGGAGAAGGAGAAGGTGAAGTCTGGAGGGTAATTCAGAAGAAGCAGAATAAGGAGAAGGAGAAGGTGAAGTCTGGAGGGTGAATCAGAAGAAGCAGAAGAAGGAGAAGGAGAAGGTGAAGTCTGGAGGGTGAATCAGAAGAAGTAGAAGAAGGAGAAGGAGAAGGTGAAGTCTGGAGAGTGAATCAGAAGAAGTAGAAGAAGGAGAAGGAGAAGGTGAAGTCTGGAGGGTGAATCAGAAGAAGTAGAAGAAGGAGAAGGAGAAGGTGAAGTCTGGAGGTTGAAGCAGAAGAAGTAGAAGAAGGAGAAGGAGAAGGTGAAGTCAGGAGGGTGAATCAGAAGATGTAGAAGAAGGAGAAGGAGAAGGTGAAGTCAGGAGGGTGAATCAGAAGAAGCAGAAGAAGGAGAAGGAGAAGGTGAAGTCTGGAGGGTAAATCAGAAGAAGTAGAAGAAGGAGAAGAAGAAGGTGAAGTCTGGAGGGTGAATCAGAAGAAGCAGAAGAAGGAGAAGGAGAAGGTGAAGTCTGGAGGGTGAATCAGAAGAAGCAGAAGAAGGAGAAGGAGAAGGTGAAGTCTGGAGGGTGAATCAGAAGAAGCAGAAGAAGGATAAGGAGAAGGTGAAGTCTGGAGGGTGAATCAGAAGAAGCAGAATAAGGAGAAGGAGAAGGTGAAGTCTGGAGGGTGAATCAGAAGAAGCAGAAGAAGGAGAAGGAGAAGGTGAAGTCTGGAGGGTGAATCAGAAGAAGTAGAAGAAGGAGAAGGAGAAGGTGAAGTCTGGAGGGTGAAGCAGAAGAAGTAGAAGAAGGAGAAGGAGAAGGTGAAGTCAGGAGGGTGAATCAGAAGAAGTAGAAGAAGGAGAAGGAGAAGGTGAAGTCAGGAGGGTGAATCAGAAGAAGCAGAAGAAGGAGATAGAGAAGGTGAAGTCTGGAGGGTGAATCAGAAGAATCAGAAGAAGGAGAAGGAGAAGGTGAAGTCTGGAGGGTGAAGCAGAAGAAGCAGAAGAAAGAGAAGGAGAAGGTGAAGTCTGGAGGGTGAAGCAGAAGATACAGAAGAAGGAGAAGGAGAAGGTGAAGACTGGAGGGTGAATCAGAAGAAGTAGAAGAAGGAGAAGGAGAAGGTGAAGTCTGGAGGGTGAATCAGAAGAAGTAGAAGAAGGAGAAGGAGAAGGTGAAGTCTGGAGGGTGAATCAGAAGAAGCAGAAGAAGGAGAAGGAGAAGGTGAAGTCTGGAGGGTGAATCAGAAGAAGCAGAAGAAGGAGAAGGAGAAGATGAAGTCTGGAGGGTGAATCAGAAGAAGTAGAAGAAGGAGAAGGAGAAGGTGAGGTCTGGAGGGTGAATCAGAAGAAGCAGAAGAAGGAGAAGGAGAAGGAGAAGGTGAAGTCTGGAGGGTGAATCAGAAGAAGCAGAAGAAGGAGAAGGAGAAGGTGCAGTCTGGAGGGTGAATCAGAAGAAGCAGAAGAAGGAGAAGGAGAAGGTGAAGTCAGGAGGGTGAATCAGAAGAAGCAGAAGAAGGAGAAGGAGTAGGTGAAGTTAGGAGGGTGAATCAGAAGAAGCAGAAGAAGGAGAAGGAGCAGGTGAAGTCAGGGGGGTGTAGCAGAAGAAGTAGAAGAAGGAGAAGGAGAAGGTGAAGTCAGGACGGTGAAGCAGAAGAAGGAGAAGGAGAAGGTGAAGCCTGGAGGGCGCAGCAGAAGAAGCAGAAGAAGGAGAAGGAGAAGGTGAAGTCTGGAGTGTGAAGCAGAAGAAGCAGAAGAAGGAGAAGGAGAAGGTGAAGTCTGGAGGGCGCAGCAGAAGAAGCAGAAGAAGGAGAATGAGAAGGTGAAGTCTGGAGGGTGAATCAGAAGAAGCAGAAGAAGGAGAAGGAGAAGGTGAAGTCTGGAGGGTGAATCAGAAGAAGTAGAAGAAGGAGAAGGAGAAGGTGAAGTCTGGAGGGTGAAGCAGAAGAAGTAGAAGAAGGAGAAGGAGAAGATGAAGTCAGGAGGGTGAATCAGAAGAAGTAGAAGAAGGAGAAGGAGAAGGTGAAGTCAGGAGGGTGAATCAGAAGAAGCAGAAGAAGGAGAAGGAGAAGGTGAAGTCTGGAGGGTGAATCAGAAGAATCAGAAGAAGGAGAAGGAGAAGGTGAAGTCTGGAGGGTGAATCAGAAGAAGCAGAAGAAAGAGAAGGAGAAGGTGAAGTCTGGAGGGTGAAGCAGAAGAAACAGAAGAAGGAGAAGGAGAAGGTGAAGATTGGAGGGTGAATCAGAAGAAGTAGAAGAAGGAGAAGGAGAAGGTGAAGTCTGGAGGGTGAATCAGAAGAAGTAGAAGAAGGAGAAGGAGAAGTTGAAGTCTGGAGGGTGAATCAGAAGAAGCAGAAGAAGGAGAAGGAGAAGGTGAAGTCTGGAGGGTGAATCAGAAGAAGCAGAAGAAGGAGAAGGAGAAGATGAAGTCCGGAGGGTGAATCAGATGAAGTAGAAGAAGGAGAAGGAGAAGGTGAAGTCTGGAGGGTGAATCAGAAGAAGTAGAAGAAGGAGAAGGAGAAGATGAAGTCTGGAGGGTGAATCAGAAGAAACAGAAGAAGGAGAAGGAGAAGGTGAAGTCTGGAGGGTGAATCAGAAGAAGTAGAAGAAGCAGAAGGAGAAGGTGTAGTCTGGAGGGTGAATCAGAAGAAGTAGACGAAGGAGAAGGAGAAGGTGAAGTCTGGAGGGTGAATCAGAAGAAGCAGAAGAAGGAGAAGGAGAAGGTTAAGTCTGGAGGGTGAATCAGAAGAAGTAGAAGAAGGAGAAGGAGAAGGTGAAGTCTGGAGGGTGAATCAGAAGAAGCAGAAGAAGGAGAAGGAGAAGGTGAAGTCTGGAGGGTGAATCAGAAGAAGCAGAAGAAGGAGAAGGAGAAGGTGAAGTCTGGAGGGTGAATCAGAAGAAGCAGAATAAGGAGAAGGAGAAGGTGAAGTCTGGAGGGTGAATCAGAAGAAGCAGAAGAAGGAGAAGGAGAAGGTGAAGTCTGGAGGGTGAATCAGAAGAAGTAGAAGAAGGAGAAGGAGAAGATGAAGTCTGGAGGGTGAATCAGAAGAAGTAGAAGAAGGAGAAGGAGAAGGTGAAGTCTGGAGGGTGAATCAGAAGAAGTAGAAGAAGGAGAAGGAGAAGATGAAGTCTGGAGGGTGAATCAGAAGAAACAGAAGAAGGAGAAGGAGAAGGTGAAGTCTGGAGGGTGAATCAGAAGAAGTAGAAGAAGGAGAAGGAGAAGGTGTAGTCTGGAGGGTGAATCAGAAGAAGTAGACGAAGGAGAAGGAGAAGGTGAAGTCTGGAGGGTGAATCAGAAGAAGCAGAAGAAGGAGAAGGAGAAGGTGAAGTCTGGAGGGTGAATCAGAAGAAGTAGAAGAAGGAGAAGGAGAAGGTGAAGTCTGGAGGGTGAATCAGAAGAAGCAGAATAAGGAGAAGGAGAAGGTGAAGTCTGGAGGGTGAATCAGAAGAAGCAGAAGAAGGAGAAGGAGAAGGTGAAGTCTGGAGGGTGAATCAGAAGAAGTAGAAGAAGGAGAAGGAGAAGATGAAGTCTGGAGGGTGAATCAGAAGAAGTAGAAGAAGGAGAAGGAGAAGGTGAAGTCTGGAGGGTGAATCAGAAGAAGTAGAAGAAGGAGAAGGAGAAGATGAAGTCTGGAGGGTGAATCAGAAGAAACAGAAGAATGAGAAGGAGAAGGTGAAGTCTGGAGGGTGAATCAGAAGAAGTAGAAGAAGGAGAAGGAGAAGGTGTAGTCTGGAGGGTGAATCAGAAGAAGTAGACGAAGGAGAAGGAGAAGGTGAAGTCTGGAGGGTGAATCAGAAGAAGCAGAAGAAGGAAAAGGAGAAGGTGAAGTCTGGAGGGTGAATCAGAAGAAGTAGAAGAAGGAGAAGGAGAAGGTGAAGTCTGGAGGGTGAATCAGAAGAAGCAGAAGAAGGAGAAGGAGAAGGTGAAGTCTGGAGGGTGAATCAGAAGAAGCAGAAGAAGGAGAAGGAGAAGGTGAAGTCTGGAGGGTGAATCAGAAGAAGTAGAAGAAGGAGAAGGAGAAGTTGAAGTCTGGAGGGTGAATCAGAAGAAGTAGAAGATGGAGAAGGAGAAGGTGAAGTCAGGAGGGTGAATCAGAAGAAGTAGAAGAAGGAGAAGGAGAAGGTGAAGTCAGGAGGGTGAATCAGAAGAAGCAGAAGATGGAGAAGGAGAAGGTGAAGTCTGGAGGGTGAATCAGAAGAATCAGAAGAAGGAGAAGGAGAAGGTGAAGTCTGGAGGGTGAATCAGAAGAAGCAAAGGAAGGAGAAGGAGAAGGTGAACTCTGGAGGGTGAATCAGAAGAAGCAGAAAAAGGAGAAGGAGAAGTTGAAGTCTGGAGGGTGAATCAGAAGAAGCAGAATAAGGAGAAGGAGAAGGTGAAGTCTGGAGGGTGAATCAGAAGAAGCAGAAGAAGGAGAAGGAGAAGTTGAAGTCTGGAGGGTGAATCAGAAGAAGTAGAAGAAGGAGAAGGAGAAGGTGAAGTCTGGAGGGTGAAGCAGAAGACGTAGAAGAAGGAGAAGGAGAAGGTGAAGTCAGGAGGGTGAATCAGAAGAAGTAGAAGAAGGAGAAGGAGAAGGTGAAGTCAGGAGGGTGTATCAGAAGAAGCAGAAGAAGGAGAAGGAGAAGGTGAAGTCTGGAGGGTGAATCAGAAGAATCAGAAGAAGGAGAAGGAGAAGGTGAAGTCTGGAGGGTGAATCAGAAGAAGCAGAAGAAAGAGAAGGAGAAGGTGAAGTCTGGAGGGTGAAGCAGAAGAAACAGAAGAAGGAGAAGGAGAAGGTGAAGACTGGAGGGTGAATCAGAAGAAGTAGAAGAAGGAGAAGGAGAAGGTGAAGTCTGGAGGGTGAATCAGAAGAAGTAGAAGAAGGAGAAGATGAAGTCTGGAGGGTGAATCAGAAGAAGTAGAAGAAGGAGAAGGAGAAGGTGAAGTCTGGAGGGTGAATCAGAAGTAGTAGAAGAAGGAGAAGGAGAAGGTGAAGTCTGGAGGGTGAATCAGAAGAAACAGAAGAAGGAGAAGGAGAAGTTGAAGTCTGGAGGGTGAATCAGAAGAAGTAGAAGAAGGAGAAGGAGAAGGTGTAGTCTGGAGGGTGAATCAGAAGAAGTAGACGAAGGAGAAGGAGAAGGTGAAGTCTGGAGGGTGAATCAGAAGAAGCAGAAGAAGGAGATGGAGAAGGTGAAGTCTGGAGGGTGAATCAGAAGAAGTAGAAGAAGGAGAAGGAGAAGGTGAAGTCTGAAGGGTGAATCAGAAGAAGCAGAAGAAGGAGAAGGAGAAGGTGAAGTCTGGAGGGTGAATCAGAAGAAGCAGAAGAAGGAGAAGGAGAAGGTGAAGTCTGGAGGGTGATTCAGAAGAAGCAGAATAAGGAGAAGGAGAAGGTGATGTCTGGAGGGTGAATCAGAAGAAGCAGAAGAAGGAGAAGGAGAAGGTGAAGTCTGGAGGGTGAATCAGAAGAAGCAGAAGAAGGAGAAGGAGAAGGTGAAGTCTGGAGGGTGAATCAGAAGAAGCAGAAGAAGGAGAAGGAGAAGGTGAAGTCTGGAGGGTGAAGCAGAAGAAGTAGAAGAAGGAGAAGGAGAAGGTGAAGTCAGGAGGGTGAATCAGAAGAAGTAGAAGAAGGAGAAGGAGAAGGTGAAGTCAGGAGGGTGAATCAGAAGAAGCAGAAGAAGGAGAAGGAGAAGGTGAAGTCTGGAGGGTGAATCAGAAGAATCAGAAGAAGGAGAAGGAGAAGGTGAAGTCTGGAGGGTGAATCAGAAGAAGCAGAAGAAAGAGAAGGAGAAGGTGAAGTCTGGAGGGTGAATCAGAAGAAGTAGAAGAAGGAGAAGGAGAAGGTGAAGTCTGGAGGGTGATTCAGAAGAAGCAGAAGAAGGAGAAGGAGAAGGTGAAGTCTGGAGGGTGAATCAGAAGAAGCAGAAGAAGGAGAAGGAGAAGATGAAGTCTGGAGGGTGAATCGGAAGAAGTAGAAGAAGGAGAAGGAGAAGGTGAAGTCTGGAGGGTGAATCAGAAGAAGTAGAAGAAGGAGAAGGAGAAGTTGAAGTCTGGAGGGTGAATCAGAAGAAGCAGAAGAAGGAGAAGGAGAAGGTGAAGTCTGGAGGGTGAATCAGAAGAAGCAGAAGAAGGAGAAGGAGAAGATGAAGTCTGGAGGGTGAATCAGAAGAAGTAGAAGAAGGAGAAGGAGAAGGTGAAGTCTGGAGGGTGAATCAGAAGAAGGAGAAGAAGGAGAAGGAGAAGATGAAGTCTGGAGGGTGAATCAGAAGAAGCAGAAGAAGGAGAAGGAGAAGGTGAAGTCTGGAGGGTGAATCAGAAGAAGCAGAAGAAGGAGAAGGAGAAGATGAAGTCTGGAGGGTGAATCAGAAGAAGTAGAAGAAGGAGAAGGAGAAGGTGAAGTCTGGAGGGTGAATCAGAAGAAGGAGAAGAAGGAGAAGGAGAAGATGAAGTCTGGAGGGTGAATCAGAAGAAACAGAAGAAGGAGGAGGAGAAGGTGAAGTCTGGAGGGTGAATCAGAAGAAGTAGAAGAAGGAGAAGGAGAAGGTGTAGTCTGGAGGGTGAATCAGAAGAAGTAGACGAAGGAGAAGGAGAAGGTAAAGTCTGGAGGGTGAATCAGAAGAAGCAGAAGAAGGAGAAGGAGAAGGTGAAATCTGGAGGGTGAATCAGAAGAAGTAGAAGAAGGAGAAGGAGAAGGTGAAGTCTGGAGGGTGAATCAGAAGAAGCAGAAGAAGGAGAAGGAGAAGGTGAAGTCTGGAGGGTGAATCAGAAGAAGCAGAAGAAGGAGAAGGAGAAGGTGAAGTCTGGAGGGTGAATCAGAAGAAGTAGAAGAAGGAGAAGGAGAAGTTGAAGTCTGGAGGGTGAAGCAGAAGAAGTAGAAGATGGAGAAGGAGAAGGTGAAGTCAGGAGGGTGAATCAGAAGTAGTAGAAGAAGGAGAAGGAGAAGGTGAAGTCAGGAGGGTGAATCAGAAGAAGCAGAAGATGGAGAAGGAGAAGGTGAAGTCTGGAGGGTGAATCAGAAGAATCAGAAGAAGGAGAAGGAGAAGGTGAAGTCTGGAGGGTGAATCAGAAGAAGCAAAGGAAGGAGAAGGAGAAGGTGAAGTCTGGAGGGTGAATCAGAAGAAGCAGAATAAGGAGAAGGAGAAGGTGAAGTCTGGAGGGTGAATCAGAAGAAGCAGAATAAGGAGAAGGAGAAGGTGAAGTCTGGAGGGTGAATCAGAAGAAGTAGAAGAAGGAGAAGGAGAAGGTGAAGTCTGGAGGGTGAAGCAGAAGAAGTAGAAGAAGGAGAAGGAGAAGCTGAAGTCAGGAGGGTGAATCAGAAGAAGTAGAAGAAGGAGAAGGAGAAGGTGAAGTCAGGAGGGTGAATCAGAAGAAGCAGAAGAAGGAGAAGGAGTAGGTGAAGTCTGGAGGGTGAATCAGAAGAATCAGAAGAAGGAGAAGGAGAAGGTGAAGTCTGGAGGGTGAATCAGAAGAAGCAGAAGAAAGAGAAGGAGAAGGTGAAGTCTGGAGGGTGAAGCAGAAGAAACAGAAGAAGGAGAAGGAGAAGGTGAAGACTGGAGGGTGAATCAGAAGAAGTAGAAGAAGGAGAAGGAGAAGGTGAAGTCTGGAGGGTGAATCAGAAGAAGTAGAAGAAGGAGAAGGAGAAGGTGAAGCCTGGAGGGTGAATCAGAAGAAGCAGAAGAAGGAGAAGGAGAAGATGAAGTCTGGAGGGTGAATCAGAAGAAGTAGAAGAAGGAGAAGGAGAAGGTGAAGTCTGGAGGGCGAATCAGAAGTAGTAGAAGAAGGAGAAGGAGAAGGTGAAGTCTGCAGGGTGAATCAGAAGAAACAGAAGAAGGAGAAGGAGAAGGTGAAGTCTGGAGGGTGAATCAGAAGAAGTAGAAGAAGGAGAAGGAGAAGGTGTAGTCTGGAGGGTGAATCAGAAGAAGTAGACGAAGGAAAAGGAGAAGGTGAAGTCTGGAGGGTGAATCAGAAGAAGCAGAAGAAGGAGATGGAGAAGGTGAAGTCTGGAGGGTGAATCAGAAGAAGTAGAAGAAGGAGAAGGAGAAGGTGAAGTCTGGAGGGTGAATCAGAAGAAGCAGAAGAAGGAGAAGGAGAAGGTGAAGTCTGGAGGGTGATTCAGAAGAAGCAGAATAAGGAGAAGGAGAAGGTGATGTCTGGAGGGTGAATCAGAAGAAGCAGAAGAAGGAGAAGGAGAAGGTGAAGTCTGGAGGGTGAATCAGAAGAAGTAGAAGAAGGAGAAGGAGAAGGTGAAGTCTGGAGGGTGAATCAGAAGAAGTAGAAGAAGGAGAAGGAGAAGGTGAAGTCTGGAGGGTGAATCAGAAGAAGTAGAAGAAGGAGAAGGAGAAGGTGTAGTCTGGAGGGGGAAGCAGAAGAAGTAGAAGAAGGAGAAGGAGAAGGTGAAGTCAGGAGGGTGAATCAGAAGATGTAGAAGAAGGAGAAGGAGAAGGTGAAGTCAGGAGGGTGAATCAGAAGAAGCAGAAGAAGGAGAAGGAGAAGGTGAAGTCTGGAGGGTGAATCAGAAGAATCAGAAGAAGGAGAAGGAGAAGGTGAAGTCTGGAGGGTGAATCAGAAGAAGTAGAAGAAGGAGAAGGAGAAGGTGAAGTCTGGAGGGTGAATCAGAAGAAGCAGAAGAAGGAGAAGGAGAAGGTGAAGTCTGGAGGGTGAATCAGAAGAAGTAGACGAAGGAGAAGGAGAAGGTGAAGTCTGGAGGGTGAATCAGAAGAAGCAGAAGAAGGAGATGGAGAAGGTGAAGTCTGGAGGGTGAATCAGAAGAAGTAGAAGAAGGAGAAGGTGAAGGTGAAGTCTGGAGGGTGAATCAGAAGAAGCAGAAGAAGGAGAAGGAGAAGGTGAAGTCTGGAGGGTGAATCAGAAGAAGCAGAAGAAGGAGAAGGAGAAGGTGAATTCTGGAGGGTGATTCAGAAGAAGCAGGATAAGGAGAAGGAGAAGGTGAAGTCTGGAGGGTGAATCAGAAGAAGCAGAAGAAGGAGAAGGAGAAGGTGAAGTCTGGAGGGTGAATCAGAAGAAGTAGAAGAAGGAGAAGGAGAAGGTGAAGTCTGGAGGGTGAATCAGAAGAAGTAGAAGAAGGAGAAGGAGAAAGTGAAGTCTGGAGGGTGAATCAGAAGAAGTAGAAGAAGGAGAAGGAGAAGGTGAAGTCTGGAGGGAGAAGCAGAAGAAGTAGAAGAAGGAGAAGGAGAAGGTGAAGTCAGGAGGGTGAATCAGAAGATGTAGAAGAAGGAGAAGGAGAAGGTGAAGTCATGAGGGTGAATCAGAAGAAGCAGAAGAAGGAGAAGGAGAAGGTGAAGTCTGGAGGGTGAATCAGAAGAAGTAGAAGAAGGAGAAGGAGAAGGTGAAGTCTGGAGGGTGAATCAGAAGAAGCAGAAGAAGGAGAAGGAGAAGGTGAAGTCTGGAGGGTGAATCAGAAGAAGCAGAAGAAGGAGAAGGAGAAGGTGAAGTCTGGAGGGTGAATCAGAAGAAGCAGAAGAAGGAGAAGGAGAAGGTGAAGTCTGGAGGGTGAATCAGAAGAAGCAGAATAAGGAGAAGGAGAAGGTTAAGTCTGGAGGGTGAATCAGAAGAAGCAGAAGAAGGAGAAGGAGAAGGTGAAGTCTGGAGGGTGAATCAGAAGAAGTAGAAGAAGGAGAAGGAGAAGGTGAAGTCTGGAGGGTGAAGCAGAAGAAGTAGAAGAAGGAGAAGGAGAAGGTGAAGTCAGGAGGGTGAATCAGAAGAAGTAGAAGAAGGAGAAGGAGAAGGTGAAGTCAGGAGGGTGAATCAGAAGAAGCAGAAGAAGGAGATAGAGAAGGTGAAGTCTGGAGGATGAATCAGAAGAATCAGAAGAAGGAGAAGGAGAAGGTGAAGTCTGGAGGGTGAAGCAGAAGAAGCAGAAGAAAGAGAAGGAGAAGGTGAAGTCTGGAGGGTGAAGCAGAAGAAACAGAAGAAGGAGAAGGAGAAGGTGAAGACTGGAGGGTGAATCAGAAGAAGTAGAAGAAGGAGAAGGAGAAGGTGAAGTCTGGAGGGTGAATCAGAAGAAGTAGAAGAAGGAGAAGGAGAAGGTGAAGTCTGGAGGGTGAATCAGAAGAAGCAGAAGAAGGAGAAGGAGAAGGTGAAGTCTGGAGGGTGAATCAGAAGAAGCAGAAGAAGGAGAAGGAGAAGATGAAGTCTGGAGGGTGAATCAGAAGAAGTAGAAGAAGGAGAAGGAGAAGGTGAGGTCTGGAGGGTGAATCAGAAGAAGCAGAAGAAGGAGAAGGAGAAGGTGAAGTCTGGAGGGTGAATCAGAAGAAGCAGAAGAAGGAGAAGGAGAAGGTGAAGTCAGGAGGGTGAATCAGAAGAAGCAGAAGAAGGAGAAGGAGTAGGTGAAGTTAGGAGGGTGAATCAGAAGAAGCAGAAGAAGGAGAAGGAGCAGGTGAAGTCAGGGGGGTGTAGCAGAAGAAGTAGATGAAGGAGAAGGAGAAGGTGAAGTCAGGACGGTGAAGCAGAAGAAGCAGAAGAAGGAGAAGGAGAAGGTGAAGCCTGGAGGGCGCAGCAGAAGAAGCAGAAGAAGGAGAAGGAGAAGGTGAAGTCTGAAGTGTGAAGCAGAAGAAGCAGAAGAAGGAGAAGGAGAAGGTGAAGTCTGGAGGGTGAATCAGAAGAAGTAGAAGAAGGAGAAGGAGAAGGTGAAGTCTGGAGGGTGAAGCAGAAGAAGTAGAAGAAGGAGAAGGAGAAGGTGAAGTCAGGAGGGTGAATCAGAAGATGTAGAAGAAGGAGAAGGAGAAGGTGAAGTCAGGAGGGTGAATCAGAAGAAGCAGAAGAAGGAGAAGGAGAAGATGAAGTCTGGAGGGTGAATCAGAAGAAAGAGAAGAAGGAGAAGGAGAAGGTGAAGTCTGGAGGGTGAATCAGAAGAAGTAGAAGAAGGAGAAGGAGAAGGTATAGTCTGGAGGGTGAATCAGAAGAAGTAGACGAAGGAGAAGGAGAAGGTGAAGTCTGGAGGGTGAATCAGAAGAAGCAGATGAAGGAGAAGGAGAAGGTTAAGTCTGGAGGGTGAATCAGAAGAAGTAGAAGAAGGAGAAGGAGAAGGTGAAGTCTGGAGGGTGAATCAGAAGAAGCAGAAGAAGGAGAAGGAGAAGGTGAAGTCTGGAGGGTGAATCAGAAGAAGCAGAAGAAGGAGAAGGAGAAGGTGAAGTCTGGAGGGTGAATCAGAAGAAGCAGAATAAGGAGAAGGAGAAGGTGAAGTCTGGAGGGTGAATCAGAAGAAGCAGAAGAAGGAGAAGGAGAAGGTGAAGTCTGGAGGGTGAATCAGAAGAAGTAGAAGAAGGAGAAGGAGAAGATGAAGTCTGGAGGGTGAATCAGAAGAAGTAGAAGAAGGAGAAGGAGAAGGTGAAGTCTGGAGGGTGAATCAGAAGAAGTAGAAGAAGGAGAAGGAGAAGATGAAGTCTGGAGGGTGAATCAGAAGAAACAGAAGAAGGAGAAGGAGAAGGTGAAGTCTGTAGGGTGAATCAGAAGAAGTAGAAGAAGGAGAAGGAGAAGGTGAAGTCTGGAGGGTGAATCAGAAGAAGCAGAAGAAGGAGAAGGAGAAGGTGAAGTCTGGAGGGTGAATCAGAAGAAGTAGAAGAAGGAGAAAGAGAAGGTGAAGTCTGGAGGGTGAATCAGAAGAAGCAGAATAAGGAGAAGGAGAAGGTGAAGTCTGGAGGGTGAACCAGAAGAAGCAGAAGAAGGAGAAGGAGAAGGTGAAGTCTGGAGGGTGAATCAGAAGAAGTAGAAGAAGGAGAAGGAGAAGATGAAGTCTGGAGGGTGAATCAGAAGAAGTAGAAGAAGGAGAAGGAGAAGGTGAAGTCTGGAGGGTGAATCAGAAGAGGTAGAAGAAGGAGAAGGAGAAGATGAAGTCTGGAGGGTGAATCAGAAGAAACAGAAGAATGAGAAGGAGAAGGTGAAGTCTGGAGGGTGAATCAGAAGAAGTAGAAGAAGGAGAAGGAGAAGGTGTAGTCTGGAGGGTGAATCAGAAGAAGTAGACGAAGGAGAAGGAGAAGGTGAAGTCTGGAGGGTGAATCAGAAGAAGCAGAAGAAGGAGAAGGAGAAGGTGAAGTCTGGAGGGTGAATCAGAAGAAGTAGAAGAAGGAGAAGGAGAAGGTGTAGTCTGGAGGGGGAAGCAGAAGAAGTAGAAGAAGGAGAAGGAGAAGGTGAAGTCAGGAGGGTGAATCAGAAGATGTAGAAGAAGGAGAAGGAGAAGGTGAAGTCAGGAGGGTGAATCAGAAGAAGCAGAAGAAGGAGAAGGAGAAGGTGAAGTCTGGAGGGTGAATCAGAAGAATCAGAAGAAGGAGAAGGAGAAGGTGAAGTCTGGAGGGTGAATCAGAAGAAGTAGAAGAAGGAGAAGGAGAAGGTGAAGTCTGGAGGGTGAATCAGAAGAAGCAGAAGAAGGAGAAGGAGAAGGTGAAGTCTGGAGGGTGAATCAGAAGAAGTAGACGAAGGAGAAGGAGAAGGTGAAGTCTGGAGGGTGAATCAGAAGAAGCAGAAGAAGGAGATGGAGAAGGTGAAGTCTGGAGGGTGAATCAGAAGAAGCAGAAGAAGGAGAAGGAGTAGGTGAAGTCTGGAGGGTGAATCAGAAGAATCAGAAGAAGGAGAAGGAGAAGGTGAAGTCTGGAGGGTGAATCAGAAGAAGCAGAAGAAAGAGAAGGAGAAGGTGAAGTCTGGAGGGTGAAGCAGAAGAAACAGAAGAAGGAGAAGGAGAAGGTGAAGACTGGAGGGTGAATCAGAAGAAGTAGAAGAAGGAGAAGGAGAAGGTGAAGTCTGGAGGGTGAATCAGAAGAAGTAGAAGAAGGAGAAGGAGAAGGTGAAGCCTGGAGGGTGAATCAGAAGAAGCAGAAGAAGGAGAAGGAGAAGATGAAGTCTGGAGGGTGAATCAGAAGAAGTAGAAGAAGGAGAAGGAGAAGGTGAAGTCTGGAGGGCGAATCAGAAGTAGTAGAAGAAGGAGAAGGAGAAGGTGAAGTCTGCAGGGTGAATCAGAAGAAACAGAAGAAGGAGAAGGAGAAGGTGAAGTCTGGAGGGTGAATCAGAAGAAGTAGAAGAAGGAGAAGGAGAAGGTGTAGTCTGGAGGGTGAATCAGAAGAAGTAGACGAAGGAAAAGGAGAAGGTGAAGTCTGGAGGGTGAATCAGAAGAAGCAGAAGAAGGAGATGGAGAAGGTGAAGTCTGGAGGGTGAATCAGAAGAAGTAGAAGAAGGAGAAGGAGAAGGTGAAGTCTGGAGGGTGAATCAGAAGAAGCAGAAGAAGGAGAAGGAGAAGGTGAAGTCTGGAGGGTGATTCAGAAGAAGCAGAATAAGGAGAAGGAGAAGGTGATGTCTGGAGGGTGAATCAGAAGAAGCAGAAGAAGGAGAAGGAGAAGGTGAAGTCTGGAGGGTGAATCAGAAGAAGTAGAAGAAGGAGAAGGAGAAGGTGAAGTCTGGAGGGTGAATCAGAAGAAGTAGAAGAAGGAGAAGGAGAAGGTGAAGTCTGGAGGGTGAATCAGAAGAAGTAGAAGAAGGAGAAGGAGAAGGTGTAGTCTGGAGGGGGAAGCAGAAGAAGTAGAAGAAGGAGAAGGAGAAGGTGAAGTCAGGAGGGTGAATCAGAAGATGTAGAAGAAGGAGAAGGAGAAGGTGAAGTCAGGAGGGTGAATCAGAAGAAGCAGAAGAAGGAGAAGGAGAAGGTGAAGTCTGGAGGGTGAATCAGAAGAATCAGAAGAAGGAGAAGGAGAAGGTGAAGTCTGGAGGGTGAATCAGAAGAAGTAGAAGAAGGAGAAGGAGAAGGTGAAGTCTGGAGGGTGAATCAGAAGAAGCAGAAGAAGGAGAAGGAGAAGGTGAAGTCTGGAGGGTGAATCAGAAGAAGTAGACGAAGGAGAAGGAGAAGGTGAAGTCTGGAGGGTGAATCAGAAGAAGCAGAAGAAGGAGATGGAGAAGGTGAAGTCTGGAGGGTGAATCAGAAGAAGTAGAAGAAGGAGAAGGTGAAGGTGAAGTCTGGAGGGTGAATCAGAAGAAGCAGAAGAAGGAGAAGGAGAAGGTGAAGTCTGGAGGGTGAATCAGAAGAAGCAGAAGAAGGAGAAGGAGAAGGTGAATTCTGGAGGGTGATTCAGAAGAAGCAGAATAAGGAGAAGGAGAAGGTGAAGTCTGGAGGGTGAATCAGAAGAAGCAGAAGAAGGAGAAGGAGAAGGTGAAGTCTGGAGGGTGAATCAGAAGAAGTAGAAGAAGGAGAAGGAGAAGGTGAAGTCTGGAGGGTGAATCAGAAGAAGTAGAAGAAGGAGAAGGAGAAAGTGAAGTCTGGAGGGTGAATCAGAAGAAGTAGAAGAAGGAGAAGGAGAAGGTGAAGTCTGGAGGGAGAAGCAGAAGAAGTAGAAGAAGGAGAAGGAGAAGGTGAAGTCAGGAGGGTGAATCAGAAGATGTAGAAGAAGGAGAAGGAGAAGGTGAAGTCATGAGGGTGAATCAGAAGAAGCAGAAGAAGGAGAAGGAGAAGGTGAAGTCTGGAGGGTGAATCAGAAGAAGTAGAAGAAGGAGAAGGAGAAGGTGAAGTCTGGAGGGTGAATCAGAAGAAGCAGAAGAAGGAGAAGGAGAAGGTGAAGTCTGGAGGGTGAATCAGAAGAAGCAGAAGAAGGAGAAGGAGAAGGTGAAGTCTGGAGGGTGAATCAGAAGAAGCAGAAGAAGGAGAAGGAGAAGGTGAAGTCTGGAGGGTGAATCAGAAGAAGCAGAATAAGGAGAAGGAGAAGGTTAAGTCTGGAGGGTGAATCAGAAGAAGCAGAAGAAGGAGAAGGAGAAGGTGAAGTCTGGAGGGTGAATCAGAAGAAGTAGAAGAAGGAGAAGGAGAAGGTGAAGTCTGGAGGGTGAAGCAGAAGAAGTAGAAGAAGGAGAAGGAGAAGGTGAAGTCAGGAGGGTGAATCAGAAGAAGTAGAAGAAGGAGAAGGAGAAGGTGAAGTCAGGAGGGTGAATCAGAAGAAGCAGAAGAAGGAGATAGAGAAGGTGAAGTCTGGAGGATGAATCAGAAGAATCAGAAGAAGGAGAAGGAGAAGGTGAAGTCTGGAGGGTGAAGCAGAAGAAGCAGAAGAAAGAGAAGGAGAAGGTGAAGTCTGGAGGGTGAAGCAGAAGAAACAGAAGAAGGAGAAGGAGAAGGTGAAGACTGGAGGGTGAATCAGAAGAAGTAGAAGAAGGAGAAGGAGAAGGTGAAGTCTGGAGGGTGAATCAGAAGAAGTAGAAGAAGGAGAAGGAGAAGGTGAAGTCTGGAGGGTGAATCAGAAGAAGCAGAAGAAGGAGAAGGAGAAGGTGAAGTCTGGAGGGTGAATCAGAAGAAGCAGAAGAAGGAGAAGGAGAAGATGAAGTCTGGAGGGTGAATCAGAAGAAGTAGAAGAAGGAGAAGGAGAAGGTGAGGTCTGGAGGGTGAATCAGAAGAAGCAGAAGAAGGAGAAGGAGAAGGTGAAGTCTGGAGGGTGAATCAGAAGAAGCAGAAGAAGGAGAAGGAGAAGGTGAAGTCTGGAGGGTGAATCAGAAGAAGCAGAAGAAGGAGAAGGAGAAGGTGAAGTCAGGAGGGTGAATCAGAAGAAGCAGAAGAAGGAGAAGGAGTAGGTGAAGTTAGGAGGGTGAATCAGAAGAAGCAGAAGAAGGAGAAGGAGCAGGTGAAGTCAGGGGGGTGTAGCAGAAGAAGTAGAAGAAGGAGAAGGAGAAGGTGAAGTCAGGACGGTGAAGCAGAAGAAGCAGAAGAAGGAGAAGGAGAAGGTGAAGCCTGGAGGGCGCAGCAGAAGAAGCAGAAGAAGGAGAAGGAGAAGGTGAAGTCTGGAGTGTGAAGCAGAAGAAGCAGAAGAAGGAAAAGGAGAAGGTGAAGTCTGGAGGGTGAATCAGAAGAAGTAGAAGAAGGAGAAGGAGAAGGTGAAGTCTGGAGGGTGAAGCAGAAGAAGTAGAAGAAGGAGAAGGAGAAGGTGAAGTCAGGAGGGTGAATCAGAAGATGTAGAAGAAGGAGAAGGAGAAGGTGAAGTCAGGAGGGTGAATCAGAAGAAGCAGAAGAAGGAGAAGGAGAAGGTGAAGTCTGGAGGGTGAATCAGAAGAAGTAGAAGAAGGAGAAGGAGAAGATGAAGTCTGGAGGGTGAATCAGAAGAAAGAGAAGAAGGAGAAGGAGAAGGTGAAGTCTGGAGGGTGAATCAGAAGAAGTAGAAGAAGGAGAAGGAGAAGGTATAGTCTGGAGGGTGAATCAGAAGAAGTAGACGAAGGAGAAGGAGAAGGTGAAGTCTGGAGGGTGAATCAGAAGAAGCAGATGAAGGAGAAGGAGAAGGTTAAGTCTGGAGGGTGAATCAGAAGAAGTAGAAGAAGGAGAAGGAGAAGGTGAAGTCTGGAGGGTGAATCAGAAGAAGCAGAAGAAGGAGAAGGAGAAGGTGAAGTCTGGAGGGTGAATCAGAAGAAGCAGAAGAAGGAGAAGGAGAAGGTGAAGTCTGGAGGGTGAATTAGAAGAAGCAGAATAAGGAGAAGGAGAAGGTGAAGTCTGGAGGGTGAATCAGAAGAAGCAGAAGAAGGAGAAGGAGAAGGTGAAGTCTGGAGGGTGAATCAGAAGAAGTAGAAGAAGGAGAAGGAGAAGATGAAGTCTGGAGGGTGAATCAGAAGAAGTAGAAGAAGGAGAAGGAGAAGGTGAAGTCTGGAGGGTGAATCAGAAGAAGTAGAAGAAGGAGAAGGAGAAGATGAAGTCTGGAGGGTGAATCAGAAGAAACAGAAGAAGGAGAAGGAGAAGGTGAAGTCTGTAGGGTGAATCAGAAGAAGTAGAAGAAGGAGAAGGAGAAGGTGAAGTCTGGAGGGTGAATCAGAAGAAGCAGAAGAAGGAGAAGGAGAAGGTGAAGTCTGGAGGGTGAATCAGAAGAAGTAGAAGAAGGAGAAAGAGAAGGTGAAGTCTGGAGGGTGAATCAGAAGAAGCAGAATAAGGAGAAGGAGAAGGTGAAGTCTGGAGGGTGAACCAGAAGAAGCAGAAGAAGGAGAAGGAGAAGGTGAAGTCTGGAGGGTGAATCAGAAGAAGTAGAAGAAGGAGAAGGAGAAGATGAAGTCTGGAGGGTGAATCAGAAGAAGTAGAAGAAGGAGAAGGAGAAGGTGAAGTCTGGAGGGTGAATCAGAAGAGGTAGAAGAAGGAGAAGGAGAAGATGAAGTCTGGAGGGTGAATCAGAAGAAACAGATGAATGAGAAGGAGAAGGTGAAGTCTGGAGGGTGAATCAGAAGAAGTAGAAGAAGGAGAAGGAGAAGGTGTAGTCTGGAGGGTGAATCAGAAGAAGTAGACGAAGGAGAAGGAGAAGGTGAAGTCTGGAGGGTGAATCAGAAGAAGCAGAAGAAGGAGAAGGAGAAGGTGAAGTCTGGAGGGTGAATCAGAAGAAGTAGAAGAAGGAGAAGGAGAAGGTGAAGTCTGGAGGGTGAATCAGAAGAAGCAGAAGAAGGAGAAGGAGAAGGTGAAGTCTGGAGGGTGAATCAGAAGAAGCAGAAGAAGGAGAAGGAGAAGGTGAAGTCTGGAGGGTGAATCAGAAGAAGTAGAAGAAGGAGAAGGAGAAGTTGAAGTCTGGAGGGTGAAGCAGAAGAAGTAGAAGATGGAGAAGGAGAAGGTGAAGTCAGGAGGGTGAATCAGAAGAAGTAGAAGAAGGAGAAGGAGAAGGTGAAGTCAGGAGGTTGAATCAGAAGAAGCAGAAGATGGAGAAGGAGAAGGTTAAGTCTGGAGGGTGAATCAGAAGAATCAGAAGAAGGAGAAGGAGAAGGTGAAGTCTGGAGGGTGAATCAGAAGAAGCAAAGGAAGGAGAAGGAGAAGGTGAAGTCTGGAGGGTGAATCAGAAGAAGCAGAATAAGGAGAAGGAGAAGTTGAAGTCTGGAGGGTGAATCAGAAGAAGTAGAAGAAGGAGAAGGAGAAGATGAAGTCTGGAGGGTGAATCAGAAGAAACAGAAGAATGAGAAGGAGAAGGTGAAGTCTGGAGGGTGAATCAGAAGAAGTAGAAGAAGGAGAAGGAGAAGGTGTAGTCTGGAGGGTGAATCAGAAGAAGTAGACGAAGGAGAAGGAGAAGGTGAAGTCTGGAGGGTGAATCAGAAGAAGCAGAAGAAGGAGAAGGAGAAGGTGAAGTCTGGAGGGTGAATCAGAAGAAGTAGAAGAAGGAGAAGGAGAAGGTGAAGTCTGGAGGGTGAATCAGAAGAAGCAGAAGAAGGAGAAGGAGAAGGTGAAGTCTGGAGGGTGAATCAGAAGAAGCAGAAGAAGGAGAAGGAGAAGGTGAAGTCTGGACGGTGTATCAGAAGAAACAGAAGAAGGAGAAGGAGAAGGTGAAGTCTGGAGGGAGAATCAGAAGAAGCAGAAGAAAGAGAAGGAGAAGGTGAAGTCTGGAGGGTGAATCAGAAGAAGTAGAAGAAGGAGAAGGAGAAGGTGAAGTCTGGAGGGTGAATCAGAAGAAGCAGAAGAAGGAGAAGGAGAAGGTGAAGTCTGGAGGGTGAATCAGAAGAAGTAGAAGAAGGAGAAGGAGAAGTTGAAGTCTGGAGGGTGAATCAGAAGAAGTAGAAGATGGAGAAGGAGAAGGTGAAGTCAGGAGGGTGAATCAGAAGAAGTAGAAGAAGGAGAAGGAGAAGGTGAAGTCAGGAGGGTGAATCAGAAGAAGCAGAAGATGGAGAAGGAGAAGGTGAAGTCTGGAGGGTGAATCAGAAGAATCAGAAGAAGGAGAAGGAGAAGGTGAAGTCTGGAGGGTGAATCAGAAGAAGCAAAGGAAGGAGAAGGAGAAGGTGAACTCTGGAGGGTGAATCAGAAGAAGCAGAATAAGGAGAAGGAGAAGTTGAAGTCTGGAGGGTGAATCAGAAGAAGCAGAATAAGGAGAAGGAGAAGGTGAAGTCTGGAGGGTGAATCAGAAGAAGCAGAAGAAGGAGAAGGAGAAGTTGAAGTCTGGAGGGTGAATCAGAAGAAGTAGAAGAAGGAGAAGGAGAAGGTGAAGTCTGGAGGGTGAAGCAGAAGAAGTAGAAGAAGGAGAAGGAGAAGGTGAAGTCAGGAGGGTGTATCAGAAGAAGTAGAAGAAGGAGAAGGAGAAGGTGAAGTCAGGAGGGTGAATCAGAAGAAGCAGAAGAAGGAGAAGGAGAAGGTGAAGTCTGGAGGGTGAATCAGAAGAATCAGAAGAAGGAGAAGGAGAAGGTGAAGTCTGGAGGGTGAATCAGAAGAAGCAGAAGAAAGAGAAGGAGAAGGTGAAGTCTGGAGGGTGAAGCAGAAGAAACAGAAGAAGGAGAAGGAGAAGGTGAAGACTGGAGGGTGAATCAGAAGAAGTAGAAGAAGGAGAAGGAGAAGGTGAAGTCTGGAGGGTGAATCAGAAGAAGTAGAAGAAGGAGAAGATGAAGTCTGGAGGGTGAATCAGAAGAAGTAGAAGAAGGAGAAGGAGAAGGTGAAGTCTGGAGGGTGAATCAGAAGTAGTAGAAGAAGGAGAAGGAGAAGGTGAAGTCTGGAGGGTGAATCAGAAGAAACAGAAGAAGGAGAAGGAGAAGTTGAAGTCTGGAGGGTGAATCAGAAGAAGTAGAAGAAGGAGAAGGAGAAGGTGTAGTCTGGAGGGTGAATCAGAAGAAGTAGACGAAGGAGAAGGAGAAGGTGAAGTCTGGAGGGTGAATCAGAAGAAGCAGAAGAAGGAGATGGAGAAGGTGAAGTCTGGAGGGTGAATCAGAAGAAGTAGAAGAAGGAGAAGGAGAAGGTGAAGTCTGAAGGGTGAATCAGAAGAAGCAGAAGAAGGAGAAGGAGAAGGTGAAGTCTGGAGGGTGAATCAGAAGAAGCAGAAGAAGGAGAAGGAGAAGGTGAAGTCTGGAGGGTGATTCAGAAGAAGCAGAATAAGGAGAAGGAGAAGGTGATGTCTGGAGGGTGAATCAGAAGAAGCAGAAGAAGGAGAAGGAGAAGGTGAAGTCTGGAGGGTGAATCAGAAGAAGCAGAAGAAGGAGAAGGAGAAGGTGAAGTCTGGAGGGTGAATCAGAAGAAGCAGAAGAAGGAGAAGGAGAAGGTGAAGTCTGGAGGGTGAAGCAGAAGAAGTAGAAGAAGGAGAAGGAGAAGGTGAAGTCAGGAGGGTGAATCAGAAGAAGTAGAAGAAGGAGAAGGAGAAGGTGAAGTCAGGAGGGTGAATCAGAAGAAGCAGAAGAAGGAGAAGGAGAAGGTGAAGTCTGGAGGGTGAATCAGAAGAATCAGAAGAAGGAGAAGGAGAAGGTGAAGTCTGGAGGGTGAATCAGAAGAAGCAGAAGAAAGAGAAGGAGAAGGTGAAGTCTGGAGGGTGAATCAGAAGAAGTAGAAGAAGGAGAAGGAGAAGGTGAAGTCTGGAGGGTGATTCAGAAGAAGCAGAAGAAGGAGAAGGAGAAGGTGAAGTCTGGAGGGTGAATCAGAAGAAGCAGAAGAAGGAGAAGGAGAAGATGAAGTCTGGAGGGTGAATCGGAAGAAGTAGAAGAAGGAGAAGGAGAAGGTGAAGTCTGGAGGGTGAATCAGAAGAAGTAGAAGAAGGAGAAGGAGAAGTTGAAGTCTGGAGGGTGAATCAGAAGAAGCAGAAGAAGGAGAAGGAGAAGGTGAAGTCTGGAGGGTGAATCAGAAGAAGCAGAAGAAGGAGAAGGAGAAGATGAAGTCTGGAGGGTGAATCAGAAGAAGTAGAAGAAGGAGAAGGAGAAGGTGAAGTCTGGAGGGTGAATCAGAAGAAGGAGAAGAAGGAGAAGGAGAAGATGAAGTCTGGAGGGTGAATCAGAAGAAGCAGAAGAAGGAGAAGGAGAAGGTGAAGTCTGGAGGGTGAATCAGAAGAAGCAGAAGAAGGAGAAGGAGAAGATGAAGTCTGGAGGGTGAATCAGAAGAAGTAGAAGAAGGAGAAGGAGAAGGTGAAGTCTGGAGGGTGAATCAGAAGAAGGAGAAGAAGGAGAAGGAGAAGATGAAGTCTGGAGGGTGAATCAGAAGAAACAGAAGAAGGAGGAGGAGAAGGTGAAGTCTGGAGGGTGAATCAGAAGAAGTAGAAGAAGGAGAAGGAGAAGGTGTAGTCTGGAGGGTGAATCAGAAGAAGTAGACGAAGGAGAAGGAGAAGGTAAAGTCTGGAGGGTGAATCAGAAGAAGCAGAAGAAGGAGAAGGAGAAGGTGAAGTCTGGAGGGTGAATCAGAAGAAGTAGAAGAAGGAGAAGGAGAAGGTGAAGTCTGGAGGGTGAATCAGAAGAAGCAGAAGAAGGAGAAGGAGAAGGTGAAGTCTGGAGGGTGAATCAGAAGAAGCAGAAGAAGGAGAAGGAGAAGGTGAAGTCTGGAGGGTGAATCAGAAGAAGTAGAAGAAGGAGAAGGAGAAGTTGAAGTCTGGAGGGTGAAGCATAAGAAGTAGAAGATGGAGAAGCAGAAGGTGAAGTCAGGAGGGTGAATCAGAAGAAGTAGAAGAAGGAGAAGGAGAAGGTGAAGTCAGGAGGGTGAATCAGAAGAAGCAGAAGATGGAGAAGGAGAAGGTGAAGTCTGGAGGGTGAATCAGAAGAATCAGAAGAAGGAGAAGGAGAAGGTGAAGTCTGGAGGGTGAATCAGAAGAAGCAAAGGAAGGAGAAGGAGAAGGTGAAGTCTGGAGGGTGAATCAGAAGAAGCAGAATAAGGAGAAGGAGAAGGTGAAGTCTGGAGGGTGAATCAGAAGAAGCAGAATAAGGAGAAGGAGAAGGTGAAGTCTGGAGGGGGAATCAGAAGAAGTAGAAGAAGGAGAAGGAGAAGGTGAAGTCTGGAGGGTGAAGCAGAAGAAGTAGAAGAAGGAGAAGGAGAAGCTGAAGTCAGGAGGGTGAATCAGAAGAAGTAGAAGAAGGAGAAGGAGAAGGTGAAGTCAGGAGGGTGAATCAGAAGAAGCAGAAGAAGGAGAAGGAGTAGGTGAAGTCTGGAGGGTGAATCAGAAGAATCAGAAGAAGGAGAAGGAGAAGGTGAAGTCTGGAGGGTGAATCAGAAGAAGCAGAAGAAAGAGAAGGAGAAGGTGAAGTCTGGAGGGTGAAGCAGAAGAAACAGAAGAAGGAGAAGGAGAAGGTGAAGACTGGAGGGTGAATCAGAAGAAGTAGAAGAAGGAGAAGGAGAAGGTGAAGTCTGGAGGGTGAATCAGAAGAAGTAGAAGAAGGAGAAGGAGAAGGTGAAGTCTGGAGGGTGAATCAGAAGAAGCAGAAGAAGGAGAAGGAGAAGATGAAGTCTGGAGGGTGAATCAGAAGAAGTAGAAGAAGGAGAAGGAGAAGGTGAAGTCTGGAGGGCGAATCAGAAGTAGTAGAAGAAGGAGAAGGAGAAGGTGAAGTCTGCAGGGTGAATCAGAAGAAACAGAAGAAGGAGAAGGAGAAGGTGAAGTCTGGAGGGTGAATCAGAAGAAGTAGAAGAAGGAGAAGGAGAAGGTGTAGTCTGGAGGGTGAATCAGAAGAAGTAGACGAAGGAAAAGGAGAAGGTGAAGTCTGGAGGGTGAATCAGAAGAAGCAGAAGAAGGAGATGGAGAAGGTGAAGTCTGGAGGGTGAATCAGAAGAAGTAGAAGAAGGAGAAGGAGAAGGTGAAGTCTGGAGGGTGAATCAGAAGAAGCAGAAGAAGGAGAAGGAGAAGGTGAAGTCTGGAGGGTGATTCAGAAGAAGCAGAATAAGGAGAAGGAGAAGGTGATGTCTGGAGGGTGAATCAGAAGAAGCAGAAGAAGGAGAAGGAGAAGGTGAAGTCTGGAGGGTGAATCAGAAGAAGTAGAAGAAGGAGAAGGAGAAGGTGAAGTCTGGAGGGTGAATCAGAAGAAGTAGAAGAAGGAGAAGGAGAAGGTGAAGTCTGGAGGGTGAATCAGAAGAAGTAGAAGAAGGAGAAGGAGAAGGTGTAGTCTGGAGGGGGAAGCAGAAGAAGTAGAAGAAGGAGAAGGAGAAGGTGAAGTCAGGAGGGTGAATCAGAAGATGTAGAAGAAGGAGAAGGAGAAGGTGAAGTCAGGAGGGTGAATCAGAAGAAGCAGAAGAAGGAGAAGGAGAAGGTGAAGTCTGGAGGGTGAATCAGAAGAATCAGAAGAAGGAGAAGGAGAAGGTGAAGTCTGGAGGGTGAATCAGAAGAAGTAGAAGAAGGAGAAGGAGAAGGTGAAGTCTGGAGGGTGAATCAGAAGAAGCAGAAGAAGGAGAAGGAGAAGGTGAAGTCTGGAGGGTGAATCAGAAGAAGTAGACGAAGGAGAAGGAGAAGGTGAAGTCTGGAGGGTGAATCAGAAGAAGCAGAAGAAGGAGATGGAGAAGGTGAAGTCTGGAGGGTGAATCAGAAGAAGTAGAAGAAGGAGAAGGTGAAGGTGAAGTCTGGAGGGTGAATCAGAAGAAGCAGAAGAAGGAGAAGGAGAAGGTGAAGTCAGGAGGGTGAATCAGAAGATGTAGAAGAAGGAGAAGGAGAAGCTGAAGTCATGAGGGTGAATCAGAAGAAGCAGAAGAAGGAGAAGGAGAAGGTGAAGTCTGGAGGGTGAATCAGAAGAAGTAGAAGAAGGAGAAGGAGAAGGTGAAGTCTGGAGGGTGAATCAGAAGAAGCAGAAGAAGGAGAAGGAGAAGGTGAAGTCTGGAGGGTGAATCAGAAGAAGCAGAAGAAGGAGAAGGAGAAGGTGAAGTCTGGAGGGTGAATCAGAAGAAGCAGAAGAAGGAGAAGAAGAAGGTGAAGTCTGGAGGGTGAATCAGAAGAAGCAGAATAAGGAGAAGGAGAAGGTGAAGTCTGGAGGGTGAATCAGAAGAAGCAGAAGAAGGAGAAGGAGAAGGTGAAGTCTGGAGGGTGAATCAGAAGAAGTAGAAGAAGGAGAAGGAGAAGGTGAAGTCTGGAGGGTGAAGCAGAAGAAGTAGAAGAAGGAGAAGGAGAAGGTGAAGTCAGGAGGGTGAATCAGAAGAAGTAGAAGAAGGAGAAGGAGAAGGTGAAGTCAGGAGGGTGAATCAGAAGAAGCAGAAGAAGGAGATAGAGAAGGTGAAGTCTGGAGGGTGAATCAGAAGAATCAGAAGAAGGAGAAGGAGAAGGTGAAGTCTGGAGGGTGAAGCAGAAGAAGCAGAAGAAAGAGAAGGAGAAGGTGAAGTCTGGAGGGTGAAGCAGAAGAAACAGAAGAAGGAGAAGGAGAAGGTGAAGACTGGAGGGTGAATCAGAAGAAGTAGAAGAAGGAGAAGGAGAAGGTGAAGTCTGGAGGGTGAATCAGAAGAAGTAGAAGAAGGAGAAGGAGAAGGTGAAGTCTGGAGGGTGAATCAGAAGAAGCAGAAGAAGGAGAAGGAGAAGGTGAAGTCTGGAGGGTGAATCAGAAGAAGCAGAAGAAGGAGAAGGAGAAGATGAAGTCTGGAGGGTGAATCAGAAGAAGTAGAAGAAGGAGAAGGAGAAGGTGTGGTCTGGAGGGTGAATCAGAAGAAGCAGAAGAAGGAGAAGGAGAAGGTGAAGTCTGGAGGGTGAATCAGAAGAAGCAGAAGAAGGAGAAGGAGAAGGTGAAGTCTGGAGGGTGAATCAGAAGAAGCAGAAGAAGGAGAAGGAGAAGGTGAAGTCAGGAGGGTGAATCAGAAGAAGCAGAAGAAGGAGAAGGAGTAGGTGAAGTTAGGAGGGTGAATCAGAAGAAGCAGAAGAAGGAGAAGGAGCAGGTGAAGTCAGGGGGGTGTAGCAGAAGAAGTAGAAGAAGGAGAAGGAGAAGGTGAAGTCAGGGGGGTGTAGCAGAAGAAGCAGAAGAAGGAGAAGGAGAAGGTGAAGTCTGGAGTGTGAAGCAGAAGAAGCAGAAGAAGGAGAAGGAGAAGGTGAAGTCTGGAGGGTGAATCAGAAGAAGTAGAAGAAGGAGAAGGAGAAGGTGAAGTCTGGAGGGTGAAGCAGAAGAAGTAGAAGAAGGAGAAGGAGAAGGTGAAGTCAGGAGGGTGAATCAGAAGATGTAGAAGAAGGAGAAGGAGAAGGTGAAGTCAGGAGGGTGAATCAGAAGAAGCAGAAGAAGGAGAAGGAGAAGGTGAAGTCTGGAGGGTGAATCAGAAGAAGTAGAAGAAGGAGAAGGAGAAGATGAAGTCTGGAGGGTGAATCAGAAGAAAGAGAAGAAGGAGAAGGAGAAGGTGAAGTCTGGAGGGTGAATCAGAAGAAGTAGAAGAAGGAGAAGGAGAAGGTATAGTCTGGAGGGTGAATCAGAAGAAGTAGACGAAGGAGAAGGAGAAGGTGAAGTCTGGAGGGTGAATCAGAAGAAGCAGAAGAAGGAGAAGGAGAAGGTGAAGTCTGGAGGGTGAATCAGAAGAAGCAGAAGAAGGAGAAGGAGAAGGTGAAGTCTGGAGGGTGAATCAGAAGAAGCAGAAGAAGGAGAAGGAGAAGGTGAAGTCTGGAGGGTGAATCAGAAGAAGCAGAATAAGGAGAAGGAGAAGGTGAAGTCTGGAGGGTGAATCAGAAGAAGCAGAAGAAGGAGAAGGAGAAGGTGAAGTCTGGAGGGTGAATCAGAAGAAGTAGAAGAAGGAGAAGGAGAAGATGAAGTCTGGAGGGTGAATCAGAAGAAGTAGAAGAAGGAGAAGGAGAAGGTGAAGTCTGGAGGGTGAATCAGAAGAAGTAGAAGAAGGAGAAGGAGAAGATGAAGTCTGGAGGGTGAATCAGAAGAAACAGAAGAAGGAGAAGGAGAAGGTGAAGTCTGTAGGGTGAATCAGAAGAAGTAGAAGAAGGAGAAGGAGAAGGTGAAGTCTGGAGGGTGAATCAGAAGAAGCAGAAGAAGGAGAAGGAGAAGGTGAAGTCTGGAGGGTGAATCAGAAGAAGTAGAAGAAGGAGAAAGAGAAGGTGAAGTCTGGAGGGTGAATCAGAAGAAGCAGAATAAGGAGAAGGAGAAGGTGAAGTCTGGAGGGTGAACCAGAAGAAGCAGAAGAAGGAGAAGGAGAAGGTGAAGTCTGGAGGGTGAATCAGAAGAAGTAGAAGAAGGAGAAGGAGAAGATGAAGTCTGGAGGGTGTATCAGAAGAAGTAGAAGAAGGAGAAGGAGAAGGTGAAGTCTGGAGGGTGAATCAGAAGAGGTAGAAGAAGGAGAAGGAGAAGATGAAGTCTGGAGGGTGAATCAGAAGAAACAGAAGAATGAGAAGGAGAATGTGAAGTCTGGAGGGTGAATCAGAAGAAGTAGAAGAAGGAGAAGGAGAAGGTGTAGTCTGGAGGGTGAATCAGAAGAAGTAGACGAAGGAGAAGGAGAAGGTGAAGTCTGGAGGGTGAATCAGAAGAAGCAGAAGAAGGAGAAGGAGAAGGTGAAGTCTGGAGGGTGAATCAGAAGAAGTAGAAGAAGGAGAAGGAGAAGGTGAAGTCTGGAGGGTGAATCAGAAGAAGCAGAAGAAGGAGAAGGAGAAGGTGAAGTCTGGAGGGTGAATCAGAAGAAGCAGAAGAAGGAGAAGGAGAAGGTGAAGTCTGGAGGGTGAATCAGAAGAAGTAGAAGAAGGAGAAGGAGAAGTTGAAGTCTGGAGGGTGAAGCAGAAGAAGTAGAAGATGGAGAAGGAGAAGGTGAAGTCAGGAGGGTGAATCAGAAGAAGTAGAAGAAGGAGAAGGAGAAGGTGAAGTCAGGAGGTTGAATCAGAAGAAGCAGAAGATGGAGAAGGAGAAGGTTAAGTCTGGAGGGTGAATCAGAAGAATCAGAAGAAGGAGAAGGAGAAGGTGAAGTCTGGAGGGTGAATCAGAAGAAGCAAAGGAAGGAGAAGGAGAAGGTGAAGTCTGGAGGGTGAATCAGAAGAAGCAGAATAAGGAGAAGGAGAAGTTGAAGTCTGGAGGGTGAATCAGAAGAAGCAGAATAAGGAGAAGGAGAAGGTGAAGTCTGGAGGGTGTATCAGAAGAAGCAGAAGAAGGAGAAGGAGAAGGTGAAGTCTGGAGGGTGAATCAGAAGAAGTAGAAGAAGGAGAAGGAGAAGGTGAAGTCTGGAGGGTGAAGCAGAAGAAGTAGAAGAAGGAGAAGGAGAAGGTGAAGTCAGGAGGGTGAATCAGAAGAAGTAGAAGAAGGAGAAGGAGAAGGTGAAGTCAGGAGGGTGAATCAGAAGAAGCAGAAGAAGGAGAAGGAGAAGGTGAAGTCTGGAGGGTGAATCAGAAGCAACAGAAGAAGGAGAAGGAGAAGGTGAAGTCTGGAGGGTGAATCAGAAGAAGTAGAAGAAGGAGAAGGAGAAGGTGTAGTCTGGAGGGTGAATCAGAAGAAGTAGACGAAGGAGAAGGAGAAGGTGAAGTCTGGAGGGTGAATCAGAAGAAGCAGAAGAAGGAGATGGAGAAGGTGAAGTCTGGAGGGTGAATCAGAAGAAGTAGAAGAAGGAGAAGGAGAAGGTGAAGTCTGGAGGGTGAATCAGAAGAAGCAGAAGAAGGAGAAGGAGAAGGTGAAGTCTGGAGGGTGAATCAGAAGAAGCAGAAGAAGGAGAAGGAGAAGGTGAAGTCTGGAGGGTGATTCAGAAGAAGCAGAATAAGGAGAAGGAGAAGGTGATGTCTGGAGGGTGAATCAGAAGAAGCAGAAGAAGGAGAAGGAGAAGGTGAAGTCTGGAGGGTGAATCAGAAGAAGTAGAAGAAGGAGAAGGAGAAAGTGAAGTCTGGAGGGTGAATCAGAAGAAGTAGAAGAAGGAGAAGGAGAAGGTGAAGTCAGGAGGGTGAATCAGAAGAAGTAGAAGAAGGAGAAGGAGAAGGTGAAGTCTGGAGGGTGAAGCAGAAGAAGCAGAAGAAGGAGAAGGAGAAGGTGAAGTCTGGAGGGTGAATCAGAAGAATCAGAAGAAGGAGAAGGAGAAGGTGAAGTCTGGAGGGTGAATCAGAAGAAGCAGAAGAAAGAGAAGGAGAAGGTGAAGTCTGGAGGGTGAATCAGAAGAAGTAGAAGAAGGAGAAGGAGAAGGTGAAGTCTGGAGGGTGAATCAGAAGAAGCAGAAGAAGGAGAAGGAGAAGGTGAAGTCTGGAGGGTGAATCAGAAGAAGCAGACGAAGGAGAAGGAGAAGGTGAAGTCTGGAGGGTGAATCAGAAGAAGCTGAAGAAGGAGATGGAGAAGGTGAAGTCTGGAGGGTGAATCAGAAGAAGTAGAAGAAGGAGAAGGTGAAGGTGAAGTCTGGAGGGTGAATCAGAAGAAGCAGAAGAAGGAGAAGGAGAAGGTGAAGTCTGGAGGGTGAATCAGAAGAAGCAGAAGAAGGAGAAGGAGAAGGTGAAGTCTGGAGGGTGATTCAGAAGAAGCAGAATAAGGAGAAGGAGAAGGTGAAGTCTGGAGGGTGAATCAGAAGAAGCAGAAGAAGGAGAAGGAGAAGGTGAAGTCTGGAGGGTGAATCAGAAGAAGTAGAAGAAGGAGAAGGAGAAGGTGAAGTCTGGAGGGTGAATCAGAAGAAGTAGAAGAAGGAGAAGGAGAAGGTGAAGTCTGGAGGGTGAATCAGAAGAAGTAGAAGAAGGAGAAGGAGAAGGTGAAGTCTGGAGGGTGAAGCAGAAGAAGTAGAAGAAGGAGAAGGAGAAGGTGAAGTCAGGAGGGTGAATCAGAAGATGTAGAAGAAGGAGAAGGAGAAGGCGAAGTCAGGAGGGTGAATCAGAAGAAGCAGAAGAAGGAGAAGGAGAAGGTGAAGTCTGGAGGGTGAATCAGAAGAAGTAGAAGAAGGAGAAGGAGAAGGTGAAGTCTGGAGGGTGAATCAGAAGAAGCAGAAGAAGGAGAAGGAGAAGGTGAAGTCTGGAGGGTGAATCAGAAGAAGCAGAAGAAGGAGAAGGAGAAGGTGAAGTCTAGAGGGTGAATCAGAAGAAGCAGAAGAAGGAGAAGGAGAAGGTGAAGTCTGGAGGGTGAATCAGAAGAAGCAGAATAAGGAGAAGGAGAAGGTGAAGTCTGGAGGGTGAATCAGAAGAAGCAGAAGAAGGAGAAGGAGAAGGTGAAGTCTGGAGGGTGAATCAGAAGAAGTAGAAGAAGGAGAAGGAGAAGGTGAAGTCTGGAGGGTGAAGCAGAAGAAGTAGAAGAAGGAGAAGGAGAAGGTGAAGTCAGGAGGGTGAATCAGAAGAAGTAGAAGAAGGAGAAGGAGAAGGTGAAGTCAGGAGGGTGAATCAGAAGAAGCAGAAGAAGGAGATAGAGAAGGTGAAGTCTGGAGGGTGAATCAGAAGAATCAGAAGAAGGAGAAGAAGAAGGTGAAGTCTGGAGGGTGAAGCAGAAGAAGCAGAAGAAAGAGAAGGAGGAGGTGAAGTCTGGAGGGTGAAGCAGAAGAAACAGAAGAAGGAGAAGGAGAAGGTGAAGACTGGAGGGTGAATCAGAAGAAGCAGAAGAAGGAGAAGGTAAAGTCTGGAGGGTGAATCAGAAGAAGCAGAAGAAGGAGAAGGAGAAGATGAAGTCTGGAGGGTGAATCAGAAGAAGTAGAAGAAGGAGAAGGAGAAGGTGAGGTCTGGAGGGTGAATCAGAAGAAGCAGAAGAAGGAGAAGGAGAAGGTGAAGTCTGGAGGGTGAATCAGAAGAAGTAGAAGAAGGAGAAAGAGAAGGTGAAGTCTGGAGGGTGAATCAGAAGAAGCAGAATAAGGAGAAGGAGAAGGTGAAGTCTGGAGGGTGAACCAGAAGAAGCAGAAGAAGGAGAAGGAGAAGGTGAAGTCTGGAGGGTGAATCAGAAGAAGTAGAAGAAGGAGAAGGAGAAGATGAAGTCTGGAGGGTGTATCAGAAGAAGTAGAAGAAGGAGAAGGAGAAGGTGAAGTCTGGAGGGTGAATCAGAAGAGGTAGAAGAAGGAGAAGGAGAAGATGAAGTCTGGAGGGTGAATCAGAAGAAACAGAAGAATGAGAAGGAGAATGTGAAGTCTGGAGGGTGAATCAGAAGAAGTAGAAGAAGGAGAAGGAGAAGGTGTAGTCTGGAGGGTGAATCAGAAGAAGTAGACGAAGGAGAAGGAGAAGGTGAAGTCTGGAGGGTGAATCAGAAGAAGCAGAAGAAGGAGAAGGAGAAGGTGAAGTCTGGAGGGTGAATCAGAAGAAGTAGAAGAAGGAGAAGGAGAAGGTGAAGTCTGGAGGGTGAATCAGAAGAAGCAGAAGAAGGAGAAGGAGAAGGTGAAGTCTGGAGGGTGAATCAGAAGAAGCAGAAGAAGGAGAAGGAGAAGGTGAAGTCTGGAGGGTGAATCAGAAGAAGTAGAAGAAGGAGAAGGAGAAGTTGAAGTCTGGAGGGTGAAGCAGAAGAAGTAGAAGATGGAGAAGGAGAAGGTGAAGTCAGGAGGGTGAATCAGAAGAAGTAGAAGAAGGAGAAGGAGAAGGTGAAGTCAGGAGGTTGAATCAGAAGAAGCAGAAGATGGAGAAGGAGAAGGTTAAGTCTGGAGGGTGAATCAGAAGAATCAGAAGAAGGAGAAGGAGAAGGTGAAGTCTGGAGGGTGAATCAGAAGAAGCAAAGGAAGGAGAAGGAGAAGGTGAAGTCTGGAGGGTGAATCAGAAGAAGCAGAATAAGGAGAAGGAGAAGTTGAAGTCTGGAGGGTGAATCAGAAGAAGCAGAATAAGGAGAAGGAGAAGGTGAAGTCTGGAGGGTGTATCAGAAGAAGCAGAAGAAGGAGAAGGAGAAGGTGAAGTCTGGAGGGTGAATCAGAAGAAGTAGAAGAAGGAGAAGGAGAAGGTGAAGTCTGGAGGGTGAAGCAGAAGAAGTAGAAGAAGGAGAAGGAGAAGGTGAAGTCAGGAGGGTGAATCAGAAGAAGTAGAAGAAGGAGAAGGAGAAGGTGAAGTCAGGAGGGTGAATCAGAAGAAGCAGAAGAAGGAGAAGGAGAAGGTGAAGTCTGGAGGGTGAATCAGAAGCAACAGAAGAAGGAGAAGGAGAAGGTGAAGTCTGGAGGGTGAATCAGAAGAAGTAGAAGAAGGAGAAGGAGAAGGTGTAGTCTGGAGGGTGAATCAGAAGAAGTAGACGAAGGAGAAGGAGAAGGTGAAGTCTGGAGGGTGAATCAGAAGAAGCAGAAGAAGGAGATGGAGAAGGTGAAGTCTGGAGGGTGAATCAGAAGAAGTAGAAGAAGGAGAAGGAGAAGGTGAAGTCTGGAGGGTGAATCAGAAGAAGCAGAAGAAGGAGAAGGAGAAGGTGAAGTCTGGAGGGTGAATCAGAAGAAGCAGAAGAAGGAGAAGGAGAAGGTGAAGTCTGGAGGGTGATTCAGAAGAAGCAGAATAAGGAGAAGGAGAAGGTGATGTCTGGAGGGTGAATCAGAAGAAGCAGAAGAAGGAGAAGGAGAAGGTGAAGTCTGGAGGGTGAATCAGAAGAAGTAGAAGAAGGAGAAGGAGAAAGTGAAGTCTGGAGGGTGAATCAGAAGAAGTAGAAGAAGGAGAAGGAGAAGGTGAAGTCAGGAGGGTGAATCAGAAGAAGTAGAAGAAGGAGAAGGAGAAGGTGAAGTCTGGAGGGTGAAGCAGAAGAAGCAGAAGAAGGAGAAGGAGAAGGTGAAGTCTGGAGGGTGAATCAGAAGAATCAGAAGAAGGAGAAGGAGAAGGTGAAGTCTGGAGGGTGAATCAGAAGAAGCAGAAGAAAGAGAAGGAGAAGGTGAAGTCTGGAGGGTGAATCAGAAGAAGTAGAAGAAGGAGAAGGAGAAGGTGAAGTCTGGAGGGTGAATCAGAAGAAGCAGAAGAAGGAGAAGGAGAAGGTGAAGTCTGGAGGGTGAATCAGAAGAAGCAGACGAAGGAGAAGGAGAAGGTGAAGTCTGGAGGGTGAATCAGAAGAAGCTGAAGAAGGAGATGGAGAAGGTGAAGTCTGGAGGGTGAATCAGAAGAAGTAGAAGAAGGAGAAGGTGAAGGTGAAGTCTGGAGGGTGAATCAGAAGAAGCAGAAGAAGGAGAAGGAGAAGGTGAAGTCTGGAGGGTGAATCAGAAGAAGCAGAAGAAGGAGAAGGAGAAGGTGAAGTCTGGAGGGTGATTCAGAAGAAGCAGAATAAGGAGAAGGAGAAGGTGAAGTCTGGAGGGTGAATCAGAAGAAGCAGAAGAAGGAGAAGGAGAAGGTGAAGTCTGGAGGGTGAATCAGAAGAAGTAGAAGAAGGAGAAGGAGAAGGTGAAGTCTGGAGGGTGAATCAGAAGAAGTAGAAGAAGGAGAAGGAGAAGGTGAAGTCTGGAGGGTGAATCAGAAGAAGTAGAAGAAGGAGAAGGAGAAGGTGAAGTCTGGAGGGTGAAGCAGAAGAAGTAGAAGAAGGAGAAGGAGAAGGTGAAGTCAGGAGGGTGAATCAGAAGATGTAGAAGAAGGAGAAGGAGAAGGCGAAGTCAGGAGGGTGAATCAGAAGAAGCAGAAGAAGGAGAAGGAGAAGGTGAAGTCTGGAGGGTGAATCAGAAGAAGTAGAAGAAGGAGAAGGAGAAGGTGAAGTCTGGAGGGTGAATCAGAAGAAGCAGAAGAAGGAGAAGGAGAAGGTGAAGTCTGGAGGGTGAATCAGAAGAAGCAGAAGAAGGAGAAGGAGAAGGTGAAGTCTAGAGGGTGAATCAGAAGAAGCAGAAGAAGGAGAAGGAGAAGGTGAAGTCTGGAGGGTGAATCAGAAGAAGCAGAATAAGGAGAAGGAGAAGGTGAAGTCTGGAGGGTGAATCAGAAGAAGCAGAAGAAGGAGAAGGAGAAGGTGAAGTCTGGAGGGTGAATCAGAAGAAGTAGAAGAAGGAGAAGGAGAAGGTGAAGTCTGGAGGGTGAAGCAGAAGAAGTAGAAGAAGGAGAAGGAGAAGGTGAAGTCAGGAGGGTGAATCAGAAGAAGTAGAAGAAGGAGAAGGAGAAGGTGAAGTCAGGAGGGTGAATCAGAAGAAGCAGAAGAAGGAGATAGAGAAGGTGAAGTCTGGAGGGTGAATCAGAAGAATCAGAAGAAGGAGAAGAAGAAGGTGAAGTCTGGAGGGTGAAGCAGAAGAAGCAGAAGAAAGAGAAGGAGGAGGTGAAGTCTGGAGGGTGAAGCAGAAGAAACAGAAGAAGGAGAAGGAGAAGGTGAAGACTGGAGGGTGAATCAGAAGAAGCAGAAGAAGGAGAAGGTAAAGTCTGGAGGGTGAATCAGAAGAAGCAGAAGAAGGAGAAGGAGAAGATGAAGTCTGGAGGGTGAATCAGAAGAAGTAGAAGAAGGAGAAGGAGAAGGTGAGGTCTGGAGGGTGAATCAGAAGAAGCAGAAGAAGGAGAAGGAGAAGGTGAAGTCTGGAGGGTGAATCAGAAGAAGCAGAAGAAGGAGAAGGAGAAGGTGAAGTCTGGAGGGTGAATCAGAAGAAGCAGAAGAAGGAGAAGGAGAAGGTGAAGTCAGGAGGGTGAATCAGAAGAAGCAGAAGAAGGAGAAGGAGAAGGTGAAGTTAGGAGGGTGAATCAGAAGAAGCAGAAGAAGGAGAAGGAGCAGGTGAAGTCAGGGGGGTGTAGCAGAAGAAGTAGAAGAAGGAGAAGGAGAAGGTGAAGTCAGGACGGTGAAGCAGAAGAAGCAGAAGAAGGAGAAGGAGAAGGTGAAGCCTGGAGGGCGCAGCAGAAGAAGCAGAAGAAGGAGAAGGAGAAGGTGAAGTCTGGAGTGTGAAGCAGAAGAAGCAGAAGAAGGAGAAGGAGAAGGTGAAGTCTGGAGGGCGCAGCAGAAGAAGCAGAAGAAGGAGAATGAGAAGGTGAAGTCTGGAGGGTGAATCAGAAGAAGCAGAAGAAGGAGAAGGAGAAGGTGAAGTCTGGAGGGTGAATCAGAAGAAGTAGAAGAAGGAGAAGGAGAAGGTGAAGTCTGGAGGGTGAAGCAGAAGAAGTAGAAGAAGGAGAAGGAGAAGGTGAAGTCAGGAGGGTGAATCAGAAGAAGCAGAAGAAGGAGAAGGAGAAGGTGAAGTCAGGAGGTTGAATCAGAAGAAGCAGAAGAAGGAGAAGGAGAATGTGAAGTCTGGAGGGTGAATCAGAAGAAGTAGAAGAAGGAGAAGGAGAAGGTGAAGTCTGGAGGGTGAATCAGAAGAAGAAGAAGAAGGAGAAGGAGAAGGTGAAGTCTGGAGGGTGAATCAGAAGAAGCAGAAGAAGCAGAAGGAGAAGGTGAAGTCTGGAGGGTGAATCAGAAGAAGCAGAAGAAGGAGAAGGAGAAGGTGAAGTCTGGAGGGTGAATCAGAAGAAGCAGAATAAGGAGAAGGAGAAGGTGAAGTCTGGAGGGTGAATCAGAAGAAGCAGAAGAAGGAGAAGGAGAAGGTGAAGTCTGGAGGGTGAATCAGAAGAAGTAGAAGAAGGAGAAGGAGAAGGTGAAGTCTGGAGGGTGAAGCAGAAGAAGTAGAAGAAGGAGAAGGAGAAGGTGAAGTCAGGAGGGTGAATCAGAAGAAGTAGAAGAAGGAGAAGGAGAAGGTGAAGTCAGAAGGGTGAATCAGAAGAAGCAGAAGAAGGAGATAGAGAAGGTGAAGTCTGGAGGGTGAATCAGAAGAATCAGAAGAAGGAGAAGGAGAAGGTGAAGTCTGGAGGGTGAAGCAGTAGAAGCAGAAGAAAGAGAAGGAGAAGGTGAAGTCTGGAGGGTGAAGCAGAAGAAACAGAAGAAGGAGAAGGAGAAGGTGAAGACTGGAGGGTGAATCAGAAGAAGTCGAAGAAGGAGAAGGAGAAGGTGAAGTTTGGAGGGTGAATCAGAAGAAGTAGAAGAAGGAGAAGGAGAAGGTGAAGTCTGGAGGGTGAATCAGAAGAAGTAGAAGAAGGAGAAGGAGAAGGTGAGGTCTGGAGGGTGAATCAGAAGAAGCAGAAGAAGGAGAAGGAGAAGATGAAGTCTGGAGGGTGAATCAGAAGAAGTAGAAGAAGGAGAAGGAGAAGGTGAGGTCTGGAGGGTGAATCAGAAGAAGCAGAAGAAGGAGAAGGAGAAGGTGAAGTCTGGAGGGTGAATCAGAAGAAGCAGAAGAAGGAGAAGGTGAAGTCAGGAGGGTGAATCAGAAGAAGCAGAAGAAGGAGAAGGAGAAGGTGAATTTAGGAGGGTGAATCAGAAGAAGCAGAAAAAGGAGAAGGAGCAGGTGAAGTCAAGGGGGTGTAGCAGAAGAAGTAGAAGAAGGAGAAGGAGAAGGTGAAGTCAGGACGGTGAAGCAGAAGAAGCAGAAGAAGGAGAAGGAGAAGGTGAAGCCTGGCGGGCGCAGCAGAAGAAGCAGAAGAAGGAGAAGGAGAAGGTGAAGTCTGGAGTGTGAAGCAGAAGAAGCAGAAGAAGGAGAAGGAGAAGGTGAAGTCTGGAGGGCGCAGCATAAGAAGCAGAAGAAGGAGAATGAGAAGGTGAAGTCTGGAGGGTGAATCAGAAGAAGCAGAAGAAGGAGAAGGAGAAGGTGAAGTCTGGAGGGTGAATCAGAAGAAGTAGAAGAAGGAGAAGGAGAAGGTGAAGTCTGGAGGGTGAAGCAGAAGAAGTAGAAGAAGGAGAAGGAGAAGGTGAAGTCAGGAGGGTGAATCAGAAGATGTAGAAGAAGGAGAAGGAGAAGGTGAAGTCAGGAGGGTGAATCAGAAGAAGCAGAAGATGGAGAAGGAGAAGGTGAAGTCTGGAGGTTGAATCAGAAGAATCAGAAGAAGGAGAAGGAGAAGGTGAAGTCTGGAGGGTGAATCAGAAGAAGCAGAAGAAAGAGAAGGAGAAGGAGAAGTCTGGAGGGTGAAGCAGAAGAAACAGAAAAAGGAGAAGGAGAAGGTGAAGACTGGAGGGTGAATCAGAAGAAGTAGAAGAAGGATGAGGAGAAGGTGAAGTCTGGAGGGTGAATCAGAAGAAGTGGAAGAAGGAGAAGGAGAAGTTGAAGTCTGGAGGGTGAATCAGAAGAAGCAGAAGAAGGAGAAGGAGAAGGTGAAGTCTGGAGGGTGAATCAGAAGAAGCAGAAGAAGGAGAAGGAGAAGATGAAGTCTGGAGGGTGAATCAGAAGAAGTAGAAGAAGGAGAAGGAGAAGGTGATATCTGGAGGGTGAATCAGAAGAAGTAGAAGAAGGAGAAGGAGAAGGTGAAGTCTGGAGGGTGAATCAGAAGAAACAGAAGAAGGAGAAGGAGAAGGTGAAGTCTGGAGGGTGAATCAGAAGAAGTAGAAGAAGGAGAAGGAGAAGGTGTAGTCTGGAGGGTGAATCAGAAGAAGTAGACGAAGGAGAAGGAGAAGGTGAAGTCTGGAGGGTGAATCAGAAGAAGCAGAAGAAGGAGAAGGAGAAGGTGATGTCTGGAGGGTGAATCAGAAGAAGTAGAAGAAGGAGAAGGAGAAGGTGAAGTCTGGAGGGTGAATCAGAAGAAGCAGAAGAAGGAGAAGGAGAAGGTGAAGTCTGGAGGGTGAATCAGAAGAAGCAGAAGAAGGAGAAGGAGAAGGTGAAGTCTGGAGGGTGTATCAGAAGAAGCAGAATAAGGAGAAGGAGAAGGTGAAGTCTGGAGGGTGAATCAGAAGAAGCAGAAGAAGGAGAAGGAGAAGGTGAAGTCTGGAGGGTGAATCAGAAGAAGTAGAAGAAGGAGAAGGAGAAGGTGAAGTCTGGAGGGTGAATCAGAAGAAGTATAAGAAGGAGAAGGAGAAGGTGAAGTCTGGAGGGTGAATCAGAAGAAGTAGAAGAAGGAGAAGGAGAAGGTGAAGTCTGGAGGGTGAAGCAGAAGAAGTAGATGAAGGAGAAGGAGAAGGTGAAGTCAGGAGGGTGAATCAGAAGAAGTAGAAGAAGGAGAAGGAGAAGGTGAGTTCTGGAGGGTGAATCAGAAGAAGCAGAAGAAGGAGAAGGAGAAGGTGAAGTCTGGAGGGTGAATCAGAAGAATCAGAAGAAGGAGAAGGAGAAGGTGAAGTCTGGAGGGTGAATCAGAAGAAGCAGAAGAAAGAGAAGGAGAAGGTGAAGTCTGGAGGGTGAAGCAGAAGAAACAGAAGAAGGAGAAGGAGAAGGTGTAGACTGGAGGGTGAATCAGAAGAAGTAGAAGAAGGAGAAGGAGAAGGTGAAGTCTGGAGGGTGAATCAGAAGAAGTAGAAGAAGGAGAAGGAAAAGGTGAAGTCTGGAGGGTGAATCAGAAGAAGCAGAAGAAGGAGAAGGAGAAGGTGAAGTCTGGAGGGTGAATCAGAAGAAGGAGAAGAAGGAGAAGGAGAAGATGAAGTCTGGAGGGTGAATCAGAAGAATTAGAAGAAGGAGAAGGAGAAGGTGAAGTCTGGAGGCTGAATCAGAAGAAGTAGAAGAAGGAGAAGGAGAAGGTGAAGTCTGGAGGGTGAATCAGAAGAAGCAGAAGAAGGAGAAGGAGAAGATGAAGTCTGGAGGGTGAATCAGAGGAAGTAGAAGAAGGAGAAGGAGAAGGTGAGGTCTCGAGGTTGAATCAGAAGAAGCAGAAGAAGGAGAAGGAGAAGGTGAAGTCTGGAGGGTGAATCAGAAGAAGCAGAAGAAGGAGAAGGAGAAGGTGAAGTCTGGAGGGTGAATCAGAAGAAGCAGAAGAAGGAGAAGGAGAAGGTGAAGTCAGGAGGGTGAATCAGAAGAAGCAGAAGAAGGAGAAGGAGAAGGTGAATTTAGGAGGGTGAAACAGAAGAAGCAGAAGAAGGAGAAGGAGCAGGTGAAGTCAGGGGGGTGTAGCAGAAGAAGTAGAAGAAGGAGAAGGAGAAGGTGAAGTCAGGACGGTGAAGCAGAAGAAGCAGAAGAAGGAGAAGGAGAAGGTGAAGCCTGGAGGGCGCAGCAGAAGAAGCAGAAGAAGGAGAAGGAGAAGGTGAAGTCTGGAGTGTGAAGCAGAAGAAGCAGAAGAAGGAGAAGGAGAAGGTGAAGTCTGGAGGGCGCAGCAGAAGAAGCAGAAGAAGGAGAATGAGAAGGTGAAGCCTGGAGGGTGAATCAGAAGAAGCAGAAGAAGGAGAAGGAGAAGGTGAAGTCTGGAGGGTGAATCAGAAGAAGTAGAAGAAGGAGAAGGAGAAGGTGAAGTCTGGAGGGTGAAGCAGAAGAAGTAGAAGAAGGAGAAGGAGAAGGTGAAGTCAGGAGGGTGAATCAGAAGAAGCAGAAGAAGGAGAAGGAGAAGGTGAAGTCAGGAGGGTGAATCAGAAGAAGCAGAAGAAGGAGAAGGAGAAGGTGAAGTCTGGAGGGTGAATCAGAAGAATCAGAAGAAGGAGAAGGAGAAGGTGAAGTCTGGAGGGTGAATCAGAAGAAGCAGAAGAAAGAGAAGGAGAAGGTGAAGTCTGGAGGGTGAAGCAGAAGAAACAAAAAAAGGAGAAGGAGAAGGTGAAGACTGGAGGGTGAATCAGAAGTAGTAGAAGAAGGAGAAGGAGAAGGTGAAATCTGGAGGGTGAATCAGAAGAAGTGGAAGAAGGAGAAGGAGAAGTTGAAGTCTGGAGGGTGAATCAGAAGAAGCAGAAGAAGGAGAAGGAGAAGGTGAAGTCTGGATGGTGAATCAGAAGAAGCAGAAGAAGGAGAAGGAGAAGATGAAGTCTGGAGGGTGAATCAGAAGAAGTAGAAGAAGGAGAAGGAGAAGGTGAAGTCTGGAGGGTGAATCAGAAGAAGTAGAAGAAGGAGAAGGAGAAGATGAAGTCTGGAGGGTGAATCAGAAGAAACAGAAGAAGGAGAAGGAGAAGTTGAAGTCTGGAGGGTGAATCAGAAGAAGTAGAAGAAGGAGAAGGAGAAGGTGTAGTCTGGAGGGTGAATCAGAAGAAGTAGACGAAGGAGAAGGAGAAGGTGAAGTCTGGAGGGTGAATCAGAAGAAGCAGAAGAAGGAGAAGGAGAAGGTGAAGTCTGGAGGGTGAATCAGAAGAAGTAGAAGAAGGAGAAGGTGAAGTCTGGAGGGTGAATCAGAAGAAGCAGAAGAAGGAGAAGGAGAAGGTGAAGTCTGGAGGGGGAATCAGAAGAAGCAGAAGAAGGAGAAGGAGAAGGTGAAGTCTGGAGGGTGAATCAGAAGAAGCAGAATAAGGAGAAGGAGAAGGTGAAGTCTGGAGGGTGAATCAGAAGAAGCAGAAGAAGGAGAAGAAGAAGGTGAAGTCTGGAGGGTGAATCAGAAGAAGTAGAAGAAGTAGAAGGAGAAGGTGAAGTCTGGAGGGTGAATCAGAAGAAGTATAAGAAGGAGAAGGAGAAGGTGAAGTCTGGAGGGTGAATCAGAAGAAGTAGAAGAAGGAGAAGGAGAAGGTGAAGTCTGGAGGGTGAAGCAGAAGAAGTAGATGAAGGAGAAGGAGAAGGTGAATTCAGGAGGGTGAATCAGAAGAAGTAGAAGAAGGAGAAGGAGAAGGTGAGTTCTGGAGGGTGAATCAGAAGAAGCAGAAGAAGGAGAAGGAGAAGGTGAAGTCTGGAGGGTGAATCAGAAGAATCAGAAGAAGGAGAAGGAGAAGGTGAAGTCTGGAGTGTGAATCAGAAGAAGCAGAAGAAAGAGAAGGAGAAGGTGAAGTCTGGAGGGTGAAGCAGAAGAAACAGAAGAAGGAGAAGGAGAAGGTGAAGACTGGAGGGTGAATCAGAAGAAGTAGAAGAAGGAGAAGGAGAAGGTGAGGTCTGGAGGGTGAATCAGAAGAAGTAGAAGAAGGAGAAGGAGAAGGTGAAGTCTGGAGGGTGAATCAGAAGAAGCAGAAGAAGGAGAAGGAGAAGGTGAAGTCTGGAGGGTGAATCAGAAGAAGGAGAAGAAGGAGAAGGAGAAGATGAAGTCTGGAGGGTGAATCAGAAGAAGTAGAAGAAGGAGAAGGAGAAGGTGAAGTCTGGAGGCTGAATCAGAAGAAGTAGAAGAAGGAGAAGGAGAAGGTGAAGTCTGGAGGGTGAATCAGAAGAAGCAGAAGAAGGAGAAGGAGAAGATGAAGTCTGGAGGGTGAATCAGAAGAAGTAGAAGAAGGAGAAGGAGAAGGTGAGGTCTGGAGGGTGAATCAGAAGAAGCAGAAGAAGGAGAAGGAGAAGGTGAAGTCTGGAGGGTGAATCAGAAGAAGCAGAAGAAGGAGAAGGAGAAGGTGAAGTCTGGAGGGTGAATCAGAAGAAGCAGAAGAAGGAGAAGGAGAAGGTGAAGTCAGGAGGGTGAATCAGAAGAAGCAGAAGAAGGAGAAGGAGAAGGTGAATTTAGGAGGGTGAATCAGAAGAAGCAGAAGAAGGAGAAGGAGCAGGTGAAGTCAGGGGGGTGTAGCAGAAGAAGTAGAAGAAGGAGAAGGAGAAGGTGAAGTCAGGACGGTGAAGCAGAAGAAGCAGAAGAAGGAGAAGGAGAAGGTGAAGCCTGGAGGGCGCAGCAGAAGAAGCAGAAGAAGGAGAAGGAGAAGGTGAAGTCTGGAGTGTGAAGCAGAAGAAGCAGAAGAAGGAGAAGGAGAAGGTGAAGTCTGGAGGGCGCAGCAGAAGAAGCAGAAGAAGGAGAATGAGAAGGTGAAGTCTGGAGGATGAATCAGAAGAAGCAGAAGAAGGAGAAGGAGAAGGTGAAGTCTGGAGGGTGAATCAGAAGAAGTAGAAGAAGGAGAAGGAGAAGGTGAAGTCTGGAGGGTGAAGCAGAAGAAGTAGAAGAAGGAGAAGGAGAAGGTGAAGTCAGGAGGGTGAATCAGAAGAAGTAGAAGAAGGAGAAGGAGAAGGTGAAGTCAGGAGGGTGAATCAGAAGAAGCAGAAGAAGGAGAAGGAGAAGGTGAAGTCTGGAGGGTGAATCAGAAGAATCAGAAGAAGGAGAAGGAGAAGGTGAAGTCTGGAGGGTGAATCAGAAGAAGCAGAAGAAAGAGAAGGAGAAGGTGAAGTCTGGAGGGTGAAGCAGAAGAAACAAAAAAAGGAGAAGGAGAAGGTGAAGACTGGAGGGTGAATCAGAAGACGTAGAAGAAGGAGAAGGAGAAGGTGAAGTCTGGAGGGTGAATCAGAAGAAGTGGAAGAAGGAGAAGGAGAAGTTGTAGTCTGGAGGGAATCAGAAGAAGCAGAAGAAGGAGAAGGAGAAGTTGAAGTCTGGAGGGTGAATCAGAAGAAACAGAAGAAGGAGAAGGAGAAGATGAAGTCTGGAGGGTGAATCAGAAGAAGTAGAAGAAAGAGAAGGAGAAGGTGAAGTCTGGAGGGTGAATCAGAAGAAGTAGAAGAAGGAGAAGGAGAAGGTGAAGTCTGGAGGGTGAAGCAGAAGAAATAGAAGAAGGAGAAGGAGAAGGTGAAGTCAGGAGGGTGAATCAGAAGAAGTAGAAGAAGGAGAAGGAGAAGGTGAAGTCAGGAGGGTGAATCAGAAGAAGCAGAAGAAGGAGAAGGAGAAGGTGAAGTATGGAGGGTGAATCAGAAGAATCAGAAGAAGGAGAAGGAGAAGGTGAAGTCTGGAGGGTGAATCAGAAGAAGCAGAAGAAAGAGAAGGAGAAGGTGAAGTCTGGAGGGTGAAGCAGAAGAAACAAAAAAAGGAGAAGGAGAAGGTGAAGACTGGAGGGTGAATCAGAAGAAGTAGAAGAAGGAGAAGGAGAAGGTGAAGTCTGGAGGGTGAATCAGAAGAAGTGGAAGAAGGAGAAGGAGAAGTTGAAGTCTGGAGGGTGAATCAGAAGAAGCAGAAGAAGGAGAAGGAGAAGGTGAAGTCTGGAGGGTGAATCAGAAGAAGCAGAAGAAGGAGAAGGAGAAGATGAAGTCTGGAGGGTGAATCAGAAGAATTAGAAGAAGGAGAAGGAGAAGGTGAAGTCTGGAGGGTGAATCAGAAGAAGTAGAAGAAGGAGAAGGAGAAGATGAAGTCTGGAGGGTGAATCAGAAGAAACAGAAGAAGGAGAAGGAGAAGGTGAAGTCTGGAGGGTGAATCAGAAGAAGTAGAAGAAGGAGAAGGAGAAGGTGTAGTCTGGAGGGTGAATCAGAAGAAGTAGACGAAGGAGAAGGAGAAGGTGAAGTCTGGAGGGTGAATCAGAAGAAGCAGAAGAAGGAGAAGGAGAAGGTGAAGTCTGGAGGGTGAATCAGAAGAAGTAGAAGAAGGAGAAGGAGAAGGTGAAGTCTGGAGGGTGAATCAGAAGAAGCAGAAGAAGGAGAAGGAGAAGGTGAAGTCTGGAGGGTGAAGCAGAAGAAGCAGAAGAAGGAGAAGGAGAAGGTGAAGTCTGGAGGGTGAATCAGAAGAAGCAGAATAAGGAGAAGGAGAAGGTGAAGTCTGGAGGGTGAATCAGAAGAAGCAGAAGAAGGAGAAGGAGAAGGTGAAGTCTGGAGGGTGAATCAGAAGAAGTAGAAGAAGGAGAAGGAGAAGGTGAAGTCTGGAGGGTGAATCAGAAGAAGTATAAGAAGGAGAAGGAGAAGGTGAAGTCTGGAGGGTGAATCAGAAGAAGTAGAAGAAGGAGAAGGAGAAGGTGAAGTCTGGAGGGTGAAGCAGAAGAAGTAGATGAAGGAGAAGGAGAAGGTGAAGTCTGGAGGGTGAATCAGAAGAAGCAGAAGAAAGAGAAGGAGAAGGTGAAGTCTGGAGGGTGAAGCAGAAGAAACAGAAGAAGGAGAAGGAGAAGGTGAAGACTGGAGGGTGAATCAGAAGAAGTAGAAGAAGGAGAAGGAGAAGGTGAAGTCTGGAGGGTGAATCAGAAGAAGCAGAAGAAGGAGAAGGAGAAGGTGAAGTCTGGAGGGTGAATCAGAAGAAGGAGAAGAAGGAGAAGTAGAAGATGAAGTCTGGAGGGTGAATCAGAAGAAGTAGAAGAAGGAGAAGGAGAAGGTGAAGTCTGGAGGCTGAATCAGAAGATGTAGAAGAAGGAGAAGGAGAAGGTGAAGTCTGGAGGGTGAATCAGAAGAAACAGAAGAAGGAGAAGGAGAAGGTGAAGTCTGGAGGGTGTATCAGAAGAAGTAGAAGAAGGAGAAGGAGGTGTAGTCTGGAGGGTGAATCAGAAGAAGTAGACGAAGGAGAAGGAGAAGGTGAAGTCTGGAGGGTGAATCAGAAGAAGCAGAAGAAGGAGAAGGAGAAGGTGAAGTCTGGAGGGTGAATCAGAAGAAGTAGAAGAAGGAGAAGGAGAAGGTGAAGTCTGGAGGGTGAATCAGAAGAAGCAGAAGAAGGAGAAGGAGAAGGTGAAGTCTGGAGGGTGAATCAGAAGAAGCAGAAGAAGGAGAAGGAGAAGGTGAAGTCTGGAGGGTGAATCAGAAGAAACAGAAGAAGGAGAAGGAGAAGGTGAAGTCTGGAGGGTGAATCAGAAGAAGTAGAAAAAGGAGAAGGAGAAGGTGTAGTCTGGAGGGTGAATCAGAAGAAGTAGACGAAGGAGAAGGAGAAGGTGAAGTCTGGAGGGTGAATCAGAAGAAGCAGAAGAAGGAGAAGGAGAAGATGAAGTCTGGAGGGTGAATCAGAAGAAGTAGAAGAAGGAGAAGGAGAAGGTGAAGTCTGGAGGGTGAATCAGAAGAAGCAGAAGAAGGAGAAGGAGAAGGTGAAGTCTGGAGGGTGAATCAGAAGAAGCAGAAGAAGGAGAAGGAGAAGGTGAAGTCTGGAGGGTGAATCAGAAGCAGCAGAATAAGGAGAAGGAGAAGGTGAAGTCTGGAGGGTGAATCAGAAGAAGCAGAAGAAGGAGAAGGAGAAGGTGAAGTCTGGAGGGTGAATCAGAAGAAGCAGAAGAAGGAGAAGGAGAAGGTGAAGTCTGGAGGGTGAATCAGAAGAAGTAGAAGAAGGAGAAGGAGAAGGTGAAGTCTGGAGGGTGAATCAGAAGAAGCAGAAGAAGGAGAAGGAGAAGGTGAAGTCTGGAGGGTGAAGCAGAAGAAGCAGAAGAAGGAGAAGGAGAAGGTGAAGTCTGGAGGGTGAATCAGAAGAAGCAGAATAAGGAGAAGGAGAAGGTGAAGTCTGGAGGGTGAATCAGAAGAAGCAGAAGAAGGAGAAGGAGAAGGTGAAGTCTGGAGGGTGAATCAGAAGAAGTAGAAGAAGGAGAAGGAGAAGGTGAAGTCTGGAGGGTGAATCAGAAGAAGTATAAGAAGGAGAAGGAGAAGGTGAAGTCTGGAGGGTGAATCAGAAGAAGTAGAAGAAGGAGAAGGAGAAGGTGAAGTCTGGAGGGTGAAGCAGAAGAAGTAGATGAAGGAGAAGGAGAAGGTGAAGTCAGGAGGGTGAATCAGAAGAAGTAGAAGAAGGAGAAGGAGAAGGTGAGGTCTGGAGGGTGAATCAGAAGAAGCAGAAGAAGGAGAGGGAGAAGGTGAAGTCTGGAGGGTGAATCAGAAGAATCAGAAGAAGGAGAAGGAGAAGGTGAAGTCTGGAGGGTGAATCAGAAGAAGCAGAAGAAAGAGAAGGAGAAGGTGAAGTCTGGAGGGTGAAGCAGAAGAAACAGAAGAAGGAGAAGGAGAAGGTGAAGACTGGAGGGTGAATCAGAAGAAGTAGAAGAAGGAGAAGGAGAAGGTGAAGTCTGGAGGGTGAATCAGAAGAAGCAGAAGAAGGAGAAGGAGAAGGTGAAGTCTGGAGGGTGAATCAGAAGAAGGAGAAGAAGGAGAAGGAGAAGATGAAGTCTGGAGGGTGAATCAGAAGAAGTAGAAGAAGGAGAAGGAGAAGGTGAAGTCTGGAGGCTGAATCAGAAGAAGTAGAAGAAGGAGAAGGAGAAGGTGAAGTCTGGAGGGTGAATCAGAAGAAACAGAAGAAGGAGAAGGAGAAGGTGAAGTCTGGAGGGTGTATCAGAAGAAGTAGAAGAAGGAGAAGGAGAAGGTGTAGTCTGGAGGGTGAATCAGAAGAAGTAGACGAAGGAGAAGGAGAAGGTGAAGTCTGGAGGGTGAATCAGAAGAAGCAGAAGAAGGAGAAGGAGAAGGTGAAGTCTGGAGGGTGAATCAGAAGAAGTAGAAGAAGGAGAAGGAGAAGGTGAAGTCTGGAGGGTGAATCAGAAGAAGCAGAAGAAGGAGAAGGAGAAGGTGAAGTCTGGAGGGTGAATCAGAAGAAGCAGAAGAAGGAGAAGGAGAAGGTGAAGTCTGGAGGGTGAATCAGAAGAAACAGAAGAAGGAGAAGGAGAAGGTGAAGTCTGGAGGGTGAATCAGAAGAAGTAGAAGAAGGAGAAGGAGAAGGTGTAGTCTGGAGGGTGTATCAGAAGAAGTAGAAGAAGGAGAAGGAGAAGGTGTAGTCTGGAGGGTGAATCAGAAGAAGTAGACGAAGGAGAAGGAGAAGGTGAAGTCTGGAGGGTGAATCAGAAGAAGCAGAAGAAGGAGAAGGAGAAGGTGAAGTCTGGAGGGTGAATCAGAAGAAGCAGAAGAAGAAGAAGGAGAAGGTGAATTTAGGAGGGTGAATCAGAAGAAGCAGAAGAAGGAGAAGGAGCAGGTGAAGTCAGGGGGGTGTAGCAGAAGAAGTAGAAGAAGGAGAAGGAGAAGGTGAAGTCAGGACGGTGAAGCAGAAGAAGCAGAAGAAGGAGAAGGAGAAGGTGAAGCCTGGAGGGCGCAGCAGAAGAAGCAGAAGAAGGAGAAGGAGAAGGTGAAGTCTGGAGTGTGAAGCAGAAGAAGCAGAAGAAGGAGAAGGAGAAGGTGAAGTCTGGAGGGCGCAGCAGAAGAAGCAGAAGAAGGAGAATGAGAAGGTGAAGTCTGGAGGGTGAATCAGAAGAAGCAGAAGAAGGAGAAGGAGAAGGTGAAGTCTGGAGGGTGAATCAGAAGAAGTAGAAGAAGGAGAAGGAGAAGGTGAAGTCTGGAGGGTGAAGCAGAAGAAGTAGAAGAAGGAGAAGGAGAAGGTGAAGTCAGGAGGGTGAATCAGAAGAAGTAGATGAAGGTGAAGGAGAAGGTGAAGTCAGGAGGGTGAATCAGAAGAAGCAGAAAAAGGAGAAGGAGAAGGTGAAGTCTGGAGGGTGAATCAGAAGAATCAGAAGAAGGAGAAGGAGAAGGTGAAGTCTGGAGGGTGAATCAGAAGAAGCAGAAGAAAGAGAAGGAGAAGGTGAAGTCTGGAGGGTGAAGCAGAAGAAACAAAAAAAGGAGAAGGAGAAGGTGAAGACTGGAGGGTGAATCAGAAGAAGTAGAAGAAGGAGAAGGAGAAGGTGAAGTCTGGAGGGTGAATCAGAAGAAGTGGAAGAAGGAGAAGGAGAAGTTGAAGTCTGGAGGGTGAATCAGAAGAAGCAGAAGAAGGAGAAGGAGAAGTTGAAGTCTGGATGGTGAATCAGAAGAAGCAGAAGAAGGAGAAGGAGAAGATGAAGTCTGGAGGGTGAATCAGAAGAAGTAGAAGAAGGAGAAGGAGAAGGTGAAGTCTGGAGGGTGAATCAGAAGAAGTAGAAGAAGGAGAAGGAGAAGATGAAGTCTGGAGGGTGAATCAGAAGAAACAGAAGAAGGAGAAGGAGAAGGTGAAGTCTGGAGGGTGAATCAGAAGAAGTAGAAGAAGGAGAAGGAGAAGGTGTAGTCTGGAGGGTGAATCAGAAGAAGTAGACGAAGGAGAAGGAGAAGGCGAAGTCTGGAGTGTGAATCAGAAGAAGCAGAAGAAGGAGAAGGAGAAGGTGAAGTCTGGAGGGTGAATCAGAAGAAGTAGAAGAAGGAGAAGGAGAAGGTGAAGTCTGGAGGGTGAATCAGAAGAAGCAGAAGAAGGAGAAGGAGAAGGTGAAGTCTGGAGGGTGAATCAGAAGAAGCAGAAGAAGGAGAAGGAGAAGGTGAAGTCTGGAGGGTGAATCAGAAGAAGCAGAATAAGGAGAAGGAGAAGGTGAAGTCTGGAGGGTGAATCAGAAGAAGCAGAAGAAGGAGAAGGAGAAGGTGAAGTCTGGAGGGTGAATCAGAAGAAGTAGAAGAAGGAGAAGGAGAAGGTGAAGTCTGGAGGGTGAATCAGAAGAAGTATAAGAAGGAGAAGGAGAAGGTGAAGTCTGGAGGGTGAATCAGAAGAAGTAGAAGAAGGAGAAGGAGAAGGTGAAGTCTGGAGGGTGAAGCAGAAGAAGTAGATGAAGGAGAAGGAGAAGGTGAATTCAGGAGGGTGAATCAGAAGAAGTAGAAGAAGGAGAAGGAGAAGGTGAGTTCTGGAGGGTGAATCAGAAGAAGCAGAAGAAGGAGAAGGAGAAGGTGAAGTCTGGAGGGTGAATCAGAAGAATCAGAAGAAGGAGAAGGAGAAGGTGAAGTCTGGAGGGTGAATCAGAAGAAGCAGAAGAAAGAGAAGGAGAAGGTGAAGTCTGGAGGGTGAAGCAGAAGAAACAGAAGAAGGAGAAGAAGAAGGTGAAGACTGGAGGGTGAATCAGAAGAAGTAGAAGAAGGAGAAGGAGAAGGTGAAGTCTGGAGGGTGAATCAGAAGAAGTAGAAGAAGGAGAAGGAGAAGGTGAAGTCTGGAGGGTGAATCAGAAGAAGCAGAAGAAGGAGAAGGAGAAGGTGAAGTCTGGAGGGTGAATCAGAAGAAGGAGAAGAAGGAGAAGGAGAAGATGAAATCTGGAGGGTGAATCAGAAGAAGTAGAAGAAGGAGAAGGAGAAGGTGAAGTCTGGAGGCTGAATCAGAAGAAGTAGAAGAAGGAGAAGGAGAAGGTGAAGTCTGGAGGGTGAATCAGAAGAAGCAGAAGAAGGAGAAGGAGAAGATGAAGTCTGGAGGGTGAATCAGAAGAAGTAGAAGAAGGAGAAGGAGAAGGTGGGTTCTGGAGGGTGAATCAGAAGAAGCAGAAGAAGGAGAAGGAGAAGGTGAAGTCTGGAGGGTGAATCAGAAGAAGCAGAAGAAGGAGAAGGAGAAGGTGAAGTCTGGAGGGTGAATCAGAAGAAGCAGAAGAAGGAGAAGGAGAAGGTGAAGTCAGGAGGGTGAATCAGAAGAAGCAGAAGAAGGAGAAGGAGAAGGTGAATTTAGGAGGGTGAATCAGAAGAAGCAGAAGAAGGAGAAGGAGCAGGTGAAGTCAGGGGGGTGTAGCAGAAGAAGTAGAAGAAGGAGAAGGAGAAGGTGAAGTCAGGACGGTGAAGCAGAAGAAGCAGAAGAAGGAGAAGGAGAAGGTGAAGCCTGGAGGGCGCAGCAGAAGAAGCAGAAGAAGGAGAAGGAGAAGGTGAAGTCTGGAGTGTGAAGCAGAAGAAGCAGAAGAAGGAGAAGGAGAAGGTGAAGTCTGGAGGGCGCAGCAGAAGAAGCAGAAGAAGGAGAATGAGAAGGTGAAGTCTGGAGGGTGAATCAGAAGAAGCAGAAGAAGGAGAAGGAGAAGGTGAAGTCTGGAGGGTGAATCAGAAGAAGTAGAAGAAGGAGAAGGAGAAGGTGAAGTCTGGAGGGTGAAGCAGAAGAAGTAGAAGAAGGAGAAGGAGAAGGTGAAGTCAGGAGGGTGAATCAGAAGAAGTAGAAGAAGGAGAAGGAGAAGGTGAAGTCAGGAGGGTGAATCAGAAGAAGCAGAAGAAGGAGAAGGAGAAGGTGAAGTCTGGAGGGTGAATCAGAAGAATCAGAAGAAGGAGAAGGAGAAGGTGAAGTCTGGAGGGTGAATCAGAAGAAGCAGAAGAAAGAGAAGGAGAAGGTGAAGTCTGGAGGGTGAAGCAGAAGAAACAAAAAAAGGAGAAGGAGAAGGTGAAGACTGGAGGGTGAATCAGAAGACGTAGAAGAAGGAGAAGGAGAAGGTGAAGTCTGGAGGGTGAATCAGAAGAAGTGGAAGAAGGAGAAGGAGAAGTTGAAGTCTGGAGGGTGAATCAGAAGAAGCAGAAGAAGGAGAAGGAGAAGGTGAAGTCTGGAGGGTGAATCAGAAGAAGCAGAAGAAGGAGGAGGAGAAGATGAAGTCTGGAGGGTGAATCAGAAGAAGTAGAAGAAGGAGAAGGAGAAGGTGAAGTCTGGAGGGTGAATCAGAAGAAGTAGAAGAAGGAGAAGGAGAAGGTGAAGTCTGGAGGGTGAAGCAGAAGAAATAGAAGAAGGAGAAGGAGAAGGTGAAGTCAGGAGGGTGAATCAGAAGAAGTAGAAGAAGGAGAAGGAGAAGGTGAAGTCAGGAGGGTGAATCAGAAGAAGCAGAAGAAGGAGAAGGAGAAGGTGAAGTCTGGAGGGTGAATCAGAAGAATCAGAAGAAGGAGAAGGAGAAGGTGAAGTCTGGAGGGTGAATCAGAAGAAGCAGAAGAAAGAGAAGGAGAAGGTGAAGTCTGGAGGGTGAAGCAGAAGAAACAAAAAAAGGAGAAGGAGAAGGTGAAGACTGGAGGGTGAATCAGAAGAAGTAAAAGAAGGAGAAGGAGAAGGTGAAGTCTGGAGGGTGAATCAGAAGAAGTGGAAGAAGGAGAAGGAGAAGTTGAAGTCTGGAGGGTGAATCAGAAGAAGCAGAAGAAGGAGAAGGAGAAGGTGAAGTCTGGAGGGTGAATCAGAAGAAGCAGAAGAAGGAGAAGGAGAAGATGAAGTCTGGAGGGTGAATCAGAAGAAGTAGAAGAAGGAGAAGGAGAAGGTGAAGTCTGGAGGGTGAATCAGAAGAAGTAGAAGAAGGAGAAGGAGAAGATGAAGTCTGGAGGGTGAATCAGAAGAAACAGAAGAAGGAGAAGGAGAAGGTGAGGTCTGGAGGGTGAATCAGAAGAAGTAGAAGAAGGAGAAGGAGTAGGTGTAGTCTGGAGGGTGAATCAGAAGAAGTAGACGAAGGAGAAGGAGAAGGTGAAGTCTGGAGGGTGAATCAGAAGAAGCAGAAGAAGGAGAAGGAGAAGGTGAAGTCTGGAGGGTGAATCAGAAGAAGTAGAAGAAGGAGAAGGAGAAGGTGAAGTCTGGAGGGTGAATCAGAAGAAGCAGAAGAAGGAGAAGGAGAAGGTGAAGTCTGGAGGGTGAATCAGAAGAAGCAGAAGAAGGAGAAGGAGAAGGTGAAGTCTGGAGGGTGAATCAGAAGAAGCAGAATAAGGAGAAGGAGAAGGTGAAGTCTGGAGGGTGAATCAGAAGAAGCAGAAGAAGGAGAAGGAGAAGGTGAAGTCTGGAGGGTGAATCAGAAGAAGTAGAAGAAGGAGAAGGAGAAGGTGAAGTCTGGAGGGTGAATCAGAAGAAGTATAAGAAGGAGAAGGAGAAGGTGAAGTCTGGAGGGTGAATCAGAAGAAGTAAAAGAAGGAGAAGGAGAAGGTGAAGTCTGGAGGGTGAAGCAGAAGAAGTAGATGAAGGAGAAGGAGAAGGTGAAGTCAGGAGGGTGAATCAGAAGAAGTAGAAGAAGGAGAAGGAGAAGGTGAGGTCTGGAGGGTGAATCAGAAGAAGCAGAAGAAGGAGAGGGAGAAGGTGAAGTCTGGAGGGTGAATCAGAAGAATCAGAAGAAGGAGAAGGAGAAGGTGAAGTCTGGAGGGTGAATCAGAAGAAGCAGAAGAAAGAGAAGGAGAAGGTGAAGTCTGGAGGGTGAAGCAGAAGAAACAGAAGAAGGAGAAGGAGAAGGTGAAGACTGGAGGGTGAATCAGAAGAAGTAGAAGAAGGAGAAGGAGAAGGTGAAGTCTGGAGGGTGAATCAGAAGAAGTAGAAGAAGGAGAAGGAGAAGGTGAAGTCTGGAGGGTGAATCAGAGGAAGCAGAAGAAGGAGAAGGAGAAGGTGAAGTCTGGAGGGTGAATCAGAAGAAGGAGAAGAAGGAGAAGGAGAAGATGAAGTCTGGAGGGTGAATCAGAAGAAGCAGAAGAAGGAGAAGGAGAAGGTGAAGTCAGGAGGGTGAATCAGAAGAAGCAGAAGAAGGAGAAGGAGAAGGTGAATTTAGGAGGGTGAATCAGAAGAAGCAGAAGAAGGAGAAGGAGCAGGTGAAGTCAGGGGGGTGTAGCAGAAGAAGTAGAAGAAGGAGAAGGAGAAGGTGAAGTCAGGACGGTGAAGCAGAAGAAGCAGAAGAAGGAGAAGGAGAAGGTGAATTTAGGAGGGTGAATCAGAAGAAGCAGAAGAAGGAGAAGGAGCAGGTGAAGTCAGGGGGGTGTAGCAGAAGAAGTAGAAGAAGGAGAAGGAGAAGGTGAAGTCAGGACGGTGAAGCAGAAGAAGCAGAAGAAGGAGAAGGAGAAGGTGAAGCCTGGAGGGCGCAGCAGAAGAAGCAGAAGAAGGAGAAGGAGAAGGTGAAGTCTGGAGTGTGAAGCAGAAGAAGCAGAAGAAGGAGAAGGAGAAGGTGAAGTCTGGAGGGCGCAGCAGAAGAAGCAGAAGAAGGAGAATGAGAAGGTGAAGTCTGGAGGGTGAATCAGAAGAAGCAGAAGAAGGAGAAGGAGAAGGTGAAGTCTGGAGGGTGAATCAGAAGAAGTAGAAGAAGGAGAAGGAGAAGGTGAAGTCTGGAGGGTGAAGCAGAAGAAGTAGAAGAAGGAGAAGGAGAAGGTGAAGTCAGGAGGGTGAATCAGAAGAAGTAGAAGAAGGAGAAGGAGAAGGTGAAGTCAGGAGGGTGAATCAGAAGAAGCAGAAGAAGGAGAAGGAGAAGGTGAAGTCTGGAGGGTGAATCAGAAGAATCAGAAGAAGGAGAAGGAGAAGGTGAAGTCTGGAGGGTGAATCAGAAGAAGCAGAAGAAAGAGAAGGAGAAGGTGAAGTCTGGAGGGTGAAGCAGAAGAAACAAAAAAAGGAGAAGGAGAAGGTGAAGACTGGAGGGTGAATCAGAAGACGTAGAAGAAGGAGAAGGAGAAGGTGAAGTCTGGAGGGTGAATCAGAAGAAGTGGAAGAAGGAGAAGGAGAAGTTGAAGTCTGGAGGGTGAATCAGAAGAAGCAGAAGAAGGAGAAGGAGAAGGTGTAGTCTGGAGGGTGAATCAGAAGAAGCAGAAGAAGGAGGAGGAGAAGATGAAGTCTGGAGGGTGAATCAGAAGAAGTAGAAGAAGGAGAAGGAGAAGGTGAAGTCTGGAGGGTGAATCAGAAGAAGTAGAAGAAGGAGAAGGAGAAGGTGAAGTCTGGAGGGTGAAGCAGAAGAAATAGAAGAAGGAGAAGGAGAAGGTGAAGTCAGGAGGGTGAATCAGAAGAAGTAGAAGAAGGAGAAGGAGAAGGTGAAGTCAGGAGGGTGAATCAGAAGAAGCAGAAGAAGGAGAAGGAGAAGGTGAAGTCTGGAGGGTGAATCAGAAGAATCAGAAGAAGGAGAAGGAGAAGGTGAAGTCTGGAGGGTGAATCAGAAGAAGCAGAAGAAAGAGAAGGAGAAGGTGAAGTCTGGAGGGTGAAGCAGAAGAAACAAAAAAAGGAGAAGGAGAAGGTGAAGACTGGAGGGTGAATCAGAAGAAGTAAAAGAAGGAGAAGGAGAAGGTGAAGTCTGGAGGGTGAATCAGAAGAAGTGGAAGAAGGAGAAGGAGAAGTTGAAGTCTGGAGGGTGAATCAGAAGAAGCAGAAGAAGGAGAAGGAGAAGATGAAGTCTGGAGGGTGAATCAGAAGAAGTAGAAGAAGGAGAAGGAGAAGGTGAAGTCTGGAGGGTGAATCAGAAGAAGTAGAAGAAGGAGAAGGAGAAGATGAAGTCTGGAGGGTGAATCAGAAGAAACAGAAGAAGGAGAAGGAGAAGGTGAGGTCTGGAGGGTGAATCAGAAGAAGTAGAAGAAGGAGAAGGAGTAGGTGTAGTCTGGAGGGTGAATCAGAAGAAGTAGACGAAGGAGAAGGAGAAGGTGAAGTCTGGAGGGTGAATCAGAAGAAGCAGAAGAAGGAGAAGGAGAAGGTGAAGTCTGGAGGGTGAATCAGAAGAAGTAGAAGAAGGAGAAGGAGAAGGTGAAGTCTGGAGGGTGAATCAGAAGAAGCAGAAGAAGGAGAAGGAGAAGGTGAAGTCTGGAGGGTGAATCAGAAGAAGCAGAAGAAGGAGAAGGAGAAGGTGAAGTCTGGAGGGTGAATCAGAAGAAGCAGAATAAGGAGAAGGAGAAGGTGAAGTCTGGAGGGTAATTCAGAAGAAGCAGAAGAAGGAGAAGGAGAAGGTGAAGTCTGGAGGGTGAATCAGAAGAAGTAGAAGAAGGAGAAGGAGAAGGTGAAGTCTGGAGGGTGAATCAGAAGAAGTATAAGAAGGAGAAGGAGAAGGTGAAGTCTGGAGGGTGAATCAGAAGAAGTAAAAGAAGGAGAAGGAGAAGGTGAAGTCTGGAGGGTGAAGCAGAAGAAGTAGATGAAGGAGAAGGAGAAGGTGAAGTCAGGAGGGTGAATCAGAAGAAGTAGAAGAAGGAGAAGGAGAAGGTGAGGTCTGGAGGGTGAATCAGAAGAAGCAGAAGAAGGAGAGGGAGAAGGTGAAGTCTGGAGGGTGAATCAGAAGAATCAGAAGAAGGAGAAGGAGAAGGTGAAGTCTGGAGGGTGAATCAGAAGAAGCAGAAGAAAGAGAAGGAGAAGGTGAAGTCTGGAGGGTGAAGCAGAAGAAACAGAAGAAGGAGAAGGAGAAGGTGAAGACTGGAGGGTGAATCAGAAGAAGTAGAAGAAGGAGAAGGAGAAGGTGAAGTCTGGAGGGTGAATCAGAAGAAGTAGAAGAAGGAGAAGGAGAAGGTGAAGTCTGGAGGGTGAATCAGAAGAAGCAGAAGAAGGAGAAGGAGAAGGTGAAGTCTGGAGGGTGAATCAGAAGAAGGAGAAGAAGGAGAAGGAGAAGATGAAGTCTGGAGGGTGAATCAGAAGAAGTAGAAGAAGGAGAAGGAGAAGGTGAAGTCTGGAGGCTGAATCAGAAGAAGTAGAAGAAGGAGAAGGAGAAGGTGAAGTCTGGAGGGTGAATCAGAAGAAACAGAAGAAGGAGAAGGAGAAGGTGAAGTCTGGAGGGTGTATCAGAAGAAGTAGAAGAAGGAGAAGGAGAAGGTGTAGTCTGGAGGGTGAATCAGAAGAAGTAGACGAAGGAGAAGGAGAAGGTGAAGTCTGGAGGGTGAATCAGAAGAAGCAGAAGAAGGAGAAGGAGAAGGTGAAGTCTGGAGGGTGAATCAGAAGAAGTAGAAGAAGGAGAAGGAGAAGGTGAAGTCTGGAGGGTGAATCAGAAGAAGCAGAAGAAGGAGAAGGAGAAGGTGAAGTCTGGAGGGTGAATCAGAAGAAGCAGAAGAAGGAGAAGGAGAAGGTGAAGTCTGGAGGGTGAATCAGAAGAAACAGAAGAAGGACAAGGAGAAGGTGAAGTCTGGAGGGTGAATCAGAAGAAGTAGAAGAAGGAGAAGGAGAAGGTGTAGTCTGGAGGGTGAATCAGAAGAAGTAGACGAAGGAGAAGGAGAAGGTGAAGTCTGGAGGGTGAATCAGAAGAAGTAGAAGAAGGAGAAGGAGAAGGTGAAGTCTGGAGGGTGAATCAGAAGAAACAGAAGAAGGAGAAGGAGAAGGTGAAGTCTGGAGGGTGAATCAGAAGAAGTAGAAGAAGGAGAAGGAGAAGGTGTAGTCTGGAGGGTGAATCAGAAGAAGTAGACGAAGGAGAAGGAGAAGGTGAAGTCTGGAGGGTGAATCAGAAGAAGCAGAAGAAGGAGAAGGAGAAGATGAAGTCTGGAGGGTGAATCAGAAGAAGTAGAAGAAGGAGAAGGAGAAGGTGAAGTCTGGAGGGTGAATCAGAAGAAGCAGAAGAAGGAGAAGGAGAAGGTGAAGTCTGGAGGGTGAATCAGAAGAAGCAGAAGAAGGAGAAGGAGAAGGTGAAGTCTGGAGGGTGAATCAGAAGAAGCAGAATAAGGAGAAGGAGAAGGTGAAGTCTGGAGGGTGAATCAGAAGAAGCAGAAGAAGGAGAAGGAGAAGGTGAAGTCTGGAGGATGAATCAGAAGAAGTAGAAGAAGGAGAAGGAGAAGGTGAAGTCTGGAGGGTGAATCAGAAGAAGTAGAAGAAGGAGAAGGAGAAGGTGAAGTCTGGAGGGTGAATCAGAAGAAGTAGAAGAAGGAGAAGGAGAAGGTGAAGTCTGGAGGGTGAAGCAGAAGAAGTAGAAGAAGGAGAAGGAGAAGGTGAAGTCAGGAGGGGGAATCAGAAGAAGTAGAAGAAGGAGAAGGAGAAGGTGAAGTCAGGAGGGTGAAGCAGAAGAAGCAGAAGAAGGAGAAGGAGAAGGTGAAGTCTGGAGGGTGAAGCAGAAGAAGCAGAAGAAGGAGAAGGAGAAGGTGAAGTCTGGAGGGTGAATCAGAAGAAGCAGAAGAAGGAGAAGGAGAAGGTGAAGTCTGGAGGGTGAATCAGAAGAAGCAGAAGAAGGAGAAGGAGAAGGTGAAGTCAGGAGGGTGAATCAGAAGAAGCAGAAGAAGGAGAAGGAGAAGGTGAATTTAGGAGGGTGAATCAGAAGAAGCAGAAGAAGGAGAAGGAGCAGGTGATGCCAGGGGGGTGTCGCAGAAGAAGTAGAAGAAGGAGAAGGAGAAGGTGAAGTCAGGACGGTGAAGCAGAAGAAGCAGAAGACGGAGAAGGAGAAGGTGAAGCCTGGAGGGCGCAGCAGAAGAAGCAGAAGAAGGAGAAGGAGAAGGTGAAGTCTGGAGTGTGAAGCAGAAGAAGCAGAAGAAGGAGAAGGAGAAGATGAAGTCTGGCGGGTGAATCAGAAGAAGTAGAAGAAGGAGAAGGAGAAGGTGAAGTCTGGAGGGTGAATCAGAAGAAGTAGAAGAAGGAGAAGGAGAAGATGAAGTCTGGAGGGTGAATCAGAAGAAACAGAAGAAGGAGAAGGAGAAGGTGAAGTCTGGAGGGTGAATCAGAAGAAGTAGAAGAAGGAGAAGGAGAAGGTGTAGTCTGGAGGGTGAATCAGAAGAAGTAGTAGACGAAGGAGAAGGAGAAGGTGAAGTCTGGAGGGTGAATCAGAAGAAGCAGAAGAAGGAGAAGGAGAAGGTGAAGTCTGGAGGGTGAATCAGAAGAAGTAGAAGAAGGAGAAGGAGAAGGTGAAGTCTGGAGGGTGAATCAGAAGAAGCAGAAGAAGGAGAAGGAGAAGGTGAAGTCTGGAGGGTGAATCAGAAGAAGCAGAAGAAGGAGAAGGAGAAGGTGAAGTCTGGAGGGTGAATCAGAAGAAGCAGAATAAGGAGAAGGAGAAGGTGAAGTCTGGAGGGTGAATCAGAAGAAGCAGAAGAAGGAGAAGGAGAAGGTGAAGTCTGGAGGGTGAATCAGAAGAAGTAGAAGAAGGAGAAGGAGAAGGTGAAGTCTGGAGGGTGAATCAGAAGAAGTATAAGAAGGAGAAGGAGAAGGTGAAGTCTGGAGGGTGAATCAGAAGAAGTAGAAGAAGGAGAAGGAGAAGGTGAAGTCTGGAGGGTGAAGCAGAAGAAGTAGATGAAGGAGAAGGAGATGGTGAAGTCAGGAGGGCGAATCAGAAGAAGTAGAAGAAGGAGAAGGAGAAGGTGAGGTCTGGAGGGTGAATCAGAAGAAGCAGAAGAAGGAGAGGGAGAAGGTGAAGTCTGGAGGGTGAATCAGAAGAATCAGAAGAAGGAGAAGGAGAAGGTGAAGTCTGGAGGATGAATCAGAAGAAGTAGAAGAAGGAGAAGGAGAAGATGAAGTCTGGAGGGTGAATCAGAAGAAGTAGAAGAAGGAGAAGGAGAAGGTGAAGTCTGGAGGGTGAATCAGAAGAAGTAGAAGAAGGAGAAGGAGAAGGTGAAGTCTGGAGGGTGAAGCAGAAGAAGTAGAAGAAGGAAAAGGAGAAGGTGAAGTCAGGAGGGTGAATCAGAAGAAGTAGAAGAAGGAGAAGGAGAAGGTGAAGTCTGGAGGGTGAAGCAGAAGAAGCAGAAGAAGGAGAAGGAGAAGGTGAAGTCTGGAGGGTGAATCAGAAGAAGCAGAAGAAGGAGAAGGAGAAGGTGAAGTCTGGAGGGTGAATCAGAAGAAGCAGAAGAAGGAGAAGGAGAAGGTGAAGTCTGGAGGGTGAATCAGAAGAAGCAGAATAAGGAGAAGGAGAAGGTGAAGTCTGGAGGGTGAATCAGAAGAAGCAGAAGAAGGAGAAGGAGAAGGTGAAGTCTGGAGGGTGAATCAGAAGAAGTAGAAGAAGGAGAAGGAGAAGGTGAAGCCTGGAGGGTGAATCAGAAGAAGTATAAGAAGGAGAAGGAGAAGGTGAAGTCTGGAGGGTGAATCAGTAGAAGTAGAAGAAGGAGAAGGAGAAGGTGAAGTCTGGAGGGTGAAGCAGAAGAAGTAGATGAAGGAGAAGGAGAAGGTGAATTCAGGAGGGTGAATCAGAAGAAGTAGAAGAAGGAGAAGGAGAAGGTGAGGTCTGGAGGGTGAATCAGAAGAAGCAGAAGAAGGAGAGGGAGAAGGTGAAGTCTGGAGGGTGAATCAGAAGAATCAGAAGAAGGAGAAGGAGAAGGTGAAGTCTGGAGGGTGAATCAGAAGAAGCAGAAGAAAGAGAAGGAGAAGGTGAAGTCTGGAGGGTGAAGCAGAAGAAACAGAAGAAGGAGAAGGAGAAGGTGAAGACTGGAGGGTGAATCAGAAGAAGTAGAAGAAGGAGAAGGAGAAGGTGAAGTCTGGAGGGTGAATCAGAAGAAGTAGAAGAAGGAGAAGGAGAAGGTGAAGTCTGGAGGGTGAATCAGAAGAAGCAGAAGAAGGAGAAGGAGAAGGTGAAGTCTGGAGGGTGAATCAGAAGAAGGAGAAGAAGGAGAAGGAGAAGATGAAGTCTGGAGGGTGAATCAGAAGAAGTAGAAGAAGGAGAAGGAGAAGGTGAAGTCTGGAGGCTGAATCAGAAGAAGTAGAAGAAGGAGAAGGAGAAGGTGAAGTCTGGAGGGTGAATCAGAAGAAACAGAAGAAGGAGAAGGAGAAGGTGAAGTCTGGAGGGTGTATCAGAAGAAGTAGAAGAAGGAGAAGGAGAAGGTGTAGTCTGGAGGGTGAATCAGAAGAAGTAGACGAAGGAGAAGGAGAAGGTGAAGTCTGGAGGGTGAATCAGAAGAAGCAGAAGAAGGAGAAGGAGAAGGTGAAGTCTGGAGGGTGAATCAGAAGAAGTAGAAGAAGGAGAAGGAGAAGGTGAAGTCTGGAGGGTGAATCAGAAGAAGCAGAAGAAGGAGAAGGAGCAGGTGAAGTCTGGAGGGTGAATCAGAAGAAGCAGAAGAAGGAGAAGGAGAAGGTGAAGTCTGGAGGGTGAATCAGAAGAAACAGAAGAAGGAGAAGGAGAAGGTGAAGTCTGGAGGGTGAATCAGAAGAAGTAGAAGAAGGAGAAGGAGAAGGTGTAGTCTGGAGGGTGAATCAGAAGAAGTAGACGAAGGAGAAGGAGAAGGTGAAGTCTGGAGGGTGAATCAGAAGAAGTAGAAGAAGGAGAAGGAGAAGGTGAAGTCTGGAGGGTGAATCAGAAGAAACAGAAGAAGGAGAAGGAGAAGGTGAAGTCTGGAGGGTGAATCAGAAGAAGTAGAAGAAGGAGAAGGAGAAGGTGTAGTCTGGAGGGTGAATCAGAAGAAGTAGACGAAGGAGAAGGAGAAGGTGAAGTCTGGAGGGTGAATCAGAAGAAGCAGAAGAAGGAGAAGGAGAAGATGAAGTCTGGAGGGTGAATCAGAAGAAGTAGAAGAAGGAGAAGGAGAAGGTGAAGTCTGGAGGGTGAATCAGAAGAAGCAGAAGAAGGAGAAGGAGAAGGTGAAGTCTGGAGGGTGAATCAGAAGAAGCAGAAGAAGGAGAAGGAGAAGGTGAAGTCTGGAGGGTGAATCAGAAGAAGCAGAATAAGGAGAAGGAGAAGGTGAAGTCTGGAGGGTGAATCAGAAGAAGCAGAAGAAGGAGAAGGAGAAGGTGAAGTCTGGAGGATGAATCAGAAGAAGTAGAAGAAGGAGAAGGAGAAGGTGAAGTCTGGAGGGTGAATCAGAAGAAGTAGAAGAAGGAGAAGGAGAAGGTGAAGTCTGGAGGGTGAATCAGAAGAAGTAGAAGAAGGAGAAGGAGAAGGTGAAGTCTGGAGGGTGAAGCAGAAGAAGTAGAAGAAGGAGAAGGAGAAGGTGAAGTCAGGAGGGGGAATCAGAAGAAGTAGAAGAAGGAGAAGGAGAAGGTGAAGTCAGGAGGGTGAAGCAGAAGAAGCAGAAGAAGGAGAAGGAGAAGGTGAAGTCTGGAGGGTGAAGCAGAAGAAGCAGAAGAAGGAGAAGGAGAAGGTGAAGTCTGGAGGGTGAATCAGAAGAAGCAGAAGAAGGAGAAGGAGAAGGTGAAGTCTGGAGGGTGAATCAGAAGAAGCAGAAGAAGGAGAAGGAGAAGGTGAAGTCAGGAGGGTGAATCAGAAGAAGCAGAAGAAGGAGAAGGAGAAGGTGAATTTAGGAGGGTGAATCAGAAGAAGCAGAAGAAGGAGAAGGAGCAGGTGAAGCCAGTGGGGTGTCGCAGAAGAAGTAGAAGAAGGAGAAGGAGAAGGTGAAGTCAGGACGGTGAAGCAGAAGAAGCAGAAGACGGAGAAGGAGAAGGTGAAGCCTGGAGGGCGCAGCAGAAGAAGCAGAAGAAGGAGAAGGAGAAGGTGAAGTCTGGAGTGTGAAGCAGAAGAAGCAGAAGAAGGAGAAGGAGAAGATGAAGTCTGGAGGGTGAATCAGAAGAAGTAGAAGAAGGAGAAGGAGAAGGTGAAGTCTGGAGGGTGAATCAGAAGAAGTAGAAGAAGGAGAAGGAGAAGATGAAGTCTGGAGGGTGAATCAGAAGAAACAGAAGAAGGAGAAGGAGAAGGTGAAGTCTGGAGGGTGAATCAGAAGAAGTAGAAGAAGGAGAAGGAGAAGGTGTAGTCTGGAGGGTGAATCAGAAGAAGTAGACGAAGGAGAAGGAGAAGGTGAAGTCTGGAGGGTGAATCAGAAGAAGCAGAAGAAGGAGAAGGAGAAGGTGAAGTCTGGAGGGTGAATCAGAAGAAGTAGAAGAAGGAGAAGGAGAAGGTGAAGTCTGGAGGGTGAATCAGAAGAAGCAGAAGAAGGAGAAGGAGAAGGTGAAGTCTGGAGGGTGAATCAGAAGAAGCAGAAGAAGGAGAAGGAGAAGGTGAAGTCTGGAGGGTGAATCAGAAGAAGCAGAATAAGGAGAAGGAGAAGGTGAAGTCTGGAGGGTGAATCAGAAGAAGCAGAAGAAGGAGAAGGAGAAGGTGAAGTCTGGAGGGTGAATCAGAAGAAGTAGAAGAAGGAGAAGGAGAAGGTGAAGTCTGGAGGGTGAATCAGAAGAAGTATAAGAAGGAGAAGGAGAAGGTGAAGTCTGGAGGGTGAATCAGAAGAAGTAGAAGGCGAAGGAGAAGGTGAAGTCTGGAGGGTGAAGCAGAAGAAGTAGATGAAGGAGAAGGAGAAGGTGAAGTCAGGAGGGTGAATCAGAAGAAGTAGAAGAAGGAGAAGGAGAAGGTGAGGTCTGGAGGGTGAATCAGAAGAAGCAGAAGAAGGAGAGGGAGAAGGTGAAGTCTGGAGGGTGAATCAGAAGAATCAGAAGAAGGAGAAGGAGAAGGTGAAGTCTGGAGGATGAATCAGAAGAAGTAGAAGAAGGAGAAGGAGAAGGTGAAGCCTGGAGGGTGAATCAGAAGAAGTAGAAGAAGGAGAAGGAGAAGGTGAAGTCTGGAGGGTGAATCAGAAGAAGTAGAAGAAGGAGAAGGAGAAGGTGAAGTCTGGAGGGTGAAGCAGAAGAAGTAGAAGAAGGAAAAGGAGAAGGTGAAGTCAGGAGGGTGAATCAGAAGAAGTAGAAGAAGGAGAAGGAGAAGGTGAAGTCTGGAGGGTGAAGCAGAAGAAGCAGAAGAAGGAGAAGGAGAAGGTGAAGTCTGGAGGGTGAATCAGAAGAAGCAGAAGAAGGAGAAGGAGAATCTGAAGTCTGGAGGGTGAATCAGAAGAAGCAGAAGAAGGAGAAGGAGAAGGTGAAGTCAGGAGGGTGAATCAGAAGAAGCAGAAGAAGGAGAAGGAGAAGGTGAATTTAGGAGGGTGAATCAGAAGAAGCAGAAGAAGGAGAAGGAGCAGGTGAAGCCAGGGGGGTGTCGCAGAAGAAGTAGAAGAAGGAGAAGGAGAAGGTGAAGTCAGGACGGTGAAGCAGAAGAAGCAGAAGAAGGAGAAGGAGAAGGTGAAGCCTGGAGGGCGCAGCAGAAGAAGCAGAAGAAGGAGAAGGAGAAGGTGAAGTCTGGAGTGTGAAGCAGAAGAAGCAGAAGAAGGAGAAGGAGAAGATGAAGTCTGGAGGGTGAATCAGAAGAAGCAGAAGAAGGAGAAGGAGAAGGTGAAGTCTGGAGGGTGAATCAGAAGAAGCAGAAGAAGGAGAAGGAAAAGGTGAAGTCTGGAGGGTGAATCAGAAGAAGCAGAAGAAGGAGAAGGAGAAGGTGAAGTCTGGAGGGTGAATCAGAAGAAGCAGAATAAGGAGAAGGAGAAGGTGAAGTCTGGAGGGTGAATCAGAAGAAGCAGAAGAAGGAGAAGGAGAAGGTGAAGTCTGGAGGGTGAATCAGAAGAAGTAGAAGAAGGGGAAGGAGAAGGTGAAGTCTGGAGGGTGAAGCAGAAGAAGTAGAAGAAGGAGAAGGAGAAGGTGAAGTCAGGAGGGTGAATCAGAAGAAGCAGAAGAAGGAGAAGGAGAAGGTGAAGTCTGGAGGGTGAATCAGAAGAATCAGAAGAAGGAGAAGGAGAAGATGAAGTCTGGAGGGTGAATCAGAAGAAGCAGAAGAAAGAGAAGGAGAAGGTGAAGTCTGGAGGGTGAAGCAGAAGAAACAGAAGAAGGAGAAGGAGTAGGTGAAGACTGGAGGGTGAATCAGAAGAAGTAGAAGAAGGAGAAGGAGAAGGTGAAGTCTGGAGGGTGAATCAGACGAAGTAGAAGAAGGAGAAGGAGAAGGTGAAGTCTGGAGGGTGAATCAGAAGAAGCAGAAGAAGGAGAAGGAGAAGGTGAAGTTAGGAGGGTGAATCAGAAGAAGCAGAAGAAGGAGAAGGAGCAGGTGAAGTCAGGGGGGTGAAGCAGAAGAAGTAGAAGAAGGAGAAGGAGAAGGTGAAGTCAGGACGGTGAAGCAGAAGAAGCAGAAGAAGGAGAAGTAGAAGGTGAAGTCTGGAGGGTGAAGCAGAAGAAGCAGAAGAAGGAGAAGGAGAGGATGAAGTCTGGAGGGTGAATCAGAAGAAGTAGAAGAAGGAGAAGGAGAAGGTGAAGTCAGGAGAGTGAAGCAGAAGAAGCAGAAGAAGGAGAAGGAGAAGGTGAAGTCTGGAGGGCGAAGCAGAAGAAGCAGAAGAAGGAGAAGGAGAAGGTGAAGTCTGGAGGGTGAAGCAGAAGAAGGAGAAGGAGTAGGTGAAGTCTGGAGGGTGAATCAGAAGAAGTAGAAGAAGGAGAAGGATAAGGTGAAGTCAGGAGGGTGAAGCAGAAGAAGCAGAAGAAGGAGAAGGAGAAGGTGAAGTCTGGTGGGTGAAGCAGAAGAAGCAGAAGAAGGAGAAGGAGAAGGTGAAGTCTGGAGGGTGAAGCAGAAGAAGCAGAAGAAGGAGAAGGAGAAGGTGAAGTCAGGAGGGTGGATCAGAAGAAGTAGAAGAAGGAGAAGGAGAAGGTGAAGTCTGGAGGGTGAATCAGAAGAAGCAGAAGAAGGAGAAGGAGAAGGTGAAGTCTGGAGGGCGCAGCAGAAGAAGCAGAAGAAGGAGAAAGAGAAGGTGAAGTCTGGAGGGTGAAGCAGAAGAAGCAGAAGAAGGAGAAGGAGAAGGTGAAGTCTGGAGGGTGAATCAGAAGAAGCAAAATAAGGAGAAGGAGAAGGTGAAGTCTGGAGGGTGAATCAGAAGAAGCAGAAGAAGGAGAAGGAGAAGGTGAAGTCTGGAGGGTGAATCAGAAGAGGTAGAAGAAGGAGAAGGAGAAGGTGAAGTCTGGAGGGTGAAGCAGAAGAAGGAGAAGAAGGAGAAGGAGAAGGTGAAGTCAGGAGGGTGAATCAGAAGAAGTAGAAGAAGGAGAAGGAGAAGGTGAAGCCAGGAGGGTGAATCAGACGAAGCAGAAGAAGGAGAAGGAGAAGGTGAAGTCTGGAGGGTGAATCAGAAGAATCAGAAGAAGGAGAAGGAGAAGGTGAAGTCTGGAGGGTGAATCGGAAGAATCAGAAGAAAGAGAAGGAGAAGGTGAAGTCTGGAGGCTGAAGCAGAAGAAACAGAAGAAGGAGAAGGAGAATGTGAAGACTGGAGGGTGAATCAGAAGAAGTAGAAGAAGGAGAAGGAGAAGGTGAAGTCTGGAGGGTGAATCAGAAGAAGCAGAAGAAGGAGAAGGAGAAGGTGAAGTCTGGAGGGTGAATCAGAAGATGCAGAAGAAGGAGAAGGAGAAGATGAAGTCTGGAGGGTGAATCAGAAGAAGTAGAAGAAGGAGAAGGAGAAGGTGAAGTCTGGAGGGTGAACCAGAAGAAGTAGAAGAAGGAGAAGGAGAAGGTGAAGTCTGGAGGGTGAATCAGAAGAAACAGAAGAAGGAGAAGGAGAAGGTGAAGTCTGGAGGGTGAATCAGAAGATGCAGAAGAAGGAGAAGGAGAAGATGAAGTCTGGAGGGTGAATCAGAAGAAGTAGAAGAAGGAGAAGGAGAAGGTGAAGTCTGGAGGGCGAATCAGAAGAAGTAGAAGAAGGAGAAGGAGAAGGTGAAGTCTGGAGGGTGAATCAGAAGAAACAAAAGAAGGAGAAGGAGAAGGTGAAGTCTGGAGGGTGAATCAGAAGAAGTAGAAGAAGGAGAAGGAGAAGGTGAAGTCTGAAGGGTGAATCAGAAGAAGCAGAAGAAGGAGAAGGAGAAGATGAAGTCTGCAGGGTGAATCAGAAGAAGTAGAAGAAGGAGAAGGAGAAGGTGAAGTCTGGAGGGTGAATCAGAAGAAGTAGAAGAAGGAGAAGGAGAAGGTGAAGTCTGGAGGGTGAATCAGAAGAAGTAGAAGAAGGAGAAGGAGAAGGTGAAGTCTGGAGGGTGAAGCAGAAGAAGTAGAAGAAGGAGAAGGAGAAGGTGAAGTCAGGAGGGTGAATCAGAAGAAGTAGAAGAAGGAGAAGGAGAAGGTGAAGTCAGGAGGGTGAATCAGAAGAAGCAAAAGAAGGAGAAGGAGAAGGTGAAGTCTGGAGGGTGAATCAGAAGAATCAGAAGAAGGAGAAGGAGAAGGTGAAGTCTGGAGGGAGAATCAGAAGAAGCAGAAGAAAGAGAAGGAGAAGGTGAAGTCTGGAGGGTGAATCAGAAGAAGGAGAAGAAGGAGAAGGAGAAGGTGAAGTCTGGAGGGTGAATCAGAAGAAGCAGAAGAAGGAGAAGGAGAAGGTGAAGTCTGGAGGGTGAATCAGAAGAAGCAGAAGAAGGAGAAGGAAAAGGTGAAGTCTGGAGGGTGAATCAGAAGAAGCAGAAGAAGGAGAAGGAGAAGGTGAAGTCTGGAGGGTGAATCAGAAGAAGCAGAATAAGGAGAAGGAGAAGGTGAAGTCTGGAGGGTGAATCAGAAGAAGCAGAAGAAGGAGAAGGAGAAGGTGAAGTCTGGAGGGTGTATCAGAAGAAGTAGAAGAAGGAGAAGGAGAAGGTGAAGTCTGGAGGGTGAAGCAGAAGAAGTAGAAGAAGGAGAAGGAGAAGGTGAAGTCAGGAGGGTGAATCAGAAGAAGCAGAAGAAGGAGAAGGAGAAGGTGAAGTCTGGAGGGTGAATCAGAAGAATCAGAAGAAGGAGAAGGAGAAGATGAAGTCTGGAGGGTGAATCAGAAGAAGCAGAAGAAAGAGAAGGAGAAGGGGAAGTCTGGAGGGTGAAGCAGAAGAAACAGAAGAAGGAGAAGGAGTAGGTGAAGACTGGAGGGTGAATCAGAAGAAGTAGAAGAAGGAGAAGGAGAAGGTGAAGTCTGGAGGGTGAATCAGACGAAGTAGAAGAAGGAGAAGGAGAAGGTGAAGTCTGGAGGGTGAATCAGAAGAAGTAGAAGAAGGAGAAGGAGAAGGTGAAGTCTGGAGGGTGAATCAGAAGAAGCAGAAGAAGGAGAAGGAGAAGATGAAGTATGGAGGGTGAATCAGAAGAAGTAGAAGAAGGAGAAGGAGAAGGTGAGGTCTGGAGGGTGAATCAGAAGAAGCAGAAGAAGGAGAAGGAGAAGGTGAAGTCTGGAGGGTGAATCAGAAGAAGCAGAGGAAGGAGAAGGAGAAGGTGAAGTCTGGAGGCTGAATCAGAAGAAGCAGAAGAAGGAGAAGGAAAAGGTGAAGTCAGGAGCGTGAATCAGAAGAAGCAGAAGAAGGAGAAGGAGAAGGTGAAGTTAGGAGGGTGAATCAGAAGAAGCAGAAGAAGGAGAAGGAGCAGGTGAAGTCAGGGGGGTGAAGCAGAAGAAGTAGAAGAAGGAGAAGGAGAAGGTGAAGTCAGGACGGTGAAGCAGAAGAAGCAGAAGAAGGAGAAGGAGAAGGTGAAGTCTGGAGGGTGAAGCAGAAGAAGCAGAAGAAGGAGAAGGAGAGGGTGAAGTCTGGAGGGTGAATCAGAAGAAGTAGAAGAAGGAGAAGGAGAATGTGAAGTCAGGAGAGTGAAGCAGAAGAAGCAGAAGAAGGAGAAGGAGAAGGTGAAGTCTGGAGGGCGAAGCAGAAGAAGCAGAAGAAGGAGAAGGAGAAGGTGAAGTCTGGAGGGTGAAGCAGAAGAAGCAGAAGAAGGAGAAGGAGCAGGTGAAGTCTGGAGGGTGAATCAGAAGAAGTAGAAGAAGGAGAAGGATAAGGTGAAGTCAGGATGGTGAAGCAGAAGAAGCAGAAGAAGGAGAAGGAGAAGGTGAAGTCTGGAGGGTGAAGCAGAAGAAGTAGAAGAAGGAGAAGGTGAAGTCTGGAGGGTGAAGCAGAAGAAGCAGAAGAAGGAGAAGGAGAAGGTGAAGTCAGGAGGGTGGATCAGAAGAAGTAGAAGAAGGAGAAGGAGAAGGTGAAGTCTGGAGGGTGAATCAGAAGAAGCAGAAGAAGGAGAAGGAGAAGGTGAAGTCTGGAGGTCGCAGCAGAAGAAGCAGAAGAAGGAGAAAGAGAAGGTGAAGTCTGGAGGGTGAAGCAGAAGAAGCAGAAGAAGGAGAAGGAGAGGGTGAAGTCTGGAGGGTGAATCAGAAGAAGTAGAAGAAGGAGAAGGAGAAGGTGAAGTCAGGAGAGTGAAGCAGAAGAAGCAGAAGAAGGAGAAGGAGAAGGTGAAGTCTGGAGGGTGAAGCAGAAGAAGCAGAAGAAGGAGAAGGAGAAGGTGAAGTCTGGAGGGTGAATCAGAAGAAGCAGAAGAAGGAGAAGGAGTAGGTGAAGTCTGGAGGGTGAATCAGAAGAAGTAGAAGAAGGAGAAGGAGAAGGTGAAGTCTGGAGGGTGAAGCAGAAGAAGCAGAAGAAGGAGAAGGAGAAGGTGAAGTCTGGAGGGTGAATCAGAAGAAGCAGAAGAAGGAGAAGAAGAAGGTGAAGTCTGGAGGGTGAATAAGAAGAAGCAGAAGAAGGAGAAGGAGAAGATGAAGTCTGGAGGGTGAATCAGAAGAAGTAGAAGAAGGAGAAGGAGAAGATGAAGTCAGGAGGGTGAATCAGAAGAAGCAGAAGAAGTAGAAGGAGCAGGTGATGTCAGGGGGGTGAAGCAGAAGAAGTAGAAGAAGGAGAAGGAGAAGGTGAAGTCAGGAGGGTGAAGCAGAAGAAGCAGAAGAAGGAGAAGGAGAAGGTGAAGTCTGGAGGGCGCAGCAGAAGAAGCAGAAGAAGGAGAAGGAGAAGGTGAAGTCTGCAGGGTGAATCAGAAGAAGTAGAAGAAGGAGAAGGAGAAGGTGAAGTCAGGAGAGTGAAGCAGAAGAAGCAGAAGAAGGAGAAGGAGAAGGTGAAGTCTGGAGGGTGAAGCAGAAGAAGCAGAAGAAGGAGAAGGAGAAGGTGAAGTCTGGAGGGCGAAGCAGAAGAAGCAGAAGAAGGAGAAGGAGAAGGTGAAGTCTGGAGGGTGAAGCAGAAGAAGCAGAAGAAGGAGAAGGTGAAGTCTGGAGGGTGAATCAGAAGAAGTAGAAGATGGAGAAGGAGAAGGTGAAGTCAGGAGGGTGAATCAGAAGAAGTAGAAGAAGGAGAAGGAGAAGGTGAAGTCAGGAGGGTGAAGCAGAAGAAGCAGAAGAAGGAGAAGGAGAAGGTGAAGTCAGGAGGGTGAATCGGAAGAAGTAGAAGAAGGAGAAGGAGAAGGTGAAGTCTGGAGGGTGAATCAGAAGAAGTAGAAGAAGGAGAAGGAGAAGGTGATGTCTGGAGGGTGAATCAGAAGAAGTAGAAGAAGGAGAAGGAGAAGGTGAAGTCTGGAGGGTGAATCAGAAGAAGCAGAAGAAGGAGAAGGAGAAGGTGACGTCTGGAGGGAGAAGCAGAAGAAGTAGAAGAAGGAGAAGGAGAAGGTGAAGTCTGGAGGGTGAATCAGAAGAAGTAGAAGAAGGAGAAGGAGAAGGTGAAGTCTGGAGGGTGAATCAGAAGAAGTAGAAGACGGAGAAGGAGAAGGTGAAGTCTGGAGGGTGAATCAGAAGAAGCAGAAGAACGAGAAGGAGAAGTTGAAGTCTGGAGGGTGAATCAGCAGAAGTAGAAGAAGGAGAAGGAGAAGGTGTAGTCTGGAGGGTGAATCAGAAGAAGTTGACGAAGGAGAAGGAGAAGGTGAAGTCTGGAGGGTGAATCAGAAGAAGCAGAATAACGAGAAGGAGAAGGTGAAGTCTGGAGGGTGAATCAGAAGAAGTAGAAGAAGGAGAATGAGAAGGTGAAGTCTGGAGGATGAATCAGAAGAAGCAGAAGAAGGAGAAGGAGAAGGTGAAGTCTGGAGGGTGAATCAGAAGAAGCAGAAGAAGGAGAAGGAGAAGGTGAAGTCTGGAGGGAGAATCAGAAGAAGCAGAATAAGGAGAAGGAGAAGGTGAAGTCTGGAGGGTGAATCAGAAGAAGCAGAAGAAGGAGAAGGAGAAGGTGAAGTCTGGAGGGTGAATCAGAAGAAGTAGAAGAAGGAGAAGGAGAAGGTGAAGTCTGGAGGGTGAATCAGAAGAAGTAGAAGAAGGAGAAGGAGAAGGTGAAGTCTGGAGGGTGAATCAGAAGCAGTAGAAGAAGGAGAAGGAGAAGGTGAAGTCTGGAGGGTGAAGCAGAAGAAGTAGAAGAAGGAGAAGGAGAAGGTGAAGTCAGGAGGGTGAATCAGAAGAAGTAGAAGAAGGAGAAGGAGAAGGTGAAGTCAGGAGTGTGAATCAGAAGAAGCAGAAGAAGGAGAAGGAGAAGGTGAAGTCTGGAGGGTGAATCAGAAGAATCAGAAGAAGGAGAAGGAGAAGGTGAAGTCTGGAGGGTGAATCAGAAGAAGCAGAAGAAAGAGAAGGAGAAGGTGAATTCTGGAGGGTGAAGCAGAAGAAACAGAAGAAGGAGAAGGAGAAGGTGAAGACTGGAGGATGTATCAGAAGAAGTAGAAGAAGGAGAAGGAGAAGGTGAGGTCTGGAGGGTGAATCAGAAGAAGTAGAAGAAGGAGAAGGAGAAGGTGAAGTCTGGAGGGTGAATCAGAAGAAGCAGAAGAAGGAGAAGGAGAAGGTGAAGTCTGGAGGGTGAATCAGAAGAAGCAGAAGAAGGAGAAGGAGAAGATGAAGTCTGGAGGGTGAATCAGAAGTAGTAGAAGAAGTAGAAGGAGAAGGTGAGGTCTGGAGGGTGAATCAGAAGAAGCAGAAGAAGGAGAAGGAGAAGGTGAAGTCTGGAGGGTGAATCAGAAGAAGCAGAAGAAGGAGAAGGAGAAGGTGAAGTCTGGAGGGTGAATCAGAAGAAGCAGAAGAAGGAGAAGGAGAAGGTGAAGTCAGGAGGGTGAATCAGAAGAAGCAGAAGAAGGAGAAGGAGAAGGTGAAGTTAGGAGGGTGAATCAGAAGAAGCAGAAGAAGGAGAAGGAGAAGGTGAAGTCTGGAGGGTGAATCAGAAGAAGCAGAAGAAAGAGAAGGAGAAGGTGAAGTCTGGAGGGTGAATCAGAAGAAGTAGAAGAAGGAGAAGGAGAAGGTGAAGTCTGGAGGGTGAATCAGAAGAAGTAGAAGAAGGAGAAGGAGAAGGTGAAGTCTGGAGGGTGAATCAGAAGAAGTAGAAGAAGGAGAAGGAGAAGGTGAAGTCTGGAGGGTGAAGCAGAAGAAGTAGAAGAAGGAGAAGGAGAAGGTGAAGTCAGGAGGGTGAATCAGAAGAAGTAGAAGAAGGAGAAGGAGAAGGTGAAGTCAGGAGGGTGAATCAGAAGAAGCAGAAGAAGGAGAAGGAGAAGGTGAAGTCTGGAGGGTGAATCAGAAGAATCAGAAGAAGGAGAAGGAGAAGGTGAAGTCTGGAGGGAGAATCAGAAGAAGCAGAAGAAAGAGAAGGAGAAGGTGAAGTCTGGAGGGTGAATCAGAAGAAGTAGAAGAAGGAGAAGGAGAAGGTGAAGTCTGGAGGGTGAATCAGAAGAAGCAGAAGAAGGAGAAGGAGATAGCGAAGTCTGGAGGGTGAATCAGAAGAAGCAGAAGAAGGAGAAGGAAAAGGTGAAGTCTGGAGGGTGAATCAGAAGAAGCAGAAGAAGGAGAAGGAGAAGGTGAAGTCAAAGGGTGAATCAGAAGAAGCAGAATAAGGAGAAGGAGAAGGTGAAGTCTGGAGGGTGAATCAGAAGAAGCAGAAGAAGGAGAAGGAGAAGGTGAAGTCTGGAGGGTGAATCAGAAGAAGTAGAAGAAGGAGAAGGAGAAGGTGAAGTCTGGAGGGTGAAGCAGAAGAAGTAGAAGAAGGAGAAGGAGAAGGTGAAGTCAGGAGAGTGAATCAGAAGAAGCAGAAGAAGGAGAAGGAGAAGGTGAAGTCTGGAGGGTGAATCAGAAGAATCAGAAGAAGGAGAAGGAGAAGATGAAGTCTGGAGGGTGAATCAGAAGAAGCAGAAGAAAGAGAAGGAGAAGGGGAAGTCTGGAGGGTGAAGCAGAAGAAACAGAAGAAGGAGAAGGAGTAGGTGAAGACTGGAGGGTGAATCAGAAGAAGTAGAAGAAGGAGAAGGAGAAGGTGAAGTCTGGAGGGTGAATCAGACGAAGTAGAAGAAGGAGAAGGAGAAGGTGAAGTCTGGAGGGTGAATCAGAAGAAGTAGAAGAAGGAGAAGGAGAAGGTGAAGTCTGGAGGGTGAATCAGAAGAAGCAGAAGAAGGAGAAGGAGAAGATGAAGTCTGGAGGGTGAATCAGAAGAAGTAGAAGAAGGAGAAGGAGAAGGTGAGGTCTGGAGGGTGAATCAGAAGAAGCAGAAGAAGGAGAAGGAGAAGGTGAAGTCTGGAGGGTGAATCAGAAGAAGCAGAGGAAGGAGAAGGAGAAGGTGAAGTCTGGAGGGTGAATCAGAAGAAGCAGAAGAAGGAGAAGGAAAAGGTGAAGTCAGGAACGTGAATCAGAAGAAGCAGAAGAAGGAGAAGGAGAAGGTGAAGTTAGGAGGGTGAATCAGAAGAAGCAGAAGAAGGAGAAGGAGCAGGTGAAGTCAGGGGGGTGAAGCAGAAGAAGTAGAAGAAGGAGAAGGAGAAGGTGAAGTCAGGACGGTGAAGCAGAAGAAGCAGAAGAAGGAGAAGGAGAAGGTGCAGTCTGGAGGGTGAAGCAGAAGAAGCAGAAGAAGGAGAAGGAGAGGGTGAAGTCTGGAGGGTGAATCAGAAGAAGTAGAAGAAGGAGAAGTAGAATGTGAAGTCAGGAGAGTGAAGCAGAAGAAGCAGAAGAAGGAGAAGGAGAAGGTGAAGTCTGGAGGGCAAAGCAGAAGAAGCAGAAGAAGGAGAAGGAGAAGGTGAAGTCTGGAGGGTGAAGCAGAAGAAGCAGAAGAAGGAGAAGGAGTAGGTGAAGTCTGGAGGGTGAATCAGAAGAAGTAGAAGAAGGAGAAGGATAAGGTGAAGTCAGGATGGTGAAGCAGAAGAAGCAGAAGAAGGAGAAGGAGAAGGTGAAGTCTGGAGGGTGAAGCAGAAGAAGTAGAAGAAGGAGAAGGAGAAGGTGAAGTCTGGAGGGTGAAGCAGAAGAAGCAGAAGAAGGAGAAGGAGAAGGTGAAGTCAGGAGGGTGGATCAGAAGAAGTAGAAGAAGGAGAAGGAGAAGGTGAAGTCTGGAGGGTGAATCAGAAGAAGCAGAAGAAGGAGAAGGAGAAGGTGAAGTCTGGAGGGCGCAGCAGAAGAAGCAGAAGAAGGAGAAAGAGAAGGTGAAGTCTGGAGGGTGAAGCAGAAGAAGCAGAAGAAGGAGAAGGAGAGGGTGAAGTCTGGAGGGTGAATCAGAAGAAGTAGAAGAAGGAGAAGGAGAAGGTGAAGTCAGGAGAGTGAAGCAGAAGAAGCAGAAGAAGGAGAAGGAGAAGGTGAAGTCTGGAGGGCGAAGCAGAAGAAGCAGAAGAAGGAGAAGGAGAAGGTGAAGTCTGGAGGGTGAAGCAGAAGAAGCAGAAGAAGGAGAAGGAGTAGGTGACGTCTGGAGGGTGAATCAGAAGAAGTAGAAGAAGGAGAAGGAGAAGGTGAAGTCAGGAGGGTGAAGCAGCAGAAGCAGAAGAAGGAGAAGGAGAAGGTGAAGTCTGGAGGGTGAAGCAGAAGAAGCAGAAGAAGGAGAAGGAGAAGGTGAAGTCTGGAGGGTGAATCAGAAGAAGCAGAAGAAGGAGAAGGAGAAGGTGAAGTCTGGAGGGTGAATAAGAAGAAGCAGAAGAAGGAGAAGGAGAAGATGAAGTCTGGAGGGTGAATCAGAAGAAGTAGAAGAAGGAGAAGGAGAAGATGAGGTCTGGAGGGTGAATCAGAAGAAGCAGAAGAAGGAGAAGGAGAAGGTGAAGTCAGGAGGGTGAATCAGAAGAAGCAGAAGAAGGAGAAGGAGCAGGTGAAGTCAGGGGGGTGAAGCAGAAGAAGTAGAAGAAGGAGAAGGAGAAGGTGAAGTCAGGAGGGTGAAGCAGAAGAAGCAGAAGAAGGAGAAGGAGAAGGTGAAGTCTGGAGGGCGCAGCAGAAGAAGCAGAAGAAGGAGAAGGAGAAGGTGAAGTCTGCAGGGTGAATCAGAAGAAGTAGAAGAAGGAGAAGGAGAAGGTGAAGTCAGGAGAGTGAAGCAGAAGAAGCAGAAGAAGGAGAAGGAGAAGGTGAAGTCAGGAGGGTGAATCGGAAGAAGTAGAAGAAGGAGAAGGAGAAGGTGAAGTCAGGAGTATGAATCAGAAGAAGCAGAAGAAGGAGAAGGAGAAGGTGAAGTCTGGAGGGTGAATCAGAAGAATCAGAAGAAGGAGAAGGAGAAGGTGAAGTCTGGAGGGTGAATCAGAAGAAGCAGAAGAAAGAGAAGGAGAAGGTGAATTCTGGAGGGTGAAGCAGAAGAAACAGAAGAAGGAGAAGGAGAAGGTGAAGACTGGAGGATGTATCAGAAGAAGTAGAAGAAGGAGAAGGAGAAGGTGAGGTCTGGAGGGTGAATCAGAAGAAGTAGAAGAAGGAGAAGGAGAAGATGAAGTCTGGAGGGTGAATCAGAAGAAGCAGAAGAAGGAGAAGGAGAAGGTGAAGTCTGGAGGGTGAATCAGAAGAAGCAGAAGAAGGAGAAGGAGAAGATGAAGTCTGGAGGGTGAATCAGAAGTAGTAGAAGAAGTAGAAGGAGAAGGTGAGGTCTGGAGGGTGAATCAGAAGAAGCAGAAGAAGGAGAAGGAGAAGGTGAAGTCTGGAGGGTGAATCAGAAGAAGCAGAAGAAGGAGAAGGAGAAGGTGAAGTCAGGAGGGTGAATCAGAAGAAGCAGAAGAAGGAGAAGGAGAAGGTGAAGTTAGGAGGGTGAATCAGAAGAAGCAGAAGAAGGAGAAGGAGAAGGTGAAGTCTGGAGGGTGAATCAGAAGAAGCAGAAGAAGGAGAAGGAGAAGGTGAAGTCTGGAGGGTGAATTAGAAGAAGCAGAAGAAGGAGAAGGAGAAGGTGAAGTCAGGGGGGTGAATCAGAAGAAGCAGAAGAAGGAGAAGCAGAAGGTAAAGTTAGGAGGGTGAACCAGAAGAAGCAGAAGAAGGAGAAGGAGCAGGTGAAGTCAGGGGGGTGAAGCAGAAGAAGTAGAAGTAAGAGAAGGAGAAGGTGAAGTCAGGAGGGTGAAGCAGAAGAAGCAGAAGAAGGAGAAGGAGAAGGTGAAGTCTGGAGGGCGCAGCAGAAGAAGCAGAAGAAGGAGAAGGAGAAGGTGAAGTCTGGAGGGTGAAGCAGAAGAAGCAGAAGAAGGAGAAGGAGAAGGTGAAGTCTGGAGGGTGAATCAGAAGAAGTAGAAGAAGGAGAAGGAGAAGGTGAAGTCAGGAGAGTGAAGCAGAAGAAGCAGAAGAAGGAGAAGGATAAGGTGAAGTCTGGAGGGTGAAGCAGAAGAAGCAGAAGAAGGAGAAGGAGAAGGTGAAGTCTGGAGGGCGAAGCAGAAGAAGCAGAAGAAGGAGAAGGGGAAGGTGAAGTCTGGAGGGTGAATCAGAAGAAGTAGAAGAAGCAGAAGGAGAAGGTGAAGTCTGGAGGGTGAATCAGAAGAAGCAGAAGAAGGAGAAGGAGAAGGTGAAGTCTGGAGGGTGAATCAGAAGAAGCAGAAGAAGGAGAAGGAGAAGGTGAAGTCTGGAGGGTGAATCAGAAGAAGCAGAATAAGGAGAAGGAGAAGGTGAAGTCTGGAGGGTGAATCAGAAGAAGCAGAAGAAGGAGAAGGAGAAGGTGAAGTCTGGAGGGTGAATCAGAAGAAGTAGAAGAAGGAGAAGGAGAAGGTGAAGTCTGGAGGGTGAATCAGAAGAAGTAGAAGAAGGAGAAGGAGAAGGTGAAGACTGGAGGGTGAATCAGAAGAAGCAGAAGAAGGAGAAGGAGAAGGTGAAGTCTGGAGGGTGAATCAGAAGAAGCAGAAGAAGGAGAAGGAGACGATGAAGTCCGGAGGGTGAATCAGAAGAAGTAGAAGAAGGAGAAGGATAAGGTGAAGTCTGGAGGGTGAATCAGAAGAAGCAGAAGAAGGAGAAGGAGAAGGTGAAGTCTGGAGGGTGAATCAGAAGAAGCAGAAGAAGGAGAAGGAGAAGGTGAAGTCTGGAGGGTGAATCAGAAGAAGCAGAATAAGGAGAAGGAGAAGGTGAAGTCTGGAGGGTTAATCAGAAGAAGCAGAAGAAGTAGAAGGAGAAGGTGAAGTCTGGAGGGTGAATCAGAAGAAGTAGAAGAAGGAGAAGGAGAAGGTGAAGTCTGGAGGGTGAAGCAGAAGAAGTAGAAGAAGGAGAAGGAGAAGGTGAAGTCAGGAGGGTGAATCAGAAGAAGTAGAAGAAGGAGAAGGAGAAGGTGAAGTCAGGAGGGTGATTCAGAAGAAGCAGAAGAAGGAGAAGGAGAAGGTGAAGTCTGGAGGGTGAATCAGAAGAATCAGAAGAAGGAGAAGGAGAAGGTGAAGTCTGGAGGGTGAATCAGAAGAAGCAGAAGAAAGAGAAGGGGAAGGTGAAGTCTGGAGGGTGAAGCAGAAGAAACAGAAGAAGGAGAAGGAGAAGGTGAAGACTGAAGGGTGAATCAGAAGAAGTAGAAGAAGGAGAAGGAGAAGGTGAGGTCTGGAGGGTGAATCAGAAGAAGTAGAAGAAGGAGAAGGAGAAGGTGAAGTCTGGAGGGTGAATCAGAAGAAGCAGAAGAAGGAGAAGGAGAAGATGAAGTCTGGAGGGTGAATCAAAAGAAGTAGAAGAAGGAGAAGGAGAAGGTGAGGTCTGGAGGGTGAATCAGAAGAAGCAGAAGAAGGAGAAGGAGAAGGTGAAGTCTGGAGGGTGAATCAGAAGAAGCAGAAGAAGGAGAAGGAGAAGGTGATGTCTGGAGGGTGAATCAGAAGAAGCAAAAGAAGGAGAAGGAGAAGGTGAAGTCAGGAGGGTGAATCAGAAGAAGCAGAAGAAGGAGAAGGAGAAGGTGAAGTTAGGAGGGTGAATCAGAAGAAGCAGAAGAAGGAGAAGGAGCAGGTGAAGTCAGGGGGGTGAAGCAGAAGAAGTAGAAGAAGGAGAAGGAGAAGGTGAAGTCAGGACGGTGAAGCAGAAGAGGCAGAAGAAGGAGAAGGAGAAGGTGAAGTCTGGAGGGCGCAGCAGAAGAAGCAGAAGAAGGAGAAGGAGAAGGTGAAGTCTGGAGGGTGAAGCAGAAGAAGCAGAAGAAGGAGAAGGAGAAGGTGAAGTCTGGAGGGTGAATCAGAAGAAGTAGAAGAAGGAGAAGGAGAAGGTGAAGTCAGGAGAGTGAAGCAGAAGAAGCAGAAGAAGGAGAAGGAGAAGGTGAAGTCTGGAGGGTGAAGCAGAAGAAGCAGAAGAAGGAGAAGGAGAAGGTGAAGTCTGTAGGGCGAAGCAGAAGAAGCAGAAGAAGGAGAAGGAGAAGGTGAAGTCTGGAGGGTGAAGCAGAAGAAGCTGAAGAAGGAGAAGTAGAAGGTGAAGTCTGGAGGGTGAATCAGAAGAAGTAGAAGAAGGAGAAGGAGAAGGTGAAGTCAGGAGGGTGAAGCAGAAGAAGCAGAAGATGGAGAAGGAGAAGGTGAAGTCTGGAGGGTGAAACAGAAGAATCAGAAGAAGGAGAAGGAGAAGGTGAAGTCTGGAGGGTGAATCAGAAGAAGTAGAAGAAGGCGAAGGAGAAGGTGAAGTCTGGAGGGTGAATCAGAAGAAGCAGAAGAAGGAGAAGGAGAAGGTGAAGTCTGGAGGGTGAATCAGAAGAAGCAGAAGAAGGAGAAGGAGAAGGTGAAGTCTGGAGGGTGAATCAGAAGAAGCAGAATAAGGAGAAGGAGAAGGTGAAGTCTGGAGGGTGAATCAGAAGAAGCAGAAGAAGGAGAAGGAGAAGGTGAAGTCTGGAGGGTGAATCAGAAGAAGTAGAAGAAGGAGAAGGAGAAGGTGAAGTCTGGAGGGTGAATCAGAAGAAGTAGAAGAAGGAGAAGGAGAAGGTGAAGACTGGAGGGTGAATCAGAAGAAGCAGAAGAAGGAGAAGGAGAAGGTGAAATCTGGAGGGTGAATCAGAAGAAGCAGAAGAAGGAGAAGGAGACGATGAAGTCTGGAGGGTGAATCAGAAGAAGTAGAAGAAGGAGAAGGAGAAGGTGAAGTCTGGAGGGTGAATCAGAAGAAGCAGAAGAAGGAGAAGGAGAAGGTGAAGTCTGGAGGGTGAATCAGAAGAAGCAGAAGAAGGAGAAGGAGAAGGTGAAGTCTGGAGGGTGAATCAGAAGAAGCAGAATAAGGAGAAGGAGAAGGTGAAGTCTGGAGGGTGAATCAGAAGAAGCAGAAGAAGTAGAAGGAGAAGGTGAAGTCTGGAGGGTGAATCAGAAGAAGTAGAAGAAGGAGAAGGAGAAGGTGAAGTCTGGAGGGTGAAGCAGAAGAAGTAGAAGAAGGAGAAGGAGAAGGTGAAGTCAGGAGGGTGAATCAGAAGAAGTAGAAGAAGGAGAAGGAGAAGGTGAAGTCAGGAGGGTGATTCAGAAGAAGCAGAAGAAGGAGAAGGAGAAGATGAAGTCTGGAGGGTGAATCAGAAGAATCAGAAGAAGGAGAAGGAGAAGGTGAAGTCTGGAGGGTGAATCAGAAGAAGCAGAAGAAAGAGAAGGAGAAGGTGAAGTCTGGAGGGTGAAGCAGAAGAAACAGAAGAAGGAGAAGGAGAAGGTGAAGACTGAAGGGTGAATCAGAAGAAGTAGAAGAAGGAGAAGGAGAAGGTGAGGTCTGGAGGGTGAATCAGAAGAAGTAGAAGAAGGAGAAGGAGAAGGTGAAGTCTGGAGGGTGAATCAGAAGAAGCAGAAAAAGGAGAAGGAGAAGGTGAAGTCTGGAGGGTGAATCAGAAGAAGCAGAAGAAGGAGAAGGAGAAGATGAAGTCTGGAGGGTGAATCAGAAGAAGTAGAAGAAGGAGAAGGAGAAGGTGAGGTCTGGAGGGTGAATCAGAAGAAGCAGAAGAAGGAGAAGGAGAAGGTGAAGTCTGGAGGGTGAATCAGAAGAAGCAGAAGAAGGAGAATGAGAAGGTGATGTCTGGAGGGTGAATCAGAAGAAGCAAAAGAAGGAGAAGGAGAAGGTGAAGTCAGGAGGGTGAATCAGAAGAAGCAGAAGAAGGAGAAGGAGAAGCTGAAGTTAGGAGGGTGAATCAGAAGAAGCAGAAGAAGGAGAAGGAGCAGGTGAAGTCAGGGGGGTGAAGCAGAAGAAGTAGAAGAAGGAGAAGGAGAAGGTGAAGTCAGGCCGGTGAAGCAGAAGAGGCAGAAGAAGGAGAAGGAGAAGGTGAAGTCTGGAGGGCGAATCAGAAGAAGCAGAAGAAGGAGAAGGAGAAGGTGAAGTCTGGAGGGTGAATCAGAAGAAGCAGAAGAAGGAGAAGGAGACGATGAAGTCCGGAGGGTGAATCAGAAGAAGTAGAAGAAGGAGAAGGATAAGGTGAAGTCTGGAGGGTGAATCAGAAGAAGCAGAAGAAGGAGAAGGAGAAGGTGAAGTCTGGAGGGTGAATCAGAAGAAGCAGAAGAAGGAGAAGGAGAAGGTGAAGTCTGGAGGGTGAATCAGAAGAAGCAGAATAAGGAGAAGGAGAAGGTGAAGTCTGGAGGGTTAATCAGAAGAAGCAGAAGAAGTAGAAGGAGAAGGTGAAGTCTGGAGGGTGAATCAGAAGAAGTAGAAGAAGGAGAAGGAGAAGGTGAAGTCTGGAGGGTGAAGCAGAAGAAGTAGAAGAAGGAGAAGGAGAAGGTGAAGTCAGGAGGGTGAATCAGAAGAAGTAGAAGAAGGAGAAGGAGAAGGTGAAGTCAGGAGGGTGATTCAGAAGAAGCAGAAGAAGGAGAAGGAGAAGGTGAAGTCTGGAGGGTGAATCAGAAGAATCAGAAGAAGGAGAAGGAGAAGGTGAAGTCTGGAGGGTGAATCAGAAGAAGCAGAAGAAAGAGAAGGGGAAGGTGAAGTCTGGAGGGTGAAGCAGAAGAAACAGAAGAAGGAGAAGGAGAAGGTGAAGACTGAAGGGTGAATCAGAAGAAGTAGAAGAAGGAGAAGGAGAAGGTGAGGTCTGGAGGGTGAATCAGAAGAAGTAGAAGAAGGAGAAGGAGAAGGTGAAGTCTGGAGGGTGAATCAGAAGAAGCAGAAGAAGGAGAAGATGAAGATGAAGTCTGGAGGGTGAATCAAAAGAAGTAGAAGAAGGAGAAGGAGAAGGTGAGGTCTGGAGGGTGAATCAGAAGAAGCAGAAGAAGGAGAAGGAGAAGGTGAAGTCTGGAGGGTGAATCAGAAGAAGCAGAAGAAGGAGAAGGAGAAGGTGATGTCTGGAGGGTGAATCAGAAGAAGCAAAAGAAGGAGAAGGAGAAGGTGAAGTCAGGAGGGTGAATCAGAAGAAGCAGAAGAAGGAGAAGGAGAAGGTGAAGTTAGGAGGGTGAATCAGAAGAAGCAGAAGAAGGAGAAGGAGCAGGTGAAGTCAGGGGGGTGAAGCAGAAGAAGTAGAAGAAGGAGAAGGAGAAGGTGAAGTCAGGACGGTGAAGCAGAAGAGGCAGAAGAAGGAGAAGGAGAAGGTGAAGTCTGGAGGGCGCAGCAGAAGAAGCAGAAGAAGGAGAAGGAGAAGGTGAAGTCTGGAGGGTGAAGCAGAAGAAGCAGAAGAAGGAGAAGGAGAAGGTGAAGTCTGGAGGGTGAATCAGAAGAAGTAGAAGAAGGAGAAGGAGAAGGTGAAGTCAGGAGAGTGAAGCAGAAGAAGCAGAAGAAGGAGAAGGAGAAGGTGAAGTCTGGAGGGTGAAGCAGAAGAAGCAGAAGAAGGAGAAGGAGAAGGTGAAGTCTGTAGGGCGAAGCAGAAGAAGCAGAAGAAGGAGAAGGAGAAGGTGAAGTCTGGAGGGTGAAGCAGAAGAAGCTGAAGAAGGAGAAGGAGAAGGTGAAGTCTGGAGGGTGAATCAGAAGAAGTAGAAGAAGGAGAAGGAGAAGGTGAAGTCAGGAGGGTGAAGCAGAAGAAGCAGAAGATGGAGAAGGAGAAGGTGAAGTCTGGAGGGTGAAACAGAAGAATCAGAAGAAGGAGAAGGAGAAGGTGAAGTCTGGAGGGTGAATCAGAAGAAGTAGAAGAAGGCGAAGGAGAAGGTGAAGTCTGGAGGGTGAATCAGAAGAAGCAGAAGAAGGAGAAGGAGAAGGTGAAGTCTGGAGGGTGAATCAGAAGAAGCAGAAGAAGGAGAAGGAGAAGGTGAAGTCTGGAGGGTGAATCAGAAGAAGCAGAATAAGGAGAAGTAGAAGGTGAAGTCTGGAGGGTGAATCAGAAGAAGCAGAAGAAGGAGAAGGAGAAGGTGAAGTCTGGAGGGTGAATCAGAAGAAGTAGAAGAAGGAGAAGGAGAAGGTGAAGTCTGGAGGGTGAATCAGAAGAAGTAGAAGAAGGAGAAGGAGAAGGTGAAGACTGGAGGGTGAATCAGAAGAAGCAGAAGAAGGAGAAGGAGAAGGTGAAATCTGGAGGGTGAATCAGAAGAAGCAGAAGAAGGAGAAGGAGACGATGAAGTCTGGAGGGTGAATCAGAAGAAGTAGAAGAAGGAGAAGGAGAAGGTGAAGTCTGGAGGGTGAATCAGAAGAAGCAGAAGAAGGAGAAGGAGAAGGTGAAGTCTGGAGGGTGAATCAGAAGAAGCAGAAGAAGGAGAAGGAGAAGGTGAAGTCTGGAGGGTGAATCAGAAGAAGCAGAATAAGGAGAAGGAGAAGGTGAAGTCTGGAGGGTGAATCAGAAGAAGCAGAAGAAGTAGAAGGAGAAGGTGAAGTCTGGAGGGTGAATCAGAAGAAGTAGAAGAAGGAGAAGGAGAAGGTGAAGTCTGGAGGGTGAAGCAGAAGAAGTAGAAGAAGGAGAAGGAGAAGGTGAAGTCAGGAGGGTGAATCAGAAGAAGTAGAAGAAGGAGAAGGAGAAGGTGAAGTCAGGAGGGTGATTCAGAAGAAGCAGAAGAAGGAGAAGGAGAAGATGAAGTCTGGAGGGTGAATCAGAAGAATCAGAAGAAGGAGAAGGAGAAGGTGAAGTCTGGAGGGTGAATCAGAAGAAGCAGAAGAAAGAGAAGGAGAAGGTGAAGTCTGGAGGGTGAAGCAGAAGAAACAGAAGAAGGAGAAGGAGAAGGTGAAGACTGAAGGGTGAATCAGAAGAAGTAGAAGAAGGAGAAGGAGAAGGTGAGGTCTGGAGGGTGAATCAGAAGAAGTAGAAGAAGGAGAAGGAGAAGGTGAAGTCTGGAGGGTGAATCAGAAGAAGCAGAAGAAGGAGAAGGAGAAGGTGAAGTCTGGAGGGTGAATCAGAAGAAGCAGAATAAGGAGAAGGAGAAGGTGAAGTCTGGAGGGTTAATCAGAAGAAGCAGAAGAAGTAGAAGGAGAAGGTGAAGTCTGGAGGGTGAATCAGAAGAAGTAGAAGAAGGAGAAGGAGAAGGTGAAGTCTGGAGGGTGAAGCAGAAGAAGTAGAAGAAGGAGAAGGAGAAGGTGAAGTCAGGAGGGTGAATCAGAAGAAGTAGAAGAAGGAGAAGGAGAAGGTGAAGTCAGGAGGGTGATTCAGAAGAAGCAGAAGAAGGAGAAGGAGAAGGTGAAGTCTGGAGGGTGAATCAGAAGAATCAGAAGAAGGAGAAGGAGAAGGTGAAGTCTGGAGGGTGAATCAGAAGAAGCAGAAGAAAGAGAAGGGGAAGGTGAAGTCTGGAGGGTGAAGCAGAAGAAACAGAAGAAGGAGAAGGAGAAGGTGAAGACTGAAGGGTGAATCAGAAGAAGTAGAAGAAGGAGAAGGAGAAGGTGAGGTCTGGAGGGTGAATCAGAAGAAGTAGAAGAAGGAGAAGGAGAAGGTGAAGTCTGGAGGGTGAATCAGAAGAAGCAGAAGAAGGAGAAGGAGAAGATGAAGTCTGGAGGGTGAATCAAAAGAAGTAGAAGAAGGAGAAGGAGAAGGTGAGGTCTGGAGGGTGAATCAGAAGAAGCAGAAGAAGGAGAAGGAGAAGGTGAAGTCTGGAGGGTGAATCAGAAGAAGCAGAAGAAGGAGAAGGAGAAGGTGATGTCTGGAGGGTGAATCAGAAGAAGCAAAAGAAGGAGAAGGAGAAGGTGAAGTCAGGAGGGTGAATCAGAAGAAGCAGAAGAAGGAGAAGGAGAAGGTGAAGTTAGGAGGGTGAATCAGAAGAAGCAGAAGAAGGAGAAGGAGCAGGTGAAGTCAGGGGGGTGAAGCAGAAGAAGTAGAAGAAGGAGAAGGAGAAGGTGAAGTCAGGACGGTGAAGCAGAAGAGGCAGAAGAAGGAGAAGGAGAAGGTGAAGTCTGGAGGGCGCAGCAGAAGAAGCAGAAGAAGGAGAAGGAGAAGGTGAAGTCTGGAGGGTGAAGCAGAAGAAGCAGAAGAAGGAGAAGGAGAAGGTGAAGTCTGGAGGGTGAATCAGAAGAAGTAGAAGAAGGAGAAGGAGAAGGTGAAGTCAGGAGAGTGAAGCAGAAGAAGCAGAAGAAGGAGAAGGAGAAGGTGAAGTCTGGAGGGTGAAGCAGAAGAAGCAGAAGAAGGAGAAGGAGAAGGTGAAGTCTGTAGGGCGAAGCAGAAGAAGCAGAAGAAGGAGAAGGAGAAGGTGAAGTCTGGAGGGTGAAGCAGAAGAAGCTGAAGAAGGAGAAGTAGAAGGTGAAGTCTGGAGGGTGAATCAGAAGAAGTAGAAGAAGGAGAAGGAGAAGGTGAAGTCAGGAGGGTGAAGCAGAAGAAGCAGAAGATGGAGAAGGAGAAGGTGAAGTCTGGAGGGTGAAACAGAAGAATCAGAAGAAGGAGAAGGAGAAGGTGAAGTCTGGAGGGTGAATCAGAAGAAGTAGAAGAAGGCGAAGGAGAAGGTGAAGTCTGGAGGGTGAATCAGAAGAAGCAGAAGAAGGAGAAGGAGAAGGTGAAGTCTGGAGGGTGAATCAGAAGAAGCAGAAGAAGGAGAAGGAGAAGGTGAAGTCTGGAGGGTGAATCAGAAGAAGCAGAATAAGGAGAAGGAGAAGGTGAAGTCTGGAGGGTGAATCAGAAGAAGCAGAAGAAGGAGAAGGAGAAGGTGAAGTCTGGAGGGTGAATCAGAAGAAGTAGAAGAAGGAGAAGGAGAAGGTGAAGTCTGGAGGGTGAATCAGAAGAAGTAGAAGAAGGAGAAGGAGAAGGTGAAGACTGGAGGGTGAATCAGAAGAAGCAGAAGAAGGAGAAGGAGAAGGTGAAATCTGGAGGGTGAATCAGAAGAAGCAGAAGAAGGAGAAGGAGACGATGAAGTCTGGAGGGTGAATCAGAAGAAGTAGAAGAAGGAGAAGGAGAAGGTGAAGTCTGGAGGGTGAATCAGAAGAAGCAGAAGAAGGAGAAGGAGAAGGTGAAGTCTGGAGGGTGAATCAGAAGAAGCAGAAGAAGGAGAAGGAGAAGGTGAAGTCTGGAGGGTGAATCAGAAGAAGCAGAATAAGGAGAAGGAGAAGGTGAAGTCTGGAGGGTGAATCAGAAGAAGCAGAAGAAGTAGAAGGAGAAGGTGAAGTCTGGAGGGTGAATCAGAAGAAGTAGAAGAAGGAGAAGGAGAAGGTGAAGTCTGGAGGGTGAAGCAGAAGAAGTAGAAGAAGGAGAAGGAGAAGGTGAAGTCAGGAGGGTGAATCAGAAGAAGTAGAAGAAGGAGAAGGAGAAGGTGAAGTCAGGAGGGTGATTCAGAAGAAGCAGAAGAAGGAGAAGGAGAAGATGAAGTCTGGAGGGTGAATCAGAAGAATCAGAAGAAGGAGAAGGAGAAGGTGAAGTCTGGAGGGTGAATCAGAAGAAGCAGAAGAAAGAGAAGGAGAAGGTGAAGTCTGGAGGGTGAAGCAGAAGAAACAGAAGAAGGAGAAGGAGAAGGTGAAGACTGAAGGGTGAATCAGAAGAAGTAGAAGAAGGAGAAGGAGAAGGTGAGGTCTGGAGGGTGAATCAGAAGAAGTAGAAGAAGGAGAAGGAGAAGGTGAAGTCTGGAGGGTGAATCAGAAGAAGCAGAAAAAGGAGAAGGAGAAGGTGAAGTCTGGAGGGTGAATCAGAAGAAGCAGAAGAAGGAGAAGGAGAAGATGAAGTCTGGAGGGTGAATCAGAAGAAGTAGAAGAAGGAGAAGGAGAAGGTGAGGTCTGGAGGGTGAATCAGAAGAAGCAGAAGAAGGAGAAGGAGAAGGTGAAGTCTGGAGGGTGAATCAGAAGAAGCAGAAGAAGGAGAATGAGAAGGTGATGTCTGGAGGGTGAATCAGAAGAAGCAAAAGAAGGAGAAGGAGAAGGTGAAGTCAGGAGGGTGAATCAGAAGAAGCAGAAGAAGGAGAAGGAGAAGCTGAAGTTAGGAGGGTGAATCAGAAGAAGCAGAAGAAGGAGAAGGAGCAGGTGAAGTCAGGGGGGTGAAGCAGAAGAAGTAGAAGAAGGAGAAGGAGAAGGTGAAGTCAGGCCGGTGAAGCAGAAGAGGCAGAAGAAGGAGAAGGAGAAGGTGAAGTCTGGAGGGCGAATCAGAAGAAGCAGAAGAAGGAGAAGGAGAAGGTGAAGTCTGGAGGGTGAATCAGAAGAAGCAGAAGAAGGAGAAGGAGACGATGAAGTCCGGAGGGTGAATCAGAAGAAGTAGAAGAAGGAGAAGGATAAGGTGAAGTCTGGAGGGTGAATCAGAAGAAGCAGAAGAAGGAGAAGGAGAAGGTGAAGTCTGGAGGGTGAATCAGAAGAAGCAGAAGAAGGAGAAGGAGAAGGTGAAGTCTGGAGGGTGAATCAGAAGAAGCAGAATAAGGAGAAGGAGAAGGTGAAGTCTGGAGGGTTAATCAGAAGAAGCAGAAGAAGTAGAAGGAGAAGGTGAAGTCTGGAGGGTGAATCAGAAGAAGTAGAAGAAGGAGAAGGAGAAGGTGAAGTCTGGAGGGTGAAGCAGAAGAAGTAGAAGAAGGAGAAGGAGAAGGTGAAGTCAGGAGGGTGAATCAGAAGAAGTAGAAGAAGGAGAAGGAGAAGGTGAAGTCAGGAGGGTGATTCAGAAGAAGCAGAAGAAGGAGAAGGAGAAGGTGAAGTCTGGAGGGTGAATCAGAAGAATCAGAAGAAGGAGAAGGAGAAGGTGAAGTCTGGAGGGTGAATCAGAAGAAGCAGAAGAAAGAGAAGGGGAAGGTGAAGTCTGGAGGGTGAAGCAGAAGAAACAGAAGAAGGAGAAGGAGAAGGTGAAGACTGAAGGGTGAATCAGAAGAAGTAGAAGAAGGAGAAGGAGAAGGTGAGGTCTGGAGGGTGAATCAGAAGAAGTAGAAGAAGGAGAAGGAGAAGGTGAAGTCTGGAGGGTGAATCAGAAGAAGCAGAAGAAGGAGAAGATGAAGATGAAGTCTGGAGGGTGAATCAAAAGAAGTAGAAGAAGGAGAAGGAGAAGGTGAGGTCTGGAGGGTGAATCAGAAGAAGCAGAAGAAGGAGAAGGAGAAGGTGAAGTCTGGAGGGTGAATCAGAAGAAGCAGAAGAAGGAGAAGGAGAAGGTGATGTCTGGAGGGTGAATCAGAAGAAGCAAAAGAAGGAGAAGGAGAAGGTGAAGTCAGGAGGGTGAATCAGAAGAAGCAGAAGAAGGAGAAGGAGAAGGTGAAGTTAGGAGGGTGAATCAGAAGAAGCAGAAGAAGGAGAAGGAGCAGGTGAAGTCAGGGGGGTGAAGCAGAAGAAGTAGAAGAAGGAGAAGGAGAAGGTGAAGTCAGGACGGTGAAGCAGAAGAGGCAGAAGAAGGAGAAGGAGAAGGTGAAGTCTGGAGGGCGCAGCAGAAGAAGCAGAAGAAGGAGAAGGAGAAGGTGAAGTCTGGAGGGTGAAGCAGAAGAAGCAGAAGAAGGAGAAGGAGAAGGTGAAGTCTGGAGGGTGAATCAGAAGAAGTAGAAGAAGGAGAAGGAGAAGGTGAAGTCAGGAGAGTGAAGCAGAAGAAGCAGAAGAAGGAGAAGGAGAAGGTGAAGTCTGGAGGGTGAAGCAGAAGAAGCAGAAGAAGGAGAAGGAGAAGGTGAAGTCTGTAGGGCGAAGCAGAAGAAGCAGAAGAAGGAGAAGGAGAAGGTGAAGTCTGGAGGGTGAAGCAGAAGAAGCTGAAGAAGGAGAAGGAGAAGGTGAAGTCTGGAGGGTGAATCAGAAGAAGTAGAAGAAGGAGAAGGAGAAGGTGAAGTCAGGAGGGTGAAGCAGAAGAAGCAGAAGATGGAGAAGGAGAAGGTGAAGTCTGGAGGGTGAAACAGAAGAATCAGAAGAAGGAGAAGGAGAAGGTGAAGTCTGGAGGGTGAATCAGAAGAAGTAGAAGAAGGCGAAGGAGAAGGTGAAGTCTGGAGGGTGAATCAGAAGAAGCAGAAGAAGGAGAAGGAGAAGGTGAAGTCTGGAGGGTGAATCAGAAGAAGCAGAAGAAGGAGAAGGAGAAGGTGAAGTCTGGAGGGTGAATCAGAAGAAGCAGAATAAGGAGAAGTAGAAGGTGAAGTCTGGAGGGTGAATCAGAAGAAGCAGAAGAAGGAGAAGGAGAAGGTGAAGTCTGGAGGGTGAATCAGAAGAAGTAGAAGAAGGAGAAGGAGAAGGTGAAGTCTGGAGGGTGAATCAGAAGAAGTAGAAGAAGGAGAAGGAGAAGGTGAAGACTGGAGGGTGAATCAGAAGAAGCAGAAGAAGGAGAAGGAGAAGGTGAAATCTGGAGGGTGAATCAGAAGAAGCAGAAGAAGGAGAAGGAGACGATGAAGTCTGGAGGGTGAATCAGAAGAAGTAGAAGAAGGAGAAGGAGAAGGTGAAGTCTGGAGGGTGAATCAGAAGAAGCAGAAGAAGGAGAAGGAGAAGGTGAAGTCTGGAGGGTGAATCAGAAGAAGCAGAAGAAGGAGAAGGAGAAGGTGAAGTCTGGAGGGTGAATCAGAAGAAGCAGAATAAGGAGAAGGAGAAGGTGAAGTCTGGAGGGTGAATCAGAAGAAGCAGAAGAAGTAGAAGGAGAAGGTGAAGTCTGGAGGGTGAATCAGAAGAAGTAGAAGAAGGAGAAGGAGAAGGTGAAGTCTGGAGGGTGAAGCAGAAGAAGTAGAAGAAGGAGAAGGAGAAGGTGAAGTCAGGAGGGTGAATCAGAAGAAGTAGAAGAAGGAGAAGGAGAAGGTGAAGTCAGGAGGGTGATTCAGAAGAAGCAGAAGAAGGAGAAGGAGAAGATGAAGTCTGGAGGGTGAATCAGAAGAATCAGAAGAAGGAGAAGGAGAAGGTGAAGTCTGGAGGGTGAATCAGAAGAAGCAGAAGAAAGAGAAGGAGAAGGTGAAGTCTGGAGGGTGAAGCAGAAGAAACAGAAGAAGGAGAAGGAGAAGGTGAAGACTGAAGGGTGAATCAGAAGAAGTAGAAGAAGGAGAAGGAGAAGGTGAGGTCTGGAGGGTGAATCAGAAGAAGTAGAAGAAGGAGAAGGAGAAGGTGAAGTCTGGAGGGTGAATCAGAAGAAGCAGAAAAAGGAGAAGGAGAAGGTGAAGTCTGGAGGGTGAATCAGAAGAAGCAGAAGAAGGAGAAGGAGAAGATGAAGTCTGGAGGGTGAATCAGAAGAAGTAGAAGAAGGAGAAGGAGAAGGTGAGGTCTGGAGGGTGAATCAGAAGAAGCAGAAGAAGGAGAAGGAGAAGGTGAAGTCTGGAGGGTGAATCAGAAGAAGCAGAAGAAGGAGAAGGAGAAGGTGATGTCTGGAGGGTGAATCAGAAGAAGCAAAAGAAGGAGAAGGAGAAGGTGAAGTCAGGAGGGTGAATCAGAAGAAGCAGAAGAAGGAGAAGGAGAAGCTGAAGTTAGGAGGGTGAATCAGAAGAAGCAGAAGAAGGAGAAGGAGCAGGTGAAGTCAGGGGGGTGAAGCAGAAGAAGTAGAAGAAGGAGAAGGAGAAGGTGAAGTCAGGCCGGTGAAGCAGAAGAGGCAGAAGAAGGAGAAGGAGAAGGTGAAGTCTGGAGGGCGCAGCAGAAGAAGCAGAAGAAGGAGAAGGAGAAGGTGAAGTCTGGAGGGTGAAGCAGAAGAAGCAGAAGAAGGAGAAGGAGAAGGTGAAGTCTGGAGGGTGAATCAGAAGAAGTAGAAGAAGGAGAAGGAGAAGGTGAAGTCAGGAGAGTGAAGCAGAAGAAGCAGAAGAAGGAGAAGGAGAAGGTGAAGTATGGAGGGTGAAGCAGAAGAAGCAGAAGAAGGAGAAGGAGAAGGTGAAGTCTGGAGGGCGAAGCAGAAGAAGCAGAAGAAGGAGAAGGAGAAGGTGAAGTCTGGAGGGTGAAGCAGAAGAAGCTGAAGAAGGAGAAGGAGAAGGTGAAGTCTGGAGGGTGAATCAGAAGAAGTAGAAGAAGGAGAAGGAGAAGGTGAAGTCAGGAGGGTGAAGCAGAAGAAGCAGAAGATGGAGAAGGAGAAGGTGAAGTCTGGAGGGTGAAACAGAAGAATCAGAAGAAGGAGAAGGAGAAGGTGAAGTCTGGAGGGTGAATCAGAAGAAGCAGAAGAAAGAGAAGGAGAAGGTGAAGTCTGGAGGGTGAAGCAGAAGAAACAGAAGAAGGAGAAGGTGAAGACTGAAGGGTGAATCAGAAGAAGTAGAAGAAGGAGAAGGAGAAGGTGAAGTCTGGAGGGTGAATCAGAAGAAGTAGAAGAAGGCGAAGGAGAAGGTGAAGTCTGGAGGGTGAATCAGAAGAAGCAGAAGAAGGAGAAGGAGAAGGTGAAGTCTGGAGGGTGAATCAGAAGAAGCAGAAGAAGGAGAAGGAGAAGATGAAGTCTGGAGGGTGAATCAGAAGAAGTAGAAGAAGGAGAAGGAGAAGGTGATGTCTGGAGGGTGAATCAGAAGAAGCAGAAGAAGGAGAAGGAGAAGGTGAAGTCTGGAGGGTGAATCAGAAGAAGCAGAAGAAGGAGAAGGAGAAGGTGAAGTCTGGAGGGTGAATCAGAAGAAGCAAAAGAAGGAGAAGGAGAAGGTGAAGTCAGGAGGGTGAATCAGAAGAAGCAGAAGAAGGAGAAGGAGAAGATGAAGTTAGGAGGGTGAATCAGAAGAAGCAGAAGAAGGAGAAGGAGCAGGTGAAGTGAGGGGGGTGAAGCAGAAGAAGTAGAAGAAGGAGAAGGAGAAGGTGAAGTCAGGACGGTGAAGCAGAAGAAGCAGAAGAAGGAGAAGGAGAAGGTGAAGTCTGGAGGGCGCAGCAGAAGAAGCCGAAGAAGGAGAAGGAGAAGGTGAAGTCTGGAGGGTGAAGCAGAAGAAGCAGAAGAAGGAGAAGGAGAAGGTGAAGTCTGGAGGGTGAATCAGAAGAAGTAGAAGAAGGAGAGAGAGAAGGTGAAGTCAGGAGAGTGAAGCAGAAGAAGCAGAAGAAGGAGAAGGAGAAGGTGAAGTCTGGAGGGTGAAGCAGAAGAAGCAGAAGAAGGAGAAGGAGAAGGTGAAGTCTGGAGGGCGAAGCAGAAGAAGCAGAAGAAGGAGAAGGAGAAGTTGAAGTCTGGAGGGTGAAGCAGAAGAAGCAGAAGAAGGAGAAGGAGAAGATGAAGTCTGGAGGGTGAATCAGAAGAAGTAGAAGAAGGAGAAGGAGAAGGTGAAGTCAGAAGGGTGAAGCAGAAGAAGCAGAAGAAGGAGAAGGAGAAGGTGAAGTCTGGAGGGTGAAGCAGAAGAAGCAGAAGAAGGAGAAGGAGAAGGTGAAGTCTGGAGGGTGAAGCAGAAGAAGCAGAAGAAGGAGAAGGAGAAGGTGAAGTAAGGAGGGTGAATCAGAAGAAGTAGAAGAAGGAGAAGGAGAAGGTTAAGTCTGGAGGGTGAATCAGAAGACGTAGAAGAAGGAGAAGGAGAAGGTGAAGTCTGGAGGGTGAATCAGAAGAAGTAGAAGAAGGAGAAGGAGAATGTGAAGTCTGGAGGGTGAATCAGAAGAAGCAGAAGAAGGAGAAGGAGAAGGTGAAGTCTGGAGGGAGAAGCAGAAGAAGTAGAAGAAGGAGAAGGAGAAGTTGAAGTCTGGAGGGTGAATCAGAAGAAGTAGAAGAAGGAGAAGGAGAAGGTGAAGTCTGGAGGGTCAATCAGAAGAAGTAGAAGAAGTAGAAGGAGAAGGTGAGGTCTGGAGGGTAAATCAGAAGAAGCAGAAGAAGGAGAAGGAGAAGATGAAGTCTGGAGGGTGAATCAGAAGAAGTAGAAGAAGGAGAAGGAGAAGGTGTAGTCTGGACGGTGAATCAGAAGAAGTAGACGAAGGAGAAGGAGAAGGTGAAGTCTGCAGGGTGAATCAGTAGAAGCAGAAGAAGGAGAAGGAGAAGGTGAAGTCTGGAGGGTGGATCAGAAGAAGTAGAAGAAGGAGAAGGAGAAGGTGAAGTCTGGAGGGTGAATCAGAAGAAGAAGGAGAAGGTGAAGTCTGGAGGGTGAATCAGAAGAAGCAGAAGAAGGAGAAGGAGAAGGTGAAGTCTGGAGGGTGAATCAGAAGAAGCAGAATAAGGAGAAGGAGAAGCTGAAGTCTGGAGGGTGAATCAGAAGAAGCAGAAGAAGGAGAAGGAGAAGGTGAAGTCTGGAGGGTGAATCAGAAGAAGCAGAAGAAGGAGAAGGAGAAGGTGAAGTCTGGAGGGTGAATCAGAAGAAGCAGAAGAAGGAGAAGGAGAAGGAGGAGTCTGGAGGGTGAATCAGAAGAAGCAGAAGAAGGAGAAGGATAAGGTGAAGTCTGGAGGATGAAGCAGAAGAAGTAGAAGAAGGAGAAGGAGAAGGTGAAGTCAGGACGGTGAAGCAGAAGAAGCAGAAGAAGGAGAAGGAGAAGGTGAAGTCTGGAGGGTGAATCAGAATAAGTAGAAGAAGGAGAAGGAGAAGGTCAAGTCTGGAGGGTGAATCAGAAGAAGTAGAAGAAGGAGAAGGAGAAGTTGAAGTCTGGAGGGTGAAGCAGAAGAAGTAGAAGAAGGAGAAGGAGAAGGTGAAGTCAGGAGGGTGAATCAGAAGAAGTAGAAGAAGAAGAAGGAGAAGGTGAAGTCAGGAGGGTGAATCAGAAGAAGCAGAAGAAGGAGAAGGAGAAGGTGAAGTCTGGAGGGTGAATCAGAAGAATCAGAAGAAGGAGAAGGAGAAGGTGAAGTCTGGAGGGTGAATCAGAAGAAGCAGAAGAAAGAAAAGGAGAAGGTGAAGTCTGGAGGGTGAATCAGAAGAAGCAGAAGAAGGAGAAGAAGAAGGTGAAGTCAGGAGGGTGAATCAGAAGAAGCAGAAGAAGGAGAAGGAGAAGGTGAAGTTAGGAGGGTGAATCAGAAGAAGCAGAAGAAGGAGAAGGAGCAGGTGATGTCAGGGGGATGAAGCAGAAGAATTAGAAGAAGGAGAAGGAGAAGGTGAAGTCAGGACGGTGAAGCAGAAGAAGCAGAAGAAGGAGAAGGAGAAGGTGAAGTCTGGAGGGTGAATAAGAAGAAGTAGAAGAAGGAGAAGGAGAAGGTCAAGTCTGGAGGGTGAATCAGAAGAAGTAGAAGAAGGAGAAGGAGAAGGTGAAGTCTGGAGGGTGAAGCAGAAGAAGTAGAAGAAGGAGAAGGAGAAGGTGAAGTCAGGAGGGTGAATCAGAAGAAGTAGAAGAAGGAGAAGGAGAAGGTGAAGTCAGGAGGGTGAATCAGAAGAAGCAGAAGAAGGAGAAGGAGAAGGTGAAGTCTGGAGGGTGAATCAGAAGAAGCAGAAGAAGGAGAAGGAGAAGATGAAATCTGGAGGGTGAATCAGAAGAAGTAGAAGAAGGAGAAGGAGAAGGTGAGGTCTGGAGGGTGAATCAGAAGAAGTAGAAGAAGGAGAAGGAGAAGGTGAAGTCTGGAGGGTGAAACAGAAGAAGCAGAAGAAGGAGAAGGAGAAGGTGAAGTCTGGAGGGTGAATCAGAAGAAGTAGAAGAAGGAGAAGGAGAAGGTGAAGTCTGGAGGGTGAATCAGAAGAAGCAGAAGAAGGAGAAGGAGAAGGTGAAGTCTGGAGGGTGAATCAGAAGAAGCAGAAGAAGGAGAAGGAGAAGGTGAAGTCTGGAGGGTGAATCAGAAGAAGCAGAAGAAGGCGAAGGAGAAGTTGAAGTCTGGAGGGTGAATCAGAAGAAGCAGAATAAGGAGAAGTGAAGGTGAAGTATGGAGGATGAATCAGAAGAAGCAGAAGAAGGAGAAGAAGAAGGTGAAGTCTGGAGGGTGAATCAGAAGAATTAGAAGAAGGAGAAGGAGCAGGTGAAGTCTGGAGGGTGAAGCAGAAGAAGTAGAAGCAGGAGAAGGAGAAGGTGAAGTCAGGAGGGTGAATCAGAAGAAGTAGAAGAAGGAGAAGGAGAAGGTGAAGTCAGGAGGGTGAATCAGAAGAAGCAGAAGAAGGAGAAGGAGAAGGTGAAGTCTGGAGGGTGAATCAGAAGAAGCAGAATAAGGAGAAGGAGAAGGTGAAGTCTGGAGGGTGAATCAGAAGAAGCAGAATAAGGAGAAGGAGAAGGTGAAGTCTGGAGGGTGAATCAGAAGAAGCAGAAGAAGGAGAAGGAGAAGATGAAGTCTGGAGGGTGAATCAGAAGAAGTAGAAGAAGGAGAAGGAGAAGGTGAAGTCTGGAGGGTGAAGCAGAAAAAGTAGAAGAAGGAGAAGGAGAAGGTGAAGTCAGGAGGGTGAATCAGAAGAAGCAGAAGAAGGAGAAGGAGAAGGTGAAGTCTGGAGGGTGAATCAGAAGAATCAGAAGAAGGAGAAGGAGAAGGTGAAGTCTGGAGGGTGAAACAGAAGAAGCAGAAGAAAGAGAAGGAGAAGGTGAAGTCTGCAGGGTGAAGCAGAAGAAACAGAAGAAGGAGAAGGAGAAGGTGAAGACTGGAGGGTGAATCAGAAGAAGTGGAAGAAGGAGAAGGAGAAGGTGAAGTTTGGAGGGTGAATCAGAAGAAGTAGAAAAAGGAGAAGGAGAAGGTGAAGTCTGGAGGGTGAATCAGAAGAAGCAGAAGAAGGAGAAGGAGAAGGTGAAGTCTGGAGGGTGAATCAGAAGAAGCAGAAGAAGGAGAAGGAGAAGATGAAGTCTGGAGGGTGAATCAGAAGAAGTAGAAGAAGGAGAAGGAGAAGGTGAAGTCTGGAGGGTGAATCAGAAGAAGCAGAAGAAAGAGAAGGAGAAGGTGAAGTCTGGAGGGTGAATCAGAAGAAGTAGAAGAGGGAGAAGGAGAAGGTGAAGTCTGGAGGGTGAATCAGAAGAAGCAGAAGAAGGAGAAGGAGAAGGTGAAGTCTGGAGGGTGAATCAGAAGAAGCAGAAGAAGGAGAAGGAGAAGGTGAAGTCTGGAGGGTGAATCAGAAGAAGCAGAAGAAGGAGAAGGAGAAGTTGAATTCGGGAGGGTGAATCAGAAGAAGCAGAATAAGGAGAAGTGAAGGTGAAGTATGGAGGGTGAATCAGAAGAAGCAGAAGAAGGAGAAGGAGAAGGTGAAGTCTGGAGGGTGAATCAGAAGAAGTAGAAGAAGGAGAAGGAGAAGGTGAAGTCTGGAGGGTGAAGCAGAAGAAGTAGAAGAAGGAGAAGGAGAAGGTGAAGTCAGGAGGGTGAATCAGAAGAAGTAGAAGAAGGAGAAGGAGAAGGTGAAGTCAGGAGGGTGAATCAGAAGAAGCAGAAGAAGGAGAAGGAGAAGGTGAGGTCTGGAGGGTGAATCAGAAGAAGTAGAAGAAGGAGAAGGAGAAGGTGAAGTCTGGAGGGTGAAACAGAAGAAGCAGAAGAAGGAGAAGGAGAAGGTGAAGTCTGGAGGGTGAATCAGAAGAAGTAGAAGAAGGAGAAGGAGAAGGTGAAGTCTGGAGGGTGAATCAGAAGAAGCAGAAGAAGGAGAAGGAGAAGGTGAAGTCTGGAGGGTGAATCAGAAGAAGCAGAAGAAGGAGAAGGAGAAGGTGAAGTCTGGAGGGTGAATCAGAAGAAGCAGAAGAAGGCGAAGGAGAAGTTGAAGTCTGGAGGGTGAATCAGAAGAAGCAGAATAAGGAGAAGTGAAGGTGAAGTATGGAGGATGAATCAGAAGAAGCAGAAGAAGGAGAAGAAGAAGGTGAAGTCTGGAGGGTGAATCAGAAGAATTAGAAGAAGGAGAAGGAGAAGGTGAAGTCTGGAGGGTGAAGCAGAAGAAGTAGAAGAAGGAGAAGGAGAAGGTGAAGTCAGGAGGGTGAATCAGAAGAAGTAGAAGAAGGAGAAGGAGAAGGTGAAGTCAGGAGGGTGAATCAGAAGAAGCAGAAGAAGGAGAAGGAGAAGGTGAAGTCTGGAGGGTGAATCAGAAGAAGCAGAATAAGGAGAAGGAGAAGGTGAAGTCTGGAGGGTGAATCAGAAGAAGCAGAATAAGGAGAAGGAGAAGGTGAAGTCTGGAGGGTGAATCAGAAGAAGCAGAAGAAGGAGAAGGAGAAGATGAAGTCTGGAGGGTGAATCAGAAGAAGTAGAAGAAGGAGAAGGAGAAGGTGAAGTCTGGAGGGTGAAGCAGAAGAAGTAGAAGAAGGAGAAGGAGAAGGTGAAGTCAGGAGGGTGAATCAGAAGAAGTAGAAGAAGGAGAAGGAGAAGGTGAAGTCAGGAGGGTGAATCAGAAGAAGCAGAAGAAGGAGAAGGAGAAGATGAAGTCTGGAGGGTGAATCAGAAGAATCAGAAGAAGGAGAAGGAGAAGGTGAAGTCTGGAGGGTGAAACAGAAGAAGCAGAAGAAAGAGAAGGAGAAGGTGAAGTCTGTAGGGTGAAGCAGAAGAAACAGAAGAAGGAGAAGGAGAAGGTGAAGACTGGAGGGTGAATCAGAAGAAGTGGAAGAAGGAGAAGGAGAAGGTGAAGTTTGGAGGGTGAATCAGAAGAAGTAGAAGAAGGAGAAGGAGAAGGTGTAGTCTGGAGGGTGAATCAGAAGAAGCAGAAGAAGGAGAAGGAGAAGGTGAAGTCTGGAGGGTGAATCAGAAGAAGCAGAAGAAGGAGAAGGAGAAGATGAAGTCTGGAGGGTGAATCAGAAGAAGTAGAAGAAGGAGAAGGAGAAGGTGAAGTCTGGAGGGTGAATCAGAAGAAGCAGAAGAAAGAGAAGGAGAAGGTGAAGTCTGGAGGGTGAATCAGAAGAAGTAGAAGAGGGAGAAGGAGAAGGTGAAGTCTGGAGGGTGAATCAGAAGAAGCAGAAGAAGGAGAAGGAGAAGGTGAAGTCTGGAGGGTGAATCAGAAGAAGCAGAAGAAGGAGAAGGAGAAGGTGAAGTCTGGAGGGTGAATCAGAAGAAGCAGAAGAAGGAGAAGGAGAAGTTGAAGTCTGGAGGGTGAATCAGAAGAAGCAGAATAAGGAGAAGTGAAGGTGAAGTATGGAGGGTGAATCAGAAGAAGCAGAAGAAGGAGAAGGAGAAGGTGAAGTCTGGAGGGTGAATCAGAAGAAGTAGAAGAAGGAGAAGGAGAAGGTGAAGTCTGGAGGGTGAAGCAGAAGAAGTAGAAGAAGGAGAAGGAGAAGGTGAAGTCAGGAGGGTGAATCAGAAGAAGTAGAAGAAGGAGAAGGAGAAGGTGAAGTCAGGAGGGTGAATCAGAAGAAGCAGAAGAAGGAGAAGGAGAAGGTGAAGTCTGGAGGGTGAATCAGAAGAAGCAGAATAAGGAGAAGGAGAAGGTGAAGTCTGGAGGGTGAATCAGAAGAAGCAGAATAAGGAGAAGGAGAAGGTGAAGTCTGGAGGGTGAATCAGAAGAAGCAGAAGAAGGAGAAGGAGAAGATGAAGTCTGGAGGGTGAATCAGAAGAAGTAGAAGAAGGAGAAGGAGAAGGTGAAGTCTGGAGGGTGAAGCAGAAGAAGTAGAAGAAGGAGAAGGAGAAGGTGAAGTCAGGAGGGTGAATCAGAAGAAGTAGAAGAAGGAGAAGGTGTAGTCAGGAGGGTGAATCAGAAGAAGCAGAAGAAGGAGAAGGAGAAGGTGAAGTCTGGAGGGTGAATCAGAAGAATCAGAAGAAGGAGAAGGAGAAGGTGAAGTCTGGAGGGTGAATCAGAAGAAGCAGAAGAAAGAGAAGGAGAAGGTGAAGTCTGGAGGGTGAAGCAGAAGAAACAGAAGAAGGAGAAGGAGAAGGTGAAGACTGGAGGGTGAATCAGAAGTAGTGGAAGAAGGAGAAGGAGAAGGTGAAGTTTGGAGGGTGAATCAGAAGAAGTAGAAGAAGGAGAAGGAGAAGGTGAAGTCTGGAGGGTGAATCAGAAGAAGCAGAAGAAGGAGAAGGAGAAGGTGAAGTCTGGAGGGTGAATCAGAAGAAGCAGAAGAAGGAGAAGGAGAAGATGAAGTCTGGAGGGTGAATCAGAAGAAGTAGAAGAAGGAGAAGGAGAAGGTGAAGTCTGGAGGGTGAATCAGAAGTAGTAGAAGAAGGAGAAGGAGAAGGTGAAGTCTGGACGGTGTATCAGAAGAAACAGAAGAAGGAGAAGGAGAAGGTGAAATCTGGAGGGTGAATCAGAAGAAGTAGAAGAAGGAGAAGGAGAAGGTGTAGTCTGGAGGGTGAATCAGAAGAAGTAGACGAAGGAGAAGGAGAAGGTGAAGTCTGGAGGGTGAATCAGAAGAAGCAGAAGAAGGAGATGGAGAAGGTGAAGTCTGGAGGGTGAATCAGAAGAAGTAGAAGAAGGAGAAGGAGAAGGTGAAGTCTGGAGGGTGAATCAGAAGAAGCAGGAGAAGGAGAAGTAGAAGGTGAAGTCTGGAGGGTGAATCAGAAGAAGCAGAAGAAGGAGAAGGAGAAGGTGAAGTCTGGAGGGTGAATCAGAAGAAGAAGAAGAAGGAGAAGGAGAAGGTGAAGTCTGGAGGGAGAATCAGAAGAAGTAGAAGAAGGAGAAGGAGAAGGTGAAGTCTGGAGGTTGAATCAGAAGAATTAGAAGAAGGAGAAGGAGAAGGTGAAGTCTGGAGGGTGAAGCAGAAGAAGTAGAAGAAGGAGAAGGAGAAGGTGAAGTCAGGAGGGTGAATCAGAAGAAGTAGAAGAAGGAGAAGGAGAAGGTGAAGTCAGGAGGGTGAATCAGAAGAAGCAGAAGAAGGAGAAGGAGAAGGTGAAGTCTGGAGGGTGAATCAGAAGAATCAGAAGAAGTAGAAGGAGAAGGTGAAGTCTGGAGGGTGAATCAGAAGAAGCAGAAGAAAGAGAAGGAGATGGTGAAGTCTGGAGGTTGAATCAGAAGAAGTAGAAGAAGGAGAAGGAGAAGGTGAAGTCTGGAGGGTGAATCAGAAGAAGCAGAGGAAGGAGAAGGAGAAGGTGAAGTCTGGAGGGTGAATCAGAAGAAGCAGAAGAAGTAGAAGGAGAAGGTGAAGTCTGGAGGGTGAATCAGAAGAAGCAGAAGAAGGAGAAGGAGAAGGTGAAGTCTGGAGGGTGAATGAGAAGAAGCAGAATAAGGAGAAGGAGAAGGTGAAGTCTGGAGGGTGAATCAGAAGAAGCAGAAGAAGGAGAAGGAGAAGGTGAAGTCTGGAGGGTGAATCAGAAGAAGTAGAAGAAGGAGAAGGAGAAGGTGAAGTCTGGAGGGTGAAGCAGAAGAAGGAGAAGGAGAAGGTGAAGTCAGGAGGGTGAATCAGAAGAAGTAGAAGAAGGAGAAGGAGAAGGTGAAATCAGGAGGGTGAATCATAAGAAGCAGAAGAAGGAGAAGGAGAAGGTGAAGTCTGTAGGGTGAATCAGAAGAATCAGAAGAAGGAGAAGGAGAAGGTGAAGTCTGGAGGGTGAATCAGAAGAAGCAGAAGAAAGAGAAGGAGAAGGTGAAGTCTGGAGGGTGAAGCAGAAGAAACAGAAGAAGGAGAAGGAGAAGGTGAAGACTGGAGGGTGAATCAGAAGAAGTAGAAGAAGGAGAAGGAGAAGGTGAAGTCTGGAGGGTGAATCAGAAGAAGTAGAAGAAGGAGAAGGAGAAGGTGAAGTCTGGAGGGTGAATCAGAAGAAGCAGAAGAAGGAGAAGGAGAAGGTGAAGTCTGGAGGGTGAATCAGAAGAAGCAGAAGAAGGAGAAGGAGAAGATGAAGTCTGGAGGGTGAATCAGAAGAAGTAGAAGAAGGAGAAGGAGAAGGTGAGGTCTGGAGGGTGAATCAGAAGAAGCAGAAGAAGGAGAAGGAGAAGGTGAAGTCTGGAGGGTGAATCAGAAGAAGCAGAAGAAGGAGAAGGAGAAGGTGAAGTCTGGAGGGTGAATCAGAAGAAACAGAAGAAGGAGAAGGAGAAGGTGAAGTCTGGAGGGTGAATCAGAAGAAGTAGAAGAAGGAGAAGGAGAAGGTGTAGTCTGGAGGGTGAATCAGAAGAAGCAGAAGAAGGAGAAGGAGAAGGTGAAGTCTGGAGGGTGAATCAGAAGAAGCAGAAGAAGGAGAAGGAGAAGGTGAAGTCTGGAGGGTGAATCAGAAGAAGCAGAAGAAGGAGAAGGAGAAGGTGAGGTCTGGAGGGTGAATCAGAAGAAGCAGAAGAAGGAGAAGGAGAAGGTGAAGTCTGGAGGGTGAATCAGAAGAAGCAGAAGAAGGAGAAGGAGAAGGTGAAGTCTGGAGGGTGAATCAGAAGAAACAAAAGAAGGAGAAGGAGAAGGTGAAGTCTGGAGGGTGAATCAGAAGAAGTAGAAGAAGGAGAAGGAGAAGGTCTAGTCTGGAGGGTGAATCAGAAGAAGCAGAAGAAGGAGAAGGAGAAGGTGAAGTCTGGAGGGTGAATCAGAAGAAGCAGAAGAAGGAGAAGGAGAAGGTGAAGTCTGGAGGGTGAATCAGAAGAAGCAGAAGAAGGAGAAGGAGAAGGTGAAGTCAGGAGGGTGAATCAGAAGAAGCAGAAGAAGGAGAAGGAGAAGGTGAAGTTAGGAGGGTGAATCAGAAGAAGCAGAAGAAGGAGAAGGAGCATGTGATGTCAGGGGGATGAAGCAGAATAAGTAGAAGAAGGAGAAGGAGAAGGTGAAGTCAGGACGGTGAAGCAGAAGAAGCAGAAGAAGGAGAAGGAGAAGGTGAAGTCTGGAGGGTGAATCAGAAGAAGTAGAAGAAGGAAAAGGAGAAGGTCAAGTCTGGAGGGTGAATCAGAAGAAGTAGAAGAAGGAGAAGGAGAAGGTGAAGTCTGGAGGGTGAAGCAGAAGAAGTAGAAGAAGGAGAAGGAGAAGGTGAAGTCAGGATGGTGAATCAGAAGAAGTAGAAGAAGGAGAAGGAGAAGGTGAAGTCAGGAGGGTGAATCAGAAGAAGCAGAAGAAGGAGAAGGAGAAGGTGAAGTCTGGAGGGTGCATCAGAAGAATCAGAAGAAGGAGAAGGAGAAGGTGAAGTCTGGAGGGTGAATCAGAAGAAGCAGAAGAAAGAGAAGGAGAAGGTGAAGTCTGGAGGGTGAATCAGAAGAAGGAGAAGAAGGAGAAGGAGAAGGTGAAGTCTGGAGGGTGAATCAGAAGAAGCAGAAGAAGGAGAAGGAGAAGGTGAAGTCTGGAGGGTGAATCAGAAGAAGCAGAAGAAGGAGAAGGAGAAGGTGAAGTCTGCAGGGTGAATCAGAAGAAGCAGAAGAAGGAGAAGGAGAAGGTGAAGTCTGGAGGGTGAATCAGAAGAAACAGAAGAAGGAGAAGGAGAAGGTGAAGTCTGGAGGGTGAATCAGAAGAAGTAGAAGAAGGAGAAGGAGAAGGTGTAGTCTGGAGGGTGAATCAGAAGAAGCAGAAGAAGGAGAAGGAGAAGGTGAAGTCTGGAGGGTGAATCAGAAGAAGCAGAAGAAGGAGAAGGAGAAGGTGAAGTCTGGAGGGTGAATCAGAAGAAGCAGAAGAAGGAGAAGGAGAAGGTGAAGTCAGGAGGGTGAATCAGAAGAAGCAGAAGAAGGAGAAGGAGAAGGTGAAGTTAGGAGGGTGAATCAGAAGAAGCAGAAGAAGAAGAAGGAGCAGGTGATGTCAGGGGGATGAAGCAGAATAAGTAGAAGAAGGAGAAGGAGAAGGTGAAGTCAGGACGGTGAAGCAGAAGAAGCAGAAGAAGGAGAAGGAGAAGGTGAAGTCTGGAGGGTGAATCAGAAGAAGTAGAAGAAGGGAAAGGAGAAGGTCAAGTCTGGAGGGTGAATCAGAAGAAGTAGAAGAAGGAGAAGGAGAAGGTGAAGTCTGGAGGGTGAAGCAGAAGAAGTAGAAGAAGGAGAAGGAGAAGGTGAAGTCAGGATGGTGAAGCAGAAGAAGTAGAAGAAGGAGAAGGTGAAGTCAGGAGGGTGAATCAGAAGAAGCAGAAGAAGGAGAAGGAGAAGGTGAAGTCTGGAGGGTGAATCAGAAGAATCAGAAGAAGGAGAAGGAGAAGGTGACGTCTGGAGGGTGAATCAGAAGAAGCAGAAGAAAGAGAAGGAGAAGGTGAAGTCTGGAGGGTGAATCAGAAGAAGTAGAAGAAGGAGAAGGAGAAGGTGAAGTCTGGAGGGTGAATCAGAAGAAGCAGAAGAAGGAGAAGGAGAAGGTGAAGTCTGGAGGGTGAATCAGAAGAAGCAGAAGAAGGAGAAGGAGAAGGTGAAGTCTGCAGGGTGAATCAGAAGAAGCAGAAGAAGGAGAAGGAGAAGGTGAAGTCTGGAGGGTGAATCAGATGAAGCAGAATAAGGAGAAGGAGAAGGTGAAGTCTGGAGGGTGAATCAGAAGAAGCAGAAGAAGGAGAAGGAGAAGGTGAAGTCTGGAGGGTGAATCAGAAGAAGCAGAGGAAGGAGAAGGAGAAGGTGAAGTCTGGAGGGTGAATCAGAAGAAGCAGAAGAAGTAGAAGGAGAAGGTGAAGTCTGGAGGGAGAATCAGAAGAAGCAGAAGAAGGAGAAGAAGAAGGTGAAGTCTGGAGGGTGAATGAGAAGAAGCAGAATAAGGAGAAGGAGAAGGTGAAGTCTGGAGGGTGAATCAGAAGAAGCAGAAGAAGGAGAAGGAGAAGGTGAAGTCTGGAGGGTGAATCAGAAGAAGTAGAAGAAGGAGAAGGAGAAGGTGAAGTCTGGAGGGTGAAGCAGAAGAAGGAGTAGGAGAAGGTGAAGTCAGAAGGGTGAATCAGAAGAAGTAGAAGAAGGAGAAGGAGAAGGTGAAATCAGGAGGGTGAATCAGAAGAAGCAGAAGAAGGAGAAGGAGAAGGTGAAGTCTGTAGGGTGAATCAGAAGAATCAGAAGAAGGAGAAGGAGAAGGTGAAGTCTGGAGGGTGAATCAGAAGAAGCAGAAGAAAGAGAAGGAGAAGGTGAAGTCTGGAGGGTGAAGCAGAAGAAACAGAAGAAGGAGAAGGAGAAGGTGAAGACTGGAGGGTGAATCAGAAGAAGTAGAAGAAGGAGAAGGAGAAGGTGAAGTCTGGAGGGTGAATCAGAAGAAGTAGAAGAAGGAGAAGGAGAAGGTGAAGTCTGGAGGGTGAATCAGAAGAAGCAGAACAAGGAGAAGGAGAAGGTGAAGTCTGGAGGGTGAATCAGAAGAAGCAGAAGAAGGAGAAGGAGAAGATGAAGTCTGGAGGGTGAATCAGAAGAAGTAGAAGAAGGAGAAGGAGAAGGTGAGGTCTGGAGGGTGAATCAGAAGAAGCAGAAGAAGGAGAAGGAGAAGGTGAAGTCTGGAGGGTTAATCAGAAGAAGCAGAAGAAGGAGAAGGAGAAGGTGAAGTCTGGAGGGTGAATCAGAAGAAACAGAAGAAGGAGAAGGAGAAGGTGAAGTCTGGAGGGTGAATCAGAAGAAGTAGAAGAAGGAGAAGGAGAAGGTGTAGTCTGGAAGGTGAATCAGAAGAAGCAGAAGAAGGAGAAGGAGAAGGTGAAGTCTGGAGGGTGAATCAGAAGAAGCAGAAGAAGGAGAAGGAGAAGGTGAAGTCTGGAGGGTGAATCAGAAGAAACAAAAGAAGGAGAAGGAGAAGGTGAAGTCTGGAGGGTGAATCAGAAGAAGTAGAAGAAGGAGAAGGAGAAGGTGTAGTCTGGAGGGTGAATCAGAAGAAGCAGAAGAAGGAGAAGGAGAAGGTGAAGTCTGGAGGGTGAATCAGAAGAAGCAGAAGAAGGAGAAGGAGAAGGTGAAGTCTGGAGGTGAATCAGAAGAAGCAGAAGAAGGAGAAGGAGAAGGTGAAGTCAGGAGGGTGAATCAGAAGAAGCAGAAGAAGGAGAAGGAGAAGGTGAAGTTAGGAGGGTGAATCAGAAGAAGCAGAAGAAGGAGAAGGAGCAGGTGATGTCAGGGGGATGAAGCAGAATAAGTAGAAGAAGGAGAAGGAGAAGGTGAAGTCAGGACGGTGAAGCAGAAGAAGCAGAAGAAGGAGAAGGAGAAGGTGAAGTCTGGAGGGTGAATCAGAAGAAGTAGAAGAAGGAAAAGGAGAAGGTCAAGTCTGGAGGGTGAATCAGAAGAAGTAGAAGAAGGAGAAGGAGAAGGTGAAGTCTGGAGGGTGAAGCAGAAGAAGTAGAAGAAGGAGAAGGAGAAGGTGAAGTCAGGATGGTGAATCAGAAGAAGTAGAAGAAGGAGAAGGAGAAGGTGAAGTCAGGAGGGTGAATCAGAAGAAGCAGAAGAAGGAGAAGGAGAAGGTGAAGTCTGGAGGGTGAATCAGAAGAATCAGAAGAAGGAGAAGGAGAAGGTGAAGTCTGGAGGGTGAATCAGAAGAAGCAGAAGAAAGAGAAGGAGAAGGTGAAGTCTGGAGGGTGAATCAGAAGAAGTAGAAGAAGGAGAAGGAGAAGGTGAAGTCTGGAGGGTGAATCAGAAGAAGCAGAAGAAGGAGAAGGAGAAGGTGAAGTCTGGAGGGTGAATCAGAAGAAGCAGAAGAAGGAGAAGGAGAAGGTGAAGTCTGCAGGGTGAATCAGAAGAAGCAGAAGAAGGAGAAGGAGAAGGTGAAGTCTGGAGGGTGAATCAGAAGAAACAGAAGAAGGAGAAGGAGAAGGTGAAGTCTGGAGGGTGAATCAGAAGAAGTAGAAGAAGGAGAAGGATAAGGTGTAGTCTGGAGGGTGAATCAGAAGAAGCAGAAGAAGGAGAAGGAGAAGGTGAAGTCTGGAGGGTGAATCAGAAGAAGCAGAAGAAGGAGAAGGAGAAGGTGAAGTCTGGAGGGTGAATCAGAAGAAGCAGAAGAAGGAGAAGGAGAAGGTGAAGTTAGGAGGGTGAATCAGAAGAAGCAGAAGAAGGAGAAGGAGCAGGTGATGTCAGGGGGATGAAGCAGAATAAGTAGAAGAAGGAGAAGGAGAAGGTGAAGTCAGGACGGTGAAGCAGAAGAAGCAGAAGAAGGAGAAGGAGAAGGTGAAGTCTGGATAGTGAATCAGAAGAAGTAGAAGAAGGAAAAGGAGAAGGTCAAGTCTGGAGGGTGAATCAGAAGAAGTAGAAGAAGGAGAAGGAGAAGGTGAAGTCTGGAGGGTGAAGCAGAAGAAGTAGAAGAAGGAGAAGGAGAAGGTGAAGTCAGGATGGTGAATCAGAAGAAGTAGAAGAAGGAGAAGGAGAAGGTGAAGTCAGGAGGGTGAATCAGAAGAAGCAGAAGAAGGAGAAGGAGAAGGTGAAGTCTGGAGGATGAATCAGAAGAATCAGAAGAAGGAGAAGGAGAAGGTGAAGTCTGGAGGGTGAATCAGAAGAAGCAGAAGAAAGAGAAGGAGAAGGTGAAGTCTGGAGGGTGAATCAGAAGAAGTAGAAGAAGGAGAAGGAGAAGGTGAAGTCTGGAGGGTGAATCAGAAGAAGCAGAAGAAGGAGAAGGAGAAGGTGAAGTCTGGAGGGTGAATCAGAAGAAGCAGAAGAAGGAGAAGGAGAAGGTGAAGTCTGCAGGGTGAATCAGAAGAAGCAGAAGAAGGAGAAGGAGAAGGTGAAGTCTGGAGGGTGAATCAGAAGAAGCAGAATAAGGAGAAGGAGAAGGTGAAGTCTGGAGGGTGAATCAGAAGAAGCAGAAGAAGGAGAAGGAGAAGGTGAAGTCTGGAGGGTGAATCAGAAGAAGCAGAGGAAGGAGAAGGAGAAGGTGAAGTCTGGAGGATGAATCAGAAGAAGCAGAAGAAGTAGAAGGAGAAGATGAAGTCTGGAGGGTGAATCAGAAGAAGCAGAAGAAGGAGAAGGAGAAGGTGAAGTCTGGAGGGTGAATGAGAAGAAGCAGAATAAGGAGAAGGAGAAGGTGAAGTCTGGAGGGTGAATCAGAAGAAGCAGAAGAAGGAGAAGGAGAAGGTGAAGTCTGGAGGGTGAATCAGAAGAAGTAGAAGAAGGAGAAGGAGAAGGTGAAGTCTGGAGGGTGAAGCAGAAGAAGGAGAAGGAGAAGGTGAAGTCAGGAGGGTGAATCAGAAGAAGTAGAAGAAGGAGAAGGAGAAGGTGAAATCAGGAGGGTGAATCAGAAGAAGCAGAAGAAGGAGAAGGAGAAGGTGAAGTCTGTAGGGTGAATCAGAAGAATCAGAAGAAGGAGAAGGAGAAGGTGAAGTCTGGAGGGTGAATCGGAAGAAGCAGAAGAAAGAGAAGGAGAAGGTGAAGTCTGGAGGGTGAAGCAGAAGAAACAGAAGAAGGAGAAGGAGAAGGTGAAGACTGGAGGGTGAATCAGAAGAAGTAGAAGAAGGAGAAGGAGAAGGTGAAGTCTGGAGGGTGAATCAGAAGAAGTAGAAGAAGGAGAAGGAGAAGGTGAAGTCTGGAGGGTGAATCAGAAGAAGCAGAAGAAGGAGAAGGAGAAGGTGAAGTCTGGAGGGTGAATCAGAAGAAGCAGAAGAAGGAGAAGGAGAAGATGAAGTCTGGAGGGTGAATCAGAAGAAGTAGAAGAAGGAGAAGGAGAAGGTGAGGTCTGGAGGGTGAATCAGAAGAAGCAGAAGAAGGAGAAGGAGAAGGTGAAGTCTGGAGGGTGAATCAGAAGAAGCAGAAGAAGGAGAAGGAGAAGGTGAAGTCTGGAGGGTGAATCAGAAGAAACAGAAGAAGGAGAAGGAGAAGGTGAAGTCTGGAGGGTGAATCAGAAGAAGTAGAAGAAGGAGAAGGAGAAGGTGTAGTCTGGAAGGTGAATCAGAAGAAGCAGAAGAAGGAGAAGGAGAAGGTGAAGTCTGGAGGGTGAATCAGAAGAAGCAGAAGAAGGAGAAGGAGAAGGTGAAGTCTGGAGGGTGAATCAGAAGAAGCAGAAGAAGGAGAAGGAGAAGGTGAAGTCAGGAGGGTGAATCAGAAGAAGCAGAAGAAGGAGAAGGAGAAGGTGAAGTTAGGAGGGTGAATCAGAAGAAGCAGAAGAAGGAGAAGGAGCAGGTGATGTCAGGGGGATGAAGCAGAATAAGTAGAAGAAGGAGAAGGAGAAGATGAAGTCTGGAGGGTGAATCAGAAGAAGTAGAAGAAGGAGAAGGAGAAGGTGAGGTTTGGAGGGTGTATCAGAAGAAGCAGAAGAAGGAGAAGGAGAAGATGAAGTCTGGAGGGTGAATCAGAAGAAGTAGAAGAAGGAGAAGGAGAAGGTGATGTCTGGAGGGTGAATCAGAAGAAGCAGAAGAAGGAGAAGGAGAAGGTGAAGTCTGGAGGGTGAATCAGAAGAAGCAGAAGAAGGAGAAGGAGAAGGTGAAGTCTGGAGGGTGAATCAGAAGAAGCAGAAGAAGGAGAAGGAGAAGGTGAAGTCTGCAGGGTGAATCAGAAGAAGCAGAAGAAGGAGAAGGAGAAGGTGAAGTCTGGAGGGTGAATCAGAAGAAGCAGAATAAGGAGAAGGAGAAGGTGAAGTCTGGAGGGTGAATCAGAAGAAGCAGAAGAAGGAGAAGGAGAAGGTGAAGTCTGGAGGGTGAATCAGAAGAAGCAGAGGAAGGAGAAGGAGAAGGTGAAGTCTGGAGGATGAATCAGAAGAAGCAGAAGAAGTAGAAGGAGAAGGTGAAGTCTGGAGGGTGAATCAGAAGAAGCAGAAGAAGGAGAAGGAGAAGGTGAAGTCTGGAGGGTGAATGAGAAGAAGCAGAATAAGGAGAAGGAGAAGGTGAAGTCTGGAGGGTGAATCAGAAGAAGCAGAAGAAGGAGAAATGGAAGGTGAAGTCTGGAGGGTGAATCAGAAGAAGTAGAAGAAGGAGAAGGAGAAGGTGAAGTCTGGAGGGTGAAGCAGAAGAAGGAGAAGGAGAAGGTGAAGTCAGGAGGGTGAATCAGAAGAAGTAGAAGAAGGAGAAGGAGAAGGTGAAATCAGGAGGGTGAATCAGAAGAAGCAGAAGAAGGAGAAGGAGAAGGTGAAGTCTGTAGGGTGAATCAGAAGAATCAGAAGAAGGAGAAGGAGAAGGTGAAGTCTGGAGGGTGAATCGGAAGAAGCAGAAGAAAGAGAAGGAGAAGGTGAAGTCTGGAGGGTGAAGCAGAAGAAACAGAAGAAGGAGAAGGAGAAGGTGAAGACTGGAGGGTGAATCAGAAGAAGTAAAAGAAGGAGAAGGAGAAGGTGAAGTCTGGAGGGTGAATCAGAAGAAGTAGAAGAAGGAGAAGGAGAAGGTGAAGTCTGGAGGGTGAATCAGAAGAAGCAGAAGAAGGAGAAGGAGAAGGTGAAGTCTGGAGGGTGAATCAGAAGAAGCAGAAGAAGGAGAAGGAGAAGATGAAGTCTGGAGGGTGAATCAGAAGAAGTAGAAGAAGGAGAAGGAGAAGGTGAGGTCTGGAGGGTGAATCAGAAGAAGCAGAAGAAGGAGAAGGAGAAGGTGAAGTCTGGAGGGTGAATCAGAAGAAGCAGAAGAAGGAGAAGGAGAAGGTGAAGTCTGGAGGGTGAATCAGAAGAAACAGAAGAAGGAGAAGGAGAAGGTGAAGTCTGGAGGGTGAATCAGAAGAAGTAGAAGAAGGAGAAGGAGAAGGTGTAGTCTGGAAGGTGAATCAGAAGAAGCAGAAGAAGGAGAAGGAGAAGGTGAAGTCTGGAGGGTGAATCAGAAGAAGCAGAAGAAGGAGAAGGAGAAGGTGAAGTCTGGAGGGTGAATCAGAAGAAGCAGAAGAAGGAGAAGGAGAAGGTGAAGTCAGGAGGGTGAATCAGAAGAAGCAGAAGAAGGAGAAGGAGAAGGTGAAGTTAGGAGGGTGAATCAGAAGAAGCAGAAGAAGGAGAAGGAGCAGGTGATGTCAGGGGGATGAAGCAGAATAAGTAGAAGAAGGAGAAGGAGAAGATGAAGTCTGGAGGGTGAATCAGAAGAAGTAGAAGAAGGAGAAGGAGAAGGTGAGGTTTGGAGGGTGTATCAGAAGAAGCAGAAGAAGGAGAAGGAGAAGATGAAGTCTGGAGGGTGAATCAGAAGAAGTAGAAGAAGGAGAAGGAGAAGGTGAGGTCTGGAGGGTGAATCAGAAGAAGCAGAAGAAGGAGAAGGAGAAGGTGAAGTCTGGAGGGTGAATCAGAAGAAGCAGAAGAAGGAGAAGGAGAAGGTGAAGTCTGGAGGGCGAATCAGAAGAAACAGAAGAAGGAGAAGGAGAAGGTGAAGTCTGGAGGGTGAATCAGAAGAAGTAGAAGAAGGAGATGGAGAAGGTGTAGTCTGGAGGGTGAATCAGAAGAAGCAGAAGAAGGAGAAGGAGAAGGTGATGTCAGGGGGATGAAGCAGAATAAGTAGAAGAAGGAGAAGGAGAAGGTGAAGTCAGGACGGTGAAGCAGAAGAAGCAGAAGAAGGAGAAGGAGAAGGTGAAGTCTGGAGGGTGAATCAGAAGAAGTAGAAGAAGGAAAAGGAGAAGGTCAAGTCTGGAGGGTGAATCAGAAGAAGTAGAAGAAGGAGAAGGAGAAGGTGAAGTCTGGAGGGTGAAGCAGAAGAAGTAGAAGAAGGAGAAGGAGAAGGTGAAGTCAGGATGGTGAATCAGAAGAAGTAGAAGAAGGAGAAGGAGAAGGTGAAGTCAGGAGGGTGAATCAGAAGAAGCAGAAGAAGGAGAAGGAGAAGGTGAAGTCTGGAGGGTGAATCAGAAGAAGCAGAAGAAGGAGAAGGAGAAGGTGAAGTCTGGAGGGTGAATCAGAAGAAGCAGAATAAGAAGGAGAAGGTGAAGTCTGGAGGGTGAATCAGAAGAAGCAGAAGAAGGAGAAGGAGAAGGTGAAGTCTGGAGGGTGAATCAGAAGAAGCAGAAGAAGGAGAAGGCGAAGATGAAGTCTGGAGGGTGAATCAGAAGAAGTAGAAGAAGGAGAAGGAGAAGGTGAGGTCTGGAGGGTGAATCAGAAGAAGCAGAACAAGGAGAAGGAGAAGGTGAAGTCTGGAGGGTGAATCAGAAGAAGCAGAAGAAGGAGAAGGAGAAGGTGAAGTCTGGAGGGTGAATCAGAAGAAGCAGAAGAAGGAGAAGGAGAAGGTGAAGTCTGGAGGGTGAATCAGAAGAAGCAGAAGAAGGAGAAGGAGAAGGTGAAGTCAGGAGGGTGAATCAGAAGAAGCAGAAGAAGGAGAAGGAGAAGGTGAAGTTAGGAGGGTGAATCAGAAGAAGCAGAAGAAGGAGAAGGAGCATGTGATGTCACGGGGATGAAGCAGAATAAGTAGAAGAAGGAGAAGGAGAAGGTGAAGTCAGGACGGTGAAGCAGAAGAAGCAGAAGAAGGAGAAGGAGAAGGTGAAGTCTGGAGGGTGAATCAGAAGAAGTAGAAGAAGGAAAAGGAGAAGGTCAAGTCTGGAGGGTGAATCAGAAGAAGTAGAAGAAGGAGAAGGAGAAGGTGAAGTCTGGAGGGTGAAGCAGAAGAAGTAGAAGAAGGAGAAGGAGAAGGTGAAGTCAGGATGGTGAATCAGAAGAAGTAGAAGAAGGAGAAGGAGAAGGTGAAGTCAGGAGGGTGAATCAGAAGAAGCAGAAGAAGGAGAAGGAGAAGGTGAAGTCTGGAGGGTGAATCAGAAGAATCAGAAGAAGGAGAAGGAGAAGGTGAAGTCTGGAGGGTGAATCAGAAGAAGCAGAAGAAGGAGAAGGAGAAAGTGAAGTCTGGAGGGTGAATCAGAAGAAGCAGAAGAAGGAGAAGGAGAAGGTGAAGTCTGCAGGGTGAATCAGAAGAAGCAGAAGAAGGAGAAGGAGAAGGTGAAGTCTGGAGGGTGAATCAGAAGAAACAGAAGAAGGAGAAGGAGAAGGTGAAGTCTGGAGGGTGAATCAGAAGAAGTAGAAGAAGGAGAAGGAGAAGGTGTAGTCTGGAGGGTGAATCAGAAGAAGCAGAAGAAGGAGAAGGAGAAGGTGAAGTCTGGAGGGTGAATCAGAAGAAGCAGAAGAAGGAGAAGGAGAAGGTGAAGTCTGGAGGGTGAATCAGAAGAAGCAGAAGAAGGAGAAGGAGAAGGTGAAGTCAGGAGGGTGAATCAGAAGAAGCAGAAGAAGGAGAAGGAGAAGGTGAAGTCTGGAGGGTGAATCAGAAGAAGCAGAAGAAGGAGAAGGAGAAGGTGAAGTCTGGAGGGTGAATCAGAAGAAGTAGAAGAAGGAGAAGGAGAAGGTGAAGTCTGGAGGGTGAAGCAGAAGAAGTAGAAGAAGGAGAAGGAGAAGGTGAAGTCAGGTGGGTGAATCAGAAGAAGTAGAAGAAGGAGAAGGAGAAGGTGAAGTCAGGAGGGTGAATCAGAAGAAGCAGAAGAAGGAGAAGGAGAAGGTGAAGTCTGGAGGGTGAATCAGAAGAATCAGAAGAAGGAGAAGGAGAAGGTGAAGTCTGGAGGGTGAATCAGAAGAAGCAGAAGAAAGAGAAGGAGAAGGTGAAGTCTGGAGGGTGAAGCAGAAGAAACAGAAGAAGGAGAAGGAGAAGGTGAAGACTGGAAGGTGAATCAGAAGAAGTAGAAGAAGGAGAAGGAGAAGGTGAAGTCTGGAGGGCGAATCAGAAGAAGTAGAAGAAGGAGAAGGAGAAGGTAAAGTCTGGAGGGTGAATCAGAAGAAGCAGAAGAAGGAGAAGGAGAAGGTGAAGTCTGGAGAGTGAATCAGAAGAAGCAGAAGAAGGAGAAGGAGAAGATGAAGTCTGGAGGTTGAATCAGAAGATGTAGAAGAAGGAGAAGGAGAAGGTGAAGTCTGGAGGGTGAATCAGAAGTAGTAGAAGAAGGAGAAGGAGAAGGTGAAGTCTGGAGGGTGAATCAGAAGAAACAGAAGAAGGAGAAGGAGAAGGTGAAGTCTGGAGGGTGAATCAGAAGAAGTAGAAGAAGGAGAAGGAGAAGGTGTAGTCTGGAGGGTGAATCAGAAGAAGTAGACGAAGGAGAAGGAGAAGGTGAAGTCTGGAGGGTGAATCAGAAGAAGCAGAAGAAGGAGATGGAGAAGGTGAAGTCTGGAGGGTGAATCAGAAGAAGTAGAAGAAGGAGAAGGAGAAGGTGAAGTCTGGAGGGTGAATCAGAAGAAGCAGAAGAAGGAGAAGGAGAAGGTGAAGTCTGGAGGGTGAATCAGAAGAAGCAGAAGAAGGAGAAGGAGAAGGTGAAGTCTGGAGGGTGATTCAGAAGAAGCAGAATAAGGAGAAGGAGAAGGTGAAGTCTGGAGGGTGAATCAGAAGAAGCAGAAGAAGGAGAAGGAGAAGGTCAAGTCTGGAGGGTGAATCAGAAGAAGTAGAAGAAGGAGAAGGAGAAGGTGAAGTCTGGAGGGTGAATCAGAAGAATTAGAAGAAGGAGAAGGAGAAGGTGAAGTCTGGAGGGTGAATCAGAAGAAGTAGAAGAAGGAGAAGGAGAAGCTGAAGTCTGGAGGGTGAAGCAGAAGAAGTAGAAGAAGGAGAAGGAGAAGGTGAAGTCAGGAGGGTGAATCAGAAGATGTAGAAGAAGGAGAAGGAGAAGGTGAAGTCAGGAGGGTGAATCAGAAGAAGCATAAGAAGGAGAAGGAGAAGGTGAAGTCTGGAGGGTGAATCAGAAGAATCAGAAGAAGGAGAAGGAGAAGGTGAAGTCTGGAGGGTGAATCAGAAGAAGCAGAAGAAAGAGAAGGAGAAGGTGAAGTCTGGAGGGTGAATCAGAAGAAGTAGAAGAAGGAGAAGGAGAAGGTGAAGTCTGGAGGGTGAATCAGAAGAAGCAGAAGAAGGAGAAGGAGAAGGTGAAGTCTGGAGGGTGAATCAGAAGAAGTAGACGAAGGAGAAGGAGAAGGTGAAGTCTGGAGGGTGAATCAGAAGAAGTAGACGAAGGAGAAGGAGAAGGTGAAGTCTGGAGGGTGAATCAGAAGAAGCAGAAGAAGGAGATGGAGAAGGTGAAGTCTGGAGGGTGAATCAGAAGAAGTAGAAGAAGGAGAAGGAGAAGGTGAAGTCTGGAGGGTGAATCAGAAGAAGCAGAAGAAGGAGAAGGAGAAGGTGAAGTCTGGAGGGTGAATCAGAAGAAGCAGAAGAAGGAGAAGGAGAAGGTGAAGTCTGGAGGGTGATTCAGAAGAAGCAGAATAAGGAGAAGGAGAAGGTGAAGTCTGGAGGGTGAAACAGAAGAAGCAGAAGAAGGAGAAGGAGAAGGTGAAGTCTGGAGGGTGAATCAGAAGAAGTAGAAGAAGGAGAAGGAGAAGGTGAAGTCTGGAGGGTGAATCAGAAGAAGTAGAAGAAGGAGAAGGAGAAGGTGAAGTCTGGAGGGTGAATCAGAAGAAGTAGAAGAAGGAGAAGGAGAAGGTGAAGTCTGGAGGGTGAAGCAGAAGAAGTAGAAGAAGGAGAAGGAGAAGGTGAAGTCAGGAGGGTGAATCAGAAGATGTAGAAGAAGGAGAAGGAGAAGATGAAGTCAGGAGGGTGAATCAGAAGAAGCAGAAGAAGGAGAAGGAGAAGGTGAAGTCTGGAGGGTGAATCAGAAGAAGTAGAAGAAGGAGAAGGAGAAGGTGAAGTCTGGAGGGTGAATCAGAAGAAGCAGAAGAAGGAGAAGGAGAAGGTGAAGTCTGGAGGGTGAATCAGAAGAAGCAGAAGAAGGAGAAGGAGAAGGTGAAGTCTGGACGGTGAATCAGAAGAAGCAGAATAAGGAGAAGGAGAAGGTGAAGTCTGGAGGGTGAATCAGAAGAAGCAGAAGAAGGAGAAGGAGAAGGTGAAGTCTGGAGGGTGAATCAGAAGAAGTAGAAGAAGGAGAAGGAGAAGGTGTAGTCTGGAGGGTGAAGCAGAAGAAGTAGAAGAAGGAGAAGGAGAAGGTGAAGTCTGGAGGGTGAATCAGAAGAAGCAGAAGAAGGAGAAGGAGAAGGTGAAGTCTGGAGGGTGAATCAGAAGAAGTAGAAGAAGGAGAAGGAGAAGGTGAAGTCTGGAGGGTGAATCAGAAGAAGCAGAAGAAGGAGAAGGAGAAGGTGAAGTCTGGAGGGTGAATCAGAAGAAGCAGAAGAAGGAGAAGGAGAAGGTGAAGTCTGCAGGGTGAATCAGAAGAAGCAGAAGAAGGAGAAGGTGAAGGTGAAGTCTGGAGGGTGAATCAGAAGAAGCAGAAGAAGGAGAAGGAGAAGGTGAAGTCTGAAGGGTGAATCAGAAGAAGCAGAAGAAGGAGAAGGAGAAGGTGAAGTCTGGAGGGTGAATCAGAAGAAGCAGAAGAAGGAGAAGGAGAAGATGAAATCTGGAGGGTGAATCAGAAGAAGCAGAAGAAAGAGAAGGAGAAGGTGAAGTCTGGAGGGTGAATCAGAAGAAGTAGAAGAAGGAGAAGGAGAAGGTGAAGTCTGGAGGGTGAATCAGAAGAAGCAGAAGAAGGAGAAGGAGAAGGTGAAGTCTGGAGGGTGAATCAGAAGAAGCAGAAGAAGGAGAAGGAGAAGGTGAAGTCTGGAGGGTGAATCAGAAGAAGCAGAAGAAGGAGAAGGAGAAGTTGAAGTCTGGAGGGTGAATCAGAAGAAGCAGAATAAGGAGAAGTGAAGGTGAAGTATGGAGGGTGAATCAGAAGAAGCAGAAGAAGGAGAAGGAGAAGGTGAAGTCTGGAGGGTGAATCAGAAGAAGTAGAAGAAGGAGAAGGAGAAGGTGAAGTCTGGAGGGTGAAGCAGAAGAAGTAGAAGAAGGAGAAGGAGAAGGTGAAGTCAGGAGGGTGAATCAGAAGAAGTAAAAGAAGGAGAAGGAGAAGGTGAAGTCAGGAGGGTGAATCAGAAGAAGCAGAAGAAGGAGAAGGAGAAGGTGAAGTCTGGAGGGTGAATCAGAAGAAGCAGAATCAGGAGAAGGAGAAGGTGAAGTCTGGAGGGTGAATCAGAAGAAGCAGAATAAGGAGAAGGAGAAGGTGAAGTCTGGAGGGTGAATCAGAAGAAGCAGAAGAAGGAGAAGGAGAAGATGAAGTCTGGAGGGTGAATCAGAAGAAGTAGAAGAAGGAGAAGGAGAAGGTGAAGTCTGGAGGGTGAAGCAGAAGAAGTAGAAGAAGGAGAAGGAGAAGGTGAAGTCAGGAGGGTGAATCAGAAGAAGTAGAAGAAGGAGAAGGAGAAGGTGAAGTCAGGAGGGTGAATCAGAAGAAGCAGAAGAAGGAGAAGGAGAAGGTGAAGTCTGGAGGGTGAATCAGAAGAATCAGAAGAAGGAGAAGGAGAAGGTGAAGTCTGGAGGGTGAATCAGAAGAAGCAGAAGAAAGAGAAGGAGAAGGTGAAGTCTGGAGGGTGAAGCAGAAGAAAAAGAAGAAGGAGAAGGAGAAGGTGAAGACTGGAGGGTGAATCAGAAGAAGTGGAAGAAGGAGAAGGAGAAGGTGAAGTCTGGAGGGTGAATCAGAAGAAGTAGAAGAAGGAGAAGGAGAAGGTGAAGTCTGGAGGGTGAATCAGAAGAAGCAGAAGAAGGAGAAGGAGAAGGTGAAGTCTGGAGGGTGAATCAGAAGAAGCAGAAGAAGGAGAAGGAGAAGATGAAGTCTGGAGGGTGAATCAGAAGAAGTAGAAGAAGGAGAAGGAGAAGGTGAAGTCTGGAGGGTGAATCAGAAGTAGTAGAAGAAGGAGAAGGAGAAGGTGAAGTCTGGACGGTGAATCAGAAGAAACAGAAGAAGGAGAAGGAGAAGGTGAAGTCTGGAGGGTGAATCAGAAGAAGTAGAAGAAGGAGAAGGAGAAGGTGTAGTCTGGAGGGTGAATCAGAAGAAGTAGACGAAGGAGAAGGAGAAGGTGAAGTCTGGAGGGTGAATCAGAAGAAGCAGAAGAAGGAGAAGGAGAAGGTGAAGTCTGGAGGGTGAATCAGAAGAAGCAGAAGAAGGAGAAGGAGAAGGAGAAGTCTGGAGGGTGAATCAGAAGAAGCAGAAGAAGGAGATGGAGAAGGTGAAGTCTGGAGGGTGAATCAGAAGAAGTAGAAGAAGGAGAAGGAGAAGGTGAAGTCTGGAGGGTGAATCAGAAGAAGCAGAAGAAGGAGAAGGAGAAGGTGAAGTCTGGAGGGTGAATCAGAAGAAGCAGAAGAAGGAGAAGGAGAAGGAGAAGTCTGGAGGGTGAATCAGAAGAAGCAGAATAAGGAGAAGGAGAAGGTGAAGTCTGGAGGGTGAATCAGAAGAAGCAGAAGAAGGAGAGGGAGAAGGTGAAGTCTGGAGGGTGAATCAGAAGAAGTAGAAGAAGGAGAAGGAGAAGGTGAAGTCTGGAGGGTGAATCAGAAGAAGTAGAAGAAGGAGAAGGAGAAGGTGAAGTCTGGAGGTTGAATCAGAAGAAGTAGAAGAAGGAGAAGGAGAAGGTGAAGTCTGGAGGGTGAAGCAGAAGAAGTAGAAGAAGGAGAAGGAGAATGTGAAGTCAGGAGGGTGAATCAGAAGAAGTAGAAGAAGGAGAAGGAGAAGGTGAAGTCAGGAGGGTGAATCAGAAGAAGCAGAAGAAGGAGAAGGTGAAGTCTGGAGGGTGAATCAGAAGAATCAGAAGAAGGAGAAGGAGAATGTGAAGTCTGGAGGGTGAATCAGAAGAAGCAGAAGAAAGAGAAGGAGATGGTGAAGTCTGGAGGGTGAATCAGAAAAAGTAGAAGAAGGAGAAGGAGAAGGTGAAGTCTGGAGGGTGAATCAGAAGAAGCAGAGGAAGGAGAAGGAGAAGGTGAAGTCTGGAGGGTGAATCAGAAGAAGCAGAAGAAGTAGAAGGAGAAGGTGAAGTCTGGAGGGTGAATCAGAAGAAGCAGAAGAAGGAGAAGGAGAAGGTGAAGTCTGGAGGGTGAATGAGAAGAAGCAGAATAAGGAGAAGGAGAAGGTGAAGTCTGGAGGGTGAATCAGAAGAAGCAGAAGAAGGAGAAGGAGAAGGTGAAGTCTGGAGGGTGAATCAGAAGAAGTAGAAGAAGGAGAAGGAGAAAGTGAAGTCTGGAGGGTGAAGCAGAAGAAGGAGAAGGAGAAGGTGAAGTCAGGAGGGTGAATCAGAAGAAGTAGAAGAAGGAGAAGGAGAAGGTGAAATCAGGAGGGTGAATCAGAAGTAGCAGAAGAAGGAGAAGGAGAAGGTGAAGTCTGTAGGGTGAATCAGAAGAATCAGAAGAAGGAGAAGGAGAAGGTGAAGTCTGGAGGGTGAATCAGAAGAAGCAGAAGAAAGAGAAGGAGAAGGTGAAGTCTGGAGGGTGAAGCAGAAGAAACAGAAGAAGGAGAAGGGGAAGGTGAAGACTGGAGGGTGAATCAGAAGAAGTAGAAGAAGGAGAAGGAGAAGGTGAAGTCTGGAGAGTGAATCAGAAGAAGTAGAAGAAGGAGAAGGAGAAGGTGAAGTCTGGAGGGTGAATCAGAAGAAGCAGAAGAAGGAGAAGGAGAAGGTGAAGTCTGGAGGGTGAATCAGAAGAAGCAGAAGAAGGAGAAGGAGAAGATGAAGTCTGGAGGGTGAATCAGAAGAAGTAGAAGAAGGAGAAGAAGAAGGTGAGGTCTGGAGGGTGAATCAGAAGAAGCAGAAGAAGGAAAAGGAGAAGGTGAAGTCTGGAGGGTGAATCAGAAGAAGCAGAAGAAGGAGAAGGAGAAGGTGAAGTCTGGCGGGTGAATCAGAAGAAACAGAAGAAGGAGAAGGAGAAGGTGAAGTCTGGAGGGTGAATCAGAAGAAGTAGAAGAAGGAGAAGGAGAAGGTGTAGTCTGGAGGGTGAATCAGAAGAAGCAGAAGAAGGAGAAGGAGAAGGTGAAGTCTGGAGGGTGAATCAGAAGAAGCAGAAGAAGGAGAAGGAGAAGGTGAAGTCCGGAGGGTGAATCAGAAGAAGCAGAAGAAGGAGAAGGAGAAGGTGAAGTCAGGAGGGTGAATCAGAAGAAGCAGAAGAAGGAGAAGGAGAAGGTGAAGTTAGGAGGGTGAATCAGAAGAAGCAGAAGAAGGAGAAGGAGCAGGTGATGTCAGGGGGATGAAGCAGAAGAAGTAGAAGAAGGAGAAGGAGGAGGTGAAGTCAGGACGGTGAAGCAGAAGAAGCAGAAGAAGGAGAAGGAGAAGGTGAAGTCTGGAGGGTGAATCAGAAGAAGTAGAAGAAGGAAAAGGAGAAGGTCAAGTCTGGAGGGTGAATCAGAAGAAGTAGAAGAAGGGGAAGGAGAAGGTGAAGTCTGGAGGGTGAATCAGAAGAAGCAGAAGAAGGAGAAGGAGAAGGTGAAGTCTGCAGGGTGAATCAGAAGAAGCAGAAGAAGGAGAAGGAGAAGGTGAAGTCTGGAGGGTGAATCAGAAGAAGCAGAATAAGGAGAAGGAGAAGGTGAAGTCTGGAGGGTGAATCAGAAGAAGCAGAAGAAGGAGAAGGAGAAGGTGAAGTCTGGAGGGTGAATCAGAAGAAGTAGAAGAAGGAGAAGGAGAAGTTGAAGTCTGGAGGGTGAAGCAGAAGAATTAGAAGATGGAGAAGGAGAGGGTGAAGTCAGGAGGGTGAATCAGAAGAAGTAGAAGAAGGAGAAGGAGAAGGTGAAGTCAGGAGGGTGAATCGGAAGAAGCAGAAGATGGAGAAGAAGAAGGTGAAGTCTGGAGGGTGAATCAGAAGAATCAGAAGAAGGAGAAGGAGAAGGTGAAGTCTGGAGGGTGAATCAGAAGAAGCAGAGGAAGGAGAAGGAGAAGGTAAAGTCTGGAGGGTGAATCAGAAGAAGCAGAATAAGGAGAAGGAGAAGGTGAAGTCTGGAGGGTGAATCAGAAGAAGCAGAATAAGGAGAAGGAGAAGGTGAAGTCTGGAGGGTGAATCAGAAGAAGCAGAAGAAGGAGAAGGAGAAGGTGAAGTCTGGAGGGTGAATCAGAAGAAGTAGAAGAAGGAGAAGGAGAAGGTGAAGTCTGGAGGGTGAAGCAGAAGAAGTAGAAGAAGGAGAAGGAGAAGGTGAAGTCAGGTGGGTGAATCAGAAGAAGTAGAAGAAGGAGAAGGAGAAGGTGAAGTCAGGAGGGTGAATCAGAAGAAGCAGAAGAAGGAGAAGGAGAAGGTGAAGTCTGGAGGGTGAATCAGAAGAATCAGAAGAAGGAGAAGGAGAAGGTGAAGTCTGGAGGGTGAATCAGAAGAAGTAGAAGAAGGAGAAGGAGAAGCTGAAGTCTGGAGGGTGAAACAGAAGAAGTAGAAGAAGGAGAAGGAGAAGTTGAAGTCAGGAGGGTGAATCAGAAGATGTAGAAGAAGGAGAAGGAGAAGGTGAAGTCAGGAGGGTGAATCAGAAGAAGCAGAAGAAGGAGAAGGAGAAGGTGAAGTCTGGAGGGTGAATCAGAAGAATCAGAAGAAGGAGAAGGAGAAGGTGAAGTCTGGAGGGTGAATCAGAAGAAGCAGAAGAAAGAGAAGGAGAAGGTGAAGTCTGGAGGGTGAATCAGAAGAAGTAGAAGAAGGAGAAGGAGAAGGTGAAGTCTGGAGGGTGTATCAGAAGAAGCAGAAGAAGGAGAAGGAGAAGGTGAAGTCTGGAGGGTGAATCAGAAGAAGTAGAGGAAGGAGAAGGAGAAGGTGAAGTCTGGAGGGTGAATCAGAAGAAGCAGAAGAAGGAGATGGAGAAGGTGAAGTCTGGAGGGTGAATCAGAAGAAGCAGAAGAAGGAGAAGGAGAAGGTGAAGTCTGGAGGGTGAATCAGAAGAAGTAGAAGAAGGAGAAGGAGAAGGTGAAGTCTGGAGGGTGAAGCAGAAGAAGTAGAAGAAGGAGAAGGAGAAGGTGAAGTCAGGTGGGTGAATCAGAAGAAGTAGAAGAAGGAGAAGGAGAAGGTGAAGTCAGGAGGGTGAATCAGAAGAAGCAGAAGAAGGAGAAGGAGAAGGTGAAGTCTGGAGGGTGAATCAGAAGAATCAGAAGAAGGAGAAGGAGAAGGTGAAGTCTGGAGGGTGAATCAGAAGAAGCAGAAGAAAGAGAAGGAGAAGGTGAAGTCTGGAGGGTGAAGCAGAAGAAACAGAAGAAGGAGAAGGAGAAGGTGAAGACTGGAAGGTGAATCAGAAGAAGTAGAAGAAGGAGAAGGAGAAGGTGAAGTCTGGAGGGCGAATCAGAAGAAGTAGAAGAAGGAGAAGGAGAAGGTAAAGTCTGGAGGGTGAATCAGAAGAAGCAGAAGAAGGAGAAGGAGAAGGTGAAGTCTGGAGGGTGAATCAGAAGAAGCAGAAGAAGGAGAAGGAGAAGATGAAGTCTGGAGGTTGAATCAGAAGAAGTAGAAGAAGGAGAAGGAGAAGGTGTAGTCTGGAGGGTGAATCAGAAGTAGTAGAAGAAGGAGAAGGAGAAGGTGAAGTCTGGAGGGTGAATCAGAAGAAACAGAAGAAGGAGAAGGAGAAGGTGAAGTCTGGAGGGTGAATCAGAAGAAGTAGAAGAAGGAGAAGGAGAAGGTGTAGTCTGGAGGGTGAATCAGAAGAAGTAGACGAAGGAGAAGGAGCAGGTGAAGTCTGGAGGGTGAATCAGAAGAAGCAGAAGAAGGAGATGGAGAAGGTGAAGTCTGGAGGGTGAATCAGAAGAAGTAGAAGAAGGAGAAGGAGAAGGTGAAGTCTGGAGGGTGAATCAGAAGAAGCAGAAGAAGGAGAAGGAGAAGGTGAAGTCTGGAGGGTGAATCAGAAGAAGCAGAAGAAGGAGAAGGTGAAGTCTGGAGGGTGATTCAGAAGAAGCAGAATAAGGAGAAGGAGAAGGTGAAGTCTGGAGGGTGAATCAGAAGAAGCAGAAGAAGGAGAAGGAGAAGGTCAAGTCTGGAGGGTGAATCAGAAGAAGTAGAAGAAGGAGAAGGAGAAGGTGAAGTCTGGAGGGTGAATCAGAAGAAGTAGAAGAAGGAGAAGGAGAAGGTGAAGTCTGGAGGGTGAATCAGAAGAAGTAGAAGAAGGAGAAGGAGAAGCTGAAGTCTGGAGGGTGAAGCAGAAGAAGTAGAAGAAGGAGAAGGAGAAGGTGAAGTCAGGAGGGTGAATCAGAAGATGTAGAAGAAGGAGAAGGAGAAGGTGAAGTCAGGAGGGTGAATCAGCAGAAGCATAAGAAGGAGAAGGAGAAGGTGAAGTCTGGAGGGTGAATCAGAAGAATCAGAAGAAGGAGAAGGAGAAGGTGAAGTCTGGAGGGTGAATCAGAAGAAGCAGAAGAAAGAGAAGGAGAAGGTGAAGTCTGGAGGGTGAATCAGAAGAAGTAGAAGAAGGAGAAGGAGAAGGTGAAGTCTGGAGGGTGAATCAGAAGAAGCAGAAGAAGGAGAAGGAGAAGGTGAAGTCTGGAGGTTGAATCAGAAGAAGTAGACGAAGGAGAAGGAGAAGGTGAAGTCTGGAGGGTGAATCAGAAGAAGTAGACGAAGGAGAAGGAGAAGGTGAAGTCTGGAGGGTGAATCAGAAGAAGCAGAAGAAGGAGTTGGAGAAGGTGAAGTCTGGAGGGTGAATCAGAAGAAGTAGAAGAAGGAGAAGGAGAAGGTGAAGTCTGGAGGGTGAATCAGAAGAAGCAGAAGAAGGAGAAGGAGAAGGTGAAGTCTGGAGGGTGAATCAGAAGAAGCAGAAGAAGGAGAAGGAGAAGGTGAAGTCTGGAGGGTGATTCAGAAGAAGCAGAATAAGGAGAAGGAGAAGGTGAAGTCTGGAGGGTGAAACAAAAGAAGCAGAAGAAGGAGAAGGAGAAGGTGAAGTCTGGAGGGTGAATCAGAAGAAGTAGAAGAAGGAGAAGGAGAAGGTGAAGTCTGGAGGGTGAATCAGAAGAAGTAGAAGAAGGAGAAGGAGAAGGTGAAGTCTGGAGGGTGAATCAGAAGAAGTAGAAGAAGGAGAAGGAGAAGGTGAAGTCTGGAGGGTGAAGCAGAAGAAGTAGAAGAAGGAGAAGGAGAAGGTGAAGTCAGGAGGGTGAATCAGAAGATGTAGAAGAAGGAGAAGGAGAAGATGAAGTCAGGAGGGTGAATCAGAAGAAGCAGAAGAAGGAGAAGGAGAAGGTGAAGTCTGGAGGGTGAATCAGAAGAAGTAGAAGAAGGAGAAGGAGAAGGTGAAGTCTGGAGGGTGAATCAGAAGAAGCAGAAGAAGGAGAAGGAGAAGGTGAAGTCTGGAGGGTGAATCAGAAGAAGCAGAAGAAGGAGAAGGAGAAGGTGAAGTCTGGACGGTGAATCAGAAGAAGCAGAATAAGGAGAAGGAGAAGGTGAAGTTTGGAGGGTGAATCAGAAGAAGCAGAAGAAGGAGAAGGAGAAGGTGAAGTCTGGAGGGTGAATCAGAAGAAGTAGAAGAAGGAGAAGGAGAAGGTGTAGTCTGGAGGGTGAAGCAGAAGAAGTAGAAGAAGGAGAAGGAGAAGGTGAAGTCTGGAGGGTGAATCAGAAGAAGCAGAAGAAGGAGAAGGAGAAGGTGAAGTCTGGAGGGTGAATCAGAAGAAGTAGAAGAAGGAGAAGGAGAAGGTGAAGTCTGGAGGGTGAATCAGAAGAAGCAGAAGAAGGAGAAGGAGAAGGTGAAGTCTGGAGGGTGAATCAGAAGAAGCAGAAGAAGGAGAAGGAGAAGGTGAAGTCTGCAGGGTGAATCAGAAGAAGCAGAAGAAGGAGAAGGAGAAGGTGAAGTCTGGAGGGTGAATCAGAAGAAGCAGAAGAAGGAGAAGAAGAAGGTGAAGTCTGAAGGGTGAATCAGAAGAAGCAGAAGAAGGAGAAGGAGAAGGTGAAGTCTGGAGGGTGAATCAGAAGAAGCAGAAGAAGGAAAAGGAGAAGATGAAATCTGGAGGGTGAATCAGAAGAAGCAGAAGAAAGAGAAGGAGAAGGTGAAGTCTGGAGGGTGAATCAGAAGAAGTAGAAGAAGGAGAAGGAGAAGGTGAAGTCTGGAGGGTGAATCAGAAGAAGCAGAAGAAGGAGAAGGAGAAGGTGAAGTCTGGAGGGTGAATCAGAAGAAGCAGAAGAAGGAGAAGGAGAAGGTGAAGTCTGGAGGGTGAATCAGAAGAAGCAGAAGAAGGAGAAGGAGAAGTTGAAGTCTGGAGGGTGAATCAGAAGAAGCAGAATAAGGAGAAGTGAAGGTGAAGTATGGAGGGTGAATCAGAAGAAGCAGAAGAAGGAGAAGGAGAAGGTGAAGTCTGGAGGGTGAATCAGAAGAAGTAGAAGAAGGAGAAGGAGAAGGTGAAGTCTGGAGGGTGAAGCAGAAGAAGTAGAAGAAGGAGAAGGAGAAGGTGAAGTCAGGAGGGTGAATCAGAAGAAGTAGAAGAAGGAGAAGGAGAAGGTGAAGTCAGGAGGGTGAATCAGAAGAAGCAGAAGAAGGAGAAGGAGAAGGTGAAGTCTGGAGGGTGAATCAGAAGAAGCAGAATCAGGAGAAGGAGAAGGTGAAGTCTGGAGGGTGAATCAGAAGAAGCAGAATAAGGAGAAGGAGAAGGTGAAGTCTGGAAGGTGAATCAGAAGAAGCAGAATAAGGAGAAGGAGAAGGTGAAGTCTGGAAGGTGAATCAGAAGAAGCAGAAGAAGGAGAAGGAGAAGATGAAGTCTGGAGGGTGAATCAGAAGAAGTAGAAGAAGGAGAAGGAGAAGGTGAAGTCTGGAGGGTGAAGCAGAAGAAGTAGAAGAAGGAGAAGGAGAAGGTGAAGTCAGGAGGGTGAATCAGAAGAAGTAGAAGAAGGAGAAGGAGAAGGTGAAGTCAGGAGGGTGAATCAGAAGAAGCAGAAGAAGGAGAAGGAGAAGGTGAAGTCTGGAGGGTGAATCAGAAGAATCAGAAGAAGGAGAAGGAGAAGGTGAAGTCTGGAGGGTGAATCAGAAGAAGCAGAAGAAAGAGAAGGAGAAGGTGAAGTCTGGAGGGTGAAGCAGAAGAAAAAGAAGAAGGAGAAGGAGAAGGTGAAGACTGGAGGGTGAATCAGAAGAAGTGGAAGAAGGAGAAGGAGAAGGTGAAGTCTGGAGGGTGAATCAGAAGAAGTAGAAGAAGGAGAAGGAGAAGGTGAAGTCTGGAGGGTGAATCAGAAGAAGCAGAAGAAGGAGAAGGAGAAGGTGAAGTCTGGAGGGTGAATCAGAAGAAGCAGAAGAAGGAGAAGGAGAAAATGAAGTCTGGAGGGTGAATCAGAAGAAGTAGAAGAAGGAGAAGGAGAAGGTGAAGTCTGGAGGGTGAATCAGAAGTAGTAGAAGAAGGAGAAGGAGAAGGTGAAGTCTGGACGGTGAATCAGAAGAAACAGAAGAAGGAGAAGGAGAAGGTGAAGTCTGGAGGGTGAATCAGAAGAAGTAGAAGAAGGAGAAGGAGAAGGTGTAGTCTGGAGGGTGAATCAGAAGAAGTAGACGAAGGAGAAGGAGAAGGTGAAGTCTGGAGGGTGAATCAGAAGAAGCAGAAGAAGGAGATGGAGAAGGTGAAGTCTGGAGGGTGAATCAGAAGAAGTAGAAGAAGGAGAAGGAGAGGGTGAAGTCTGGAGGGTGAATCAGAAGAAGCAGAAGAAGGAGAAGGAGAAGGTGAAGTCTGGAGGGTGAATCAGAAGAAGCAGAAGAAGGAGAAGGAGAAGGAGAAGTCTGGGGGGTGAATCAGAAGAAGCAGAATAAGGAGAAGGAGAAGGTGAAGTCTGGAGGGTGAATCAGAAGAAGCAGAAGAAGGAGAGGGAGAAGGTAAAGTCTGGAGGGTGAATCAGAAGAAGTAGAAGAAGGAGAAGGAGAAGGTGAAGTCTGGAGGGTGAATCAGAAGAAGTAGAAGAAGGAGAAGGAGAAGGTGAGGTCTGGAGGTTGAATCAGAAGAAGTAGAAGAAGGAGAAGGAGAAGGTGAAGTCTGGAGGGTGAAGCAGAAGAAGTAGAAGAAGGAGAAGGAGAATGTGAAGTCAGGAGGGTGAATCAGAAGAAGTAGAAGAAGGAGAAGGAGAAGGTGAAGTCAGGAGGGTGAATCAGAAGAAGCAGAAGAAGGAGAAGGTGAAGTCTGGAGGGTGAATCAGAAGAATCAGAAGAAGGAGAAGGAGAATGTGAAGTCTGGAGGGTGAATCAGAAGAAGCAGAAGAAAGAGAAGGAGATGGTGAAGTCTGGAGGGTGAATCAGAAAAAGTAGAAGAAGGAGAAGGAGAAGGTGAAGTCTGGAGGGTGAATCAGAAGAAGCAGAGGAAGGAGAAGGAGAAGGTGAAGTCTGGAGGGTGAATCAGAAGAAGCAGAAGAAGTAGAAGGAGAAGGTGAAGTCTGGAGGGTGAATCAGAAGAAGCAGAAGAAGGAGAAGGAGAAGGTGAAGTCTGGAGGGTGAATGAGAAGAAGCAGAATAAGGAGAAGGAGAAGGTGAAGTCTGGAGGGTGAATCAGAAGAAGCAGAAGAAGGAGAAGGAGAAGGTGAAGTCTGGAGGGTGAATCAGAAGAAGTAGAAGAAGGAGAAGGAGAAGGTGAAGTCTGGAAGGTGAAGCAGAAGAAGGAGAAGGAGAAGGTGAAGTCAGGAGGGTGAATCAGAAGAAGTAGAAGAAGGAGAAGGAGAAGGTGAAATCAGGAGGGTGAATCAGAAGTAGCAGAAGAAGGAGAAGGAGAAGGTGAAGTCTGTAGGGTGAATCAGAAGAATCAGAAGAAGGAGAAGGAGAAGGTAAAGTCTGGAGGGTGAATCAGAAGAAGCAGAAGAAAGAGAAGGAGAAGGTGAAGTCTGGAGGGTGAAGCAGAAGAAACAGAAGAAGGAGAAGGGGAAGGTGAAGACTGGAGGGTGAATCAGAAGAAGTAGAAGAAGGAGAAGGAGAAGGTGAAGTCTGGAGGGTGAATCAGAAGAAGTAGAAGAAGGAGAAGGAGAAGGTGAAGTCTGGAGGGTGAATCAGAAGAAGCAGAAGAAGGAGAAGGAGAAGATGAAGTCTGGAGGGTGAATCAGAAGAAGTAGAAGAAGGAGAAGAAGAAGGTGAGGTCTGGAGGGTGAATCAGAAGAAGCAGAAGAAGGAGAAGGAGAAGGTGAAGTCTGGAGGGTGAATCAGAAGAAGCAGAAGAAGGAGAAGGAGAAGGTGAAGTCTGGCGGGTGAATCAGAAGAAACAGAAGAAGGAGAAGGAGAAGGTGAAGTCTGGAGGGTGAATCAGAAGAAGTAGAAGAAGGAGAAGGAGAAGGTGTAGTCTGGAGGGTGAATCAGAAGAAGCAGAAGAAGGAGAAGGAGAAGGTGAAGTCTGGAGGGTGAATCAGAAGAAGCAGAAGAAGGAGAAGGAGAAGGTGAAGTCCGGAGGGTGAATCAGAAGAAGCAGAAGAAGGAGAAGGAGAAGGTGAAGTCAGGAGGGTGAATCAGAAGAAGCAGAAGAAGGAGAAGGAGAAGGTGAAGTTAGGAGGGTGAATCAGAAGAAGCAGAAGAAGGAGAAGGAGCAGGTGATGTCAGGGGGATGAAGCAGAAGAAGTAGAAGAAGGAGAAGGAGAAGGTGATGTCAGGACGGTGAAGCAGAAGAAGCAGAAGAAGGAGAAGGAGAAGGTGAAGTCTGGAGGGTGAATCAGAAGAAGTAGAAGAAGGAAAAGGAGAAGGTCAAGTCTGGAGGGTGAATCAGAAGAAGTAGAAGAAGGGGAAGGAGAAGGTGAAGTCTGGAGGGTGAATCAGAAGAAGCAGAAGAAGGAGAAGGAGAAGGTGAAGTCTGCAGGGTGAATCAGAAGAAGCAGAAGAAGGAGAAGGAGAAGGTGAAGTCAGGAGGGTGAATCAGAAGAAGCAGAAGAAGGAGAAGGTGAAGTCTGGAGGGTGAATCAGAAGAATCAGAAGAAGGAGAAGGAGAATGTGAAGTCTGGAGGGTGAATCAGAAGAAGCAGAAGAAAGAGAAGGAGATGGTGAAGTCTGGAGGGTGAATCAGAAAAAGTAGAAGAAGGAGAAGGAGAAGGTGAAGTCTGGAGGGTGAATCAGAAGAAGCAGAGGAAGGAGAAGGAGAAGGTGAAGTCTGGAGGGTGAATCAGAAGAAGCAGAAGAAGTAGAAGGAGAAGGTGAAGTCTGGAGGGTGAATCAGAAGAAGCAGAAGAAGGAGAAGGAGAAGGTGAAGTCTGGAGGGTGAATGAGAAGAAGCAGAATAAGGAGAAGGAGAAGGTGAAGTCTGGAGGGTGAATCAGAAGAAGCAGAAGAAGGAGAAGGAGAAGGTGAAGTCTGGAGGGTGAATCAGAAGAAGTAGAAGAAGGAGAAGGAGAAGGTGAAGTCTGGAGGGTGAAGCAGAAGAAGGAGAAGGAGAAGGTGAAGTCTGGAGGGTGAATCAGAAGAAGTAGAAGAAGGAGAAGGAGAAGGTGAAATCAGGAGGGTGAATCAGAAGTAGCAGAAGAAGGAGAAGGAGAAGGTGAAGTCTGTAGGGTGAATCAGAAGAATCAGAAGAAGGAGAAGGAGAAGGTGAAGTCTGGAGGGTGAATCAGAAGAAGCAGAAGAAAGAGAAGGAGAAGGTGAAGTCTGGAGGGTGAAGCAGAAGAAACAGAAGAAGGAGAAGGGGAAGGTGAAGACTGGAGGGTGAATCAGAAGAAGTAGAAGAAGGAGAAGGAGAAGGTGAAGTCTGGAGGGTGAATCAGAAGAAGTAGAAGAAGGAGAAGGAGAAGGTGAAGTCTGGAGGGTGAATCAGAAGAAGCAGAAGAAGGAGAAGGAGAAGGTGAAGTCTGGAGGGTGAATCAGAAGAAGCAGAAGAAGGAGAAGGAGAAGATGAAGTCTGGAGGGTGAATCAGAAGAAGTAGAAGAAGGAGAAGAAGAAGGTGAGGTCTGGAGGGTGAATCAGAAGAAGCAGAAGAAGGAGAAGGAGAAGGTGAAGTCTGGAGGGTGAATCAGAAGAAGCAGAAGAAGGAGAAGGAGAAGGTGAAGACTGGCGGGTGAATCAGAAGAAACAGAAGAAGGAGAAGGAGAAGGTGAAGTCTGGAGGGTGAATCAGAAGAAGTAGAAGAAGGAGAAGGAGAAGGTGTAGTCTGGAGGGTGAATCAGAAGAAGCAGAAGAAGGAGAAGGAGAAGGTGAAGTCTGGAGGGTGAATCAGAAGAAGCAGAAGAAGGAGAAGGAGAAGGTGAAGTCCGGAGGGTGAATCAGAAGAAGCAGAAGAAGGAGAAGGAGAAGGTGAAGTCAGGAGGGTGAATCAGAAGAAGCAGAAGAAGGAGAAGGAGAAGGTGAAGTTAGGAGGGTGAATCAAAAGAAGCAGAAGAAGGAGAAGGAGCAGGTGATGTCAGGGGGATGAAGCAGAAGAAGTAGAAGAAGGAGAAGGAGAAGGTGAAGTCAGGACGGTGAAGCAGAAGAAGCAGAAGAAGGAGAAGGAGAAGGTGAAGTCTGGAGGGTGAATCAGAAGAAGTAGAAGAAGGAAAAGGAGAAGGTCAAGTCTGGAGGGTGAATCAGAAGAAGTAGAAGAAGGGGAAGGAGAAGGTGAAGTCTGGAGGGTGAATCAGAAGAAGTAGAAGAAGGAGAAGGAGAAGGTGAAGTCTGGAGGGTGAATCAGAAGAAGTAGAAGAAGGAGAAGGAGAAGGTGAAGTCTGGAGGGTGAATCAGAAGAAGTAGAAGAAGGAGAAGGAGAAGCTGAAGTCTGGAGGGTGAAGCAGAAGAAGTAGAAGAAGGAGAAGGAGAAGGTGAAGTCAGGAGGGTGAATCAGAAGAAGTAGAAGAAGGAGAAGGAGAAGGTGAAGTCTGGAGGGTGAATCAGAAGAAGTAGAAGAAGGAGAAGGAGAAGCTGAAGTCTGGAGGGTGAAGCAGAAGAAGTAGAAGAAGGAGAAGGAGAAGGTGAAGTCAGGAGGGTGAATCAGAAGATGTAGAAGAAGGAGAAGGAGAAGGTGAAGTCAGGAGGGTGAATCAGAAGAAGCATAAGAAGGAGAAGGAGAAGGTGAAGTCTGGAGGGTGAATCAGAAGAATCAGAAGAAGGAGAAGGAGAAGGTGAAGTCTGGAGGGTGAATCAGAAGAAGCAGAAGAAAGAGAAGGAGAAGGTGAAGTCTGGAGGGTGAATCAGAAGAAGTAGAAGAAGGAGAAGGAGAAGGTGAAGTCTGGAGGGTGAATCAGAAGAAGCAGAAGAAGGAGAAGGAGAAGGTGAAGTCTGGAGGTTGAATCAGAAGAAGTAGACGAAGGAGAAGGAGAAGGTGAAGTCTGGAGGGTGAATCAGAAGAAGTAGACGAAGGAGAAGGAGAAGGTGAAGTCTGGAGGGTGAATCAGAAGAAGCAGAAGAAGGAGTTGGAGAAGGTGAAGTCTGGAGGGTGAATCAGAAGAAGTAGAAGAAGGAGAAGGAGAAGGTGAAGTCTGGAGGGTGAATCAGAAGAAGCAGAAGAAGGAGAAGGAGAAGGTGAAGTCTGGAGGGTGAATCAGAAGAAGCAGAAGAAGGAGAAGGAGAAGGTGAAGTCTGGAGGGTGATTCAGAAGAAGCAGAATAAGGAGAAGGAGAAGGTGAAGTCTGGAGGGTGAAACAAAAGAAGCAGAAGAAGGAGAAGGAGAAGGTGAAGTCTGGAGGGTGAATCAGAAGAAGTAGAAGAAGGAGAAGGAGAAGGTGAAGTCTGGAGGGTGAATCAGAAGAAGTAGAAGAAGGAGAAGGAGAAGGTGAAGTCTGGAGGGTGAATCAGAAGAAGTAGAAGAAGGAGAAGGAGAAGGTGAAGTCTGGAGGGTGAAGCAGAAGAAGTAGAAGAAGGAGAAGGAGAAGGTGAAGTCAGGAGGGTGAATCAGAAGATGTAGAAGAAGGAGAAGGAGAAGATGAAGTCAGGAGGGTGAATCAGAAGAAGCAGAAGAAGGAGAAGGAGAAGGTGAAGTCTGGAGGGTGAATCAGAAGAAGTAGAAGAAGGAGAAGGAGAAGGTGAAGTCTGGAGGGTGAATCAGAAGAAGCAGAAGAAGGAGAAGGAGAAGGTGAAGTCTGGAGGGTGAATCAGAAGAAGCAGAAGAAGGAGAAGGAGAAGGTGAAGTCTGGACGGTGAATCAGAAGAAGCAGAATAAGGAGAAGGAGAAGGTGAAGTCTGGAGGGTGAATCAGAAGAAGCAGAAGAAGGAGAAGGAGAAGGTGAAGTCTGGAGGGTGAATCAGAAGAAGTAGAAGAAGGAGAAGGAGAAGGTGTAGTCTGGAGGGTGAAGCAGAAGAAGTAGAAGAAGGAGAAGGAGAAGGTGAAGTCTGGAGGGTGAATCAGAAGAAGCAGAAGAAGGAGAAGGAGAAGGTGAAGTCTGGAGGGTGAATCAGAAGAAGTAGAAGAAGGAGAAGGAGAAGGTGAAGTCTGGAGGGTGAATCAGAAGAAGCAGAAGAAGGAGAAGGAGAAGGTGAAGTCTGGAGGGTGAATCAGAAGAAGCAGAAGAAGGAGAAGGAGAAGGTGAAGTCTGCAGGGTGAATCAGAAGAAGCAGAAGAAGGAGAAGGAGAAGGTGAAGTCTGGAGGGTGAATCAGAAGAAGCAGAAGAAGGAGAAGAAGAAGGTGAAGTCTGAAGGGTGAATCAGAAGAAGCAGAAGAAGGAGAAGGAGAAGGTGAAGTCTGGAGGGTGAATCAGAAGAAGCAGAAGAAGGAAAAGGAGAAGATGAAATCTGGAGGGTGAATCAGAAGAAGCAGAAGAAAGAGAAGGAGAAGGTGAAGTCTGGAGGGTGAATCAGAAGAAGTAGAAGAAGGAGAAGGAGAAGGTGAAGTCTGGAGGGTGAATCAGAAGAAGCAGAAGAAGGAGAAGGAGAAGGTGAAGTCTGGAGGGTGAATCAGAAGAAGCAGAAGAAGGAGAAGGAGAAGGTGAAGTCTGGAGGGTGAATCAGAAGAAGCAGAAGAAGGAGAAGGAGAAGTTGAAGTCTGGAGGGTGAATCAGAAGAAGCAGAATAAGGAGAAGTGAAGGTGAAGTATGGAGGGTGAATCAGAAGAAGCAGAAGAAGGAGAAGGAGAAGGTGAAGTCTGGAGGGTGAATCAGAAGAAGTAGAAGAAGGAGAAGGAGAAGGTCAAGTTTGAGGGTGAAGCAGAAGAAGTAGAAGAAGGAGAAGGAGAAGGTGAAGTCAGGAGGGTGAATCAGAAGAAGTAGAAGAAGGAGAAGGAGAAGGTGAAGTCAGGAGGGTGAATCAGAAGAAGCAGAAGAAGGAGAAGGAGAAGGTGAAGTCTGGAGGGTGAATCAGAAGAAGCAGAATCAGGAGAAGGAGAAGGTGAAGTCTGGAGGGTGAATCAGAAGAAGCAGAATAAGGAGAAGGAGAAGGTGAAGTCTGGAAGGTGAATCAGAAGAAGCAGAATAAGGAGAAGGAGAAGGTGAAGTCTGGAAGGTGAATCAGAAGAAGCAGAAGTAGGAGAAGGAGAAGATGAAGTCTGGAGGGTGAATCAGAAGAAGTAGAAGAAGGAGAAGGAGAAGGTGAAGTCTGGAGGGTGAAGCAGAAGAAGTAGAAGAAGGAGAAGGAGAAGGTGAAGTCAGGAGGGTGAATCAGAAGAAGTAGAAGAAGGAGAAGGAGAAGGTGAAGTCAGGAGGGTGAATCAGAAGAAGCAGAAGAAGGAGAAGGAGAAGGTGAAGTCTGGAGGGTGAATCAGAAGAATCAGAAGAAGGAGAAGGAGAAGGTGAAGTCTGGAGGGTGAATCAGAAGAAGCAGAAGAAAGAGAAGGAGAAGGTGAAGTCTGGAGGGTGAAGCAGAAGAAAAAGAAGAAGGAGAAGGAGAAGGTGAAGACTGGAGGGTGAATCAGAAGAAGTGGAAGAAGGAGAAGGAGAAGGTGAAGTCTGGAGGGTGAATCAGAAGAAGTAGAAGAAGGAGAAGGAGAAGGTGAAGTCTGGAGGGTGAATCAGAAGAAGCAGAAGAAGGAGAAGGAGAAGGTGAAGTCTGGAGGGTGAATCAGAAGAAGCAGAAGAAGGAGAAGGAGAAAATGAAGTCTGGAGGGTGAATCAGAAGAAGTAGAAGAAGGAGAAGGAGAAGGTGAAGTCTGGAGGGTGAATCAGAAGTAGTAGAAGAAGGAGAAGGAGAAGGTGAAGTCTGGACGGTGAATCAGAAGAAACAGAAGAAGGAGAAGGAGAAGGTGAAGTCTGGAGGGTGAATCAGAAGAAGTAGAAGAAGGAGAAGGAGAAGGTATAGTCTGGAGGGTGAATCAGAAGAAGTAGACGAAGGAGAAGGAGAAGGTGAAGTCTGGAGGGTGAATCAGAAGAAGCAGAAGAAGGAGATGGAGAAGGTGAAGTCTGGAGGGTGAATCAGAAGAAGTAGAAGAAGGAGAAGGAGAGGGTGAAGTCTGGAGGGTGAATCAGAAGAAGCAGAAGAAGGAGAAGGAGAAGGTGAAGTCTGGAGGGTGAATCAGAAGAAGCAGAAGAAGGAGAAGGAGAAGGAGAAGTCTGGGGGGTGAATCAGAAGAAGCAGAATAAGGAGAAGGAGAAGGTGAAGTCTGGAGGGTGAATCAGAAGAAGCAGAAGAAGGAGAGGGAGAAGGTAAAGTCTGGAGGGTGAATCAGAAGAAGTAGAAGAAGGAGAAGGAGAAGGTGAAGTCTGGAGGGTGAATCAGAAGAAGTAGAAGAAGGAGAAGGAGAAGGTGAGGTCTGGAGGTTGAATCAGAAGAAGTAGAAGAAGGAGAAGGAGAAGGTGAAGTCTGGAGGGTGAAGCAGAAGAAGTAGAAGAAGGAGAAGGAGAATGTGAAGTCAGGAGGGTGAATCAGAAGAAGTAGAAGAAGGAGAAGGAGAAGGTGAAGTCAGGAGGGTGGATCAGAAGAAGCAGAAGAAGGAGAAGGTGAAGTCTGGAGGGTGAATCAGAAGAATCAGAAGAAGGAGAAGGAGAATGTGAAGTCTGGAGGGTGAATCAGAAGAAGCAGAAGAAAGAGAAGGAGATGGTGAAGTCTGGAGGGTGAATCAGAAAAAGTAGAAGAAGGAGAAGGAGAAGGTGAAGTCTGGAGGGTGAATCAGAAGAAGCAGAGGAAGGAGAAGGAGAAGGTGAAGTCTGGAGGGTGAATCAGAAGAAGCAGAAGAAGTAGAAGGAGAAGGTGAAGTCTGGAGGGTGAATCAGAAGAAGCAGAAGAAGGAGAAGGAGAAGGTGAAGTCTGGAGGGTGAATGAGAAGAAGCAGAATAAGGAGAAGGAGAAGGTGAAGTCTGGAGGGTGAATCAGAAGAAGCAGAAGAAGGAGAAGGAGAAGGTGAAGTCTGGAGGGTGAATCAGAAGAAGTAGAAGAAGGAGAAGGAGAAGGTGAAGTCTGGAGGGTGAAGCAGAAGAAGGAGAAGGAGAAGGTGAAGTCAGGAGGGTGAATCAGAAGAAGTAGAAGAAGGAGAAGGAGAAGGTGAAATCAGGAGGGTGAATCAGAAGTAGCAGAAGAAGGAGAAGGAGAAGGTGAAGTCTGTAGGGTGAATCAGAAGAATCAGAAGAAGGAGAAGGAGAAGGTGAAGTCTGGAGGGTGAATCAGAAGAAGCAGAAGAAAGAGAAGGAGAAGGTGAAGTCTGGAGGGTGAAGCAGAAGAAACAGAAGAAGGAGAAGGGGAAGGTGAAGACTGGAGGGTGAATCAGAAGAAGTAGAAGAAGGAGAAGGAGAAGGTGAAGTCTGGAGGGTGAATCAGAAGAAGTAGAAGAAGGAGAAGGAGAAGGTGAAGTCTGGAGGGTGAATCAGAAGAAGCAGAAGAAGGAGAAGGAGAAGATGAAGTCTGGAGGGTGAATCAGAAGAAGTAGAAGAAGGAGAAGAAGAAGGTGAGGTCTGGAGGGTGAATCAGAAGAAGCAGAAGAAGGAGAAGGAGAAGGTGAAGTCTGGAGGGTGAATCAGAAGAAGCAGAAGAAGGAGAAGGAGAAGGTGAAGTCTGGCGGGTGAATCAGAAGAAACAGAAGAAGGAGAAGGAGAAGGTGAAGTCTGGAGGGTGAATCAGAAGAAGTAGAAGAAGGAGAAGGAGAAGGTGTAGTCTGGAGGGTGAATCAGAAGAAGCAGAAGAAGGAGAAGGAGAAGGTGAAGTCTGGAGGGTGAATCAGAAGAAGCAGAAGAAGGAGAAGGAGAAGGTGAAGTCCGGAGGGTGAATCAGAAGAAGCAGAAGAAGGAGAAGGAGAAGGTGAAGTCAGGAGGGTGAATCAGAAGAAGCAGAAGAAGGAGAAGGAGAAGGTGAAGTTAGGAGGGTGAATCAGAAGAAGCAGAAGAAGGAGAAGGAGCAGGTGATGTCAGGGGGATGAAGCAGAAGAAGTAGAAGAAGGAGAAGGAGAAGGTGAAGTCAGGACGGTGAAGCAGAAGAAGCAGAAGAAGGAGAAGGAGAAGGTGAAGTCTGGAGGGTGAATCAGAAGAAGTAGAAGAAGGAAAAGGAGAAGGTCAAGTCTGGAGGGTGAATCAGAAGAAGTAGAAGAAGGGGAAGGAGAAGGTGAAGTCTGGAGGGTGAATCAGAAGAAGCAGAAGAAGGAGAAGGAGAAGGTGAAGTCTGCAGGGTGAATCAGAAGAAGCAGAAGAAGGAGAAGGAGAAGGTGAAGTCAGGAGGGTGAATCAGAAGAAGCAGAAGAAGGAGAAGGTGAAGTCTGGAGGGTGAATCAGAAGAATCAGAAGAAGGAGAAGGAGAATGTGAAGTCTGGAGGGTGAATCAGAAGAAGCAGAAGAAAGAGAAGGAGATGGTGAAGTCTGGAGGGTGAATCAGAAAAAGTAGAAGAAGGAGAAGGAGAAGGTGAAGTCTGGAGGGTGAATCAGAAGAAGCAGAGGAAGGAGAAGGAGAAGGTGAAGTCTGGAGGGTGAATCAGAAGAAGCAGAAGAAGTAGAAGGAGAAGGTGAAGTCTGGAGGGTGAATCAGAAGAAGCAGAAGAAGGAGAAGGAGAAGGTGAAGTCTGGAGGGTGAATGAGAAGAAGCAGAATAAGGAGAAGGAGAAGGTGAAGTCTGGAGGGTGAATCAGAAGAAGCAGAAGAAGGAGAAGGAGAAGGTGAAGTCTGGAGGGTGAATCAGAAGAAGTAGAAGAAGGAGAAGGAGAAGGTGAAGTCTGGAGGGTGAAGCAGAAGAAGGAGAAGGAGAAGGTGAAGTCAGGAGGGTGAATCAGAAGAAGTAGAAGAAGGAGAAGGAGAAGGTGAAATCAGGAGGGTGAATCAGAAGTAGCAGAAGAAGGAGAAGGAGAAGTTGAAGTCTGTAGGGTGAATCAGAAGAATCAGAAGAAGGAGAAGGAGAAGGTGAAGTCTGGAGGGTGAATCAGAAGAAGCAGAAGAAAGAGAAGGAGAAGGTGAAGTCTGGAGGGTGAAGCAGAAGAAACAGAAGAAGGAGAAGGGGAAGGTGAAGACTGGAGGGTGAATCAGAAGAAGTAGAAGAAGGAGAAGGAGAAGGTGAAGTCTGGAGGGTGAATCAGAAGAAGTAGAAGAAGGAGAAGGAGAAGGTGAAGTCTGGAGGGTGAATCAGAAGAAGCAGAAGAAGGAGAAGGAGAAGGTGAAGTCTGGAGGGTGAATCAGAAGAAGCAGAAGAAGGAGAAGGAGAAGATGAAGTCTGGAGGGTGAATCAGAAGAAGTAGAAGAAGGAGAAGAAGAAGGTGAGGTCTGGAGGGTGAATCAGAAGAAGCAGAAGAAGGAGAAGGAGAAGGTGAAGTCTGGAGGGTGAATCAGAAGAAGCAGAAGAAGGAGAAGGAGAAGGTGAAGACTGGCGGGTGAATCAGAAGAAACAGAAGAAGGAGAAGGAGAAGGTGAAGTCTGGAGGGTGAATCAGAAGAAGTAGAAGAAGGAGAAGGAGAAGGTGTAGTCTGGAGGGTGAATCAGAAGAAGCAGAAGAAGGAGAAGGAGAAGGTGAAGTCTGGAGGGTGAATCAGAAGAAGCAGAAGAAGGAGAAGGAGAAGGTGAAGTCCGGAGGGTGAATCAGAAGAAGCAGAAGAAGGAGAAGGAGAAGGTGAAGTCAGGAGGGTGAATCAGAAGAAGCAGAAGAAGGAGAAGGAGAAGGTGAAGTTAGGAGGGTGAATCAAAAGAAGCAGAAGAAGGAGAAGGAGCAGGTGATGTCAGGGGGATGAAGCAGAAGAAGTAGAAGAAGGAGAAGGAGAAGGTGAAGTCAGGACGGTGAAGCAGAAGAAGCAGAAGAAGGAGAAGGAGAAGGTGAAGTCTGGAGGGTGAATCAGAAGAAGTAGAAGAAGGAAAAGGAGAAGGTCAAGTCTGGAGGGTGAATCAGAAGAAGTAGAAGAAGGGGAAGGAGAAGGTGAAGTCTGGAGGGTGAATCAGAAGAAGCAGAAGAAGGAGAAGGAGAAGGTGAAGTCTGCAGGGTGAATCAGAAGAAGCAGAAGAAGGAGAAGGAGAAGGTGAAGTCTGGAGGGTGAATCAGAAGAAGCAGAATAAGGAGAAGGAGAAGGTGAAGTCTGGAGGGTGAATCAGAAGAAGCAGAAGAAGGAGAAGGAGAAGGTGAAGTCTGGAGGGTGAATCAGAAGAAGTAGAAGAAGGAGAAGGAGAAGTTGAAGTCTGGAGGGTGAAGCAGAAGAATTAGAAGATGGAGAAGGAGAGGGTGAAGTCAGGAGGGTGAATCAGAAGAAGTAGAAGAAGGAGAAGGAGAAGGTGAAGTCAGGAGGGTGAATCGGAAGAAGCAGAAGATGGAGAAGAAGAAGGTGAAGTCTGGAGGGTGAATCAGAAGAATCAGAAGAAGGAGAAGGAGAAGGTGAAGTCTGGAGGGAGAATCAGAAGAAGCAGAGGAAGGAGAAGGAGAAGGTAAAGTCTGGAGAGTGAATCAGAAGAAGCAGAATAAGGAGAAGGAGAAGGTGAAGTCTGGAGGGTGAATCAGAAGAAGCAGAATAAGGAGAAGGAGAAGGTGAAGTCTGGAGGGTGAATCAGAAGAAGCAGAAGAAGGAGAAGGAGAAGGTGAAGTCTGGATGGTGAATCAGAAGAAGTAGAAGAAGGAGAAGGAGAAGGTGAAGTCTGGAGGGTGAAGCAGAAGAAGTAGAAGAAGGAGAAGGAGAAGGTGAAGTCAGGTGGGTGAATCAGAAGAAGTAGAAGAAGGAGAAGGAGAAGGTGAAGTCAGGAGGGTGAATCAGAAGAAGCAGATAAAGGAGAAGGAGAAGGTGAAGTCTGGAGGGTGAATCAGAAGAATCAGAAGAAGGAGAAGGAGAAGGTGAAGTCTGGAGGGTGAATCAGAAGAAGCAGAAGAAAGAGAAGGAGAAGGTGAAGTCTGGAGGGTGAAGCAGAAGAAACAGAAGAAGGAGAAGGAGAAGGTGAAGACTGGAGGGTGAATCAGAAGAAGTAGAAGAAGGAGAAGGAGAAGGTGAAGTCTGGAGGGTGAATCAGAAGAAGTAGAAGAAGGAGAAGGAGAAGGTGAAGTCTGGAGGGTGAATCAGAAGAAGCAGAAGAAGGAGAAGGAGAAGGTGAAGTCTGGAGGGTGAATCAGAAGAAGCAGAAGAAGGAGAAGGAGAAGATGAAGTCTGGAGGGTGAATCAGAAGAAGTAGAAGAAGGAGAAGGAGAAGGTGAAGTCTGGAGGGTGAATCAGAAGTAGTAGAAGAAGGAGAAGGAGAAGGTGAAGTCTGGAGGGTGAATCAGAAGAAACAGAAGAAGGAGAAGGAGATGGTGAAGTCTGGAGGGTGAATCAGAAGAAGTAGAAGAAGGAGAAGGAGAAGGTGTAGTCTGGAGGGTGAATCAGAAGAAGTAGACGAAGGAGAAGGAGAAGGTGAAGTCTGGAGGGTGAATCAGAAGAAGCAGAAGAAGGAGATGGAGAAGGTGAAGTCTGGAGGGTGAATCAGAAGAAGTAGAAGAAGGAGAAGGAGAAGGTGAAGTCTGGAGGGTGAATCAGAAGAAGCAGAAGAAGGAGAAGGAGAAGGTGAAGTCTGGAGGGTGAATCAGAAGAAGGAGAAGGAGAAGGTGAAGTCTGGAGGGTGATTCAGAAGAAGCAGAATAAGGAGAAGGAGAAGGTGAAGTCTGGAGGGTGAATCAGAAGAAGCAGAAGAAGGAGAAGGAGAAGGTGAAGTCTGGAGGGTGAATCAGAAGAAGTAGAAGAAGGAGAAGGAGAAGGTGAAGTCTGGAGGGTGAATCAGAAGAAGTAGAAGAAGGAGAAGGAGAAGGTGAAGTCTGGAGGGTGAATCAGAAGAAGTAGAAGAAGGAGAAGGAGAAGCTGAAGTCTGGAGGGTGAAGCAGAAGAAGTAGAAGAAGGAGAAGGAGAAGGTGAAGTGAGGAGGGTGAATCAGAAGATGTAGAAGAAGGAGAAGGAGAAGGTGAAGTCAGGAGGGTGAATCAGAAGAAGCAGAAGAAGGAGAAGGAGAAGGTGAAGTCTGGAGGGTGAATCAGAAGAATCAGAAGAAGGAGAAGGAGAAGGTGAAGTCTGGAGGGTGAATCAGAAGAAGCAGAAGAAAGAGAAGGAGAAGGTGAAGTCTGGAGGGTGAATCAGAAGAAGTAGAAGAAGGAGAAGGAGAAGGTGAAGTCTGGAGGGTGAATCAGAAGAAGCAGAAGAAGGAGAAGGAGAAGGTGTAGTCTGGAGGGTGAATCAGAAGAAGTAGACGAAGGAGAAGGAGAAGGTGAAGTCTGGAGGGTGAATCAGAAGAAGCAGAAGAAGGAGATGGAGAAGGTGAAGTCTGGAGGGTGAATCAGAAGAAGCAGAAGAAGGAGAAGGAGAAGGTGAAGTCTGGAGGGTGAATCAGAAGAAGTAGAAGAAGGAGAAGGAGAAGGTGAAGTCTGGAGGGTGAAGCAGAAGAAGTAGAAGAAGGAGAAGGAGAAGGTGAAGTCAGGTGGGTGAATCAGAAGAAGTAGAAGAAGGAGAAGGAGAAGGTGAAGTCAGGAGGGTGAATCAGAAGAATCAGAAGAAGGAGAAGGAGAAGGTGAAGTCTCGAGGGTGAATCAGAAGAATCAGAAGAAGGAGAAGGAGAAGGTGAAGTCTGGAGGGTGAATCAGAAGAAGCAGAAGAAAGAGAAGGAGAAGGTGAAGTCTGGAGGGTGAAGCAGAAGAAACAGAAGAAGGAGAAGGAGAAGGTGAAGACTGGAGGGTGAATCAGAAGAAGTAGAAGAAGGAGAAGGAGAAGGTGAAGTCTGGAGGGTGAATCAGAAGAAGTAGAAGAAGGAGAAGGAGAAGGTGAAGTCTGGAGGGTGAATCAGAAGAAGCAGAAGAAGGAGAAGGAGAAGGTGAAGTCTGGAGGGTGAATCAGAAGAAGCAGAAGAAGGAGAAGGAGAAGATGAAGTCTGGAGGTTGAATCAGAAGAAGTAGAAGAAGGAGAAGGAGAAGGTGAACTCTGGAGGGTGAATCAGAAGTAGTAGAAGAAGGAGAAGGAGAAGGTGAAGTCTGGAGGGTGAATCAGAAGAAACAGAAGAAGGAGAAGGAGAAGGTGAAGTCTGGAGGGTGAATCAGAAGAAGTAGAAGAAGGAGAAGGAGAAGGTGTTGTCTGGAGGGTGAATCAGAAGAAGTAGACGAAGGAGAAGGAGAAGGTGAAGTCTGGGGGTGAATCAGAAGAAGCAGAAGAAGGAGATGGAGAAGGTGAAGTCTGGAGGGTGAATCAGAAGAAGTAGAAGAAGGAGAAGGAGAAGGTGAAGTCTGGAGGGTGAATCAGAAGAAGCAGAAGAAGGAGAAGGAGAAGGTGAAGTCTGGAGGGTGAATCAGAAGAAGCAGAAGAAGGAGAAGGAGAAGGTGAAGGCTGGAGGGTGATTCAGAAGAAGCAGAATAAGGAGAAGGGGAAGGTGAAGTCTGGAGGGTGAATCAGAAGAAGCAGAAGAAGGAGAAGGAGAAGGTGAAGTCTGGAGGGTGAAACAGAAGAAGTAGAAGAAGGAGAAGGAGAAGGTGAAGTCTGGAGGGCGAATCAGAAGAAGTAGAAGAAGGAGAAGGAGAAGGTGAAGTCTGGAGGGTGAATCAGAAGAAGTAGAAGAAGGAGAAGGAGAAGGTGAAGTCTGGAGGGTGAATCAGAAGAAACAGAAGAAGGAGAAGGAGAAGGTGAAGTCTGGAGGGTGAATCAGAAGAAGTAGAAGAAGGAGAAGGAGAAGGTGTAGTCTGGAGGGTGAATCAGAAGAAGTAGACGAAGGAGAAGGAGAAGGTGAAGTCTGGAGGGTGAATCAGAAGAAGCAGAAGAAGGAGATGGAGAAGGTGAAGTCTGGAGTGTGAATCAGAAGAAGTAGAAGAAGGAGAAGGAGAAGGTGAAGTCTGGAGGGTGAATCAGAAGAAGCAGAAGAAGGAGAAGGAGAAGGTGAAGTCTGGAGGGTGAATCAGAAGAAGCAGAAGAAGGAGAAGGAGAAGGTGAAGTCTGGAGGGTGATTCAGAAGAAGCAGAATAAGGAGAAGGAGAAGGTGAAGTCTGGAGGGTGAATCAGAAGAAGCAGAAGAAGGAGAAGGAGAAGGTGAAGTCTGGAGGGCGAATCAGAAGAAGGAGAAGAAGGAGAAGGAGAAGGTGAAGTCTGGAGGGTGAATCAGAAGAAGTAGAAGAAGGAGAAGGAGAAGGTGAAGTCTGGAGGGTGAATCAGAAGAAGTAGAAGAAGGAGAAGGAGAAGCTGAAGTCTGGAGGGTGAAGCAGAAGAAGTAGAAGAAGGAGAAGGAGAAGTTGAAGTCAGGAGGGTGAATCAGAAGATGTAGAAGAAGGAGAAGGAGAAGGTGAAGTCAGGAGGGTGAATCAGAAGAAGCAGAAGAAGGAGAAGGAGAAGGTGAAGTCTGGAGGGTGAATCAGAAGAATCAGAAGAAGGAGAAGGAGAAGGTGAAGTATGGAGGGTGAATCAGAAGAAGCAGAAGAAAGAGAAGGAGAAGGTGAAGTCTGGAGGGTGAATCAGAAGAAGTAGAAGAAGGAGAAGGAGAAGGTGAAGTCTGGAGGGTGTATCAGAAGAAGCAGAAGAAGGAGAAGGAGAAGGTGAAGTCTGGAGGGTGAATCAGAAGAAGTAGAGGAAGGAGAAGGAGAAGGTGAAGTCTGGAGGGTGAATCAGAAGAAGCAGAAGAAGGAGATGGAGAAGGTGAAGTCTGGAGGGTGAATCAGAAGAAGCAGAAGAAGGAGAAGGAGAAGGTGAAGTCTGGAGGGTGAATCAGAAGAAGTAGAAGAAGGAGAAGGAGAAGGTGAAGTCTGGAGGGTGAAGCAGAAGAAGTAGAAGAAGGAGAAGGAGAAGGTGAAGTCAGGTGGGTGAATCAGAAGAAGTAGAAGAAGGAGAAGGAGAAGGTGAAGTCAGGTGGGTGAATCAGAAGAAGCAGAAGAAGGAGAAGGAGAAGGTGAAGTCTGGAGGGTGAATCAGAAGAATCAGAAGAAGGAGAAGGAGAAGGTGAAGTCTGGAGGGTGAATCAGAAGAAGCAGAAGAAAGAGAAGGAGAAGGTGAAGTCTGGAGGGTGAAGCAGAAGAAACAGAAGAAGGAGAAGGAGAAGGTGAAGACTGGAGGGTGAATCAGAAGAAGTAGAAGAAGGAGAAGGAGAAGGTGAAGTCTGGAGGGTGAATCAGAAGAAGTAGAAGAAGGAGAAGGAGAAGGTGAAGTCTGGAGGGTGAATCAGAAGAAGCAGAAGAAGGAGAAGGAGAAGGTGAAGTCTGGAGGGTGAATCAGAAGAAGCAGAAGAAGGAGAAGGAGAAGATGAAGTCTGGAGGTTGAATCAGAAGAAGTAGAAGAAGGAGAAGGAGAAGGTGAACTCTGGAGGGTGAATCAGAAGTAGTAGAAGAAGGAGAAGGAGAAGGTGAAGTCTGGAGGGTGAATCAGAAGAAACAGAAGAAGGAGAAGGAGAAGGTGAAGTCTGGAGGGTGAATCAGAAGAAGTAGAAGAAGGAGAAGGAGAAGGTGTTGTCTGGAGGGTGAATCAGAAGAAGTAGACGAAGGAGAAGGAGAAGGTGAAGTCTGGAGGGTGAATCAGAAGAAGCAGAAGAAGGAGATGGAGAAGGTGAAGTCTGGAGGGTGAATCAGAAGAAGTAGAAGAAGGAGAAGGAGAAGGTGAAGTCTGGAGGGTGAATCAGAAGAAGCAGAAGAAGGAGAAGGAGAAGGTGAAGTCTGGAGGGTGAATCAGAAGAAGCAGAAGAAGGAGAAGGAGAAGGTGAAGGCTGGAGGGTGATTCAGAAGAAGCAGAATAAGGAGAAGGGGAAGGTGAAGTCTGGAGGGTGAATCAGAAGAAGCAGAAGAAGGAGAAGGAGAAGGTGAAGTCTGGAGGGTGAAACAGAAGAAGTAGAAGAAGGAGAAGGAGAAGGTGAAGTCTGGAGGGCGAATCAGAAGAAGTAGAAGAAGGAGAAGGAGAAGGTGAAGTCTGGAGGGTGAATCAGAAGAAGTAGAAGAAGGAGAAGGAGAAGGTGAAGTCTGGAGGGTGAATCAGAAGAAACAGAAGAAGGAGAAGGAGAAGGTGAAGTCTGGATGGTGAATCAGAAGAAGTAGAAGAAGGAGAAGGAGAAGGTGTAGTCTGGAGGGTGAATCAGAAGAAGTAGACGAAGGAGAAGGAGAAGGTGAAGTCTGGAGGGTGAATCAGAAGAAGCAGAAGAAGGAGATGGAGAAGGTGAAGTCTGGAGGGTGAATCAGAAGAAGTAGAAGAAGGAGAAGGAGAAGGTGAAGTCTGGAGGGTGAATCAGAAGAAGCAGAAGAAGGAGAAGGAGAAGGTGAAGTCTGGAGGGTGAATCAGAAGAAGCAGAAGAAGGAGAAGGAGAAGGTGAAGTCTGGAGGGTGATTCAGAAGAAGCAGAATAAGGAGAAGGAGAAGGTGAAGTCTGGAGGGTGAATCAGAAGAAGCAGAAGAAGGAGAAGGAGAAGGTGAAGTCTGGAGGGCGAATCAGAAGAAGGAGAAGAAGGAGAAGGAGAAGGTGAAGTCTGGAGGGTGAATCAGAAGAAGTAGAAGAAGGAGAAGGAGAAGGTGAAGTCTGGAGGGTGAATCAGAAGAAGTAGAAGAAGGAGAAGGAGAAGCTGAAGTCTGGAGGGTGAAGCAGAAGAAGTAGAAGAAGGAGAAGGAGAAGTTGAAGTCAGGAGGGTGAATCAGAAGATGTAGAAGAAGGAGAAGGAGAAGGTGAAGTCAGGAGGGTGAATCAGAAGAAGCAGAAGAAGGAGAAGGAGAAGGTGAAGTCTGGAGGGTGAATCAGAAGAATCAGAAGAAGGAGAAGGAGAAGGTGAAGTATGGAGGGTGAATCAGAAGAAGCAGAAGAAAGAGAAGGAGAAGGTGAAGTCTGGAGGGTGAATCAGAAGAAGCAGAAGAAGGAGAAGGAGAAGGTGAAGTCTGGAGGGTGAATCAGAAGAAGTAGAGGAAGGAGAAGGAGAAGGTGAAGTCTGGAGGGTGAATCAGAAGAAGCAGAAGAAGGAGATGGAGAAGGTGAAGTCTGGAGGGTGAATCAGAAGAAGCAGAAGAAGGAGAAGGAGAAGGTGAAGTCTGGAGGGTGAATCAGAAGAAGTAGAAGAAGGAGAAGGAGAAGGTGAAGTCTGGAGGGTGAAGCAGAAGAAGTAGAAGAAGGAGAAGGAGAAGGTGAAGTCAGGTGGGTGAATCAGAAGAAGTAGAAGAAGGAGAAGGAGAAGGTGAAGTCAGGTGGGTGAATCAGAAGAAGCAGAAGAAGGAGAAGGAGAAGGTGAAGTCTGGAGGGTGAATCAGAAGAATCAGAAGAAGGAGAAGGAGAAGGTGAAGTCTGGAGGGTGAATCAGAAGAAGCAGAAGAAAGAGAAGGAGAAGGTGAAGTCTGGAGGGTGAAGCAGAAGAAACAGAAGAAGGAGAAGGAGAAGGTGAAGACTGGAGGGTGAATCAGAAGAAGTAGAAGAAGGAGAAGGAGAAGGTGAAGTCTGGAGGGTGAATCAGAAGAAGTAGAAGAAGGAGAAGGAGAAGGTGAAGTCTGGAGGGTGAATCAGAAGAAGCAGAAGAAGGAGAAGGAGAAGGTGAAGTCTGGAGGGTGAATCAGAAGAAGCAGAAGAAGGAGAAGGAGAAGATGAAGTCTGGAGGTTGAATCAGAAGAAGTAGAAGAAGGAGAAGGAGAAGGTGAACTCTGGAGGGTGAATCAGAAGTAGTAGAAGAAGGAGAAGGAGAAGGTGAAGTCTGGAGGGTGAATCAGAAGAAACAGAAGAAGGAGAAGGAGAAGGTGAAGTCTGGAGGGTGAATCAGAAGAAGTAGAAGAAGGAGAAGGAGAAGGTGTTGTCTGGAGGGTGAATCAGAAGAAGTAGACGAAGGAGAAGGAGAAGGTGAAGTCTGGAGGGTGAATCAGAAGAAGCAGAAGAAGGAGATGGAGAAGGTGAAGTCTGGAGGGTGAATCAGAAGAAGTAGAAGAAGGAGAAGGAGAAGGTGAAGTCTGGAGGGTGAATCAGAAGAAGCAGAAGAAGGAGAAGGAGAAGGTGAAGTCTGGAGGGTGAATCAGAAGAAGCAGAAGAAGGAGAAGGAGAAGGTGAAGGCTGGAGGGTGATTCAGAAGAAGCAGAATAAGGAGAAGGGGAAGGTGAAGTCTGGAGGGTGAATCAGAAGAAGCAGAAGAAGGAGAAGGAGAAGGTGAAGTCTGGAGGGTGAAACAGAAGAAGTAGAAGAAGGAGAAGGAGAAGGTGAAGTCTGGAGGGCGAATCAGAAGAAGTAGAAGAAGGAGAAGGAGAAGGTGAAGTCTGGAGGGTGAATCAGAAGAAGTAGAAGAAGGAGAAGGAGAAGGTGAAGTCTGGAGGGTGAATCAGAAGAAACAGAAGAAGGAGAAGGAGAAGGTGAAGTCTGGATGGTGAATCAGAAGAAGTAGAAGAAGGAGAAGGAGAAGGTGTAGTCTGGAGGGTGAATCAGAAGAAGTAGACGAAGGAGAAGGAGAAGGTGAAGTCTGGAGGGTGAATCAGAAGAAGCAGAAGAAGGAGATGGAGAAGGTGAAGTCTGGAGGGTGAATCAGAAGAAGTAGAAGAAGGAGAAGGAGAAGGTGAAGTCTGGAGGGTGAATCAGAAGAAGCAGAAGAAGGAGAAGGAGAAGGTGAAGTCTGGAGGGTGAATCAGAAGAAGCAGAAGAAGGAGAAGGAGAAGGTGAAGTCTGGAGGGTGATTCAGAAGAAGCAGAATAAGGAGAAGGAGAAGGTGAAGTCTGGAGGGTGAATCAGAAGAAGCAGAAGAAGGAGAAGGAGAAGGTGAAGTCTGGAGGGCGAATCAGAAGAAGGAGAAGAAGGAGAAGGAGAAGGTGAAGTCTGGAGGGTGAATCAGAAGAAGTAGAAGAAGGAGAAGGAGAAGGTGAAGTCTGGAGGGTGAATCAGAAGAAGTAGAAGAAGGAGAAGGAGAAGCTGAAGTCTGGAGGGTGAAGCAGAAGAAGTAGAAGAAGGAGAAGGAGAAGTTGAAGTCAGGAGGGTGAATCAGAAGATGTAGAAGAAGGAGAAGGAGAAGGTGAAGTCAGGAGGGTGAATCAGAAGAAGCAGAAGAAGGAGAAGGAGAAGGTGAAGTCTGGAGGGTGAATCAGAAGAATCAGAAGAAGGAGAAGGAGAAGGTGAAGTATGGAGGGTGAATCAGAAGAAGCAGAAGAAAGAGAAGGAGAAGGTGAAGTCTGGAGGGTGAATCAGAAGAAGTAGAAGAAGGAGAAGGAGAAGGTGAAGTCTGGAGGGTGTATCAGAAGAAGCAGAAGAAGGAGAAGGAGAAGGTGAAGTCTGGAGGGTGAATCAGAAGAAGTAGAGGAAGGAGAAGGAGAAGGTGAAGTCTGGAGGGTGAATCAGAAGAAGCAGAAGAAGGAGATGGAGAAGGTGAAGTCTGGAGGGTGAATCAGAAGAAGCAGAAGAAGGAGAAGGAGAAGGTGAAGTCTGGAGGGTGAATCAGAAGAAGTAGAAGAAGGAGAAGGAGAAGGTGAAGTCTGGAGGGTGAAGCAGAAGAAGTAGAAGAAGGAGAAGGAGAAGGTGAAGTCAGGTGGGTGAATCAGAAGAAGTAGAAGAAGGAGAAGGAGAAGGTGAAGTCAGGAGGGTGAATCAGAAGAAGCAGAAGAAGGAGAAGGAGAAGGTGAAGTCTGGAGGGTGAATCAGAAGAATCAGAAGAAGGAGAAGGAAAAGGTGAAGTCTGGAGGGTGAATCAGAAGAAGCAGAAGAAAGAGAAGGAGAAGGTGAAGTCTGGAGGGAGAAGCAGAAGAAACAGAAGAAGGAGAAGGAGAAGGTTAAGACTGGAAGGTGAATCAGAAGAAGTAGAAGAAGGAGAAGGAGAAGGTGAAGTCTGGAGGGCGAATCAGAAGAAGTAGAAGAAGGAGAAGGAGAAGGTAAAGTCTGGAGGGTGAATCAGAAGAAGCAGAAGAAGGAGAAGGAGAAGGTGAAGTCTGGAGGGTGAATCAGAAGAAGCAGAAGAAGGAGAAGGAGAAGATGAAGTCTGGAGGTTGAATCAGAAGAAGTAGAAGAAGGAGAAGGAGAAGGTGAAGTCTGGAGGGTGAATCAGAAGTAGTAGAAGAAGGAGAAGGAGAAGGTGAAGTCTGGAGGGTGAATCAGAAGTAACAGAAGAAGGAGAAGGAGAAGGTGAAGTCTGGAGGGTGAATCAGAAGAAGTAGAAGAAGGAGAAGGAGAAGGTGTAGTCTGGAGGGTGAATCAGAAGAAGTAGACGAAGGAGAAGGAGAAGGTGAAGTCTGGAGGGTGAATCAGAAGAAGCAGAAGAAGGAGATGGAGAAGGTGAAGTCTGGAGGGTGAATCAGAAGAAGTAGAAGAAGGAGAAGGAGAAGGTGAAGTCTGGAGGGTGAATCAGAAGAAGCAGAAGAAGGAGAAGGAGAAGGTGAAGTCTGGAGGGTGAATCAGAAGAAGCAGAAGAAGGAGAAGGAGAAGGTGAAGTCTGGAGGGTGATTCAGAAGAAGCAGAATAAGGAGAAGGAGAAGGTGAAGTCTGGAGGGTGAATCAGAAGAAGCAGAAGAAGGAGAAGGAGAAGGTCAAGTCTGGAGGGTGAATCAGAAGAAGTAGAAGAAGGAGAAGGAGAAGGTGAAGTCTGGAGGGTGAATCAGAAGAAGTAGAAGAAGGAGAAGGAGAAGGTGAAGTCTGGAGGGTGAATCAGAAGAAGTAGAAGAAGGAGAAGGAGAAGCTGAAGTCTGGAGGGTGAAGCAGAAGAAGTAGAAGAAGGAGAAGGAGAAGGTGAAGTCAGGAGGGTGAATCAGAAGATGTAGAAGAAGGAGAAGGAGAAGGTGAAGTCAGGAGGGTGAATCAGAAGAAGCATAAGAAGGAGAAGGAGAAGGTGAAGTCTGGAGGGTGAATCAGAAGAATCAGAAGAAGGAGAAGGAGAAGGTGAAGTCTGGAGGGTGAATCAGAAGAAGCAGAAGAAAGAGAAGGAGAAGGTGAAGTCTGGAGGGTGAATCAGAAGAAGTAGAAGAAGGAGAAGGAGAAGGTGAAGTCTGGAGGGTGAATCAGAAGAAGCAGAAGAAGGAGAAGGAGAAGGTGAAGTCTGGAGGGTGAATCAGAAGAAGTAGACGAAGGAGAAGGAGAAGGTGAAGTCTGGAGGGTGAATCAGAAGAAGTACACGAAGGAGAAGGAGAAGGTGAAGTCTGGAGGGTGAATCAGAAGAAGCAGAAGAAGGAGATGGAGAAGGTGAAGTCTGGAGGGTGAATCAGAAGAAGTAGAAGAAGGAGAAGGAGAAGGTGAAGTCTGGAGGGTGAATCAGAAGAAGCAGAAGAAGGAGAAGGAGAAGGTGAAGTCTGGAGGGTGAATCAGAAGAAGCAGAAGAAGGAGAAGGAGAAGGTGAAGTCTGGAGGGTGATTCAGAAGAAGCAGCATAAGGAGAAGGAGAAGGTGAAGTCTGGAGGGTGAAACAGAAGAAGCAGAAGAAGGAGAAGGAGAAGGTGAAGTCTGGAGGGTGAATCAGAAGAAGTAGAAGAAGGAGAAGGAGAAGGTGAAGTCTGGAGGGTGAATCAGAAGAAGTAGAAGAAGGAGAAGGAGAAGGTGAAGTCTGGAGGGTGAATCAGAAGAAGTAGAAGAAGGAGAAGGAGAAGGTGAAGTCTGGAGGGTGAAGCAGAAGAAGTAGAAGAAGGAGAAGGAGAAGGTGAAGTCAGGAGGGTGAATCAGAAGATGTAGAAGAAGGAGAAGTAGAAGATGAAGTCAGGAGGTTGAATCAGAAGAAGCAGAAGAAGGAGAAGGAGAAGGTGAAGTCTGGAGGGTGAATCAGAAGAAGTAGAAGAAGGAGAAGGAGAAGGTGAAGTCTGGAGGGTGAATCAGAAGAAGCAGAAGAAGGAGAAGGAGAAGGTGAAGTCTGGAGGGTGAATCAGAAGAAGCAGAAGAAGGAGAAGGAGAAGGTGAAGTCTGGACGGTGAATCAGAAGAAGCAGAATAAGGAGAAGGAGAAGGTGAAGTCTGGAGGGTGAATCAGAAGAAGCAGAAGAAGGAGAAGGAGAAGGTGAAGTCTGGAGGGTGAATCAGAAGAAGTAGAAGAAGGAGAAAGAGAAGGTGTAGTCTGGAGGGTGAAGCAGAAGAAGTAGAAGAAGGAAAAGGAGAAGGTGAAGTCTGGAGGGTGAATCAGAAGAAGCAGAAGAAGGAGAAGGAGAAGGTGAAGTCTGGAGGGTGAATCAGAAGAAGTAGAAGAAGGAGAAGGAGAAGGTGAAGTCTGGAGGGTGAATCAGAAGAAGCAGAAGAAGGAGAAGGAGAAGGTGAAGTCTGGAGGGTGAATCAGAAGAAGCAGAAGAAGGAGAAGGAGAAGGTGAAGTCTGCAGGGTGAATCAGAAGAAGCAGAAGAAGGAGAAGGAGAAGGTGAAGTCTGGAGGGTGAATCAGAAGAAGCAGAAGAAGGAGAAGGAGAAGGTGAAGTCTGGAGGGTGAATCAGAAGAAGCAGAAGAAGGAGAAGGAGAAGGTGAAGTCTGGAGGGTGTATCAGAAGGAGTAGAAGAAGGAGAAGGAGAAGGTGAAGTCTGGGGGGTGAATCAGAAGAAGCAGAAGAAGGAGAAGGAGAAGGTGAAGTCTGGAGGGTGAATCAGAAGAAGCAGAAGAAGGAGAAGGAGAAGGTGAAGTCTGGAGGGTGAATCAGAAGAAGCAGAAGAAGGAGAAGGAGAAGGTGAAGTCTGGAGGGTGAATCAGAAGAAGCAGAATAAGGAGAAGGAGAAGGTGAAGTCTGGAGGGTGAATCAGAAGAAGCAGAAGAAGGAGAAGGAGAAGGTGAAGTCTGGAGGGTGAATCAGAAGAAGTAGAAGAAGGAGAAGGAGAAGGTGAAGTCTGGAGGGTGAAGCAGAAGAAGTAGAAGAAGGAGAAGGAGAAGGTGAAGTCAGGAGGGTGAATCAGAAGAAGTAGAAGAAGGAGAAGGAGAAGTTGAAGTCAGGAGGGTGAATCAGAAGAAGCAGAAGAAGGAGAAGGAGAAGGTGAAGTCTGGAGGGTGAATCAGAAGAATCAGAAGAAGGAGAAGGAGAAGGTGAAGTCTGAAGGGTGAATCAGAAGAAGCAGAAGAAAGAGAAGAAGAAGGTGAAGTCTGGAGGGTGTAGCAGAAGAAACAGAAGAAGGAGAAGGAGTAGGTGAAGACTGGAGGGTGAATCTGAAGAAGTATAAGAAGGAGAAGGAGAAGGTGAAGTCTGGAGGGTGAATCAGAAAAAGTAGAAGAAGGAGAAGGAGAAGGTGAAGTCTGGAGGGTGAATCAGAAGAAGCAGAAGAAGGAGAAGGAGAAGGTGAAGTCTGGAGGGTGCATCAGAAGAAGCAGAAGAAAGAGAAGGAGAAGATGAAGTCTGGAGGGTGAATCAGAAGAAGCAGAAGAAGGAGAAGGAGAAGGTGAAGTCTGGAAGGTGAATCAGAAGAAGCAGAAGAAGGAGAAGGAGAAGGTGAAGTCAGGAGGGTGTATCAGAAGAAGCAGAAGAAGGAGAAGGAGAAGGTGTAGTTAGGAGGGTGAATCAGAAGAAGCAGAAGAAGGAGAAGGAGCAGGTGAAGTCAGGGAGGTGAAGCAGAAGAAGTAGAAGAAGGAGAAGGAGAAGGTGAAGTCAGGACGGTGATGCAGAAGAAGCAGAAGAAGGAGAAGGAGAAGGTGTAGTCTGGAGGGCGCAGCAGAAGAAGCAGAAGAAGGAGAAGGAGAAGCTGAAGTCTGGAGGGTGAAGCAGAAGAAGCAGAAGAAGGTGAAGGAGAAGGTGAAGTCTGGAGGGTGAATCAGAAGAAGCAGAAGAAGGAGAAGGAGAAGCTGAAGTCAGGAGAGTGATGCAGAAGAAGCAGAAGATGGAGAAGGAGAAGGTGAAGTCTGGAGGGCGAAGCAGAAGAAGCAGAAGAAGGAGAAGAAGAAGGTGAAGTCTGGAGGGTGAAGCAGAAGAAGCAGAAAAAGGAGAAGGAGAAGGTGGAGTCTGGAGGGTGAATCAGAAGAAGTAGAAGAAGGAGAAGGAGAAGGTGAAGTCAGGAGGGTGAAGCAGAAGAAGCAGAAGAAGGAGAAGGAGAAGGTGAAGTCTGGAGGGTGAAGCAGAAGAAGCAGAAGAAGGAGAAGGAGAAGGTGAAGTCAGGAGGGTGAATCAGAAGAATTAGAAGAAGGAGAAGGAGAAGGTGAAGTCTGGAGGGTGAATCAGAAGAAGCAGAAGAAGGAGAAGGAGAAGGTGAAGTCTGGAGGGTGAATCAGAAGAAGCAGAAGAAGGAGAAGGAGAAGATGAAGTCTGGAGGGTGAATCAGAAGAAGTAGAAGAAGGAGAAGGAGAAGGTGAGGTCTGGAGGGTCAATCAGAAGAAGCAGAAGAAGGAGAAGGAGAAGGTGAAGTCTGGAGGGTGAATCAGAAGAAGCAGAAGAAGGACAAGGAGAAGGTGAAGTCTGGAGGGTGAATTAGAAGAAGCAGAAGAAGGAGAAGGAGAAGGTGAAGTCAGGAGGGTGAATCAGAAGAAGCAGAAGAAGGAGAAGGAGAAGGTAAAGTTAGGAGGGTGAATCAGAAGAAGCAGAAGAAGGAGAAGGAGCAGGTGAAGTCAGGGGGTGAAGCAGAAGAAGTAGAAGAAGGAGAAGGAGAAGGTGAAGTCAGGAGGGTGAAGCAGAAGAAGCAGAAGAAGGAAAAGGAGAAGGTGAAGTCTGGAGGGCGCAGCAGAAGAAGCAGAAGAAGGAGAAGGAGAAGGTGAAGTCTGGAGGGTGAAGCAGAAGAAGCAGAAGAAGGAGAAGGAGAAGGTGAAGTCTGGAGGGTGAATCAGAAGAAGTAGAAGAAGGTGAAGGAGAAGGTGAAGTCAGGAGAGTGAAGCAGACGAAGCAGAAGAAGGAGAAGGAGAAGGTGAAGTCTGGAGGGTGAAGCAGAAGAATCAGAAGAAGGAGAAGGAGAAGGTGAAGTCTGGAGGGAGAATCAGAAGAAGCAGAAGAAAGAGAAGGAGAAGGTGAAGTCTGGAGGGTGAATCAGAAGAAGTAGAAGAAGGAGAAGGAGAAGGTGAAGTCTGGAGGGTGAATCAGAAGAAGCAGAAGAAGGAGAAGGAGAAGGAGAAGTCTGGAGGGTGAATCAGAAGAAGTAGACGAAGGAGAAGGAGAAGGTGAAGTCTGGAGGGTGAATCAGAAGAAGTAGAAGAAGGAGAAGGAGAAGGTGAAGTCTGGAGGGTGAATCAGAAGAAGCAGAAGAAGGAGAAGGAGAAGGTGAAGTCTGGAGGGTGAATCAGAAGAAGCAGAAGAAGGAGAAGGAGAAGTCTGGAGGGTGATTCAGAAGAAGCAGAATAAGGAGAAGGAGAAGGTGAGGTCTGGAGGGTGAAACAGAAGAAGCAGAAGAAGGAGAAGGAGAAGGTGAAGTCTGGAGGGTGAATCAGAAGAAGTAGAAGAAGGAGAAGGAGAAGGTGAAGTCTGGAGGGTGAATCAGAAGAAGTAGAAGAAGGAGAAGGAGAAGATGAAGTCAGGAGGTTGAATCAGAAGAAGCAGAAGAAGGAGAAGGAGAAGGTGAAGTCTGGAGGGTGAATCAGAAGAAGTAGAAGAAGGAGAAGGAGAAGGTGAAGTCTGGAGGGTGAATCAGAAGAAGCAGAAGAAGGAGAAGGAGAAGGTGAAGTCTGGAGGGTGAATCAGAAGAAGCAGAAGAAGGAGAAGGAGAAGGTGAAGTCTGGACGGTGAATCAGAAGAAGCAGAATAAGGAGAAGGAGAAGGTGAAGTCTGGAGGGTGAATCAGAAGAAGAAGAAGAAGGAGAAGGAGAAGGTGAAGTCTGGAGGGTGAATCAGAAGAAGTAGAAGAAGGAGAAAGAGAAGGTGTAGTCTGGAGGGTGAAGCAGAAGAAGTAGAAGAAGGAAAAGGAGAAGGTGAAGTCTGGAGGGTGAATCAGAAGAAGCAGAAGAAGGAGAAGGAGAAGGTGAAGTCTGGAGGGTGAATCAGAAGAAGTAGAAGAAGGAGAAGGAGAAGGTGAAGTCTGGAGGGTGAATCAGAAGAAGCAGAAGAAGGAGAAGGAGAAGGTGAAGTCTGGAGGGTGAATCAGAAGAAGCAGAAGAAGGAGAAGGAGAAGGTGAAGTCTGCAGGGTGAATCAGAAGAAGCAGAAGAAGGAGAAGGAGAAGGTGAAGTCTGGAGGGTGAATCAGAAGAAGCAGAAGAAGGAGAAGGAGAAGGTGAAGTCTGGAGGGTGTATCAGAAGGAGTAGAAGAAGGAGAAGGAGAAGGTGAAGTCTGGGGGGTGAATCATAAAAAGCAGAAGAAGGAGAAGGAGAAGGTGAAGTCTGGAGGGTGTATCAGAAGGAGTAGAAGAAGGAGAAGGAGAAGGTGAAGTCTGGGGGGTGAATCAGAAAAAGCAGAAGAAGGAGAAGGAGAAGGTGAAGTCTGGAGGGTGAATCAGAAGAAGCAGAAGAAGGAGAAGGAGAAGGTGAAGTCTGGAGGGTGAATCAGAAGAAGCAGAAGAAGGAGAAGGAGAAGGTGAAGTCTGGAGGGTGAATCAGAAGAAGCAGAATAAGGAGAAGGAGAAGGTGAAGTCTGGAGGGTGAATCAGAAGAAGCAGAAGAAGGAGAAGGAGAAGGTGAAGTCTGGAGGGTGAATCAGAAGAAGTAGAAGAAGGAGAAGGAGAAGGTGAAGTCTGGAGGGTGAAGCAGAAGAAGTAGAAGAAGGAGAAGGAGAAGGTGAAGTCAGGAGGGTGAATCAGAAGAAGTAGAAGAAGGAGAAGGAGAAGGTGAAGTCAGGAGGGTGAATCAGAAGAAGCAGAAGAAGGAGAAGGAGAAGGTGAAGTCTGGAGGGTGAATCAGAAGAATCAGAAGAAGGAGAAGGAGAAGGTGAAGTCTGAAGGGTGAATCAGAAGAAGCAGAAGAAAGAGAAGAAGAAGGTGAAGTCTGGAGGGTGTAGCAGAAGAAACAGAAGAAGGAGAAGGAGTAGGTGAAGACTGGAGGGTGAATCTGAAGAAGTATAAGAAGGAGAAGGAGAAGGTGAAGTCTGGAGGGTGAATCAGAAAAAGTAGAAGAAGGAGAAGGAGAAGGTGAAGTCTGGAGGGTGAATCAGAAGAAGCAGAAGAAGGAGAAGGAGAAGGTGAAGTCTGGAGGGTGCATCAGAAGAAGCAGAAGAAAGAGAAGGAGAAGATGAAGTCTGGAGGGTGAATCAGAAGAAGCAGAAGAAGGAGAAGGAGAAGGTGAAGTCTGGAAGGTGAATCAGAAGAAGCAGAAGAAGGAGAAGGAGAAGGTGAAGTCAGGAGGGTGTATCAGAAGAAGCAGAAGAAGGAGAAGGAGAAGGTGTAGTTAGGAGGGTGAATCAGAAGAAGCAGAAGAAGGAGAAGGAGCAGGTGAAGTCAGGGAGGTGAAGCAGAAGAAGTAGAAGAAGGAGAAGGAGAAGGTGAAGTCAGGACGGTGATGCAGAAGAAGCAGAAGAAGGAGAAGGAGAAGGTGTAGTCTGGAGGGCGCAGCAGAAGAAGCAGAAGAAGGAGAAGGAGAAGCTGAAGTCTGGAGGGTGAAGCAGAAGAAGCAGAAGAAGGTGAAGGAGAAGGTGAAGTCTGGAGGGTGAATCAGAAGAAGCAGAAGAAGGAGAAGGAGAAGCTGAAGTCAGGAGAGTGATGCAGAAGAAGCAGAAGATGGAGAAGGAGAAGGTGAAGTCTGGAGGGCGAAGCAGAAGAAGCAGAAGAAGGAGAAGAAGAAGGTGAAGTCTGGAGGGTGAAGCAGAAGAAGCAGAAAAAGGAGAAGGAGAAGGTGGAGTCTGGAGGGTGAATCAGAAGAAGTAGAAGAAGGAGAAGGAGAAGGTGAAGTCTGGAGGGTGAATCAGAAGAAGCAGAAGAAGGAGAAGGAGAAGGTGAAGTCTGGAGGGTGAATCAGAAGAAGCAGAAGAAGGAGAAGGAGAAGGTGAAGTCTGGAGGGTGAATCAGAAGAAGCAGAAGAAGGAGAAGGAGAAGGTGAAGTCTGGAGGGTGAATCAGAAGAAGCAGAATAAGGAGAAGGAGAAGGTGAAGTCTGGAGGGTGAATCAGAAGAAGCAGAAGAAGGAGAAGGAGAAGGTGAAGTCTGGAGGGTGAATCAGAAGAAGTAGAAGAAGGAGAAGGAGAAGGTGAAGTCTGGAGGGTGAAGCAGAAGAAGTAGAAGAAGGAGAAGGAGAAGGTGAAGTCAGGAGGGTGAATCAGAAGAAGTAGAAGAAGGAGAAGGAGAAGTTGAAGTCAGGAGGGTGAATCAGAAGAAGCAGAAGAAGGAGAAGGAGAAGGTGAAGTCTGGAGGGTGAATCAGAAGAATCAGAAGAAGGAGAAGGAGAAGGTGAAGTCTGAAGGGTGAATCAGAAGAAGCAGAAGAAAGAGAAGAAGAAGGTGAAGTCTGGAGGGTGTAGCAGAAGAAACAGAAGAAGGAGAAGGAGTAGGTGAAGACTGGAGGGTGAATCTGAAGAAGTATAAGAAGGAGAAGGAGAAGGTGAAGTCTGGAGGGTGAATCAGAAAAAGTAGAAGAAGGAGAAGGAGAAGGTGAAGTCTGGAGGGTGAATCAGAAGAAGCAGAAGAAGGAGAAGGAGAAGGTGAAGTCTGGAGGGTGCATCAGAAGAAGCAGAAGAAAGAGAAGGAGAAGATGAAGTCTGGAGGGTGAATCAGAAGAAGCAGAAGAAGGAGAAGGAGAAGGTGAAGTCTGGAAGGTGAATCAGAAGAAGCAGAAGAAGGAGAAGGAGAAGGTGAAGTCAGGAGGGTGTATCAGAAGAAGCAGAAGAAGGAGAAGGAGAAGGTGTAGTTAGGAGGGTGAATCAGAAGAAGCAGAAGAAGGAGAAGGAGCAGGTGAAGTCAGGGAGGTGAAGCAGAAGAAGTAGAAGAAGGAGAAGGAGAAGGTGAAGTCAGGACGGTGATGCAGAAGAAGCAGAAGAAGGAGAAGGAGAAGGTGTAGTCTGGAGGGCGCAGCAGAAGAAGCAGAAGAAGGAGAAGGAGAAGCTGAAGTCTGGAGGGTGAAGCAGAAGAAGCAGAAGAAGGTGAAGGAGAAGGTGAAGTCTGGAGGGTGAATCAGAAGAAGCAGAAGAAGGAGAAGGAGAAGCTGAAGTCAGGAGAGTGATGCAGAAGAAGCAGAAGATGGAGAAGGAGAAGGTGAAGTCTGGAGGGCGAAGCAGAAGAAGCAGAAGAAGGAGAAGAAGAAGGTGAAGTCTGGAGGGTGAAGCAGAAGAAGCAGAAAAAGGAGAAGGAGAAGGTGGAGTCTGGAGGGTGAATCAGAAGAAGTAGAAGAAGGAGAAGGAGAAGGTGAAGTCAGGAGGGTGAAGCAGAAGAAGCAGAAGAAGGAGAAGGAGAAGGTGAAGTCTGGAGGGTGAAGCAGAAGAAGCAGAAGAAGGAGAAGGAGAAGGTGAAGTCAGGAGGGTGAATCAGAAGAATTAGAAGAAGGAGAAGGAGAAGGTGAAGTCTGGAGGGTGAATCAGAAGAAGCAGAAGAAGGAGAAGGAGAAGGTGAAGTCTGGAGGGTGAATCAGAAGAAGCAGAAGAAGGAGAAGGAGAAGATGAAGTCTGGAGGGTGAATCAGAAGAAGTAGAAGAAGGAGAAGGAGAAGGTGAGGTCTGGAGGGTCAATCAGAAGAAGCAGAAGAAGGAGAAGGAGAAGGTGAAGTCTGGAGGGTGAATCAGAAGAAGCAGAAGAAGGACAAGGAGAAGGTGAAGTCTGGAGGGTGAATTAGAAGAAGCAGAAGAAGGAGAAGGAGAAGGTGAAGTCAGGAGGGTGAATCAGAAGAAGCAGAAGAAGGAGAAGGAGAAGGTAAAGTTAGGAGGGTGAATCAGAAGAAGCAGAAGAAGGAGAAGGAGCAGGTGAAGTCAGGGGGTGAAGCAGAAGAAGTAGAAGAAGGAGAAGGAGAAGGTGAAGTCAGGAGGGTGAAGCAGAAGAAGCAGAAGAAGGAAAAGGAGAAGGTGAAGTCTGGAGGGCGCAGCAGAAGAAGCAGAAGAAGGAGAAGGAGAAGGTGAAGTCTGGAGGGTGAAGCAGAAGAAGCAGAAGAAGGAGAAGGAGAAGGTGAAGTCTGGAGGGTGAATCAGAAGAAGTAGAAGAAGGTGAAGGAGAAGGTGAAGTCAGGAGAGTGAAGCAGACGAAGCAGAAGAAGGAGAAGGAGAAGGTGAAGTCTGGAGGGTGAAGCAGAAGAATCAGAAGAAGGAGAAGGAGAAGGTGAAGTCTGGAGGGAGAATCAGAAGAAGCAGAAGAAAGAGAAGGAGAAGGTGAAGTCTGGAGGGTGAATCAGAAGAAGTAGAAGAAGGAGAAGGAGAAGGTGAAGTCTGGAGGGTGAATCAGAAGAAGCAGAAGAAGGAGAAGGAGAAGGAGAAGTCTGGAGGGTGAATCAGAAGAAGTAGACGAAGGAGAAGGAGAAGGTGAAGTCTGGAGGGTGAATCAGAAGAAGTAGAAGAAGGAGAAGGAGAAGGTGAAGTCTGGAGGGTGAATCAGAAGAAGCAGAAGAAGGAGAAGGAGAAGGTGAAGTCTGGAGGGTGAATCAGAAGAAGCAGAAGAAGGAGAAGGAGAAGTCTGGAGGGTGATTCAGAAGAAGCAGAATAAGGAGAAGGAGAAGGTGAAGTCTGGAGGGTGAAACAGAAGAAGCAGAAGAAGGAGAAGGAGAAGGTGAAGTCTGGAGGGTGAATCAGAAGAAGTAGAAGAAGGAGAAGGAGAAGGTGAAGTCTGGAGGGTGAATCAGAAGAAGTAGAAGAAGGAGAAGGAGAAGATGAAGTCAGGAGGTTGAATCAGAAGAAGCAGAAGAAGGAGAAGGAGAAGGTGAAGTCTGGAGGGTGAATCAGAAGAAGTAGAAGAAGGAGAAGGAGAAGGTGAAGTCTGGAGGGTGAATCAGAAGAAGCAGAAGAAGGAGAAGGAGAAGGTGAAGTCTGGAGGGTGAATCAGAAGAAGCAGAAGAAGGAGAAGGAGAAGGTGAAGTCTGGACGGTGAATCAGAAGAAGCAGAATAAGGAGAAGGAGAAGGTGAAGTCTGGAGGGTGAATCAGAAGAAGAAGAAGAAGGAGAAGGAGAAGGTGAAGTCTGGAGGGTGAATCAGAAGAAGTAGAAGAAGGAGAAAGAGAAGGTGTAGTCTGGAGGGTGAAGCAGAAGAAGTAGAAGAAGGAAAAGGAGAAGGTGAAGTCTGGAGGGTGAATCAGAAGAAGCAGAAGAAGGAGAAGGAGAAGGTGAAGTCTGGAGGGTGAATCAGAAGAAGTAGAAGAAGGAGAAGGAGAAGGTGAAGTCTGGAGGGTGAATCAGAAGAAGCAGAAGAAGGAGAAGGAGAAGGTGAAGTCTGGAGGGTGAATCAGAAGAAGCAGAAGAAGGAGAAGGAGAAGGTGAAGTCTGCAGGGTGAATCAGAAGAAGCAGAAGAAGGAGAAGGAGAAGGTGAAGTCTGGAGGGTGAATCAGAAGAAGCAGAAGAAGGAGAAGGAGAAGGTGAAGTCTGGAGGGTGAATCAGAAGAAGCAGAAGAAGGAGAAGGAGAAGGTGAAGTCTGGAGGGTGTATCAGAAGGAGTAGAAGAAGGAGAAGGAGAAGGTGAAGTCTGGGGGGTGAATCAGAAAAAGCAGAAGAAGGAGAAGGAGAAGGTGAAGTCTGGAGGGTGAATCAGAAGAAGCAGAAGAAGGAGAAGGAGAAGGTGAAGTCTGGAGGGTGAATCAGAAGAAGCAGAAGAAGGAGAAGGAGAAGGTGAAGTCTGGAGGGTGAATCAGAAGAAGCAGAATAAGGAGAAGGAGAAGGTGAAGTCTGGAGGGTGAATCAGAAGAAGCAGAAGAAGGAGAAGGAGAAGGTGAAGTCTGGAGGGTGAATCAGAAGAAGTAGAAGAAGGAGAAGGAGAAGGTGAAGTCTGGAGGGTGAAGCAGAAGAAGTAGAAGAAGGAGAAGGAGAAGGTGAAGTCAGGAGGGTGAATCAGAAGAAGTAGAAGAAGGAGAAGGAGAAGGTGAAGTCAGGAGGGTGAATCAGAAGAAGCAGAAGAAGGAGAAGGAGAAGGTGAAGTCTGGAGGGTGAATCAGAAGAATCAGAAGAAGGAGAAGGAGAAGGTGAAGTCTGAAGGGTGAATCAGAAGAAGCAGAAGAAAGAGAAGAAGAAGGTGAAGTCTGGAGGGTGTAGCAGAAGAAACAGAAGAAGGAGAAGGAGTAGGTGAAGACTGGAGGGTGAATCTGAAGAAGTATAAGAAGGAGAAGGAGAAGGTGAAGTCTGGAGGGTGAATCAGAAAAAGTAGAAGAAGGAGAAGGAGAAGGTGAAGTCTGGAGGGTGAATCAGAAGAAGCAGAAGAAGGAGAAGGAGAAGGTGAAGTCTGGAGGGTGCATCAGAAGAAGCAGAAGAAAGAGAAGGAGAAGATGAAGTCTGGAGGGTGAATCAGAAGAAGCAGAAGAAGGAGAAGGAGAAGGTGAAGTCTGGAAGGTGAATCAGAAGAAGCAGAAGAAGGAGAAGGAGAAGGTGAAGTCAGGAGGGTGTATCAGAAGAAGCAGAAGAAGGAGAAGGAGAAGGTGTAGTTAGGAGGGTGAATCAGAAGAAGCAGAAGAAGGAGAAGGAGCAGGTGAAGTCAGGGAGGTGAAGCAGAAGAAGTAGAAGAAGGAGAAGGAGAAGGTGAAGTCAGGACGGTGATGCAGAAGAAGCAGAAGAAGGAGAAGGAGAAGGTGTAGTCTGGAGGGCGCAGCAGAAGAAGCAGAAGAAGGAGAAGGAGAAGCTGAAGTCTGGAGGGTGAAGCAGAAGAAGCAGAAGAAGGTGAAGGAGAAGGTGAAGTCTGGAGGGTGAATCAGAAGAAGCAGAAGAAGGAGAAGGAGAAGCTGAAGTCAGGAGAGTGATGCAGAAGAAGCAGAAGATGGAGAAGGAGAAGGTGAAGTCTGGAGGGCGAAGCAGAAGAAGCAGAAGAAGGAGAAGAAGAAGGTGAAGTCTGGAGGGTGAAGCAGAAGAAGCAGAAAAAGGAGAAGGAGAAGGTGGAGTCTGGAGGGTGAATCAGAAGAAGTAGAAGAAGGAGAAGGAGAAGGTGAAGTCTGGAGGGTGAATCAGAAGAAGCAGAAGAAGGAGAAGGAGAAGGTGAAGTCTGGAGGGTGAATCAGAAGAAGCAGAAGAAGGAGAAGGAGAAGATGAAGTCTGGAGGGTGAATCAGAAGAAGTAGAAGAAGGAGAAGGAGAAGGTGAGGTCTGGAGGGTCAATCAGAAGAAGCAGAAGAAGGAGAAGGAGAAGGTGAAGTCTGGAGGGTGAATCAGAAGAAGCAGAAGAAGGACAAGGAGAAGGTGAAGTCTGGAGGGTGAATTAGAAGAAGCAGAAGAAGGAGAAGGAGAAGGTGAAGTCAGGAGGGTGAATCAGAAGAAGCAGAAGAAGGAGAAGGAGAAGGTAAAGTTAGGAGGGTGAATCAGAAGAAGCAGAAGAAGGAGAAGGAGCAGGTGAAGTCAGGGGGTGAAGCAGAAGAAGTAGAAGAAGGAGAAGGAGAAGGTGAAGTCAGGAGGGTAAAGCAGAAGAAGCAGAAGAAGGAAAAGGAGAAGGTGAAGTCTGGAGGGCGCAGCAGAAGAAGCAGAAGAAGGAGAAGGAGAAGGTGAAGTCTGGAGGGTGAAGCAGAAGAAGCAGAAGAAGGAGAAGGAGAAGGTGAAGTCTGGAGGGTGAATCAGAAGAAGTAGAAGAAGGTGAAGGAGAAGGTGAAGTCAGGAGAGTGAAGCAGACGAAGCAGAAGAAGGAGAAGGAGAAGGTGAAGTCTGGAGGGTGAAGCAGAAGAATCAGAAGAAGGAGAAGGAGAAGGTGAAGTCTGGAGGGAGAATCAGAAGAAGCAGAAGAAAGAGAAGGAGAAGGTGAAGTCTGGAGGGTGAATCAGAAGAAGTAGAAGAAGGAGAAGGAGAAGATGAAGTCTGGAGGGTGAATCAGAAGAAGCAGAAGAAGGAGAAGGAGAAGGAGAAGTCTGGAGGGTGAATCAGAAGAAGTAGACGAAGGAGAAGGAGAAGGTGAAGTCTGGAGGGTGAATCAGAAGAAGTAGAAGAAGGAGAAGGAGAAGGTGAAGTCTGGAGGGTGAATCAGAAGAAGCAGAAGAAGGAGAAGGAGAAGGTGAAGTCTGGAGGGTGAATCAGAAGAAGCAGAAGAAGGAGAAGGAGAAGTCTGGAGGGTGATTCAGAAGAAGCAGAATAAGGAGAAGGAGAAGGTGAAGTCTGGAGGGTGAAACAGAAGAAGCAGAAGAAGGAGAAGGAGAAGGTGAAGTCTGGAGGGTGAATCAGAAGAAGTAGAAGAAGGAGAAGGAGAAGGTGAAGTCTGGAGGGTGAATCAGAAGAAGTAGAAGAAGGAGAAGGAGAAGGTGAAGTCTGGAGGGTGAATCAGAAGAAGTAGAAGAAGGAGAAGGAGAAGGTGAAGTCTGGAGGGTGAAGCAGAAGAAGTAGAAGAAGGAGAAGGAGAAGGTGAAGTCAGGAGGGTGAATCAGAAGATGTAGAAGAAGGAGAAGGAGAAGGTGAAGTCAGGAGGGTGAATCAGAAGAAGCAGAAGAAGGAGAAGGAGAAGGTGAAGTCTGGAGGGTGAATCAGAAGAAGTAGAAGAAGGAGAAGGAGAAGGTGAAGTCTGGAGGGTGAATCAGAAGAAGCAGAAGAAGGAGAAGGAGAAGGTGAAGACTGGAGGGTGAATCAGAAGAAGCAGAAGAAGGAGAAGGAGAAGGTGAAGTCTGGAGGGTGAATCAGAAGAAGCAGAATAAGGAGAAGGAGAAGGTGAAGTCTGGAGGGTGAATCAGAAGAAGCAGAAGAAGGAGAAGGAGAAGGTGAAGTCTGGAGGGTGAATCAGAAGAAGTAGAAGAAGGAGAAGGAGAAGGTGTAGTCTGGAGGGTGAAGCAGAAGAAGTAGAAGAAGGAGAAGGAGAAGGTGAAGTCTGGAGGGTGAATCAGAAGAAGCAGAAGAAGGAGAAGGAGAAGGTGAAGTCTGGAGGGTGAATCAGAAGAAGTAGAAGAAGGAGAAGGAGAAGGTGAAGTCTGGAGGGTGAATCAGAAGAAGCAGAAGAAGGAGAAGGAGAAGGTGAAGTCTGGAGGGTGAATCAGAAGAAGCAGAAGAAGGAGAAGGAGAAGGTGAAGTCTGCAGGGTGAATCAGAAGAAGCAGAAGAAGGAGAAGGAGAAGGTGAAGTCTGGAGGGTGAATCAGAAGAAGCAGAATAAGGAGAAGGAGAAGGTGAAGTCTGGAGGGTGAATCAGAAGAAGCAGAAGAAGGAGAAGGAGAAGGTGAAGTCTGGAGGGTGAATCAGAAGGAGTAGAAGAAGGAGAAGGAGAAGGTGAAGTCTGGAGGGTGAATCAGAAGAAGCAGAAGAAGGAGAAGGAGAAGGTGAAGTCTGGAGGGTGAATCAGAAGAAGCAGAAGAAGGAGAAGGAGAAGGTGAAGTCTGGAGGGTGAATCAGAAGAAGCAGAAGAAGGAGAAGGAGAAGGTGAAGTCTGGAGGGTGAATCAGAAGAAGCAGAATAAGGAGAAGGAGAAGGTGAAGTCTGGAGGGTGAATCAGAAGAAGCAGAAGAAGGAGAAGGAGAAGGTGAAGTCTGGAGGGTGAATCAGAAGAAGTAGAAGAAGGAGAAGGAGAAGGTGAAGTCTGGAGGGTGAAGCAGAAGAAGTAGAGGAAGGAGAAGGAGAAGGTGAAGTCAGGAGGGTGAATCAGAAGAAGTAGAAGAAGGAGAAGGAGAAGGTGAAGTCAGGAGGGTGAATCAGAAGAAGCAGAAGAAGGAGAAGGAGAAGGTGAAGTCTGGAGGGTGAATCAGAAGAATCAGAAGAAGGAGAAGGAGAAGGTGAAGTCTGGAGGGTGAATCAGAAGAAGCAGAAGAAAGAGAAGAAGAAGGTGAAGTCTGGAGGGTGAAGCAGAAGAAACAGAAGAAGGAGAAGGAGAAGGTGAAGACTGTAGGGTGAATCTGAAGAAGTATAAGAAGGAGAAGGAGAAGGTGAAGTCTGGAGGGTGAATCAGAAGAAGTAGAAGAAGGAGAAGGAGAAGGTGAAGTCTGGAGGGTGAATCAGAAGAAGCAGAAGAAGGAGAAGGAGAAGGTGAAGTCTGGAGGGTGAATCAGAAGAAGCAGAATAAGGAGAAGGAGAAGGTGAAGTCTGGACGGTGAATCAGAAGAAGCAGAAGAAGGAGAAGGAGATGGTGAAGTCTGGAGGGTGAATCAGAAGAAGTAGAAGAAGGAGAAGGAGAAGGTGAAGTCTGGAGGGTGAAGCAGAAGAAGTAGAAGAAGGAGAAGGAGAAGGTGAAGTCAGGAGGGTGAATCAGAAGAAGTAGAAGAAGGAGAAGGAGAAGGTGAAGTCAGGAGGGTGAATCAGAAGAAGCAGAAGAAGGAGAAGGAGAAGGTGAAGTCTGGAGGGTGAATCAGAAGAATCAGAAGAAGGAGAAGGAGAAGGTGAAGTCTGAAGGGTGAATCAGAAGAAGCAGAAGAAAGAGAAGAAGAAGGTGAAGTCTGGAGGGTGAAGCAGAAGAAACAGTAGAAGGAGAAGGAGTAGGTGAAGACTGGAGGGTGAATCTGAAGAAGTATAAGAAGGAGAAGGAGAAGGTGAAGTCTGGAGGGTGAATCAGAAGAAGTAGAAGAAGGAGAAGGAGAAGGTGAAGTCTGGAGGGTGAATCAGAAGAAGCAGAAGAAGGAGAAGGAGAAGGTGAAGTCTGGAGGGTGAATCAGAAGAAGCAGAAGAAAGAGAAGGAGAAGATGAAGTCTGGAGGGTGAATCAGAAGAAGCAGAAGAAGGAGAAGGAGAAGGTGAAGTCTGGAGGGTGAATCAGAAGAAGCAGAAGAAGGAGAAGGAGAAGGTGAAGTCAGGAGGGTGAATCAGAAGAAGCAGAAGAAGGAGAAGGAGAAGGTGTAGTTAGGAGGGTGAATCAGAAGAAGCAGAAGAAGGAGAAGGAGCAGGTGAAGTCAGGGGGGTGAAGCAGAAGAAGTAGAAGAAGGAGAAGGAGAAGGTGAAGTCAGGACGGTGAAGCAGAAGAAGCAGAAGAAGGAGAAGGAGAAGGTGTAGTCTGGAGGGCGCAGCAGAAGAAGCAGAAGAAGGAGAAGGAGAAGCTGAAGTCTGGAGGGTGAAGCAGAAGAAGCAGAAGAAGGAGAAGGAGAAGGTGAAGTCTAGAGGGTGAATCAGAAGAAGCAGAAGAAGGAGAAGGAGAAGCTGAAGTCAGGAGAGTGAAGCAGAAGAAGCAGAAGATGGAGAAGGAGAAGGTGAAGTCTGGAGGGCGAAGCAGAAGAAGCAGAAGAAGGAGAAGGAGAAGGTGAAGTCTGGAGGGTGAAGCAGAAGAAGCAGAAGAAGGAGAAGGAGAAGGTGGAGTCTGGAGGGTGAATCAGAAGAAGTAGAAGAAGGAGAAGGAGAAGGTGAAGTCAGGAGGGTGAAGCAGAAGAAGCAGAAGAAGGAGAAGGAGAAGGTGAAGTCTGGAGGGTGAATCAGAAGAATTAGAAGAAGGAGAAGGAGAAGGTGAAGTCTGGAGGGTGAATCAGAAGAAGCAGAAGAAGGAGAAGGAGAAGGTGAAGTCTGGAGGGTGAATCAGAAGAATCAGAAGAAGGAGAAGGAGAAGATGAAGTCTGGAGGGTGAATCAGAAGAAGTAGAAGAAGGAGAAGGAGAAGGTGAGGTCTGGAGGGTCAATCAGAAGAAGCAGAAGAAGGAGAAGGAGAAGGTGAAGTCTGGAGGGTGAATCAGAAGAAGCAGAAGAAGGACAAGGAGAAGGTGAAGTCTGGAGGGTGAATTAGAAGAAGCAGAAGAAGGAGAAGGAGAAGGTGAAGTCAGGAGGGTGAATCAGAAGAAGCAGAAGAAGGAGAAGGAGAAGGTAAAGTTAGGAGGGTGAATCAGAAGAAGCAGAAGAAGGAGAAGGAGCAGGTGAAGTCAGGGGGTGAAGCAGAAGAAGTAGAAGAAGGAGAAGGAGAAGGTGAAGTCAGGAGGGTGAAGCAGAAGAAGCAGAAGAAGGAGAAGGAGAAGGTGAAGTCTGGAGGGCGCAGCAGAAGAAGCAGAAGAAGGAGAAGGAGAAGGTGAAGTCTGGAGGGTGAAGCAGAAGAAGCAGAAGAAGGAAAGGAGAAGGTGAAGTCTGGAGGGTGAATCAGAAGAAGTAGAAGAAGGTGAAGGAGAAGGTGAAGTCAGGAGAGTGAAGCAGACGAAGCAGAAGAAGGAGAAGGAGAAGGTGAAGTCTGGAGGGTGAAGCAGAAGAATCAGAAGAAGGAGAAGGAGAAGGTGAAGTCTGGAGGGTGAATCAGAAGAAGCAGAAGAAAGAGAAGGAGAAGGTGAAGTCTGGAGGGTGAATCAGAAGAAGTAGAAGAAGGAGAAGGAGAAGGTGAAGTCTGGAGGGTGAATCAGAAGAAGCAGAAGAAGGAGAAGGAGAAGGTGAAGTCTGGAGGGTGAATCAGAAGAAGTAGACGAAGGAGAAGGAGAAGGTGAAGTCTGGAGGGTGAATCAGAAGAAGTAGAAGAAGGAGAAGGAGAAGGTGAAGTCTGGAGGGTGAATCAGAAGAAGCAGAAGAAGGAGAAGGAGAAGGTGAAGTCTGGAGGGTGAATCAGAAGAAGCAGAAGAAGGAGAAGGACAAGTCTGGAGGGTGATTCAGAAGAAGCAGAATAAGGAGAAGGAGAAGGTGAAGTCTGGAGGGTGAAACAGAAGAAGCAGAAGACGGAGAAGGAGAAGGTGAAGTCTGGAGGGTGAATCAGAAGAAGTAGAAGAAGGAGAAGGAGAAGGTGAAGTCTGGAGGGTGAATCAGAAGAAGTAGAAGAAGGAGAAGGAGAAGGTGAAGTCTGGAGGGTGAATCAGAAGAAGTAGAAGAAGGAGAAGGAGAAGGTGAAGTCTGGAGGGTGAAGCAGAAGAAGTAGAAGAAGGAGAAGGAGAAGGTGAAGTCAGGAGGGTGAATCAGAAGATGTAGAAGAAGGAGAAGGAGAAGGTGAAGTCAGGAGGGTGAATCAGAAGAAGCAGAAGAAGGAGAAGGAGAAGGTGAAGTCTGGAGGGTGAATCAGAAGAAGTAGAAGAAGGAGAAGGAGAAGGTGAAGTCTGGAGGGTGAATCAGAAGAAGCAGAAGAAGGAGAAGGAGAAGGTGAAGTCTGGAGGGTGAATCAGAAGAAGCAGAAGAAGGAGAAGGAGAAGGTGAAGTCTGGAGGGTGAATCAGAAGAAGCAGAATAAGGAGAAGGAGAAGGTGAAGTCTGGAGGGTGAATCAGAAGAAGCAGAAGAAGGAGAAGGAGAAGGTGAAGTCTGGAGGGTGAATCAGAAGAAGTAGAAGAAGGAGAAGGAGAAGGTGTAGTCTGGAGGGTGAAGCAGAAGAAGTAGAAGAAGGAGAAGGAGAAGGTGAAGTCTGGAGGGTGAATCAGAAGAAGCAGAAGAAGGAGAATGAGAAGGTGAAGTCCGGAGGGTGAATCAGAAGAAGTAGAAGAAGGAGAAGGAGAAGGTGAAGTCTGGAGGGTGAATCAGAAGAAGCAGAAGAAGGAGAAGGAGAAGGTGAAGTCTGGAGGGTGAATCAGAAGAAGCAGAAGAAGGAGAAGGAGAAGGTGAAGTCTGCAGGGTGAATCAGAAGAAGCAGAAGAAGGAGAAGGAGAAGGTGAAGTCTGGAGGGTGAATCAGAAGAAGCAGAATAAGGAGAAGGAGAAGGTAAAGTCTGGAGGGTGAATCAGAAGAAGCAGAAGAAGGAGAAGGAGAAGGTGAAGTCTGGAGGGTGAATCAGAAGGAGTAGAAGAAGGAGAAGGAGAAGGTGAAGTCTGGAGGGTGAATCAGAAGAAGCAGAAGAAGGAGAAGGAGAAGGTGAAGTCTGGAGGGTGAATCAGAAGAAGCAGAAGAAGGAGAAGGAGAAGGTGAAGTCTGGAGGGTGAATCAGAAGAAGCAGAAGAAGGAGAAGGAGAAGGTGAAGTCTGGAGGGTGAATCAGAAGAAGCAGAATAAGGAGAAGGAGAAGGTGAAGTCTGGAGGGTGAATCAGAAGAAGCAGAAGAAGGAGAAGGAGAAGGTGAAGTCTGGAGGGTGAATCAGAAGAAGTAGAAGAAGGAGAAGGAGAAGGTGAAGTCTGGAGGGTGAAGCAGAAGAAGTAGAAGAAGGAGAAGGAGAAGGTGAAGTCAGGAGGGTGAATCAGAAGAAGTAGAAGAAGGAGAAGGAGAAGGTGAAGTCAGGAGGGTGAATCAGAAGAAGCAGAAGAAGGAGAAGCAGAAGGTGAAGTCTGGAGGGTGAATCAGAAGAATCAGAAGAAGGAGAAGGAGAAGGTGAAGTCTGGAGGGTGAATCAGAAGAAGCAGAAGAAAGAGAAGAAGAAGGTGAAGTCTGGAGGGTGAAGCAGAAGAAACAGAAGAAGGAGAAGGAGAAGGTGAAGACTGTAGGGTGAATCTGAAGAAGTATAAGAAGGAGAAGGAGAAGGTGAAGTCTGGAGGGTGAATCAGAAGAAGTAGAAGAAGGAGAAGGAGAAGGTGAAGTCTGGAGGGTGAATCAGAAGAAGCAGAAGAAGGAGAAGGAGAAGGTGAAGTCTGGAGGGTGAATCAGAAGAAGCAGAAGAAGGAGAAGGAGAAGATGAAGTCTGGAGGGTGAATCAGAAGAAGCAGAAGAAGGAGAAGGAGAAGGTGAAGTCTGGAGGGTGAATCAGAAGAAGCAGAAGAAGGAGAAGGAGAAGGTGAAGTCTGGAGGGTGAATCAGAAGAAGCAGAAGAAGGAGAAGGAGAAGGTGAAGTCAGGAGGGTGAATCAGAAGAAGCAGAAGAAGGAGAAGGAGAAGGTGTAGTTAGGAGGGTGAATCAGAAGAAGCAGAAGAAGGAGAAGGAGCAGGTGAAGTCTGGGGGGTGAAGCAGAAGAAGTAGAAGAAGGAGAAGGAGAAGGTGAAGTCAGGACGGTGAAGCAGAAGAAGCAGAAGAAGGAGAAGGAGAAGGTGAAGTCTGGAGGGCGCAGCAGAAGAAGCAGAAGAAGGAGAAGGAGAAGCTGAAGTCTGGAGGGTGAAGCAGAAGAAGCAGAAGAAGGAGAAGGAGAAGGTGAAGTCTGGAGGGTGAATCAGAAGAAGTCGAAGAAGGAGAAGGAGAAGGTGAAGTCAGGAGAGTGAAGCAGAAGAAGCAGAAGATGGAGAAGGAGAAGGTGAAGTCTGGAGGGCGAAGCAGAAGAAGCAGAAGAAGGAGAAGGAGAAGGTGAAGTCTGGAGGGTGAAGCAGAAGAAGCAGAAGAAGGAGAAGGAGAAGGTGAAGTCTGGAGGGTGAATCAGAAGAAGTAGAAGAAGGAGAAGGAGAAGGTGAAGTCAGGAGGGTGAAGCAGAAGAAGGAGAAGGAGAAGGTGAAGTCTGGAGGGTGAAGCAGAAGAAGCAGAAAAAGGAGCAGGAGAAGTTGAAGTCTGGAGGGTGAAGCAGAAGAAGCAGAAGAAGGAGAAGGAGAAGGTGAAGTCAGGATGGTGAATCAGAAGAAGTAGAAGAAGGAGAAGGAGAAGGTGAAGTCTGGAGGGTGAATCAGAAGAAGCAGAAGAAGGAGAAGGAGAAGGTGAAGTCTGGAGGGTGAATCAGAAGAAGCAGAAGAAGGAGAAGGAGAAGATGAAGTCTGGAGGGTGAATCAGAAGAAGTAGAAGAAGGAGAAGGAGAAGGTGAGGTCTGGAGGGTCAATCAGAAGAAGCAGAAGAAGGAGAAGGAGAAGGTGAAGTCTGGAGGGTGAATCAGAAGAAGCAGAAGAAGGACAAGGAGAAGGTGAAGTCTGGAGGGTGAATTAGAAGAAGCAGAAGAAGGAGAAGGAGAAGGTGAAGTCAGGAGGGTGAATCAGAAGAAGCAGAAGAAGGAGAAGGAGAAGGTAAAGTTAGGAGGGTGAATCAGAAGAAGCAGAAGAAGGAGAAGGAGCAGGTGAAGTCAGGGGGGTGAAGCAGAAGAAGTAGAAGAAGGAGAAGGAGAAGGTGAAGTCAGGAGGGTGAAGCAGAAGAAGCAGAAGAAGGAGAAGGAGAAGGTGAAGTCTGGAGGGCGCAGCAGAAGAAGCAGAAGAAGGAGAAGGAGAAGGTGAAGTCTGGAGGGTGAAGCAGAAGAAGCAGAAGAAGGAGAAGGAGAAGGTGAAGTCTGGAGGGTGAATCAGAAGAAGTAGAAGAAGGTGAAGAAGAAGGTGAAGTCAGGAGAGTGAAGCAGAAGAAGCAGAAGAAGGAGAAGGAGAAGGTGAAGTCTGGAGGGTGAAGCAGAAGAAGCAGAAGAAGGAGAAGGAGAAGGTGATGTCTGGAGGGCGAAGCAGAAGAAGCAGAAGAAGGAGAAGGAGAAGGTGAAGTCTGGAGGGTGAAGCAGAAGAAGCAGAAGAAGGAGAAGGAGAAGGTGAAGTCTGGAGGGTGAATCAGAAGAAGTAGAAGAAGGAGAAGGAGAAGGTGAAGTCAGGAGGGTGAAGCAGAAGAAGCAGAAGAAGGAGAAGGAGAAGGTGAAGTCAGGAGGGTGAATCGGAAGAAGTAGAAGAAGGAGAAGGAGAAGGTGAAGTCTGGAGGGTGAATCAGAAGAAGTAGAAGAAGGAGAAGGAGAAGGTGAAGTCTGGAGGGTGAATCAGAAGAAGTAGAAGAAGGAGAATGAGAAGGTGAAGTCTGGAGGGTGAATCAGAAGAAGCAGAAGAAGGAGAAGGAGAAGGTGAAGTCTGGAGGGAGAAGCAGAAGAAGTAGAAGAAGGAGAAGGAGAAGGTGAAGTCTGGAGGGTGAATCAGAAGAAGTAGAAGAAGGAGAAGGAGAAGGTGAAGTCTGGAGGGTGAATCAGAAGAAGTAGAAGAAGGAGAAGGAGAAGGTGAAGTCTGGAGGGTGAATCAGAAGAAGCAGAATAAGGAGAAGGAGAAGGTGAAGTCTGGAGGGTGAATCAGAAGAAGCAGAAGAAGGAGAAGGAGAAGGTGAAGTCTGGAGGGTGAATCAGAAGAAGTAGAAGAAGGAGAAGGAGAAGGTGAAGTCTGGAGGGTGAAGCAGAAGAAGTAGAAGAAGGAGAAGGAGAAGGTGAAGTCAGGAGGGTGAATCAGAAGAAGTAGAAGAAGGAGAAGGAGAAGGTGAAGTCAGGAGGGTGAATCAGAAGAAGCAGAAGAAGGAGAAGGAGAAGGTGAAGTCTGGAGGGTGAATCAGAAGAATCAGAAGAAGGAGAAGGAGAAGGTGAAGTCTGGAGGGTGACTCAGAAGAAGCAGAAGAAAGAGAAGAAGAAGGTGAAGTCTGGAGGGTGAAGCAGAAGAAACAGAAGAAGGAGAAGGAGAAGTTGAAGACTGGAGGGTGAATCTGAAGAAGTATAAGAAGGAGAAGGAGAAGGTGTAGTCTGGAGGGTGAATCAGAAGAAGTAGAAGAAGGAGAAGGAGAAGGTGAAGTCTGGAGGGTGAATCAGAAGAAGCAGAAGAATGAGAAGGAGAAGGTGAAGTCTGGAGGGTGAATCAGAAGAAGCAGAAGAAGGAGAAGGAGAAGATGAAGTCTGGAGGGTGAATCAGAAGAAGCAGAAGAAGGAGAAGGAGAAGGTGAAGTCTGGAGGGTGAATCAGAAGAAGCAGAAGAAGGAGAAGGAGAAGGTGAAGTCTGGAGGGTGAATCAGAAGAAGCAGAAGAAGGAGAAGGAGAAGGTGAAGTCAGGAGGGTGAATCAGAAGAAGCAGAAGAAGGAGAAGGAGAAGGTGTAGTTAGGAGGGTGAATCAGAAGAAGCAGAAGAAGGAGAAGGAGCAGGTGAAGTCAGGGGGGTGAAGCAGAAGAAGTAGAAGAAGGAGAAGGAGAAGGTGAAGTCAGGACGGTGAAGCAGAAGAAGCAGAAGAAGGAGAAGGAGAAGGTGAAGTCTGGAGGGCGCAGCAGAAGAAGCAGAAGAAGGAGAAGGAGAAGCTGAAGTCTGGAGGGTGAAGCAGAAGAAGCAGAAGAAGGAGAAGGAGAAGGTGAAGTCTGGAGGGTGAATCAGAAGAAGTAGAAGATGGAGAAGGAGAAGGTGAAGTCAGGAGAGTGAAGCAGAAGAAGCAGAAGATGGAGAAGGAGAAGTTGAAGTCTGGAGGGCGAAGTAGAAGAAGCAGAAGAAGGAGAAGGAGAAGGTGAAGTCTGGAGGGTGAATCAGAAGAAGTAGAAGAAGGAGAAGGAGAAGGTGAAGTCTGGAGGGTGAAGCAGAAGAAGTAGAAGAAGGAGAAGGAGAAGGTGAAGTCAGGAGGGTGAATCAGAAGAAGTAGAAGAAGGAGAAGGAGAAGGTGTAGTCTGGAGGGTCAATCAGAAGAAGTAGACGAAGGAGAAGGAGAAGGTGAAGTCTGGAGGGTGAATCAGAAGAAGCAGAAGAAGGAAATGGAGAAGGTGAAGTCTGGAGGGTGAATCAGAAGAAGTAGAAGAAGGAGAAGGAGAAGGTGAAGTCAGGAGGGTGAAGCAGAAGAAGCAGAAGAAGGAGAAGGAGAAGGTGAAGTCTGGAGGGTGAATCAGAAGAAGTAGAAGAAGGAGAAGGAGAAGGTGAAGTCAGGAGGGTGAAGCAGAAGAAGCAGAAGAAGGAGAAGGAGAAGGTGAAGTCTGGAGGGTGAAGCAGAAGAAGCAGAAAAAGGAGCAGGAGAAGTTGAAGTCTGGAGGGTGAAGCAGAAGAAGCAGAAGAAGGAGAAGGAGAAGGTGAAGTCAGGAGGGTGAAGCAGAAGAAGTAGAAGAAGGAGAAGGAGAAGGTGATGTCAGGAGGGTGAATCAGAAGAAGTAGAAGAAGGAGAAGGAGAAGGTGAAGTCAGGAGGGTGAATCAGAAGAAGCAGAAGAAGGAGAAGGAGAAGGTGAAGTCTGGAGGGTGAATCAGAAGAATCAGAAGAAGGAGAAGGAGAAGGTGAAGTCTGGAGGGTGAATCAGAAGAAGCAGAAGAAAGAGAAGAAGAAGGTGAAGTCTGGACGGTGAAGCAGAAGAAACAGAAGAAGGAGAAGGAGAAGGTGAAGACTGTAGGGTGAATCTGAAGAAGTATAAGAAGGAGAAGGAGAAGGTGAAGTCTGGAGGGTGAATCAGAAGAAGTAGAAGAAGGAGAAGGAGAAGGTGAAGTCTGGAGGGTGAATCAGAAGAAGCAGAAGAAGGAGAAGGAGAAGGTGAAGTCTGGAGGGTGAATCAGAAGAAGCAGAAGAAGGAGAAGGAGAAGATGAAGTCTGGAGGGTGAATCAGAAGAAGCAGAAGAAGGAGAAGGAGAAGGTGAAGTCTGGAGGGTGAATCAGAAGAAGCAGAAGAAGGAGAAGGAGAAGGTGAAGTCTGGAGGGTGAATCAGAAGAAGCAGAAGAAGGAGAAGGAGAAGGTGAAGTCAGGAGGGTGAATCAGAAGAAGCAGAAGAAGGAGAAGGAGAAGGTGTAGTTAGGAGGGTGAATCAGAAGAAGCAGAAGAAGGAGAAGGAGCAGGTGAAGTCAGGGGGGTGAAGCAGAAGAAGTAGAAGAAGGAGAAGGAGAAGGTGAAGTCAGGACGGTGAAGCAGAAGAAGCAGAAGAAGGAGAAGGAGAAGGTGAAGTCTGGAGGGCGCAGCAGAAGAAGCAGAAGAAGGAGAAGGAGAAGCTGAAGTCTGGAGGGTGAAGCAGAAGAAGCAGAAGAAGGAGAAGGAGAAGGTGAAGTCTGGAGGGTGAATCAGAAGAAGTAGAAGAAGGAGAAGGAGAAGGTGAAGTCAGGAGAGTGAAGCAGAAGAAGCAGAAGATGGAGAAGGAGAAGGTGAAGTCTGGAGGGCGAAGCAGAAGAAGCAGAAGAAGGAGAAGGAGAAGGTGAAGTCTGGAGGGTGAAGCAGAAGAAGCAGAAGAAGGAGAAGGAGAAGGTGAAGTCTGGAGGGTGAATCAGAAGAAGTAGAAGAAGGAGAAGGAGAAGGTGAAGTCAGGAGGGTGAAGCAGAAGAAGCAGAAGAAGGAGAAGGAGAAGGTGAAGTCTGGAGGGTGAAGCAGAAGAAGCAGAAAAAGGAGCAGGAGAAGTTGAAGTCTGGAGGGTGAAGCAGAAGAAGCAGAAGAAGGAGAAGGAGAAGGTGAAGTCAGGATGGTGAATCAGAAGAAGTAGAAGAAGGAGAAGGAGAAGGTGAAGTCTGGAGGGTGAATCAGAAGAAGCAGAAGAAGGAGAAGGAGAAGGTGAAGTCTGGAGGGTGAATCAGAAGAAGCAGAAGAAGGAGAAGGAGAAGATGAAGTCTGGAGGGTGAATCAGAAGAAGTAGAAGAAGGAGAAGGAGAAGGTGAGGTCTGGAGGGTCAATCAGAAGAAGCAGAAGAAGGAGAAGGAGAAGGTGAAGTCTGGAGGGTGAATCAGAAGAAGCAGAAGAAGGACAAGGAGAAGGTGAAGTCTGGAGGGTGAATTAGAAGAAGCAGAAGAAGGAGAAGGAGAAGGTGAAGTCAGGAGGGTGAATCAGAAGAAGCAGAAGAAGGAGAAGGAGAAGGTAAAGTTAGGAGGGTGAATCAGAAGAAGCAGAAGAAGGAGAAGGAGCAGGTGAAGTCAGGGGGGTGAAGCAGAAGAAGTAGAAGAAGGAGAAGGAGAAGGTGAAGTCAGGAGGGTGAAGCAGAAGAAGCAGAAGAAGGAGAAGGTGAAGTCTGGAGGGCGCAGCAGAAGAAGCAGAAGAAGGAGAAGGAGAAGGTGAAGTCTGGAGGGTGAAGCAGAAGAAGCAGAAGAAGGAGAAGGAGAAGGTGAAGTCTGGAGGGTGAATCAGAAGAAGTAGAAGAAGGTGAAGAAGAAGGTGAAGTCAGGAGAGTGAAGCAGAAGAAGCAGAAGAAGGAGAAGGAGAAGGTGAAGTCTGGAGGGTGAAGCAGAAGAAGCAGAATAAGGAGAAGGAGAAGGTGAAGTCTGGAGGGTGAATCAGAAGAAGCAGAAGAAGGAGAAGGAGAAGGTGAAGTCTGGAGGGTGAATCAGAAGAAGTAGAAGAAGGAGAAGGAGAAGGTGAAGTCTGGAGGGTGAAGCAGAAGAAGTAGAAGAAGGAGAAGGAGAAGGTGAAGTCAGGAGGGTGAATCAGAAGAAGTAGAAGAAGGAGAAGGAGAAGGTGAAGTCAGGAGGGTGAATCAGAAGAAGCAGAAGAAGGAGAAGGAGAAGGTGAAGTCTGGAGGGTGAATCAGAAGAATCAGAAGAAGGAGAAGGAGAAGGTGAAGTCTGGAGGGTGAATCAGAAGAAGCAGAAGAAAGAGAAGAAGAAGGTGAAGTCTGGAGGGTGAAGCAGAAGAAACAGAAGAAGGAGAAGGAGAAGTTGAAGACTGGAGGGTGAATCTGAAGAAGTATAAGAAGGAGAAGGAGAAGGTGAAGTCTGGAGGGTGAATCAGAAGAAGTAGAAGAAGGAGAAGGAGAAGGTGAAGTCTGGAGGGTGAATCAGAAGAAGCAGAAGAAGGAGAAGGAGAAGGTGAAGTCTGGAGGGTGAATCAGAAGAAGCAGAAGAAGGAGAAGGAGAAGATGAAGTCTGGAGGGTGAATCAGAAGAAGCAGAAGAAGGAGAAGGAGAAGGTGAAGTCTGGAGGGTGAATCAGAAGAAGCAGAAGAAGGAGAAGGAGAAGGTGAAGTCTGGAGGGTGAATCAGAAGAAGCAGAAGAAGGAGAAGGAGAAGGTGAAGTCAGGAGGGTGAATCAGAAGAAGCAGAAGAAGGAGAAGGAGAAGGTGTAGTTAGGAGGGTGAATCAGAAGAAGCAGAAGAAGGAGAAGGAGCAGGTGAAGTCAGGGGGGTGAAGCAGAAGAAGTAGAAGAAGGAGAAGGAGAAGGTGAAGTCAGGACGGTGAAGCAGAAGAAGCAGAAGAAGGAGAAGGAGAAGGTGAAGTCTGGAGGGCGCAGCAGAAGAAGCAGAAGAAGGAGAAGGAGAAGCTGAAGTCTGGAGGGTGAAGCAGAAGAAGCAGAAGAAGGAGAAGGAGAAGGTGAAGTCTGGAGGGTGAATCAGAAGAAGTAGAAGATGGAGAAGGAGAAGGTGAAGTCAGGAGAGTGAAGCAGAAGAAGCAGAAGATGGAGAAGGAGAAGTTGAAGTCTGGAGGGCGAAGTAGAAGAAGCAGAAGAAGGAGAAGGAGAAGGTGAAGTCTGGAGGGTGAATCAGAAGAAGTAGAAGAAGGAGAAGGAGAAGGTGAAGTCTGGAGGGTGAAGCAGAAGAAGTAGAAGAAGGAGAAGGAGAAGGTGAAGTCAGGAGGGTGAATCAGAAGAAGTAGAAGAAGGAGAAGGAGAAGGTGTAGTCTGGAGGGTCAATCAGAAGAAGTAGACGAAGGAGAAGGAGAAGGTGAAGTCTGGAGGGTGAATCAGAAGAAGCAGAAGAAGGAAATGGAGAAGGTGAAGTCTGGAGGGTGAATCAGAAGAAGTAGAAGAAGGAGAAGGAGAAGGTGAAGTCAGGAGGGTGAAGCAGAAGAAGCAGAAGAAGGAGAAGGAGAAGGTGAAGTCTGGAGGGTGAATCAGAAGAAGTAGAAGAAGGAGAAGGAGAAGGTGAAGTCAGGAGGGTGAAGCAGAAGAAGCAGAAGAAGGAGAAGGAGAAGGTGAAGTCTGGAGGGTGAAGCAGAAGAAGCAGAAAAAGGAGCAGGAGAAGTTGAAGTCTGGAGGGTGAAGCAGAAGAAGCAGAAGAAGGAGAAGGAGAAGGTGAAGTCAGGATGGTGAATCAGAAGAAGTAGAAGAAGGAGAAGGAGAAGGTGAAGTCTGGAGGGTGAATCAGAAGAAGCAGAAGAAGGAGAAGGAGAAGGTGAAGTCTGGAGGGTGAATCAGAAGAAGCAGAAGAAGGAGAAGGAGAAGATGAAGTCTGGAGGGTGAATCAGAAGAAGTAGAAGAAGGAGAAGGAGAAGGTGAGGTCTGGAGGGTCAATCAGAAGAAGCAGCAGAAGGAGAAGGAGAAGGTGAAGTCTGGAGGGTGAATCAGAAGAAGCAGAAGAAGGACAAGGAGAAGGTGAAGTCTGGAGGGTGAATTAGAAGAAGCAGAAGAAGGAGAAGGAGAAGGTGAAGTCAGGAGGGTGAATCAGAAGAAGCAGAAGAAGGAGAAGGAGAAGGTAAAGTTAGGAGGGTGAATCAGAAGAAGCAGAAGAAGGAGAAGGAGCAGGTGAAGTCAGGGGGGTGAAGCAGAAGAAGTAGAAGAAGGAGAAGGAGAAGGTGAAGTCAGGAGGGTGAAGCAGAAGAAGCAGAAGAAGGAGAAGGAGAAGGTGAAGTCTGGAGGGCGCAAAAGAAGAAGCAGAAGAAGGAGAAGGAGAAGGTGAAGTCTGGAGGGTGAAGCAGAAGAAGCAGAAGAAGGAGAAGGAGAAGGTGAAGTCTGGAGGGTGAATCAGAAGAAGTAGAAGAAGGTGAAGGAGAAGGTGAAGTCAGGAGAGTGAAGCAGAAGAAGCAGAAGAAGGAGAAGGAGAAGGTGAAGTCTGGAGTGTGAAGCAGAATAAGCAGAAGAAGGAGAAGGAGAAGGTGATGTCTGGAGGGCGAAGCAGAAGAAGCAGAAGAAGGAGAAGGAGAAGGTGAAGTCTGGAGGGTGAAGCAGAAGAAGCAGAAGAAGGAGAAGGAGAAGGTGAAGTCTGGAGGGTGAATCAGAAGAAGTAGAAGAAGGAGAAGGAGAAGGTGAAGTCAGGAGGGTGAAGCAGAAGAAGCAGAAGAAGGAGAAGGAGAAGGTGAAGTCAGGAGGGTGAATCGGAAGAAGTAGAAGAAGGAGAAGGAGAAGGTGAAGTCTGGAGGGTGAATCAGAAGAAGTAGAAGAAGGAGAAGGAGAAGGTGAAGTCTGGCGGGTGAATCAGAAGAAGTAGAAGAAGGAGAATGAGAAGGTGAAGTCTGGAGGGTGAATCAGAAGAAGCAGAAGAAGGAGAAGGAGAAGGTGAAGTCTGGAGGGAGAAGCAGAAGAAGTAGAAGAAGGAGAAGGAGAAGGTGAAGTCTGGAGGGTGAATCAGAAGAAGTAGAAGAAGGAGAAGGAGAAGGTGAAGTCTGGAGTGTGAATCAGAAGAAGTAGAAGAAGGAGAAGGAGAAGGTGAAGTCTGGAGGGTGAATCAGAAGAAACAGAAGAAGGAGAAGGAGAAGGTGAAGTCTGGAGGGTGAATCAGAAGAAGTAGAAGAAGGAGAAGGAGAAGGTGTAGTCTGGAGGGTGAATCAGAAGAAGTCGACGAAGGAGAAGGAGAAGGTGAAGTCTGGAGGGTGAATCAGAAGAAGCAGAAGAAGGAGAAGGAGAAGGTGAAGTCTGGAGGGTGAATCAGAAGATGTAGAAGAAGGAGAAGGAGAAGGTGAAGTCTGGAGGGTGAATCAGAAGAAGCAGAAGAAGGAGAAGGAGAAGGTGAAGTCTGGAGGGTGAATCAGAAGAAGCAGAAGAAGGAGAAGGAGAAGGTGAAGTCTGGAGGGTGAAACAGAAGAAGCAGAATAAGGAGAAGGAGAAGGTGAAGTCAGGAGGGTGAATCAGAAGAAGCAGAAGAAGGAGAAGGAGAAGGTGAAGTAAGGAGGGTGAATCAGAAGAAGCAGAAGAAGGAGAAGGAGAAGGTGAAGTCTGGAGTGTGAAGCAGAAGAAGCAAAAGAAGGAGAAGGAGAAGGTGAAGTCTGGAGGGTGAATCAGAAGAAGTAGAAGAAGGAGAAGGAGAAGGTGAAGTCTGGAGGGTGAAGCAGAAGAAGTAGAAGAAGGAGAAGGAGAAGGTGAAGTCAGGAGGGTGAATCAGAAGAAGTAGAAGAAGGAGAAGGAGAAGGTGAAGTCAGGAGGGTGAAGCAGAAGAAGCAGAAGAAGGAGAAGGAGATGGTGAAGTCTGGAGGGTGAATTAGAAGAAGTAGAAGAAGGAGAAGGAGAAGGTGAAGTCAGGAGAGTGAAGCAGAAGAAGCAGAAGATGGAGAAGGAGAAGGTGAAGTCTGGAGGGTGAATCAGAAGAAGTAGAAGAAGGAGAAGGAGAAGGTGAAGTCAGGAGGGTGAAGCAGAAGAAGCAGAAGAAGGAGAAGGAGAAGGTGAAGTCTGGAGGGTGAAGCAGAAGAAGCAGAAGAAGGAGCAGGAGAAGGTGAAGTCTGGAGGGTGAAGCAGAAGAAGCAGAAGAAGGAGAAGGAGAAGGTGAAGTCAGGAGGGTGAATCAGAAGAAGTAGAAGAAGGAGAAGGAGAAGGTGAAGTCAGGAGGGTGAATCAGAAGAAGCAGAAGAAGGAGAAGGAGAAGGTGAAGTCTGGAGGGTGAATCAGAAGAATCAGAAGAAGGAGAAGGAGAAGGTGAAGTCTGGAGGGTGAATCAGAAGAAGTAGAAGAAGGAGAAGGAGAAGGTGAAGTCTGGAGGGTGAATCAGAAGAAGTAGAAGAAGGAGAATGAGAAGGTGAAGTCTGGAGGGTGAATCAGAAGAAGCAGAAGAAGGAGAAGGAGAAGGTGAAGTCTGGAGGGAGAAGCAGAAGAAGTAGAAGAAGGAGAAGGAGAAGGTGAAGTCTGGAGGGTGAATCAGAAGAAGTAGAAGAAGGAGAAGGAGAAGGTGAAGTCTGGAGGGTGAATCAGAAGAAGTAGAAGAAGGAGAAGGAGAAGGTGAAGTCTGGAGGGTGAATCAGAAGAAGCAGAATAAGGAGAAGGAGAAGGTGAAGTCTGGAGGGTGAATCAGAAGAAGCAGAAGAAGGAGAAGGAGAAGGTGAAGTCTGGAGGGTGAATCAGAAGAAGTAGAAGAAGGAGAAGGAGAAGGTGAAGTCTGGAGGGTGAAGCAGAAGAAGTAGAAGAAGGAGAAGGAGAAGGTGAAGTCAGGAGGGTGAATCAGAAGAAGTAGAAGAAGGAGAAGGAGAAGGTGAAGTCAGGAGGGTGAATCAGAAGAAGCAGAAGAAGGAGAAGGAGAAGGTGAAGTCTGGAGGGTGAATCAGAAGAATCAGAAGAAGGAGAAGGAGAAGGTGAAGTCTGGAGGGTGAATCAGAAGAAGCAGAAGAAAGAGAAGAAGAAGGTGAAGTCTGGAGGGTGAAGCAGAAGAAACAGAAGAAGGAGAAGGAGAAGTTGAAGACTGGAGGGTGAATCTGAAGAAGTATAAGAAGGAGAAGGAGAAGGTGAAGTCTGGAGGGTGAATCAGAAGAAGTAGAAGAAGGAGAAGGAGAAGGTGAAGTCTGGAGGGTGAATCAGAAGAAGCAGAAGAAGGAGAAGGAGAAGGTGAAGTCTGGAGGGTGAATCAGAAGAAGCAGAAGAAGGAGAAGGAGAAGATGAAGTCTGGAGGGTGAATCAGAAGAAGCAGAAGAAGGAGAAGGAGAAGGTGAAGTCTGGAGGGTGAATCAGAAGAAGCAGAAGAAGGAGAAGGAGAAGGTGAAGTCTGGAGGGTGAATCAGAAGAAGCAGAAGAAGGAGAAGGAGAAGGTGAAGTCAGGAGGGTGAATCAGAAGAAGCAGAAGAAGGAGAAGGAGAAGGTGTAGTTAGGAGGGTGAATCAGAAGAAGCAGAAGAAGGAGAAGGAGCAGGTGAAGTCAGGGGGGTGAAGCAGAAGAAGTAGAAGAAGGAGAAGGAGAAGGTGAAGTCAGGACGGTGAAGCAGAAGAAGCAGAAGAAGGAGAAGGAGAAGGTGAAGTCTGGAGACCGCAGCAGAAGAAGCAGAAGAAGGAGAAGGAGAAGCTGAAGTCTGGAGGGTGAAGCAGAAGAAGCAGAAGAAGGAGAAGGAGAAGGTGAAGTCTGGAGGGTGAATCAGAAGAAGTAGAAGATGGAGAAGGAGAAGGTGAAGTCAGGAGAGTGAAGCAGAAGAAGCAGAAGATGGAGAAGGAGAAGTTGAAGTCTGGAGGGCGAAGTAGAAGAAGCAGAAGAAGGAGAAGGAGAAGGTGAAGTCTGGAGGGTGAATCAGAAGAAGTAGAAGAAGGAGAAGGAGAAGGTGAAGTCTGGAGGGTGAAGCAGAAGAAGTAGAAGAAGGAGAAGGAGAAGGTGAAGTCAGGAGGGTGAATCAGAAGAAGTAGAAGAAGGAGAAGGAGAAGGTGTAGTCTGGAGGGTCAATCAGAAGAAGTAGACGAAGGAGAAGGAGAAGGTGAAGTCTGGAGGGTGAATCAGAAGAAGCAGAAGAAGGAAATGGAGAAGGTGAAGTCTGGAGGGTGAATCAGAAGAAGTAGAAGAAGGAGAAGGAGAAGGTGAAGTCAGGAGGGTGAAGCAGAAGAAGCAGAAGAAGGAGAAGGAGAAGGTGAAGTCTGGAGGGTGAATCAGAAGAAGTAGAAGAAGGAGAAGGAGAAGGTGAAGTCAGGAGGGTGAAGCAGAAGAAGCAGAAGAAGGAGAAGGAGAAGGTGAAGTCTGGAGGGTGAAGCAGAAGAAGCAGAAAAAGGAGCAGGAGAAGTTGAAGTCTGGAGGGTGAAGCAGAAGAAGCAGAAGAAGGAGAAGGAGAAGGTGAAGTCAGGATGGTGAATCAGAAGAAGTAGAAGAAGGAGAAGGAGAAGGTGAAGTCTGGAGGGTGAATCAGAAGAAGCAGAAGAAGGAGAAGGAGAAGGTGAAGTCTGGAGGGTGAATCAGAAGAAGCAGAAGAAGGAGAAGGAGAAGATGAAGTCTGGAGGGTGAATCAGAAGAAGTAGAAGAAGGAGAAGGAGAAGGTGAGGTCTGGAGGGTCAATCAGAAGAAGCAGCAGAAGGAGAAGGAGAAGGTGAAGTCTGGAGGGTGAATCAGAAGAAGCAGAAGAAGGACAAGGAGAAGGTGAAGTCTGGAGGGTGAATTAGAAGAAGCAGAAGAAGGAGAAGGAGAAGGTGAAGTCAGGAGGGTGAATCAGAAGAAGCAGAAGAAGGAGAAGGAGAAGGTAAAGTTAGGAGGGTGAATCAGAAGAAGCAGAAGAAGGAGAAGGAGCAGGTGAAGTCAGGGGGGTGAAGCAGAAGAAGTAGAAGAAGGAGAAGGAGAAGGTGAAGTCAGGAGGGTGAAGCAGAAGAAGCAGAAGAAGGAGAAGGAGAAGGTGAAGTCTGGAGGGCGCAGCAGAAGAAGCAGAAGAAGGAGAAGGAGAAGGTGAAGTCTGGAGGGTGAAGCAGAAGAAGCAGAAGAAGGAGAAGGAGAAGGTGAAGTCTGGAGGGTGAATCAGAAGAAGTAGAAGAAGGTGAAGGAGAAGGTGAAGTCAGGAGAGTGAAGCAGAAGAAGCAGAAGAAGGAGAAGGAGAAGGTGAAGTCTGGAGGGTGAAGCAGAAGAAGCAGAATAAGGAGAAGGAGAAGGTGATGTCTGGAGGGCGAAGCAGAAGAAGCAGAAGAAGGAGAAGGAGAAGGTGAAGTCTGGAGGGTGAAGCAGAAGAAGCAGAAGAAGGAGAAGGAGAAGGTGAAGTCTGGAGGGTGAATCAGAAGAAGTAGAAGAAGGAGAAGGAGAAGGTGAAGTCAGGAGGGTGAAGCAGAAGAAGCAGAAGAAGGAGAAGGAGAAGGTGAAGTCAGGAGGGTGAATCGGAAGAAGTAGAAGAAGGAGAAGGAGAAGGTGAAGTCTGGAGGGTGAATCAGAAGAAGTAGAAGAAGGAGAAGGAGAAGGTGAAGTCTGGCGGGTGAATCAGAAGAAGTAGAAGAAGGAGAATGAGAAGGTGAAGTCTGGAGGGTGAATCAGAAGAAGCAGAAGAAGGAGAAGGAGAAGGTGAAGTCTGGAGGGAGAAGCAGAAGAAGTAGAAGAAGGAGAAGGAGAAGGTGAAGTCTGGAGGGTGAATCAGAAGAAGTAGAAGAAGGAGAAGGAGAAGGTGAAGTCTGGAGTGTGAATCAGAAGAAGTAGAAGAAGGAGAAGGAGAAGGTGAAGTCTGGAGGGTGAATCAGAAGAAACAGAAGAAGGAGAAGGAGAAGGTGAAGTCTGGAGGGTGAATCAGAAGAAGTAGAAGAAGGAGAAGGAGAAGGTGTAGTCTGGAGGGTGAATCAGAAGAAGTCGACGAAGGAGAAGGAGAAGGTGAAGTCTGGAGGGTGAATCAGAAGAAGCAGAAGAAGGAGAAGGAGAAGGTGAAGTCTGGAGGGTGAATCAGAAGAAGTAGAAGAAGGAGAAGGAGAAGGTGAAGTCTGGAGGGTGAATCAGAAGAAGCAGAAGAAGGAGAAGGAGAAGGTGAAGTCTGGAGGGTGAATCAGAAGAAGCAGAAGAAGGAGAAGGAGAAGGTGAAGTCTGGAGGGTGAAACAGAAGAAGCAGAATAAGGAGAAGGAGAAGGTGAAGTCAGGAGGGTGAATCAGAAGAAGCAGAAGAAGGAGAAGGAGAAGGTGAAGTAAGGAGGGTGAATCAGAAGAAGCAGAAGAAGGAGAAGGAGAAGGTGAAGTCTGGAGTGTGAAGCAGAAGAAGCAAAAGAAGGAGAAGGAGAAGGTGAAGTCTGGAGGGTGAATCAGAAGAAGTAGAAGAAGGAGAAGGAGAAGGTGAAGTCTGGAGGGTGAAGCAGAAGAAGTAGAAGAAGGAGAAGGAGAAGGTGAAGTCAGGAGGGTGAATCAGAAGAAGTAGAAGAAGGAGAAGGAGAAGGTGAAGTCAGGAGGGTGAAGCAGAAGAAGCAGAAGAAGGAGAAGGAGAAGGTGAAGTCTGGAGGGTGAATCAGAAGAAGTAGAAGAAGGAGAAGGAGAAGGTGAAGTCAGGAGAGTGAAGCAGAAGAAGCAGAAGATGGAGAAGGAGAAGGTGAAGTCTGGAGGGTGAATCAGAAGAAGTAGAAGAAGGAGAAGGAGAAGGTGAAGTCAGGAGGGTGAAGCAGAAGAAGCAGAAGAAGGAGAAGGAGAAGGTGAAGTCTGGAGGGTGAAGCAGAAGAAGCAGAAGAAGGAGCAGGAGAAGGTGATGTCTGGAGGGTGAAGCAGAAGAAGCAGAAGAAGGAGAAGGAGAAGGTGAAGTCAGGAGGGTGAATCAGAAGAAGTAGAAGAAGGAGAAGGAGAAGGTGAAGTCTGGAGGGTGAATCAGAAGAAGCAGAAGAAGGAGAAGGAGAAGGTGAAGTCTGGAGGGTGAATCAGAAGAAGCAGAAGAAGGAGAAGGAGAAGATGAAGTCTGGAGGGTGAATCAGAAGAAGTAGAAGAAGGAGAAGGAGAAGGTGAGGTCTGGAGGGTCAATCAGAAGAAGCAGAAGAAGGAGAAGGAGATGGTGAAGTCTGGAGGGTGAATCAGAAGAAGCAGAAGAAGGAGAAGGAGAAGCTGAAGTCTGGAGGGTGAATTAGAAGAAGCAGAAGAAGGAGAAGGAGAAGGTGAAGTCAGGAGGGTGAATCAGAAGAAGCAGAAGAAGGAGAAGGAGAAGGTAAAGTTAGGAGGGTGAATCAGAAGGAGCAGAAGAAGGAGAAGGAGCAGGTGAAGTCAGGGGGGTGAAACAGAAGAAGTAGAAGAAGGAGAAGGAGAAGGTGAAGTCAGGAGGGTGAAGCAGAAGAAGCAGAAGAAGGAGAAGGAGAAGGTGAAGTCTGGAGGGCGCAGCAGAAGAAGCAGAAGAAGGAGAAGGAGAAGGTGAAGTCTGGAGGGTGAAGCAGAAGAAGGAGAAGAAGGAGAAGGAGAAGGTGAAGTCTGGAGGGTGAATCAGAAGAAGTAGAAGAAGGAGAAGGAGAAGGTGAAGTCAGGAGAGTGAAGCAGAAGAAGCAGAAGAAGGAGAAGGAGAAGGTGAAGTCTGGAGGGTGAAGCAGAAGAAGCAGAAGAAGGAGAAGGAGAAGGTGATGTCTGGAGGGCGAATCAGAAGAAGCAGAAGAAGGAGAAGGAGAAGGTGAAGTCTGGAGGGTGAAGCAGAAGAAGCAGAAGAAGGAGAAGGAGAAGGTGAAGTCTGGAGGGTGAATCAGAAGAGGTAGAAGAAGGAGAAGGAGAAGGTGAAGTCTGGAGGGTGAATCAGAAGAAGTAGAAGAAGGAGAAGGAGAAGGTGAAGCCTGGAGGGTGAAGCAGAAGAAGTAGAAGAAGGAGAAGGAGAAGGTGAAGTCAGGAGGGTGAATCAGAAGATTTAGAAGAAGGAGAAGGAGAAGGTGAAGTCAGGAGGGTGAATCAGAAGAAGCAGAAGAAGGAGAAGGAGAAGGTGAAGTCTGGAGGGTGAATCAGAAGAAGTAGAAGAAGGAGAAGGAGAAGGTGAAGTCTGGAGGGTGAATCAGAAGAAGCAGAAGAAGGAGAAGGAGAAGGTGAAGTCTGGAGGGTGAATCAGAAGAAGCAGAAGAAGGAGAAGGAGAAGGTGAAGTCTGGAGGGTGAATCAGAAGAAGCAGAATAAGGAGAAGGAGAAGGTGAAGTCTGGAGGGTGAATCAGAAGAAGCAGAAGAAGGAGAAGGAGAAGGTGAAGTCTGGAGGGTGAATCAGAAGAAGTAGAAGAAGGAGAAGGAGAAGGTGTAGTCTGGAGGGTGAAGCAGAAGAAGTAGAAGAAGGAGAAGGAGAAGGTGAAGTCTGGAGGGTGAATCAGAAGAAGCAGAAGAAGGAGAAGGAGAAGGTGAAGTCAGGAGGGTGAATCAGAAGAAGCAGAAGAAGGAGAAGGAGAAGGTAAAGTTCGGAGGGTGAATCAGAAGAAGCAGAAGAAGGAGAAGGAGCAGGTGATGTCAGGGGGGTGAAGCAGAAGAAGTAGAAGAAGGAGAAGGAGAAGGTGAAGTCAGGAGGGTGAAGCAGAAGGAGCAGAAGAAGGAGAAGGAGAAGGTGAAGTCTGGAGGGCGCAGCAGAAGAAGCAGAAGAAGGAGAAGGAGAAGGTGAAGTCTGGAGGGTGAAGCAGAAGAAGCAGAAGAAGGAGAAGGAGAAGGTGAAGTCTGGAGGGTGAATCAGAAGAAGTAGAAGAAGGTGAAGGAGAAGGTGAAGTCAGGAGAGTGAAGCAGAAGAAGCAGAAGAAGGAGAAGGAGAAGGTGAAGTCTGGAGGGTGAAGCAGAAGAAGCAGAAGAAGGAGAAGGAGAAGGTGATGTCTGGAGGGCGAAGCAGAAGAAGCAGAAGAAGGAGAAGGAGAAGGTGAAGTCTGGAGGGTGAAGCAGAAGAAGTCGACGAAGGAGAAGGAGAAGGTGAAGTCTGGAGGGTGAATCAGAAGAAGTAGAAGAAGGAGAAGGAGAAGGTGAAGTCAGGAGAGTGAAGCAGAAGAAGCAGAAGATGGAGAAGGAGAAGGTGAAGTCTGGAGGGTGAATCAGAAGAAGTAGAAGAAGGAGAAGGAGAAGGTGAAGTCAGGAGGGTGAAGCAGAAGAAGCAGAAGAAGGAGAAGGAGAAGGTGAAGTCTGGAGGGTGAAGCAGAAGAAGCAGAAGAAGGAGCAGGAGAAGGTGAAGTCTGGAGGGTGAAGCAGAAGAAGCAGAAGAAGGAGAAGGAGAAGGTGAAGTCAGGAGGGTGAATCAGAAGAAGTAGAAGAAGGAGAAGGAGAAGGTGAAGTCTGGAGGGTGAATCAGAAGAAGCAGAAGAAGGAGAAGGAGAAGGTGAAGTCTGGAGGGTGAATCAGAAGAAGCAGAAGAAGGAGAAGGAGAAGATGAAGTCTGGAGGGTGAATCAGAAGAAGTAGAAGAAGGAGAAGGAGAAGGTGAGGTCTGGAGGGTCAATCAGAAGAAGCAGAAGAAGGAGAAGGAGATGGTGAAGTCTGGAGGGTGAATCAGAAGAAGCAGAAGAAGGAGAAGGAGAAGCTGAAGTCTGGAGGGTGAATTAGAAGAAGCAGAAGAAGGAGAAGGAGAAGGTGAAGTCAGGAGGGTGAATCAGAAGAAGCAGAAGAAGGAGAAGGAGAAGGTAAAGTTAGGAGGGTGAATCAGAAGGAGCAGAAGAAGGAGAAGGAGCAGGTGAAGTCAGGGGGGTGAAACAGAAAAAGTAGAAGAAGGAGAAGGAGAAGGTGAAGTCAGGAGGGTGAAGCAGAAGAAGCAGAAGAAGGAGAAGGAGAAGGTGAAGTCTGGAGGGCGCAGCAGAAGAAGCAGAAGAAGGAGAAGGAGAAGGTGAAGTCTGGAGGGTGAAGCAGAAGAAGGAGAAGAAGGAGAAGGAGAAGGTGAAGTCTGGAGGGTGAATCAGAAGAAGTAGAAGAAGGAGAAGGAGAAGGTGAAGTCAGGAGAGTGAAGCAGAAGAAGCAGAAGAAGGAGAAGGAGAAGGTGAAGTCTGGAGGGTGAAGCAGAAGAAGCAGAAGAAGGAGAAGGAGAAGGTGATGTCTGGAGGGCGAATCAGAAGAAGCAGAAGAAGGAGAAGGAGAAGGTGAAGTCTGGAGGGTGAAGCAGAAGAAGCAGAAGAAGGAGAAGGAGAAGGTGAAGTCTGGAGGGTGAATCAGAAGAGGTAGAAGAAGGAGAAGGAGAAGGTGAAGTCTGGAGGGTGAATCAGAAGAAGTAGAAGAAGGAGAAGGAGAAGGTGAAGCCTGGAGGGTGAAGCAGAAGAAGTAGAAGAAGGAGAAGGAGAAGGTGAAGTCAGGAGGGTGAATCAGAAGATTTAGAAGAAGGAGAAGGAGAAGGTGAAGTCAGGAGGGTGAATCAGAAGAAGCAGAAGAAGGAGAAGGAGAAGGTGAAGTCTGGAGGGTGAATCAGAAGAAGTAGAAGAAGGAGAAGGAGAAGGTGAAGTCTGGAGGGTGAATCAGAAGAAGCAGAAGAAGGAGAAGGAGAAGGTGAAGTCTGGAGGGTGAATCAGAAGAAGCAGAAGAAGGAGAAGGAGAAGGTGAAGTCTGGAGGGTGAATCAGAAGAAGCAGAATAAGGAGAAGGAGAAGGTGAAGTCTGGAGGGTGAATCAGAAGAAGCAGAAGAAGGAGAAGGAGAAGGTGAAGTCTGGAGGGTGAATCAGAAGAAGTAGAAGAAGGAGAAGGAGAAGGTGTAGTCTGGAGGGTGAAGCAGAAGAAGTAGAAGAAGGAGAAGGAGAAGGTGAAGTCTGGAGGGTGAATCAGAAGAAGCAGAAGAAGGAGAAGGAGAAGGTGAAGTCAGGAGGGTGAATCAGAAGAAGCAGAAGAAGGAGAAGGAGAAGGTAAAGTTCGGAGGGTGAATCAGAAGAAGCAGAAGAAGGAGAAGGAGCAGGTGAAGTCAGGGGGGTGAAGCAGAAGGAGCAGAAGAAGGAGAATGAGAAGGTGAAGTCTGGAGGGCGCAGCAGAAGAAGCAGAAGAAGGAGAAGGAGAAGGTGAAGTCTGGAGGGTGAAGCAGAAGAAGCAGAAGAAGGAGAAGGAGAAGGTGAAGTCTGGAGGGTGAATCAGAAGAAGTAGAAGAAGGTGAAGGAGAAGGTGAAGTCAGGAGAGTGAAGCAGAAGAAGCAGAAGAAGGAGAAGGAGAAGGTGAAGTCTGGAGGGTGAAGCAGAAGAAGCAGAAGAAGGAGAAGGAGAAGGTGATGTCTGGAGGGCGAAGCAGAAGAAGCAGAAGAAGGAGAAGGAGAAGGTGAAGTCTGGAGGGTGAAGCAGAAGAAGCAGAAGAAGGAGAAGGAGAAGGTGAAGTCTGGAGGGTGAATCAGAAGAAGTAGAAGAAGGAGAAGGAGAAGGTGAAGTCAGGAGGGTGAAGCAGAAGAAGCAGAAGAAGGAGAAGGAGAAGGTGAAGTCAGGAGGGTGAATCGGAAGAAGTAGAAGAAGGAGAAGGAGAAGGTGAAGTCTGGAGGGTGAATCAGAAGAAGTAGAAGAAGGAGAAGGAGAAGGTGAAGTCTGGCGGGTGAATCAGAAGAAGTAGAAGAAGGAGAATGAGAAGGTGAAGTCTGGAGGGTGAATCAGAAGAAGCAGAAGAAGGAGAAGGAGAAGGTGAAGTCTGGAGGGAGAAGCAGAAGAAGTAGAAGAAGGAGAAGGAGAAGGTGAAGTCTGGAGGGTGAATCAGAAGAAGTAGAAGAAGGAGAAGGAGAAGGTGAAGTCTGGAGTGTGAATCAGAAGAAGTAGAAGAAGGAGAAGGAGATGGTGAAGTCTGGAGGGTGAATCAGAAGAAACAGAAGAAGGAGAAGGAGAAGGTGAAGTCTGGAGGGTGAATCAGAAGAAGTAGAAGAAGGAGAAGGAGAAGGTGTAGTCTGGAGGGTGAATCAGAAGAAGTCGACGAAGGAGAAGGAGAAGGTGAAGTCTGGAGGGTGAATCAGAAGAAGCAGAAGAAGGAGAAGGAGAAGGTGAAGTCTGGAGGGTGAATCAGAAGAAGTAGAAGAAGGAGAAGGAGAAGGTGAAGTCTGGAGGGTGAATCAGAAGAAGCAGAAGAAGGAGAAGGAGAAGGTGAAGTCAGGGGGGTGAAGCAGAAGAAGTAGAAGAAGGAGAAGGAGAAGGTGAAGTCAGGAGGGTGAAGCAGAAGAAGCAGAAGAAGGAGAAGGAGAAGGTGAAGTCTGGAGGGCGCAGCAGAAGAAGCAGAAGAAGGAGAAGGAGAAGGTGAAGTCTGGAGGGTGAAGCAGAAGAAGCAGAAGAAGGAGAAGGAGAAGGTGAAGTCTGGAGGGTGAATCAGAAGAAGTAGAAGAAGGTGAAGGAGAAGGTGAAGTCAGGAGAGTGAAGCAGAAGAAGCAGAAGAAGGAGAAGGAGAAGGTGAAGTCTGGAGGGTGAAGCAGAAGAAGCAGAAGAAGGAGAAGGAGAAGGTGATGTCTGGAGGGCGAAGCAGAAGAAGCAGAAGAAGGAGAAGGAGAAGGTGAAGTCTGGAGGGTGAAGCAGAAGAAGCAGAAGAAGGAGAAGGAGAAGGTGAAGTCTGGAGGGTGAATCAGAAGAAGTAGAAGAAGGAGAAGGAGAAGGTGAAGTCAGGAGGGTGAAGCAGTAGAAGCAGAAGAAGGAGAAGGAGAAGGTGAAGTCAGGAGGGTGAATCGGAAGAAGTAGAAGAAGGAGAAGGAGAAGGTGAAGTCTGGAGGGTGAATCAGAAGAAGTAGAAGAAGGAGAAGGAGAAGGTGAAGTCTGGCGGGTGAATCAGAAGAAGTAGAAGAAGGAGAATGAGAAGGTGAAGTCTGGAGGGTGAATCAGAAGAAGCAGAAGAAGGAGAAGGAGAAGGTGAAGTCTCGAGGGAGAAGCAGAAGAAGTAGAAGAAGGAGAAGGAGAAGGTGAAGTCTGGAGGGTGAATCAGAAGAAGTAGAAGAAGGAGAAGGAGAAGGTGAAGTCTGGAGTGTGAATCAGAAGAAGTAGAAGAAGGAGAAGGAGAAGGTGAAGTCTGGAGGGTGAATCAGAAGAAACGGAAGAAGGAGAAGGAGAAGGTGAAGTCTGGAGGGTGAATCAGAAGAAGTAGAAGAAGGAGAAGGAGAAGGTGTAGTCTGGAGGGTGAATCAGAAGAAGTCGACGAAGGAGAAGGAGAAGGTGAAGTCTGGAGGGTGAATCAGAAGAAGCAGAAGAAGGAGAAGGAGAAGGTGAAGTCTGGAGGGTGAATCAGAAGAAGTAGAAGGAGGAGAAGGAGAAGGTGAAGTCTGGAGGGTGAATCAGAAGAAGCAGAAGAAGGAGAAGGAGAAGGTGAAGTCTGGAGGGTGAATCAGAAGAAGCAGAAGAAGGAGAAGGAGAAGGTGAAGTCTGGAGGGTGAAACAGAAGAAGCAGAATAAGGAGAAGGAGAAGGTGAAGTCAGGAGGGTGAATCAGAAGAAGCAGAAGAAGGAGAAGGAGAAGGTGAAGTAAGGAGGGTGAATCAGAAGAAGCAGAAGAAGGAGAAGGAGAAGGTGAAGTCTGGAGTGTGAAGCGGAAGAAGCAAAAGAAGGAGAAGAAGAAGGTGAAGTCTGGAGGGTGAATCAGAAGAAGTAGAAGAAGGAGAAGGAGAAGGTGAAGTCTGGAGGGTGAAGCAGAAGAAGTAGAAGAAGGAGAAGGAGAAGGTGAAGTCAGGAGGGTGAATCAGAAGAAGTAGAAGAAGGAGAAGGAGAAGGTGAAGTCAGGAGGGTGAAGCAGAAGAAGCAGAAGAAGGAGAAGGAGAAGGTGAAGTCTGGAGGGTGAATCAGAAGAAGTAGAAGAAGGAGAAGGAGAAGGTGAAGTCAGGAGAGTGAAGCAGAAGAAGCAGAAGATGGAGAAGTAGAAGGTGAAGTCTGGAGGGTGAATCAGAAGAAGTAGAAGAAGGAGAAGGAGAAGGTGAAGTCAGGAGGGTGAAGCAGAAGAAGCAGAAGAAGGAGAAGGAGAAGGTGAAGTCAGGAGGGTGAATCAGAAGAAGTAGAAGAAGGAGAAGGAGAAGGTGAAGTCTGGAGGGTGAATCAGAAGAAGCAGAAGAAGGAGAAGGAGAAGGTGAAGTCTGGAGGGTGAATCAGAAGAAGCAGAAGAAGGAGAAGGAGAAGATGAAGTCTGGAGGGTGAATCAGAAGAAGTAGAAGAAGGAGAAGGAGAAGGTGAGGTCTGGAGGGTCAATCAGAAGAAGCAGAAGAAGGAGAAGGAGATGATGAAGTCTGGAGGGTGAATCAGAAGAAGCAGAAGAAGGAGAAGGAGAAGCTGAAGTCTGGAGGGTGAATTAGAAGAAGCAGAAGAAGGAGAAGGAGAAGGTGAAGTCAGGAGGGTGAATCAGAAGAAGCAGAAGAAGGAGAAGGAGAAGGTAAAGTTAGGAGGGTGAATCAGAAGGAGCAGAAGAAGGAGAAGGAGCAGGTGAAGTCAGGGGGGTGAAACAGAAGAAGTAGAAGAAGGAGAAGGAGAAGGTGAAGTCAGGAGGGTGAAGCAGAAGAAGCAGAAGAAGGAGAAGGAGAAGGTGAAGTCTGGAGGGCGCAGCAGAAGAAGCAGAAGAAGGAGAAGGAGAAGGTGAAGTCTGGAGGGTGAAGCAGAAGAAGCAGAAGAAGGAGAAGGAGAAGGTGAAGTCTGGAGGGTGAATCAGAAGAAGTAGAAGAAGGAGAAGGAGAAGGTGAAGTCAGGAGAGTGAAGCAGAAGAAGCAGAAGAAGGAGAAGGTGAAGTCTGGAGGGTGAAGCAGAAGAAGCAGAAGAAGGAGAAGGAGAAGGTGATGTCTGGAGGGCGAATCAGAAGAAGCAGAAGAAGGAGAAGGAGAAGGTGAAGTCTGGAGGGTGAAGCAGAAGAAGCAGAAGAAGGAGAAGGAGAAGGTGAAGTCTGGAGGGTGAATCAGAAGAGGTAGAAGAAGGAGAAGGAGAAGGTGAAGTCTGGAGGGTGAATCAGAAGAAGTAGAAGAAGGAGAAGGAGAAGGTGAAGCCTGGAGGGTGAAGCAGAAGAAGTAGAAGAAGGAGAAGGAGAAGGTGAAGTCAGGAGGGTGAATCAGAAGATTTAGAAGAAGGAGAAGGAGAAGGTGAAGTCAGGAGGGTGAATCAGAAGAAGCAGAAGAAGGAGAAGGAGAAGGTGAAGTCTGGAGGGTGAATCAGAAGAAGTAGAAGAAGGAGAAGGAGAAGGTGAAGTCTGGAGGGTGAATCAGAAGAAGCAGAAGAAGGAGAAGGAGAAGGTGAAGTCTGGAGGGTGAATCAGAAGAAGCAGAAGAAGGAGAAGGAGAAGGTGAAGTCTGGAGGGTGAATCAGAAGAAGCAGAATAAGGAGAAGGAGAAGGTGAAGTCTGGAGGGTGAATCAGAAGAAGCAGAAGAAGGAGAAGGAGAAGGTGAAGTCTGGAGGGTGAATCAGAAGAAGTAGAAGAAGGAGAAGGAGAAGGTGTAGTCTGGAGGGTGAAGCAGAAGAAGTAGAAGAAGGAGAAGGAGAAGGTGAAGTCTGGAGGGTGAATCAGAAGAAGCAGAAGAAGGAGAAGGAGAAGGTGAAGTCAGGAGGGTGAATCAGAAGAAGCAGAAGAAGGAGAAGGAGAAGGTAAAGTTCGGAGGGTGAATCAGAAGAAGCAGAAGAAGGAGAAGGAGCAGGTGAAGTCAGGGGGGTGAAGCAGAAGAAGTAGAAGAAGGAGAAGGAGAAGGTGAAGTCAGGAGGGTGAAGCAGAAGAAGCAGAAGAAGGAGAAGGAGAAGGTGAAGTCTGGAGGGCGCAGCAGAAGAAGCAGAAGAAGGAGAAGGAGAAGGTGAAGTCTGGAGGGTGAAGCAGAAGAAGCAGAAGAAGGAGAAGGAGAAGGTGAAGTCTGGAGGGTGAATCAGAAGAAGTAGAAGAAGGTGAAGGAGAAGGTGAAGTCAGGAGAGTGAAGCAGAAGAAGCAGAAGAAGGAGAAGGAGAAGGTGAAGTCTGGAGGGTGAAGCAGAAGAAGCAGAAGAAGGAGAAGGAGAAGGTGATGTCTGGAGGGCGAAGCAGAAGAAGCAGAAGAAGGAGAAGGAGAAGGTGAAGTCTGGAAGGTGAAGCAGAAGAAGCAGAAGAAGGAGAAGGAGAAGGTGAAGTCTGGAGGGTGAATCAGAAGAAGTTGAAGAAGGAGAAGGAGAAGGTGAAGTCAGGAGGGTGAAGCAGAAGAAGCAGAAGAAGGAGAAGGAGAAGGTGAAGTCAGGAGGGTGAATCGGAAGAAGTAGAAGAAGGAGAAGGAGAAGGTGAAGTCTGGAGGGTGAATCAGAAGAAGTAGAAGAAGGAGAAGGAGAAGGTGAAGTCTGGCGGGTGAATCAGAAGAAGTAGAAGAAGGAGAATGAGAAGGTGAAGTCTGGAGGGTGAATCAGAAGAAGCAGAAGAAGGAGAAGGAGAAGGTGAAGTCTGGAGGGAGAAGCAGAAGAAGTAGAAGAAGGAGAAGGAGAAGGTGAAGTCTGGAGGGTGAATCAGAAGAAGTAGAAGAAGGAGAAGGAGAAGGTGAAGTCTGGAGTGTGAATCAGAAGAAGTAGAAGAAGGAGAAGGAGAAGGTGAAGTCTGGAGGGTGAATCAGAAGAAACAGAAGAAGGAGAAGGAGAAGGTGAAGTCTGGAGGGTGAATCAGAAGAAGTAGAAGAAGGAGAAGGAGAAGGTGTAGTCTGGAGGGTGAATCAGAAGAAGTCGACGAAGGAGAAGGAGAAGGTGAAGTCTGGAGGGTGAATCAGAAGAAGCAGAAGAAGGAGAAGGAGAAGGTGAAGTCTGGAGGGTGAATCAGAAGAAGTAGAAGAAGGAGAAGGAGAAGGTGAAGTCTGGAGGGTGAATCAGAAGAAGCAGAAGAAGGAGAAGGAGAAGGTGAAGTCAGGGGGGTGAAGCAGAAGAAGTAGAAGAAGGAGAAGGAGAAGGTGAAGTCAGGAGGGTGAAGCAGAAGAAGCAGAAGAAGGAGAAGGAGAAGGTGAAGTCTGGAGGGCGCAGCAGAAGAAGCAGAAGAAGGAGAAGGAGAAGGTGAAGTCTGGAGGGTGAAGCAGAAGAAGCAGAAGAAGGAGAAGGAGAAGGTGAAGTCTGGAGGGTGAATCAGAAGAAGTAGAAGAAGGTGAAGGAGAAGGTGAAGTCAGGAGAGTGAAGCAGAAGAAGCAGAAGAAGGAGAAGGAGAAGGTGAAGTCTGGAGGGTGAAGCAGAAGAAGCAGAAGAAGGAGAAGGAGAAGGTGATGTCTGGAGGGCGAAGCAGAAGAAGCAGAAGAAGGAGAAGGAGAAGGTGAAGTCTGGAGGGTGAAGCAGAAGAAGCAGAAGAAGGAGAAGGAGAAGGTGAAGTCTGGAGGGTGAATCAGAAGAAGTAAAAGTAGGAGAAGGAGAAGGTGAAGTCAGGAGGGTGAAGCAGAAGAAGCAGAAGAAGGAGAAGGAGAAGGTGAAGTCAGGAGGGTGAATCGGAAGAAGTAGAAGAAGGAGAAGGAGAAGGTGAAGTCTGGAGGGTGAATCAGAAGAAGTAGAAGAAGGAGAAGGAGAAGGTGAAGTCTGGCGGGTGAATCAGAAGAAGTAGAAGAAGGAGAATGAGAAGGTGAAGTCTGGAGGGTGAATCAGAAGAAGCAGAAGAATGAGAAGGAGAAGGTGAAGTCTGGAGGGAGAAGCAGAAGAAGTAGAAGAAGGAGAAGGAGAAGGTGAAGTCTGGAGGGTGAATCAGAAGAAGTAGAAGAAGGAGAAGGAGAAGGTGAAGTCTGGAGTGTGAATCAGAAGAAGTAGAAGAAGGAGAAGGAGAAGGTGAAGTCTGGAGGGTGAATCAGAAGAAACGGAAGAAGGAGAAGGAGAAGGTGAAGTCTGGAGGGTGAATCAGAAGAAGTAGAAGAAGGAGAAGGAGAAGGTGTAGTCTGGAGGGTGAATCAGAAGAAGTCGACGAAGGAGAAGGAGAAGGTGAAGTCTGGAGGGTGAATCAGAAGAAGCAGAAGAAGGAGAAGGAGAAGGTGAAGTCTGGAGGGTGAATCAGAAGAAGTAGAAGGAGAAGAAGGAGAAGGTGAAGTCTGGAGGGTGAATCAGAAGAAGCAGAAGAAGGAGAAGGAGAAGGTGAAGTCTGGAGGGTGAATCAGAAGAAGCAGAAGAAGGAGAAGGAGAAGGTGAAGTCTGGAGGGTGAAACAGAAGAAGCAGAATAAGGAGAAGGAGAAGGTGAAGTCAGGAGGGTGAATCAGAAGAAGCAGAAGAAGGAGAAGGAGAAGGTGAAGTAAGGAGGGTGAATCAGAAGAAGCAGAAGAAGGAGAAGGAGAAGGTGAAGTCTGGAGTGTGAAGCGGAAGAAGCAAAAGAAGGAGAAGGAGAAGTTGAAGTCTGGAGGGTGAATCAGAAGAAGTAGAAGAAGGAGAAGGAGAAGGTGAAGTCTGGAGGGTGAAGCAGAAGAAGTAGAAGAAGGAGAAGGAGAAGGTGAAGTCAGGAGGGTGAATCAGAAGAAGTAGAAGAAGGAGAAGGAGAAGGTGAAGTCAGGAGGGTGAAGCAGAAGAAGCAGAAGAAGGAGAAGGAGAAGGTGAAGTCTGGAGGGTGAATCAGAAGAAGTAGAAGAAGGAGAAGGAGAAGGTGAAGTCAGGAGAGTGAAGCAGAAGAAGCAGAAGATGGAGAAGGAGAAGGTGAAGTCTGGAGGGTGAATCAGAAGAAGTAGAAGAAGGAGAAGGAGAAGGTGAAGTCAGGAGGGTGAAGCAGAAGAAGCAGAAGAAGGAGAAGGAGAAGGTGAAGTCTGGAGGGTGAAGCAGAAGAAGCAGAAGAAGGAGCAGGAGAAGGTGAAGTCTGGAGGGTGAAGCAGAAGAAGCAGAAGAAGGAGAAGGAGAAGGTGAAGTCAGGAGGGTGAATCAGAAGAAGTAGAAGAAGGAGAAGGAGAAGGTGAAGTCTGGAGGGTGAATCAGAAGAAGCAGAAGAAGGAGAAGGAGAAGGTGAAGTCTAGAGGGTGAATCAGAAGAAGCAGAAGAAGGAGAAGGAGAAGATGAAGTCTGGAGGGTGAATCAGAAGAAGTAGAAGAAGGAGAAGGAGAAGGTGAGGTCTGGAGGGTCAATCAGAAGAAGCAGAAGAAGGAGAAGGAGATGGTGAAGTCTGGAGGGTGAATCAGAAGAAGCAGAAGAAGGAGAAGGAGAAGCTGAAGTCTGGAGGGTGAATTAGAAGAAGCAGAAGAAGGAGAAGGAGAAGGTGAAGTCAGGAGGGTGAATCAGAAGAAGCAGAAGAAGGAGAAGGAGAAGGTAAAGTTAGGAGGGTGAATCAGAAGAAGCAGAAGAAGGAGAAGGAGCAGGTGAAGTCAGGGGGGTGAAACAGAAGAAGTAGAAGAAGGAGAAGGAGAAGGTGAAGTCAGGAGGGTGAAGCAGAAGAAGCAGAAGAAGGAAAAGGAGAAGGTGAAGTCTGGAGGGCGCAGCAGAAGAAGCAGAAGAAGGAGAAGGAGAAGGTGAAGTCTGGAGGGTGAAGCAGAAGAAGCAGAAGAAGGAGGAGGAGAAGGTGAAGTCTGGAGGGTGAATCAGAAGAAGTAGAAGAAGGAGAAGGAGAAGGTGAAGTCAGGAGAGTGAAGCAGAAGAAGCAGAAGAAGGAGAAGGAGAAGGTGAAGTCTGGAGGGTGAAGCAGAAGAAGCAGAAGAAGGAGAAGGAGAAGGTGATGTCTGGAGGGCGAATCAGAAGAAGCAGAAGAAGGAGAAGGAGAAGGTGAAGTCTGGAGGGTGAAGCAGAAGAAGCAGAAGAAGGAGAAGGAGAAGGTGAAGTCTGGAGGGTGAATCAGAAGAGGTAGAAGAAGGAGAAGGAGAAGGTGAAGTCTGGAGGGTGAATCAGAAGAAGTAGAAGAAGGAGAAGGAGAAGGTGAAGCCTGGAGGGTGAAGCAGAAGAAGTAGAAGAAGGAGAAGGAGAAGGTGAAGTCAGGAGGGTGAATCAGAAGATTTAGAAGAAGGAGAAGGAGAAGGTGAAGTCAGGAGGGTGAATCAGAAGAAGCAGAAGAAGGAGAAGGAGAAGGTGAAGTCTGGAGGGTGAATCAGAAGAAGTAGAAGAAGGAGAAGGAGAAGGTGAAGTCTGGAGGGTGAATCAGAAGAAGCAGAAGAAGGAGAAGGAGAAGGTGAAGTCTGGAGGGTGAATCAGAAGAAGCAGAAGAAGGAGAAGGAGAAGGTGAAGTCTGGAGGGTGAATCAGAAGAAGAAGAATAAGGAGAAGGAGAAGGTGAAGTCTGGAGGGTGAATCAGAAGAAGCAGAAGAAGGAGAAGGAGAAGGTGAAGTCTGGAGGGTGAATCAGAAGAAGTAGAAGAAGGAGAAGGAGAAGGTGTAGTCTGGAGGGTGAAGCAGAAGAAGTAGAAGAAGGAGAAGGAGAAGGTGAAGTCTGGAGGGTGAATCAGAAGAAGCAGAAGAAGGAGAAGGAGAAGGTGAAGTCTGGAGGGTGAATCAGAAGATGTAGAAGAAGGAGAAGGCGAAGGTGAAGTCTGGAGGGTGAATCAGAAGAAGCAGAAGAAGGAGAAGGAGAAGGTGAAGTCTGGAGGGTGAATCAGAAGAAGCAGAAGAAGGAGAAGGAGAAGGTGAAGTCTGCAGGGTGAATCAGAAGAAGCAGAAGAAGGAGAAGGAGAAGGTGAAGTCTGGAGGGTGAATCAGAAGAAGCAGAATAAGGAGAAGGAGAAGGTGAAGTTTGGAGGGTGAATCAGAAGAAGCAGAAGAAGGAGAAGGAGAAGGTGAAGTCTGGAGGGTGAATCAGAAGGAGTAGAAGAAGGAGAAGGAGAAGGTGAAGTCTGGAGGGTGAATCAGAAGAAGCAGAAGAAGGAGAAGGAGAAGGTGAAGTCTGGAGGGTGAATCAGAAGAAGCAGAAGAAGGAGAAGGAGAAGGTGAAGTCTGGAGGGTGAATCAGAAGAAGCAGAAGAAGGAGAAGGAGAAGGTGAAGTCTGGAGGGTGAATCAGAAGAAGCAGAATAAGGAGAAGGAGAAGGTGAAGTCTGGAGGGTGAATCAGAATAAGCAGAAGAAGGAGAAGGAGAAGGTGAAGTCTGGAGGGTGAATCAGAAGAAGTAGAAGAAGGAGAAGGAGAAGGTGAAGTCTGGAGGGTGAAGCAGAAGAAGTAGAAGAAGGAGAAGGAGAAGGTGAAGTCAGGAGGGTGAATCAGAAGAAGTAGAAGAAGGAGAAGGAGAAGGTGAAGTCAGGAGGGTGAATCAGAAGAAGCAGAAGAAGGAGAAGGAGAAGGTGAAGTCTGGAGAGTGAATCAGAAGAATCAGAAGAAGGAGAAGGAGAAGGTGAAGTCTGGAGGGTGAATCAGAAGAAGCAGAAGAAAGAGAAGAAGAAGGTGAAGTCTGGAGGGTGAAGCAGAAGAAACAGAAGAAGGAGAAGGAGAAGGTGAAGACTGGAGGGTGAATCTGAAGAAGTATAAGAAGGAGAAGGAGAAGGTGAAGTCTGGAGGGTGAATCAGAAGAAGTAGAAGAAGGAGAAGGAGAAGGTGAAGTCTGGAGGGTGAATCAGAAGAAGCAGAAGAAGGAGAAGGAGAAGGTGAAGTCTGGAGGGTGAATCAGAAGAAGCAGAAGAAGGAGAAGGAGAAGTTGAAGTCTGGAGGGTGAATCAGAAGAAGCAGAAGAAGGAGAAGGAGAAGGTGAAGTCTGGAGGGGGAATCAGAAGAAGCAGAAGAAGGAGAAGGAGAAGGTGAAGTCTGGAGGGTGAATCAGAAGAAGCAGAAGAAGGAGAAGGAGAAGGTGAAGTCAGGAGGGTGAATCAGAAGAAGCAGAAGAAGGAGAAGGAGAAGGTGTAGTTAGGAGGGTGAATCAGAAGAAGCAGAAGAAGGAGAAGGAGCAGGTTAAGTCAGGGGGGTGAAGCAGAAGAAGTAGAAGAAGGAGAAGGAGAAGGTGAAGTCAGGACGGTGAAGCAGAAGAAGCAGAAGAAGGAGAAGGAGAAGCTGAAGTCTGGAGGGTGAAGCAGAAGAAGCAGAAGAAGGAGAAGGAGAAGGTGAAGTCTGGAGGGTGAATCAGAAGAAGTAGAAGAAGGAGAAGTAGAAGGTGAAGTCAGGAGAGTGAAGCAGAAGAAGCAGAAGATGGAGAAGGAGAAGGTGAAGTCTGGAGGGCGAAGCACAAGAAGCAGAAGAAGGAGAAGGAGAAGGTGAAGTCTGGAGGGTGAAGCAGAAGAAGCAGAAGAAGGAGAAGGAGAAGGTGAAGTCTGGAGGGTGAATCAGAAGAAGCAGAAGAAGGAGAAGGAGAAGGTGAAGTCTGGAGGGTGAATCAGAAGAAGCAGAAGAAGGAGAAGGAGAAGGTGAAGTCTGGAGGGTGAATCAGAAGAAGCAGAATAAGGAGAAGGAGAAGGTGAAGTCTGGAGGGTGAATCAGAAGAAGCAGAAGAAGGAGAAGGAGAAGGTGAAGTCTGGAGGGTGAATCAGAAGAAGTAGAAGAAGGAGAAGGAGAAGGTGTAGTCTGGAGGGTGAAGCAGAAGAAGTAGAAGAAGGAGAAGGAGAAGGTGAAGTCTGGAGGGTGAATCAGAAGAAGCAGAAGAAGGAGAAGGAGAAGATGAAGTCTGGAGGGTGAATCAGAAGAAGTAGAAGAAGGAGAAGGAGAAGGTGAAGTCTGGAGGGTCAATCAGAAGAAGCAGAAGAAGGAGAAGGAGAAGGTGAAGTCTGGAGGGTGAATCAGAAGAAGCAGAAGAAGGACAAGGAGAAGGTGAAGTCTGGAGGGTGAATTAGAAGAAGCAGAAGAAGGAGAAGGAGAAGGTGAAGTCAGGAGGGTGAATCAGAAGAAGCAGAAGAAGGAGAAGGAGAAGGTAAAGTTAGGAGGGTGAATCAGAAGAAGCAGAAGAAGGAGAAGGAGCAGGTGAAGTCAGGGGGGTGAAGCAGAAGAAGTAGAAGAAGGAGAAGGAGAAGGTGAAGTCAGGAGGGTGAAGCAGAAGAAGCAGAAGAAGGAGAAGGAGAAGGTGAAGTCTGGAGGGCGCAGGAGAAGAAGCAGAAGAAGGAGAAGGAGAAGGTGAAGTCTGGAGGGTGAAGCAGAAGAAGCAGAAGAAGGAGAAGGAGAAGGTGAAGTCTGGAGTGTGAATCAGAAGAAGTAGAAGAAGGTGAAGGAGAAGGTGAAGTCAGGAGAGTGAAGCAGAAGAAGCAGAAGAAGGAGATGGAGAAGGTGAAGTCTGGAGGGTGAAGCAGAAGTAGCAGAAGAAGGAGAAGGAGAAGGTGATGTCTGGAGGGCGAAGCAGAAGAAGCAGAAGAAGGAGAAGGAGAAGGTGAAGTCTGGAGGGTGAAGCAGAAGAAGCAGAAGAAGGAGAAGGAGAAGGTGAAGTCTGGAGGGTGAATCAGAAGAAGTAGAAGAAGGAGAAGGAGAAGGTGAAGTCAGGAGGGTGAAGCAGAAGAAGCAGAAGAAGGAGAAGGAGAAGGTGAAGTCAGGAGGGGGAATCGGAAGAAGTAGAAGAAGGAGAAGGAGAAGGTGAAGTCTAGAGGGTGAATCAGAAGAAGTAGAAGAAGGAGAAGGAGAAGGTGAAGTCTGGAGGGTGAATCAGAAGAAGTAGAAGAAGGAGAATGAGAAGGTGAAGTCTGGAGGGTGAATCAGAAAAGCAGAAGAAGGAGAAGGAGAAGGTGAAGTCTGGAGGGAGAAGCAGAAGAAGTAGAAGAAGGAGAAGGAGAAGGTGAAGTCTGGAGGGTGAATCAGAAGAAGTAGAAGAAGGAGAAGGAGAAGGTGAAGTCTGGAGGGTGAATCAGAAGAAGTAGAAGAAGGAGAAGGAGAAGGTGAAGTCTGGAGGGTGAATCAGAAGAAACAGAAGAAGGAGAAGGAGAAGGTGAAGTCTGGAGGGTGAATCAGAAGAAGTAGAAGAAGGAGAAGGAGAAGGTGTAGTCTGGAGGGTGAATCAGAAGAAGTAGACGAAGGAGAAGGAGAAGGTGAAGTCTGGAGGGTGAATCAGAAGAAGCAGAAGAAGGAGAAGGAGAAGGTGAAGTCTGGAGGGTGAATCAGAAGAAGTAGAAGAAGGAGAAGGAGAAGGTGAAGTCTGGAGGGTGAATCAGAAGAAGCAGAAGAAGGAGAAGGAGAAGGTGGAGACTGGAGGGTGAATCAGAAGAAGCAGAAGAAGGAGAAGGAGAAGGTGAAGTCTGGAGGGTGAAACAGAAGAAGCAGAATAAGGAGAAGGAGAAGGTGAAGTCAGGAGGGTGAATCAGAAGAAGCAGAAGAAGGAGAAGGAGAAGGTGAAGTTTGGAGGGTGAATCAGAAGAATCAGAAGAAGGAGAAGGAGAAGGTGAAGTCTGGAGGGTGAATCAGAAGAAGCAGAAGAAGGAGAAGGAGAAGGTGAAGTTTGGAGGATGAATCAGAAGAATCAGAAGAAGGAGAAGGAGAAGGTGAAGTCTGGAGGGTGAATCAGAAGAAGCAGAAGAAAGAGAAGGAGAAGGTGAAGTCTGGAGGGTGAAGCAGAAGAAACAGAAGAAGGAGAAGGAGAAGGTGAAGACTGGAGGGTGAATCTGAAGAAGTAGAAGAAGGAGAAGGAGAAGGTGAAGTCTGGAGGGTGAATCAGAAGAAGCAGAAGAAGGAGAAGGAGAAGGTGAAGTCTGGAGGGTGAATCAGAAGAAGTAGAAGAAGGAGAAGGAGAAGGTGTAGTCTGGAGGGTGAAGCAGAAGAAGTAGAAGAAGGAGAAGGAGAAGGTGAAGTCTGGAGGGTGAATCAGAAGAAGCAGAAGAAGGAGAAGGAGAAGGTGAAGTCTGGAGGGTGAATCAGAAGAAGTAGAAGAAGGAGAAGGAGAAGGTGAAGTCTGGAGGGTGAATCAGAAGAAGCAGAAGAAGGAGAAGGAGAAGGTGAAGTCTGGAGGGTGAATCAGAAGAAGCAGAATAAGGAGAAGGAGAAGGTGAAGTCTGGAGTGTGAATCAGAAGAAGCAGAAGAAGGAGAAGGAGAAGGTGAAGTCTGGAGGGTGAATCAGAAGGAGTAGAAGAAGGAGAAGGAGAAGGTGAAGTCTGGAGGGTGAATCAGAAGAAGCAGTAGAAGGAGAAGGAGAAGGTGAAGTCTGGAGGGTGAATCAGAAGAAGCAGAAGAAGGAGAAGGAGAAGGTGAAGTCTGGAGGGTGAATCAGAAGATGCAGAAGAAGGAGAAGGAGAAGGTGAAGTCTGGAGGGTGAATCAGAAGAAGCAGAATAAGGAGAAGGAGAAGGTGAAGTCTGGAGGGTGAATCAGAAGAGGCAGAAGAAGGAGAAGGAGAAGGTGAAGTCTGGAGGGTGAATCAGAAGAAGTAGAAGAAGGAGAAGGAGAAGGTGAAGTCTGGAGGGTGAAGCAGAAGAAGTAGAAGAAGGAGAAGGAGAAGGTGAAGTCAGGAGAGTGAATCAGAAGAAGTAGAAGAATGAGAAGGAGAAGGTGAAGTCAGGAGGGTGAATCAGAAGAAGCAGAAGAAGGAGAAGGAGAAGGTGAAGTCTGGAGAGCGAATCAGAAGAATCAGAAGAAGGAGAAGGAGAAGGTGAAGTCTGGAGGGTTAATCAGAAGAAGCAGAAGAAAGAGAAGAAGAAGGTGAAGTCTGGAGGGTGAAGCAGAAGAAACAGAAGAAGGAGAAGGAGAAGGTGAAGACTGGAGGGTGAATCTGAAGAAGTATAAGAAGGAGAAGGAGAAGGTGAAGTCTGGAGGGTGAATCAGAAGAAGTAGAAGAAGGAGAAGGAGAAGGTGAAGTCTGGAGGGTGAATCAGAAGAAGCAGAAGAAGGAGAAGGAGAAGGTGAAGTCTGGAGGGTGAATCAGAAGAAGAAGAAGAAGGAGAAGGAGAAGATGAAGTCTGGAGGGTGAATCAGAAGAAGCAGAAGAAGGAGAAGGAGAAGGTGAAGTCTGGAGGGTGAATCAGAAGAAGCAGAAGAAGGAGAAGGAGAAGGTGAAGACTGGAGGGTGAATCAGAAGAAGCAGAATAAGGAGAAGGAGAAGGTGAAGTCAGGAGGGTGACTCAGAAGAAGCAGAAGAAGGAGAAGGAGAAGGTGTAGTTAGGAGGGTGAATCAGAAGACGCAGAAGAAGGAGAAGGAGCAGGTGAAGTCAAGGGGTGAAGCAGAAGAAGTAGAAGAAGGAGAAGGAGAAGGTGAAGTCAGGACGGTGAAGCAGAAGAAGCAGAAGAAGGAGAAGGAGAAGGTGAAGTCTGGAGGGCGCAGCAGAAGAAGCAGAAGAAGGAGAAGGAGAAGCTGAAGTCTGGAGGGTGAATCAGAAGAAGTAGAAGAAGGAGAAGGAGAAGGTGAAGTCAGGAGAGTGAAGCAGAAGAAGCAGAAGATGGAGAAGGAGAAGGTGAAGTCTGGAGGGCGAAGCAGAAGAAGCAGAAGAAGGAGAAGGAGAAGGTGAAGTCTGGAGGGTGAAGCAGAAGAAGCAGAAGAAGGAGAAGGAGAAGGTGAAGTCTGGAGGGTGAATCAGAAGAAGTAGAAGAAGGAGAAGGAGAAGGTGAAGTCAGGAGGGTGAAGCAGAAGAAGTAGAAGAAGGAGAAGGAGAAGGTGAAGTCTGGAGGGTGAATCAGAAGAAGCAGAAGAAGGAGAAGGAGAAGGTGAAGTCTGGAGGGTGAATCAGAAGAAGCAGAAGAAGGAGAAGGAGAAGATGAAGTCTGGAGGGTGAATCAGAAGAAGCAGAAGAAGGAGAAGGAGAAGGTGAAGTCTGGAGGGTGAATCAGAAGAAGCAGAAGAAGGAGAAGGAGAAGGTGAAGTCTGGAGGGTGAATCAGAAGAAGCAGAAGAAGGAGAAGGTGAAGTCAGGAGGGTGAATCAGAAGAAGCAGAAAGGAGAAGGAGAAGGTGTAGTTAGGAGGGTGAATCAGAAGAAGCAGAAGAAGGAGAAGGAGCAGGAGAAGTCAGGGGGGTGAAGCAGAAGAAGTAGAAGAAGGAGAAGGAGAAGGTGAAGTCAGGACGGTGAAGCAGAAGAAGCAGAAGAAGGAGAAGGAGAAGGTGAAGTCTGGAGGGCGCAGCAGAAGAAGCAGAAGAAGGAGAAGGAGAAGCTGAAGTCTGGAGGGTGAAGCAGAAGAAGCAGAAGAAGGAGAAGGAGAAGGTGAAGTCTGGAGGGTGAATCAGAAGAAGTAGAAGAAGGAGAAGGAGAAGGTGAAGTCAGGAGAGTGAAGCAGAAGAAGCAGAAGATGGAGAAGGAGAAGGTGAAGTCTGGAGGGCGAAGCAGAAGAAGCAGAAGAAGGAGAAGGAGAAGGTGAAGTCTGGAGGGTGAAGCAGAAGAAGCAGAAGAAGGAGAAGGAGAAGGTGAAGTCTGGTGGGTGAATCAGAAGAAGCAGAAGAAGGAGAAGGATAAGGCGAAGTCTGGAGGGTGAATCAGAAGAAGCAGAAGAAGGAGAAGGAGAAGGTGAAGTCTGGAGGGTGAATCAGAAGAAGTAGAAGAAGGAGAAGGAGAAGGTGTAGTCTGGAGGGTGAAGCAGAAGAAGTAGAAGAAGGAGAAGGAGAAGGTGAAGTCTGGAGGGTGAATCAGAAGAAGCAGAAGAAGGAGAAGGAGAAGGTGAAGTCTGGAGGGTGAATCAGAAGAAGTAGAAGAAGGAGAAGGAGAAGGTGAAGTCTGGAGGGTGAATCAGAAGAAGCAGAAGAAGGAGAAGGAGAAGGTGAAGTCTGGAGGGTGAATCAGAAGAAGCAGAATAAGGAGAAGGAGAAGGTGAAGTCTGGAGTGTGAATCAGAAGAAGCAGAAGAAGGAGAAGGAGAAGGTGAAGTCTGGAGGGTGAATCAGAAGGAGTAGAAGAAGGAGAAGGAGAAGGTGAAGTCTGGAGGGTGAATCAGAAGAAGCAGAAGAAGGAGAAGGAGAAGGTGAAGTCTGGAGGGTGAATCAGAAGAAGCAGAAGAAGGAGAAGGAGAAGGTGAAGTCTGGAGGGTGAATCAGAAGATGCAGAAGAAGGAGAAGGAGAAGGTGAAGTCTGGAGGGTGAATCAGAAGAAGCAGAATAAGGAGAAGGAGAAGGTGAAGTCTGGAGGGTGAATCAGAAGAAGCAGAAGAAGGAGAAGGAGAAGGTGAAGTCTGGAGGGTAAATCAGAAGAAGTAGAAGAAGGAGAAGGAGAAGGTGAAGTCTGGAGGGTGAAGCAGAAGAAGTAGAAGAAGGAGAAGGAGAAGGTGAAGTCAGGAGAGTGAATCAGAAGAAGTAGAAGAAGGAGAAGGAGAAGGTGAAGTCAGGAGGGTGAATCAGAAGAAGCAGAAGAGGGAGAAGGAGAAGGTGAAGTCTGGAGAGTGAATCAGAAGAATCAGAAGAAGGAGAAGGAGAAGGTGAAGTCTGGAGGGTGAATCAGAAGAAGCAGAAGAAAGAGAAGAAGAAGGTGAAATCTGGAGGGTGAAGCAGAAGAAACAGAAGAAGGAGAAGGAGAAGGTGAAGACTGGAGGGTGAATCTGAAGAAGTATAAGAAGGAGAAGGAGAAGATGAAGTCTGGAGGGTGAATCAGAAGAAGTAGAAGAAGGAGAAGGAGAAGGTGAAGTCTGGAGGGTGAATCAGAAGAAGCAGAAGAAGGAGAAGGAGAAGATGAAGTCTGGAGGGTGAATCAGAAGAAGCAGAAGAAGGAGAAGGAGAAGGTGAAGTCTGGAGGCTGAATCAGAAGAAGCAGAAGAAGGAGAAGGAGAAGGTGAAGTCTGGAGGGTGAATCAGAAGAAGCAGAAGAAGGAGAAGGAGAAGGTGAAGTCAGGAGGGTGAATCAGAAGAAGCAGAAGAAGGAGAAGGAGAAGGTGTAGTTAGGAGGGTGAATCAGAAGAAGCAGAAGAAGGAGAAGGAGCAGGTGAAGTCAAGGGGGTGAAGCAGAAGAAGTAGAAGAAGGAGAAGGAGAAGGTGAAGTCAGGACGGTGAAGCAGAAGAAGCAGAAGAAGGAGAAGGAGAAGGTGAAGTCTGGAGGGCGCAGCAGAAGAAGCAGAAGAAGGAGAAGGAGAAGCTGAAGTCTGGAGGGTGAATCAGAAGAAGTAGAAGAAGGAGAAGGAGAAGGTGAAGTCAGGAGAGTGAAGCAGAAGAAGCAGAAGATGGAGAAGGAGAAGGTGAAGTCTGGAGGGCGAAGCAGAAGAAGCAGAAGAAGGAGAAGGAGAAGGTGAAGTCTGGAGGGTGAAGCAGAAGAAGCAGAAGAAGGAGAAGGAGAAGGTGAAGTCTGGAGGGTGAATCAGAAGAAGTAGAAGAAGGAGAAGGAGAAGGTGAAGTCAGGAGGGTGAAGCAGAAGAAGTAGAAGAAGGAGAAGGAGAAGGTGAAGTCTGGAGGGTGAATCAGAAGAAGCAGAAGAAGGAGAAGGAGAAGGTGAAGTCTGGAGGGTGAATCAGAAGAAGCAGAAGAAGGAGAAGGAGAAGATGAAGTCTGGAGGGTGAATCAGAAGATGCAGAAGAAGGAGAAGGAGAAGGTGAAGTCTGGAGGGTGAATCAGAAGAAGCAGAATAAGGAGAAGGAGAAGGTGAAGTCTGGAGGGTGAATCAGAAGAAGCAGAAGAAGGAGAAGGAGAAGGTGAAGTCTGGAGGGTAAATCAGAAGAAGTAGAAGAAGGAGAAGGAGAAGGTGAAGTCTGGAGGGTGAAGCAGAAGAAGTAGAAGAAGGAGAAGGAGAAGGTGAAGTCAGGAGAGTGAATCAGAAGAAGTAGAAGAAGGAGAAGGAGAAGGTGAAGTCAGGAGGGTGAATCAGAAGAAGCAGAAGAGGGAGAAGGAGAAGGTGAAGTCTGGAGAGTGAATCAGAAGAATCAGAAGAAGGAGAAGGAGAAGGTGAAGTCTGGAGGGTGAATCAGAAGAAGCAGAAGAAAGAGAAGAAGAAGGTGAAATCTGGAGGGTGAAGCAGAAGAAACAGAAGAAGGAGAAGGAGAAGGTGAAGACTGGAGGGTGAATCTGAAGAAGTATAAGAAGGAGAAGGAGAAGGTGAAGTCTGGAGGGTGAATCAGAAGAAGTAGAAGAAGGAGAAGGAGAAGGTGAAGTCTGGAGGGTGAATCAGAAGAAGCAGAAGAAGGAGAAGGAGAAGATGAAGTCTGGAGGGTGAATCAGAAGAAGCAGAAGAAGGAGAAGGAGAAGGTGAAGTCTGGAGGCTGAATCAGAAGAAGCAGAAGAAGGAGAAGGAGAAGGTGAAGTCTGGAGGGTGAATCAGAAGAAGCAGAAGAAGGAGAAGGAGAAGGTGAAGTCAGGAGGGTGAATCAGAAGAAGCAGAAGAAGGAGAAGGAGAAGGTGTAGTTAGGAGGGTGAATCAGAAGAAGCAGAAGAAGGAGAAGGAGCAGGTGAAGTCAAGGGGGTGAAGCAGAAGAAGTAGAAGAAGGAGAAGGAGAAGGTGAAGTCAGGACGGTGAAGCAGAAGAAGCAGAAGAAGGAGAAGGAGAAGGTGAAGTCTGGAGGGCGCAGCAGAAGAAGCAGAAGAAGGAGAAGGAGAAGCTGAAGTCTGGAGGGTGAATCAGAAGAAGTAGAAGAAGGAGAAGGAGAAGGTGAAGTCAGGAGAGTGAAGCAGAAGAAGCAGAAGATGGAGAAGGAGAAGGTGAAGTCTGGAGGGCGAAGCAGAAGAAGCAGAAGAAGGAGAAGGAGAAGGTGAAGTCTGGAGGGTGAAGCAGAAGAAGCAGAAGAAGGAGAAGGAGAAGGTGAAGTCTGGAGGGTGAATCAGAAGAAGTAGAAGAAGGAGAAGGAGAAGGTGAAGTCAGGAGGGTGAAGCAGAAGAAGTAGAAGAAGGAGAAGGAGAAGGTGAAGTCTGGAGGGTGAATCAGAAGAAGCAGAAGAAGGAGAAGGAGAAGGTGAAGTCTGGAGGGTGAATCAGAAGAAGCAGAAGAAGGAGAAGGAGAAGATGAAGTCTGGAGGGTGAATCAGAAGAAGCAGAAGAAGGAGAAGGAGAAGGTGAAGTCTGGAGGGTGAATCAGAAGAAGCAGAAGAAGGAGAAGGAGAAGGTGAAGTCTGGAGGGTGAATCAGAAGAAGCAGAAGAAGGAGAAGGTGAAGTCAGGAGGGTGAATCAGAAGAAGCAGAAAGGAGAAGGAGAAGGTGTAGTTAGGAGGGTGAATCAGAAGAAGCAGAAGAAGGAGAAGGAGCAGGAGAAGTCAGGGGGGTGAAGCAGAAGAAGTAGAAGAAGGAGAAGGAGAAGGTGAAGTCAGGACGGTGAAGCAGAAGAAGCAGAAGAAGGAGAAGGAGAAGGTGAAGTCTGGAGGGCGCAGCAGAAGAAGCAGAAGAAGGAGAAGGAGAAGCTGAAGTCTGGAGGGTGAAGCAGAAGAAGCAGAAGAAGGAGAAGGAGAAGGTGAAGTCTGGAGGGTGAATCAGAAGAAGTAGAAGAAGGAGAAGGAGAAGGTGAAGTCAGGAGAGTGAAGCAGAAGAAGCAGAAGATGGAGAAGGAGAAGGTGAAGTCAGGAGGGCGAAGCAGAAGAAGCAGAAGAAGGAGAAGGAGAAGGTGAAGTCTGGAGGGTGAAGCAGAAGAAGCAGAAGAAGGAGAAGGAGAAGGTGAAGTCTGGAGGGTGAATCAGAAGAAGTAGAAGAAGGAGAAGGAGAAGGTGAAGTCAGGAGGGTGAAGCAGAAGAAGCAGAAGAAGGAGAAGGAGAAGGTGAAGTCTGGAGGGTGAAGCAGAAGAAGCAGAAGAAGGAGCAGGAGAAGGTGAAGTCTGGAGGGTGAAGCAGAAGAAGCAGAAGAAGGAGAAGGAGAAGGTGAAGTCAGGATGGTGAATCAGAAGAAGTAGAAGAAGGAGAAGGTGAAGTCTGGAGGATGAATCAGAAGAAGCAGAAGAAGGAGAAGGAGAAGGTGAAGTCTGGGGGGTGAATCAGAAGAAGCAGAAGAAGGGGAAGGTGAAGATGAAGTCTGGAGGGTGAATCAGAAGAAGTAGAAGAAGGAGAAGGAGAAGGTGAGGTCTGGAGGGTCAATCAGAAGAAGCAGAAGAAGGAGAAGGAGAAGGTGAAGTCTGGAGGGTGAATCAGAAGAAGCAGAAGAAGGACAAGGAGAAGGTGAAGTCTGGAGGGTGAATTAGAAGAAGCAGAAGAAGGAGAAGGAGAAGGTGAAGTCAGGAGGGTGAATCAGAAGAAGCAGAAGAAGGAGAAGGAGAAGGTAAAGTTAGGAGGGTGAATCAGAAGAAGCAGAAGAAGGAGAAGGAGCAGGTGAAGTCAGGGGGTTGAAGCAGAAGAAGTAGAAGAAGGAGAAGGAGAAGGTGAAGTCAGGAGGGTGAAGCAGAAGAAGCAGAAGAAGGAGAAGGAGAAGGTGAAGTCTGGAAGGCGCAGCAGAAGAAGCAGAAGAAGGAGAAGGAGCAGGTGAAGTCAGGGGGGTGAAGCAGAAGAAGTAGAAGAAGGAGAAGGAGAAGGTAAAGTCAGGACGGTGAAGCAGAAGAAGCAGAAGAAGGAGAAGGAGAAGGTGAATTCTGGAGGGCGCAGCAGAAGAAGCAGAAGAAGGAGAAGGAGAAGCTGAAGTCTGGAGGGTGAAGCAGAAGAAGCAGAAGAAGGAGAAGGAGAAGGTGAAGTCTGGAGGGTGAATCAGAAGAAGTAGAAGAAGGAGAAGGAGAAGGTGAAGTCAGGAGAGTGAAGCAGAAGAAGCAGAGGATGGAGAAGGAGAAGGTGAAGTCTGGAGGGCGAAGCAGAAGAAGCAGAAGAAGGAGAAGGAGAAGGTGAAGTCTGGAGGGTGAATCAGAAGAATCAGAAGAAGGAGAAGGAGAAGGTGAAGTCTGGAGGGTGAATCAGAAGAAGCAGAAGAAGGAGAAGGTGAAGTTTGGAGGGTGAATCAGAAGAATCAGAAGAAGGAGAAGGAGAAGGTGAAGTCTGGAGGGTGAATCAGAAGAAGCAGAAGAAAGAGAAGGAGATGGTGAAGTCTGGAGGGTGAAGCAGAAGAAACAGAAGAAGGAGAAGGAGAAGGTGAAGACTGGAGGGTGAATCTGAAGAAGTAGAAGAAGGAGAAGGAGAAGGTGAAGTCTGGAGGGTGAATCAGAAGAAGTAGAAGAAGGAGAAGGAGAAGGTGTAGTCTGGAGGGTGAAGCAGAAGAAGTAGAAGAAGGAGAAGGAGAAGGTGAAGTCTGGAGGGTGAATCAGAAGAAGCAGAAGAAGGAGAAGGAGAAGGTGAAGTCTGGAGGGTGAATCAGAAGAAGTAGAAGAAGGAGAAGTAGAAGGTGAAGTCTGGAGGGTGAATCAGAAGAAGTAGAAGAAGGAGAAGGAGAAGGTGTAGTCTGGAGGGTGAAGCAGAAGAAGTAGAAGAAGGAGAAGGAGAAGGTGAAGTCTGGAGGGTGAATCAGAAGAAGCAGAAGAAGGAGAAGGAGAAGGTGAAGTCTGGAGGGTGAATCAGAAGAAGTAGAAGAAGGAGAAGTAGAAGGTGAAGTCTGGAGGGTGAATCAGAAGAAGCAGAAGAAGGAGAAGGAGAAGGTGAAGTCTGGAGGGTGAATCAGAAGAAGCAGAATAAGGAGAAGGAGAAGGTGAAGTCTGGAGGGCGAATCAGAAGAAGCAGAAGAAGGAGAAGGAGAAGGTGAAGTCTGGAGGGTGAATCAGAAGGAGTAGAAGAAGGAGAAGGAGAAGGAGAAGTCTGGAGGGTGAATCAGAAGAAGCAGAAGAAGGAGAAGGAGAAGGTGAAGTCTGGAGGGTGAATCAGAAGAAGCAGAAGAAGGAGAAGGAGAAGGTGAAGTCTGGAGGGTGAAGCAGAAGAAGTAGAAGAAGGAGAAGGAGAAGGTGAAGTCAGGAGGGTGAATCAGAAGAAGTAGAAGAAGGAGAAGGAGAAGGTGAAGTCAGGAGGGTGAATCAGAAGAAGCAGAAGAAGGAGAAGGAGAAGGTGAAGTCTGGAGAGTGAATCAGAAGAATCAGAAGAAGGAGAAGGAGAAGGTGAAGTCTGGATGGTGAATCAGAAGAAGCAGAAGAAAGAGAAGAAGAAGGTGAAGTCTGGAGGGTGAAGCAGAAGAAACAGAAGAAGGAGAAGGAGAAGGTGAAGACTGGAGGGTGAATCTGAAGAAGTATAAGAAGGAGAAGGAGAAGGTGAAGTCTGGAGGGTGAATCAGAAGAAGTAGAAGAAGGAGAAGGAGAAGGTGAAGTCTGGAGGGTGAATCAGAAGAAGCAGAAGAAGGAGAAGGAGAAGGTGAAGTCTGGAGGGTGAATCAGAAAAAGAAGAAGAAGGAGAAGGAGAAGATGAAGTCTGGAGGGTGAATCAGAAGAAGCAGAAGAAGGAGAAGGAGAAGGTGAAGTCTGGAGGGTGAATCAGAAGAAGCAGAAGAAGGAGAAGGAGAAGGTGAAGTCTGGAGGGTGAATCAGAAGGAGTAGAAGAAGGAGAAGGAGAAGGTGAAGTCTGGGGGGTGAATCAGAAGAAGCAGAAGAAGGAGAAGGAGAAGGTGAAGTCTGGAGGGTGAATCAGAAGAAGCAGAAGAAGGAGAAGGAGAAGGTGAAGTCTGGAGGGTGAATCAGAAAAAGAAGAAGAAGGAGAAGGAGAAGATGAAGTCTGGAGGGTGAATCAGAAGAAGCAGAAGAAGGAGAAGGAGAAGGTGAAGTCTGGAGGGTGAATCAGAAGAAGCAGAAGAAGGAGAAGGAGAAGGTGAAGTCTGGAGGGTGAATCAGAAGAAGCAGAAGAAGGAGAAGGAGAAGGTGAAGTCAGGAGGGTGAATCAGAAGAAGCAGAAGAAGGAGAAGGAGAAGGTGTAGTTAGGAGGGTGAATCAGAAGAAGCAGAAGAAGGAGAAGGAGCAGGTGAAGTCAGGGGGGTGAAGCAGAAGAAGTAGAAGAAGGAGAAGGAGAAGGTGAAGTCAGGATGGTGAAGCAGAAGAAGCAGAAGAAGGAGAAGGAGAAGGTGAAGTCTGGAGGGCGCAGCAGAAGAAGCAGAAGAAGGAGAAGGAGAAGCTGAAGTCTGGAGGGTGAAGCAGAAGAAGCAGAAGAAGGAGAAGGAGAAGGTGAAGTCTGGAGGGTGAATCAGAAGAAGTAGAAGAAGGAGAAGGAGAAGGTGAAGTCAGGAGAGTGAAGCAGAAGAAGCAGAAGATGGAGAAGGAGAAGGTGAAGTCTGGAGGGCGAAGCAGAAGAAGGAGAAGGAGAAGGTGAAGTCTGGAGGGTGAAGCAGAAGAAGCAGAAGAAGGAGAAGGAGAAGGTGAAGTCTGGAGGGTGAATCAGAAGAAGTAGAAGAAGGAGAAGGAGAAGGTGAAGTCAGGAGGGTGAAGCAGAAGAAGTAGAAGAAGGAGAAGGAGAAGGTGAAGTCTGGAGGGTGAATCAGAAGAAGCAGAAGAAGGAGAAGGAGAAGGTGAAGTCTGGAGGGTGAATCAGAAGAAGCAGAAGAAGGAGAAGGAGAAGATGAAGTCTGGAGGGTGAATCAGAAGAAGCAGAAGAAGGAGAAGGAGAAGGTGAAGTCTGGAGGGTGAATCAGAAGAAGCAGAAGAAGGAGAAGGAGAAGGTGAAGTCTGGAGGGTGAATCAGAAGAAGTAGAAGAAGGAGAAGGTGAAGTCAGGAGGGTGAATCAGAAGAAGCAGAAGAAGGAGAAGGAGAAGGTGTAGTTAGGAGGGTGAATCAGAAGAAGCAGAAGAAGGAGAAGGAGCAGGTGAAGTCAGGGGGGTGAAGCAGAAGAAGTAGAAGAAGGAGAAGGAGAAGGTGAAGTCAGGACGGTGAAGCAGAAGAAGCAGAAGAAGGAGAAGGAGAAGGTGAAGTCTGGAGGGCGCAGCAGAAGAAGCAGAAGAAGGAGAAGGAGAAGCTGAAGTCTGGAGGGTGAAGCAGAAGAAGCAGAAGAAGGAGAAGGAGAAGGTGAAGTCTGGAGGGTGAATCAGAAGAAGTAGAAGAAGGAGAAGGAGAAGGTGAAGTCAGGAGAGTGAAGCAGAAGAAGCAGAAGATGGAGAAGGAGAAGGTGAAGTCTGGAGGGCGAAGCAGAAGAAGCAGAAGAAGGAGAAGGAGAAGGTGAAGTCTGGAGGGTGAAGCAGAAGAAGCAGAAGAAGGAGAAGGAGAAGGTGAAGTCTGGAGGGTGAATCAGAAGAAGTAGAAGAAGGAGAAGGAGAAGGTGAAGTCAGGAGGGTGAAGCAGAAGAAGCAGAAGAAGGAGAAGGAGAAGGTGAAGTCTGGAGGGTGAAGCAGAAGAAGCAGAAGAAGGAGCAGGAGAAGGTGAAGTCTGGAGGGTGAATCAGAAGAAGTAGAAGAAGGAGAAGGAGAAGGTGAAGTCTGGAGGGTGAATCAGAAGAAGCAGAAGAAGGAGAAGGAGAAGGTGAAGTCTGGAGGGTGAATCAGAAAAAGAAGAAGAAGGAGAAGGAGAAGATGAAGTCTGGAGGGTGAATCAGAAGAAGCAGAAGAAGGAGAAGGAGAAGGTGAAGTCTGGAGGGTGAATCAGAAGAAGCAGAAGAAGGAGAAGGAGAAGGTGAAGTCTGGAGGGTGAATCAGAAGGAGTAGAAGAAGGAGAAGGAGAAGGTGAAGTCTGGGGGGTGAATCAGAAGAAGCAGAAGAAGGAGAAGGAGAAGGTGAAGTCTGGAGGGTGAATCAGAAGAAGCAGAAGAAGGAGAAGGAGAAGGTGAAGTCTGGAGGGTGAATCAGAAAAAGAAGAAGAAGGAGAAGGAGAAGATGAAGTCTGGAGGGTGAATCAGAAGAAGCAGAAGAAGGAGAAGAAGAAGGTGAAGTCTGGAGGGTGAATCAGAAGAAGCAGAAGAAGGAAAAGGAGAAGGTGAAGTCTGGAGGGTGAATCAGAAGAAGCAGAAGAAGGAGAAGGAGAAGGTGAAGTCAGGAGGGTGAATCAGAAGAAGCAGAAGAAGGAGAAGGAGAAGGTGTAGTTAGGAGGGTGAATCAGAAGAAGCAGAAGAAGGAGAAGGAGCAGGTGAAGTCAGGGGGGTGAAGCAGAAGAAGTAGAAGAAGGAGAAGGAGAAGGTGAAGTCTGGAGGGTGAAGCAGAAGAAGCAGAAGAAGGAGAAGGAGAAGGTGAAGTCTGGAGGGTGAATCAGAAGAAGTAGAAGAAGGAGAAGGAGAAGGTGAAGTCAGGAGAGTGAAGCAGAAGAAGCAGAAGATGGAGAAGGAGAAGGTGAAGTCTGGAGGGCGAAGCAGAAGAAGGAGAAGGAGAAGGTGAAGTCTGGAGGGTGAAGCAGAAGAAGCAGAAGAAGGAGAAGGAGAAGGTGAAGTCTGGAGGGTGAATCAGAAGAAGTAGAAGAAGGAGAAGGAGAAGGTGAAGTCAGGAGGGTGAAGCAGAAGAAGTAGAAGAAGGAGAAGGAGAAGGTGAAGTCTGGAGGGTGAATCAGAAGAAGCAGAAGAAGGAGAAGGAGAAGGTGAAGTCTGGAGGGTGAATCAGAAGAAGCAGAAGAAGGAGAAGGAGAAGATGAAGTCTGGAGGGTGAATCAGAAGAAGCAGAAGAAGGAGAACGAGAAGGTGAAGTCTGGAGGGTGAATCAGAAGAAGCAGAAGAAGGAGAAGGAGAAGGTGAAGTCTGGAGGGTGTATCAGAAGAAGTAGAAGAAGGAGAAGGTGAAGTCAGGAGGGTGAATCAGAAGAAGCAGAAGAAGGAGAAGGAGAAGGTGTAGTTAGGAGGGTGAATCAGAAGAAGCAGAAGAAGGAGAAGGAGCAGGTGAAGTCAGGGGGGTGAAGCAGAAGAAGTAGAAGAAGGAGAAGGAGAAGGTGAAGTCAGGACGGTGAAGCAGAAGAAGCAGAAGAAGGAGAAGGAGAAGGTGAAGTCTGGAGGGCGCAGCAGAAGAAGCAGAAGAAGGAGAAGGAGAAGCTGAAGTCTGGAGGGTGAAGCAGAAGAAGCAGAAGAAGGAGAAGGAGAAGGTGAAGTCTGGAGGGTGAATCAGAAGAAGTAGAAGAAGGAGAAGGAGAAGGTGAAGTCAGGAGAGTGAAGCAGAAGAAGCAGAAGATGGAGAAGGAGAAGGTGAAGTCTGGAGGGCGAAGCAGAAGAAGCAGAAGAAGGAGAAGGAGAAGGTGAAGTCTGGAGGGTGAAGCAGAAGAAGCAGAAGAAGGAGAAGGAGAAGGTGAAGTCTGGAGGGTGAATCAGAAGAAGTAGAAGAAGGAGAAGGAGAAGGTGAAGTCAGGAGGGTGAAGCAGAAGAAGCAGAAGAAGGAGAAGGAGAAGGTGAAGACTGGAGGGTGAAGCAGAAGAAGCAGAAGAAGGAGCAGGAGAAGGTGAAGTCTGGAGGGTGAAGCAGAAGAAGCAGAAGAAGGAGAAGGAGAAGGGGAAGTCAGGATGGTGAATCAGAAGAAGTAGAAGAAGGAGAAGGAGAAGGTGAAGTCTGGAGGATGAATCAGAAGAAGCAGAAGAAGGAGAAGGAGAAGGTGAAGTCTGGGGGGTGAATCAGAAGAAGCAGAAGAAGGAGAAGTCGAAGATGAAGTCTGGAGGGTGAATCAGAAGAAGTAGAAGAAGGAGAAGGAGAAGGTGAGGTCTGGAGGGTCAATCAGAAGAAGCAGAAGAAGGAGAAGAAGAAGGTGAAGTCTGGAGGGTGAATCAGAAGAAGCAGAAGAAGGAGAAGGAGAAGGTGAAGTCAGGAGGGTGAAGCAGAAGAAGTAGAAGAAGGAGAAGGGGAAGGTGAAGTCTGGAGGGTGAATCAGAAGAAGCAGAAGAAGGAGAAGGAGAAGGTGAAGTCTGGAGGGTGAATCAGAAGAAGCAGAAGAAGGAGAAGGAGAAGATGAAGTCTGGAGGGTGAATCAGAAGAAGCAGAAGAAGGAGAAGGAGAAGGTGAAGTCTGGAGGGTGAATCAGAAGAAGCAGAAGAAGGAGAAGGAGAAAGTGAAGTCTGGAGGGTGAATCAGAAGAAGCAGAAGAAGGAGAAGGTGAAGTCAGGAGGGTGAATCAGAAGAAGCAGAAGAAGGAGAAGGAGAAGGTGTAGTTAGGAGGGTGAATCAGAAGAAGCAGAAGAAGGAGAAGGAGCAGGTGAAGTCAGGGGGGTGAAGCAGAAGAAGTAGAAGAAGGAGAAGGAGAAGGTGAAGTCAGGACGGTGAAGCAGAAGAAGCAGAAGAAGGAGAAGGAGAAGGTGAAGTCTGGAGGGCGCAGCAGAAGAAGCAGAAGAAGGAGAAGGAGAAGCTGAAGTCTGGAGGGTGAAGCAGAAGAAGCAGAAGAAGGAGAAGGAGAAGGTGAAGTCTGGAGGGTGAATCAGAAGAAGTAGAAGAAGGAGAAGGAGAAGGTGAAGTCAGGAGAGTGAAGCAGAAGAAGCAGAAGATGGAGAAGGAGAAGGTGAAGTCTGGAGGGCGAAGCAGAAGAAGCAGAAGAAGGAGAAGGAGAAGGTGAAGTCTGGAGGGTGAAGCAGAAGAAGCAGAAGAAGGAGAAGGAGAAGGTGAAGTCTGGAGGGTGAATCAGAAGAAGTAGAAGAAGGAGAAGGAGAAGGTGAAGTCAGGAGGGTGAAGCAGAAGAAGCAGAAGAAGGAGAAGGAGAAGGTGAAGTCTGGAGGGTGAAGCAGAAGAAGCAGAAGAAGGAGCAGGAGAAGGTGAAGTCTGGAGGGTGAAGCAGAAGAAGCAGAAGAAGGAGAAGGAGAAGGTGAAGTCAGGATGGTGAATCAGAAGAAGTCGAAGAAGGAGAAGGAGAAGGTGAAGTCTGGAGGATGAATCAGAAGAAGCAGAAGAAGGAGAAGGAGAAGGTGAAGTCTGGGGGGTGAATCAGAAGAAGCAGAAGAAGGAGAAGGAGAAGATGAAGTCTGGAGGGTGAATCAGAAGAAGTAGAAGAAGGAGAAGGAGAAGGTGAGGTCTGGAGGGTCAATCAGAAGAAGCAGAAGAAGGAGAAGAAGAAGGTGAAGTCTGGAGGGTGAATCAGAAGAAGCAGAAGAAGGACAAGGAGAAGGTGAAGTCTGGAGGGTGAATTAGAAGAAGCAGAAGAAGGAGAAGGAGAAGGTGAAGTCAGGAGGGTGAATCAGAAGAAGCAGAAGAAGGAGAAGGAGAAGGTAAAGTTAGGAGGGTGAATCAGAAGAAGCAGAAGAAGGAGAAGGAGCAGGTGAAGTCAGGGGGGTGAAGCAGAAGAAGTAGAAGAAGGAGAAGGAGAAGGTGAAGTCAGGAGGGTGAAGCAGAAGAAGCAGAAGAAGGAGAAGGAGCAGGTGAAGTCAGGGGGGTGAAGCAGAAGAAGTAGAAGAAGGAGAAGGAGAAGGTGAAGTCTGGAGGGTGAATCAGAAGAAGTAGAAGAAGGAGAAGGAGAAGGTGAAGTCTGGAGGGTGAATCAGAAGACGTAGAAGAAGGAGAAGGAGAAGGTGAAGTCTGGAGGGTGAAGCAGAAGAAGTAGAAGAAGGAGAAGGAGAAGGTGAAGTCAGGAGGGTGAATCAGAAGATGTAGAAGAAGGAGAAGGAGAAGGTGAAGTCAGGAGGGTGAATCAGAAGAAGCAGAAGAAGGAGAAGGAGAAGGTGAAGTCTGGAGGGTGAATCAGAAGAATCAGAAGAAGGAGAAGGAGAAGGTGAAGTCTGGAGGGTGAATCAGAAGAAGCAGAAGAAAGAGAAGGAGAAGGTGAAGTCTGGAGGGTGAATCAGAAGAAGTAGAAGAAGGAGAAGGAGAAGGTGAAGTCTGGAGGGTGAATCAGAAGAAGCAGAAGAAGGAGAAGGAGAAGGTGAAGTCTGGAGGGTGAATCAGAAGAAGTAGACGAAGGAGAAGGAGAAGGTGAAGTCTGGAGGGTGAATCAGAAGAAGCAGAAGAAGGAGATGGAGAAGGTGAAGTCTGGAGGGTGAATCAGAAGAAGTAGAAGAAGGAGAAGGAGAAGGTGAAGTCTGGAGGGTGAAGCAGAAGAAGCAGAAGAAGGAGAAGGAACAGGTGAAGTCTGGAGAGTGAATCAGAAGAAGCAGAAGAAGGAGAAGGAGAAGGTGAAGTCTGGAGGGTGATTCAGAAGAAGCAGAATAAGGAGAAGGAGAAGGTGAAGTCTGGAGGGTGAATCAGAAGAAGCAGAAGAAGGAGAAGGAGAAGGTGAAGTCTGGAGGGTGAATCAGAAGAAGTAGAAGAAGGAGATGGAGAAGGTGAAGTCTGGAGGGTGAATCAGAAGAAGTAGAAGAAGGAGAAGGAGAAGGTGAAGTCTGGAGGGTGAATCAGAAGAAGTAGAAGAAGGAGAAGGAGAAGGTGAAGTCTGGAGGGTGAAGCAGAAGAAGTAGAAGAAGGAGAAGGAGAAGGTGAAGTCAGGAGGGTGAATCAGAAGATGTAGAAGAAGGAGAAGGAGAAGGTGAAGTCAGGAGGGTGAATCAGAAGAAGCAGAAGAAGGAGAAGGAGAAGGTGAAGTCTGGAGGGTGAATCAGAAGAAGGAGAAGAAGGAGAAGGAGAAGGTGAAGTCTGGAGGGTGAATCAGAAGAAGCAGAAGAAGGAGAAGGAGAAGGTGAAGTCTGGAGGGTGAATCAGAAGAAGCAGAAGAAGGAGAAGGAGAAGGTGAAGTCTGGAGGGAGAATCAGAAGAAGCAGAATAAGGAGAAGGAGAAGGTGAAGTCTGGAGGGTGAATCAGAAGAAGCAGAAGAAGGAGAAGGAGAAGGTGAAGTCTGGAGGGTGAATCAGAAGAAGTAGAAGAAGGAGAAGGAGAAGGTGAAGTCTGGAGGGTGAATCAGAAGAAGTAGAAGAAGGAGAAGGAGAAGGTGATGTCTGGAGGGTGAATCAGAAGAAGTAGAAGAAGGAGAAGGAGAAGGTGAAGTCTGGAGGGTGAATCAGAAGAAGTAGAAGAAGGAGAAGGAGAAGGTGAAGTCTGGAGGGTGAAGCAGAAGAAGTAGAAGAAGGAGAAGGAGAAGGTGAAGTCAGGAGGGTGAATCAGAAGATGTCGAAGAAGGAGAAGGAGAAGGTGAAGTCAGGAGGGTGAATCAGAAGAAGCAGAAGAAGGAGAAGGAGAAGGTGAAGTCTGGAGGGTGAATCAGAAGAAGTAGAAGAAGGAGAAGGTGAAGTCTGGAGGGTGAATCAGAAGAAGCAGAAGAAGGAGAAGGAGAAGGTGAAGTCTGGAGGGTGAATCAGAAGAAGCAGAAGAAGGAGAAGGAGAAGGTGAAGTCTGGAGGGTGAATCAGAAGAAGCAGAATAAGGAGAAGGAGAAGGTTAATCTGGAGGGTGAATCAGAAGAAGCAGAAGAAGGAGAAGGAGAAGGTGAAGTCTGGAGGGTGAATCAGAAGAAGTAGAAGAAGGAGAAGGAGAAGGTGAAGTCTGGAGGATGAATCAGAAGAAGTAGAAGAAGGAGAAGGAGAAGGTGAAGTCAGGAGGGTGAATCAGAAGAAGCAGAAGAAGGAGATAGAGAAGGTGAAGTCTGGAGGGTGAATCAGAAGAAGTAGAAGAAGGAGAAGGAGAAGGTGAAGTCTGGAGGGTGAAGCAGAAGAAGTAGAAGAAGGAGAAGGAGAAGGTGAAGTCAGGAGGGTGAATCAGAAGAAGTAGAAGAAGGAGAAGGAGAAGGTGAAGTCAGGAGGGTGAATCAGAAGAAGCAGAAGAAGGAGAAGGAGAAGGTGAAGTCTGGAGGGTGAATCAGAAGAAGCAGAATAAGGAGAAGGAGAAGGTGAAGTCTGGAGGGTGAAGCAGAAGAAGCAGAATAAGGAGAAGGAGAAGGTGAAGTCTGGAGGGTGAATCAGAAGAAGCAGAAGAAGGAGAAGGAGAAGGTGAAGTCTGGAGGGTGAAGCAGAAGAAGTAGAAGAAGGAGAAGGAGAAGTTGAAGTCAGGAGGGTGAATCAGAAGAAGTAGAAGAAGGAGAAGGAGAAGGTGAAGTCAGGAGGGTGTATCAGAAGAAGCAGAAGAAGGAGAAGGAGAAGGTGAATTCTGGAGGGTGAATCAGAAGAATCAGAATAAGGAGAAGGAGAAGGTGAAGTCTGGAGGGTGAATCAGAAGAAGCAGAAGAAAGAGAAGGAGAAGGTGAAGTCTGGAGGGTGAAGCAGAAGAAACAGAAGAAGGAGAAGGAGAAGGTGAAGACTGGAGGGTGAATCAGAAGAAGTGGAAGAAGGAGAAGGAGAAGGTGAAGTCTGGAGGGTGAATCAGAAGAAGTAGAAGAAGGAGAAGGAGAAGGTGAAGTCTGGAGGGTGAATCAGAAGAAGCAGAAGAAGGAGAAGGAGAAGGTGAAGTCTGGAGGGTGAATCAGAAGAAGCAGAAGAAGGAGAAGGAGAAGATGAAGTCTGGAGGGTGAATCAGAAGAAGTAGAAGAAGGAGAAGGAGAAGGTGAAGTCTGGAGGGTGAATCAGAAGTAGTAGAAGAAGGAGAAGGAGAAGGTGAAGTCTGGACGGTGTATCAGAAGAAACAGAAGAAGGAGAAGGAGAAGGTGAAGTCTGGAGGGTGAATCAGAAGAAGTAGAAGAAGGAGAAGGAGAAGGTGTAGTCTGGAGGGTGAATCAGAAGAAGTAGACGAAGGAGAAGGAGAAGGTGAAGTCTGGAGGGTGAATCAGAAGAAGCAGAAGAAGGAGATGGAGAAGGTGAAGTCTGGAGGGTGAATCAGAAGAAGTAGAAGAAGGAGAAGGAGAAGGTGAAGTCTGGAGGGTGAATCAGAAGAAGCAGAAGAAGGAGAAGGAGAAGGTGAAGTCTGGAGGGTGAATCAGAAGAAGCAGAAGAAGGAGAAGGAGAAGGTGAAGTCTGGAGGGTGAATCAGAAGAAGTAGAAGAAGGAGAAGGAGAAGGTGAAGTCTGGAGGGAGAATCAGAAGAAGTAGAAGAAGGAGAAGGAGAAGGTGAAGTCTGGAGGTTGAATCAGAAGAAGTAGAAGAAGGAGAAGGAGAAGGTGAAGTCTGGAGGGTGAAGCAGAAGAAGTAGAAGAAGGAGAAGGAGAAGGTGAAGTCAGGAGGGTGAATCAGAAGAAGTAGAAGAAGGAGAAGGAGAAGGTGAAGTCAGGAGGGTGAATCAGAAGAAGCAGAAGAAGGAGAAGGAGAAGGTGAAGTCTGGAGGGTGAATCAGAAGAATCAGAAGAAGGAGAAGGAGAAGGTGAAGTCTGGAGGGTGAATCAGAAGAAGCAGAAGAAAGAGAAGGAGATGGTGAAGTCTGGAGGGTGAATCAGAAGAAGTAGAAGAAGGAGAAGGAGAATGTGAAGTCTGGAGGGTGAATCAGAAGAAGCAGAGGAAGGAGAAGGAGAAGGTGAAGTCTGGTGGGTGAATCAGAAGAAGCAGAAGAAGTAGAAGGAGAAGGTGAAGTTTGGAGGGTGAATCAGAAGAAGCAGAAGAAGGAGAAGGAGAAGGTGAAGTCTGGAGGGTGAATGAGAAGAAGCAGAATAAGGAGAAGGAGAAGGTGAAGTCTGGAGGGTGAATCAGAAGAAGCAGAAGAAGGAGAAGGAGAAGGTGAAGTCTGGAGGGTGAATCAGAAGAAGTAGAAGAAGGAGAAGGAGAAGGTGAAGTCTGGAGGGTGAAGCAGAAGAAGGAGAAGGAGAAGGTGAAGTCTGGAGGGTGAATCAGAAGAAGTAGAAGAAGGAGAAGGAGAAGGTGAAGTATGGAGGGTGAAGCAGAAGAAGGAGAAGGAGAAGGTGAAGTCTGGAGGGTGAATCAGAAGAATCAGAAGAAGGAGAAGGAGAAGGTGAAGTCTGGAGGGTGAATCAGAAGAAGCAGAAGAAAGAGAAGAAGATGGTGAAGTCTGGAGGGTGAATCAGAAGAAGTAGAAGAAGGAGAAGGAGAATGTGAAGTCTGGAGGGTGAATCAGAAGAAGCAGAGGAAGGAGAAGGAGAAGGTGAAGTCTGGTGGGTGAATCAGAAGAAGCAGAAGAAGTAGAAGGAGAAGTTGAAGTTTGGAGGGTGAATCAGAAGAAGCAGAAGAAGGAGAAGGAGAAGGTGAAGTCTGGAGGGTGAATGAGACGAAGCAGAATAAGGAGAAGGAGAAGGTGAAGTCTGGAGGGTGAATCAGAAGAAGCAGAAGAAGGAGAAGGAGAAGGTGAAGTCTGGAGGGTGAATCAGAAGAAGTAGAAGAAGGAGAAGGAGAAGGTGAAGTCTGGAGGGTGAAGCAGAAGAAGGAGAAGGAGAAGGTGAAGTCAGGAGGGTGAATCAGAAGAAGTAGAAGAAGGAGAAGGAGAAGGTGAAGTCTGGAGGGTGAATCAGAAGAAGTAGAAGAAGGAGAAGGAGAAGGTGAAGTCTGGAGGGTGAAGCAGAAGAAGGAGAAGGAGAAGGTGAAGTCAGGAGGGTGAATCAGAAGAAGTAGAAGAAGGAGAAGGAGAAGGTGAAATCAGGAGGGTGAATCAGAAGAAGCAGAAGAAGGAGAAGGAGAAGGTGAAGTCTGGAGGGTGAATCAGAAGAAACAGAAGAAGGAGAAGGAGAAGGTGAAGTCTGGAGGGTGAATCAGAAGAAGTAGAAGAAGGAGAAGGAGAAGGTGTAGTCTGGAGGGTGAATCAGAAGAAGCAGAAGAAGGAGAAGGAGAAGGTGAAGTCTGGAGGGTGAATCAGAAGAAGCAGAAGAAGGAGAAGGAGAAGGTGAAGTCTGGAGGGTGAATCAGAAGAAGCAGAAGAAGGAGAAGCAGAAGGTGAAGTCAGGAGGGTGAATCAGAAGAAGCAGAAGAAGGAGAAGGAGCAGGTGATGTCAGGGGGATGAAGCAGAATAAGTAGAAGAAGGAGAAGGAGAAGGTGAAGTCAGGACGGTGAAGCAGAAGAAGCAGAAGAAGGAGAAGGAGAAGGTGAAGTCTGGAGGGTGAATCAGAAGAAGTAGAAGAAGGAAAAGGAGAAGGTCAAGTCTGGAGGGTGAATCAGAAGAAGTAGAAGAAGGAGAAGGAAAAGGTGAAGTCTGGAGGGTGAAGCAGAAGAAGTAGAAGAAGGAGAAGGAGAAGGTGAAGTCAGGAGGGTGAATCAGAAGATGTAGAAGAAGGAGAAGGAGAAGGTGAAGTCAGGAGGGTGAATCAGAAGAAGCAGAAGAAGGAGAAGGAGAAGGTGAAGTCTGGAGGGTGAATCAGAAGAAGGAGAAGAAGGAGAAGGAGAAGGTGAAGTCTGGAGGGTGAATCAGAAGAAGCAGAAGAAGGAGAAGGAGAAGTTGAAGTCTGGAGGGTGAATCAGAAGAAGCAGAAGAAGGAGAAGGAGAAGGTGAAGTCTGGAGGGAGAATCAGAAGAAGCAGAATAAGGAGAAGGAGAAGGTGAAGTCTGGAGGGTGAATCAGAAGAAGCAGAAGAAGGAGAAGGAGAAGGTGAAGTCTGGAGGGTGAATCAGAAGAAGTAGAAGAAGGAGAAGGAGAAGGTGAAGTCTGGAGGGTGAATCAGAAGAAGTAGAAAAAGGAGAAGGAGAAGGTGAAGTCAGGAGGGTGAATCAGAAGAAGTAGAAGAAGGAGAAGGAGAAGGTGAAGTCAGGAGGGTGAATCAGAAGAAGCAGAAGAAGGAGATAGAGAAGGTGAAGTCTGGAGGGTGAATCAGAAGAATCAGAAGAAGGAGAAGGAGAAGGTGAAGTCTGGAGGGTGAAGCAGAAGAAGCAGAAGAAAGAGAAGGAGAAGGTGAAGTCTGGAGGGTGAAGCAGAAGAAACAGAAGAAGGAGAAGGAGAAGGTGAAGACTGGAGGGTGAATCAGAAGAAGTAGAAGAAGGAGAAGGAGAAGGTGAAGTCTGGAGGGTGAATCAGAAGAAGTAGAAGAAGGAGAAGGAGAAGGTGAAGTCTGGAGGGTGAATCAGAAGAAGCAGAAGAAGGAGAAGGAGAAGGTGAAGTCTGGAGGGTGAATCAGAAGAAGCAGAAGAAGGAGAAGGAGAAGATGAAGTCTGGAGGGTGAATCAGAAGAAGTAGAAGAAGGAGAAGGAGAAGTTGAGGTCTGGAGGGTGAATCAGAAGAAGCAGAAGAAGGAGAAGGAGAAGGTGAAGTCTGGAGGGTGAATCAGAAGAAGCAGAAGAAGGAGAAGGAGAAGGTGAAGTCTGGAGGGTGAATCAGAAGAAGCAGAAGAAGGAGAAGGAGAAGGTGAAGTCAGGAGGGTGAATCAGAAGAAGCAGAAAAAGGAGAAGGAGCAGGTGAAGTCAGGGGGGTTTAGCAGAAGAAGTAGAAGAAGGAGAAGGAGAAGGTGAAGTCAGGACGTTGAAGCAGAAGAAGCAGAAGAAGGAGAAGGAGAAGGTGAAGCCTGGAGGGCGCAGCAGAAGAAGCAGAAGAAGGAGAAGGAGAAGGTGAAGTCTGGAGGGTGAATCAGAAGAAGCAGAAGAAGGAGAAGGAGAAGGTGAAGTCTGGAGGGTGAATCAGAAGAAGTAGAAGAAGGAGAAGGAGAAGGTGAAGTCTGGAGGGTGAAGCAGAAGAAGTAGAAGAAGGAGAAGGAGAAGGTGAAGTCTGGAGGGTGAATCAGAAGAAGTAGAAGAAGGAGAAGGAGAAGGTGAAGTCTGGAGGGTGAAGCAGAAGAAGTAGAAGAAGGAGAAGGAGAAGGTGAAGTCAGGAGGGTGAATCAGAAGAAGCAGAAGAAGGAGAAGGAGAAGGTGAAGTCTGGAGGGTGAATCAGAAGAATCAGAAGAAGGAGAAGGAGAAGGTGAAGTCTGGAGGGTGAATCAGAAGAAGCAGAAGAAAGAGAAGGAGAAGGTGAAGTCTGGAGGGTGAAGCAGAAGAAACAGAAGAAGGTGAAGACGGTAGGGTGAATCAGAAGAAGTAGAAGAAGGAGAAGGAGAAGGTGAAGTCTGGAGGGTGAATCAGAAGAAGTAGAAGAAGGAGAAGGAGAAGTTGAAGTCTGGAGGGTGAATCAGAAGAAGCAGAAGAAGGAGAAGGAGAAGGTGAAGTCTGGAGGGTGAATCAGAAGAAGCAGAAGAAGGAGAAGGAGAAGATGAAGTCTGGAGGGTGAATCAGAAGAAGTAGAAGAAGGAGAAGGAGAAGGTGAAGTCTGGAGGGTGAATCAGAAGAAGTAGAAGAAGGAGAAGGAGAAGATGAAGTCTGGAGGGTGAATCAGAAGAAACAGAAGAAGGAGAAGGAGAAGGTGAAGTCTGGAGGGTGAATCAGAAGAAGTAGAAGAAGGAGAAGGAGAAGGTGTAGTCTGGAGGGTGAATCAGAAGAAGTAGACGAAGGAGAAGGAGAAGGTGACGTCTGGAGGGTGAATCAGAAGAAGCAGAAGAAGGAGAAGGAGAAGGTGAAGTCTGGAGGGTGAATCAGAAGAAGTAGAAGAAGGAGAAGGAGAAGGTGAAGTCTGGAGGGTGAATCAGAAGAAGCAGAAGAAGGAGAAGGAGAACGTGAAGTCTGGAGGGTGAATCAGAAGAAGCAAAAGAAGGAGAAGGAGAAGGTGAAGTCTGGAGGGTGAATCAGAAGAAGCAGAATAAGGAGAAGGAGAAGGTTAAGTCTGGAGGGTGAATCAGAAGAAGCAGAAGAAGGAGAAGGAGAAGGTGAAGTCTGGAGGGTGAATCAGAAGAAGTAGAAGAAGGAGAAGGAGAAGGTGAAGTCTGGAGGGTGAATCAGAAGAAGTAGAAGAAGGAGAAGGAGAAGGTGAAGTCAGGAGGGTGAATCAGAAGAAGCAGAAGAAGGAGATAGAGAAGGTGAAGTCTGGAGGGTGAATCAGAAGAAGTAGAAGAAGGAGAAGGAGAAGGTGAAGTCTGGAGGGTGAAGCAGAAGAAGTAGAAGAAGGAGAAGGAGAAGGTGAAGTCAGGAGGGTGAATCAGAAGAAGTAGAAGAAGGAGAAGGAGAAGGTGAAGTCAGGAGGGTGAATCAGAAGAAGCAGAAGAAGGAGAAGGAGAAGGTGAAGTCTGGAGGGTGAATCAGAAGAAGCAGAATAAGGAGAAGGAGAAGGTGAAGTCTGGAGGGTGAAGCAGAAGAAGCAGAATAAGGAGAAGGAGAAGGTGAAGTCCGGAGGGTGAATCAGAAGAAGCAGAAGAAGGAGAAGGAGAAGATGAAGTCTGGAGGGTGAATCAGAAGAAGTAGAAGAAGGAGAAGGAGAAGGTGAAGTCTGGAGGGTGAAGCAGAAGAAGTAGAAGAAGGAGAAGGAGAAGTTGAAGTCAGGAGGGTGAATCAGAAGAAGTAGAAGAAGGAGAAGGAGAAGGTGAAGTCAGGAGGGTGTATCAGAAGAAGCAGAAGAAGGAGAAGGAGAAGGTGAAGTCTGGAGGGTGAATCAGAAGAATCAGAATAAGGAGAAGGAGAAGGTGAAGTCTGGAGGGTGAATCAGAAGAAGCAGAAGAAAGAGAAGGAGAAGGTGAAGTCTGGAGGGTGAAGCAGAAGAAACAGAAGAAGGAGAAGGAGAAGGTGAAGACTGGAGGGTGAATCAGAAGAAGTGGAAGAAGGAGAAGGAGAAGGTGAAGTCTGGAGGGTGAATCAGAAGAAGTAGAAGAAGGAGAAGGAGAAGGTGAAGTCTGGAGGGTGAATCAGAAGAAGCAGAAGAAGGAGAAGGAGAAGGTGAAGTCTGGAGGGTGAATCAGAAGAAGCAGAAGAAGGAGAAGGAGAAGATGAAGTCTGGAGGGTGAATCAGAAGAAGTAGAAGAAGGAGAAGGAGAAGGTGAAGTCTGGAGGGTGAATCAGAAGTAGTAGAAGAAGGAGAAGGAGAAGGTGAAGTCTGGACGGTGTATCAGAAGAAACAGAAGAAGGAGAAGGAGAAGGTGAAGTCTGGAGGGTGAATCAGAAGAAGTAGAAGAAGGAGAAGGAGAAGGTGTAGTCTGGAGGGTGAATCAGAAGAAGTAGACGAAGGAGAAGGAGAAGGTGAAGTCTGGAGGGTGAATCAGAAGAAGCAGAAGAAGGAGATGGAGAAGGTGAAGTCTGGAGGGTGAATCAGAAGAAGTAGAAGAAGGAGAAGGAGAAGGTGAAGTCTGGAGGGTGAATCAGAAGAAGCAGAAGAAGGAGAAGGAGAAGGTGAAGTCTGGAGGGTGAATCAGAAGAAGCAGAAGAAGGAGAAGGAGAAGGTGAAGTCTGGAGGGTGAATCAGAAGAAGTAGAAGAAGGAGAAGGAGAAGGTGAAGTCTGGAGGGAGAATCAGAAGAAGTAGATGAAGGAGAAGGAGAAGGTGAAGTCTGGAGGTTGAATCAGAAGAAGTAGAAGAAGGAGAAGGAGAAGGTGAAGTCTGGAGGGTGAAGCAGAAGAAGTAGAAGAAGGAGAAGGAGAAGGTGAAGTCAGGAGGGTGAATCAGAAGAAGTAGAAGAAGGAGAAGGAGAAGGTGAAGTCAGGAGGGTGTATCAGAAGAAGCAGAAGAAGGAGAAGGAGAAGGTGAAGTCTGGAGGGTGAATCAGAAGAATCAGAAGAAGGAGAAGGAGAAGATGAAGTCTGGAGGGTGAATCAGAAGAAGCAGAAGAAAGAGAAGGAGATGGTGAAGTCTGGAGGGTGAATCAGAAGAAGTAGAAGAAGGAGAAGGAGAATGTGAAGTCTGGAGGGTGAATCAGAAGAAGCAGAGGAAGGAGAAGGAGAAGGTGAAGTCTGGTGGGTGAATCAGAAGAAGCAGAAGAAGTAGAAGGAGAAGGTGAAGTCTGGAGGGTGAATCAGAAGAAGCAGAAGAAGGAGAAGGAGAAGGTGAAGTCTGGAGGGTGAATGAGAAGAAGCAGAATAAGGAGAAGGAGAAGGTGAAGTCTGGAGGGTGAATCAGAAGAAGCAGAAGAAGGAGAAGGAGAAGGTGAAGTCTGGAGGGTGAATCAGAAGAAGTAGAAGAAGGAGAAGGAGAAGGTGAAGTCTGGAGGGTGAAGCAGAAGAAGGAGAAGGAGAAGGTGAAGTCAGGAGGGTGAATCAGAAGAAGTAGAAGAAGGAGAAGGAGAAGGTGAAGTCTGGAGGGTGAATCAGAAGAAGTAGAAGAAGGAGAAGGAGAAGGTGAAGTCTGGAGGGTGAAGCAGAAGAAGGAGAAGGAGAAGGTGAAGTCAGGAGGGTGAATCAGAAGAAGTAGAAGAAGGTGAAGGAGAAGGTGAAATCAGGAGGGTGAATCAGAAGAAGCAGAAAAAGGAGAAGGAGAAGGTGAAGTCTGGAGGGTGAATCAGAAGAAACAGAAGAAGGAGAAGGAGAAGGTGAAGTCTGGAGGGAGAATCAGAAGAAGTAGAAGAAGGAGAAGGAGAAGGTGTAGTCTGGAGGGTGAATCAGAAGAAGCAGAAGAAGGAGAAGGAGAAGGTGAAGTCTGGAGGGTGAATCAGAAGAAGCAGAAGAAGGAGAAGGAGAAGGTGAAGTCTGGAGGGTGAATCAGAAGAAGCAGAAGAAGGAGAAGGAGAAGGTGAAGTCAGGAGGGTGAATCAGAAGAAGCAGAAGAAGTAGAAGGAGAAGGTGAAGTTAGGAGGGTGAATCAGAAGAAGCAGAAGAAGGAGAAGGAGCAGGTGATGTCAGGGGGATGAAGCAGAATAAGTAGAAGAAGGAGAAGGAGAAGGTGAAGTCAGGACGGTGAAGCAGAAGAAGCAGAAGAAGGAGAAGGAGAAGGTGAAGTCTGGAGGGTGAATCAGAAGAAGTAGAAGAAGGAAAAGGAGAAGGTCAAGTCTGGAGGGTGAATCAGAAGAAGTAGAAGAAGGAGAAGGAGAAGGTGAAGTCTGGAGGGTGAAGCAGAAGAAGTAGAAGAAGGAGAAGGAGAAGGTGAAGTCAGGATGGTGAATCAGAAGAAGTAGAAGAAGGAGAAGGAGAAGGTGAAGTCAGGAGGGTGAATCAGAAGAAGCAGAAGAAGGAGAAGGAGAAGGTGAAGTCTGCAGGGTGAATCAGAAGAAGCAGAAGAAGGAGAAGGAGAAGGTGAAGTCTGGAGGGTGAATCAGAAGAAGCAGAATAAGGAGAAGGAGAAGGTGAAGTCTGGAGGGTGAATCAGAAGAAGCAGAAGAAGGAGAAGGAGAAGGTGAAGTCTGGAGGGTGAATCAGAAGAAGTAGAAGAAAGAGAAGGAGAAGTTGAAGTCTGGAGGGTGAAGCAGAAGAATTAGAAGATGGAGAAGGAGAAGGTGAAGTCAGGAGGGTGAATCAGAAGAAGTAGAAGAAGGAGAAGGAGAAGGTGAAGTCAGGAGGGTGAATCAGAAGAAGCAGAAGATGGAGAAGGAGAAGGTGAAGTCTGGAGGGTGAATCAGAAGAATCAGAAGAAGGAGAAGGAGAAGGTGAAGTCTGGAGGGTGAATCAGAAGAAGCAGAGGAAGGAGAAGGAGAAGGTGAAGTCTGGAGGGTGAATCAGAAGAAGCAGAATAAGGAGAAGGAGAAGGTGAAGTCTGGAGGGTGAATCAGAAGAAGCAGAATAAGGAGAAGGAGAAGGTGAAGTCTGGAGGGTGAATCAGAAGAAGTAGAAGAAGGAGAAGGAGAAGGTGAAGTCTGGAGGGTGAATCAGAAGAAGTAGAAGAAGGAGAAGGAGAAGGTGAAGTCTGGAGGGTGAATCAGAAGAAGCAGAAGAAGGAGAAGGAGAAGGTGAAGTCTGGAGGGTGAATCAGAAGAAGCAGAAGAAGGAGAAGGAGAAGATGAAGTCTGGAGGGTGAATCAGAAGAAGTAGAAGAAGGAGAAGGAGAAGGTGAAGTCTGGAGGGTGAATCAGAAGTAGTAGAAGAAGGAGAAGGAGAAGGTGAAGTCTGGAGGGTGAATCAGAAGAAACAGAAGAAGGAGAAGGAGAAGGTGAAGTCTGGAGGGTGAATCAGAAGAAGTAGAAGAAGGAGAAGGAGAAGGTGTAGTCTGGAGGGTGAATCAGAAGAAGTAGACGAAGGAGAAGGAGAAGGTGAAGTCTGGAGGGTGAATCAGATGAAGCAGAAGAAGGAGATGGAGAAGGTGAAGTCTGGAGGGTGAATCAGAAGAAGTAGAAGAAGGAGAAGGAGAAGGTAAAGTCTGGAGGGTGAATCAGAAGAAGCAGAAGAAGGAGAAGGAGAAGGTGAAGTCTGGAGGGTGAATCAGAAGAAGCAGAAGAAAGAGAAGGAGAAGGTGAAGTCTGGAGGGTGAATCAGAAGAAGTAGAAGAAGGAGAAGGAGAAGGTGAAGTCTGGAGGGTGAATCAGAAGAAGCAGAAGAAGGAGAAGGAGAAGGTGAAGTCTGGAGGGTGAATCAGAAGAAGTAGACGAAGGAGAAGGAGAAGGTGAAGTCTGGAGGGTGAATCAGAAGAAGCAGAAGAAGGAGATGGAGAAGGTGAAGTCTGGAGGGTGAATCAGAAGAAGTAGAAGAAGGAGAAGGAGAAGGTGAAGTCTGGAGGGTGAATCAGAAGAAGCAGAAGAAGGAGAAGGAACAGGTGAAGTCTGGAGAGTGAATCAGAAGAAGCAGAAGAAGGAGAAGGAGAAGGTGAAGTCTGGAGGGTGATTCAGAAGAAGCAGAATAAGGAGAAGGAGAAGGTGAAGTCTGGAGGGTGAATCAGAAGAAGCAGAAGAAGGAGAAGGAGAAGGTGAAGTCTGGAGGGTGAATCAGAAGAAGTAGAAGAAGGAGATGGAGAAGGTGAAGTCTGGAGGGTGAATCAGAAGAAGTAGAAGAAGGAGAAGGAGAAGGTGAAGTCTGGAGGGTGAATCAGAAGAAGTAGAAGAAGGAGAAGGAGAAGGTGAAGTCTGGAGGGTGAAGCAGAAGAAGTAGAAGAAGGAGAAGGAGAAGGTGAAGTCAGGAGGGTGAATCAGAAGATGTAGAAGAAGGAGAAGGAGAAGGTGAAGTCAGGAGGGTGAATCAGAAGAAGCAGAAGAAGGAGAAGGAGAAGGTGAAGTCTGGAGGGTGAATCAGAAGAAGGAGAAGAAGGAGAAGGAGAAGGTGAAGTCTGGAGGGTGAATCAGAAGAAGCAGAAGAAGGAGAAGGAGAAGGTGAAGTCTGGAGGGTGAATCAGAAGAAGCAGAAGAAGGAGAAGGAGAAGGTGAAGTCTGGAGGGAGAATCAGAAGAAGCAGAATAAGGAGAAGGAGAAGGTGAAGTCTGGAGGGTGAATCAGAAGAAGCAGAAGAAGGAGAAGGAGAAGGTGAAGTCTGGAGGGTGAATCAGAAGAAGTAGAAGAAGGAGAAGGAGAAGGTGAAGTCTGGAGGGTGAATCAGAAGAAGTAGAAAAAGGAGAAGGAGAAGGTGAAGTCAGCAGGGTGAATCAGAAGAAGTAGAAGAAGGAGAAGGAGAAGGTGAAGTCAGGAGGGTGAATCAGAAGAAGCAGAAGAAGGAGATAGAGAAGGTGAAGTCTGGAGGGTGAATCAGAAGAATCAGAAGAAGGAGAAGGAGAAGGTGAAGTCTGGAGGGTGAAGCAGAAGAAGCAGAAGAAAGAGAAGGAGAAGGTGAAGTCTGGAGGGTGAAGCAGAAGAAACAGAAGAAGGAGAAGGAGAAGGTGAAGACTGGAGGGTGAATCAGAAGAAGTAGAAGAAGGAGAAGGAGAAGGTGAAGCCTGGAGGGTGAATCAGAAGAAGTAGAAGAAGGAGAAGGAGAAGGTGAAGTCTGGAGGGTGAATCAGAAGAAGCAGAAGAAGGAGAAGGAGAAGGTGAAGTCTGGAGGGTGAATCAGAAGAAGCAGAAGAAGGAGAAGGAGAAGATGAAGTCTGGAGGGTGAATCAGAAGAAGTAGAAGAAGGAGAAGGAGAAGGTGAGGTCTGGAGGGTGAATCAGAAGAAGCAGAAGAAGGAGAAGGAGAAGGTGAAGTCTGGAGGGTGAATCAGAAGAAGCAGAAGAAGGAGAAGGAGAAGGTGAAGTCTGGAGGGTGAATCAGAAGAAGCAGAAGAAGGAGAAGGAGGAGGTGAAGTCAGGAGGGTGAATCAGAAGAAGCAGAAAAAGGAGAAGGAGCAGGTGAAGTCAGGGGGGTTTAGCAGAAGAAGTAGAAGAAGGAGAAGGAGAAGGTGAAGTCAGGACGTTGAAGCAGAAGAAGCAGAAGAAGGAGAAGGAGAAGGTGAAGCCTGGAGGGCGCAGCAGAAGAAGCAGAAGAAGGAGAAGGAGAAGGTGAAGTCTGGAGGGTGAATCAGAAGAAGCAGAAGAAGGAGAAGGAGAAGGTGAAGTCTGGAGGGTGAATCAGAAGAAGTAGAAGAAGGAGAAGGAGAAGGTGAAGTCTGGAGGGTGAAGCAGAAGAAGTAGAAGAAGGAGAAGGAGAAGGTGAAGTCTGGAGGGTGAATCAGAAGAAGTAGAAGAAGGAGAAGGAGAAGGTGAAGTCTGGAGGGTGAAGCAGAAGAAGTAGATGAAGGAGAAGGAGAAGATGAAGTCTGGAGGGTGAATCAGAAGAAACAGAAGAAGGAGAAGGAGAAGGTGAAGTCTGGAGGGTGAATCAGAAGAAGTAGAAGAAGGAGAAGGAGAAGGTGTAGTCTGGAGGGTGAATCAGAAGAAGTAGACGAAGGAGAAGGAGAAGGTGACGTCTGGAGGGTGAATCAGAAGAAGCAGAAGAAGGAGAAGGAGAAGGTGAAGTCTGGAGGGTGAATCAGAAGAAGCAGAAGAAGGAGATGGAGAAGGTGAAGTCTGGAGGGTGAATCAGAAGAAGTAGAAGAAGGAGAAGGAGAAGGTGAAGTCTGGAGGGTGAATCAGAAGAAGCAGAAGAAGGAGAAGGAACAGGTGAAGTCTGGAGAGTGAATCAGAAGAAGCAGAAGAAGGAGAAGGAGAAGGTGAAGTCTGGAGGGTGATTCAGAAGAAGCAGAATAAGGAGAAGGAGAAGGTGAAGTCTGGAGGGTGAATCAGAAGAAGCAGAAGAAGGAGAAGGAGAAGGTGAAGTCTGGAGGGTGAATCAGAAGAAGTAGAAGAAGGAGATGGAGAAGGTGAAGTCTGGAGGGTGAATCAGAAGAAGTAGAAGAAGGAGAAGGAGAAGGTGAAGTCTGGAGGGTGAATCAGAAGAAGTAGAAGAAGGAGAAGGAGAAGGTGAAGTCTGGAGGGTGAAGCAGAAGAAGTAGAAGAAGGAGAAGGAGAAGGTGAAGTCAGGAGGGTGAATCAGAAGATGTAGAAGAAGGAGAAGGAGAAGGTGAAGTCAGGAGGGTGAATCAGAAGAAGCAGAAGAAGGAGAAGGAGAAGGTGAAGTCTGGAGGGTGAATCAGAAGAAGGAGAAGAAGGAGAAGGAGAAGGTGAAGTCTGGAGGGTGAATCAGAAGAAGCAGAAGAAGGAGAAGGAGAAGGTGAAGTCTGGAGGGTGAATCAGAAGAAGCAGAAGAAGGAGAAGGAGAAGGTGAAGTCTGGAGGGAGAATCAGAAGAAGCAGAATAAGGAGAAGGAGAAGGTGAAGTCTGGAGGGTGAATCAGAAGAAGCAGAAGAAGGAGAAGGAGAAGGTGAAGTCTGGAGGGTGAATCAGAAGAAGTAGAAGAAGAAGAAGGAGAAGGTGAAGTCTGGAGGGTGAATCAGAAGAAGTAGAAAAAGGAGAAGGAGAAGGTGAAGTCAGGAGCGTGAATCAGAAGAAGTAGAAGAAGGAGAAGGAGAAGGTGAAGTCAGGAGGGTGAATCAGAAGAAGCAGAAGAAGGAGATAGAGAAGGTGAAGTCTGGAGGGTGAATCAGAAGAATCAGAAGAAGGAGAAGGAGAAGGTGAAGACTGGAGGGTGAAGCAGAAGAAGCAGAAGAAAGAGAAGGAGAAGGTGAAGTCTGGAGGGTGAAGCAGAAGAAACAGAAGAAGGAGAAGGAGAAGGTGAAGACTGGAGGGTGAATCAGAAGAAGTAGAAGAAGGAGAAGGAGAAGGTGAAGTCTGGAGGGTGAATCAGAAGAAGTAGAAGAAGGAGAAGGAGAAGGTGAAGTCTGGAGGGTGAATCAGAAGAAGCAGAAGAAGGAGAAGGAGAAGGTGAAGTCTGGAGGGTGAATCAGAAGAAGCAGAAAAAGGAGAAGGAGAAGATGAAGTCTGGAGGGTGAATCAGAAGAAGTAGAAGAAGGAGAAGGAGAAGGTGAGGTCTGGAGGGTGAATCAGAAGAAGCAGAAGAAGGAGAAGGAGAAGGTGAAGTCTGGAGGGTGAATCAGAAGAAGCAGAAGAAGGAGAAGGAGAAGGTGAAGTCTGGAGGGTGAATCAGAAGAAGCAGAAGAAGGAGAAGGAGAAGGTGAAGTCAGGAGGGTGAATCAGAAGAAGCAGAAAAAGGAGAAGGAGCAGGTGAAGTCAGGGGGGTTTAGCAGAAGAAGTAGAAGAAGGAGAAGGAGAAGGTGAAGTCAGGACGTTGAAGCAGAAGAAGCAGAAGAAGGAGAAGGAGAAGGTGAAGCCTGGAGGGCGCAGCAGAAGAAGCAGAAGAAGGAGAAGGAGAAGGTGAAGTCTGGAGGGTGAATCAGAAGAAGCAGAAGAAGGAGAAGGAGAAGGTGAAGTCTGGAGGGTGAATCAGAAGAAGTAGAAGAAGGAGAAGGAGAAGGTGAAGTCTGGAGGGTGAAGCAGAAGAAGTAGAAGAAGGAGAAGGAGAAGGTGAAGTCTGGAGGGTGAATCAGAAGAAGTAGAAGAAGGAGAAGGAGAAGGTGAAGTCTGGAGGGTGAAGCAGAAGAAGTAGAAGAAGGAGAAGGAGAAGATGAAGTCTGGAGGGTGAATCAGAAGAAACAGAAGAAGGAGAAGGAGAAGGTGAAGTCTGGAGGGTGAATCAGAAGAAGTAGAAGAAGGAGAAGGAGAAGGTGTAGTCTGGAGGGTGAATCAGAAGAAGTAGACGAAGGAGAAGGAGAAGGTGACGTCTGGAGGGTGAATCAGAAGAAGCAGAAGAAGGAGAAGGAGAAGGTGAAGTCTGGAGGGTGAATCAGAAGAAGTAGAAGAAGGAGAAGGAGAAGGTGAAGTCTGGAGGGTGAATCAGAAGAAGCAGAAGAAGGAGAAGGAGAACGTGAAGTCTGGAGGGTGAATCAGAAGAAGCAAAAGAAGGAGAAGGAGAAGGTGAAGTCTGGAGGGTGCATCAGAAGAAATAGAAGAAGGAGAAGGAGAAGTTGAAGTCTGGAGGGTGAAGCAGAAGAAGTAGAAGATGGAGAAGGAGAAGGTGAAGTCAGGAGGGTGAATCAGAAGAAGTAGAAGAAGGAGAAGGAGAAGGTGAAGTCAGGAGGGTGAATCAGAAGAAGCAGAAGATGGAGAAGGAGAAGGTGAAGTCTGGAGGGTGAATCAGAAGAATCAGAAGAAGGAGAAGGAGAAGGTGAAGTCTGGAGGGTGAATCAGAAGAAGCAGAGGAAGGAGAAGGAGAAGGTGAAGTCTGGAGGGTGAATCAAAAGAAGCAGAATAAGGAGAAGGAGAAGGTGAAGTCTGGAGGGTGAATTAGAAGAAGCAGAATAAGGAGAAGGAGAAGGTGAAGTCTGGAGGGTGAATCAGAAGAAGCAGAAGAAGGAGAAGGAGAAGGTGAAGTCTGGAGGGTGAATCAGAAGAAGTAGAAGAAGGAGAAGGAGAAGGTGAAGTCTGGAGGGTGAAGCAGAAGAAGTAGAAGAAGGAGAAGGAGAAGGTAAAGTCAGGAGGGTGAATCAGAAGAAGTAGAAGAAGGAGAAGGAGAAGGTGAAGTCAGGAGGGTGAATCAGAAGAAGCAGAAGAAGGAGAAGGAGAAGGTGAAGTCTGGAGGGTGAATCAGAAGAATCAGAAGCAGGAGAAGGAGAAGGTGAAGTCTGGAGGGTGAATCAGAAGAAGCAGAAGAAAGAGAAGGAGAAGGTGAAGTCTGGAGGGTGAAGCAGAAGAAACAGAAGAAGGAGAAGGAGAAGGTGAAGACTGGAGGGTGAATCAGAAGAAGTAGAAGAAGGAGAAGGAGAAGGTGAAGTCTGGAGGGTGAATCAGAAGAAGTAGAAGAAGGAGAAGGAGAAGGTGAAGTCTGGAGGGTGAATCAGAAGAAGCAGAAGAAGGAGAAGGAGAAGGTGAAGTCTGGAGGGTGAATCAGAAGAAGCAGAAGAAGGAGAAGGAGAAGATGAAGTCTGGAGGGTGAATCGGAAGAAGTAGAAGAAGGAGAAGGAGAAGGTGAAGTCTGGAGGGTGAATCAGAAGAAGTAGAAGAAGGAGAAGGAGAAGTTGAAGTCTGGAGGGTGAATCAGCAGAAGCAGAAGAAGGAGAAGGAGAAGGTGAAGCCTGGAGGGTGAATCAGAAGAAGCAGAAGAAGGAGAAGGAGAAGATGAAGTCTGGAGGGTGAATCAGAAGAAGTAGAAGAAGGAGAAGGAGAAGGTGAAGTCTGGAGGGTGAATCAGAAGAAGTAGAAGAAGGAGAAGGAGAAGATGAAGTCTGGAGGGTGAATCAGAAGAAACAGAAGAAGGAGAAGGAGAAGGTGAAGTCTGGAGGGTGAATCAGAAGAAGTAGAAGAAGGAGAAGGAGAAGGTGTAGTCTGGAGGGTGAATCAGAAGAAGTAGACGAAGGAGAAGGAGAAGGTGAAGTCTGGAGGGTGAATCAGAAGAAGCAGAAGAAGGAGAAGGAGAAGGTGAAGTCTGGAGGGTGAATCAGAAGAAGTAGAAGAAGGAGAAGGAGAAGGTGAAGTCAGGAGGGTGAATCAGAAGAAGCAGAAGAAGGAGAAGGAGAAGGTGAAGTCTGGAGGGTGAATCAGAAGAAGGAGAAGAAGGAGAAGGAGAAGGTGAAGTCTGGAGGGTGAATCAGAAGAAGCAGAAGAAGGAGAAGGAGAAGGTGAAGTCTGGAGGGTGAATCAGAAGAAGCAGAAGAAGGAGAAGGAGAAGGTGAAGTCTGGAGGGAGAATCAGAAGAAGCAGAATAAGGAGAAGGAGAAGGTGAAGTCTGGAGGGTGAATCAGAAGAAGCAGAAGAAGGAGAAGGAGAAGGTGAAGTCTGGAGGGTGAATCAGAAGAAGTAGAAGAAGGAGAAGGTGAAGTCTGGAGGGTGAATCAGAAGAAGTAGAAAAAGGAGAAGGAGAAGGTGAAGTCAGGAGGGTGAATCAGAAGAAGTAGAAGAAGGAGAAGGAGAAGGTGAAGTCAGGAGGGTGAATCAGAAGAAGCAGAAGAAGGAGATAGAGAAGGTGAAGTCTGGAGGGTGAATCAGAAGAATCAGAAGAAGGAGAAGGAGAAGGTGAAGTCTGGAGGGTGAAGCAGAAGAAGCAGAAGAAAGAGAAGGAGAAGGTGAAGTCTGGAGGGTGAAGCAGAAGAAACAGAAGAAGGAGAAGGAGAAGGTGAAGACTGAAGGGTGAATCAGAAGAAGTAGAAGAAGGAGAAGGAGAAGGTGAAGTCTGGAGGGTGAATCAGAAGAAGTAGAAGAAGGAGAAGGAGAAGGTGAAGTCTGGAGGGTGAATCAGAAGAAGCAGAAGAAGGAGAAGGAGAAGGTGAAGTCTGGAGGGTGAATCAGAAGAAGCAGAAGAAGGAGAAGGAGAAGATGAAGTCTGGAGGGTGAATCAGAAGAAGTAGAAGAAGGAGAAGGAGAAGGTGAGGTCTGGAGGGTGAATCAGAAGAAGCAGAAGAAGGAGAAGGAGAAGGTGAAGTCTGGAGGGTGAATCAGAAGAAGCAGAAGAAGGAGAAGGAGAAGGTGAAGTCTGGAGGGTGAATCAGAAGAAGCAGAAGAAGGAGAAGGAGAAGGTGAAGTCAGGAGGGTGAATCAGAAGAAGCAGAAAAAGGAGAAGGAGCAGGTGAAGTCAGGGGGGTTTAGCAGAAGAAGTAGAAGAAGGAGAAGGAGAAGGTGAAGTCAGGACGTTGAAGCAGAAGAAGCAGAAGAAGGAGAAGGAGAAGGTTAAGCCTGGAGGGCGCAGCAGAAGAAGCAGAAGAAGGAGAAGGAGAAGGTGAAGTCTGGAGGGTGAATCAGAAGAAGCAGAAGAAGGAGAAGGAGAAGGTGAAGTCTGGAGGGTGAATCAGAAGAAGTAGAAGAAGGAGAAGGAGAAGGTGAAGTCTGGAGGGTGAAGCAGAAGAAGTAGAAGAAGGAGAAGGAGAAGGTGAAGTCTGGAGGGTGAATCAGAAGAAGTAGAAGAAGGAGAAGGAGAAGGTGAAGTCTGGAGGGTGAAGCAGAAGAAGTAGAAGAAGGAGAAGGAGAAGGTGAAGTCAGGAGGGTGAATCAGAAGAAGCAGAAGAAGGAGAAGGAGAAGGTGAAGTCTGGAGGGTGAATCAGAAGAAGCAGAAGAAGGAGAAGGTGAAGACTGGAGGGTGAATCAGAAGAAGCAGAAGAAGGAGATGGAGAAGGTGAAGTCTGGAGGGTGAATCAGAAGACGTAGAAGAAGGAGAAGGAGAAGGTGAAGTCTGGAGGGTGAATCAGAAGAAGCAGAAGAAGGAGAAGGAGAAGGTGAAGTCTGGAGGGTGAATCAGAAGAAGCAGAAGAAGGAGAAGGAGAAGGTGAAGTCTGGATGTTGATTCAGAAGAAGCAGAATAAGGAGAAGGAGAAGGTGAAGTCTGGAGGGTGAATCAGAAGAAGCAGAAGAAGGAGAAGGAGAAGGTGAAGTCTGGAGGGTGAATCAGAAGAAGTAGAAGAAGGAGAAGGAGAAGGTGAAGTCTGGAGGGTGAATCAGAAGAAGTAGAAGAAGGAGAAGGAGAAGGTGAAGTCTGGAGGGTGAATCAGAAGAAGTAGAAGAAGGAGAAGGAGAAGGTGAAGTCTGGAGGGTGAAGCAGAAGAAGTAGAAGAAGGAGAAGGAGAAGGTGAAGTCAGGAGGGTGAATCAGAAGATGTCGAAGAAGGAGAAGGAGAAGGTGAAGTCAGGAGGGTGAATCAGAAGAAGCAGAATAAGGAGATGGAGAAGGTGAAGTCTGGAGGGTGAATCAGAAGAAGTAGAAGAAGGAGAAGGAGAAGGTGAAGTCTGGAGGGTGAATCAGACGAAGCAGAAGAAGGAGAAGGAGAAGGTGAAGTCTGGAGGGTGAATCAGAAGAAGCAGAAGAAGGAGAAGGAGAAGGTGAAGTCTGGAGGGTGAATCAGAAGAACCTGAATAAGGAGAAGGAGAAGGTTAAGTCTGGAGGGTGAATCAGAAGAAGCAGAAGAAGGAGAAGGAGAAGGTGAAGTCTGGAGGGTGAATCAGAAGAAGTAGAAGAAGGAGAAGGAGAAGGTGAAGTCTGGAGGGTGAAGCAGAAGAAGTAGAAGAAGGAGAAGGAGAAGGTGAAGTCAGGAGGGTGAATCAGAAGAAGTAGAAGAAGGAGAAGGAGAAGGTGAAGTCAGGAGGGTGAATCAGAAGAAGCAGAAGAAGGAGATAGAGAAGGTGAAGTCTGGAGGGTGAATCAGAAGAATCAGAAGAAGGAGAAGGAGAAGGTGAAGTCTGGAGGGTGAAGCAGAAGAAGCAGAAGAAAGAGAAGGAGAAGGTGAAGTCTGGAGGGTGAAGCAGAAGAAACAGAAGAAGGAGAAGGAGAAGGTGAAGACTGGAGGGTGAATCAGAAGAAGTAGAAGAAGGAGAAGGAGAAGGTGAAGTCTGGAGGGTGAATCAGAAGAAGCAGAAGAAGGAGAAGGAGAAGGTGAAGTCTGGAGGGTGAATCAGAAGAAGCAGAAGAAGGAGAAGGAGAAGGTGAAGTCAGGAGGGTGAATCAGAAGAAGCAGAAAAAGGAGAAGGAGCAGGTGAAGTCAGGGGGGTTTAGCAGAAGAAGTAGAAGAAGGAGAAGGAGAAGGTGAAGTCAGGACGTTGAAGCAGAAGAAGCAGAAGAAGGAGAAGGAGAAGGTGAAGCCTGGAGGGCGCAGCAGAAGAAGCAGAAGAAGGAGAAGGAGAAGGTGAAGTCTGGAGGGTGAATCAGAAGAAGCAGAAGAAGGAGAAGGAGAAGGTGAAGTCTGGAGGGTGAATCAGAAGAAGTAGAAGAAGGAGAAGGAGAAGGTGAAGTCTGGAGGGTGAAGCAGAAGAAGTAGAAGAAGGAGAAGGAGAAGGTGAAGTCTGGAGGGTGAATCAGAAGAAGTAGAAGAAGGAGAAGGAGAAGGTGAAGTCTGGAGGGTGAAGCAGAAGAAGTAGAAGAAGGAGAAGGAGAAGGTGAAGTCAGGAGGGTGAATCAGAAGAAGCAGAAGAAGGAGAAGGAGAAGGTGAAGTCTGGAGGGTGAATCAGAAGAAGCAGAAGAAGGAGAAGGTGAAGACTGGAGGGTGAATCAGAAGAAGCAGAAGAAGGAGATGGAGAAGGTGAAGTCTGGAGGGTGAATCAGAAGACGTAGAAGAAGGAGAAGGAGAAGGTGAAGTCTGGAGGGTGAATCAGAAGAAGCAGAAGAAGGAGAAGGAGAAGGTGAAGTCTGGAGGGTGAATCAGAAGAAGCAGAAGAAGGAGAAGGAGAAGGTGAAGTCTGGAGGGTGATTCAGAAGAAGCAGAATAAGGAGAAGGAGAAGGTGAAGTCTGGAGGGTGAATCAGAAGAAGCAGAAGAAGGAGAAGGAGAAGGTGAAGTCTGGAGGGTGAATCAGAAGAAGTAGAAGAAGGAGAAGGAGAAGGTGAAGTCTGGAGGGTGAATCAGAAGAAGTAGAAGAAGGAGAAGGAGAAGGTGAAGTCTGGAGGGTGAATCAGAAGAAGTAGAAGAAGGAGAAGGAGAAGGTGAAGTCTGGAGGGTGAAGCAGAAGAAGTAGAAGAAGGAGAAGGAGAAGGTGAAGTCAGGAGGGTGAATCAGAAGATGTCGAAGAAGGAGAAGGAGAAGGTGAAGTCAGGAGGGTGAATCAGAAGAAGCAGAATAAGGAGATGGAGAAGGTGAAGTCTGGAGGGTGAATCAGAAGAAGTAGAAGAAGGAGAAGGAGAAGGTGAAGTCTGGAGGGTGTATCAGAAGAAGCAGAAGAAGGAGAAGGAGAAGGTGAAGTCTGGAGGGTGAATCAGAAGAAGCAGAAGAAGGAGAAGGAGAAGGTGAAGTCTGGAGGGTGAATCAGAAGAACCTGAATAAGGAGAAGGAGAAGGTTAAGTCTGGAGGGTGAATCAGAAGAAGCAGAAGAAGGAGAAGGAGAAGGTGAAGTCTGGAGGGTGAATCAGAAGAAGTAGAAGAAGGAGAAGGAGAAGGTGAAGTCTGGAGGGTGAAGCAGAAGAAGTAGAAGAAGGAGAAGGAGAAGGTGAAGTCAGGAGGGTGAATCAGAAGAAGTAGAAGAAGGAGAAGGAGAAGGTGAAGTCAGGAGGGTGAATCAGAAGAAGCAGAAGAAGGAGATAGAGAAGGTGAAGTCTGGAGGGTGAATCAGAAGAATCAGAAGAAGGAGAAGGAGAAGGTGAAGTCTGGAGGGTGAAGCAGAAGAAGCAGAAGAAAGAGAAGGAGAAGGTGAAGTCTGGAGGGTGAAGCAGAAGAAACAGAAGAAGGAGAAGGAGAAGGTGAAGACTGGAGGGTGAATCAGAAGAAGTAGAAGAAGGAGAAGGAGAAGGTGAAGTCTGGAGGGTGAATCAGAAGAAGTAGAAGAAGGAGAAGGAGAAGGTGAAGTCTGGAGGGTGAATCAGAAGAAGCAGAAGAAGGAGAAGGAGAAGGTGAAGTCTGGAGGGTGAATCAGAAGAAGCAGAAGAAGGAGAAGGAGAAGGTGAAGTCTGGAGGGTGAATCAGAAGAAGCAGAAGAAGGAGAAGGAGAAGATGAAGTCTGGAGGGTGAATCGGAAGAAGTAGAAGAAGGAGAAGGAGAAGGTGAAGTCTGGAGGGTGAATCAGAAGAAGTAGAAGAAGGAGAAGGAGAAGTTGAAGTCTGGAGGGTGAATCAGAAGAAGCAGAAGAAGGAGAAGGAGAAGGTGAAGTCTGGAGGGTGAATCAGAAGAAGCAGCAGAAGGAGAAGGAGAAGATGAAGTCTGGAGGGTGAATCAGAAGAAGTAGAAGAAGGAGAAGGAGAAGGTGAAGTCTGGAGGGTGAATCAGAAGAAGCAGAAGAAGGAGAAGGAGAAGGTGAAGTCTGGAGGGTGAATCAGAAGAAGTAGAAGAAGGAGAAGGAGAAGGTGAAGTCTGGAGGGTGAATCAGAAGAAGCAGAAGAAGGAGAAGGAGAAGGTGAAGTCTGGAGGGTGAATCAGAAGAAGTAGAAGAAGGAGAAGGAGAAGGTGAAGTCTGGAGGGTGAAGCAGAAGAAGTAGAAGAAGGAGAAGGAGAAGGTGAAGTCAGGAGGGTGAATCAGAAGAAGCAGAAGAAGGAGAAGGAGAAGGTGAAGTCTGGAGGGTGAATCAGAAGAATCAGAAGAAGGAGAAGGAGAAGGTGAAGTCTGGAGGGTGAATCAGAAGAAGCAGAAGAAAGAGAAGGAGAAGGTGAAGTCTGGAGGGTGAAGCAGAAGAAACAGAAGAAGGTGAAGACGGTAGGGTGAATCAGAAGAAGTAGAAGAAGGAGAAGGAGAAGGTGAAGTCTGGAGGGTGAATCAGAAGAAGTAGAAGAAGGAGAAGGAGAAGTTGAAGTCTGGAGGGTGAATCAGAAGAAGCAGAAGAAGGAGAAGGAGAAGGTGAAGTCTGGAGGGTGAATCAGAAGAAGCAGAAGAAGGAGAAGGAGAAGATGAAGTCTGGAGGGTGAATCAGAAGAAGTAGAAGAAGGAGAAGGAGAAGGTGAAGTCTGGAGGGTGAATCAGAAGAAGTAGAAGAAGGAGAAGGAGAAGATGAAGTCTGGAGGGTGAATCAGAAGAAACAGAAGAAGGAGAAGGAGAAGGTGAAGTCTGGAGGGTGAATCAGAAGAAGTAGAAGAAGGAGAAGGAGAAGGTGTAGTCTGGAGGGTGAATCAGAAGAAGTAGACGAAGGAGAAGGAGAAGGTGACGTCTGGAGGGTGAATCAGAAGAAGCAGAAGAAGGAGAAGGAGAAGGTGAAGTCTGGAGGGTGAATCAGAAGAAGTAGAAGAAGGAGAAGGAGAAGGTGAAGTCTGGAGGGTGAATCAGAAGAAGCAGAAGAAGGAGAAGGAGAACGTGAAGTCTGGAGGGTGAATCAGAAGAAGCAAAAGAAGGAGAAGGAGAAGGTGAAGTCTGGAGGGTGAATCAGAAGAAGCAGAATAAGGAGAAGGAGAAGGTTAAGTCTGGAGGGTGAATCAGAAGAAGCAGAAGAAGGAGAAGGAGAAGGTGAAGTCTGGAGGGTGAATCAGAAGAAGTAGAAGAAGGAGAAGGAGAAGGTGAAGTCTGGAGGGTGAATCAGAAGAAGTAGAAGAAGGAGAAGGAGAAGGTGAAGTCAGGAGGGTGAATCAGAAGAAGCAGAAGAAGGAGATAGAGAAGGTGAAGTCTGGAGGGTGAATCAGAAGAAGTAGAAGAAGGAGAAGGAGAAGGTGAAGTCTGGAGGGTGAAGCAGAAGAAGTAGAAGAAGGAGAAGGAGAAGGTGAAGTCAGGAGGGTGAATCAGAAGAAGTAGAAGAAGGAGAAGGAGAAGGTGAAGTCAGGAGGGTGAATCAGAAGAAGCAGAAGAAGGAGAAGGAGAAGGTGAAGTCTGGAGGGTGAATCAGAAGAAGCAGAATAAGGAGAAGGAGAAGGTGAAGTCTGGAGGGTGAAGCAGAAGAAGCAGAATAAGGAGAAGGAGAAGGTGAAGTCCGGAGGGTGAATCAGAAGAAGCAGAAGAAGGAGAAGGAGAAGATGAAGTCTGGAGGGTGAATCAGAAGAAGTAGAAGAAGGAGAAGGAGAAGGTGAAGTCTGGAGGGTGAAGCAGAAGAAGTAGAAGAAGGAGAAGGAGAAGTTGAAGTCAGGAGGGTGAATCAGAAGAAGTAGAAGAAGGAGAAGGAGAAGGTGAAGTCAGGAGGGTGTATCAGAAGAAGCAGAAGAAGGAGAAGGAGAAGGTGAAGTCTGGAGGGTGAATCAGAAGAATCAGAATAAGGAGAAGGAGAAGGTGAAGTCTGGAGGGTGAATCAGAAGAAGCAGAAGAAAGAGAAGGAGAAGGTGAAGTCTGGAGGGTGAAGCAGAAGAAACAGAAGAAGGAGAAGGAGAAGGTGAAGACTGGAGGGTGAATCAGAAGAAGTGGAAGAAGGAGAAGGAGAAGGTGAAGTCTGGAGGGTGAATCAGAAGAAGTAGAAGAAGGAGAAGGAGAAGGTGAAGTCTGGAGGGTGAATCAGAAGAAGCAGAAGAAGGAGAAGGAGAAGGTGAAGTCTGGAGGGTGAATCAGAAGAAGCAGAAGAAGGAGAAGGAGAAGATGAAGTCTGGAGGGTGAATCAGAAGAAGTAGAAGAAGGAGAAGGAGAAGGTGAAGTCTGGAGGGTGAATCAGAAGTAGTAGAAGAAGGAGAAGGAGAAGGTGAAGTCTGGACGGTGTATCAGAAGAAACAGAAGAAGGAGAAGGAGAAGGTGAAGTCTGGAGGGTGAATCAGAAGAAGTAGAAGAAGGAGAAGGAGAAGGTGTAGTCTGGAGGGTGAATCAGAAGAAGTAGACGAAGGAGAAGGAGAAGGTGAAGTCTGGAGGGTGAATCAGAAGAAGCAGAAGAAGGAGATGGAGAAGGTGAAGTCTGGAGGGTGAATCAGAAGAAGTAGAAGAAGGAGAAGGAGAAGGTGAAGTCTGGAGGGTGAATCAGAAGAAGCAGAAGAAGGAGAAGGAGAAGGTGAAGTCTGGAGGGTGAATCAGAAGAAGCAGAAGAAGGAGAAGGAGAAGGTGAAGTCTGGAGGGTGAATCAGAAGAAGTAGAAGAAGGAGAAGGAGAAGGTGAAGTCTGGAGGGAGAATCAGAAGAAGTAGATGAAGGAGAAGGAGAAGGTGAAGTCTGGAGGTTGAATCAGAAGAAGTAGAAGAAGGAGAAGGAGAAGGTGAAGTCTGGAGGGTGAAGCAGAAGAAGTAGAAGAAGGAGAAGGAGAAGGTGAAGTCAGGAGGGTGAATCAGAAGAAGTAGAAGAAGGAGAAGGAGAAGGTGAAGTCAGGAGGGTGTATCAGAAGAAGCAGAAGAAGGAGAAGGAGAAGGTGAAGTCTGGAGGGTGAATCAGAAGAATCAGAAGAAGGAGAAGGAGAAGATGAAGTCTGGAGGGTGAATCAGAAGAAGCAGAAGAAAGAGAAGGAGATGGTGAAGTCTGGAGGGTGAATCAGAAGAAGTAGAAGAAGGAGAAGGAGAATGTGAAGTCTGGAGGGTGAATCAGAAGAAGCAGAGGAAGGAGAAGGAGAAGGTGAAGTCTGGTGGGTGAATCAGAAGAAGCAGAAGAAGTAGAAGGAGAAGGTGAAGTCTGGAGGGTGAATCAGAAGAAGCAGAAGAAGGAGAAGGAGAAGGTGAAGTCTGGAGGGTGAATGAGAAGAAGCAGAATAAGGAGAAGGAGAAGGTGAAGTCTGGAGGGTGAATCAGAAGAAGCAGAAGAAGGAGAAGGAGAAGGTGAAGTCTGGAGGGTGAATCAGAAGAAGTAGAAGAAGGAGAAGGAGAAGGTGAAGTCTGGAGGGTGAAGCAGAAGAAGGAGAAGGAGAAGGTGAAGTCAGGAGGGTGAATCAGAAGAAGTAGAAGAAGGAGAAGGAGAAGGTGAAGTCTGGAGGGTGAATCAGAAGAAGTAGAAGAAGGAGAAGGAGAAGGTGAAGTCTGGAGGGTGAAGCAGAAGAAGGAGAAGGAGAAGGTGAAGTCAGGAGGGTGAATCAGAAGAAGTAGAAGAAGGTGAAGGAGAAGGTGAAATCAGGAGGGTGAATCAGAAGAAGCAGAAAAAGGAGAAGGAGAAGTTGAAGTCTGGAGGGTGAATCAGAAGAAACAGAAGAAGGAGAAGGAGAAGGTGAAGTCTGGAGGGAGAATCAGAAGAAGTAGAAGAAGGAGAAGGAGAAGGTGTAGTCTGGAGGGTGAATCAGAAGAAGCAGAAGAAGGAGAAGGAGAAGGTGAAGTCTGGAGGGTGAATCAGAAGAAGCAGAAGAAGGAGAAGGAGAAGGTGAAGTCTGGAGGGTGAATCAGAAGAAGCAGAAGAAGGAGAAGGAGAAGGTGAAGTCAGGAGGGTGAATCAGAAGAAGCAGAAGAAGTAGAAGGAGAAGGTGAAGTTAGGAGGGTGAATCAGAAGAAGCAGAAGAAGGAGAAGGAGCAGGTGATGTCAGGGGGATGAAGCAGAATAAGTAGAAGAAGGAGAAGGAGAAGGTGAAGTCAGGACGGTGAAGCAGAAGAAGCAGAAGAAGGAGAAGGAGAAGGTGAAGTCTGGAGGGTGAATCAGAAGAAGTAGAAGAAGGAAAAGGAGAAGGTCAAGTCTGGAGGGTGAATCAGAAGAAGTAGAAGAAGGAGAAGGAGAAGGTGAAGTCTGGAGGGTGAAGCAGAAGAAGTAGAAGAAGGAGAAGGAGAAGGTGAAGTCAGGATGGTGAATCAGAAGAAGTAGAAGAAGGAGAAGGAGAAGGTGAAGTCAGGAGGGTGAATCAGAAGAAGCAGAAGAAGGAGAAGGAGAAGGTGAAGTCTGCAGGGTGAATCAGAAGAAGCAGAAGAAGGAGAAGGAGAAGGTGAAGTCTGGAGGGTGAATCAGAAGAAGCAGAATAAGGAGAAGGAGAAGGTGAAGTCTGGAGGGTGAATCAGAAGAAGCAGAAGAAGGAGAAGGAGAAGGTGAAGTCTGGAGGGTGAATCAGAAGAAGTAGAAGAAAGAGAAGGAGAAGTTGAAGTCTGGAGGGTGAAGCAGAAGAATTAGAAGATGGAGAAGGAGAAGGTGAAGTCAGGAGGGTGAATCAGAAGAAGTAGAAGAAGGAGAAGGAGAAGGTGAAGTCAGGAGGGTGAATCAGAAGAAGCAGAAGATGGAGAAGGAGAAGGTGAAGTCTGGAGGGTGAATCAGAAGAATCAGAAGAAGGAGAAGGAGAAGGTGAAGTCTGGAGGGTGAATCAGAAGAAGCAGAGGAAGGAGAAGGAGAAGGTGAAGTCTGGAGGGTGAATCAGAAGAAGCAGAATAAGGAGAAGGAGAAGGTGAAGTCTGGAGGGTGAATCAGAAGAAGCAGAATAAGGAGAAGGAGAAGGTGAAGTCTGGAGGGTGAATCAGAAGAAGTAGAAGAAGGAGAAGGAGAAGGTGAAGTCTGGAGGGTGAATCAGAAGAAGTAGAAGAAGGAGAAGGAGAAGGTGAAGTCTGGAGGGTGAATCAGAAGAAGCAGAAGAAGGAGAAGGAGAAGGTGAAGTCTGGAGGGTGAATCAGAAGAAGCAGAAGAAGGAGAAGGAGAAGATGAAGTCTGGAGGGTGAATCAGAAGAAGTAGAAGAAGGAGAAGGAGAAGGTGAAGTCTGGAGGGTGAATCAGAAGTAGTAGAAGAAGGAGAAGGAGAAGGTGAAGTCTGGAGGGTGAATCAGAAGAAACAGAAGAAGGAGAAGGAGAAGGTGAAGTCTGGAGGGTGAATCAGAAGAAGTAGAAGAAGGAGAAGGAGAAGGTGTAGTCTGGAGGGTGAATCAGAAGAAGTAGACGAAGGAGAAGGAGAAGGTGAAGTCTGGAGGGTGAATCAGATGAAGCAGAAGAAGGAGATGGAGAAGGTGAAGTCTGGAGGGTGAATCAGAAGAAGTAGAAGAAGGAGAAGGAGAAGGTAAAGTCTGGAGGGTGAATCAGAAGAAGCAGAAGAAGGAGAAGGAGAAGGTGAAGTCTGGAGGGTGAATCAGAAGAAGCAGAAGAAAGAGAAGGAGAAGGTGAAGTCTGGAGGGTGAATCAGAAGAAGTAGAAGAAGGAGAAGGAGAAGGTGAAGTCTGGAGGGTGAATCAGAAGAAGCAGAAGAAGGAGAAGGAGAAGGTGAAGTCTGGAGGGTGAATCAGAAGAAGTAGACGAAGGAGAAGGAGAAGGTGAAGTCTGGAGGGTGAATCAGAAGAAGCAGAAGAAGGAGATGGAGAAGGTGAAGTCTGGAGGGTGAATCAGAAGAAGTAGAAGAAGGAGAAGGAGAAGGTGAAGTCTGGAGGGTGAATCAGAAGAAGCAGAAGAAGGAGAAGGAACAGGTGAAGTCTGGAGAGTGAATCAGAAGAAGCAGAAGAAGGAGAAGGAGAAGGTGAAGTCTGGAGGGTGATTCAGAAGAAGCAGAATAAGGAGAAGGAGAAGGTGAAGTCTGGAGGGTGAATCAGAAGAAGCAGAAGAAGGAGAAGGAGAAGGTGAAGTCTGGAGGGTGAATCAGAAGAAGTAGAAGAAGGAGATGGAGAAGGTGAAGTCTGGAGGGTGAATCAGAAGAAGTAGAAGAAGGAGAAGGAGAAGGTGAAGTCTGGAGGGTGAATCAGAAGAAGTAGAAGAAGGAGAAGGAGAAGGTGAAGTCTGGAGGGTGAAGCAGAAGAAGTAGAAGAAGGAGAAGGAGAAGGTGAAGTCAGGAGGGTGAATCAGAAGATGTAGAAGAAGGAGAAGGAGAAGGTGAAGTCAGGAGGGTGAATCAGAAGAAGCAGAAGAAGGAGAAGGAGAAGGTGAAGTCTGGAGGGTGAATCAGAAGAAGGAGAAGAAGGAGAAGGAGAAGGTGAAGTCTGGAGGGTGAATCAGAAGAAGCAGAAGAAGGAGAAGGAGAAGGTGAAGTCTGGAGGGTGAATCAGAAGAAGCAGAAGAAGGAGAAGGAGAAGGTGAAGTCTGGAGGGAGAATCAGAAGAAGCAGAATAAGGAGAAGGAGAAGGTGAAGTCTGGAGGGTGAATCAGAAGAAGCAGAAGAAGGAGAAGGAGAAGGTGAAGTCTGGAGGGTGAATCAGAAGAAGTAGAAGAAGGAGAAGGAGAAGGTGAAGTCTGGAGGGTGAATCAGAAGAAGTAGAAAAAGGAGAAGGAGAAGGTGAAGTCAGCAGGGTGAATCAGAAGAAGTAGAAGAAGGAGAAGGAGAAGGTGAAGTCAGGAGGGTGAATCAGAAGAAGCAGAAGAAGGAGATAGAGAAGGTGAAGTCTGGAGGGTGAATCAGAAGAATCAGAAGAAGGAGAAGGAGAAGGTGAAGTCTGGAGGGTGAAGCAGAAGAAGCAGAAGAAAGAGAAGGAGAAGGTGAAGTCTGGAGGGTGAAGCAGAAGAAACAGAAGAAGGAGAAGGAGAAGGTGAAGACTGGAGGGTGAATCAGAAGAAGTAGAAGAAGGAGAAGGAGAAGGTGAAGCCTGGAGGGTGAATCAGAAGAAGTAGAAGAAGGAGAAGGAGAAGGTGAAGTCTGGAGGGTGAATCAGAAGAAGCAGAAGAAGGAGAAGGAGAAGGTGAAGTCTGGAGGGTGAATCAGAAGAAGCAGAAGAAGGAGAAGGAGAAGATGAAGTCTGGAGGGTGAATCAGAAGAAGTAGAAGAAGGAGAAGGAGAAGGTGAGGTCTGGAGGGTGAATCAGAAGAAGCAGAAGAAGGAGAAGGAGAAGGTGAAGTCTGGAGGGTGAATCAGAAGAAGCAGAAGAAGGAGAAGGAGAAGGTGAAGTCTGGAGGGTGAATCAGAAGAAGCAGAAGAAGGAGAAGGAGGAGGTGAAGTCAGGAGGGTGAATCAGAAGAAGCAGAAAAAGGAGAAGGAGCAGGTGAAGTCAGGGGGGTTTAGCAGAAGAAGTAGAAGAAGGAGAAGGAGAAGGTGAAGTCAGGACGTTGAAGCAGAAGAAGCAGAAGAAGGAGAAGGAGAAGGTGAAGCCTGGAGGGCGCAGCAGAAGAAGCAGAAGAAGGAGAAGGAGAAGGTGAAGTCTGGAGGGTGAATCAGAAGAAGCAGAAGAAGGAGAAGGAGAAGGTGAAGTCTGGAGGGTGAATCAGAAGAAGTAGAAGAAGGAGAAGGAGAAGGTGAAGTCTGGAGGGTGAAGCAGAAGAAGTAGAAGAAGGAGAAGGAGAAGGTGAAGTCTGGAGGGTGAATCAGAAGAAGTAGAAGAAGGAGAAGGAGAAGGTGAAGTCTGGAGGGTGAAGCAGAAGAAGTAGATGAAGGAGAAGGAGAAGATGAAGTCTGGAGGGTGAATCAGAAGAAACAGAAGAAGGAGAAGGAGAAGGTGAAGTCTGGAGGGTGAATCAGAAGAAGTAGAAGAAGGAGAAGGAGAAGGTGTAGTCTGGAGGGTGAATCAGAAGAAGTAGACGAAGGAGAAGGAGAAGGTGACGTCTGGAGGGTGAATCAGAAGAAGCAGAAGAAGGAGAAGGAGAAGGTGAAGTCTGGAGGGTGAATCAGAAGAAGCAGAAGAAGGAGATGGAGAAGGTGAAGTCTGGAGGGTGAATCAGAAGAAGTAGAAGAAGGAGAAGGAGAAGGTGAAGTCTGGAGGGTGAATCAGAAGAAGCAGAAGAAGGAGAAGGAACAGGTGAAGTCTGGAGAGTGAATCAGAAGAAGCAGAAGAAGGAGAAGGAGAAGGTGAAGTCTGGAGGGTGATTCAGAAGAAGCAGAATAAGGAGAAGGAGAAGGTGAAGTCTGGAGGGTGAATCAGAAGAAGCAGAAGAAGGAGAAGGAGAAGGTGAAGTCTGGAGGGTGAATCAGAAGAAGTAGAAGAAGGAGATGGAGAAGGTGAAGTCTGGAGGGTGAATCAGAAGAAGTAGAAGAAGGAGAAGGAGAAGGTGAAGTCTGGAGGGTGAATCAGAAGAAGTAGAAGAAGGAGAAGGAGAAGGTGAAGTCTGGAGGGTGAAGCAGAAGAAGCAGAAGAAGGAGAAGGAGAAGGTGAAGTCTGGAGGGTGAATCAGAAGAAGTAGATGAAGAAGAAGGAGAAGGTGATGTCTGGAGGGTGAATCAGAAGAAGCAGAAGAAGGAGATGGAGAAGGTGAAGTCTGGAGGGTGAATCAGAAGAAGCAGAATAAGGAGAAGGAGAAGGTTAAGTCTGGAGGGTGGATCAGAAGAAGCAGAAGAAGGGGAAGGAGAAGGTGAAGTCTGGAGGGTGAATCAGAAGAAGTAGAAGAAGGAGAAGGAGAAGGTGAAGTCTGGAGGGTGAAGCAGAAGAAGTAGAAGAAGGAGAAGGAGAAGGTGAAGTCAGGAGGGTGAATCAGAAGAAGTAGAAGAAGGACAAGGAGAAGTTGAAGTCAGGAGGGTGAATCAGAAGAAGCAGAAGAAGGAGATAGAGAAGGTGAAGTCTGGAGGGTGAATCAGAAGAATCAGAAGAAGGAGAAGGAGAAGGTGAAGTCTGCAGGGTGAAGCAGAAGAAGCAGAAGAAAGAGAAGAAGAACGTGAAGTCTGGAGGGTGAAGCAGAAGAAACAGAAGAAGGAGAAGGAGAAGGTGAAGACTGGAGGGTGAATCAGAAGAAGTAGAAGAAGGAGAAGGAGAAGGTGAAGTCTGGAGGGTGAATCAGAAGAAGTAGAAGAAGGAGAAGGAGAAGGTGAAGTCTGGAGGGTGAATCAGAAGAAGCAGAAGAAGGAGAAGGAGAAGGTGAAGTCTGGAGGGTGAATCAGAAGAAGTAGAAGAAGGAGAAGGAGAAGGTGAAGTCTGGAGGGTGAATCAGAAGAAGCAGAAGAAGGAGAAGGAGAAGGTGAAGTCAGGAGGGTGAGTCAGAAGAAGCAGAAGAAGGAGAAGGAGAAGGTGCAATTAGGATGGTGAATCAGAAGAAGCAGAAGAAGGAGAAGGAGCAGGTGAAGTCAGGGGGGTGTAGCAGAAGAAGTGGAAGAAGGAGAAGGAGAAGGTGAAGTCAGGACGGTGAAGCAGAAGAAGCAGAAGAAGGAGAAGGAGAAGGTGAAGCCTGGAGGGCGCAGCAGAAGAAGCAGAAGAAGGAGAAGGAGAAGGTGAAGTCTGGAGTGTGAAGCAGAAGAAGCAGAAGAAGGAGAAGGAGAAGGTGAAGTCTGGAGGGCGCAGCAGAAGAAGCAGAAGAAGGAGAATGAGAAGGTGAAGTCTGGAGGGTGAATCAGAAGAAGCAGAAAAAGGAGAAGGAGAAGGTGAAGTCTGGAGGGTGAATCAGAAGAAGTAGAAGAAGGAGAAGGAGAAGGTGAAGTCTGGAGGGTGAAGCAGAAGAAGTAGAAGAAGGAGAAGGAGAAGGTGAAGTCAGGAGGGTGAATCAGAAGAAGTAGAAGAAGGAGAAGGAGAAGGTGAAGTCAGGAGGGTGAATCAGAAGAAGCAGAATAAGGAGAAGGAGAAGGTGAAGTCTGGAGGGTGAATCAGAAGAAGCAGAAGAAGGAGAAGGAGAAGGTGAAGTCTGGAGGGTGAATCAGAAGAAGTAGAAGAAGGAGAAGGAGAAGGTGAAGTCTGGAGGGTGAATCAGAAGAAGTAGAAAAAGGAGAAGGAGAAGGTGAAGTCAGGAGGGTGAATCAGAAGAAGTAGAAGAAGGAGAAGGAGAAGGTGAAGTCAGGAGGGTGAATCAGAAGAAGCAGAAGAAGGAGATAGAGAAGGTGAAGTCTGGAGGGTGAATCAGAAGAATCAGAAGAAGGAGAAGGAGAAGGTGAAGTCTGGAGGGTGAAGCAGAAGAAGCAGAAGAAAGAGAAGGAGAAGGTGAAGTCTGGAGGGTGAAGCAGAAGAAACAGAAGAAGGAGAAGGAGAAGGTGAAGACTGGAGGGTGAATCAGAAGAAGTAGAAGAAGGAGAAGGAGAAGGTGAAGTCTGGAGGGTGAATCAGAAGAAGTAGAAGAAGGAGAAGGAGAAGGTGAAGTCTGGAGGGTGAATCAGAAGAAGCAGAAGAAGGAGAAGGAGAAGGTGAAGTCTGGAGGGTGAATCAGAAGAAGCAGAAGAAGGAGAAGGAGAAGATGAAGTCTGGAGGGTGAATCAGAAGAAGTAGAAGAAGGAGAAGGAGAAGGTGAGGTCTGGAGGGTGAATCAGAAGAAGCAGAAGAAGGAGAAGGAGAAGGTGAAGTCTGGAGGGTGAATCAGAAGAAGCAGAAGAAGGAGAAGGAGAAGGTGAAGTCTGGAGGGTGAATCAGAAGAAGCAGAAGAAGGAGAAGGAGAAGGTGAAGTCAGGACGGTGAATCAGAAGAAGCAGAAAAAGGTGAAGGAGCAGGTGAAGTCAGGGGGGTTTAGCAGAAGAAGTAGAAGAAGGAGAAGGAGAAGGTGAATTCAGGACGGTGAAGCAGAAGAAGCAGAAGAAGGAGAAGGAGAAGGTGAAGCCTGGAGGGCGCAGCAGAAGAAGCAGAAGAAGGAGAAGGAGAAGGTGAAGTCTGGAGTGTGAAGCAGAAGAAGCAGAAGAAGGAGAAGGAGAAGGTGAAGTCTGGAGGGCGCAGCAGAAGAAGCAGAAGAAGGAGAATGAGAAGGTGAAGTCTGGAGGGTGAATCAGAAGAAGCAGAAGAAGGAGAAGGAGAAGGTGAAGTCTGGAGGGTGAATCAGAAGAAGTAGAAGAAGGAGAAGGAGAAGGTGATGTCTGGAGGGTGAAGCAGAAGAAGTAGAAGAAGGAGAAGGAGAAGGTGAAGTCAGGAGGGTGAATCAGAAGAAGTAGAAGAAGGAGAAGGAGAAGGTGAAGTCAGGAGGGTGAATCAGAAGAAGCAGAAGAAGGAGAAGGAGAAGGTGAAGTCTGGAGGGTGAATCAGAAGAATCAGAAGAAGGAGAAGGAGAATGTGAAGTCTGGAGGGTGAATCAGAAGAAGCAGAAGAAAGAGAAGGAGAAGGTGAAGTCTGGAGGGTGAAGCTTAAGAAGCAGAAGAAGGAGAATGAGAAGGTGAAGTCTGGAGGGTGAATCAGAAGAAGCAGAAGAAGGAGAAGGAGAAGGTGAAGTCTGGAGGGTGAATCAGAAGAAGTAGAAGAAGGAGAAGGAGAAGGTGAAGTCTGGAGGGTGAAGCAGAAGAAGTAGAAGAAGGAGAAGGAGAAGGTGAAGTCAGGAGGGTGAATCAGAAGAAGTAGAAGAAGGAGAAGGAGAAGGTGAAGTCAGGAGGGTGAATCAGAAGAAGCAGAATAAGGAGAAGGAGAAGGTGAAGTTTGGATGGTGAATCAGAAGAAGCAGAAGAAGGAGAAGGAGAAGGTGAAGTCTGGAGGGTGAATCAGAAGAAGTAGAAGAAGGAGAAGGAGAAGGTGAAGTCTGGAGGGTGAATCAGAAGAAGTAGAAAAAGGAGAAGGAGAAGGTGAAGTCAGGAGGGTGAATCAGAAGAAGTAGAAGAAGGAGAAAGAGAAGGTGAAGTCAGGAGGGTGAATCAGAAGAAGCAGAAGAAGGAGATAGAGAAGGTGAAGTCTGGAGGGTGAATCAGAAGAATCAGAAGAAGGAGAAGGAGAAGGTGAAGTCTGGAGGGTGAAGCAGAAGAAGCAGAAGAAAGAGAAGGAGAAGGTGAAGTCTGGAGGGTGAAGCAGAAGAAACAGAAGAAGGAGAAGGAGAAGGTGAAGACTGGAGGGTGAATCAGAAGAAGTAGAAGAAGGAGAAGGAGAAGGTGAAGTCTGGAGGGTGAATCAGAAGAAGTAGAAGAAGGAGAAGGAGAAGGTGAAGTCTGGAGGGTGAATCAGAAGAAGCAGAAGAAGGAGAAGGAGAAGGTGAAGTCTGGAGGGTGAATCAGAAGAAGCAGAAGAAGGAGAAGGAGAAGATGAAGTCTGGAGGGTGAATCAGAAGAAGTAGAAGAAGGAGAAGGAGAAGGTGAGGTCTGGAGGGTGAATCAGAAGAAGCAGAAGAAGGAGAAGGAGAAGGTGAAGTCTGGAGGGTGAATCAGAAGAAGCAGAAGAAGGAGAAGGAGAAGGTGAAGTCTGGAGGGTGAATCAGAAGAAGCAGAAAAAGGAGAAGGAGAAGGTGAAGTCAGGACGGTGAATCAGAAGAAGCAGAAAAAGGTGAAGGAGCAGGTGAAGTCAGGGGGGTTTAGCAGAAGAAGTAGAAGAAGGAGAAGGAGAAGGTGAAGTCAGGACGGTGAAGCAGAAGAAGCAGAAGAAGGAGAAGGAGAAGGTGAAGCCTGGAGGGCGCAGCAGAAGAAGCAGAAGAAGGAGAAGGAGAAGGTGAAGTCTGGAGTGGGAAGCAGAAGAAGCAGAAGAAGGAGAAGGAGAAGGTGAAGTCTGGAGGGCGCAGCAGAAGAAGCAGAAGAAGGAGAATGAGAAGGTGAAGTCTGGAGGGTGAATCAGAAGAAGCAGAAGAAGGAGAAGGAGAAGGTGAAGTCTGGAGGGTGAATCAGAAGAAGTAGAAGAAGGAGAAGGAGAAGGTGAAGTCTGGAGGGTGAAGCAGAAGAAGTAGAAGAAGGAGAAGGAGAAGGTGAAGTCAGGAGGGTGAATCAGAAGAAGTAGAAGAAGGAGAAGGAGAAGGTGAAGTCAGGAGGGTGAATCAGAAGAAGCAGAAGAAGGAGAAGGAGAAGGTGAAGTCTGGAGGGTGAATCAGAAGAATCAGAAGAAGGAGAAGGAGAATGTGAAGTCTGGAGGGTGAATCAGAAGAAGCAGAAGAAAGAGAAGGAGAAGGTGAAGTCTGGAGGGTGAAGCAGAAGAAACAGAAGAAGGAGAAGGAGAAGGTGAAGACTGGAGGGTGAATCAGAAGAAGTAGAAGAAGGAGAAGGAGAAGGTGAAGTCTGGAGGGTGAATCAGAAGAAGTAGAAGAAGGAGAAGGAGAAGTTGAAGTCTGGAGGGTGAATCAGAAGAAGCAGAAGAAGGAGAAGGAGAAGGTGAAGTCTGGAGGGTGAATCAGAAGAAGCAGAAGAAGGAGAAGGAGAAGATGAAGTCTGGAGGGTGAATCAGAAGAAGTAGAAGAAGGACAAGGAGAAGGTGAAGACTGGAGGGTGAATCAGAAGAAGTAGATGAAGGAGAAGGAGAAGATGAAGTCTGGAGGGTGAATCAGAAGAAACAGAAGAAGGAGAAGGAGAGGGTGAAGTCTGGAGGGTGAATCAGAAGAAGTAGAAGAAGGAGAAGGAGAAGGTGTAGTCTGGAGGGTGAATCAGAAGAAGTAGACGAAGGAGAAGGAGAAGGTGAAGTCTGGAGGGTGAATCAGAAGAAGCAGAAGAAGGAGAAGGAGAAGGTGAAGTCTGGAGGGTGAATCAGAAGAAGTAGAAGAAGGAGAAGGAGAACGTGAAGTCTGGAGGGTGAATCAGAAGAAGCAGAAGAAGGAGAAGGAGAAGGTGAAGTCTGGAGGGTGAATCAGAAGAAGTAGAAGAAGGAGAAGGAGAAGTTGAAGTCAGGAGGGTGAATCAGAAGAAGCAGAAGATGGAGAAGGAGAAGGTGAAGTCTGGAGGGTGAATCAGAAGAATCAGAAGAAGGAGAAGGAGAAGGTGAAGTCTGGAGGGTGAATCAGAAGAAGCAGAGGAAGGAGAAGGAGAAGGTGAAGTCTGGAGGGTGTATCAAAAGAAGCAGAATAAGGAGAAGGAGAAGGTGAAGTCTGGAGGGTGAATTAGAAGAAGCAGAATAAGGAGAAGGAGAAGGTGAAGTCTGGAGGGTGAATCAGAAGAAGCAGAAGAAGGAGAAGGAGAAGATGAAGTCTGGAGGGTGAATCAGAAGAAGTAGAAGAAGGAGAAGGAGAAGGTGAGGTCTGGAGGGTGAATCAGAAGAAGCAGAAGAAGGAGAAGGAGAAGGTGAAGTCTGGAGGGTGAATCAGAAGAAGCAGAAGAAGGAGAAGGAGAAGGTGAAGTCTGGAGGGTGAATCAGAAGAAGCAGAAGAAGGAGAAGGAGAAGATGAAGTCTGGAGGGTGAATCAGAAGAAGTACAGGAAGGAGAAGGAGAAGGTGAGGTCTGGAGGGTGAATCAGAAGAAGCAGAAGAAGGAGAAGGAGAAGGTGAAGTCTGGAGGGTGAATCAGAAGAAGCAGAAGAAGGAGAAGGAGAAGGTGAAGTCTGGAGGGTGAATCAGAAGAAGCAGAAGAAGGAGAAGGAGAAGGTGAAGTCAGGAGGGTGAGTCAGAAGAAGCAGAAGAAGGAGAAGGAGAAGGTGAAATTAGGATGGTGAATCAGAAGAAGCAGAAGAAGGAGAAGGAGCAGGTGAAGTCAGGGGGGTGTAGCAGAAGAAGTGGAAGAAGGAGAAGGAGAAGGTGAAGTCAGGACGGTGAAGCAGAAGAAGCAGAAGAAGGAGAAGGAGAAGGTGAAGTCTGGAGGGCGCAGCAGAAGAAGCAGAAAAAGGAGAATGAGAAGGTGAAGTCTGGAGGGTGAATCAGAAGAAGCAGAAGAAGGAGAAGGAGAAGGTGAAGTCTGGAGGGTGAATCAGAAGAAGTAGAAGAAGGAGAAGGAGAAGGTGAAGTCTGGAGGGTGAAGCAGAAGAAGTAGAAGAAGGAGAAGGAGAAGGTGAAGTCAGGAGGGTGAATCAGAAGAAGTAGAAGAAGGAGAAGGAGAAGGTGAAGTCAGGAGGGTGAATCAGAAGAAGCAGAATAAGGAGAAGGAGAAGGTGAAGTCTGGAGGGTGAATCAGAAGAAGCAGAAGAAGGAGAAGGAGAAGGTGAAGTCTGGAGGGTGAATCAGAAGAAGTAGAAGAAGGAGAAGGAGAAGGTGAAGTCTGGAGGGTGAATCAGAAGAAGTAGAAAAAGGAGAAGGAGAAGGTGAAGTCAGGAGGGTGAATCAGAAGAAGTAGAAGAAGGAGAAGGAGAAGGTGAAGTCAGGAGGGTGAATCAGAAGAAGCAGAAGAAGGAGATAGAGAAGGTGAAGTCTGGAGGGTGAATCAGAAGAATCAGAAGAAGGAGAAGGAGAAGGTGAAGTCTGGAGGGTGAAGCAGAAGAAGCAGAAGAAAGAGAAGGAGAAGGTGAAGTCTGGAGGGTGAAGCAGAAGAAACAGAAGAAGGAGAAGGAGAAGGTGAAGACTGGAGGGTGAATCAGAAGAAGTAGAAGAAGGAGAAGGAGAAGGTGAAGTCTGGAGGGTGAATCAGAAGAAGTAGAAGAAGGAGAAGGAGAAGGTGAAGTCTGGAGGGTGAATCAGAAGAAGCAGAAGAAGGAGAAGGAGAAGGTGAAGTCTGGAGGGTGAATCAGAAGAAGCAGAAGAAGGAGAAGGAGAAGATGAAGTCTGGAGGGTGAATCAGAAGAAGTAGAAGAAGGAGAAGGAGAAGGTGAGGTCTGGAGGGTGAATCAGAAGAAGCAGAAGAAGGAGAAGGAGAAGGTGAAGTCTGGAGGGTGAATCAGAAGAAGCAGAAGAAGGAGAAGGAGAAGGTGAAGTCTGGAGGGTGAATCAGAAGAAGCAGAAGAAGGAGAAGGAGAAGGTGAAGTCAGGACGGTGAATCAGAAGAAGCAGAAAAAGGTGAAGGAGCAGGTGAAGTCAGGGGGGTTTAGCAGAAGAAGTAGAAGAAGGAGAAGGAGAAGGTGAAGTCAGGACGGTGAAGCAGAAGAAGCAGAAGAAGGAGAAGGAGAAGGTGAAGCCTGGAGGGCGCAGCAGAAGAAGCAGAAGAAGGAGAAGGAGAAGGTGAAGTCTGGAGTGTGAAACAGAAGAAGCAGAAGAAGGAGAAGGAGAAGGTGAAGTCTGGAGGGCGCAGCAGAAGAAGCAGAAGAAGGAGAATGAGAAGGTGAAGTCTGGAGGGTGAATCAGAAGAAGCAGAAGAAGGAGAAGGAGAAGGTGAAGTCTGGAGGGTGAATCAGAAGAAGTAGAAGAAGGAGAAGGAGATGGTGAAGTCTGGAGGGTGAAGCAGAAGAAGTAGAAGAAGGAGAAGGAGAAGGTGAAGTCAGGAGGGTGAATCAGAAGAAGTAGAAGAAGGAGAAGGAGAAGGTGAAGTCAGGAGGGTGAATCAGAAGAAGCAGAAGAAGGAGAAGGAGAAGGTGAAGTCTGGAGGGTGAATCAGAAGAATCAGAAGAAGGAGAAGGAGAATGTGAAGTCTGGAGGGTGAATCAGAAGAAGCAGAAGAAAGAGAAGGAGAAGGTGAAGTCTGGAGGGTGAAGCAGAAGAAACAGAAGAAGGAGAAGGAGAAGGTGAAGACTGGAGGGTGAATCAGAAGAAGTAGAAGAAGGAGAAGGAGAAGGTGAAGTCTGGAGGGTGAATCAGAAGAAGTAGAAGAAGGAGAAGGAGAAGTTGAAGTCTGGAGGGTGAATCAGAAGAAGCAGAAGAAGGAGAAGGAGAAGGTGAAGTCTGGAGGGTGAATCAGAAGAAGCAGAAGAAGGAGAAGGAGAAGATGAAGTCTGGAGGGTGAATCAGAAGAAGTAGAAGAAGGACAAGGAGAAGGTGAAGACTGGAGGGTGAATCAGAAGAAGTAGATGAAGGAGAAGGAGAAGATGAAGTCTGGAGGGTGAATCAGAAGAAACAGAAGAAGGAGAAGGAGAAGGTGAAGTCTGGAGGGTGAATCAGAAGAAGTAGAAGAAGGAGAAGGAGAAGGTGTAGTCTGGAGGGTGAATCAGAAGAAGTAGACGAAGGAGAAGGAGAAGGTGAAGTCTGGAGGGTGAATCAGAAGAAGCAGAAGAAGGAGAAGGAGAAGGTGAAGTCTGGAGGGTGAATCAGAAGAAGTAGAAGAAGGAGAAGGAGAAGGTGAAGTCTGGAGGGTGAATCAGAAGAAGCAGAAGAAGGAGAAGGAGAACGTGAAGTCTGGAGGGTGAATCAGAAGAAGCAGAAGAAGGAGAAGGAGAAGGTGAAGTCTGGAGGGTGAATCAGAAGAAGTAGAAGAAGGAGAAGGAGAAGTTGAAGTCAGGAGGGTGAATCAGAAGAAGCAGAAGATGGAGAAGAAGAAGGTGAAGTCTGGAGGGTGAATCAGAAGAATCAGAAGAAGGAGAAGGAGAAGGTGAAGTCTGGTGGGTGAATCAGAAGAAGCAGAGGAAGGAGAAGGAGAAGGTGAAGTCTGGAGGGTGAATCAAAAGAAGCAGAATAAGGAGAAGGAGAAGGTGAAGTCTGGAGGGTGAATTAGAAGAAGCAGAATAAGGAGAAGGAGAAGGTGAAGTCTGGAGGGTGAATCAGAAGAAGCAGAAGAAGGAGAAGGAGAAGGTGAAGTCTGGAGGGTGAATCAGAAGAAGTAGAAGAAGGAGAAGGAGAAGGTGAAGTCTGGAGGGTGAAGCAGAAGAAGTAGAAGAAGGAGAAGGAGAAGGTGAAGTCAGGAGGGTGAATCAGAAGAAGTAGAAGAAGGAGAAGGAGAAGGTGAAGTCAGGAGGGTGAATCAGAAGAAGCAGAAGAAGGAGAAGGAGAAGGTGAAGTCTGGAGGGTGAATCAGAAGAATCAGAAGAAGGAGAAGGAGAAGGTGAAGTCTGGAGGGTGAATCAGAAGAAGCAGAAGAAAGAGAAGGAGAAGGTGAAGTCTGGAGGGTGAAGCAGAAGAAACAGAAGAAGGAGAAGGAGAAGGTGAAGACTGGAGGGTGAATCAGAAGAAGTAGAAGAAGGAGAAGGAGAAGGTGAAGTCTGGAGGGTGAATCAGAAGAAGTAGAAGAAGGAGAAGGAGAAGGTGAAGTCTGGAGGGTGAATCAGAAGAAGCAGAAGAAGGAGAAGGAGAAGGTGTAGTCTGGAGGGTGAATCAGAAGAAGCAGAAGAAGGAGAAGGAGAAGGTGAAGTCTGGAGGGTGAATCAGAAGAAGTAGAAGAAGGAGAAGGAGAAGGTGAAGTCTGGAGGGTGAAGCAGAAGAAGTAGAAGAAGGAGAAGGAGAAGGTGAAGTCAGGAGGGTGAATCAGAAGAAGTAGAAGAAGGAGAAGGAGAAGGTGAAGTCAGGAGGGTGAATCAGAAGAAGCAGAAGAAGGAGAAGGAGAAGGTGAAGTCTGGAGGGTGAATCAGAAGAATCAGAAGAAGGAGAAGGAGAATGTGAAGTCTGGAGGGTGAATCAGAAGAAGCAGAAGAAAGAGAAGGAGAAGGTGAAGTCTGGAGGGTGAAGCAGAAGAAACAGAAGAAGGAGAAGGAGAAGGTGAAGACTGGAGGGTGAATCAGAAGAAGTAGAAGAAGGAGAAGGAGAAGGTGAAGTCTGGAGGGTGAATCAGAAGAAGTAGAAGAAGGAGAAGGAGAAGTTGAAGTCTGGAGGGTGAATCAGAAGAAGCAGAAGAAGGAGAAGGAGAAGGTGAAGTCTGGAGGGTGAATCAGAAGAAGCAGAAGAAGGAGAAGGAGAAGATGAAGTCTGGAGGGTGAATCAGAAGAAGTAGAAGAAGGACAAGGAGAAGGTGAAGACTGGAGGGTGAATCAGAAGAAGTAGATGAAGGAGAAGGAGAAGATGAAGTCTGGAGGGTGAATCAGAAGAAACAGAAGAAGGAGAAGGAGAAGGTGAAGTCTGGAGGGTGAATCAGAAGAAGTAGAAGAAGGAGAAGGAGAAGGTGTAGTCTGGAGGGTGAATCAGAAGAAGTAGACGAAGGAGAAGGAGAAGGTGAAGTCTGGAGGGTGACTCAGAAGAAGCAGAAGAAGGAGAAGGAGAAGGTGAAGTCTGGAGGGTGAATCAGAAGAAGTAGAAGAAGGAGAAGGAGAAGGTGAAGTCTGGAGGGTGAATCAGAAGAAGCAGAAGAAGGAGAAGGAGAACGTGAAGTCTGGAGGGTGAATCAGAAGAAGCAGAAGATGGAGAAGGAGAAGGTGAAGTCTGGAGGGTGAATCAGAAGAAGTAGAAGAAGGAGAAGGAGAAGTTGAAGTCAGGAGGGTGAATCAGAAGAAGCAGAAGATGGAGAAGGAGAAGGTGAAGTCTGGAGGGTGAATCAGAAGAATCAGAAGAAGGAGAAGGAGAAGGTGAAGTCTGGAGGGTGAATCAGAAGAAGCAGAGGAAGGAGAAGGAGAAGGTGAAGTCTGGAGGGTGAATCAAAAGAAGCAGAATAAGGAGAAGGAGAAGGTGAAGTCTGGAGGGTGAATTAGAAGAAGCAGAATAAGGAGAAGGAGAAGGTGAAGTCTGGAGGGTGAATCAGAAGAAGCAGAAGAAGGAGAAGGAGAAGGTGAAGTCTGGAGGGTGAATCAGAAGAAGTAGAAGAAGGAGAAGGAGAAGGTGAAGTCTGGAGGGTGAAGCAGAAGAAGTAGAAGAAGGAGAAGGAGAAGGTGAAGTCAGGAGGGTGAATCAGAAGAAGTAGAAGAAGGAGAAGGAGAAGGTGAAGTCAGGAGGGTGAATCAGAAGAAGCAGAAGAAGGAGAAGGAGAAGGTGAAGTCTGGAGGGTGAATCAGAAGAATCAGAAGAAGGAGAAGGAGAAGGTGAAGTCTGGAGGGTGAATCAGAAGAAGCAGAAGAAAGAGAAGGAGAAGGTGAAGTCTGGAGGGTGAAGCAGAAGAAACAGAAGAAGGAGAAGGAGAAGGTGAAGACTGGAGGGTGAATCAGAAGAAGTAGAAGAAGGAGAAGGAGAAGGTGAAGTCTGGAGGGTGAATCAGAAGAAGTAGAAGAAGGAGAAGGAGAAGGTGAAGTCTGGAGGGTGAATCAGAAGAAGCAGAAGAAGGAGAAGGAGAAGGTGTAGTCTGGAGGGTGAATCAGAAGAAGCAGAAGAAGGAGAAGGAGAAGATGAAGTCTGGAGGGTGAATCGGAAGAAGTAGAAGAAGGAGAAGGAGAAGGTGAAGTCTGGAGGGTGAATCAGAAGAAGTAGAAGAAGGAGAAGGAGAAGTTGAAGTCTGGAGGGTGAATCAGAAGAAGCAGAAGAAGGAGAAGAAGAAGGTGAAGTCTGGAGGGTGAATCAGAAGAAGCAGAAGAAGGAGAAGGAGAAGATGAAGTCTGGAGGGTGAATCAGAAGAAGTAGAAGAAGGAGAAGGAGAAGTTGAAGTCTGGAGGGTGAATCAGAAGAAGTAGAAGAAGGAGAAGGAGAAGATGAAGTCTGGAGGGTGAATCAGAAGAAACAGAAGAAGGAGAAGGAGAAGGTGAAGTCTGGAGGGTGAATCAGAAGAAGTAGAAGAAGGAGAAGGAGAAGGTGTAGTCTGGAGGGTGAATCAGAAGAAGTAGACGAAGGAGAAGGAGAAGGTGAAGTCTGGAGGGTGAATCAGAAGAAGCAGAAGAAGGAGAAGGAGAAGGTGAAGTCTGGAGGGTGAATCAGAAGAAGTAGAAGAAGGAGAAGGAGAAGGTGAAGTCTGGAGGGTGAATCAGAAGAAGCAGAAGAAGGAGAAGGAGAAGGTGAAGTCTGGAGGGTGAATCAGAAGAAGCATAAGAAGGAGAAGGAGAAGGTGAAGTCTGGAGGGTGAATCAGAAGAAGTAGATGAAGGAGAAGGAGAAGGTGAAGTCTGGAGGGTGAATCAGAAGAAGCAGAATAAGGAGATGGAGAAGGTGCAGTCTGGAGGGTGAATCAGAAGACGTAGAGGAAGGAGAAGGAGAAGGTGAAGTCTGCAGGGTGAATCAGAAGAAGCAGAAGAAGGAGAAGGAGAAGGTGAAGTCTGGAGGGTGTATCAGAAGAAGCAGAAGAAGGAGAAGGAGAAGGTGAAGTCTGGAGGGTGATTCAGAAGAAGCAGAATAAGGAGAAGGAGAAGGTGAAGTCTGGAGGGTGAATCAGAAGAAGCAGAAGAAGGAGAAGGAGAAGGTGAAGTCTGGAGGGTGAATCAGAAGAAGTAGAAGAAGGAGAAGGAGAAGGTGAAGTCTGGAGGGTGAATCAGAAGAAGTAGAAGAAGGAGAAGGAGAAGGTGAAGTCTGGAGGGTGAATCAGAAGAAGTAGAAGAAGGAGAAGGAGAAGGTGAAGTCTGGAGGGTGAAGCAGAAGAAGTAGAAGAAGGAGAAGGAGAAGGTGAAGTCAGGAGGGTGAATCAGAAGATGTCGAAGAAGGAGAAGGAGAAGGTGAAGTCAGGAGGGTGAATCAGAAGAAGCAGAAGAAGGAGAAGGAGAAGGTGAAGTCTGGAGGGTGAATCAGAAGAAGTAGAAGAAGGAGAAGGAGAAGGTGAAGTCTGGAGGGTGAATCAGAAGAAGCAGAAGAAGGAGAAGGAGAAGGTGAAGTCTGGAGGGTGAATCAGAAGAAGCAGAAGAAGGAGAAGGAGAAGGTGAAGTCTGGAGGGTGAATCAGAAGAAGCAGAATAAGGAGAAGGAGAAGGTTAAGTCTGGAGGGTGAATCAGAAGAAGTAGAAGAAGGAGAAGGAGAAGGTGAAGTCTGGAGGGTGAATCAGAAGAAGTAGAAGAAGGAGAAGGAGAAGGTGAAGTCTGGAGGGTGAAGCAGAAGAAGTAGAAGAAGGAGAAGGAGAAGGTGAAGTCAGGAGGGTGAATCAGAAGAAGTAGAAGAAGGAGAAGGAGAAGGTGAAGTCAGGAGGGTGAATCAGAAGAAGCAGAAGAAGGAGATAGAGAAGGTGAAGTCTGGAGGGTGAATCAGAAGAATCAGAAGAAGGAGAAGGAGAAGGTGAAGTCTGGAGGGTGAAGCAGAAGAAGCAGAAGAAAGAGAAGGAGAAGGTGAAGTCTGGAGGGTGAAGCAGAAGAAACAGAAGAAGGAGAAGGAGAAGGTGAAGACTGGAGGGTGAATCAGAAGAAGCAGAAGAAGGAGAAGGAGAAGGTGAAGTCTGGAGGGTGAATCAGAAGAAGCAGAAGAAGGAGAAGGAGAAGGTGAAGTCTGGAGGGTGAATCAGAAGAAGCAGAATAAGGAGAAGGAGAAGGTTAAGTCTGGAGGGTGAATCAGAAGAAGCAGAAGAAGGAGAAGGAGAAGGTGAAGTCTGGAGGGTGAATCAGAAGAAGTAGAAGAAGGAGAAGGAGAAGGTGAAGTCTGGAGGGTGAAGCAGAAGAAGTAGAAGAAGGAGAAGGAGAAGGTGAAGTCAGGAGGGTGAATCAGAAGAAGTAGAAGAAGGAGAAGGAGAAGGTGAAGTCAGGAGGGTGAATCAGAAGAAGCAGAAGAAGGAGATAGAGAAGGTGAAGTCTGGAGGGTGAATCAGAAGAACCAGAAGAAGGAGAAGGAGAAGGTGAAGTCTGGAGGGTGAAGCAGAAGAAGCAGAAGAAAGAGAAGGAGAAGGTGAAGTCTGGAGGGTGAAGCAGAAGAAACAGAAGAAGGAGAAGGAGAAGGTGAAGACTGGAGGGTGAATCAGAAGAAGTAGAAGAACGAGAAGGAGAAGGTGAAGTCTGGAGGGTGAATCAGAAGAAGTAGAAGAAGGAGAAGGAGAAGGTGAAGTCTGGAGGGTGAATCAGAAGAAGCAGAAGAAGGAGAAGGAGAAGGTGAAGTCTGGAGGGTGAATCAGAAGAAGCAGAAGAAGGAGAAGGAGAAGGTGAAGTCTGGAGGGTGAATCAGAAGAAGCAGAAGAAGGAGAAGGAGAAGATGAAGTCTGGAGGGTGAATCGGAAGAAGTAGAAGAAGGAGAAGGAGAAGGTGAAGTCTGGAGGGTGAATCAGAAGAAGTAGAAGAAGGAGAAGGAGAAGATGAAGTCTGGAGGGTGAATCAGAAGAAACAGAAGAAGGAGAAGGAGAAGGTGAAGTCTGGAGGGTGAATCAGAAGAAGTAGAAGAAGGAGAAGGAGAAGGTGTAGTCTGGAGGGTGAATCAGAAGAAGTAGACGAAGGAGAAGGAGAAGGTGAAGTCTGGAGGGTGAATCAGAAGAAGCAGAAGAAGGAGAAGGAGAAGGTGAAGTCTGGAGGGTGAATCAGAAGAAGTAGAAGAAGGAGAAGGAGAAGGTGAAGTCTGGAGGGTGAATCAGAAGAAGCAGAAGAAGGAGTAGGAGAAGGTGAAGTCTGGAGGGTGAATCAGAAGAAGCAGAAGAAGGAGAAGGAGAAGGTGAAGTCTGGAGGGTGAATCAGAAGAAGTAGATGAAGAAGAAGGAGAAGGTGATGTCTGGAGGGTGAATCAGAAGAAGCAGAAGAAGGAGATGGAGAAGGTGAAGTCTGGAGGGTGAACCAGAAGAAGTAGAAGAAGGAGAAGGAGAAGGTGAAGTCTGGAGGGTGAATCAGAAGAAGTAGAAGAAGGAGAAGGAGAAGGTGAAGTCTGGAGGGTGAAGCAGAAGAAGTAGAAGAAGGAGAAGGAGAAGGTGAAGTCAGGAGGGTGAATCAGAAGATGTCGAAGAAGGAGAAGGAGAAGGTGAAGTCAGGAGGGTGAATCAGAAGAAGCAGAAGAAGGAGAAGGAGAAGGTGAAGTCTGGAGGGTGAATCAGAAGAAGTAGAAGAAGGAGAAGGAGAAGGTGAAGTCTGGAGGGTGAATCAGAAGAAGCAGAAGAAGGAGAAGGAGAAGGTGAAGTCTGGAGGGTGTATCAGAAGAAGCAGAAGAAGGAGAAGGAGAAGGTGAAGTCTGGAGGGTGAATCAGAAGAAGCAGAATAAGGAGAAGGAGAAGGTTAAGTCTGGAGGGTGAATCAGAAGAAGCAGAAGAAGGAGAAGGAGAAGGTGAAGTCTGGAGGGTGAATCAGAAGAAGTAGAAGAAGGAGAAGGAGAAGGTGAAGTCTGGAGGGTGAAGCAGAAGAAGTAGAAGAAGGAGAAGGAGAAGGTGAAGTCAGGAGGGTGAATCAGAAGAAGTAGAAGAAGGAGAAGGAGAAGGTGAAGTCAGGAGGGTGAATCAGAAGAAGCAGAAGAAGGAGATAGAGAAGGTGAAGTCTGGAGGGTGAATCAGAAGAATCAGAAGAAGGAGAAGGAGAAGGTGAAGTCTGGAGGGTGAAGCAGAAGAAGCAGAAGAAAGAGAAGGAGAAGGTGAAGTCTGGAGGGTGAAGCAGAAGAAACAGAAGAAGGAGAAGGAGAAGGTGAAGACTGGAGGGTGAATCAGAAGAAGTAGAAGAAGGAGAAGGAGAAGGTGAAGTCTGGAGGGTGAATCAGAAGAAGTAGAAGAAGGAGAAGGAGAAGGTGAAGTCTGGAGGGTGAATCAGAAGAAGCAGAAGAAGGAGAAGGAGAAGGTGAAGTCTGGAGGGTGAATCAGAAGAAGCAGAAGAAGGAGAAGGAGAAGATGAAGTCTGGAGGGTGAATCAGAAGAAGTAGAAGAAGGAGAAGGAGAAGGTGAGGTCTGGAGGGTGAATCAGAAGAAGCAGAAGAAGGAGAATGAGAAGGTGAAGTCAGGAGGGTGAGTCAGAAGAAGCAGAAGAAGGAGAAGGAGAAGGTGAAGTCTGCAGGGTGAATCAGAAGAAGCAGAAGAAGGAGAAGGAGAAGGTGAAGTCTGGAGGGTGAATCAGAAGAAGCAGAAGAAGGAGAAGGAGAAGGTGAAGTCAGGAGGGTGAGTCAGAAGAAGCAGAAGAAGGAGAAGGAGAAGGTGAAGTTAGGATGGTGAATCAGAAGAAGCAGAAGAAGGAGAAGGAGCAGGTGAAGTCAGGGGGGTGTAGCAGAAGAAGTGGAAGAAGGAGAAGGAGAAGGTGAAGTCAGGACGGTGAAGCAGAAGAAGCAGAAGAAGGAGAAGGAGAAGGTGAAGCCTGGAGGGCGCAGCAGCAGAAGCAGAAGAAGGAGAAGGAGAAGGTGAAGTCTGGAGTGTGAAGCAGAAGAAGCAGAAGAAGGAGAAGGAGAAGGTGAAGTCTGGAGGGCGCAGCAGAAGAAGCAGAAGAAGGAGAATGAGAAGGTGAAGTCTGGAGGGTGAATCAGAAGAAGCAGAAGAAGGAGAAGGAGAAGGTGAAGTCTGGAGGGTGAATCAGAAGAAGTAGAAGAAGGAGAAGGAGAAGGTGAAGTCTGGAGGGTGAAGCAGAAGAAGTAGAAGAAGGAGAAGGAGAAGGTGAAGTCAGGAGGGTGAATCAGAAGAAGTAGAAGAAGGAGAAGGAGAAGTTGAAGTCAGGAGGGTGAATCAGAAGAAGCAGAATAAGGAGAAGGAGAAGGTGAAGTCTGGAGGGTGAATCAGAAGAAGCAGAAGAAGGAGAAGGAGAAGGTGAAGTCTGGAGGGTGAATCAGAAGAAGTAGAAGAAGGAGAAGGAGAAGGTGAAGTCTGGAGGGTGAATCAGAAGAAGTAGAAAAAGGAGAAGGAGAAGGTGAAGTCAGGAGGGTGAATCAGAAGAAGTAGAAGAAGGAGAAGGAGAAGGTGAAGTCAGGAGGGTGAATCAGAAGAAGCAGAAGAAGGAGATAGAGAAGGTGAAGTCTGGAGGGTGAATCAGAAGAATCAGAAGAAGGAGAAGGAGAAGGCGAAGTCTGGAGGGTGAAGCAGAAGAAGCAGAAGAAAGAGAAGGAGAAGGTGAAGTCTGGAGGGTGAAGCAGAAGAAACAGAAGAAGGAGAAGGAGAAGGTGAAGACTGGAGGGTGAATCAGAAGAAGTAGAAGAAGGAGAAGGAGAAGGTGAAGTCTGGAGGGTGAATCAGAAGAAGTAGAAGAAGGAGAAGGAGAAGGTGAAGTCTGGAGGGTGAATCAGAAGAAGCAGAAGAAGGAGAAGGAGAAGGTGAAGTCTGGAGGGTGAATCAGAAGAAGCAGAAGAAGGAGAAGGAGAAGATAAAGTCTGGAGGGTGAATCAGAAGAAGAAGAAGGAGAAGGTGAGGTCTGGAGGGTGAATCAGAAGAAGCAGAAGAAGGAGAAGGAGAAGGTGAAGTCTGGAGGGTGAATCAGAAGAAGCAGAAGAAGGAGAAGGAGAAGGTGAAGTCTGGAGGGTGAATCAGAAGAAGCAGAAGAAGGAGAAGGAGAAGGTGAAGTCAGGAGGGTGAATCAGAAGAAGCAGAAGAAGGAGAAGGAGAAGGTGTAGTTAGGAGGGTGAATCAGAAGAAGCAGAAGAAGGAGAAGGAGCAGGTGAAGTCAGGAGGGTGAATCAGAAGAAGCAGAAGAAGGAGATAGAGAAGGTGAAGTCTGGAGGGTGAATCAGAAGAATCAGAAGAAGGAGAAGGAGAAGGTGAAGTCTGGAGGGTGAAGCAGAAGAAGCAGAAGAAAGAGAAGGAGAAGGTGAAGTCTGGAGGGTGAAGCAGAAGAAACAGAAGAAGGAGAAGGAGAAGGTGAAGACTGGAGGGTGAATCAGAAGAAGTAGAAGAAGGAGAAGGAGAAGGTGAAGTCTGGAGGGTGAATCAGAAGAAGTAGAAGAAGGAGAAGGAGAAGGTGAAGTCTGGAGGGTGAATCAGAAGAAGCAGAAGAAGGAGAAGGAGAAGGTGAAGTCTGGAGGGTGAATCAGAAGAAGCAGAAGAAGGAGAAGGAGAAGATGAAGTCTGGAGGGTGAATCAGAAGAAGCAGAAGAAGGAGAAGGAGAAGGTGAAGTCTGGAGGGTGAATCAGCAGAAGCAGAAGAAGGAGAAGGAGAAGGTGAAGTCAGGAGGGTGAATCAGAAGAAGCAGAAAAAGGAGAAGGAGCAGGTGAAGTCAGGGGGGTTTAGCAGAAGAAGTAGAAGAAGGAGAAGGAGAAGGAGAAGTCAGGACGGTGAAGCAGAAGAAGCAGAAGAAGGAGAAGGAGAAGGTGAAGCCTGGAGGGCGCAGCAGAAGAAGCAGAAGAAGGAGAAGGAGAAGGTGAAGTCTGGAGTGTGAAGCAGAAGAAGCAGAAGAAGGAGAAGGAGAAGGTGAAGTCTGGAGGGCGCAGCAGAAGAAGCAGAAGAAGGAGAATGAGAAGGTGAAGTCTGGAGGGTGAATCAGAAGAAGCAGAAGAAGGAGAAGGAGAAGGTGAAGTCTGGAGGGTGAAGCAGAAGAAGCAGAAGAAAGAGAAGGAGAAGGTGAAGTCTGGAGGGTGAAGCAGAAGAAACAGAAGAAGGAGAAGGAGAAGGTGAAGACTGGAGGGTGAATCAGAAGAAGTAGAAGAAGGAGAAGGAGAAGGTGAAGTCTGGAGGGTGAATCAGAAGAAGTAGAAGAAGGAGAAGGAGAAGGTGAAGTCTGGAGGGTGAATCAGAAGAAGCAGAAGAAGGAGAAGGAGAAGGTGAAGTCTGGAGGGTGAATCAGAAGAAGCAGAAGAAGGAGAAGGAGAAGATGAAGTCTGGAGGGTGAATCAGAAGAAGCAGAAGAAGGAGAAGGAGAAGGTGAAGTCTGGAGGGTGAATCAGCAGAAGCAGAAGAAGGAGAAGGAGAAGGTGAAGTCAGGAGGGTGAATCAGAAGAAGCAGAAAAAGGAGAAGGAGCAGGTGAAGTCAGGGGGGTTTAGCAGAAGAAGTAGAAGAAGGAGAAGGAGAAGGAGAAGTCAGGACGGTGAAGCAGAAGAAGCAGAAGAAGGAGAAGGAGAAGGTGAAGCCTGGAGGGCGCAGCAGAAGAAGCAGAAGAAGGAGAAGGAGAAGGTGAAGTCTGGAGTGTGAAGCAGAAGAAGCAGAAGAAGGAGAAGGAGAAGGTGAAGTCTGGAGGGCGCAGCAGAAGAAGCAGAAGAAGGAGAATGAGAAGGTGAAGTCTGGAGGGTGAATCAGAAGAAGCAGAAGAAGGAGAAGGAGAAGGTGAAGTCTGGAGGGTGAATCAGAAGAAGTAGAAGAAGGAGAAGGAGAAGGTGAAGTCTGGAGGGTGAAGCTTAAGAAGTAGAAGAAGGAGAAGGAGAAGGTGAAGTCAGGAGGGTGAATCAGAAGAAGTAGAAGAAGGAGAAGGAGAAGGTGAAGTCAGGAGGGTGAATCAGAAGAAGCAGAAGAAGGAGAAGGAGAAGGTGAAGTCTGGAGGGTGAATCAGAAGAATCAGAAGAAGGAGAAGGAGAAGGTGAAGTCTGGAGGGTGAATCAGAAGAAGCAGAAGAAAGAGAAGGAGAAGGTGAAGTCTGGAGGGTGAAGCAGAAGAAACAGAAAAAGGAGAAGGAGAAGGTGAAGACTGGAGGGTGAATCAGAAGAAGTAGAAGAAGGAGAAGGAAAAGGTGAAGTCTGGAGGGTGAATCAGAAGAAGTAGAAGAAGGAGAAGGAGAAGTTGAAGTCTGGAGGGTGAATCAGAAGAAGCAGAAGAAGGAGAAGCAGAAGGTGAAGTATGGAGGGTGAATCAGAAGAAGCAGAAGAAGGAGAAGGAGAAGATGAAGTCTGGAGGGTGAATCAGAAGAAGTAGAAGAAGGACAAGGAGAAGGTGAAGTCTGGAGGGTGAATCAGAAGAAGTAGAAGAAGGAGAAGGAGAAGATGAAGTCTGGAGGGTGTATCAGAAGAAACAGAAGAAGGAGAAGCAGAAGGTGAAGTCTGTAGGGTGAATCAGAAGAAGTAGAAGAAGGAGAAGGAGAAGGTGTAGTCTGGAGGGTGAATCAGAAGAAGTAGACGAAGGAGAAGGAGAAGGTGAAGTCTGGAGGGTGAATCAGAAGAAGCAGAAGAAGGAGAAGGAGAAGGTGAAGTCTGGAGGGTGAATCAGAAGAAGTAGAAGAAGGAGAAGGAGAAGGTGAAGTCTGGAGGGTGAATCAGAAGAAGCAGAAGAAGGAGAAGGAGAACGTGAAGTCTGGAGGGTGAATCAGAAGAAGCAGAAGAAGGAGAAGGAGAAGGTGAAGTCTGGAGGGTGAATCAGAAGAAGTAGAAGAAGGAGAAGGAGAAGTTGAAGTCTGGAGGGTGAAGCAGAAGAAGTAGAAGATGGAGAAGGAGAAGGTGAAGTCAGGAGGGTGAATCAGAAGAAGTAGAAGAAGGAGAAGGAGAAGGTGAAGTCAGGAGGGTGAATCAGAAGAAGCTGAAGATGGAGAAGGAGAAGGTGACGTCTGGAGGGTGAATCAGAAGAATCAGAAGAAGGAGAAGGAGAAGGTGAAGTCTGGAGGGTGAATCAGAAGAAGCAGAGGAAGGAGAAGGAGAAGGTAAAGTCTGGAGGGTGAATCAAAAGAAGCAGAATAAGGAGAAGGAGAAGGTGAAGTCTGGAGGGTGAATTAGAAGAAGCAGATTAAGGAGAAGGAGAAGGTGAAGTCTGGAGGGTGAATCAGAAGAAGCAGAAGAAGGAGAAGGAGAAGGTGAAGTCTGGAGGGTGAATCAGAAGAAGTAGAAGAAGGAGAAGGAGAAGGTGAAGTCTGGAGGGAGAAGCAGAAGAAGTAGAAGAAGGAGAAGGAGAAGGTGAAGTCAGTAGGGTGAATCAGAAGAAGTAGAAGAAGGAGAAGGAGAAGGTGAAGTCAGGAGGGTGAATCAGAAGAAGCAGAAGAAGGAGAAGGAGAAGGTGAAGTCTGGAGGGTGAATCAGAAGAATCAGAAGAAGGAGAAGGAGAAGGTGAAGTCTGGAGGGTGAATCAGAAGAAGCAGAAGAAGGAGAAGGAGAAGGTGTAGTTAGGAGGGTGAATCAGAAGAAGCAGAAGAAGGAGAAGGAGCAGGTGAAGTCAGGAGGGTGAATCAGAAGAAGCAGAAGAAGGAGATAGAGAAGGTGAAGTCTGGAGGGTGAATCAGAAGAATCAGAAGAAGGAGAAGGAGAAGGTGAAGTCTGGAGGGTGAAGCAGAAGAAGCAGAAGAAAGAGAAGGAGAAGGTGAAGTCTGGAGGGTGAAGCAGAAGAAACAGAAGAAGGAGAAGGAGAAGGTGAAGACTGGAGGGTGAATCAGAAGAAGTAGAAGAAGGAGAAGGAGAAGGTGAAGTCTGGAGGGTGAATCAGAAGAAGTAGAAGAAGGAGAAGGAGAAGGTGAAGTCTGGAGGGTGAATCAGAAGAAGCAGAAGAAGGAGAAGGAGAAGGTGAAGTCTGGAGGGTGAATCAGAAGAAGCAGAAGAAGGAGAAGGAGAAGATGAAGTCTGGAGGGTGAATCAGAAGAAGCAGAAGAAGGAGAAGGAGAAGGTGAAGTCTGGAGGGTGAATCAGCAGAAGCAGAAGAAGGAGAAGGAGAAGGTGAAGTCAGGAGGGTGAATCAGAAGAAGCAGAAAAAGGAGAAGGAGCAGGTGAAGTCAGGGGGGTTTAGCAGAAGAAGTAGAAGAAGGAGAAGGAGAAGGAGAAGTCAGGACGGTGAAGCAGAAGAAGCAGAAGAAGGAGAAGGAGAAGGTGAAGCCTGGAGGGCGCAGCAGAAGAAGCAGAAGAAGGAGAAGGAGAAGGTGAAGTCTGGAGTGTGAAGCAGAAGAAGCAGAAGAAGGAGAAGGAGAAGGTGAAGTCTGGAGGGCGCAGCAGAAGAAGCAGAAGAAGGAGAATGAGAAGGTGAAGTCTGGAGGGTGAATCAGAAGAAGCAGAAGAAGGAGAAGGAGAAGGTGAAGTCTGGAGGGTGAAGCAGAAGAAGCAGAAGAAAGAGAAGGAGAAGGTGAAGTCTGGAGGGTGAAGCAGAAGAAACAGAAGAAGGAGAAGGAGAAGGTGAAGACTGGAGGGTGAATCAGAAGAAGTAGAAGAAGGAGAAGGAGAAGGTGAAGTCTGGAGGGTGAATCAGAAGAAGTAGAAGAAGGAGAAGGAGAAGGTGAAGTCTGGAGGGTGAATCAGAAGAAGCAGAAGAAGGAGAAGGAGAAGGTGAAGTCTGGAGGGTGAATCAGAAGAAGCAGAAGAAGGAGAAGGAGAAGATGAAGTCTGGAGGGTGAATCAGAAGAAGCAGAAGAAGGAGAAGGAGAAGGTGAAGTCTGGAGGGTGAATCAGCAGAAGCAGAAGAAGGAGAAGGAGAAGGTGAAGTCAGGAGGGTGAATCAGAAGAAGCAGAAAAAGGAGAAGGAGCAGGTGAAGTCAGGGGGGTTTAGCAGAAGAAGTAGAAGAAGGAGAAGGAGAAGGAGAAGTCAGGACGGTGAAGCAGAAGAAGCAGAAGAAGGAGAAGGAGAAGGTGAAGCCTGGAGGGCGCAGCAGAAGAAGCAGAAGAAGGAGAAGGAGAAGGTGAAGTCTGGAGTGTGAAGCAGAAGAAGCAGAAGAAGGAGAAGGAGAAGGTGAAGTCTGGAGGGCGCAGCAGAAGAAGCAGAAGAAGGAGAATGAGAAGGTGAAGTCTGGAGGGTGAATCAGAAGAAGCAGAAGAAGGAGAAGGAGAAGGTGAAGTCTGGAGGGTGAATCAGAAGAAGTAGAAGAAGGAGAAGGAGAAGGTGAAGTCTGGAGGGTGAAGCTTAAGAAGTAGAAGAAGGAGAAGGAGAAGGTGAAGTCAGGAGGGTGAATCAGAAGAAGTAGAAGAAGGAGAAGGAGAAGGTGAAGTCAGGAGGGTGAATCAGAAGAAGCAGAAGAAGGAGAAGGAGAAGGTGAAGTCTGGAG